>NC_079293.1:59260000-61760000 GCF_023638135.1 Falco biarmicus | reverse complement strand
GCAGTGTGCCCGGCGCGCATGCGCGGCAGCGCTGACAGGCGGCTTCGGAGGCGGCGCGCTGTCGCCCGGCGGCCAGCGGCGCGCGGCTCGTGCTGCCTGCCACAAGTCCAAGCGGCGCCAGGCAGCAGCGGCCGAGCCCCGAACTCCCGATCGCGGCCGCCGCGCTTCACGGCCTGCCCCGCCAGGGGGCGCTGTGCGCCGGGCCGGGCCGTGAGGGGGTGCGAGAGGCCCCGCCCTCCCGCGGCGCTCGGCGCCGTCCCTCCCGCCGTGCCTCACGGAGCCGCCACGGGTGCGTGTCCAGGGAGCGTTGTCGCCGGCCGGTGAGGCCACCGCTTGGCCTCCGCAGGCAGGGCCGAGGCGTGCGACCCGCCTCTTCCCCTCTGGCTGCCGGTGACGGCTCCTCCCGCCCTGCCCTCTCCAAAAAAGCCCCTCAGAAATGCCCGCGGCGCCTGGCGCGACCTGACCAGAGTTCCCCTACGAGGGACGTTCCGCGGGGCGTTAGGCGTTTCTCAACCTTTTCTCCACCTCAGCCTTGGCGCTGCGGCGCGCCGGCCGCCCTGGGGAAGCTGGCTGCTGGCTCTGAGGGGTCCCCGCCGGAGCCAGCCCGGGTCGGTGACCGGGTACCCGAAGGAGGCGCTTGGGCCTGGCAGCTGCCGTACAGCTCGCCCCTCACAGGCCCCGGCCCCGGGTCGTCCGTATCTCCCAGGAAAGCTCCGTATTTCAGGTTCAAGAGGCTGCAGTATCAATAGCTGGGTATATTACTTAAGTAGTGTACGTGTTTCCCCCCTCCTGCGTGAGCAGGAGAGGAAAGAGAAGCCTTTGCTGCTGTGTGCACAAACATGCGCAGGTGCAAACCACACAGCGGGATTTGCAGTTACACGTTCATTGCTCGTGCACGACTTGCAAGTCGTGTATGAAAAGGAGCGCCCCAGGCACCTTTGTATCTCTAGAAGCACTGATGAATGCAGTTTATACCCATGTAAAAGATATTTGCATATTTTTTTTAGCTCATCCTGGTTCTGAAAATGCAATAAATTTCAGGGAATGAGCTATCTCTACACAGGTGCTTTCTCCAGGGTGCTGCAATTGATTCTGATGTTGATTTCAGTGCAAGTTTAATTAGCAGGTCTTGTGGAGATCTAGCACAGCTTGACTTCATTGCATCAAAGTTGTAATCCCACCTCAAAAGAGGAAAAAGATAATTTTAACACAGATCAGGACCCTAATCCTGCCTACAATGTGGCCCCACAAACTACCCTGCCAGCACAACAAGAAGGGAGGCACAGAGGCCCTCCAGTCAGCAGAGGAGTGGAGACCAAGAAAATGGTAAGCTACCAGGACCCCTGCACGCCCTGCCCTTGGCCTGTAGGGCATCCTGGGGTGTGTTTCTTCCCTTGCTCCACTCTGCATAAATAATTGATTGGGACACAGAGGGACAGAAAGATACCATTTTACAGCTCAATGGTTAGACCGCTCACCTGGAATGTGAAGAGGTATGTCAAAGCAGGAAAGAACTGTACTTCCATCAACTCTGCTTTCAGAAGAGCTGGATAAAAGCAAACTTCACCACTAACAGTAGATGCCATGTTTCCTCTTGGTTCTGCTATCATAGGCTTAACAAGAAGCCTACCGATTGTTATTACAAACCTGCTCTTTTGCCCTTCAAATTGCACTGTAATTGGAAGTAGGTAGTAATGAACTGGGCACCTAACAGGTTCTCTTACTGTTAAGCCCATCTATGATGGAAACAAAATCTACAAACACCTTTGGATATAGCTACAGAAAAAAATCTGGCTTAGTAAATTGGTGTATTCAGAATAGTAGCTGAGCAAAGGGTTTAAGTGTCTAAAGTCACCCAAGTGCTTCTGAGTGAGACCAGCATTTGTTTGACCTTCATTCTAATGTTCATTCTCCACATTCGTGTTGACTGTCTTTTTTACACAACAGGGTCTGACAGAAAATCAAAGTATTTGCTGTATCAAAAGCTAAACTATTATTATTGTTTAAATTAGTTCAGCCACACAATAAAATTGTTTCAGGACTATCAGTTTTTATGTTAGCTTTGGCTTTGATTCTGGTAGATATCACAATGGAGAGCTACCTACGGAATTACATTACATTCATTGCCCTTTTTTTAAAAGGAACAGTAATCTATCACTTAGCCAAACATTAGAATTTTCTGCTAATATACCTCTAGCATGTATTTGGACAGTAGTGCCTGCTTATCTTGAGAAGGAAGTTTCCCATAGTTACTACCTAACGTATCTATAGCAAATACTGCCTTTAAAACCCTTATACTTAATGTAATTGAAGTATGACTGCTTCTTTTTAAGGAATCACATATTATCAGGTTTTTAGTGTCCTTTTCCTTTAGCTTAGGGGTTGGTCCAGCTCTGTCTTAAATTGTCTTTATCTACTGTGGTATTGGAGTTTTGTGGTCATTAGTTTTAATTCTTTCATCTCTTATCAGTGCTACTTTTGTTTTGCATTCCCTTACGTTTCACAAGTCAAACAAGGTTTTGTCTCTGCTTATTCCACTCAAAGATTAGCTTCTTAAATACAATTCTTTTAGAAGCCTACCTGCAGTGTAATATCAGTCTAATACTTGCTAGGCTATGGATAAAAGAAGGAATGCTATATATTAAGAAAGTCTGCAGTTCTGACACTGTATCTTAGTAAATGTAGTTATCATTAGGTACTATTTATCCCTCAGCACAAACACTGTGTAAAAGGGGGGTTGAAATTAAAAGCAGATATCACTAATATAAGGGTAAACACATGAATAATTTAATTATCTCAAAAGCATACTTGTAAATCCCCTAGAAAATTCTGATCAATTCCAGTTACCCTTGAAATGCCTGCCAAAAGTCCACAGACCACTGTAACTCTGTTCTGTAAGCAAGCTGTGCAGTAATTATGGAATTGAACCTAAGAAAGGTTAGTAGTTTTGCCCTTCAATTAGATAAAATCGATTTAAAGTAAACTGTAGTATATTCTACCCTGATAACATCAACAAAATAATTAACATTTAAAGAACAGCAGTAGTTTGAGTCAACTGGTCTAGCACTAAGAATCACTTCTACAGCCAGGAGACATTTATAACAATCAAATAGTTGCAGCAAGTTATATATCAAAAAGAATGTAAATTCGCTGAATAATTTTAATGTTAAAGGTACGTCACTGAAAGTTTCCTGATCTGCTCATCTGACCTTATCTATGGTGTGGTAGAGCTGATGTGGTAGCTAATCACCAGCTAATTTCTTCACATATAATTTATGCACATAACTTCAGTTCTTTTAGACAAGGTATAGAGAATGTGAGGTGTGTTGTGCTGCTATTAAGTACATTTGAGTACAAACAATACTTCATAAATTTAAACCTACATACTTGAACTGATTACTGGAGTACCTGATAAATTATCTGAAAACTTATTTTGTGCTTAAAGAGTGGATTACCTTAAACATGAGGAGGACACATTTTCATACAAAACAAAGCAAAGTAATACCTAAATCAAAAGAAAAAAACTCAAAAACTTTGATCGACATCTCCATTGCTGTATATTTGGCATCTAGTGTCCATGCCAAGACTGGGAAAGTGTTGTATGAGATACTATACAAACCTAGCCTATGCAGAAAGAATTTACAATATAAACACATGTGTTTGCACGAGTGTCAGTTCACCTGGAAACTTCTGTAATTGCAGCTGCCCAGCTGTGCATGCCAGGCTGCAGTGTGTGCACATGTCAAGGCCATCTTCTGTGTAGTTAGCGCTGAAGCATCTTGAGTGGTTTGATTGCATGGGTGGTTGTACAGTCACAAGTGGGGACACCAAAGGGCAAAAGAGGAAAACAAAAAAGAGTATCTTGCTGTATCAAATTATGGGAGAAAACTGAGATGATAAAACAAGATTTTCATGTTCTGAAAAAGGAGCTATAATAGAATGTGCCTTTCTGAAGCAAGTTAGAGGAAGATATCCATCTGCGCTGATACTTAAAGGAACATATATTTTCAGTTGTCATTACAGAAAATTTCTGCTAACAAAACTGAGACTTTTTAGTTTTTTACAGTAGGGGACTCCTGCCTTGAAGTCCTAGAGAGTTCATAGTTAGCTCCATTTTACAGTCCATGCAGTAAGTCCAACAATTCACTCACTACTGTTTTAAGGGACGTTCACTCCTTATTGGTTTCTTCTTACACAAGACAACTTCCTGAATTCCTGACTTCTTCAGGCAAGCTTTTCTTTTTTACAGTGTTTATTGTGGTCTTATTCTCATACTTTGTATGTGTACACTTATGCTTAACTTTACGTTTTGGATTTTTGTTGAATTTTTTAAAATGAATAAAACACATTCCAAAAACGTTCAGCTTTCATAGCGTGGAAGAATGAAACCCTCTTTTTGTGCACACAGTGGGTATGATTTAGAAAACTGCTGTTTCAGAGTCCTAAACTTGTTGAAACTGTGCCTCGCCATTTGAAGAGTAGACAATTTGTGCAATTTAAGCTCCATTCTGGTTCCGTTGGATGTGCAGTCACTAGCAGGCTGCTCCTAAAGGCTAAAGACACAGGAAATGGAAGGGCCAGAACTAGATTGCTTCCCTTACAGGTCACAGTTGTTAACCACTGACCTGAAACACTTTTGTGTGTAAAAAGCCCTGGAAACAGAATTGTCATGGTTCCACTATTGATTGGATGATCCATCCCTGCCACTTAACTTTTAGGTGGTGGTGCACGAGGCGCAGTCTCACATAGGTCAATTACAGATCTTACGTAAATGTTCATATACAAAAGGCCTGTATGTTTAAGTTCTAGGTTGAGAATGGATTCAGCCATCATATCTGCCCTCTTTGTTCCTTTTGGGACTAATTTGGAATATCATTACTAGGAAAACTGTCATTATACCATATCATAATCTGTGATTTCATGGGCACTGCTCTGTGTGGCTCAGTTATTAATGAAGAACAATTCTCCATCAAGTGGATGCCGTTAGCAACAATACTTCAAAAGGCAATTATAGCAGCACTAGTGGCATATGTGTATGTAAATATTTAAACTGACCTGCTTCACGTGGGTGCTGCTTATTTGTTGTTTGTGGAGTGCCTGCCCAAGATGTATCTGATCTTGCCTAGCACCCCTCACAGCACTATCATAAAACTGGCAATGACTAAAATTCCTTGCTATGTGAATTTTTGTTTCAGAAAGTTTCATTCCTTTCAACAGATTTCACTGTGCTAGTTCTTCTGGAATGCAAACATGCCAAGGACAGGCAAAATGTGAGAAATTCATAAAGGGTTATCACTTTCATCTCCTCTGTGTAGCCAGCATGGAGGAAGAAAAGGAAACCTACCTTATTGTGTGGAGGAAAAGTCTGCTTTAAGTCATCCAGCAGCTGTTTCCATTGTACGAAGATGACCTTGCCTGGAGTTAGAAAACACATTCTCCACATACTATGAAAGCAGATGAAAAATATTTCCACAAAATTCTTGGCTTATGAAGAAGATTGAGACATCCTTTTCAGACAGGTCTCTTAACTGTTTTTGTGAAACTCTACCTGCAGTCTTATTTTGTATGAATAAACCAAAACATCACTTTTGATAAATTTATAATCTTTATATTAATTAGGTATTATTACTTTGCCTAGAATGCATCTACGTTGACATTCTTCATTCAGTGTAATACTCTGAGGCTCTTTGTTTAAGAAACATTTCTGTAAAGCAGTTCAGATTATTTCAAGATGATTAAGGGAAGCATAATGTTTTTAAAGACAGTATCATTATTGTTTCCCTCAGCAGACCAATCCGTTCTGGAGAGGAGTGCTTGATTGGAGGTAACCTTTGCAGCAGACAAATGCCATTTGTTGTCCCTATAAAAAAACAGTCCAAATCCAAGTTGAAAACCTCCAGCAAAAATAATTTTGAATTCACACTTAGTCAGTGGCAGGCACTTGATAGCATATGGCAGCTAAATATGCCAAGGATTCTTTAGAGCATACGCCATCACTTAGCAACTCCTAGTTGCCAAACTGCTTGTGCTTGTGACATCCCTCAGGGACCAAGTTCCTACCCATGCCCTCTGCAGACCCTAAGCTGATCCCTTCCTGCAATTTCTCATTTTCATAGACAAGGGACACCCTGACTATAAGAACTCAGTTTCTCTATGTCCTTTGTGATAAGACTGCATCTTCCCTTTTGTGGTCTGTGCCCTCATGTACGTTGCAAGGGATCCACCTTCACATTTGATGGGCTGTCTTGACTCAGACATTTCTAAACACTCCATAACTAGAGTTTTGCACATTCATTCTTCTAATTTTAATGTCACCTTACTTTTATGTGGTTTTCTAAATGTCATCTTAGGTTAAAAAATTATGTCTTGACATACATACTTGTGCTTTTCTCAATCCTCAGACTTTGGTGAAGAAATAACCAGTACTGTAGATGCTGAAATCTTGTGTGAGGCATGACTTGTACAAAAATATGATATTTTTATTATACTAACTGATATATTTGGGAAAAAAAACCCAAACCAAACTTTACAGCCATTTTTGAGCCCTTCTTCAGATCTGAAATAAAACCAGCAACCTTGAAAGACCTTCTAACTTCCATTAACTCAAGCTTATGTTTTATGCAAATTTGTAGAATATATTTTACCACTTTGCCATGACACTCTGTAACCTGTGTCCATATTAAATGCCAACAACACAAAAGAGTCTGTCACGGACTCTGGGTTTAGCAGGTTTTGATTTTAAGTGTTTACCGTTGGTTAAAGCACATACCATGTAAAATCACAGAATCATGGGTTGGGTTAGAAGGGACCTTAAAGATCATCTAGTTCCAAGCCCCCTGCCATAGGCAGGGGCACCTTCCACCAGACCAGGTTGCTCACAGCCCCATCCAGCCTGGCCTGGAACACTTCCAGGGATGGGGCATCCACAGCTTCTCTGGGCAGCCTGTGCCTGTGCCTCACCACCCTCACAGTGAAGAATTCCTTCCTAATAGCAAATATAAATCTACCCTCTTTCAGCTTAAAGCCATTCCCCTTTGTCCTATCACTACCTGCTTTTGTAAAAAGTCTCTCTCCAGCTTTCTTGTAGGCCCCCTTTAGGTACTGGGAGGCTGCTGTAAGGTCTTCCCAGAGCCTTCTCTTCTCCAGGCTGAACAACCCCAGCTCTCTCAGTCTTTCTCATAGGGGAGTTACTCCAGCCCTCTGATCACATCTGTGGCCCTCCTCTGGACTCTCTAACTGGTCCATGTCCTTATGTTGTCCCTGGGACTTCTTGTGTGGGCAAGTTACAGGTACTATCATTCATTCTTTCTGACAGAGAAATGATGGAGGGGAATGTCATGCCGTTAGTCCCGCACAGGAATCCCTATTGAAAGGCATGGAGGGTTTGCATAAAAAGTGCTGGCAGGAAATGGCCACCAGTGATTGCCATTCTTAACATCCCCCTGTGAAGCTATGCAACTCATAGGCAGCCGTGCTCCTTCCAAAACAGAGATCCTGGAATGTTTATTCAGCCTTTTTTTCTTTGTGCTCACATCTTCCCACTAGGTTTATGCACATACAGTCCTGCGACTCTTCATCAGTTCCACTTCCACCAGGTCTCCTAGAATCAATAAAAAACCTACAGGTCATAGTTTTGTGCAAAAGCAAAGGCATCAGACATGTCAGAATTTGTACAGAATAGGTTTTAACAGATCGTCTTTCATAGCTATCACTTGAAAATACCTAGCTGCTGAAAGCAGACATGTATCAGAAGTCAATGGATACATACTGTCATCTTGGTTAAGTCGTTGTTAATATCCCATAAATGAACTATTAATCCAGTAAGTTTCCCTTCATTAGTTTGAAAAGACCAAGGATATAAGTATTGCTCAAAAATGGAAAGAGCCAAGAATATTGCACCTTGCTGTGGCATTACCTTGTAACTACAGCTGTGAATTCTAACATCGGCTGAGTGACTTGTAATGTACAAAATAGGGAAGGATGCAAGATACGGCTCTTACTTAAAGGGATTCTCATACTGACTCTGCAGTACTCTAGAGCTCTAAACTTAAAACTGTAGGGTTTGCTCTGCATTTCTTTTGACCCTCCTTGAACAAAAAGCAGTTGCTTTTTGATGACATTTCTGAGGAACACAGATTTCTACATAAGGTCCTGAGCAGTATTATCTTAGTGACATTTAAACTCAGTGGAAAGAATGGATCAAAGACTGTTCCAGGGTGTGCTGAAATATACCACAGGTAGCTGTCAGTGTGCAGACAGGTTTACACTTTTGTCTGGGTACTTTGACTCTCTACTCTGGACACAAACCAGGTACCAAACACTAGATCAAGGTATGTTAAAATATTTGTTTTAAAGCACCATTGCTAATCCTGCTTACCCGCTCATTTTTGCTCAATTGATCATGATGGCATATGTCAGGCAGGATTTTTCTGCATAGCTTGTTGAACATGCCAATTTGACAGGCTGCTTTAGGGAACGGTTTCTGCTCTTGCTGTTTGGTTTAGCAGATGCTGAGTTGCAGTTCTTTACTCACAGTGTAGGGGATTAAGGAGACAGAAGCATCTCCAGGAGGCAATATGGCAATTGTCCAGTGTAAACCAGCTGCATCCATTAGGCAGTCCCATCAAGGACTGTCCCCAGTTCAGTTACCCATTTGTCAAATCGATTTGGCATCATCTTCTGCTTGGAAAAATAACTGGCCTAGTTCTGCATTCAAGGAATAGGATTAGCTACCACTGAAGATATGACAGAGAGGATTGAAAGAAGCAGGTAACAGTGCAAAGCAGATAAGTATGATAAGATACAAAGGTTCCAGAAGTACTTTGTACATTGTAATTTACTGAGTACAAAGGAAAAAACAACATACAGGAAGTTCCCAAAATAATCAGAAGCCAAGAGAAGCACTAATAAGTAGAAAGAAAACTCTGAAGAGAACCTTAGGTCCTCCATCTGTTACAGAGTAAATAGGTGTTACTGATCACCTACTACATGATTTACACTAAATGCTTTCAAGCATTTCACATCTGTAATTTTCAAATACAAGAATAACTAAACTTTGATTTACGGGAATTACACAAACACAGGCAACTTAGACTTCTGTTCATTCTTTAAACAATGTGCACCAACCAGCAGCACTCAGCTGTACCACAGATACTCAGAAAGTGAATAGAACGTTTTAACTTTAAAATAATAGCTGTCTGAGTTTGGGGGTTTTTTGGAGGGGCTGAATAATTCAAGAAGAAGAGTGAAAAAGCTTCACTGTTGGCTGTAGTTGTGGTTTTACTGTTTCAAATACTGGGTCACAGAAGATACAAAGGTTTTACAGCCTGGCTATAAAACAGCTCTTTATCTTTTCTCCACTAATTCTTTGGTGTCACATTTAACAAAACTAGGAAACTGGAGATAATATGGATGTTTGCAGATTAGATGTCAGGTAATAAATAACACTAATTTCACATACCTACAAATGTAAAGGCACCTTATCACTGTTTAATTTTCTCACTCTTTGTAATGCCTGCCAACATTTTAACCCAGGCAAATTACGGTATTGTTTTTACTGTTTTTTCTCTGGGATAAAACACACACTCATAATATCCTTTTATCAGATTTCATGGTATAAAAGGACTTTGGTGCTTAATTCAAGCTGTACGTTGTTGCCAAAACAATTTCAGAGCTCCTGTTTTGGAAGATGTATTTATCTTACCTTTTAGTCTTCTTTTCTTTCCACAGTGGTCTAAGTACCACTTGCCCAAGAAGATGCAGCTGTGACCCTGCCCAGTCAGTGCAATGTTACAGAGCTACAGAAATCCCCAGAGAGATTCCTTTTACCACCAGGAGACTCTACATCAGTCACAGCAAAATTAAACGACTCCAGGTAGGAAAATATCCAGTAAAAATACTTTCTGTAGTGTGCTCTAGCTGAAAGCTGGGCTTCCCAGATGGTGGTGGCTTTCAGGTGAAGGGAGAATCTTATTCCACATTCTAAGAACTGTTGAAATGCTGCCAGATCTGCTTTTACTTTTACTTACTTTTTAATATGTAAATATATTTCTATAGTGTTTTCATTATCCTGCAGTCTCTGAACACTAGTCCACACTGCCACAATGATATTTTGTATGCAACTCAAAAAATAGTAATTTACAACTAGGAGCCTTGTTGATTTGTTTTTTATGTGGTCAAATAATCACTGACTTCCAAGTAATTTTTTAACTTGTTAAAAGCTTTTTGCTACAATATAATACTTGTAAATGGAAAGGTTTTATGTAGCTAGAATCATTTCCCTAATGAATGAAATTGCAGTTCTTTTCCCCCTCTGGAATTGCAAGTGTCAGTTACAACTGCTATTAGAAATGCCAGAGGAAATAAGCCAGAATCTAAGGCAGAGTGTGAAATGTCTCTAAAAGCAATGCTTGGCCTATCTAATAACCCATGTAAATGATAGCAGCTTCTAACTGAAGCTGCCAGCTATTTGTGTTTTTAAAAAAGTTTATTCTGGGTTTCTTGAGACATCACTGGATCCCATTATTAAAAGCATGATCAGTTTATGCTCATTTTTCACTGCACTGTTGAATGGTGCTTCTGTTTCCTACCCTGAAATATGTGTATTTAATAAATTCAACTGCTATAGATAGACAGAAGGGAAATACAACCACTTGTATTGTACATGCTTGCTGTATATCAGTTTACTACAAATAATAAGAAATGCTTGATTCAAAAGAGATACATTTTCTCTTAAGTATGCTTGTCCTTTTGCAAAGAATATAACTTGAACTGCTCTGAAATGCATCTTTGATTTTGCTCTCAGAGTTGAATGAAATAGGCTAGAAGGCAGCTTAGAGCTGGGATCTACCATCTAGGATACCTGTGACCTACTGAAAAATAGTAATTTTACAATTCAACTCTGAAGAGTTTAACTCTCTTTTAGCTGCTACTAATATCTCTGGGTTTTTTGGTTTAGCTCCCATACCTACAAGAGTCAAAGTTCACTGGTGTGATTTAGTTGTATTGATGTACTCTAGTTAAACAAAAGATCTGTCAGATGAATTCTTTATTAGGAAATACATTTTCTGTTAAAAATTAATTCTTTATTAGGAAATACATTTTCTGTTAAAAACAAAAACAAAAACCCCAAACACAACAAAAAAACCCACCACAATTATTTTCTTTCCAAGATAAGGAAGATGAACTATTTTTCCTTTCTTAGCGCTAGTTGCCCATACTTGTCAACAACTCTTCAGTTACTAACTAATAAAGAGGCCTTAGGTTCTGACTAGAGCAAAAGACAGGTATTATAAAGCATTTAAATGTTGGATATAAGTGAATGGAGTAGTAGAATAAATGTTTTATGACTTTCAGAACAAATGGTGTGTGAAACCATCTAAGGAGAGAGTTTTTTACTTTATACATTAATTCAGCTGAGCCATCAGTATGCCTTACTTCTACTACTGACTTTGCACTGAAAGGAAGTACTTTTATGCTATCTACCTGTAGTTATGTAGATTGTTTCCTTAACATTAGATTGTTGAATATATTTTTCACTTTTCTTTCCATGCAACAAGATATGCTTCTGAGGTCTTGACATCATAAATACATATGCTTAATTTTACACAGCTGAGCAATTCCATTGGTACATATCATAGCGCTTGTAGAAAAATGTTTTGATTTCTGCTGATAAAGTATGTCTGGAAGCGCTAAAAGAACTCTAGGGGATTTCGTTTTTTGGTTTTTGGTTTTTAAATTCCTTCATTTAGCTAATCTTAGAGAAAATAACGTATTTTCAAAAAGAAGTTGAATGGAAGCCTAGCCTTCCCACAGCTGACCTCCAAGAGACTTTTATACATAAGCATTCACATATACTATCATTTGGCAATCAGCTGCTTCAGAATAAGAAACAAATATTGCTTCAAACTGAACACCAATTACTTTTGGATATTATTGTGCATTAGTTATTACTAAAATTGTAAGGAAATTAAAAAGAAAATATATGTTTGTATGCTAGGTACAATATGTTTTGAGGAAAACCAAGAAAAAAGTACATCTCTTTTATGTAGATCAACTTTTTATTTGACAGGGTTGATCATCAATGAAAACACTAGCTGGGATTTTTGCTTTTGGTATTTTTACAAACTGGAGACTTCCTAATAAAAAACTAGATTCATTTTAGCATATTTTTTCAATAATTTCTGCCTCTTTCATTGGAAGATCAACTACAACCTGTTTACTCTCACTTTAAGATTTGGTTTATTTTAACTATATTAATACATGGGATTTTATCTGCTAAAATAAAATTGTTTATCTGGCCCCCACAATCAGGTTTAAACAGACTGGTTTAAACAGACTGGTTTAAGAAACTGCTTATAACAAAACCCAAAACAAAAATTCTAAAAGAAAAAAAAGCCATAACAAAAGAAAATATTATTAAAATATCAGTATCTTAGATCAATTTTCAGAAGATCTACTTTTTAAAAACTGTATTAGTATCACTTTACAGTCAGTTCAGTTAGAGAATAAAACGTCGCTTCATAGCAAAAAGAGAGCTGATAGGCTTTCAAATCTGTCTTGATCCACATTAAAAAGACTGGGTGGTTTGTAACAGCATGGATAAATGTTTAAGTCTCAAAACAGCATAGTGACAAAGCCTAGAAAAGCATACGAAATAGGTGGAAAATAGAGGCCTAACCATTACAGAATGAATGTCTGTACATTGACCTTCATGTAGCTCTCTGTCACTTAATAAAATGAAAACTAAGTCTCTTAGAGACATACAGCAATCAACTGAGGAAAAGCAGGAAATAGTGCTCTTGAACTTAGAAGAGAAAATGTGTTGAACTTATGAAGGTTCTCAGGAACATCTGAGCTGAGACAAAAGCAAATGTTTTAGAACAGTGTTGAGGTGAAGGAGAAGGTAGGTTTGTTCGCCTTTAGCAGAGCTGGACTTGATGATCTTTATGGATGCCTCCCAGCTTGAGATATTTTAAGATTCCAAGTTTCACATTTGTCTCAATTTCATTAAGACTGTTTTGTCATTTACATACGACTATGCTTTTCTGCTGTTGAGCAATGCAGTTCATTCTTTTGGGACTTCTCACAATAAAGATTTGCAAGATTAGACTCCTAATCATGACCAAAACTGGACATGCAATTCTTTAATTTTTACATAGCAATAGAGGTATATGTTACAAAATTGCATTTATAGAAAAAAAATAGAAAATGGACAACTTTGTTATTTACTGTTGAGAATGTAAGCTTTTTTATGGAAGTACATTCCCTCATTGAACTTAAGTGTAATTGTGGGAGAAACCTGCATCAGTAGAGGTTCCACACCTATACTTTCTCACTAACTGCATCAAATCTTGCAATGCTTGGAAATTACTTTACAAGACAGAATAAATGTAATCAGAAGGTAGTAACAACTAAGGATACCAAAGCAAAATGAAATCTGACGACTCTTTCACAGCTGTGTGAGCTGTAATTGTAACAGAAGTTAAAATGCAGAGTTTGTAGCTAAGGTACAGAGATACAACCTAAAACTATGCAAGAGTTGGATAAATGAAGCTGGAAGGAATCTTTTGACAATCACCTTTATAAGCTGATTTCACCTACACAAGTATGACAGCCAAATGTATTCAATCAGGATCACAGAACAAAATTACTACCCAGTATCTGTGCTGCAAAAGAACTTGTACCACCTTTTGTGTAGACTCCTGACTGATGAGGGGTTATGCTGTAGAACATGCTTTATAGCTACTCTCAATGAGAGTAAAATGTGCTGGTAGCTACTAAGCCCTGGGGGAAACAGCATGAAGAGTACAGGGTTAATTTAACATCTCTTACTGAGATGGTACCCCTGAGACCACCCTGTAGTGAGATATTTATTGGACGTAGGAAGGGAAAATGGATGAGGACACTCCTTCCAATTTCTCCCATGCAGAACACCTGATCATCTTGCTCTAAGCTTTCTCAGATTCCCTTATAGATGAATTTTCAAAAATCAAGCACCTAGGTCAATGGGCAGCATCTCCAATAATTTCAGAAAACTACTGTTTAAGCAATTGGTGTGCTCAGAGAACTCCTGGGTTCACCCTCATTGCATGCTTCCAAATATCTCAGCGTGGAGGAATCTGCCAGATTCAATTAAGTTTGCTTCTTAACTTTGGACACAAGATGGCAAGCTTTGTAAACAAGCAGGTTCCAACAGAGCAGAAAAATAATTAAGCAATTAGTATGCCTCTGTATGTTATAGTCACAGTCAACATCCAAGTTCCATTTACCACTGCAAAACATGTTTTATTACCAACTAACAAAACCTAAGTTCCTGTAAAGCAATCTGTTCCACAGAAGTGATTTTCAGACCAAGCTGATCTGACACTATTGGTTTGGTCATCTTAATATGTGAGGTTTTTACTTTACAGAAAAGGAGAGATAGTGGGCGGAGAGAAGAAATACAAGCATTGGATTTTAGTTTCCTGCCAAAACTTTATAGTAGGGAGAGGTGATGATATCCGTGTGTACTTCCTCTGGGGAATATACGCTACAGTGACAATACTGCTGATATATGGAAATGACTGTATGGTGAACTCAAAACTGCTCCAGAAAGCTCCATTGAGTGCAGTGAACGTTAACAACCATATACTCTCTGCAAAGATTTCTGCCACTGGTGATATTAGCTCTCCATTTTATATAGGCTATCCACCAGGCAGAAATAAAAGGAATATTCCTTCTTCAAACATGTGTTTGCTCAAAACCAGACACAGTATGGACTTAAACAACAAAATTCTAGAAAAGTGAATACTGGCAACTCACAGGTACCTATAGTAACACCTCTATTGTTACCATTTCCCTTAGTTTCTAATTCTAAACATACAGTTTTTCAATACGTACTAGCATCCAGGAGTAGTAACCAGTGAGGAGATCCATAAATAGATGGTGTACTATCATATGATTTTTTTTTTTTCTCTTTAAGATTACTGACTTCAGGAGAATGTCAGCCCTCGAAGAACTGGTCCTGTCATGCAGTGGCACAGAATCAATAGAAAACAACACTTTCAAAACTCTGAGCATGTTGAAGTCCCTGGAACTCTACAAAAACCAGCTAAAGCAAATACCCACCTTCCTCCCATCTGGCCTTGAAATTTTAAAACTCGCTGATAACTCCATCAACACTCTGCATGCATCTGATTTTGAAGGTTTAATGAAACTAAGGGTGCTTGATATTCGGAACAACTTGATTGTGACTCTGCCTCCGAGTGCATTTTCCTCCCTTTGCAATTTACAAAGTCTGATTCTTGATGGTAACAACATGGAATCTGTGTCTGCACAATTTAAGCTTCCTAGGCTGAAGTATCTGAGCATGGCTGATAATAAACTGAACTCGTTTCCAACCAACTTCTTTGCATCTTTCCAAAATCTACAGTTTCTCAGTTTAAGGGGCAACTTTCTGACAAAAGTGCCTCTTGACCTACCTAAATCCCTGCTGTCACTAAAATTAGAGAAAAACCAACTTAAAACAATAAGACTTCGAGACATGAAACACCTAGAAAATCTGTCTGAGTTCTTCCTGTCAGAAAATCAGCTAATATCAATAGATGGTGCTCAGCTTCTTCCTAATTTAACAACACTGGAGCTCTCCAAGAACCAGCTCCATGCTATGCCACTCAGGCTGCCCAGCAGACTGCAGAAACTTGACTGCAGCAATAACCTGATTCAAAAGGTGACAGCGCAGGACTTCCAAGGACTACAAGACCTCAAGCACTTGTTTCTTGACAACAATGCTGTTAGAATGTTTGAGGCAGGAGCTCTTCAGCAGTGTGCGCAGCTTTCAAATCTGGCGCTGGAACAGAACCTCCTCATTTCTATTCCGCTGAGGCAAGTAAATCTGAAGAAGCTGGTTCTCAGGTGTCACCTCCCCTTCCTTACATTATGAGAATGAGGGCCAAACTGGGAAAAAACCCCACCTGTATTATGACCCAGTCATGGTAGAAGTCTATCCATACCATAAACCCATTGCCATAACTGATGCTAATTAGCACTCTTGTTAGCAGTCTCAGCATAGAAGTAGAGTTGTTTTCATTACATCTGTGGCTCCCAGTGATTCTACTCATTTCACATCTCTCCTTGCCAGTGAGACTTTGTTTAATTAGCACACGCATAAGAGGAACCTGCTAGGAGAATATAACAGAATTATTACAGAGAAGTTATACTGCTGCTTAGATTTATCTTCCCCCATAACACAAAATTAATAGAGCATTCAATAAAAAGGAAAGACAGCTATTTTAAAGCTGATGTTTCTACCAACCCACACTGAGTTTATTATTGTTAAAATATTAGGATTTCAGGAAATGAGTCTGGTCAAAAATAATATGCTTTTTTCAGTGGATATTAGTATTCCCAACTTCATTAAATTCACACATTACAAAGTATTTGGAATGCATATGAGCTCTCCAGCTTCAGGCTATAAGCAAAATTCCAGTCAAAGGAGCACAGAAGAAACATCCCATGGGCACACTAATGCCCTGCATACAGGTTCTCTTGCATTTATCTGAGTGTTGGTCCTGGCCATTATCAGAGATGGCATATTAAGCCAAATGAAGGCTGGTCTGATATAAAGTGGCAATTTTTTTATTTCAAAAAGCTGTGCAATAAGACGGCATAAAAATAGCAAAGTAATTCCATTAACATCAACTTCTTTAACACAACCGCACTATTAAATTTTATTTTTATGGCTTGTGGACAGGTTTAACTAGCCCAAATAAATAATGCAGTAAAATTTCAATTCATTTACCATCAGGTCCTTTAGCATTTGAATCTATTTGGCAGCAGCTTTATAATCAGAAAGTGATTTAGTGGTGTATAAATATTTGATTTAAGTCTAGCTTGACAGGAATGTTTAATGCTTTCTAGTTACTTTAGTATTGTCTAATCCATCTTATTTTACAACCTTCGCAGTCAAGAGAATTAACAGGAAGGTGCTCTCTATTAGCCTTTAAACAGTACAGCTTTTAAAGGAGATATTGGGGACTTTTATTTTCAACTCAACAATGAATACAGATTTCAAGGGGAGGCTCTAAACATAAAAGAGGGGGAAAATGACAAGGTGTAAAATTTATGTACCTAATTGTCTGATGATCACCAGGTACAGATGGATATACAGAAATAGAAGTGTTATTTCTGACAGTTATCCGAGAACTTGGCCACCAGTGTCAAAGGTTAAAAAATATAGTTAACATGCCACAGTTATTTGGCAGGAATGAGGAGAAAGAAAGCCTCTTTTGGTTTTGGGTTTGTTTGGGGCTTTTTTCTGAGAATAATCCACAAATCCAAGTATTTTCAGGACTTGTAAATAAGAGCCTATATACTCCATAAAATCTTGCAGGGAAGAGTCTGATGATACTCCCTGGAGTGGCAGCAGCACAGTATGGCTGCCATGGTCAGCTCCCATGTGAGCACGGCTTCTCTGCCAGCAGGATCACTTACCACATACTCCAGTGCCATTATTTTCTCAAGATTAACACAGCCTGAAGTAAAAAAATACAGCCATAAAGCCTGAGACTAACATTAGTACAGTACGACTCTTCACAGGTTTAAGGACTTGCTTTTACAAGCCTTTAGACTGTAATCACTCTGGATAAACATCTCAGGTGATACCCTACTGCCTTTGACATTGGTGGCACTAGGGCTTTACCCCAGAGCACCCTTCTGACATTACAGTGTCATATTGGGCAAGTATAATCATCGCCCATGGTTAGGTTTCAAAACAGACTTATTGCAATCACAAGCATTTGATAAGATCAGATTTTGTGACGTGACTCTCCATATCAATGTGAATTTTTTATCTCCCCCAGGAAATACAGCACAATACAGAAGTGCCCTACTCTTGAAATAGTCCCACTAAGTTGTAAGATTTACATAAATATGGCAACCACCTTTCAGCCTAGTAAGTCAAACTCAGTTTCATGAAAAAAGCTGGTGAGGGTCACAATGTACCGTTTTTGTAATTTTCAGAGGCATCATATATGATTACATTGAGATAAACTATCACATCAGTCTTTACCAGTTGTGGCATACTGCTGTTTTTTTAAAAATAGCTCTTGATAGTATTATTTATAGTTTCCCTGAGAGTTTCAGTAAAAAAGTTTCCTTTAAATCTCTTACCATAACTCTTTAATTTCATCACCTTGCATACTACTATAGTAAAATGATTTTTAAGGTACTTTCAAATTAATTTTATTAAAAATATTCCATGGCAATTAACTGGCTTTTCTGTTAAGCACTTGTCACTAACTATCACAGGAGGAAATTAGAAGATCATAAATGAGCAAGACTTTTGAAATAACTGTCTTATCATACAGATTTGTAAGATGAATGAAAATAAGAATGATACTGACCAGTCTAATATCATATCCAGAAGTTATCAGCTTTTTTTTTCTTTTAAATGTAACCAGTTCTAATTCTCTATAGTACTATTTAAAAAGATGATCAAAAAGCACTTCTATTTTCCCTGCTGCTTATTCTTAAACAGGGTATGACCAGACAGACTACTTCTGTGATGATTAATGTTTGAATCTGATGGGAGCAGGAAAACAAAACGGAAGAAAAATTCTAGTTTTTTATGAACTGAAAAACCTTTTTAAACAAATCACATATAGAAGTACTTGAAGGAGCAGTGTTTCCATGCTTTTCTAAACTTTTGATCTTTCATGGTGCTGTAATTTGGTCATTGGCATACTTATGGCACTGGAGAGTACAAAATGCATTTTTAAGCTTGACACTCAATTGAACATATAACTTTCTTCATAGTACAATACAGTAGGACTGCTGTTTAGTTCAGTCGCACAAACACAGTCAGTACGTGTCAGAACTGTAATTATTTGGGAAAACAGTTTTAAGGGTGCATAGACAGTATTCCTATAATTTAAAAAAAAAAATACATGGACACTTCAGAACCACATCTTTTTTGCAGAAGATTGCATTTTTTTGTAAGTGCTAGTTTTATTTTAATATGTCAGAAGTGCCTGGGCAAATACTTGCCATCAAATACCACTTACACAAACTGAATCAAGATGATGAACATAACACCTTGTGTGTATTTTTATTTTTATTCAGACTTCCAGATACCCTTGCTAGATTGGATCTAAAGGGAAATGACATAGAGGATGTTGGAGAACAAGAGCTGAAGGACTTGAAACAGCTTCAAGTTTTAAATTTACGGAATAACAAGATATCTGCCTTGGATCGCAAAGTCTTAGAGTATTTACCTCGTCTTCGTCATCTGTATTTAGATGGAAACCCTTGGAACTGCACCTGTGACCTTCTCAGAACGAGAAGAGCACTGGTGGCCAAAGGAACGGATGTCAGGGGAGGGCAGTGCGCAGCACCAGCAGAAAGCCGAGGAGAAAGTTGGATGTCTTCCAAAAAGATTCTGCAGCAATGTGAAGAGAATTTGTCTTCCATGGAACAAGGCAAAGAGGACAGAAAGAAAATGAAACCCAATGAGGCCTCCAGTGTTGCAGTAAACACAGATGATGATTACTATGATTATGAACTAGATTAACCCCATGGTTAATCTGTGGGGAACCTTAACATTGCTGCCCACTATCACCAGCATCTCTACTGACAACCAGCCTGCTGGTCTGGTATTAGCTTTTCCTTGTTAATTTGTACTATACGAGGTAATAGCTGGTAACAGAAGGGCTATAGTAAGGATACCATTGTAAACTGAAAACCGTAAAAAAAATAGTTTTTTAAAAATGCCATTAGCATTATGTAGTTTGAGGGATGTGAGAATACAAATACTACCTCTTAGAAAAGCAGTCTGTAACTCTGTATGGACCTTTTTATAGTAGAACATTCTTATAATCGCATTAAAAAACCCCATAAATAAAATCTTGCAATACTGCAAGACACTATTACTAGGAGTCTGGCATTCAACACATTTAAACTTACAGTTCTGGAGTTTGAGATGGAGAGTTACACTGATGTGGGCAATTTCTCAGGATTGCTCGGAAATTCTTGCTTTTGAGAACTGAATTTCAGTTTTCCTGAAATATTTGCCTAGACATTTGCTCCAGGCAAAACACAGAAGACTCATCTTCGTCACAGCAAATGCAACAAACAGAAGAATCAGTGTCATGGTTAATGAGATTTAATACTAGTTTCAAAGTTAAATAACAGTGAGGAATGAAAACATCGGGGGCAACTTGAGCCGATTCTGTTGTTGTAAAGAGAAGGGAGATTCTCAGGAAATAGATCTATGCCTCTGACAAATATTTGGATAAGATCAAGTGAGATGAAGTCTTTGGAAGAGTCTATTGGAAGAGCTGAATAGCTAATTGACTACAATATACCTCAAGATGCTGTGTGTATGCTTTTGGATTAGGTGTACTTCCCATGGGAGTGCACACTGCAAATGCCTCCCTTCACTGGCAGGAACCTTCCAGACCTCTGCACGCAAAAAAAAAAAGGACTTTATGGTATATACATCAACTCTGATGTATGTACAAATTTTATCAAGCAGTTCCCAAAGTGCCTGAAAACTAAACAAAATTGCATTACTGAGACCACTAAACCCAGTGATCTACAAACAGTAATCTAAGGGGTTTCCTGGCAGTTCATAATCTCAGCTGATAACTGAGGAGTAACACCAGCAAATTGCTTTTCAAAGCAAACAGTTTCTATTATTCTTTATCTTCTGTTGGCATTCAGGAACCGAGTGATCACTCACCTTCGCAGAGGCTGTTCTGTCAGGTGTCAGAACGCAGCTATTTGGTTATGTTGCCTATGCAAATGCAATTGACGCTTGGGTTTCTTAGGCACCCAACACGTTAAGCTATACAACTGGACTAAAAGACCAAAGTTCATTTTTCTTCACAAATTAACTTTTCAGTGTATCACCAGCCACTCGGTAGCTTAAGACTTAGGTGGCACAGCACAAGCCTTCCTC
This sequence comes from Falco biarmicus, assembly GCF_023638135.1. Lineage (NCBI taxonomy): Eukaryota > Metazoa > Chordata > Aves > Falconiformes > Falconidae > Falco > Falco biarmicus. Next base: position 61,739,062 of record NC_079293.1, on the reverse strand, counting down.
ATGGTTTGTCTCTCGGTGTTTTTGCTGGCTAATGTTGGTCTGTATTACAAGTCTGGGAAGTAGTTGTTTTTATGAACAAGAAAAACAGAATTTTAAATATTGGCGGATTCTTTTAATGAGAGTGCTTTAAATACCTCCCTCCCTTTGTCTTTTCAGCCCACCCATCGGTCTGACGGCACAGGGCTGGCTTGTTAGCTCTATCTTGTGCCAGCAGTGGGGTTCGTCCCTTCGGATTCGGGGGCCGGTACACGCCGAGGCAGCACACCCTGCAGCTTCCGTGGGCACCGGGGAGATGGGGCGCGCGCCCCCGAGCCTCACCGGCCCGGCCGCCCGGGGCCCTCCCGCGGGCCGCGGGGCCTGCAGGGTGGCACGTGCCGGTTTCACTGACCGCCGTGAGGCCCGGCTGCCCTGCGGCGTTCCCCTTTCCCCCGCCCCGTCCCAAACGCCAGCGCGAACGAGGCCCCACGGCCGCCAAGAAGGCCCTCCGCGGGGAGGGTCCTAAGGCGAGCCCGAGGCCGAGCCCAAGCCGCGGCCCGGCCCCGCCGGGAAGCCCGCACGGAAGCGCTGGGAGGGCCGGCGCGCAGCAACGAGCACCCCCACCCCCGCGTCACGCCGCGCCCGCGGCCCCGGTCACCCCCGCGCCTTCCCCGCCCCCGGGCACAGGTGGGGTCGGTGCCAGCGACGGCCGCCAGGGGGCGCGGCTCCGGCCCGAGACCCCGCCCACTCCTGAGGGGCGGGGCGGCCGCGCCCCGCCCCCGGGCCGTTCCCAGCCAGCCCTCCCTCCCCCGCCCCGCCCCGTCCCGTCCCTCAGGGCCACGTCATTCGCTCTCCGTGGCCGGAAGTGACGGCGGCTGCCTGGCGGCCAACCGGCGCCGTGCGTGTGGCGGGGTGAGAGGTGAAAGATCAGGCGGGGCGTAGGAAGATGGCCGCGCTGGCGGCGCTCGCCGGGCGGTGGGCGCGGACGCACTGAGAGGATGGCGGCGGCGCGGCGAGCGGCGCGCTGCGGCTGAGGCACCCCCCGCGGCTCCCCCGGCGGGCCCCGCGCCGCTGCCCCCTGCGCTCCTGTCGGTTGGCGGCGGCGCCGCCGCCCCGCGCCGCGCGCCCCCCATGAGCGGGGCGGGCGGGCTGGCGTGGCGCGCGCTGCACGCCCTGCTGCGCGCCCTGCTCTGCCTGCAGCGCGCGCTGCTGGCCTGCCTGCGCGGCCGCGCCGCCGCCGGGCCCCGCGCCTGGCTCTGGCGCCGCGCCGCCTCCGCCGCCGCCTCCTGCGCCCTCCTGGCGCCCGCCGCCGGGGCTTTCGCCTTCCGCAAGGCGGGCGCGGCGCGCCGGCGGCCCGGGGGCGCGGCGCAGCGGCGGCAGCGGTGGCGCTCGGACGGGCGAGCCCTGCAGAAGCTGCCGGTGCACATGGGGCTGGTGGTGACCGAGGAGGAGCCGAGCTACGCGGACATGGCCAGCCTGGTGGTGTGGTGCATGGCGGTGGGCATCTCCTATGTCAGCGTCTACGACCATAATGGTGAGCGGGAGTGCGGGGGAGGTCGTGCCGCGGAGGCGCTCCGGGGAAGCGCTGCCGGGGCCCGCGGCGCCGCCGGGCTGGGGCTGGGGCCGGGGGAGGGGCTCCCGCACCCGGGGTCTTCCCGAGCCGCGTGCCGGCCTCGCCGTCGGCAGCTCCTTTCCCGTCCCCTGGAGCCGCTTGGCCTCTGCGGAGCTCGTGGCCCTGGTAAGCCGGGGAATGCCCCGAGTGACCTCCTGCCCCAGCTCCTGGGTCAGGGTGACCTGATGCCGCCTGCTCACTGGAGGGGACAGGTGTGGTGGGGCCTTTCAGGAACCTTGTCCCTAGCCCTGGGCTGGCAGGAACCGCTGGCATCTGAAAGCTATGGCCGTGTAGGGTACAGGCTGTTAGTAGAGAAGTTAGAGCTTTAGCTTCAGAGCTTGTAAGAGCGGGTGTTGTGAGCCGTGTCTGAATTTCCAGATGTAGATGAACGAGAGCAGTCATCTAATTTCATGTACTCCCTTTCATGTGAAGAGGCAGGATGGAAAGGTGGTTGGACATAAACATGTATGTCCTGTGTGCAGTCTGTATTGTAAAATTAAATTATCTGGCCTGCATGTGGCATAAGGACTATTGCTACTTGATGTTTGAATTAACCCCAAGCCAGTGCTTGTGAAAACTTTAGGTTTTTTTCATATCTACTATGTGACTCTATTCATTACTGGGTCTTGGGTGCAAGACTGAACTCTTGCTCTTGCAGGTAAGTTGATTCCACGTCACTGAGTATCTTAATGATAAGTTCAGGGTTTGGATTTAATGTTCTGTGGAATAATCATGGAACGGATCTGTCTTCCTCACAGCTGTCCTTTCCTGCTGAGGTGGTGAAGCCAGTCATATTCAAGATATTCTTAGGTGAAGCTTTCTGCATAGCTGTTGAGATGTGATCTCTAACTGAGACTAGATAAGCTATCAGCTCAGAAGGGCTAATAATGCATGAGATGGACTGTGTCTTGAATCTGTCCTCTCTGGAGGAGAAAGCTTCATGCTGGAGATCCCTGTGCTGTTGCTGTCAGTGGTGACACTTGCTTTGAGCTGCTTCTGATGGCTGTCTAGAGATGTCATGCAAATTAGATCAACTCTGTGGATTTATGCCAGGTTAGAAGTACAGTCTATAATAGTTTTCTAGTACTTTTTCAGGAAAAACTCAGCAGTACCTCCCACGTAAGTAGCTGATTGTCATCAAGTGTGCAAAAGCATTTGAGATGTGCAGGCCTTTCCCTGAACATAGGCATTTGTGAATATTTTGTTTTTCTAAACCGCTGCCGTTAAGAGTTCTGTTTCATGTCTGGTCCTTTATATGTGATAAAGGACTTAAATAGCTTGACTTTCACTAAATTCTCTAAGATCTTTTTAAGAAACTGGGCTTAATGCCAGTCATGCAGTTTAAACTGGCCATCTGTTCTGGGCTGTTGTGGAACTTGGTTATGTTGTGTTTCAGTGGGAGAGTATTTCCTCATTTGAAACTCAAGGAATGGCGTAAAATATACGGATAACATCTCGAGGACAGAGAAAACAGTCAGCACCTTCTGAAAAGCCATTTACATGTTGATGTTTTCTTGTTGTCAACTTGGAAAGCATTCAACCATGTTAAATGCTGCAGAGCAAACATTAGTACCAAACGAGAGTGAGACTTTCCCTTGAAGCCTGAAGAGACACATTTTATTGTATGGGATCTCTAGATTTCTGTCAGACCTCAAATAAGTTATCTGCACTATTGCCTAATGTGTTCTGTATGTATGTTTAATTCCTTTTTAGATCCCTGCATTGTGCTGCATAAATGGTGTCAATGAGAACTGAATTGAGGGACAGATACAGCTGAGTGTCATGTTTATTGGTGGTCTTAGTTTTTGGCTTGCTGGCTGTGCAACTGTTCAACACTGGGGAGGGAGGAGGCATCAGCCAATGCTTTGGTAGCCGCTGTCACTGAGATCCTGTCTGACAAGCAGGAGCCAGTTCTGTTGTAGTGTCTTGACACCTTCATTAGGCAGAAGCCACTTCTGCTTTTTCAGCACACGTGTTGAGATCCAGTCAGATCTAAGACTGACTTAAAACCTGTAAATAGAATGACCAGAAATGACAAGGTTATGTCCTTTGAAGAGTAGGGTGGCTTAATAAGCTTGCAGAGCAATTGTCGTTGTTGGCAGCTCAGGAAAAAAAAGTATCTTTGAGATTATTTGCTGCTGTTTCCATACATTGTAGCATTCGTGCTAAAGTTGCATGTTAAGAGGTTTTGTTAACACCTTTGACAACTGAAAATGTAGCCATGTTCTCATTGCTCTAATATCAAGACAATGTTCTTCAGTAGTTCGTTCTTCTGTTAGTTCCTTGATACCAGAGTATGCCGGTTTAATTGCCAGCTTGAATTCCAGTCTGTTGGAACATAATTGAAGAATGCAAGATGATGCAGAACAATTAAAATGTTTTAAATGGGTGGCTTTTGCCAAACTTTCAGAGTTGATGAGGATAGGCTGCCATTACACATGGATGTTCTTCACAGGTTTTCTGGGGTAGTAGCCACAACTGCTTTTTGCACAGCGTCTTGTCAGCTGAGCCTTTTAAACTGGTTTCAGAGAGTGAGCAAGTAGTCATTCATATGGCTTGAGTATGTGCTTCTGGTAACAGCAGATACATTGCCTTTCTTTTGGTGATAAGCTCCTTATGGTGTCTGGATTGAGCATGCAGCATTTCCAGATAGAGTTGTTAAGTAGGATGTTACAGTTGTTGCTAAATCTGGTTCTTGGTAATAGTGATGTCTGGAACCCTTGATGGTAACACCAGTGTAGTGAGGATGAATAAAATTGGGTACAGCTTGCTTTTATCAGTAAGCAAAAGGTGAACCTTAACTACGCTATACACTTGTTCTAAGCTTCTCAGGTAATGAGACTTACTTTTGGCCTGCTGATCTGCTTCAGAGAGGTTTTGTGTTAATACAGTTATACCAACTATTGACTTATCAAAAATAAGTTGTCCCCACTGATGCTGGCTGTGGTGAAGAAGGAAATGCAATGACAAGTGCTCTGAATCTGTGTTAGATGTACTGAGGTATACTTTAGTTTAGTTCCTTTTTTTTTTTTCCACTGCATATTTGTGGTATAGAGATTCTTCTCATTGCAACAGGAAACTGATTACAAGAGTGGTCTTCCCTGGTTACGTTTTCTGGAAGAAATACTGTGTCGGTTTCCTGCAGAAGGCTTACATTAAAAATGTGTCCTTAATTGCCCCTTTTGTAGGAGGAGAGGGAAGCATGAAGTACTTTCTTTAAAGAAGTGACAGATAAGCTGTTTATTTGTTTATAATAGTGAATTTTTGTATTTTTAACAAAATTACTAAATAGTAGGTTGTATCTATATTCTTTGGTGTCAAGCTAAGTAGCTGCATCCCTGCTGATGCTAGTGTGTTATAGCAGCTGCACCAGTAACTGTAAAGGGCAACTTGGCTGGAGCCGATTCCTGTGGGCAGTTACAGAACCCAGTATGCTACAAATGTATTGGGTAATACTTGTGGGATGTGATTAGGTACTTGGCTGTCTTCTCTGAATCCATGAAGTATGCCAGAAGCCTGGGGTAAAAAGGTCTTTGCAGAATGCAAGAGGATCATAATGTAAGTAACTGTCTTGTACTGTAATAAATATATGGTGCTATGAGTTGCAGTGCTCAAAACCGATCTTCACCCCTGCCCTAGCAGGCTTGGCGGCCTAAGGTGGCATGCTTTTACTGCATCTGGTGTGTAGGGGCCTCTTTCATTCTCTCAATGTTTATTAATAAGCAGCAGAACAAAGCCAGAATAAACATAATGCTGCTGGCTGCACCTTGGTTATTAAATCCAGATTGACTAAAACGTAAGGGTTTTTATCAAGGATTTTATTTCTGTGGACTTCTGTATTGCCAGTCCTATTACTTGGTAGAAATCCAGCTATGCTGATCAAGACCTTATCTCTGAAGTAATAATGCAGCCTTCCCACAGTCAGAAGGCAGTGATTGTACAATTATATAGTAGCAGTTGGAAGTACCTTCTGGGGAGCAGAAGCCTTTGACCTGTGTCACATGCTTCAGCTTTCTTCTGTTAAAGTTACTTTGCCATTTGGGAGCTTGCTTGAGCATTACTTCTGTACGTCAGTGAAGCTCTCCTGAGATAGTTTGGGATGTGTCTAGAATGCCTTTTGGGAGCTTGCTGAATCTTGGCATTTGAGTAGATGCTTCAGGCTGAAGGTTTCTTAAAAGGCATAGTACGACTGTATTGAGAACTTGGGTTTCTTCATCCGGGGTTTAGCTGTCCAGTGAACTGCTTCTCACCAATTCTCCCTTAGAAATTCTTTGAAAGGATAGAGTATTGCAGTAATCAAAAGAAATTAAAAGCCTACATTCAGGGCTAACAAAATAGTCTCTTCCAAATTACTTGATAATTTTGAAGTTCTAGTCAATTCATGAAACTTTCTGGGCATTCAGTATGTTCGCTTCATTGGGGGAGATAATACAAAATCACAATTTTTGTATTTACCAGAACACTTTTGTGAAATATATGCCATGTGATACTGGTATAGGTCTTCACCCATGTTAAACTTTATTTTCAATGGTTTTATTTTGGTGTTTGGTTGGGAGGAGTCCGCAGACCACATTTATTAAAAGGACTAACGCTGATCTGCAGAAAGTAATCTACTTATAGGTATGGGTGGTATGAAAGCAGTATCCCTTCTCTTGATTGCTGATGAGCTCTTGTTCTCCTGGTACAGAACGTCCCTCCAAGAAGAAATGTGGGAGGAATGGTCACCCATGAGGTTTTAAGTTCTAACTTGTATTCTTAGTGCTAGCTTAAGTAGCTTCAATGGGGGCGAAGCTTAAGTGACCTCAGCCACTTTCAAAGTTGGATTGTATTTTTTCTAGGCTCTTGTATTCTAGCTTTCCATATCCTATAAGGTCCAGTGTAATGCCTGCTTTCCTCTGTTATCAGCCAGCATGATCCAACATGAGGATGTGGGCAGAAGTTGTTCGTGTGTTAAGTTTCTTGCCCATTTGAAGTGGGTTATGATTTGATGTTTCTCAAACTGTTGATACTTTGATGCTTTAAACAGACTTCTTACCTTACGACTATTCCCTTGTTGGCACTGGAGGGGAGCTGAGAAAATACTGAAATGCTGTGGAAATGTATTCTCTCCTATGCTTAACTTTGGTTAAGGTGTTTCCTCGTAAGGAAGAGCCAACTCTTATTCTGTGTTTTACTGGGTTGTGCTGCATTATAATGCAGGGCAAGTGAGAATGTTGAACCTTGAGATGCTACCGAGGCATGAACAGGTGGTGGCTGTGGTAGTCTAGCTGGACAAACAGATGGTTGATGCCAGCTGTGTCAGTTGTTCCCTTCCCAGTTTGCACTTCCTGTCACTTTTGAGCCTTGCTTCTGCTGACCTCGCGGCCTATTAATTACAGAGGGATTTGTCAGTCTCTAACCCTAAAATGCTGCAACACCACAGTTGTCTGCGAAGGGGCATGGCTTGTAACTACTGCAAAACTGAGCAAAAGGCACATGCCCTGGAAAAGACCTCTGTAAGGAGGACTGCTGCAGAAAACTAACCCGCTTCTGGTTTGCCTCTGCTGTAAGGGGAACTAATGATCAATAGCAGGTTTGCAGCTTGTGTTGTAAAAATGACAATCGCCCCTGGAAACAGCTCACAAGTTCTCAGTTTCTGCTGGTGAGTTGTTGGTTTTTTTTTTTTCAGAACTACTGAAGTTTGTACTCTCTTGCTTTGGGAATTATAGTGCTTAAATATGCATAATTCTTAAAACACTTCATTTACTGGAATATACGCATTTTTACTAGCCTGTAAGGACTCCAGAGTCGTAACTGAACAAAACTGTTTCTGCTTTTCAAAAAAAATGTTTCTAATGAGAAATAATAGTGACAATTTCATGATTGTGTTCCATATTAGAAATAGTAGTTGGGCTGAAATTCTCCCCACTTAACAGCAAACAGCTGTTCTATTGCTAGAATTTATTAGACCTCTTGTCAGGCATTAACTTTCTATAATGTTAAAATCATGTTATGGACTTGCTTTCAACTTGTGTAAGACTGAACAAAATGGGAATGTAGGATTAAATCAAGATTTAAGTCTTGCTGCCTAGGAACACTTGAATTCTGTCAGTGAGTTGATCTGCTCGTGCACTCTTGATTACTCTATCATATATACATTAGCAAAAGCATCTTCCAGAACTAACTTGGATGTATTTTATAAATTTTACGAAATGAACCTTGTAGGCAAATTTGTTTTTGAGATACATAAGGGAGTCTGTGTCTGAGCCACAACTATGCAAAATAATTTTTAAAGTCAAGTGTAAATTTGCTCCATGTATGTTGCTTCTGGCTGGACTTGCCATTGTATGCATTTGTAAGAAAAACTCTTGTCCACTGAGTGAGAGATGAAATGCTGAAGGAGTAAAGTTCCCCAAAGTTATTGGTTTTAAATGAAGATTTCAGTTTGGATGTTTTCTACCTTCTGATGTGCTTCAGGATCATCTCTGCAGGAAAACTGTAGGTGTGTCAAGGTTAGTGGATCAGTTGGAATTTAGGTGTGGAGGTCTTTCCAGGAAAGACTTATTACAATTGTACAGTGATAATACCACAATACAGTGATAACTACAATAGCTTCCAGTTTATGTAAAACTGCTGTTCAAAGAGCAACACAGGACCCAGGTTTGAACGAAGGAGGTGGGTGAAATATGTGAGGAGAGTGAAAGGGAAATGCTGGTGATACTTGGATAAATCTCAAGAACAAATCTAGCATGTCTTCAGTATCCACTGTATGTATTAAAGGACTCGGTCCAGCAAAGGTCCTTATCTGATGCTCTTTCTTATAGAGCAGTAAGCACCTTAGTCTATTCTCCTGCCTGTTATCCTCAATGCCTTAATTTACTTCAGAGCTGGAGTGTGGATTCTTAAATCTGTTCTTCCGACCTTTGATGGGAATAGGTAACAACTTTTCAAGAGAAAAGAATTGATGTCATTTGTGTTGGGTGGGGAAGAAGAGAGCAGCTGTCTGTTTCCAGATTGGGAGACCCTCCTAACTATGCCAACTCATTTTCTGATTATTGAACATCAGGTGTGTTTTTTCTCATCTTGAAAAGTGGACTGAAGTCAAGTGACTCTTAGAGGTGAGGTACATGCAACCTCATATAGATCTTACTTGAAGATGGTGTGGGATTAGCAATGGCAATAGCTGCACTGATCTTAGGTGTAAGGAAGACAGTGCTAACTCTAGCACAGAACAGACTTACCCGAGCAGAGTTGTATCAGACAGTAAAGCAGCAGTCTCAATTTCTAATACGTATGAATATACACTAATAAGCAGGAGCACAAAGTGTAACAATTTAACATTAGACTTAGTGAAAATCTAACACTTTTTTTCTATCAAGGTTGCTGCCTTACTGAGGTTTACTTGTCAACATGTGAAATCAGTTATAAGCATTGCAAACACTTGTGTAACGAAGCAAATTATTTTTTTGCAGGAAGTGTCCAGGATGGGAGGAAAATCAGATGCTTTACCACCTGTTAAAACATCTAATGAAACCTGTGTAAAAATACTAACTCACTAGGCCTAAAGGCTAGCATATTAAATGAGTTGTATCGCTTCATGTTGCAAACTAACTCCTGATATATTACGTACGGTCTTAACCCAATGCTTATACACTGACCACTGCTGATGTGGAAACTGCTGTTTGTAGCAGTTACTAATCTCAGAATTGCGTTGAGCTGTTGAATAGAGTTCAGTGTTTCTTGTTAGATTGTGTGGGCATTTTTGGACTGGTCAACAGAAGTGCTTGACATGGGATTTCTGAATGAAACCTGAGCTCTTAGTGCCAACCCCTGGATACAATGTGATAAAAGCATTATCAATTCCTAAGTAAATATGGCTAGCCACACTGTTGCATGGTAGATAATTAAGCTGAAACACTTAATTTTTACTGTGGCTTTTAATTATAAATAGTTGTGTCTCAAGAGCTAGGTTTTATTTTAGAATGGGATCCTAAGTATATTTAGTTAGCAGTTTTTTGTAATCTGCTGCACTCAAAATATGTCTGCCATAAACAGGTAAGCATAAAAAGGCCTTGGAGGCTGCATTAATTCCTTGAAATATACAGCTTGTGAAATCCTGTTTTTAGGAAATCTATGACGTTGGCCATAGCGTAAGAGTGCAGTTACTGTGCCTGATACACTGATTTAGTATTGACTTGCACTGTTAGCCTGGGGCTTCAGTAGTAAGACAGTAAGTGGTAGCAGACTTAATCTGCAAACCTACAGCAGCGTGGGCATTAAACAAACTTGATGGCCGTGTCCTGGTAGGGTATTGCTATCTCAAACTATTGCTAGCTTACTAAGGGCAGTAAGTCTTAAACTATCCCTCATGCAATTGCAGCTTGCTACTTAAACCAGCCTGGGTGAAAGAGGAACAAAAGCACATTAATTCTTTTTGCAAGGTCACTAAAGCTAGTCATATGCAGTAGCAGTTGTTTTGGATTCTTATCATACTTGTGAACTCCGGTTTGAAACCAGTACTGACTACCTGATTCTCTTTTCTTCTTGCCTAGTGTCAGATTTGTTTTGTACTACCCTTTGTAGGAGTTGGCTGACATGCACCCTTTTTTAAAGGTATTTTCAAGAGGAATAATTCAAGATTGATGGATGAAATTTTGAAACAGCAGCAAGAACTCTTAGGACTAGATTGCTCAAAGTACACAGTGGAATTTGCGAATCAAGACAAAGCTGATCAAGGTAAGATGAATTGCGCAGAGGGATTGGTATGACTAAATAGCTGTATATAAATCATAACTCTGCTTTTCCTTAAACACAATCCTGTGTACCTTTCCCTTCATTAAGCAACTGATTATCATGCAACCTTCCTGGGATATTAAACTTCCATTGTGCTGCTTTGTTCCTAACTGATAATACAGTAATGCCCTCTTTCCCATAGTGATGATTACTGGGTAGTCTGATCTTTCCTTTACCCTGACTGTTGTACCATGACCCTTTTAATGCATCAGTGTAGCTCAACGCTATTGTTTCAGTGAAGTGAATTCTTTTGCTGAGAGAGTTGAAAAAGCACTGGAGTAAATGTAAGGGACCTGATGTCAAGTTAACACTTCTATCTTTCCAAACTTATACATCAGAGTGGGAAGGAAGAAGGGAAAGAGCAAAACTGCACATTGTCATGGCAATGTATAATGACACTGGGAAGGTAAAGGGTGTAAGTTAAAAAAAATAATACTCTGTGATAGTAGCTTTTGCATGTAGAAATGAGAAACAGGAATATGCTTCAAGGTTAATGTTCCTTATTCAATATTGTGTGCTGCAAGTATTCATTTATGTATGCTGAGTAACCAAATGCTAGAATTCTGTTCAAAATGTAGTAAGTCATAAGCATGTGCTTACTAAAGCAGGCCTTTGCCTTAGAGGGATAGATTGATACTTACAGTTCTCCTAACTGTGGCTTGTAATATTTAAATAGGTTTCATAATAAAACCCTTGTGTTTTAGGGCAATCATGCTACATAGTTTAAAGACTTAAGAAAAAACTACATTTCGCAAGCTGTAGTACATTTAGCTGCATTTAAGAGGCTGCTGGCTGCGTTTTGCTTCCTGTAAAAGGGACGATGGGATGGCAAGATCACTTGCACCAGTTTTCCAGCACAGAGTTCTATGTGTTTCAACATAAACTTACCTTATAAGCAACTTAGGCTAAGGTGCTAGCGTTTACATGGAAGCATCCAAGTTTCATGTTATTTCTCTTTATTCCTGTGAAGGTTGAAATAACAAACAGAAAATGGGGTAGACAGGCTGCTAATGTCATTAACTAGCATACTTAGCTGCACTTACCTGAATCAGGATCTTTACATCCAGACTAAATGAACTACTCAAAGACTGCTCAAGACTTGCTGACTGAAAAGGTACATTTAAGTCTCGGGAGCCTTTTGTGAAGGAAACTATGAAAAGCAGAGGTGTTTTCTGCTCTTTTTAGAATTTTTCACTCTTTCTTAGAAGGCTCCACAGTCAGATCAGATGCTCCATACTTTGAACCGAGCAACCTGGTATCTGTCCATTTTATAATATTAAACTGCAAGTTTTAACTTTTGAGAAGCAAAATGACATGTCTTCTATTTATGAATACTGTTAGAGAGAGATCCTTTAACATGGGACATGTGACAAATTAAACAATATCAAGGAACAATTATTTTCATTGTGGTAGTTTTGGATAGACTGAGGGTTTTTGAGGTGTTCTTACGAGTCTTCTGACTGTATTCCGTGGTTCTTTACAGTCAAGTTATGCACTTTTAAGAAACACTATTTTGAAGTATCTGATTATAACAACCATAAGTTCTATATAAGTCTCGTACAGCCCCACACTAGTATTTAACCTAGTTAGTTCAAGCTGGGTTTAGGACACTCTTGGTAGCCTTCAGCTTTCTTAAGTTTACCTGAGTTACCTAAGGGGTACCTTATCAGAACTGATGATAAAGCAAGTCATGTAGTGTGAGGAGACTCTTGCCTCACCATAGTGTAGACAGTAAGATTGTTGTGAAATGTCTTCTTAAGTCAGCCATAGAGATTAATGGGTCAATTTCATTGCTATTACATCTGGTTCCTAGCTCTCTGTAGCAACCTTAAATCAATGTTGGAACTCTTGCATCAGTTTTGAAATGCTGCTGAAAGATTCTGGGATCATATTTGGGAAGAGCTCCAGCTTAATCAGTGTCACATGAGTGTCCACAGCAGCTGTTGAAACACCTTCCTCTTTTAGGGTAGGAATTAGATCTTTTTTCCCTTTCCCTGAACTGCAGATCTTTCTGCAGTAACGACTCCCCAGTTTACTGTTTAGGCCCTTTCCTCTCACTGCTTTGCCTGACAGTGTAAGAACAAATGCAAGTTTCCTGGAAGACTCCACATGTCAAGACTGACGTTAATTAAACCACTTTTCAGAAGACCTCTCAAAATAATTGCCTTAAATTTGTGTTTTAGTAATACAGCAAATCCAGAAGACTTGACTACTCCTGTAAGAGATGGATCAAGTGTATCCAGTTGTATAATACAGGAAGTAAACTACAAGTTCCTTTCAAATATATCCTGTGACTATCTAAAGCACATTCAAAACAACTATATTTCTGTTGCTTTTAAACTGTGTTTTGTACTTTCAGTTTTAAATTGCCAATCTACATTGAAGGTGCTGTCTCCAGAAGATGGAAAAGCAGACATAGTAAAAGCTGCTCAGAACTTTTGTCAGTTGGTAGCACAGCAGCAAAGAACATACACAGACCTGGATGTGAATGTGTTAGACAACTTATTAAGTAGTAAGTATGACATGGTCTGTGGGGAAGAGGGGAAAGAGTATCAGATTTGTAACAGTTTTGGTTTCTAGTATATTTATTGCTTAGAATGTATGCATCTTGATGCTTAGGCTATCGGGGTAAGTTATGACTTGCTTTCAGGCTTCTGCTAAGAATTTCTTGCTGGTCTACTGTCTTTTGAACCTTTTTCTTTAAGCAGAAAAAGGAAACTTTAAGCTATATTGCAGAGTCTTAGCTTTTCAGAGTTTACAGCCTCTGTGGGATGTTGTGCAATGAGTTTTCTGAAAAAAAGTACTGCAGGGATCACTTGAAACTAGACTGTTATAACTTAGGTTAACTTGCAGGCTAGCATGCTGCAAACCCGGGTATGGGCAGTGTCTTTTCTGGATCTAGTTACAGCATTTAAAGCTGTTACTGCTGCCTAACTACTGCCCTGAGTGTAGATGGTAGTGTACTTTACGATCTTTTCCTGCCGTGTAACCCACACTAGCTTAGTTATCTTCATTACTGATTCATGCAGATTGCTAACTCTGCACTGAGGTGCATGGCTACGTGCAATAGCTATGAAAAGGGCAGGGCTGCCCTAATCTCACATCTGGGAGAAGTAGTTCAGAGCAAGCCTCCACTTCCCCAGTGGTGCTATAGAGCTGTAATAGTTGCTCAGCTTTCCTAGGTGGTTCATGCATGTTAATTGCAGCTTAATTAGCTTGGCAGGGTTCAGGTTTCAGATTGCACACTTCAGCTTGGATGTCTGCAGGCACACTATCTTAAGTGTGGCTTCTGTTAATTGGACTTCAGAGTGATTATTTTTTTTCTTTTAAAATTGGTGGTCGACTGAATTGCTCTGCAGACTGACTGCTGTTGCAGTTTGGACACTTCAATCTCCACTTCAAACTGAATTCTATCCCTGTTGTCAGCATGCGGTTTGATAGCTTCTCACTAACAGAATTATTAAACATATTGAATAAGGTATCTGAACATGTAATGTAAGACATCTGTCCTGTTATACTACAAAGGCAGTTTAAGGAAGTGAATAATTGCTTCTTTAAAACAGTCACTCATTAAATGAAAAACTGGTGAAAAATTATACCCATGTATGTATTTTGGCCAGTGATGTTTAACTGGAGTTTCTCAGACACTTATGATCTTCTGTCTGTGCATTTAAGTGTCTGGGTATGGTAAAAGTATTAGGTCCAGTCTTACATTGAATAGGATTCTTGTTCAAGTAATGCATGCTAGCTAAGCACAGAAAGAGAAATCTTCTAGACTTTGAAACTGTCAAAAGTGTAAACTTTGAAACAGGCTGCTTAATCTGTGTGGCTAATAACTAAGGATAGTATTTATAACTAGTCCTGCTTATTAATTGGCTTGGTTTTGATGTTTGGGCCAGTTGAAGATGATCTATTCTTTCATGACTTATTTAGTAGCAGCTTATGAAACTACTTATTTTAGTTGTAAGCAAATTTAGTTTCTGTGCATCCTTAATGGAAAGATATTGAATGTAAACATCTGTGACTTACTGATGTAAGATGAGAGTGAGTTCTGAAAAGCAGTACTTGAGTAGTTTTATTTTTAGGGTTTGCGTTCATGGTGACTGCCATAAGTTTCTCGTTCTTCATATTTTAATTTAAATACCTGATAATGTAGGTTTTTAACTTTATGTTCGTATTTAAGATGCAGTTATTGAAGTCTAATGTTGAAATGGTATGGTTCTAGCTTGTCATGTGGCGTTTCTGGTTCTTAATCCACTCATGCTCTAATTCTTACAGCTTGCATTTTCTTCAGTGTAAGAGTACTTTCTTATGAGCAATGCCTCAACTAACCAGCTTGTTTTCAGAAAAGTAGGATTAAAAAAAAGCTGCATTATAATATTGTCTCTACTTGCTGTCCACCTTCCCAGTAAAGAACATGACTATCAATTAAGGCTGTTGAAGTTGCCCTAACAAAATCTATGTGGAGAAGAGAAGGGTAGTGCTATCAGCTCTAGAAATTCCTTCATATTCCCCTCTCAGAACTCCTGACATAGAAGGGATGTTGCCAGTTTCCTGTCCCTTGAGTGTCCAAGCCTTTTGGCTTTTTTTGTGTTTTTGAGTCAATTCCCAAATCCTTCTATCGTGTGCTAAACTTGGAGAGTGCTGTAACTCTAGCAGCTCTGAGGGAGCTTCCACGTGTGAAGTATCTGTAGTGTTGATAAATTTAGGTAGAGAAATGAATGCAGAGTGGAAAGCTGTGTTTAGAGTAGGCTGTTCTGACAGTAATACTACAGTGTACATTTTCATTTTCCTTCAGATAGGAACCAGAAGGAAGTATTAGCATTAACTGGGCTCTGAAGGTCTTTCCCTGTTTGAAAAGCCATTGCAGTGTTGAAGATCCTGCCGCTGAACTGGCCAGCTGAGGAGTACTCAGCTACTGAATCAGCTGATGAGTAAAGCTGTCCACTTCCTCCAGAGTCCCCACTTCTAAGTATTCACTGCTTCCCTGCAAAGCTCTTTCATACTAACATGCAAGCTTCTGAACGCATAAGTGGCTTTTGCTTTATAATTTTTTCTTAACTTTGGGATGAGATTTGGATGATGGCACAAAGCAGTCATGTAAATACTTCATCCTTCCTCAGAAATACACATGCTTGGGAACATAGCTTCTTTACCTCTGGTAAAAAGATTACTGTTCCGATGATTCAGTGAGGAGGGAGGTTATGAACTTTCTGAAGTCTCCAGCTTCTGTTTCAAAACCTGGGCGGAGTGAAATCTGATAGAACTTTAGTTTCCTGTTCTGTTATTCCCAAAGTTTAACTTCCTCTACAATTAAACTTAGACTTGTAAAAGGCTCTTAACTGGTTTGGGTGTGTTGGTTTTTTTAAAAACAAGTGAGAAAACTGAGAAATAACATATGAAGTTAGAACAAATGAGCAGTATTAAACTTTTATCTGTTAAAGGTGGGCATTATGCAGTGTAAGCGCTCTTGCTGTTAACTCATAGAATGAGTGGATAATGGAAGGGGTGACAAGAAATAGCATGCAATAATTATGACTAATTGCAGCACTATAGCACAGTAGGGTTATGGCTGCTGGAATGCTTTTCAGATGAGGTAGGTAGGTGCATGAAGAACACCGTACCTTCTTGGTACCCTTTGGGGTACTGTACTGGTTTTCACATGTTACCCCAATCAACTTGCTAGAATTAGCAGGGAAAGCTGGACTAATACTGTTCTAAGCGTATTGCCTGTCTGTCAATTTTAGCCTGGTCTAGCTCAGGCATGGCAGAAGTTTATGGAAGGGAGACTGTGGTTTGGTCACTGATTTGTCTTCAACATTAGAAGATCAATAGGATGCTCTCATCAGTGCAATGACAGTGACTGGGGTTTTAAGGTACGGGGAGTAAAGTGTGGGCACCTAGTGAAGTCTCCTTCAGTGTTACCTAGCCCTGCCCTGGGATGGGTCATGCTGTCTGCTTAGTAATGGGAGGGGGGAAAAAAAATGGCCCTGTCCTTCCTCACTCATCTAACTAGAAAGATTTCACCTGCAACAGCTTGTCTGAAACATTATAGTAAAAGTTGTTTTTAAAATTGTCTGTCTAGCTCCATACTGAGACAGGAGCAATTCATCTGACAGGATTTTTTTTTACAACTTGTTTTCCTAATGGTCTGCAATATCAAGTTCTTAAGTTGTTTGGATTTTTTTGGTGTTAATAGTCCTTTTACTCTACTTGACTACAACTCTGCGTAGTTAGGACTGCAGTAGGTAGGAGTCAGGGTACAGCATGTTCTATGCTACTAAAATAAAGTTTGCCAAGACAAAATTAGAACAAGTCAGGGTTAAGGTTTGCTGTTACTCAGAACAATGTAAGTGTTCCTATCACTTCCTTACCAAGTCTTTGAAAGTAACCTGACATAAAAATAACAGCCCGGATGGGCCTGCAGTGGGTACCTTAGCTTTTGCTTAGTTTGTCCTGTTCGGGTGGTGCAAGACCAGTCTGTCCTCTTGGGCTTTTAATTGTTAACTTGTCCTTAGGAGGTTCACTTCATTTAAAAAAAAAAAAAACAAAAACAAATGCATTTAAAGAAAAACAGATGCCTTATGGTTTAGAAATAAAACAAGTCTTCTGGTGAATTAAATAAAACCTAATTGAACTTGTTCTTACAGGTACAAATGGATTTCCTGATCCTGATTTAGTCTTGAAGTTTGGTCCTGTGGACAGCACATTAGGATTCCTTCCGTGGCACATCAGGCTGACAGAGATCATGTGAGTTGCGTATAAATACTGTGAAGTGGGTTGGAATAATAACTAACTGTTGTGGTTTAACCCCAGCTGGCAACTAAGTACCACACAGCTGCTTGATCACCCCTTTCCCCACCCACCCTGTTGTGGGGTGTGGAGGAGAATCAGGAAAAAAGTAAAACCTGTGAGTTAAGAACAGTTTAATTGAAATAAAATGTAATAACACTGTAATAATTGTAATGAAAAGGAAGACTACAAAAAGAGAGAGAAATAAAACCCAAGAAAGACAAGTGATGCACAATACAGTTGCTCATCACCTGCTTACCAATGCCCAGCCAGTCCCTGGCAGCGATGGGCCCCTCCTGGCCAATTCCCCTCAGTTTATATACTGAGCATGACATTCTGTGGTGTGGAATACCCTTTGGCTAGTTTGGGTCAGCTGTTCCCTCTCAGCTCCTTGTGCACTCCCTCAGTGGCAGAGCATGGGAAGCTGAAAAGGTCTTGAGTTAGAGTAAGCATTACTTAGCAGCAACTAAAACTTCTTTGTGTTAACATCATTCTCATACTAAATCAAAAAACACAGCACTGTACCAGCTACTAGTAAGAAAATCAATTCTATCCCAACCAAAACCAGGACAGTAGCTTAAGTCTTTGTGACTTTATGGAAAGAGGAGATCTGTCTAAACAAAGGTGCCTGGAGATCGATTTGAGAATATTTAAGAATTGTTAAATGAAACCTGTCAAGCATCCATTGTTGCAGCTTTAGCTATGGTTAGGCAACAGCAGGCTTTATTCTTCGGGCTTAAGGAACAACTTCTGTCACCATCTAGTCTCTGTGGTCCAATCCCAGTTCTGTCAGTGTTCCTTATGTGGGTTGAGTTGCTAACAGGTTTCTAACAGGGAAACTAAGAATATAAGGGAAATAAGATAATGCAAGATGATCATATCTCTGGATAACTTTCCAATTTTGAAAATAGCTGAACTGACTAGAGTTGCTGTATTTCTTAAATCTGAGAGCTTTTATAGGGCACTTAAATGTCTGGGCAAACTTGTGCTTCTGCAGCTCACTAATGTGAAGTGCCCGGTGTGCTCTAATGGGTAGGCTTTGTTTTAGAGGGTAACACGGTGCTAACAGCTAGTTCAGTTACTAGAGTCGAGTGATAAGTGTTGTTCTCAGCTTCACAAGGTTACTTAGACAACAGCTTGCTTTAGTGATATCCCTGACTGCCCGTACAAGTGGTGCAGTGTTTATAAAAGCTTATTTTGACTCTTCTAACTTGCTTTCTCAGTTCTTTGCCTTCCCACCTGAACATCAGCTATGAAGACTTCTTCTCTGCCCTCCATCACTATGCAGCCTGTGAGCAGCGATGGGGAAAGTGACTTTTGGCTAAGCATGGAGTCAGGCTCTCTGTGGGAAGGAATTGATGTCTGTTTACAAGCACCTGTGACCCATAAGTCTGGTTCATAGTCCTTTCTTAATTTATCAACAGATTCAATAAAGTGTCTTACCTTTCTAGAGAGTCTGTGTGAATGCGTGAGAATCTATGGGGAGGGGAAAATTCACAATTATCTTCATGAAAACAAAGTTACTGTAAGCAAAACTGTTCAGAGCTGAATTACTCTTTTTCATGTCCAAGTGACCAAAAGAACATGCATGTCCAAGTGACCAAAAGAACATGCAAGAATTAAGTCTTGTGAAATGTACAGGACAACATAAATAAGAGTTCTGTGCCCTGAAGGTCCTTAAATCCAAGGAAGAACTTTCATGTCAGTTTGTTTCTTTTTAATTCTATCTATATGGTCAGGTATTCTGGGGCAAATCATCTGGTTTATCTTCAAATATATTTACTATATAATATGTGAATTTCAGAGGGGACCATTTTGTTAACTGAGAATAGAGACTGCTACTTGGCTGTGATGACTAAGCCAGCAGTAGGTAGCAAGTTCTAGAAATACTGAGAAGATTCCATAAAAAGGAATGGCAGCTTCTATGGTAAGTGGATTAGGCATTCTGTGTAGCACTACCCATTTTCTCTCTCTCTTTCCCCCCCACCTTCCCTCTCCCCACCCCCACCCCCCCTTGAAGAGGTCAAATCATAGTATTGCTACAGCCCTGAATGAATTTTTTTTTAGCATCAGGTTAGTTTTTCCATAGGGACTAAGCACAAACAGTACTATGTATTGTTTGTATACCTATCTTCCCCATAAAATTCTCACTTAATGTGACAAGCTGGCCGAGGCTCTGGCATCACTTGCTGAAAAACCTGAAAACTGACTGTCCACTTCCATGGCTAATGTGACTTGCTTGTTGTGCTCGTGTACCCAGCAGGGAGTCTGGTTAAGCCTTTTGTTAGGTTTGTTCTGAGCTGTGTGTTGGAAGTTTGAATGGGAGTCTGCAGCAGACAAGAAGATGAAGCTGCACTACAGTATCTCAAAACTGAGATAACTAAATAGATACATTAGCTGAATGGTCTTCATTGTGGAATGCCCCGTTTGAGTTACATTCCTGTTGTTGGAAGTAATTTGAAATTGGAAGTCTTTATAGCAGCATTTGGACAAAGCAATATCTTTAGAGCTGTATTACTGGAGATGAGAATTAATATTGCGGCCTTCCGCCCTACAGGCTGTAGAACTGTTGGACAC
This sequence comes from Falco biarmicus, assembly GCF_023638135.1. NCBI lineage: Eukaryota > Metazoa > Chordata > Aves > Falconiformes > Falconidae > Falco > Falco biarmicus. The sequence goes on along the minus strand of NC_079293.1, from coordinate 61,719,333 downwards.
TTCATTCTGGAAGTGTTTCCTTATATTTTTTTCTTTCCCCTCTTCAAAATGAGTGTTGCTTTATATCTCCTTTGGGATAGACATGTCACTAGGAGGGAAAACAACTGCTTTTAAAAGGGAATTGCCAGATTTTAAATGAATGCTGCTTTGTGAAACAGTATATTTCAACTGTTGTAGCTTCATGTAGTGTTATAAAGCTGATTGTGTAAACTCTTGAGTATGACAAAAACCTGCAGCTAAGATCAGATTGCAGTTACAGGAAAGAGCTGTGGTCTACTTCATCTCATAAAAGAGAAGGGGATGTTTAATCAATTAACTAATGTTTTTGACATCAAATAACATCCTATATGAGCTGGAATGTTCAGAGCACAGTTGGCTGCCTTTTGCAGACTGGTCTCTGATGTTTACCAGTTACTGTGTGGCAGAGAAGATGAACAGTCATGCAGTGTTTCCTGGGTTCTGTCATTGCCATAGGAAAGCTTTCTTGCTGAATGTTAATTGTGGGGAGCCTGTTGGAGGCTACCTGGAGTACTGAAGTTTATCTGTAATATTAATTTTGTTTCTTTAAAATGTAAGGTTGTGTTTAAGTTACCATGTGTAAGTGTTACTGTGTCACTGAAGCAGTTCTGGTGCTGGCAGTAAAGATATAAAATGGGAAAAGCCTAGCTTAGTCCTCAAAAGTAATCTATTTTTTATATGTGTATCAAACTGCCAAAGAATACTTCTAATACCTGAGCTCCCCTCAATCCTCAAACTTCTGCCTATCTCAACTAAAAAGACTTGTTTTCTACTGGAGATGGGTCTCAAGGTCTAATATTTGTCTATAGAGGGATGCTTAATGAAACTAAAATATGATTAGTTCAGCCGCATTTGATTCAACTTAATCAAATCTCTTCTGATGGCTAGTTTAATTGTGAATGAAGTGTTCCTCCTGGAATTAATGTAGTTGAACTAATCCATGTTATCACTTAGTTGGGGTTATTTTACTGTCCCTGTGTGGGCAATCTTCAGTGAGCTGTGCCAAATGCACTGTGCATATCCACAACTTGATCTCTGAATGTATGTCATTGCAGTTAGCACCTCTCCCTGCCTTGTTCTGTGTGAAGGTCTGTGGTATAGCTGTGACATGCTGTATGGCTGTAGTCTCTGGGTACCTGTACATAATGTGTAAAACAAGTTTTTATGATTAGGGAATCAATTTATTGAACTTTATTATTGAAAGTTAAATCTGAATCTGTAAACCAAGAAATCAATAAAAGACTATAATCTTTCTACAGGCTATGGTGATACATGAACGCTTTCGCAGGTTTGACTGAGATGTAATCTTACTCATATTGCTACATCACTCTGGGAAAGCAGAGAACTTAAATGGCGTGCTCTTAAATTGCTTTCTGTGTTGTAAGAACTGGACAGATTGTCTACTACTTCCAACTTCATAGAAGCTAATGTGTGAGCTTTTATGGTAAAGCATTTACCATAAAAATATGATAATAATAAAAAAAAAAAACAAAAAAACACAAGAGAAAGAAAACCAAGCCCTTTTTGATTGCCCTGGGAACTTGCTAAACTTGTTCCTGGCTACTAAAAAGCTTGCTTCCTGGTGCTGAGTCAGTCCTGAACCTCGTGCTGGGCTTGGCTGGCTGCCAGCTCTCTCCTTTGGAGCATGGTGAAGCTGAGAAACATGGTGTAGAAGAAGCCTCCACAGCCTGCGGGGTGCCTGGGTGCTGAGCATGAACCCTTTTGAAACGGGAAGTTAGTGTTCAGGTAAGTTTTGAAAAAGTACTGAGGGTCATGGTGGGTACCAAGCTGAGCATGAGCCAGCCCACAGTGAAGGTCAGCGGCCTTCGGGGTTGTGTTAAGGTGAGCATTGCTAGCAGGTCAAGGGAGGTGACCCTTTCTACTCAGACCTGGTGAGGAATCTGGAGTGCTGGGTCCAGTTCTGGGGTTCCTTGGTCCAAGAGAGACGTGGGCTGCTGGACCTAGTCCAGCAAAAGGCCATGATTATGCTGGTTAAGGAGTGGCGCTTCAGTTGTACAAGCAGAGGCTGAGAGAGCCTCTTCTAAACTAAACAGCCTGGAGAAGGATCAGGAGGGATCTTGCCAACGTTTATAAATAAATGAGGGAGAGGGAGTAAAAACAGCCTCATTCTTCTTGATGGTGCTTACTGACAGGCTGGGCGGCAGTGGGTGCAAATTGAAATATAGGAGAATCCATGTAAACATCAGCAAAAACTTCCTCTGAGGCTGGTCAGAGAGTGGAGCAGGTTGCCCAGAGAGGTTGGGTGCTGGGCTAGATCATCTCTGGAGGTGTCTGCTAACCTCAGCTGTGCTGTGAAATGGAAAACTGGGGAGGCAAACAAGTTACTTTACAGAGAAGGGAGTTTTCAGCGAATAAATAGTCTGCTGTTGCCAGAATTCAGCATATGATGCTTCCATGCTGGCTTTTAACTGCATATGCTTCAATCTAGAGGAAAGCTCTAGGTGGTGGAGCACTATTGGCAGGCTGGCACACTCCATTCACAACAGTGAAAGAGCATGCTGGGCACGGGCAGTGGTGAGTTTTCAGTAGGCTTGCCAATTAAAAAATCCCAACTATTGACAGAAAAAAATATTCTTTGTTCAGGTATTTTGTGATAGAGGCTCTTCGTTGTCTCTTATCACATTCTCCAGGTTTTTCTTCCTTCATTCCTTAGCAAGTGCTGCTGGCACTCTGTTTCCTTAGATATGCAAGTTCCTGGTAAGAAAACTCATGTTATTGAAGGTAAATCTTTGGTATGCCCTCGATGATGCCCAAAATTTGTTACCATGCAACTCAGTAGACAGTAAATGCAGAGGAACGAGCATGGCTTTTCACCAAATTGGCTTACACCTAGCTTCACGCTTGCCAGCATTAAGCTGGCTCTTGAAAAACTCTTCGGTTGCCTCTGGTGCATGTGGAGTTATTACTTGCACGCATACAACCTGCCTGTAAAGGTTAATAGTAGCTTCCGAACTGGAGCTGGCTCTAGGGCAGTGTTAGGTATGGCGCTGCTGGGGCTCTCCTACCTCAGCTGGTTTTTAATAGAGTCAGCGATGATGGCTCGCTGCAGTTAATTTGTAATTTCAATACCAAAGACTATTAGAGGTGTCTGGATGGTGGAAAATTCAACGTCACTTGCCCCAGTGTGAGAGCCCCCATTCATGGTAACTACTACTCTCTTAACAAATGATTCAAGTTTCTACATCTTTCCTCTTTTTTTTCCTTTCTGGTGGTGCACAGTAGTCTAGCAAAGGAACCAGATGAGGTTCTGAAATAGTTGCTTTGCAGTGGGGAATCTGGGGACATGGTCGATGCTACAGCTGTTACAGGAATAGGCCTACAAAGCAGCTCCTGAAATTAGAGTGATTTTTAGGACTTCTTTTTGTGAATATGCATTGAGGAACCATACAGCATAGCATGCTGCATTGAGCGAAGACTGGTAAGCAAGCAGAATGCAAAGTAAAGTTCATTCCTTTAAGAAGAAAGTATATTCTTACACACTTACATCTGTAAGTGCTTTCTAAAGTACTTCACAAAAATGACAAAAAAAGAATAACCTGCTGGTTGGATTTCCAGTATATTTCATGAATTCAGCTTGTGTGAAATCGTAACTGCCCTGAATAGTCTCAAGTTTGGTTTTTTTTTTTTAAAAAAAGGATGTTTTTAAGTATAAACATTGGTTGTTTTTCCACTTGAATTAATGTGATGTTAAATGTTTATTCATTGGCACTGAAAGGTAGGTATAACTATAAAAACCAAAGCGTATGTGCAGATAGTTTTAGCCTCTGTCTGCTGATCCCGATGTATCAGCTGCCTTGCAGGTGGGCTTTGCCCCACTTGCCAGCCAGGACTGTGCCGCCCAGGCAGCAGCTTTGGCAGGAGCAGTGCTGGGAACATGGGGACAGGCGCTCTGCTTCTGTGTGGTGCCTTCCATGCTGCCATTCTTTCCGGTGTCACAGCCGCCCAGTGCTCTGCTCACTGGGTGCTTTCTTGGAGGAGGTTCTCACTGCTGCTCCTGAGCACGCAATGCAACAGCAGGAGCCTCGGCTCAGGAGCGAGGAAGGAACTGGAGAATAAGGCTGAATTGCAGCCCATCCTATGCAAAATTTTGCAACTATTCTTGCTGTGAAGGTTACCATTTGTCCAATTTCGACCACACCGTGAATGACTGTAAACAACTTCTAGCTCTCTTCCAGGAGCTAAGCTACTTTTGATAAGTTTGAAATGCTAAAGCAAATGAATCAAAGGCCATGCTTTAAACCCCTACACAATTTCTTTTCCTCAGATTTGCCAAATTAAAAGGGAGACCTGCAAGCCCTTCCTCTGCTGTGTGTTTGTCTGTGTTAAATGATGCAAGACCTCCCTGAATTCCACTGAATCACTGCTGAGAGCCATAGGATTATTCCTTAATTGCATCCAAAACAACTTTTTAAGATGATGAATAATATTATGTACTATACAGAAGCATGCCTCAACCTTAACTTTGAAGTGCTTCACAAATTAATATTTAATGAAACCGTTCGCCTTGAGGTTTTTGCTGTACTATCTAACTGGCTGAATATGAACACAAGCCAGGGCTCTTTCATCTCCCTGACAAGCCTTGCTGCTTTAATACAGCATATTTCCTCTGACCGTGTGCAGCCAGTTTGCAGTACTGTTGTTTTCTACACATGTATGCTTGACCTGCAAAAATACTGCCTCTCCTCTAAAAAAAAAAACAAACACAACAACAAAACACCCCCCAGCAGAAGACCCTAATGGATTGGTCATATAGAAAACATATTTTAGGAAAATGTTTGATTGAGCTAAACATGACTAGTATACCAGTTTTGAAATATGGTTTACATTGTAAACATTAGAAGCCCGGTAGCTGATAAACTGAAACAACATTTGTCTACTCCTTGGCTGCAAGGATTTATTGTAATTTCAATGGAAAATTTCTCTCTGAGCCAGCTGTCAAAGCTAAAAGCTTCCCATTAGATTTTGTGCCATTTTGTTGGCAGGGTGCCTAATATTTTTTTTTTTTTTGCGAGCATAAAGGTGTCCGAGAATGTCATTTCAAAGGGGCCCTCTCTCTAAATCTGGCAGTGCAAAGATGGTTTTGTTAAACTGATGTCATGAGTCATTCTGCAATTTACAATATTTAAAGTTGAAATCCAAATAAAGTCTCCTTTCTGTCATGACAGAGCAGTCACACTGTTGGAATCAGAATTCCAGGACATACGGGTGTTATGGAAATAACAGTATCTCACACAGAATTAAGTATTGTACTGGCGTGGTGCTGAAAGAAAGCAGAGTAAGATGATGATGAGAATCACAGAATTGCAGGAAAATGTTGCTGGGGAGGAGGATGGCTGGAGATCACCCAGTCCGACCCAGGGTTTGGGTTTTCTCAGTCCCTGCCAAGTCTCGCTTGCAGAGCTGGGCCTGCTGTAACTCAGCACCCTGAACTGGCAACTGCCAAGCAAGAACTCGGGAAGGTTTTGGAGATGAGGCTGAGTGTTTTCTCATGGACACTGTGGGATCAAGACTGTCACACACGTCTGGGGCTGGAAAGGAGACGCCGAGGTCTTTGGGAGCTGCCGTGGGAGGGCCCTGGCAGACACCCCTCTTATCTGCACAGAAGCGGCTGCCGGTCCCGTTTCTTTTAGAGCAGAAGCCTGGATTTTCACAGACTCAACCTGCGGATTTTATGATTAGCTTACATATTTTCAAGTAGTTTGAACCGATCAAAACATCTGTAATTTCTCTTGTGTGTCAGTGCCAGCCCACAAAGCCTGCCTCAGGGGCTGTGGTGGATGCCGTGCGTGCTGCCCTGCGGCAGGGTGGGCTCAGCTCCTTGCCCCGCCGTGGCTTTGGCCATGCCCCAGGACGGCAGGGCTCCCCCCACGCTGTCTGGCAATACCGAGAACATTTCCTACCCCTTGGCTTCATTACTGAAGTCCTGTCCAGACTGCATGAGCCTCTCTGTGTAAGTATATTCTAGAGGCATAAAACAGCATGCCTGATGATGATCACTGCCTTGAAATTCTCTCCATGTAGCTGCTTCTGACCATGTTTTATTTAGCTGGCTGGCTATGGCAATCCCTGACCTGAAAGCCTGCAGGCTCCTCCACTCAAAGCAATTCCAGACACTCCTCTGAAGGTTATCTTGACTTAGTTCTCCAACCGCTTGTGCCCAGGAAGGAGCTGGGCATAGCCTGCCTGGTCCACCTTGGGGAAGGTTGAGGTGAGGGTAGTGCCTGCCAGCGCCGCATCAAGGAGCCCTTCATGGCTATGCTGTGTCTCCCAGCCACAGCTCCCCACCCCAAAACCTCCAGTCGCCTCGTCCTCACCTCTGCAAAACCCTGCTCCTCCTGTGTGGGCAGGAAGCCTCTGCCTGGCCCTGCACATCCCTTCGGCTCCTGCATGACTCATGACTTGACAAGAGAATGTGCTGAGGACCAGCTTCTTCCCTTGGAGCTGCCCCTCATCCTGCAGGGTTCCCCCGCGCAGGCAGAGCCATGGGGGAACACTCCTCTCCATGCAGCAGGCTCCCAGCAGCAGCCTGTGGTAGCGCAGCTGCAGCCCTCGCTAGTAAGGCGTTCAAGTTCTTGATCTCCAAATCAAGAAGTCTATCCTCATGAAGGAACTTTTTTTCCCCAAAAATTAAAAGTTGGCTTACTCTGAACATGAGCGTGTGGTTTTATTCTTAGTGAATCTTTAAAATATACAAAATGTGTGGGAGGTGACAGCAATGCTGGAAAATGAGGTTTTAGGGGGACGTTTATTTTCAATGGAAAGGGGAAAGAAAATTAAATTTCTATTTATGCATCATCTCTAGTATGAATGTAAAAGCACATAGGAATGGGAGTAAAAAGCTAAAACTTATACCCACACCAGCTCAGCTGCATTGCACACATTGTATATGGCAAAAGATCTGATTAATACCACAACAGTTGTGCAATGGAATCAGTTTAGTACTGCTGAGATTTATTGCTTCGTGCTCTCCCCCATTTTACTGGTGGTGGCATTTAAATCCTAATACACTGAGTTTGTGTTTACCAAGTTTATCGTACATTTCTATTGAGACCAGGTCAAATAAATCCATCTTTCCTACAGCAAAGACCTGTGATTGTTACTGCAGGTAAGACTCTGCACAGTGTCTTGCCTTTGCAAGGCACATATAGAGATGGGGACAACTGTTGCAACTGTTTGCATTGCGTACAAGCTTGTGCAGCTTGTGGAGAAGGTTGGTGAGACCTGCAGACACAAGAGACAGCAGCTTTCTGCGCAAGACTTTGGCATGTGCATTCAGAGACCTTGACCTCACTTCTGTTTGCATTGTATTCGCAACTACAAATCTGAAACAACATTGCTCTTAATTTCTGCTCTTTTTAGTGCCTGTGAAAGTGCTGGTTTTCTAGGGGACCAGGGAGGTGGAAGTCACTTTGCACACCAAGCTCCTCGCAGTTGTTAGGTTTTCCTATGCATAGACTTAGAAGTAAATTAATTGTCTAGACAATCCGTGAAACAGCTGCTAAAGCCTTGCTAAAACTCTAAATAGCTGAGGCAGTGGACAGCAAAGTTGCAATCCAGTCATAACCCAGAACGCTGCTTTCAGCTATTAAGGTGCTCGACCCCACTTCCCAGCACTTGCTATGCTGTGCTGGAAGTCGAGAGGGCAGGGTAACGTATGAGGGCAGAGGAATATATAAGGATATCTTCACAAGAAAGGAACTATCAGCTCTGAAAAATAAGGCAAGCTTTTAGAAAGCTCCTTGTATGTGATGCTAGCAGCCCTCGGCAAGCCACCAATGCCTTACAGTAACAGCTGCGTCAGTCTATGGAATACTGTCGGGAAAAAGGGAGTGTCTAAGTCTGAGGATCACTTGCGTTTTATTCATAAAGTGAACTCTTTCTCATAGTGTATTAAGGAGGCAAAAGAGAAATAGGGGGCCCATGGGAGACCTGCCTTGGCTTCAGGACAGAGCTGTGCGCTGTGTCTCAGGTGCTGGCATTCAGAGGTGATGCTGAGCACAGCACAGACGAACACAACGCTGTAGCTGAGGGCAGAGCAGGGCTGCGTCCCCCCACCGCCTCCCTCAGCCCTCTGAAGCACAGACCAGCAGGAGCGATGGGAGTGTGCAGCCCCGTGCCTGCGACCCCTCGTCACCAGCTCCAGATGGCTCACCTGCAGCATCACCAGAGCATGCCTGTGGAGCTCTGCTCTCTGGCTGCCCTCCGGCAATGTGTGGCAGGTCAGGTTTAGCCCCCCAGGTGCAAAAGCCAAGCCTCTGCTAACAGAGGGCATGAAGCAGGCTGAGCACAGGTCATCCCCAAACACACAAGGCAGATAAATGACCGGTTCTGAGGATGTGCCACACTTCAAAATGTGCAGAGATCCCAAAAACCAGACAGGTGGTTTTTCTGTACTGATTTATCACAGGCCTTTCTTTGCATGATATCATGAGTTGCTTTTGTTAGAGCAACATGTAGTACAACCCCATGTTTTGGCTGTGCCAGGAGCTTTTTTTCCCTGCAGTATGCAGCCAAAACAGTTCTTACGAAAGTGTAAGTGCTATTTAGGCAAAGCTCACCCACCTCAAACACTCTGCCAGAATCCGTCTGAGCCATCTGTAGTGGGTTTACATGGCAACGTTTTGGTAGTAGGAGGTCTACAGGGGTGGCTTCTGTGAGAAGATGCCAGAAGCTTCCCACATCCAATAGAGCCAATGTCAGCTGCCTCTGACATGAACCCACCGCTGGCCAAGGCCAAGCTAATCAGTGACAGTGGTGGTGCCTCTGGGATAGTGTATATAAGAAGAGGGTGTGTGGGGTGTAGGGGTGTGTGGGGGGTGTGTGGGGGGGTGGGGGGGTGGGGGGGTGTCTGTCTGTCTGTCTGTCTGTCTCTCTCTCTCTCTGTGTCTGTGTCTGTCTGTATGTATGTGTGTGTCTGTGTGTGAGAGAGAATCTGCTCAAAAAATGCAATGGAAGAGAGGAGTGAGAACACGTGAGAGCAACCACTCTGCAGACACGCAGGTCAGTGCAGAAGGAGGCAGGAGGTGCCCCAGGCACTGCAGCAGAGATTCCCCTGCAGCCCCTGGTGAAGCCCATGGTGAGGCAGGCTGTGCCTCTCAGCCCATGGAGGGTAACGCTGGAGCAGGTACCCACCTGCAGCCTGTGGAGGACCCCACGCCAGAGCAGGTGGATGCCCCAAGGAGGCTGTGACCCCGTGGGAAGCCCACACTGGAGCAGGCTCCTGGCAGGACCTGTGGCCCCATGGAGAGAGGAGCCCAGGCTGGAGCAGGTTTGCTGGCAGGACTTGCGACCCCAGAGGGGACCCACACTGGAGCAGCCTGTGCCTGAAGGACTGTGCCCTGTGGAAGGGACCCACGCTGGGACAGTACATGGAGAACTGTCTCCCAAGGGAGGAAGCCCACACTGGAACAGGGGAAGAGTGTGAGGAGGAAGGAGCAGCAGAAACAAGGTGTGATGAACTGATCACAACCCCCATCCCCTGTTCCCCTGTGCTGCTGGGGGCAGGCGGCAGAGAAACTGGGAATTAAGTTAAGCCTGGGAGGAAGGGAGGGGTGGGGGGAAGGTGTTTTTTTCTGATTTGAATGGTAATAAACTAATTTTCCCCAAGTCGAGTCTGTTTTGTTCATGACAGCAATTGCTGAGTGATCTCCCTGTCCTTATCTTGACTCACAAGCCTTTTGTTATTTTTTCTCTCCCCTGCCCAGCTGAGGAGGGGAGTGATGAAGCAGCTTTGGTGGGCACCTGGGATCCAGCCAGGGTCAAACCATGACACCGTCACAACCCCTGCTGCTCACTGTGTTGTTGTTTCTGGTTTGAGGGCCAGGCTTATCCACCTTTTCCAGTTTTTAGAAGCTTGCCAATGTAGCTGTGCTCATTCTAATCACAATTTCAAATCACCCTGGAGTTGGTTCCTATTGTTTTAACAACAGCCTCCTGCATCTTTGGGGACAGATCAGATGTGATCCTAAACCTTGGTACAATGAATAGAAATGGTTCTGCCTATAACAAAACTTGTCTTGTTGGCTGGTTGTGTTTTTCACAGTCTTAAGAACAGAGTCTTCCTGAGTATTAATCCCTGTAAGTGTATTAGATGTATTTTGTAGGAGAAATATTAAAAAAGAATTGTTTATTTTTTTTGCAGCTGGAGTTCCATTTCCTCATACCGCATCCACATACTAACAGGGCAGTATGAACTGATTGATTGATGGCCTCGGGCTGCCACCTCCTTACCTGGAATCTCTCAAAGCAAACTGAGTACCTGGGGGAGCAACCAGCCTGGTGTTCCCAGGAAGTGCTGGAGCTGTTGCCTGTGCTCTGTGGGCACAGTTTCTGCGTGGAACAGAAGTGCAACCCCGGCTGCAAGCCTGAGGCTTAATGCACCCTGCAGACACAGGCGCAGTGAATCTTTGTGATCTTCCACAGAAGCATCACACCTATTTCTATTGCCTAAAGACAGTGCCTGGTTTGAATTACTGTGTGGTAGCTCTAGGGAGGAGGTTGCTGGTGCAGAAAAAACAAACAGATGGTGGAAGCACCCAAATTCTACTTGGACAAAATATCCAGAAGAAAAAAGAGGGCTTATTTGGGAAACCTGCGTGAGTAGCCCCAGTGCTACTGTGTCCCAAAAGATCAGCTCTTGCTTTCACCTGAGAACATTACCTCTTCTAGTCCTTAGCATTTTGTTGATCAATGTGGAAGAATAATTCCACCTTTGATTACTATTTTGCAAACAACGCACAACTAGAAAATATAGGTCACTAGGTGTTTTACAGTAAGACATCCACCACCAGATAGCATCAGCTTTGACATTAAATGGGAGACATAACCTACACTTACTCATTTTTATTATGGTTGTAATAAAGATGGCTCAGGTAACTCAAATCCCCACAGCCAGAACATACCATCTGACAACAGGCCCACGAAGGACCTATCATAATATTATTCTGACCTTAAATTGTTTACAATCTTATTCTTCAGGGCATCATGTCAGCTTATCTTGATCATTACACCTCTTGAATTGGGAATCAATTAAATGTTACTTGATCTCTCTAATCCATCGTATGCAGTTTATTTTCGTGCAGGAAATGAAAGCTGCAGCATGATCGTATCATCCTGCACTTTTGATTTCCGCTGTATATAAATCTGAATAAATACTGCTGCTTTGACATGTTTAGAACAATACTTGCCAAAAATACACGGTTTTCTTCAGTGGCCCAGCCTAGTTCTCCAGGTGAAAAAAAGCTTGCATTTTTATTGATGCAGAATTGCAATATTCCCAAACAGTGTGATAACATCCTCTTCTTTAATATGTTAGATTGTCAGTCTAAGAAGATTATGACTGAAAAGTCGAAGAGTAAGTTGTTGTGCAAAGAGGTTTGGATTCCTTTATTTTAGGAATTTACTTTGAATATTTGCTTTGCTATGTTAGAGTACATCATGTGTTGAACAAAACCCCAGCTTTCTAACAAAGACCATTTGTGAAGAAAGCGCAAATGCTGAAGGAGTTAATGTGAACATAGGGGGCACCAGCACCCCTCTGAAAAGAGGAAATTCTAGGAAGGCTGTTGGAAACGAATTGAGCAGTAGTACACTAAGAAAAAAGGAGCATTCAAAATTAAAATCTCCACTTTAAATCTGTGCCATTTTTTAATGCACAAGGTTCTGCAGATTCTGTGTTCAGCCAAAAAAAGCATAAACCAGAGGATACAAATGTTTAGGTGTGAAACTTCTGTTATCTGACCTTAGGGAAGAAGCAAACGGCTGCAGAGCATCCACTGCTACTCTGGAGGGAGCAGGATCTCTGCAGAGGTGACTCTGAAGGTTACGGTATTGTTGAACTGCAAGCAGCAAAGTGGAAAGCAAGAAAAGGAAGATTAACAGCATATTGATTGCAGATCATGTTTGGGTTTTTTTTATATATATCTTTTTAGCAGCAGACTGGTGATGAAAGTCCACCTGGGGCTGTCCTGTGGGAATAAGACATTACATGTGTGAGCTTAATTCAATCATCTCTAGGCTTTTGCAGTCAAACTCTACTGTTCTAGGGGATAGTGTCCAGTCCCCAGACTATTATAAAGTGAATCTGGTTTCCACTTCCTTTTATCTTTAAAGCCTCTTTCGTTGTTTGCAGGCTGATAGAAGAAAGTCGCTTGCAAAGGGATGGAGCAGGTTTTTTAACATCAGAAACAAGGACAACAGGAAGACATCCTATACTGCAGAACCTGCAAGCATGCAAAAAATGAAAGTTAGTGATATTAAAAAGAAAAACAGAAGGAGCAGGTTCAAAGCACATTGCTCCATAACATTTTTTTATCAACAAACAGTTGTGAGGGGGATGGGTATGGCACAGTGCTAAGTTTGGAGATAAGTCATAAATTCAAATAAAAAAAGAATGAAAATTTTCTGGCCACATAGAAGCTGCGTGTCTAGTACACTCCACCCCCACTCCACCTCCCATAAATAAAGTGGAAAAAAAACCTAAAAGGCAAGCTTTTTCCATGACTAGTCAGAATACTATTTTTTACTGTTCAGCACAATGCTGAGCTGGCATCCAAAAACCCCCTTAATTGCAAAAAATGAACTTCCAAGACCAACGCATGCTCTCAGAGACCCAGCTTGAAATAAATACAATTTTTTAAAAAGCACTGAGCATCTTCCAGAAGCTCAGGCTTTTTGGGACAGTTAACACTACTGACCACTTTTCAACATTTTGTGTAGAATCTTGTCTGCCCTTAACGCAGTACCTTTACACTGCCCAGACTGGCAGCAAACCCGAAACCACTGGCATCAGGGTGCTTTGGGCTGCACCTCTTCTCCAGGGAGCTGCCAGCTTTGGGTACTGCTACTACAGCTCCTGTGGTTTAGTGCTCAGCCAAGGGCACCGGGGCGCTTTCAGTCAATGAAGAGTTGCAACAGAACAATATAGGGGAAAAATAAAATATTCCATAACTGTAGCAGATTTCAAAGCGATGGAGAATGCATTGGGTCTATAAGGAAGCTTGGGAAATATCTGATCTTCCTGGTTTTTACACTACAATTTCTAACATTATAAATCAATCCTATGATAAAATCGAAGAGTTGCTGTGAGTGTAAAGGAGAATGGAGACTGTTGTTTTGGTGTATCCCTATTGCAAACGCCGAGTCAGAAATTCTGAACTACTCTTCCTACAGAAAAAGGGAGCTGCAGAAACTGGCCATGTGCTCCTACTTCATGCTGGAAAAATTCCTCCAAAGTGGCTTTCAGCTTTCAAAAGCATACTTTCAGAAAAAAACAACTATGGGCACTCAGATACCAAGAGAAGATACCCTTTGCTCTTACAGCCATGCCTTGCCCTAGGCATGCGTATTGTGGTTAGAGTACAAGTTCCACAGTCCAGTGTCATCTCTGAGTCACACAGAGAAGCAATTCTGTTGGCCTTGCTGTACTGGAGCTTGGCCACTCATGGACTTGGGCTTCCTCACCTGGCCTAAGGTCACTGTGAAATTTAAAACATGCCTTCATCTTCTGAACGAAAATACAAGTTATTCCTAGGATGTCTTTTCTAGTGTGTTTGTATTTGGTTGGTGGTGATTTTGTTACACTAGTGTGCTTTCCCGATGCTCAGAATCATCCTGCAGGTGACTGTTTGGAAACTGTTCCCACAAAAGCAGGCTGCCTTGTCTCTGTACCCTCTCAGAAAATGCTCACGCCAGCCCAGGCGGCACAGGCTGTGCATCGCAAACCTGTCACTGCAGCAGGTATGGCAGAGAGAGAACTGGCAACGCCAAATGTCTGTGGGAGTTTAGAGAAGGAAAATCACAGGAAAAAAAATCCATTAAGAGCTGTTAGATGCAAAGAAAACACCTCTAACTCGGGCTGAATACAAGCAGAGGCTGGAAGGGTATCATATATTGTCACTCAGGTCTTAATGCTCTTCCCTAGTCACCTGCTGCAGGCTCCTGCCAGAGGCAACGTCCTGGACGGTCCTGGGTTTGGCCCAGTAGGGCCATTCTCAGGTTCTTGTTAGAGCAAGTGTAGAAACCTCCTTAAGCCTATTAAACATTTGTCTTGAAAGACCTGGCATATGGTGCTGACATACTCTGCCCCTCAAGAGCCAGAAAAGCATCTCCAGCTCCACAGCTTGCAGAGTCGGTATCATCCTGAAGGCTTTTGGAGTATTTTATTCAATTAGGACAATCCTATCCTCAGTGACTAAACATTTGGTTAATGCCTTCTTTTCAAAAACGTTGAGAGCACATTGCGTTTCCAACACGGGATGAAAGCTCATTAACCATTTGTTATTTTGACCATAAGGACTGAAGTTAAAAGTTTGTGTAAAAGGTGGATGTCAGCGGGATAACAGCTGGATCATTTGGGATGGAGCGGATACATACTGGCTCCTTCAACAACTGCTTCCCAGGTGCACATATGCTTTCTCGAATTTTGATAAGATGTGGAATTTTTCTTATAAAAAGTAATATTGGGTTTGGCTGTTATCTGGGCTCCAGTGGAAAAAAATTAACAATTTTAGCTCTATTATGTTCAGAAATTTATCAGCATCTTTTTCCACTTGAACCTCTTGAATTGAGGCCGTGGAGGAAGGAAACTTAAAAAAACACAGGAAGCCTTGAGCATTATTTAGCAAAGAGCAGCACACAAAATTAATATCCATGTACCTTAGACACTTCATTAGATTGCTTTTCTTATGCTGTATAATTTTGCCTCTAAGGTCCCTTCCTCACCTTTCCTTCCATCTACATTAAGCAAAAACTTAGTAAAAATATTTCTAGGAGGTACATCTCTGACAGATGTTCAAGTGATAAATATTTGCAGTCAGGGTAATTAGCAAAACCAGTGTAATTTTGTTGATATAGGATCTTTCTGTATTTTGTATTTTTGTGCAAACACGTAACTCTGGAAAATAAATTTGTCTTAATCAAAGAAAAAGTAATTAAAAAGTTTGTAACTGAAACTGTTGGCATTGCTTCTGAATGTCACAAAAATGGGATCTCAAGCAAGGCATGATGCTTTTCAAATGTACTTAAGATATATAAAATTGATTGAAAATTTCTATGCTTGAAATGATGTATGTAATGGAAAGCATGCACACTGCTTTAATTCACTGCAAAAACTAGCAAAGCAGAAAGGAGAAGAATTATATAGCTAAATCAAACACAGAGAGACATTGAAAGAGATGAGAAGGCAAGACTGCCTTTTAGAAACAGTGCTCTAAACCCAGGAAGACTGAACAACAACTTGCACGTGGAGGAACTGCTGAAGGAAACACACACATCTATTAGGGGATGGGATCACTGCTGTCTCACACTTCTCAGGGCATTTCCAGGCTGGCCAAGCTGCAAATGATGTAAAAAGGAGGTTGCTTTTACATAGAAATTTTTTCATTTTTTTCTTAAACTTACTGTCAAAAAAATGGGGTGTGGGGAGAGAGAACAATATATGTTTGTGATCTTCCTTATAAGAAATAATTAATCCCTGCCTAGATTTTTTATTTTCACTCTTCCTGACCTTCCAGACTTCTGGCTCTAGATTAAGCAGGAGTGATTTACACCAGCTAAGATCTGGGTGGAGAACTTTTACCTGAACCATTGGCTGAAACCTGCAGTGGACCTTATTCGTCACTGATGAGGAGTATTTCCGTGCACTGGAACTGAAAAGACAAGGAGCCTTCCTTTCCAACATTTTGACTTTAAAAAATCTCTCTCCCTTTGGGTCTATTTTCTTCTGGAAAAGCAACCATTGATGGATTCATGCTGTGGGGAAAAGAAAATGTGTTCTTCACCTTTTCCTTGCCAAAGTGCTTGCGTTTAGAAGTGTGCAAGGCCACGCAGGCAGAAAACCTTCATGTCCACCAGGGAAGTGATCCTGCCTCTGCTGTGGGAAGGCTTTCCAGGTGACGGAAATTAATTAAAATCAAGGGGCTAGAAAACCCTGTATTCCTGGCTGCTTTACTACATTAAACAGCACATTTCCCACCTGGCACACCTGATAGGCTACGTGAAGTGTTGTGCGGATGGAAGCGCTGGGTGATGCTGCCCGAACCCTCAGCAGGTGTTTGCAGCAGGAGAGGCTTCGCGCAGGGAGAGCCGGCAGGGCCTGGATTGCTTTGCAGACTATGGATGGCAGGGGAAAGACAGCAAGG
Source organism: Falco biarmicus (assembly GCF_023638135.1). Classification (NCBI taxonomy): domain Eukaryota; kingdom Metazoa; phylum Chordata; class Aves; order Falconiformes; family Falconidae; genus Falco; species Falco biarmicus. Next base: position 61,703,155 of record NC_079293.1, on the reverse strand, counting down.
AGCTGTGAGAGCTCCTCCGGTTTGTTCCTTTGAGAAGGAAAAAGAAAACTTCCATTTTATAAGGGAGCCTGATCTTGTCTTAGTCTGATCTGGCTGTGCGGCCGCACGTAGGGCTGAGCACTGCACCTTCTGGTGGGTATCTTACGGGAAGGGGAAGAGTACTCGCGTCCCTTCCTTTGAGCAATGTTTTGTCCAGGCCTGCACCTATCCCATAGTCCTGAGGGTGTTGGGAAAATAACATTTTATTCATAACATCTATGTCACGGCTGTGCTTACAGGTCATACCTTATGCTGGGGTTACACACATATACTTAGCCAACGCTAAGAGTCCAAAGGACAAAACAGAGCAAAGCAGGACACGAGACCCATTGCTCTAGCAGGTCTGGAAAGGATGCACTGCTGCTTCTCCAGCACCAAGCTGTGCTGCCCTGCCTGGGCATGCTGAGCTTGCAGCTTGTCCTGTGGGAAGGGGAGGGAGCGTTAGAGGAATGCTTTGGGGGACCGAGACGAGTTGGCATGAATCTTGGTCGGTTTAGCTGGTCCTAATTTGGGGGAAAATTGTCAAAATTGGAAGGAAGGAAAATCTACTCCTTGCACTTTGTTAACCAAAAAGAGTGAATATCTTTTGTGTCTTAGTTCTCAGATGAATTTGTTTTTTTCTGTCTTGTTAGGGCCTAGAACTTTCAATAGCTTCCTGGCAATAACCTCAAAGTATGACGGTATTTGTAAAGACCCGCTTCCTTGTTGTCTTTTCCTTTCCTTCTTTTAGAGGAAAATCTTGTGGTATTTGCAATGAAGATATTATTTGTCCAAATGAGTTCAGTCTTTCGCAGGCACCCAGCACTTGTTCAGTACAGGATTTTTGCATGCATGCAATCAACGAACCCTTTTCAAAATAGCCTCCCTTCATTTCAGCCTTCAGACATAACTCCAGATATTTAATTTCCGTTTCTGCAAATAGTTGCCATAAGACAACCTGATCACATTAAATCAGAATAACATCCCCAGTGTAATTACAGTGGGCACCTGTTCTAAATGAAAAGTATTCCAACCAGGGGTCCCATTGGCACCCTGATTCCTCCTGTAAGTCATGTGTGCTCATGAAGGGTTCAAGTCATGGCAATGCAGGAGGATTTTCTAGTCCCAGATGAAGTGTCAGCACTCTGTATCAGAAGAGCTTTAGTCCCCCCAGGTTGGTGAGTGGAAGTGGAGTTATTTTCACAATAATATTGTAATGATGTTGTTGAGAGTGAAAGCGCTGAATTTATCTGAGGCTGATGGTAAGCTTAAATTTAATTGTTGTTGACATTCAGGCAGAGAAAGTACTGCTTTGGTTCTCTCCCCCGCCCCACCCCCCTGAATTAGAGAAAGAAAACAAAACATTTCAAGTTGATGGTGCAGCTGTTATCCTAGCTTTTCCACTCCTTTCCTCTGAATGAAGAGTGCTTTCTGAAATCAAGTAACCTAAATTTTTCTTGGATTCAATGGAATTTTGGATCCATATCTCTTTCAACAGCACTGAGTTTCCCTCTTGCTCCCACCCAGTCCCTACAAAAGCCAAATATGTTAAAAAAATTTGCTTCTTCTTAAATTGCCTCAAACAGCCCCGCTTAGCCTAGTAAGAATGTAACAACTCTCCATTTATGGGTGCCCATATTATATCTAGCCTTCCTCCTGTACTAAGATATTAAACTTTTCTTTTCTTGATGTGCCTGCTTCAGGTTTTGGTGCTTCTAAGCACTACTGTAGTTATGAAAATGCATTTCTCCATGCACGTCCCAAGGGGAGAATTGTACTGCTGTCTCCACCACAGGTTTTCTACAAATCTCCTAGTACTTCTTGCTCCCCATCAGGCCCAGTGCTGCCCACGCTGCTGCTGCGTGCTCCTCTTCAGCACTTCAGCTGCAGCCCCATGAGTGCACATGGGGTGAGGAACCTGAAACACACAGTGCCACCAAGCAAAAATGCTCAGGTGCCTGAGAATCCCCGGGGGCTGACCCTGTACCTCAGTGTGTGCTGGCCCTTACGTATGTGAAGAGGACAGCCCTGCTTCAGCGTGCCTCTCTGGGATGCAATCAGCAAAACCTTTTTTAGGAACCAATTGGCATCAAAGCACCTTCAGGATTCCCCGGAGACCAGCTTCCCCCTCCTCTCCGGCTTAGGGCTGCTGGCACTGTGATCCCTGAGGGACCAGGCTGTGGCAACCAGGACTTGTGACGGTGGAGGCTGCAAAGCCAGTGCCAGCGTTTCAGCCCGCATTGCTCAGCTGTGTGGCATTTCAGGGCTGGGCTGGAGGGAGGCTGCATTCACTCTGGCCTGAGAGAAGTGGTCCAGAAGAAACAAAGGGAGGCTCTTACAATTGATGGTGCAGTTTTGAAATCAAAGAGCCGGGTTGCTGAGTACAGGAGATCAAGGTGAGAGTATAATCTGAAGCATTGCTTCAGCATCTCCTGTTAACAAAGAGAAACAGCCTGTCAGTGCTGGCCAGGCGTACGTAAATCACCTGCACCTCAATGAAGCCAAAGCAGAGAAGGCATCCCAACAGGCTGAAAACCACAATTAAAGGTATTTATGCACGCTCGCATTTGGCTTGGGGAAACCTGCTCGTGCCGACGTTCAGACCCAGAGCAATGGGTCTGCAGGGGCACGTCCACCGCCAGCAACACCGCCCTCGCTATCAAAATAATTGTAAGTGCTTTTTGCCCGAGCTATCTGTTGGGTGGTACCTGCCTTGGAGCTGTACCTGGGTTTTCCGAATGCCTCGCAGAAGCTTCGATTCTCCTTCGAGGAGGTGGGAAAAGAGGGTGCAGGGGGGTTTGCCTGGGGGGCAGCCCGGGCACACCTGCCCTGTCGTGCGCTGCCAGGCTGCGCTGGCCACTGCCCCACACCGCCCAGCCGGCCCCGGAGCCCGCTTGGGAAAGCGAGTTGGTCCCAGATTTTCCAGAAGATGGAGCTCAAGAGTCTCCCATGTGAAGAAGAAAAAGGATCTCGTCTGTACCTGGGGAATATGGGAGGTAGACGTTGCCCCTGGGGGGGCTACCTGAATCACAACCTTGTAACAAAAGGCTTAAAATATCTTCTAGGGAGAAAAGGAAGCGCTGCCCCCCGCAGTGTTACTAGGAATGATGCAGAAACAGTGAATTTTGTTCTGAAGTAATATAGAGTAATGACTAAAAATATAAATGGAGTAGAGTTTGCTTGAGAGAGGAACAGAATAAAGTGCAAACTGAGAAGATACCAACCGCTGAAGTAGGACTTGGAACATTAAATGGTATTTCCTGAAGTATTTTTGTGCCCTGCACACCCTCTTTATTTTTTTCACTAGCCAGAAAACTGCCTTCTGTGGGAAAACCACAGAGAAACAAGGAGGAGATTCTTATTTTCTTGGGCCTGAGCCCACCACCAAAAGTCTGTTTCCAGAGTGGATTAAAACGTCTTCCAATAGCTGCAAGAGGAATGGCAGAGGCTGCAGATTGAACCAACTCTTAAGGAGAGAACTGTGCATGTACACGAGGTCAGTAGGAATTTGCAGAGATTAACAACTAAAGCCATCTGCACTCTGAAAAAAATCAAACCCATGCCATATATTGTGTGGGAAATCCATGCAATAACACCAAAATCCCTGGGGGTCCTATTAGTCAGACCACAAGATAGCCATGAGAAAACAGATGAAATGAAAATTATTAGCAGCTTGCTCTCTTTAACAGTCATGTTCAGGTCCACCACAGAGTCTTTTAGTATAGTTTTTGAAATAAAAATATGAGGTATTTCTCTTGTTAAGCTCTTTTGGCATTGATAACAACTTCTCCTGTGCAGTCAGATTTTTATATCACATTTCAGCTGCACAGTTCCATACTTAATCATACACATCCCAACCTAACTGAGACGATGTTGGTGTAAAGCAGTAAATATTTATTTTCAAGGTACTGTTATGGCATCCCTATATTATGTATATTGGTAAAGAAAATGTCTTTAGCTTAATTTTTAAACAGATCAGAGTATAGCTGTGCTAATAAAAGCTGGGGTGAATTCTGCTGCCAGAGAACATCTGAAGGCCAGATACTAGGAGATTTTAAATCTCCTGGCATTCATTTTGATACACATATAGATAGGTAGATTTATAAACCACCATAATGTTGAATTCGCTGCTGTTACTGCCTCGGGGTAGGAAATTCCCAGACTTACTTCAATCCTATTTCCTTTCTGCTGCTAGACTGGGAGAACAGACGTCTCTGACAAGTCTGCCCTCAAGGATTCCTTTCCTCCAGCTTCTTCCACCTTTGGGTTTTCCCGTTATACAAGACCAGTGCAACTGCTTGTTTTCCTCCTTGGAGCCTTTTCAGACAGCACTTTTAGGGTACATAAGGGGATAGGCTGATGGCAAAGACATCTGAATGGTCTGCCACTGTGAACTGGCTCTTGTTGGGAAACCTTTGGGTGGTGGTCCGGGTTCATGAAGTTGAGGGCTTCTTTCCCACTTTTACTGGGACACTTCAAAGGTAGATGCCTAGAATTAAAGTCCAAGGTGAGACAAGCCATGCATATCTTTAAGGAATTAGATGAAGAAGAGGTGGCTTTAATGAATGGAGCGAGAGAGATGATTCTGACCATTTAGCATTGTTTGTGTAGAAACCACTCAAAATTGCACTTTTTGCTGGAGACCTTTTCCTCCTTCCCTCTCAATTTAGATATGTGAATAATTCTTTGTTATACACTTTTGATTATGTACAAAATCGAGACATGTATGTATATTTGCTCATACTTTGAGCACTCACCAGACCCTCCATTCAGAAGCTGAATTAAATGAAAACAGGTTTCATGATAATTCTGGCAACTGAAACCTGCAGCCCCTCTCCCTGTGGGCCCATTTTTGGAAAGAGGTGTTGCATGTATTACACTAAGTCAAGCCCAAACCTTGCTATGAGGGAAAAACCCCAACATGCACAAAAAACCTGGGTATGTTTTGTTTGTTTGGAATCTGCCACTTCAAGAGGCCTTAGTTAGGTCACTGTCAAACAAAACAGGCAAAATTAATCAAAAAACTTAGGAATTATTTTTTCTGTATGAAACCAAACAGCTGCCTACCAGTATGAAGGGATAACCCAGACTGGCTCAGGCATGCCACAACCCTACTGTGTGATAGGCCTCTCTTTTCAGCAGTATTACCTCCATAAAATTTTTTACTGGAAATTCCTGCCAGATCAGCTTTGCAAGAATACCTTTGGGCTTTTAATATATATCTAGATACAGAAATAGCTAATGGGGTGAATGAAACAGATGTCAGTTATGTCATTGCACGGAGGAGTGCAGACACTGCTGCTACAGAACAAAAAAGTGCCTGAGACTAGGACAGTGAATAGCCCTCTGGAAGCGCTCTTTGCTCAAGGCTGCGTACAAAGAAAGTCCAAAGTATTGATGAGGCAGCCAGCCTTTAGATATTCACTGCTAGTGAACATAAGCCCTTCTTTCCTCATCAGAAATGTTCTTTTCAATGTTTCTAGTACTATTTTTATGATGCACTTTTATTATTGGACCTTTTCTAGGAACCTATTTGATGCAAAGTCAACAAAGACAAATCAGTTTACTTACTTTTGTAACAAATGGCTCATAGTTGACTTTGCCATTAACCTTCCTATTGCAAAATTAGTGTTCAGATGCAAGACTTTCACCAAACTCGTTGAATTGGCTGTTGGAGGCCAACTATTGTGAGTTTATGCAGAGATCAGTCTGCAGAAGCAGACTATTCCTGAGGTATTGAATAAGCAGTGCACTTTCAGGAACACTGGGGAAAGATAAACAAGGCTGAGAGCAAGGAGAAATCTGAGCAGGTTTTTCCCTGCTGAAAAGCAGCTGCTTTAGAGAGTGTGGAAGGGAAAAAAAGTAGAGCAAAAGCATAATAAAATGGGATTTAGTGAATTCCTCTTTTGTAACTTAATGATTAAGTGGATAATACATATAAATCTGTTATCACAGAAAAATTGAAGCATCAGACTAAAATGAGTCAGACACTGACAATGTGGAAAAGCAATTAAATGATGGAACCTTTGCTTTTGTCTACTGGAAAAGGATTTGTGTCATATATTAAAGCACAAGCTCAGCATCCTGCCCTCGTTGTATGGAAGCGAGCCTCCCCCCCACACCCTACACCTGCAGAGTTAAATATATCACTGAGGAGATTTGTAGGTGAAGGTAAAACCAAATTCTGCCATCTTGACCATCTTCACCTGGTGCTAATGGAGAGGTACACGCTGAATGTACTTTTCCCTGTAATCCACAGATTTTGGTTGTAGTCCAGTCACCGAAGTGTAAATTATCTGCCTGAAAAACTGGCTAATTAGACCTATTGGGGCAACTGTGTTTAACTGGGTAAAGATAAAACATGATTCATTACTCTGTGGTAGCTTGTACCTGCAGGAGCTTGCAGTTAACCCTGCCTTTCATGTATGTAATGACAGTAACTTCTGCTCTTTGAACACTTTTCTTTCATTTATTTTCTTTTTCTTCTTTTTTTTTTTCAGTAAAACTTGTGTGGTTTGGTTAATGGCATCCAGATCAATACTCTGCAATACAGACAGATAGATAATTAGATTCCTAACACAAAATATGACAAGCCTGGGGATGGACACATGTAGTAACCCTCCCTGCACAGTGGACATGACAAGCTGTTCATTCACGAGTTGTGCTCGGGGACGTGGAGGTCAGAAGAACAGTATCTTGGACTAACTGCCTCTGAAACTACTTCAGATTTCCTATTAGTGTGTTCAACATGATAGATAGCTCCTCTCCTTTTCAAAATGATGACCTATTTTTCTACTGTCACTGCAGAATACATTATCATAAACCATAGGTTTCACATTTATTGCTCTGGACCATAGTATCATTATTTATAAGAATTATAAGGTTGTCCACATATTTTATTCTCAGCATTAAACATGACTGAAGTTTAGAATGAGGTATTTTCCATTCTTACCTTATTTTATAGACCAGAATGGCCTGTGTGTCGGTGTCAATATACAAGAGGTTTCACAATATTCAAAGTTACAGCATTTTCCAAACTATTTCCGATTAGGCTTTGAAATAAGGGGAAATACCACTTCACATGTATTTACTCTTCTCCTTAAAAAAAAAAAAAAAAAAAAAAAAAAGTATTTGCTTTCAGGATGAAATAACTTCAGGCTAGGTCTTTAGGTTGGAAAAGACCCGAATACTACAGCAAAACAGTAATTCTGTACTTTACAAAGTGTTTTGAAAACACTCTTTGAAAGAAGTGTGGCATTTAAACTACACATCTTCATATTCTTGAAGTATCCAAACAACCTTACCTCTGTATCTCTTGCAAGGCCAGGCTCTTTTTCTCCCCTTCAGATATGTTTGCCTGTCATTTGGATTCATGTTCTTCCCTTGCAGGGAAAAGAGCTTTCCCACTGGATGACCTCTAGAGGAGAGAAAACTTGGCTTGGAATTTGTCTTTATTTGCTGAGAACTAATACTAAAAGAAAACCTGAAGGAGGAGTCTTGTTCTTTTCTTGGAAGGAAGTTGAGAAGGAAATACCTAACTCATCCTGGGTAGAATTGTAAAAATACCAGCTGTACAAGTGCAGATCTTAATATTGCTAAAGGAATAAGATCTCTCCATCAGGGGTGTGAAAGGGCACTTGTGGTGTAGGTAGGGTTAGTAGCCTTGCTAAGCTTATCTGACATGTCCAATTAAGTAAAGGCAAGACTCTGAAGACAAACTTCTCACAGATAATCTCTGACTGCTAAGCTTGAGACCCTGGCACCTGACTGGAGAAGTGCTGAGAATTCATGGCTGTCAACAAGATGGAGATGAACTGTGCTCTGGGCACAGGAGAATGGTAAATATTGCTGAGGGCTCTGAAAAGGCACCTTTTAGACCTCTCAGACTGAGCACCCCAATAAATGTCTCTGTGCATCAGTCTTCCAACAGTAAAACCTGACTATCCAGCTTTTTTTCCTTGCACCTCAAGAGTGCTCTAGAAAGATAATTTGCAAAACCATTGAGATTAACCACAGTGAATAAATTAGTAATTCAGGACTAATATGAGCAAAGATTAATGTTTACTAACTAAAGATGAGGGTTTCAACTGCTGTTCATGTGAATACTGCCCATCCTGTGTCCTGGGTCCTACATATAGCAAGGGGATCTACGGGAAAGAAGGTGCCCTGAGAGGTCCTGCTGTGGTAGGTTGGGTGAGGTTCATGGGTAACCTTCATGCCAGCCACTCTTCCTTTCTGTGTTCTTCCCCTCACACCCGTATTGCTCTTCTAAGGTTGCTCCTGTGCATCCTGCTCTCAGAGCTGTCACGGTTGTGCTTGGCTTTGCTTGTTGCCAGTGGTGCTCCTAGAAAAAAAAAAAACAACCAAACATCTCCTCTAGTTCAGTGAGTTCATTTTGAAGCAGTGAGTCAAAGCTGGCCAAGAGGCTTCCTCTGCAGCTGAAGAGAAGGTTTTGCATAGGTGAGACGTGGCATCTTTTGGAAATGCCTAAATATCCATACACATGTTGGCTAGAGGGGGTGCCTACTAGCTACGAGTAGGTAGGTAAGACAGTGTCTCCTCTTTGCCTTCAAGGTAAGTGAGGCTGATCTGTAGAGTAATAAGTGGTTTTTTCCCCCTAAATGCTATTCCTGTGAGTGAATGAGTGAAGGAAACATTTCAAGATCAATTCTCTGGAGACAAAAGAAAGACAAGTTCAAACCAGTGCTTTGTGGTGGCTGACAGGTACTTTTGTTCTTGGTTGCTGACCAGCTAAATACTATGACCAAGTGAGACGGGCAACATGCCACCAATAGGCTTGGGCTATCGTTCACTTTCACTGAGCATCCCCATGGCTCTGTTTTCTGTACGTCTCGTCAGAAATCCAGGGCTACAGAAAAGTCCCAGACTTACTGTGGTTTTGTGAACCATGCCACTTTTAACTGTCTACATTTTTACACAGAGGCCACAAAGGTTTTTCACATGACATCTAACAAATACTTCTCTGAGTATTTGTAAAGTTTTAAAAAGTGTTTACAAACTATGGTTGAGTAAACCAAATGGTCCTTCAAATGGATCCTGCGTATTGCAGCATTCTATGTGTATCTTCATCCTGTTCATAGTCATGTCCTGCCATGGAAAAAAACATTTCTAATTGTTCCTCTGTGTGTGCCATACTTTGACAGCCTGTTTTTCTGATAGCAGACTTCTTTAGCTAAAGTTAGGTGTTGAAGAGTTGAAAAATATCTGGAGCTCACATACATGCTGTATTTATAAAAATTTAGTAACATTTCAGATTTGTCTCCATTGTACAAATGCTTGAGTAAATTTGATATATTTATGCTAAGAAGAGTTCATATACTCCAAAACACAATCTGACATTTACTCTCATTTATTTTGAAATGCAAATGCATCTAGTTTATTCAGGATTCTTTTGCAGCTTACCATCTTATTAGTGATCATGCTGATAACTTGAATTTCTAAAATGTTGTTGCTAAGCAATGCAACTTCAGGCATGTAATGAGGCTTTCCAGTGGCTACTTGAAGATGAAGAAAATTATCTCAGCTTCACAGGTTGTTTGATCATCAACCACATTATAACGGTTGGGTGATAAATAAGTTTTCAGCTTGCCCTCATTCTCCTGCAGATAATTTATTTTTGTATGGTAACTGAAGATCATACAGTATCAGGAAGAAAGTTGTATATTTTGGGATGCAAAGGCAGAACCAAAGAACTTGCGTAGCTCCTTTGTGTAACTTTCTATAAAAAGAAGATCCCTTCTTACAGCTCATTACTTCAGCGAAGAGTAGAGGAGAACTGGGATCCAAGGATGTCCCAGCAGGACCACCCCCCACACACAAGGTGATGCTGCCCCTTCACCCCTTGCGGTGCATATCTCTTGCTGGTGGGACCTGGTCGAGGAGACCCTCCAGCTGTGCCAGGAACAGGCAGCTGGGCTGGGCAGCATGGTAGGGGCAAGTCTTCTCACATAGGATTTGTTCTTGGGAAGCAAAACTCATGCACCACATTGGGACAGGTTTCTCACATTCCTGTGATGTGCCCCAGCCTGGCGCTCCCCGGCGTGTAACAGCAGCTGATGCCTGGCAGAGCTTTCATACAAGCTCTCCGTGGTGCAGCCGTGCCAGCTGGAGACTGTCTATTCTTGAGTCACCTTTCAATTATTTTTCTTGATTTCTGCAAAGTCCAGTCGCTTAAACCTACTGTCATGAATCTGACGTTCCCCTTTTTCTATAGGTTCATCCTGAGCTCTTTTTTTTCTTTTCCCCTCCATTATAGTTACGATAATACCTGCAGCTGAAGTAGATGGGAGCAATGTCCTGAACAGCTAACACTCTTGTGCATGCTGCTCACGGGAAAGCGGGTCCAGCTGCCTCAGTCAGGCACATACCACCCTGACCTTGATCTCTCAATGCCTCAATCCTCCATGCACCAGAGGAGACAGTATCTACAAGACAGTGCAAATAAACTGGTGTCTGAAGAAGTCAGAAGTAATAATGATGAAGGCTAAAGAAAAGGCCAGGGGAAAATAGACACATCTTTACTCAGAGCTGCTTTGAAAAAAGTCTGCAGTAGACAAGGCCTGGGGCTAAAAAATGGGGGGGAAAGGAAATAAAATAAAATATTGACTATCCGCTCAAAAAGTGCCTTACCTTCTCCCATGCACTTCACAGTGCAGATGACCAAGGGAGAAAGGCTGTGTAAGACTGTGCTGTGACACAGTCATCAAAGTGAATTAAAGTTGTCCAAACAACTGCCACACTACCTCTTCTTTTCAGTGCCTGGTTTTTGCAGCCTAATATTTTTAAAGTAGGTGGGGGTTTTGTGCATGTCTGTGTTATTGGTGTACAGGGCCTTCCTTGAGGATCAGGACTTTTTATGCCCCTCAGCCTGCTAGAATAAAGATGGCTCCTACTACTGAGAGCTGCTTTTGCAAAATTACAGAGCAGTCCTGCATTGAAAAATCAAAGTGTAATGTAAGATGACACAGCTCTTGCCCTGAAGGACTAATTTTTACATCTTTTTTTCTGGAGCAGGTCAATGTTCACAGTGAGGCAGCAGTTTCAGAGGAGTCACCCACCCAGCCAAGATACATTTTCCTGTGCGTGAAGGAGTGATATTTTTCTGCCCTCATTGAGACGAGGTGTTGCCTATTTAACAATTAGCAACTTAAGGATTTAGTCCTGGAAAAGAGAGAATATTTTAAAGGTTGTGGTTTTGAGCATCTTTGATTTTATTTCCTCCACTGTTTCATTCAAAAAGCCACTAAATCCGTACTTACAGTGTGTAGACATGAACCTAATCTAAACATCAGATTAGTTTCCTTATCTGTGGGCAAGCAAGCCTTAAAACACATGCAGCCAAACGTTTATGTAATACTCAGTGCGCTGTTCTCCTAACTGCTAAATGTTTGTGCTCCAGGAGAGATTTCTGTCCGTTTTGCTCCTGCATGTTCTCCAGATGCCACTGGCAATCAGCAGGTGCATTGTTTCCTATACCTTCTCATAGTCACACCCAGCTACCTACTGGCATGACAGAAGGATGGGGGAAGGCTGTGGGGAAAGGTGGGGTGTTGGGGTGTTTTTTACTTTTAAGGAAGGAGGGTAGATTGGATTTTTTTTTTTAAAAAAAAAAGCTTGATTCAGAGCTGTTGTAAATTTGATACATTTCAACCCTCAGTATGTGCCTGGCTGGGACTCTTAAGCTTCAAGTCCGTATCATGTCCATTCAGATCCAGACCTCTAAAACTCTTCATAAAAAACAGCACCTCTTTTCTTGCTGCAGCAGCACACGGTATTCTTTTACATAAACCCAGCATGAAAGCATATATTTCTGCTTTCCTGTGCTGAGAAAGCCAGCTGAGGGCACAGGCTCTGAGCATGTCCGGAGAAAGTCACCCCCGGGTAGGCAGCGCACCTCGTATTTCATCCCTGCAGTATCAGCGCTGGCCAAGGAGCTCAGTGACTTTGATCCTTGTAATGATCGTTGTTTTATCGCTGCCATTTGCTGATGCAGGAGCAATCAGTTGTTATTGGTTTGTGCAGTTCCCGTCCTCAATGGCACACATGGTTTGTGGCTCTCTGGGAATGGGATTTATTTTCTGTATCTATGAAAAAATGTTTTCGGTTAGGTCATTAATCTTTTAGACTGACATTTAACCCTATACTGGTTCAGGACTTCAGCAGCTGGATTCCTCTGTATAAAAAGGCTGGCTAATTAAAATCCTCCTTTTCCAGTCAACTAGGAGAAATATATTTTCTAACACAGATATAGCACTGTAAAAAAATAATACAACACCTAATATTCAATGAGAATGAACTGATAATGTAATCAAAGATATTCTCTAGCATGGCAGTTAAAATTAAGCATTGTGAACAGTGCATAACGTTTCCATGTTTTAACAAGTTCATAAGTATCTTAACCCTTAGCAGCCTGGTTAATTCCAGGATGCTAAGCTTGTTTGACATGGCCTAGTCACACACATACAATCAGGAAAAAACAATGCATTTTTTAAAACAAAAAAATTCCTTTCTGTACTGTTTTACACTTTCTGTTTGTTTTTTACTCCCACTACCAGCACCTCTGCATGCTGCTCTGCTCAGGCAGCCTGGGTTGGGGGAGCTCTGGCAGGTGGCAGTGAAGGAGATGGGGCAGGGAAGGTGATGATGGGTGGTAGGATGCTGTTGGTCCCTGCGCTGGAGGCTGTGCTGGGGATGTCTACAGGGTTAATAGGGAGCTGAATATGGGAGGAAATGTAGGAGAGAACCTTGAGAAAAGAAAAGGATCCATAGCAGCCGGAGCACTGAGCTTAGTGATCTGTGTCCTGATACTCCTGGGCCACACAAATGCTTCCTCTGTGCCATATGGGAGGGAGCTACTTAACTGGTTCAGGCAGGTCTTGCTGAGGGCTCCTCATTCATGAGGAAGCTGATCAAAGGAGTCTGGCAAACAGCTTCTAAACTTGGGGTGAACAAGAGGATTTGTATTGCCTGTGCCACCTTCAAGGTCACCGATTTCATTACGAGGTCAAGCTCATACAATAATCAGTCCTCACTGTGTGGATGACAAAGGCTGGGTGGAAGAAAGTTTAGTTTCTGGTCCCCTTGTGAATGGACAGAAATGCTTTTTTGCCATTGTAATTCAAGGATCCACAGTCAAGAAGGAGACGGTGCCTCTAGAAATAAGATTAACAGCTAGTGCACTTCACAAGAGGGCTTGAGTATTGATTAATACACTGCCACTGTAGAGAAGTGCTACATTTCAACTCACCCAGGGAATTGCCAATGTTGCCTGAGACTAGGGCATGAGTCCATAAACCTCAGATACACGATCTTGCTTGAAGCATTACACGCTAGACCTTGTAACGGGGTGGATGCAGGCAAAGACGTATGTGGGGACAGTGACCCAAGTGAGGTGGGTATAGCCCCAAACATTTAAACACAGCAAGCCTTCAGCTAAGGAAAAGTAATGTGTGCATATGTGTGTATTTCCTTTTGCATAAGTAATTGATAGCTCATTAACAGCCCATTAGAGTGAAAGCTCCTGGGATGAAGAGCATGCTGTCTGTTTTTATTTGAAAACTTCAAACAAATAGAAGAAAAACCCCCAATATTAGAGTCTGCCATAGATGATTGCATCTTTTTCTGACTTCCAACTACTATGATCAGCTCACCTCAGGGAGACAGAGGGGTTTCTGTCCTGACCATAGGAGATCCAGCTCTACCAGGCCCATAACTTTTTTGCAGTGGGCTTTTTCACTGTTTTGCAGTATACTGTCCTTCCTGCACACCCATGGACCAAGGATCTGCTCTTCGTAATGGCATAAAATGGTCAAATTGTTTTCTTCTGGCTGAAAACCTAAGAACAGGTAGAAGGCAAATTATTTATTCTCTGTCAGTGAAATTCAATGTTTTCAAGTACAGACACAAAGGGGAATCACCAGCCCTGCGCTCCCTGTTGTACAGGGCTTGGAGAAGGTTAGGGACTAAGAAAGCAGCAGCCTGAACAGGGAGCACCTAGTGATAATACCATCAGCAAGAGGATGCTCAAGGCTGACAGAGAGAAAATGCTGACCACAAAGCTGTATCCAAAATCCTGCATCTCTCTGGCAGGTGCCTCTATCCACACTCTGGCAGGTGCTGTGCCATGTATGAATGCTTTACTGACATTTATCCAATGTCCCCGTCCTTCAATAGCACTGTTACTCCTCTCTTGCCAAGGGTTTGGCATAGTCACCAAGGAAATGGAAGTTTTAGGTCCAGGTTACACCATGCCTTTACACGCACTAACCATTTTATTCAGTAACTACAACATAAGCTCTGAAATAACACAGGGTGAAGGAACCAAACTCAGCTTTCCCCTCTCCACCTTGCCAGCATCCAAAAGATGGACTGTCCCTATACCCACTCTTCTCCTCTTGCCCCAGCTCCAGGCATGAATGCAGAAAATGTGAGTGCCTTCATAAATACAGCTGTCTAAAGATATTGGGATAGATAAGATACGTTTTCCAAAAAAGGATTAATTCTATTCAGTTATGCATCTGACCAGCCAAGGTACCTCATTTGAAAAACATTTGATAAGTAAAGTAGAAAATAATGCTGATCTAAGGTCAAAAGCACTTACTTTGCTCCTATGTTTATTTTGCAGCAGGTCAGGGAATTAGGAGAAGACAGATGGAAGACGAAACAAAAATGTGCACCTTGAAATATGTCAGACAGAAGCTTTGTTTCTAACAAGCCTTGCAATAAAAAAGATCACCATGTCTTCCACTTTTCTGGCATGTAAATCTTTTTCAAGAATTAGCATAAATAAATTTTGCATAAACAGATTTTTTTATTTGGCACTGAATATGTAAGACAAACAAGACATTTAACAATTGTCATAAAATTATTCATTTCCTCTGACAATTTCTAAAATCAAAGGCATGTGTTTTGGAATAATACATACTAACTAGGAAAGTAATTTTAAAAATGTCTTTCACAAATGTTACCAAATTAAATATAACCTTCAATGCTGTTTCTGAAACGTATATTTTCTTATCAGAGGCTCCCTGTGTTCAGTTTATTTTGTTGTGCTCCTTCTACATCACAGCAATGACAAAGAAACAGTCAAAGACTGGAAAATACACATTTATGCAGGAGAAGTAGGTGTATCAACACTTTCTTCCAAGTGTTTAAATGCTCTTTATCATTGTATTTAGCAGAGAAAAGCAACTTCTCATTCATAACTCAGGAAACTTAACAAAAGGCAAGCAGATATCATTGCCACTTGATCCTGCAAAATATTCAAATGGAAATAGTGAGTTGCAAGCAAAGTCAAGAAAATAATTTAATCTCACAAAGAAAGAGAGTATTATTTTTGACAACTGGACCAAACCCAGTAAAACAGGTATTTTGCGAGGAAATGTGACAGCAGAATGGAAAAGGTCAGTGCAAACCGTAGATTGCCTGGATCATTAAACCAGTAGCATTATCTGGGGAAGCCTTAGCTGAGTCCTGCACGACAGGCATATCGGAGCCCGAAGCAAGGCCATAGAGACAAGCCTATGGTGGGCACCTTCTGGCTCTGGAGCCTGACCAAGGATACACACGCAGGAGGAGCTCCAGCTGTACCATCCTGCAGCTGTGTCACAGGGCCAAGGGCAAGAAGTGCTCTTCCTCCCCACAGACAGTTACTTCTTTTGAACCTGTGAAAGATAAATAGAGAATTATTAATGATAAAGCCTTCAGACTACAGGAAAGTGTGAGGGCACATATCCTGGCAAGCTAAACAGCACTGGAGACTTCTAGTGAAATACACGTGGCTGCTTTGCAGCTGTGTACTAGTACTCAAGAGACAAGCAAGACAGACTGCATCTCACCTCTTTCCAGCCAAAGAGCTTTTCTTCTGAAGCCCTTCTGACATACTGAGTACTCTTCTCAGTTACAAGTTTCAGCACAGATTTTGTATTAAGCCTCATCTAATATCATCACCCGCAAAAGCATCTGCTGAGTGCCTGGAATTAGGATGAAATTTCCCTTTCATCGTAAGTAATTCCACATCCATCCATTATTCAACCATCATCTCAGATCAGTTTTGACCCCAGAGACAGATCACCACTCTGATCAAACATGGCAATTTTGATGGTCTTGCCAGTGATGTTAATAGTCTACAAATCACATAGACTTGTTTTTTAAAAGTATTTAGGCACCTAACTTGCACTGCAATAAATTTAAAGGTCTCTGAATAAATTCTTCTGTAAGAAACTCATATTAGGGAAAGAATGCTTGTCTTTCTCACTTAAAATGAAATAAAAGATCTAAAGCCTGCTAATGAGCAGTGATATTCTTGAGTGCCAATTTAAATGGAAAAAAATTGCTTTCATTATGCAGATTTTGATGCTGGCCATGTCATGACACTGCTTCCTCCAGAGGATTAATTTAAGTCCAGTAAAGCAGAAAAGAATCCCCTTGAAAGTGATGAGGTGAACAAGAAGTGAAATTGATTTATGCAAAGTAAGAAAGTCCTGAAAGTGTTGTAGATTATGCAAATGATTAAAAAAAAAACCAAAAAACCAACAGGACCAAAGTACTTTGAAATTTTGAGGGGAAAAAATCAAATTATATTATAAAAGAAATACTTACTCTTCAATTAAAGGGCTTATTATTTGATTTTGTGAATGGAATAAGATAATAATAACCTTAAAAGAAATTAAGAATGCAATGCATATTAAAATGGTGCCAGTCTTTCCCGGGACCAGACCTTTACCAACTTCTGTGGCAGAAATATTGAATAAGAACACCCATGTGTGGCTATTTTTAAATAACATCACTGCCAGCTGGCAGACTGAATTGCACTGCTTTAGAGAGTACAGAAAGAGGAATCTGATTAGTATCTAGTACAAGGTGCAAGTTCAGGCTCATTAGCCAGTGGTGATGAAAGCATTAACGCCCTTCAAGGAGTGCATTTACTCTGAACGCATTTGCTCATTAGGGGGATGAAGGTCTCTTTCTTCACAGTGCATCTGAGCCGTGAAAGAGTCTCAGGAAACTCTCTGCTTTATCAGGAGCTTTGTCTCCTCATGCTGACAACTGCAGGGGGGTACCAGGGCACTGTGGCCGGCGCTGGGACTGATTTCCCCTGGCAGTGTTTCCCACAGGGCAGCTGCCCCCCACCCAAGGTGCCAGCCAGGTTTTCGCTGTGGTATCTAGAAACTGGCACTTCCAGGGCAGGAGTTATTTGAGATGAACTCAGTAGAAATGCCCACTTTAGAAAGAGAAGACTCATTGCCATGGGCCAAAGGGGGGTTAGAGGACCAGTTTGCAGATAGTCATGCACATTACATTTGGGCAGATGAGTTGCAGCCCTTTCCCAGGCACAGAGCCACTGGTACTTTGGTACAGCCATTGGTGCAGCAGAAACTGTTTTACCATGGATCAAGCCAACATTTAAAGCCAACATGAATGGCTTAATTGCAGCTTCCTGTTGCATCCAGCCACAGAGGCAGAAGGAACGACAGAAATCATCAAACACTACTAGAGGCAGTCATGAGTTTCTTGAGAAAATGGCCCAGTCTGTTGCAACAGAAATGCTACTGGTGATAGCAGACATTTAGAAGCAACTTTTGCCCCAAGATGCTTGTCGTCTTTGAAGTAGGATCAAGTTGGACAGCAAAACAGGCAATGAATTGTTCATGGGACATGCTCTTGTTCCTGTCCTCACCCTCCTTCAAATATGGGGCTCTGCTTCCAGACCAAGCTTCGGCTGACTATTCTTTTCATCCTTGTCTTCCAGAAAAAGAATTCAAAAGTTATCAGCAGAACTGTGCTACAGAAAAAGCTCTTTCTTAAATCTTAGTATCACCATATTTAGCCAGAACTATTGTGTTGGTTTTCTGTCACATGGTGGAGTAGTTACACACGGGGAAGAGATACAAAACAAAGGAATTGTTGCATGTTCTTTCAAAGGTACTTAAAATCTCTTTCCCCTCTATAGGCCACTATTGTTCAGGGAAATGTGACATACTGGCACCCCTTGAGAGGAGCATGAATACTTGTGCACAGCTTTGTTAGCCTGCATACAAGCATTTCTACAAAAACCCTAACTGATGAAGAGGGTCAAGATACAGATATGTTTGCTCAGTGAAAGTTTAAAGAAAACCAGAGCAGACTGCAGTCCATGTGCCAAGAAGAAAGTGCTCTTTTTTCCTTAACCCTCTCTTTCACAGGCTTTCAATGTCTTTGATTATAAGATCTTCTCTTCAGACATGATGAACTGCCAGCCATTGTGTTAGTGTTGGGAAGGATTCTGTCTTTGGGTATGTGAGTGTTTCTCATTGTAAGTTCCATTATACATGGCAGAAAAACACATTGTGCAAAGAAAGATGCATATGTATGCAACATAAAATGCCTCCAGTGTACCACACCAAAAAAGGGGAATCCTGATAAGCAAGAAAATGATCCTATTTCCACTTGTACCTTTCATCCTTCTGATCTTCTATTAACTACGCATGGAATATATTAAGGCATTTTATTGTTTTGGGGAATATTAGTTTAATATAAAGTTACGTATTAATTCATCATCACCAGCTGTATATCTACAAAGATGGTCACTTCATGGAAATTGTCACAACAAGCGGTTGCTCCAGTAAGAGATTTCTAATGAAAGGGAATTATACTGATTATTAATGAGTTCCAAATGAATTCAAGTGCCATGGTAATGATAAGCTTAAAATAACACAAAGGCCAAAAATACTAGCTATGGAAAATGGCTGATCTGATCAGAGTTGTATTGAAATGTAGCTTCAAAAAAGTAATCAGCCAGAATTGAGCCAATTCGACTTGCAAAAGCAATTATTTTGCTTATGTCATATTCACTTCCCAAAACTGTTCAAAAAAGGACCTCATGCATCACAAATCCAGTGATTTTCCTACCTTCTCAAGAGGCAAATCAAAAAAAAAAGAAGGAAAAAAAAGAAAAAAAGAGGCTTGCATATTCTGAAGTGAATTAAAAAGAAAGAGGAGTAAGAGACAACAAAGGGACACTGATCATTCCAAAACCATGTTAAAAGAGAAGAAAGAAAATGCAGCACAGAGGAGGCTGGACATCCCTCAAAGCACCCTAGTGAAGCCGAAGATAAATGCAATGTATTGCTGGCACAATGCTTTGTTCTAAGGGAACTGGTGCCTTTGTGAACCATACGGTGTTGTAGGCACTCGGAGAAGGCAAAGGCAATGGAAATGAAACTATTTCTATTATCTGGTGTTTTGAATAGAAGAAATACTAGTTTTCTATCCTGGGAGGCGACTTCTGGCATTCAAAGATATGCATCACTGGCAGTCCCAGGCACTACTGTTACTGCGAATCCTATGGTACGGAAGCGAGTCGACAAAACTATAGAAAAAATTTTGGCCAAAGTAAAGCTCAAGTTCCTGGTATCTGGAATTTCTTCTTCAGTGCAAAATGGATTTCTGCTGCCTCTGTTTCTGTGCTGCCATGTGAAAGGTATGCTGCCTTCACTGCTAAGCCCTCCCCTACACAGGATGCACCATTGCACTTCAAGTGCCAGGAGCCCTCCTCTCCCTGCAAACAGCTGCCAAGCGAGCTTTAATGACTTGCAAGCAAAGTCAGATAGAAGGAAGGAAAAGGAAGTTTGCTGGAGCATAAACAGGTCAAAAGCAGTCTCTGTAACATCTTCTCACCCGTGCCCATGCTCCATTGGGCCTTGCTAAGGTGGGCGAGGAGCAGGCTGCATCCCTGCCCATGGGTCTCATCCCTTGCAGACACCTGCTTTATGTACATACTTCTTGCAGTGGCAGTGTCACTTAAAGCAGCTTGTGCCCCTCTCCGAGACTCCCTCCCTGTCCCTTGCCCTGCCCCAGCTCAGCCCTTGCAGGTGGGCCAGCAGCAGGACGGGGGCTGGAGCACCTCCTGTCTGAGATTTATTTCTTCTAATGGGGATTAAAAAGTGGATTCTGGTATAGGGATGAATGAAGCCTCTGGATTTTATTTGCTGTTTCTTTGTGTGGCACTTGCAGAGGGAGTGGTTGTGCTGTTTTTCCGATAGTGGATGCTCTAGTCCCCTCTACGGAAAAAGGCAGCTTGAAGAAAACAACAGCCTAAACCAAGGGTGGTGAATTTGGTAGGGGAAGAGACATCTGCCAGCTTAATTACACTCTATGTACCACCTGGACTTCAAAGGGGTAAAGTCACACTGGGGACAGGACAGATTACTGTGGTGTTTAGCACCATGGATAAATTCATTCTTGGGCAGATCCCTTGAAAATTCACTTTCTCCTCTCTTTCCGCTCCTGAGTTACTCATCCAGTGAGCAGCCATGTGAGGCTGGCACACCTTCGGACATGCAGCCGCTGGGCAGATTATAGCAAAAAATGGTATCCAGTAAGTTAGGTTGTTAAAAACAGCATTAATCTCTGTGGGTGACTTAAGTATTCCTGAGTAAGGTGTTGTGTCAGTAAACTTAATCTGTAATTAACAGACTGCACATGCTTTGCTTCTGATGGCGTTCACAATTTGGATTCTAATGGCTTACGAAATACAGGTATGTCCCTTCCTTTTGTAGGAAAGGATATTTCCAGATTGTCATTCCTACTCAGTCTCTTTGAAGTTGTGGGATTTCAAAATCAATCAGATGACTGTCCTGCAAGAAAGCCCCATCTTCCCTTGGTTTCTTAATAAGTGCTAAGATTTTCTTTCATTTAATTGTGGTAGATCATCCCCTTAGTATTACATGACATGCCGAGGAGGAATACTTGTGACTGCTGAATAACACTGCAAATCCAGCTGTCCCATGGGGGATCAGATAGTTTTAACTGTTAGGAATGTGGGAAATGATGAGAACCTGAGCTTTCTGAAGCACACACGATATATGCCAGGACACTTAGCTAACCAATGTTGATGGGTGAATACAATAAATCCTCCAAGGAGTAATGTTGTGCTAAAGCATGTTTTCATTTGCAACCAGCAGCAGTGTCTTTTCTCACCCCCTGGCAGATAAACAAGACATCAGAGTTGCATTTCCTTGTGGTGGTGGCCGGCTTCTCCAGTATTTTGTGTAGTGCTTAACCGGCTGGCACAGCTCATGCTACTGCAGGAACAGTATGACCGTCTTCTTCGTCAGAGGGACACTGGGATGGGGCTAGGATCTGTTCCTGGCTGTGTGCAGTCTCCAGGACTGCCTTACTTATCTACACAATAATGTATCCATCTCCTTTTGTGCTTTATGGCACTACTGAAATAATTAGCCAATATGGAAAGTAAGCCGAGAGGCAAAAGTTTGCAAACTTCTTGGTCTTTACCAGTCTTTTGATATGGGGAGTTTTGTGTGGCTGCCAATGAGTTTTGCAATACCAAGACTAAGGGAGCAATTCAAGTGCCTGAACAGAGGGCAATCATGTCACTTCAGGCACACAAAACACCTGGGCAAGGCTGAAAGCCATGGCGCAAAACTTGCCACACAGTTTGGATCAGCAGCTGGAGACTGGTGTGATGCTCTTCAGCACCTCAGACAGCCCTGCATGGCTATGGTGGAGCCATGTGAATCGCACCCTTGGAGGAAAACTTGAAAAGACAAGATTTTGCAAACATCAAGCTGAAGTTCTAATATTTCACTCATAATTGCTCTCCCTCTATGTTTTCCCACATTTCACCTCATAATTTGAATTTGTTCCTCTGGGTATTCCCTGACTCAATATCAGCAGGGAAAACTGTGGGCAGTCAAAGACAAATTGAGTATCTGCTTTGTGCTTGATAAATTCTTTTTGAAGAAAAAAAATTAACTTACATAAGGAGAAGGAACAACTAGACTAAGAATATGATACTGCATAAGTCCGTTTCCCAGTTAGACTTAGTAGATACTTTACAGTTACCTGTTCTTATATATCTATATGTTTATATAAAAGATTAAATTTTTCCTGATTTTTTAAACTATACTTCTGTTAATAACTTTCTAAAAGCTAACTTATTTTTGCCTTATGCCAGTCTTTTACTGAATATGAAATACTAGTAATGGTATTCTTAGAAGTGATTTATTTTCTGTTGTCAGCATTTTATTTTTTTCTTTGGGAAATAAAGCTTTTTCATAGCTATTTCAGAAGCTTAAATTAACCAGGAGAAGACCAGTGATTTTGAGAAATAACAGAAGGAGTCAGAAGGAAATGAAAATTATGAAAGGAAGAGAGTAAGTAAGAAACAGAAAGGAGGATGAAGGAAAGGAGAGCAAGTTAGGGGTGCAGTTTAGCCAATATTTATAAAAATCTGTCTTCTTTCACAGTCTTGTTTCTGCCAAGTGTTATTTTGACAAATAATAAAATGTAAGAAGGGTATGGAGGTCTGGCTTCAGCTCCCCTGTTCATAAAGTATGCAACTGTTTTTTAAAGAAAAGATAGAAATGTCAGCATTTCTATACTTGGGAAGAATTAGAATTAACGAGGTGACTTGTCACAAGATCAGTCATCATTATGACTATCCTGTTTGTATTCTGCAAGCTGTTTCTGAGCTTTGTGTCCATTTTGTGATCAGCTCACACAGAGATACAAACAATTTACTTCATGTGCAGGTAACTCAAACCTTCACAGACTTGTCCCTGTCCCCTCAGCTTCCACCAAGTGATGCTTTATGTGGGAGCTACATCACGTCTTGTGACATACCTGCTCCATGGGTGGGCACTGCTGTTATTTTTGAGCATGCTTAGGAAAGATGGGGTCAGCTGGAGAGAGTTCAGAGGAGCGGGGGTGAATAGGCAGAGAACACGTGGACATCTCAGTGAGCCTGGCTGACCTGGGCTCACTTGGCAGCTGGGCTGTGCTAGCCAGAGGGCAACCACAGGCCAAAGGGGAGCAGTTTCCCCCCGTGGCTGGGCACTTGCAAGCCCACAGCTGGAGCGCTGGCTCTGATCCCCCCCTTAAAAGAGAGACATCAACAAACTGGAGAGGATCTTCTGGGATGGTCAGGGGAATGGAGCGTGTGCCAAATGAGGAAAGGCTTGTGAGGACTGGGTTTGTTAGCCTTTTATTTGCTGTAAGAACCAGGCATTATCATGAAACAAATAATTAGCAAACTATATAAGTAAAATTACAATTAGTTAAATGGGGGGTGTTTTAAAGACTTTTAGATGGCTTTGTAACAGGAACACCTTGAACTTTGAGGTCCACCCCTTCCCTCTTGCTCTGCTGCAAAGCCATCACATTCAATGTGCATGACCCAGGCTGTAGGAAGTATTTTCTGATCACTTAGCACAGAGCCAGTAATGGTGCTTACTGCTTGCACACAGAAATACTGCAACACGAAGCAGGTTCACTACTATCATTTTTCCCCACTTGTATTGTCAGAGCTGGTTTCCACTGCTTCTCAGTGAGGGACAGCTGTTCCCAAAGGGGGATGAGCTGGGACCGGAGGGTGACCCCAGGGCAGGCCATTCCCTCCCCAGCGGGTGCCATGGCACAGGATCTGACCACTGTGGGCAGAGATGACGGCTATAACAAGGTCCATCAGCAGCCTCTGAGATAAAGAGTGAAGAATGGGGGCCAGGGACCACCCAGGGGCTCCCATCAGGAGCTAAAGGAGAGGAGACTGGAGACAGGACCAGAGACAAGGGGTCGTGACTTACGACCAAGGGGTCCCAACATAGAACCAGCATTGCCATGGCATCACTGGGGCAGGGACTGATGGCCCCAGGCTGGGCTGAAATGGGGCTCCTGGCCTCAGGTGGCCCCAGCAGAGGCTGGGCAGGAGCAGCGAGGCCCATGGCAGCCCTCAGGCCCCTGACATCTATGTAGCTCACCCATTAGGAAGCAGGAGAAATTATGAAACCTGCTCAGTAGTTGCTCAGACTGCTGCATGGCTTCAGGCACAACTGGCAGGAAAGAAAAAGAGTAGGTCTTTTCTCTCTCTCAAAGTTTTCCAGTGGATGAAATATGCTGGAACTTATTTTTGGAGGCAATCAGATAATGAGAGTGGGGAACTCGTGTACTCTCTTGTGCTCACTGCATGGGAAACAAGAGAGCAAAAAACAGCCTTAGCTCACCAGATAGATAACCAAGAACATCCATATGTGCTTACCATTTTGTTCACATTTGACCTCAAAAAACTGAAATATCAAATGGGTTTTCTAGACACATTCCTAATGGCTGGGATTTATTTTTGTGAAATTAAAAAAATAAATCATAGTGTTTCCAAAAATGTAATGCCTTTATGTTCCATTTTGCTGCACGTGGCTGAGTGTTGCAGTTTTGAGTTACGGCAGCCAGACCTGGTCTGGCCAGACAGCGATGATGGCTGTGCTGGGGAAAGGCGCAGGAGCAGCATGGTGCCATGGGTGGCTCCCACCGCTGCTGCTGCTCAGCCTGGTGGTATTCTTGCTGGCGTTTATGTGCTCATTGAAGGTGTCTCCACCCGTAGAAGAAATGGGAGACCACAAGGATGTTGAGAAGTTTTTCAGGACACAGAATGATGTGTTAGTGCTGTATTCTAGATCTGCTGCTGCTGCAAGCTCGCTCAGGTTACTGTCCAGTTTGACCCAAGAGGTGAAAGGACGAGGTACTATAAGCTCATCAGAACCCCCCTCTGAAGAAAACAAAATCCCAGATGTCAAGAAAGCAAATGAGAAGAAAGGTGATCAGCCTCCAGAAACTAAAAAGCCCAAGATAAAAGTGAAGAAGGAATATGTATATGAATTCAGAGACAAATTGGCTGAACTGTATGAGAAGTCTGTTTGTGAAAAGGTTGTGATGATTGTTAAATACGTAAGGTATGAAATGTTAAGAAGGAAAAGAAAAAAGAAAAGAAAAAAAAGGGGAGGAATTGTAGGGAAATTATAGGGGAATTGTAGAGGAATGAAGGCAGGTTAACATTGGTAATACACAGCGGTGGGCTTGCTTCAGGGGCAGTGGGCTGGTTGATGTGGATAATGTGCAGCTTTGGCTGGTTCCTGCTAAGTAGTTAAATAGCTCTAAGGGGTATGGAAGAGAAGCACTGGATGAAGAGAGGCCTGGGAGAAGCAGAAGGAGGAGAGAGAGTATGCCCCAGATGTAGGAGAGACAAGGAGAGGCCCCGGGAGAAGCAGAGAGAGAATGAAGGTGACCGGGCTGAGGAGAGGTTGGCTGGAAGAGGAGCTCAGAGAAGGAAGCAATCCAGATGCAGCAGAGAGAAGAAGAAGGGTGGACTGACCTGAAGAGGATGGAGAAACAGCATGGACAGTAGATGAACTTTTGAAACCTTGTGGGGGATTGGTGGCTGTGCTGGGGCAAGGTGTGGGAGCTACTTATTGAAGTTAACCTGGTATGAGATGGTAAAAGCCTTGTTGCAGCTGGCTAGTTTTGATAGTGCTGTGACAGCTGAGGTGCTGGGCAGCTTCAGAGATGTCTGCCATTGACCAGAGCAAAGGAAAACATGCACTCTCCAATTATACCCTGCTACAAAAGTCCCCTGTGGCTGTTCAGCAGCTAGTGAGCCACACCACAGCCCATGCACCCTCATAGCTAGCAGCTGGCATCAAATACTGTGAGTCAGGCTACAGCCTGGCCTCAGACACAGAAGTTGTCTCCCATGTGGAGGTGCTGCAAAGCCCTTTGCAGGACAAGGCATGACTCCTTGTCACGGCATAGCCTGTGCTCCCACTACCCTGTGTTACTCTGCCATGGAAAGGCAGCAGTCTTGCCTAAGCTGGGATCTACAAGACAGTCTTTCCCTGGCAGTCTGCCTGGCAGTCTGCCTGTTTCTAGTTGTCAATAAAGTTACTCCAAACCACGGTTGCTTTTAACCTGAAGCAGACCTACACCCAGGAAAGGAAGGGGGGAAGGCACTGAAACTGGATAGGTGGGTGTCCCTGAACCTCACTCTTCCCCTTCAGATTTTAGGCAGGCCGCACTAAGCACCTTTGCACAGGTGGATGTGCAGAAGCAGTGGATGCTCCTGGTGGCTGCCAAAACCTCACCTCAAGCAGCTGCTGCCCTCTCTTCCCTCCCTTCATCAGCCTCTTCCAGCAGCACAGTGTGTGTCTGGATCTGAGATCTGCTTCTGGAAAAATAAACCTGCTGGCTTAGCTAGTGGGCAAGTAGGTACTCCCCAAAGAATTATGAATTCCCTGCCCTTCCCTGGGACAGAAACCATGTCCCGGCTGTGTCCACAGCCCTGTGCACAGTCGGGGCTTGGCAGGGGCTGCCTGGCACTGGGGCTCAGCCCAGCCTTGCTGAAGCAGCAGGCAGGGGGTGGCACAGCCAAGCTTGGGCTCCTCCTGCCTTTCCATCCTGCTGCACACCAGCCACAAGTTAGCCCTTTGATAGTTAAAATAAACAGAAACCCAGCAGTGACAGGTTGTTTGTTATAGGCTCTAGGCAAGAATCTCTGTTTTCAGGATCACGTGGAAGCCTATGGTAACAAAGTGGGGCAAACTGGGAAAACGCCTGCACAACCCTTTGATTAAAGCTATATAGCTCCTCCTCCCCCCTCCACACTTTTCCTATTGCTGCTTGCCTGAATTTGTAGAGTTAATTGAAAGCGAGCAATAAAGGGCTTGTTACAGATCTGAGCAAGGAAAAGTGAAATAATGACCTGGTTAAGCCAGGCTCAGGTACGTAGCTTCAAAGGAATGAGGATAACAATGTCTGCCTCTACCCAGCCAGGCTGGGAGACTCCTCTGGTAGCCAAGTCTGCTTTCAAAGGAGCCCCTAACACCTCCGAGATTCCAGGAAAGGGCAGGGGATTATGTGAGCTGGGGGAAGCTGACAGGCTGAAGAGATGTTTAAAAAAAAAATATAAAAAAAATTAATCAGGGGAACCAGGCTGCAAGTGTGATAGACAGCTTCCAGTCCTCCATATTGGGGGAAAAATACCTGGTCTGCCTAAGCTCCTGCAAGGAAAGTTAAGTATGAGTACAAATGTAATGTGTAAGGCACCTCTCTTAAATCCATTCTACTAAGAGCTGTGCAGCTTTTTGGCAAAATCAATCATATTTTTCTTTCGGTTAAGCTGCTGTTGCAGCCTGCCAGGAGACCTGCGTTCCAGTGCTGGCAGCCCTGGATCCCAAATTCTGGGATGAAAATTGCAGAATTTCATCCAGGAGGCATCCCAGGGACAGTGGAAGGGAGAGAGGCTGCTTAGAGAGGCCCGGAGCAGGGACAGTAGCCCAGCTAACCCAAAATCACTGCTGCACAGGATTTAAGGTGTCCTGGAGTGACATTGTACATGATCTGCCTAGGTCTTTCCTGTATGGTGCAAGAACTGTCCTTCTAATCCCACATTGTTAACTAAGTGATCATTTTTTCCTTATAAACCAGTCTGTAATTCCTCATAAATCCATCTTGCTGTCTCACAGAGATTGCATTGACTTTTCAGTTTTCACTCCCTGTGGCAGCCTTTGGTTAGAGAAAACACTGTGGTGAGCTGGTCATACTTCAATAGCTCACTCACAAATGGGCTCGTCAATAATTAAATTAATATATTTTCAGACAATGAAGAAAATGTTTTCAGCAGAGCTGTGAGCTAGCAGTGCTCTGCTTTCAGCATATTTTCGACCACAAAGGCCACTGCAAGATCTGAACCTAGTGCAGAAAAAAGAAACAAAAGCAACTGAATTTCCACAGTCTTCATTAATTTAATTTAGCTTGAATAATTCATGTAATGCCTCTCTGTAGTGTATTTTATCTGGAGACGCAAAGGCTCTTTAGAAAGTTGGGCAGCATAATTATCTTTTTACAGGTGAAGAAGCAGAGATAATCTCCATACTCGAACATCAGACAGCAGGCAGGGTTTGCCTGAAGTAGGCACAAAGCCTCTTTCTGCCGGCTGTCATTCTGCAAGAAGACAAATCTGGCCCCATGTGTTAGGGACATAACTCCAGAAATTTGGCTTCTAACCCTGAATGTGACACCAGTAGGAGCTACACTTCTGCAAATGAGGTCACCTCACCGACCTTAATAGTCAAGTATTTAATGTAGCGCCGCTCTGTGTCAACCAAATGAGTAGAAATCTGAAAAACACAAATGATGGGGGATGGCAGCAGGCTCTCTCTGTGCCTTCAGAGTCTGATGGCACCCAGCCCTTTGGCAGTCCTTTCCTCAGCCATGGTTTCATGACATGAAGTCTCCAACAGCAGCACTATTAGCAGCGCTAAGGGGCTGCTGCCCCACTTGCTGCTGCTTGCTCAGGTCCCCTCATGCACCAGACCTTCATGCAAACTGAGCAGACAACTGGCCCAGCTTATAAATGATGCACTAAAAACACCCTCAGAGAGGCTCTGTGGATTCCTTCATCGCATTCAGTGTTGTGGGAACAACCATGCCCGTGCACCTCAGGCAGCTATTTGTTTGAGTGGAGTGGTAGGAAGAGAGGAGATGGTGGGAAAGAGGTGGAGAGGCCATCAATGCCTTGGGCCAGTTCTGCCACTGAAGTCCTTGTGTTATAAAGCCACAAAATCAGGGTCCAATTTTTAACAGCTCCTCCCTCCTTTGGAAACAAAATTTTCAATTGAGCTTACTGGTACAGGATACCCAGATTTGGGGTTGAATTTACCAGTCTAAACTTTTGGGGTCCAGCTGGACTGCACAGTGCTCCAGCTGTATTTTCTTAGATATTGTCAACAGCCCTAATATTTGAGCCTGTGCTGCAGCTATCCACACTGTGCAAGAGATGGTGCCTTCTAAATTCAAACTCATTATTTCTTATGCCCAGCTGGGTACAAAAGAACGGATTCAAGTCTCAGTAACCTCCTTGCTATGAGGTCTGATGACCACTCGTGTTGCTTGCTGTTAGTCTTCTGTCAGCTCTAAAACCCCAACTCTTTGATGGACTACTACAGCTGAGCAGCAAATTACTAGAAGAGAGCTCTAAATACGTTTGAAGATTATTTCTTGGTAATGGCAAACGCTCAGTTTGCTTTTTGCTTTTTGCTTTTTTACCAATCAAAGCAAAATCTTGACAAAACTTTAAATGCATACCACATAAAACTCAAGCTGGCAGCAGTTACATGTGACTTTGCTATGACAGACAAAACCTGTATTTGGCACTGGTGAAGCCGCACCTCAAATATTGTGCTCAGCTTTGGGGCTCTCATTATAAAAAAGACATCGAGGTGCTGGAGCGTGTCCAGAGAAGGGCAACGAAGCTGGTGAAGGATCTGGAGCACAAGTCTTATAAGTAGCAACTGAGGGAACTGGGGTTGTTTAGCCTGGAGAGGAGGAGGCTCGGGGGGGACCTTACTTCTCTCTGCAGCTGCCTTAAAGGAGGTTGCAGGCAGGTGGGAGTCACTCTCTTCTGCCAGATAACAAGTGATGGGACAAGAAGAAATGGCCTCAAGTTGTGCCAGGGGAGGTTGAGATTGGGTATTAAGAAAAATTTCTTCACTGAAAGGGCTGTCAAGCATTGGAACAGGCTGCCCAGGGAGGTGGTGGAGTCACCGTCCCTCGAGGTATTTAAAAGATGTGTAGATGTGGTGCTTAGGGATGTGGTTTAGTGGTGAACTTGGCAGTCCTGGGTTAACAGTTAGACTGGATGATCTCAAAGGTCTTTTCCAACCTAAATGATTCTATGATTCTATGATCTTATCCTAAACTCCATTGCTAAGAAGGATAAAAGAAGCAAATAAGACAAAACAAGAATGCTTGCTAGAAGAGGATGGAGAAAAGTATCGTGCTACTGTTGCAATAGTAGTGGCCAGTAATTCAGCAGTCTAACAAAATGTACTTATTTGTGGGGTGCAGGATAGTGGGCAATCCTGAGGACGTGCTGTGACAGTTCTGTGATTAGGAGAAAAAATGGCTAAGCATGGTAGGAGGGATGTGATACAAATGCAACACTGATGATTTCCTAGTCCTGTCCTTTTCCTTTTATGCCTGTTTTACCAAACATTTGACTTTACTGTTGCTCAAAATCCCATCTTGTTTCTTTTGCTGTTGCTCATAGTCTCTGTGTAGCAATTAGCTAGACAAGACAGGAGTTATTTGCCATGATTTGCTCCTTAGACATCAGACAAGCTCTGGAGAAAAAAGCAGAGTCAGAAACCAGACAGGAATAAGTGGAACAAATAAAATCAGCCCCCCCCCCGAGTTTCAGAGATCAGAAGAACAGAAGCAGCTGCATGAGAACATTTGTGTGCTAAAGGGAAATCTTACATGATCTCAGACAGGAAAAGCTGGATTTAAAATTTTGTAGGGCTTGTTATTACTGAGTTTGGAATAGGGTTTTTTTCTGGGAAATCAGAGACTTGTGAAAATTAATTCTCACCCAGAATGAGAAATTGCATGTATACAATCTTCAATAGTTTGTTTTAAAAAAAACATCAGTCACTGAGGTGCCCAACACACCACCACCACCCCCCCCCCCCCCCCCCCCCCCCATGGTTTTGGGGCAGGGAAGGAAGGAAAAACAAGCAACAGAGAGCCACATCTATGTAACATACTCTGTCCTGGTCATACAAATGATCTGTACTCTGAAAGTGGACTGTGCACTAGAGAAGAATGAGACGTTCTTTTGGGGGTTGGGGAATAATAGAGCAAAGATGTTTTCATCATTATGTGGTCTGTACATGAAATCCCCAACCCTTCTGCAGGGGAAAATTCTAAGTTAGCAACATCAGCTCAGTGTCTGATGCGAGCCACAGAGTGGTCACACTGCAGACATATGAACTGCCAGCAATAACGACATGACAATAAGTCAGTGCAATGGAGGGGCTTGAAAATATTTCCTTGGAGGTCATCTGTGGAATACAAAGAGAGGATGATGAAGTGTTCTCATGTAAAGTCGCACTTTGACTTACTGTAACCAATGAGCTTTACAAAACTGCATTTGGTAAAAATGACACTGGTCCCAGTCATAAGCAGAATGTTCTCCATGGGAATGGGCAGGGCTTCACAGCCTACCATTTTCTCCTATAAACATATCAGCCAGAGATCTCTGGTGGACATTTTGGTGTGTCCCAAAATATTCCATGATACAGAAAGTTGTAAATGACAGTCTACTTGGAGGTATTGTAGATAGGCAGCAAAGTTTAGGGTGGCCTAGAGAGTTTAGAAGACTCTTTACAACTTCAGAAGTTCCCACTAATTATCTGAGCTGAGCTAACTGTCCAGGTGCCCAAACTGGTATAACTTTTTAAGTAAAACTCATACACTATATTATACCACCTTCCCCAGAGGCAAGACTTACCCTAAAAACAAGTGGTTTAAAAGGGAAAGTGTTTCACTTTGTGAAAGTGGCCAGCTAAGAATATGCAATGATCACTTCTGTTGTCTCTGACGACAGGCAAGGCTTTTTGCTTTCCTCAGAGGTGACCATCTGCCAGAGCCAAGGGTTACAGAGGTATCGATAATGCACAGGGTTAACAATCCAGGGTCATCATGCTTACTACACACCGCTGCACTGTAAGGGAGATTTCTTCATCCTGAGTAATTTTCTTTTATTAAGAGCACATCCAGCTGTCTTCATACGGCTCCTTCTCCGTGACGCTACCAGTCACTCATCATCTTGAACATGAATGTCACCAGCCACCCTTTTTTATTATTTTAATCCAGTCAATGGATTAAATTTGGCACACTGTAAAGCCTTGCCTCTACCAGAAACGTGAGTCAGTTTAAATTGATTTAAACTTACGTAAATTACTATGATAGACGTTTAACCTATGTTTGTATCGATTTATCTTACATCAGTTCTGCTCCTGCCATGAATGCCAATCATGATTATTTTTTAACCAGTGCACTCATCTAATACTGGCAAAGCACAAGGCAAGGGAAAAAAGTCAAAGCTTAGGTTTTCTTCCATTGCTGAAGCAAAATGGAGCTTGATACCATGTTGTGTGCTGTAAAGAGCACATGAAATAGTGGAATGTGAAGGGAAAGAACATGGCACAAAAATAGCAGAAACAGGCAAAACACACACAGTTGGGCAGGGTTTGTTGTAGGAAAGTTTGAGAGCAGAGATGTAATCTCTGTAATCCTGTCTTTTCCATCTCATAAGCACTGCCTGTTTAGCTGTCATTTCTCATAATTAATTTTTACTGTACACAGACAATTCCCCGTGCTGGAGAAACCTTTTCATCTGCTGCAGAAGCAACCCCAAACACCATGAGAGACTCCCTGTGTCAGAAACGTCAGTGGTGATGACCTTCAGGCCTCTGAAAAAAATATGGTCGGGCTTCCAGACTATGCTCAGGGGGTCTCC
Organism: Falco biarmicus; assembly: GCF_023638135.1. Lineage (NCBI taxonomy): Eukaryota > Metazoa > Chordata > Aves > Falconiformes > Falconidae > Falco > Falco biarmicus. The sequence continues at coordinate 61,670,991 of NC_079293.1, read as the reverse complement.
GGGTTTCATGCCGAAAGCCTACGAAATTGTCACGCTGACATTTTCTGGGTCTGTTTTGCTGCTGTAATGTAGTTTTAAACTCTCCAGACCTTTCAGGAAGCTGCTGCAGCCGCTTACACTGAAGTGTGACATAACCTTACAGCTGGTAAGGGGCCGGCCAAGATTTCTGCCTGCTCTGTGCACAGATCGCTGCTGCGTTACCACTGAACACAGCTCCAGATCTCATGGCCCGCTACTCGGTGTAAACACTTCCTCTGAGTCCTGCAGCCTCGAAGTAGTCTATAAAACAAGAAGACAGTGTCTCACTCTGTCTGAAATCCAGGCCCTTGGGAAGGAGTGGCCCGTAGCTTTTATTTTACTTGCACACTGGTTTTAGTGTAAGTAAAATAACTGGAGTATGTGATCTCTTGTGCTCATTCCCTCATACAGGGATGAATGTCACCCACAGGGACTCCTAGTCCTGCAGTTGGTCCAGCAGGCAGAAATATCATAAGCAACTGTGATGGTATACCTCAAATTGTTTTCAGTACAGCTTTTGTACACTTGTTTGCCATGAACTCGGCATGAACACACAAGCTGCTGTCTTGTCATGAGGCATGGTTTGGATATTCAGCTTTTTGAGATGCAGAACATCCTCATCTGGAGTAAATAAGTACCCTATGTGCAGCGATGGCATCGACCACGTATGGTATTTTGACAGGAGAAACAGCTCTATTTTAACCTGAAAATCACTAAACAGCTGACACTCATTGAATGGCAGATGCCATACTGCAGGGAACTCATGGTTTGTTTGCTCCTAGACCACAGTACTGAAGCTCTTTCTTTCATCAGCTCCTCTGCTCTTCCTTGTCATTTCAAAATCTTGTGAAAAATTTCAGAGGGTCTCAAGCACAATGTGGGCCCTGGTTTTGTATCACAGATCTCCCCTCTTTACTGGAAGTCTTTGACGTAAAATTTGAAATGTCTTTATGCATTTCGTAAGCTTTGAAAGGACACTGGCCCTGCAGTAACATTAGCTTTGCTGCCCATTTTTCTTTCTGATAAATTCTTTGGATATGAGGTGGAGGAAGTTGAATCTGAATCTGCAAATGCAGTCTGTGCTCGTCCAAGGAAAAGGAGGAATCAGCAAGCAGACAGACAGTCAGTATCTGGCAGGCTTTTCATACAACAGTAGGCAGCAGTTTACAGGGTTAGCTGTCAGACAATACATCCTAATGGCTGCAAGTCAGCCTCCAAGTCCAGCTGTGAAATGCTTTGCATGTGTAGCACCCGTCTGGTACGTTGTCTCCAGTACTCCTGTGCTAGGTTACTGAGTCAGAGAAAGCTGAAATGCAGTCCCAGTCATCTCAACAGCATTTAAACTCTGTTACCCGGGCCCTGCTTCCTTGAGAAGGATTTCACACTATGTACAGGAGCACATTATGGTGGGATTTACTTGCTTTTACTTCAACACAGGCATTATATCTGTCTGCTAAGTAGTTCTTATCGCTGAGGATAGCTCTTTCTTCAGTTGGCATGGCAGTTAAATACTCTCCAGAACATGATAGGCATGTTCATTAATCCCAGTGTAGCAAGGAGCAAATCCTGGTTGCTTGTACATCAGGACATCCTTCATCCTGTTCCTCTGCTCTTCTTCCTAAATGCAGAGCAGGGCAGGGCTCCAGCTCTGCAATTAGGTACAAATGTGCACCGAAATAAGAAGAAAGCCTGCATTTCTCAGAGCAGTTTATGCACCTGCAGCAAGAGTCTGGAAACTGGTAACATTTTCACCTAAGTCCTGCATCTGTTGTTTAGCCTGGGAGCTAGTTGAATGTGTTGTGAGAACAAGTTAAAAGGAACAAATAAAAAGGAGCTTGCACCCCAGTCAGCAAAAAAAGCTGAATTTGGTCCAATGCTTTTGCCCATAAACTCTGGTTTCCGTATCTCTTTTCAAAATTCAATGTTCGTTCAGAGAGCCTTTATTAACCATTAACATATTCTTAGACTGTAAAACTTACTGTAGAGGGTACTGTGGGACATGACTTTTCTGATCATCAAATCTAACCTCTGGAATAAAACAGGATTAACCACTGAAATAATTCCACTTTCCATCTATCCATCTTTATCTTGAACTCCGCTAATGATACTGACCTAATGACCTCATTAGGTGATACCTTCCTAAGCATGAGGCATCCTGTTAATCATGCCTGCTGGTGCTATTTCAGTAATTCGGAACTAAAATAATAAATAACAATTGAATAAATCATAGAATCATAGAAAGGTTTAGGTTAGAAGGGACCTTAAAGATCACCTAGTTCCAAGGCCCCTGCCATGGGCAGGGTCACCTTCCATCAGACCAGGTTGCGCTGAGCCTCATCCAACCTGGCCCTGAACACTTCCAGGGATGGGGAACCCACAATTTCTCTGGGCAGCCTGTTCCAATAAAACCTTGAACCTGATGATATCTTCCATTAATCACCCAAACATTTGACCTATTTGCAAAGTGTGACTAGCAGGTGTGATTTTCTTGCCCCCAAAAGCTATGTATTTTGTCTTTATTAATTCCTTCAGAACACTAGCCTTTGGGCTTGGCTCAACAACAACCACCCCTCTCACCCACTTGCAGAATTACAGTTGTGTCTTGCCAACGAGGCCTGCAAAACAGGGACACATAGAAAAAGATAACATGGAAAGGCACTTTACACTTTGACAAGTAGATCTTGCTAGTATCTGGAGATCACTATTTATTTTTTAAAAAATTAAGATATTTTGTAAAAATGTACCAGACCTAAAGAATAACTGGAAAACAATAATAAATATCCCCAAATAGAGTTGCTCCTGAAGGAAGTATTCTGAATTCTCTGTTTTTACTAGCTATTACCTCTATTGATGGATACCCTAAAAGGCCAGTTGGTCATAGACATTTTGATTCTTGACTGAGGCAACAATCCCAAGAGATGCTCATCTCTCCAGTCCAGAAAGGAATAGGGCAAGAGAGCTGAATCTCTACTATTTCTATCAATGCATTCGAGTAATTAAGAATTTGCATTGGTCAGGTGCTTTGTTGTTGCTTTATTGACACTAATTTTATTTTCACTTTTGTATAATGTCATGTGGGAATAAGTTGCCTTATAGATACTCATCCTTTTGTGTTTTCCTGTAACTTTGTCCTAACAAAATTCAAAATAGTGAAAATGTTACTTCTTCCAGCTATTTCCCTTACTGGAGTTTTCTGACCCTGCAGTTGCACATGCACATACTGTTGAAATATAGCTCAGCACAGCTAAAATAATAATTTGTAGGATAACTCTCCTTGGAAGAGGACTCAGGAAGCTTCTGCTCCAACCTCCTACTTACAGCAAGGTGAGCCATGAGGTGAGACCAGGTCCCTTAGGGTTTTTTCCAGCTGGGTCTTGAAAACCTTCAAGGACAAAAACTTTGCATCCTGGGCAATCTGTGCCACTGCTTGATGGAATTAATAAATCACCTGGCAGTTCTTGTTGTAGCCTGTACCCTAAAGATGCTGTGATTTGGTGTCTTTAGAGCATCATCATACTAGAAAAAGAGCATGTTTGTTCTTGTATATCACAGACCAGGGCAGCGTCAAGGTGTAACCAAGATCCTGACAGTTCCATGTGGCCTCAGGAAGTTAGAAAGGATAGAAAGCCATTTTTGCTTCCAACAGCCTGCTCTGCCTTCAATATAGCTGATCCAAACACCGTACCAAAAAAAGCAGAAGGAAAGGCAGCACAAAGGTCAGTTGTCTTCACCTGCAGAGTTATCTAAAAGGTCGCTGTGTTGTCACAGATGTACGGATCAGCTCTCAGAAGGTGGCTCTGTGCAGCAGGAGCCATGGCTGGTGGGATTAGATGCACACAGGGCCAGAGAGTGAAGACGTGAGAAGTCTGGATCGAGCACGAAGGGCAGGCAGTGCCTGTGAAGATGGAGATGTGGTCACAGCGGTGCCATTTCAAACGGCTGGACCGTGCAGCTGAAATGCAGAGAGAAAAGCTAAACTTGCCAGCACCGTCATGACTACTGCTTGAAAGCATGAGCCCTCTGCTCCTGCCTGCTGCAGCCTGTCCCCAGCCCTGGGGGAGGAGGGAGGGACACACACCGCTCGCCCTGGGCTGGCGCTGGGGTTGCAGTCCCTGGGGTCTTGCTCGCATCTCCAGAGGGTTTGATTTAGGTTTCAGCCCTGCCATTTTGTTTCCCCTGGGAGTTATGACAGTGGTAATTAGAAACCCAGAGGCCTCTGAAAGCAAAGTGTTATTAACTAGGACAAAAGTCTGTCAATGAAATGTATTATAATAACACTAAGGCATGCAATATGTATGGTTGTTTTTCTCTAAAGGTTAGCACATTTGCTGTTTGGGAAGCCCCTTTAATTCCTCCACGCTCTGTCTAATGGCTTTCCTCCCTGACAAAATGAACTCTCGTTCTTCTCCCGAAGTGCATTTCTTTAATGTTGAAAATCTTTTTCCAAATATAATTCTTGTCCAGCAAAACTGCTGGGCCACTTTGCCCTGGAGTCTGGCGGCCTGTCTCTGCCCTCTCACCTCAAGTGTTTGCTTGGATGCCACTAACTCAGAGAGTGCATGGCCAGGAGGACCTCAGGATCACCTTATATGACCTCTTACATATCACAGGCCTCCTCATTTCACTGAGTTATCTCTGTATGGAAATTGTGTGGTGCAGCTGGAGCAGTGAAATGGCCCCTTAGTCCAAGGGCAACCTCACTCTTGTAAACCCAGTCCTCTCCTTGTCAGATTGTTGATTATCTGGCTTGCAAATGGAATAGTAAACCACCTCTGCTGTGAAGTGGGTCTCCCTTCCCATTTTAGCAAGTCAGTCTCTAGTTATCCTCGGGGCAGCACTCCTAATTTGCAATAGGGGGCCTAGACATGTGGACAGCTCTGCATGCAGGAGGGACATGGGCAAGTTTCATACCTCAGGCAGGGAAACAGATGGTCCTGGACAAATAGAATAGCTACAGCTAGTGCATCGGTCCCATGAACATTTCCCAAGTTATGGGTCAAAGCGTGCCTCCCACCTGCTCCCTGAGTCCCCCAGGCAGAGAGCCCTCCTTTGCAGCCTGGCCTTTCCAAGGCATCAGCCAGAGGAGTGCCTTGATCACAGGGCAGGCAAAGGATCTCCCATGTGCCAGCATGAGAGCTAGGGGTGATGCACGAGTGAACAAAGTCTGCAAAACTGAGGGTTTTGGTTTTTTTTAAAAATACAGATAAGTAAAGAAAGCAAGCAATTGTCACATTCCTACTGAAAAGGACTGCTCAAGACTTGTTTCTTCAATCTTAAAAGGAATTGGTTTGGTTTTTCACATCTGTGTATCATGTTTTCTGACTGCTGAACAGTAGTAACAAGTTGAAAAGTGATATTGTTGCTTCAAAGAAGAACAGGATTATTTTTAAAACTTGTTATCTCTGGACAAGTAGAGACACTTAAATCAGGGTGTACTGTAGGCTGACATTCAATTATGTAATGAGGAAGGAGAGGAAGCATGAAATAAAACAAATAAAAGTAATTGCAATATAGTTTATTGAAAAGAACAAGTAGATTGAAAATGCTACTGGGCTACGTAAAAATACCATCACACGACTATTATAAGTTCATTTCTCTTCTGCTAGCAAATTAGGGACTTCTTCCCGCTTGCTTTATCGGTACTGAATATCAACGAGGGAAATAACAGTCTGCCTCCCTGCAGCTTTCTGAGCTGAAGAGCTGTTGTTGCTTTCTTTTGAGTTTCAGCTTTCTTTCCAACGTGAGGGTTTGAGTCTGCGAGTGACCTATGCCACAAGCAAAGCACAAAATTTAATACACCTCTTAATTAACCTCTGTAGGATTATTTATTTTTATGCAAATTAAGAAAAGGACAAGTAGGTAAATATCTGCAGCTGTCTAACAGCTATTGGCGACTGCACGGCTACTACAAACTCTGCTGAAATGATAGCTGTGGCAGTGAAGCAAGTGAAATCTTGAAGAAGAGGCAATCATATGTGAGGCAGCAGCTCTCCCTTTCCTCCTCCAGAGAAACTCAGCTATCCCAGATGTTCCATTTCTGAACTGCTTGTGAATCTTATGCTATTGTAAGCTAAGGCATTTGCAGATTATTTATTGTACTTTTTATTGTGCCTTTGTTGCTCACCTAAGGTGATGGAAATGAATAAATTCTATCTAATTTTACCTTTTCTGTATTGTATAATCTATTTGTTTTATATGGAGTCAGACGCTTGGTCTCAGGCTCCAATGGCATCACAACATAATTCTCCCTGTCTCTCTGTGTGTGTGTGTAAATATTCCCCTAGAAGAGTGAAAACTATTAGTCAGTTGGTATATTCCCTCCTGCAACTAATGAGAAACATAAAATATGTTTATGGTTGATTTGAAAAATTGGCATTGTTACCCACAACCTTCCTCACCCCTTGTGTGATGCAGGTGGGGTGTCTCACCTTGCTCATGCTGCCAGGGACTGAGGAGTCAGTGGGAGGAGCACCTCTGTCTGCATGGCTCCATGCTCTCCTCCTCCTGTTTTGTTAGATGCAGAGCTGCTGTCTAGGAACTGTACATGGGCTGTGTGTTGAGATTCCCCACAGCTATGTTGCCTTTCCATAGCTGTTCATCCACTAGCGTGTATGAATAAACATTTTATGCTCAGATTCAGAACTGCTGACTTCTCATCTCCTAAGAAGTTGACTTGTGAGGCCCTGATTATCTGTAACAACCTGATGGATGGCAACGATGGTGCTGAAATGGGACACTGGCACGTGGAGACTGAGGAATAACATGAAGGTTGTGCCACTGTGCTCTACCCTTGCTTCTTTTTCTCACAGTCTGCCTCATGTGTTGGAAACTTGTGGCTTCTCTGAGTCTTTCTGAGTGTTGGGAGGCGGCTGGACTAGTTGGGCTCTTGTGATAAAAACTTGCCTGAGAAGAGGCTTGGAAAAATTTTGAGTAAAGGGCTTTTGTGAAAACCAACACCTTGTCTCTGTGGCTGTTGCTTATCCCTCAAAAGCACTGTAACAAATGCTGTCACTGCTGTGCTATGCAGTGCTGCATGTAAAGACACCTGGGCTAGTTATTAACAAGCTAGGCAGCAGCACCACAGCTTCAGGATGGTACTGAGCTCAAACTTGCCAGACGTATGAAAACCTTCTCTCTGGAATGTCATGCAGAAACAACAGGCACGAATCTTGGCTCTGACCTGACATTGATCCATGTGGTGTTGCAGTAGAGCGTGCTAGCAAAAGTTCTCGATCCCTCCAGCTGCAACTACTTCATTCCAGGGATAAAGAAAAATAATATATAATATTTGATTTTTTAGTAATAATCAAGCAATGTTTAGACCAAATAAATGTTTTAATATAAATAAAATGTTATATCAAATGGTAAAACGTAAAAATCAGTAAATCAAAGTGTAATTTTGATATAGAGTAAACAGCAAATACTGAATAGTCATTTAGACAGATGCAGAAGTGATCATGACTCTTCCTCTTGGTAGCCCTGGTGTTTGTTTGAGAAAGGACAGGACATGTCCAGTCTTGGCCAAAGCTGCTTTAGTACCCTGAAAAAAATGTGATGGAAGAGGCTGATTGCCTGATTGCATCCCCAAGAGTAGCCAAATGGCCTTGGGAGTATAACACTGTTCCACATCTTAGGCCAGAGCTGTGACCACTGGAATTTGGGTTTTTTTTCCTGGAGCTGGGAAGCAAGGGATGCTGACAGTACTGCAGAAAAGCAATTTCAGCAATTCCAGGAGACTCATCTGGAATGGGAAAGACTTTTAAGTCTCCAAAATTTGGCTAATCTGAGGTGAGAGCCCAAGTTCCCGCATCCAGGGAGAGCAGTCAACCTGCCTGGAGACGGATGTGCACATCTTTATAAAAATTCCTCATTTGTTGACACTATTCCCCTGCTTACAAGTTTTACTGCTGCTGTGTTGTCCCTCTAGTTACTGGTCAGCCTCTGGTGCTGCTGCAAGTCCTGTCAGGTCTTGAGAGGGGTCAGAGCACAGCTACAAACTCAGAACCCCAGGGGAGAACTTTCCCACTTAGCTTAAGAATTGTGCTTCAGGCACTAGCGTGTAGGCTTGAACCAGGTCCCTGGACAGTGTGTTAGCCAGTCAGTGTGGCTGCTGTTGCAACAGCTTTGTGCATCCCCCCGTAACCCAAGGGGAAATGGTCAGTGACCTGCTGCACCACTTAGACACACACAAGTCTATGGGGCTGGATGGGATCCACCCAAGGGTCCTGATGGAGCTGGCGAAAGTGCTCCGTGAGCCACCTCCTACCATTTATCAGCAGTGTTGGCTAACTGGGGAGGTCCCAGTTGACTGGAAGTTAGTAAATGTGATGCCCTCTACAAGAAGTTCCAGAAGGAGGATCTGGGGAACTACAGGCCTGTCAGCCTCGGTGCTGGGGAAAGTTGTAGAGCTGATCATCCTGAGCACCATCACACGGCACGTGCAGGACAACTGGGGCACATGCCCAGCCAGTGTGGGTTTATGAAAGGCATGTCCTGCTTGACTAACCTGATCTCCTTCCATGACAGTGACCTGCTTAGTGGATGAGGGAAAGGCTGTAGATGCTGTCTACCTAGACTTTAGTAAAGCGTTTCCCACAGCATTCTCCTGGAGAAACTGGCTGCTCATGGCTTGGACATGTGTACTGTTTGCTGGGTAAAAAACTGGCTGGCTGGCCGAGCCCAGAGGGTGGTGATGAATGGAGTTGCATCCAGCTGGTGGCTGGACCCAAGTGGTGTTCCCCAGGGCTCAGTACTGGGGCCAGTCCAGTTTAATATCTTCACCGACGATCTGGATGAGGTGGTTGGGTGCACCCTCAGTAAGTTTGCAGATGACACCAAGTTAGGGGGGAGTGTGGGTCTGCTTGATCCTCTGCAGGAAGGCTCTGCAGAGGGACCTGGGCAGGCTGGACTGATGGGCCAAGGCCAGTTGCATGAGGTTCAACAAGTCTGAGTGCCACGTCTTGCACTTGGGTCACAACAATCCCATGTAACACTACAGGCTTGGGGCAGAGTGGCTGGAAAGCTGCCCAGAAGAAAAGGACCCGAGGGTGTTGGTCAACAGCTGGCTGAACATGAGCCAGGTGTCCAGGAAGGCCAACAGCATCCTGGCTTGTATCAGAGACAGCAGGGCCAGCAGGACTGGGGAAGTGATCATCCCTCTGTACTGGGCACTGGTGAGGCTGCACCTTGAAAACCGTGTTTGGTTTGGGGCTTCACACTGCAAGAAAGACACTGAGGTGCTGGAGCGTGGCCAGAGAAGGGCAACGAAGCTGTTGAAGGGTCTAGAGAGCAAGTCTTATGAGGAGTGGCTGAGGGAACTGGGGCTGTTTAGTTTGGAGAAGAGGAGAATCAGGGGAGACCTTGTTGCTCTCTACAACTATCTGAGGGGAGGGTATAGTGAGGTGAGTGTCAGTCTCTTCTCCCAGATAACAAATGTCAGGACAAGAGGAAACAGACTCAAGCTGCACCAGGGGAGGTTGAGATTGGATGTTGGGAAAAACTTCTTCACCAAAAGGGTGGTCAAGCTCTGGAACAGGTTGCTCAGGGACGTGGCTGAGTTGCCATCCCTGGAGGTATTTAAAAGATGTGTAGGTGTGGTGCTTAGGGACATGGTTTAGTGGTGAACTTGGCAGTACTAGGTTATTGGTTGGACTTGATGATCTTAAAGGTCTTTTCCAGCATAAATGATTCTGTGATTGTATCAACAGAAACTCAAAAGTAAAAAGGACTTAGTCCCCTGTGAACTCAGGTGGTCACAGAGAGGTGTTTTATTTATGGAAGTCTTTGGTGACCAAAAAGGCTGAGTCAGTTCAGTGCCTTCAAGAACCTGGGTTTAAACTTAAATGATGATTTTGAACCTTAGGCTTAAAACCAGACTTAATACTAGAAGGCAAAACAGTTCTGCAGTGTAAACCACAAGAAAGTGTCATCAGAGTAACTCTCTAGCACGTTCACTTGTTTGTTAATCAGGGGGATGATATGCTTAACAAAAAATAATATTCACAATTTTTAAAATTCTATTCTTATGTTTTGGTAAAATTAATCCAGTTGCAAGTTACATTAATGAAGATGCCAGACGTGACATAGTTGAATGTCAACACACTGAGAAACAGCTACGTTGGAGTCGAACATGCTCAGCACTATGTTTGAAATCAGGCCAAGAGTGCTGAGGCTGCGAGGGATACTAAGCCTCATGAACAGCATCTCGAGTAATTATTAAAATGTTAAAAAATGCTGCTCTCAATCAGTCACTACTGATTGTATGATGCAGTCAACTGCTGATATTACTAAACAGAAGACATCCAGTATAATTGCTCTTCCCAGTAATCATGTCTAATCATGGCAAAAAACCAGCACGGCTAAGCTGCAACATGAAAGGCACAAAGCCGTGGGATGGCGTCATGCTACACATGTGGTGTGAAAGTGACACAAAGTGAAAAGTAATTGGAAACAATTTTGTTGGACACAGCAAAATTTTGGCAACGTATTTATGATAGATCTCTGTGTGCAAGAAATCCATTTGTCACGATGGCAGCAGGGCTATCTGCACAGACTTACAGTTTCCTTCCACATCGGTGAAAAGGGGCTGCCAAACAAGGGGGCTGCCCTGAGGAGAGGGGCTTCCTACAGCCCCTCTGTTTATCAGCAGAGCCCAAATTGGACTTCAGGTATGCATTCATTTGGTTTAATCAGTAGGAATAAAGTTACACAAACACTGTTGTTCTGACCCGCTCAGCTGTCAGATCAGACTGAAATGGCCACTGAGCACCCAGAAGCAAACACATCTCTTATCTAAATCTTCTCACACCAGCACGGAGAGTATTTCCAGAATATTGGCTGTTGCCATCCAGCCACAGTTTGGAGAAACAGAACGTTTAACAAAGGGCATGGAAATGTTAACAAATAGGTGCTGGAGGTACGTGGGACAGAGATGAGCAGGTGAGCTGGGGGTGCTGCGGCTGCACCCACGGGTGATGGCACACAGCGGCCAGCCCTGCAGCTAACCCCGCACCGCCTGCCACAGGCGCGGGGGCTTTGGAGCCTCTGTCCCTTCCACTTCCAAGAGCTGCCAGGGAGAATGAACCTCATCTTCTCTCCACTTATGGAAACATGTGGTTGCCATGGGGGGAATAGGAGAGAGGAGAATCTCTAGCATAATCCAATTCAACTGAGGTTCGGCTCGCGCTGAAAACAGCTGGCTTTTTGCCCAGAACGGAGAATGAACTTTAGAGGATTTTGAGTGAGCGAGCCCCATCTTCAAAAGCATTCCTCTGGTAGAGCAACATGCTCCACTGGATCTCATCTGAAGACCTGTTAGACTGAGGCTGCTGAGGTACTCAGAGTAAAGCAACATATTAAAAATTAATATTGCCAAAAGAAATAGTCTCAGTAAACAGATCTGACGAACCTGAAATCTAGTCATTAAAAAAAAAAAAAAGCAAAAGTAATTTTGAGTATTACATCTATCTGATTTCCCTGGGGGACACTCCACAGCTTTATAACCACATTTCCCTGCTTTTTATGAATGTTCCTCTCACCTTCACAGCTTTCTGTAAGGTCCACACAAACAAGAATACAGGGAAAGAATCCTTGACAAAAATAAGAAGGGGGAACAATAGAATGGAAAAGGTGAAATCTCAAATTTATTTCACTCAGAGAACTTTGCAAAATTACCACATAAAACGTTTCAGAGAGACACGATCGATTTCAAAGGTATGTGTACGTTTTACCTCCTCTCAGCCTGATTAAATTTTAAAAGTGACATATCTTACTCTTTCGAAGGAGAAATATTAAACCTGCATTCCTTCCCTCCGTTTTCAGACACAGTCCCCGTATCCGAAGGAGACTAACGCCGGTCTAACCAGCCCTGCCCAGGCATGGAGCGCACCGGCCGTACGACACCCGCCTGGCGCGCCCAACTTCACGGCCACTGCCACTCGCCTCGGTAAGGGCACGGCTGTGCTCACAGGCATGTTTCACGGACACCTCTGCCAGCCCACTGGAGAGAGGCCACGCCGCGTTTCGAAGGACAAACGCACGGCAGCTCCCAGGTGCTCCAGCCCCCAGCTGGGGCAAGTCACCCGGCCAGCAAAAACTCGCCACGAAGGAAAGCCGATGGGTGTTTAACGGGGTGAAGCCCTGGGGGTAAGCGACCCCCCTGCTGGCCCGGGCCCCCTCGCGCCCGCCCCAGCGCGCAGCCCAGGCGGGACGGCGGCAGCAGCCTGCGAGAGGGACCCCCGGGACCGCCCCCGCCCCGCTCCGCCGCGCATCCCGCCCGGCTCCCGACGCCCCGCGGGGCGCCCGCGGCTGCGGCGGGGGGGGGGAGCGGGGGCGCTGCCGCCGCCGGCGCCCCCTGGCGGCCCCCGCCGCGCTCGGCCGGCGGCATCGCGGCGCGCAGGGGCGGTCGCCGCCGCACACGGCTCCGAGGGGGCACCGCCGCCGCCGCCGCCGCCGCCGCGCCGTGACGGTCCGGGCCGGGCCGCGGCGGCAGCCGTGAGCTGGGGGTGCGCGGGGCGGCGACGAGCGGGGAACAAAGGGGATCGAGGCGGCGCAGCGGCGGCTCCGCCGGGGGGAGGCACCGGCTGGGCGCGGGGGGTGTGGGGAGGAGGAGGGTCGTCAAACTGCTGCCACTTCGTCGACCGTGAGCGCACTCGCTGGCGGCGGCGGCGGCAGCCCGCCCCTCGCTGCATGGCAGCCCAGTGAGGGAGGAGCGGGCGAGGGTCTGGCGCTGCCCGGAAGCCGAGGGAGCCAGCGCCGGCGGCAGCAGCGCCCGCCGCCCTCCCGCCGGGATGCGCCCCGCTCTCCGCTGAGGCGCAGCCCCGCCGCGATGCTCTCCCCCGAGCGCCACCGCCACCACCGCCACCCCCCGCCGCCGCAGCCGCCGCCGCCGCCGCACCACCCGCCGCAGCCCAGCCATGTCGTGGCCACCATCGAGAACCTGCCGGCGGAGGGCGGCAGCGGCGGCGGCAGGAGCGGCATCTCCGCGCCCTCCTCCAGCGTGCGCCAGAGGATCAGGAAAGTGCTGAACAGGTGAGCCCGGGGGAGGGACCGGCGCTCCGGCGGCGCGGCAGGGCACGGCGCGGCTCGCCGCCTCGCCGCCGCTCGCCCTGGGGCGCGCAGGTCCCGGGGGCGGCCGTCGGGGGAGCCCCGGCCCGGCCCCTTCGGCGGCGTGGGGCGGGGAGGCACGGGGGCTCCGGCGGGGCGGCTGGCCCGGGCTGGCAGCGCCTTTCCCGGCGGAAGCCGCGGGCAGGGGGCGGCGGCGCGGAGTCTCCCCCGGCCCATTGTTGCCTCCGAGGCGCGGCGTGAGGCGCGGCCCCAGCCCGCTCCCTCCCCGCCGGCACCGGTGCCGATGCCGGTCGCACCTGCCCGGCCCGCAGGCACACCCCCCTCGGCGGGGGTCCCCGCTCCTCCCGCCAGCCGCGGCTCCCCGGCCCCCGTGGCGGACCCGCGGGGGGCGGCGGGCGGAGGCAGCCGACCTCCCGCTGCCGCAGCCCGGCCGGTGGCGGAGGCGCCGCCGGGGAAGTTGGAGCGCGGGCGCCGGCCGGGAGGGGCGGCGGGTAAGGGAGGGGGCGGCCCCCGGTCCCGGCGGGGGTCCGCCAGCCGCGGCCGGGCGGGGCCTGGTGCTCCGGGCGGCCGGGCGGCCCCGGGTGGGATTTTTGCCCCATCCCCGGCCAGCTGGCGTGGTCAGGGAGACGCAGGCTCCGGCTGCGGGAGCGGGATGCCGGCGAGGTGCTGGCTGCTCGGTCCGCCGGGGCGGGTGGCTCAGCACTGGCAGTGCGAGGGCAGGAGAACTGCAGGGTACCCGGGGTAAATTATTTCAGCGAACGCACAAGAAACCACTGGAACCGTCTGACTTAAATCCGTGGCGCTCTCATCTTTGCCAGTTGTTTCTTCTGCACTGCGTTCGATTAGGGCTGAGGTTTTTGGTACAAAACAAGAGTCTATCCAGAGCCTAACTGGTTGCACTTCTCCAGGAGGGAAGGGGCCTCAGAGCTCCTGTCTGAAAAGCCAGCTGAAGCCATCACTTCTGCCTAGTGACTTTTACGTGCTAAATAGAGCGGTTGCAGCGTTATGAGCAGCAATGGGATGGTGTGCACCAGCACCGGCCTCATTGTCCCCGCTTTAGTTTCGGATACGTGTGGTGTGGATGAGCTACCAAGAGAAACAGCTCTTCTGCCTGGGTATGCTGCTTTTGAAGATGAAGGTCATTGAATCTTTCGAGCTTTTAAACATTAGGAAATCATCATTGTCACTGTCTTTGTTACAAATGCCTGAAGGTATTTGATTGCTCGTAGATCATTGCTATGATATGCAGTTAATTGTTACCATTCTAGGAGGATCCTCAAAAGCACTGGTAAGGGAGGAAATACTTACCCTTTGTTATTCGACCATGAGAAGGATTGAAAAGAAGTCGACACAAGTAAGAGCTGCTTCAGCTCAAACTGAGTTACACCTTTTCTTGTACATTCACATTTGCAACTCTCACTGTAGTAAATTTCACTCAATTTCTCAGCCCAACAGCCTGTGTCATCTTGGGTGTCCTGTGCTTGCAAAATCCTGCTCTCCTCCTGCTTGATCATCCTGATGTGTGTGTCAGTACTGAAATAAGACACTAGAGAAGATTTCTCAGGGGCAGCAAGAGATGTATGAAGATGCGGTGAGCTGTTCAGATACAGAAGCAGTTGGTACTCCAGTTCAAGGGTGGGTAATAGTGACCTCTGGGGAGCCATCAAATTGGCCACAGTCGTCTTGTCTAGGATGTGTTGGATTAATTAGTATAGTTGAAGCAGTTACCATGCTTATGCATATATATGACCCTCAGCCATAGATAAAGAGTCAAATCATTATTTATTGTTATATATTTATGAATGAAATGAGACTATCTTGATGCTCTGTTTTTTGAACGGGGAAAAGGATAGAAATTTACTCTGGTGACCAAAATTCAAATTTCGGTTCTGCTTCGTAAACTTGAATCTAGAAACAAGACCTCCCATTGCCTAGAGGAAAACCCTAACGAGCAGGAACCCAGTCATGGTTTTGTGGACATACCCTTTTCTCCTCCTCAAACAAGAAACAGGAGTAAAATTTTTCCAAATTTCTGTGATTTGTAGAGAGCAAGAAGACTTGTTACTGTGGTGTTTAAAGGCAGCCTTTTCTTTGTGTAAGAGAATCTTTAGCCCACTCCAAAGTCTGTATGGAGGGAAATTTTGCCGGAGTTAGGTTTCCTTTAACTTTACACGCGAACTAATGACTCAGCCCGTGTAATGTCATGGCTTTCATGCAATATTTCTGTTGATGCAGTGAAGTGAATCCTGACACAATGTTTATTTTTTCACCTTCTATAGAAATAATAGCATGTGATGAGTAAAGTAAAGGAAAAAATACGTATGCCAAATTCCTAAAGAAGCAGGAGTCCAGAACGTGCCAAACATTGGTTTCCTCAATGTTTTACTATTGGGAAAGGGTAGCACTTTCTCCATGCTGTGTATACTTTGTGTGCACCATTTGCTTGAGACTCATTTGTGAAAGATTCCTGATTGACTCATTGACTTGAGCTCATGTGATTCAGTTTTCTGCTAGACAGAGTGGGGGCTTTTCAGACAGAGGAACAAAATAAAGTTTGACAACAGCTGGGTTTGCCAGAAACCTGCTTGTAGCTGGTAGAATCATGGAATCATAGAATCATAGAATGATTTGGGTTGGAAGGTACCTTTGAATGTTATCTAGTCTACCTCCCTCTGCAATGAGCAGGGACATCTTCAGCTAGATCAGGCTGCTCAGAGACCCATCCAGCCTGACCTTGAGTGCTTCCAGGGATGAGGCATCTGTTACCTCTCTGGGAAACCTGTTCCAGTGTTTCACCACCCTCATCATAAAAAAATCTCTTAATTCTATCGAGTCTGAATCTACCCTGTTTTACTTTAAAACCATTCCCCCTTGTCCAGTTGCAACAGGCCCTACTAAAAAGTCTGTCCTCAAGGAGGGGACAGGCTCTGGTATGGTCAGGGAGGAGACAAGGCATCAGGACAGTGGGGATAGACACTGGCAGAAACTGAGCATCATTTCTCTTTCGTTTTATATGCAGTAGTTTGGTCACCCAGGCACTTGTTGATTCCAGAATTGCCTTTGAAGGCTTCTCTTTAAATTGCTTTACAAGCTATAGAAACTTACTTTAAGTTCACAACTCTCCTCCCTGTTCACTCAATAGATCCCAAGGTAACAGAGAAACACTGTAACACCAGCACACCTCCCCCCCGCCCCCGGTGTTTGAGAGAGGACATACTGAAAGCAGAACTGGTTGACTGTGAAAATCTATTTCAGTGATTACAGCAAACGCTCCACTCTGAAAAAGTTTCCCATAACAGAAAACCAAAGTAAAACACAAAACTGAAGGGTCAGAATCTCAGAGGACTGGAGATGCTCAATGAAATTGTAGGTTTTACTGGAATAGTTTGGATATAAATTCTGAGCTGCCAATGACAGTGAACAGGACCTGCTGCAACAGGAACAACCTTCCTGCTACCCTGGAAGTCTGGAGAGGGTGACTTGGCATTGCCATTGCATTAAGAGGAAATGTCATGGTGATTACATACTGCAAATATGTTCCTGGACCTGTGACTCACACCTGTGGTCCATGAATCCCATCTGCAGGGCCCTGCCTGGTACCTTCCTTGTGACATTTGCTGAGTAGGTGTCCCTGGCTGACCCTGGCCTGCTATATTTCAGGGGAGAAAAGGAATAATGGCTGCTTGCTTGCTTGCTTGCTTGCTTGCTTCCCCAAAGCCTCTGTGAAGCCAAAATTGGACTCCACCGACTCTGCTTGCAGAGGACCACTTAATAAGCAGTGACTCACCTGCTCTGCATTGCCTCCCACCTATAGCGGGAAGCAAGAAAAAAAGGAGAAAGTCATGTGGTTTGAAGTTCTGTGGTTCTCAATGCTTCCATCCCAGCACCTGCATATTTCAGAGATAGCTGTTGGTGAGTATGAACTCGCTCTGTCTGGCTGTATCCCAGCACAGAGGGGTGGCTTGTCTCCCTTCCCTGCATTCCCTGGATGACCTGAAGGGTGAAGAGCAGAGAATCACCTGCAAAATGTTGCCTGTGGCCCCTGAAGCCAGGTCGATCTCACGTTGGTAAAGTTGGTTGTCACCTCTTCAGAGGAACTGGGTGAAGAATAAACATTGCTGAAACACAGGGGGAGCACCTTGCCAAATGATCTCTTTGGGGGATTCTTGCAAGTTATTGATCTAAATGAGAACCAACGAATGATACGAGGACATTATCTCTGTAATCCTAGGCACCAGGACAAGGAGGGAAGATGAAGTTTCTGCAAGGAAAATGAGTTAATACCTTTATATGCTATAGCAAAGCTATTTTACCTAAATAAACATGGTTATTCTGTAAAACAAAAAACCCCATACTGTAGCTGTGTCAATGAACTCAGGCCTCCAAAGTAACATCTAAGGCCCTGCTGTTGTATTGCTTTCCTTGGTGTGGACTTTTTTAGAAAGCTGATGGCACATACATTTTTCTGGGTTTACCCACCTCTACCTTACAGTACTTTCTTAACGAATACTTGCTGTAAAATCTAGCCATGCCTTATCTTGCTGTTTCAAGGATGTCTTCATGAGCTTTTTCTTGCTCTTTGTTGCTAAATGGCGCTTCGTATTTTTCAGAAGATTCCTAAAAATCATGTCAGAATATTAGAGACATATTCAACTTGATATCAGAAAATGGAGTAAGAGTAATTTCAGGCACTCAGTCCCATGCCATCTTTCAAATAGCTTTGTAGTTATGTTCTCAGCTCCAGTGAATTGCAAAAGCTTTCTGTGGAGGAGTGTGAGTCTCTACTTCTTTGCTCACTTATTCACCTAATCAGATAAATTTTAGCCTTGGGCATAAAGCCAGTGTATGGTCTAATTACCACTACCTTTCTTAGGAAAAGGAAATAAAAATAATGTTGCTAATAAGAATAAATCATTAAGCTCGGCAGTGATTTACTGAGCAAAATTATACGAAGAAAAGCAATTTGGATTCTTGTCAGAAAGCCCAGCTGTTTGGGTACAGTCTGAGTAAAACATTTTCCTTTTCCTTTTTTGTATGTTACAGGCTCAATTCATCCCTGATAATGGAGTTGAGGAAGAATTTGGCTTGCTAGCTGGCTACCTTTGAACTTGAACTGTGTGTCAGGGCTGCTAATGCTTCAGAGATGAGAGCTGTTTAAATGACACTGCAGGTATCAAATGCTCTAACCCAAGGATTTTTTTTCCTAGTAACACGTATCCACATAGTAAATCAGGCAGAGGGAGTTTATGTGCCAAAAAGAACCTGAAATTGAATAATAATGGAATTGAGGCAACGTATTTCATTGCCCCAAAGCAATAACACCTCTCAGTTGACTGAACAGAGAGGAAAACAAACCAAATAATTTATGGCATTTTTCCTTAATGAAAAGCAAGTCAAGGATCAAACGTGTAATTTTTGGAATCCAGAAAAAGAGTGAGTATTCATAACCTTCACTTGCTTTACTTTCTTCTTCAAAACAAAAGGATTGACTTCCTGTGGGATTTTTATCTTCTCAAAGTCCACCCAGAATAGCAGTGACTATAGAAGAATGAGTCTGAGCCCAATTCAGATAGCTGTAGCTTTCCTTTTAGGTAAAAAACTTTATACATTCTGAAGTAAATCAAAGAAAATTAGTTCAGAGCGTAGATAAAGCGATTAGGTTGGCTTTCTTGTACCTGTTAGTATTACTCTTTTTGGTCAGGGAAGTGGGAAGGTTGTATCTGCCCGTCGAAAAGCATCCTGGCAGAGGATATAGAAATCAACTGATGCAAAACTGTCCTCCGTTTTCTTTTCTCATTAGTTTACTTCTAATCGCCATTTTGAAAGCCAGTGACCTCTGTGAATCAGCTACATTCCCAATAATTTGGGTGCATAAGGGAAATACCTCTAAAATGGGAGAAAAAGATGCTTTTCCCCTTCCCCTCCAAACAACTTATTTCTGTGAATGCATATTTATTGGAATGCCATAGCACACTTAAAATGCTTTGATTTAGGAGTGAAGATGAGCTCAGGTACATAAAGCTTCCATGTTTCTGCCTTAGCAGGTATTGGAAGTCTGTCCAGGTATGGTTACCAAGTCTCCGAGTGTGGTTTCCTAACAGGATTTAGACTCAGTGTTGGAAAGCTTTGTCCCCCTTGCCTCACTTTTGCTCCTGAGAATTTGCACCGCAGGAGATACAAGTGATGCTGGCCCTATTCTGAAATAGGAATTGTTTGAAGTGATTTGATATGGTGAAAGTGCACTGTAATCTAAACCTGTCAGCCCACGTACTGATTGGGAAAAGACTTTCCGGGGGGGGGGGGGTGGGCGATTTGGCAAGGGGAAATATGTGGGTGTCTTCTGTCTACCTATGACATTCAGAGGGCTGGTACTTACCGCGTGCCTGTCTGTAAGTGGGAATTTTTGACACTGGCTGTGCTGTGGGCTTTGGGAAGGGGTTACTGCCTCTTGAACTAGGGGGGTTTCAAAGGAGCAGCACTGTAAATGGCTCCATAGAGAAAGCTGGAGGAATGGACAGAGTGGCTCTTATGGGATGGACAGAGCAGCTTTAATGTGTTAATGAGGGGAAGGCCAGATGCCAGTAGCTATCAGAAGGGCTCTTTGTGGTTCTGTCGCTGGAGATGGCTGGAGCCTCTGTCCTTATCGTGGTTGTTTCTGCAGGCAGAGGGAAACACTGGGGCTATTAGTGAGGTGTTCCCTTCCTTTATGTCAGCAGATAGCCTTAAAGATCAGCACTTGAATACTGATTAGGGCTAATTACCAGGAAAGCTTAGGAAAAAGAACTTGCTGAAGAAGCTTGACTTTAAAAAACTACAAAAAATTGCTCCCCAAACCCAACAACAACAGAAAAGTCATGCTCAAAGGGTTGTGAGCTGAGCTCAAACTCACCTGTTGCAAGAACAGCTGTATGGGGACTCATAAATTGCTATGACTGTAAAGTATGTAAGTATTGGTGGTCGTGAAGTTCATGTTGTGAACTGCTGCATCTACCTGTCTCTGCTTATTTATGTCTGTCATCTGTCTCTCTTGGATTTTTACTGAAAACACACCAGTTTTGAAGCTTGCCTTTCAGCTTTTCTCTGACTTGCTTTCTCTTGTGATTTAAGAAAGCATTTCTTCAATACATGCTCACTGTCTGTCATTTTTCTCATAGACACCGCATGATTGAATTAGTGGGTTTGACTCCCATGCATCACGTTCTCCTCAGTACGGCTGGAACTAAAGAGCAAGAGACAGAGGAGGGACTGGCCCCACAGCCCGGCCACGCTCGGTGAGAGCACCTGTGCGCAATACTGCGTCGTACTTCTGCAGGGAGTGTGCCTGCTTTTTGGGATGTGCCACAGTGTGTGGCGCTAGCCAAATCATTTCCTAGGTGAGGTAGATGACCCTTGATCTCACCAGAAAGGTCTGTCCACAAATGATGCCCTGTAGGTGTCACTGTAAAAAATAGTGACACTTATTAAGCCAGCCTTCTGTTTGTAGCTGATACAGTCATTGCAGCCCTTAATTTTAGTTTCCCCTTAGTGTGGTGCTCAGTTGCTTCTTTATACTGCCTTTGCCTGCAGTGACGACGGAGTGGTGCTCCACCTTCAGATAAGTCTGAACTGTGGCGATGTGTAGGAACTTAGGAGTCGGATAGCAAATCTTCTCTTTTGCTTTAACAACTTTTCCTGTCAGAAAATGTAGATGAGTCAAAACCTTGGCAAGGAGGATTAGATTTTCTCAAGACTGCATGTTCGGCAGGGTTTCTTGTGTCCAGACTAGATATTTTTGGATGGAGAGTGAGTAAGACTTCATGGTAATCTGGCGATGGGAGTATTTATGTAGGAGACCAGGTTTAACTTTGCTTTGCTGCATCCCTGAGGGCTGCTGTGAACACATGAGATTCTCTTGGGATGAAGAACCTCAAAAGGTCATGGTTTTGTCCTAACGCAAAATGGGAGAGGTTTTGAGAATTAAAAGTTTGGAACCAGAAGGTGCTTTTTTGCCCAACTCATCTCCCAGGGCATTTCAGACTTCAAGATGTTCATTTACGAAAGCACACTATGCTTGGAACAGATTGCTGCATCTCTAATACAGATTAATGAGGTAATTTACATCCAGTAGCAAGACCATAACTATTACCTCCCAAGCCCTAGTGTTAATTGCAACCTGTAAGCCAGTATTAGCCGATGACAGAATGAAAACAAAATTTGAAACATTGATAGTGATGGTCATTAGTTTACTTACCCCTTTTTGGTGTTCTTTGTCAAAGGAGCTGTCACGCCTGTGCCCAGAAGCCTGCTTCACTGTCTTTTATTGGGCTGCATTGAATTTAAAATGGTGGGGTCTTCCATGCCACGTTGGTTCTCATTACTTTTCTTATCTGGCAAGTGTTTTGATGTGACCTAATGTTTTCTGGTTTCCATTTGGTAGAAATGGAGAATGACTTGGGAGGGAACTAAATGTTTCCCCTGTTTGGTGAAATGGAGAGGAAGCAACGTGGGAGGGAGATACCAGAGTCCATTCCTGCTCTGATACCTCTTCATCAACCTTATCGAAGAGGAACAGAGCTCCACTCCTGGATCTCTCCAGCCTAATAACTAAAATCCAGATCCTGAACGTAGCCTTGGGGCTGCCAGCTCAGACTCTTTCAGTGGAAGGGGGAGTTCGAAGGGTATGGACTGAACAAGAGTGGTGGCTACGAGGCAGAAGTGGGGGGACTTGTCTCTACCTTTTTTTTTGAAGAGAGGAGGTAGATGTCTAACTCTTCAAGAGGAGCCCTGAAGTGAGTCACTGACAGAGGTCTGATGCTCCAAGGTGGGTAAGGCATAAGCTGTACCCTATCCTATGCTTTCTTTTTTTTACCAAGATTTGGATCTTTATCTGCCTCTGTGGCTATTCCAGGGTACATTGTTCTTCTGCGTGGATGTTTGCTTTTTTTCAATCCCTACGATGATTCAAATGCCAGAAAAAACGTAATAAAATTAGATTAATTGCCTTTTGATTATTCTAAGCCCAGATATTTTATTGAGTTTAAGTAGCTCTGTGTTTTCAGTGGCTTCTGCAGCCTGATTTGGGCCATTTACCTTCTGAAATCTCTTCTTACTAGAAGCTGAGTGCCATAATGAAACTGAGCTGGTGTTTCTTTCTTGTTGCTGCTTTCCTTTTCTCTCTCTGCTGGTGCTACAGATATGAAATGCTTTTGATTATGGTTTCTAAACTCCCTGCTGCCAGTATATTGAGGTCTGTAGGGACTGTCCTGGGTAGACTGTAAGTGAGGAAGGACAGCAAAGAGGAGGTAGGTTGGGAAGAGTTGAGCAGGGAGCTGGAAAATATTTTAATGGGTATGAGACTTGATACTCGAAGGAAATAAAACTTTAATATTGTAGATGTAGTTTTCACCACACTGGGTATGAGGATTAAGTACCACCAGGCAGAAAAAGTTTCTAAGCTTCATGTAACATGGTGGGGAAAAAGGCAGCACCCAAATACATGTGATGATCAGACTGAAGTGCCTCCTCTTTCTCTGTGACCTACCTGTCATGCACAGGTAACTTCCAGTCAGATTTCAGATACTAGACCCCTGCTGTTGGGTGCCTGCTGTGCTGAGGGGGATGCTTTGTAGAAAAACAACTGTTTTTCTGGAATTTAGATATCATAATTTGCAGAAGTGCAGTCCAGCTCATCCCAGAGTGGACAACACCTCTGCGTAGCCCTGGAGACCTTGTTCTGTTGCTTTCTCTAAATGTTCTTCTACCAAAGCTGTTCTGCTTTGATTTAGTGCTCACCAGCATTTTTTGACAGCATACTTCAGTACTTTTTTGGGTCCACTTTGTGGTGGGGGTGGGGGAATCATGTCTTTGAAGAGAATCGGTAAAGTCCAGGACATCTGGAGGACTTAAATCTAGAAGCACAGCGGCAGGGTGGTGTTACGGTTGTCATACGTGTGTGAAGGCACTGCTTACAGGCATTGACAAGGAAAATTCCAGATTTTGTCTTATTTAACCAAAAAGATGACATCTTATCAGAACAACTATTCATTAGGAGAAAGGCACTCAAGGAGTGAGGCAGAGTGAGATGCAGTGCCATGTGGTGGTTGGAGGGTTGCCAGAAGTGGAAGAGTTTCATTGCATCTATATTAACTAAGTGAAATCCCTGGGATTCAGAGTTTCTCCTGCTTTAAATAGGTTACTTGAGTTTAAGACACCAAATAATTCCCTAATAATTCACTTGAAAAAAGGACTCTGTCTGTGTGTGTGTTTAAGCATGCAGTATCTTTTAGGATGAACTACAAGTTACCTGAATTTAACGTCCCATTATAAATAAATACATTCTAGCACATTCTAACTAGTAGAAGAATTTCTGTTAAATTTGATGCCTGAAATTGTTCATACTCATCAATTGGGTAGCTATTACCTTGTTAATGGAACTTATTATTACTCACCTAGATTAATTTATTAGATTTATTTCTGTACTTTTAGAACCTATAGTTGTATTGAGACATGAGCCCGCAGAATCAATACCAATTTCTTTTCTCATTTATGAATGCACTTACTAACATCCAAAATACTGTTACACTTGAGAGTGTTTAGCTGCAGTTTATTTTGAAGCATACGCTCCAACAATTTTAAATTTGTATTTCTTCTTTGTCCTTTAATGATTATTTTTTTTCCTGTATGTGCGCTCTGTTTGAGCAAAATGCCATGCATTAACCATCAAGCGAGTCATGACCATACTCCAGTCATTCGGACTAGCTGTGCAAGATTAGGGCTCTGAGACCAGACCTAATCTTTGAGATGTTTTTTTGTCTGCTGTTCTGTGTGGCAGGCCCAAAGCAGGAGAGGGAACAAAGGTATGAATGTAACTTACAAGTAAGTTGCCTGCCAAATGTAATATATTTGCATGTTTTTCTTTGAGCAGCGGCGATGCGTGCGTTTATCTTTCAGAAGCAGTGGTGTTTGACTGAGAAGCAGTAGCAAAGCCCAGCTGAAATGGATAACTGATGTGGGGCTTGTGCACTTGCTTTCAAGAGCATGAATGTCAGACAGGATCTGCTGAAGGCTGGCAGTGGGGGGGGAGGGGGGGGGCAGTGCAGGTACAGAGGAAGAAAGCTATTTGGTCACCTCTGCCATGCCAGCTCAAGACTGGTAGACAGCTGATGGCAGGGAGAGATCAGTCTTCAGGCAGTCCTAACACTGGCATTTCTGTTCCCATTGTAGCATCAGTTGTGCTTGAAGAGAATCATCCATCCTTCCTTTGGATGGACCAGGAATGTTCTGTAGATCTTGGGAAGAGAATTGCAGGGGTGGGTTGATGTCAGCCCAGCCTTTAAATCCAATCCAGAGCAGCTCACCGTTTCTGTGGAGAAATCTCCACCAGCTGCAAGTGCAGAGATAATGTTTCATCCAGTGGTCTTGTAAGGTGGCGCTCAGTAAAGCTAACTCTTCTCCAGTCAGCCTTTCTTTGTGGTTTTCCAGTAAAAGTTGCCGTATCCACTCCGTGTGCTGCTCATCTCATCACTTTTTGGCCTGTACTTAACTGCTGCTGTAGCTGCTGCTTGTGCACCAGTGCAGTTGCTGGGTATTAAAATCTTAAGCCTGATAAACAAACACCAGCATGCACAAAAGGACCAGTCTGGTGATAAAGGGAAACTGAGGGGAAACAAAACACCCCCAAAACCATCATATATAAGTATGATGCAGAAGCAGACATCAGAGTTAGAAAGCTGGGGAGATGGCCTGTGAGTACTATTGGCCTGATTGAGTTGTGGGGTTTGGGACCAAAGCCAGTGTGATTTCTGTCATCTTGTCTGTGCTTGACTAAAAGTTACAGGAGAGCTGGTGGACAAAAAGCAGCCTGACCAACCCGTTGCAGTGATGGGCAGGGTGGGGTGGGCTTTTGCCTGTTTTTTTTTTAGGAGAAGCTTGTATTGCAGCAATGGATGGGGGGAAATACTGCGTTTTGGAAGACTTGGGAAGAAGTTACATACAGTAGCTCCTGATGTACAGGCCAGGATTGGAGACCAGTTAGTTTTTTGGCCTTGGGCAAATCTCTCAACCTCTCTGGGTCTGGTTCAGCACCTGTAAAATGCGGATAATTAAACTTAACTACCTGGAAGAGTTGTTGATTAGTTAATGCTTGTAAAATGCTATACAGTGCTATAAAATACAGTGTAGTATTCAGAAGCATCTGGTCTACAGTTACTGTAGTGCTTTTCTGAAACTTTATGGGCAAACGTTTGCCAAGAAACAAAATTACTAGTATGTGCAGTACATGTAGGCTTTGGGAGATGAGGGGGCAGCATGTTTTCAAAGGTGTCTAACTTTCCTAAGGTACCTCCTGTCGGAATGCAAGGGGAGGTTTCCCTAGGACACCCATAGTGGTCTGGCATTGAAATGGGTGTTGGATGAGGTGGGGGCTACAGAGGGGGGGGGCTCTGGCAGGTGGCGGGAGAGCTCCTTGCTCCACTCCCAGCTGCTTGTTCTTATTCTTGTTCCTTTCCCCAGCCTCTTCTTTCTTTGTTGTCCTGGGGGAGCTGTTTGTGTGGTGGCATGGGGAACCAGGCTGGTGGCTTGATCCAGATGGGAAAAAAAATGGAAAAAAAAATTTCTGTAGTTGTTGGTTTGTATTTCCAGATAGCTGTTCTCTCCAGTGTAGTTTGTCATGTGGCTACAAACACATGGACCAGTACAATGCAAAGGCTGGTACAGGGGTAAGAAGAGTCTGGAGAGAAAGTAGGGGTGGGGCTGCTGAAGCTCTCCTGACACTAGAGATGATGCCAAACACGAAAGATGTTGCCATCCCAGAGGTTTGAAGGTGTGTTAGTGAGCTAACAGTCTCGTGTATGGTACAGCAGCATAAGAGAGGTCGTGTGGTGATGAGCTGGTCCTGGCTGAAGCTCACCGTGCTGTGTGAAACTCTTGCTAACAAGGGGGAAGGAGCTAAAGATGTGCCAGAGATGAGCCTGTAATAACTTCTGAGATTAGCACCTTGACACTATTATTTGGGACACTTGTGATGTGAATATATGGCACTGTGAACAATGCACACACACACATATTACTTTGGTTTAATAGGAGACTGTAAAAAAAAAAAAAAAAGTGGTGGTGCTAGGAAAACATTTCCTAATCGGCCACTCCCGCATTAATACCTAGTTGTTAGGAGAAGGTGGTGATCTCAGACACTTCACAGAACTAGGGAAGGTAAATATGAGCTAAGGCTGAGGACTGAATTTGTTCTTAAGTCAGCTTCAGGGACTGCCAAAAGGAGGTCTCACTTCTGTCTCTTCTCTGCTCCTGGACAATTTAATCCTTCTGCTTTTGCTAGGCCATGTCTGGTTCCTTTCACATTTCACAGTCAACTCACTAAAACAGCAGTGAATTAACCTGCCTGAGAGAGGTGGTTGTTGCTGCTGCTGGGTCTTCAGCTAACTTTTGAGTAGAGTAGTGCCTGGACTGATGAAAGAACTGAGAGCTGGTGAGCAGGGAATGGGGAGAAGCAGGAGCCAAGGAGACAGAGAAGATGGGGACTGGAGGTAAGAGAAACTAGGAAGAAGGAAGGGAAAGTACCTCTTTCTGTGGCCACAAGGTTTTTATTTGGCTCACTATATTTCAATACTGTGTCTGAGCTAACTGCTTGTTGCTAGGGTCTATAGCTTCCTTCTGCCCATGCTGTCCTGTCTTCTCCCTTGTTATAAGCCCTCGTGCTGATGTTCCTGAGGAGAGTGGTGATGACCCCAGGTGAGAGAGACCTGGTGGGTATCAACAGTTGGTAAACAGTCAGCTGTAGCCAATTCCTCACTCAAATAGGGGGGGAGGGGGAAATGATGTGATTATACCAGGAGAGGAAGAAGAAGGCAGCCTGACATTTGATTGTGTGAATCTGGATGGAGCTGGTGGAAAAATACAAACTGTTAAGTGCTTGCTGTGCTTTTGGAGGTGGTGGTGTGGTGCAGCTCTAAATGGACAGCAGTCTTCCTTGTTATACCTTCTTTTTATTTATTTTTAGGCAGGGCTGAATTCAGTGGGGATGGGTGTTTGTGCAAAACCTTAATATGAGCATGCTCTGTGTTTCCCTGGTGCTAGAAGATGGAGCAGGAGCCTTATCCCTGGTACAGCTTTTTTCACAGTAACTGAGAGGTGTGTGTTCATCAGGTCTAAAATCACTATATGTAGTGTGTGGCAGTGCCCCTGTGGTCTTTATGACTCACTTCTGCCGCTCTGGCAAGGTGTACAGTAACCTTGCTGCTGCTACTGATTAGGAAAATAGCAATTGATCGGCAGCCACTGAACTGGTTCATCCCGCTTTCCATGACAGCATGCACTGTATTACAGCCTTCTCCTATATGCTGTGCTGTGAATCCTGGTTTTATTTGGCTGATGTGACCTTGGAGGCCTATAGCCATTCCCTGGCCTCTCTTTTTCTCCTGTTTCTCCCTAGAGCCAGCAGCCACGTGATTGCTTTCCCAAAAGCTGTGCCTTTGAGGGAGCACTCTGATCAGCAATCCCATGGCTTCAGTTACTGGAAGAGTTTCTTAAAAGCAGAACGTCCACCAATTTGATCACCTCTGGAGTGGTCACACCAGGGTTCTTTCTGGGTAGGCAAATTGTACTGATATAGAAAGACAGTTTTCTGGGAGCATTTTTTTGTTAGCTCTGCTTCCCAAATCGATTCTGTATCCTCCTAGCATGCTGTTGCATTCTCCCTTGCTGGTGTGAAGAGGGGCTGCACAGTTCCAATGTATCTCTTCACACCTTCTCCTCTCCTGCAGCCTGTAAAGCTGTTGTATTTAGAGCACCAAAAGTGCAGAGGTATGGAGGAAAATGGGTGTTGTAGAAGACAATAAGCATGAAACAGTATGGCTGTATACTGTGCCTGGAGAGAAATAAGGAATTAACAAATCCAGACAGAGAACATCCCCCATTGTTCAGTTCTTCATTGTAATCCTGTTGAAAAAAGGTGGAAGTGATAATAGAAATTCCAGATCAGGGCCTAAAGCCTCTTTAGGTTGAGAATTTCTCCTGAATAAAAAAAAGAAATACATAAAATAGGGGCATTGTGGTTTATCCAGCTTGAGTTTCTTGGCAAGTTCTTTTTATGAGTGGTAGTAGATGAAGGCTTTCTAATATATTAAGTGGAATTTAGGAGGTTTCACTTTTGTGACTTGGGTCAGAAGGTTGTGTTTTTTTTCCGTATGAGGAGCTGAGTGTGTCATTGTTTACAGATCTGGGTGTTAACATTAGTATTTTTTTTGTGACAGTACTGAAAGCAAGTTTGGCCATGGGTCAGCCGTGATATTTTCTTTTATTTTTGGCCTGTGCTCTAATGCAGGAATTTCTCTGGGTTGTGGTTCCCCTGTATCCCCTGGGTTACTGTCCAGCACCAACTCAGATTGTTAGCTGCGGCTGGTCTTGTTTTGGGGAAGCTTAAACCATTAGTATTGCCACATTCCTGTTCTCAGTTAAAGCTTTAACAGCTTGTAAATAAATACAATCCAAGTTGATATCTAATTGATGGTGTGGGGGGGAAAACCTCACCAGTAAACCCACATGACCCATGGGTTGGTCAAGCCATATGTTAGACTGTGAAGGTCTTTATTAGTACAGACTCTGTTGACTTTTAAAGTAAAAAACCCCAAACCCCAACAGAGCTACAGGGCAATATACAGCAGTTCATGGTTTGATACCAAAATGAGTGAGTGGGAAGCCGGGAAGAATCTTCCACATAAATTCTGCTAGTGTTTGAATTCCAGTTGTTGGGAGTGGGGAGGTGCAACATAACAAGAATCTCCATCTCATTTTGTCTCTCTCTGTCTTCTGTGGAATAGGAATAAATTGTCACAGAGGGAGGAAGGACCTGTTTCTATGCCTTTTGGGTGTTCCTGATGATTGTCACTGCTCTGATTTGTGGTAGGCAGAGATTGCCAGGTGGCTTGCAATGAAGTAGCTTGCACATGTGGATACAGTATAAACACATCGGCTGTTTTTTGCCCCCAACCAATGCAGCCCATCGAGAACCCTGTTACCCTTTTGGATGTGTGTGTGGGTAAGAGGGCACGATGCAGTTCTGTATCTCAGCCCAAGTGCGGGTGGTGTGATGCCCTGGTTGCCATAGCAATTAATCGCTGCTTTTAAGGGCTGGTGCCTACTACAAATCCCTGTAAATTGCCCAGAACAGTAGTTAATGCTGCTCCTTAGGCATCTTTCTGGCGTGGGATGGAGAGGTTTTTTTTTTTCCTCTACTCACGAAGAAAGCCATAATAACTTGGTATATGCAGTTGGACTGGCTTTCACCTTCCTGGGCTTGTGGAGACATAGGGAACTTTTGTGAAGAACAAGTGCAAAATAGATGGGGATGTGGTGGCTTCCAGCTGCGTGTATGTAGGCTTCATGTGACCAGCAGAAAGCCCATGGCTGGGAAAGTAACAAGCATAGTCTTTGAGAGATGTGCATGGATTTTTTTTTTTTTTTTAGTTGTTATTGGAAGGTTTACACCAGACAGTTAATGTGTATGTCTTCGGCTTTTCTTTGTGCCTTACAAAGAACAGCTGTGAGTTACTGTGCTGTTTGTATGAATTTATGTAACCATGATGGAAATGAAAACCAGCTACAGCAAGACTGTAGTCTACGTTTGTCTGTTTGAATAGGTAATGGGAGAGAAATAGGGGATGTTTACTATGTCATTGTTCCAGAAACGTGAACGGCGGTGAACGCAGATATTCTTAAAAGTCTTCCTGTAAGTTACAGCCCTGTTCATTTGAAAGGCAGTCTTGATTTCCTCAGTACATTCTTAGAAAGGTTGGAAACACCTGTCCAGAAGTTTGAGAAGTTTTTTTTCTTCCTTGAAGGCATTAAAATCTGTTACCTTTAATACTGCTTCTCAGGAAAAAAAACCTACCAAAAACAAACCCTGTGAAGGGAAACAAGTTTAACGGGATAAGCTATTAAATGCACAGTATTCTCTCTTTGTCTTAAACAAAGTGATAGGTACAATTCAGAACAGCCTTTTTTTTTTTTTTTAAGAAAAATGAATGTTACTATGATACATATACATTCATATACACAACATATGTACATGGAAACTTGCACTTACTTTTATCATGGGTAAGATGTTAGCTT
The DNA here is from genome assembly GCF_023638135.1 of Falco biarmicus. Lineage (NCBI taxonomy): Eukaryota > Metazoa > Chordata > Aves > Falconiformes > Falconidae > Falco > Falco biarmicus. Next base: position 61,640,808 of record NC_079293.1, on the reverse strand, counting down.
TCTTTGGTATGCCAGATCAGAGTCAAACGTGACAAAATAGATGAGGAAACTTTGATTATCAGTAGGATTAATAGTTGTGCATGCTGAGAGCATGCTATATAACCTCGTTTTGGGTGATTAGTTTAGTCCCACTAGCCACAGATGGGGGAATATATGATTTAGAGAACTACAGGAACATAATATTGGTTTGCTCTATTTTTGATATTTCAGTATTTGAGAAGTATCGTGTACTAGTGTTGATAATTAAACTGTAGTTGAAGAAATAGTTGCACTTCATCTTATGTATGGCAGATCACTGTGATCTTTCAGGACTGGTCAGACTGGAGCAGCTAGAGGCGAAGTAATCAGAATGGACCCAACCCACAGCATATGGCTTTGCAGCCATTACTCCTGCCCCTTATCAAAGAGCTTTAAGCTGAAAGTGTGCAAGATTGCTGTTCGAGGACTGCAGGCTAAGGTCTTCTTTTATTCAGTTTCCCAGGCAGATCCCCCATGATCAGATTTCCTGTCTGGAAGAATAAGAAGTGGTTAAATAAAGAGCATTCTCTTCTCTTCCTTCCTTCCTTCCTTTTCATGGAGCCTGTGGAAATCCCTTTCCCAGGCCTGCATTGTTCCTGGCCAGCAGTGGCTGGTGAAAGGCCCTGAGGCAGATGGTGTTCTTGGGGTAGTACCTGTCCTCCTTGCCAGCTGTCCTGGAGGTACTAGTCAGAGAAGGTAACATCCTCCAGCCTGGTCTTGCCTGTGACAGTCAGAGCCCCCTCTTGGCATCTGGATTGGGAGGGCTTGCAGGACATGGGGGACAGAGTGAGCTTCAGTCCCTGCCATAGTTGCAGCTCTTCATCCAGGGTGATTCTGATGATTCAGCAGAATGAGGATTTGAACCTGGGTATGCCCACATCCATGCTGTTGCCAGAGCTAGCGGACTGTAGCCTCTTGCCCCATTCTTCCCAAGAAACTTTGTTGAAGCCAGTATATTTTTTTCCAATGCAAGTTTTTCTTTTGTCTTTTTTTTTTTTTCCCCTTCAATGCAATATAATACTACAATGGTATTTTTTCTTCACTGTAAATATTCCAAGCAGCCCTGCATGCATGAGCAGTGCTTGTCTTGAATATGTCAGTGTGTTTATATGGGTTCTGGTGTCATGCGGTGCATCGTATTCAGCAGTCATCCTGCAGAAGTCCCGAAAGCTTCCTTTCATCCTTCTCTATCTGCTGCAGTACCAGGACACCCCTCTGTGGAAACGGTGGGCCAGGTTCTCAGGGCTTTTCTTAGGTGAAACTCCCCCAGGTCCCAGTGGGACTGTGCAGAGTCTGGTAGGGGCTGGCAGGATATACCCTAATGTGATAGCTGAGACTGCTCTCCAGTTACAGTATCTTGAAGCCCAGCAGAATGGCGTACAACAACTTCTTGCAGTGCCGGCAGAGGCAAAGAGGAAACTTTCCTGTTTCAGAGTGGCAGATGCCATCCAGTCCTCTCCAACCTGTTAACTCCCAGCAGCTTTCGCAGCAGCGCAACCAGCAGGGCCCGCTGCCAGTGCACGGGCTCTTTCAAAACGATGTGTCGTTTGCATCTCTTCTCCAAGCAGGCTGCTTTTTGAGGGGCTTGCTTGTTGACTGTGGTAGAGCTGACAGATACCTGTTGTGTTTTTAGAGAGATGTATGACAGAGAGGGGAAGATCAATGGGTGTTATAAGATAAGGCAATACTCTGGTATGGTGTTGGTGAGCTGGCAGCCGCTCGCTCCTGCAGCCTCCCACCTGCTGAAGCTGAGCTGTGCCGGGGGTGGTGGAGAACGGTGCAGCTGGTGGGGTGGGAAAAGAGGCCTTGGTCTCGTGTGTCGAGTGGTCCATACCTGAGTCTTCCCCACTAAAAGCCCTGGGTCCTTACCACCTCTGGGCCACCAGACAGCTGGCAGGAGCCACCATGGCACGTGCAGGAGCTGCTGCTGCCACGGCCCTGCGCTGCTGCCATGGGATGGCTTCTGCAGCAAGCCCTGCAGCATCATGCCTGCTCTGCCCACCCTGAGCCAGTGCTAAGAAACAATTTTATTTTATTTTTGTCCTTTTACTGCTTTGTTTTTGTGAACTACTAGTCAGTTGTCCCTTTTCCTCTGATCCCTGTGTGGCTGTTGTTCCCTTCACCCCCTCACATGCAGCTTCCCCTTCTTCTCCCCAGCTTGGCCACCTCTTCTTCTTGCCCTTCCTACAGGTATTCTTAGGTGAGGGTCAGATGCTCGGGTCTCTTGGGGTAAGCGGTTGAGGGTTTTGAGACTGAAATAGCACAGCTGCTTTTTGGTGCCTGCTAGCCTGGTATCCTCTCCCCCAGCTTCTCTGGGCTCTCATGGAGGTATTTGGTTCCACTTAAAACGTGTGCAGGCTTGAAGGGGCTTTGAGGAGCAGAAGTAAGCTGGGTCTGTTTTCCCATGGCTTTAATCTGTTTAGCATGTCTCATGAAAGCAACATGTCTGATTTCATGTAAGTTTGTATTTACTTTTAGATTTGATTTCTGTGATTGAGGCTGTTCAGTGTGACAATAACCATCTGATTGGAGATGATGTCTCTGTGACAGTAGCTTCACTGTCACCGTGGGCAGGGCTCTGAGGTGCTGGTAATGTGCTCTCAGGGCTGTGGAACTTCCAGCTCCCGAGAAAATCACGTGCAGCACAGCATCCCCTCTAGTGGAAGAGCAATTTTAACTGATTTCACCTATATCCTTGTTATGTTATTTTTAGCTGCTAAGATTAATGCTGTAGTGACATAATTACAATGTAGCGGTCTGAATATAGAACAAAGCTCTTTAGTTTTAACCTATGTTCTGATGTGCAGCCCCTCTCAAGCAAGGCATTTCCCTGGTTTGCTTCTGGTTTTACCCCCCATGGATGCAGACAGCAGCCTTGCATCGGGAGACTTGGGAGTGTTTAATGAAAAAAACAGGAAAGATATTTATAAATGCTTCTAATTTGTGTTGTAAATATAGGCTGGCAAGGGAGTGGAGCAGTCACAGTGAAGGAGAGTAAGAGGCTATAAAGGCTATGGCACAGATATGGAAGAGTCTCTTCCATCTCTCACTGCAGCTCAAGAAAACATAAAAGGGCAGTGTAATTGGGATGCTGTTGAATTATGTATAATATTGGCACTGAGTTCCCCGTTAGTTTCATTTTGGTGATGCTTGCTTTCTTGCCAACAGAATAGTCTCTGTAAATAAGCTGCCTCCTCATTTACTTGCATGGCCTGATTATATACAATTATCCCTTGACTGTTATGACTTCTGAAATTAATACTGAGCTCAGCCAGGTGGGTATTCTAGGACTGCATCTGAAATACTTCACTGCTTTAACTGACCATGTAAGCACACATGCTTCAGCTCCCAAAATGGGAAAAGCCACTCTGCTGACAGCTTCATTGCCTTTCTTTAGGTTTGTTATCATTGGAATCACTTGTCACAGTAAGAATGGCCTCTGACATTATTTTAAAGACTGTACCTTCTTAACAAAGGTAAAATTGAGAGTTAGTAAAGTATATTATGAACGTAGTACTCCTAGATCTTTTATGTCTTAAAGTTGACACGGGAACAGAACTAACAAACCTGGGCAGAAGGCTTTTGTCCAGCCTCAGATCCAAACATGTCTGCAAGTACACTGCCTACTTCACAGCTTGCATCCTTTGCAGCATAACTACATTCTCCTTAGCTTGTGGAAACTTTGGTTCCATTTCTGAGCTCTCTGTCTCTGAGGCATTGGTATCTTTACTGCTTAAGTGGTAGAACACAAATTTCTCTCCTGTCAGCAGCAGAATAGCCATCTAGAAATTCAGTGCCCTGGCCATATGATAGCCAAGTATGTGCATTCATAAGCCCAGACAAGGAAAAAAGATTGAGATTTCAGGACACAGAAATCTACAGCAAACAGTGTTACTTGGACAAAGATAAAACTGTTGACAAACTGACATTAACTACAGTTAACAAACCTGAAATTTCAGTCTTAAGTATTTGAAAAAGATTGTCTTCAGCATATAGAAAATAAAAATCAGTGTGGAGTGTGTTAGAAAAACAGGTGTTTACTTGTAAAGGTTACAGAGTTTGGCCCTACAGAAGTAGGAAAAATGAACAATCGCATCTTGTGTGGTATCTGAAGAAGGCAAAGAAATCAGAAAGAATATAATTCTCAAGTGTTTTGGTATCTGTGTAGGGTGGCGTGGCATACTCATGAAAACTAGCTTCAACACAAAACCTGCCTGTTCATCCTGAGCTGTAGTATTAAGCTTAACACAACCTTTCTTAACTTCCTAAATAAAATACTACTTCTCCATGTGTTGAGCTGAATTTTTCTGGCTGATTTTGGGTAAAAATTAGCCCAAAATACATTGAAGGGAATCTGTACCCTCCAGTATGCCAAAGATCCATTTAGCTCCCAAAAGCTCAAACTTTCTCCTTGCTGTCTTTGCTAGAAGTTTTTGTGTTACTGTCCTTTTCTGTCCTAGCTCTGTTCTAGCTCTGTGTGTTGTCTTGCAGTACGTTCTTAGAAAAGAGGTTATATTCATTTTGGGGTAGGAAGGCTGAAGGGTGTGAAAAAACATGTATAAACTAACCTGTATGTGCTACTCATTTTTATTTCTAAGGGACAAAATCTGAAAGTCTTGTCTTCTGCTACAGCACAGAAAATATTTGGGAACATCTCAGAAAAAACATAATTAGAGCTAATGGGATAGGTACAAAAGCTGGGTAATAGAGAAAAGGAGTTGATGGATATACCTATTTGAATCTGGACTAATCTTTAATGGAAAAAGAGATATCATCCAAACTAAATCACAGAAAGCCCTTCCAAACCTATGTGGAGGAAATCATCCTTTGCTGATGGAAGGATGGAGGCACATGATCTAAAACATCCTTTGTATCTCTGATTTCAGTGATTACTTTTTTTTCTTTTAGCTCTTTGTCAAAGCTGCAGTTTCAGAGTTATTAAAGAAAAGGATGATGGATTTACATTCAGACCTGAGGCTTGTTATATCACTATGATGTGCTACGAGTTATAATTTGTCATGGGCATCCTTCCTGTGCACGGGCAGGGAGGAGACCCTGAGTGGTGGGCTCTGTTTGTCTCCCTGCAGAGCCCCCCATGCCCTTCCCCTCCAAGCGGTGATGGGGATCAGATCAGAGTGGCATCCCAGACTGCAGCTGGTCTCCCCTGCAGGGGTTTCCCATGACGGGAGCAGAGCAGCACCATCCTTCTTGGCGGCTGCCTACGGGTGGGAGAGCATACATGAGACTGGGCACAGCAATAGCTCGCGCTTCTTTGATGTGCTGTTGGGCTGCTTTGTGCGCTGCAGTCTTCTGGTCCCCTCCTTTGTGGCCCCTAAACTGTGATTAAAGCCTCAATGAGTGTCCCTGCGCTAGGCAACGGGGGAGCAGCGCCTGGAATCCACTCAGTTCATTGATAAAACCCGAGCCTGAAAGAATGATGATGCCTTTGTGCGAGTGCATCCAGGCCTCTGCCACAGGCTGGCTGCCGCCGAATTCTGCAGCCCCAGCCCTCTGTCGCTTAATCTGAGCCACCAGGGAGTTGTCTCTTGGGACCCACTCTGAGGTTTTAAATCTCTTGTGTTAAAATAATGTGTCGGTGCAGAACGTTGCATGAGCTTGGGGGCCCTGACGACTTCTCCGAAGAACTGTGAGCATTTGGAGGCAGAAATGTAGCAGAGACCTGTTGCACAAAGAAGTGAAATGGCATTTGGCAGTCTGCTTTGAAAGATAAAACCCCCAAACAAACAAAAAGAAGTGGTGTGGGTTCCTCCCCCCCAACACAAATGTGAAGCAGTGGCTACACAGTGGCTGTGCCCTGGTAGCCAAACAATAGATAAACTGAGCGTGAGGTACGTACCTCTGCCTGCTGGCCTGAGGGCAAATATTGCATCTAGAATAAATGGGTGAAATTCCATTGAGTTAGTGGAGTAGCACCGACCTGAGGTAGCACTCTCCCCACCCTAATTATTATTTCTTATGGAAGCCCCAGTCACGCTCTGAGGCTGTGAATGAGTGGCATTTTTCTTCTAAGGCAGATAATCCAACCGCTTCACTATGAATGGGGAATGGCATGTCTTTCAAATTACCACACAAACGATGAGAACATAATGATTTTCTGAGATTTACAAGTGGAACTGTTAAATTGGTTTGTGATTTAAAACGAATTTTAGATTTTGCTCCTTTGAGAATTTTCTAGCTGCTTCTTTTTTGTGGACTAAGCAGAAAAATAATGCAGAGCTTGCACTTTCTTTTTTTTTTCTTTTCTTTCTTTTTGTTTTTTTTTCTGCTGTAGTGCCTGAATGCATGATGCTTTGTTTGACCTTCAGCCTCCTGATGCTGATGGATAGAGGCTTGAGAACTCTTCCTTGTAGCTATTTTTTTGTTGCTGTAGATACAGAGCTGTTGTTTCGAGTAGACATCTTCATGCTGGAAAAGAGGAGGAAAACTTCAGTTCCCCAAAGATTAGCCAAACTAAAAAAAGGTCGAGAAGGAAAAAGAGGAGGGGAAACTTATGCTCACTTTTTGGCTATCTCAAGGTGCAGACTGCATCAATTGGCCATCCTTTCTTCTTGGTGCAAATGTTGTGTTTTTCACCTAAGCAGGCTCTGCTATCTGAAGCAAGCTTGTCACAACCAGGAGCCTGAGTTATTTCTGCAAGCTGGAAAGCGTTAAAACATGAATAATTTTCACTGATAAATTGCCAGGGTGATTTTTTGATTTATTTCTTTATTCTTTTAAGCTCTGAGTTTGCACACGTTTAATAAATATGTGTGCTTTTAAAAATTACAAAACTAAATCTTGCCAGTGGGAAAGTCACAGATCGTACTTCTGCACCTTTCTGCATTCTCTGTGTGAGAGCTTAAGTAGCTCTATGCCTTTGCAAAATGGGATTTAGACTCCTAAATGATTTGTGCTACTATTGCCATTTTTGCTCCTAGACTTCAATGATTATTAAGCGTTGCCAGGTTTCATGGACATAGGGTTAAATTGATAGTGAGCCCATGTATAAAGAATAGTTTGTTAATCATAATGTAGATTGGGGTTTGCTTTGCCTGATGTTGGCTGTCTCCGGACTGGGCCTTTGGTAATACATGTTTCCACTCTGCTCAGTGGAGGGAGGGGGACCCTCCCACAGAATATCTTGGTCTATCTTAACATGGGTCCTTATCCTCTGTATGTGCCTTTCCCTCTTCTTCATGGCAGAGTGAGAAGTGATGACCTGACAGGTAGTTTTTGATGGCTTCAGTTAGGTGGGATGGATTCCACTCCTAAATTAATATTAATAGACTGCTTGCTTTGTCTTTTTGAGAAAATAAAAAATCCTTGACAAACACTACCTGACTGAGACTGTCTATGTCCTCCCCGACACATACACAAGGTAAAAATATGTTATGCAAGAGGGCACTGAAATTAAATGGAAGCACACACACCTATCCAGGAATGTTTGAACAGTGCCTAGAACAAGGTTTTGTTGTAACAGCTGGAATATGGTCTCTTCTGCGCTATTTGAGTCGGCGGAAAAACACCTTGTTTGCTTTAGTAGGAGTATGAAAGGGTAGAATAATGCTGGCAAGGGCATAGGAAATGAGAGAAGATGGGTGTTTTTATAAAACCTTTTAATTGATTTTAATGTGTTGCTTTTAATGGCAGCATTTAAAAGCCTTTTAGTAAATAATCTCTTTGGTACAGACATTTATTTGGAGAGGAGACACCTCCATGAGAGGATTTTAAATGACAGTTCTTCATGCTATAGGTAAATCAACTAAATGGTGTTTTAAATACACATCGATTTCCTTCTCCCAGCCTCTGTACTACTGCTATATTTCATGCTGCCTTGCCGTGTGATAATACTGGCCTGTTACACAGCTAATACAGTTTTACCACTATGAACAATTGCAAAAATAATCCCATGTTTTGCCTCATACTTAGACAATCAGATAATCTGGAGTTCTGCAGAATTATTGCTGATGAGTGAATAGTTGTGGAAAGCTGTCAAACCTAATCCTTGTTGCTAGTACATAATGTGTTCCTTCAGCTTTAATTTCTATCATTTTGGGGTAATTTTAGGTGAGTGTCTGTGTTATGGAGGAGCAGCATTGAATAGTACTTACATCGTTTAATAATTCTTGTAACTTTAATGAAGGCTTCGTACCAGCAGAGCCCTTTAGAGCTTTCAGTGAGACCTTGACGCTGAGCTGGTGTGGAGCCTGAGAGTGCTGGGTCTGGCTGAGCCCCACCACAGCCCTCACAGTGCTGTGCTTGTATTGGTAGCTAAAAAGGTGGTGGTAGCACACCAGGGTTTTGGCTCAGCTGGACCTAATACATGGAGGGACACCACCTACTTGTTTTATGAAAACTTGCTGTAATTTGGCTGTTACACTTCTAACCGCCACCCCCCCAGTCACATACAGATGTCCTGTCATACAGCTTGTGTTTGACAACATGCCAGACTTCAAGTTTTCCTCTAATAAGACAGAGATGTGTCTCCTACGTCAATAATGTACCTCTGCCATGGAGCCACTCAACAGCACACGAGGAGAATGTTGTCTTCCTCCTGCTTTTGCTTTCCACTGTTAATTGTTGCCATCGGGGAGGAGGTAGTGAGCATGGATAGCCCATCATAACCCACAGACGTCATGTCCCAAATAGTCTTAGTTTTCCATATGATCTTAATGCACCGTCACCATTTGATGCCGTCACGTTGGTATCTATATGTTGCTTGATAGATGCCTGGCATCTAATGGTTGAGATACAGCCTTCTTTCTAGGAAATGTTTCTCATTCTCAAAAAACCCCACCCCATTTAGTTCAGGCAGAGCATAGGTCACTTTTAAGGATCAAGCATTTAAAATAATGTGTTTTCTGAGTGTCATCTGGAACCCTCAGAAATGTGTTCCCTACCAAGCATTTCAGAGCTCTGTAAATATGCTCCTGTCTTCAGGAACAAGACTTGAGTTTGGGAAATCTGACTTGGAATTGTGGTACCATAAATGTCAGCATGAGAGTCAGAAAAGAAAAATACATTCAGATTTCCCATGGACAAATAAAATGTGTGTGGTGGGTTTTTTTGTGGTTTTTTTTTTTGGGGGGGGGGGGTTTTGGTTTTTTTTAAATGATGAAGATAAAGTTTTCCATAGTGTGACAGTACCATCCACTGGCCTGCTAATGTCTAGTACTTTGCAAATAAGCAGCAAAGTTGCATAAAGAAGATGGCTGCTGTACAGAATGGCTAGATAAAACTAATACAGCTTCTAGAAGAATAAGGCGCATCTTTACCTCAGTGACTTTGCAGTAATTACCTTCAGCTACTGCCTGCTAAGTCTTGGTTAAATCTTAATTGACATACTCAATAATAAAACTATAAATTTGGGAAAGGAAGGACCTCCCTACCTCCCTTGTTTTTAGCTGCAATAACATAGCTAATTCTAATAAGGGTTTGTTATCTCCCGAAATACATTTAGCAAAAGATTTTTCTAATAGTTTAATAACCCTACAAGAAAAAAAATATGCATAATCTCTGAAAACTATAAACCAAGCAATCAATAAGTCAAGTTAATCAAATTAATTCTGTCAGTCAGTGGGGTGGTGGAGTCTTCTGCTCTCTGGCACTGTACTGGCTGCAAATGTTGATAGCTAAAGAAAAAAGATTTTGCACAGAAGACTCAATGTATGTTGTGGGCTGGGAGCAATTCCCTTTTCGCTCCAGAGAAACCCTGAATTCTCTGGACTCTTTTTGTGCCCCAGTAAAAGTTTCCCCGTTTTACAAATGACATTTTCTTTAATCTTTGATGTAAACAAAACCAAAAACCAACGAACCACAAAACCAACAGTGCTAAAAGAAACCAAACAAACTTAGTGAACAAGTTTAAAGCCTCATTTAAAATTTTGCACAGTGGTCCTGTAAAATAGTTATCATGCCCACCAGAATATTTAAAGTGGCAGCTTCTATCTTCATCAAAATTCAAAACTATTTAGCCTCCAAAGAGGCTTGCTGATATCAACAGCTTTGGAACATTCCCTTGGTTTGGCTATGTGCGGTACTCCTTGCATGTTTTGAGGTGAGCAGCATAACAGACCCTTTCTATGCTATCTACGCATCCCAGGTAAAAAGTTGTGTTTTTCAACAAGGAGAGCTGTAACTTGACCCACTTGCTGGCTCCTGTCTACTGAATACAGATCATACAATGTAAAGTTTACTGTAGAGAAAGTTGTAGAGTGGAAAAACTTTTCTCTGAGGGGAGTAAATAGTGAACTATAGACACCTGGATGTACTCAGTAAATGACTAAACATATTTCTGTGTGCCTGCATACAAGTTTTGGATACTGTAAAGATCACAAAGTAAACCTAAAAAATCCGGTGTAACATTTCGGGGGATCAGCATTCCTCAGAGGAGTTTTTACAGGATGAAACTGGCTGCTGTTTCCGTCTGCACTCCACATGCACGTGCTCTGAGGTGTCTTCTCCAGGCATGTCTGTCCAAGTGGCAACCACGTGTGGCTTTGAACTTCCCTCCAGCTCTTTATGTCTTTTGGCTTTGGCACTTGCCAGTCAACAGGTGGGTCAAAATTTGGGAGTCATGTGCTGCCAGACTTCAGTGCTGGTGTATGGGGTCCAGTTCCTGCAAACAGAACATCACCTCCAGTGCTGTTCAGGAGAGCCGTTGGTGCCCAGTACCTATGGAGGGATGCTGTGATATGAGCAAGCGTGCGCTGGTACAGAGAGAGTAAACCAGTGGGTGAGCACCTGCAAAACCGTTGTGGGCAGCATCCCCAGTAAAAAGCAGTAAAATAACTGAGTGGCCATAGCCTCTGACACAGAGAGGCCATGGGTTATACTGGATTCTGAATCTGATTTATATATTTGCAATTTAAAATAACTTTGCTACAGCTGCTTTTTTTCTTCCTTTTTCTAAATCTCGAAAGGCTACATAGGAGAACAGAGATTCTTTTTACAGAAGTTGGCATCACCCTTTTTTTTACTGCTCTCTACGTGATTTTCCACAACAACCATAGTGGTAGTTTCCAGCTGACTTTCACGTGAACTGGACAGAAGCAGGAAGAAATTCTGTTACTGGCATTTATAGCTGATTTCTTGGCATGGGAAAATGAGACAGCGTGCAGACCATGAACACAGGCAGTATTTCTTGAGATGAGTTTGAACAGCAGCAGCATCTGATGAAGTGGAAAAATGAGCTTTTCTGTTCCAAAGGTTTCATATTTTCTAGGGCAAAGCAGGAAGTGTTCTCGTCCAGAGGCAAAGGAAATTGGAGGGAGGCTGATGAAGCAATATGCATGCTGACAGAGGAATAAAAGGCACATAGTGCTTCTAAGAAATACTATACACCCAAAAGTATATCTTTGTGGAATTTTTTAGTAGTAGAAGTGATTTGTCGTGTTTTTGATGCTATTAAAATGCAATAGATAGCCGTGTCAAAACCAGTTGTAATCTGAAAGGACAATTGTGTTTTCCCCTCATTGTTTATTCCCATATTTAATTTTGTGTTTTGTACCAGAGAAGATAACCTTTGAGCTTTTTAAGCAAGGACTATGTGCGCAGGAAGCGTTTGCTGTGCTGCAGTAGCTGTCAGTAATAAATACAGTATTGCTAGAAACCCTTATGAACTGGATGTTTCTTTTCCTATCCAGTATCCTCCCGCTAGCCTGTTGTCCTGTGAGTCCTGCGAAGCTGTCCTTTGCTCTGGCAGAAATAGTGCTGAATGTTGTTACTTAGCATTGAAGTTATCAGGCGCTGAGGTTGCTTGGTCTGTAGCTAATGCAGGTCTTCAGGCTGCTACAAATCTGAGGCATTGGGATAATCAGCCTGCACCAATGAGGGATGGTGGTTTATTCTAGTTGATAGCTTTTCTGAAGAGTTGGCCTTTCCATCAAAAATCTGTTTGCCTAGATATACAGCGGCATTGGCTCTCTGGATTAGTAGCTAATTATAAAATGCCCTGCAGTTCTCTTTCAAGACAGGATGAATTTAAAAGGGCATTTATATGTCTTATTTTTTGTGCAAGCTAAGAGTTCTCTCAGCTTTGGGACCTCCTGAAGAGGCTCGCAGAGGTGGCACAGCCAGTGCTGTGGGGCGGGCAGCTGGGAAGAGGTGCAGGTCCCATTGGTTGCGCTGGAGCCTGGGGCAGGGTCTGAGTTGGTAGCTTGTTTTTCTTTTGGTTTTCATATTTTGTTCATTGTGTCATAAAGCCACAGGGATCAGCTGCAGTCTTTTCCTTAGCTTCAGTGGGGTTTGGATCCGGTGCAGTGTGATTTGTTCTTCCGTCGGTGACTACAGCATAGGAAGAAGCTATTTGGCACCCAGGGTCCAACCAGGCTAAGTTGCAAGTGCTTGGATGTCCCTTTGTCAGGGTGATAATAAATAAGACTGGGTCAGTCACTTAGGTTCTTAATCTGTCAAAGAAATCTGCCTGCTGAGAGAGAAGCCTGTCCAGTGGCTGGTGAGGAGAACCTTCCCTGGGGGTCCTTCCTGCTCAGTGGTGGGGTGGAGACGATGTGGAGTATCATCTTCAGTCTCTGATTTTTCTTTTGAATGTTGTATCTTTTTGGCCGCCTTGTGGGCTCCCAGTCTTGATCAGTTTTCCATGTGCTCTTTTGCTAGCTTTGCACCCAGCTTCCCGCCTCTCCCTAGCTTGTCTGGTCCTTTCTTTCTAGCATGCTTCTTGACCGCCTCTTATCTTACTTTCACACTTTTCTTGTTTCAGTTACTGAATTTACCATAATCTTGTTACTGTCATACTCCTGCACATCTTCTTGTTTTACCAAAACCAAGCTGGTTTAAGAAGAATAATAATTTCTAAACGAAAAACAATGAACAGTCAGTCTCTTTTGCATCTTTCATGATGCAGATTTCCCATAACTGCAGTACATTTAAAATGCATACAGCGGTATTCTAAACTCCATGTTCTGCGTTTGAAGCATGTAGCTTATATCACTGCAGGTGAGAAAAATTATTTTTTTATTCATCTGGATGATAAATTTGATCCCTGTCCATCTGGGAGCATTCGGAGGCCACCAGCAGCAGCTAGAGCTGTCTCCCACTCTGTGCTCCTGTGTCTTATTAAGGAAGACTGATTATACTTTTAATCATTCATATCAAGTGGGGTTACTCAACATTTTATTGTTTGTAATTTATGGATTTGATGGAAAGGTCACCGGAGGGGCAGCCTCTCCATTTAAGTGTAGAACTTCACTGAAGTTCTCTTTTGAGAGTACTCACACACATGCACACACACGTGCATGCACACACAGAGTTCACACTATTTTTTCTATAACCGTAGGGAGGAAAATGAAAGCAAGTTAATATTGCTGAATGGAGCTTAAGGGCAACGGGATGCATTTCAAAGTAATTGCTGAAGCTGGATTTTGGCCAGGACTTCAAGCCAATAGATAACTGAAGCCCCAAATTACATGGTTTCTTTAATGATCATAAATAATTGGGAGATTCTGTATTTGCATTTTTATCTTGGAGGTGTGTGTTAGAGATTGATGTAGCCAGCTGTCACACAATCCAGCTTTGAAGAATGCTTGTATTTTCAGCCAGCAAGGCATCCATACAACTGGAGGTTTTTCCTATGCATTAAAAAAAATGAACCACCTATCAATAGCATATGACAAAACTTCAGTTTCTTTTAATCTTAGGACTGGCTTAAACTGTGCTTTAGGGAATGTGTGGTAAAAATAATTGGCACACTAAGGTGTTGCACAAACCACAGTGGAAAGCTGATTTACATTGATACAAGTTGCTTGTGAACCTCTCGCGGTATTTTAACCCAGAGGTGAAAATGGTACGTTAAGTATGTGTTCCCATAGTGTTTCCTTTGGCTTGACCTTTTCTTTTACTACCAAAATGTTTCATTGAAGCATATTTCAAATGCATGTCAACTTTCTGTCAAAGGTTGTGGTGAGAAAAGGAAGCAATATATTTTGCAGGAGTACGTGTTTATACATCTCACATCTTGCGGTTGTGGGAATTTGTTGTACATTCTATATTTTACTTGTATTTTATAGTGTTATTTGGATGAAAAGAGGTGGAGAAATGAAGAGCGTGTGTGTGTTTATGTATGGAGAGACATAAAAGTCAGTATTCAATGGAGACAAGATTTTAGCTCCTTCCCTCTGCAGTGGAGTCATCCTTTTACAGACCAACCTTTGCATTGCCTTGGCTTTAAAAACAGAACAGACCTACATTAGATCAAGCCTCATGTTTTCAAATAAACTGTTTCAAGTCATCAATATCTTTCTGTTTTTTCTTTTTTCTGTATGTAATAGAGTTACAGTTTATTCCTCAGAAAGCAGCTAGTTCTCAAACAGTCTGAAGACTTGTCTTTTTCTTTCATAAGGTCTTGCTGACTCGCAGTCTCAGAATGCTGATGTATTTGTAATCTTATTTTTGTCTGGAAGGTAAAATTCTTCCATAACATGTAACTACAAATTAACTTTTCTGTGATGTAAATTTGCCTTGTTATGTGGTTATCTCTGCAAATTTGAGGCCTGGCTATGACTAAATGAAACTGATACGGCAAAAGCTTTGATATGGTGGGCAATGGGATATTTCCCAGCTTCCTCATGTAACCTGAGAAGTGGCATTATTAACTGCTTCAAGAATAAATACTACAATAGCACGTATGTATTTTGATTTTGTCCGTGTTTCATTTTATTGCTTATTTTTATAAGTCACAGTACCAATGGCTAATTGCATAACTAATGAAAAAAACAACAACAAAGGGATGAATTTGCTGTTCTGTGTTGTCAGAGTTTGAGGAGTACAGAACAACCCTGTTGTAATAAGGGACTGTCCATTTACTTCTGGAAATGCAGATAATTCTTTCATGTTGCCACCACATTTGCGTAAGAATCCCAGACCTTAAGGCTGCCCTTCAGCTCCCCACCACGCTGTTCCAGTGAATGCCCATACTGTTTGAGCTCGGCTCTGCTCCTGCGCCTCGAGCTGTGTTTGCTGTAACTGACACAGAGTATGAAGAGGAAAAGATGAGAAGATAAAGGTTACTTATTAGCAGGTGGAGCTTCCACCAGGCTGGGGCTGTGTGATGGGTTGAGGCTGCAGGTACGCTGGAGTGACCAGAGGGGTGATGTTGCTGGGGGCTGACACCTCTGCCTGTGATGGGGACCTGGCACTGTCACCCTTTGACACGCTGTCTTCTGATGCTCGTTGCTGCCCTGGGGTGAGCCTGCCCTTCCCAGGGTGGCATATTTTTTGTGCCCCAACTCCCCTTTAGATTTGTTTAAAACCAGTTTTACCTCCAGAGTTTGAACTTAAAACCTGAACTGCAAGGGAAGAGGTGCGGTGGTTGTGCTGCCTGTTGAGCTCTCACACTGTAGAATTTGGTGTAATTACGTGGTGTTGAGAAACTGTGGTTAACATATTCTCAGCAGAGTCTTTTTGGGGTACGTTTATACTGGACGTGCTCCAGTCGTGGGCTGACCAGGAGTTACCCATTGTTTACAACCCTGGCTTACGTGAGCTCTCTTGGGGCTAGATTTATGCATCTGAATGGAGGACAGAGGACTCGTCTTCCTTCTGCAGCCTCCATTAGGACTCACTGTGGACCTGGGCTGTGTAGAGGGAGAGGCTGCCAGTTCAGATGTAGAGGCAACATGACCTAGAAGACCAGAAAAAACTGTTTTTTGGAGGATGAGAGAAAGACTGAAACAGACTGTGCTGCTTAAGGGTAATAATTTGTTGGGAAGATTGTATGAAAATGAGAAATCAGAGATGTGGGATGGAGTGGGAAAGGATGGCGACCCAACAGCAGGTTGGAGGAGATGGGGACTGGGCACAGGGCAAAGGTAAAAGTATAGAAGGAGTTATGCTGGCCAAGCGTGGACACAACACATTGCCATGGCAGTACTGTTGTCCAGGTCTGGAAAAGGACATGATTTTCCTGGGTCTCACTGCTACTGAGCTTCCAGGTAAGTTGAAATCTCATGGCAGAGAGGGCTTTCTCTTTCCAGTGCTGGTCCACCATGAGAATGACAACCAATGACTAATTCAGTTACTCCAGCAGATCAGTAAGTTCCTACTGTGACAGTGAACCTTGGCAGCATAGCAGGATGCCCAGTGAGGACATTTCTGGGTCCGCAGTTTTTAACTGGAAATCTAAATGATTAAATGGGAACGCTCACAGGGAGAGGGCACTGTTAGGGCTGCATGTGAAGCATATCTCAGTTGCCAGGATGAGAGACTTGCAAAGCCAACATTTGTGGCCTCTTTCTACTGCAGTAGAGCTTCTGATCATACAGAAGGACTTGCTCAGGACGGTGCTGGGGTACTGTATTATGGCTTTGCTGGCGCTGTTGCTCTCTGACCCAGTCCCAGTATCAGAAGCTGGAGAACATACAGCAAGTGAGGGAACTGCAGGATGGCAGAGGAGTATTTTGGCAGTTTGGGGTGTCAGAGGCTGCACTGAAGGATGAGTTGTACAGGATTCAAAGTGACAAGCATTCAAGTGCTTATGGATTTAGTGTTTTAGCTAGTAATACTAAATGCAGAGTTGGGGTGGACATCTGTTAGGCTATTAAAACTTGCTGCTTACAGGCTAAGCTGCTGCTTAAGAATCTGCCTGGAGTGAACATTAAAAAAACCAACCAAACAAACAAACAAAACCCCAAAACAAAACAAAACAAAACCAAAAAGGAAAAAAGAGAAAAGGGAATATATGCCTTCAAGCCACAGAAAGTTAGCTTAGGCAATCAGTAACAAAACATCTTTGAAGTTTCTAAAACCATGGAGGTTAATACTCTAATGGAAGGGAATTTCTGTGCCATTTGTGACATTATCTGGTATTGGAAGGGAAGATAATGAGAAAATTTTATTCTTTGATCAAATTTTATTAATACCATGATTTGAAGCCTGTCAGGACTCCGAGACGCTTCTGGGCAACCTACTGCAGTATTTGGCCACTCTTGCAGTAAAGTTGTCTTATCTTCAGATGTTTCATGTGTTTCAGTAGGTGTTCATTACCTCTAGTCCTGCCAGTGGGTACCAGTGAACAGAACTGGTACCACCTGCTGGGCTGTAGCTGCTTGCTGATGGGGTTGTGTGACGCACCATTCAGGTTTCAGTGCACTGAATTAGATGATGTTGTTTTCCCTTTTAATGGCGATTAAAATTCAGTCTTAAACCCTCTCCGTCTCATGCATTGCCAGGGCATGCTTACACCATTTTGAAGATTTCTATATTGTCAAACAGGTTGCAAGATTTCAAGGGCAGGTGCAGAATATTTAGACTCTATGAAGAAGCACCTGTCTGATGCTAATTTCATCTTTTTTACTTAAAAGTCACTTAATTCCTTTGGAAAAAAAGTATAGCAATGCTAACTTTCAGAACAGTTATTTGAAATGAGTCCTGTCTCACGCACTGGTGGTGTTTTCTGTTGAAATGGTGGCTTTTCAAGTTGCTTTCTAGCTCGGAGTTGAAGATTGATAGATAGATGAAAGTAAAATACTTTGTACTGACACAGAGTAACATACCCCGTGTAAATAATCACTTGGGTTTTTTTGGGGGGTCTCCTTAGTTTTAAGCCAACTTAAAAAAAAATAAATAATACATATATTTGCAGACAAAAAGATGTATCGTGCAGTGTATTGGGTTCATGATGTGGAGGCTGGTGGGCTCCAGCCTGTGAGGTGCTGGTGTTCTGGTCTCCCCTCTGCAGAGCCCTTTATTTTGTGCCAGGCTGGCTGTGCTTAATAAGTACCCCATACTGCCATGCTTTGCTAGAGAGGGGCTGGCACGCTCAGCACCCTGCAGTATCAAGCCCAAAGAAAGTGCTGCATATTAGAGGGGGAAAAAACCTGCATTGTACTCTAAAAATAACTACCTTTTTGCAGGTTGGATTTCCTCTCTCTCTCCCCTTTCGGGTCTCTCTAGTACCTGGTACTATTCAGCAGTGGTAGATAGAAAGGTCTGCTGGACAAGTGCAGTGCTTTTATAGAAAGAGACATTCTGCGATTTCAGATTGCTCAAAGCTTTTTCCCTTCGCTGCACTTATTTGGGGGGGTGGGTAGAATCTAAATGTATGAGGGCAGAAATAATTTCCCTTTTCTTTAACAATTGCACCCATGATGTCAGCTGCCACCAGTAATGTAGAGTGATAAATTGACATTGAACTTGAACAGAATTCATGGCGTGCTGGAGACAATAAGAACCTCTGAGGAAATAATTATTTTGCTGCCAGGAGCTCATGCATCTCAAATTGGTTGGTGCAGGGACTTTAGAGTAGCCTGCTTGCCTATTGACTGGAGTTGAGAGCTGGCGCTGCTGGCTCTGTGTTAGTGCAAGAACTTGGGCATTGTGGTTTGCTCATGGCATGTCAGAAAAAAGAAAAGAGAGTGACAAAGGTCTGATGTTGACCACTTTCGCTTGCTTGCAGAGAGAGAGAGCGAGTATTGAAAACCAAGCTCAGTAATATGCTTTTTCCTGTGAATATAGTGCTTCAGTGCTCTCACAGTGGTACTTACTGCAGACACTTGGGTGCAGCACAGTTTCTAGTGAGTGGGAGGTCACTCACATCGCAGCAGCTGGAATTTAATTTACTGTTCATGTGCTTGATTGGTTTGGGGAGGGCAGAGTTCCTCTGATCAGGTGACCATTGTTACTGATTGGGGTCACAATAATTAATTTTCCATGAAAGTAATTAGTCTGCATTGTACACAACACTTCTGCATTTTTGGTTTTTGTTTGTTTGTTTTGGGGATGGAAGTAACTTAAAAGTCTGATCAGGCTGTTCTCCTCCCTCCCTCCTTGAAGTCGGTTTGAAGGTTGTGGGTGGTCCGTGATGACCCATAATTAAGCTCTTGCTTTTCATTTGAATAAAATGTAAATAACAGTCTAGCACATCATTCCTGTTGACTTTCACTGAGAATTGGGCACCCTGATGCCTTTTCTGCCTTTGGAAATTTCATTCTGTATTCAAAGGTCATGTTCTTGAAGAGAAACAATCTTTCAGCACGTCTTTTTTCCTAGAAAATATTAGTACCTGCAAGGGAAAAGAAGAAAAGATAACCTCACAAAGTCTGTAGCTTTCTTACATCTCAAAGAGATTTCCCGGCTGAGTTTTGACATTTTAAGTTAGGAGATGTTCATTTGTGTGGGTCATAAAGTTTTGGAAGGTTGTAAATTACTGTATTTATTCCCTAGCTAAATAATAAGACTAACCATATATGAGTTTGTGTTTTCATAGAATTATAGAACGGTTTGGGTTCAAAGGGACCTTTAAAAGTCATCTAGTCCAACCCCTGTGCAATCAGCAGGGACATCTTCAACTGGCTCACTTTATTCTGAGCTGCTCTCGTACTTTGCATCACAGAGCATGGATCCCTGAATTCCTCTTCTTTCCCTCTGTATAGCTGTGCCTCTTAGCCCCTGTTTTGGGATTGGCCACGCCTAACAAACTTCAAAAATGTGGGACGTGCAAAATAAAATTTTCATACATGAAAATCAACGCACTGTGGCATCATGCTTTCAGTAATAATAACTTTTAGTTAACAGTAGTTTTACAGTTCTGTATCTTTCACATGTATAATTTTAAACAATGAAATTGTCAGACATCAAGTATGGCGTGAAACAGCAGCTTGGACAATAAAGCTGATGTCAGCTACTGAAATGAGGTGGAAAGCTATGTCTGAGCCACCAAAGGAAGGGTTATCTATTGCTTTGGTGTTCATAGTTTTTCAGTGATGCATCTCTGGTTATATACGCTTTATTTGATCTCATCTGTTACGCTGTTACACTGTTTAGGACTAATATTTTTTTTTTCTTATTTAGGCACGTAGCAGTATAAAATAAAGTTTAATCAGTATTTTCTGTGGTTATGCTCTTGTCACAACAGTTGAGGGCAGTCCCTGGAGTGCTGATGACAAAGAGCCTCCCAGTAAGGCTTGCATCAGGAGGGTGCTGTGTATTTTGTCTCTGACCTCTCTGAGGAGTTCCTTGCTTTGGTGCTTTCAGAGAAGAGTCCTGTGCTCAGTATCCTTCTTGCCTTCCTGCACGGTACTGAGGTGAGGTCTTTAAATACAGGGGAGGTGTTTCAAAGTTTGTTACCTATACCACAGTAAATAGTATAAGTAAATTAAGTAGGTATTTTTTTGTTTGTTTGTTTTTACATTTAACAGTACCTCACCTGCAGGGAATTGGTTTGGCCCGCTGCTGGTGAGGCAACATGAGCTGGCTTGTCTTGACTGATGTAGTGTAGAATCTGATGTTAAGACTTTGAGGCATGAATAAAAATACTTTCACCCAACAGAAGTGGCCCTTAGTGCTCTTTTTAGGAGGGTTTTGGCCGACCACTGGGGAAGAAGGTTGTGATGCCACTTGTGCTGCAGGGCAGCACTTTTGTGGCTAGAAAGTTTCAGCATCCTGCTTGTCCTATCCATTCTTTCAGCTGAAGCTACAATTCACTTAAAAACTTTAATTGCTGAAAATCTAAATGAGTGCAATCAAAAAAAAAAAATCTTTCCTGGGGAGCTCCAGTCATTGTTGTAGCAAAGGGGTTTGTCTTCAACCAGAAATTTACTGAAATAGTTATTTCAGAGTAAATAGTCTGGTATAATTATTCCAGAAAAAAACCACCACCCTTTGTAGAGTCTTTACTCTGTAATGAAAGCACAGTTAGAGTTGTGGATATTAATTAATAACAGGCAGATTGGTTTCAGAAAAACAACAATATTCCAAAATAATTATTTCAGATCAGATATTCTACTAAATTGGCAAGCAAATTGCCAAGTACTAAAGCTTTCCACTGCCATTACAAATAAAGTGATCTCTTAGTATTGCTTGAAAGTCTGTGCAATATGTAGTGCATATTTTTTTAAATTATTTTTCTATATAAAGCTCCGTGCAAACACCCTGGTTTGAATTCAACATAGGAGTTTTTAGTCACAATGGGATAATAAGCAGAGAGAAAAGAAGGGCTTGAGTATTATGTACATAACTTGGGTTGTTGCACTAGTTATAACCACTTCTCTTTTCCTTTTAGAAGTATCCTACGTAATGCCAAAGCCATAAAATGGGCCATAAAATGGAAAGGTGAAAGGGTTTCTTGTCCTATATAATTACTAGACCTTAGCTCCTGTTTGTTTGCTCCCATTGTAGGAATGCTTAGTCTCTGGTTCCCTGCACATATTTTTTAATGAATCGCTGGCATTTATACTGAAAACAAAAGAGAAGAGCACTGCTCTTTAAAACCCTTCTTCTATTTTCATTTAACTAGTGCTATTTACAGAAGTAAAAAAAAAAACAAACCCCAAATCTGTGAGGTTTTTTCCTTTTCTGCCCTGTAATAAATGTCTGGGATGCAAGGCACTAAGAGCATTGATGCTGATAGGAAATTGTTAGTTGACTGTTTCTGGTTCTCTGTTCTTTAGACTGCCCGAGATTAAATTTCTGTGGAGCCTCACCAGTGACAGCAGTGTAAAGAGTTTTTGCACACCCCATTGTGCTGACCCGTGGCTGCTGGGTGTCTTGAGTGCGGGAGCGAGCTGGCCGTGCTGAGTGCAGGATTTTTGTCGTTTCTGTAGGGGAGGGAGAACATGTGCTAATACTCAGTTACTTTTTCTGTGTCAGTAAACAACTATCAGTGATGCAGATAATTAAATAACTGAATGAAAATGTGTCCGTAGCTAGTCTACAAGATATGGATATGAGGTGGAAACCCTGATGGGTTTTGTGTTGTGGCTGAATTCCAGTTGGTCAGAAATACTTTTTTTACAACAAGAATAACAAGTGCTGTGATCATTACACAGGTCACCCAGCTATCAGAGACATGCCTCTTCTTGACTTCTCCAGATCTCCTTCAGCAGTCTCTCCTTACCCACAGCAACCTGGCCTCACCCCTTCCCTGGTGGGAGTCAGCCTGACCTTTTCCCTGCATCCGCTCTTGCTTTATTAGGGACAGGTTTTGATCAGCTACTTGCAGAAAGAGCTTGTTGAAATCAGCTTCTGCTTTGGGAGATTGTTCGTGAGCAGCAGTTCGAAGTCTCTGCTTTGGGATTTAATTTCATCAGGCCTACATGTGTAACTTCGGTGTGTTTTGGGAACACAGCGTGCATCGGTGGTGCTGCTAGGTGGAACTACCCTTATCGCTTGTGTCACATAATGCCGTATTTGGATCTCTGGTGCCAGTTATCATTCAGCATAGTTCAGGTCCCTGAGGGGTCCTAACAACAAACAGAAGCAGTGTAACAACATTAAAATGGAGGATCTCAAATCATAACAGATACCAATGTTTACCTCTTTGACTTTATGGTGTTTGGTTTGCAAAGATATTTTCCTTTATGATGCAGAAAAACCATCTCCACCATAATGCCATTTGAGTGTTTTTTTCACAGAGGAATGAAGGTGAAATTTAACACTAAGGTGGTTCCATGTCCCAGCTAGGGATTTTGAAGTCCCCTTCATTTTTTTTATCTCCTCTGGACAGAAGTTTCAGTTTGAGTTACCAGTAGAGATTGCTAACCATCTGGGAAAGAGACAGCTAGCCGGAGACAAACCAAGTGTTGTGGAGCCGAAGGTTTGATATCTACCCTTGATGTCACAGTCTTCAGTGTTGAGACCTTCATAAAATGCAGGAAAAATAGCAACAGAAGGTAAGAGTAAGAAAAAAGAAGGTGGTCACTAAACTAACATGTATGGGAAAGGGCAGGATTAATGGTAGGCTGGAACTAGTTCAGGATGTTGAATGAGGAAGACTTAATAAAACCAAAAGTCAGTGTATTGTTTTGATCTTGGAAGATAAATCACTTAGCCAGCTGTGCATCACAACCAGGTAATGTGGGTCATTTTTACTCCTGGAGCTGTGGGCCTCCAATTTATGATTGACAAGCATTAATCATTACACTACTTTGCACAGGCTTTGTTATCCCTGAACTGCATCTGGCCAATAAAATTTTGCCTCAGTAACCCCTTTAAGAAATGAGTGCACTACACTTAGGTTTCATTAGGAGGAGAGTGTTATAATAGCTGAAGTTTTCTGTGGTGTTGGACAAGATGGAGTGCTTACGGGGTAGTTGACTATGATTTATGACCTGGAAAAAGCAAGCTGCTTGTGCTGCCGATTCTGAAGGTGCTGCAAGTGAGTTTTTTGTAGCAGGAGCCTGATGCTGTGTTTTCATGTAACTTACATAGGTAACAATAGTATAAACTCATTGTTTTTTTATATATATTGGCATAGGGAGTTTTTATTCTTACCTTCCCTTAATATAATGTGACTCAAATTTAAAGCAGTGTTAAGCTATCAGACAGCATAGATAAACATTATCTCTGGGTCAGTGTTCAGGAAATAATGACAGTTTTACCTGTATTCAAGTTGGAGCAGACCAGCAGGTGGTATATCCATATCTGCTGCTTCACTGCCATGTTAGCAGTTAACAGCTGCTCTTGGTGGCTCAGACAGTGTATCATCTGTAGAATATTAAATGTTGTAGTTAATGCTGACAGTCAGGACTAAAGTAGACAGATGTCTTTGTGATTAAGTTGTCCACTGATTAAAACCACTTATAACAATATACATTAACGTAAGGGAGTAGAGTACCTAAGTCCTATTGAGATGTATGTAAATGATTGTCTGAAGCCCTTATGCTTTTTTGAATACCCTGTGATGTGCGTTTTGGCTGACATGCCAGGGAAACATTTTTTTATTTTTTTATAGGAGGGCAATCAATGTACATGCAGCCAGTTTATGTCTCCAGCTTCACTACAACCAGTATTTCCTCTCAGGTTGGTATGTACCTGGAGCACAGCATAGTTTTCTACCTTTATGTCATTTTGTTAAGCAAAGTTTGTCTAGTGACATCAGTAGCAATATTTATTAGTTTTTCATGGTCTGAGGATATATTTACCTGGGGCTAATAATTTTCTGTGTTTTCATTCCATTTCCATGGCTTCTCTTCACTGCCTCTTCAGTCAAGCCTGAGATTGTATTTTTACTTAGCTTCCTCTTGCTGTATCGACATATTTTTAGTAGAGACCTGTTAATTGAATTTGGGTATCACACTAGCACATGCACACGTATACACTTATGCACAGAGTTTCTGTTAACATATGCTCCTGTAGACAGTGACATTTATTTAATTAGTCATCACAACCTGCAAAAATCTGGTTAGATTGTATTATGGCTACGTGCCATGTGAAAACAAGTGTGTTCACAATTTTGTGTCTTTTGGGTTATTGTAGTCTAGTTAAAAATTAATTTGAGAATATATGCCATGTAAAACACCAATTTTAAAGAAACAGGATGATTGTGTATGTTGCGTTTTATGTCTGTTTAGATATTCAGAGGTTTTAAAATTTTAGTAATATTTATGAACATGTTATCTGTATTCCTTTATTAAATGCAGAGTGTTACTAAACTTTAAATGCTTCAAGTCTATACAGAAGACTCAAGGTGCTAAAAGGATCCTATTAGCTGCTTGCAAACTTGGAACTGGAGTCATCTGGCGAAGTCATGCTGTTAGTTGGCATCCCAGCTTCAAGTAAAGCCATGCCATTCTGCTGTACAGCATCCTTACATTTTCTCCAACTTTTTTCTTGTGGTCATTCTCTTGCACAGTCCGTTTGATCATGGGATTGTGGTGTCCCAACAGTTAGCAAGGTACAAATCCGATATGATCTGGACTATCCGTCTTTTCCTTTCAGTGGAACGGCAATATGGAAGGCAAAAGCTTCATGCTACTGATTATTCTTCAGTTTTTCTTCCTTTTAGGTAGGGTAGACTTGCAAATCTTTAAATACCTCAGTATTGCTAAACCTAGAGTGAAAGTGTCTGGGCTGACAAGAACTTCAGCTGAGGCACAAGTGAAAACATAAAAATCTTGAAAAGGCACTGACTGCATGTAAAGAGCCAGTTCTGAGGTCTGGCTCCTGCTCACTTTTCCTTTACCCCATGCTTGCATAGGAAATGTCTCCAGTGTTGCAGTGTTGAGGCTTTTTTAATAAGAGCATAGGCTGGTTAAAAACTCAGCAGTGTCATCAGGATTTGAGAAATCTTCACTCAGAAGTTCTTTTTCTTTCTCCTGCCCTGTAGCCTGTAAAGGCAAACTGTGGGGTTGTTTTTTTTTTTTTTTTTTGGTTGATTTTGAAATTATCACTTTGAGTTTAAAATTAAGGCTTTTTTTGCAATGCAGAATGTCATAGACGTAGGCTTGTTAGGGCAGGCCCAAAATGAGAGACAAAATCCTAGGATCTGAGGGCTGGAACAGGCAATAACTGGGACAGGCAATAGCTTGAACTGCCTGCTACCCAGTTCTGTTAGCTCTCTTGATAACACTAGGGCAGGTGAAGACGTAACGTTTGTGAAACGTCACCTCCTTTGAATTGATACCTGTGTGACCCCACAGCACTAACTTGAAAGTTCACCAAGTTGTCGAGACGGACAAAAGTCTGAAATGTTTCATAATTGAACAAGCACTTTTAAGTACCGACCTTAGTTAAATTACAGAAATTTGCTGTAACTAATGCAGCTGTAATTAATACAGATGCACTAGTGCTGTAATTAGTATCTTTTTCAGCTATTACTTGTGCTGTGGAAACAAAATACTGTGTACTAGAATTTTGTTTACATTGGATGCTTTGATTTAGCAGTTGTTTGAGGGTGGTATTTTTAGCTGATGATAGGAAGCTCCAATAGGAAGGAATCCAAAAGCCCTTTAAGCATCTTCTTAATTTTAAACAATGTTATTTTATCTATTGCCTTAATTAGAACCACAGTTTTGGTGCTTTCCTAGGATAAGCATAGATTAGCTGGAGTATTTGGGTAGATAGGTAGTATACCTGTTGCATGCAATTGGGATGTAATCACTAAAGTGAACATCTACTGCAAATCTTTTACAATGCCAGTGTGACAAGACAGCCTAACTCGCTGTGTGCAGTGTACGAAGATCTGGGGACAAATGTGTTAGTTCTTTGCCGTGTTCTATAATTGAAGTATGTCCGCTTAACACCTGACCTTATCCTGTTTTGCAGTATTGCCATGTCTGCTTTTTGGTATAGACTCCTACAGTGAATCACATGCCAAAATAAGCAAACAAATAGAAGAATCTCAAACCAAAATGCCTTACTGCAAACTCTGAGTGTCTCAGGCTTGAACATCTGTAACACAGTATTTCTCTGTCATTGTTCTTTGTCTTTTGCTGAGGCACCTAAGTGGCAGATGTGGGATGCACACAACATGTTAACTCCATACCAGCTGTGATGCCGTGTTATATGGCATTGTACTCTCACCGATGTTAAAACCAAAACCAAAACAAACAAAAAAACCCCAAACATTTGTACTTTGTGTATGCTGTTAGAGTTTTCAGTCTTGCTAGGTTGAGTCTGATTGTTAGCAGAAAAAACATTTCCTTCTCACTGTCACCCTAGAAATGGTGTGTTTTAAGAGGCTGCACCTGGAGTGCTGTGTCCAGTGCTGGGCTGCCCAGTTCAAGAGAGGCAGGGAACTGCTGGAGACGGTCCAGCGAAGGGCTATGAAGATGATGAGGGGACTCGAGCATCTTCCTTGTGAGGGCAGTCTGAGAGAGCTGGGGCTGTCTAGCCTGGAGAAGAGAAGACTGGGAAGGGATCTTATCAATGTCTACAAATGTCTTAAGGGCGAGTGTCAAGTGGACGGGGCCAGGCTCTTTTCAGTGGTTCCCAGCGACAGGACAAGGGGCAACAGGCACAAACTGTAGCACAGAAAGTTCCATCTGAATATGAGGAAAAACTCCATTACTATGAGGGTGGCAGAGCCCTGGGACAGGCTGCCCGGAGAGGCTGTGGGGTCTCCTTCTCTGGAGACATTCAAAACCCGCCTGGACATGATCCTGTGCAACCTGCTCTGGGAGAACCTGCTTTAGCAGGGGGTTGGACGAGATGATCTTCAGAGGTCCTTCCAACCCTGACCATTCTATAATACTGTGAGTATCATAGTATCTAGTATCATAGACTAATTGAGGAAAGCTTAAAATAGTAGCCCTGCCTGGGGGCTCCCACTCTTACTGCCCCCAGGGGAGACCCTGGCCCCTGCTGTGCCCTTCCAGTAAGGAGAAAGTGCTGCTATTTTCCCTGATGTATGTCCCTTCTGACAAAACACTTACTGATTAACCAAACTTTTAGGCCGTAAAGCATTTCCTTCATCAGCTACCTTGCCCTAGCACTACTTTTCCAATGTTTGAGGTATTTTTGGCTCCAGATAATGATTTTTCTGTTCAATCCATATCTGTTGTTGAAGAAATCAGAAAACTTACGGTTGTGGTGGTGGTCTGATTCCTTGATAAGTATATGGGGATGCTTCTGAGTTACGGTTTTATCTAGTTTATATGGATGTCAGTAGTATCTGAAAGAGGATTTTTGTGTTCTGCTGCCATAAGATTTGAAAATAAGGAACCCTTTGTCATATAACTCGACAAAAGTATTGAGATGCAATTTATAATTAGCTTTTGTTTTTCTGTAGCTGCCAGTGTAAGTACTCACATGAATCACTTTTTTAAATCCAAGGCATAAATGAAATTAGAAAATTGCCACAGATGCTCAGCTTCCTTGCTATAATGAAACAGTTTGTGTTCATTTTTTTTCTTCATCTTGGAGAAGATCTTGTCAGAGTACATTTAAAGAGATTTTCTGGATGTTGTAGTAAAACTGCCAAAGCAGATTAGAGGATATTATAGAAACAGCAGTATAATGAAAAAATCAGTTTCTTATTTTCTAATTAATTTTTCCTTATCAGAGGAGCCATCTAGCACTTCCAGGTATGTTCTTGCTCATTTTGCATGTATCTTTTAGAGTAACCTAAGGTTCTAACTAAAAAACACAGGTGCGTGTGTTTGGATTTCACTTTTTTTTTTTGACTGCATTAATCCATGCTTCATTTCTGGTCAAGTAACACAATAATGATGTGACTTGTTCTTCCGTAAAAACTTGTAGAAGCGCACCAAACATCTGCACATAATGAATCCATTCATGCAAAGAAAGCTAAGTGACTTATTTATCCCACTGGATTTGCAACAATTCCTCCTTTTCTGCTGGCAGTTTCAGAAGTTTGCTGCCATTGAGGGCAAAACCCCTCGTCCTGTTCATCTAACAAGCAAGGTACAGGATAGATGCTTAGATAATATCCATCTTGATTTTCAAATTAGCAGGTAAATGTTTACACAGTGAAGGTAAAAAGCGCAAATGTTCTTTGCTATTATTATTTACTGAATTCCTGTGATGGCCACAAAGGACCAAGCACTTCCTTGTGTTGAAGGAAGTTCAACACAACAAGTTCAACACAACGTTCCTCAAGGACGCGGCAGGTATGACTTCGGTTGAAGTAAAGACACCTACATTGACTGTTACATTGTGTACTGGGTGCCTAATGTCAACCCAAAAGGAACAGGAAGGAACGGCTTCCCGCTGCCACCGGTGACTTCTACCCCCTGCAGCATGCCACAGCTGGGAGCAGGCAGGCAGAGACTCTCCCTTTCTGCATCCCGCTCCCGTGGGAGTCTTATAACGTATTCCCACAGGAAAGCAAAAGGGTCAGTATGGTCAGTAAAGCCTAGAGAGCAGTGATTCAGCTGTTTACCGGTATGGGCTCCGTTCGGTTGCCTGAACATATATATATAGTGGTATTTGAGACACACTACAGAATCTGGGACATCTTTGTGGGTTGGTAGGTGCCGTACAGGTTTGCAGGAGACCTGCTCCATGCCCTTTTGGACAGGCGTCTGGAAGCTAGGAAGGGTATTCTAGTGAACATAACACTAGACAGCAATGCCTAGTTACTTGTCTATGTCCTGTGTTTATGACAAATGGATTGTACCCTAGATGTTGACTTAAACATGAGTTGAATCACTTTCTAGGCTCCACTGATTGTATTGACTAGATCTGTGTCAGTTATGATGGTAGTGTAGGCAGCTGGTACCTCTGTGGGCACTTATGTGTAGATAACTAAAGGGAAATGTCTTACTCCCTGTACAACTTCCACTCTAGAGAAACATACAGAGTGGGAAGGGTCAGAAAAGATACATTTACATTGCCACATACCTAATATTTTGATTTATACATAATAAAAGTGGGTCTTAATAACAGATTTTAAGTTGAGAAGAGAGAGTAGTGGTCATTGAAATTAGTGAAAGAGGGACTCGATGGATAGAAATTAATCTTCCAGAGAGAAACAGAGCAATGTTTGGGTACGACCTCAATGTGGTGGACCCAACAGAGTGACAACATGGAGAAGGGAAACCTCTAGAGCATACTCGCTGAGGGTTGTTAAAAGTGACCAGAGTGCAGCTAACTGTTAACATGGTAACTTCTGGATAGGAACAGGTTAAAATATTAAGGACAAGAAAAGAAATACTGCTCACTCTCTCCTTGCAGGGTAGATCTTTTTCATTTTTGTGATTTCCTGGTTTGAATAGCTTGCACAGAGTGCCTTGCTGCTCTAGGGAAAACCTCTTGTCTTGACATGACCTCTGATGCTTACCCACCTTCCTCCTTCCTTCATATGTGTGTCTCTTAGATTTGCTTGTCCTGTGGTCTGGGAGGTTTTCCCCAGGTTAGCATGGCCCGTTGCTTTTGGGGAAGGAACAGCTTCCCACTGCCACCGGTGACTGCTACCCTTGCAGCATGCCACAGCTGGGAGCAGGTGGGCAGAGACCTTCCCTTTCTGCATCCCACTCACACAGAACAAAACAGCCTTATAACGTACTCCCACAGGAAACCAAAGTAAATAAACCAGATACCGTTCATCCCAGACTTAATGGGGATAAAGAAGGAAACAGAGGAAGCAGCGGAGAAGTCATGGTGCTTTACAGAGAACTGTAGCAAGAATCATTAGACAAGACTCTGGCACTGAAGTAGCAGGAGGAGAGTAGAAGGTGTGAGTCAGGATGCTGTGTTGATTGTGAACTGCTGAAAGTCATTAATGGGCCAAGGGGGCTGGAGACTTAAGTTGAAGCCTCAAATTTGAAGGAATTGCTGGAGACTTCAGTGAGAACAAAACCAGTAAAAGGGACAGCTGTGAAATTGGTAGGAACAGCAGATGAAGTGCAAGGAGTGAACTGTAGCTTTTCACTGTTGAATTTACCTTACAAATGATGGGAGGAGGGAGTACAAGAAGCAGCTAAGAAGGTAGATTTGGATCAAAGGTGGGATTTTGGTCTCAGCAGACTAGCATTTTAAATGCAGCTCCTCTTGATATATTGAATCTGTGCTAATGCCTTCGCTTGGTTGGCAGCAAAGTTACTAGATTTAGGGTTGTATTTCTCCACCACTTATTAACAAAAGCCTATTCCTGCTGAGTACCAATAGATGTTATTGAAGTCAGCGTCTCAGAGGACTAGGCCCAGAAAGAACAAGGGAAAAGCATCTTTCTGCTTTGACAGAGCTGCCCTCAAGGCAGGGATGGATAGTACAACCCTTGGCACTGTGATAAGAGGTAAAAATTATTTTCTTCTTACTATGTTGGTTGTTTTATCCTTAGTTGCACTAGGCTGTTAAATCTGGTGTGGAAGGGGAGAATTGCTCTATCATAAAGAGTTTTGTTATTGTAGGATTTTGAACACATGGGTAAGTAGCGCAGCACACAAACATAAATTAAATGGACAGTGGCTGCAACCTTTTTCAAACTCCATACATGGGTTTTGAGCAAACCGACAATGAGTGGTAGTGCTACGAGAGCAAGGTTTTGGTCAAAGGAAGCAGCAAGAGTTACTTTTTGGTTATAGTGGTCCCGTTAGCTGCACTGCAGTGCTGTAGCGAAGTGCACAAATAAAAATTAGAGTGCAAAGAGATGGGAATGAAATCAAGATATCTTTCAGTTTGATACGTTGAGGAACATTTGGTGTGCAAGTGCACCAGGAAGCTAATCTGGTTATAGCCTAGGATTTCAGAAAAGAGCAGTGATTTCAGATGCATGCGTTTTTACAGTTCATTAAAGTCGGTCCCTGTTCCCGTATCTCAAGATGGACACCCAGAGCCACCAGTCATTTGGGAGCATTTAAGCATTATCCCTTTATTCTGAGTTCAGTGTCATAAAGGTTGTCTGCAGCCTGGTAATTCACAACAGAAAAAGGAAAATGGGGTTAGGAAAAAGTTTAAGGGATTACTGTTTCATGAAATTGAGGCATTGGTGTTGTCAAACGATTTATGATTTGATGTTCTTTGTTTTCCTTCAGTGTGGCAGATGATTTGAAGAAAGAGCAATCAATTGCAAATTCAGGCAGCATGGGAATAAGTATCAGTAACTATGGAAAATTGTACTCTTCTACGCCAGCATGCTGTGAAATCAGCCAAAACTTCTCCGTGTTCCAGCCACCTTTAGAAGGTTTTATTTCATCACCTCTCTGAGCTGAGGAACACTTGTTATATTAGAAAAGCCGGATAGGAAGGGTAACACATGGTTTAAGACTAGCAGAAGTGTTGGGGAATTGTCAGCATGCAGGTAGACACCTACCTGTGCAATCAATGCATTTCATGCAAAATGAGGAAGAAAAGAAAAATGATTTAATGAATTGTTCCTGAAGAGTTCACTGAATTTAAAAGGTATCTTAAAATAGCTCATGTGTAGTTGTCTCTCCCTTGTCTGACATTTAGCAAGAAAACATTCCAGACTCTGGGAGCCCAAAAGAGCATCCAAGTACAATGTCTGGCTCTTAATTCTTGGCTACTTAAGAAACAGGGAGGGGAAGGCCTGAACTGCTCAACTCCATCGACTTGTTCTCTGTTAACAAGCATATGCACACACATGCTCTATATCTTGACTGCAGGAGAAGAGCACAAAAAGGTGAGATCATATACAACTCTGAACAGACTTACTACATATCAGAAATCTTGAAGCCTTCCAGAAGCTTTGCTGAAAACTGTTGGCTTCAGTGTAGCCGTAGTGGAACATTTGGAACATTATTTAACTTTTGTTACAGTAGCATCTACAGCATTCAGGAAAATCAGGACTTCACAGCACAAACATGGACAAAATGAACCTATCTCAAAGAATTTACATTTTTTGTAATATATATACAAAATATTGTATATTGTATTATATATACAAATATAAAATATTGTAATATATATACAAATAAATATATTTGTAAAATATAAACGAAGTTTATATTATTCTCTGAAAGAATATAAACTTTAGGTAGTAGTCAGCCACAGAAAACTGCAGGGAAGATTAGGGGTATTACCAGTTAACTAGAGCTGTGCAATAAAAAGTAATTAGATTCAAAGGTCTGATTTTTAAGAATGGATCACTCCTTTTATTCTGGAGACAGACAAAAAGAAAACAAAGGGTCCTACTCGACCTAGTCTAAAGGATGCTTCATAGCACCAGGTTTTGGTGGGCATAGGTAAGATACAACACTAACGATTGAGAGGTCTGTCAGTATCTTTAAAAGCACTAGTGTAACCCATGTGACACATCACTGATGAGCCATGACTTAACCATGAGCATTTATAAGCCCGGAGTTTGGATCTAACTTAAGAGAACAACTTTTACTTGTTGTGTTTCAAGTATTTAAGAAAATACGGTTTGAGAATAATACAAGATGAATAATCTTCAGCTGAAGTCTCGTATAATTACTCATGTATAATGAATGTAAGGGGACTTACAACCTTTGTGCAATTTCTTTGTTATTTAGGGGTCAAAGCTAGGGAAAAGTACATCAGAAGTCACATGTAACTGAAATTATTTTCGGGACACTAGGCAGTATATAATGATGGGAGCCTTGAATGTCCCTATGCTTGATAAAGTTGCTCAAGGCAGTTATCAATAAATTGACTCATGCAGAGTCTTTTTTGTGAGAAATTATATGTATCTCAATATTGATGGAGGTATATACTTATGTTAGCTCACTGTCCTTCAGTTAAATACGCTATGCTTCTCTCAAACAATAAAGCTCAAAGAAAGAAATTCTGTTACATACTCATGAAGTTATGTGAGTAAAAAGCAAAATTTAATGCTTCTTTTTCTCATATAAGGTCTTTTTTTTTTTTTTTTTTACCCACTGCCCCCTCCTCCCAGCAATGAAAGATTTTAAATGTAAATGGAGATGAAGGCAAATACATAAGTACTTGGTTAACTGTTTTAACACTGGCTGCTTTATCCACTAGTGACAAACACAAATTGGAGAATGTGTATCACTAGCAACAGCTTGATTTTGGAAGACCTTATAGGATGATTGAAATCTTCTGTTGCAAGGGATCTCTGACAGTGCCTAATCTGATGTCCTGCTCAGACTAACTTCAAAGCTGTATCAGGTGGCTCATGGCCTTGTGCAGTTCAAATAAAAAAAATTGACAGAGTGGAGAATCCATAGCCTCTTCAGACAACCTGTTCCAGGGCTTACCATCTACAGATCTCCACTGATTAACACAGAATTCTTCATTTTTGTTTGAAATTAACTGGTTAACATCAGGAGAGAAAGTTGCTAAGGGCTTGATTCCAAACCCTGTTCCTTCTTGGCCAGTAAATGACCCAAGGGGCATTTAAGTCACCATTGCAGAATAACCTATGATAAGTGTATTAATCTGCAGGCTGTGAATTAGCACAGGCCACTCTGCAAGGAAGTTGTGTCTGCTTTTTGAGCAAGTCGTCTTTTGTTTGGGATGCAGAAAGTATCAGCAATGGATGCAGGCTGGTGGCTGAAACATGTGACTAGAGGGAATTGTCTCTGAACTGTTTTAAAATTCTTCTATTTGACAAAGCTGTTCATAGAGGTTTGCTGATTTAATTCCTTGGCAAGAAGAGCCTAAGTGAGGAGAGCTGGGTTATATTTTCACAAACTGCTTTTTCTTTGCAAAGGACTGATTCAAAAGAACAATGGCACCTTGGGGAGCACACCAGTTTTAGCACTGCTTTCCCTAGGAAAGTCTTTTGAAGTGCCAGATAGACTATCTGGTCAAAAGAGAGTTGACCCTTGAGGAACCAGGATGTTCCTCTGAGTGGTGGGTACGGCTGTGCAAGACAAATGAGATGAATAACCCTCTGGAGGTGCCAGTTTTATCCATGAGCTATAGAGCAAGGCCAGATGCAAATCTTAGATGAGATGCTGAACTTCTGCAGAGCTGAAGTCAGAGAGGTGAAGTTCTTCTTTCTCGTATTTTAAAACAGTGCCTATTCCTTTAATGTTTTGTGGATGTAAATAGCTTTGGAAATCTGTGCCAGTTATAGGGAAAGGAAAGAAACTGATGTCATGAGCATCTTAAAGATCATGTGTTGTATAGAGTTCCCCACCCTAGGGAGGGCATAAGCTGACTTTGTTGCACTTTTGTGCCATTCACCAGGCAAAGGATCATTAAGGACCCTGCTGAGCAGATCTGATCACTGTCACCTACCGAGGTAGAACCACTTCTGCTGTTCTGAGCAAATCTTTCATGGAGCAGAGTGTCTTGGCTGTTGTGCTTCTGTGTTACTAAGTTCAGCCCAGTCAGTGGTTAGAGGCACAGAGGCCTCTTCTCCCTCAAGTTCAACTTGCAAACTTTCTAGTAATCTGTGAGTTTTTACATATGCGTGTTCTCACGTGAGACAGCGGCTTTTCCTATGGAAGACTGAGCTGGATTCCCACCTGGTATTGTTTAAATGCAGTTGACAGCATTAAGAGATTGAATATGATTTCTTAGGGATGAAGAACTGCATCACGTAACTACTGTCACGAATAAAGCAACTTTGATGGTTGTTTCATGTAAAACAAAGGTCTTGGAGACTGAATGAGCTCAAGTGCTATTTTAAATTCATTCATGGGCTTCCATGATCTTGCTGACCTTTTAGTCCTGACACCCCTGATGCCAAATAGGGTGAAAAGGCAGATTCTCAATGAAAATGAGATTTTTTCTCTATGATTTAAACTTCCCTTAGTGAAACAAACAGAGCACTGAAGACACTGCCTCCTGAGAAGGAAATGTTTTGCATTTGTATGGACTTCTTTTATTGTTCTCTACAGCCACAGTAGAGCTAGGTGTGTGGACAGTGTAAATTTTTATTATTTTTTTTCCCCCAGATCTTCACCCTTCCATCTTCTCCAAAACCTAAGATGCTGTGAGAACAGCTTCAAAGTCAAGAGGATTCAGAGCTAAACCACAGAATCAATATGAAAGTATTTGTTTGTGGATACGTACACAAACATTTATTTTGTTGTTCAGTACAGAATTAGAGCAACTAGTTCCTGGAGTCACATCTCTTACCTGACCCTGTCTGGTCTCTTGGGAGTGTCCATCTTTCTCCAAACTTTTGCAGTGCAGTTATGTCCTTTTAGAAACCTTTTGTTCATTATTGCAGCAGTAATCATGGAAATAGGACACAGCCTCTTTGGAGTTAAGCTGTTACGTCCCCACAGAGAATGGCACTTAAATATCAATAGTGTAACCGGGAAAACTCGGCAGTTATTTCCCTGTTTTCTGCAATTCAATGAGGAGTTGTTCGATGCAGACCCCATTGCACTCTAGATGAATGGCAGTGATTGTGAGAAAATGATCTCCTATTAATGCAAGATGTCACACTGAGAACAAAGACTAGTTCTTACCATGATGGGATGAGCTCACTCTAATCCCCGATTTGGGAGACTTTGGTGCTTGTCCAGGTGCCAGTTTTTCCATATGTGACGTACCAGAAAAAACTTTTAAAAAATGTTGAACAGGGTAGTGTTAAACTGGTGCATGGCTTCTGAATCTCAAGGTCATATTGGGTGAGAATATCATATAATTACCCTTTTGCCTACCATTTCCCAGGGAACCACCTCCCCTATCAACAGTTTGCATTTTCAGGGTGCTAAGAAACTAGTTAATATTAAATTTACTATCACAAGTAAAGAAGTGCAGACAAACTGTATCCAGTTTGTGCTTGCATAGATGTGTAAAATATGCCAGTTTAATTTAAAACAGCATTGTCTCCAGGTTTTCTGTACTGCAGAACTTTATGTCCCCATCCTGGGATTTTGGTGTGTGGTCCTAGGAGGACTCATTGTGCCCTCCTGATACACCATTCCTCTGCTTGCATTGCCTACTCATCTGTCAGAATGGGAAGAACCAGAACATCGTGACTGCTTCAATGTGTTATTATGAATGCTGTGATAACTGGAGATTTTTGTATCATTTATTTGGTTAATTTACAGTTTATTTTAAAAATAAACAACCAGCAAAAAAAAGACACTGTCATTGTAGGTTGGAGGTTTAGAAATAGTGAGATGGCCAGTAGGATTTCAAAACCTGATAATCATGTAACTTACAGTTTTCTCTTTCTGGTTCAGTAGTATTTCATGTTGGCTTCCCTATTCCACTAAGAAGCCCATTCTCTTGGTTTGTTATCTCTTTAGCATATTAACTGTCTTTTGTCCGAGATCCTTAAGAAGGCATTTGGAAAGTCAGGCAGCAAGGTTTAATAAAAAAAGACGTGTATTGCTCTAGCAGCCCATCACCCCAGACCTTTTCTCTCATCATCTGATGTAGGTGGCAAGCAGAGGAAGGTCTTGTGAGTGCTGTCCCAGTGTCCTGCACAAGGTTGTCCTCCCTTTGCATCATGCAGAATCTTTTCTTTAGGGAAAGTGCAGAAATAATTCTTATGGTGTATATTCCACTAGGATAAAATGCAAACGGTGCATGAGCAATAGGACCAAAGATCATTAAAAACCTAAAAGAAATGGCATAAAATTAGAAGGTTATTGGGAAGACATTTTTGGGGGTGTGTGTACAGGGTCTCAAGAACAGAAAGTGAACTCCCTGAAGAAAAAAGAAATAAAATATTCAAAATAGTGCTGGAATTGCCAGATTCACATTCTTTAGGGAACAGACGTTTTTGTTCTGTATGCTGCTTTGTAGGGACTAAAATCTCCAAAATTTCTGATTTCAGTCATGAGTTTATTTTAGTGTATGTACGCTATTATGTAAATTAGAAGCAGATCAATTAGTGAAGTAAGGAACTAGGCTGACATGCCAGAAGAATGTAACCGTTAAGATAAAAAACAAAGTAACATTCCCTATACCAGTTAGAGTCCTGTAAAATTTCAGATGGGGCACATTTTGAATATGACAACATAGATTCAGAAGCAGAGAAATCACAGTAAAGACCTAAAAGAAATGTAGTATTTACTTCATTTTTAATTGCAGCTTTGAGTTATGATTTGTGTCTGTATTGACAACATAGATTCAGAAGCAGAGAAATCACAGTAAAGACCTAAAAGAAATGTAGTATTTACTTCATTTTTAATTGCAGCTTTGAGTTATGATTTGTGTCTGTATTATCAAAAGTGTGTGGTTAATGAAATGCTAAAATGAGTCTGGTTGCATCACTGATTTCTGGACTATGCTTTTTGCTTACCCTGGGGACTATTCGTTATTTTTCCTACCTTCCATTAACTCCGGATGCAGAATCTTTGTGAGTTATCATCAGGCTTTGTCTCGAACTTTTCTGAAGATTTTATAATTATCATCTTTAATTAATATTGTTGGAAGGATTGTCAGCATCATCACAATAACCAGGAACCCATGGAATTGTGCAGTTTTCCTGTTCATTGTATCTCTTCCAGGATGCACGCCTTTCTTCTCAGGTGACACGGAAGGAATTTAACACCTGCCATGGTACCAGCCCGTACTTGTGATGCCTGGCAATGTAGCAATACCTCTTGAACAGCCTTGTAAAATATGAGCAAAAATTGCAGTGCTCTTTTTAGAGCACTCCCCCACATCCCTCCCTTCCCATGCAAAGCTTCAGGTCACAAACATAGCTTGCTGGCTGCCGGGTCTCTTAGCAGCAGTAGGGCCTGGTGTGTTATCAGCTAATGAAATCCCTCTGATTTCATACAGTGCTTGGGAGCTCTTCTGGGGCACTCCTCTTTTGGTTACTACAGATTCTGAAATTCATAACATGTCAGAAGCCTAACTGCAAGTGTAGAGGGCCATTCTAAATAACAGCAATTTAAGCAACGCTGTGAAATCGTACTAATTACATTTCTATCATTCATCAACAGTAGGCTTTTTGTGTTAGTCTTAATGTGGAAGTGGTGTTATTTTAGCCCAGTGGTGTTATCTTAGTGCTCTTCTGTAGAAGGTGCTCATTGACTGAAGTGCTTGAAATCAACCCTTTTTTATGTTGCTTTGCTGAAGCTGTTGTAGTCCAAGAAGAAATGAGAGACGTGAGCCACAGCAAGGAATGAGTGGCTACTTGCACCATGAAACTGAAGGCCAAGCATAGTTTAAATGCAGTAGATAAGTTACTGTGTCAGATTCAGAGCTGATGTGTGAAGTGGCGTAAGTTACATGTAACTGAGTGGATGTAAGTGCATCTGACTGAGTCTGAAGGGGCAGAAATGATATCCTGAAAAAGTGCTAATTATAGTACTGTAAGTGATGATAGGACAGTTTTAAGCATTAATCCTGGAGAAGATTAGCTTAGACAACAATATGTAGAAGTTGCATTGAGTTGCTGGGAGAGGGCTGCTTAACGGACATATTAGTCGCTTTTATTGCTGAAACCCTCTTTCCTGGTGTTTTTTTTTTGTTTGTTTGTTTGTTTGTTTTGGTGGGGTTTTGGTTTTTTTTTTGGTTAAGTTTGCAATGCTGCATACAGGGTGCATAGAAGATGCCAAGTTCTGTGCCTTCGCTGTGCCTCGTGCCTCATTAGCCTTGTCTGATGACTAACTTTCCCCTCTGCATGCAGGGCATGTGCTTAATGAATGGGGAAGGCTGCTGCACTGCTTTCAGATGTTCCTGGGGCGGCAGAACAGCAGAATGTGCCCCTTCTTTCATGTGTTCTACTTACATCTCGTTAGCTGTCAACTTGACGTGCTGAGCCTTGCCATTTCTGTGTATGCACTACTGTTGCAGAACATCCCAGCTGAGGCAATCTATAAGACAGTAGATAGTATCTAGAATGTTTTTAGATACAAGCAAGTGTTTTTACACGCAAAATCTTACATACTAAAGAACCACTGGTAGAAAAGTGAACTTAGACTGTGGTTTCATTAAATGAGAGCCCAAAGAGCATAAAACTGCCAAGACCATGCTGTCAATAATTTTATATTGATTGTGTGACCTTAGTAGAAGTTTTCAAGGCTTTGTACATAAAAAAGCCTTTTGAGGCACTGGTTTTCTACCTCACTTAATGTAACAATAATAATAATAGTGTATGGGGATTGGTAAAGTGGTTCTCATCTTATATGCCAGGTCGGACAGCAACATTGCTGTTTCTGCCCCACTGCCCTTCATGTTCTAGTTTGTGCAGAATTATTTGAAAGTCATGTGTACATTAGTTGTTAATACAACTAATTTTCTCTACTTCATTGCTTGACTAAGTTCTACTCTATCATGGCACCAGCATTTGATTAAAATTAGATTTCTTCATGCTAGGGCAAGGAGCACTGAAGAGGTGGTTCTGTCCTAGAGAAACATGTGCTTGTCCATGGACCACTGATGCATTTCATTCATTTGGCAAACTTCGTGTTGGGTGAGTTTGGGGGATGGAGAAAGTTCTTTGACTGCTCTTCAGTTCTGACAGCAAAGACCCAATAACCTTGGCAACTATGGATGCTGAAATACCACTTAAGCCTTACCCATAAGGCAGTAGGGTTTTGCCTATGTAATAAATTATTAAGCCTCTTAGCAAGTGAGTGAAGAAACTATGAAACAAACAGGGTGCTGTGGTTCAGATAAAGTATTCATGCAGCAATTAACTGTGTGGCTAAGCAACTGAAATAAATTTGTTCCGGAATTTACCAGCAAGAGTTTCTTCTATCAGAAAAAATGCTGATTCACAGAAACCAAAACTGTGGGCGAAGATTTTTTTTTTTTTAAGTCTCCCATTTCAAAACAAAACAAGTAATTGTCCAAGTATTTTCTTAACGGAATTTTTTCTATTAGGTAAAATACTGTAAATCTAGCAATTGTGTATTAGAGTTTTTTGGAACAAGTGACTACCTGAGAGAGAACACTTACCTTCTTTCTTGGTGTGTTGTGTTCAGCAGGATGAGCCGGTGGGTCTGAGTTGTTTCACAGCAGCACGAGTGCCAGGTCCGGGGCAAGGGAGGAGGGTGAGAGGAAGGAGTGGAATATCCCCTGGCAACTGCAGCCTCTGCTTGGGCTGGACCGAGTAGAAGGTGCAATCATGCCTGAAGTTAAGGTTTTGCTCTGAATCACCCTTAGAAGACCCTTCCCTCCCACACCACCATTTATGAAATGGAACCTTGGGGAATTAGGTTTAGGAGGCTAAAGTCAGCATTTATGAACATCCTCCCAGGTTTGTTCCAAAGATTGTAGTCACTGTGAACCAATTTCTGTGAATGATCAATCTGGGTTTTAGGGTTTGGTTTGGATTTTTTGTTTGTGTTTCATTGTTTTGTGATTTTTTGTTGTTGTTGTTTTTGTTGGTGGTGTGGTGTGAGGTTTCTTGTTTGTTTAATTTATTTTGTTGGGTTTTAATTTCAACTTTTTGTCTCTGCAGCAGAAGCCCTTAAATCCTCCTGGGCTTGGAACTGTTTCCTGCCCATTCTACATTTATACCCAGAGTAAATAGGAAATATCTTTGATATTTCTAGCAGGGATTTTTTTGTTTATTATCCTGAGAGTCATTCAACATAGTCAAAAGGCAGTAAAGGTTTCTCTATAACCCGGACCTCTTTACAGGGCATGGAGTATAGCTGACTGAACAGCACCATGTGCATGCACAGCCTTTCTTTTACTGCCAGAGCTTCCTGGTAGGCAAGGTTGTGGTTGAAGTTAGGCTGCTGTGGAAGAAATTTTTACAGTATGGTGAAGACAATCTTTCTTTTTTCCTTAAACTACTCATAGATCTGGGGTGGCCAGCCGAATACGTATCAGCTGGTTTGGGAGGGAGGGAGAGGAAGAAATGGTGGTAGGGGCAGGGCCTGGGGCCAGGCCAGGAGGACAAGCTACCCTGGGTGAAGGTGGGGTGGGCAGGAGGTAAGCTGGTGTCTGCTGCCACCACCTCGGCTGTTAGCACTGCTTGCCAAGCCAAGCCTGGGCATGGTGAGCGGGGAGGTACAGGCGCAGCAAAAGTCGTGGGGAGCACAGGCGCAGCAAAAGTTGTGGGGAGCACAGCTTGCAGAGGACAATTTTTAATTGCCAGTTTTGGAGCGGCTAGTTGTAGTGAACCAAGCCCTGTTGTGTGTTGATTTGGCATATATGTATGTGGGGCTGATGCAGGCAGCTAGTTTTTGATAAAAGAAATAATAAATTTTGAAATAAATACTGATATGTTAAAAGGCTTGAGAAAAGTAATTTTTTTTAAGGCTGAGGAATGAGGGACTTTTTCTTCTACTTCATTTTGGCTTCCTTTTTTTCCCATATTGCTGCCTCATTCAGTGATTCCTTAGTTTCCCCTGGTTATTTTTGGTTTTGTTTTGTTTTTATGCTGCTTTCCTGCACAGCATTTGGAAATGTTTTCAGGTCATCTGTAAAGCCCCATTCCTTTGGTATTTCCTGTGTGTATATATACACATATATAAAAGAAAAGATAACATTACAGATCCTGTCGTGTCGTCTTGAAAGGTATTTTCAAGGCTGGAGAACAAGACATTTCATCTTTGTCATGTTGTACACTAGTCCTGCCTTGTGAAGCTAATCCATCTGTGCTATATGTTGTCATTTTATTCCACTTAGTTTTTCTCTTTTAACTATCTAATACGAATGCAGCTCAGCCAAGCAGAGCATATTTAACCTTGCAATGCTTTGCTGTATTAGTTTGGCAAGTTCAGAGAGGATATAAGCAGTCATACGAAAGATTTGCCTCCTGCAGGAAAATCCATCAAAACTTAGCCAAATGTTTTCAGAAGCCAGGGAAATAAAGCTGGGATCTTAAGAGTGGCTAATTGGATCTTGTACTATCCCTGTGGTTTTCCAACAATTGAAAAAAGCATCAGAAGCATTTTTGTATGGTTTGAGTTTCCATGTTGTGCCCCCCCAGATCACTTTCTTGGCATGAGTTTGTCTTAAGAAACAGGATCCAGATGCTTTAGGAAAGGCTAATAGTTCTGCCTAAGTCTGACTGTTTTTTCCATTTATTGTGGTTGAAGGCCTGTCAAGAAAGGATATATCACTTTAAAAGGCTATGCAAATGGAGATGAAGGAATAATTTCACTTTTGTAGATAATAAGTGTTAAAAATAATTTGTGGAGATCAGAAGGCAAAAGATGCTCAAGGATGATTGCGTTGTTATGACAGATTTTTAAAAAAAAAAAAAAAGAATAAGGCTGGAGACGTTCACTGAAATGGAAATCTTCAAAACCTGTTAGGTGAAACTTTCCAGTTGTGCCGTCCATAGCCTGCATGCCCTTTGCTCTCACTTCCAAGATGAGTTAGTGGTGGGAGGGGAGGATTGGAAGTGATCCTTCATGCTCTGCCCTCTGTCCAGGCAGAGGCTCCTTGTTCTTGGGCTGGTTTGGCTGATGCCCACACTGCTGCCTGCACACTGCTGGATGCCTGGAGTCTGCTGCTTATGTTTTTAGGAGGGCCAGCCAAGGTCGCAGTAGTGCCTCCCTCACTCCTTTGAAGTTTCGGGGGCCAGGAAGGTTTGGTTTACTTTGCTGGCCCAGCCCCAGATTGGTGTGGTTGCTCTGTGTGTAGTTACTTTGCCTTCATACTGGTGTAACTGTCAGGTTTGCAGCTGTGCGAGTCCTGCCCTCACCATCCAAGGGGGTC
This sequence comes from Falco biarmicus, assembly GCF_023638135.1. Lineage (NCBI taxonomy): Eukaryota > Metazoa > Chordata > Aves > Falconiformes > Falconidae > Falco > Falco biarmicus. Next base: position 61,598,160 of record NC_079293.1, on the reverse strand, counting down.
TTTTCCTCCTCCCCAGTGTGTGTTCAGTGTCTGTTACACTTGTGTTTGCATGGAAAGCTCCAAAACTGTGAGCATTTTAGATTCCTACTGAACTGAATCCTGCTCTGTTAAATCCTTACATGAGCCATAATGTTAGTTTGTGCAATTGGGATGAGTTAAACAAGTCGGAATCCTTAGGGTTGTCTACAGCAGCACTTCAGGCAAGATGCTGTAGCAGAGAGCACCTGGACTGTAGCATCCCTCATCCAAGTGTATAGTTACATTGGAGATGCTTGCATGTGCAGCGGGAACTGCAGCTTGAAAAGAGAAATTTAAGGAAAGGCAACTAATAAGAAAGCATAGGGTGGCATGGCACTGTTCTGGGGATGCCTTATTTAATGCAGGCAGTTTTGTACTTACTCTATATCTAAGGCTGCCTTTAAGACTGAGTCAGATTTGGTAGGCTTTAATGTAAGCACCGATGCTGGTCTGGGGCATGGTGGTTCACGGTTGCGCTCCTTTGAATGTGCAAGCAGCACTGGTTGGTGTTTGCCCTTTTCCAGCAGGCTTGGTTAGTGGAGAGGGACGGTGCATAATATGCTGAAACACCCCTGATAAACACCCCAGAGTTAAGAAGGAAGCCTGCCAGGCGCCATTTAAATATGGGCCTTTAGCATTCAGCTGTGTGTGCTTGAATAGTAGTACTTGTCCTCCTCCGCCTGGAGCGATGTATCAGTTTGGTGTGTATGATTGCTGTGGCAGTTAGCTTGATTGCAGATTTTTAATCTTATGCTGCAGATCTAAAACATTTTTCTCAAATTTTGCTTTTCTTATAGGAGGTTTGATTTTTTGTTTTGTTTTCTTCTTTGGTTGATTTTTTGGTGTTTGTGATTCTTTGGCTGTTAAAATCAACTCATTTCATTGTAGTATGCTAAGCTATGATTCGGAATTTTGTCATTTTTAACAGAGATTTATTTTGTTTTATTCCATTTTCTGCAGAAAGATGCCTATTTTGTCTCGAAATCAGGGGCTGAAATGAAAACTGGTGACTTCCACGGGCATAAACTAAAATTACAGTTTCCTTGATGGTTGCTTGGACTTCCAATTAATAGAACATTTAAAATGAGCATTGATGCCCATGAATAATAGAGTAAAACATGCTAGAATTAGGCAAAAGGAACATTTGTAGAATTTTAATGAGTTTTGAAGCAGCTTGTGGGTGTATGAAATTTCTGTCTAACTGCTTTCTTTAAATGAAAAGTGACGGGTAGTTATTGTGTCACATAGCAATGTCACTTTGTTCCTACCAGTCCTTCAGTAGGCAGCAATCCTATATTCAGCAAAACCAACCATCCAGGATACAGCCTTATTTTCCTGCACCTATTAGAAAGGCTTGTTGGCTTCCCTCAGCCAAGTAGGATGCGATGTGGAACAGCAGCTGCAGCAACTCAGACTCGACTGCAATGCATTCGGGTGTTAAGATAATGATCCAGAAAGCTCAGAGGGAGAAGCTTCTGGGTGGTTTTCAGCTTGAGGGAAACCAGATCTATTTCACTGGAGCATAGCCTGGCCACTGATAGTGCCTTACTAGAGCAGAGCCACCCAGCAGCCTGGAGGAGGGGCTGCTTCTCTGACTTAATGGTTAGGGATGTTTGTTGTGATGGAGGAGCCAAGATCCAGCTTCTGTTCTTGGTTCTGTCACTTAGCAAATGTCTCCTGCTTTAACTTACACCTATCATATGATCACACTATGCATGCTGATCCTAAAATACTTACATAAAAGTCAGCACTTTTTAAAGTACAAGTTAAACTTGATTGTCTGAATAGTTTTGTCTACTGGGATGCAATGAAAATGAAATATTTGCATTAGGATCTTTCTGTTCCGCATACAGACTGAAGTGTCCCGTTAATTTATTGTGAACTGAAGAAAAGAGGAATTATTGAAACTGGTACTGTCTTTTCTGCCTTCTGAGTATAACTTTGAAATTGCGGAGGTGACTCAGGAACCCAAATAAAACTGAGTATCAGTGAAATTCAGAAGGTCACTTCATAGCTGAACTCAAAAACATTGTGGAGACTCTTGTGTCTTTTTGCTTCCAAAACAAAGACATTAGGAGCAAATCAGTCTTTTAATATATGCTCCTTCTATTTCATTTTCATTGTTTAGTTCTAGAAATCACCAAATCTGAGATAAGAAAATGTAAAATCTTTTTTCTGCCAGTTTTGGAAGTATTTCTCTTACATGTGAGCTTTGCAGCCACTTTCTGCGCTACAGCCACTTGCAGCCAGCTTTCTCCCGCATGCCATGTAGCGTGCAAGGGTGGGAAGGTGACCCAGTACCTCAGAAGAAGTTGCTGTGTTGACACTGGGTAGACCCAGCAGTGCTCCCCAAATGCAGTGCCAGCTAGCTCAGCCCTCCTCCCTTTCCCAGTGTGTCTGCAAATTTCGAAGCCATCACTTACTCCTTCAGCACGAGGGAGGGACTTTGGTAAATACAAGGGTTTTCTTCAGATTGATTTTGGTGCGCATTTATAGACATTGCTTGTGAAATGCTCATGAAAATGAGAAATCTGGAAAGTGAGGGCCAGCATATGGAGCTAGCAAATGAAGATGGGAACAATGAAGTAAATGTCGCTTTGGGGAGGCATGATGTTCAGGATTTGGCTTTTCAGTTTTACAACCTAGACTGTTTAAAGCTAATTTATACTCTTTGACCCAATGATGCCTGTCTTCTGTCTGTTTATTGTAAAGATGAGCGGTTTATGTAGATGTTTTCATCTGGTTACTATGTTGGCAAAAAGGGGTAGTGGATCTCCCCAGAAAACCTGTTGGCTTGCAGTCACTTTCCACATTTTCCTAAGGATACATTAAGTGACTTCTCTGTTTTCAATATATTGGAGTATCTCACTTACATGCAAGATACCTGGAATCCATCATGAGGCCCTTAATACTCTTCATGATATGGACATTGTAAAGTGGTGAGCAAAGGAAAAAGAAAATAACTTTTTTCTTTCTCTTGTTCTAATGTTCAGGTCTTTTTTCTCTACCGTTCCTCAAGTTTTCTCCAAGTATCAGTAACATTAATGCTGTTGTCTATTTTTTTTTTTAATGGAAGATTGATTTCTTGTACTTCCACTGAAGGAACAAACACTCTCCCTTTTTAATAAAGTGTTCTTCTGCCAAATATTTTGAGTACAGAAATACATAAATCTAACAACACACTTTTGTGGGCAAAATCAGAAAGCATCAGCAGTTGGAGGGGCGTGGGGTGCGTGTGCAGGTGTGGTGGTGGTTGTAACCAAGGAGAAGGAATTAAAGCAGCGGTTGATTGTGTTTTTTTTCAGAAATAAAAAAGAGGTCAAGTCTAAACAAACAAACAAATGAAAAATTGACTTGGTTTTCAAGCATTTTACTGTGCTACTGGTAAGATTGTTCAAATTAATACCACTGAAATACATGATACAACACTATTTCTGAATAGTCTTTCAAAATTACTAAAAGCCTACAATGTCAAGTACTTTTCAAATACTGGGAAGAATGAAAAGAGGACACAAGATTGTGCAGATTTTGAAAATAAAATAAATTTGTTTCTAGTAATAGAACTTAAAGCAACATGCAGGTTTCCAGAAGCTTTATTATGAAGTACTTTTATTGGCATAGTGAAGAAGAATGCATACATGAAGTGTAGGCTTACAAGTAGTTACCTGCCCTAATGTGTAGAGGATAATTGTCTCACACGAGGCTTGTATCTGTTACTGTCGGCTTCTTTGGGTTTCATTAATGATGATAATATCTTTGCAAGGTTTCAATGAGTCACAACATATGGATCTGATAATTGTAATTTAGAAGCTGATAACAATTTAAATCACAGGAGTTTGATTCCAGTCACCACGCCTGCTGAGAGCACTGAGCGCCCATGAAAGCAGCGCCTGGTGGGGCTGGCTGCTCTTCAGGAAGCGTTGTGGTGTGGCTGGCTGCAAGCCTGCCCATCTGAAACACTGCACATGAAATGAAAGAAAAGTCCTGTTTTAAACACTGTGACTTGAGTCTGTCCCCAGTTCTTGGGGATGGGTTATCTGCTTGAGGCCATAGGAAACTTTTCATGTTAAAAGAGAAGAGATTCAGTCACAGGTGAGAGTGGTTGCACTTTTTATAGCTATCTACAAGTTGTGTTGACATTTAGAGTTGGTTTTCATTAACTTCTGCTCAGTGCTGGTTGGTTTCTAGCCAGTGAAAATATTAAATATAGTTCCAGAAAAATCTGTTTTTTTTCTAGTAAAATACCTGAAGCTGCTGAAAGTAAAGTTGATAGGCTTGAGACAAACTCATAGAATCATAGAATGCTTTGGGTTGGAAGCGACCTTAAAGATCATCTAGTTCCACACCAGACCAGGTTGCTCACAGCCCCATCCAGCCTGGCCTGGAGCACTTCCAGGGATGGGGTATCCACAGCTTCTCTGGGCAACCTGTTCCAGTGCCTCACCACCCTCACAGTGAAGAATTTTGTTCTAGTATCTAATCTAAATGTACTCTCTTCTAGGTTTGCCCATGGGTATCGTGGCCAAAACTGATCTCCCCTGAAGGAGACTCTCCTTCTTAAAAAAATAAACAATTCAAATCTACTGGAAAAGGGCCCAGATTGTTTATTCTTGTCTGACTCCTTTCTACTGGATTTTTTTCCGCAAAGGGTTGGCTGCCGTTGTGGCAGTGGCAAGGCTTCTTTCTGCCAGACAGCCCATGTCAAATACTGAGCACTTTTCATGATGTTTTACACCTTTTTGGTCTTAATATTACTCTCCTCACTTCACTCTCAGGATACAGACTGTTCTTCTAGGATCTCTGTGGACAGGATCTAATAGATATTGAGGAGGACTTGCTCTTTTTGCACTCTCTAATGGGCAGCATTGCCAATTGTAAAGTTTTTTGCAGACTCTTCAATCTCTGTGATGTTTCTCTAGTTCTTTGCATTTTGGTGGCTGTTCCTCTTCCTCCCTGCTCCAAAATGGGAGTTATGTTACTTCCAAAATTGCTTCCAGGTATCAGGAAACCAAATATCCCCTTATCAAGCTATAACTATATGCCTGGGAGTGTAACTGTACCAGAGAGAAAGCCAAGCCATGCTACATACAGACCTTTCTCACCTTTACATTTAGTAACTGGTGTTTCAGGAATCTTGAATCAAAAGCTGGAAGGGCTGACATTGTCTGTGGTCAATTTTGGACCAGGCCCAGTAGGGCACAGTCACTGCTGTTAGCCGATCAATATTTTGCAAGAAGTAGTAACAGCAGCATCCGTAAAAGTTGTGAAACTGAGCACAGCCATCCATAAACCGGTGCAGCCTACTTGCAAAGATGTAATGGGCTGAGAATGGTTTGTGCCAATTCCATCTGTTTCTTCAATAGCTCAGGCTTTGAAATAAAATGACACATTTTTAGTAGGCTGGGCACCAGATGACAATAAAAATTGAATCCACTATCTGAAATAGGCTTGATTTTGGGTTTTTTTTGTTTTGTTTTGTTTTTTTTTTCTTAGCCACTTACATGCAGTAAATAGATTTGCTTTCTTTTTTCCTTGTGCAGTACCAGCAGTTTATATACTATATTTTCAATATAAATAATTTGCATTTCATGCTGTTCTAATACTATAGTATTCTCCTTTGCTTTATTCTTACTGTTCTTTTAAGATTCATGCATCTGCTTCATATAGCCCTCATTTAATGCCTGACTCTTTGCAAACTATTACTATGGCATATTTGCAAAGGATTAGTTTTTCACTGGATTCTTCATTCAATTTCATAAATATATTGGAAATAAAAGCAAATCATAGATAAATTGGTTCCCACATGACGCTGTTAAGGATTTTGATGAAAATGTGGCTTACTTTGTCATTCACTGGAAAAAAATCTTACCAAAAATAATTAACGCTTGTGTCAGCTCTTGATTTTCCTCAAAACTGAGGTTACCTTCCCTTGATCTTGATCTTGTATATGCTTACCTATATAAGAATAGGGCCAGTGCAAGAGGAGGTACAGTTAAATTTAGATCCATAAATCTTCACACGATGCGGGCTGAAGCCCTGTTCTGCTGGTGGCTGAGCATTCCCTCCAAGGGCTCAGCAATGTGCAGCGTGAGTCAGTGGTCAGGAGTGGGGCTGTTTCTGCTGGAGCTGGACCTGCTCAGCCTTGAAGCAGGAGTGATACTAAACTGATAATGTAACACTGAGGTGGAAAGGCAGATCATGAAACATCAGAAAGTTAAAGTTCCAACGAGAATATTAATGTTGCCTCTCTGTATGTACTGCATATTTTACAGTATTTGTTAAATGGTGTAAAATGTAGTATGATAATAAGCTTTATAATTACTGAGAAAAGCAAGATGAAAAATATTAAATATACATAATAAGGCTGAATGAATATTGCTAGTAGAACAATTATTTAAAAGTTTACTTGTAATGAGATTTTGTTAACACTTCATTTTCTATTTAACTTCTAATCAGTAAAAAAACCCCCAACTGTTGTCAGTACTGTGTTTGATGAGTAGAATATTGGAAGAAAAAATAACATACAACCTTACCCCTTTTTAACCAATTTAGATGATTATCCCTCATGTGAGTTCTCAAACTACCGATTGATCTCAAATGATCCAAGCATTTAAAAGACGTGAAGCCCTTGCTGTGACTTAGCTCTTTAGGTCATCCTGAATAGTTAGGGCAGTAATCAGATGATTTCAGGTGGCCTGACTCTTTGAACTACTGTTTGGACTTGCTGGTCTTTGACATAGTCATTTGTCTTTCTGCAGGGTGGGTGCAGAGGATGGATCCATGACCCTGTGTTGTAGAGTGGTGCTGGCAATGGCATATAGGGGCCATGCAAGACTCAGGGTGTGGTGATGGGGGGATGGGCCTGGATGCTTCCTATTTCATGTTCAGTCACACAGGCCGGTAGCAAGATTAACAGGTTTGGCTTTGAGGAGAAAGCCTCAGCATGCCAAGCTTCAGAGGTCAGAAGATCTACAGCTTGAAAATATGGTTGTAGTGTGTTTAGCAAGTTTTAACGGCTTGGAAAAAACCCACCTCCAACTGTACAGTCTCTCCCAATTTTCAAATAATGAATACAACTCTGAGCAGAAACCAACCGTGGAAACTTTAAATCTGAAACAGATTTCTTTTTGAAATTACCAATAGGAGCACCTAATGGAAATTGCTTTGTAAATGTTGTGTGCCTGCTGAAAGTAATAGCAAAAGTCCGGCTTGTGTTTTATTCCAGTTGTTCTGATGAAATTGAAAAAGACAAAGATTAGCGATAAACCCACTGGAACAGAAAACTTCCATTCTCATGGTACATCAGAAGAAATAATTTTGAATTCACACTTTTGTCTGGGTGGACAGAGATGGTGGGACTGTTACCTGTTAAGTTATAGGACACTTGCATTCCTCAAACTTTAAACTGGTAAACGTTCAGAAATTGCTTTACATAAAAATGTGTATAATACAGTTTCTGTCACATGCCTGGCATAATCAGCCAAGCTGCTGGAAAGTGCGGGAAAGCAGTGATGGAAATAGCGATTATCTGCTAAAACTGATGGATCACTTCATTGCAGTTCATCAACTTACAAGTGTGCTGTTAACTATTTGTATATAAGTTATTCTTTTTGTCTGTGAGATGGGGAAATTGGTGTAGTTATTTTTTATTAAAAAAAGCTGAAATCAAGGTTCTGATCCTGCTAGGACTTTCTCAAACACTTATTTTCATATAGTGTGTATACTTCTGTTGCTGTCTTAAGGGAACAAGAAAGGTCCAATGAAAATCTTTCCTATATCAAGAAAATGTCAAGCTTCCATGGGTAAGCACTTGGGATTAATCAACATCCACTTGTTAGGGTTTTCTAGGGTTGGTGCCGAACTCGTAATGTTGCTCCTTCCTACGTTTTGGATTTTTTTGGAGTAATATACCATCTTCATAATTGTTTCCTGTAGATTGAGCTAGAAATAGGTAAGCATGTAAAAGAATTGATTAATGTCTTTGCAATGTATTTTTTCTATTAGTGAACCTGATGCAGAATTATTTTTCCAGTTAGCAACAGTCCAAGACTAAATCAAATGATGCTGCACGTCCTTGTCGTGAGATGTGTCGTTCTCACTCTTAGCAGCAGAGCAGTTCCCATTTTGGCCTCCTCCAGACAAAAAATTCCTCCTCCTGCCTTCTCATTCACAGGCCTGTACATTACCAAGTAATTTTTTCATACTTTGCATTCTAAGACAGGACCAATTTTTCTTTGAGTAAAAGCGTATACTCCACTGGTGGCAGATAACTGCATGGCCTTATTAACTCCTGACTCCTGTTGGCTAGGCACTCAGAATTACTTTTTTGAAAAGCTACATGTTCCCATCTTCCTGAAGGCCACAAGTAGGACTTAACTGATTTTTTTTTTTTTGGTCTTGATTACTGTATTAGGACTCCTTACCTATTTATCAATTTTTTTTTGACTTATTACCTTCAGAGTAGCATCCATAAAATGTCAAGTGTGATGGAAGTTGGCAAAGACAACTGGCACTAATGTTGGAGACCATGCTGAGCTGTTCAACATGAGGTGTCACAGAAATGGATTAATGCAGCTCGTTTGTTGTGGGGGGGTCGGCCAAACAGGTGTGTGATAGGTGGATGGCTCCTCGGGAATCAGATTGCAGATACATACAGAGCCTTGCTACTGTTCTCGCCACCCATGTTGTCAACGGGATGAAAAAACATTTCGCTGTAGTGCTTTGGTAGAAAACATACACGGGGATCACTGTTCAGATTGCTACTCAGGAAGGTAGCCAGAAGTCAGGACAAATCTTCATGAAAGTAATATGTGGACGTTGAAGCAAGATTTTTCATGTGATGTGAGGATACTTGAAGACATGTTCTCTATAAGGTTTAAAATATTAATTTGTTTGTTTGCCTGCCTTCCTTTTTGGGTCACCTTCTTCCCTCACCCACTCCCCATTCTTCTTTGAATTTAAAACCAGTGGAGCTGTGATTTATGTTTCCATGATAATTTTGGATGATATATTCATGTCTCCACTGGAGTCCACCAGCAGACTCAGCTGTCTGCAGACTGCAGAAGTCCATGAGATCCCAGGATCTCAACACATCTGGCTTCTTTGACTGAGAATTCAGGTGTTTTTAAAAGTAAGTTTCAGAGACCGTAAGCAAAGTTTATTAGTAAACAAATTTTCTCAGGACTGGGAGAAATACCGTCTGTTAAGCTCTTCTTACCACAGCTGGTTGTCCACATCTTGCAAGACTCAAACCAATAACATCTTACTGACCCAAGGGTTCAAACTTCCTTGAGAGTGATAGGAAAGAAGATGGAAGATGGCATTAGTGAGCCTTGTAGGGGTACCTGCCCTGGGCATAGGATGATGAGGGTTTTCATTACAGTCTGCTAAAACGATGCACAAGAGAGTCAACAGATCCTGGTGAGTTTGCTGGTAAACTAGCCCTTTTTGCATACCAAACTTCCACTATTGGCATATGTTTTCTGTTTTTCTGTGCCATAAATGTCTGCTATGCAAGATGATGCCTTCTGGTGCTTTATGATGCTTTAGACTAGTTTTTCCTGAGTTCCTGGAGCTCTTACATTAAAATCTCAACGTGACCCATTAGCAAGTGTCCAGCTACCCCAACTGAAAGCCTGACAATTGATTTTGATATTTTTGAAGGTATGAACAAAAAGCTTTCAAATCCTTCTAAAATTTCTAAATGTTTGAAGCATTCTCAAGAGTGTTGTTTTGTATCTGAGTTAGTGTCTTGTCTGACATAATTAATTCAGCACAGCATCACCCTGTTGACCCAGGCTTTGCCTGTCTTTATTGAGCTGCAGAAGTGGGTCATGTTCCTGTATAGGTCAAAAGCAGATTTCTGGGTCCCTCTTGTGAAGAGCCATGATACTGGACAAGTTGAGTGCTTTCAGTTCACGATGTCCTTGAAAGCTCCAGTATTTGGTAGCTGAAAAATACCAAAACTGCAGTTTCATAGAGATGTTTATTCTACACTTGGTTTCTCTAGGCAGTAGCCTAATTCAGTATATCTTGTGTTTAGAAAGTGGGGCTGTAAAATACTGACCTAAGGTCTTGAATGCTGTATTTTTCTTTTTATTTTGTGTATTCCATGCTTTCATTTTAGAGTTTCTAAAGGCTGTTGCTCTTTGTCTTAGCTTAATGAAGCTCAGTTCTACAGCCAGATTTCGTACGCTGCAGAAGTGCAAGAGAAGCTGTGTGGTGGCGGTCTCTGGAAGCAGAGCCAGAAGCCTCCTCACCCACTGCCTCCATGGAAAAGCCAGACTCTGCATTTGCGTGGTGCTTTCTGTCGTCTTTCCCTTTTCTATTTCTGCTAGAAGGTGCTGTTAAGCAACTGCTTTGCTAAAGATTTGAATTACTGGTGAGGAAGAGTTGCACTTCAGTAGGTGCGGTAATGTTTTTTGATCTGTAGCAATAAACTTTTCCTGATAGCTTCTCTGATGCAGATGATTGCTTTTAAACTGGGTAATCTTTACTAAATCTACCCTTTACTATTTGCATTGCCTCATGTGCAGGACAGGGCCTGTGCTGCTTGTGTCTGGTGGGGATGCAGTAATTACAGACAGCAGAGGATGAAAAGGGTGCTTTATTGGCTAACCTGGCTGCCCTAAAAACTGTACCCAGCAGCATTTTATTGGTGGGATTAAATGTCAGGTGCCCAGCTTTAGAACTGACTCCTGCTGTGATTTGATGAATACTTGTACTTTCCCAGCACACAATAAAAAAGTGCCTGGAGTACACCAGTCCTTTGAAAACCAATACTTGAAACAGTCTGCAGTATAATGAAATAATGTCATATTTCCCATATAGCCCATCTCACCTGAAAGCGTTCCTGCCTTAGAGCAGATTCCTAACGTATGTAAGAAATTAGCTTGAGCTCCACAAAAACAAGCCATGTGTTCTCTGCACAGAGCAAGAACATTTAGGAGAATAAATAAATTCACCTATCTCTTGAACACGGTGACTTTGTAGTAATTGTCATACAAGCAGCGGCAAAGGAAGTTTTCAAAGTTCAGTCTTCTGAAATGTGAGCATAAGCCATAGGGGACAAATACAAGGTGCAGGATTGAGATTTTGATGGTCTCCCCCTCTCTCTCTCTCTCTCTCTCTCTCTCTCTCAAATGTTCCAGATAGTACTACTCAAAGTGGATCCATCAGGAAATTTGTTTCTCCACTTCCAGCAGAAGGGTTTTGATGATTGATGTGCATTCCACGCCAAAGATCCCTTGATTTCTCCACTTCTACCCCCTGACATGTATTCTCCAATGTAGAGACATAATGACATGCTTGCATTATTTGTGTCACTCAGACGAAGACATAAATCACAAGGTTCACTTCAGTTCCATGCTTGATGTGGTAAACATTTATCAGTCTGCAGTGCGGATACTGTAATTGCAAAGACATAAAATGACATCAGTTTCCAAGTGACTTCTTGGAAAAAATGTGCATCCTGAACTTGTTTGTACTGTATTTCTATTAGATTGATTAGAAGAGCCACAAGGTGAGGATATAATGCCCCAGTGACCTTTTCAGTCTTCTCACTGGTGCATCTTTTAGATAACTAGTATCAGTGACTGATCTTGCTCTGCTCTGTGCCTTGCTTTGTTGTGGATGTGTGGTGAGGTTTTAGGTCTCTTACAGCTGGACGCTACGGGAAGGAGGGTTTTTCCAAGGGTAGGCAGGCACCTAAACAGGCTTATAGGCATAATCTGTAACCCTGTTGCTGATACAGTTACTTTAAGCTTGATGTATAAATTGTAGGCTCAGATCAGCCCAGCTGAGCCTTTTGTCACTAGGTTGCTTTCAGGTATGTATAGCTGCTGTTGCACCAGTTTATGTGTGCAGTTTACTAATGGTCCAGAGTGGTGGGTGAAAAATTTGTGTCTATGAGAGAGACATGCTTTTCAAAAAGAGACTTCTCGATTGTCTTAAGAGACCAGTGAGGAAGATATTTGGTATGTTTTTCTAATGATATAAATGCATGTCACTTCATCACTTGAATTAAATAAAGCTGTGGTCAAATACATACTCTTAGACACACAAAGGTTCAGGTTTGTTGTTTTTCTTGTTTGCTAGGTTTTAAAGGAGTTAGAGTGCATTAATTTAAAATGCTATGAAGCAGCTAATTATTTTACAGACTCTTACCTAATGGATTAGAATGCCTATTTTTTCCTGTGATTGTATCATTACTGACTGCATACTATTAGCAAATTACGGAGTCCAGTTAACAACTGCATTTACATTAGACACCTGACCATGTAAACTTGCATTTGTTCATTATTTGATTTTACTGAGCTGTTGCATATCTAGATGTACACATCACATCTCTAAAATCAATCAGGCATTACACGCATCTAATGAAGAAGACTGCTACCAGCACTGTTATGACACATCTCTCAGAAGGGTCAGCGTCATCCTCTGGAGTCTTATAAAAGAACAAGTGAAGGAAGAAGAAGTTTGACCACCTTTAAAATATAAATATTAAATATGAGTATAAAACAAATGAGAAGTTAACTGTATTAATTTGTTCACTCTTCTTTGCGTAGCCTGTATAGCTTCCATCTATGAATGTACCCTGATAGAATAATGTTTGTCTGTTGGTTTAGATTCTTTGGGATTTTTGGAATCTTCATAACTTTTAGAAGAGTTGCTCAGTATGTGCTGTTATTACTTTCAAAAATATTTTTGCCATGCCCTTCTAATAATCTTTGGATGACTGTCTAGTATGCCAGTCTTTAATGGCTGCAGAAATACTGTGTGACAGGTTTGTCAGATGATAGGTATTTTATGGTTGCTCTATGCATTGGGGCAGTTTGCAGGCTTGTGTAATTCAGTACCACTCTACTAAAATCACTGCTATCATATGAGCTTTTGGGTTTTTTTTACATATCACTTGGCTCATGACAATTCTAGTTGATATTACCTAATGGTTTCAGTTTTAAGATCTTACTTTGAATTGTTTTTAACTACTAGGCTGTAGCTTTTGGGTGGGCTGAAGTGCTCCCATCTGACTGCCTCTGTGGGACTTAATTCTGGGGGTAAGAGGGACCTCTCAGGAGAGGAATACCTGCTTGCTTTACTTCTACAAAAGCCATTCAGTTATATCTTAGGATGGATTTAGAAAAGAAAAAATATTATTTTACAGTTATTAAAAATCCTTGTAATTCTAGGGTCTGGACTAGAAACTTGAAACGGCAAGGATATCACTCACACACACACGTACACCCCATTTTTAAAAGTAATACTTCATGAGTAATTTTGATTTTTGTGAGACAGCTTACCCAATTGGGGAAAAAAATACATTTCAGATCAGCTACAGTGTAATATTTTATTTCCTCACCAAACTGGAAGAGCAAATGGCTTTGGTAAATGTTTAGTTTGACATGTCATGCTTTACCTGTTGCTCCTTTAATGTTGAAAGGAACAGTAAGATTTATCTTTTTTTACAGATACCTTTTTCTTGACAAGCCCTTACAAACATAGCAAGTATTCTTCGCTCAGACACGTTTGCCGTGTTGCCTTTTGCTGAGCAGATGTCATGGTGTGATGTCTGGCAGGGTCACTTGTGAGTAACAGGCAGGCTTTTCTTTCTCTAGATCTGCAACTCTGGCTTACTTTTAGAAGCTTCTAAAAGTGACAAGCAGTATAGGCTATATTATGTATACGCTATATATATATTATATATATAGGATATATATTTATATTTCCTCCTACGCTCTCATAAGATGCTGATGTTTCCATGGTTCTGGTGGCAGAACCACTGTCCAAAGACTGCATCATTATGTGTGGCTCGTACTCCTGGCTCAGTTTTAAAAGAAAGTGCACTATGAAGCACAGTAACAATAACTTCTTTAATTCTCTGCATCTCTGGACCACGCAGAGCAACATCAGAAAGTGGTACCCTGCCTAATGCCCACGGGCTTGTGTACAGCACCATGTGGGCAGCCACAGGCAGGTGCTGGGCAGCACAGGGGCATTGGCAGCACTGCCTGCCCACGGCAGAGTCGTGCCCTGCTGCCAAGGCTCTAGTCTCTGTTTTGGGTGCTCTTTCGGGTCCAGCCTCAGCTTCTCTTTGCTGGCTTTATGCACCGTAGTGAAAGCTGTTGATGTACTGTTTGCTACGCACACATGGAGCAGTGGCAACCTCGCCTGTGCACTGGATTTGGAAAAATATACCTTGGGAATATTCCTGCTGACTAGTAAAACTGTGTTATTTCTGATTAAAACAACATGTATTGGAGCACTGGCGAAGAGCACGCTGGTGTTTGTATTCTTTATAAGTACTGAAGGTGATCCAGGGTATTACAAACTGGTATGCTGTATCTCAGTATCCAGCAAACTGATTAAACTGAAAAAGAAAAAATAAAAAAAACCCACAAAAAACCTGCTATCAAGCAGCTGGAAAATCATGATAAAATGAGGTCAAAATAACACGACTTCTGTAAAGGCAGCCTGTGCTTCACTAGTTAATCTTCTTGAATTGTTTTAATGTAGCAATAGAGGAGCAAATAAAGGGAAATGGTTGGTACAGTTTATGAAAATAAGGGAAGGTCAATGAAGCATAGAGCTATTATAGTAGAGAGCAGAACAAAAAGGAGTGAAGGCAATTACACCAGCAGTGATAAGACTGTAATGTCTTTGATACAGAACACCAACTACCTTGCCTGAAATCTTGTTAAGACTTCCAGATTCTTCCCTATCCATAGAAATTATTCCAATTATTATTACTGATGGTGGTATAAAAAACCCCTCTGTAAACTGTAAGAGGAAAGCTATTTAAAGAAAAATTCTGAACAATTTTGAATAAAAGTATGCAGATGTTCAGAGTGAAATTTGATTTAGTATTTTTAAAAAGTTACATGGAAATGTTTTCCATACTATCACTAGCTTTGATAATATATACCAATGAAAGAATAAAAAGGTACAGAATGTGTGAAGGATGCCTGTATTTGAGATAAATTTTGAATCTGTATTTTTGTGAAGGAGTGGGATTTAGATGCTGTTGGTCTGGTCATTATAGGGAATTTGTGTCATTAGTTGTTGTTCTTTCTCTTTCAACCCTAAAAGATGATGTAGCAGAGAGTTACTATAGCCACTGAAAACTGAAACGTTCACTTTAAAAGCTTTTGAAAAGTTACAGAGATACTTTGTTGTTTGGGTTTTCTTCATCTGATTAATCCATTGAACTGGATCTTACCTGTTCAGGAGAAGTGTGAGACCAAGGGAGTCCACTCCGCTGCCAGTGGCAGCACTGGTGGTGTTTGGGGAGGCACTGCCATGGTGTCTGCTTCTCAGATGAAGAGGTGCTCATCCCAGAAGAGCTGTAAGATGTAAACTCGTGCAATGGCAAACTATTACACTTTGCCAGGTCTTCTCTTTGTGATAGACCAAATTTTTGTCTAGAGTTGGGTGTACCTTCCAGAAGGATGCTCAGCTTTGGCTTGAAGACAGCACAGATGGAAAATGTGCTGCCTTCCTCAGCTGTCTGCTCTAACAGCAAGGTTTTGCACCTTTTTTCCACTCTTTATTTATCTGGCTTTTCTCTGCACTTTCTCAGCTTAATTAAAGAGTACTTTGCCAGACAATAGTTGCTCCTTATAAAAGTATTTATAGACTGTGATCAGGTTTTTTAAACTAAACCAATTACACTTTTGTGATGAGGTGTTTTCAAAGATCTGTAGCCTTTTTACTGACTTTTTTTTAATACAATCTTTTCCATGTTTTCTGTGCCTTTGGAGAAGATAACAATATCCTGGGCTGCATCAAAAGAAGCATGACTGACAAGTCAAGGGGGGCGATTCTCCCCTCTACTCTGCTCTCATGAGAGCCCACCTGGAGTGCTGCATTCAGTTCTGGGGAACACAGTACAGGAAAGACATGGACCTGTTGGAGTGGGTCCAGAGGAGGCCACACAAATGATCAGAGGGCTGCAGCACCTCTCCTATGTAGACAGGCTGAAGAGAAAGGGGGTTGTTCAGCCTGGAGGAGAGAAGGCTTCAGGGACATCTTATAGCAGCCTCCCAGTACCTAAAGGGGACCTACGGGAAAGCTGGAGAGGGACTTTGTACAAGAGCATGGAGTGATAGGGCAAGGGTGGGGGCAACGGCTTTGAAAGAGGGCAGATTTAGGTTAGATATAAGGAAGAAATTCTTCACTGCGAGGGTGGTGAGGCACAGGCACAGGCTGCCCAGAGAAGCTGTGGATGCCCCATCCCTGGAAGTGTTCGAAGTCAGACTGGATGGGGCTTTGAGCAACTTGGTCTAGTGGTAGGTGTCCCTGCCCATGGCAGGGGGGCTTGGAACTACCCAAACCATTCTATGATGGTGGCAGGATCATTAACCCAACTGAAGTGCATCTACACTAGTGCATGCATGGGCAATAAACAGGAGGAACTGGAAGACATTGTGCAGCAGGAAAACGATGATACAGTTGCCATTACAGTAACATGGTGGGAGGACTTGCACAACTGGAGTGCTGCAATGGATGGCTATAAACTTTGGAAGGGATAGGCAGGGAAGCAGAGGCAGTGGGGTAGCTCTGTATGTTAGGGAGTGTTTCGATGTCTAGACCTTAATGATGGTAACAGTAGGCTTGAGTGTTTATGGGTAAGAATGAGGCTAACAAGGCAGGTTTCATAATGGGAGTCTGGTATAGACCATCCAACCAGGATGAAGAGGCAGATGAAATATTCTATGAGCAGCTGGGCTAAGTCTCACAGTCACTAGCCCTTGTTCTCACGGAGGACTTTGACTTACCAGTTGTCTGTTGGGAATGCAATACAGCAGAGAGGAAAAAGTCTAGGAGGTTCCTGGAGTGTGTGGAAGATAACTGCCTGACGCAGATGGTGAGTGAGCCAGCTAGGGATGGCACCCCACAGGACCTGTTGTTTGTGAACCAGGAAGGACTTGTGGTGATGTGGTGGTTGGAGGCCATCTTGGGCACAGCGATCATGGAATGATAAGAGTTTTTGATTCTCAGAGAAGTAAGGAGGGGGCTCAGCAGAGCTGCTCCCTTGGACTTCCAGGGGGCTGACTTTGGCTGGTTTAGGAGCCTGGTTGACAGAGTCCCTTGGGAAGCAGTCCTGAAGGGCCAAGGAGTCCAGGAAGCCTGGACATTCTTCAGGAAGGAAATCTTGAGGGTGCAGGAGCAGGCCGTCCCCACGTGCTGAAAGAAAAGCTGGCAGGGGGGAAACCAGCCTAGCTGAACAGAGAGCTTTGGCTGGAACTTGTGAAGACAAAAAAGAGAGTTTATGTCCTTTGGAAGAAGTGGCAGGCAACTCAGGAGGACTACAAAGATGTCATGAGGTTATGCAGGGATAAAATTATAAGGGCCAAAGCCGAACTAGAACTTAATCTGGCTACTGTCGTAAAGGACAATAAAAAATGTTTCCATGAATACATTAGCAGCAAAAAGAGGGTCAAGGAGAATCTCCATCCTTGATTGGATGCAACTGGAAACATAGTGACAGAGGATGAGGAAGCAGCTGAGGTACTTAATGCTGCCTTTGCCTCAGTATTTAATCATAAGACCAGTTGTTCTGCAGGTACCCAGCCCCCTGAGCTGGAAGGCAGAGATGGGGAGCAGAATGAAGCTCCCATAATCCAAGGGAAAATGGTTAGCAGCCCGCTATGCTACCTAGACACACACAAGTCTATGGGGCTGGATGGGATCCACCCAAGGGTCCTGATGGAGCTGGCGAAAGTGCTCCGTGAGCCACCTCCTACCATTTATCAGCAGTGTTGGCTAACAGGGGAGGTCCCAGTTGACTGGAAGTTAGTAAATGTGATGCCCTCTACAAGAAGTTCCAGAAGGAGGATCTGGGGAACTACAGGCCTGTCAGCCTGACCTCGGTGCCAGGGAAGGATTTGGAGCAGGTCATCCTGAGTGCCATCATATGGCACATGCAGGACAACTGGGGCATCAGGCCCAGCCAGTGTGGGTTTATGAAAGGCATGTCCTGCTTGACTAACCTGATCTCCTTCCATGACAGTGACCTGCTTAGTAGATGAGGGAAAGGCTGTAGATGCTGTCTACCTAGACTTTAGTAAAGCGTTTGACACTATTTCCCACAGCATTCTCCTGGAGAAACTGGCTGCTCATGGCTTGGACATGTGTACTGTTTGCTGGGTAAAAAACTGGCTGGCTGGCCGAGCCCAGAGGGTGGTGATGAATGGAGTTGCATCCAGCTGGTGGCTGGACCCAAGTGGTGTTCCCCAGGGCTCAGTACTGGGGCCAGTCCAGTTTAATATCTTCACCGACGATCTGGATGAGGTGGTTGGGTGCACCCTCAGTAAGTTTGCAGATGACACCAAGTTAGGGGGGAGTGTGGATCTGCTTGACCCTCTGCAGGAAGGCTCTGCAGAGGGACCTGGGCAGGCTGGACTGATGGGCCAAGACGAGTTGTATGAGGTTCAACAAGGCTGAGTGCTGGGCCCTGCATGTGAGTCACAATAACTCCATGCAGTGCTACAGGCTTGGGGAAGGGTGGCTGGAAAGCTGCCTGGGGGAATAGGACCTGGAGCTGCTGGCTGACAGCCGGCTGAACATGAGCCAGCAGTGTGCCAAGGTGGCCAAGAAGGCCCACACCATCCTGGCTTGTATCAGTGTGGCCAGCAGGGCAAGGGAAGTTATTGTCCCCCTGTACTCAGCACTGGTGAGGCTTGAATACTATATTCAGTTTTGAGCCCTGCACTGCAAAAAAGACACTGAGGTGCTGGAGCGTGGGGCAACGAAGCTGTTGAAGGATCTAGAGCACAAGTCTTACAAGGAGTGGCTGAGGGAACTGGGGCTGTTTAGCCTGGAGGAGGCTCAGGGGAGACCATATTGCTCTCTGCAACTACCTGAAAGAAAGGTGTAGCGAGGTGGTGTTTTGCTGATTGACTGGATACCAAACAAGAATGAATTCCAAATCAAATATAGCAATAAATGCAGGGGTTTTATATTACAATACAATAAAATAGCATGCAATATCATAAAAAGAAACAGTACTAGTTATTATGCACAACATGGTAACAGAGCAATAGGAGTGAAGCAACAAATCATTACTGCAAAGCATTATAGAGACTAAGAAAGGATACATCGCCAGTCACCACCTTAACATCATTCAGGCCCACACATTGGCTGGGAAGCCCCGTTGCAGCCAGCACCAGGAGTATATCGGTAACTGGGAAAATTCCTAGGCGGTGCATCCACCCGTAGGTGAGGCTTCTGGCCCAGTCCCAGAGCTTGCCCACCTTTATACTCAGTGAAAAAAAATAATAGTTTACATACCCAGTGTATGTGAACTTTGAAGTTTAGGCTAAGTGCAGGCATATGCTATCTCGTGATTTGTAAGGTTCACACATGCCAGGAATGTTGGCCAGATGGCAACGAGTTACTGTCATGACATAGCTGCACACAGTGTTATCGTCTGAATGGTCCTGCTTGTTCAGGGGGCTCAAGACAAAAGCTACCTGCTCATTAAAGTTGTCCTTGAGCTCCCTGTCCAAGTTAAACAATTCCTAATTAAAGACAAAGACTTTTCCATAAGCAGTAATCAGTTTAATAAATTTTCACCACAGGTGAATGTCAGTCTCTTCTCCCAGATAACAAGTGATAGGACAAGAAGAAACAGCCTCAAGTTGTGCCAGCGGAGGTTTAGACTGGATATTAGGAAAAACTTTTTCACCGAAAGGGTGGTCAAGCACTGAAACAGGCTGCTCAGGGAGGTGGCTCAGTCACCATTCTTGGAGGAGTTTAAAAGATGTACAGATGTGGCACTCAGGGACAGGGTTTAGTGTTGGACTTGGCAGCCCTAGGTTAATGGTTGGACTCCGTGATCTGAAAGGTCTTTTCCAACCTAAACTATTCTGTGATTCTTGTGACATGTAGGAGAAGGATGCACAGCATTCCAGGCCTGGTCACAGCAGTGCCTCTCACAGAAACAAAATCCCCTTTTCCTTCCCGTGCTTAGCCCTGGTTCTGGCTTCTGTTTTATCTCCTCTTTTATTTGTTTTTTTCTTTAGCACTTGGGTGCGTACTATTTGTACATTTATACCTACCCACAATTTTTTTTTTTCATCCCAGAGGGTCCGTTAATTAAAGATTATGATTACATTGTTGTAATTCTGGATTAGATTTGGAAAAGAAAGATTACTATTTTATGTAAGTGTAGGTTTGCAAGAGCACTGGATTACAAAATGCCTTATTAAATAGAATATACCTTTACAAAGGTTTCTAATATAGGTTTTTATATGTTGACTGTTATTTTAACATAGCAACATTTCTTAGGGTGAAAAGACCGTGCCATAGCCCTAAAGCTGCCATCTAAGCACTCTAAGATTTATATATGCCATGAGGTCTTATGCAGATTCTCTGCAGGAAGGAAGTTAAGGTTTGATGGATATATCATCTTCTTTCTACAGTTCAGCTAAATTACTAATTACAAAGTTAAACTGAAATCCAGAATCATATTTTGGTTTGTAAAATGAGAAGGAGGATTGTCCAGTGCAACTTTGCATCTGTGTGGTGTGTACCAAATGACCTATCATCCACCTGAAGGAACATGCATTGATCATTGTTATTGTTAGAAATTCAGAATTTTTCTACAGCCACAGAAAAGAATCTTCAAACACTCTGGCGTTCCCCTTCCCCTCATCCTTACTGTCAACTTGGGTATTTGTCAAATGCCTAGCATTTGGTAAATCTTACAATTTACTGGTTTGAATTACATCCTAGTACTGAGCCAGTTTTTTCCCTACAGTAACTTCAGCTGCAGCACCGTGATGCAAATAATGTCACAGTGTTGCTGCTGTGCAAAAGCAGCCTAGCATCTTGTTTGATCCCTTCAGGATGAAACAGATACCCTCCAGCTCCCTGGGACCCATGGATGAGGTTGAGTCACTTTCATCTCCAGCCAAGACTCTTTCCCCTCTTTCTCACTTGCTAGAACTGGCAGCTGTTGAAATGAAATTTTGGCTTTTACTCAGAAATGGTGTGGTACAAATGTGATATACAGGTGTTTTACGCTCTGTTTTGTCTTTTGGTTTGCCTGGCTGCCACCACTTGAGAATTTGTGTGCGCTCATTAGAGGCATAACAAGATGATGGAGTACTCCTCCCTGGTGAACAGAGCCCCTCCTGGTAAGGTTTCACTCTAAAGAAGATCTGAAAATGTGACAAATATACTTTGATGTCTTGTTATCTGAGATAGCTATTCCTTCAGAAGCAAGATCTTGCTGTACAAGTATAGACAACTTTCTATTGCTGCTACAGTCAAGTGTTACAATTTTAATTTTACAAATTTGAAAATTAACTTACTTGAATGCTTTCAGTTAAAACTCCATTTCTGATATCAAACCACTGTGTTCTGTCTGAGGACTGTATGTGAACACAGTAATATTTGGTTCATTATTCTCTGATCTGCAGCTTGTAAACTGGTTGTCTTCCTCTGACAGTGATGTACAGTCCGTGGTGTGTAACTGAAGTTAACATTTATATTAAGCTTAGTGATTTAAGTACAGTTAATCTCTTTATTAATGCTTATTAGTACTCTGCATGATCATGTTTTCATTTCTGGTTGACAGAGAAGGAGCATTTGGTTAATTACACGGTGAAAGTAAGAATGCGTCTTTTCACCCTAATTACAACTATTTGCAACAATGACTACTGTTTTTTATAATTCATAACGACAAGAAATGATGTAGAAAAGAGCTATATACACCATTTTAAACAATTAGTGTATATCTCAATATTACCTTAAAGCATGGAACTCTCTTCTGCAACTTCATGGGATATCACTGAAAAACAAGCCGTTGCCTTACTCTGCTCTGGACAATATTCCTGTATGTGAACAAAATAGCACCAGCCCTTCAAGTCTTTGCTCAGTCCTCAACTGATCGTGAGGACCTTGGGATTTCTCCTTGGCCTTTTCAGTGCAGACTGTACATTCAAAGTCTGCTGGGCATTACTGTTCCTGTTTGAAGCAGGTTCCCCTCCTCCATGTTAAGAAGTGGTGTGGAGTGTTTTGGCAAAGCTGCTGAGTCAGTTAAGAAATGCCTTCAATCTTGTCTTTCTTTTTGAAGAGGCAAATTGGTACTCCTAAAAATGGGAGCAAAACCAATATAACATGTTACTGAATGTTAAATTTTCTGTCTGAAGATTTATTAAGTGTGCAGAAGCGTTTTGCTTTGGTTCTGAATATTAAAGTGATAATTGTATTTCTGGAGTTATCTGCATTTGAGCTACAAATTACCAAGTGTTTTAATTCAAGCCAGGTAATTGTGTTGCTTTGATTGATTGCATATTTAAGGCAAAAGAGCAGTTTTTAATCCACGCTGAACATTTTAGTCAGTTCGCTTTTGATTAAAAGTGCCTTGTGGTGACATATTGTCAGAAATAGTTTTTTTCACAATCTTCTTGGCTAGTAAGATGCCACAAAGAAATAGCGCTCCAATGTTTTGCCTGCTTCTCTCCGCAGGAAATGTACCGTGAAAATTGCATGCCCTCCTAAAATGGCCAAAAGGGGAAGCTAGAAATGTCTCTGTATATGTTGCTTTTAGGGGGAGTGTGTTTGCATGTACTTTGAACAGAAATGTCCCTGCTAGCCCGTCACTTGCAGGCTAAAGCATAGCCACGCTGCCATGCAGCGACTGGTAAGAGTCCCAGGCTGTGCCCGTGGAGGGTGTCACTACTGCCAAATTCACCGAGTCTTGCTTTCACACAAGTTTTCTCCTTCTTGATGCAGTTAGTTCTCATTTTGTCTCCCGTGTTAATCTGGATGCATGCACTGTCTTCTCTGGCTGCCGTGTAATGTATGATTGTAATCAGGCGCTGGCTTTGGCTGAGGAAGTTGCATCATTAGCAGAAAGGAGCGGGAGGTTCCTAAGTTGCTTTCTTGAACTGATGGAGCCACAGCATCACAAATCCTGCTGTTGCTAATAGCTAACAGGAAGCACCAAGTGCTAATCTCATTTTTGCAGAGCTTGAGGCCTCGGTGTCTCACATCATGGGCAGTTTAACAGACGCGAGGCTTTAGTGGGTATATGAGATTATAGTGAAGGTGAGAGTTATTGCTGTGGATACAGGACAGACCAAATGAACGAGTAACTGCAAGCCCAGCTGGAGCCAGGCTCAGTGGTGGGTAGGAGAAGCTGAGAGGAGAACTGAATGAACAACCACTGTGTGAAAAACGCCCTATTTGGGAAAAGGGAGCAGTGTGAACAAATGCTGATATTAAAAATAAATAGTTAGAGCAGACACTTTTAGGGAGACATTGATGACCCCAGCAAAGATGGAGGGACTGAACTTCCCCCATGCAAATAATATGTTGTGCTGTGGTAACTGGTGTAGCCGATGTGCCAGGCTGCAAGGGGAAGGCGTTTTCTTTGGCAGAAGCCTGCTAGGGATGGAAATTGAGTGATAAATTTCAGTGGCCAGTCACCTAGTGTTTTCAAATTACATTTTTTGGCTAATGATCTGTGCCTGACTCCTACTCCTGACTTGAACAGGGTCATCATCCAGAAGCATTTTCGTACCAATATAAATACGGAGTGGTGGCGGTGTTTCAGCCCCACTCTTGTAGTTCAAATGACAAGCCTGCTAGCATAGAAGAGACGAAAGCAACTGACGAGTGCAGGTGCCCAGTGATACAGAGGTTAGCTTTCAGGCTTCGAACACGGTGTTGATCAGCAGAAAGATAGCAGTGTTATGTGGGAGAAAGGTGTGAGAAGAGTAGGGCCTAAGATCGCAGGAGTTACAGTCTAGAGTCTGACAGCCTTTCTATCAATAGCTAGTGAGAAACGATTTCATGTCTCTGCCTCAGCTTCTCCAGACATAGAGTGGAGATGTGAAAAATATTTTCTGTGATGAGGCAGACCATGAGAAGTCTTCCTATGGAGAGGAGTTCTGTGCCGGTGTTTGTTCTTGGCATGGACCTTTTGAAATTTTGAGACAGTGACAGCAAGTGTTCAACTGGATACTTTTTCTGGGATATGGAGATCAACGGTAGACTTTTAATATATATATTAAATATTTTTGCTCAAAAACATTCTCCTTTTTTGCTGCGCGTCTTACCTGCTAACCAAGAGTTGAGTGTTCAGAGGAGATTAAATAGCAGTTCTTGTCATTATTCAAGAAGTTGGATATTTCATGTCTTCCCATTGCTAGAGTTCATTTTATTTCATACATATGGATTTAGCAATAATGTGGTAATTGCATTTTCTGGTGATTAACATTGCCCTGGTGTAAAATATAAGAGCCATAGCCTCCAAAAGCACTGTTTTCCAAAGTCATCCTATCACATGGCCCATTGGCAGAGGCAAATGAAGTTAAGTAATTTAATTAGCTACGATTAGCATTTAAAGCTGTCTACCCAGAAACCAATAAAGAGGTTCACAATTCATCCTGTATTATTTCACATAAAGCTTTAACAATATTAGGTGAAGGTAGCCTAGTTCAGGGAGATAATAATTCAATCATCTTCTCTGAATTCCTGGTTTAAACCAGTAATGAGCAAAGATAGTTGTTATTAGGCAGCAGTTAAACATCTGGTGGCAAGTGAGTAGGTGACAACAGCCCAGTTGCTCCAGTTGCAACTGTATAAATGACAAAAAGCATCATCACAGCTAGCGCTGGGCTGCCACCTGGGTTGGCAGGAGCAGCGTTTGCCCTGGCCGGCCGGGTGCCTCTGGCTGGCATCACATGGGCTGGGAGAAGGTGTGGGAAAGGCTGCTTGCCTCCCACTCCCCTTGTCTGGGCTGCAGTTAAACATGAGTCTGGTTCTCTGAATTGCAAATTTGGCTTCTTCAGAACCTCTTAATTCACTTAGGAAAGCAGACACCCCCCCATCCCACGCCCCGTTGCAACTTTAAAGGACGTGCCAGTTGGGCATGCAGCTAAAGCCATTTATAGTTGGAATAAAGCAGGACCTGGGGTGGCAGTGCCAGGCCCAGCTCCTTTTGAAACCCCAGGAAAGGCTGCCGCAGCGTGGGCGCCTGTCTGTACCCTTTTGTGCATTAACATACGTGCCAACTGGATGAGTGCAGGCAAAGGCAGAGTCTGGCTTAATGTCACACAAAGCAAATGTCAGCTAAATAGGTTTTCTTTATCTTAATAAGTGATGTGATGTTGGCTACGGTACAACCATGCTGGATGGTGTGCGGTGGTTTCCAGCTCTGCTCTCTGCCATCCCTCCTGGCTGGGTGCTGAGGCATCGCTGCCTGCCTGCCTGGGTGTCTCTCTCTAGCTGGGGGTGGATCGGTGGTGCCACCCACGAACCCTGTCAGAAACACCCTGGGCTCACTTGGCAAAATTGCCTCCTGGGAGCCTGTTTCACAATTTTCAATTGGGCCTATTACCTGACCCAAATGGCACCTTGATTTTCAAGTTCAAATGCACCAACAACCAGAAGAAAACAAGGTTAAACCATACTTTAACGCTGTTGGGATTTGTCACCCAAAGCAAACACCACGAGCGGAGTTGTCAGTCAAGGTGTTAAACAACTTTTTTAAAGCATTACTGGAAAATCTTATGTGTTTTTAAACACGATTTTTAACTCTCACAGCCCTTCAGAAAGCGGGGAAGTAAAGCAAGCTGCTTCTGCTTCTTACTTTTTTTGCCCCAAGAGAGGTTTCCAGCCCTTTTGGACCAGCTCTGGCTTTTGTTCACCTCCCACCCAGTACAGGGGGACTGGGGACGACGCGAGTGTAGCACAGATGGAGGCTTGGCATATGGGTCACGCCAGCGAGAATTAAGAGGGGGAGTGAAGCGTGAAGACATGTTGCCCCTGACACCTCAGTGAGAGCTGCCATTTGGGGTTGTTTCTCTCTCAGCCTGATTGGCAGCAGTGCAAGGTACAAAGCCTTTCTCTAATTTCCATTGCCTAGAGGAGAAGGGGTTTCCCCCTTTAACAGCCTCAGTGCCTTTTTGTAATCCCACACACCTGCCTGAAAACACTTTTGCAGTATCTCAGTGCGTTGTTTTTGTAAGGTCTGTAAGTATCTTTAATAGCTGATGTGCAAAATGTGCTGTTTGTCTTTCTAATAATGCTTTCCTTTTTAACCATGTTCCTCCTTTGCTATTTTTCTGCCACCCCTTGGCAATGTTTCATTTTAGCTCAAAGTAAAAGAACAGCTTCTTAAAATAGATTGTAATCTTCAGCTCTCGTTTGATCAGTTTTAATTTAATTTCAGTGCAATGAAAATATAATGGGAGGCTGAACTCCAGAATGTACAATTCGAGGAAAATCATTGTCAACGTTACTGAATCTGTGACTGACCTTTCAAAACAGCAATGAGGGTCTAAGCCCGGCAGCCCTTTACAGCATGGTCTGCAGCTCTGCAATTACCTGCTCAGGTGTGAGGCATATTTTTCAATTTTTTTCGAAGTAATCTCTAAATTTTGAGTAGATGCCTTTTGGGATGCTTATGTGAAATGCATTGCGTCTGTCTCTCTGATGGGCTGATTGCCTTTCATTTTCATTTAACAGCAGTGTTCTTTGTCCTCGAGCCTGTTTATCAGCAGGCTTTGAGGATTTCATCAAAAACTTGGCACTTGTCCGGTGTGCTTTGGGTGCAGGTATAACTCTGAGTTCTCTGATTATCAAGACTCCTTTGCTTCTTTCTTCTCTTTTTTTTTTTTAGCTCTGTGTAGGAGAGAAAAAAACGCCTCTCTCTCCCAGACTGCAGATACCCTACCTTGTCGAGGTCCTCTGATTTTCAATAGCGTAGCATTGTCGTGACTACTCTTGTCTTTGATCTACTTGTCCTCCAACTAGCTTTAGCCTGTCTGTTACCCTGTCGGGATTCAAATACCATTTCTTACTCCTCACAGGCATTATTTTTGGAACTTCTAAAATACTGCACCCATAACATGGCGTTCCTGTGCAGCTGCAGGGAGCTGCCTGTGTCAGGGGGATGACTTGGAGGAGGAAAAAGAGGCTACAACCTCCCCGACAAAGCTGATACAATGCTGCCTTTGTATCTGGCCCCTATTCATGCATGACTGCAGCATAAGAAAAAAGCAGCCCTAAACTAGCCCTGCTGTTGGGACAGGTCCAAGACCTGCCTGGAGGTGAGAGCGGGGTGGCCAGGGGGAAGGATTCTTCACCAGTAACCTGTACTCTGCCCCCATTTTATGAGTGATTGAAAGTTTTTGCCAGAAGTTGCAAAGATAATGTTTGGAACTGATGATGCTAATTAGTTAAGCCTGATAATAGTCCTTGAGTAAGATGAATGATGGCAGAACACAGACTATTCCTATCATTCTTTGCTTTCTTTGTTTGCTTTTTGTACAGCTTCATCCAGAGAAGCAAAGATTAGGTCAGATGCTCAGGAAAACTGTTCTTGTGAACCCACCTGTGGTCAGCATGGCAGCCAGGGAAAGTGTCCCTGTCCCTGATGGCCTCAAAGACCTACCATGCTTGGAAATTCTGGAGTAGCTTCTGCTGCCTTCAGTCTGCGTAACAGTGGGACATATCTTGGTGGTCACCAGGTAGACCTAGAAACACCCCTCCATTTTTTTCAGTTGGCCGCAGTAGCAGGCTGGGTTCAAGGATGGCTTGTGCTGTTTCCTCGGTTCTTATCTTTGTTAAGCAGTCAGTTGCCTTGACCCCACAAATAGAAATTAGTCACTTGTCTGTGAAAAAGACAGATACAGGAATAGCATTGATCTATTTGAGTGGTATCTTTTGGTTCTGGTATGATTTTCTTTTGGGTCATAGAATCATTGAATTGAGTTGGAAAGGACCTTAAAGGTCATCTAGTTCCAAGCCCCCTGCCATGGGTAGGGACACCTACCACTAGACCAGGTTGTTCAAAGCCCCATGCAGCCTGGCCTGGAACACTTCCAGGGATGGGGCATCCACAGCTTCTCTGGGCAGCCTGTGCCTGTGCCTCACCACCCTCACAGTGAAGAATTTCTTCCTTATATCTAACCTAAATCTGCCCTCTTTCAAAGCCGTTGCCCCCACCCTTGCCCTATCACTCCATGCTCTTGTACAAAGTCCCTCTCCAGCTTTCCCGTAGGTCCCCTTTAGGTACTGGGAGGCTGCTATAAGATGTCCCTGAAGCCTTCTCTCCTCCAGGCTGAACACCCCCCTTTCTCTTCAGCCTGTCTACATAGGAGAGGTGCTGCAGCCCTCTGATCATTTGTGTGGCCTCCTCTGGACCCACTCCAACAGGTCCATGTCTTTCCTGTACTGTGTTCCCCAGAACTGAATGCAGCACTCCAGATGGGCTCTCATGAGAGCAGAGTAGAGGGGAGAATCGCCTCCCTTGACTTGTCAGTCATGCTTCTTTTGATGCAGCCCAGGATATGGTTGGCTTTCTGGGCTGCAAGTGTACATTGCTGGGTCATGCTGAGCTCGTGCCCCAACACCTCAAGTCTTTCTCCTCAGGGCTGCTCTCAATCCATTCTCAGCCCAGCCTGTATTTGGGATGGCCCTGACCATCCTGATGTGCTTGGGATGGCTCCAACCATCCATGTGTACGACCTTGCACTTGGCCTTGTTGAACTTTATGAGGTTTGCATAGGCCCACCTATTGAGCCCGTCAAGGTCCCTCTGGATAGCATCCTTTCCTTCCAGTGTGTTGATTGCACCACACAGCTTGGTGTCGTTGGCAAACTTACTGAGCGTGCACTCAGGTATATGTCCAAGTCACAAACAAAGATGTTAAATGGTGCCAGCCCCAATACCAGCCCCTGAGGAATGCCACTTGCCACTGGTCTTCAAAATACATATGTCTGTGTGGGTATATATATATATATACACACATACACATACGCAGGTCTTGTAGGATACTGTTCTTCTGAGCAAGATCATTGTTTCTGAGATGCTAAGGGTTTAGGGTGAAAGAGAATGGAAATGAGCTTTCTAAAGCAGAGGCCAGAAATGCTATGTGCCATTGATGAGGTAGCAGTGATCAAAAACTAGTGTGAAAAAAAGGTAGATTGCAGAAAAATGATTGCAGTCATTTATGATTCCCTGGAAGGAGGCTGTTAGTACACAAGCTGTTGCAGTGTGTGGATCCAGGCACTCACAGGTCTTTTGACAGCAGAAGGTCCTAGAGCCCCGTCTGTAAAAGTCTGGTAATTCAGGGGGTGCAAGCTAAAGTGGGCTGTGTATGTAACCAAGCTGCAGTAACACTTTAACTTTTATTAATATATAGAAGGACCTGGAAGTAAAACGTACTGTAGGATGAGATTACTTCCATAAATTATGCTTGACTACAGCCAAAGAGTACATATGACAAAAAGATGTTTCTCAGCCTGTAAGAAATGTCATAACACTGGAAGAATTAAGATTATACAATTAAAGATTATGGTCCCAATTGCACTCCCTAGTCTAGGAAGGCTGCGTAAGTATTCACTTAACTTTAAGCTTGCACTTATATTTCACTTCAGAGGGATTTAAGCACGTGCTGGAATCATTTCCTGAATGATGTTGTCCAGATACACAAAGGATCAGAATCAAAATTTTAAGACGAACAGTTCTTCACTCTGTGTTCACTAGTGCTGGTTGATTCTCAATGAATTTTTTAACAGAAGATCTTTAATACTATTTCAGAGGTAATTTTATTGTCTGTACATGCAGTGTGTATTGTCTACAGACCCACCCCATACTTAGAAAATCAGGAAGAAGTGTTCTGTCATCTACTTACCAGATCAATTTGTTAACTATCAACCAGCAGATGTTTGCTCAGTTGGCCAAGCATTGGTGAAGGATGTTTGCCTCTTAAAATTCAAAGAACACACAGAATTTATATGTATTTGCCACCAGTGTGGAGTTGGCCTAGCTTGTACAGGGGAAGGCTGATGTTATCATCGACCACTTTTTCCATTTCAAGGGGGAGTGTAAGAAAGTGTCTGGAATCCGCCTCTGCTCCAGACTGCCTGGAGGCTCCATCAATTGGAATTGCTAGTGTATAGCAATTAGATTTAATGAAGGGAAGCTGCTGATAGCTTCGAGGTGCTGACAGCCCTTCTTTTTATGTTTTTTTTAAGGGAATGGATTGTGCAACCTGTTGGTATGTTTTGGTTGGAACTGTGTTTTTGTTTTCATGAATTGCTTTTTTAAAAAATGGGCTTATTTCTTTTGAGCCAAGAGCTCATGTACACAATATTTGTTACAGGTTTACTCAAGATATTTTGTGTTGTGTTTCCTCTTTCTGTGTCCACAAACATGGATTTGTTGGACCTGTTTTGGGAAACACGAGTTGCTCATCCACAACAACTGTCACGCATCCCGTTCCTGACAAAGCTGTTGTGCATCTGCTGGCTTCTCCATACCTTCCCAGCTGTGTGGCTCATCCATCCTTCCTGCTTGCTGTTTTTCCTCTGCTTTGGTGACTTATTCTGGGTGGATGTAGTTTCCTGGCTTGTGCGCTGGCTGTTGGGGTGACACCGGCCACTGGGAGTCAGTAGAACGGCCCGTCCTGAGATCATCTATGGGCTGTGGGTTGCTGCCAGGGGGGGTATGGTCTGGGGGAAGATCACTTGGGGGTTGCACAAAACTTTCTGTAGGATGTTTGGAGAAAGAGTACCAAAGGTGGGGAAAGGGAGGAGCTGGGAGAGGAACCAGCATGGAAAACTAAAGGAAAAGGATATAAAAGAGGCTGGTCACATGTGAACAAGTGGCTGGTAAGTGCTTGTGTCTGGCTAGGCTGTAAATGCTGTTTTGTCTTTGCATCAGTACTGTGTTTGCAATCTGAATTGATGTGTGTGACTGCACACGTGTGTCTGTGTAATGTGTCAATGTGCACCGTTGACCTACTGAGAACAGCTCAGCCTGGCTTCTGCCTGGGTGTGGGGACACATCTTTGGCAGCCTCCCCTCTAGTGGGTGCCAGATTCGGTAAGCCTTGACACCACTGGGACCCCCCCTGCTGCCCTTGGAGAGGCCAGGAACTGTGGCTGAGTTATGAGAATGGTATTCATGGCTGTCTAGTTAGATAAGACCTACCTGGGATTTGTGAATTTCTGCGTGGCAGAGGTTCCCTCTGCTTCAGGGAAAACATCAGGTTTTACTTGTACAGAAATCATAGGCAATTAATGTTTTTTAATTATCAGAAACAAATTAGTACTTCTGTATTTTTTTCTTCTGTCATTGCTTAACTTGGCCTGGTGAGGAAGAATCACTTCTTAAATGTGCCTTTTATATCTTACTTGTTTCATGGAGGCATTTAAAAAGCTGTTCCCCATCCTATTGTTTATTGCATTTGGATACTCAGTTCTTAGGGGCTGCACAAATTTCTCATATTAAGCAGTGCCACTTAACCTTGTACTTCATAGCCAGGAAAAAGATAATTACATTGGGCATCTCCAGATGTTCTCACTTAAAAAAAATGACACGTCTATATTTTCTTTACAACTCTTGACTGAGACTGCTGTGACCTTTCCAAATACTGGAATAGCTTAAAGCAAACTTCTTTGCCGTACATTCTGCCAGCTTTCCTTTCTGCAGAGCCAAAAAGCTTCATTAGCGTTAACAGTGTAAGGAGTAGTCACAGGACCCTCATGTGCTTTCAGGCTCCA
Source organism: Falco biarmicus (assembly GCF_023638135.1). NCBI lineage: Eukaryota > Metazoa > Chordata > Aves > Falconiformes > Falconidae > Falco > Falco biarmicus. Next base: position 61,566,614 of record NC_079293.1, on the reverse strand, counting down.
CAGCTCCTACGGTAGGTGTGACTACATGTTGGTAGAAGATCCTTCCACTGCTGTCATTTTCATCTGTAGTACCAATAACTTGATTATGAATTCCTGGATCTTGTCAACCTTTCAAAGAACATGTGGTTGTTATCCTGAAAACACCAGAGTATCATAGCAGTCTTCGTCGAAGGCACGGCCCCAAATCACCTAGCCTAAATCTGCTAGATTTTAGGATTAACTCCCCACCCTGTCCAACAGGTGTTAAACACCTTAGTCTGCCTGTTTCTTCCTGCCATCCATCTCTGAGGTTCTCTCCATGGGTCTCGTAAAGGTCATGCACAATACAGCAAGCAGTTATTTTGTCGTAAGTGGTGGATACTTATCATCGACCTTGGCATCCTATTTCTCCATCTATCTTTCAGTGTGTTAAAAGCACATTCCACCAGTGTTCTTCAGCTACTGGGGCTGTAACTCACCATCTTGTTAAGAAATAAGAAGAAAACAGATGAGAAAACACAACTGTCAATACCACCGTGGAAATTTTCCATGGAAGAAAATAGTCCAGACATCGTAAAAACCTTGGCTTTATGGTTGTTTTCAGACTATCTCATACTAATATTGGTGAACCTTCCACATTGATCACCAGAGCCTTGCAGTTTGTCAAAATAACCATTTCAGTGCTGAACTCCAGGATATGTGTGTGTGCGAATGAGGAGTGAAGAGCAGATACATGGGTCTACCTGTGCAACCCCGTTAATAACCCTCTCTGTGTCCTCTGCTTTCTGATCTACAAGGACAGCCATTATGGGATAGCGATGCACATGTCTGCACCAAAAACCCTACAGCAACAAGTGGAATGCTGCACCAGGGCATATCTGAGCATATGCTTAGTGCTTGTTTCCAAAGATGTGCTGTGCTGTGGGGTTGGACAGGTGGAAGGCAAGAGGACCAGTATCACACAGCTGATGATGGGCCATCACACATTTTGCTGTAAATCACTTACTGTGGAGCAGATCTGCAACATGTTTTGGCTGTAGATGTTTCCTTGTATTTGTTTAGTGGCTCAGTAAATAAAGTCAAGAATTAATTTTTAACTACTGACTTATTCCTGATCATAACAAAATTTCTAACGATAATCCTTAAACTTCTGCAAACAGTTGGTTTTTACAAAAGCAAATAGACCATGGGATTCTCCTCCTTGTTTGAGTTCCTGTATTATCTTTTAAAAAAATATTTATTTAGGAAATTTGAAATATTCAAATGATGTTTCTAATTATGAGAAGGAAAACTAACCATTCAAATGGAATCTTGGCTTTGTTTGTTTAGTGTATTAATGGACAATTTTTATCTGAGTTCCTGAAATTAGCAGAATAATAGCATGTTACAGGCATACCTGTTTTTACATCAGTTTTATTCAGAGATCCTGTTAAATTGAATGTAATAGTATGTATTTATCAATGTGGATATAACTGTCAGAAAGACACATTTGCTAGGTTTTCCTGGTCATGATGAAAGCCTGTGTATTTTAGATATCTCGCTAGAGGTTTATTCAAACATATCTCAATGTGGGAGATTTGCAAATATTGACAAAATCTTTATGATAAATTATGGAAGGCAAATTCTTTGAAGCTCTGCTAAATGTGAACAACGGTAAAACTCCATGACCAGAAAAGTTTTTATCTGAATTTTACCACTTGTTTAAGGAGGTATTATTAGGTTCCTTGGAAGGCACAAGTAGGTTCCTTGGAAGGGTTGTAAGTGTTGTTTAGTTACAGCAGGAACTTCTGTGGGCTGTAGCAGAAGCTGTTAACAATGTTTTCCCTGCAGCTGGACACAGCTTTACCTTTGCACTTCTTATGGACCCATATTATGGCAGAATTATGCTATAAAGGTTTTTATAAGCAATTAGTGAGATGATGCAGACTCTGCTCTCACTTTATACGCTGAGATACACCTAGTTCATTTATAGGGCTTTGCTACAGTCTGGAGCAAAGAAAGCTTTAGACAGAGCAGATTTGCAGGAACACATGAGAAAACAATTTCATGTGTTTATCCTTTTTTTATGGGACTCCAAGGCTTTGCTAACATCTAAAGAAAGCCTGAATTGTCAAAAAGTGAGAAGTTTGGTGTCAATCAGATGGGCTAGCAAGAACATATTCTGGACTCTGAAAAGTCATTTCTCCGAGACCTTGTTGGCTAAAATGGGCAACACATTTATAAGCTACATACAAATGCAGATCTTAAACAGCCCTGAAGAGCTGTATGATTTAACTGTCAGGTGACTACAGTAAATGAAATATAGGGGGAAATGTGCAATCTCTTGTTGGGAAGACTAATTGGGCTTGAAATGGATGTTTTACCGGTAGTTTGCATGCTTCAGACATACCCTTGGATCATTCAAGATAAAAGCTTATCAGTAATAGCATAAGGCTAGAATTCATGGGAAATTTAAAACCGAAACATTTGGGACAACGGAAGCTTAGATTATACCCATTAAGCAGGTTGGTATAATCATTCCAAGTATTATATGTTTCTATCACTGCACCAGCTCAAAGCAACAGTAGATTGACCCAAACACTGAATTAAATATAGCTGCATTTTGGTGAGCACTTTAGTGTAAAGCTAGAGATTTGTTTATTTCTACTTTGCCGGTCACTGCAAGTAATCTTCATTTAATCAAATCACACATCAGAGTATTGAGATTCAGGGAAACTATTATATGCAAAGCTGAGTAAATACCTCTTCTCTGAAAACCCTTTTCTACTTGGTTGTGATACATCTCATCAACTACTTTCTATGGATAAGGATATACATGCCAGTCTATATAGAGGGAAGACTTTAAGAGCAATCTTAAACTAGCTACTGAAGTTTTAAATTGCTACATTTAGATGTTATAAAGATAAGACAGTTCCCACCCAGTTAAAGACATCAGAGCTGGCTTTAACTGGCTATTCTTCTGTCCAGTTGCTGCATTCAAGAAGGCGGTTATGCTTCTTAACTTAAAAAATTATTATTTTATACATTAGCTATAGTTGAAGAGTTAGACTTTTGATTGATTAAAAAAGATAACAAAAAATCAGTATGAACACTTTCAGATTAGTTTCTTAAAAAAAGATCTGTTCGTGTCAGGATGGAGAAAGAATTTCTTGCAACTAATCTGTAACATGGTAAAAGTTAATTGCTGCAATATATGTGATGCCTCTCTCCAATCAAGTAAATACACATAGACTGAATGAGCATAAATGCTAATGAAGTTCTACTAAAAGAGGAGATTGCATATGTTCCTGCGTTAACATTATTAAACTGTAGAGAGTATTGGGATGGGGCTTCAAAATCAGTTTGGTTTCAGGGGTTTCATATAATGAAATACCACAAATTACAAAATACTTCTGTGGTCATTTGTATACATGATGTATTCCATTCCAGGAGTACTCCTAAAAATACTCCCTGCATTACTCAGGTGCACAGTATTATTTTTTTTATTTTAGTGTTTAAGATCCTCAGAATTATCTTTGGGTAGGTATGGGAACTCTTATAATAAATTCCAACACATTTTAAATGAAAAACTTATTTAGAGGAAGCTATGTAGGTGTAGGCCCAAGAGCTGGAAATTCAGAAGCTGTTACTGGTGTTTTTTAAAAAACCCACAGTATATAAAGCCAAAGGACAACCAAACTCGATGCTGAACTTCTCCACAAAGTGAACCCCTCCCTGTCAACCATGACTTAGTGCAATCTTAAAATGTATACTACAAACATTTCTAGTTTACTTTAGGGATCAGGTTAAGCGAGACTACAAATATTTGTAGCCCAATACAAATGGTTGTGAAGAGTTCTGATTTGCTTTTCAAAGATGCTAATAGCATCAGTTAATTGGCAGTCAATTAACTTGGGATTTTAAAATATCCCTAAAGAGTGAACAAGAATATCTCTACAGCAGAAGACCTCAGTATGAGGACAAGCACAAATAAAATTCCCAAAAATGTTATTTGCAAAAAAGGAGAACTTTAGAGAAGCTTCCCCAGGATTGTAAATCATGTTTGGTACCCAGTAAGTACTCTAGCTTTGCATGAGGATTTCCTTTGGCTTTATGAAAAGACATAAGAAAGGAACATATAGAAGGAAAGAAGAAGAAATCTATCTTGGAATCTTTCTCTTTTTAGTGTTTGGGGAAAAGCATTCAAACTAGTCCTGACTCCCCTAATGTCTGTGCATGGAGGAAGGGAGGGATTTGCTTAGTCCCTGTAGCCCCAGTCTCAGGTCCATGTTTGTGTCCCATTTTGAATTTAATAGAATCATAGCATGGTTTGGGTTGGAAGGGACCTTAAAGACCATCTAGTTCCAAGCGCCCTGCCATGGCCAGGGACACCTTCCACTAGACCAGGTTGCTCACAGCCCCATCCAGCCTGGCCTGGAACACTGCCAGGGATGGGGCATCCACAGCTTCTCTGGGCAGCCTGTGCCTGTGCCTCACCACCCTCACAGTGAAGAATTTCTTCCCAATACCTGATCTAAATCTACCCCCTTTCAGCTTAAAGCAATTCCCCTTTGTCCTATCACTACATGCTCTTGTAAAAAATCCCTTTCCATCATTCTTGTAGACCCCCTTTAGGTGCTGGGAGGCTGCTATAAGATGTCGCTGAAACCTTCTCTTCGCCAGGCTGAACAAACCCAACTCTCTCAGCCTGTCTACATAGGAGAGGTGCTGCAGCCCTCTGATGATTTGTGTGGCCCTTCTCTGAACTTGCTCCGAGGGGTTCATGTCCTCCTTGTGTTGGGGGCCCCAGAGTTGCAGAGCTGCAATTTCTGCAATGCTAGGGACAAACTGAAAACAGCACAGTCAATAAGAAGTGTGTATGTCTGTAAGATGTGTGTAAGTGGTTACTAAGGCATATATTTTGTACAGTGATGGGATTAATTATAATGCATTTTTGCAAGAATGGCTTTGCATGGAACTGGTTACATCTTCCAGATGAGCCTTAAGTAATGTATTTACATTGCATGGGTAAGACCGATGTTGGGTGGTACCAAGGCTCATAGGCAAGAAAGCAAGTTCAAAAGGAATCATTTGCATCCAAAATAGTTTCCAAGTGGTTTTGTTTTGGTCAAGTCTGAGAACATCTCCCTGACATTCTGTCTGGCAGAGGATGATGGTATACACTCATATTGACGAGTGGAAAGTCAGAGATCCAGATATGCTTGAAAGGTTCCTCAGACTGAGCACTCACTGCAGAAAGTAGGATGTAACTGATAAATGAAGGCCACAGAAAGGGGTCAGCTCTCCAAGTTTACATCTGGAAAGACAGAGTATGTGCTGAAATTAGTTCACTAGAGAGACAAGCCCCAAGAAAGAAATCTGCCCAGCCACCACATTGCATTTGAGTTTCAGGTTGATCTCCATAATGGCTTTTGCTGATTTTCCTTTTTTGTAGCTGTTCTGCATTTTGGAGTCAAGTACAAGCTGTTACTCAGCTGTATTTGAGCTGGCCTGTCTTAAACGTCATCTCACAATAACTCCTCTGTAGGCAGGAGGCACTTGGGTAGCAGTGAATCCATGCAGAGGTACACCAAGTACTCTTAAAGCATCTCACCTAGAGTGTGACGAAGTTTAATGGTTTTCCTGTTGTTTGAGTATACCGCCAAGCTTTTAATATGCTTTAAAATGTAAGGTCAAAGCCTGTGTTCCCACCGCAAAGCTGTAGCTGTGCAGCCAGCGTGGTCTGCCTGTGGAGCTGCAGAGGAGAGCTGCTAGGAGCAATGGCCGGCCCCGCATGTGCGGAGATGTGGCTGTGGAGGAGGAGGCAGCCGTTCCTGAGAAGTCAGCCAGTTGGCCTTGGGTCAGAGCCCAGAAGACCTTAGCCCTGGGAAGAGTTTTGGATTCATTTGACCCTCAGAAACAGGAAGATGAAGGATTAATTTTCTTCCAGGATGCTTTTCTGCAGCTCATTTTTCCTCCCACCTCTGAGCTATAGGAGGTTAGCCACATCCAGAAACAGTGTTTGCCCAGCTCTTCCCTTTCCCATCTTTCTAATAACTAGGGGAGAAAAGTTACTGTAGACAGTAATTTTGTTTGGAAGTATTTTTTTCAAGCTAATTATCTAGTTGTTTCCCCTATAGTTAATTGCTTGAGAGGCTTTGTCTAACCACGGAAATCGTTCTGGTTTTAAAAAAAGGTTGCAATTTATTCCTTTGTATTGTGATTACAAAATTAAGTTCAAGACAGTAATATATAGTATGGATATGATTAAATTTTTTGTTGCCTTTTAAGAGTTCAGCTACACCACTACAGAAGTGTTTTATATACTTCAGCATACAAAAAAAGGGATAACCTGTATTGGTGTGATTGTATCCACAGTATAGAAATTTTACAAATTGAACCCAGCACAAAGAATATAAGTAGACCACATTGCACTTGACCTTGAAATTTGAAGACATATTCTCATGTTATAAGAAATTAAGCTAGAGAAAAAAGTCTAAATGTCAGCTGGCAAAAGGACTTCAACAAATGAAGCCATACATAAAATTTGTTGCTGTGTTATTTCATGGTTGGGACATTGCTCTTTCTTCCTGCCTTGCTGTCAGCTAGCCTGATATATTTTTGTTCTGATTAATAGTGGTACCCTTGCTGATCAGCTAGTCATTGCTAGTGGAGGCTTGCTAGGATGTGTGGCAAAGAAAATTTGCAGAGCAGAGATTGTATGGTATAAGGTGGAGAAAAGGTCATTTCATCAGGGCTGCTGATGACTGATTTAGCAGAAAGTATTTTTTGGTCTGTCAGCTGACATGGCTGTGCTGACTTCCTGTTGCACTGAGGACTGGATGGGAAGTGTCTACAAGGAGAATGGGAAGTGCAAGAAATGTTTTGAATCATCTCCAATATCCTGAACATATAGAGAACTCTTGAAACTCTTGACTGAAAGTTGGGGTTTAGGGGGATTATTTTTTTTTTTTCTAATTCAGAGTTGCTCAAATCTTTGTTTCATGCTGTCAGTAGACCCCCTTGAGGATCTTCTGGTTACTTCCCACTGAAGATGGTTTTGCTGTGGATAGAGTGGCATGGCTGGGGGGCTGCTCTGCCTCAACGGGAAAGAAGAGGTGCCATTTCTGTTTTCCATTCGTTTTTGGCTTTCTCATTGTGCTTGATTTACGGTGCATAGCTAGGCTGTTTCCAGCATCCATGGGCACAAATCTTTAAGAAGTCCAGAGCTGCCTTTTATTCCTTACACCCTCAGCACCTAAGTAGCATTACAGTAGGTAGTGTGGGAGCTTCAGCCACTGCAGAGTTTGTTCTTTCTCTTGTCTTCATTCTCAGTGGGAGAACTGTGTTGTGGTCCTTAACCATTCCCCAAAGTCTGACCCTTAGACCAGAGCTCAGACCAGGCTGGTGGTGTATATATCTGGTTTTACAGAGGAAATTCTCATCCTTATTCCTTATAGATACTGTAACTATCAACTTACACTCACTGTTTGTCGCATGGACCCCATAAGTTTGCAGGCAGTCTCACATGGCTTGTCAGCTTTCAAAAGTGTTCAGATGGGACTCAAGGGTCTTTGATTTTATTGTAGGAATGTGTGCTTGTGGCGGGTGGCAGAGGGACATTTGGGGAATGGGTTGCAACTTGACATCTACATCAGCAACTAAGCGGCCAGATAATTATCACTTGTTTTCTGCAATGATTTATGCTTCCTACAGCTCTTGTCACAGTACGAAGGCTAACTTAGGGTTTAGTCAAGAAGTATTAAAGGGGATCTGGGCTGCATGCTCCATGCCATGAAGAAGAATCCTACATAAAGCAAATGATGTGTTAGACAAAGGAGTAGCTCAGGGCATCCTTCACTTTACAGCATGGCTGAAGTATCCTGAATTGTCCACAAAGATCTTTTTATTTTCTTTTTATTACTTAATAAAAAAAAACTTACAATGGATAATTTCTCCGGTGCCTTGGGGGTTCTCTTAAATTCTGATATAAAAATGTTAATTCTTAAAAGTGAAAAATATCAAGCAAGACTACGACCGATCGTGTTGAACAGGGCTGTACACTCAGTACAACATCACTGCCCATTTTCCTCCTCGGGTTTCTAACTGTACATGTCAGGTATGACAGACACCTTCTTCCTTCACTCTTCTCCAGCCTCTGGGGAGCTATGAAGTCCAGCCCAATACAATCAAGTCAGTGAAAAAAGTACAATTTAAATTGGAGGGAAAAGATTTTTTTGTATCTTAAGCCAGATTTCCCAGAACATGGTGATAGTGTGTGTCTCTTGTGCCAATTTAAGGGCACTGATGTTAACGCCAGCCCTCTGATCAAAAATCAGTATTTTATTCAATAAAAACTTTGTTTTGTTATTAATGACACAAGTACATAAACCCTTTAATGAATGGGTAATGTTAATGTGTACAGCCCTGCCCATTTGAAAAAGAATGAGCAATATAGGTAAAGGCTTTCTGTATTCTTGCAAGACTACATCCCAGACGATGTTAGCTTAAGCCAAACTGTTGAAATAAATTATTGTGATTAAGTCAGCGATGAGAAAATTGTAAATATCAGTGTGGGGAAATGTGATACAGTAAAACAAGTCATATAAAAGCAAATATTTAACAAAAGAGTGGGAGGTGTCACTCTATTCAAGAGTATCTCTAAGTCATCATACACAGAAGGCAAATTTGGAGGAAATATTTGTCATGTTGTCATGAAAAACATTTGGGCTGTTTACAAATGTAAGTGAGGAATCACAGGCTTTGTATGTGGTAAACTAGGTGATAAATCTTTGCAAATTCATATGTAGAAGTAGCTTTTTTCTGCATTTTTTTTCTACGAGGCCTTTGTAAATGTGTGTGCAAGCCAAGAAACCATTTCCCATAGTCTCTCTGTCCAGTTTTTTGCCTTTATGTTGTGGCTGATGGATTGTCATGTATTTACTGCCCTGAGCCAATATTTGAGCTTATCAGAATCCGCTTAAGTCTCAGCTTAGTTTTCCACATCCTTCTAAGTTTAATTTGTGAATACTTATATTTTAACAAGTATAAATTTGGATTTAAGTGACACTAACTAAAATATTGTCAATAAAGAAGTGACATCCCAGCTTAGATTTGCACTGTGCCATGGTCGGGGCCTGCTGTGCTGAATTGCTGTGCTCATTTTAGAAGAGGAAGGGGTCACTCTCAAATGAAAATTAGTTCGGCTTGAGATTTTTGGTGAGCTTCAGCAGCTGTAGTTATTTGAAACCAGCTGGTTTCACTAGCTCTGCTTCACAACCCTGGCCTCATGGACAAATGTCAGTATTACACAGTATCAGAAATTACGTGGAAAACCAAGCTGGTGACTTAGGTGGCAGTTCCCTGTTCTGTTTGTTGGTTTGTTTTTTTTTTTTTTACTGGCATGCAGCCAGTTTGAGAAACTCCAGTTGCCTGGCTTTCCCTTTTCTCTGAGGAGGATTGCTTGTTCCTCCACAACCCTGGCTGTGGGTGCCTGCCCCTTACCCTATGGTGGTTGTATAATTTCTTACCTCAAGCAGAACACTAACCCAAACTCAAACCCTGTTTGTTGTGCACTTGTGGATTAACCAAGGCAGGTACCATGGAGGCAAGGCAGTGGAGGAGGAGATACTGAAAAGTTTTTGTGCCAGAAGCTGTTTTCCCAGTTACTGAAAAGAAACTTTCTTTCTGAAGGATGTGTGTGCAATTGAGAGCTAGAGCAGGGTGATTGATATGCCAGTCCTCTAGGCTTTGAGGCCATTAGGGAAGGTGGAGGTTGGGCAGCTCTAGGAGAAAACAGATAGTGGCTTAGAGCGGCTCATGCAGCACCAGAGACACTGACTGCAGCGTGGGAAATGTGCAGAACAAAGACCTAAGACAGCATCCCTCTCTGGCTGGCAGGGAGCAAAAACACCTTGGTGCAAAAAGGAGTGTTCAGGAAATATATTTAATGTATATTTATTATGTACTTTAGGGAGAGTATTTTAAGATAAGGAGTGTGAGTGGTGAAGAAGGAGGACGTAATGTGAGCAAAGCAGAAGGCAAGTAAGATGTCTATGGAGAAGATCTATAAATACCATAGGCAAGATGTGCGAATTGGAAAGGCCGTAAGGTCAAGAAGTCACATTTGGAAAGGTCTAAACGGGAGCAGATGCTATGTGAGCAGTGAGTGTGGGGAAAGGGTAGATTTTAGACACACAGGAATAAGCAGTAAAAAGAAGATAGGTAGGGATGTGTGGAGTAACTGGAATTGAGTGGCTAAGGAGGGTGGAACCTGCTTTCATGGTAGAGGATGAGGAGGTAAACAGGGAGTATCTGCATCCCTCCAGAGCAGAAGCATCCTGGTGTGACTGTGTGTGGAAGTTTGTGCACATGCTCTCCAAGCTGTGCCTTCTCTTGGGAGGTGCAAGACTTGTTTCCTCAGGCTGTTGGGCAAGCTTCCTTACACTTTGTAGAAGGGAACAGGAGGGAGGAGAAAGAAAGAAAAGAAAAGAGAAGTGCCCTCCCTTTATATAACAAATACTCACTATTGGATTATGCATGCTAGAACATAGGCAACATGGATATCTAAAATACCTTCGCGTTCATCAGATGAAACACAGAAGAAATGTAAAACATTCACCGTGTATATTTCAGAAGAAGTGAAAACGCTGTTTTCTTGCTTGGATCCTTCTGGCTTTTTTTGTATTGTGCTGAGACCAGATTGCTCTGCCCTTTGATAGGAAGGAGTGATGCAGTGAAGCTGGCCATGGTCCTCCGCAGCACACTGCTCTTGACTGCTTATGCAGTTGCACCAGGGTAAATGTGTTGGGGTTTTGATACCAGGTATGTTGACGCTGAAGCCCAGCACCAGTTAGAAAGCTTTCACCTTGTAGTGACTTGAAATTACAGATCATGGAAATATTCCCTTTGACACAGAAAAGTAACTGAAGTCTTATTTAATCCTTTTCTTTCAAACACCACCAGAAGAGATTTCATTACACTGGCTCAAACACAATCAGTCAGATTAGAACTGGTGCAGCATTCAGAAGATATTTACTCTCTAAGGATATTTATCATTAGTGCCAATAGTAATTTGGATTCTCCGTTGGATCATACAATGGACTACTGAATGTTAGTTTCAGCAATATAGTAATAATAGAGAAATAACTGCGTAAACCCCCATTAAGTGAAAATGTAATGCTCCCTTCATGAAAAATTTAGTCATTAATTTTATGTTGGTATCTTTTTAACATTATTAAACTGTACACCAGAGACAGTGGTCCCATAAACCACATTTTTCCAGTAGGAGCTATATGACTTAGATGACTGCGGCCCAGTATGCTTTAGAAAGAGTAATGAAAATGTTGGGATGACTAATGCCATAATTAGGTGTGCAAATAGCACCGACAGGAAAACACCAACTAATAGAGTACGTATGTTTGTGTGTGTATGTGTACGTACATTTATAATATACATTAATTTGTATATATGGTTAGCTGCATGAAGCCTCTAAAGTCTAATAGGAGATTTTCTAATGTAATATTGTAATTTAGGTAGGGACTTGAATATTGTGGTGAACTAAGGCCTATATACAGATATGCATTTCTTCTTTATACAGTGGCATGCTTAGCTGAAGGAAAGAAAATAGCAGCATTGCAGTTCACAGGGCAGAAGTGAAAATAGCTTTGTTCTACAATGTATATTGGTTTTGATGGAATTTTTTTTTTTTGTCTGACTGAACGTACTCTCATATGAGTCCTGGTAGATCATTTAAAAAGGTGGCTTCTAGTGCGGTTTTCACCCATGCAAATAAAACAGGCGGAGAAACACATCTGCATTGACCAGAGTTCAGAAGAGCACTGACAGATGATATCTGGGAATTTTAAAGCACTAGTTGGATCTCACTGCTGTCATCAGGCGTCAGGTTTTTAATTTGGTAGGTTTGTTTTTTAGGTTGTCAGTCTTTCCTTTGTTTTAAGTGAGATGGTTATGCCAAAACCCTCTTCAAGGTCAGCAGCCTAGAAGGCTTGTTCTTCAGGTACATTCACTTAGATAGTGATAAAAAAACCAACCAAACAAGAGACAACTATACGGATATTTAAAAAGAGAAGCCCATGTACAGCCAGTCCTAAGTCTAGGCAATAAATGGATTAATTGGTGAGCAACATTACAGCAAGTGCTAGAATTGTCAAAGCTGTTGTTGCGGTGGCTTGGAAGTCTTGTAGGAACCGTGGGCATTGCAGGTTGTAGCTTGGAAAACTGATCTCTCTCTCAAAAGTGTTTTCAGAAGGAAGAAATACGTTGCCCTGTGACCTGGCCACCATAGCTGTCTCACCTGAGAGGACTGTGCTTCTCTTCTGAGTCTTGCTCATGCTGGGTCTGTTATTTACATTGCAGAATCTATATGCAGATATTAGAAGGTGATACCAAACCTGCATATCCCTATTCATTCTGCACTGCAACCTCCATGCCTGTGCTGAGATACAAAATGTGAGGAAGCCAAAGTACAATAAACCAGATACCCACTGGAGGGAGCTATCAAAATTCATGCTGGTATTTTTTCTGATTGATTGATAATGGCTTTTCTGGTCCTAACTGACCTGTTAGAAGCCAAGCCAGGTTTGAAATACCATGGAAGTGCTTGCAGCATATGCTGGTGCTTGCTTTGTAGTTGAAATGGGGACGGAGAGGAAGGTGGGAGGCTCAGTTTGGCCTGGGCTCCTAATCATTTCCATGCCTAAAATACATTAAAGCCTGTAACCAAAGGTTTATACTAAGTCTACCACTCAGCCCTTGCAGTGTTCTTTTTGAATGGGACTGATGAGCTGTTGCCAGGACTTATGGGTATACATTGACTAAAAGCATTGCCATGCAGTAAAACAAAAAAAGAGAGTCAAACTTTGGTAAGAGCTGGTTACACTACAGACAGCACTCTGAATTGTGTCTGGGATATTCAGAGCAGCACTAGTGTACTGCCACTGGAAATTTTGGATTAAATCAATGTCGAGCTCTGGGAGTACAAGATGAGAGTGGTTTTTGTTTGGTAGTGTTTGCTTTCAAGCAGGCGGTTACAGCGTTTCTTAAAACCTTTGCTTGTGTGCATTTGTCTGAGGACACTCTATTATAGTCAGGAAACTTCAGTTTTGCATATGCTGGCATTGTGCTGCTCCTGGGACGTGTGAGCCAGCCTGGTGTGATCTGCACCTGCCTGCACACCAGCTTGCAGAGGGGTTTACCAACAGAAAATCCTTATTCAAGCCTACTAAAAAGTTTTGTAGAAGTATGTCAATGGTATTTAGATTTGTGGAAATAAATTACTTGAATCATTCCTTGAGATTCAGTCAGCACGTGTAAGCTGTAATGTTATGATAAATTATATTACAGTATTTTTTTGTAAAATAAATACTGAAACACATCCATATGAAACACTTCTGTGGGTTCAGAACTGAATATTTTGCAATTACTTGCTGTGTGAAAATTCTGAGTATTCAGTGTTTTTTCCAAAGATTCTAAATCTTGCCATTTTCTGAGGAATAAATATGTTTCCTGTTGGCCAACTATAGTTTCTCACTAACTGCGTTAGTCAGGTGCTGAAATGGGAGAGGCGGTAGAGAAGCTGGACTGCATGATCATAGAGAGTATCCCATCACCACCTTCAGTATTTTTTTCTATAATATATACATACTTTAATGATTTAACAGCTATATTGGTGTTGTGGTTTGCATGGACTACTCTTTTAAGTGTGCTAAGTATTAGCATTCTTGTTATAGATTAGTGTAAACTATTACACTTAGTCTGCTACATCTGTAAGCTGTTTATCTGATTAGCAAAAATTTTAGAACTTAGGAACAACTTTTCTGTTAGTTGGTTATTCTGAAGGATCCTCATTTAGTAGCTCCTTCCTGCTTAGCAGAACACTTAAACATGGACTTAACCTTAGTCATTCACTTGAATTTAATAACAGTAAATACTGGCTGATGTCGAAGGTACCTTCTTGAGGACCTATGATTGTATCATAGACCCAGCATGTATAGGTGACCTGATACACAACAATATCTGTTCTGTTACTAACCAATGAATGTTTTCTTATTCTTGAGAATTTGTAATAATCTTCTCTTAGTTATTTAAAGGAATAGTAATTGTGCCCGCACATGATATGAATACCTGAACGTTTGGTGTAGAAGCAAGAGTAAATTTTGGTTAAGTACAAATTTTGTAAAGAAAACTTCTTTATAAAAGAGAGGGTAGAAACAGAAAAGTGAACAGCATGTATTTGTGGGACATCTGCTGTGACAGACACTACCAAATCTCTTACATCTCTCTCCAACCTCTACCAGGATTTGTTTGAATTGTCGGCAGATGTTAGTTACATATTTTTGGAGCATCGTAAATCAGATGAGTTAGTATGCTACTGCTTGCCTCATCTCTTGAGTCAATGTAATAAATTTACTTATTTTAGAGACTTGCGGTAACAGGCAGCTTTTCAATTTGTCCAACGGCATGAAAATAGAAAGTGTAATACCAGACAGGAAAGCAATCACTCCATACCCTTACATGTAAGTAGAACATGTTCTGCGGTTTATAGCTTTACATATTTTGAGAGAGGTATTTATGGTAAGCTTTTTGTAGGGAGGTGAGTTACACTCCCTATGTATTATTACTTCCATTTTTTCCTCGGTATAGTCAGCCATTTCTTCCTTTAATTTGTGTAGCTTCTTTTTAACAAGGTTGAAGAAATTGTAAACGAAAATTAACAGAGGACAAAAGGATCAATGTAGCATCTGAAATCATGTTTCACTCATACTTTGTGAGTGAGACAGTCTCTAATCGATCATGCCTTTTATTTGGTGTGTCAAGGAAGCAAAGGTAATTGCTGAGCTCTCACAGAGCAGAGTAACAGAGAAAATACCATTATATTGTTGAACTGACACCTTTTTCAAACTACTGGTGGAATATGTACATTCTTCTTTTTTTTTTAATAAACACCCTAACACTGTCTTATGGAAGAAAACCCTCCTAGCTGTGATTCCTTAAGATTTTAGTCCCTCTTATTTGGGTTAGTTTGCAGACATACGGACCCAAATGGGCTTAGCTGACATTCTGTTGAGACCCAGCGGTGTTGCATAGCATGCTCCAAAGCTGGCAGGTAAATTCTCTCACTGTCTGCAGCTCCCAGAAGTTCATCCAGATGAGTACCATCTCAACTACATTTCTGTCTGCCGTCCACCCTCCTTTTTTCTTTTAAAGCAACTGCCTCACAAATGGCTATGAAGGTCACTTAAGCTGTGTGTGGTGTTACTGTGAAGAACCTGAGGCCTGATGATGTTGAACAGTCAGTTCTGCTGGCAAAAAGAAAAATGGAAACCCCCTTGTGTTCCATGGTCTGCTTATGCTTGATATTTTATATTATATTTTATTTATAGATTTGTTACTGTTTATTGGGTAGGTTGGTGGGTTTTTTTAAAGCCTTAGCTCCTGGAATACTAGGAGTCAAAGAAGATCTTAGGTTTCATTTTAAAAAATGAAAATGTCTACATCCTTATTTTCAAGAAAACTTGGAAAACTAATCATGAACTGGGCAGATTTTAATTTTTATTTTTAAAAAGCAAATATAACATTCTGAGCTCTGGACTCATCCTTTTTTGTGTGGTTGGAATTTTTCACAAGAAGGCTCTAAGCAATGACCCACTAAACCTGTCATCCTGGTTTTGGGTGGTATAACTCATAATTTGGATGCTTGGTGTTTTAAAAAGACTGTAGAATAAGAAAAGCTGTATCATTCTAGTAGCTACTCTGTCTCTCTCGGTCTTTTATTGAAGAATATTTGCCTACAGGCATTCCCCGTTTCCTTTGCCTTCTTTCTTCTATAGATTTAAAAAATACTACATGTATTCCTGCGGCCGGCTTTGTATTTTTCCACAATCCCCTGTTCAGTGGCAAGGACTGTTTATGGCCTGAATGTCAGAGGGGTGTGCACACACGATTTACCTACTGAGCAAGAGCTAGCTTTCATGGAGTGGCACTTCTGTGTGTAGATTTACTTACACGGGAGACTTTATTCAAATCTCTTTTACAGAATGATTCAGCCAGCAGCAAGTGATAGCTGATAAACCTGCAACAGAAATACTTGACACCAGCTACTCAAAATACACTAATCCATAAAATAAACAAATAACTCTCACGTAAAAGCTTTAATAATCATCAGAAAAAAACCAAAACAATTACACGGTAGTTATTCCAGAGTGCAAATGTAAACTCTGTTGTGACAGCATGGAGGCTTTGGATATATACTGCTAAGGGAACTTGTTGCACTGCCCAGGCCAGTGGGGGCTGGAAGTGACAATCCAGTGCTGCCTGCAGCTTCGCCTGCCATGGCTCTCCTCCCTGTGGGGCTGGCCGAGCCTGTGCCCTGCCATAGCCAGCTTCTTGGCTCCAGCACGACTTCTGGCTCCAGTGGGCTCAGGAGGGAAGGGGGAAACTCAGGGTGTCCCCATGGGTGAACACTACGTGCAGGCTCTGGGGGGAAGTGCAGCAGTGAGGGCAGTGCAGCAGCGGGGCAGCCACCGATTATACCAGATCGAAGAAGCACTATGGGCCACATGAGGAGGGGCTGGCTCCGATGAGCAGCGAGGCTTGTCACCCACTGGTGGCACAGCCCTGGGTTGTGTGGCTTTCCAGGTCAGGACTAACACGGACAGCTGTGTGATTCTGTGCCCTCAGCCTTGGCCATGCCTGGGACCAGCCTTCTTTCCACTATGGAGGCCTACCTAGTGGTTGCCCAAGTGAGGGTAAACTTCAGAATTCACAATTGCCAAAAAATCAGGACTTTTTAGCTGGCAAGCAGAAATAAAAAAAACCAAAACCACAACACCTGAAAATTACCGTGGCCACAGAAGTGCCTTTTAAAAACTGTTTGGGAAAGAAAGGGCTGACACAAGTATTTATCGTAGCTGAATCTTTTGTAACATAGCTTTAACTCTGAAAGACCTTGTGGTTAATTGATATAGACCTCAAGGAAGACCTCAGTTTAGACTCTGCGGTTGTTTCCTATTTCATACAGCTTAGCCTAGAGATGAAACCTGCTTCTGTCAGAGAGTCCTTAATTTTATTTGCTTGGCTCCTGAAAGCCAGTAAAATCTGCTGTAGAAACAGAATTTGCGAATGAGCTCATTCGGCAGAGCGAACATAAAAAACCCGTGCAGGTGTGCAAATGCTCGCAGCTGATGCTGGGATGCTGCTGTATTTCTTGGCACTGAGTTAATGCACAGCCGTTTTTTCTGGCCTGTTCCCAAACCAAGAGCTTAGATTGTGCTGGGTGTTGGGAGGTAGAAGGCAGGGCTTAGTGTTTTTAAAGCTGCCCCCTTCAGCCAGGGCTCACGCAGTCTTGCTGCAGCAGATGGAGGGAATGGTACCAGCCCACGAAGTGGCACCCTGGCACTTGCAGCTGTAAATAGCTGTTTCCAGTGAGCTATGTCACAGATTATAAGTAAGATGTCTCATAACCTTTAGTTAGTGGTGAACATGCTCCACCACTGACTGTCATGCATAGGACAAGGAGATGCACAAGGCTTAGCGCATTTTTCCAGAGTAGTTTCATGTGAAGAAGTCCGGTTGCATAGACCAGAGAAGAGGGAGCGCTGGAAGGCATTTAGGATGGCTGCATGGCATCTGTGAGAAGCTGCTGTGTCAGGGTAAGACAGAGTGTCCTGTCAGGAAATCTGCAATGAGGAGGAGAAAATGATGCTCCTCCATGATCCGTATATCCGCTTCCAGAATCAAAGGAAAGTAGGTCTGGAAGAGATTGTCTACTGCAGACGTTCCTGATGCCTCATCTACCTTGGGGAGCCACCAGCAGTAGAATCTGTTCCATATCCCAGGCCATACAGTTGCTTTGAAAGCAAAGTAAGTGTCACAATCTGGGGACATCTTTTGCTGTTTTTAATGTGCTCTTAAAAACCTCGAGTGATGAAAGTTCTCTAGCCATCCTAGGAAATCACTCCTGTTGCCTCTCCTTCTTTGTAGAGGAATGCAGGCAGTGAGGTTGATGGGCATTGATGGTATGCAGCTGTGGCCTTGCCTCAGCGACAGTGGGTTGATTGACATGGATGATGTGCAGGTGTAGCTCGTTCCTGCCAAGTGGTTAAATAGCCCCGAGGATGGTGGGAGAGAGGTTGGATGGAGGAGGAGCAGTGTGGTCTGACTTCTGGAGGAAGGAGATACAGCATGGGCAGTAGAATCTGACCAATGGTAAAGCCTTGTTGCAGCATTTTTTCATTGCCAGAAAGTTTTGCTGTTGAATGAATGTGGAGATGTGCCTAGAGGGTACCTGGCTGTGAGACCTGTGGAGGTGGTTCCTGAGGAGATGCCTAGGACCTTGAACAAGCAATAGGAGGTTGAGAAACTGAGGTTGGCTATGGGAACCTCTATGCGGTATTGAGTTTATTTGCAATTAGCTGGTCAGGTTGCTGTTGTTGCCCCTACTGTGACTATTATTCCCCACCCTCGCTACTCTGCCCCCAGGTTGATCTCCTATCTGTATCTGGCTTCAGCAGTGGCAGGGGGAGAGAGCAGGAACTCTGTGCACTGGGGCTTTTTAGTCTGGTAGTGAATGCAGGTGACTGCTGCCGAAGTCCATGTTCTGTCAGCCTTGCCATACCCAACTCACAGCAAGATCATGCTGTAGTCTCTCTACCCCTGTTTCCCCATCTGTAAAACAGAGATTGTCCAGCCCTGATGGGAGCTTTGCTAGGCTAAGCGTGTTTAACTTCCAAGCCAGTAATGAGGGACCTCTAACTGGTAGAGAGGGGCTGCCGGAGAAAAGGGAAAGGCTGTTTGGCCGCTAAAAAGAGTCTGCGTGGTGGCATCTAGTGCACAACGGGAAGAATTACAGATGTCCAGTGATCCTCCAGCTGAGCTGGGGTTACGGAGAAAGCTGCCTTGCAGGGAGGGGCTGGGAGCCTGTTTCTTCCTCTCCTTGGCTCTCCAGAGTGGAGCAGGGGACCACAAGTTTTAGGACAACTCAGAGCATCACAAGCTGCTACTGTGCTTTTGCCTGTGAGCACTCAGTCATCCAAACGCAGAGTTCTGACAGGAAAAAATAAAGGAAAATCTAGTTCAGGCATTTGTAGAGGAGAAGAGGGTGTTGTCAGTGTTCGTGATGGTGGGAGCTGCTGATGGGCCAGAGAGGTCATAGCTGTTTTGACTGACAGGGGTAAGTGTCTGGGCACTCCAGCAGCATGTGCTTGTCTCTGTCCCTCTTTGAACTGGAATGCACCGGGTGCCAAAACAAACACATCACAGCATCTGGCCTGAGTCTGGACTCAGAACTCCGTGCAATGTCACACTTTTTCGCACATATGAGTAACAAAATCAGCGTGTAAAAATGGCAAAGGAGAGGAACTGAGGAAGCCTGGGTCAGCATTCTTGACCCAGGGAAGACCAAAAAGGATGGTGATGCAAATAAGAAATGTGAAGAATCACTGTTGGGTACAAATGGAAGTCTGATTCCATTTGATGTTTTGGTTCTTGCATGATAAAGTAATCCTGGTGAGTATCACAGTGTGATTATTAGTGTATGATCATTTTCAGCAGAAATTTGTGAAATATATGTGCACATGCATATATATATACATGTATGCTACACTGTAGTATTTTCATAGCAAACCAAGTAGAGCTCATGTTTTATTAATATCAAGACCTTATGAGGTTATTTTTGTTGGAACGTTTTTCATGTATGAGAGTATTTATTCATATATTCTAGATAAATACAGAAAACTGAGAGAAAAATTTACTGTATTTTGTTTATAATAACAGAAGACTTAATTCTACTTTTATTGAAGTTGATAATCCTTCCATTGTAGTGGTCTGAGCAGAATTGACCCCAGAAAGCTTCAGTTTCTAAATGATTTCATTAATGACAATAGGTCAAGCAAATCCTCTTATAGAAATACTGGAAACTCTTGGATTTTGCCCTAAAGAAGTGGAAGTCAAAGTTCCATCCTAGCAGCATGGATAATCAACCACATCCTTATTCCTTTTCCTTTCCTGTGTATTAGCACACATGCACAGCTTGTAGGTATTGGTTGAAGCCTTTAAATCCCATTGATTCTGGCTCTGGAGGCCCAAGATCCTTAAGCATGCAAATCAGAGCCACCTAACGCTGAAGAGGAAGGGAATAATAAGTTTGTCAGAAATTCAGTTTCAGTTGTCACAAAATGGTTCATTAATTTGGTTGGAATAATCCATTGGATAGTTTTATTTTAGAAATTTATTGTGCTGCAGTTTAGATTGTCAGAGATAGTATCTCCTCCCTTCTGTCTGCTTTTGGTAGGCAGGGAATGGCTGGTGGAGTAGTCAGGCTTCATTTGTTACCCTCCCTGACGAGACGTGACCAAATGTCTCTTAGCTTTCCAAATACCGCTTTATCTACCAAGCTACTAAACATCTCAGGCCCTTTCACACTGTTCCTACAAACACATTATTCGGCCGCCCTGATGTACATGGCCTTCCTTCCTTTCTGACAGGAGTAAAAGAGTGGAGCCTATACTGAATATTGCTTTAAAACTGTTATTTCCTTGGGCTGCAATATCTAGTTGAAAATCCATTGTCTCAAGACAGAGAATGCTCTAAAGAAGATTGCCCACATCTGTTTCTCTTGTCTGTACACATCTCA
This sequence comes from Falco biarmicus, assembly GCF_023638135.1. Classification (NCBI taxonomy): domain Eukaryota; kingdom Metazoa; phylum Chordata; class Aves; order Falconiformes; family Falconidae; genus Falco; species Falco biarmicus. The sequence continues at coordinate 61,546,003 of NC_079293.1, read as the reverse complement.
TTCATCTGATCTGGATGATCCATGGGAATATTTTTTCTAGATGAAAGGGGGATGCAGTGCTTTGGGGAAGTGTCTCTTCATCCAGGATGTACTCAAAGGTGTGCTTTGCTCCTGGAAGCAGAGGAGATTGGACCCAGTTTACTCTGTTTCTTTGTATTAAATGGTTATTAAAATAAAAAGGATTTTGTAGTAAACGATGTATTTCTTTTGAGGTCTTTATAATCCCCTTGGCTAGCATCAGATTGGGTTTTGCAATAGAAATGCTGTATTTATTTATTTATGAAATGGAAGGATGTTTGATGACACTAGCTGCACAGTTGAAATCAGTATCTGGTAGAAACAAATTCTAAAAAAATTTAAAAATTCACACTATGATTGTGAATTGAGGCTTGTTTTTTTTAAAGCTTTGCTTGAGATCACAAGTAAAACCCTTTAATTTCTCAGGTAGAAAAAGAGCCACAGCTCTGGAAGAACTCAGTTAGCAGTAGCTCTTTGACAAATTGATTTCAGAGCCTGAACAACTCCACTTCGTAGTTACTGCTACTATTTGAAGCCTGTACTTGGAGCGTCTGCAGCTGCCTGTACATTGATTTTGACTGCAGTTAGCTAGGATGAGAAAATTAAGTGATGCTGGATGCTAAATTTGTTATGTGCAAGACTTCTCCTGCTGCCTCCTGGTGTAAGCACCAGTTACTTAACACATTCTGCACCTCCTTTCCAGTTCTTGTGTCTACCACAGGCATGTTCTCTGTTACAGAATAAGATTAATTTTTCATCATTAAAAAATAATGCACTGTTCCTAATACTAACACATTAATTGTTTCAACAAAGAAGCAGTCCAGTTGTGGTCATTCTTTATTCCATCCATCTCAGCCATTAGTAAATTTGAGAAGGGCAGATGTAAGGTAGGGCTAGAGTGTGCACTGCACCAGCAGGGTCAAGCCCAGGGCAGACGTGGAAGGTGCTTGCTGAGCTGTGGAAATGGTCCCTAACAGGAAAGGCCATCTGGCAGGGGAGTCTGAGAGGGGTGGGAAAAGACTTTCCCCTTGCTGGGTAGTAAAAATGCAAACATCTTACATTGTCTGCCCAAATGTGTATTGCCTAGTGATTTCTAGGTTTGCTTTACAATGCCTTCTACTTGGCTGTTTTAATCTTTCTCCTAGTCTTCCATCCTTTTGTAAAGGCATTGTGGATATCAGGGTAGATGAAATGGCTGTTTGAATAGCTCCTGAAAAAAAGAAGTGTGAGACAGAAGTGCTCAGAAAGAACATTTCTCTTATTCCTGTGAAATCGGTCATCTGTGTCTGGAAAATTAAGAGTTGAACTGTAAGGAGATTGCAGATTATAGAGCTGTCCATTTATACAATGCGAGTCCAAATCAAAGCCTTCTAAAATCAGGACAGATACTTGACTACAGTTATGAGAACATCATATGAAGAACCAAATTTTTTGTTAGCATAATCTGATCCTCCTCCATTGTTGTTGGATGAGTAATGCCATTTATGCTCTGCATAATGTGGTCTGTAACTGTTTGTCCCCTGACTTTTGTTTATGAAAACTTGGAGGAAGTCTTTCAGCATCAATGAAGTTACAGCTATGTGAAAACAATTTAAAGGTGTGGAAAACCAGTGGTTTTGGACAGACCGTATTGATACTGATGGGGGCAAAGGCAGAAGTCAAGGAGCTGGCAGAGTATCAGTGGGCAGAGAGCTTGTCTGCTCCTAAGGAGAACTCTAACTGCGATGTGCAGCTGAGGTGGTTCCTGATCCCCATCAGAGCAACATAAAGGCACCAGAAATGAAGTAGTCTAATCACAAATTTGCTGCAGGTGTTGTGTGGATTGAGTTAGGAACGAGGCATCACCAGTGTGAATTTAGCTGACCCATGAAACATTGCTATCGGAGCAAACAGCACAGCAGCTTGACTTGTTGCTCTTTGGGTAGGATGATAGTGCAGAGCAGAAGCACAGTTCACACAGTTCTCCTGTGTTTGGGAAAGAAAGGGCTTCGTTAATGCAGCAGTGTGTGGTGTTCGCCATATGATGTCAAAAGCAAGGTTCAGCCGGTTTGTGTTACGGTGAAGAAGTGACAGTCCTAACATGTGGTGGTACAAGAGGAGTTCTGCTAGGGATGTGCCAGTGCCTATGGAAACCACCTGACAGCTGTGCTGCCACCTGTGGTTTCTTTGTCCCTGTTGTTGTTTACTTGACTGATGGCACCTGTCAAGGGCAATATGTGTACAAATATCATGGTTTTTAATGTGGTCACTGACAGTCGTCTGTGATTCTCAGGACCAATGTGCCCAGTCAGTTAAAATGAATGCTCTTTCAGAAACCCAGGGTGTTACCTTCCTAGTCCATCTTTACTTTGTCCTTTTGCTAGACATTGTGTCCCTGCTGTTTGCTGTCAGTCAGTGGCTACTGGATTTTCTACACTGTACGTGATACCCTCTCTTCTGCTGGGTACTGGTAGAGTGCAATCAATTGACTTGGGGTCCATAGCTCAGTGGCTGTTGTCTGTCAGTGGGGCTGTGCTACTGCCACAAGCAGAACTATTTGCATCCTTGCTAAAATAGTGGCTGGGCACCACAACACCTTTGTAAAGGCTTTTTCCTGTTTTTTCTGCTCCAATTTTAACTTTTTCTCTCCTGTTAACCCTGTTGATGATGATGGATGATTGGAAACAACTTCAGCTGCCTTTCTTCCTTCTTTGTTCTTTCTTTTCATTTAGTAGCTCTTTTTTGTGTACTGGGAGAAGCCCAAACTAGCAAATAAAAGAAGATCATGCATTGCATGTATTTTGGTATGTATCTACTGTCAATTCGTATGCAATATGGAAGGATGGGAAGTGGTTTTTCAGGATTCAGCTGGAAGAAACCTTAGTTTGCCTGCAGCTGCTGCTCAGGGTTTCCTTCAGTTTGTAGCTATTTGATTAGAGTGGTTTTAGTCCATGTGCTGCAAATAACCAGTCTGTGGTCCACATTCAAGTATATTTGGCCAACTGCTATTATATTTGAAAAAAACTAGTTTTGCTTTCTAAATACTCATGAACATATAATGTTTTTCCCATACTATGAAAACTATGCTTCTGATAATGTGGAGTGGTATTTGTTGTTGATTTACTTCATTAGAAGGCAGGGCCCTCCCCCATGCCTGCCTACGTGCCAGCTGACCAAAGCAGGCATTTCTGCAGTGTTGACTGCTATAGATTGCTTTGGCTGAGAGATCTTGAAACGGAACATCTCTTGGGTGAGTTGGTTTTGGTTTTGTGGGTTTTTTTTAATTCTATTCTACTGACTAGCCTGAATGCCTGAGTACAATCTGGCTCATCATCAGGATATTTTATCTTGGTGCTGACAAGTGCCATCTTCTGTGCTGTTGCAAGATTTTTCTTTGGGGAATGTGGTGAGAAAATCCAGCCATCTCGGTGAGTAGATGAGGCTGCCAAGTTGCAAATGCTAGAGCTGCTGTAGATGCAGTAGGAGACCGCCAGGCGGGGGAGGAAAGCGGGTCCCTTTTCGTTGCACACCTGTATAACACAATCATGGAAATGAATACAAAGGGCTGTTTTTTAAAGCTCTTTCTGAATAGTGGCAGTGTGTATTGGCCATGAATCTCAGGACCTCGGAGAGTTTGGGCTTTAGAAATTTAACAATAGATGTGTTTAAAAGGCAATAAAACCTGATGTAATGCTAAACTGGAAGTAGGGAGGAATCTGAAAAATAGCTGCTTTCAGGAGAAACCGAAGCAGTGGAGAGGAGCCAAGGTTTTGCATGAGAACAACCGTGATAAAATTTTGGTCTGGGAAGACTTAATGACTGTGCTTTCCTGTTGTTGCTATTTTTTAGTTAGTTAAAAAATACTTGGCCAATGACAAGTGCCTTCTCTCTGTGGTTACTTGTGCAGTGGTGTGTTTAGGGTTGCTCGATGATTATGCTTTGAAAATGAGAGCAACTATGGACTGAGACTGGTACCTTCTCTCCCACAAATAACAGAGATCAGGACATACACCCCAGACCCCTCCTGCCCACCCACCTCTTTCTTAAACCCACTCACAACCATGAATTGGCCAAAATGAAGTTTTCTCACCTGATTCCCTTTTCCTAAGGTTGTGTTATTGCCCAGAGACCCACCACAGGCAGGAATGTTCCTCTTCCTCCACACTCAAGCCTGCCTGCCTGTGGGGACCCCCAGCGCCCCAGGTCTGCAGCCAGACCCCTCCATCCCAGGGCAGAACTGCCACATATCAACAGCCCACAGAAATACATGCCTGGCAGTCCACAGGTGCGTGTGGAGCTCCTGTTTGGCACTGACATGCTTCCCACCATCTTTAGTTTGCTATTGCCCGAAGTGGATCAAAACCCAGCTACCCTTCTTTGCACAGTCAAAAATAATTCAGGGATGAGTAAACCGGTCTGTTGGCTGCGAGCCGGGTTGCTGTGCCCATAGAATCTGTAGTGTTGTCAAGTGCTGAAACTGCAACACCACTGTTCCAGGCAATGTGGGAAGACTGGGTTGAAACTGTAAGGAAAGATTAAGCACTGTGTCCTGTGAAGCTGTTTACTTAGCTGAAGAATCTGGTCGGAGTTTAAAACTTGATCATTGACAGTTGTGGATGCCTTCAGTCTCATCTGCTCAGTTTGAGACTTTCTAGTGGGTTGCTCGGAGAAGGTGCAAGCAGAGAATTTCTGCAGCGATTTCTGAAAGGCTGAGCTGGGCACAACTGAAAAGCAGGCTACCCATCAACTTTTCCAAAAGTGTTGACCCAGTCATTTCTACCCATTGCAAAGGTATACAATGCAAACCTTCCAGTCTTCCTAATTTTTTCAGTGTCTGGTAGATTACTCTTAATAATAGCACAGGAAATTTAAACAGTATTTCTGGACAATTGTAGCACTTCTTGGATGGTTAAAATTTAATATCCTGCCATTTGTGGTATGATACCAATACCCATGGGTATACTTCTGCCCTGTCTTATTGCTTAATTATATCAGTTATGAATCAACCAAAAGAAACAGCAGAATGGATGTGGAATTCTTGATTTAGGTAGATAAAGGGCTAAAGAAAAGAATAAGGCTGGTGCTTAGCTTCTAAAGAAACTGGCTGCTCACAGACAAAATAAAGGGTAGAGACTTCAAAATGACAATTAAACAGTGAGTTAAATGAGGCTACTATGCACAGCTGTCAGTATACTAGTCTTCTAAAGTTAAATCTAACTTCTTGCCTGTCAAGTGTACTTCAAACTGCAGGGTTTTTTTTGTGGTCTGCATGTACAAATAGGATTTCTTGTGTAATATACCAACTATACAAGACAAAATTTAAGATCTCTTGCTACTCAGTTCTTCTGTTATGATATTCTTCCATATCATTGCTTAAGTCTTCATTTCCAAGTTTCATTAACAGGAGAAAGGAGAAAACACATTGTTTTGGAGGCTGGGTAATAAAAAGGCAGTTCAATTTCCTGCAATATGTGTTAGTTAAAGATATGTATTTAGAAAGAAGAAAAAATTGTTTTTGCTGAGAACAGTGCAGTACATGCAATGCCACCTGCAGAGAGGAAGGTTTATAATGATCACATTAAAAGGAATCTCAAATATGGCTTAGAAATCCCACAGTCGTGCATACCCCTGAAATTTTAATGTATCCAAAGGAATACCCTAACCTCCTGTCACTCTGTAAGCTGTCTTATTGTAGTTTTCCCTTAATTGCTGCATCATGCCACAGCCTCAACATAGCATGGTAGAAGCCCATGCCCAGGAAAGAAGGTGCAGCAAAGCTGATAAGGGATCATACTCCAGTCTGTCACATCGTAGATGCATGCTCTAACCTTTAAGTTTTAAATTGCATGTGGGCAACTAAGAAATTAGGGTCTAGCTAAATACAGAACTCGGGTTGCCTAGAGAGCTTTGAAGACAAACAAGGAGGTGGGTGGCCAGCTACGTGAGCTGAGTGGGAAGTGGACTAGGACTTGAGTAGTTTGCATAAGAGCATTCAGTTTTGACTCATCCTGCTTATTAGACATACAAGTATAATTCCTTAGACCCGATCTGGAGGCCCTACAGCATCCTTACTGCATACGCTATCACCTTAAACTTTCTGACCCAAAGGATCTCTCCCCAGACTTTCAGCTGCCCTGACTGCCCTGCTGAGGGAATTACTCCTGCTTTGTTAGTGCCCAGGGCAGAGCTAATGAGCAGCGTCTGCTCCACTGTGACAAGAGAGCCTCTGTGGCTTAATGCAGAATTTCAACACTTGCTAATAGGACAGGTCACCAGGGAAATTGTGCTTCTTTCTTAGAGTTAAAAATCTCTGATTTTGTTCAAGCCTTTCTGTTTCAAACAGGAACAGATGACACCAAAGACCCAAAGATTGTCCTTCTTAACAATAGGGAATCTGACATGGACTTTATTTCTTTCAAATAACATGGCGACTGGAGGAAACATGCGCTTCCTGAGGTCCAGAGCCATCTGCAAATCCTTCAGAGTGCACACACATTTGCAGTGCCTGGAAGAATTATCATTACATTCATCTTTTCTGTGTCAGGATATAAATGATGCCTCTCAAGGAAAATTACTATGTCAACAAAAGTAAGAAAGTATAATTTTCAAGTTAGTTGAAATTGAAATAAGGTACCTAATGGAATGGATCACTTACACATGAAGCCTAACAATCTGGCCTACAGTGTTGTGGTTTATAAACTGGGGGAGGTGGGGTGGAAGCGGGGAGGAAGCCAGCTCTAGGAGCTCTGCCTGCCACCAACGTGAGTGCATCCTTACTGTCCATTGAAATCCATCCCTGAACTGCTCTGAGGGTACCCTAGAGAAAAGACATTTTTTCAGTGTGTGAACTATATATAATACGTATCACAACCATTTTCTCCAGAGCATGAAATTAATAAAAATTTCTACAAATAGTTCTAATTTTTAAAGTGAAATTTTAAAACCATTGTTTGGTCTATTGGCATATTTCAGCTAAGTTATTTTTTTCTTCTATATTTAGTTGTTTGGGTTTTCTTCTTTTTTGGTCCCAGTGTGAACAGAAGTTCATGTTGGTCCTTTTAGTAATGAGATTTGGACTGCAAAACATGGGAAAATTTGATTTATATATAGTGTACATATATAAATACACACATATATATTATATTTGATATCAAGCAGAGACATGACCAAACAAATCCAGAGATTATACAAGATTGGGACAGCCCCCCCGAACAATATTAGCAGGCACATTATATTAGCACAAGGGAGAGAATTTGATAAATAATGGTCAAATAAGCAGAATTTAATTTTATTGCTAGCACATACAAATATTTATTCCTGTCTTGAGGGCTTTGAGTACAGAACTTCAAAGCAGCCAAGGTGACAGTAACTGATAGTGGGGCAGGCAGGTAAGCTGAGGAGTAAAAAGTGGAAACAAATAGGGAACTAGTGGTGTTTTAGCTGACAAAACCCAGGGATATTTATGTGAGCTTCTCAAGCCAGTGTCCCTGTGCAACACATAGGAGATGGTTGTGTAAAGATGGGAGCGTTGACAGACAAATAAACTTTTGTGATTGCTCATTAAGTATGTGTGTTTTTTTGGAAACTGTTTCAAAGCATGCAGTCTGATGCTGGTAAATTATCAAAGGAGAGTTGCTGTATGCAGTAAGACTCAAAAGCAAATCTTCATCCTGCAGACTTCATTCCTCCCTCAGGGCAGAGCATGTAACAGGAGAAGCCTTTCAGGGACTGTGTGCATCTTTCTGTAGGAATAGTTTAACATGTTTCTTTCATCCTAAACTACCGAACAAATAAAAGTGCATGTAGGAAAACCAACCTCCCAGATAAATGCAATGAACCATGAAGAGGAATCCTATTCCCTCAAAGTTATTGAGGATCAAATGTAGATATCTTTATGTCAGATAATGCCTTTCCGTTCTCTCTGAGCAGTCGTGATAGAATAAATGTTTCCAAGTGGCAGTCGCAGTGCCAAGCATGGCAATGCTGTCAGTAACCTGATTGAATCCGGCTCTCATACATTTAGATATAATGTGGTTTGGAAGCACATACTTGATTTAAAATACAAAGCATTTCTATTGAAATAAATGGTGAAGTTAAGCTAACAATCAATGATAGAAAAGATTCCACAGGTTTTTGCATTTCCCTCCTTTTTGCTTTTTACATTATTCACGGTTTCCACATTTCTTTTCCATTTTCCAGTGCATGCATACATGTACAATGAATTACTGTATAGTGTTTTGCTGTATGTGTATTTTAAGATCTTAAAAAATAGATACGCTACTGTACCCTGCTACATTTTCTGAGCTGTCTGTAACACTTCTGGGAATTCATCTTGCCCTTCTGTAAAAGAGATTTACTGTTCCCACCAGGACCTCTGAGGAAAAGAGTGATCCCATTTTTAAAGCAGGTTCTTCACATAGAATAAAGCCCTAAGGAATTGCAGAGCCAATAAAAGAATCTTCTACTTCCCCGCTGCAATGCCAGGCAGTGATTTTTTTATTTGGTGTCACTTTCAAAGCAAAATTATGCTGCAACAGTGTATTATAATAAAATAATTGAGTTTGTCAAATTTGTATTGTAAGTGCAATTTTCCCCCAGTCCCCTCATTTGTTTTTCTCTCCTGTAGGCAGAAATTGCAGTACAACAATATTAGAACATAAACTGTTGTTTGGTGGATATTGAGAAAACTCACATGACAGCTTTGCTTCTGCACTCTGGTTATGGTATACAAGCTGGTATTAAAGATTCAATAAAGGGACAACAGCCATTAAAGATTCATGGGTATGCATAAGTAGGGATGCCTTGGTGCCACCTTTTGGGGAGTTACACCAACTCCTCTGTCGCTGAAGAAGACACAGGCCAAGGCAGGCAGGAGTATCCTGTCATGCATTGCAGCCTCGCTAGCTGAGTTCCCCTCCGGTTCCCGTTGTGCATGGCTGGACATTTTCTCTGCTGTCCAGTTTTCTAACTCTCTCTAGTGCTGTTCAATAGCTTTGAGGTTTCACATTAGAGATGGTTAATGTGAATGGATTCTAATAAAGTGAAGTGATTAAGACTTACATGTATGTCCATCAGCTGTTGCTGAAAGTGTTTTCTGTTTCTGGATTAAAAAATGTTATACTTGCAAACTGGGAAGTTATGTGGGCCTTAGCAATAGGGTGATCTGGCAGTAAAAAAAGAAGAGATGTGCATGCTGGTTGAATGCCATAGGGGAAGAGGAGACCTGGAGCTTCCCGGGGCATGTGGGATGTTGATGAAACAGGGATTTTGGAAAAGCCAGAGCAGCAGGCCTGGCTGTGAGTCCCAGAGCCACATCCACCCACTGGGAGCTGGGCCACAGCTCAGACAGGCTTTTGGTACAGCAAAGGTGACTCAGAAAAGACCCAAAAGAAAGACTGGAAAATATTAAAGGGAAAGATTTGATGAATTTGCTCTGTTCAGTTTAATTTTTGCCTAGACTCAACAAATGCAGAAATTCATAGTCTAAGTGTGGGAGGTACTAGTAAAATTCTGTGGGAGCTTGCAATACCCTTCAAAGGGAAAAAAAAGGGGGGAGGTTTTTTCTTAATTTGTTACCGTACCTGTATGCTGGAAGGGAGAAGCCACAGAAGAAAAGATGATAACTTACTTGGGGACTATCTGTAAGTAGATACCTAGACAGCAGGAAATAAATGGTGGGGAAGTCTTTGGTCTGGCAAGGGTGGGCAGGGTCCAAGAGCAAGTGAATCAAGGTAAATGCAAACTAGAGCTTGGACAAATCTTTCCAACAGTGAAAACAATCAGATACTGGTACAGTTTATGGTGGATGCAGATTACTATCACTGAAAATTTAAAAGTCAAGGCTGGATTATTTTTTTCCCATCAAAATTAAAACCTTTATGTTTGTAATATTGAATTTTTATACAGTATTATCTGCTTGGTACAGATATATCTATGCAGCTTTTGCTGAAACCTTTGTATTTCTTTTTAGGAACCTTGTATACTTCAGAAATGAGTCACTTTTTCTAATTACTTGTAATTAATACTTCTGGTAAATGAATGGCATGTCTGATTATTTTTTGTTTCTTTGCTTGCTGCTTTTTCCAGAAATGTTTAGGAGAGATCTAATGCATTCATTAGCAAGAAGTTAACATTCATTTAATGTAATTACCATACTTTTTCCTAAGTGGAAAGATTCCCTTTTCAGACCAGAAAGCTGTGCTTTGATGAGCGGATCACAACATGGGAAAACTGACTTTGGTGAGGCGAGAGAAGGATGCTGAGAATTGCCTGAGGAGGGGGACACTGGAGCTTAGCATCAACCAGGGAGAAAATGGAGGGTAACACTATATGCAAATACTTCCTTCTTTTAAATATTAAAATGTCAAAGGTGTATTCATCCAGTAAAATAATTACCTTTCACCAAAAGCAAAAGGAAAATTCATGGGTTTGCTCACTGAAATATTGCTGAGTTTCACAAAAAGAGCTGTTGTTGCTCCCCAAAGGAGAGGGCTTTATGGCTGCGTAGGATTCACATTATGCAGGGAGCATTTTAGTTTCATTTGCTAATTCTCACAACTGGCAATTTCCTCAAAAATCTTTTCACTTTTTCTAAGGTGGTCTAAAGCATCCATTTGAAAAGCTAAGCAAAGTCAGAAAGCCGAGGCACTATTCAAATCACACTTAAAAAGTCCATCTGGGTTATAGACTTTGTACACACGGGTCAGTTTCAGTCACTGCTGCTGCTAATTCGTCCAGGACATGGTTAATCAATTGTCCTTTCCACTATGCCTGGTAAGTCACTTCATGTTAGCTTTCAGAGATAGACCCAATGTCAAGAGGATAAAGAAAGGCAGGAATGCACGGCTTGTCTTTCGAAAACATGGGTCATGGCCCCTTTCACAATGATGCTCGTGAAGTGGAGGATAAAGTTCCTGAACTGAAAAAGGGGTTGGAGCAGATAACCCAACAGGACAGGAATATGCCCATTCAGGCTTTGTCCTCCCCTAGTGCTGGAGATTTTTACTGGAAGTGATGAGGCACAGATGACTAAGCTGAGGCCCCATTTCATCACAGCCATTTTAATACCCTTTCATAATATTTGTTGTCTTCACTTTCAACACCTTTCCCAGCATAAACAAAGATTTAACGTTTGTTAAAGTTGCCCTGTCAGCATATCTCTTTTTGTTGTCTTTGTTCAGCTCAGGGCTGACCGAGGAAGTATGCTTCTTAGAAATGGTGGACAAAATAGAGCAGGAGGGAATGGCTGAGGAAGGCCTGTCAACCCAGGCTGCTGTGACAAATTCTTTGTATGCATATGTAGCCTTTCAAAAAGCTGAGAGTGTTAAGAGGGGAAATTTGCTTCCCGGGACTGCTGAAATTAGGAATAGAACTAATTCTAATTTCATTCTAAATGATTGCATTATAAGACTTGCATGGATGCCCTTTTGCTCATTTCCTTGCTATTTTTTTTCACCATTTACTGCTAGCCTTGTATACCCTTGTAGCAGGCACAGTTCTCAAAAAGAAGGAAAGTGGGAATAAAGAAGCTCTTTTCTTTTCTCTTTCCATCAGCTAAACTTCCCATAGAAGCTGAACAACATCCTCTTTATCAAGATTATGGGTTTCCAGATCTTGGCATACTATTTCTTTCCTTTAGTGCATGCCAGCAAGCTGAACTAAGAGCTATAAAAGTAGAGAATAAGACATGTATCGGGGCGTGCTTACTCCCGTACATCAAGAGCATTTATGAGTAAGGCAAGTGGGATGTAAGTTGCATTTTGATCTATGAACAAAGCATACCTGTGTTTCAAAAGATGACACATCTGTAGCATTCTGCCTTGCACTTGAAGAAATTGATATTAATCGTAGAAGTCTGCCTGGAAGAAAACAGCTGTCAGTCTTTTGAGCCACTTTAGAACAAATACGGAGCCGAACTCTCCATCTTACCCGTAGCACAGCCCTGACTTGAATTGATTGGGGAATGTAGTGCTTAGACCTTGCTGTTGTGGAAATACGGACTGATAGGCCTTTGCATTATTTGTGCTAAATACATACTGCTGAATCATGAGGAGGCTTTTATGGAAAAAGCCACTAAGAAATGAAGCACTTCATGCTAACAGCCTGAGTGATTTTTAACTCCCATTGACTGATGTAGGAGGGTATGGCAAGCAGTGTCCCGTGACATCAGGCACTGTGTTTGGTTCTAGTACACTGAATGACTCAAACTTTAACGTGAAAAGCAGCGGTAGGACAAGTTGTGACTTGGCAGGTTTGGGCTGGACATTAGGGTGCACTTCTTCACCAGGAAGTGTATATATATATATACTGTAGTATAGGAACAGCTTATCCAGAGAAGGTATGAGTTATCTACCCACAGAGGTTTTTAGGTCTAGGATGAGCAAAGCCAAGGCTGATATGATCTGCTGATAGTGATAGTCCTGTTGTGAGCAGGAGGCTGGACTAGAGGATCCCTTTGAATCAACATTTCTATGATTCTGTGGCTTAGTAAAAATATATGAACTATGCAGTCATTTTCAATACACACTCTTTTTCAAAGATCAAAGTATAAGCCATTATTTTTCAGGAAAAGTAAACCAGGATCAACACATATTTTTGTTTGATAAAGTGCCAGCCTTTTTAATAGTGAAAATAAGGTTTATTTCCTTGGATCACTGAAGAACAGTACAACAGATATTTCAGTGAAGCAATCGGGAGAATTATTTTAATTTGAATCCAGCTGTTGTTACAATGAAATTCAAAAGGCAATGTGGGCCATAATAAGGAGCTAAAAACCTGTGGTTCAATAGTCAGTATTGATTTCTCTCTTACTGATTTCAAGGAAACTAAGATTTCATTCTATGGCATGAAGAGCCTCACAAGGCCTTTCCAGCAAGTAATTTCCTTTTAAGTCCTTCTCTGATAGCTCAAACAATATTTTTAAATTAATTATGCTGGTTCTTTGTGCAAAGATGATTTTTTAAATTTGTAATAGATGTAAAGAAGTATAGACTTTTTGCATGTTCAGGTGCAAAACCTCTGGTTTGCCAAAAGAAAACGAGTCTTTTATTACCAGGACAGATCAATTAGAATTATGTAACTCTAATAAGCTTTCTCATGGTTATAAAATTCTTTACCTGCTTGGGGGATTATTAAAAAAGTGTTATTCTTCTCTATCTTGAAAACTAAGTCAGAGCCATAGAAGCCCAATCCCCACTGATCACCATAGCAAGGTATTCATTTGTATGAAAACTGTGTTTTAGAAAACAATATTTAATCCATACAGTGAAAGATCAGGACAGATGGATAACAGTGAAACTCAATTTGATTTGAACTACAGCGAGTTTTCTAGGGATGGAAAATTTCCTGGTATTTAGTGGAGATGAGAAATGCCACTGGTCTTGGCATTACTTGCATTTGAATGGATTTCTCTGATTGAGTGCAAATATTCTTTAGATATTTCTTTGGTCCTCTTTGGTATCTCTTTTTAGTTTATCTGAAAAGTATTTCATAGTGTTTCTTAAAAGAACTCCCACAATATTCTACCTTCCAGTCAGTTGTGCTTACACGACTACATTAAATAATCAACAAAAAAACTTGAAGTGTATAATAATGAAAGAAAAGGAGACCAGGTGGGAATTTATGTGCAGCAAAAGCTGAGGACTGTAGAAGGCATGTGAGAGTAGGAGAGGCAAAAAGCAGGAGGAGAACTGATTTTGCTTTGCTTGGGGGTTTGGTGGTGGTGGTGTCCTGCAGAGACAGGAGGGAGTTGCTTGTTCATTTTGCTTCAAGAGAGACATTGTAAAAGTAGAAGTATTCTGAAAAAAAACCAGGTGGTGTATTGTATGGCAACGATGAAATACTTTCTGTTACAGCAGTAATTAAGGAAGATATAAACTCGAACCTGGATACTTGTAAATGAACAAGCTAATGCAATCTGCATCCGGAGGAGCTCTCTGTGTTGCTAATGCTGGTTTGCAGTGGGGGCGTTCCAGAGAAGAGGAATGAACTAGTGTTGTACTGGTTTATTAAAGACTAAACAGGTGATCCAAATATTCATTCTTCTGTCACCTTGCCATTGATCAGAAATTGCAGCAGATCTGGAATCTGATTAATCAAATATTAAGGAAAGATCAAAATAATTAGCTCTAATCAATGTGCTTTTATGGTTGAATACCTTTTATCAAAATAGCTTTGTGTCTTCTTTGAGGCAGTTGCTAGTTTAGGGACAGTCTTGAAGTTGCATATTTCAACTCTTCTCAGACTTTTCAACTTTTTGATTAAGAAAGTAGAATGATCAAAAATCAATATCGTACACACGTAAATGGTTTTAAAACTGGCTTAATGGAAGTTTCTTGTGTTTCTTGAACAAGCAGGATGGTGAATGTCATGCTGTTTTACATTATTATCAGTGGACGTGGAAGAAATGAGAAAATTATTCCACATAACATTTGCAGATGATGCAAAGTTAACGGGGGTGATAACAGTTAACAGAAAAGTTGCTGTAAAGAGTGGTCTGCCCTGATTGCTGTGGACAAGATGCAAGACAGCATTAAGAGTTTGTATGAGGCCAGGTAAGAGGTTATATGTAGGAATAAATACTGTGGGCCATGCTGACATGATCGTTGGCTCTATCCTAGGAAGCACTAACAGAGAGAGCTGAGACATCACATGTGGAATTAACAGGGTATGACCTCCTACTATGATTGTGTGGTGCAAAAGTGATGATGAGATTTTTTGATATGTGAAGAAGGGAATATTGAGGAGGGAGACTACATTAGCACACATTTTTGTTGTGTGACTGGTATTGGGACACTGTGTCCCATTTTGTTGTTCAAGATTGAAGAATTAACTAGAGAAGCATAAGGGGAGAGCCACAAAAGCACTAAGAGGAAAAATGCTTTATAGTGAAAGCCTGAAGAAACTTGGCCTGTTTAATTAAACAAAAATATGACTAGAGGGTGAGTTGGTAGAGTTTTGTATATGTTAAGCGAAAATTAGTAATAGAACATCAGGAAGCAGTGGTAGACTGAAAGCTGATGCTAGACAAATTCCTCCTAGGAATAATAGACACTGATTTTTAATAGCTAGGCAATTAATCTCTGGAGCAATTTGTCAAGTCTTTCCATTGCTGGACATTTTTAGGACAATATTGGATGCCTTTATAAAATATGTACTTGATTCAAACAGGAATTAATTCCGAGAGGTATCATGGCCTGCATTATGCCAGAGGTCAAACTAAATGGTCATGTGGATCCCTGCTGACATTTTAGCTTATTATATCTATGGTCTTTTGTTGGAACTTACACACAGCTCAAACGAGTCAAATGCAAAAAAAAAAAAAAAAAAGAAAAAAAAAAGAAAAAAAAAAGGTTAGAATCAGTACCTGCAGTAATTGTATTCATTTTCGTTTTCTTTTCATACATGTTAGCTGTAACTCTAACAGACAGCTTCACAGGAAAACTCTTTGTTTGCAAAAAAGCGATCTGTGGTAGCTTCCTGACAAGAGGCAGTTCAGCCAGGATGCCAGGTCACACCGAGCACAATTGGTTACACAGTCAGCCAGCTGCTGGTTCCTCATAAAGCTCTTCTGAGAAACTGATTTTCCTTCGGTGTATTTTGAGCTATATTTCCATTTTTTTAGCTAAACTTGAAGGTTATAGCTAGATTTTTTCCTTTTTCTTGTTTTAACTTCTTTTTGTATAATAGATGGCTGACAAAAAATGTAACACGACCTGGTGGTAGAAAGTTGAAACTACAAAAATTCACACTTGAAATAAGGTTCAAGTAAGCATTTCTTCAAACAACTTAATTAGGAATTTGACAGGTTCCCATGCTCTGAAGTCAAACAAAACTGGATGTCTTTCTGAAAGAGGCTTTTGTGCAAGAAGTGCTGATTTCAGTCATGGAGTTGCTCTGTGGAGTGTTTTGGTGTTATACCCAGGATTAGATTGCATGAAAGGATTGTTTCCATTTTAATTTTAATATCATAGCATGAAAAGTATCAAGCTGTGTATTTTTCTAAATATCATGTATTGCTCAGATTAGCTATTTGATGTGGAGCTGTCTGAATGATAGAATTGGGGTCAAAAGAATTTTGTTGGAAAAAATGAAGGAATTCAAACAGGCAAATACTGGACTTGTCAAGGAAGTGACAGATAGGAATTATGAAAAAAAAAATTTACAAATAATTCTGAGGCTGCATTCTGTCTTGTCTACATCTACTCTGTGATGGTTTACTCTTCTCAAAAGTGATTTAGGATTAAATATTGCATTGAACATTGAAAGTTCTGAGATAGTGGAGGGGGGGGGGGCGGAGTTTGAGAGGACTCACTAAGCTGATAGCCAGTGAAAACCTACTGAGATATGAAAATATGGAAACATTACTTCTTGATACTAGATGTGGAGTTAGCTGATGTGTAAAGAAGTTGCTGCTCTGGGAGTTTCTTCTCAAATTGTGAACCCTGTGTACTTCAGGTATGAAATTACACCTGATGGTTTTTTGGTTGATAATGAAACAAAAAAGTGCCGTGGCAATCTATGTTACCATTTTCTGCAGGGAATTCTCAATTACAGGAGAAATGTTTGGCTGCTGCAGCTTTCAAGCTTGACTCAGATTTCACTTTAAAGAATCTGGTTTTCTCTGTGTCCTTTTTCTCTGTGTCCTTTTTCATTTGATCGAAGTAAGAAATAGAGACATAGCATCTCACCTCTAGTGAGGCTGGATGTGCCATCACTGAATTTTGCCAATGTAAATTTATCCTATGAGTTACATTCTGACCTTAGAACCTGTATATTTGTAAGAAAATGTCATCTATGAAACCACGTGTGTGTAGATCATAACTGTATGTTATGTCATACCTATGTAACTGTCATAATTGTATCATAGAGTAGAATCATAGAATAGTTTAGGTTGGAAGGGACCTTTAAAGGTCATCTAGTTCAACCCCCCTGAAACGAGCAGGGTAATCTTCAACTAGATCAGGTTGCTCAGAGCCCTGTCTAATGTGACCTTAACTATTTCCAGTGATGGGGCTTCTACCACCTCTCTGGGAAACCTGTTCCAGTGTTTCACCGCCTTCATCATAAAAAAATTTCTTCCTTATGTCTAGTCCAAATCTACCCTCTTTTAGTTTAAAACCATTACCTCTTGTCCTACTGCAACAGGTCAGTTGTCTACGGAACAAGTTCACCAAGGTACAGGTTTGCTTTTAAAACACACATTCTGAATCGCATTCAATTCCTGTCCTGAAACACCAGGAGGAAAATGGAAGAGATGAAAAAAATGGACAAAAAGGAGGCTTGAACTGAATGGGCTTCCATTTTAAATGCTCGATGAGTTTTGAGTTTCTTCAGAACTGTTTCTTTGGTCAGAAGCAGGGGAAAATGGGATTGTGAGACTCAGCCTAAGCTGTGTCAACAAAACCTTAGGAGAGGGAAAGCACAAAG
Source organism: Falco biarmicus (assembly GCF_023638135.1). Classification (NCBI taxonomy): domain Eukaryota; kingdom Metazoa; phylum Chordata; class Aves; order Falconiformes; family Falconidae; genus Falco; species Falco biarmicus. The sequence goes on along the minus strand of NC_079293.1, from coordinate 61,528,579 downwards.
CTTCAGGAAACTGAAAATCTATATAAGCAGACAATGAAAGCATTTTTATTACAAAGAACCAAAAGCCATCATACAACACAAGGTTCACTGAAAATGGAGCCAAGGAAAGTTTAAGGCTTTGGCTTTTCCAAGAAAATTGTCAAAAATAAACCACAGTTACAAAGAGACAATGTAATATGCTTTTCTTTGTGGGGCAAGAAGGTCTTTTCCATAAGGAGTTAGGAGGAGTGGAACCACCAATACCACTGGGCATCTTCCACTGGGTTTCCTTGTGGAAACTCTGGTTTTGTTCTGCCTCTCAGTTCATATTCTGCTTCCTACATAGGGGAAGGCTTTCTGGTAGGTGGTGGTCTAATATATGAGAGAGTCCTTTCTCCAAGATTTTATGACCAGACAGACACAGCAGTCGTTACTGGAGAGTAAATTGAGGCAGGGAGAGCTGAAGATATCCTTGGTGGGTCTGTGGTAGAACTGGGAATAGACCTTGGTTAAAAAAAACCCTGCAGGTAAAGACCTCTGCCTTCTTTTCCTTATGCCCACTGCACGGCTAAGACCTTTGGACTAAGTATCATAATTTTCATCCCACAAGCCAGGATGGACTACTGGAGCGCTTCCTCTGTCTGGCTTTGCAAAAATAATCAGGCACAGTAGAAAACCTATCAGATGCTTGTCTCAGAGGATCAGAAGATGCAGGGTAGCATTTTTTTTTAACTGCTTGACACTACTATGACACAAGCTCAGCAGGCAATGTGGCCCGCAGCATGGTTGCTGCTACACCTTTCAATTCCCGGTGTTGGGCACAGGCAGAGGGAGGGCAGGAGTGTTTCAGAGTGAGACATCTTTGCTCCTGTGGTTGTGTGAGAGTTGCTAGTGCTCCCTCACATCCATCCACAACAAGACCTCCTCCACCTGTGGTGGGTTGACTTTGGCTGGCTGCCAGGTGTCCACCAAGCAGCTCTCTCACTCCCCCCTTTCAGCAGGACAGGTGGAGAAAGTAAGATGAAAAATTCATGGGTCAAGATAAAGGTAATTTATCCCAGCCAGCCCCAGTATGACCTCCAAGAACCTTGCAGACAGGTTGTTCTAGTCTTAGAAATTTCCTCCTTTTCTCACAGCAGTGCCAATTCCCTGCCATTCTCATTTCCAGACACTACTTCTGAAATATATCAGTGCACCATCCCAATGGAGCAGTCCAGCAGTGCCCTAAACATTCATTAGAATAACTCAAAGATTAAGCAAGCAATTTAGCAAAAATTAAACAAGCAATTACTTTGATGTTTCTCATTGATTTGATCTCTCCCTGTGCTCAGTCAGCAGCCCCTCTGCAGCCCAAACCATCCCATCTCCGTGTCTGGGCATGAGTTGTTTTGAGCAGGTTGTGCAGACAAATTTATAGGCTTATTATTGTGTACATTTCATGATCTTCATTTGCTCAGAATGTTGTACGTACAGAGCTGTGAAAACATTGACCTTTGTACAAGGTTTGTGTTGAAATGAGCATTAGTGTTATTATTTCTTCCTTCTCAAAGTCTTGTTTGAGGAAATAAATTAAGTTTAGGCTCCCATAAATAGTTTGTTCTACAGTGTAAATTGGATTTTTAATTCTGATCTCTCACTATGAAAAAACATTGTCCATTCTGCCGCTAGTGCTCTTTCTTGAACTGAAATACTCTTCTTGAAGGAGTGGTTTCTGAAGCCACAGCTCTTGAACTGTTTTAAACTAGAAGAGGATAAATTGATGATATAATGAGTCTTCCTAATCTCCAATTTCCATAGTTTGATGAATTTCAGTATAGCACATTTCATTAATATTACGTAAGAAAATGATTTGCAGGCAAATTAAGTGGTTGACACAGGTACTAAATAATAAAAGCATATAAATTAAATTCAAGAACACAATTAATTACAAGATTAATCTCTCTTATCTGGTCCCATGATATCTTTCAAGTATACCTGGATATACATAATCGTATTAGTTGAGCATGAAAATATTTATATGTACACCTTAATGTGATACTGATGATAATCTGTTCCTCACATGGTTGTACAGTACACACAGGTGAAGTGTGATACCTCCCGACAGCATAAACTAAAAATCAGCAAAAAATAGTATCTGGTTCTCAGATTGCTTTCATATTTGAAGGGCCATATACTACCTACATTGTAATGCATAGTAAGATGCATGCACTAAGGAAGCTGTAGCAGCAATGTGGCATGATTTGATGGCCACTGATACCAAAACTTTCTCATTGACTGCCTCTGTTTTCTTCAGATAATTTATCCTGTGAAGCCCTCTGATGTCTGTCCAGGCATTTGGCCTAGTAATCAGACTTAAGGAGCAATAAGAAAGTTGTCACAATGAAAAAAATAATCCTTATTAATTTCATGTGAAGCTGAATATTTGAAGGGCTGTTTTCATGCCAAATTTGGGTTTTGTGGGTAAAGATGCTTTTGCAGCTGCAAACAGTCTTCTGCGATGTCTTTTCCATCTTTTTGAGAAAATAAATCTTTGTAAAGAACAGAATGTGAAAAAGTGAAATGATGTCCTGTTGGGTAAATCGTATTCATTATATTTCACAAGTCTCAACAACTTTTCAGTCTTGTTCTGGATTTCCCTGCTCCTGATTGAGCAGGCCACCAGGATGTCTTGACCCACAGCCAAATTTCCCTGTAGGGAAGTGAGGGGTGAGCATAGTGGCCTTAGGAAGGCACTCTCCCAAGCCACAGGGAGCCCTGTCTTGGCCTCGGGTCACCGGCAGTGGAAGCTTCCAGAGCAGCTGGACCTGCTTAACTCACATACAAACATGGATCTGTGTGTTCAAACTCCGCTTCGTAAACAAAAGCATTTGACTTATAGAGTAATTTAATTGCAATCGAGTTAAATTTTAGTTTAATCCATAAGTAAACCAAGGAAGGAAATCAGAAGCTAATTTCTTTTTTTACATCTATGAAGTATTTAGGTGCTTTGCAACCCCATATAGTCCTTGTCAGGTAATACCTTCCACACATAAATTAACCAGTGCATGTTGCTCAAAAGCCATGTGTAAGGTACCTACAATCATGTCACAGTATGGCCTGCATGCATATAAACCCTTAACCCAGCGTGTGTACTGTATATGATGGGTATGTCAGTGGATTCACTCGGGTGGCTTGCAAGAACATTTCTGCCTTTTCTCTGTTTCTTTTAGTTCTTACTAGGAAAAAAAAAAATCAATTGAAAATGAAATGTGTATTGTTACAGTGAAATCCCATTTAATGGCTAACTTCAGTTCCAAAAGGCAAGGAAATGGAGAGCTAAGGCTGGGATTTCATCCTTCAGTTATAATGACAGCCTTAGATGCCTTTCAGAGGGGTGATTTCTAGAGAGCAAATGCTACTGAATAACACAGAAATTCTTCCTCTTCTTTTTAATGCTAACAGTGGGTTTATGCATTTTTTTTCTAACAGTATCTGTGTAAAGCTTTAGAACAGAGCATCTTGAATGGCATGCGTGTACAGAAAATTTAGTTCCTGATTTTTCTTCACACTTTTAATTTCAACTGTCAGACTGACCCCCTGCTCCCTTTGCTCCAAGCACAGAGCTAGGCTGTGCTGGGAGGGGATATAAAACACACTTGCCAGCTGAAGGTTGTGACCATGCTTGTAATGGCTGGGAGGTGATAGATCTCTGCTGAAGAAAAGCAGTTGGCCTGTGAGGAAGCCTCTTTGCACCACAGTGGGCTTTTTATTCCAGTTTTGAGAAACCATGATTTTGGAGAGATGCCTGGACTGGAATGGCATCTCCTTCGTGGCTGTTTTCATAGGAGACGAGCTTCTTCAGAGGGCAGTTTCAGCTTGTGCAGGCTGCTCTCTGATCTGTGCACATCAGGGTGAACCAATGTCAGTGCCACCAGTGAAGCACTACACACAGAGCAGCCCTGGGGGATAATAGAGGAGTGCCGTTTTCCAGTGCTAGGGATGAGGAGGCTGACACATCTGAAGGATAAAGGGGAGAACAGAGCTATGCCTCCTCTGTACCTGCTGCTGTCAGGAAGTGGTGTGGTGCTGATCAACTTCCCAGCATAAACTGGGATAGCCTCACCTCATGAGGCTGATCTCATTTACTGAAGCTGGACTTCCATTCTGATCCATGTTTTCCTGGTTCAGGAGTGCGTGTCAGCCTGCCATCTCCATGTGTATGAGAAGGAGACAGCATATCAGCTCCACACACTGAGACCCTCAGCGGCCTGGTTACAGCCCGCTTGTCACCTTTGTGTGACTCCATAGTTCAGTGCTGGGAAGACAAAATTGTACCCAAATCCCACTAAGACAATAAGTTGTACATGATTAAGTTTTCTTTTCTTGCATATCCAAAATATAGATACTAATATTGTGGAGACATTGCAGGAAAGCAGCCTGGGAGGGAGGGAGCTTAGGCAGATCAATGCTTTGTCAAAATGTCAGAGACTGTTCCCTGCAAGAGGAGCTTATAGCTCCCTTTTCTTCACAGGTTTCATTTTACTTGAAAGTCATAATTCTTGTCCTTTAGGTCATCGGTGGCTTTGTTTGTACATTTGGCACCACAGCAGTATCCTCTAGGCCAGGAGTTTTTCTGTCCTGACCCTCTAAAAATCTGTGGCTGACCCCCTCCCAGATAACTTCCAATTTTTTCTTTCTTTTTTTTTTTTTTATTTCAAACACCTTGCAATTTTAAACTCTATTAAGACCAGCAAAAATGAGATCAGTGCCCTTATGTTTTTTCAGCTTAGCCTGTTCCATCATTGTGTGTCAGGTCTGCAGTATATTTACAGTGTTTACAGAGGCAGTCATGCTGTTCCACGGAACAGAAAGGAAGAGAGGAAGGGAGAGATTTATCTTGGAGCCAGTAAGCCAGAATCATCACACTCATACCTGAAGAAGAACTTTGTGTTAAAGATAGCTGGACTTTCCATTTAGCAGGAGGTGAATTCTTTCCAGTTGTAATTTCTGTTCAAAATACCTTTTTTTTTCTTTTTAATTTATGTGGAATAGAAATTCAAATGGAGGTGCAGAAGTTTGGACCTCCTGTGTAGATTTGGTGGGGTAATGGCTATCACTGCAGTGTAGTCAGCAAACAGCAAAAGCAAAGAGAAGTACCTGCACTCCACATCCCTTTGAGGAAGCTGGCTTTGCAGCGGCCCCTTTCACCAAGTGCTTTCTTTCCTGCAGACCTGTGGTGTTGCAGAAATAAGAAAGGCAGAGAGGAGCTGTGAAAGTACCTATGGGTTATCACTGCATCAGTTCTGGCCACCCAACTTGAAATGCCTTAGAGGGACCTTGGTTTTAGAAAGGACCAGTAGCACACATAAGAGAAAACACCTTTCAAGTCATGTAAGCAGGGCACTCAAAACTGGTCCAGCTGGGCCAGGAATAGTGTAGCCTACTGAAACCCCTCATTGCTGCAGCCCTGGGGTAGTTACCTACCTAAACCAGAAATTCGTTCTCCAGCTGTGACTCTGCAGTTCCTCTGGAGCTGGAGCAGAACCTTCTCTTCCAGAAGGTGGTACCCAGCTCTGTGAAACAGTTGATCCCCTAAATCGTTTGTGTAAGTGGCTTCAGTGCTCTCATTCCATGGACTCACACTTATATATTCTACCTCCTGTGGTGTCTTAACCACCAGATTAGTGATAGATCTGATGCGGATGTTTTCTGTTCCTCCTTAATGAAGTTGTTCCACCATAAAACTAGGTATGCAGGGTTCACAGGCAAGAAGAGGGTAGAGAAAGACAGTCACTTGAAAAGGGAAAATCCTGGCCTCTATGCATTAATGAACTGTTGGGGGGAAAAAAAATGCGTAAAATTTTAATGTCCTTGCATTTGTCATAATATCCATGAATAAGCAAATCTGAGCATTACTCCTGCTTCAGGGGCTGCTGAATGATGCAGCAGCAATACTAACCCACACGTGGGAAACAATGAGAGGTCAGGGCCCTGAAGAATTGGAAGTCAGAATGAGCCACAGGCACACGAGCATCTCTCCTTTGAAGTAACTGGAGATTTGGGAAAGTGCGCAGCAGATTAATGCCATCCTCAGTGAAATGCTAATGTGGGTATCCTTTGTCTTTCTGTACCAGGGCTGCAATTAAGAGGCCAATATTCAAGGGCCAATTTAAGGACATTTTTTGTAAGGTTCCTTTGATGTGTTTTAAGCATGTAGACAATAGCTGGAACTTACTGTAAAGAAGATTCAAATTTATGGGAACTATACATGCCTACCTGGGGAGAAAACGCAGCCCTCTGAAGCAGTGATTTTCCAATTCTTCCATGTTTCAATGTCATTGAAAACATCATTGATAATGTCTAGAGAGGTTTAAAAAAAAAAAAAAAAGTTGTGTTCTGAAGCTTTATATATAGTTTTAGCCAAGCAGAAGATTTTGCAAAATCTAGGCATATCAATTTTATTTTTAAATTAAACTTTTATATTAGATATTAATTACCATCCAGAATGAAGTCATTGTTATGTAATGTCTGCATTTTGCAGATGTGCTGATATATATTAAAAAAAATATCTACATCGTGTAATAATTGAATTAGTAGTTTTAGTTCTCCGAAAGACAGCCATGATCTTCATAGATGTACCTTTGAACTTTCAATATTCATACCTGTCACATTTTAACCTCTAATTTTATTGGAGAAACAAATGAACTATAATTGCTTTAGGTGCATAATTGTGGATGCACAGCCAGTACTCAGAAGTGCATATGCTTAGAGTTACGCATTTTACAGGGACAGAAATACAGGAACAACTTTAGCAATTTTCAGGAGCATCAGGAAAAATCTGAAGTCATCCATCATACTGACTCACATACCATTTTCTAGAAACTACCTAATTTTCCAAGCCCATACTTCTTGTTTCTGACAACACTGAATTAAGTTACAGTAGCATCTATTACTTGAGGAATCTTGAGTCATTTAAACTTGTTTTCCATCAGAGCGTTCCGTCAAGATTGGCTTATCAGTGGCAAGGGTATAGCAGGAGCTATAATGTTTTTCACCTCCTTCTTTATCAACTGTCTCTCAATAGCTGTAAGACTTAGTCCATAAACCACCATCAGTTTAAACTATATTAGCACTGTACAATAATGGCAAGAGAGCAATAAGAAGTGATGTTGTACTTCTTAGCGCACCAGTGAGCTATTTTTCTTGATGCTGGGAATCATCCAGGTCTATTACTGTAGGCTCTCAGCTCCTCTGAGAAAACTGGGAGCTAATGATGATCTTAACAAAACTGAAACTTTTAAAACTGTTTCTCATATTTCTATCACTGTATTTATAATGTCCTGAACCTCAGGCGTAAAAACCACTGCAAGTGAGATGAACTAATAAAATGTGACAGAGAACTTCGTTTTCTCCGAGACGGAGAGCTGTCAGTCCTTCCACATCCCACATGCCTTCCAACAGCTGAAAGCTCAGACTGGTGTATTTGAAACAGAGTAAGAACAAATACCTGTCTTAGAAAAAGACATCTATTTGTGTGCTTTATTCCTGAATTGCAAAACTAATGGTGATCAGGAGCCCAATGGCTGCCTAGCTTTCATTGGCTAAAATGTAGTATTTTCAGCAGCTGTCATATTTCCTATGGAATTCCAGCCTGAGAAATTACAGGTCACTCTTAATCCATACTTCAGGACCTTTTTCTGTTTCTAAGACTGGAAATCTCACTTATTGAATTAATTTTTGGAAAATTATAGAAGAAAAGTTACTTGTTTAAAAGTACCATATTCCTCAATCAGTGTTTGTAACTACTTTTGTAAGCTCTCATGTGGAAAGTTAATTCTGTCATTTATTATTCTAATCTACATCAGATCTTTAGATCTAGGAGTCTTAATTTCTCTGGTCGTACTTGGGTAGAAAGTGACATTTATAAAAAGTTATGGGCTGCAGCTAGCTTAAATCGGTTTATTTGGCCAAAATAACCTGAAATACAATTCCATTATTGGAAGTTCATCTAGAATTGTATTTTTGATTCCATCAGAAAGATTGGAATATTTTCAGTCTATCCAGTGCTCCCTAGACAAGGAAGTGGCCAAGAAGTGTAAATAGAGAGACCTTCATTCTTAAAGAGAAAAAGCCTGGGTGCTCCAAGTCCTGTGATTTGTAGCTGAGAAAGCAATAGGAAATTTCTGATTGGAAAGCAGATGGCTGTTTCAAAACTTCGGCGTGTTTTTAGGGTAAACTTGCACTTTTTTTCTTTGTTGACTTACTGGTAGGATGAAGCTAACTATTGCATCAACACACACCCTGTGCCTCCAGTTTGCCCATAATGATTTACCACCGGACTCTGTCAAGATAATAGCATGGAAATTTTGTGACCACACTTTCCTTTGCTATTTTTTGATGTATTTCTTATTTAAAAATACAAGAGAAGTGCCTTCTTTGCACTTAACAGGTAGTGCAGCAGATTATGTCAGTAGCATCTTGCTAAATAGTAAGTGCAGGGGTAAGTTTTATCTGTGTAAGAATAGTCTTTTAAAAAAATCCAGTTCCTTTGTTATTAAAGAATTGTAAAAGACATATTTGTGAGCACGTGTGTGTGTGTGTGAAATTGGGTTAAAGCTTATTATAAATTAAACCCATTTTCAAGAATTTCTGCAACTGGCAATATGCAAGAGTTGGGAATTTTTTTAGGTAAGATGTCATCTTAAGAAGCTGCTCCAGAGACTCCTGAGACTTGGTGAATATAATTCTGCTTTTTTTTTTCATCTGAAGCCAGCAATCTGTGCTGGTCCCTCAAACTGTTACTTAAAAGCAGCAGAACCTGAGTCAGCCACAGCTTTGAGGCAGATGTGCCTAGACCTTGAATTCTAGTGAGCTCCCCAGAAGGCTTTTAAATTCAAGCCCAGTCGTATTTGAATAGAAATTAGAACGTTAACACTTTGAATAGAAAAAACTCAAAGCAATGAGGAAAGCCAAAAGGTGAAGGATAAGAAACATGTGCAGCTCTCCCCTTGCCCAGCGTGGCCTTCCAGTCAAGGTGGTGACTGCTGGGATCCTCCAGCTCTCGGGAAGTACCAGCCATGTGGCCAGGTCTGTCTGTCCCTTCCCTTTCCTCAGGGCTGTCCCTGGGATGCTGGGTGAGCTGCAACCCTTGGCTTTGTGCGGTGGCTCTCCTCTGCCTGCCTGGGCCTTGCTATACCCACAGCCTTCTCCCTGTGTCCACCAAAGGGAAAAACAACCCCACTTCCCTCATTGGGGCCCCATCCAAGTCGGTGACTTGTTACAGAAACATCATAGATGATGGGGAACACATATAGATACAGCTGATAACATGCAATACAGAGGAAAGTATCTATAAAGTTTGGTCTAGAGCCAGAGTGTGAGTGAATAAGGAGGTGGTGGGGAGCTGGGGAGGTGGCAAGAGAGGGTGATGAGAGCAAGAAGGTGCAGAGGTCCCCTCCGCTCCCCAGATTAAGGCATCAAGTCTTTTAACTGCAGTGAGAAGGAATTAATTTTGTACTCCTGGCCCTCCTGGAAGGGCTCAAAGGCTTGATTTTAGGAGGGTGTGTGGGTGTGTGTGGGTGTTCTTTTTCAGCTTACTTGGGACACAGAACAGAAACCAGATGAGGAACTCACGAGTAGTGTTTTACTCCCCTACTCGCTTTTCTCCACAAATTAGGCCCTAGGGTGTCAAGGCCTGGAGCTTTTCAGACCAGCCTGAAGGTTTGAAATGCATGAAGTCCATAATACCATCCTAAAGACATTAAAGTGTTCACATTTGGAAAATAAAGAGCTATCAAGATACTGCAGAGAACCTGCATTTCTTTTGAGCATCACTGGGAGGTTGAGGTACCCTGCAACTCACCAGGTAGAAACTTCACGCTTTGTGCCGATACCCAGTACAAAGCCTATACATCATTTAAATGTGACTGAAGATTTCAAAATAATGACTCAGGGGGAATTAAGTGATGGATAGGGTTGGTGTTGCATGGGTTTCACTCTCTGATTTGAAGGTTAATATTAAGAGTTATTCATATTTTAATGCAGTATATGGGTTCAGCTGGGATTCAGGCTTTGGTATTTCACTGTTCAACAATGGCTTGATGCCTATATTCTGAAAATATTTTTTGTTGTTTTGTTCTGCCCTATTAGAAATATATAAAATATCCTTTGTTTAGACCTTCAAGACCATCGTATTTTCTTGAGGCATCACCTAGAATGATCATGGAGAATGTACACTATGGGAGCATTTGGCTAATAGAATAAATGCGGCACACGTGCCAATGATGTTATTATCAGTATATATGTAGGGGAACTTGGTTTCCCTTTACTGCTATGAACAGTTTATTATAGAATATTGTGACTACTTCTGTAAATTGCTCTAAATTTCATGCATTAATTGAACCTACTTGCTGCAATCCTTAACCCTATTGAGAGAAGCAGAGGACAGAAGGCTTGTGTGTGCCAACTTGTAGGATTTCTTTCCCGTGTAACAAGCATGTCAGAATAATGGGAAAATAAGAAAAGATAAGTTTCCATGCAAAATTAGTGTAGAATCTTATTCTCCAGATGCAATTGATTTCAGAGCAGTGCAGGACTAATAGGAAGCTTCATATGCTTAAGACCTATCATAAAATCTGCAGCTTTTGCTTTCAATGAGAGGTCAGTTGATTGCCCTGAAAAGAAGTTTTACCAAATCTTGTTAATTTATTCTTTCACAAGCTGCCTATGTGTGTGTTAAGTGTGAACAGCAAAATGTGGAAGTAATGTCCATGTCCTCATTAAGCAGCTATTCAAATGCAGGGTACTGTGGAAATTTAGGAACTTGGCCACAGTGGAAGCAGCCACATTGGGGCGGTGGTGGGAGATAGAGTTTGAGTTTTTGACATGTATGCTGTTCCTGTGGGAATGTGTGTCAACATTGCTATCGGTAGGTGTATATAATAAGATTCCACATCCACCTTTAAACATTTAAATGAATTCGACTGGATTCTTATAGGGGCATAATTTCAGCTCAGTTTGAATCAAAGTAAAGTTTATAAGACTTTGTTTTATTTTTTCTTGAGCTTTTACAGAAACATGCTAAAATGCACTGAAGTGAAGAAGCTTGGCAAAATCACAGTGTAGTGACAGACATCATCAACTTTGCTATGGCATAGCAGTAATCAGTCTCTAAATGAAGTGTATATGTTTTTTTCTTTTTTTAAATACATGCTTGGAACATTTGGAGCAGTAACTTTGTATAGCAGTCATTACCATCATGGAGAAAGCGTGGTCCTGCCTGCAGGCCCACTTTTAACAGTGCTATGCAGCAGCCTTTACAGATGTGTTCCTCTAGTGAAATCTCAGCTCAGGAAACAGACTGCTAATCTCTCATCTCCTGGAGCCTTTGGCATGCTGAAGGATTAACACACCTCATGCTGAAGATTAAAAGTAGCAGTAGCCTCTGTTCTTTACCCTCTGAGTTACCCTCTAACTGATGCAGTGGGGACCCATCGGTGGAAAGAGACCAAATAAACTACAAAAGAGAGGAGGGAAAGCAATTAAATTAAAATAAAATTGTCATGGAGAGTGCTTTAAAACAGGATTTAGTGTCAGAGTAAAACAGGCCCAAATGTTTAAATCACTTGGCCGCTCTCTGTATGTCACTGTTTCTCCAGCATACAGCAGCTGTGACTGTGTGGTCCCTTCTGAATGTTGCCCTGCATTTATTTTGTGTTGTGAATGGTGTTTTAATGTTCTGGGGAGGACATGGAAATGAGCTAATAGTCAAAGCTAAATGTTTTAACTTTATGAAAAATATTAACAGATGAACGTGAGAATAGCTGTTTACTACTTTGTACCACACTAGTGCGTATGTGCAAGCAACAAGCGCTAGCTTCAGACTTCTTTGATATGGGAATGTCTGCCTTCAGAAGTTCATGGTCTTATCATGGCTGATAAACAAGGAGAAACTCAAGTGGCAGAAATTTCTGTATGCCTGGAGGAGCAAGTAAAAATGATGCTCAGCAGCTACCAGCCCAGGCATTTAAACAGAATTAAATGGCTCCCAATGCGAAGATAATGCTTTGTCTTCTGGCTCCTCTTTTAAAGAGGTGATAAAGAATTATTGTTTGATTTCTGTTAGGGTATCATGAAAAACCAATGATAGATGCCTAGCAGTGTGACACCTGGAGATTCAGGACTGATTCTGACCTACTTCTTACTACAAAATACCCATCTGACTCAATAGGAAATGCTGGACAGATTAACTGGCAAGTGTAGCAACAGTGAAATGAATTTGATTGGTTCCAATGCAGGATTTTAATTCAAGCAAAAACATTACTAAAGCTGGCCGTAAATTGATGGTTTAAGGAGAAGAATGTCTTCTATTTGCTCTGTATTAGTGAATGACTATTGTTAAGATGAGAGGAAACAGCCTCAAGTTGCGCCAGGGAAGGTTGAGATTGGATATCAGGAAAAACTTCACGAAAAGGGAAGCCAGGCATTTGAACAGGCTGCTCAGGGACATGGTTGAGTCACAGTCCCTGGAGGTATTTAAAAGATGTGTAGATGTGGCACTTAGGGACATAGTTTAGTGGTAGACTGGGCAGTGCTAGGTTAATGGTTGGACTCAATGATCTTAAACATCTTTTCCAACCTAAATGATTCTGTGATTCCATTTGTTCATGAGATTAAAGTTTAGAGACAAGCTGCAAATCTTCCCCTATTCTTACTTAGCTTGAGAAGATGCTGTTGATCTTAGGGAGGAAAAATGGGATTTCTGAAGAACTGCTTTATTTTGATTTAAGTAGAATACAAGTAGAGAAAAATAATAGCTCTCAACTAAAGAGAAATTGGACCCCGAAAATCAGAAACCTTCACTTTTATAAAGCTTTTTATACTGAGACTCTTTTTGGTGCTGTTTGAAGGCCCTGAAACCATATGCTTTTCTTCAAGGTATGAATGAATGTTGCTTCCTCAGTGAATGAATGTACTGCTGAAGCCAGCATGGTAGACCAAAGGCTTAGGGAAGAAACCATTCTTTGTGCTAGTCTGAGTAGTGGAGGGTATGAAAACCAACATGGAAGGTGTTGCAGATAAGATCCATGTTTCGTATTTCAACAGTATTACAGTATTTAGGAAATATACTGAGTGCCAGAGATGACAGCAACGAGTCACTTTTTGCTCTGTCTAAAGAATGAAGTAGGTCTTCCACAGCCACTGAAAGCTTCTTTTCAATGTTTGTTTGCTGCTGCTTCTTAAAAAAGAATATGTATATGATTATTCTTATCCAGGTATTAAAGGCTCAGGAGCTAAGACTCTTTTATTATTAGAAAATTGTTGGCAGGAAAAATGAAATACAGATAATGCTATCAGGCATTTTCTCTACAATTCAGGCATCTTACATTAGTTACTAGGGTTATCCAAACATTATATTATTCTTTGTTGCTTCTGATGTTGTCATTAATTCAAACAAATAATGTAAGATTTTTTTCTACTTTTCTGCTTGGAGAGAGATGAGTTGTTATCTTCCATTCATGCAAGGCAAAAATCAGCATTTTGTTGATCTTGTGCTTTTGTTTCTTTCATACATTCATTTCACCTGTTTTCCATGGTGGTTAGTGTTTGTTGCAACCTACGCTTATGAGATAAGGGAAGCATACCAAGTCTTCTGTGCTGCTATTTGTCATTCAAGTCTGTAATGGACACATTTTTAGGTATGGTAGGAGAGCTTAATGTGGGCATCAACCGTCTTAAGAATAGCTATACTGTGTAAAATGGATCATCTTTGCTTGAAGTCTGTGTACTTCATGGATGTTTGAATTAGTTCTGCTTAACCATCTAACTTATGCTACTCTTTGCACTGATGAGATAAGAATAAGAGATGTATCTTTCTATGTCATACATTGTCTATGAAATGTTTAACTAAGTTCTGACTGGAAGAGGAACACAACAGCTTGATTGTTCTTACATATGAGTTTTCTTACATAGTTAAAAATGCCAAATGTGTGCAAAAATCAGAGACGAGCAGTACTTATTCAGTATCACTTACACAGTCAGTGTTTTGAAAGCCAGTGATGGCTGTACTACTTACACTGGTCTTCCTCAAAGTAGTTTTCTGCATTTTTTTCATTGAGTTGATACCCAAAAGACAATTTTTACTTAAAGGCTGTTTCAAGCTACAAAGATAATACTCTGATCCACATCCAGCCTTTATCTATAGACTTGGAGGTGTTCAGGTTCACAGTCCAGATTCTTGTCCATGTCTACTTTTACTGAACTCCTAACTACCCTTCTTTAAAGACTTTAAGTAATACAATATTGAATGGAATTTTTGATGCATTTTGTAATTGACAGAAGACATAGAAAGCTGTTTTAAATTACTTCTTAGGAAGAAGACCATAAAATCTGAATTACCTTGAGTTACCTTCTTGTTTGTATGTTCATGAAATGCAAAATACAGAAGCTGAGGACAGGAGATTGTATATGTGTGTGTGTCTATATATATGTATGTGTGTCTCTCTATATATATGTCAGGCTGTAGATGGCTGCTTGAACTCTTCAGGAAAACTGCTGCTTGTAGATGTGGTTGAATGCCTTGCCAAAGAATTAATTATGAAAAAAGTACATCTGTTTTATAATTGCAAAATGGCAATGACAGAATCAAAATGTACTCCAGAGAGGGCTACAGTTATCGGATACAGCCTTGAGATATTACCTAGGGTTTTTCATTTTTTGTTGATTGGATTTTTAGTACAGACATCGGTACTGCCTGGTTAGGCTTGGTGACATACCTGAATATAGAAAGCTGAGATAAAAAAGTTATGTCTTTTATAAGACCTCATCAAACTTTCCACCAGTCTAAAAAAAATGTAATGATTAGTGATGTCCAACAGCTAACTGCCATATGGAGCAAGGAATATTTTAATGGGAAAATCCTTTAATGACTGAGGATATATTTAGCTTTCTGTAAATCTAAGCAGGATCGAAGAGGCTTCTTTCCAGAACAGATGTAGTCCTACAATGGACATAATACAACATTTACTCGTGGGCATAGCTGAGGTACAGAGAACACCTAATAAAAACCTGCACCTCCTTAAAGCAAGCAACACATTTAGAGATAGATATTTGCAAACATTTAATTTACAAACGAAATAAAACTACAAAAACTGCATTAGGCAAAAGGACAGCCTGCATGAAACTTCATTACACAAGAAGGACCTAGGAAACACTATCCAGCTAAATGAAGAACTGTCAACAAATTTACAAGATTAATATGTGGATTTAAATTGCAGTCACTGTTCAGGTTTCCTGCTTTAGGTCAACAGTATAGCAGGTAATGGCAGGAACTGAGGATCCATGGATTTGGCAGTGTTCACATCATAGTCTCAGACATCATCTCTGTTGAGTGTGTTTGTTTCCCATGGTTACGTTTCACAGTAGAGTGAGTAATGTGAAAGTGGAGGCAGCAGTTGTGGAGTCTTAGTTGCTACTTATCCAGCAGTCTGCCGTCAAAACACGGGGTTTAGCACAATAAAGTTTGTACTCTTACTATTTGTGTCAGGCTGTTTGTCAGCGATGTATGTTAGCTGAATATAACTACCCAGACTGCTGTGGTTTCAGTGTCTGTTTGGTTGAATCATGCCACAGCTGACACCCAGACACATTAGTGGGAAGATTGTTTATGAGAAAAAGGGAAACAAATTTGCCATTTGATTTTACCCGGAAAGTTGTTATGGGAGCACAGATGCTTATGGCTGCTGAATATGCCCAGCCGAGGTCAGGGAAATCTGTCAGGGAAAGCAAAGCAGCCTTGAAGCAATTTTTTTTAACCATCTGGCAGAGGAGAACACACATGAAATACTGTTGCAGCTGAGCAGAGTGCTGCCCTCCTTTGTCTACTCCCTTAGGATTGACTAATCCCCTTTCCTCGTACCAGGCTCTGATGAGAAATTGTAGAGTGTGCTCCTCTCCCACCTTCCCCTCTCCTTCGTGGGCTCCCCCAGGGACCTACTACCCCTCTTTTCTGGTACTTGGTGACAGCTGCAGCCAGCAAGGCTTGAACTATCTGTCTGTACCCTTTGGATGTCCTTTTGCTGTCCCTTGCGGTCGTCGTGCTTGCTCCTCTTCCAGGTCAACACTTTTGCATTGCATGCTTCTGCATGGGAAGGTGTAACTGGGGAGCAGGCCTAGTCAGCGTGAAAATACCGACACATGGAGAACCTGGGAAACCTCTTAAGGACAATTAAAAATACACATATTCCTGCACTGTGAGGATAAGAGATAATAATTGGAAAAGGGCAATTGTTTGGACTGAATTGTGCAGCGCAGTTAGACAATAAATTCTGTGAGAAGAGTAAAAGAGATATAGTTGGAAGGGGAAAGGGCTTTCAGATATAGTGGTTTCTTGAAGAAAGATGAGAAAGCTATGGGAAGACAGAGGACATGCACAAAAGGAGCAACTGTCAGAGACCTGTGAGGAGAGAGAATGGGGAACATTGTAATAGGGGAATGCAGAGGAGACTGGAGATTAAAGTCAAGAAAAACAGATTAAGGCAAGAAGCCAAACCAGAAAATACATTTTTAAGAACCAGAAGAAGACAGGAAAGGAAAAAGGGGAACCTCCCACTCCTCCTGAGCAGAAGAGGAAGTAAACAGTGACGAAGATGAAAGAAAAAGTTCATATATTTGCATAGTAGATGGGAAGAATAGTTTGTACAGTGAAATGGAAATTAAGTGAGAGGAAGTAAGTTATATAGTAAATTCATGTTGATGGTGAAACACAATAAAATTTTTTCTCTGCTTTTTCTCTGTGGCTACTAAGTCCTTGAAGAGCTGTGATTCCCACTGTCTGAATGATACTACTAGGTCTTTCTGTTAGGGAAGATGCTCAAAGGAAGCAGTGCTGTATTTTGGTTGATTTAAACTATCATTTATCCTTTGTGAAATGTGAAACGTGAAATTAAATGATAGAGATGTACCATCTGCTGTTGTTTAATATCTGAATAAAAGCTAGTGTGTTTGGGCAATGTTTAAGCCTGTGGTAAAAGCAGAAATAATGGAAACGTTATGTCGGCTACACCCAGCAGATCCCTCATTAACTGAAGCATCGCGTTTCTTCCCATGTCTTAGTCTTCTCACTGTCGAACATGATTCCTGGAGGAGGATGAGCATTTCCTCCTTGACAAGGAGGCTGAGTGTTTTATATCTGTTTTTCTCATTCATTTTAGGGATCTCTTGCTGTCTGTGGCGCTCGGCCAGGTACTCTCCCTCCTTATCTGTGGCATCGGTCTCACAAGCAAGTATTTGTCAGAAGATTTCCATGCCAACACACCTGTTTTTCAGAGCTTCCTCAATTATATCCTTCTGTTCTTGGTCTACACAACAACACTAGCTGTCAGACAAGGTAAGTGCCTCTCTGAAAGTGTTTGATAGAAAACAGTGAGGGTAAAGGCTTTTGCAGAACAAGCAGCTATGTGATTTAGATACATATGCCATTAACATTTGTTACATATTTATATTACTAGTAATACATATTGGATGAACTGAAAGAACCCCAACAAATCTTCATTAGCAAAGAATGAATCAGTATATATTGGGGATAGTGGTGCTGCCTAAAAGCAGTACTTTTCACTTCCTAACTGTTCTTACAGGAATGCTCCTCTTACACCTGCCTCTCTGGCACCGTAACCACAAACTCAGGGTTCATTTTGGATTTGGCTGCATGCCTTCCTGGGAAATACTACTATGCTTTACATCTTGGATAGGCTAAGGAGAGCTCAGCTGCAAGCAAAGAAGAGCTTGCTAGTTTGAGTTACTGATCACAGCAATTCAATAGTTCACCTATTAGAAAAAAATGGCAGCCAATTTTTAGCCATTGGGAAGTAGAAGATGAAGAGAGGGAGTTCAGGATGCTGTCTCTGTGGGGTGCTGTGTGGGCAGAGCAGCTCTATGGCCCTGTCACTGTTTTGCAACAGGTCCTGTATAACCAATATGACCTCCAAAGTGAGAAATGCATTATAGTACACTTTGGTACTGTGTCAAATGATCCTCTCTTTCAGAGTCTATATATAATACAGGGAGTTTGTGCCTGGCCCGCCCATCCCTCCTTTCTTTGAGATTTCATGTCTAGAAGAGGTGTGGGAAGTAAATGCGTTTTAAGTACATTTCTCACCCACTCATTTTTTTGTAATCTTTTTTATTTATTCACCTTCACAGAACATGTGGATTAAAAGCAAAATAAAAGAGCAAAAATAACATGTGCTTTCCTGACTCTGCTCTCCTGACATAAGGAGAGAAGGGCTCTATGGATGAAAATAACTACAAAATGTATTAGGCTGTGGTACATTTATCAGCATACTGAGAGGTTCGTGTTTTCTTACAGGAACAAGTATTTTTGGATCGTTCTTTGATGGTACATCTTTTAATGATTTGGGAACAGGCCTGAAGCTTAAGTTCTTCACTCACAGTACAGTCTTGTGATATAATACTATAAAGTGTTCCAAAACAGCAAGGACTTCATTTCCATGCAAAAAAAAACCAGTCAGAAATATACTGCTGTACTGAAGCACAAAACATTTAAATGTGTTACAGCTTCAGTTTTATAAACCATGGTCTCCATTGACATTTTTCAGAAGCGACGAAGGCCAATCTGTAGAGGAAATGGAATCTAAGGAAATCTCTTAGATAGGGAGAGATTGCTCAGGCAGTGTTTCACTGTCTTGGTATTTCAGTTTGCGTAGGGAGAAACATCATCACAGGCTTTGCTCTCCAAAAGGTTTAATGCATGTAGTAGTACCATCTTTCTGGAGAACTGTGTTTAAAATTATTATTATTCTGAGTGCAGGATTGCCTAGATGTTCACTAGTTCTGTCCCAGAAACGTCCTTTTCAGGACTGATTTAGATACTGTGGAAGCCAAGTCCCTATGACTTTTAAATAGATTTTACTTTTTTGAAAATGCTCACTTGTGAGAGGGTATATGGGCCAGCATACTGCTGTGCATTACAGGGGTTTATTTAGAGTGAGGTTTGACATTTCAAACCTGGTACGTATTGACATTTCAAAAATGCTACCAAGCACTCTGTTTTACACATAAAAATGTATTAAAACTGTATTTTATAAATAATTTTATGTTTAAAAATATAGTGGTGGACTAAAGAGAAGTTTGTCAGAGCTATCTGTTGTGCAGGTAAGATAGACTTGGGAAGCGAATAGGGAAAGTGTTAGGGGTACATGAAAAATGGGTGAGGAGGATTGGGGAAGGTGTTTGAACGGGTCTGTGGTTGAATACGGATCACACGAACAACGAGAGCAGAACATTAAGCTTACCAGTGGAATAGTCTGGAAAAGGAGCTGTCAAAAGAAGAAAGATGGTTTGGTCCAAAAAAATCCAGAACAAAATTGGCTACAGACACAATGAAAGCATTGATGCAGGCACTCAGCATAACATTCCTGCTGGATGGTATAGCACTATGCAGCCAACTCATTTAATATTGTGAAGTGATTGAGCCTGACATTGTCTTTTTGCTTGTGTATTTATTAAAATTCATTATCTCTGTTCCACTGAGGTAGTTCTTCTAGCAGCTCCAATCATTCGGCTTCGTTAAGAGATGGAAATCACTTAATAATGATATTAATTTTATATGGGATGATTCTGTTCTGAGTGCTGAGAACGTCAGGAGGCTTTTTTTTTTTTCATGTGCAATTCTTCTACACAATATGCACGATTTAAGATTCTTCAAATTATCCTCTTTTTCCTTAGGAAATCAAGCCGTCATAAGTTGGCTGGTAGTCAGAAAAAACTGCATCCCTTTATCTTTTTCTTTGCTTGCTTTCTTAATCTCTGGGTTTTTTTTTCAGAAATGTACTGGCTAAGGAAGTATCACTTGAAATAGCCAAAGCCCCCCTTAATTTGCTGTAGGACTGAAAACTATAATTTCCTGAGACATAAGGAACTCCTCTTTCTTTAGAGACTTCTTCCAAATTTTGATGTACTGTGGATCCTCTTTGACTTAGCCTTCCATCACTGTTTATCTCACCCCTATAAACTCCCTGAGTGATAATGAAAAACTAGAATTTGCACTGGTCTCTGAAAACCATCATTAGCAGATGATGAAAGCTCCTGATTCTTGAGTTCTTCTGGCTAAAGCCTTCTGCAGTGAATAGCCAGCTTCCAGCAGCTAATGTTAGTCCATGGGAACCAGCAGCTTCCACTATATTTTTATATTGTGGATCCAGAATTTATTTCCAAAATAATATCACAGCCCTTTAGTGAGTGCAAAGATTAGGACCACCACCTTGCAATGAATCTACATGTCATCAGATAGTGTAGGAGATGCACAAGTCCTGCAGGTGCCAGAATCTCTTGAGTACTTTTGAGCTTCATTGCCACATCACAAAAAAAAAAAAAAAGGAAAAAAAAAAAAAAGAGAGAGAGAAAAGTTTGTCCTGTAGCTCTAGATGGGGAACCAGTTTCAAGGCAGTAAAAGTGCACAAGTCCATAGTGAAGTCCATATGAGTAAGCCTTTTCATCATTAATGCAATTTTGTTCTCCTGACCAAAAAATAAGAAGTGACAGAAGTATTAAAGGAGATCTGTACTTGTGAGGTTTTCCCATGAGACTTAAAACGTGGATACTACTCAGGCAGAAGTCACAAAAAGGAAAGAATTTGGCCAAACTGGGATTTTTCTGATGCAAAATCCAACCACCTTTTTCTAGCAGTTGAACTCTAAAGTTTCTGTTAGATTGTGAATCTGGTATCTAGAAAACTCTCTTTTATCCTGGATATTTTAATGCAAATTTTAATTTTTCTTGTTATGTGTAAATTTAAGTTGAACTTACTATTTCCCCAAAGAGGTGAGTACAGAAGGTTCTTCACAGTTAGAAATGCACATACTCAGACATGCATAGATGGTAGTAGCCGCTTAAAAATACATACCCACTAGAGCTTCCAGTCCAATGCTCATTAATGCACCAGTACTGAAGGTCTGAATGTAATTCTGTAGGAGTTTTCTTTGTATGAGGACAGTGCTATAAAATTATTATCACTAATGCGTCATTATAAGGCAATGAATGCCAGCATGTTTTATCTGGCTGAAATGCCAGAAATCTAATAGGTAATAAGGACTTCCTCAGTTCTTTCTCTTGAGGTAACTTCCTCTTGTGCCAGTTGTTTTCACAGCCAAACCCTGTATTCGCCCATGGTAACAGCTCTGAGTTGAGAAGAAGGTTTTAACACCTATTATCTCAGCTCAGTCCCCTCATCAGCAGAGGATTCCGCTTAACAAAATCTTGTTAGGGCACTTCCAGATACTCCTTTGGGTTGTGTGTTATTATTAATCGAGGAAAAGAAAAGCTTTGGCTGTCAGGAAAAGAGCCTTCTATCAGTGAAATGGAGCTATGGGACACAGAGCTGGTGGAGATTAGTTTTAACATCTTAAAAAGCAGTAAGTGGGAAATTGTCCGTAGTGGACCAGAAGGTGTTAATTACTAAACAGTCAACGTGGGTGCAAGCATCAGCAGCTTGCCACCAAAAATAAATTATTTCTAAAAGCCACCTCACGTGTACTACAAATGAAAATATCACATCTACTAGACATCATTAAAAAAAGAAAACATGCTATTTTTTGTTTTTCTAGAAAACAAGAAATGAGGGAGCAGTAAAGATGTATTTTGAACAGAAGGGTATCATTAAGCCTTAAGGGCCAGATTCTGTGGTAGTAGGGCTCCACATTGCAAGCTGTTCCTTTAATTTTAGTTCAACAAGTTACCGTGTATTTTCAGCCTGTCATTCATTACTGGGGGCTGGCATTAATTTTCTAGTTCAGAAAAGTTTTTATGAATCTGTGCATGTCTGTATGAGTTCTGCTTCTAGGCTAAGTGATGAGGTTATAGCATATGTCAATGGAAATATGTTTTTCCCAAGAATAACTGTAACGTCTTAGATTTGACATATAATCAAATGTGATCTGTCCCTCTGAGTCAGCTAGAGTCCTGTGAGACTATTAGGGATTGCAGTCCTGTTACTTGAATATCATATTTTAAGCATTTCTATCTAGGATTGGTTTATGACATTAGTATCTCAGTCATATGTAAATTCCTGATTTACCTGCTATTCACCTATGTATCTCCATTTAGATATATGATACCCCCCTGCCCCCACATCATTCCTAATTCCGCTAAACTCACTGAAACAGGCTACTTGAAGGGAAGTAGAGCACTATAGAGGAGTTGCTGTTTTACTGCAGTGTTTGTCAGCTATTTGTTGATTGAAAGGGTAAATGCCTCTTTTTACTCAGTTTCATTGCACTAGCAACGTTATATTAACACAAAGCTGTATTATGTGCTTCACTTAGGTAGACGTACCAGAATTTCTTTGACGTTAACACCTTTTTTTGTCAACTGCCAATAAGAACATGCCTGGGAAACAAAGACGGTACATGATTTAAGCTGATCAAACCATATTAGGTATAAAGTAATGGGGAATATGTGTTGTACCATTAAGATGAGATGTCTTCTGGAAAGGCATCGATCCTGTCAGAATTTTCAGTGAGAAGCCTTCAGAAATATGGGACTTTCTCTTCACTGAGGATGACAGGGAGTGATTTTGATTGGAAAAGATGCATTTCACTGTCATTCAGTTTCCTTAAGTACGCTCACGCCTCTACTGTAGAACAAAGCTCAGTTATCCCTCAAATGTGAAACAAAACCTGCACAAGCTGCAGCCAAGCAGCTTCCAAGCAGCTTTATGGTACTCTCTGCCTGCAACAGAGAAGTGGTCCAGGTCCCTTAAGGCAATGGCCCAGCCCACATGCTGGCCTGCAAATGCATGGGAAACATCACAAAGAGCAGCAGCATTCCCCTTGAAGCACAGGGCAGGGGAAGGCAAGCTGGCCCAGCTCCTCCTGGCCCTCCTGCTGCAAGGGGCCAGGCTAACCCTGGGCTGTAAAAGTGAAACACTGCAGCAACTGTGGCTTGGGACCAGTGAAAAATAATGACCTTCTGGTCTTTGGTATTCTCATAGTAGCACTGCAGAGTCTCCCTGCTGCGTTGTGCTTTGCAGTCTGCAGTGCACGTTCTCCTAATTACTCTGGGCTTCTAATTAGGGATGCCAAACTGTGTGGGATATGTTTATTATGAAAATGGTCAGCCAAACAGTCCTTTTGTCTGGGCTTTGAAGAGCCCTTTTCATATTCAGAGGGAATTCTGTACTTTAGGAGAAATGAAACTAGAATGTTGCCTGTTTACAGGCACTTCAAATTGCAGGGATCTTTTTTGTAACGTGCAATTTTCTGTTTTGGACAGCATGCTCACAGGAGCAAGAATTACGATGTGTTATGTGTTCAGGATTTGCCTGTCACCTTGTGAGCGTACCAGCAAGCTATCTAGATAAAAACAGTATGACTAGAGCCAGATTCCTGTTCAGTCCCATTTGCATAATCATTGTCTTTGTGCTTGAATTTTCCCTCTACTTTCAATCGAGTTTTAAAAATGTCCTGCTGTAAAATGCTGAATGCTGCTGCTCTCTCTACTGCATGAATCTAATTTTACTCTGTAGATGGTTACAATTCAGTGAGTTGTCAAACTTTTCCTGTATGTATAGATTCCATAAAGGACCTTGTGATCCTATTCTTTATGCTAGTTTCCGAAAACCACAGGATTTCCTTTTCCAGTCCAATGAAGTCTTCTCGCATTCTTAGCCATAATACAGAAACAGATGCAGTTTCAGCAGAGTATGGTTTATTCCAAATAGCTGGTAAGAAGACAGGGTAAAAAACCATAGACCATATTGGTGATGCAAAGATAGGATTAAAACCAATAGACTTGACCTTTCTGTCTTTTGCTTTGCTTTCTTTTGCTATTCCTAGTGGAAAGGTTGGGTGGGGTTTTTTTTTAATCCTCTGAGTTTTTCATTGTCAGCTCTCCCTTTTACACTAACCAGCAGACAAACACTTTCTGCTTTGGCCCTGCTGCTCCTTTCCACCCACACAAGGGACCAGGCATCTCAGGGCATCTCAGGACTTAATTAATTTTCATCAGGTGTGTTTTGCTTTACCAGCTGTTTAACAAGGTACAAATAAACACTACAGAGGGGAATTCTGGGACCAAACATAGTGAAAATATTTTGGCAGGTAAAGGCTCAAAAGAAACCTCAGCCCTTTCTTTCTGGTGTTTTTATTTCTCATTTCTGTGCTCCTGGTTGTTAGGTTAGACACCTGCTATCCAAACTCACAGCACGTGACCTGTGTTATGAAATATCTGTCTTTCTGGTAGTCCTGGCCGAAGCAGCATAGTCTATCCTTTGCATAGTATCGTTGGAATAAATCATGTATATCCCACAGCACATACAAACTGAAAAACGGAAAGCACTGTTCCTTTAGGATGCAGGTGGCAGCAGTTAAGCATGAACATTGTGTGCCATGGTTTAATGATGCAAACACTAATATGCTCATGATGACCCCAAAGCAATAAAGGCCAGGCCTAATCAAGCACCCATGCTGTTGCATTCTCTGTAGTAGTATCTCATGATCCCTGATGCGTTTCATTCAGTCCAGAGATGTCTTTTGTTTTACTAGGTTGCTTTCAAAATAGCTTCGCTGCTCAGAGAAGTATCCTTTGTGCCACCAGTAACACAAGCTGCAAGAGGGCACTGAGTCAAAGAACAGGAACACCTTATTTTTCCTGTGCCTGCTGACGCAGACAACAGCACACACAAAAAGAGGGGATTTCTCTTACCATCCTCTTGATCTAAATGAGGAAAGGGGAGGTCTTGTCCATGAAGAGAATTAAATTTGTTCTACGGTTGCATGTGAACTAGGGGTACCAGTCCTTCTAACAAAGTCCTTGGGGGATTCAAATCAGGCAGTTCAGTGGACAGATGCTCAGGTCACTCTCACTTCAGGAATTTCAGACTCAGCTGTATTTCTGGCTGCCAGGTTTATGCCCTTAACCAGTTTCTTCTAGAAACAGCATTCAGATTTGCACCATGGTTCAAAGACTGGTGCATATTTTATCAGAGCAAACCTTAC
Source organism: Falco biarmicus (assembly GCF_023638135.1). Taxonomy (NCBI): domain Eukaryota; kingdom Metazoa; phylum Chordata; class Aves; order Falconiformes; family Falconidae; genus Falco; species Falco biarmicus. The sequence continues at coordinate 61,503,611 of NC_079293.1, read as the reverse complement.
AGACTTTACATGCAGTGAGCATAAAAGGGATGATAAGCTTTAGGCTGGCCAAAGTCCTGGGTGATGAACCATGTTTGCATCAAGACACTGCACCATCGCTGTAAGGCAATGTCTATACTGAATATACTACTTGACAGTAAGGCAGTTTTACCCTGGAGGTAAATGTACATACAGTTTAGGAACATTTAGCCAGATGTGCCCATTCCATGCCAGTAACTCCATAAATAGAAACCACAGATGCAATAAAATGGGAGGCGATGCAATTATTCAGCTCACAGCTGCAACATCACAGGTAGCTACTGGAATTTTGCAGAATCAAGAAATCATCACAGCGTGGCATTTTGTACTGTTTCTTCATGATTCCAGCATCTAAATCTGAAACTTGGGGCAAATCTGCAACATATATTTGCAAACATTTATGTTTGGATCAAGATTTAGATTTTGTTGCTGAGCCTGGGAAGCTCCCTCCTTGCACACTTTTCCAGCAGCCATGCCAGCCCTTCAAACATGGTGCTAATCTGAACACAAGTCTGTGAGTACCTGTTTAAGAAGATACACCTTGTCACGAGAAGGATGAGTGAGCAGGCTCAAGGAAGCTCTGAGGAAGTGCAGTTTGAACACTTGTGCATCTTGCTGCGTGATTTGGATCCCTATCTCTACAGCTGCCGTTACATGTATTTGTACTTGTACCACAGATTCAGATAGGGGCACAGATGTTGTACGTAAAAAAATCAAGGCTTTTAAGCATGTGGAAAGCCAGGCATTGCATGGTACAGTCCTGGACGTGCTTGGGTATCATGGCAGTGAGCACATACTGAGCTTTGAAATTTGGTCCACAGAATGAGAGTACTGCACAGGGGTGAATGTGGTTCTCAGTAATTTTATCTGAGGATAAAGCAGCTCCCTATCTAGCCCAGATTGCATTACAGTATGCCAAATATTGAATTGTTTCTTAAGGGTGCAGGCTGAATTACGAACAGTTAATTTTCTGTAGAGCTAAGGGATAACTGTCCTTTGTAGTGTTAGTATATGGGCCTGACTCTTCTTAATACATTAACATCTTAAGTGCTGTTTATGAAACTGACCATCCCTTCCCACCACAATGAGGAAAGTTTATGGGTCTGGTAAATTGCGTACCCTTGATCCTGCAACTGTGAGCAGAATGCGAGGGTTGTCTCTTCCACTTCATGCAGTATCAATATTTGCCTGTGATTTATTGAATATTTAAACATTCATCAATTCAAGCAGCTAGCCTGCGTAGCAGGATCCACATTCAGCACACGTAACTCCAGTGTTCATACGGGAGATTTGAAGTGTGGTTACAAGATGACAACTGTATTGCCTGAAGGAGATAAGTCCCGTTCTGCCAGAATGGTGCTTTGTATGTAATTAATGTAAAAATTGAGAGGAATAGAGTTTATCCTTGCGATTGCCTTTCTCATTAAAAAAGAATCATAATGAAAGAACAAAGCAGTCCCTGCAGTAAATGGGATTGCCTTCCTAAGTTTTCATTAAATCAAAGGCTCAGCAGCATCCTGTTTTGCAGAGCCCAGTTGTAAACTGTACACAAGACTTGCAGCAAAGTCCCTGTGACGATCACATCCTATCTGAAGGTTTGGAAGTGCAGTACATGGAAAATAGCCCACCTCTCCATTTTCTTTTTCTGATTTCATTAGCTTCTGTTAACAAGATGGTACCAGTAGAGAGGAAAAAGCAAAGAGTGTATGCAATGCTTCAGGTAACTCAAAGCCACAACTGTAAAACTTAATCTAAGTAAACTGCCTTTTCTAAAATAAGGACTATGAGACAACATGAATCAAGGGAATAAAAAGTTATGTTAGTAGGGAAAAGCTCTCTTTTCAACTTATTCTTCTGACTCACACTTAATACCAAGCTGTAGCAGAAGCAGTAATTTCCTCTTCCTTCATCTCCATTATTACCAGGGTAATCCATATAATTATTGTTACAACTAAATACATCTTCAGGCAGTTTTGGGTCCCTTGCTACAAGAAAGGCATTGAAGTGCTGGAGCATGTCCAAAGAAGGGCAACAAAGCTGGTGAAGGGTCCAGAGAGCAAGTCTTACAAGGAGCAGCTGAGGGAACTGGGACTGTTTAGCCTGGAGGAAAGGAGGCTCAGGGGAGACCTTGTCATTCTCTACAACTAGCTGGAAGGAGGCTGTAGCGAGGTGAGTGTTGGTCTCTTCTCCCAAGTAATAAGCAATAGGACAAGAGGAGATGGCCTCAAGTTGTGCCAGGAGAGGTTTAATTTGGATATTAGGGAAAATTTATTCACCAAAAGGGTGATCCAGCATTGGAACAGGCTGCCCAGGGAAGTGGTAGAGTCACTGGAGGTATTTAAAAGATGTGTAGATGTGGCACTCGGGGTTATGGTTTAGTGGTGAACTTGGCAGAGCTAGGTTAACAGTTAAACTCCATGATCTTAAAGGTCTTTTCCAACCTAAATGTTTCTATGATTCTATGACTCTAAATATCTTATAAGTTTTTCTACCATTTTGTAAGCATGTTTTTTCCTTTATATTTGGCTGAGCTTTAGCCATTGGCATATGTTTGCTTCAAACTCCTGTTGCATTTCTGGGTGATAGTGCTATAATAATTGCAGCTTCATCTGAAAAAATGTTTACAAATTCAGTACTCAGTATGCAAGCTGCAGTTCTGCTGAATGCTCTCCCGTCTGCTCATAAGCTGCCAAGCACAGGCGGGAGCACCAAGTCACTTCTGAAAGATGCTCAGAATTCAGGGACCTGGCGACTCACCTCTTGGCTTAGGTCTCCATTTGGCTGCAACGTTGCTTCAGGAACCCTGAGGATACTTTAGACCCAGGTCGCTACTGAATAGAGCAGCTCAGGGTCATTAACAACTGGCTCTGTTAGAAACCCTCCCTACATTATCTTTCCTGATTTAACATCAAAGAGAAAAGGAGAAGAATAATATATGCTATCTAGCAGCCTCCTCCATTTCTTGCACACGTTTACCTGATGGGAGGAGGAATCTTTGAGGGAAGGTGCGAGCTTTGCTGACAGAAGTAGTGAGCACTCCAAATACATGGGGAGGGAGAGACCATGTGCATATCTCAGAGGAGCACTTATTCTTTAGTTTTCAGTTATATGACAGCAACAGTCAATTCATAGAGATATTTTTATAAGTGTTACAGAGATATAGCAAATGAAGTTCCAAAGGAAAATTATGCATCTGTACCTTTTCTGAATTAAATATTCATGAACTCGCTTTTGTGCAGCTACTAGGATATTTACTCAATATAATTTGTTCATACTTCTCTGATTATCTGTCTGTGATCTGATACTTGGTTTTGTATAATTCTCAAAGAGGTTTTAATACCCCAGGGCAGAGGTGTACTGTCACTGCTTTGATAAAATGGATCTGCGCTGATTTGCGCCATTGATGATATAAGTGAAGGAGTTGCATGTTCAATGACCATAAATTATAATACATTGCTATTTGAAATCTTTTGTATTGAACGTGTTCTTGAGTGTCCTATTAAGATTTCAGCCACTTGGTGTACAAGGAGAACAACTAGTTAGTGCCTTTATTTCTTGCTGACTGTGTAAGAGGTTTGGCTCCATTTTAAAGGACCTGTAGTGGCTTGCCCTCATGGAGTGATCCTAAGAGTTTTTCCATGCACACACATATATATATACACGTATCCAAAAAAACCTAGGTATTATCAGTAGATTTATTTTTAGCATTATTTTATATTACTTATCATCTCAAGATCCCAGTGAACTTCAGGTGTTCCTAAGCTAGGCTTCATGCTTATTCAGATAGGTGTGTGATAAGAAACAGGCCATGGTATAACCAGGAACGTCTCATGTCCACTCACAGCTTTTATAACAGTTCAAAGAGATGAAATACCATAAAGGGGCAGAAGCTTGCCAGTAACCATACTTGCCATGTGAACCAAGTTGCCAGTGAGCTCTTCCCAAGCATGCCCCGAGGTGAATTCCTGAATGCATGGACACTGATGAAGAATCCTGTGGATTCTTTTGCAACAGCATGCTGAAACTGTGGGTTAAATTTTGTGTTAATACAAAAGATGTCTTATGTTAAGACTGTATTCTAAAGCTGAAGAAAGCAACAAAAACATTTGAAGGACTCCAGGGAATTTCTGGAGCCAAACCTGATGTAAAAATGCTTGGTGGGAACTGGTCCCTGCTAAAGCTGGAGGTAGGAGGTCTGAGTGGACTTGGTCATTGAGCCAGGTAGTCAGAAGTCACTGGGTTGAAATTGTTGGGTTGAGTGCTTTCTAAAAAAAGCAGCTAGCAGAGGGGGTGGCAGGCTGGCAGGAACTGGAGTTACAGAAGCAGCTTCGCAGAAGTCTGAGGGAGAAACACCTTTTTAGGTGGAGGCTGGAATGGTCCTGCCGCAGTGCACTCCTGAATGCTGATATGTCAGGAACCACAGCATGTCAGGTGGGTAAGGTGGAGAAACCATGTCATGGGAAAGTGGATTTTACCGACAAGTGTATGCCCTGGTATTTTAGTTTAGATGATAATGTGCTTGGTATGTATTGCTATCATGTCCGAAGTGACATGTTCCTCTTCCCAGTGGTGTTTTCCTCATCCTACAGTAGACCACCTCTCTCTGTGGTGGAGTGCCCTATTGAGGATGTATAGGGAAATTAATAACCACTGGAAGTTACTAAGCAGAAGCAAGACTAAACCTTTCCTCAACTTCTCTCCCCACACTACAGCTATAACACTGAAATTGCATGGATAATATTACTTGTGAATGCTTGTTGATCTGCAGTGTGCGATGGTCTGAGATCTGCACACTCAAAACCACCTGCTTTTTCTCTGGTGAATGAAGTATTAGAAATGTGGGAATCCAGTCATTTTTAATTGAGTGAGGATTTTGAATGTTTGTTGCTTCTATTGTTATTTGCTTAGAAAATATAAAAGTCTTTCTGTATTAGAGGACTGTTTCTCTGAAGTATGGAGAGAAATAGAACTGATAAAAAAGAAAGTAGGGTTCTTTTTTCTTTAAAGGATATGGCACACTGCAGGAGAGAAATGTGGTGGTGTTTCAAGGTGAGAAAATTCAAGTCATATCTCAGAACAAGCTGCCTTTAAGAAGGCAAATGACTATGGTATTTATGATAGTATTTTTTCTGATAATATAATGACTGCTGAATAGGATCCTTTTTCACAATAAAGATCACACTCACCAAGAGCTTTTAATGCAATCCATTGAGATAAACTAAGTTACAAGGCAACACAGAAATTTGGAAATGTATACATAACTATTTGCTGTATGTGTGCATTTCCATTAACAGAAATGCATGATGGCAAGGAAGAGCTCCCACATTGTCCGTTAAAGAATTACAGTGCCTTGGTGATAGAAACATTCTAGAAGGGCTGACTCATTTCATGCATAGGTTGTATTTCAGCGACCCTGTCTGTAAGGATTGTATCCATGCCTAAAGACATGTCATCTTTACAGCTGATTAATTTTTCTTTAAAATCATCTGGATGTAAAAATAATCATGTTTTAAAAGCAAGGTGGCTGTTCCATTTGTCAAGCAGTGATAGCCCTCTCCATCGAAAAGGGAGGAGGGGATCTAAAATATAGAAGTGCTGTGTCAATGAACTTGTCTAGAAAAGCGCAGACAGCTTTGTATCAATGGTTATTTCTAAGCAAATGTATGCAACAAGTACTTAAATACATGTTTATAAGTATGTGCACCTGAAATTCCAAGTTAAAGCGTCTAATAAACACAAGCCAACTGACAAAAGAAAGAAAATCCCATCTTTCAAATTTAAGCAGGATGTTTCTTCCTAAAAGTTTCACAATTTCTTCAATTTCTGTTATATGTACCTAATAGTACAGCAGCAACTCATTCTTAATTGGGAGCTGCTTAGTGCAAATTGTCAGATTCTGTCAACTTCCCTTCTCAATTTTCACAAAAGACTTGGTTTTTTAGTCCTTGTTAATACTTTTCATATTTTGTCAGTAATGTGCCAAAATGTCATCTCCTTATTTCTTAATATTTTGAACAGTGGAATAAAAATGGAAATTCATTGTCAGCTGTCTCTGTCGTATTCATTGCAGAGGTATTTCTTTTCATGCCTTTGATAAGGCTTGTGTTTATTTCCATAGTTTTCACTAATCCTACATTGGTGAGGGAACAGTGTATCTTCTGTTAATGACAATATTAAGAGACAATCTGCATGAGTATGTTTATTAAAAAAAAAATATCTATCATAGTATTAGTATTTCCCACTGTTGCTATTATTTTGTACTTTCTTGAGCTCTGTTTAATATGTTTTATGGATTTAATCTGTTGTGTACTAGTAGTATTTAATGGACTTGACAGATTATTCGTTATAGATTTAAGCAACACTGAAATGAAGCAGAATTTTTATGAAAACCTGGGTTTTGTGAGAGGGATTATTGACAGGTCTAAAAAAGCTGTAGAATGAAAAAGTAGCAGGTGCCAGGATCAATAGCACTGTTTGTCATTGCCTTTTGCAGTCTCACAGACAAAGCTTTGTATTTGTGAAGTTGGAACTAATTAGTTGTAGAAGCCAAAGTTTGTATCTTTAGTGAAGAGCTTTGAGCAAACTATTGATAGTGATTTTCAACTGAAAATCATATCCCTTATCAACAGTTTAGCTGCAAAGTGGCATTCAGGAATAAACCATTCCCTCTCAAGGAATTTAGTAAACTAATTCCTTCATTAAAAATTATTTGTATTACCTATTAACATTGGTAACTTCAAAGCAAGCACAGTAAGGGTTTTAATACATACATTGATAATAAGTATTTCAGAGCTTTAAATGATTGTGAGAAAGAGTTATTGTTTTACCTAGGGTTGTTATATTGCCTAGAGTTATTATATTGCCTAGTGATAATTACGTGATCATAAAAAGTAAAAAGACCTCCTAAGTTAAACTTGCAGAAAACACTGTGCAACCCAGTTGAACCACTGCATCACCAATCACCAACTGGTTTTAAGAACAAGTATTAGAAAAATATTTTCTAGAGATAATATATAGATACAAGAAATCACCTTGCAAGGTGTTTGATTAGGTGATTTATATTTCTGTAAATCTTTGGACAAGCACAGAAAATGCTTCCTCTTAAAGAAGGGTACCATCTAGTACGTCAGGAAAATATGCACATAAAGGAGTTCTTGGGACAGTTGTCAGAAATCAGCAAAGTGGGAAAGCTCAGGAAATGCAAATATTTGCTCTGGAAACTGCCCTTGCACCTCAGGAGCATCCTTAAGAGGATGATTTTGTTGTATTGGGCCATTAGCTATGTCGTAAGCACCAGACTGATAGGTGTGTGGCAGACATCTGTGGCTGAGTTGTACAGTCACACAACAGATACCCCACAAATTGTGGTCAGCATTTTCTTCTGAGTAAGGAAAACATAGGAGTGAGTGTTTGCACCAGTACTGTCCAAGTCCCTCCCCAAGACCTGCCTAGGTCAATCTTCCCCTGTAGTGGTCAAGTGTTTCCCAGCTTGGGAAAGTGATAATTAACTGTGTCACTGTGAAAAGGATGTGAAATATCATTGCTGGAGCTTTGCTGTTGCTGGTTTGGTTGACAGAAGGGCTCTGTGAGGGACTGCTGTGGAAAGGGACTGCAGACAGGAGCATTTAAGTGGAATAGTTCCTCAAGGACATCTCCTGGAGAACTGATCTTAGCTTTTGCAACTCAGAATGGCACCAGAGTCACAAAGTGAGGGGCATTGCTCAGTGATCATCTCTTGTAAATGCTGTGAACTGCCACTTTTTCCAGTGGTGAAATGGCCAAGGGGAACAGAAAGGATTTTGGTTCCAGCATGTGGAAGTAGAAACTAATTCCATGATGTGTCTGTGATTTGCCTCTGTCAGACCCAACAACCAGGCACAGGCTGTGATACCTTATGCTCTGGATGTCTGACTTTGCTGATGGCACAGTCTCCAGATGGTTACATGGTGGCTGGCTGTTTGGACAGTCAGGTTTAGGTTTTATTTTGTTACGAAGTGGATCATCTCTGTCCAAACTGCAAATTTGTGGGGTGTTTTTAGCAGTAGCTCAGTTTAAGGACAAGAGTTGATGGCAGGCACCCCTTTCTAACTCCTTGACTCCCTCAGAGAACAACTGTACAGAGAAAAATTGTCTTTTGACCTTGTCCATTTCCAGTTGAAAAGCAAAAAATAAATTAAGGCTGAAATAGAAATGGCCATGAGTTTGAACATGGAAATTAGGTTTAGGATTTGGATGGACTGGGCAAAAGTCAAAGTGCAGCAGAAAGTGATTTATTATTTTAAGTTCAGAACATAAATACAATATGATCTTCTTGTAGCCTTCTAGGCAATTTTGGAGATCGCATACAAAGAAATCTGTGAAGGGCTTGCCTGAACATGCTAACAGACACGTAAATCAAGAAAACAAAGCTGTAATGAGCAGTGGGAGCTGAGACCAAAACACTGATGTAGGCTTGCAGAAAGCTGAGTGAGTCAGCATGCCTGGAGAACAGCACTTCCCATTCTCTGCTTAATTTGAAAGCCTTGCTTTGCATCCACGATCAGAGGAATTCCCTGCTGATTCCATTTTTCCCTGTCATACTGAAATTTTATGCTGCTTGCCCCTGTTGTCAGTGCCATCCAAAACTTTGTTTCTTTTCTTGTTTCGGACATTCTGATTTTCTTTTTTACTGAGTTCTTTTGGTAGTGTTAGGCTCCACTCCCTGCTTCTCTGCCTTATCCTATAAGTGTTTTTGTAATTTTTTCTAAATATTGCCTACAGAGGAAAACGCTTCTCAACTGATCACATCTTTGAAACTATCCTGAAATTATGCATTTGATTCTGAGTCAGGTGTTACCTTCTTTTCTACCTGCTCTATCTTTATATCATATAGATATCATATATCATATCTATATGTCTGGAACAATTTTTATACTCATATAGTTTCATCTAGATGCAACTTGTTTACTGTTTAGGAGGAGAAATGAGATGAACATCAGAGCAGTGGTAGTGGGTTTTACAAGGCATGCTGTTATCAAAAGAAGTGATACAATAAGACCAAATTCTAAGGTAATTTCTCAAGGCCTTTGTCTAAAAGAACATATAGTATAGAGGAGAGGTTTGTAGTATAGAGCAAGAGAAAAAGAAGCTGCATTTTAGAATGAGATGTTTTCTCTGTTACAGAGCTGCATTTTCACGATATCAATAATGGATTACATCCATATCTAAATTACAGACAGAAGTTGAATGAAATTTCATGAGAACTTGATTTATGTTTCAGCTGTAATGAGATTTTTTCATACAGATGAATTTTGAGAAAACAGACTATTTTGAAGTCAGGCATTTTATTAACACAGAAGATTCTCATCAGCTTTTGAATTATGTGCTCTAGTAACACAGAAAAATTTCCATCTCTATCTTTTTGAGTTATAGTAAATATAAAGAGTAACTTATAGAGTTTTGATGATTAAACATTTCCTCACAGATACTGGTGCAGTTAGTCTGAGTGGGATAACCTTTTCATAGCTGCTGCCATGGAAATAAACCCAATGAAGTTATGTTAGAAAGGTATGCCCCTTGTGGTTAGAGTTCAGTCAAGCACAGAGTCTTAAGGAATTTGCAGTTTCAGTGCTGTGTAGCACAGGTTCCTGAAAGGCAGTAAATCACATCAAAAGCATACAGATTATCCATCTGTCCGTCCATCCATCCATTACTGTGGTAGCTGAGTTCCTTTAACAGCTATTTTATTTTAGACCCCGTATTTTCAAATATATTACACAACACATTTAGCGTGTCAAAATTTCTATTTCTGGCTTTGATTCAGTGTATAACACTGAACAAGTTGTTCAAAGTATAATCTTAATCTTGTTTCTCTCCTGTGGACAGGAAAGAAAATCAGCAGAGGCAGTGAACTGGGCCGCCAAAGATTGTGCTTTGTACAGAATAGTGCCAATTTTTGTAGAACACTTCTGTAATTTAAAGGGATTTATGATAATAAATATATGTCTGGTTTTTTCTTAAAACCCTCATTTAGTTTTGTGAACTGAGAATTTCTGCTCTGAGTTTTGTAAGAAATATGTTTCTTACATGGTGGCAAAGAAAAGTGTTCAAACATAGAATCTCAATTTCTTTTTTTTAATCTCAAATTTACTATGTTCAGCATAATGTGATTCTCTAAGCTGTCTCTCAAATTTTGAATGAGATATCTCATTCAAAGAAATATTTAAATGTTTTTGGTTGGCTGTACTGAGAATGGTACATGCCTGAATGACAGGTTCAGTAGTTTGCCACTCTGAACATGAGACTACATTTGCCTGTGCTTTTCTTGGCCAGAGCAAAAGAAAATAGTGACAAACTAGAGAAAAGACTGAACAGTGCTGCTAATATGCCCAGTGCATAGCAGTTTGCCCACTGATCCAAGCTTTTAGAAATATAATTGTACAGCCTTTGCTGAGTGCAGAGGAGACCCATGCAACCAAAAGCACACAGCCTGCTTATGTATTGTTAAAATGGTCATCCTCTCCCTCCGCCTGAAAAAGGAAGAAAGTGCACTGGCATCGGGTACAGAATATGAAGAAGGACAAGATGTTATTTGCCACTTTTGAAGGTTATCTTGTAGAACAAACTCTTAGGAATGTACTGCAGCAGTCATGTTCTCCTGCATGACTACTGTGGGTCGCCTGGCTCTCCTGCTGGAATCTAGTATCGGAAGCCCCTACGGGCCTTGCAGCCTTAGTCTTGCAAAGGGTAATGGGGATGCAGCTATGAGCTGGATGACATGCATTCCCAATGCAATTTAAAAGATCCCTTTCAGTCTTTGGTGGCTCGATGCCCCATCAATGGCCCCAGTTGTTCATTTCTAAAATCAGCTGTAATTACTTTACCATCTCACCCTCCCACTCAGCAGCAGTATGTGGCGATGTATTCCTTCCAGTAACAGATGAATCCTCATTTCCTGATTCTGGATGATCACCATCAATATTTTTCTGTCTGGCCTTGGCAGACTGCCTTTCATCTTCTGGCTCCAGTAAGTGAGCAGCCCCTCCTTCCCTGCTGTTCCCAGTTGCCTTGTGAAATCCATCACATTAGAAAGCTCAGTTGTCGCAGGAACGTGGAAGAAAAGTCACCTGATCAAGAGGCACTCCTGTGTTTCCATTTTATGCTTTCCACTTGGTTCAAATGCCCCACAGGTAACTATAGCTAGCTTGCGGGAAGATTTCTTCCCCTACTGATGAAATAGCAACTATCCACTTTTTGCACGTCTGTTTTGATATGGAAGGTAGAACAGGGTTGAACAAATTCAGATCCTTCTTTCTTACACCATAGAGAAATTTTGGGATTCAGTTCCATGATATTTTGTCTTCACCTGCCTACTTTTACTCAAAGAGCTGAAATAATCTCTAGGAAGATTTATTGATTTGCTAAAACCAAATAGCATCATTCTGAGACTTCTGAATTTATCTGTAATATCACCTAGAGCTTGTGAAGGGTTCTACAAAGCAATATCATTAAAGCTGGTGTGTATCCTGCCTAAATGGATCTTCTGCCATTTCTGAGTCTAGATAAAAGTAGGGTCATGTCTCTTTATTAATATGAACAAATTCAGAAAGTAGAAGATTAGAGAATTTTTAATTTTCCAATTAATATCTCAGATTGCTCTTGATGTCTGACAAGGTTGGGCATAGCTGAAGGAACACTTCTGGAATTTTAAATGACCATAGAAATAAGAAAAAAACCTTTTGATCTTTTCCATCTCTAAACAGAATCCAGAGTGATAATGCTTTTCTACTGTAACTGCAGGATTAGACATGACTTAAGTCAGCCCTACAGCCAGGTGGGAATGTTCCTATATCCTATTATCTTCACTAATTATTAATGAATTAGAGCAAAAATAAAACACATGGAGATTGGCTTTGTAACGCCTTTCTTTAGACAAAGCCAGTGTCATGGCATGGTAGTAATAATATTGAAATTTATACCACCCATAAACCTTTTATAGCAGTGTAATTAGTTGGGCTATTAATACCACCCAAGCTTAGCCTTATTTTATTGCTGTGAACACAGCTTGTAATCACATAAATGGTAATAAGTAATAATGCTTAAGGGCACTGTATAAACCTAAGCATTTTAGTCTCTCTAGTGAACAAAAGTAGGGTATCCTACAGATTTCCTCTCCTGTGGGTACTTCTTCCATGCTCTCCTTAGAGGGTTCTGTAATGGAAACTAAGGTCGTAAAATTCCCGTTCCTCTCTCACTTTCTCCAATCTGACTCCACTAACTTCTCTGCTAATACAGGTGTAAATTAGGCAATAAATACCAAGAAAGAACTGGATTCAAAGAGTTTGGGGACTATTTCTGCAAATCAGTGTGCTGCTTCTTATAGTGTTACGGTGTTTTCAACAGCAGATTATTCAAATCAGCTTCTTATTGCCTTGTGTTTCATGCTGGTTTATGGAATTAATATTAGTCTATGAAGAGGACAATATTTTGGAGAAAAGAAGATGCAACTTGTTTGTAATTTACAGTACCTTCGTAAGCAGAAAGGAGAAATCTCCCACAGTTAAGGAAAGCATAGTCCACTTGGCTCTGCAGCATGTTTCTAGGTTGGTTTTGTGTCCTGTGGAGAGGAGTCTGGATGGCTACTCCCGTTGTGCATCACTCTGCATCTCTAGCATCCTTCCTAGTTGGGCTACACCATCATCTAATGATGTTTCATGCTGTTTCTGGATCTCTAGTGCAAGTCAGCTGGTCCAACATCAATTCTGTTGTTTAACTCTGGTGAGAACAGGTTGTTCACAAAACCAAAATGGGTTATTTCCTTGTAGTGTTAATAGCCAAAAGAAGATGCACTGTGCAAGTGAGCAGGTATTCGAAACAGGCCAGGAGCTATCTGCTAGCGAATTGGTCAATACTCCAACCTGAATAAAATTAGATTTAATTAAGTGGCTTGGAATGACTGTGTATCAGTCTTGGGCATTCTTTCCACATTAATAATCTAAATACTTTAGGGAGGAAGAAGACTTTACTACTGATTACTCAATTTGAAATGAAATTAAAGGCATGTTTTAACAAAGCTGGAAGGCAAGTGGCAGTAAATGACCCAGTCTGTTACACTGGATCTGATAGCACCCCCCGCTGCAGTTTGGGCAGTAGCAGGACCCCTTTTGCACAAGCCCTGTTAGGGCAGAGCCAAGCTGCAGTTTCAGATGCTGTTTTCTGCATCCCTGCCCCAGGGGACAAGGGCTCCCTCACCCAAGGACAGGCCAAGGGAATGCAGCTCCACTGCTCCCTGGGAGCTGGCTGGCTGCTGGCTGTATCTACGGGCTGCTCCACTCCGAGGGCACCCTCAGTTGAGGGGTGGAAATAAAAGAGCTAAGGTAAGCTCCCTTGGAGCCTCCCTAAGCACCCAGGGTCTTTTCTGCTCTTGACCACAGCTCTCACAAGGTGAGATGGCCTTAAGCACAAAACTCGTGTTTAGGCAGTAAATTTCATTTACCCACATTGAGGAGACTGTCTCAATATCTGGACTATTTCTAATACTTTTTTTTGTTTAATCCTTTTGAGCTGAAGCCATGTTTGCCACTAACAGCCAAGTTCTTCTACCTAGTACACTGGAAATTTCAACAAGAACTTTCTTAAAACTTTTATTCCAAGAAAGTTAGGAAGCCAGGACTCTGAAGAAACAAGCAGCTGACTTTCATCTTTGGACATTTATTTAGCAGTTTCCAACATAGTTCCCTCAGGACTGCTTCTAAATCTCCCAGAAAAAAACTCAGATATGTGTGAGATTTCAATTTCTGTTATATTTAAGAGCACCGTCTTTACAGTATTTTGCACAAGCTTGTGATAAATATTAATAGCAAAGGTCATAGTCACTATTTTTCAGATATCTTACTTCTGAAGTTATTGCTTAGTTGCATAAATGCTTTCATGATACTCCTTGTGCCTGATATCTTCTATCCTTGAGGGCCTTTTAGAACCCACCAATCTGTTTAATTTTGTTTGGGTGTGTGAAACTGCTGGTACATGTTTCTTAAGAGCATCATCTCTTCAGCATGATTTGCTACTTGCATCAAAAAAATTAGAAAGCCAAATTCAAAACATAAATATTTTTTTCTACAGTGCTACTGGTCTTCTGAACATCATCATCTGTTATCACAGTAGCATTTGTAAAGAAAAGTTGAATTTTTACTTCAGTGCATTTGCTGGATGCTTGCAGTTAGCACCATTTCTGCCTCTACCATGATGTCTACTGTTCATGCTCTTTCGGTGCTTGTGGATTTAATGAGATTTTTTTTGACAGCTTGTCTAAAGATCAAATTTTGGCCTTCATCTCTATTACCTAGAGTTTCCTAGCTCTTATGGAGTATTGGTTTTGTGCTGGATGGAGGATTAAGTACCCTGCTGTTTTCAAGCTTAATAGTCCTGCTTTTTGGCTTTTACACGGGAACATTTAATTTTAAAGCAATTTTTAGCACTTCTCGAGAAACAAACCTATTCTTGAATGACAGAGTACTCTGCTGCTTGGAAAACATGAAGAAACTTTCTTATTTTGAGGCATGCTCCAAAAGCTTAAATATTTTTAAATTGTCCATTTTTCTGTACAATTTCTGGTTCATTACTACTTAAGCATCCAGAAATTGGTCTCATGCTAAGATATCTTGTAACTCCTCAGGGCCTGCTGATATAGCCAATACCCTAATTGTTTTTAGGCACTTGTGGAAGTTTCCTTGTGTGCTCCAATACAAAAGTCAACAAATTGTGGTTGAGAATGAGCCAGTCAGTTCTGTATGTGAGCTTGTAATGTGGTGCAGATACTCTAAGCTGAGAGATAAAAAGCAGTACAAAAGCAGAGCAAACCAAAGCGGCCCATTTAAGTTTTCCAAGACAAATGCTTATTAAAACTCTATGATGCTCAGACAGGTATTCTATGAAAGCAATTGCTGTAATTGCACCAGATGCGATACAGTTACAAAGAGGAAGTGACAGGCTCCAGGAGGCAGTTGCTCTTGACTTTCAGTTCATCTATATTTGCATTGCAAATAATATTCTGAAACTTTAGTAGGATTATTACTGTTTTGCCATTTGGCAGCTTCTTTTTGGAGTTTAGTTGTAGAATAGCTGCTTAATATACTATGAATTTTTATGAGCACAGAGAAAAAAGCATTTTCTGCTTGTCTGTGTAGTGGATCATTGGACATTCTTAGCTCAACTAGGCGTAAGTTTCTGTGGATAGGTTTCCATTCACAGCTGTCCCATCAATTAAGGCTCTCTGAGATGCAAGCAATAAACATTGCTATCCCCATCTAAAATTTAGATCATAGGC
Organism: Falco biarmicus; assembly: GCF_023638135.1. Classification (NCBI taxonomy): domain Eukaryota; kingdom Metazoa; phylum Chordata; class Aves; order Falconiformes; family Falconidae; genus Falco; species Falco biarmicus. Next base: position 61,488,289 of record NC_079293.1, on the reverse strand, counting down.
ACCTAAGAAGTATTACCTATCAACAGATAAATACTAGAAGTTTAAAAAGTGCATTTGTTTTTGTAATAAAAGTCAAAAGTACTTCTGTGACGAAGAAACTGGAAGTACAGGCACAGTAGTGTTCAATAAAAGGGCTTTACTGCAGCACAGGTTTGAATCCAGAAGCTTTCACATTAAAAGAGTTTCCCAGAAGTTTGTAGCTACATCTGCTGCTTCCCAGCATTGGAAGACAGGAAGAAGATGCCTTCCTTGCAAGATAAGCATCCCATGTCAAATTCAGTATTGCTCTGTCTTTCGTGTTGCTTGCACTTTTCTTCGCTCCTGAAGTCTGGGATCAGCTAAGGTTATTCTTATCAGGAAGAAGTTTCGTCTTCTATATAGTATATGTGTGAGCGGGATCATGCAGTGTGTGGAAGCAGGGAAGAGTCCCAAGGCTGTGAGTAGGCTAGGTTTCATGCATCCTTTACCAGAATGCAGCCTTCACCTTCTAATGGCAGGTCCAATTATCACCTGTTCAGCAGAGAAAACTATCCTTTTTAGGTAACAACAAAAAAAAAAGCCTTAAATTTGTTTTTTTGCTAACATTTTCATTAAAAGCTGTGCTGATCATTTATTGATACTAGTTTTCTGTAGCTGCTCTGTTGACAGGGGTTACTCAGAGTTTGGGTTTAGTCACGTTCATTGTAGAAGTGTTACCCTATAAGGATTGTTTTTCCATCGGGTAACAAATAGTCTTGACCCTTGATTTAAAAATCACCTTCAGCCAACCCTTCAGTTTTTTTGCAGTTAACACTAATTACAAGAACAATTTGCACATACTGATTTTTGGAAGCTGAGTTACTTCAGTTCACCTGTTTAATTTACTTCTCTGTGCTTGAATACAATCAGCAGTGACTAGAAATAATTCAAATGAAAAATGCATTGAAGATATAAGCAGGTGTTGCCTTAAATAGCAGCTCCTTCATCTCCTTCTGGTGAAAGCCAAAATTGCTTTTGCAGCTGTATAGGAGAAGTAGTATTTTATAGATCTGCTTGGTTTGTATGGTTTATTAGATTACATTTCAAATTTTATTTATATACCTACAAATTGTTTTTCACTTCTCTCTATTTCACCATGTTCTTTAATTAAAACATGAATTGAAAAACAAACTCTGAACTTCAGGTTTATCTCAGTTGAAAGGTATTTGGGTTTGAATAGAGTTATTTCCCCTGAAAAAGTTCTTACTGGAAGAAAGTTTAATGATATGGTAGTGATCATCCCCAGTGTTCTCAAAGATCATGTTTTCTAGGAAGGCAATGCTTCTTTCTGTTTCTTTTACAAACTTCAGGGTATAATTCATTTATGCAGTAACTCTTATTTATAGCCTGGGGAAACAGGATTTATATTTCTATTGTCTCTATGGTACCAGATTTTTCAGCCTTAACTTCTCAAATACCATGCAACTGACCTTAAAAAAAATCAAACAAAAATACACGGGAGTTCTAACAATAATACATTTTGTATGTATTTTGGCTGAATGACAGGCTTTAACTTTTAGGATACGTGTAAGCCATATTGTCAGGTTTCACTGTATGAAGTGAGTGCTTGGGTTCGGGTTTTAATGGAGGTTCCAGTAGAAGCAAAATTTATTGATGCCGGAAACCATACGTTGGGGGAAATACCAAATGCTGTAAGTAGAACTAAGGGATCAGTTTGTACAAGCAGTGTTTTACAAAGAAAATACTGGCTGGCAGCAGTGGTGTTTTAGGGATTTGTCATTTTTCTCAAACATTTCTCAGGGTAATTCTTTACAAGTCCAAGAATACATTTTCAACATTTTTCAAAGTGAAATTCTTGTTTCTTAAATGTGGAAGCCTTTAATTTTTAAAAATACTTTGTGTTTTAAAATGCTTGCTCAAGTCAACAATCACAACACTTTAAATGTTTTCTTCAATCCCAAATACCCTTAAAAATTTAGACATTTTATGTCTTCAATACAAAATCCTTTTTTGTTCTTGTCTAAGGTTGCTCGTGCTTTAAAAAAAATAAATCTGTTCATTATTTAAAACATGAGATAGAACAAAATAGCACCTTGGAGTGCAATGTCTAAGAAAAATCATTGTTTTCTAAACTTTTTGAATTACAATATAACATTTTAACATAAATATTGATTGCTGGCAGGTTCTTTCAAGTCACATGCTATGCAGCCATGCATGATGTGACATTGCATGCCCTTGGGTTACATACTTAACAATGGACTAAAGCATGAATTATTTAATTTCTTATCACTCCCAAGGATTATTTACAGAACTCAGCACTAGCACATTTCTTTATTTTTATTTGCCACAAAGCAGAGGAAATGCTATATGATTGCTGTGCCACACAGATTTCTAGGGCAGTGTAACAGTTAAAGCAGATGATGTACTGAATTCTCTATTAAAAGTTTACAGTAACTTTTAGCATTGGTAATGAACATTCCTATCTGTGAAGATTTTGTCTGTTACTTTTAATTTATCTTTCTTAGGGGTTTGGGATTGTTTTGGGGTTTTTTTCTTTTCTTTTTTCCAAACTCCCAAGTCTTTCAGAAGTGATGGCTAGCACTTCAGGCATCTAATCTAGACCTTGCAATGCTGACTCTGAGAGGACAAGTGTCTTGAGATCACAGCTGCAGAACCAGATCCTCATTTCTTTCTGAGGCAAAGCTGTGCCAGTGACTTCTTTTTCACTGAACTGTTAGTAGAGCAAAGTTGGGTGGGGTTTTTTTGGTTGAGTTTTCCCCTTATATAACTAATTGTAGGACAGTAGCAGGTTTGCTGAAAGCTCACGAAAGATCTCAGCGCTGATCAATTCCTTACCTCCATTTCCTGACACAAGCCCTCTAGAAATACTCTTTTTTCCCTTCCTCTTTTCTTCCCTTTCTCCAACTGCCTGCTTCATTTGCTTTCTGTTACTGGGCAGTCAATTACTTTCATTTCTTTAGGACATGGGTCAGTTATTAGCAGTAACACTGACCAAAGATGATCTCTGATCCTTTATCCCTGCTGTGAGCTGTAATATTCTTGTGCTTGATTCTGTTAAACTACCTTCTCGTTACAAAAGCGCCAAGGTTTTTATTCATCAGTAATGACAAACAGGCTATAATGGAAACCTAGATATTTTATAATTTTTTTTAAGCTTCTGCAGAGGAAAATTTTATTACTATTCTGTCAGCTTATAGGAGAATTTGTGTTTAGGACTTCAGGACAGGTATGTATTAAATAGTATAAATCAACACTTAACCTAATTCAGCTATAATGGTTTGTATCAGCTGAGAACTGGGCATTTGCTGGTGTTTATAGGAGACCTGTTGCAACCAATCAGCATCACAGGCCCAAGAAGAGTGAAGTTGTTGCAGCTCTCTTTGTCAGTGGCACTGGTGATTACAGTCACTTGGAAGCATTATTCCAGCTGGAACACCCAAGGGATCAGTAGCCAACAGATAGTGTGGGCTTAGTAGTAGGAATACAAGGAAAAATTAAATTAATAGAAGAAATTCAGGATTTTTTCTGATAAAAGGGGGAAGAGGACGATATAAAGATGAATTAAGAATGATTTTAACTCTACAAGGAAGGTAGAGCATGAATCATGAACGTACAGTGACATTCCCAAATACTTCAATGAATTACCGATTTCTTAAAATTCTGTCTGTGGTTAATTTAAGTCTTATTTCTGTGTTGTAAGATCCTTGAAGCAAATCCTGTGTAAATGCACTTATCAGACAAGGGCACTGTCCATTTTCTTGTCAATCACTAAAAGAAAAGAAATCGCTAGCAGAAGGGAAAATAAGCCCCAGCAGACCTACCTCTGTATTCTGCAGTACTGTTTCTTCTGATATTTTAATCACTTTCATGTTTCATGTTTGAAAATTCTGATCTTAAAGTCTAAGTGATACGCCAGTCAATTTTTGTTAAAATTAAAAAGTCAGCCTTTAACTTTTCATGGATAAAGAACATGCTTTAACATAAGTGCTAAAAAGCAGAAAGCAACTAAAGAACATTGTGCTCAATAATTATGAACAAAAGTTAATTATGTTTAGTCTTATCCTTGCAAGGAGCCCCCACTGTGATTTTAAAGGAATGGTGATGGTGAATCCCCCTTCTTCATGTGTATAACCTACAGAAGTTCAGCAGTATTGGATCTACATAGCTCCAGTGGGAATAAAGCCTGTTCTTTAATCTGTGTTTACATCCAGTATGCTTCAGTTGTGCAAACTCTGACTGCCAAGTGCTAGAAAGCTAAATTCTAAAAAGTCATTTGGTAACATTAATTTTCTCTTCCCTTAAATCACCTCTACTCCATGCTTAGCACACTGATGTTATCTCCCAACTGTTGTAAGCAAATAAAAGCAGGTGCACATTATTTGAACATCAATGTCTCATCAGTTTTAACTATATGCTTTCTAAATTACTTGTGAGACTAAATACAAGGTCTGGATGCCAGACTCAGAAGTTGACCATCTGTGGGCTAACAGTTGCAAACCAGTGCATTCTTTCATAAGGAAAATGCTGGCCAAGCTATTGCTTCAGTCAGCCATGGCAGCAGAGCAAAAAAACAAGACAATTCTTAGTATTTATGCATATTCAGAGGAGGTCACCGTGTTCACTCTGTGTCGGCTGCACATGTGCTTTGGATGAGGCACAGAGAGGGGGAACAGCAAGTGGGGGAAGTGAATGATATTACTGAGAGGGATACTTTTATTCTCTGCCAGAGTCAGTCGAAAGTGCTGTCAATAACAAGCACCATAGGAGAGTAATGACTACAGAAGACCTCTCTCCCACAGTGAGATGCTGCAAAGTCTGAATGCCAATCAGACCCCTCCTCTTCTGGCTGTGCAGCAAAAAAATCCCTTTGTTTCATGCGTGTGTGGCTGATTGAAGCTATTGTAGTTTAGCCTGGCTCCCTTCTCTTTGTGGCTCACTCAGGGGAAAAGCAAGAGCTGAATTGGGGCTTTCTCTCCTCCAAGAACTTCTAGGAAGGAAGTCAGTCCCATTCCCAATTAAAGACTGCAGTCCCACAGGAGACCAGCTTGGCTAACACTTTTCATAGCGTTCAGGTTGGGAATAACAAGAACATGGTGGAGGGAAAAACTGCACAATATTTTCTAGGTTTCACCGCTTATGTTTAATGCAGGATATTTATAAGGTTTCTGTACTTCCAGAAGCTTACCACATTTTGGGTACCAGAACTGATGACATGCTGTCATTACGGGCTGGGGAACAGATGAAATGCTCACACAGAGTACAGAGATGCTCTGCTAGATGAAGTTTGGTCCGGGTAGCAGGTAGCTGGCAGGCACCATTAAAAAAAGTTGAAGAATTTAATACAGGTTAAGGAAACACAGCACAGAAGAGAACAACAGAACCTCTGGAGGAATTACATTAGTCCTTAGCTGCAAAACCAGTCTCTGGGTCTGTTGTTTGTCTTGATACAGAGCAGCAAAAAAGCTGATCTCCGCGTCAGGCTTGTTCCTGGACTTCAGCTACAGTATCTTATGGTGTCACTATTGTCAGGTGAGCAGATCGAAGATCATGGTTTTCTATAGAGGAAAGGAGGATTTTATTAGGTTGGAATAACCCTTTAGGTGTTAAAGCGCTGCCTGAAAGTCCAGACTGGCATTTCTAAATGTGTCTAAATAGATACAGCTACAGGTGGGGCCAAGACAAACAAAAAAAAGAAATACAGTAAATGGTAGAAATAAGACTGGTGCAGGGTTCCTCTTCACTGGTACCTGCATTGAATTCAATAAAATCCCTTTAAGCTGGTGCTTTCCCAATGCAGTGCTCCGAGGCCTCACCGTCGGGCAGCAAGTCTAGGCAGCAGTGCTGGGATCAGCCAAATGGGCAGTCAGACTGTACTGATGGAGCAACTGTGGGGAGGTCCCCTCACAAAGCCAGAGCGGAATCAGGCTGGCTGCTAGCTGATATCCTGATGTGAAGGTGTTTCAGCCAGTGTCCCCTGCTGTGTTCTCCTCTAGCTCTCTAGCCAATACCTCTCAAAAGAAAACAGATGTCTTCTCCTTTGCTTTGCTGCTGTTGTGTCCCAGAAGTGGTGAGGGTCTTGCCTCAGTCCCTGAGTGACAGCAGCGTGGAGGGCAATGCAAGTGGCCCTGTTTGGGCAGCACTAGGTTAAGGTGCTGTTTGTTGAAGGGTGATGTATCCTTATGGCATAGCCTTCGCACTGGGAGTCACCCTCCTATGAAGACTGTGTCATAGGTGTTTTCCCAGTTAGTGGTCCCCACCATGTGTTGGAATACCAGATCCGTAAGTTCACATCAATGTAGGCAATCACGGTCCTCATTCCTGCTGCCTTTCTCCAGGGTGAGAGATCAGTCCTACATCTCTCATGTGTCCTTTATAGAGGCCCCCCAAAGAAAGGAAGTTCATTCTCCCTCAGAGAGACTAGGAACACTGAGACTTCCCAGCTGAAGTTCAGATCCTGCACTCAGGCCTTTTTTTTTTTTTTTTTTTCTCCAACTACTACTGGTGTCCAAAATTTTCTTTTACTGACCTGCAAGTATTCATGCTCTTATTTTTGAGTGCTTTAGGATGCCACATCAATAGCTGTTTCTGAAAGCTTTGTTCTTACCCATCCTGGCCTGCAGATGAGATGTAGTAACATGTGCAAAGCTTGCCGTATGTGTTTGTGGGAGTCTTGGCTGAAAGAAGTAACATTAATTTTGTGTGATGCCTATGGCACACATGTTAGAAAATAATTAGCCATTGAAATTATCATGTTAGGAGAGATGCAGTGAAAAATAATCTTTTTTTTATCATTTAGATCTCTTACATATAGATGTATGAAGTCTCAGTGGATGCCATGCTGGCAATTACTGTATTACAGACATCAGCTTGCTTGTTTCTGTTCAGCATTAAGTCTATTTTAATGGACAGGGTTGCCCATAACATAGAAAGTAACAGTAATGCACCAGCAGTGTCCCATTTCTCATGTTTTCTTTCTCTACAGCTTCTTCATAATTTATGGCTAAGAATGCACCCTGAGATCACATAGGAAAGCATAGGCTCCTTTCCCAGAGAACTGCAATTATCACCATCAACAGGCATTATTGTAGAGTTACTGCTGTCCAAGCTTGACTCTGCTTGGTTCACCATGGGGTCAGTGTGAGCATACAACTTCTGCAGAAAGCTAATCCCCCTACTGCCTCATGACCTGTGTCAATCACTGTCTTCTTAAAAAAAAAAAAAAAAAATTAAACTATTTCCCAAGTAAAATATGGGGTAAAAAATTAGCATAAACTACCAAGAAGGAATAAGCCAGCCTTAAAAGGGGAATGAAGATCAAATAGAAAAATACAAAATGGCAATATGTTCAAAGAAACAAAAGAAATTGGATGGAACACAGATCACTTTTACCTGCTGTTGTGTTTAAAGGGAAGTTGATTTTTTGTATAGCAATAAGAGACTTTGCTCCCTACACAGAAACTTGTCAGCCTGGTTGCTCCATACACAGTACCTTCTATTTTGTGTTTCAAAGAAATAACAGTGCTAAAATCTGGCTTAATTAATAAAATCTGACTTCAGTATAGGTGAGAGACTTCAATCAATTATGAAACTCAACAGGCTCATATTCAGTATTAGCAATCTCCTGTTATTACCTAAACATTACTGAAATATTACTTAAAAATTACTAAAGAGCTACACAGTAAGCTCTTCAGAGATGCACAAGAATATCCACATCTGCCCTCCAAGAAAACAGGACTCTTAAGTCTGAGCATCACTGCTGTGGTACTGCTGAGCTGCCAGACAGCTCAGGACAGGACACCATGCTGCAATCAGTGCTGGGCACTGCCTCACCAGGTGGCCTTCTGTTGAGCCAGTGTCACTTCACCTGGCTTACCATCCGTCTGGGAAGAGTGATTTGAATTACTGGCACCTGAAAGATGGACATGCAGGGGCTTTTCTCTGAGTGAAAGGAAGTTGTCCCAGACCCTGAGCATGGTCATGACTCTTTATTTTTCTATTATCACAGAATTGTACTTAGGAAGACAAAAATGAACATGGTACAGGAATCTGTCAAGAGCATAAAGAACATGATTTCTCTGTGACTGCCTAGACTTAAAAGTTTCCCTGTCCTTCAGTTATTATATTCTGGGATCACATTTCATCAGTTGATCTCAATTCTGCAAGCCATTTAAGCATGTGCTTAACTTTAGTCAGGAGTTTAGGCTTCAGTAGTATTCTGGAGTGTTTAAAGTAGGTTTTATCACTCTGGTCGTCTATGTTCTTTCATATATACCTGTCCCCAGGTCAAAATATCACTCAAGCACAAGTTTAACAACCTCAGATGAGGCCCGTGCTCTTTCCCATTATTCCTGTTAAGTATTCCCGAGGTTTCTCCTTTCCCCATTTTTTTTTTCTCATGCTTGTTTTTAATATGAAATTGCTACCTCTCCTTTTTTATCCCTTTCCAAACTCTTTTCTGTTTACATGGAGGAAATGTTTACATGTACTTTCACTAATTTTGACCCACTGTCATTTCAAGTTGACTTCTCTAACAAGAGACAAAGCATCTGATGCGACGCAGCAGCAATAACTGTTCTCATCGTAGGTGTTCAGCATAGGTGTGCCAGTCCCTTTCAAGGTATTGAATTACCTGCCCGCTATCAACCATTTGGTTCAGTTAACTCTTAATGAGAATGACCGTATTCTGACAAAGGCTGGGTAGCACAGTCAGATTTATAATTGTAGGGTCTGTACTTGCCACTGTTGAGTTTCGTTATGCAATGGCCCAATCTTGCTTCAAGGTGCACTGCTCTGATTCAATACTGAGAGTAGTTTTACTACATTGTGTACCTATCTATTTGAAGGCCTGTATTCATCAAACAAATGAAGAAGCCAGGAAACACAAAGTGAGTGAAGCTGGGTGCATTGCACTGGGTGAGTGTAGCATGGGCTGTAGCCCCCTCCCCTTCTCCCTGGCTTCCCTGGGCCCCTTCCTGCAGCAGTGCCCAAAGCAGGTGCTGGAACAGACCAGAGGTGTCACAGTGACACTGCTAAGAGCCTCGATGAGATGTCTGTAAATGTGACACCTGGTGCCTCTCCTTTGCCTGTAACACTTCTTTCCCTGTGATAGAAATAAACTTGGTCTTACACAGTTTGTTTTTGACAAATCTGTGTCACTGTCACCAATCTTTGCATTGCATTCCCTCAAGCTTTATCAATCCTTGGAGAGAACTAATAACAATTTGGTGGCTGTCCTAACAGCTTTTTCCAGCAGCCAAGGACAGTGCTTTTCAGAGTCAGCTGATTTTAAAACAAAAAAATTATCTAAAGCACTCCAATCTATCCTTTTGCTCTTCTAGCCCAAGCTGTTCCCCCTTGGCAACCAGCAAGGGCTGGTGAGACCCTAGAGTTTCAGTGCAAGCTGTGTGACCTTTGCATGCTATGTCTCTTCTTGTGGAACATTACAGTGGCTTTTAGAGGTGCCAGCCTCCAGGAGCTATACATATGTAATGTGAGAGGCAGCTGGGGACCCTGCCTAGAGAGATAAGCTTGCAAAAGGTGGACAGTTAGGAATGCTATAGAATCATAGAATGTTTTGGTTGGAAGGACCTTAAAGGTCATCTAGTTCCAAGCCCCCTGCCATGGGCAGGGACACCTACCACCAGACCAGGTTGCTCACAGCCCCATCCAGCCTGGCCTGGAACACTGCCAGGGATGGGGCATCCACAGCTTCTCTGGGCAGCCTGTGCCTCACCACCCTCGCAGTAAAGAATTTCTTCCTTATATCTAACCTAAATCTACCCTCTTTCAGCTTAAAGCCATTCCCCCTTGTCCTATCACTACATGTTCTTGTAAAAAGTCCCTCTTCAGCTTTCTTGTAGACCCCCTTTAGGTACTGGGAGGCTGCTGTAAGGTCTCCCCAGAGTCTTCTCTTCTCCAGGCTGATCAACCCCAGCTCTCTCAGCCTGTCCTCATAAGAGAGGTGCTCCAGCCCTCTTATCGTCAAATATTATTATCTGTTTTAAGATGTGAATTTGAGAGGAACTGGAGTGATTTGCATATGATTACACTGGTTGTGTCTGGCAGAGCCAGAAGAACACTCAATTTTTTATATCTGAGATTAATAATTAATAACATAACTAACAATATTGGTTTAATATAACCAACAGTCCTGGATACTCTTTACAGTGCTGGTGATTTTCCAGGATAAGCATTAACTTCTACAGACTGACACTCCCTCAGCTAATAATTCTGCCTAGGCTGCTGAAAATCTTGTAGCTATGAGTCTTTGCTTACCTAGGCTGCTGGTGGACTTCTGGCACTGGTAAGAGTACAATATTCCATTACCGATCTGCTGGGCACTCTAGTTCCTTCAGCCTTTCAGCTTTGATTAACAGGAGTAATTAATTGTACACTGATGAGGCTTGTGGTGACTAAGCCTGCTGCATTTACGGGAGCAGCATGTGGGTGCTGGGGTGCCAACTGTGAAGAAGGAAAGAGAACAAGAGAAAGAAGCCGTGTGGACTTCTGTTCCTTTGAAGTGACCTTTCAGTGCAGGTTCTTTACTTTTGCATTTCCTTAATTTTATTATTTTCCTTATTTGTTCTGAAAAGTGTCAAGCATTCCTTGAAAAGCAATTTATATATAAAAAGTTTTCACATTGCGATTCACCTGATAAGGTCTGCAGAGGGGACATATTTGCACTGACAGGTTGGCAGCCACACAACCTCTCCATTTTCTAAATGAAAGGAGAGTAGCAGCAGGAGATCTCCTACCCTCTGCCTTTCGGTGCTGGAAGAAACCCAAAATCTGGCCAACAGCCGTTCAGGGAAGCCAGCTATTTACAAGCTGCAGAAATGCACGGACACTGGGAACGTAACATACCGTGCCTTCTGTGAGAAGCAACACAGACAAGTGACATTTGGGTTGGTGATTTTCTGGGATGGGGGATGGGAAGCTTGACCTAGCAGATGCAATTTGCTTGCCTTTTTTCTTTTAGCATAACAGTTCCAAATGTGTAATAATCTAAACGTATTTTTAATTCTTGGTTGTAAAAGAAAAGGCAAGAATAAAGACTAGATAATTTTCTCCCCCATTCAGTTTTATAATCTAGCATGTAACCAGCTTGGGATCACTTTTCCATTTCCTTCAAACATACTGGCAGGGAAAGAGGATGAAGGTGCCTCGAAAGCCTACTACCCCCCTGCCATCTCTGTGGTATGAGTGTCATCTTAAGAACACTAAGGTGAGGAACCCTCAGTCCTATGTTAGGGGTATGATCACTCCCTCCATATTTATCCACATAGAACAACATACGTATGCTATGCATTTTAACCTGGGACACATATGCAGCCATATCAAGGCAGCAGGAAAAGGTAATCTCTTGACTTCTGCCTTTGCTCTGAATTAGTCTGCCAGGCACCAGTAAAATTATTTCATAACCTACTACCGAAATGCAGCACAGTATATATCAGAGCATCTCATGGAAATGGGAACAGGATTTTTGTGAATGCAGTAACAAATAAATGGTAAATTATCACAACTTGCTGTTAATCCATATTTGCACAGTCCTGCACATAGCATACTGAAAAAGAGCATGCACCTTTAACTGTAATGGGCAACATCCCCTGTGTTGAATGCTTCAGCATATGGGTGTTTCTTAGCTGCCATAAATCTTGGTATTCCTCTTAGTGATGTTAAGGCCACTGTGAAATTACCCAGTTAAGAAATCCTTAGCTGCATTGCAAAATGTGCTTTAAGTGGAAAAACTTATAGTATAGAGATTATAATTGTCATGGTTGCTTATATATGTACCTAATTAAACTTTATCTTCCAGTCATTCTTGGGTAAAATAGTGCTCGTGATACTTGGAAATTTGTGGCTTCTTGTTAGCCACATACCTGACTTCATGGCCAAACACTCTGTTGAATCCCAGTCTCACGCCACTGCCTGCCTTCCCAGCAAGGATGCCTGGCAGCTCTGCTCCACTCCTTCCCAATGCAGCTGTTTGTGAGAATTCAAGTTCTTGAAGGATGGGGAGCAGACATTAGTGATGCTGCTGTCATCTTAAAAATCAGATAAATTAGTACCGTGTCCTGCAGAAGGCAGAAATCACTTCTTGGTCGCATAAATGTCACTGCGGACTAATAGCAGTAAAAATAATTAATAACCCTGCCCAGGCTCAGTGTTTCTGTATATATTTAGTCAGTACAAGCTAACACTTTAATTTTGCAGATTTAGCTAGATAAATGGCCTGTTCTCTTTCACTGAATCTTAGTTAAATGTACTGGTGTGCATTTTATGGAAGGGTTTTACAATAATTACAATAATGTTAAAATAAGTTTGTTTTCCGTAAAACACAAAGGGAAGCTGGTAACTGTCTTCTGCATAGTTATTAGGTTATTTATCTTGAGAAGTGAACGTCAGCCATATGCCTAAAATGTTGTTCTTTGCTACCGAATTAATTTACAGAGCCTAAACAACTGCCTTTAGTACCCGTGAACACTGGTGATGCCCACAGCATGGCTGACCCCACCTGCCTGATGCAGGCAGCCAGTAAACAACAGATCACAAACATTTTTAAGGATTCAGATGAACCTTCTTCAGAGGGGACCCATGTGTTACAAGCAAGTTCATGCTGCTAAATTGGACCGTACATGGGTGCGAATCCCAGTGGGAATACCTGACCTGGGATCTTCTCTGGTCCAACTGGCAGTTTTCTGACTTTGTTAGGTGATAATAGACCAAACACTAGAAATATGATTGATGTCTGTGATCCAGTAAGTGGTGCCTGTGTACGATAGCTTTCACACCACCTCTGAAGGAAACAGAAGGTCCTTTCATTAATTGGTCAAGGCTGGAACAGGAAGTCTAATAACTTAAAGATCAATGTTTCCAGAATTACGTTACATTGAAAAATCAGTGCTGCTGCAAACTACAAGAAAAAAGCCAATTGGTGGAGGACCACCGCACACCCCCCCCGAAAAAAAAATATCTTTAAAGAATAAAGCCTAGAGTGGATTTACCAGACCAAAACCTGAAGTATTGCTGGATAAACCCTTATTATCCAGTGTCAAGCCCAATAGCATGCATGTAAATGAGTGTAACAGAGATGATGAATGGCTCAGACTGGCTAACGCTCTTAGGAGTGATAGAGTTGATGAGAATTTGAAGTACAAAAGGTTTTTTAGAGCATTATCTCTGTGGTTTTTGAAAGATGTTATTAAGTTAACACACTCATCACAATCTTTTCCTTTCTTATGTATGACTCTTGTGGTTAGAGTTGACTGTGTCCCTCTGAAGAGAAGCTAAGCTATAGTGGCAGCTCATATTATAAATGACAACAGTTTATATTGCATCTTGATGCTCAGGCTGATGGTCAAGGAGGTACATTAAAGGTAAAACTTAAAGCAGGCATAGCAATATTTGGGAAGGCACTTGTTCCCTTTCTTAATCTCTGCCTTATGTTGGGGTGCAAGACATGGGAGGTGGAAAAGAAATGAGAGCTTATAGGATGCCTAACCCCTCAATCTGAAATATTTATCAGACAGATGACTTGAGAAATTCACCTGGCAGGAGGTTTCGTTACATGTATGTTCCCAATCAGGATTCTCAGACCCATATAACAAGCAATTTTAACTTTTTAGACCATAAGCCTAAGAATTGAGCCCCCACCCCTGCTCATTTTCCTCATGTCCAGATTGGCCTCAAGAAAAGCACGATTGCAGAACAGGAATAGTCTGCATTTCCAGATAGGAAAACTTCCATTCACCTAATATGAGGAGGTTATAGTGTGGTTCAGCTGAAGGTAGTGGTATTAATATGCTGCAGTGCTGAAAAAATGTAGTTGCAGTTCTCTCTGTATGATTACCACTCCGGACACCTTTCAGATCACAGGCACTATCCTTCACCTCCTTTCACTCCAATCAAAATAAAGTTTGTGTGTGAAACCCCAAGTTTCCAGGTTTTCGTGCTACAGCATGAAACAGCAATTAAGGGAAAAGGAAAACCCACTACCTTTTACTGAAGTAGAAATGTAAAGAATAAAAATCCTGAAGGCGTGCTGGGTTAGTGTTTGGGTACTGCCGTGGTTATGCAGGAGCTTTCTCCCTGCTTGATGCTCCTGTCTCGGGTCCCAGCTAAAACTTCTTAGTCTTGCAGTTTCTTTTTCAGCTTACATTTCCTCATCTACAGACAAGGGAGAGCAGGCTTGCGATGGAAGGGATATTGTCCAACTTGTTATCTTGCTCTTTAAGCAGCTACTGGTATTTCGCAGTGGGATGAGTATAAACACATATATCTGTGAAGCAGCTCTTAAAATGACATACTAAAATCCTAATTTTTATGTTGAGTTTTTTGCTTGGACTGAGAGTATCTTTCTCTGCCTTTCAAGAGCAGCAGCATTGGTGAGCAAGATGGGGTGACAGAATTAGCCAGAGCCTTTGTGTCGCTCTGGGTGCTAAGGATATTTTGAGTAGCTGAGTCATTTGACCCCTACTGTCTGAAAAACTTTTTTTTTTTTAATTGATTGTTTGAAAGGGCCCTGGCTTGTTATCAAATGTCAAAGAAGAGAGGATCAGCTGCATGGCAGTGAGGGGAGGAAGAAGGGATACAAGAGGGAGCAGCAGCTGGGAGAGCCCCAGAGGAGTAAAGGGTATGAAGTATGGGCTGTTGCTGTACTCTGTTGCTTCTGGGCTGCACTGACATGTGTTATAGGAATGAGTGTTGTTGCAGAAGGACAGAAAAGAATCAAATGTGAAGACGCCCTCAGCATTATGTGTGTGAAGAGCTCCTTCACCAGAAGTACACTTATGCTAATCCATACATATGTGCACGCAGAGGTACATACACGCTTGCTCCTCCCTGTCTCCCAACTGCAGCTACTTCAGATGAGCACTGGCCAAGAGAAGAGACGGCTCCATGACAGGTAGTTTTGAGAGGAAAAGACAATAGTATAAACCAAACTATTCAAATCCAATAGCCGAGAGTTAGAATTACAGAAGTACTGAAAGTGAAGCAGCTTGTGCTTGTTTTCTTTGGGTGAGTAATTGTGCCCATAGTGCTCTTCTTTGTGTGTGTATATGTATAGCGTGTAGGGGATCAAATGTGTAATCACATCATGTGGGGAGTAATCCATAGTTACTGTGCTCAGCATAATTCCTACTATTGGAATGTTGGAGGACAACGTAATCTCATCTAAAATGATTTTAGAGGGGACTAGGAAGAAAGTAAATACTTGCATGAAACCGTGTGCATATACGGTGTGCACCAGGCCAGGAGGTGTTCATTGCGTTTAGTCCTTTGAACCAGAAGCTCAGTGGCTGCTTTCCCTCTGCTTTTGTAGAAGCTGGACCCAGCTGGCTCTGTCTTTTCAGTTGGAGACAGGTAAATCTGCTGGGTTTGTGTGTATGACCATAAAGCCATATGCCAGCTCCTGACACAGAAAATAAAATGTCTGGCTTAAGGCTGTTGCTGCTTCGTGCTGGAGACAGTCAAATGACGGTGTGGTGGAAGGTGCTAGCCTGAATTGCCTCAGGCTGACCACAAGGGCAGGCATGTGAATATAGGATACATTTGATTTGAATCTAGCAAAACAGGTTGCAAAACCAAAGGCAAAGCTGCAGTGGACATGAAGGGAAAAAAGTACAAAGGGGGAGAGAGTACAGGAGGTGAACAGGAAGAAGAGGGAGAGAGCATAATTATTTGGGGGGGTATTTTGCATTTGAATGCTGGAGTTTTCCAGAATGCAAATCAAACTGACACTTGGAAACATCTGCATGTGTGTTTCTAGCTCACAGGATGCTGTGACTGCAAGAGCTGTTAAAGGCCTGTTGGTATCAAACCCTCTATCAGAAGTGGGTCCTTTCCAATATTTAGTCCCAATTCTTCACGTTATACTTGCAATAGGTAAAGATATATATGATATCACAAAGTAAGATAACAAGAAATGATGTTGTGAATTATACCCTTCCTGCC
Organism: Falco biarmicus; assembly: GCF_023638135.1. Taxonomy (NCBI): domain Eukaryota; kingdom Metazoa; phylum Chordata; class Aves; order Falconiformes; family Falconidae; genus Falco; species Falco biarmicus. The sequence continues at coordinate 61,472,335 of NC_079293.1, read as the reverse complement.
TGGGTGAAGCTTCCACCTTAGCCCTTCCCTCTGACAGAGGGCTGCACGCTGTAAGCAGAAGGTTTGAAGCAAGAGCTGAGAATGTAAAAGCTACATCTCAGAATATACTCCCTACATCATGACTAATAATATGATTATTATTATTATTAGAATATTATTTTATTTCATTTTAGTTTATTTTGATACCATTTAAGGGAAGCTTATCTTCTTTTTGGAATCAAAGTGTCTCTTTATGATTTATTTAAAAATATCATGCAATAAAAATATGAAGTATTTCAACTACTCTGTTGTTAGGTTATGTATCACAAATATCAGACCATGAGTCCATCAGTTCACTTCGCTTCTCCTGAATTTCTATGAAATTATTTAGAAGTATATAAATAATGAAAACTTGAAAAATTAATTGACTAAAAATCAAAATGAAATCTCAAACTTGTAAAACAGATCTATGAGAATTCCAGTGCAAACTTTTTTACATCTCACTGGAGATAATATTCAATTTTCGTTTAAAAATGTTCATTTTGTCTAAGCAAATTTTATTGCTTTTTGTCTGGTGAAATTGATGCAGAAATCTGAATCCCAGGAAGATTTTTTTCAGCCTTCCCTATTTGCAAATTATGTAAACTGGTAAGCAATTATAAATGCAATCATTTATTTTGAAGCAGGAATTTTTTAGAGGAAGTGTGTAAGATCACAGAAGATCTGAATAGTTATTATGGATCTTACACATTTAAGAAACTCAGAATTTGGCAGTAGATGAGTATGTAGTTTAATATCTTGACTAAACTAATGTACAAGAGAATATCTGCATACGGTATTGTTTGTGTGGCATGTAAGTTCCAGGGAATAAATCTGAATAGGTGTGGTTGTGACATACATGTTTATGTACAACTTGCTCAATTCTTAGGGTATGCTTTCCTGGACCAACATATTGGATGGTTTTGTTTGTTTGTTTTTTTAAAGCTGTTTTTCCAGGATAATGTCTGTAATGGGTGTGTTGGATACAAATGTAAAGGTGAGATATGTAATCAGGTAATACCGTAGCCCTGATGTTGATGAACTATACTGATGTATTCTGTCCAAAGTAACATCATCTCCTAAAGGAGAATTTGTGTATTTTTATGCCCAAATATTATGCATTCCTCTCCAGCAACATTAAATAGAGCAAGGCATAAGGAGAGACCAAAAAATAAAAAGAGAGAGTGTCAGGAGAGCTTTGCAGCCTTTTGCCAACACAACACAAGAGCACACTGATGGTTTCCATTTTTTAAACAAAAATTGGCTTATTATGTACTCTTATCTAGAAAACAAAGCTCAATCTGTATGTCTAAAAGCTAATCAGCTTGTTATTAACCTCATAAACAGGCCTAAATCATCATCCCTTTGGAGTTGTCTTCTAGCTCACTTAGGAGTAGCAAAGATCTTTTATGCAAATGCTGATTATTGACAGGCTGAAATTACCGAAGGTATGTGTGTGTTATTTCATACACATGGAGATGGTAAGGAGCATAATGACAAATTGAACCACCCCATAAGACCATGGAAAGGCTGCCTGTGGCTTTCCATGAAAATCTTGAGAGCAAGAAAGAGGAATGGGGTGCAGGAAAACAAAAAGAAGGGCTTTTTGAGCTTCTACTAGTGCACTTGTGGCTATAGTTGGCTACAATACTTACTTGGAGATTGATGATCTTATGGTCAGCCTATAAATCACAGTGGCTCACAGATCTTTATAGGGTATTTCAACTTCTTGTGTAAGCCTAACATCATGGCTAGCAAAGTAGATAAGCCCCCTTCCTGTGCAGGTACTGCATGTGTGGTTTTAACAGGTGAATGCATATGGCCAAGCATCATGGTTATGTCCAAGTGCTACCTTCATTCTCTTCCTTTGCCATCTGTCTGGCACGGTGAATTTTATGCCATCAAATACTAATTGCCCCTTGGGAGTTTCTCACTAGAAGAGCTCATCCTGGTGCTTGCAACTAGAAACCCACAACTGTGTGAGCATCCCAAAGAATCTGGTTCACCTGGGCTGTCCTGCATAAATTTCACTTGAAACCTGTGCTCATGTTACATAGCTAGTCTCAGTTGTAAAGTTGCTGGGAGGGCTGAGCCTTCACAGCAGAAATACATTTAACAATTTATAGATCTGCTATAGAGGAGGTAAGTTGAGACACCTACTGCTGCTTCCACATTGCAGAGAGCTCTGATTCTTTGCTGTTATGCACTTCACAGATCCATTAGCGCACTGGACAAAGAAGGTGTAACTCATCTTCACCCAGGCTTCGCTCACTGGGGACAAGGCTGCAGAAGATCAAGGTCATACTTTTTAAAAATTGTGAATGTGTATCAAAGAACGGGACCAGTTATGGGATGTTCAGTGGTGCCTTCATTCTTTTTTGAGTCTCAGCTTTCCCTTCTGTGATTCAGGGATCAGCAGCAGCTGCTACTTTTCCCATCAAGTTCATGTGCAGATTTGTCACCTGTGAATTGTCTTCCACTGAAAAAATTCCATCCAGCTTTTCTTTACAAGAAGGTTTTCTTGATGCTAGATGGCACCTGGCATTTTATGGGAGTTACTATATTAACTGCATTTCCCAAAAGCTTATTATTCTACTTCTCTCACAGTCTGGGGCTGCTTTACTGTTGCTGGCAAACAAGGTTTCATACTTACCCATCATGACCTTTGTGATGTTTGAGTCTTCCACACCGAAACTGAGGTAACGTCTCTTCTCTGAGAGGGTCAGACAGCCTACTCAGGCTTTCTGACTGCTTGATCCTGTGTGATAGAATCTTCATTCTGCTTGTGCTCATGAGTTTTCTGAGAGATGGGATTGGTAAGGTGACCTCTACTTTTGGGATGGTTTCTTGAAGCATTGTGCTGATGCATTGCTCAGTATTGGATGCATCAGTACAACACTTATATATAACATATCAAAAATGTGCTCTCTCTGTGCTCTGCAGCCCTCAGTGCTCTGTCAGTTTTGACAGCATCTTGTGCTAAGAAGGTGCACTGACTCCCTTTCATGTGCTGAACAGTTGTTGCATGACTGTACTGCTCCTGGGTTTCAGCTTTGGGATGGGGGAAAGGGAGAAAAACCATAACTCTTTCACAACCAGATTGATGAAATTGTCAAAGAATATCAGTAGTATCTGAGTCGGGTATGCGTGCTTGTAAGCACGGGAAACTATGCTCCTGAATAAAATGATAGATGGCAAGATGGTGAAGGTTTTGTTGATGTAACTAACCAGCTGGATGTGTAAGGGGGCATCCTGTAGCTGTGATAGATGGTCATAATTCACACATTAATGGTTGGGTACTTCATCAGTTGATGGAATTTCTGCTTGGATATTAATTGCACATGGTGTAAGTTCCTCTGACCCTGCAGTTTCACATTATAGAACTTCATGTTGCAGTTATCAGCCAGAATATCTTCCTAACACATTAGTATTTATTTTCCTAAAAAAGGACTGGGGCATATTTCTAATTAGGTGTTATTTCTCAGTGTTGTGGAAAGGCTACTGTGGCAATTACTGTTAAAGCACATGGTAAGATAATGCCAGTGAGGTATCTATCAGCAATTTGCTTATAAATCAGGATTCGTGTAAAGGAAATGCTTTCCTATAATAAGGTTGCTCATTGCAAGTATCACTGCTTTTTTATTGATGGAGATTTTTTTGAGCAGTGTGGCAATCAGCTGGGATCAAGAGAGGAGCAGTTGCTTCTCACAGCTGTTTTGTCAGGATTGCCTACCTTTCATTGGTGTTTTCAGATACATATTCTCTTGAATTCTTGGTGAGGATGAGTGTAAGATTTTTAACTTTGAGTGCACCCTGCTGAGCACCGTATGATTCAGTACCACACCGTGCAGGAGAGTTTACAGAAAGTGATGCAGAAATGGCAAGCACTGAGCACTGATTATCTCAAGAGGCATCTTAATACACTGTAGCAATATACTTGCATTTATCCTGAAGCCAAAACAGGGGTATTGGCTGCCTCCCCCACTGATCTCTTCTTGCTCTGCCAGGACTCCCAGCTCTATTGAGACTGGACCCCAATGGGCACCAAACCACTGTTGTGGAAAGCACCTGCTTATGTGCTGACTCCAGATTCTGCCCTTAGCACTAGCTCTTCCTAAAACCACACTTGGCTTTTCCAAGATGCACAGTCAGTTTCATACTGGGTGAATTACTGGAGTTTTTCTTACTAGGGCACTATAGCAAGTAGCAAGTGTAATACTAGTTTGTCATTGATTAAGCAGCAGCACAGTGGCATTAGCTCTCCTGCTACATGGTAACTGAGGATCTAAACTACATCACTTTATTGTATGTATTTGATGAGATCCTGGATTTCTCTATCATACTTTTGTTGGCTATCACCTTCTACCATGGAAATATAAAACATGTTATCTTCAGTTAATTACTTTTTCAATACCTGACAGATGTGCACAATCTCCAATCATCAGCAGTACTAGATACATGATTCCAGTTGGAATAGCACTGACTGAATACCTCTCAGTTTATACATCTATACATCCCACTGCAGGTAATTTTTGCCAGACTTTTGGAGGACTGCAGACCTTCAGCTTGCTAGCATAGCATCTAGCTGCTTATCAGTCCCACTCTCAATCTCTTCATTATTTCAGATGCACAGCTACAGTAATTAGAATCTGTGTTTTTCAGACTTCATGGACTGGCTTAAGACTAGACTGCCATTTAAGACTAGCTTAGGCTTCCACTGGGAAGAGACACAAAATTTCCTTTGTCTGTAGATCTCAGTTATCGCTTTGTATGTCAGTCATTATTTTGCTCAAAAAGAAGACCAGGTGAGGTTCAGTGCCTGCTACAAAGCTGCTTTAACTAATTTATTGAGGCTAAGCTGGTACATACTGAAAATTTAATTAACGTTCCTATGTAGAGCAAAACAATGTCTGAACTATATTGCATCAGCTTGCACAGCTCTCCACCTTTCTGGGTATGACTGCACTTATGTGCTAGTCCTGACAGCTGTGCTTCTGAAACCTGGCAAAAAATACACAAAACTACACTACTCTGACTATACATGTGCTAGAGGTGCTTCATAAATCTGTGAGTTGTCTTGTTACAGAGTTTGAATCGTGGAAAATCTGCACTGCACTTGTCAGAAATACTACAGACCTGACTGCATTGCAAAGTTTTTCTAGCCCAGTTCTGTCAGCTCAGGAGAAGTGCATGCTCAGTGACTACCCAGGATAGAGGGCTGCTCTCCATCGTTCTGTTGTCTCCCAGATTGCTTGCTCCTTTATGTAGATATATGGTTACATAGTGCTCATCCATTTATCTGATACTAATATTGCTAAATTTCCAAAGGTCGTATTGAGACTCTGTTGTTTTAGGTACACAACAGGTATGCAACAAAATATCACCTGCTCCAAACAACTCATCATCTAAAAAACGTCTGGCCTGATTTCTAATCTTAATGGTCATTCTGGGTAACTCACTCAGGATTATGTGACAACAAACAGCCAGTTTCTTCAGCAGAATTGCCTATAAATGTCTAGTTGATGTGGTAGCTATGTGATTAGGCCAATTAATTAGAACGGTTCAGTGATGTTTTATGCTTTTAGTAACACACATCAGTAGTCATGTTGCAAAGGATATAAACAGGTGGGGTTTTAAGTACTTTTGATCATTATAGATGCAACATTGAGATTTTTATCTGTATGACTCCTGAAAGTATCATGAAATAGGCAAATTATTGAATTTGTCAGCTCTGGGTATTATTTGAAGCCGTGTGTTTCGCATATTTCTGTGTGCTCATGCCTGCATTTTCTCTATTCTTAACTGGGTTTACTCACGACTTTTGGAATTACTGCCATGCATAAAACAAGGTGCTCATGCTGTGGCCAACAATGAAGGACCCACAATGGGTTGGTGTGTCTTGCAGGCTTCTCTTGAGCCTGTGCTGCTGGTCACCATGGAGACAAGAAGTGTCCTGGACCGGCCCCATAGCTGCTTTAGCCACTTAGCAGCCTTCTACATTTTCTGCTTCGTGTGTAATTAGTGGCATTTCCATATAATCTGTGATTGTTCTGGTGTAAGACTTTTACTGTAACCCATTCCCAAAGCTTCTGTATTCCTCCAGGGATAATATTTAATATTTAATTTGGAAGTTTAGCAAACCTTCTTGCAGTTCACCAACAGTGGTGTGAGGAAAGTCCCAGAAGGGGAATAACTCTGCTAGCTTTTCCCACAGCTGCTACCGCAAATAGATACTCCAAGAGGACTGAGTGCATGTTTGCAGCATCTTAACACAGAAGAATACTGAAATACCTCTAGAGATCATGGAGCATTTGTAAAGCCATATTTATCCTGAGCCAGCCAGCCCTAACGTGTTCTGAATTCTTCAGCCCTCCCCTTGACCCTGGACAATGGCATGAAATAGTGCTGGGGGTTAGGATTGTATGTATTTGCAGTTAACAGTATTATTTCCAGGTTAAGTTTTAATCCTATCAGCAGTGCTTCTTTAGCATTGGCTTCCCATCTTATTCTCTTTAAAATGTTAGTTTAGTTGTTGCTAAACAAAAAAAAATTCACAGTATTGGAGTGTGCGTGCCCTTTGTGTTCAAACCATGAAAGACAACACTCCTGTTTTCAGTTATACACCAATAGCCTTTTTCCTCCTAGTAGTACTGTCTTCTTAGTAGTCACCTGTAGAGGACTGAAGGCAGTGGGTTGATGGGCATTGATAACATGCAGCTGTGGCCTTGCCTCCAAGGCAGTGGGTTGATTGACATGGATGATGTGCAGCTGTAGCTTGTTCCACTAAGTAGTTAAATAGCCCTGAGGATGGTGGGAGAGGGGTTGGATGGAGGAGGAGCAGTGTGGTCTGACCTCTGGAGGAAGGAGAAACAGCATGGACAGTAGAATCTGCTCGATGGTAAAAGCCTTGTTGCAGCAGTCACCAGCAGACGGATTTCTTTCTTAATGGATATCTTTAGGTTTCATAGTCTGTAAAAAGTAGGTTCTCCTTCATGTTTACCACATGTTATATACAGTCTTTGCTCATATTTCATGCCAGTATCTGCTGTTACGTAGTAGTTTGATGAGCCCCAGAACTGGCATCGCCTAATCTCTTAGGGATTGATGTCTCGTATTGTATGAGCTGGTGCCTAAGGAGATGTAGAGTCCAGACTCTGGTGTCTAATAAGTAGCAGGTTTACCTCCAAGCCTATACATAGTGGTGGCAATGTTAGATTTTCTCTCTTCTACTCAGTTACCTACTCACAATAAACCTGTAGAAGCTAATATCTTTGCACTCTGTGTCAGATTAGATTTAAATTGGTTCAGGGTGTTCAAATGTTACTGATGGGGAACAGACAAAGATACGCACTCCTTGACTTCCTTGTTTTCTTCTTATTGTCTTCCAAAGACAAAGCTAGAAATTCAGCTGCAGTGGGATCTGCTTGATCTATGGGTGGGTGGTTAGTAGTAACAACAATTTACATTGTGTCTTTTTGTCCCCTTTTTTTTTTTTTACTATCTCAGGCAAATCTCATGCTTTGGGGAATAAACTTTATAGGAATCATGAATAATTAGATAATTCATTATTCATATCTATCTGCTGGAGGAAAAAATGTCACAGAGTGAGTAGGTGGCTGGACCAACCTTTTGTAATGCATTGATGAAAGGAGAAGGGAAGGAAAAAACAAAAGGGAAGCTCACATACCCTGACTGATTCATCTGCCTTAAACAATGAACATTATTTCTTCTAAGATTATTTGACTTTAAGTAAGTCTTGTGAATAGGATTAACATGCCCAAGATTATCCAGTAGGATAAATTATTCACACAAATTACACATTTATAAATGACATAATGGAGATATATACAGATTTCTTTAATTTCACTAACACTCTGGTAAATTCAAAAATGAGATTTTTTTTTTTCTTATGAAAACCTTTCTTTGCAGTGCTGTAAGTAGCTTCATACTAGATAAAATAGGATAAACAATGAAAAAAGGGCCTGACTGGAGAGCTTACAGTGTAAAGGAATAGTACCGTTTTAGAATAGAATAGACTACTTCAGTTGGAAGGGACCTACAATGATCATCTCATCCAGCTGCCTGTTTCATGTGAGACTTAGCCAGGTTTAACTCCAAAAGTTGGAAGACTACAGCGTTAGCTCAGAGATAACTTACGTCTGAGAGTACTGTAGATCAGAAATCAATTTTGAACTTTTCGTGCATGAAGATATGAGGACATAATAAAATCTCAAGTTTGAGGGAAAGCTTCGCCTTCTCGGTGTGCTCATGTCCCTCCACATTACAGAGGTACAGGTGCTTCTCCCAGGACACAATCTGCCATTTCAGGAAAGGTGCTTACCTACGTTTAGCCTGGTAGATAAAGCAACTTAAATGAAAAATTTGTGTGCTGGAAACATCACAGTGTTTTTTACCTTGACATTTTAAAGTGCTTGGAGTTTGGAGATCTAGTTTTTGAAACAGTGCACTGTTCAGAGCTTTCTTCAGGTCTTACACGTGGTCTGTTTCTTGCAGTAACATACAGCACTGTGTCAGCCACCAAGGGAAAAACTGTATGTAACACGGTGGGAGGGCAGGTAGAGAGAAACTGAGGCATCAGCAAAATTGCCAACTACTTTATTGTTGCAGTTTTAGTTGTAAGTTACTCATAAAAGGAAGTTGTATGACCAGTAATCTAATGAAATAAGAAGACAGCTGAAGATTATCAGATCTAACCACAGAGCTTAGGGTAGATCAAAAAAAAGGCACTAGAAAATAATCTTTTCATGTTTTATGAAAATGCATGTTCAGATTCCTAGATCTGACTTCAGCTATTATGATTTACAGCCAGGGTTGAACCAGACTGATCTGCAAAATCTCTTAAAGGAAATAACAAGTCTAAATACTTCAGGTGAGCCTGTAATATAGTAACTTGAAAGCTACGTTATGACATGTTAATAGACTAAGCATATTATGGAAAAGAGGAGGCTCAAAATGATGAAAGTAGCAGCCAGAAAAGGTACAAACCTTACCTTCAGTTTGTGTTCCTCCTAAAATAATCTGGTGATCAAGGGTTATATAAAGTACCTTTTCAAAAACTGCCAGACAAATAAATGTTAGTATGATAGGTAGATATTTGAACATTAGGGAGTTGAAACAGACAACAAAAAGAAATAGAACCCCTTCAAAACTGAAAAATCCTGTTGATTGTGACTGGCAAATAAGATTTACTTCCTGAGTAGGTGAAAATGCATTGCCATGACACAGCTGACCCCCAGCAAGGCACATATGCCAGCTGGTGCCCTCTGACTGTGTTCCACCTCAGCAGCAGGACCCATTGCAGGTTTGCTCCAACACGCACAGCAGGAAGACCTGCAGCCTCATTGTACACTGCGTATCTACAGCAAGGGTGGTGGTGATGGCTGCTGGGTTTATTCAGTGACTGCTGTTGCCCTGCGATGGATAGGATGCATGCATGGTTCAGCCTGTGTTGGAGAGGCAGATAGTTGTCTCTTGCCTGGGTCCAGTTACTTGGTTCTCACCTCCCACAGGACTAACATTAAATTGGGAACACACTGCTCAGGACACAGTCTGAAAATTGATCTGAAAACCCAAAATCTTTGTTTCCAGGTAGTTCCTTGCCCTGGCTCACCGTGGGGCCCTACAAGCACTAGTGCTGGCACCAGGCAGGCGGCAGGAACACACGGCCCACAGCTGGAGCACATGAGCTGCTTGCAGCAGTGATTCGGTGCTGTTACACCGGCAGCATGTCTGTGGGTTATGCAGTTTTCCTACTGTGGGAGAGGGAGCAGAAAGGAGCTCTGGATAAGATCAGATGTTCTGGGGAGGCAAAAGAAGCTGAGATTATCTAGCATCCCAAAAGGCTTACTGAAAACATGGTATAGGACAAAAGCAGTGCAGCCTATAAGCAGTCATCCATAAGGTGAACAGAGTATATCCAGGTGTTTTGTGAAGCCAGACTGGAGGAATGTTCCTGTAAGAACGTTTTCTCTATTGCTTAAATAATTAAGAAGTGGTGGTGTCTTGCCTTTAGGCAACAGTATTACCATAAAGTAGTCATCAGTAATACAAGTAGATATGAGAAAATAAGAAATGATTTTGGGTCAGAGGATTTGCAGTTACATAGGAGAGGGACAGTTCTGAGATTTGTGGAGAGCTGAAAGCTTTTTACAACAGGCTTTAAGTCCCCTGAATTAGCAACTTGGCCAAGGAGGAGACCAGCAAAGTTCTATTGTTCAGACGTGGGAGCCTCTTGGCATAGTAATACACAGAGGATGTGTGTTATGCCTACACGCTGTTACCCCATTTGACTGCCTCCTTCCCCTGGTCCTGCAGCAGTGCTGGATGATTACAAAGTCTGTAGAGAAGCAATGAAGTTCTGTATCTGCAAGAATTGCTATAATGGATGAAAACAGAAAAGAAGCAATTATCCTGTAACTGTGCTTTGTAACTGAGATTCTTTTTTGAAGAAGGTGATAGAAAGTAAATTTTGGTGTAATCTTCCTCCTCTGTGAGATTTTTAGTTCTTTACTGTGTACCACTTGACTGGCATTCCTGTTAGAGGCAGGGAAGGACCAGTGTGCCCAGCAGCCCCCCAGGCTCTTCATGCTTCCTTCCCCCTTGCAAATCTCCTGCATACATTTAGATCTCTTCTGCTGAGCTCTGTGAAGCAGGAGAGCACAGCTCCTTTGATGATCTTGATCTAAATAGCAAATTGTCATCTGAATTAAAAGAGAGCAACTGCAGCAGATGAAAGAGAAGCAATATGCTTATTTTCTGGTCTAGCAGTGCTGTTATTCTACCTGTGTCCCAAGCCCATACACAAATAATTGGGAATTTGCTGTCTTAATGGCTGTTGGGGTTTTATTATTGCACCTCTGAGGCTGTGTGGGTGAGTGTGAAAAGGGTTTTGCACATATATATATATATGTATTTTTGGTAGACACTGCACAGCTAAAGCCTCTTTTAATTTTCTCTCTAATTTATTTTTAATTTGTAAACCCCCAGGGGTAATTCCTTATTATATGATGTAAAATCATCTCTTGTAAGAACAGCTTGTTTGTTGTTTTTTAATTTGAGCCGGCAGAGGCAAAGATGTAACTTTTTTCCAAACAGCGAGGGCTCCTCTGTATATACTTTCCAGCATGTGTCTCATTGCAAAATTAGTAAAAAATGTAAAGCCTAAACTTATCCTTCTAGAAAGGGCAAAGAGGGGTGTGTTTGTATATGTGTGTGTGTGTGTATTTATCAGTGTTAACAGTATGTTAGACTTCTGAATCTTGAAACATTCTTAGTATCCAAGTTGCTTTTAAATCTGTTACATTTGAATTAGACTGAATACATTTTCAAAAGCTTGAGTACTGCTGACAAGAAGGTAGGGGTTTGTTTTTTGAAAGGGGGTCTCCATCAAAAGATGGCAGTGCCTAAAGATGACATTACTCTGTGCACTCACATAAATGCAAGTTCACCAGTGTCAATATGTGCTTTAGCTCACTGGAAATGTTTCCTTTAAGCTAACCTGCACACTTTAAGGTTTCCAGCCAGTCATATAAAAAAATATTAAACCATAGTCACAGTCCTATTGAGATAATAACAAAAACACATGATCTGGCATAATCTCTCTTCCCTTTACATTCAGTGGGAGAGATGTTTATTTTCAAAATATTGGTTATCTCATCCTAAGCAATTCAGCTGGAATATGTTAGGTGAAAAAAAAAAAAAAAGCTTTAAAAACACCTTACCAGCTAGTTCAGGTGTAGGCATGTATGTTTGGTCCTTCTGGCCTACAATGCTTCCAATTCAAAAGACTTCAATAATTCATTTGCTTTGAGTTGTCATCAAGCTAAATAAAAAAAAAAAATAAAATTCTGGTTTAGGTTTTGGTTGGTTGGGGTTTTTTAATCTGTGGTATTTACACACACACACACACCAGTTTTTATGCAAAGGTGGTGTTTGTTTCTATTCAGGATGTAGACTTTTGAATGAAGAAGGAAGCTCTTGATTCCCTCTGCTTCTCATTTTGGTCTTCCCAAGTTAAGTCAAGGCTTCCCACTTACCTCCCTAACTCCTGTTTCCCTTCTCCTTGTCATCTGAATTCACTGAGCATGCCACCTGTGACTGCTGTCCAAAGGTCCTGTCCTGCTGGCAGCCCAAGCCTTCTTCAGGCTGTCTTCCACTGTTGCCTTCTACTGGGTCACTCTTGCAAAAGTGTGACATTTGAATATGGTGGCTTTCTTTCAGCCCCATGTCAAAACCAGGAATCCACCTGCCTCTTTGATTTGTGCACAGCACTGGGTGGCACTTATTGCAGATGGTCATCTTTTTCTCCTGTTTTTCTGCCCAGAAAGTCTCCCACTTTAGGAACAATTAATTCATGTCTATGAATTTGATGACAATGCCAAAGAAATAGAGAGCAGCAAACAAATAACAGTCCCCCAGCTAACAATGTTAAATGAACACTGCTTTTTCATAGAATCATAGAATCATTTATGTTGGAAAAGACCTTTAAGATCATGGAGTCCAACAGTTAATCTAGCAACGCCAAGTTCACCACTTAAACTATGTCCCTGAGTGCCACATCTACACATCTTTTAAATACCTCCAGGGATGGTGACTCTACCACTTCCCTGGGCAGCCTGTTCCAATGCTGGATCACCCTTTTGGTGAATAAATTTTCCCTAATATCCAAACTAAACCTCTCCTGGCACAACTTGAGGCCATCTCCTCTTGTCCTATTGCTTATTACTTGGGAGAAGAGACCAACACTCACCTCACTACAGCCTCCTTCCAGCTAGTTGTAGAGAATGACAAGGTCTCCCCTGAGCCTCCTTTCCTCCAGGCTAAACAGTCCCAGTTCCCTCAGCTGCTCCTTGTAAGACTTGCTCTCTGGACCCTTCACCAGCTTTGTTGCCCTTCTCTGGACACGCTCCAGCACCTTAGTGTCTTTCTTGCAGTGAGGGGCCCAAAACTGCACACAGTATTTGAGATGCAGCCTCACCAGTGCCCAGTACAGGGGGACAGTCACTTCCCTAGTCCTGCTGGCCACACTAATACAAGCCATGATGCTGTTGGTCTTCATGGCCACCTGGGCACACTGCTGGCTCGCGTTAAGCCGGCTGTCAACCAACACCCCCAGGTCCTTTTCTTCTGGGCAGCCTTCCAGCCATTCTGCCTCAAGCCTGTAGTATCGCATGGGGTTGTTGTGACCCAGGTGCAGGGCCCAGCACTCAGCCCTGTTGAACCTCATACAACTGGCCTCGGCCCATCGGTCCAGCCTGTCCAGATCCCTCTGCAGAGCCTTCCTGCCCTCAAGCAGATCAACACTCCCTTCCAACTTGGTGTCATCTGCAAACTTACTGGGGATGCACCTGATCACCTCATCCAGATCATTGATAAAGATATTAAAAGAACTGGCCACAGTCCCAAGCCCTGGGCAACACCGCTTGTGACCAGCTCAGATATACCCTCAAATGGGGTCCATCAGTTTTGCTGACGCTTGTAGATCTGCACAACTGCTAAGTTATTGATAAACTATAATAATGATGTGGGCAGAGGTTATCCTGGTCAGAAGCCAGACTTTTACACACTAAGTAACAGGAGATGCAGCAAGTGAGTGGAAGTGAACACTTAAGTAAGTATGTTCCACAGAGAAAGATGCAACTCCTGCACAAGAGTTTTTTTCCAGGAACAAATTCTGTGTTTTATTTCTGTTATGCTGAACGCCTCTACATTTCTCTGCTTTTCACTGGGCAAGACAAAGACACTTGCTGTGAAGCTAAACCCATGTTCATCAGAGCTGTACAGTGCCTGCATAAATTCATTTTGGCATTGCTTTTTGCTCTACCCAGCCTTCTCAGCTGAAACTGAACTTTTGCAGTTTGGAATATTTCAGAGCTGTTTATCAAAGATAAAATACCATTGCCAAATATTTTTCTTATTTCTGTCATTAGCAAATGAAGTATTGAGAAAGCAAAAGAGTGAACTGTATGTGTCAGGTAAAATTGTAGAAGGTTTGATTTCCATCTCGGGAAAATCTGACTTCACCCATTAGCCAGAAGTCAAGGCTATACATTCATTTTTAAAGGTAACTTATTTGGCCACATCTGAGCAGTACAGCGATCTGTGGTTGGAATTGAAGCTGGAGAAAGAAAAGCATTGGCAAACTAAAGGTACAAAAAGAGTCCTTGAGGTGTGTCTATAGTCCTTGCTCAGACAATCTCATGCTAGTGCAGTTCTTGAGCGTGCTCCTTTTTTCTGCTTTGTAGGTACCACCAAGGTCCTACTGTAAAAAAAAAACAGATTCAGGTGGGATTTTCACTTTTGGAGTAGAGACTACACTGTGATGTCTTTGATTTTTAAATTTTCTCTTTACAATTAAAATGAAAAATCACTCTGAAATTTTAAGTATGCCATTCTGTTGCATTGATTTTTTCCAGTTGGTGTTTTAATGGTATTATCTTGGCAGCATAAAAATTTCAGATACAGTTTCAGTATCAGGAAAGGATCTATCTGTGTATTTTACACTGATATGAGTAGGAATTAGGACATCTAATCTCACATGCTTCTTTGAAAATGCCCCCCTAAATGCATTAAAAGATAAAATCTAAAATATTCCTCTTTCTGCATGCTCAAATAATCACAACAAATACGTAAATGTAGTCATAATTCATGTCTGAAGGGTGGGATTTTATTCTTCATGAGTTCTTCTGTGAGTTGGTGGTCAACAGGAAGGTGTGGGTGTGGTTGAATGTACTGACTCCTTATTTAGGGTCTTAAATAATTAGCCTACTCCCCACCTTGTTTCTGCTGTTTCTCTGCTGCTTAGCAAGAGAAAGAGAAAGAAAGAGAAAAAGAGAAGGGAGGGAAGAAAGGAAAGGAAGGAAAGCTTTTTAGCTTTTACAGTTTTATACTCGGTGTCCTTATCACTGTAACAAATAATTAGGTTATTGCCTAATAGTATCCCACTGGAAGTGTGTATGTTTGAGCATCCGTTAATGAACAAGCATCAAGTGCTTCAGATGCTTTGTTCAGGTAAATACCCACTCAGGTCACCTAGTGTCTAAGATTTCTGAATCAGCTTCTGAAGTAGTTATCCCTTTTTCTGTGATTGCATCTTATAGGATCTGAGATACTCCGGCGCTGTAGAGAGCCTGCCATTTTTGATAGTATGGCAGCACATATGTCAGTGGGTCTATTTGAACCAGAGAGCGAACGCACCTGTAGTGAAGGAAAATGATGGGGGAGAAATGAGAAGCCTGAGCAAGTCTTGGTGGCAACTGACAATGAAGTTCCTTTTCTTCTGTATTTTCCACCACTCATCTTGATGATCACACGCACTTAGAAAGGCTGCAGCAACATGAGTAAATCTCAGAATAGTGGTGTTTTTTAAAAAACTTTAAAGTCTTTAAAGTTCAAATTCTATTTATGGTACTTTGGCAGTACAGGTCAAGCCTTATTAGATCCCTGTTTAGGCTACAGACTCTTAAAGACCTCACAGTCATTGTCAGTATGTCCGGCCCCTTTTGCAGTGGGGTCCCATCATGTCTGGAGCTTACTGTAATGCAAATAGATAACCGGTTTGCCCACCCTCACTAATGAGCTGGCTTCTTTTGAACGGAGAACAATAATAATCTCTAGCCTAGCATGAGGAATGCTTTGACTTTTTAAAAGTTGTGGGTCTGATCTGCAGGCGTATTGTGCTGTCAGTCTTCACGTGGTGGAAATTAAGTACTAGGTGATTGACAGGGCTCCCATAGAAGGAAGTAAACCTGCCTACTTCAGAAATCAATCCTGGGAGCAGGGCAACCTGTCAGGCAAAATCTGTTTGTCTCAGTGCAGCTTTTCTCTAAACAAGTCTCATATTTTGAACCTCTAGGATTGTAATAATCGTCCTTGGAACAGGATCTGTAATCTGCCCAAAGGTGATGCTGTTACTCTCCTGCTCTAATATTCCATCATATTTGCAAATACTGGTAATCTCCCACTGGTGAAACCCTCTTGTGTTATGTGTGATACAACATTTATCAGTATGTATGGAAAGTATAAATGTTTGTAATAAACTGCTCTATTCTTTAGCATTTTATAGGTGTATATATAGAAGTAAAACTAAGAACACATTTACAGGCTGCCTAAGCGGCACTTGTTTTTCCCAGCATTGTTTACACCTTAAGTGACGTGACGAGCTGACCCTCACATATTGCTTCGCCAAGCTGGCTGGTTTAATATCTACAAGGCAAATAGGGTGCATTAGTTTTTACCTCCTTGCAGTACCTCTTTTTATATGGTACTTTTCAACTGCATATTGTAAGTACGAGAGATAGTCTAGGTAATTTCTCTTGACAGGCAAGTATTTTGTGCATGTAAACCTAACTCTTACATAATTCTTCTTCTTTATTGCCACAGGAGAAGAAAACTTGCTGGCAATTTTGAAAAGGAGATGGTGGAAGTACATGATCCTGGGGATAATAGATATAGAAGCCAATTACCTGGTAGTGAAAGCTTATCAATACACCACTCTTACTAGTGTACAGGTAAGGACCCAAAGGATTTTCCCTTTTGAGGTAAGATAGTAGGCCCAACGGGGTCAGTGGTGCAGTGTCCATTGGCTTCAGTGCACTAATATTTGCTGCCTGTGTCTTCTAGGTACTTTTTAATGCTGTCTCATAAGACGTGGTTTTTTCATATTGGACTATTTTTATTACTCAGTATTTTCCAAACTGTACAAAAACGTATTTACTTTCATTTTATTTTCCTGTGCTAAACCATTCATAATCATATTTTTAGTATTACCTACTTACTTTGGTCCTTTTAAGGAAATATTTGCAGCTGGGCTGAAATGTTTTTCTCACTTTATATTGTATTTGGAAAAAATACAAGCACTTCTTTTAGGATTCCATAACTCGATCTGACTGTGAAAGTTGTATGGTGGGTTGACCCTGGCTGGATGCCATGTGCCCACCGAAGTCACTCTATCACTCCCTTCCTCAGCTGGACAGGGGAGAGAAAGTATAACAAAAGGCTCCTGGGTAAGTTAAGGACAGGGAGAGATCACTTACCAGTTACTGTTGTGGGCAAAACAGACTTGACTTGGGGAAATAAATTAATCTATTACCAATCAAATCAGAGTAGGGTAATGAGAAATAAAACCAAATCTTAAAACACCTTCCCCCTCCCCCACCCCATCCTAGCCTTAATTTCACTCCTGATTTATCTACCTCCTCCCCTCCCTTGGAGCACAGGGATGAGGAACGGGGGCTGTGGTCAGTTCATCATATGCTGTTCCTGCTGCTCCTTCCTCCTCACACCGTTTCCCCGCTCCAGCGCAGGCTCCATCCCACAGGAGACAGTTCTCCATGAACTTCTCCAATGTGAGTCCTTCCCGTGGGCTGCAGTTCTTCACACACTGCTCCAGTGTGGGTCCCTTCCATGGGGTGCCATCCTTCAGGCACAGACTGCTCCAGTGTGGGTCCCCTCTGGGGTCACAAGTCCTGCCAGCAAACCTGCTCCAGCCTGGGCTCCTCTCTCCACGGGGCCACAGGTCCTGCCAGGAGCCTGCTCCAGTGTGGGCTTCCCACGGGGTCACAGCCTCCTTGGGGCATCCACCTGCTCTGGCGTGGGGTCCTCCACAGGCTGCAGGTGGGTACCTGCTCCAGTGTTACCCTCCATGGGCTGAGGGGCACAGCCTGCCTCACCATGGGCTTCACCAGGGGCTGCAGGGGCATCTCTGCTGCAGTGCCTGGGGCACCTCCTGTCTCCTTCTGCACTGACCTGCGTGTCTGCAGAGTGGTTGCTCTCACATATTCGCACACCTCTCTCTGGCTGCAGTTGCTCTTGCGCAGGTCCCATCATTGTGTGTGTGCCCTCCAGCCACCTTTTAAAATACGCTATCCCAGAGGTGCTACCACCATCACTGATGGGCTCAGCCTTGGCCAGCGGTGGGTCTGTCTTGGAGCTGGCTGGCATTGGCTCCATGGGGCACAGGGGAGGCTTCTAGCAGCTTCTCACAGAAGCCACCCCTGTAGCCCCCCACTACAAAACCTTGCCACACAATCACAATATAGGATTTTTAGCAATCCATAATTAGATCTGAGTGCAAAGGTTGTCATTAATTAAAATGAGTCTAATTATGATGAAGAAGTCTTACTCAGTGCAAGCAGTTAAGATGTGTTATGTTATACAACTGCTTCACCACAGCTATCAAAAAGTGTACTCCTCCTTAAAAAATTATACACGCAGTAAACAAAAGCTATGGTAGCAATTTCTCCAAAGATCCAACCTGTGTATTTTAAATACAAAGAAAAAAAAAAAAATCAGGCTCCTTCCCATGTAAGTGGAAAAGTGAATAACACAAACATTTTTAAGAGACTGGAAATTGTCTGTCTTGGGAAATCATTGCATACTTCATTGCTACTTGTTCTAACACAAACCTACACCATTTTTACATTATCTCTAAACAACTGGGCAACACTAGGTAGTGTTCAGTGTATTTTACACCTTATTTGCCTGAAGCTTGTTGTTAAAGCTGGTAAAATAGAGGAGCATCAGAGGATTCTGCAAAATCAAAGCTAATTAGGAATATATCTCTTCCATAGTTGAAAAGTGATACTGGAAAATACTGAGCTTGTTTAGTGGAGTAAGAAGCAAAACCAGAAGAGAACTATGAATTCAAGGAATCTGAATATGAGGTTTATGCTAAATATTCACAGGTGCCTCTGCCATCAGAGTCTTGGTTAGACAATTCTTTGAAATGTGCCTAGACAATGTAGCATTGATTTTAACACTTTTCCAAATCAGATTACTCACTATAGTGTAAAGCATAAATCCACGTAAACTTTATACTGTCATCAAACATAGTGTTTCATTTAAAGATGAAACAGAAGCAGCTCAGGGAATTATTCAGCCTGAAACAGCATTGGTCAAAGTGTGTAATGGTGTGAAATGAAAACTGAAGAAATGGAAAGTAAAAGATGAAAAAAAGCAAGCTTTCCTGGAGTTTGAATTCTGAAGAGGCAAACAGGACCACTCTCTCAAGAGCATCTTCCGAGAGGCCTGGTCCTGCAAGAGCACTACCTGTGAGGCCGTAAATGCTGGCTGGCACGGAGCAAGAAATGTTCAAATCCTTTCAGAACTGAGACCTGAGAAACCATTGCTACCTATCGCAAATCAGTATGGCTTCAACTGAATGCTGTGAGAGCTATGCCAATGTACACATTGACACATAATTGAACCCCTCAAGTAATTTCTGGGGGATTTTATTCTCAACGGGCTTTACTCCAAGGCTTTTTTAATAGCAAGAATGTAAGAGTTTTTGAAATTGTCTCAGTAAATAAGAAATCTTGCACTATTTTTGTAGTGGTGGTACATGGACCAATTCAGTAGGAAATCAGTTTTACAGCATATACTTTTTTTCCACATGATGTCTCTGCTCTGTCATGCAAAACTAACGTGAGTGTGCTGGGCTTGTGGTGCTTTTAGGCAAAAAAACATTAAGCTGCCTCTAGCAAAAAGCCAAAGTTTAACTGTAAAAATATGCCTTTATTGCAATTGATTTGCAGTTCTGCTTTCACCAAAAAACTGCAAGCACTCAACAGCTTACTTAGTTTGCCAAGTAGCTTTAAACTCTTAGGACTGACAAAGTTTGTAGTTTAAAATCCCTTCTTTTTTTGTAATTAATATTATCTTATCATGGTTCCAGGAAATGACTGAAAATGGTGCCCTATTTTTCCCCTCTTTTTCTCACCCAAGTTTTTCCTGTATTTCCTTTAAAATTCTCCTTTGGTTTTGGTCTGGGAAAACAGAATTTTCTAATAAACCTTCCTATACATCTTTCACCAGATGCCTTCAGAACTACAGCGAGCAAGGACACACAGGCATAAATCAGAGGTTAATATGGTGCCTAAAATTTACTTTTGGACAGGCTTCTGGTTATTTCAGATCCTCATGTTCTCTATAATTACTGTCTGAGAATGTGGCACTCAGTTCCCTTATAAGATGAAAACAAAGTCTGTGAAGCTTAACACCACATAATTTTCCCTTAAAAAAACACACCAAAACCACAACCCAAACCATCAAACAAACAAAAAGATCTCCCTTATAAACTGACATAAAAAAAATCAGATTGAAAGCCAATGCACTGTTTATATTTCAGACATCAAGGTGTAGGTCATTTGCTAAGGATAAAATCCAAGGGGCTCTTTAGAGGCATGCAATGCAATCCAGGGGCAACTAGACTTACTAGAACAATCCAATAATAATTGTCTACATATCTAAAATGTCATAGGCATCTAACAGCCCCTGGTTGGTGTGTACTCATGCAGCTCAGAACACAGCCTTGGGACATGAAAATGTGTGTTTGAACCTCTCATGTTTCTCCTCCTTTGGTATTTTTAAGTTCTGGTTCTTTGCATGCCCAGAGTGCTTCTATATTGATGGAGACAGATACCTAAATACCTGCCAACATTGCAAAATTCAAAAGCTAAGTATTCCTACATCAAAGTACCCCAAGGAGCTCAATTTGTTAAATATGATCTTAGCATACCTCAGGTGCTTACAGAAAGCCTGGAGTGCTTTCCAAATCACAAGGGTAGAGCCACCTTTTACATAAAGTCATAGCTGTTAAAACAGTAGCCCGCAGAAAGGGTTTGAGTTACCTCTATCTTAGCTGCGGGGGTTGAAACTCAATTTGTCCACAGCCATAAAAATGCTCAGGCTAGTATGTATAGACTGTGCTCTAGAGGGTACATTTAAAAATTGAGTATACATCAGGTAAAAGGCACAGTAGTTTATCAATGGATCGATTTGATATCCAAAACCACATATTACAAGAAATGCCAGAAGTGCCAGAGATCAGTCACTCTTAATGCTCTCAGACACTTGTGTCCTGATTCGTGATGGCCAAAAACTTGCAAAATGTTCTTTAGTTTCTCTTTGATGCATTGATCTAACTTGCACTAGATTTTGCAGCCTTCTTGCATGCCAGCTGTAGCAGGTGGAGAAAGTGCATTAAGCCCTCTCGTGTACACTAGCACCCGATCCCATGGGATTTTTTTAAAAACTATACACTTACTTTCAGTACTGCCTGTGGCAATCCTTTCCATATTTGTCCTAATGGTTTTTAAAACAATCCTGGTGTAGGCCTGTGGGAAGTTTAGTAACTCTTCAAGAAGGGTGTTTTAACTGCTGTTACAGATACCTTTTACACAGCAGATAACATTAGCTCCCTCAGAGGGAATTAGAAGATTCTGAAGTTCTTGCAGTTATTTATACCTAGATATCTAATTTATTTAAAACTACATTTTGACTTGTCAGTGTTAGGTTTACGGTTGGACTCAATGATCTTAAAGGTCTTTTCCAACCTACATGATTCTGTGAATTTATGATTCTATGATTTCAGCTTCCCTGTATTGCATTTACAGTGCTCCATACGCATACGTGCCACCAAGCCCATAAAGTCTTCCACTAAGGCTGCTATATTAACATCTGTAATCTTTGCTGCCATGTGTTTCTCATTATACCAAGCTGTATTATGAGGCAGACTGCCCTCTCCCTTCTCCCCCATTGTCCCCACATTATCTCTCCTTTCTGCAATACACTGTTCTATCCACCTGCATATACGTTGTTGTGTTGCACTCTCTAGTTGTAATGTTATCCTTTTTCTGTGTTATGACATCACATAGAAATCTGGACTATTTCTGCAACACCTTGCATAGTGATACTGTAGAATATGCATACAATGTCAGAAGAAGTAAGGTACTGTCAAAGAGAGCTATGTTTCCAAGTAGTGATTTATCTGGTAATTTATTCCTTGAGCAATCAAGCCTTTGATTGGCATGATGAAAACCAAGGTAGTAAAAGCTGGGATTTATAGACACCAGGAGACAGACAATAAAACTACGATGCTGATGTTCTCAGCTACTCTTAGATCACTGTGAGGCTCAGCAGTACATCATACTTCCAATTACCTCTGGCAGTTTTCATACCTCAACCACTGCCACCAGAAAAGGAAAGGAGTCAGCAGTAAGTGCTTATTATATGAGTACTGGATGGCAATAGACTTTGCTTTGTTCTTGGTCCCTATGGACTCAATGTACGTTGAGGCAGAAGGTCGAGATAATTTTGAAGAAAATTTGGGAGGTGAGGAGCAGGGGATGTGCAATATTGAAGTTGTTGATCCACCTTGTTCAGTGCCTGCTAATGTGAAATATGTCAAAAACAGGGAGAAATTCCACTCCTTCCCTTCGTCCCCCCCTCCTATGCATGTAAGATGGCCATACTTTCCTGTTTTGCTTCAGGGCAGTGAGGAAATAGTGCAATGTTAATAAGGTTTGCAAATCAGCATCGTGCAGAAGTGCTGCATACCATACATTTCTACTGTGAGAGTCTGTGGGATGTATCTTGCATCTGGTTTATTATCACACTTTGAGTTGCTGTTATGTCTTTTCACTGTTACATACCTGTGGTTCTCAAACCAGCCCCTACAGCACCCTCAGTCTCTGTACACATTTTTCAAGTCAATTGAGCTCTCCATATCCAGAGCTCCTGCCTCTAATGGCAAAATTCACCCTGAGCCAAACTTTTTACTAACATAAATATGCAAAATCTCATTAAAGTCAGTGGAGCTGTGCCCATTACAATGGCAGAGATTTTGGCATCCTGTGCCCATTTTGCATATTCTTGCAGGTGAAATGCAAAAGCAGAGGTTTTTCTGCAGGTGACATCCATGATTTTTCCTAGGCCAGGATCTAATCCCCTGCATAGCTTATAGGCTGGTGATATGGAGAAGTTTCTAATACGTAACCTTGAGAAAATGGTCTTCAAAGCCCATATCCAGTCATCTTATTTAGAGAGAAGCAAACCAGAAAATAGTTTTTTTCTACAGACAGGCATGACTGCTGGTAGAGCTGTCTGCTGTCTTAGAATGATCTTTATCTGACAGTCGTGTGTAAAATCAGAGGAGAAAGGCAATTAAAGGAAAGGCCATTACAGTGGTGAGTTTATTGGTAACTCTTCCTGGTATTTGGGGAGATCTTGCACAAGCACAGCTGGAGTGCATGTAACGAGAGGAGAGGATGAAGAGGTGTGTCCTAAGGTGTTTTTTTTTTAAAAGTCAAGATGTGGTTACTCATGTTGGTAATAAAGCATGTCCATGTGTAGAGAGTTGAGAACAGAAGTACGGGTTGGATGTGACCACCACCTTTCATTTAACATAACTTCAAGAAGTCACTGAATTCCTTCTGTGTACACAGAAAGCTGGAGCTGTGATAATCCTCATCTTGAGTGTTGGTGCATGGAAGTCAGAGGTAGGTGAAGGTCTTTCACTAATGAAAGTTTTGAGTGAGTTTCTGTGTCTGCAGGAAAAAAGAGAAAATCCTGAGAACAGAGTAAAGGAACTGATGGGAACAGTTAGAGAAGCATTGGTCATGTGGCCCCAAGGAAAAAATTAGAGATCTTGTGGGCAAAATAATGATTTAAAGAGGCTTCAGACTAGGAGCAGTCTTCTGGCTTTCGTTTCTTCCATGCCATGGTAATTAAACATTTTTACAGGTTTTTTTTTAAACAAATGACATCACTAACCAATTCTTTCACCAATCTCCCTATCCAGAGTACCCTACATTTTGGCTGGATGAAAAAATGAATAGTTTTGAAATTATTTCCATGCATGTATAAAAACCGTACAAGAAAGTGATTAAGTTGTGCTGAGATAGCAAATAGAAATACAAACAGTAAAAACAATGCTCCCTTTTTTATTTGAATTGCTTGAAATATCTCTGTCAGAAATGCTGCCAGCATCCACGCCTTCTCTGCACAGAAGGTTTCGCTTGCAGGGTAGCGCAATGGCCACGCAGTTCCCCTGGCGGCTGGCAGCCAGCTCTGTGGTGTTGTGAAGGTAGCGTGAAAACTGGAACAGAAAGAGCCATCAAATGGGCAGCAAACCCTGTCTTCCTTTGGAAGACAAAGCAAATGTCATGAGGTGTGTCTCTTACTGGATGTAGCACTCGCTGTTGTGTTAAACCTACCAGCTTGCATGCTGAAATTCAGTACCTGACCACACAACGCTGGACAGATACAATGCTGATTTTACTGATCCCTCTGCTCTGGAGAGTAAGCTGAGTAGAGGGTGCAGCTGATTCTCTGCATGATTTGCTGGAGGGCAGTGCTAATGAGAAGCCCCTAATGTGGAAAAAAAGGGCTTATAACGGCGGGGTGGGGGTGGGTGGAAATCCAATGAATGTTTAAAAAGGGAGATTCAGCTCAGCTTCTCCATAGGGAGTTTGCTGACCAGCTTGCTTCTTTTTGATACCGCTGCAGATCAGCAGTTCATCTTCTGTATTACAGACCTTCCAAAGCTTGCTAGCTCTCCCTTCCAGTGACTAACAGTACATTCTTGCTATAGATGTGCAAACACATGCCGAGTTTATGAGATCAGAGACTGGATACTTACTGTTACCAAGAGAGTATTTATCTATGATTTACAAGTATAATAAAGTAACATAATCTAACAAACAATTGGAGGAAATACATTTCAACATTGTGTGTCGTCAACAGATTTAGATGCAGTGTGATATCTTTTAGAGTCAAAAAATAATCTTCAATCTCTACAACTCAGCTTTTTTATAATAGAAAGGAGCTTCTGTAGGACAGTATATCAATAGATTATATATTTTTGTATCCTGCTTTCTAAAGCAGCCCAATTCAGAGCTGTGACTGAGGAAAACCGCAGGCAAACACAGCATCATCAAAGAACGTGGTCTGTACCTCACACTCCTATCAGATTTATTATCTTCCCATGGCAAAATAAGAAATATGTTTTCTTTTAGTTTAGTGAGTTCTGATAACTTCTGTGATTAACAGGAACATTGATTAAAATCAGGTCGCTCATTAATTTAACATAATGACAGGGTATAGGCAGTGCCTTTTGAATAAGCAATTAAAAGGAAGAAAAATATCAAAAATGAACCTTAGGGAAATACTGGTGAACAGCTGACCTTTATGTACTATAAATGAGATTCAAGCTAAGCATAATTTATCTTTGTTATTTTAATAGTCAGAAAAATTACAATTAGGTATAATGGTTTTTTCTTAACTATAACAAACAAAAGAAAGAAAAGTAAGGGGGGAAAATAAACAAGAAAACCATGTTGCAGATCAGGCAATCCACAATAACACATCTTTTGTCTGTAGAATATATATACATTTTTTCTTCTACTAGACAGGTTTATCTGAGGAAGAAAGAAAGGCGGAGCAAATTTAGTCCTAGGGAAATGAAAAGTAAAGCGATACCTGAAAAACAGTTAAGCAGTATGTACTAGGTTATCTTATGCTTGTATTGCATTAACCTAATTTATTTTTACCTACCCCATTGTTTAATTATAGATATAAACTAAGCACAAATCAAGAACTATATAATGTCAGTGAACATTGCCTACGTTTAACGTTTATATCTGTTGATGCTGCAGTATTCCGAATAGCAATTTGTGGATTAGACCTTGGACTGTCAGCCCCAGAGGGGCATTTTCCAGCTGCTGCCAGCATTGTTTGTTTGTGACAGGTTCTGTTTATGCATCCCTTCATGTTAGTGCTTAAAAACCACATCGTCACATATTTGAAAGCATAGGTATGTTTAAATATTTATGGAATTAGAAAAATTTTTAAAATCTTCTTCTAAAAGACTTAGTGGGAATTTGCGTGTTGAAGTACACATGCTGCAGATACAAACAATTTTTTAAACTGGCTATTAAAATCACACTAGCACCGTAATATATCTCATATTCACAAGAAAATGTTCTTTTTGTGTGCTTAGCCTGGAATAAGTGAAGCAGCCCTCATCAGAGCTCCTGTCCACAATGAACGTGCAGTGTCCTGTCCTGTGTATAAAGGTGGCCAACAGGTTCCAGATGTTAGGGGTTAAAAATATCCATTGAGTCACTCTGTGTCTCTTGAGCAGTAGTTAGCGGCTGAAGGGTGACATCTTCGTATTCTTAAATCTGTTCTTAGACTCTGTGTGAGTGACTAGAGCTCCTGATTTTGTGAAGTGGAATAGTTGGTCTAGTACTGGTTGAGGTTCAATTTGTCACCTTTGCACGGAAAAGAACTGGAAAGATGCTTGCAGACGCTTGCTGTTGCATTAAATAAGTGGTTTCTTAAAACACCTCTATGCTTAACGGTTGCATAAGGCTTTCTACTCTGTTTTGGGCACAGTCCTCTAAGGTGGTATGTGTATGTGTGGGAAGAGGGTGCTCAAATCTTAGGTGCTTGCCTGAGGAGGGCAATGGCAGACTGCAGTACCTCTGGCTAGTCCTATTTTACTCATGTCCAGATCTAAATAAAGTGTAAGGGTGCCTCTTCCCTTCTCCAGTGCAAAGTTAATTGAGTTGGTATAACCTACTGGACACTGGTGACCCCAGGGGGACAGTGTGGAAGGAAAGCGATGTGCACTGAGCCAGGTAACGGTGGCTGTTACTGGTGACACAGTTTGGTTGCTTTCTCCAAGGTGACATAGGTGCCTGCCCATGTAAGCTTCTCCTCCACCTTGTTTTGATGCTAACTACCAGTGAAGTTAGACTCACAAAATAGCCCAGCTTGGAAAGGACCTCCAAAAATCATCTGGCCAACCTTTTGTGGAAAAGGGAGTCTAGATTAGATTATTTATCACCCTGTCCAATCACATCTTGATAAACCTCCAGTGGTTAGGATAGGATAAACCTACCATGTCCCTGGGGAAGTTGTTCCAGTGATTGATAGTTCCCAGTGTAAAAAATTTCTTTCTTATGTTGAGGAGAAACCTCTCCCAGTGCAACTTGTACCCATTGCCTCTTGTGTTCTCCCTGTGGCTTCTGGTGAAGAGCCTCCATCTTTACAGCCACACTTTAATGTGAAGAGGTCAGAAAACTGTGAGTTAAGTTTGTATGTTCAGTGCTGCACTGGGAGGGAATGGGATAGAGCAGTGTAAGAAGTAAACTACCTTCCTGCTGTTTGGTACCACCTTTCTCTGTCTTCAGCAGAGATGATGGGCACACTGTGTATCAGCGCAGCTAATGAAGAAAACATGTCCTGTGTGTGCAGGCATGATGACATGAGGATTGAGAAGGGAGGTGTTGAGCTGTGTCTACATCCCATAGGTGATACTGAAGAGTGAGCTTCTCACAGATGTCTCACCTGTTGCTGGTAGTGCTAGGGCTGCATTGGTGAAGTGCAGAAATCCACAGTGCATGAAAAATGTGCAGTGGATGTTATCTATGCAGCAGTGACCATTTGAGCTGGCTAGGTGGACCCCATCCCTCCTTCCAGTGACAGGAGAAGGCCATGTGCCACCTTGCCCACACCATGTGCCAGCATTTAATGCATACACCTGGTAGTCCTGCCACCACCCCTCCCTGCCCCAGGAGCTGGCTGCTCCCAGCAGTGCGACTCCTGAAATTGTTCTTGTGTGGGTGGTGTCTTGTATATGCATGTTTTTGCAGAGAATTGTTACTGAGTGTTAGCTGTGTTATACATGTGTATATATATCCACACACATATATACATGTCAGAGGCAGAGCAGATGCCCTATGCAGACGAAGGAGCTTGTTGCAGTTCTTTCAGACCTTGTCCCTTTTTGTGGTTGGTCTGTGAAGGATGGCATTTTGACGACTGCTGAAGGAAGTTTTCACTGTAAAGAGGCCAGACCATGCCTTTTAGATTATTAGGTCTCATATTAAATGCAGAACCTGCTTTTAGCATGGACCTTTCCCATTTGTAATTTCCCTCATCTGTTCTGCAGTTCTTTGGGACTGCTCAAGCCTCCCGAGAGCAGCATGGTCCCGCTGCTGAACCAGTTCTCTTCTGAAGGCTTTTGTTACTCACTGTCTGGAGAATCTTTGAAATGGATGGGTTTCTATGCACACTCCTGTTTTTAAACAAAGTTTCAGGGCAATTATCCTTAGTCCAAAAATTGGGATTTATATTTTTGCTGATTCCCCAAATTTAATATTTATTACATAGGTATCTCACATGTAAATAACAATTTTCTAAGCATTGAAATTCTTGAAATCATCCAAAAATCTTTTTCTCTTCACATAGTGCATGGACACACAAAGAAGTTAAAAGGGATGTGATCATTATTTTATAATACTTGGTGTGCTTAGTGGTAAATCACACAGAAAGAACAAGTACTGAGTAACAGGCCCAAAGGGAAGAAACCCCAAATTGCATCATCTAAAATCAAGGTAACATCTGGAGTAGTTTTTCAGAACTGTGGACACAGTCTCCTCTATTGGTTGCTCCAGAATATTTTCATTAGGAAGAAGATGCAGTCATACAGCTCTGGTTCATGCTGTATCAATTGGCGTTGAGCAGTAGCGTATGCTGCACAATTTGTTAAATCCCATTGTTAGTCCATAGAATCACGACTCTTATTTATCTGTATCCTTTTTGGAGGTGGGATTAAAGTCAAGTTTCTTTGGGTGTTTCTTACCCACGATTTTTGTTTCTTGGTGACATACTGGTATTTTCTAAAATATATTTTAATTTGAAAATCTCAGGGTCCTCTCACAAACATGTGGTGTGTTTCTTTTTTTTATTGTGGCTTCTGTGGATTTACTCCTGGGTGTCTCTGAAAAAAACAATTAAAGATTGTGCTTCGTAACACTTCTTTGAGAAAGCTTTTACTCAGATTCTGTTGGCAAGAAGCCCGAGTTTCTTGCATTGCAGGCAACATGGGGTTTTGTGGGGTTTTCTCCTTCAGAGGCATATGGGACTGTATTTTCAAGGAGTTAACAGTCCCCACAAGGAACAGATTTTTCGTAAGTATTCTGCATGCAGAAACCCCTTGATTTATATGGCCAGTTTTAATAAATCTGGTCAACTTGTGTATTATGAATATTTCTGCTAATTGAACCAGAAATGACTGAATTAAAGCATATGTCTAGACTGCAGGAGAACTGCCCTCAGTCTCTGTCTGTTAATCACGGGAGGTGAGGACCAGATGGAGTGGTGTGGCTCTCTTTTGGCCCTGGTTTCCTTCCCATCGATTTGAAATATGCATCTGAATCCAAGAGCAAGGCAGTGCTGTTGGGTGTTAGAGCAGAGCGACACCTCTCCAGAATTTGTGGAATAGACTTGAACAGCATAGACTTATCCCCTGTCTGATGGATGACATAACCACTGGAAATACACTTTCTATCCGGTAGAAAGTGCCATAACTAACTAAATAACCCTGTTCCTCCCCTCTGTTGGAACCTATCCCCATATTTTAAGGCAAGGTTGATTTGTTGATTTTTCCTCTCTTTCTTGACAGCTCCTAGACTGTTTTGTCATCCCAGTGGTGATACTGCTCTCCTGGTTCTTCTTACTGGTACGATACAAGGCAGTGCATTTCATTGGGATTGTGGTCTGCATTCTGGGCATGGGCTGCATGGCAGGAGCAGATGTCCTTGTTGGGAGACAGCAAGGAGCAGGTGAGTAAGGATGGATGGGCTGTATTCCCAAGTTTTGTTCAGAGAAACCATTGACAAGAACATGTCAGACTGGGACCAAATTAAAGGGGAAATTGGCAAGAAACCCTGTGTCTCCATGGATCCAAAGCACTGCACCATTCAAAATTGCTTCTTTGTCAGAAGGAACAGAGAACAAAAATGAATCAACACTTAAAAGTCAGCATTGCTGCAAATGGACTTCATGGGCCCTGTGTCTGCAACACACGTCACCCTCTGTGCACACTGCGGGAACAAGCTAAAGACTTGTAGTATCATTGTTTGGGCTTACTTGTTTGACTGCAAACCTCAGTTGCTTCCTTTCCAAATGGGCTACATCTTCGAGTAATAAGCACCTCTCATGTCCCCTGTGTACTATTACTTCTCAACTTTACTCCTTTTTCATACTGAGGTGGGGTTGCTGTGTAGGTGTAGAAGATGCCAAACCTACATACTAACTGCACCAGTTGGGTTTTGCACACAGTCTCAGAGTAAAGGTTTGGGATTTGCCTGTGTCACTGCTGGAGAGAACCTTGTGTGTACAATGTTCTGTTTTACGTGCTGCATCATATGAATAATGTGTGTGTAGCTAAGCTACTAATGCAGACTAGACAGAGTTAGATTTCATCGATCAACTTCCTCTGTCACATTGATTTCTCTTGTGCCAACCCAAATGATGTGGGAAGGCTGGAAATTCTTTTCAAAGATTGTCAATTAGGCACAGTTTTCATTCTTAATTAAAAGCGCTGAATTGTGAGCTGAGCATAATACACTGGGATTTAAAATACTTGACTCAGCTTTCTGAATACAAATGCAAGTGCTCTGAGGACTACATTTGCCAGGATGCTACTACATAAAACAAGGGATTTTGTGACAGTTCTTACCATATCTCCCTGCCCTCTTTTATCCCTGTTCTTTATCCTAAAAGGAGACTTTTAGTTCATTGGTCTCCTCCAGAAATAGTCCTGCCTCAGCTAAAAAGGAAAGAATAGACTCTGTACTATGAAATCAGCCAGCCAAAGCTGCATTGAGAATGACTGATTTCAGAGGGATTGGGATTTCAACACTGGGTTCTGGAGGAAACATCCTGCGTCCCAGTAATCTAGAGAGTAACATGCTGGGGTGGGTGAGTTGTGGATCAGCAGGAGTGTGTAGGGCAATGGACCTCAGTGGACAAGGAACAGATTGAAGAACAGGGACACTTTGCCATCCAACTGCAAGAATTAGGTATTATCTGCCATATTCACTACTAAAGCACAAGTATAGCTGTTAGGTGAATTTGTCCAGAAAAATCTGTTAACATTGCATTATTGCCTTTTAATTTGGAACTACACGTGAAAAACTCTGTCCATGCTTACTGCTACACAGCTAGACTGCAGCTTTTTTCTTTAAGTGGCAAAATTATGTTATTAATTTTATTGTCTTTAACAGAGTAAAATAGATCAGATGGTTTAATTTATCTGAAGAAGTAAACCAATACATTACAAATCTACAAATAAAAAGAAGTATCGGTAGCAAAAGAAAAAAAAGTCTTGAAACTCTTCATTAAATGGTTCCACAGCATCTGTAGGATATTTCCTAGGTCTGGGCAAACGAAAGAAAAGAATACACCAAAAGCATGATGCTGTATTAGTCCTCAGTAAACTCTGTTTATCCTATACTTTAGGGGACAAGATCTGTTGACACCTGTTGACTGTATTATTTACTACATTGAAGTGCCATAAGGCTCTGCTAGGCACTTACTGCATACAGCAATCTAGCCTGCCAGCTCTTACAGTAAGGGAAAATGAACTAAAATGTATCACTGAGAGATTAACAGGTATTTTCCATACTATCTGCAGGAATTAAGTATAATGTGTAGGCATGCTCCCAGCTTTCAGTAAATAAATATACGGTAGTTTTCCTCTTTTTTTTGTATCCCGGCTGATGTTTTACACATTACTCAATGGGAGAAGCAATTACTATCAAGTACTTTGTACGCTAGCACCTTACATGCCAAGTATAACTTAAAATAACACTTTCCTGAAGTAATACCCCTAAGGTGCCTTGGTACTTGTGCTCCTGTAATACACAGGGGTCTAAGACACAGAGGTCTAAGTGTTTCATCCAGATTTTTCAAAGCATTTCACAGCTTTAGCTTACCACAGTCTCTGAAAACCAGTCACTTCAGTCCTGGTAATAAGTATATGAGAGTATGTTTAGTCTAAGATGGGACACATTGAGACTGATTTTTAGATATTATGATCATCATTAATTACAACCAAAAGCAAAGAGAACCATCTCTTAATGCTGGGAGGTAAGGTAAAAATGTGGCAAAGTGGCCTAGCGAGAGTGTGAAAAACAGTTGTGTCAGACCATAGTTCATATTCAAATTATTTTTATTACACTATAGTGCTATAACTGGTCCCCAGAACATTAAGTTCTCCCTGGACTGTATGACTTCTGCTTCCAGAGAACATTAAATATGCCAATGATTAATGCAGAGCGTGTTGTGCCAGGCTGTGCCTTGTGTTTCTTTACAGGAATGACCTACCCCATTAAATTGGTCAAGTACAACTGTATTAACCTACAAGTCTTTACAATGCCTCTAGTCAGTTGATGCATATTTCCTTAGCAATGAAACCAGTAGATGCGTGTGGATTTTACATGCATGAAAATATGTATATTGGGATATGTCAGTCTTGGGAGAAAGTTCCAAAGTCAGCCTCTTGAGGAAGCAAAGAAAAGGCATTTGACAACCAGGATGCTAGGAATTATTAGGAAAGAAACCAAAAGCATAGGATAATATATTTTAATGCCAGTATATGTTTTGAGGCATAAACTTCTTGAGTACCATTACTTTAGTCACTGCATCTCAAAAAGAAATGACCAGAAAATAAGCCTATAGAAACAATGGAGAAAGGTGAGAAAGCTGTTCACAGGCAGAAAATGGTTTCAGGATGAGGAGACTGTAGACAGAATGGGACTTTTCGTCTCTTGGAAAAGGCAAGAAAGATAATATGGTAAACGTACATGAAGTCTTGGGTGGTATGGAGAAGGTCAATAGAGAGTGATCCTTAAATATTTCTCACAATCAGAAAATTATGGGATGCCCAATATAATTTTGAGGTACCAGGATTAAAAGCTAAAAACATGAAGTACTTTTTAATAGTTGGCCAAAATTATATGAACTTTACTCAAATTGATGAAGAATCCCTCAAGATCTATTAAGTTTGATGGTCTAATGCAACTTTCATCTCAGAAAATCCCTAATCTACTGAGAACTGGCTGATAAAAATCCCTCTGTGCTTTCCTATTTCTTTATGCTTTCCTCAGCCACCCTGTGCTGCCCAGTGCCAGAGGAGGGTCCTAGGCTGCGTGGATCCATGCTCTGACCAGCTCTTGGCGTCCTTTTCTGGGAAGGCCCCAAGGGTTGAAGCTCTCGCTCTCTGAGCTTCAGTGCACTTTGGGGAGAGCCATCACACTGTGGTGCCTGGGGCCATCCCATCTGTATGCAAACGTTCAGCGTCTGAGACGTCCTTGTTTCACAGCTGCAAAAGGATGATATTTTTGTCTCAGCAGTTCAACACAGTCAAGCTCTAAGGTCAAAAGCCTTTCAGCAGTACTTCCCCGAAGTGTCAGTGAGTAGCTGTAATAAATACCAAATGAGTGAGCTCAGTGAGGAATGATTGGAGCAACTGTGGAACATCAAATGCATCAGGAGTATGAAGAGGTTTTGTTAAGTGCCGGTGCTTATTTTAAATTAAGGGCATCTTAATCTTACATGTTGAAAAGATCATTTTGAACCAGTGAGAATGTTTGGCTTCCATTTTTAGTTACTGCAGTGTATTTTACAAATCAATAACAAAAAACTTAAAAAGGCAGGAACTTAAAAAATAAATTGAGGTATTTTAAAAGAAAACAAAGTGGGTTTTTTTCAAAAAAAATCCAGTCTAGTACTTCAGCATTTCTGCTGAATCTTTTCAAAGGGAATTCCATTATATATAGCCTTTTGGAATGTGATTCTACAGCAGTGTCTGACAGCTTTGTGAAGCTCTTGCAGAAATCATTTAACAAGCCATAATGTGCAAAGGGAATCACATCAGTTTACAAAGCCAGGGCCTCGGTTTTCAAGCTGGAACTTGATCTTGATCAAATCTCCCTGCAACCCTCCCCACCATCCAATAATAAAAGTCTCCAAGACTTAAAAAGATTTCAAACAGTCTTGCATAATGCAATGTTTTAGCAATTATATATGCCTGGAGGTACTGAAAATATATCTTGGTGTTCATTGCATGCCTTAGGTACTGCTATGTTAATTGAACCTCTTTTAAAAATCTGTCGTTATCATCACCCTCTGTCTACACCCCATCCTTCCTCCTCTCTTTCTTGTCAAACAGCTTCATGTGAGAATGAGGTCGGTATTGGGGTTGTAATGATTTCTTCACTTATTTCACAGGTACATGGAATTTTTCAGTTGGTTTCGCATCTAAATACTGGACATGTTTTAGACTGGTTGGGTTTCAAGATGAGATGAAAACTGCTCTGTGTAGCCCAGTCACATTCTATCTGAAAAAAAAAAAGTAATAATAAAATAAAAAGTATTAATTGCTTTATTGTTTTTACAGTATTTCAGATTCTTTCAGATTCCCTTATCTACAGCAAGGATGATGCTGTCCCTTTACCTCTGCTAGATTTTGCTGGGATATTTATTGAATGAAAACTGTTAAAATGACAGAATATTTTTGTTCTGCTTATTAACGGCTTATTATTATACGGGCTACTTAGTGACTGAGGGTTGAAATCTGTAGGGAAGAACTTGCAATGGTTCTAGGCCAAAGATGGTTGTTCTGAGATATTCTGATTTTTCCCGTCTTTATTCCTAGGTGAAAATAAACTGATAGGGGATCTCTTAGTACTGGGTGGAGCAACGCTATACGGCATCTCGAATGTTTGTGAGGAGTATATCGTCCGAAATCTGAGTCGAGTGGAATTCCTGGGCATGATTGGACTCTTTGGCTCCTTCTTCAGTGGAATTCAGCTGTAAGTGAGCAGATTTGAGCCCCAAGGTCATTCAAATAAGTGCAGCTGTGGCCTTCATTGAGGTAGTGTAACCCTCTCTTTGAAGGTAGCCGTTTCCTGTGGAGAGTAGGTGTCCTCTGATTCTGGAATTTGCGTTGGTTTTCCTATTTCACATTTGTGGATTTGAATAGTAACACAAATTTGTACCGCAGTGCTCTCCTTCAAGGCATGGTGTCCTTGAGTAGTCACATGGGGAGGGAGGAGTAGAAGACACATTCGACCATCTTGTTGCTGGAAGGCAAGTGGATACTTCATGTTGGTCTGATCTGTGAATAACAAAATCTACAGCTCCCGCTGTTCTGTTTCATAGTTTTAAAAAGTCACTTAGCTTTCTAAACAGGTAGAAAACATATCCAGTTATAAGTTATTTTACAGATAGGCTCGTTCTGTGTAACTAAAATATGATATGGCAGAAATAATGGGAAAGCCTTTAAGAAACTGGCCTTTTCGCTTCAAAATATTTAGTACTCAGGTGATTGTCTCATGCATTTCAGGAACTACCGTGGCCTGTCTATATCCACAGGTACCTAATGAGCATCTCACCTGCAAGCCTAAGAGTTGGAAAGTAGCTTCCAGTGTTGTAATACTGTGACTGATGAAAGTGTAGTAAAAGTCACCATGGAAGGTTGCAGATTCGTCACTGGTGCTTGTCACACAGTATAATTCTGGATCATTAGTCAAAATCAGGTTGGTTCCCCACACATCTGAGCTACTCAGCTTCTAAGAACAGAGACTGATCAAAACAATGACCCATCAATTCCCCCTTAATTAGTTCTATTTCTTTAGCCAGAAAGCTTATTATGTTTATGTGGGATCTGAACATGTGACTTAAAATGTTTTATATTAACTGGCTGGCACACGAGTAGTTCCTTTTATAAAATATAGAATTCAGGAGCACGTAAATGTGCCTACTATCTTTGGCTAAAGCATTTTTGTTACCTATGGTGTTCACAGTAGATAGGTACAAACTGATTCTGAGGGCATCAAAGCAGTGCCTTTGTCTTGCTCCGCATGTGTAAACTGTCATGTACATGTCTCGTACTCCTGAATTTAATTATAGTGCCATTACCCTCTCTTGACCCAAGCAGTTAGGCACAATTCAGGGTCTGTGAGTAGTTGTTTTGCTGGGGAGAAGAAGGTGTTGCTGGAGCAAGGCATCTTTGTATACAGGGGACACAACTGGAAGGGCTAATAATGTTTCTGCTACTTGATTCCATGAAGCAATTCAGCATTTTCTTACCTTTTCCTGTAATGAAGAGCAGACATCACATAGTTATGTGTTCACAGAAGTTTAATCTAACTAAATATACCAATTGTTTCAAAGAGAAGCCAGCTCCCCATATTAAAATTAAAGACTCTTTCTTTGAAACACTATTGGCCACTTCCATGCAATATAGCACCTTTAGGTCCTGTACACTAATGTAGCCTGAAGAAGGATTTTTTCAGCAGTAGGGCCATTTCCCAGCATTCTGGACACAGCACTGGTCAAAGTTTGGTTGGCATCCACAAAGTGATTGAAGATGGGGAACACATGTGCTAATACCACTGGAGGTGTAAGTCTCATATTCATAGGATTTACAGGGAGCAGTACAATTCTGAAGAAGGGAAAACACTGGTGTGTAGGACTATGCTGAACATACAGAACACTACCCACAAGTGAATGTGCCCCTTACTGACATGCACTGATCTCAAAATAATATAGTAGCAAAAAGCTGTGGTAATTGCCTTTTATTTTATGTGTAATTGCCAATATATAAATATGTGTTGATGATTCATGTTAGTTCATGCTTCAGCTCTAGTACAGGGCTTTATCTCCAAGAGGATGTTCAAGAAGTAGGCTGTTGTTTTCTAGAACAGTTTAGCAAGAGTGCTTAATATTAGACTGTAACATAAAATAAACCCAGATAATGCCTGTTGGACAGCAAATGAAGGGCTAAGGTGTCAGGGCAAACAGTGAAGTAAAGAGTTGGCTAAGTATCCGGCCATGGTGGAAAGAGAAGTTTAGTGGGTTAGATGGGATTAAAGCAGAGAGGAATTGTATATCAAAACAAGAGAAGAAATTAGTTGACAAGAGTTGGGGAAATAGCTACTACCCAGCAAATGAAGATAATGCTGTCTGGTGGAATCATATAACCATGGAATAACCTTCTTTGTAATGGAACCCTGGAGGTCGTCTGGTTCAAGCTCCTACTCAAAGCTAACTTCAAAGTTATGTCAGGTTGCTCAGGAACTTGTACAGTTGACTTATTATCTCCAAGAATTGAAATGCTAGTCCTGCTGGGCAACCTATTCCAGTGTTTTACCAATATTTTTTTCTTTATATCTAATCAGTTTCCCATTGCAACTTGTGTCCATTGTTACTCATCCTTTTGTTGTGCACCTCCATGAAAAGTCTGACTTTTTTCTGTAACTACCCATTAGGTAAAGCAGCAAATTTATTGTCCCATCCTCCTCCCCAGCTTAGCCTTCTCTTCCTCACACTGAACAAGCGCTGGTGTTTCAGCACCTCCTCTTACATCAGGTGCCCCAGCTGCCTGACCGTTGTGACAGAGCTCAGTTGTACTCCAGTTTGTCGATGTGTCTTATTCTGGCCAGGCCAAAATTGGATACAGTACTCCAGCTGCTGTCTCACAAATCGTGTCCTTCAACTTGGTGGCCAGACTCTTACTAACAGAGCCCAGGATGCTGTTGGCCGTCTCTGCTGAAGGACATATTGCTGACTTACATTCAGGATTTTGTCCAGCAGGACTCCAAGGTTTAATTCTAAAAAGCAGCTTTCTGTCCAGTCAGCTCCCAGCCCATACTGTTGCATGTGGTTATTCCACCCCAGGTGCAGGAATTCAGATTTACTTTTCTTGAACTTCACGAGGTTTCTCTTGGCCCTTTTCTTCAGACTACCTTGTGTTGGAAACTTTGCTAAAGTCAAGGTATGTTACACCTCATCCTTTCATCCATTCCCTCTCCTTTATTTACTGAGCCAGTCATCTCATCATAGAAGGCAGTCAGTTTGGTCAGATATGGTTTGCTCTTGAGAAGTCTATGCTGGCTTTTTCCAATCATGTCCTCATTTCCTGCAAATGGCTTCTAGAAGATTTGCTTCATAATCTTCCCAAAGGTTAGCATAAGGCTGTCGGCTATAGTTTTTGCTCTTTTTGAAACTGGATGTTGCATTTGTCTCTTTTCAGTCATCAGTGACCTCCTCCAGTCACCACAGCCTTTCAAAGATCATTGTGGTTCCTATTCTTCAGTGACTCTGGCATCACTAAATGGCAACTTCTGACAAAGTTGGTTTTGCCCCCCTTTGTTTCGCAGGTCATAATGAATCACAGACCACAGCATATTGTTTTATGCTTATTTTGTATCAGATAGGCAATACTATGAAAGCAGTGTTCCTGCATTACATTTATATCAAAATTCATTTGCCAGAACAAGAGACATTGCAGTTTGTTTTCATGATATTCTTCAGGAATTACTGATAAAAGAGACATATGCCTTATGCATGCAAAGACACTTATAATTTAGTTATTTTGCAGACAAAATAATCTTATTATTCTGTACACAGTATTAAATTTGCCACACATCAGCAGCAAGAAAATTAGAATTTCCAGGATGCAACTTTCTAGACCAGATTAATGTGGAAGTCATTCAGTTCCTGCAGTTTTACTATTATGCTTGCTCTTCCACATGCCACCTTTTGTACTAGGTACTTTGTTTTTCAATCTGTGTAATGTCGTGTTATATACTTGTTTAAAATATTGTCCAGACTAGCATGCAGAGTTCTGCACAGCAGGAGTTATATGGAAATCACAGATCAGAGGGTGATTAGCTAAGTGAAGACCTAGCTGGTGAGATACCTAATCTCCAAGGGTATGTTTGCCTGGAATGGGAAGAGCTGACTTGTTGACACCTTAAAATTTTCAGGACCTGGAATTTTGATGCTAATGTACAATGCAATACTTATACAATGTTGAAAGTGGACTTTTGCAGCTTGTCCCATCCTTTGTTTTGTGACTTTCATTGCTGTGACTATTTGATCTCTCACCGTGTAACTAATCACAGTATTCTTTCTCCCCAAAGCCAGACTGTAACACCTATTTATTTGACACTGCAGAGCTGCTCTGAAGGGTCAATAACTCAGATACCTCATTAATCATTAAAATTCAAAAGCTTTCAGAATATTAAGTCAGAAGAGTACAAGAGGATTGAACATATAGGGGGTGAGCACTTTGGTATATGGAGAGCTGGAAATAAACCAGCGGAAATTGTACCCTATCATGTCTGATTACTGCCCTGAAGATCGTTCAGATTCACAGGCACAGGGATGATGCCAGAGTGGATTAGCAAAGTCTGATTGCATTTGGTTCCTACAGAGATTTTTTGTTATAAGGTTATTCATGTTGTTGTGTCCAGCATTTGAATTGAATGGGTAGCGGTGATTTAACTTCTGTTCTCTTCCATGAAATTTTGCCTTCTCTTCTCTTATAGGGCAATCATGGAACACAAAGAGCTGTTGAAAGTTCCCTGGGATTGGCAAATAGGTAAGAAAAGACTTTACCTCATTGAAGATAGTTGCTGAAGGAAGCGTGGAGACAAGCAATGTTTGGGGAGGCAGGCACAAATTTTCACAGGAGCCAATGTTTGTGACTTTGCCGCCAGTTACTGCCAAAGGTTGAACTCCATACCTCGACCTTTCTTAAATGATCTGTCCTTCCATTGCCA
The DNA here is from genome assembly GCF_023638135.1 of Falco biarmicus. Lineage (NCBI taxonomy): Eukaryota > Metazoa > Chordata > Aves > Falconiformes > Falconidae > Falco > Falco biarmicus. Next base: position 61,433,090 of record NC_079293.1, on the reverse strand, counting down.
TATTATGCTTTCCTTGCGCCATTAGGTTAAGCATATGAATGCCATAAGATAATTATTCAGACAGCCGTGAAGTAAAACAATAATGGGGTTCCAGTTCTAAGATTCAATGCAACACTGGGACAAATTAATGAGGTAGTCATTAAGAGCCAAACCTTTTCAATGAATGCCAAAGAAAGAAAATGGAACCTAACATAAAAAAACACAACCAAACCCAAAAACGTACTTGCAGTGCATATTATAGCCTCATAAACTCATTTCCAAGGGGAGCATTTCTGTATACAAATGGTTAATTGCTTTCCAAGTAGTCTTGGTGGAGCATAGCGGATGTGTCTTTTAGACAAGTTTAGGTAGCATTGTGCACAATGAAGCTTTTATGGTGTTTTGCGATGCAGTGGATTGCATTTTCCCATTTCAATTTGGAAGCTGAGTTTATGATCTTAGACTCCCTTCTAATTAGTCCGACAAATTATTTGCCTTAAAAGCAAAACAACATTTTGCAGAGCCCCTGTAATCACTCTTTTACTATTTATGACAATAGAAGAAATAAAAGAATACTAATAGTGTAGAGCTGATGTACTTAGCAGGGGATTCAAGCTTTGGCAAACCATTGACAATAGCTTGTTGCTTAGTTTCAGAATGAGCATCAAAATGATAGCTCAGAGGTGTGCAAAGGCAACTGGTTATGTAGGGAATCCCGGAGGACAGGTGATAGAAGTTCTGGAATACACTGTGTTTTCCTTAATTCAGAATTTCTTCTCATCATTATAAACCTTAATAAAGGCAGCGCGTCTTTCGCAAAACACTGCATGCACTTAAAAGTCTTGGACATTTGACGGTTGAGCTGTAAAGCTAAATGACAAGTCAATTTAAAGTATCCATGGAGAAACATACTCAACTGCGTACTATAAGTGTATTTGCCTTCTTTAATCTGAGATAATTAGCATAATTGCATCAGTATTTGTTTATACTTCATAATAAGGAGCTCAGGGACATAATTAATCTGGTACTGATGGAACTAGCAGTGGTCATAGTGAATTATCTACTACCCATGTAAATGTCATACATGCTACCATGGGAGTTCTGTTGTAACTCAGTATTGGTGAAACGCGCTATTAAAATAAAGTCTTACTTGGTCTGTCGTGCCATTAAAATGTCATTGAAAGTTAGTCGCTAATTCTGAAGAGTCCCTATATGAGTCTCCTCATAAAGAGGAGATCATCTCATCTTAGCAAGAGCATCATAGATATGTACTTGTTGTGTTAGAGCAATCATTGGAAATGCAGTGTAGTTGAACACGGATCAAATGGTGACAGTTATGTGTAGTTCTGTGTTCTTCCCTGGCTTACACTGCACTCGGTGTGCTTTCAATTGCATTGGCAGTGATACAAGGTTGTCAAGTAGTGATTGACAAATCTATGCCAGGGTGTTCACAGCCTTGTCCTGAAGTTATCCGCTGTGACAGACTCAAACCTACAGTCCAGCAGAGTTAAATCATCAGCCCTCTGAATGGTAGTGATAAAGTCACAGCAGGCAACCTAATAAATATCTCAGGGTGGCCTGTTGCCATCTGCCATAATTGTGCTATTAAGAATGGATTAGCTACCTTTCAACTGATGTAAAATGCAAGTGATTTTTTAATATAAAGATCTAAAGCCAATCTGTTATGTCTATCATGTTTAAAACAGGCTGTGGCCCTCCTGGTTCTAATTTTGGAAATTCCCCCGATACATAGCATCATCTTAGTACACTTAGTATAAATCAGTGTAGCTCTGTTTGAATCCTTGAAGGTTTAAGTATTAATACTTACAGGCAACCTGACTGAAAGGAGAATCATTATACTGTTCTGAGTGAATGGTTTCATATGAGACTGTGACAGGTTTTGTAGAGTGATAGATTAAATAACAACAAACAAACTAACATCAGTTTTATTTAAGCGAAAAGCCATTTGAATCTCCAAGGAAGTGTCCTTTGTTACAGAGGGTTTGAATATTTCTGAATGGTCTTTATTCCAAGAAGACAGTATTAAAATCATAACAAATTCAGTTTCATCCCAATGGAATGATAGCTGTTGGAGTAAAAACACAAAGGCTAAAACATGCAACATTCAACCAGCATGCTCAGGAGCTAAAGGCAGAAGTTCCAAAGGCATGTTAGTCCTAGTGGTACTGGGGCTACTTTAGAGCAGTCCCTGGGGGCAGATCCTGCCCATCTGTATGAAGATGCCTAGTCTTAAGAGAAGTGGGGAAATACTGAAGGACTGGGACTTGTTCAGCCTGTAGAAGAGAATCACAGAATGGTCAGGGTTGGAAGTGACCTCTGGAGATCATCAAGTCCAACCCCCTGCTAAAGCAGGTTCTCCTAGAGCAGGTTGCATAGAATTACGTCTAGGTGGGTTTTGAATGTTTCCAGAGGAAACTCCAAAACCTCTCTGGGCAGCCTGTTCGAAGGCTCTGTCACCCTTGAAGTAAAGTTCTTCCTCATATTCAGATGGAACTTCCTGTGCTGTAGTTTGTGTCTGTTGCCCCTTGTCCTGTTGCTGGGCACCACTGAAAAGAGCCTGGCCCCGTCCTCTTGGCAGTTGCCCTTAAGATATTTGTTGACATTGGTAAGATCCTCTCTGAGTCTTCTCCAGGATGAACAGCCCCAGCTCTCTCAGCCTTTCCTCACAGGGGTGATGCTCCAGTCCTCTAATCATCTTCATAGCCCTCCACTAGACCCTCTCCAGTAGTTCTGTGTCTTTCTTAAGAGAGAGGCGGCTTTGAGGAGTTACCTACAGGGAGGTTATCAAAAGGACAGAGCCAAGGTCTTCACAACAGAGCATGGCAGGGGAGTGAGAGGCGACAGGCAGAAGCTGAAATGAGAGTGAATTCAGACTGGATAAAAGGAAAATCTTCACACTGAGGACAGGCAGGCAGTGGAGTAGGTTTCCCAAAGAGGTTGTGTAGTTCTCATCCTCAGAGGGTTCAAGACCAGGCTGGGAAAAGTCCTGAGCAACTTGGTCTGGTTTTGAGCAAGGTTTGAACTAGAGACCTGTGAGTTCCTTTCCAGCTTGAATCACCCCACAATCCTATGAGCCTAAGTGCCCAGTTCAGACACTTATGAGGCATTCACACCTAACCAGGCAGAACTGGTGACCTTACCCATCAGGGTGTACACTGACAGACAAGATGGGATTCCTTCCACCAGCTTTACATACCTGGGATGTGGACATCTGATTTATATAAATAGACTCTCTTTATCATCAGCATCAATAAACAGGCATGGCACAAATCCTACTATACTAAAGGTGGTGTCTTAAAGAGGCTGATCTTAAAAGATTGTCATATGCACCCTTACATTTCCCAGTCTCTTCATTGACCACCAACCCTCAGTATGTGTCCAGAGTTAGGTGGAATGAATCCCACCCACGGCTGCCTTCATGCATGTTAAGCCTTCAGTTAGGACAATGCCAGCACATGTGAAAGCAAACAGTTAGGATGATGAACTTCTCAGGGTTTAACACAGACCAGCTGATCAGCAAGTTGTTACAAAAGCACCTCCTGACTTGCCAGGTTGCTTCCTTCCAGTACCTGCTACAGGCAGTTGGTGCTGGTGACCCAGTGCCTGGTTAGATGTGGATCCCAGCACCTGCGACTGCAGCACTAGTGGCGATTCCCAAGGCTGCCATTTGCACTGCAGGGGTACCCAAAGAAACTGAGGCCCAAGCCTTTGACTTAAAACATATTTTTAATCAGAAGACTGGCCCTCTAAGAGGCAATATCTGAAAATCATATGATGTTATTTCCAGTTTGTTTTTTGTCACCACTAAATGCCATCCAGCTGGTGAGTATTACATGTATTTTAAGGTGTAAATGAAATGCTACTTTACAATCACCTCTGATAGGACAGCTACAGTTTAAGCAATTTTCCACTGTAACTGGAATGCCCTTTGGAAAAGCAGCCTGTGAAAGGTATGAAGTTGGCTGCCGAAGAATGTGAACACCAAGGCAATACCATAAAATTGTGCTGTCAATTGAGAGCAGAACCCAGCAAAGCACCCGGATATGTGTGGTAAATCCAAACTCAGAGGGCCTCAGTGGACCAGCTGGTGATTTGCAGACTGTACTTTGAGAATGCTGACTTTGGGTCCAGAATGACTTTTGCGCCTGACTTGTTCTTGATTGAAACCTGGAAGAAAAGCTGTTGTAATGCTCATGTATGCAAACAGTTTCTCATTGACAAAAACTACACTGCATTTGATGCAATCATTTACCTACTACGTAAGAGTTGCAGTTTGCATAAAGTGATTCTTTCAGGTGCTGCCTAAGACTGATTCTGTTGTTACCCATATGCAATGCATATACCCATATACAATACCTTAAAAATCTGTTACGGGTTAGTAAAAGCAGTTCTTCTCATTATCCATATTCTGAATATAAATTCCAATTCATTATCATGCCATAACAATTGATATACGGACACTGACATATTGTGACTGCTGTGTTTGTTTCGGATTGATGTACCCTTCCATTCAGATGCTTCCAAGGGACTCAAACTGTCACAGCTGATCTTGTCCTTTAGATAGCTTTCCTAAAGAGTTGTTAACTAAGTGGATTCACAAACAGATACAAAACATACAGGCTCCTCCCACCTTCTAATTCTTTTCAGGACTCGGGCAATCAGATTTTCTGCAAGTTTTAGTCAACAACAACATGCTCTGAAGAGCTGGTGTGAATCTAAATTTAGGCTCGTGCGCATATCAGCTGGGAATTCTGCAGCATACCGCAGCCTAAGAAGTATCATTTACATGAGAGCAGATGAGTGAAGTGTTTGCTGGTTTTTTAACTTCATATTGATTAATTTGCCTTGGGATTTATCAAGTAATAATTGAAGCAATGAATTTTTTCCTAGTAAGTTATTTAGGTTTTTAAATTAAATTAGATTTTTACTGTAATGTATTTTTATTATATTAGCATCTAACAATCCAATTTGTGTAAGGCACTCTGTAAACATGTAGCAAGAAAGAGTCTCAACTCCAGAAAGCTTTATTAAAGAAGGCAGACAAAAAGGGGCAGAAGAAGAGAGGTGCAAAACTGTGAAGCAATTTGTCAGGTTTGTTGGTAAAATAGGACTAGGACCTCTATCACCTGAGTGCTGTCCTCATGCGTTCATCCATTGGCTCATTAACTCCTCTGCAAATAGTGTTGCGTTCATTTTGTGGGTCCATTCCCAGGAAGCTATTGTGTGCTCTATCCCATTCAGATGAACTCAGGTGGTGTTGGAGACATTCGGCTCCTTAAGAGACTAGATTTGAGGTATCTGAATGCATCATTTAATCCAAATTTATGTTGGACTTGAGGTATGCACTTATAAGACACCGATTTAAAACAGTGCTGATATTATGGGGACCACAGAGGAAAGACCTCCTGCTCACTGCTGATATGATTTTCACTGGTTTTCTTATATATTTAGAATTATGGTTTTAGTCTCTCTCTATATATGTGTGTGTACCTTAATAATTTGATCCCATGTTTCTTGGAAAAAGCATTATTCTTTTCTAAAAACACAGCCTTTTTCCTCCCAATGCAAGCCATTTCTGCAGGCTATGAAAGGTCACTTTGCTTCTTGTTTCTCTTCTGCAGGTTTGTTGTATGTTGGCTTTAGTGCCTGTATGTTTGGCCTCTACAGCTTTATGCCAGTGGTCATAAAGAAAACCAGTGCTACAGCCGTCAACCTCTCCCTCCTCACGGCTGACCTCTACAGCCTTTTCTGTGGATTATTCCTCTTCCACTACAAGGTATGTGGAAATGAGAGATGTGTTTGGGTAGCAGCAGTATGCCTGAAGAAACATCAATGCAGAACAATGAAACAAAACAACCCTCCAAACTTTGTTAGATCTACACCGTAAAAGAGCAGATTTTTTTATTTTTAATACTTCAGGCTTCCCACACCAAAACCAATTCTATTTTATGATTTGTAGTTTTTAAAGAGAGCTCATTTTGGTCTTGTTGTTACTAGTTTTAAGATTTGAGTACCTGTTGGTCAGAAACTGTTTCACTAATTTAATTTTATTTATCAGAGATAACTTTCAACAGCTGTAACCAGACCCAGGGTGGCAGCATAAAGGGAAAGGCTTTTCCAAAAATCCCATAGACTTTTTTGCCCGGGAACAAGGTGTTTCATTCATACTGATTCTGAATTTATAGTTTGTCCATGAATTAAACCTTTCTTGTTAGCTAAACCAATGGCTTGCCTGGTAGTGTAAATGCCAAAATATACAGCAGATTTGTGTTGACGTTAAACTTTTACCTCTCAGGTCCTCTAATATTTAAAACATTGTGTTGTACAGGCACACATTTGCTCTCCAGTTACAAGGAATGGCACTTCATTATTCACAAGTATCCCCCACAGTGTCCATCATATGAAAGTAGCATCAAGGTGCTGGAGGTGATTGCTTTGTACCATCATTTATTCATAAAAGAAGGTTACTTGATAGCTAAAATAGTGGCCCAAAGGAGTGTTAGATAAATGAAAGCATTAAAATTCTGAATAGCTAACCAACTCAAATCAGACTTTGTGATACTAATGGTACCTGAATTAATCTGAACAAGACAGTGAAAATTCAAAGCTTCAGTCTAACACAAAATTGTTCCTTGCTATTGCATTTTGGTTTGGTTTTATGGCTTTAAGAATTTTGCAGACAGAAGAAAAGCAAGTATAGCAACAAAAATTTGACTGAGAACACAATGTAGAGGTCGCATAATTTTCAACCTCATTGATGCCCTCTTTTTCTACAGTAAGTGCATGTCAGCCCTCAACCCCGGTGGCACCCTGGCCTCCCCTTAAGACCTGTTCTGAAAAAATGCTCAGGAAGGGAAGGCTCAGAACTGGAAGGTTTCTTGGTTGAAAGCAAGGCCTCATCATCTGTGCTGATACACTGGTTGAGTTCCACCTCTGATGTAGCTGGTGGTCCCTTCTGCCCCTTACTCATCTGATTAGAAAACTGAAAATCTCATTCTCCTATGGTTAACTGTATCATGCAGTATTCTTCATAAACTCTTACTGAACTCTTACTTCAGCCTGTTTAGGTTTTTTACCTCCACTGCTTTGCTTGGGAGACTGTTACTCTAACAATTACAAACCTTCTTATTTCTAGCATAAATTTACTTGTGGCTGGTTTTGTCCCACTCATTTTTCTGCCAAGAGTATCACTTAGTATGAAGAATGCCCCTGTCTCCGTAGCATTTTACTCCATTAGTACATTAACAGACAACAGTCATATCCTCTCTCAGCCCCTAGTTTACTAATCAGAGCAAGCCCTTCTCTGCACCTCATCTGGTTGGATTTCATCCTTCATGAGATTGTCCCTTCAACCTGAGAAGTAGGAAAGGTCCCTCCAGCACCTGGTGCAATGCTCTTGTCTCTCCATTTCTCCAGAAAGCCTGTTACCCCATAGATGGTAAAACTGTATTTACATTTTTCATCACTGCTTTTCCTTTGTGGTTTGTACTCAGCCTGCAATCTGTATAACTCATGTGTGTCTCTCCTTTGTTCTTCCCAGCTGAAGTGCTGATGAGGAGATGACCTTTGTCAGGGATTTCTGGAAGGGCCTTTACTTGAAATGTAGCATCAGTTTCCCAAGCTGTCAGTGTCTCCTTTCATACCCTTCAAACTTAGGTTGCAGAACAAATTTGAAAAGAGAGACTATATTCAGAGATCATCTAGATTTAAAAACCCACTTAGTTATCTGCTTATTTCTTTAGTTATCGTGGTTTTATCCTTAGTCAGATCACCTCCTCCTTTTCTTTGTGGTTTACTATCTGCTATCATTTTATATGAGGAATTAGAACTGTGAAATGTGCGACTTGCACTCAATACTGAAGTCTAATATGTTAACATTAAATGATCTAAATTAATTCCCCTCCTAAGACTGTGTACACTTGCTTGTTTTCCAGCTTCTAAAAAGCTGTTTCATTCCCAGCCCAGCTGTATGTCTCCATCAGATATGCAGCTCCTTCTGCTTCTGGCTGCACTGGCCAATGGGCACAGCCCCACTTCTCTGGGAAGCAAATGGTTTTATGCTGAATTAGGATCAACTGAGTGGTTTAGTGCCCCTTGCAGAATATAATTTTATGAGGCTTTCAAGAAACAGTTATGATTTTTGCCCTGTGCTGCTACTTTTATCACCAGACAGGTTTATTGCACCTATAGGAGTAAATCTATGAAAATCCATGGAAACTGCAGGAAATGAGTTTAACTGTGCTTTAGAGCCTCTGAGACCAAACTAAGAAGAAGATTGTGTTTGAAGTATTTTGATTCGTTAGCATTTCATTTTTTTACAATACAGACTTGCAACATCATGATATGCAGGACAGTGAGTTTATAAACAGCTGCATTTATATTCTTACCCCATATGCAGGTATCTTTGTAGTGCATTGAACGGTTCCCAGGCCCATAGAAGCTACAAAGAAATACAGTATGTTTGACACAGCTCTGGTGATATACTTGCAGTTAAATATGTTAATTGTTCAAGGTGTTATTGTATTAAAATGTAATGATTTATGACTTTCATTTTTTTCATATAGTCATAGATTGATGACTAGACTGTAGTGCGTCATTCTTAAAATTATCTGTACCCTTCAAATAAAAGTTCTCCTTTTAGTTCTTCTGTAATCAGTAATTGATTCCAAATATTCCAGTGGATGGGGAACTGTGTCTGGCCTCTTTGGTGGCTGAATGTTGGCCACTGTCATAGCATTTAAGTATACAACTCTGTATCTTCAATCCTTTTTTAAAAATTTCACCATATTGATACATTTTATAAAATTTTTATATTTTAAATTTTCCTAGCTATCTTTTCTCATTTCACCTTCTTCTTAAGCACTATTATGTCCTGCTTTGAAAAACAAAGGCCATCAGTCCTAAAACTTAACTAATTATTATCATCATCATCATCATCATCATCGTTGTTGTTGTTGTTACGTTATCCTCTACTATCATATTCATCTTAACCTCTTGTCTTTCAAACTCATCTTTTGATTTGAACTTCGCCTTGATTTCTTTGTTCCATGAACCTCAGTGGTCCAGGAGTACAAAAGCCAGCCTGCATAAAGCTCTGTCCCACCCCACACAGTCAGGAGCCCCCAGTGCCCTGGCCCCAGCGCAGGGAATGAGCCTGTGCAGCAGAGCCAAGGGGCTCCTGCTCCTGCGCTGGCTGGTTTCACCCATGCTTTCTGTAGATAGGCATGACGGTAAACAGCTTTGGAACCAGACAGTAGGATACGATACAAGTGCGAGATTTGCTTTGTAGAGGGATGTCTAGGCATAGCATGGAGGAAGTTTAATGTTCTGAGTAACAGGACTGTCCTTGCCCTGTCAGAGCCCGTGATAGCCATTCTTTGTCATGGATACACTGACACCAGTAGTGCTGGGAAATAAAGGGCCAGCTCTCTGGGTGTATAGGGTTGGAACTTTTGTATAACTTCAGCTGGGTTTTGCTTAGGAGGTATTCTTTTTTACATTTTATTCTCAGCCTTAGCTTTATTTTTATGTGATTTTTTTAAACTTCATACTTTTCATTTGAAAGCTGTATGTTGTGCTTTAGTCATTCAAGCAAATTGAGTTCTCACTAAATAATCTAAGCAGTTTATTTTATGTTTTCCACCAGCTAGAGCATGCATACTGATTGTGTTCTGCACCAGCAGGTCGAGTCACACCATATTATATCATTACCTAGCAAGCCAAGTACAATCAATTATATTCTGCCTTGGAAAATTCATTCATTATTTTATCCAAGATGCAGCTATAAAAATGCAGACTTTCTAGATAGAGTAGCAATTTCCAAATGAAGAAAATGCATATATTTCATAATAAATTAAGGAAGTCATATATCATGATTCAGAATGGTGGACAGTGTCTGTGACAAAGGACTTGGATACACAGATAAACATGATCCTCAAAACCTTTTAGCACCAAAAGTGTGAAATAATGCTAGCTGAAACCTCACTTGCTGACACTTACTGATGTTTCTAAAAATGACTTTTCCTTGCTAATTCTAACAGCAGAGTCCCACCAATGGAAGGGTGCAGATAACCGTCTTCCCATTACATCAAAAAAAAGAGTCACGTAGGAGTCTAGGTGTGTCTTTGGTCACACTTGAATATATATTCCTGTGACAGAAAAGGCCACATCTGCTCACCCTTTGTCTGAGGGTGCAGGATGCTGTACACTAAAAGTGCTGTGAAGTAAAAATACAAAAAAGTATAGAAGCTGGAAAATTAAATGACTCTTACAAGATGTTGCACAGTCTGACAGTAGATTTTTAACAACACAGCACAGATATGGCAGCTTTGTGAAAATACTGCATTGTTAAAAGGATATCTCTTCCTTTCACAGTGTTATCTTGCAATAGTTTCATTAGTTACAAAGCATGAATAGTGAAACATGGATACTCACTGTTTTGGAGATGTCAAAAAGAGCATAAAAGATGCGGCATTTGTATTGCAGAAGTTACAATGAAAGCTTCAATATCAATTAGATTTCTTCAGACACTAGCTTATCATAAATTTCAAGTCTTGTAGATTGTTTTCAAAGCTTTTAGCTTGGGATTTTTTTTTTAATTTTTGGGGGGGGGGTTTGTCACATGTTAGAAGACTGCTCACAACACAACTGGTTAGGAGTTTTGTATCAAAATACGTTTTTGTTGGAAATGCCTAGTTATCAAAACAGCAATGCAAAGTGAAAACCTCCTGTTTTCAGTATGCTCCCAAGGAAACACAAGCCGGCAATTCTCAGTCCCCGACTGTTGTTTTGCCCATTCATCTATGAGGTTGCAGCAGCACACATTTTCCAATGTTTTCAGATCTCAGTTGGAAGATCTCGGGCACAAGAAAACACAAGTTACACAGCTCATGGATTCTGTAAGCCAGAGAACAAATCTCAGTTCTGCATTAGGCAGCCCAGAACCCCAAGAAGGAGCTTTTAAGGCTTCCAGACATCTGCCATGGAGATAATCCTGACAGCTGCAGTAGCAGTTGCCAGAATTTCCGGCAAGCATACTTTATTTTAGGAACAACAGGTATAGGTGTTTTATAATAGAAGCAAATGCAGGATTTCTGTTCTTGAAAGAGCTTCAGTTTCTATTTTGCATCTCAGTTTAGAATTTTTTTCTTTTCTTTAATTATGGAACAATAATTTGGTTTCCTAACCAGAAACTAGTTCATAATTACAGCAAGAGAACAGCCAGGAGCTGATCTACCTACCTATGCATGGGTTTATATTCCCTTAAATATGTAATTTAGATTTCTTAATATTCTTAGTGAATGCCTGCTTGACAGGGTTTACTGACAACAGCACTGTTCTGTGCCTTGCTACTCCACACCTGGTTGTCACCTCATAGTATGTTTTTTGGGGTTTTTTATCAATGATCATCTGGTCATAATATTTCTTTTCTTTCTCCACTTCTCCCTCCCTATCGTGTGTAACTTTTTAATCAAAAAGGGGTTTTTTTATTAAAAGAGACATGTCATGGTATCACGTCTTCCTGCATAGCTTAAGTGTTAAAATGTTAAAAATTTTGTTTGCAATTTCAAAAGAGCTTTTTGGTTTGACATGGTTATACTCTTTTTAAATATGTGCATAAGGTAGGTAGGCAGGTAAAGTTTCGTTTGTATAAAAGGTGTTTGAAGCCAGTTGAAACTCATGTAATCACTAAACAGAACCAATTTCAGACTGAAGTAAGGAGTAGTTTGTACTGACAGACCGACCAGTCAGGGGGAGAAAAGCACCACTGTGTGACTGAGTTCTGCCTTTGGTCATATTGAACAGCAAATTGCCTAATTGATATTGGCTCCCCAAAAGAAAACATGAAATGAAAAAAGAATGTAAATGTTAATTGTAGTAAATAAATGCGTAAACTCAGCCTGTTCACAGACAGTCCCCGGAGAAAGAAAAGAGACAGTATACCTGCCTGTGTAATCTACTTAATTGGATGGTCAGACTTGCTTGCAATGAACCACTTAAGTGCTCTGACCTACAAGGCACTGGGAAAGTGGTTTACTTATCTTATAGTGAGAAGTTGTTATTTTTCAAACAAAATCATGAACAAAGGTTTTAAGTCCTCACATGGAACTTATTAGATTCTTCTGTTGTTTTGGTTTTTTTTATAAAACCCAAAAAGGAACCACAGGACTGTAAGTTCCCATTTCTCTGTATGGATGATGTTATGCTGAGGGTCAGTATTGCTTTCAGTTATTATGAAATACTCCTTCTTCAGTGTCTTCAACAAAGAATCATCTTTGGAGAATGAGTTGAACATAGATATATGAACAGGAATATATTTTGACTTCTTGAAGAAGTTAATTCACTTCACTGTCATGGGACCTGAATTTTCACCACCTTGCAGAATATAGAGTCCATCATCCCTCAGTCTTCACTGCTTTCTTAGCAGGGGTAGATAAGGGGGAGCAGTGTTTAGGGAGCTAGTGTGCAATGGTTAGGGAATTGCGGGGTGGGTCTGTAATTCAGGATGCTGCTTCATTTTGTATGTAATTTGAAGTCACTGCTGACCACAGTCAGAAAGGCTATAACACTAGTCTCTTGTGTACCCACCTCTGCCCCTGTACTCAACAATGCTCCAGACACAAGCACTACAGCAGCCAAATGAGGCAGCAACATCGTACTGGTGGAAAATGCAACGATATCCTTATGTTTAGCATAAGGCTCCCAGCCATCAGTCATTTTCATTTGAAGTTAATATTTGGATATTCGTTCTTTCTTATATTGTGTTTCAATATAAGGAAAATGTTGTTCAAAGATCTCTTAAATATACCACAGAGTACATTATGAAGTTTAATTCTTGCATTCTGAAGGAAATAAACAGTGTTGTGAAAAAAGGAGTGAAAAGTCATGTGGAAGGTAAAGGTGAAGTGCTTTAAAATTCTTACCAAATATGAAAGTGCAGTCATATTAGCAGAAATCTTCCTGTTATTGGAAATAATTAACTCCAGAATGATAAATCTTCAACAAAAGTGTATGGGTTGTAAAGGTGCTCGTGAGCATGGGCTGAAAAAGGAAATTTGGGGAGTTGAGCAATACAAATAAACAACAGAGAACAAGCAAGTTTTTGGATGAACTGCAGAAAGCAAAAAATACTGTAATAAACGCTGCCTTTTTCTTTATTACAAGAAAAAGTGAAGACAAGAAAACATAACAAAGACATTCTCCTATTGAAAGAGCTGGATCTTACCAACAACATAATTTTTCTAAATGATACTCAGTGAATACGAAAACAAAGACTAAGAGGCCAAGTTTCATAACTACTGCGGGGGGGGGGGGGGGGATAGTCAATGAGAACCTCAGCATTTCCCAAGTCAAGCATACTTTTGAAGACAAGGGAGTACGATGAATGTGTCACGCTACATACTTTGGCAATAATTTGCAACCCAAGGGAGATAACAAACAAACAAAAAAAAGTCATGAATTAGCAAAGCAGCAGCTGCATTCAAAAGCTTAAATGTTACTGAAAATGTTCGATTTTCAAATTGCGATTCTTCAAATTAAATGCTATTTCCACCTTAGCATATGGAAACAGAGGCTAGAAGTCCCCTAGAGATGTAGACAGAATAGTCTTTGAAAGCAAACGGTAAGGGTTAAATGCAATAGCTGCATTATAAAATTGGAGATTTCTTATGGAATTGAGTAAGTCCTTGTTTCCTGAAGTTACCAGAAAAGAAGGTAGAGTATTTAGGATGTGTGTTAAGAGTTATGCCTGGCCATCCACATAGTCCATGAGCAACTGGGAAGAAACATAGGTAAAATTGGAAATTAATTAATTTTTCTGTTTTGATTAACTAAGTAGATTGAAGTGCTTACTCCAGTTATGCCTCCTACCAGCCAAATCAATGATATACAGGGTTAAAGCATCCGAATTACATTCTATTTCCTACCAAAATGAAGGAATGGGTCAACAGGCAGACATAACGTCACTCAGAGGACATCACTTCTACATGCTTTCAATCTAAGCAGTAAGGTATTTTATTAACTGCTAAGAAGTCTTCAAAAAGCCTCTTCTTTTTGCCTAAACTCCCCCTTCCCACTAAACTGGAAGCTTTCAAACCCATGATACAGGATAGATGCTTGTCATTGGCACTGCTGCCAAGCAACTTATCTGAATTAACTGGAGTAAACTTCTGGAGTTATCCCCACCACTTACATGTGTTAAGTTTAGAAGAAACAGTATCTGTTCTTTCAGGTGTTTAAAAGATTCATAATCAGTCTGAAGGAGATTTGAAATAGCTTTGACTTAAAATAATCTAGATTTTATATCTTAAGTACAAGAGGAGAATGTGTAGGGGAGAGGTCCAGATGCAACTGGACAAACCATCCTTTTTAAAAAAGTGTTAGAACTGAAGAGAGAGAAAACGAGGAATAAAGAATAATCACAAAAGCAAACTGATACTGTGCAGGTGAAAAAGAAAAGGGGTTAAGTCTAGCTGCTGTAAATGATAAACCAAGCTTGGCAATGAAGAAGAAAGTGAAACAAACAGCAAAAAGTTCTTGTATAGGAAGAGAAGAAATAGTTTTGGTGTGCAAAGACAGCAGAGGCCAATATTGAACAACCTTTAGTTTGGCACCAAAATGAATCCGGACCTTCTGTCACATTCAGTAAGGATGAGAGTTAAATATGAAGACAATGCACAATAGTTAATAGAAAAGGTAATTACTAAATCAGAAGTAGAAACAGAACACAATAATCTGAATACTTTCAAGTTTGGGAACATAGACAGTTGAAAGAATTGTATGGGAAGTAGGCAATAAACTAAAATGAGAAGCAGACACCAGGGAGCAGTGATTAGGGACATGGAGATAAATGGAAAATTGGGTAAAATGAAGCCTAGTTCACAAAAGGTAAATCATCCAATCTAGATGTAGTGTCTGTCTGATAAATTAACAGATTTTTGTAGACAAAAGTCCAACGGTAGGTCTAATCTGTAAGGCTTTTGTATGGTGCAGTGTAGGAAATTATCAATTAAGCTGAGGAACAGGATTAGCACCATAAAGACTGGAAGCTAGGTAAGAAACTGGCTAATGAGGATAAAGGACAAGGCAATATGCTGAGAGAAACAGCTTGCTATAAGGAGCTCGCTGATGGAGGTCCCAAAAGTTTGGTCTGAAGACTGGTCTTGTGTAGAAACCATAGTAATAGCTTTGGCACCCTCAGTAGGAAGAAGGATTAAAATAATCAGGCAACAAGAACTGGATGACATTGAGAAATGCTGTGAAGCACAAAATGCAAGATAATTTCTGTGGCGACAGATGGGAGGAATTTGTGCATGGTTGTGTCAAAGCTGTTTCCGGATTGGGTCAGTCGAAGTATTTCTAGTATTGATGGAGAAGTGCTAGTACCATCGGACATGAGAACTTACTGTCTCAGGACAGCACTTTTCTAGCTATAGCTACAGAGTTTTTTGTTCAGCTCAAGGGGCCAAACAGAGCTTTTTCTCTTATGTGCTCCAAAGCCTTGACAGAGTAAGCGTGTGTCCACTAACAATGTGCTGAATGTGCAAAGCCTAACCACGGAGACCCCCTGATGCAAACCAGACATATTGCGCTCCCTCCAGACAGCGAACACAGTCACTCGCGGCAAGGGTAACTGCAGCTGCATGTTCATTGCTTCCCAGGGTAGGAGTTCTACCCATTTGTATGGCTGAGAGAAAAGAACGCCATTCTGGGAGGCGTTCACTGCAGGAATATATTGTTGGATTTAGCAGAAAAATAGAAACAAAGGATCCAAGATGAATTAATTATTGTAACCTTGGTTTTGAATGCACTGAACACAATTAGCCTCATATACTGTAACAATCAAGTACAACAGACAGCTGCTACTATATTAAAATACACACAAAATCAGAAAGACACATGGCAGCTGACAGCTGATAGAGCAAACCAGCAAAGAATATTGAAAGGTAAAAGTGGGGAGATTTTTATAAGCATTTCTGTCGTGCTCCTCCTTCTTGTATTAAGAACATTTAAAAGGATAACTGCTTTACCACTGTCTTGTCAAGTGATTGACATAAAATAACCAGAAACGAAGCCCCCCTCATCTCACAGTAAGGATGCTCACAGGAATTTAGAGCAGTGTATTATAAGTGTTTTAACTTCACATAAAAATCTCTCTGATGTAGATAAGATTAAAACAGATTGAAGGACTCATTCTACCTTGCACTTTTTAATTAAACAAACTGCTGGTACCGCAGGGGTACTGAACACAGGCTCATTTTTTCTCCACATCTGATGGCAAGAGGCAACAAAGGGAAACAGAAGAGAAAGCAGCGTTCCCTTCTCTCCCAACACCCAGGAAAGGAAGATCAGCCATTTCAAGCAAACATTTTGCCCTAATAGGCATGTATTTAGAAAAGACAGCCTGTTATGAAATTTTTCTAATGATACCATTTGAGAAGCATGAAATCATGCAGATTTGTTCAAAACCAGTATTTGCCTTACAGCTGCCTACATCAGACTCAGAGATATTTCTCCAAATGCTATCAGTTTTCTCTGTAAGTTTGTTTTATTCCACCAATGAATTCCAGGAAAACGATGACGTTTCCCAGATTTTAACAGAATTTCTGGTGACAGGTTTCCAATAACCCCCTCCTGACTTTTCTCCTATGTAGATAACCTCAACATCTAAGAGCTTAGGACTTTCCTGTTCACCACTGTCTTACCAGTTAAACTGCCCACCAGCAAATGCCATGCAAGGACTGAAACAGAGGGTGCTGCTATATGACAGAAGTCATGGACCACTATGTTTTACCTAAGTAAAACATGCAAACACTAGAACAGGATCTTTGAGAATCAACTGGAAAATAGAGAAAATGTGTCATACGATCACTTCACATTACAATTTCTATGCAACATTTGCTCTTCAGCATGAGCTGTAGTAATGGACAGCATTTCATCGGAGTTAGAGCACATTGAGGATGCAAGCAGGCAGCAGGAATTGAAGAGTATGGTCTTTCTTTCATGTGTGAAATGACAGAGGCAAAACTTCCTTTGGCTCCTTTGTTTTCACCAAATGGCAATGAAACCAATGTCAGGTTTTCACTGGTTTTGAAGCAAGCCAGATGCTTCTTGCTGTGGCTTCTGGCCAGCATGAGCAACAGTGATGTGTTGAGACATGCCTGCAGCTGAAACGTCCTTCATCCAGTGAAAAGCTTCTTATGTGACTGCCAATGGACAGTAAAAAAAAGAAAAAAGATGTGGAAGAACTAGCTACAAATTTCACTTACCATCCCAACAGAGTTCGGAGGGCAAGATAAGACCTTAAGTCATCACTTAAGACTATATCCTTACAGTTTTCCTTGGAAATAGCCAGGGGTCATTAAAATGTGAAGACAATGTAATCCTGCTGGTAGTGGACAGACCTGCTGCCCAGAAGTTGTCATAGTTACTGAAGCTGCCCAGCACCCCTTGGTACCCTTCTCGGCAAAAGAACCAACACTTCTGCTCAGGCGTTCAAGCTCCTGCAACTGGAGAGCTGAGAAGGCATGCTAAACCATATCCCAGTGGTTTGGGTCCCTTTAGGGATCTCTAGATTAAAGATCTGAGACATCTGTCAGGACATATAAAGGTTCAGGTAGATGAGTTTTATCTGTTTGAATGCAGTCTGGAAAACTTACTGCAGCCCTTCTGGTGTTTGGTACCATTTGGGTTTTACAAAATACTGTTTCAGTGTTGGTGGCTGCCCCAATTTCTGTTGATGACAAAGATGTATCATCACCTGCCTAGAGCTTAGTTCTGTAGTCCATTTAGAAGGGTATCTATATATTCCTAGGAAATATTTTGCCCATAACTGCCACCTGGGATCAGCGATCAGCTAAAGGTCGGGTCTTTATCTCTCACCCCCGAAGGCAGACAGCAGTAATTGAGGCTGAGCCAGCAGATTGTTTTCGCCATAGAGCAGCGCAGATCCTGAAGCCCAAAGGGACATCTTCCTGGCAGACTGGGACAAAAATAGTCAGCAACAGACTGACTGAGTCACAGTCCCAACCTAAGAC
The DNA here is from genome assembly GCF_023638135.1 of Falco biarmicus. Taxonomy (NCBI): domain Eukaryota; kingdom Metazoa; phylum Chordata; class Aves; order Falconiformes; family Falconidae; genus Falco; species Falco biarmicus. The sequence goes on along the minus strand of NC_079293.1, from coordinate 61,415,055 downwards.
AAATTTGGCCTGCTCCTTGTGAGTCTGGGCCAAGGGAGTCACCAGAGAGCACTGTGAGCTATGACTAGGATGCTGGCTCCCATTCCTATTAATAAAGTAATATGTCTATAATATCTAGCTACCCGAGTGGAAGCACTCTGCACATTCAGAGCTCTCAGAGCCCTCACCCTTCCTGGTACTGCTGGTACTGCTGCTGGCCGGAGAGTGTGTGCATCCCACAGCACAGCTTCTGCACTTGGTGATGGTGAACTTCATTTGCTATATTGGAGGCAAAAATAGAAAACTGTGTGAAAAGAAGCTCAGTCCCTCGATCAATTCATCAAACTGAGTGGAAATGTCTGTTTGCTATATAAAAGATAATGAGAGAAATTTGGTTTAAACTCCCTTCACTCATCCTGCTCAGGTACTCATGTGTGAAATTACCCAGGGGGAAAAGACATAAGTCGGTGCAGGAACCCCTGTCGGCATTAGCTTTGATGGGCTCTGCGGCGTATGCTACAAACTGAATTAGTTCAGAAAACAGAGAGGTTCATCAGACTGCACAGACCCACTGATTGGAATAAGACAGCGGTGGGAACTGCCTGTCTGGAGAGCACACAGGGTGTCAACACAAATGCGGGGCTAAATGAATTCCACCTGATAAATATATTTTTGTCTCTCCTCGTCAGTGCAATTCTGAGGAGATCGCATCTCTCTAAGGTTTAAAATCTGAATTAATAGAGCTGATCTCTTTATTCATTTTTGTGAAAATGTGCAGAATTTCTAGATGAGGCAGGGGAAAAGGTAGTTACTCCATTTCATACTTTATCACTCAATATGTGAAACATGACAATTCTAATTTCTCAGTTAGTCCTATAACAAAAAGTTCCTTTTAAGGACTTACAGAGCACGGTTGGGTTGCCATAGGCTAGGAGCTGGGCTTCACGTTTCCTACCAAGAGATTCAGTCTATGGCTGCTGTTGTGATATACAAATGGAACTGGACTGCTGCAGCTCCAATAGTCTGCTCCAGCAAAAACCAGCTCCAATAGTCTGCTCCTGCAGACTATTTCCAGTTCAATGGACCGAGTAAAAGGGAATTTGCATTTTCATAACCATTGTAATAGCCGTCATGATCATTATCATGATAGCTGAGTGAAAAACCAAAATTAGCAAATCATTGTGTTTCTTTGTGTAGGCTTTCTGCAGACTCACATCTGTCTCGTTTTGTCACTTTGGATATTGTTTCACACTAGTGTCAGTGGTAACATGGATGTGGACATCTGTGACAGTCAGAACTACTTGTCTGCAAATTCCCTCTGCAGCAGTCAGTCAGTGCAGCGTTCCGTAGCTGGGTGTGCAGTGATTCTGCTATGCCCTTTCTTCCTGCTTTCCCTTCTAAATTCATGATCTGTGTACTGAAGAATGACTTGCTCTCTCCAGACCCAGCCACGAATTTACTGCCTTCTGAACAGTTTTTCTTTCAATTTTTCTTCTGCTGTTACTGTCTTATCACTATTCAAGATAACAAAATCAGATGCGCTGTTTGTTCCCCATCAAGAAGTTTCTTTTGCACCTGCCTTTTCAAGTGGATTACTTTAAAGCATAGGAATCTCAAGTGGAAATATAGAAGGGTTTTAACAATAATGGTTTAAGGATATATGAAAGACAAGTTTTGCACAGAGACATAATAAGTAGAGAATAAGAACTAGTGGGGAGTAAAATTTGAAAGGTTTAATAGTTCATTCTGGATTTTAAAAAATCCTAAGTTTTGAGGAGCCTATATATTCATCTTCTTAACTTTAGAAATCTTGTGATGCTTGACTTACTCCCAAAATGCACAGCTTTGATTCACTTGGAACAAAAATACTGTGTATAAACTAAATTTCAAATGGGTTTGTAAACTTCATCTGCAATTGTGTGTAGCACTGTTATATTTTATTAAAAAAAAAAAAATCAACAACAGCCACAAAAAAACACTGCAGATGTGTTTGGGTTTTGTTCTTTTTTAATGTAAAGGACTTTGTGTGTGGATAACAGTCAGACTGATTCTACCCTGTATTTTTTGTGGCCAGCTACACTGGGCTGCCATGGTGGTTTTCTGGTGGGGTTCTGCAGTGGCACATAGCGGAGCGAGGAGCAAGACTCCTGCAGCTAAGCCATCAGATGCCATTAGCTCTTCTGCTAAGCCTGACTGGGTGAATGCATTCCAGTACTGGGTCCCTAAGGAGCATCTCTTAGATACATACCACAAACATCCACTCACCTAGAATCATTGCAGGTTTTGGTAGACTGAGCAAATCTTTTTACACATGTTATCTTGTTACATTTTTCTAGGGTTTGCTTTGTATGTTAATCTTCAAATCGACAGGCACCTAAAATTTGCATTTTATATGCTGAAAATTAATGGTAGTGTAGTGTAAGCCATTTTCACCACAGGTACTAAATAACATCTAGAGAAGATGTATTTTTTATGTCTTCGTAATTTTTTAATGTTTGTAAATAACATTGTGTGTTCCATATTGAGTATTTTCAGTTGAGAAAGCATTTATAGACACCCAGATGTCAGGTCAGACCAGCCATGGTGAAATCTATAGGGCTGGTTTAACCGTTTGATTTGACTACTGAGTAAGTATTGGCAGATGCTTTTCATGTCAGCGATGAAATTGGAAATGTTGTTGAAACTAAGGCACCTAGTTTCGCTCTGCAAAGGATCCTCCTCAGAGGATGATATCCCTATTTTTTATGTAAACCCATCTTTATTCTGTAACCAAGTGTTACTGTCCCTTTTAAATGGGTGAAAAACTGAGGGTCATCTACAATCATTTTGGTTCACAAAAGAAATTTATAGGCTGAAAATCAGTCCCAGGACTTGAGAGTGTTAGATCATTGATTTAATCACAAAGTCATCTGGTCTTTCAATAAACTACCTGATAAGCAAGCTTATATACATGTGTACCTGTAAGTGTAGATACAAAATCTATAGTGAAATCATTTAATGATATAGAAACATGAATTTTTTTTTGGTTGCTTACTTTAGCGTGTGTGACAGCCATTAGCTAATCTGAGCTAAACAATTTCTGACTGTGTTACTCTTTGAACAGCTTATACTTATCCTGCTTAACATCGAGGAAAGTGGCATTTGGAGTACAAATACTATTTTTAAAAGTATTTTTTCTTGGAGGAAATATGTTTCTGTAGAAAATTAGAGATAAGTCAGAAAAATGAAGAACAATATCATTCTGAAGTAGCTTTTTAGCCAAAGAGAGGAACTGCACACTTCCTGAGAGCCTGCAGTTTGGTACTGCAGTTGTGTCAAGGGTAGCAATGAAAAATGATCTTCCCTCACTTCATTTCTTACAAATAGCCCTTTCTGCTGGTTTTGAGTCTCTCTTGATGTCTATTAATAGTGAGTCTCAGCAGATGAGGTTTGCAGGTCAAGGTGAAAAAAACTCCAAAACCTATATGTAGACACAGCAGTAGAGTGTGCCTGGAAATCCTGTCTTCAATAAAATAAAAAGATTTCAGCTAGAGTCTGAGGAACACAGTACAGTGAACAACACATTTTGTATTTGATTAACTAAGTCTTCATCCTCCCTTCACGCTGCTGAATTCACTGCCATTTTAATAGGAGTAAAATACCCGTTAATTTCAAGGGCCTTTGGGCCAATCTGACAGAGTATTGACAAAACTCAGAGATTTCTCATATACCTACCGCATAAATTCCTATATTAAACTTACTAACAGCCCTTCTACTTCAGTGCTGCAGAAAACAATTCAGCCTGCACCTTAACTTGTTTCTAAGGAAGATAAAGACGGAATTGTTACAGGGCTGTTAGGATCCAGGTCTCTTTGCCCTAGCTGTGCATAGATTACAAAGACAAATGATTCACAGGCCTTTCTTTAGATTTCCCCCAGCTTCGTCCAAACCTTTTCTCCCAGGCTGGAGGGCTGCCACTGGGCAGGGGGACATCGCCATGGAGGGAATATTATCGGGTGAAAGAGCCCACTGGCAGGAAGCCCCTGAGAGAGGAATGGGAGGTATGGCCAGGAGGAAAAGGCTATGATAGAGCTGGAGCCATGAAGTAAAGCAACAGTGAATTGGTTTTGGCTGGGCAGCGCCTAGAGCAAGAAAAAGAGCACATTTAACTGATGGAAGCCCCACTGAATCCTCACAGCAGGACACAAGGGAATCCCAAATCTGGCTGGCACTCTCCTTATACAGGGGAGCAAGCCAACTGGCTGTCCAGTGTGAGAAATTCAGGCATAAGGTGGGAAGGAAAGACAGTAAGAAACTAGGAAACTAGTTCCTGGCTTGGGAAACTAGATTTATTTGACTCCTGAGTTTTGCTTCAGCTTAGTCAAGTTCACTGCTGCCAAGGGTACCCAAGTTCGCATGCAAAGAGGAATGGGGAGGGGAAAGTGCTGAGGGCAAAATTAAACCGAAAATGGGGAAAAAAAATCAATTGGAAAATGCTTTGAAATTATTGACTTGGGTTTGATTGCCACATGGGGGAGATCTAAGCCTAAACAGTCCTCTCAGAGCTGTGTCACATGGGAGGAATCCTTCAGCAGATGCATGGTGAGGCTCAACACTCTCTTTGTGGCTGGTGGGACAGAGGGATGATTACATCAGATCATACTGCCAGATGACACATGAAGACCTGGTGACATTCCTGGAAAAAAGCAGTTAACAGCTGGTGAAGAGCAGAACTCTTCCTACCCTGTAATCCATCTGACACACTTTAAACTTTCCTCATAACAATCCTTTCCTTCTAAAACGTGCATACTAGTTGTGGGAAATGCATACTAGCTGTGTGAAATAAGAACACATACAGATATATCACCACAGGGTATATGTCCAAAGCTTTCAAAGATACTGTGGATTCTTAAAAAAGCCAGATGTTTCCTTCGGTGGGAAGCTGGACGCAGGTTTCGTAGGTTTATTAAATGGCAATGAATTAACATCACTCCAAAATTATCTTAAGTAAAATTTTTGTTCTCCACAATGATTATTTCTTTAACTATAAAAAGCAGAATTGCTAAAAAGCAGTCCAGTCTATCCAATTTTTGCCATGCTAAAGTGATCCAGAGGAAACAAACTGGTCATCCATCAAAGCATAGTCTGTTGGCTTGCAGACACCTTCATGTAAAATAGTGAAGTACCTCACAAAGCAGCTAATAGCAGGTTGCATCTAGTTGTTGGTGCTGAAGTACGGATCCCTGACAGTTGCAGAATACCGGCATTTTGCGTACAAATCAGTTCCATATCCCCACCTACAAGGTGGCTGTGCAATCTGTCCTTCGTGGCTTCTCACATACAACAGGCAAGAAGAAAGAACTTGTAGTCTAAGATCAGGGAACCAGTCATATGGGCTTACAGACATTTGTGTCTCCTCCATAGCAGGCACCCAGTAGCTACAGCTGATATCAAATGGTCTGTGCTTTTGAAACCCTGCCTTTGCCTTTACCTTTATCTGCAGGGACTAACATATTGCCAAAAAAGTTGTGTTGTATTTTTAGTCTGGGCACATTGAGTCTGGATATGTTAGAAAATTCAGGCTGACCTCTGATCTAGTGAAGCTGTGTGCCAAAATATGTGTACTTGAGCTTTCAGTTAACTGCCCTCCATCCATACTTTCAAACCTCTTGAAGTCAATCAACCCAGAGCGTGTTTCGCAGCTGAAGTTCATCCTGTCCAAACTCACATCAAATCTTCCAGCATCTGCTTTCTGTTTACAAGCCAGAGAAGCTGCAGGCAGGGTTTTTAAGTGCCTTTATTACTATACATATTTTTAAAGTGTATACATTTAAAATGCTTGTTTAAATGTTTATTTACTGATATTTTTTATATTACCAACAGCATGTTATACTTCATAGACGTGTGGTTTAGCTGTAATTAACTTCAGATTTGTCCACTACTTGTCAGACAACCGCAGATGATAGTATCCCGCACTGGAGCTAGAGAAACTTGGACTCGGAGAAGTAGCTGGCTTGTCTAAAAGCATGACAAAATCAGCTTTGGGTCTGTGACCAGAATTCAGCTTTCCCAAGTCCACCTTGTCAATACTTAATATGCCCAGGCCATGGGAAGGCACCAGTTAGTTGTTGGTTATGGCATACAGGATGGGAGCAAATCAACTTTCAAAGAGACATTGCCATAAAAATTCAACATCCCAGTGACAGGGGGTTTGGTCTGTGCAGTGCATGCCAAAACAGGGATCTGTGCCTGCCCTTGGCTGTGAGTCTTCACGAACTCAGGATAACTGGTGCTGTGTCTAATGACTCTACTCTTATTTCTGCTTAGTTTTCAGGACTTTACTTGTTGTCATTCTTCACTATCCTTGTTGGGCTGGTGCTCTACTCCTCCACGTCCACCTACGTAGCCCAAGATCCTCGGGTGTACAAGCAGTTTCGAAACCCTTCAGGACCTGTTGTAGACGTGCCAGCCACCGGCCAGCTGGAGCCTTCAGTAACATACACCAGCCTGGGGCAGGAGACAGAAGAGGAGCCTCACGTTAGAGTTGCTTAAACCCAGGGCTGTTCATCACCTACTGATGATTCAGTGGAGCTCGTATATCCATTATCTCTGTATTGTACATAGAGAAAGGTATTTACCAGGTGCAGTTACACTGGTGAGCTGCAAGGTAGCAAATAAGGAAAGCTCGTAAAAATACAAATAATTGTTCCAGGGTGTTCATTGCAAGGAGATGCCAGTCCCTCGTTTACGATAAGAGCAGCATGTTTGCGATACAAACTGCTGCATATGATTCAGTTAATGTCAAACTGCCTGAGAAAGGTACTCAATATATAAGCCGAAATTAAAAGGAATTCATAGAAGGGTGGTTTTGCACCCACTGAGCGATATTATGCTTAAGCCACACCAGTTGTGGAAAAGCCGCCTTTTTATAGCAAATACACTTGTGCAGTCACTGTTAATTTCTCTCTAAGATTTGTTTGTTTGCCCAAAATAGATGAGTGAGTTGTGGTAGCAACACCCTGATGCATTTTTGCCAGCACCTTGGATTTGGTGAGAGAAAGACAATGAATTCATCTGTGCTCACTGTCTCGTTGCCCTTTCTAGGTAATCTGTTCCATGAATCCAGAGAAGGGACAACTTAGAATATCCGTCTCTATTCTAGGAATAGGTATAAGGCAAGCATTTTAGCCTTTCTATATTTGCAGAAGTGAAGTACTCAAGCATTGACCTCTCTACGATCCATGGCAGATTTCCTAGCGGCTGAGGTCCTGCATCAGCTGACAGGGATTTAGCTTCTCTGTAGTCATGACTTAACACAGATTTCTTACTTTTTAAATTTTAATCTATAAAAAGAAAACCACATTTTCTAGTTTCCTATGTATTGTACCTCTGCATGGTAAGATGACACATCATGTGGATCCAGGCACTTATTTTAGATACTCAGTGCATCGAGGGCGCCTTCTGCTGTTCCCATTTGCTTAGTCTCCTGTGGTTCATTATTCTAACAATAGCTATTTAGAAATGTGTCAGTTTTTCACCAAAACCCACAAACTGTAAAAATCAGGAAGATTAAGCAAGGAATTCATGAGCAGAAAGACTGGACCATCTGCTGGTGTTGCTGCAGTAGCGCAAAGGTGTTTCTACTGGCAGGGTGCAGCCAATTATTTTTCATTAACTACAAAACTAGCAGAAGAATTCAGGAGTTTTCTTACATTCCTGGGGACATGTGAAAACAGTAAGGGTGTGCTCCACAATTGTACTTCTGCTCCAGGAGCCTTATCAGAATGGGGAAAAAAATCCATCTCTGCCTGTATGTTTGCTCTTCTGAGAGCCCAGTAAAAGGAGATCAGTATTTCAACATCCATCGTCTATTTTTAATTTAAAATTAAGGAAGGAGAGAGGATCTTACATCGAACAGATAGGAGAGGGATCCAGGAGAGCTTGGTTTAATTCACAGGTCTGCCACGTCTCTGAGTGATCCTTGGGCATGACTTACCTTCTGTGTGGTGAGTTTTCCAATCTGTATATACGGGCATAATGGGATTTTACCTACCTCACAGGGGTGCTATGGGACCAAGTTATTTTAAAATGCTTCAGGATCTTCAGAAGGAAGGAGTTTAAGAAGTACACAATAGTGCTGTAAAAGTGTGTATACATTCATTGTATTTGAAAATGGAGTTTATGGCAGGGCTGATGAATATTTTGCTTGTGGGCATAGAAGATTAATTTGATTTAAATGTTACTTTGCTGAAGAAGTCTGTCTCAAGTGAAAATGTAGGGCTTCATGTTTGAAAAATACAACTTACCTATTTCTATTTAAAAAAGAGAAAAAAAATCAATCTGTACTCCGGAGATTAGAAAGGCCACACAGTTCAACCAAGCAGGATAAATTTCTGCTCAGGTAGCATTCATCTTTTATAGTCCTGTTCTGCTTTAATATAGAAGGGACTTCCCTGAAGCAGACTGGGAGAAGTATGTATGCATAATGTACATGAAGTGGCAAATAGGAAAATGCTGTTGAACAGCAGAAGTATGTTGTACGTTATTCTTGCAGTGGAGGAGAAGAGGCGATTTCTGTACCACTGTGTTTAGGTTGTCTGTCATGATCCTGCTGCAGCTGAGGGAAGGGTCTGCGCTATTGCCAAACCATGCCCAGAACTGGGCCAAAAGCTTCGGTTAAGATGGTTTGGTTTTAAACTCATAACAAATGTAGGACTTTTTTCCCTGCCTTCTGTCTATTTAATCTTTGTAGCACTCATATTTCCAAGCTTTTTTCTCTTAAACTGTTGAAGATTTTTTTAAAAAAAAAATCACACAGAGAAACAGAGTTTGTATTCTGAGGATATTGAGGAAAGTCTAAATCCTACAGGATTAAAAAATTTAAAACCACCCAAGAAAGATCACCTGATGCTTCAGGGTAAGGTCTGTGGGGTAGAAGTCCAGGTGGGAAGTGCATGGTCAGGTGAAGCCCTCATGCACAGGGGCCAGCAAGCATCCTCATGTCAAGCCTTGGCAGAGCTTTGACTTGAGGTGGGTTTCCTACATTCCCCGGGAGCAGCAGCTCTGGTTACAGCCACCGCGGCTCCCTCAGGTACCCGGAGGCGCACTGGCGGGCACCTGTCATCTCAGTCTTTTTTGCTACCTTTTATACCAATTAAATACCTTTCTCTGAACATTAGTCCCTGTGTTGGTCTGAGAACCTTGAGGATTGCGTGCGTGTGTGTTTGTTTCATGTTTGCAATTCCTTCCTTTTGCATAATTGTTTTGATTAATTTCATTATTAGTATTTATTTTTAAGCCAAATGTTTGTAGTCCTTCCGCCTCCCCCTCCTCATTTTTCTGACACTAACTTGTAGATGTTTGAGTCTTCTCAGAAACAGCTGGGCAGGCGGCATCTCCCAGCTGGGTAACTGGGCTGGGAGTTTCTACTTAACAAGGGTTTGCGATCCACAGGTGACAGAGAGGGGCCATCTGAAGCAATTTTTATAAGCTATTTTAAAAGGCTCTGTTGTACGGAAATAAGCTATGAATGTTTTGGTGTGCACTCTGCGCCCAGCCGCCATCCCCTGTGTTACTCACACAGGAGGAGTTTGATGTGCAAAGTGAGGCTGCTTCGCTGTCTGCGTCTCCCGTTAAACAAGGTGGATGCTTGGATTAGCACCAATGTGCCAGTGCTGGATGGACCTCAAAAGAAAACAGTAGTATAGCTTTACAAGTAACTGTCTTGACTGAAAAACTGAGGTCTAGTAAAGGAAAACATTACTTCTGCCTGCTTGTTTTCTGCAGTTCGAGACCTCAGTATGCACCAGCAAAGGTTCAGCTTTCTAACCGGCAGCTACTCTGGATTGCATAGGACGGCTCTAGCTCTGTACAGCTCCTTGCCTGAACAAACTGAAACTCTGATACGCTGCTGGCCCTGAGCAGCCCTTAGCAAGACTGATGTAGTTTTCTGCGACTGGATGAAAACCTTCACTGGGAGACAGACCTTGTCTTTGTTCCAGCTGTAAAGTTTCAAAACACACAATGATAGACCAAGCAATTGAAAAATTTTGCACCACTGTGTCATAAGAAGTTTCAATGTATAGTGTAGAGATTGCTAACTTGTGCTATTAACATTTTGACAAGCGTGTAGTATCGTTTTCTTTCCTTTTTTAAAAAACCATTTAGTATTCCTGAGCTAGCTACAAATATAAATTTTACCCCATGGGTAGGATTTTATTGTTAAATGCCATAATAAAGCACACCAATCTTGACACCGCAGATGGAAATACAAACCAAAACCAAAACCAAGCAAATAAGGCCCCAACCCCAAATCCTGCATCAAAAAGCTGAACAAACCTTTCTCCATTTTGATATTTGCATGCACCTATATGGACTGGCTGTGGCAATGTAATGCCTGTATAATGTTTTCAAATAAAAAAAAAAAAATAAATGCTTTATGAAAGCGGGGTCACTAGTTTCCTTGCCTGTTTCCTTTTGTTTTCTTCACCTGAAATTATTTTCCTGAAGTGTAAATCTTGACTGCAGGGCATAAATTTTCACTGTGCTGAGGACTCCTTTCCCTTGTGATGGTTAACCTACAACATCTTCCAAGTGGCTAAGCAGAAATGCCATTAATCACCCTCAGGTATCTTACCTGTCCCCCAGGTGCTGCTTCAGAATGATAAGGGGTCTCCTGTGCACCCTCTGTCTTATCCTGCCATTCCCCTATGGCTAGCTCAGGTATCCTGATATTCACTGCCATCATTTGGACACAAAAACAGTCCCCCAGCTGCCTTCCAGAAACAATCAATCAACCTAGAATTAATCTGGGGCAACACACGTGTATGATGTTGAAGGGCTTATTTGGCAGAGGTTACTGAGTGCAGCTGCCTTGCCCAGCCCTTCCTCCCAGCTGCTCTGCCCGGCGCTGCAGCACTATTCCCAGTAGAATCCTGAAACAGGAAAAGAAAGGGTGGAAAAAAAATTAGACACATGGGGGAAAGGTAGTGTCAGGAGGAGCAGAACTGGGGAAAGAAGGAAGATGAGACTGTGGCTCATTTAAAGTCCACATGGGAAGAAAGGAAAGGAAGTTCCTGAGTCTGTGAGAGCAAGAGATTTTATGAACGTGAATTCACCTCTAAGATTGTTTGGCAGCATATGCATCTGTCCATCTCTCTGCCTGATGTCACCACAGGAAACTTCGCATCAGTATTTCTCACATACTTCACTGCTGAGAGTAAAAAGGGAATGGAGACTGGTGAGGTCATTTCCAGCCTCTCCCTGCACCGTAGCAGCGTGGAGCCCCAGACATGACAAAGCCAGCGGTGCTGCACCAATGTGCTGGTGTTTGTCTGATTTTCCAGGTTTCCTAAATTATCAAGTTATCAAGAGCTCCAGAAACTGAGTTAGTGTATGTGGCTTTATCATGCTAACAGTTGATTTGTATTTTCCTCTAAATCTGCTCAAGAGTCTCTCTGGCATTATAAAAATCTCCTTTTATTGCTTGGCTAGAATTCAGCCTGAGTGCTTGAGTCATATGAATAGTAATTGCTTGGAATTACTCTAAAAATAGATCATAAATAGGCATTAATGGATCTTTCTGTGCTTAAATCAAACATGTTTCAACACTAAAGGACACTCAATCAGCTTAAACCTACCAGTCTCCCTTTGTTTTTGTTTATTTAGAACTAGTTCTCCAAAATATTACAAATCCAAAGCTGAATGCTTGACAGCATTATGCTATGGCATACAAACAAGGAAGCAATGCTTTTTACAGTTATAAAAGTTGTTTTGTTAAGTCTGCTGCACAATTTAAGACAAAAAATATGCCGAAACTTTGCAAAAGGGGACACCTCTGCTCATGCAGCCGTAGACCAGTTCCCACAGCAACTGCGAAATGGGTACCGAACACCAACAACGCAGTCACGATGATGGCATTGGAGTAAGGGCATTGCCCGTGTCATCCTCCTCCAATCTGAGGTGCAGGGCCATGCAGTGCAAGACTTAATAATAAAAATACCTGCTATGTGGAGGATATTAATTCTGCAGGGCTGGGACCACAGATGAGTGATTAGTCGCAGACTGGCTGTGAGCCAACAACAGGAGACAAAACCCCACAAACTGACCACAAAAAGCCAGTTGTAACCCTCTGACATTGTAACTTGCAGTTGGTATTTCAGTTTCAGCGAAAGGCCCACAGCGTTTCTTCAGGCCCCATCGCTGGCTGGGTGGCACGGACCAGCCTACACAGCCTTGAAAAGCACCACAGGTGTCGGGTGATCCCATGAGGTCACTTCACTGTGTGCAGGGAGGAACTGCTGTGCTGCCTCTCACCGGTGTTTCCCCCGGCAAGGAGGAGCCCCTGCTACCACCGCTACTGTACAGCTAACAGTACAGCTAACAGGTGGAGGAAAAAGACTTGCTCAAAGTAAATCATGAGGCTCAAAGGGAAAAGTCAGCATTCTGTGAAGTCCTCTCTGTTGTAACAGCATGCATTTGCTACTACCTGGGGGCATTTTTTTTTCTTATCCTAGAAGTTCTGTTTTTCATTGAAAGTGGTGTACTGAGTTCCTCTGGTATTCACGAGATCAGAATTTGCCCCTTTATGGATAGTCTAATGTTGCAGAATCTCCTTAAGAATACAGATACTGTCAGTCCTGTATACTGTACAAATACTTGTAAATCGAGACTAGGTGCAGCTGATTTTATTTGATTTATAAATTTTATTCTACTTAGATTCTGATTTATAAACTTGAGCTGTAGTTGGCTTTTTTGTAACTCCTTATTATGTACAATGCCCTCAGGCAATTGCCTAGTTGCTACCCTGATCTTAATAATGCATTAATTCCTTACTGCCAAATACATTATTTATACTGTTGTATTTTATTCCCTATGTCTTGATAGCAGTGGACTCATCCAATTTTTACATAACTGCAAAGTTGTCAGTATGAAATCTTCCCCTCCTCCCCATGTGAAATACATACATGCTTGCCAAGAGCAAAGTATTGGACTTACCACGGATAAACAAAGGACTTTTTTTATTCAAGACCTTACCAAAGCAGAAATAATGAACATGTGCTGAGTTTACACGATCACTGAAACTCCAAGTGATTTGACTACAATGCTAGAGACATTTTGCATACAGAGTAGTGTCTCTGATAATTGGTAGGCTTGGATTTTTACAAGGTGCAGAATGCCTGCGAGCCCACGAATCAATGTTACATGAGGTCATCCATATTTAACTTCACACTGCCTACAGTAGCCAGTGTCATGGAAGCCTGACTTTTTGCCAGATCCTTAGCAAACTAGCAATCGGTGTTTGCATATCCTTAAAATGACTACTTGCCTAAATGAACTTCCTAAGTGAGAAGGGGGAAAGGAATGAACTAATCAGGACAATAATCTGAAGAGTCTCATTACATGACTCCCTGTGAGCTTTGGCTTGAATTATCTGGTGTAGTTCTTGGCATTAAACAGATTTGTGGTTGCTAAATAAATCACACATGTATGCAACCACTAAAGTGGATTTTGTAAAGTCTTTATGACCCCAGAGTCCTCTGTGAAGCTACATTTTAATTAAAGAGAAAACAGAGTACCCGCAAAACAGGATGACAACTTTAGCATTTAAAACTGTTGCAGTTCACATCTTCCACATTTCAGCCTCCATTCAGCAAGGTTCATTTAATAACCAAGCTGATGAGGAACACCAGCATTGCAGGACCTGCACTGGCATTGCACCCTCGGAGCACACGGCCTCCTGTTGCAGGGCGTACTACTGCAGTGCAGTTGGGCCACACCAGCCAGCAAAGCACTTGAAAACCCCCAAATCTTAGTCTTTATTTTGGTCTTGAGCTTTAATACAACATACAACAAAAGGAAATGGGGTTTTAAAGTGAAGCAGGTATGTATTGAAAGAAGAGGATAGCACCTAGCTCCTTCGTACCTGCGCTCTCTTCTGCAGTTTGACAATCTTTTCCACCATTCACCAATCCACCAGTCTCCATGTGGTCAACTGCTAAGCTCATCTTCTCTGCCCTGTTGCTCTAAGGTAGTTTCTGAATCGCTGACTTAAATGAATTCATTCACATCTTCCAGACTTTTTGCTGCCCTGCCTCCCGCTCCCCGCCTGCCCCTGCAGTGCAGCTCTCTGCATGCCCATGGACCACTCACACACACGTCTCGCTGCTTTGTTGCTTGTGTAGTCCAGACAAACAGGCTTCTGGCCTCAACACAGGGGCATCTGGTCACAGAATATTTGAACAGGACCTTCTTTCAGTATCTTTATGCATGTCAGATCCCAGCCTTGCTCCATTGCAGCTGGAGATACTAAAAAAAAAAAAAAATAAAAAAAAAATATAATGCCTTCCTCTGCTCCCAGTTCTACTATATGATATTCAGCCAATGGTATACCAATATGGTATGCAACCAGTCCTAAGAGATTAAAAAAAGCCAATGTGTTTTTGCCTGCCTTTTCACTTACAGGTGAAAACTTGCTTGCTAAAGCTGTCCCTGAAATTAAGAGGGATGGCTGGTGAAGGATGAGCTACAGATATCCTTGAAGTCATTGGCTCTAAAAAGTCAGTAACTAGTCATATTATTTCAGGCTGTGAAGCGGCGTTTGGACTGAGTGAGAGACAGTAACCTGCCTCATCCCTTCCTGATGGAAAAGGCAAACATAAAAAGCAAAATGCCTCTCCAGCATGTAATTATTCAATTTACAGAGGTGGCGTTGACAATCCATTCACATACATATAGATTGTCTTCCTCTTCCCAGGTCTTCTCACCTGCAGCTCATGTTTTCCTCTCCATCCTCTCTGCAGCTGGTCACACCAAGGAAAGGCTTAATTCCATTTAAAAAAAAAATATCTGAAAAGAGAAATAAAAAAAAAAAGAGTTTATCCAAGGTATAACTATCATAGCTCACAGCTTCTCTTTCTCCTTGCTCAAAGGACTCCTTTGAGCTACATTTGGTGCAAACACGAACTTTGACTGAGCTGGCATTTGTCATCACAGGCTGGGAGCAGGACTGTGAATACTCAGCCCCCAAACCTAAATCTTCACTTTTACCACAGACTTAAATTCATGAGCAAGGCTGGAGAGACAAACCCAACTGAGCTCTTTTTATTTCCTCTGGGTGTGGGAGGGAAGGGTGTATGCTCAAGACAGCATGAGGAAGCTTGTGCTGCTACAGCTACCTGAGCTGAAATTTTGTGGCTAGGTATAGGGCCGTACTCAGCAGAGCCAGCAGTCTGGCACTTTCCACAGGTTTACTTTAATTGGAATTACTGTTGTAAGCTGCTGAGCTAAAGTAATTGCAGCAGCTGCACTAGCAGAGGCTTGTCTCCCACTGCTGTGGAAGAAGAACCACCACTGCCAGCTACAGCACAGGTATTTTATTATGACAAGAGAATACTGATGGACTTTGCTCTGAGTGTGCCTTGTGAAATACCAGAGAGAGGCTACGTGTTTGTTAAAAAAATACTGTAGCACTCTTAATTTGTGCATTTTCCTTGTGAGTTTGCCATGCTTTTTGCCCGCACATAGCACCAAGAAAACTTTTCACATCAGCATTAGAGACTTAGAGCAAAATGCAGATAGAAAAAGGAGAGGAAAAGAAAAAAAAAAGGCTTTGGTGGCCCAAGAGACTTTCAGTCACATGAAATTCAGCTCTGCACCTTGCTCACACGGTAAGCACCCCAGGCAAGGTGTCTGCAGGGCCAGGTCCAGGCTCCTGCAGCCCCCTGTGGTGGTGAGGGAGAAGGCTTACAGTCGTGAAAGGTAAAGACACAGCAGTGGGGAAGAGAGGACTGTGGCGATTATGGACAGAAAAAGAGGGTCTCTCAGCATAGAAAAGGGTTGGATAAGGAATGTGAATTGTGAAGGAAAGAAAGGCTGGGGGCAGAGGGGCCGTGGCTTTGTGGGCTATTTAGGAGGCAGGAGAGGGGTGGGAGAGAGATTCACCCTGCCTGCTACCCAAATGCTGAAAAATCCGGGGTTCTAGCTCTGCCCTCGACCAGCACTGGCTATGGGGGAAACATGCTCTGCCCTCACCCCCGCCGGAGGAGCATCTGCCCTTTGCTGCAGGCAGCCATCTGTGACTTCTTTTGATTTTATAAAGGAACAGGTCTTTTTCTGTTGACTTCTAACGCTGGAAAGTAGGGACTTCTACTCTTAGCTGTTCCCACAGGCAATTAATAGTGCTCTGGCAGTGCCTGCCTTCCCACACAGCAGCACTTTGCCTGGGGGCTCCCATTTCCATACCTCCCTCTGAAATCACTGTGGAAATAGAAAGAAGCAGCTTTTGTAGGTGGCTCCTCCTTAGAACTGTGTCCCGTGGTGCTTGTGTTGGATGTGTGTGTACCTAAAACAAGACACTGCCAAAGCCAATGAACAACCTTTCCCAGATATTCAAGCTAGAAGAAAAATTCCTCAGACAAGAACAACAGTGTGGAAAGGGACTTTATTCTTGTTGTCAGACAATGTGTTCTTGTTGCCTTGGTTTTTGTTGGGTTTTTTTTCTACCAATGGCCCCCACCCCAAACTGACTTTTAAAACCATATATATTTATTAGTGTACATGGGAACATTGTTGCTGCGTTGGAAGTCTGTGTTCTGGGGCGATATCATCTCTGTGAACACGGGAGGTGGTCGGTGTGTCTGAGCAGAGGGAAAATAACCCACCCTAGTTTCATTTCCTATATTTCACAATGTTGATACTGGCTGCCTTCTGAGTGTTCTTTGCACAAGCTAAGTGGCAATCAGTCAGTGCATCTGAGGCACTGCAAGAGGAGCGCCTGGAGTTTGCCACTGACACTTTAATCTAACTCTAATTCTCTAATGAGAAGTGCCAGGCACTTCCTGTTGGTTATTTCAAAATATTTTGTTTGGAAGAATTTTAAGACTTAGTCTTCTTATATCAACATTTCTGGACAAAACAACTCCCATATCATGAGATTCAATGCTTCTCCTGCTTCCCCTGTGCTTGGCTTGCGACAGAGCTAGGAAGCACCGGTGTCACTACTCTCACCACTCGTTCTGCAAGGAATGAGAACAGATGAGGGGAGAGACATGAAGGGAGAAAAACTGTGGGGTTCTGTGGGCCTCTTGTGTGACAGTTTCATCTCTGTAACTGTGGGTTCACAAAGCAGTATAACCACAATTGCTCTGGGGTCTTCCTCTCCTGCGGCCTAGTGATGTCAGAGTCTTTAACAGCAGAGCCTAAGGGGTCCATTTTGATCCATGGATTTGATAAAGAGAATAAAGAAAAAAGAGTGAAGCAGTACATATGAGAGCACATTGAACAGAAGCTTGCAACCACTAGCCAAGAACTGTTTCAATCTGTAATTGTCACTAATGCATTTTGAAAAAATAACATGCCAAAATGCATTCTGATTTCCATGAAATGAAAGGTGGTGCACAGAAAATGAAACAGACTGTCACACCATCCCTTGAAGAGTTCAGAAGGAGCAATCCCCAAATGGAAGCTGACTATGCAGAACTGTCCCCAGATTGCAATAGCACCTGCTGGCAATGACAGTACATCTTCCATGGGAGCTGCTAAGCCTCTGAGGCAATGGTATTCATCCACGGCCCCACAGACAAATCTTTCTGAAGCAGCCTTTGTGTTACAGCCAGTGACCTAAGCCTGGCTTTTACATATGTAAAGGTGATTTTCAGTTTAGCAATTGAACATACAACTGTTTGTATTTGGATTTCCTAGATACAAGCAAAAACAGTTTTCAGCCTGCTCATTTGCATACTGCAGGTATTTGTACTATCCAGTAGTGCTTCAAAAGAAAGAATATTTTCTTTGTGTTGTATAAAGTCTAAGATTCGAATTGTCACATGGAGAAACATGATACTTTTAACTAGATCTGAATGCTTCTAGTATGCCTGCAGAGCTTTACGTAAGAGCTTGTATACAGCAGAGCTGTATATACAGTGCTGGTACATGTATCCTGTAGGTGACACCCGCACCGTGCCCCTTTGGCCTTCGTACTTTCTTCTTACTGAGGCAAGTGACCAGTGCTAATTCTAAGTGATGACAGAGCCAAATCTTGTTTCTGGGTCTTGCCACTGTGATGATTTAGTAATTTAACCTGCCATGATTTATTATCCATTTTTTTCTGTATATTTGCATTTCTGCTTGGAATACACTTGTGACATAAAAGTCCTACACTTTTAAAAGCCTTTAAAGGACATAACTGAAAATGGTAAAGCCTTTAACATGCATTTGTTCTTTTCCCAATTTTATATGGCATAGCTCTTAAAATTTAAACTTGCTGTTGTATTTAAAACTAATGCCGTAAAAGCTGAATTGCTCTTACCAAGGTTTCCACATTTATACTCGTTCCTCCAATTGATGTGTGGTGTTCTATGTATTGTATTTAAAAATAGGAGCAACCTAAAAGATTTTACATTTAAGCAGAAAACAGAACTGCTGCAAATATGCACAGGCAGATTATTCTTGACATGTATTCCTCCCTTGAGCTGTCAACTGATATTTCTCTTTAAATGGGCTTTATCGTTTAGGGTGCCACCCTCCCATCTCCATCCCCTGATGATGCCTTCAGGCATTCGTATACGTGGAACAACTTCTACAGAAAGCTGTTTGATAACAGACAGCTGCAAATTTTGACCTTTTTGAGGTGTGTTGTGCAAATGTTGGCTGGGCTGTAGCTAATCCCCTTGCCTTCTGCTCAGCTGCCAGATGTTCCCGAAGCTTCAGGATGGCTCCTGCCCAGCCCTTGGGAAGATCTTTGTGAACATACCTCGGATGCTGCACTTTCTCTCCCCATTTAGCCTTGACATCATCCAGCAAGTCTGTCAAATTTCTAGATCTCAGGGGAGCATGCAATTACCGTTCTGGTTTGTCTCTTCTCAGCTTTACAACTTATCCTCTGCATGCTCTTAACTGTGCCCCTTCCAGCTCTCCTCTAAATCTTGGAGAATTTAATTCCTTGATTGCTTTCCGTCTTCTTTCTGCATCTTATCCATGGGTAAATTTGTTCAAATATCATCTGCCAGATGAATGCTAATGACTCCCAAATCTTCCTCTCAAGTTCAGATCACCTTCTCTGTCCAGACTAAACTGTCTGCTGGTGTCTCTGACATCATTTTGTGGGTGACAGCATGACTTGAGCCTTGCTCAGTCTCTTCCTATCAGAGCTGTTCATCTCTGTTCTTAGTTACTGTGAACTCTGCAGTCCTGAGCTTGCTGCTCTTTTCGATGGGTGTGCGGTTTTGTCCTGAAAAAATGCTGCTGCTCCTCTTGGTTTAATTAAAGTAGTTTCCCCTTAAAGGTTGTTCTTTGGGCACAGATTAAGGGATCAATTCTACTTCCTCCTGCTTCTGCTGCAGTTGAGGGTGGAAAGTAATTAGCACAAGTATCTCTAGCATCAGAGGCTGCTCCCTGAAGTGCTGCGTATTCAGGTGGCATCAGGCAAGTGAATGGGGGGTTTTGGCATTCTTTTTAAAGTTCTCCTTAGTATAAGGAAGCTAGTCACTTCTTTAATTTCAAATAGAACAGTCCTCTAGTACCTGAAATCTTGTAGTAAATTAATGTAAGAGAAATCTGTGTAAGACTTTACAGAAAGGGAAGGAGATACCTTAAACAACTGCCAGCAGTCACACTCACTGCCTCATGGGTTGCACTCATTCACACACAGGTACTCACATCCATCCAAGATCAGTAGTGAGCAACACCAAAAACCAGGATTTCAGCTTCCAATTCCTCAACACATCTCTTGGGAGAGAAAACTCATTTCTGGGTAGACTTGATATGCCTCTAAGGACTCAACAGTTACCATGGGATGAGCTCTTGCCTCTGAACCTTGCTTATCTTGACTTCTGTTAATTGTAGGCACAGTTGCTGCCCATTACCTTTATTTCCTTGTTTTGGTTATCTTTCTGGCTGTAACTTGACTTCTGGTTGGGTGGCAGAGGTGGGAATGGCACATGTGATACAGCCTTGTTGCCATCATCTTGTTTACATCTAGATGAGAGGACCTGCATCCTGACAGCAACACATTTCTCTGTGTAAGAGCCTGATTCCTGTCTCCCCATGTACTCAGGTATGTAGTGCTATATGCTGTTGGTTTAACCCTTTGTTTTCTTCTGGTGCCATCACACGCGGGCAGACACATTCAGACAAATATTGGCATTTCTGCTACAAATATTTCTGTACCTACTGTCTGAATGGCAAAGTAGAGCTAAAATTTGCAATCATGATGGTTTATTTTGGTCATTTGGCCTTTTGCTGGTGTATGAATATTTAATACCATGCAACATAAACCAGATGTACAGGCTTTCAGTTCTGTTTCAGTTTTTACCTGGCTGGCTTATACTTCTTCTCCTGTAGGGGCCTATAAAAAAACTTTAAAATGGCAACACAAACATAAAACAAGTCACCATGGCTAAGAAACTTAAAATGCTGGAAGCTAATTCTTGAGTATAAATAATTCTAGCATCTGTTTCATAATCTTCCAGTGCAACTACTTTTTTTCCTGAAGTATAAAAGCAGAGACACTTGTGGTTTTATGCAGATCGCTAATTTTGAAAATGAAGTGATAGTATTCCTTGGCAGCAGGTCAGTTGTGATTGTGTGTGTGAAGTAGTTGCTCAACACTGACTGAGTCCCTGGGAATCTGCCTGGGGAAAAGGACCATAATCTTAGTGTTGAGCAGAGGGTGGATGCCCTGTAAGCAACCTTTCTGGCTTCTTCAAAGCTGATATTGCTTCAAAACGGTGAAGCAATTGCCACCAAAAAGCAGTATGTATACCATAGGCATTCATGTGTGGAGGAAGAGGGGGATGTTCGTTATCCAGTATCCTGTCCTGTGAAGCATTACTTCCCCATTCCCTCCAATGAAATAAGGCTGGTTCTGACCTTACTTTCCACAACAATCAAATAATTTGAACACTGTTTTTGGTAGGGAAGATGTATACTGGTTCTCTCCCCAACCCAACTTTCTCAAGCTGTCCTTTTGCAATACAATCTTTCCCTCAACCTACTTTTATTATTGTTCTGCAGACATGAAGAGCAGTGATCATTTCAAACCCTCATTCCTGCATGTCTTAGTTCTAAACCTGCGATGATCTGTAGACATTTTTTTTATTGACTTTTAAATATTTTTATCCTTATCATGTACTAAAATGCAAATCCAAAGTTCCAGCTATTAACACAAACCCAAAATTTCAGCGAAACATTAAAAGCATAAGCAGTTCTCCTCCAACACAAGTTCTTTCCACCATTGCTTCATTCCATCAGTTTAGAGCATTCTCTTCTCCTACTAGACTGGGGTTTTGCCTACAAATGAAAAAATATTTTGCAATTAACTTTGCTGGTTTTGGAGTTCTTGTATGTAAGAATTAGACTCCAATCCCAACAGCAATAAAACACCTTTATTTTAGACTCCAATCCTTTAAATCAAAAGTTATCAGTCCAAGTAATCTCTCCATGTTTACCTGTCTCCTCAGAGCTCACTATTTCTGCTTTGTCTATCTGTGGGGCAGGGAGAGGGGGGCAGAAATCGCCATGATTTGTTCTTCTGCTATAGTCCACGTTTTTTCTATTTTCTACAACAGAATTTGAAATTATAAATTTCTGCAGTTACTCCATCCAGAACACTTTTCCTGCTACAAAAAAGGAACTGGCAAGAGCTTTCAGTTCCCTTACTTTATTATCTATTCATCTTCTTACTCACATTGGGAGAATGTGTTGTTTGAGGACTCTGTTGTGGGTTGATGAAAGCATTCTTAAACTTTTGTCCATCAGCTGTTCAGCCTGAGACATTTTCAAATTACCTGTGGATTAAAGGTAGGCAAGTGAGGGTTAAATCTGAGTTTGTATTTACTTCTGATGATTATCACACAGTGGCTGTGATGGTACCATTCTTCACTATGGGATCAAATGGTGTCTTTTCAGCTGTTTTCTTTTTGTTGTTGTTGGATATTTTTGTTTTAAGATCAAAATTATATGGCTTGAAAACACTATTAATTCTGTCAAAATAGTTAACATAGGGTTACAATGGAGGATTACAAATTTCAACAAGGCATGCTTAATAGTAAAAGAGAAATGGCTGTGCTGAATCTGAGGGTTCCTTTCTCCATGGAGATTACATTGCAATGCAGATTTTCAGTTTTTCTAATGTTTAGGTTATAGCACATTGTGGCCTGCAGTGAAAACTCAGACTGGAATTGAATTTCAGGATTTAACTTTTCATTTGCAATTATTCAAACAAAGGATTTTTTCCTTAAGAAGTTTGTGAATGAGTGCCTTACTGCTCGATAGATACAACTGGTTTTAATAGAAAGGTAATAGAAAACTGAAATACTTAGGTGCAGAATCTCTTCTTAGTGAAATAAGTATCTAGAACCTTTCTGACAACTGACATTTAGGTATCAGTCAACAACAATGATTTTTCTAATGGATTTTAAATGTTAAATATGTAAGAAAACATCAGGCATACACAGCCACTCTTGAAAATATGATCTCTTTCATTTATATGTGATGCAACATCTAGCATCTGACTTTTATCTTGGCTGTCATGGGATAAGGTGAGGACTATATTCTTTATACAAGAAGGTGTGTATGTATGTATCTCCCCTCTTTCTCTTCTCACTACATGGATGCATGCTCAACATGTACGGTTTAAACACCACATAACTGTTCATGAAGGGGCAGAGACACCAACAGGAGGACAGAGGTGAGAATAAAAAAGCATGCTATGAAATAAGAGACGGAAGAGAAGAAGTAGTGGAAGGTAGAAGGAGGCTGCACCTGACCTGGGGGTCAAAAGTGTGTGGTTGCAGATGTGCCCTGCCCACACATCAGTTCCACACTGATGTAAGGTCTGGGATGCTGTAGTTTTCACATACTGTACTCCAACGGGTCCCCAGTCATGAGGAATGGGGTCCCCAAAACACAGCACAATGAGCCTTTGCAAGCAACAGAAAGAGCTGGACATAACGTACAAGGCAGAAGTTGTAGCTACACGCATGCCGCTGTTAGGAAGAGGGCTCTGATGTGTGCTCTGTGAATGGTGGCAGTAGCTAGGACATCACATCTGTTACCTGAACTGGTCACAGTAATTCTTGCTAAACGGTTGTGCTATCTTTCTTTTAATTAACGATGCTTGTGGCTTGCTGAAAAGCTCAATGACTGATGCATAGGAATGAGGTGTTACTGGAGCTGTCTGCTTGACTTTATTAAATAAAGATTAATTTATCCTATGTGTATAGAGTACACTGCAGGGTTATGTAAGGCTTTGGTCCCGAGTTAAGAGTTTTTGACAGTCTCCCTAGATGACAATTTGTCATAGCCATTAGTGTCACTTTTTACAGTGCCTATTCAGGACAATTGATCAACTGTCTTTTGCTGGGGCTCTCGCAGGACCTCTTCAGCTGAGGGCTGAACTGCTACCTGCAATCTTATATTACATGCATAATGAGGCATATAAGACCACTGGAAACATTTTGTACATTCCTCATGTTTGTCTTTTATCTTCTTTTCCAGTACACACCCTTCAGTTCTGAGGTTTATTTAATTTCACTCCACAGTATCAACTACATCTTTCAGAGAGTAATAATTTGCTGTTTTGTTTTAGATTGTGAAAAAAAACTGGGGAGGGGGAAAAAAGAATTCTTCTCACAGAGAAGAACACTTTAATAATAATAATAGTAATAAAATCTCCGAAAGATTACTAGCTTCCTCAGATGTGTGCTGCATTGTGTGATTAAGCAAAGTTCAGCCAGGGCTTATGTACAGCTGCACCAAGACTGGGCTCTGATCTTTGACTGCCAGAGAATTGGCTCTGGCAAATCTGAGCAATTCCATGAAGGGTAAGAAGCCTTGAGGGACTGTGAGGAGTGTCTGAAATGTGGAAAGATTAGTTTGGGGCCAAAAAAAAAAAAAGGCTTTATACAAGTAGGTAACACTGTCCATAGCTGTGAGTTTTCGTGAGTTCTGAAGGGCTTGATTCCCAAAGGAGGGAGATAGTCTGAAATCAATGGCATTAAACTAATTAATAAAAAAGTTAGCCTGCAGGTAAATTTGTAATTATTACCTGTCAAATTAGAATGGTTTCCGAAAACATGATGAAGAAGCCACATTACCTAGGGTGTTTAAAGCAACATAAGAAAAAATATCAAAAATAAAAACTGAAATAAAAGAAAGGAAGAGAAAGTCTTTTTGATTAGACCACAGTGTCAATAAGCTACCAGGTACTTGTTGTCTCTGATTTGAGAGTGGTGTTTGGCAATAACAATGTCTTTGTTACTTCAGGAGTCAGTTCTTCCTATGCTAACTAATGCAGTATAAAAACATCAGAGGCTTTGGAAAATTCTTTGCTATTCTGCTGACAAAAGTGCACTTTACAATTTACAGTTAAATTGATATGAGGTGTTCAGATTGGCTTATTGGAAGTGGTATTTCTTGGGGCTCTACTGAGCCAGTCTCAAGACCCTCAGACGGTTTCCACAA
Source organism: Falco biarmicus (assembly GCF_023638135.1). Classification (NCBI taxonomy): domain Eukaryota; kingdom Metazoa; phylum Chordata; class Aves; order Falconiformes; family Falconidae; genus Falco; species Falco biarmicus. Next base: position 61,390,635 of record NC_079293.1, on the reverse strand, counting down.
TGGAGATGAGTACTATCTGTTTAACTTTTCTCTGGGGCTGGCTGGCTGAAAATTTCATAGTTACTAATTTTCTGGTTTAGATTTGAGTTAGGGTTATTGCATTCACGTCAAATGGAAATTACAGCTGCTAATCACATTATGTTCAGTGTTGTTTATCCCAAGATTATGACTGTCAAAATATGTATTACAATATTAGATTTTGAAGAAGCTGTCTCTAACAGTTGTAGTATGTATTAGGAAATGATAAGTAGCTCAGATTTTTACTCCCTTGTTGGGGAAGCCTCTTCTGGCACAATTGCAAAACCTCATTAGAAGTCAGCTCCAAGCTGTGATTTTTGGATTACGTGCATGATGTTCACCATATTTCATATCCTAATACAATATTTGCCTTCTCTTATTAGCAATGCCACATCACTCTTGTCTGAATTTTACCAAGTTGGGAAACTCCCACAGTTTGTTGAGGTTAATTATTGCCAAAAAGAAAAAAAGGCTTGGACCCTAGTGAGCATCTGTTCAACATATAGACCTGCTTCTGGAGCTACACACCTGAGTCCCTTCATTCTGGACACTTCGGACCGTGTCTTATTAGAAATAAGCCAATGGCTGATCTAGTTGGACTAAAAACCTAAGCATCCTACTCATCCTGGCAAGACGTCTTTTAGGGTAAAATATTTACAGTGCAAGCAAACCAAATTGATCTTTAGTACATAAAGTACTTCTTTTGCCTTCTCAACTGTATAGTCGGTGTTCAAATGAGAGTATGCCATTTATGATCGTAATGAATATGTACCTCAGTTTCTCGGAAACAGCTTTGAGATGGAAAGAGCTCACTATGTCTGCTTACAGTCTGTAATCATTACCAATGTGGTATCATTCTATCATAGCCTTTTCAAAGGCTGCATAAGGAATATTTGGAAAGGGAAAGGCAGGGAAAAAAAAGGCAAAACAAACAAAAAGCTGTAGATGACCCCATTTGAGGCAGCATAGCTTATCTTCCTATGAGCTCTATCACTGTTGAGAAGGTGCAACTTCTCGACCTCCCTTTAAGCAGTTGTGGACTCAGTCTCTCACCCAATATGTATTATTCTGGAGGACTTCCATAAAACCCACCTTGCCAAAATGTCAAAGGAACCAATGAAAGGTGAGCAGTGACTCCACATGGTCCAAAGAGACTCATCTGCTGCGTAACTCACCAACAAGCAGCACTGATTGTGCTCAGCTGCCCATATTGTGCAGATGTCAGAAAAGATAGTGAGCAAACCAGTCACGGAGAAATTTCTGTTGCTCATCCTAGAGGTGGGAGAGTTGTTTGCTTTTAATCTATGAATGGATAGATGTTTTTGTGACAGTGCTATTCACCTTTTAGGGACCTGCCTTGGATGTTGAGAAAGGTGTTGGCTTTTTTTAAGATTACTGGGAATTTAGAAATCAAAGAAGCCCTTTACATTTAAGGAATGGTATCATCAAGCAACATTTTTTAGTGGAGTGTTGGTATTTTCAAAAACTTCTAACATATTTCCAGTATGTAGTAATCACCAGAGAATTTTTAAGTAGGGAAGAGAAGTAGTACCAAGTACATTATTTTTTGTAAATATTGCTGGGGACAAAAGTATCCTCTTTATTTTCTGATCCACTGTGAGACACCAGCAGAAAGCTACTGTAACATGCAAAATCTGTTGAGGCTGTGCAGCTCTCAAAATTCAAGCTGGTGTTGTGCTCTCCTTGATAATAAAGCTGCAATTGTATGCAGCAGCAGCACGGGCCGTTGGGATTCCTAAAGCTGTTCCCATACTGTTTAATTTTTTTGTTTATTTTTTGTTTAATTTTTTGTTTAATTTTTCATAATCACATGCTGGGCATCTGCAGGCAATTTACCCTTGATAAATAATGGTCAGTAAGCAGAGAGTTTTCTGCAAAGAAACTAAAATGTGATGTTCAGTATTTGTAACTAAAATAACAAGCGAAGTCAATTGCTAAAAGGGATGAAAACCAAAAGGATAGGGAGCTTAGCAAGTGAGATTACGTGCGGAACATGATGGCCAGTTTGTGGTGGATCACAGAGCAGAGGGCTTTGTGTTTTATGACCTGCATATGCTGTCTCTGGATGCCAGCATCTCTGTTTTTTTCCTCTGTGGACCAAGTGCCTAGACTGTGAAAGAAGTTAGGTGAACTGTCTGCTGTGAGTGGGGATTGGTAGATGATTTCAGATTCAGGTAGGATGAAAGATGAAAAGTTGTAACTAAAGCAGCAAGTAAAGCAGAAGTTTCAACACTGAGAAATATTCATTCCTGTCCTGGGGACCCCAAGCAAAGTGTTTTAGAAACGTAACTTCGAAAGGCTGACAAATATGTACTGGGCTCCTTTCCTCAAGGAGGGAAGAGTCCCTCTAAATGCCATGATCTCTTGCCAGCACTCACACTGCCTTGTAGCTGGGCCTGGAGAGAAAAGCACTATTAGAAACAAGAAACTTCTGATAACCTAACGGTAACTGTAATGTCATGTAGCATTGGCCTAAGGGACTTCCCCTTGCAGGACACAAGTAGGAGTGCCACAGACAAAACTTGGACACTTGTCTTTATGGCACACTTCCACTTCCAGCCAAGGCAAATGTTGGTTCAGCGCTCTTAGTCTCTAATCTGCCTTCTCAGAAACATGACTTGGCAGTCCTGGGTTAACAGTCGGACTTGAACTTAAATGTCTTTTCCAACCTAAATGATTCTATGCCTCTGTCACTGTGTCTTTTTCTTCTGTCAGTGATTTGCTTGGAAACAAAACAAGCTTTGGCACTGGCCAGGTCTCGGGGTATAGGACATCTCTAGCACAGGAACTATTCTGCACAGGCTCTGTATCATGAGATTTTGACAGGGATGGGTGGCTTCTGGGGCTTTTTTTGGTTTACCGTAGGGGACTTTGTAATTATCAGCTCTATGAGCTTATATAAACCCTTCCGTTGTTCCACTTGGATTAAATACAAATGCAAACCACCTGCTGTTCTGCAGCCTGAAGTGTGAAGATCGCTCTGGCTTTTGTCATCCAGTGTTCAAAGCGAGAGAGGGTGTCACTGTGACTTCTGAAGGACTTGCAGCCAGACATGGTGACAGTGGCACCCTCTGAGTCATTCCTCTATTTGAAACAAGCTATGTTGCGGCTTATTTTGGAAAGATGTGGAGTTGTTTGTCCTCAGAGACTGTGATTCAGGCCTGTCAGACAGAAAAGTTCTTCTCCATGTGTAAATTTATCTAATATTGAATCTCCTCTGCTTATCATCTCTATTTTCTTAGAGCATAATTTTTAGAGGCTGTAGTCCATCAGCTGAATATCTGCTAACAAGAAACATGGATTCAGATCTTTATTTCTGCCTGAGGTTGAGTAAGTTGAGTGAGGCATCTCTAATTACTGGCTACTGTTTGAAATACAGTCTTTCACTATTGCTTGCTGATAAAAGCCAGATGCAGTTTCATCTGGAGCACTTCTATATTACCAGCTTTCATGTGAGGGAATCTACTCAGCTGAAGAGTCCTACAGAGCTTCCTTTTTGGCATGGTCACAGGGGGGCTCATGCCCACATTTTAGAGTTGGCTACCCAGTGAGCAACAAAAGCTGTAATGTAAAGATCACAAGTTTGGATGATGACATGTACAGGCAGCTTCTCTCTCAAACTGTGCACATCAAAGCAGTTGTTATTTGGTGAGAAAAGTTGTGTTTTGCTTTTATCTATTAGTCTCCCAAGAAAGCTATCTGTTAACAGAGCTAAATTCAGAAGAGTTCACAGCTGTGCTCTTCTTAACATTCCCTTTTTACAGATCACCAACCAATAGGAAATAAGGGGGGGTGGGGCGGGGGGGGGAAGACAGCAGAGATTTCACAAGCAAACTCTTCCTGGAGCCTGTGAATTAATCAGTAAAAGGATGATTTTGTTCTAAGCATTGATAAGTTGTCATTATAATTCTAAGAGCATTTCAACAGCCTTTCGCCAGTTATATCTCTGAGAGTCTTGTGACTTGTTCATTGGAAAAACTGTACCACGTGTGCAGCTGTTCTGCTTTTACAAGATAACGAGGCATCAAAAGATGCCAGGCATCATGCCAGATAACGGAGCCATTAGAGCAAGACTACCACAGCACTTCAGCCTAAACGCCTCTGCTTGTTCTAAAATCATCAAATGGTCACAGCAGTGAGCAGATCTGCCTCCTGCGAGGGATACCTCTGCCAAAAGCGTGATCTTGAACTGTGCTGAGATGCGTGACCCTGGAGTTAGAGGGAGCCATTAACTAACTCTCCTGGTGAAAGAAGGACATAAAAGAATTTTGGGTCAGGCTCAAGTGGTCTAACATAGGTGACAAAATAGGTATTCATATTATTAATGATATGACTACAAACAGAAGGTTATAAGAGGGTACTTCCTACTACTTCAGTGATATGTCAGACCTTGCTTATTCACATTTTGCTAGTTTTTAGAATAAATGTAGATACATCAGCCTGCTGCCAGCAGAGCATTAACTGCTGGCTTCTGCAGTCAGCTCTCTTTATTCTGAAAATGTTTTTTTCTTCCTTATTCTCGTCCCCTCCAATGCAAAGTAAATATTAGATGAGTGACTTTACATGCCATAATTCCATATTGGGAATAATTAATTACATCTGTTAACTCAGAGGACAATGTAGTTCATCTGTATTTTTCCTTTTTTTTTTGTTTTTAGATTTGCAAAGTGTATTCCAAGTCCAGCTTATTTTGGGGCACTTTTAAAAGACCAGGTCGACCTAAACCTTTGTGACATGGGAGAAGGAGAACTGGGGATGCAAATACCAGTTTGCTTGCATGGGTGACAGGGGAATGAGGAATAAGGCCTATAGTCAATCTCCTTGAAACAGCAATGGTGAAAACCCTCAAAGTTTCACTGAGGCAGGAAAGCTCACAGGAAAGAAATGGGGCTCCCTTTCCAGAGCAAGACACTGTAATGGATCTTAAAGATCTCCTTGTCTTTGCTTTTTTCCTGCTTTGCATTACTTTGTTTCAGTCCTGCTCAGTGTTACATAGCTGCACAGAAGTACTGTACATCTATAAAAAATGAATTTATTAAGTCAGTGGTTTCATCTTACTTATCTCTGTAAAATGTGTGTACAGCTGTCTCTGTACACAGTGATATATTCATAGAGTATAAGAATAAAGTTACACTTGAAAGAAAAAATTGATTTCAAGTTCAGTAGCTGGTGCTGGCACCTGGCCTCCTGCCTGAGAGGGTTTGCTGCTGTGCTTGCAGGGTGTTAGTGTAGGTGATATTACTGACACAGAGCGGGGCTACTCGGATTATCTGTGTGGAAATTTCAAATTGCTATAACTGAGAAACATAATGCAGTAGACGATGGCTTTTGCATTTATTTTAAAGCTTTAATTTTAGGTTTATGAGCTCTTCACAGAGTTGAGCATTTTTTTAGGATCAATTTTCTGTTTGCAGTTTTGAACTCTGCTTTAAATTCCACTTCTGAGTGAAATGAATTGCATGGTCCCTGCTTAGCCCAAGCACACCAAACCTGTTCGGCTACTTAATGAATGGGTAGGTGTTGCCTTGAGTATAGATGATAGGACCCTTCGTACCTCTGCAGGCATCACCACTTCTATTTAAAGAAAGAATGCTCTGTGGCCGCAGCAATTTCTTAACTTTTACAAGATGTGGTTTGTCAAACATGTAAGCCCTCATGTGCCTTTTCAGGTGGCAGAAAGGAGGAACGGCCTTGCCCAGATGTGCTGGCCGCCCTTGGGGAGTGTGGGGTGAGGGGCCCTTTCTGCACCCTGGGAAGCCTTGTGGTCCTGGGCGCTCCCCTGCCAGCCTCTGTGCCGGTGGGCTTGTCTTCTCCCTGCCTCAGCCAGCCAAAGGTGTGCTATGGCCCCCATCTTGGTGGCATGAGGGGCTATAAAAACCTTGCCCTATGCCAGTCCCTTCCCCCCAGCATTCCCTGAAGGAATAAAACCCCAAAAGTTGTGTGCCACATTTGCTTATCTGCAGAGCACTTTGCCTGTGTCTCATAGCTGGTGAAGATTACGCAGACGGACAATAGAGATCAAAGAAATCAGAATGATGACTTGGCATGATCACTCACCAACGACCCTGACACTGCCAGCAGTGGTATGCAAGCTGAAAGAGAACACAATAAACTTTTTTCAGCTTCTGCCTCCCTAGAAAGCAATGTTCGCTGCACTCAAAAGCCTGCTGGTGGCCCTCCTTTAGGAGCCAATGTGCTCCAGAAGGAACTGCAAGGACATCAGTGGAAAGCCAACAACCCAAATGATTGCAGTAAGTCCATTGTTTTAATACATGTATCCTGGCTTTGAAATATGAGGTAGCTGAAAACTCAAGTTGATTGTCGTATTTCTTGCATATGCTAATGCTGGTTTATGTGTTAGTTTTTTTGTTCACAAAAGTGCTCAGGTTTTGAGCCTCCTGGGAAGACTGTGCTCTCCTTGGTGTGCTTCAGGAGCAGGTAGCCAGCTCACATTCCTGGGCAATGCATCTCGCAAAGGTTACCCATGCTGGTTCAAAGGGGTTTGGCTGGAATAGTAACAAGATCACAACACCTTGCTTACTTTCAGCTCTATTGAAAATTCAAGGAGTAACCCCCCCAACTATCCCAAGAAGTGGGGAAGATCAGACTGGTGCTAAGGAGGGACTGGCAATAAAGAGAATAAACATTAAAGACTTGGTGTTTTTTCAAAGAATAATAATGAATCTAACCACGCTCTTTATACTGAGTAGATTGTGCGCATCTCTAAAATTAGAGTTTCTGTATGTATGTGTTTCAAAATACAGCTATATTAAAAATAAGTGTAGAAGAATGTAAACACTACATAAACCTTAAATAATAGCCAGCACCAGAGCAGCAGAATGAGAGACGATGAGACACCACCACTTCTGTTCACAGTGACTCTTCCCTGAAATACCAAGTAAAAAAAAAAAACAAAAACCCACCCAACCAAAACAGAAAACCCCAAGCTTGTTTGTATATGAAAAAGGATGAAACCGTAACTGTGTGTTTTGGTGTTGTGCGAATTTTACAATAGTTTAATTTAATTTAATTTGTCTTTCTTTGGAAGCAGAGGATACGTACCACTGATAAACTAATGAACTTTGGACGAGGCAGGGATGTGGTGCAGCAATAGCTATAGCTGTTCCCAAGGCAAGCCAGGATCCAGTTCAGTTTGAACTGAAGTGTGGCAGGACCAAGAAGCCAACCAGGAGCTTGTGGCTAACCTCTTGCATTGGAAGATGCAGATGCCAGGCTTGGGGCATAACTACATAATTGGAGGCAGGATGAGGGAGCAGCTCTGTGAATAGCTGGTGCTGGGGAGAGGGGGAGCTTAACTGCATTGCTTATGTACATAGAGGACGAGGTGATTTCTAATTGTGAAAGTCCCATGGAAGTCATGTTCTTGTATTGCTGAGCAGTGTCTCATAACATTGTGTGTGCGCAGGGAAGTTCACGGACAAAGGATACATATCCACTATTGCAGCTTGACCGGTTTATAATATTACTTAAATGCCAGTACTTGCTGTGCTTTCTAAATGTTGATCCAATTTATGAGAGCTTTAAAGAAAGCGTATGGGTGGCTGATCAGCATGATTTTTTGTTGTTGTTGTTTTATATGAAATGACGTTGTCATTTACCAAATAAAAAGGAATGATCCCGCATATTTCTACTTTGTTCAAAAAATGAAACCAGACACACGTGTAAGTTGAGATGGCTAAGTCTATAGGTTGTCTAGTATATTCCTAGTTACTGTGATTTATCTCAAACCATCCTACATTCATGCTAACAGAACATTGTTAAAATCTAGGTTTCTTCATTGACTTACGCATAAAATAAACTAAGGGTTCTGACTAGTTTTTAGTAGATGGAATTCTGTACCACAATACATTGTAAATACCAGGATGTTCCAAGCATCTTGGAATGGCTGATGATACAGGCTTTCGTGCAATCAGGTACTTAATTACATATTTCAGGTTAAGGTTGTGAGTTATCCAGCCTCTTAAATTAGCAAGTCCTTCAGCATCTGAATAGTCACAGACTCTTGATTAACCTTCTTTGCCATTTTCCATGATAGTAGCTTTTAATCGGTTATGGTGCTGTTCAGAATTCTTTTTCCTCCCTGAACTTTGAGAGAAGATACCTACCTGCCCATGAGGAACTCCTGACTTAAGGACAAAGGATTGGCATTGGAAGCAATTGGTGGTGATTTGTCAGAGCCACATCTCATCACAGATGTGGCCGATGTTCTTCACCAGTGAAATACAGATCCTTCTAGTATTACCCTCAAGTCTGCTATTTCTAATCCCTAATACAATGTCTCAGCTAAGGAATTAAATTGCCCAGCCACAACCAGGAGGGGAAGCTCACCCAGCCTCATACCCACTGTATTTTGGGTAGGAAATATCTCTGCATTGTCTAAGAGCTCCAGGAGAGCAACACAGATAAAAGAGGCAAGTCTGAAACATGAACATCGAGAAACCAGGCTGACAGAGAAAAATACCACAGCCTTTGCTGTGTCTGCCAGGCTGCTGTACTTGTGTTACAGGAAAGTGATGACAAACCTTTTTGAGGCTTGATGCTAAATCAATGTAAAAGATCTTGTGACTTAGAGTCAGCTCGAATCTCTCTCCCTGGCACCAGCAGCAAATTTGGCAGTGGATCACCATCACCACACTAGTGTAGCTTCTGAACCAGCACTTCTGGTTTGTTCCCTGTAGTGAAACATGCAGAGAAGAAATTGAGAGGTCAGCTTTAATGTAACCTCCTCAAGAAGGAGGGTGCTCAGTAAAATTGAAGGCACACTTATTTATTTACATTTTGCATCTCATTTTTAAGTAATCAGTATTGTGGGTACACCGGATACAGAAACTCCACAACTGTAGCTCCTTAGAATATAAGAAATCCGAACCAGCAAGTACTGTATGATGGAATCTGATAAAAAAGCAATATGTAATGTCATATTTTCTACCAATATAGAAAACAGCACAGATTAGAAGATAAAAGCAGATGTAAAGAACTAGTAATTTTCTCCTAACTATGTCTTATTTTTAATTGCAATGTATATGACAACCTGTGAATACTGCTAAGCCCAAGTTGAAAATATGTAAGATTAAATTATCAGCTTGGGAAGTAAAATGTGACTTTTAACTACATGTAGTTGACAGTGGCTCGGGTTTCTCACTGTTGCATTTGGAAGCATTTTTTCAAAAAAAATGTGTCTTAGGGTGGTAAATGCTCTTCTTGGGGTCTACCAGCAAGCCCACCTGTGATGTCTACACAGATTAAGATCTGGGTTTACTTGCAAAATAACAAAAAAGGAAAAAGTGAATTTCAGCATCTCCTGACTTGTTTTCATTTCTCTGTAAGTATCTTTGCTCACAGAAGTATATATGAAAGCTTACTGAATTTGAAAATTGCAAAGATCTCATCAGCTACCTGATAACCATGTTGGTTCTGGTTGGTCCCAACATCTTACATCTTACTTCCTAACTGTACTGGTTGTCCAGGTCTGTGTGCAACCAGGTTGGTTTTGCACAAACAGCAGCAAATTAATGAGAATTGTGGTTATTACCAAGCTTCCTCTTTTAAGCTATGACAAAGAGCAAGAAATGGTTTTATGGAATGGAGGAGGATTTCTGTCATAAAAAAGCCTGTGCATTTCCAATGATTTATTGCCTGGTAGATCTGTAAACAGAGCTTCCCAGAGCCTGAAATTCCGATTTTGTTCTACTCAGTAAGGCTGGATGCCTGTTTACATTGCATGTTTTTCCAAATTATGTCTAATCAGGCATTAGACTTTGATGTAAACTTTCCCTTATGCAAAGCTATGTGTCTTCTTAATGTGTGACCAAGAGAAGAATCTTTGTCCATAACTTGACCTGATATCCAGTCCTAGCTTACACTAAAACAACAACCTACTCCTTCCACCTCTGTTTATTCTCACCCAGAAAAACAGAAAGCAAACCCTTGTCATTGAAAGAGGCAAATCAAAAGATCTTTCTGGAAAGGACTCTCTGAACCAGGCAGGTCCTCACCACAAGACTGAAGAAATACATTTATAGCACAGCTGACTTCTGCAGGATTGCTTTTAACCCCCTGACCCTCTCTCCTTGTTGAATTGCTTCCTTGGCAGGGAGAACTCGGGACTGTGTGGTGTCTAAGGTGCTGGATTTCATCTGTTAGTCATGACTTGGGATCCAACATGCTAGTAAAGTAGAATAGCCTTTTTCTTACGACTTTAAGCATGTGTGTAAAGGTAAACCTTTTTTCTGTTGCTGTGTTTTTAAAATTTCAGAGATTGCTAAGGAAACTGCTTCCCTTTATCTGAAACAAAACAGTGCTTTGATTGTTCAGACACAAGCAACAAGGCTAGGTTCCATGCATTGATTTTTTTTTTTTTTTTCTTTTTAAGGATGCAATTTGAACTTCTGCAGCCAAGAAGCATGCTATTAATTTTTTGAAACCCAAATAAATTCTACTTTTAAAGGAGTTCTTATTTCACCTCATTACTGACTAAATTGGTTTTTATGAATTTCTATAAACTGCGAAACTTCTTTGTTTAGTGGGTGCTAGATGTCCAGACTTTAAAGTAATAATAATTTTTACAGAAGACTTGCTTATTGCATTGGGTAGATTGAAAATCTCATTATGGAAGTAGGCTGTTCCTATAATATATATAGAAGCATATAACAAAATCTGTCTAGACTACAGCTAGCTCAGGACACTTGTACTTCATTCTGAAATACCTTCAGATTTCAAGGTAACAGAAGATTTTTTCTTTCTAGGCTAGACCTAGTCTCATTCCTTTGTTTCGATTAATACAGAATCACAACGGACAGACTCTCCATCAGCCTAAGGTTCCTAGATATTAGGCTAAACCTGCAAACTGACATTATTAGAATGTGATTTCTCATATTATGCAACTGTTATGCACAATCTCCTAGGAGCACCTCTTACAACACCCTTTCGCATAACAGTGCAAATACCACTGGAGAAAATACTATTTTTAACTTTTATGTTCAAACCAGTGTAAATTGTTAGGGTAATCATGTGTACAAACAAGGTCTGAAAAAAGGGCTATTGAGTTTAAAAGCTCTGTGATTCACACTGTTATTGCTCCTAGAACACCTCCATCAGGGAGGTCTGCGGAAAGTGGTACTCGGATAGTGATACACCCTAACAGACTGTCAGTCCTAAAGCATCTGTGGATTTTGCCATTACCAGGTAGATTTGTTCTGTTTTCTTCTTAGAGAAGGATAAACATGATGACATGGAGCTTATCTCCTGGTGCCAGAGAGGGTCAAGAGAACCCTTAACCCAAAGCTCAAGACTCGGAGGAATTCCTGCTGGCCGTTGTCCTGGTCTGTGTGCTTTATGTTGAACTTCTTCCCGCAATAGCATCTCTTCTTAGCCCCAGTGTGTTAGTCAACATGAGCCATGCTGGCTCATACCTGTGCTCAGCTGTCACAAAGAAGTTGAAATGATATTTACGTGTCAGAGACTGGCTGCTGGTTGCTGATCTGCTTGAGGTTGCAGCAGTGGCAACATTTCTGCCATGCTAGACTGAACCGTCAGAAGCACCGAGAGACTTTGTTCCAGGCACTGATACCACCTTAACTAACCACCTGGTTTCTGTTTGCTTGGATTCGGCTATCACACAACAGGGCACCAAGGTGTTCTTTCACCATCCTTCTTGATTTTTCAGCTGTTCTTATACAGGCCTGAAGTCCTTCCATTTATGTTCCTTGTTCTAAGGACTCTCAGCACTGCTTGTGTTTTGGTGACATCTTCTGGATAAGACTGCTACTGGAAGGAATAATTAATACACCTCAGCTTCTAGCCGCCTTTGTGCTTGTTTCTGATCTATTTTGGGAAAAACGAAGTACATGTACCTGCTTCTAGTGATTAGCATCCTATCTGAAATTTAGTAATGGGTGTAAGACTCCAAAGTGAAAGATGAAAATGGACCTGATTAAAAATGCAAACAGAAACTGCTTACATGGGTTTTCATACATGGATGCAATGAGATCTTTTGTCTTGCACTTGAATAAAAGATTTCTTCAGTTGCACTTACACATTTCTCTATTTTTCCTCTTAGGACAGGTCTGTACTGTGTTTCCTATTGGCTAGAGAAAAAAATCTTTTGAGGCCCAGGAAGCTTTTTAGCATCCATAATGTCATTCAACAAGGAGATTATCATCTTCTCCCCATGTTGTGTGGGCAGCAACCTCTTAATTTTGTTTTGGTTTTGAACTTGACACTCACTAGTGTCATTTGATACCCCATCTACTTGTGTTGGAAAGTATGAGAAATATCCCTGCTTGTCTATGACACTTGCAATTTTATAGACAATGCTGTTTTGTGGGGTTTGGGTGTATCTTTTTGTTAGCCTGAGTCTTAGTGACTTTAGTTACTGAAAGCTGCTCCCAACATCTGACTGTCCTTCTAAGGAACTTACCAATTTTTCCTTTACTGTTTTTGAGACGAGGGGACTTTCTACAGCACTCAGGGTACATAAGTACCCAGGGTCCCAGCTGTATGTTTGGGTTAGTATCTTGTTCCAAATGGCCCTTCTCACTTCTCGTCTTCTCACTTCTCGTCTTCTCACTTCTCGTCTTCTCACTTCTCGTCTTCTCACTTCTCGTCTTCTCACTTCTCGTCTTCTCACTTCTCCTCTTCTTCTTCTCCTCTTCTTCTTCTCCTCTTCTTCTTCTCCTCTTCTTCTTCTCCTCTTCTTCTTCTCCTCTTCTTCTTCTCCTCTTCTTCTTCTCCTCTTCTTCTCTTCTTTTTTTTTTTTTTGTGTCACTACTACTACTGAGCTGACATTTTAGTGGGAAGCTGCATTTCATCTAGTTTCACAGTACAACCATTGAGTATCACAAAGTCCTCTCTATCTTGTCCAAATTCCTTTAATGCCTTGATTAAATTAGTCCTGGAAGAAAACCTTTTCAACTTTTTTTGCCTCAGACCATGTGTGGATATGTTGCGTAGCATCAGCTTGAGCACCGATTTGTGTGAGATCTCACTCTACTCTGCAAATGACCTGTGCAGTTCTGCCCTGTTTCTGATCCTCTAACAAGCTGTTGATCGGTGTGAAGCCCTTTCCATTTGCTGGGGCACCAGAGCCTCTTAACAAGCTCTGGAGGCTTTGAGAGAGCCTGTTGGAAAACCAGGGAGCTGGCACAAGATCATGGACAAGGAGGTCTGGGCCGTTACTGTGTTTAAAGGGTGACAACAGATGAGCGTGGCTTCCCTTTGCAAAGCCCAGGCTGAGCCTCCTCCAGCCTGCTGCAGTGACCCATGTGCTCAGCTGTGCCCTTCTTCACAGCACTGAACGTTTTTCCTGTCGGTTGGGTCTGCAGTGGCCCGACCTCCCTGGCACCTCTTGGGGCTATTGTCATCACATTTCCATCTTCCCCTTCCCTCTGACGCTAGGTGAGAGGGTGGGTGCTGCTGGCAGCAGTTCAGCTGCTTTATCTCTGAGTTTCTTGAGAACTCCAGAGCAAATGCAGTCAGGTCCCGGCCATTCACCACCGCTCGTTCTGTCCATTTGCCACTTGTTCACCTCCTCTTTACTTTGCCCGTTATTTCATAGCTCTTCTGACAGTTTTGCATCTGGAAAGTGAGCCTCTGTGTCTTCGACTAAAAAAAAAAGCGGGAGTGGACACTCTAGATAGAGAGAGCCTACTTCAAGCTACTTAATGATAATTGCAGATGTGAAGAGAGTCACTTGGGTGTTTGACCATGGTTTATTTTCTGTAGGAAATCCCATGACATGTGGATCATCTGTATGTCCTCTAACCTTAATGAGTTCAAAAAAGTTTTGGTTTTGTAAAAATATGCTTTACAAGTTGTTCCTTGCATATTTTTGGCCTGCGTACTAGCAGAGTTTGCAATCATCATTAGAGGGACACCATGATTGTTTGTAAGAATATTGTCTTGCTTTTAGTAACATCTTTTACCTGGGTGCACAGCCGTGCTGATTTCCTTTCGATGTCCCCAATTTTCTTCTATTATTTTGTGATTTTTAAAAAAAAAATTTCTGTACTCCTGAAGAGGCAAATCTAAATTGTCTCAATACCCCTCTAAAAGATTTAACTTTTGCAGTTACGCTGTCTACCTTATTTTCTTAACAAGATTTCCTCTTTTGGTGAGTGTCTGCATTCTAATCCTTTAAATTAAGCAAAATAAGATAGAATTGTATTGCTTTTTTTTCTGTGGTTTTGATTTTAACTCTTCCACTGATCTCCTTGCCACCTTGGAAAGTTGCATATGTCTCCAGATATAAATTTATCCCTGCTTTTATGTGCTTTGTAACTCTTTGAGGCCATGCAGTAATACTGCTTCAGTGTATGGGACATTGGTGCTGGGCTGTTTCAAGAGGAACCAAGCACTGACCTCAGACTTCTGTCATGGTTCATGAGAAAGCTCTCACTGTTATGAGGGCCAACACTGGACCAACTTCGAAGCACTTTTTGAAAACCTCTAGTCCAAATATTGATCTTACTGTTTGTCAGTCCCTAAATATATTTTGAAAACTTATTCACCCAAACTTTGCTGAAGGAGGGTCTCCCCTTCTTCTGCCATCTCCCCAGCATTCCCATCTGCCCATTGCATGCTTTTTCTCAGACAACCCATTCTTCAGTGGGGCCTTCTGGGCCAGTTGTGCCTCCAAAATGTTTCATTACTGGCAAACCAGTGCCTGGAGAAGAAGCACCAAAGCTTCTGTTGACCAGCATTCAGTAAGGTTAAAGTAACATTCAGAAAAGAAAAATATATCTCTTTTCGCTCACAAGCAAGTTGTGAGGAAGCTTAGACAGGAATCCACAGCCCATGAAGCTGCTCTGCAACACATGCTTCAGCTTCATGGGAAAGGCAAGGTGGTCACTGTTACGTACTCGCTTATTCTGCACTGCAAGTGAGACTGGACTCTTACATAGTGCAAATCCAGAATGCCATCACCCGGGAGAAATGTGTTTACACCAAAGTGCCTCTGATCTTCAGGGGGAGGGAAACGTAACTGTCTGCTGACAGAAGAAAGGCAATTAATTTTAATTTTGGAAGAGGAACTGCTGAAACCAAGTTTCCAATACTGCCTGGTCAGAAAAGCTTAGGGTGGCTAGTTGTTTAATAGGGCTGTAAAGGTAGGAGTTTTATCAGATTTTTAAAGATTTATCACTGGTTTCATTTTCTGTTAAAGTAGCACATGTTTGCTGGCAAGGCTAGGAGTATAGAGAGACAGCCATTATTAGGTCTTAGTATTCTCCTTGCCCCAGTAACGACTCATTTACAATGCAAAGAAGGTTGTTCCAGTCCAGCTCATGCTGAACAACTGTCTAAATAAAATCAAAGCTGTATTTCCTTCCCACCTATGCCCCTGATGAACACCATTGAGGTGTCAAGAGCCACCTGGCTGAGACTGGACAAAGGTTGACATGAGGGCAGAAGATGTTCAACCCGTAAGAACCTCTGCACATTTTTTAACACCTGGAGCGTTGCTGAACATCTGTCTTCCAACATCTGGAGCTGTGTTACAGATTTGTCAACCAACTGCAGCACTGAAGAGAGAAATTACTGCGTTCCTTCAGAGGCTGTTATAGGTACCATACAGCTGCTACAGCTTGTTGGACACAAGGTTCAACTGTCTTATCCCTGCCATAATGAAATTTGGCAACTTCCGCCACTCTCAGGGAGACAAAGTACAACACCTAGGAGGTTACTCTTTTAAAAAAAGTCCTGTAACTTGATAAGCTTCTGGTTGAAGAATTTAATGATTTTCTTTCAGGAAGATGGATGGCTGCTCTCCAGGTGGCTTAACATCATTTCTTTCCATGGGCCATATGTGCCTACCAGAGCTCTCACTCTTCTGAAGCCTGATAGTGACATTTCAAATTTAATCATCATTTAAAATCCCAGTGGGAACGAATTTCATATCTAATCTAAATCGAGCGAAATAAATAGGCTTACACCACAGGTGAATTTGCCCTGGTCTATTCCTGCCTTTCAGATGTCAAAAAAAGTCCCAGAAGTTTAGAAGCAGAACTTGAAGAATACACCATAATTCTGCTGTGAGATGTGAATACCTCCTTAGTCAGAGACTGACAGCTGCCCTGTTTCTCTCTGAACACAGGTGGTAGCTGGCAAGTCTACGGCAGCATTTCCATTGGCCTTGTTCAGTGTCTCCTTGGCACTGCAACAGTTACACCCACGCACAAACTCTGTGGCTGCAGCAGGTTGTTTCCTGGAGGTCGGGATTGCTGTTGCCTGTTTGCTCCATCTCCGCCTTCACAAAAAGTGACTGTAGAGCATTAGGTCAAGTAGGCAACCGATTTGTAGGACATATTTGCAGTGTTTTCTAACACTTTAATAGCTTATTGAAAATTGATAGCCTATTATTGAACAATGTAGTTCCTAGCAGTTGATGATTTCTGCATCACTTAACAGTTGGGTTTTCCTCTTCTTCTGATTCCATCCTGTTCCAAAGTCCTTCTTACGGACACCAGTCAATATTCTAAATCTCAGCACGGGTTGTGCCTTTTCACCTACATCTCTAATGCTGTGTGACAGCAAATTATTTCCCATTTGGGCAGTACTCTTCATGAAATGTCCTGAATGACAGTCAGTGCAAATACTCTTTTCAATACAAGTACTCTTTTCAGCTAGGCAGGGGAGATGGTTTCACGGTGGTTAACACACAGGTGTGTGCTGAGCAACAGCTAAGGAATCCAGCATCTGTCTTTACTGTATATGGTGAATACACCTATCATCATCCCATCTATTTACTGTCTTGTCTCCTTGGTTTATTAGCTCTTCACCCTGTGGGCTTCCTGACTAGGTTTGCACAGTAACTTCCAAGGGCAGCTGCCGTCTTACCTGGGCACTCCAAGGTCTGCAGTGATATAAACCACACTGGGTTAGGGACTTTGCTGTCAGTTTCTCTATCAGTGTGGTTCAGTTCTTTATAAGATAAGGCGCAAAGTACTTGCACTGAAGAAACTCAAGAGCTTCAGATGATGCCCTTAAAACAAGAAAAAGACCACTAGATATAACCAGACAGATAATACAGAATGATCCAACATCCAAATGGGCTATGGCTTTTGTACAGCTACTCAAATATCTTTGTATTTTTTGCCAAGTATCTCTCAATCATCTAACAAGTTTTTTGTTTGTTTTGTGGGTTTTTCTAATTAGACATTATTGTGCATAAATAATTACCACTAGATATGTGTACAAATACATGTATTTACATTACATATTTATACATAATACATTACACTTGTAAATATGTTACGTATGCCAGATTTTTTATTCTTATTTGCAGTGAACTCTTTGAAATGCTGATATTTAGTGATTCAGACACTTCATTTTTTGGTGTTACGAGTTCAAAAACAAAACAATTTGCTGTTTCTGGTTCTGTTTAGACTGGAAAGTTCGTTTAGAATTGCTCCATCTTACCAAGTCTTTGATGTCCCAAACATTGTTTCAGCCCCAGTGTGATTTTTCTGAGGCTCTTGCAGATGTTTGAGGTCTTAAAGGTGTTGCTACAATTGTCCCCCATGTAAAAGTCCATTAAATGAACAATTCATGTTATTCTGAAAGATGTACAATTTAAATTGAGTACATCAGACAAGTCCTGCTGTTAGTAACAATTAATTTCTCATTTGATGTGGCAATTTTATCGTGCATAAGCATAAGTGCTGGTAGATTCTGAGGTCTCCAGAGCCTGTGTGCTTTGTGTCAAACAAATTGGTTTGTAAGAATGGCATCACTGCATGATTGAAAGAGAAACTCATTAGTTTAGCCAAGATGTTTTGCTAAGATTTGCATTTCAATTACACTGAGGCAAGCAGATTTTAAATTAATGGATTTCAGATGCTTTTTTTGACCATGGGTGTGGGGTCCAGAGGGACTGGACTTAGACTTACCGAGATACGCTTGCCAGTTCAAAGCTCTTCTCTCCACCGATTTGAAAATTTGGATGCAGCTCAGGTAATGTGTTTAATCTGAGGAAATATCTAAGAGCTCCTGGAGCTATGAGAAGTGATGGAAAGACTCATGTTAGGGGCATAATTCTCTCCACTGGCCATAGATGGAGTGAGAGCCATGAACCACCTTAATCTGAAGCCATGATTTCTCAGGTGCCTCTGCTACCCTCATCTCAGGCATGAAAGTAGATCCAACTAGTTGCCTGATTGAAGGACTCACAACAGGTACCTCTTTTAATCTTATACTGTCTTCAGAGTAGCTCCTTAGCAAGGAGGCAAGGGCTTGGCTTTACGCATTTTGCTCTGGTTCCTCCTCCCTCATAACAACTTGCAAGCACATGCCAGGGCACTTGCCCAGGACTTGGAAAACTTGAGTTCTAGCTTCTCTGGGTCAAAGTGGGTTTGACTCCATCATTACTTTGGTTCCCTGAGTGAGTTTTCAAATCAGTGATTAGATGAGCGGTGAGTGTTGTCCAGGAGAAAAAAAAGTTTGCCAGGTTCAGAAGGGGCACCAGCATCAGGGCGGCTGCTTCTTTTCACTCAGCTGTGACAGGTGGGCAACCACAGACCCCGTCCCTACCTCCAGGACTATTCAAGTGCTAGCTGAAAAATTAGGTACTTTGTGTGAAGTAGTTTGTAAACATTTGTAAAAGTTTGATATTGCTTTTTTTTCCTTTTAGCATCTTCTGCACGGGCAAGAAAAAATATTGTTTACATAATATATAAATGCCAATGCTATCATAATAATTGCTACGGTTATGTAGGAATTGCTCTTTGTAGTGACAACCATCCTTAGTGTGTGAAATATTTTATGAATACCTTGAATGAAACAGTCTGAGTGTCTGTCAGGATGTAGACATCACCATTGCTCTGAATTTAAGTGATATATCAGGGGAAAGAAAAAGATTAAAGCTTCATGCATATTTTAAAAGAGAAATTTGGGTCACCCTGCACAAATGTTATTTTTTTTTTCTGACAGAGCTAAGCACTGTGTTCATCCCTGTGGGAGGAACACCTTTCTGCTCTTCACATCCTTCTTTATCTCCTGCCTCATCAGAGGGGTCAAAAATTCAGTGAGGGAGAAGCAGTGCTCGCTATACAAATGTGTATGTGCTATGCATACTCCTGACAAGATGCTTCTGTTCTCATCTCCCCACGTTCTCTTGGTAAAAAAAAAAAAAAAGGCAGTAAAAGAAAAAAAAAAGGCAGTATTTTCTCTGAGGCAGGTAGGGTGTCTCCCAGAGAGCAGCAGTGGTAAAGTCAGGGCTGAGGGGATGGGGGCTCTGCCCTTCAGCCCAGGGGTGGGCAGGATGGCCAGTACAGGGTAGCGGGTAGTAGGGCAACATAAGGAGAAGCTGTGCAAGCTCTAGGTGGGATGCCCAGCTCCTGCCCTCCCCAGAATCCCCCAAAGCCTGTGTGGCTTTCTTTCCAAATCTTTGTTTTCAGAAGTTTAATGGAAGTGAGATCAAATTCTCCTAGGCATGAGCAGTGGCCCTTTTTATTTGCTTCCCTGCACATGTCTCTTTGGAAGAGCAGGTTTATAAATAGCCTACTGCAATTAAATGTTGCTTTTTTTTTTCCAGTACTGCTAAATAATAAGGGTCCCTGAACTTCCCTGCAAAAAAAGAGCTGTGGGGTGGGATGAATGGTGGTCGTTGCCAAACATCTCTAGAAGGTACTGTGCTTCCTTACAGAGAACTGTGATGTGACCATCTCCTTTACATGATATCCTAAATTTTGGTAAAATGTGTAAACTTCTCATGTCTCCCACCTCCAGCCAAAAGAAATTCCCAGCAGGAATGGGGCAGTTTCCCTTAAGTGCTGATTTGGTGTTATTGTGAAGAAGCTTTATTTGTGTATCTCACCTCTCCACTGTCTGGTGCCCAGTGCGGCCTGGCCAGCTGCACCAGTGTTTGCTGTAAGAATAAACAGGTTTGCAGCTGTTGTTATGGAGATAAATCAGAACCAAAGGCTGGCTTTAAACACTTTTTCCCTTGTCTTTGCAAGAGAAACAGAACAGCTATTCCTTACCAGAACCGACTTCCTTATCACATTAATAATGGTGGCTGATGTGCCCATTGCTAGGGTAAATGTTGTTGGTGATTAAATACTGACTGGTGATAAATCACTAGTAAAGATAAATATTCATCCAAGACAAATGGAAATCCAAGCCTTCTTTTTCTTATGGTAGAGTCCAGGCATTCAAACAGTTTTGCTGAGTACTCTAAGAAAATCGCAGAGCTGAAATGAAGCTTGAAGGCTGCAGAAAGAATCTTTTTCCTTACTATTATTATTCCTAAAGGTGTCTTTACAGCCATGTCTGTGCTGCCAATTAAGAGGACAGCAGGAATCCATCTCTGTTCCCGAGGGCTGTGCACACCCGCCCTGCCCGGGGATCGCCCCTGCTGATGGTATGAAGTGGAGCCTGGGAATGAAGCCAGCAGCTGAGCTGGGGGGCTGAGCCTGGCCCCCCTTCCCCACAGCAGCACCCTCGCTGCTGCCGGCCTTCAGAATAACTGCCGAGAGCCGCGGCAGGGAACACAGTGCACAAACAGTGAATTTTCTTTAAGGAAAGCAAAGGCACCTCCCCGTGGGTTAAGAGAGCACCCCAGGCTGCGATGGGCTTGCAGGGGCTGGGGCTCCTCATGGCTCCCCCAGGCCTTCCAAGCAGCTTTCTGTCTCAGGAAACAGTGTGGTGGGGACCACACTAGCCTGGGTTTGTCATGTTGTAAGCAGGATAGTTTGGCAACCACTCTGAGCGTTTCCGCTTCCCTGCATGGGGCCTTGCTCGGATGAGGATGGGAAACACGGTGGGAGGGTGACAGCTTGGATGGACGGCACAGATCTGCACCACTGGCAAGGGAGAGATGGAAAACTGCCAGCCAAGGGAGCTCTTTGCCCCATCATCGCTGCTCTTAAACATGTCCTGGTGTGAAAGTCCCTTTTAAGAAAGCTCCTTGCCATTCTCTTTGGTGCTCTTTGTAGCTATCTTTCATAGGAGGCACCACAACGAGCAGAGAAAGGCCACCTTAGAAAGGGACATTCCCATTCAGGCCAGTCTGAAGGAGCCAGCCTGATGGCTGATGGCTGCGGTGGGAGTTACCGCATTCCAGCTGCCAGAGCTGTGGTCTCTCCCCTGGGTGATGGTGCCCCAAGGTTCACTGTGCTTCTGCTCTGAAGTTCAACCTTCATGACACACCACTGAGCAGTGGAATAGGGTCTTACTCCAAAGACTCATGGCCGCCTCCAGCCAGCTCAATATTCAAAGATGTTTTCTGTTCGATCAGAGGAGGGCCGTGTGTTCAAAAAGCTCTGCTTGTAGGAATCCCCACATTCACACAGTCAGCCTTAGTCTGGGGGTTTCACACCACCAGACATAACATCCATGATCTGGGGTTTAAATGTCAAGGTTTTTCTTGGAGTTCAGTGTTCTGGGTTCCCCCCCACCCCCCACCCCTTTGCTTTATCTCCCTTTCTCTCCCACAATGTGCTCATTTACAGGTGATGACTCCCTGAATGACAGGAGGCATCTCAGGAAGGTGCCCTTAAGCTTTGAAGCTCTCCCTGAGCCGTAGTGAGGCACTCAGCCATGAGCAATCCTGACATGTACTGAACAGGTTACCTCTGTTTTAGTGATGCTTTTGATGAAACCTCTCTAGCCTTTTTCCCTTTCTCCCTTTGGATAAAGAGAAGGATCTCTTGTTAGAAAGCAAACTGATGGCATATGCTGCCTGCGCTTTGAATGAGGGAGCTGTATTGCACAGGATTTTCTTGGCACGAGTGGATAGTCTTTATTCGTCAGGTGAATTGACTTTATTTCCTCTCTAATTTAAAACAGGATTTTATTAGCTGTGCATGGTGTGGGTGGTTTTCTCCAATCTAATTTTTGTTTGTTTTGCTTTAAGGAAACTGCTTGCAATACTGATCCAAAGTGTGGTACCAACAGTTTGCTGTTTCATTCTCCCCTTCATAACGATCTTGGTAGTTACAGGTGCTTACATACTAACAAATTAACATGAGTCTGAAAGACTTCATAGTAGTCTCCAGCTTTCTTTTGCAATAACTTGCTATTTCATTTGCAGAGTACATTTTCTTCTTCCTGGTCGATATTCACATGTTTTTACCATTCCAACAAGCAATGGTACAAGTATAGTGCCTGGTGAGGGCAGACTCCTCACTGGGCAGCACAGTGATGAGTGCCATTGCTGAATGCTGAACCAAAAGTGTTCAAAAATAGAAATTTCCGTTCTGAAGATCCAGTCCAGTCTAGATTAACCAATAAGCCTTTCTGTAGTTGTGCTTCTCAAGGCTGCCACTCTGCAAAGGAGAATCCATTACTTGAATGGAGCCTATGTTGCTTTCAGCCAGAGACGCTTTGATGTTTCTAAAAGGGATTGTGACACTGTCACCTTTTGCCTCTGCATGCTGTAGTTAGAAAGGTTGTTGTGCTGTTGAATCTGCCTTAGGAGAAGGA
Organism: Falco biarmicus; assembly: GCF_023638135.1. NCBI lineage: Eukaryota > Metazoa > Chordata > Aves > Falconiformes > Falconidae > Falco > Falco biarmicus. The sequence continues at coordinate 61,368,156 of NC_079293.1, read as the reverse complement.
CAGACACATTATTCATTAGCTAGCAAAATGTCAGGTGGGTGGAAGAGCAATTGATGAGACAAGAAGGTGGTGCATGAGAGTAGCATGCACAGAGAATTAAGTCAAGATTGGCTTCAGCCCTTGCTTTTGGTTTGTCTGTGCCAGGTATGGACAAGAAGAGCTCACCCAGCTCCTTTCCAGTCTTTGGTTCAAGCCAAATCCAGTCAAGTACCCCTTCACCTCTCCCCTTATCTCCTGCAATGCGGTAGAGGCGATGACTGCTGACGTGCACACCAAGTGCCTGGTGTGCAGGCATGGTGTATAACCAAGGAGGATCCATGGGAGGCAAGACACTGGATGTGCACGCAGGCTTTGCCATGCTCCCTCCTACTGCAAGGGTGATGAGTGAAAGGAGGGTTGTTAATACTTAGCAAAAGCATTACTAAGTGGTAATGAAAAGCTCTGAATTGTGGCTGAAGAATATTTTTACTAGAGCTGTTGAGCTAAGATGAACAGTGATGCCTGTCCATGCCTGGGGACAAACCCCTGCCGAGCATGCTGCTTCTGCGCAGCAAGGGCTTGCTGGCACGTGGGAGCATTTGCTGCTTCAGGTGCATCAGCAGTCATTTACATGGGGAGTGCAGGGAATGTAGCTTATAGCAGGGAGAGAGTTCTTCATCTGCCACAGCTAAAGGCTGGTCCCTAAAATGGAGCAAAATATGCAGGTAGAAGGACATCCTGACAGGCCTTCCGCTCCCAAGGGAGTGGGGTTAAGATCCCGTGGAGCGGGGCGAAGATCCCACACTGCTGGTGCTCAGATGTGAAGCAAGGGGACAAAGCCAACTGCTTTTATGGTTTTAATCTGAAGAAAATTCAGAGCACTGCAAATACATCGCTTGTGATCATCACGATCCTGAGATCTATCCACTTAAACTAATCCTGTACATTGTATTCTGTACATTTTGTCCTCATCAGTGCTGCAAATCTTTGTTTGCTTGGGCAGGACTCTTCCTTGTGAAACTACTTTCTGTAATCCTAATGTTCCTTCTCCTAGTTGGAAATGGGAGAGCATAATCTGTCTGCTGTTTGACAAAGGATCAAACAGCTGTGCCTGAGCTTTTGAAGTTTTTCGTAATATTTTCTAGCTCATTTTCCATTTAGCGTTGCACATACACAGCCTGAAGCACTGACAGACTGCTGAATATATGAGCAGGGCTTTCAATTAGGAGATGTAAATCACGAAGTAATGCCGGCATGGAACAGCAGCCACTGCCAGTCGTGCTCACTGCCTACGTCGAGTGGCAGCAGGAGGTGCTGGGGCAGGGGGCTACTGGCACTGCAGGGTGGGGAGGCAAAGCATTGAGGTCCAGCCAGGAAGGGGTGCTGGCAGCTGCTGCTCTGTAAATTCAGGGCCAGATGGATGGAAATGGAGAGCAGCAAAGGCAGCATCTGCTGCCTGCAGCAGGCAGGAGGAAAACCTCCACTCCATGCAGCTCCAAATGTTGAATGATGCTCTCCTGTGGCACTCAGTTCCCAAGGGACTGCTTCCCAAAAGAGCCAGATGCCTGAGCAATGTGCTAGCTTTTTCCGCTCTCTTGGTTGTTCCTCTGCCAGCACATGAGGCAGCAACACTCCACTGCAATGCACTACCACAGGGTGACCATCTCCAAAACATGGCTGAGCAGACACTAATGCAGGGAATTCAGCAAACCCGGAGAAGTCAATATGGTACTTGATGAAGGAAAACTTGCCTTCAGTGCCATCTCCAGAAGGAGAGAAAATTAGTTCAAGTCTTCCTGCAGTAGTACCTTTTCAGAAGTACAGAAATCATGCTGTATGTAAATGAGATTATAACTTTTTGGCTGTAATTGGTCCTTTGGGTATCAGTTAGGAAACTTTTGTAAGTTGGTCCCCCGTGTCCCATGTCCTCCCCAAAGAACAGATTTTTATTTAGCTCAACTAATCTCAATTCTGGGAGTAGGACAGTTTTTCCTGGACTACTGACTGCCATGGGGTGGTAGTGGATTCAAGACAGGAGATGTAGTATCCCAGTTTTGTGGGTAGATTGTACACCCACTAATTTTTTAGCATCTAATTTCACATACATAGTCTTGTGTGCAAATGCTGATGCGTGGAGATCCTGTTTGGTTCTCATGGAAACTTTCATCCAGAGGCGTCAAGATGTTTTCCAGAGAAGCCTGTGTAATCTCTGCTTAACATACACATACACATGGCACTGAGACAGAGCACCTTGCCCAGAGCTGCCCAGCTCACCCCAAACAGAGCAGGCAGCACCGCATTTGGGCATTTTATGCCTATTTTCCAGGACATGATGCCTCTGAAATATGTTTCAGGCTTCCACAGATGCAAGGTTGGCCTCTTCTTGGTTAGTTTGTGTCAAGAAGAAACAAATTCTTCCCTCTGTACACTGAAACAATTCAAAGCATTCAAAAGTCAGATTTAGAATGTGCAAGTGCAGGGCTAATTCATTTCTTTTTATTAGAAGGTCAGTTTATGTAATAGATCTTTTTGGTTTAATTAAACAGTGTTGTGTTTTGTATTAATGTGCATATAAATAACAGTACTATGGTGCTGTGATATTTTTAGAAATTCTTTCTGGACCTGTGTGAAGCCCTAAACCTCAGACACAGAAAATGTCACTACTGCTGCTTCAGACCGCCTCCCTGTGAAACCTCTTTTTGTCCTTGTTTCAACCAGGTGAGACTGCATTGCCTTGTCTCCAGATGCCCAAGGCAGAGCTAAGCTTTGACTGCTTACCATGCTCCTCTGGCGCGACCCATCTATCGCCTCTCCCTGTCCCTTTTCTCCTGCCGTGGAGACTGTACGAACCTTGCCAGCTCCTCTGTGCTCCCCTGGCTCTGTGTTTTGGCATCCATCCGGACTTCCCATTCCTTGCCACACAGCGTGAGGGACTTCTCTCAGGCTACTGAGGTGATCATGGAGAAATGTTAGGCTAAGCACTACCAAAGTGCAAATAATGCAAGTCCTATAGGGAGCCAATTGCAAACTGGGCTCGGTGTACATGTATGTGCGTGTGATTTCTCACCATCATATGATGTTTCAAAACCTACGCAACAAGGTCATTACAAGCAATCAAATGTGTTCTTGCGTCTGAAACCTGGGAGGATAGATTTCAGGCAAACACAAGCTTTGTTACCTGCTGCCTCTGACCCGGTGTGAATTTGACCCGCTTGCCCACATGTTAATAACCAGCAATTGAGTCATAACCGTGAGAATTACAGGCATAAAGGACTCTTCCTCTCCCAGTGGAATAAAGCCCTGATGATGAGCTCTGTAACGCAACTCTTTACCAAGAGCCCACAAGTGCTCAGTGATGAGACGGCTTGGCAGGAAGCGCTTGATTTACTGCTGCCTGAATCACTCCACCACAGGCTAAGGGGCAGAAGCAACAATTCACCTTATTCCTTCCTATTCAACCTAGCAGGCTGGGATGGTGCTGAGCACCACACAGCGCCAGCCCTGTGTCAGCAAGGTTCAATTGGTGCTTTGCCATGGACAATGACGCTGCGGTTTGTTTTTCTCGTTGCGTTGCCTTCTGCATGCTAAGCACAACTCCCGTCTCTGAAAAGAAAGAAAGAAAAAAAAAAAGGTTTCTTGCAGCAACTACATTTCTCCAAATTATTTCAGGAGGGCCCCACAACATGGTGTGTCTCCTGCAAAGGTACAGAAAGACTTTGCTCCAGCACCGAGCAGCTCACAGAAGAGCTAACAGACATCTGGCAAAACAAGGAGGGAAAGGCCTAGGTAGTAACTGCAGAGGTGACACATGCAGCCTCCACAGCTCTCTGAAGTCAGTGGATTTTTTTACTTGACACACACAAGTTCTGAGTAACAGCGAACTTTCAGAATGCTTTACTTCACTTTTTGGGGTCAACTTGTTGGAAAAAAATCATGTTAGCATTATCACCTGCAAAATGCATTGATGTTTTAACTTATTTAAATGTGAGCTAAATTATTGAAGCAGTGTCTGGCACCCCCAGAGCTTTGGGGAAAGAGTGTTACCTGTGAGTGGAAGGTGTACACAAACAAGTGAACAGCAGCACTAAATGCAGTTGTAGCTGTCAGAGGTTAGATCATCTTCCAGGTCTGGGAATACAAAGCAACGTAATATGGAGCAATAAAAACTACCCGCGATGGAGGAGGCTTAGGCTGGGCTTTTTAACAAGCTGGGCACGCACAAACCCTTGGGCCCTACGGAATGTGCTCATGAGCGTTGAGGGAGCTGCCTGATGTCACTGCGAGGCCACTCTCAATAACCTTTAGACAGTCACAGCAGAGGGTCCAGAGGACTGGAAGAAAGCAAATGTCATTGGCATCTTCAAGAAGGGCAAGAAGGAGGGATGCAGGGAACTACCGGCTGGTCAGTCTCACCATGATCCCTAGGAAAGTGATGGAGCAAGTTAAGCTGAAAACTGTTTCTGGACATGTTAAACATATCATAGTGATTGGGAGTCATCAACGTGGATTTATGGAGGGGAAATTGTGCGTGACCAACCTGATAAAACTTCTGCAACAAAATGATTGGCTCAGTGGACAAGGGGAAAGCATGGGTGATAACACCTTGACTTTAGGAATGCTTTCAGCACTGTCTCCTATAACGTCCTCATAGACAAAATGATGGGTCTTGTTGCAATTGTCTGTAAGCCTGTAAGAGTGGGGCTCTTTGCTTATTTAGAAAAAAGACCTGAATTTCTTTCCTGAACTGGATGTTCTTTATGTGATCAAGGTCTTTGCCTTACTCCTTTGCTTTGTAAAGTCACTGTTTGCAATGTACGTTACAAACAATCTGAGTTTGCTTCATTTGTGGAAATAGCGGAGGGTTTTGTTACCAATCCTGTGTTATACAAATAAATCTACTGGAGCTTTAGTAAACTGTACATAAAATTGCAATATCCAAACAAGCTGTTAATTCCCAGCCCCAGACAGCTTTGACTCTTCCATTACCCAGCAAGTGGTCTCAGTCATACAGTTATGTCCACACTGAGTGCAGCAACGTGTAACTGCCTTGCTTTGGGCATGGGAATTTGCAAAGCCACCTCGGATGCCTACCGGAAGGGTTTGTGCCTCCTACTATATGGAGCAAAAAGATGCCTAAGCTGATCCACAGGAAACACTAAGATGTCTGGGTGCCTCCTGCCTCCACCCCACACCAACCTGCTCCCAGACAGCCTCCTGGGTAACAGAAGGATTTGCAGCAGAAGTACTGGCCTGCACTCCTACAGTCAAACATCCCTTTAGACACAGCCAGCTGACTTGCTCAAATTTCTCCAAAACTTCTGAAGGTCATGGGCAGGATGCCTCCTTTGAAATTCATTCTTCTTCTGTAGCGATGTGGCGGCCTCTGACCTTCAGCAAGATGCTTTGTCCCCATTTTACCATGGTTTATAATCTCATCATGAAGGTGTGCTCCTGGGAAGTATCTGCTATGGATTTGTACCCCCTCAAGCCTCAAGAATTGAACCCAGGTTCCCCAGTGACGAGGGAAGGGCTCATTTCTCAGGCAGAAGGTTAGCACTGCTCCCTGGGGTCCCCCTCACTCACCTTAACCCAGCACAGCACAGTGACCCCCACACAGGGGGTCTAGCGACTTCTTCCTGCAGCCTGAAAGGTAGAGAGAAACTGCTTTACTGTTGAATATTTACCCCCTCAGCATCAAAGCTACTTAAGATGAAGGTTCCCCACCAGCTTCAAACATCCTGAAAGAGAAAACGAAACCTGATGGGGCAGATAACCTTCTCAAATGCATTGGTGCTATACCCCAATGCCAGCTCATGGGTCTGTAAATGGCACCAAGGGCACAAGGCTGCTTTCGGTAGGACAGCAATGGTTTCCTTCTGCTGAACTCACGAGGAGCTGCTTTCCAGCCCTGCTGATGGATGCACCATGCCGTGTGCACTTCCCAGGGGGAAGTAAACCAGTAGCAACCTTTTATTTTGGTCAAGAAAAGCTCTCTCAGTTAAAATTGCTGATTTCTCTTTGGCGGAGGCAGTATTTCTGCTTCAGACTCCAGAGCTGCTGGAAAGACTTTAATTCCCAAATGAGGTGTTTTAAGGCCAAAGTCTCATTTTGTTTACACAGGCTGGGATCAGTGATGAGCCTTGAGAAGGTCAAGGCAAAGTTTAGCCAATGACTTGGGGTTAATTCTTTTTAAAAAAGAGGATCAGTTTTGTATTTATTCTTACATCCTCAATGTATTTTGGAGTCAGGCTGCACATACTTAGTTTTAAGCTGCCTGGGATCCCCACGTTAGCTGCTCTCTCAGCCATTTGGGGTAGTTTGTGTGCTGACCTTCACAGCCAGCATGGCAGCACTTTGGGGAAGGTTTGGGACTTTCTGAAAATGCCAGCACTCTGAGAAAACAATTTTCAAATCGGTGACAATCTAGGTGTTTTCAGCTCCTCTCACCCCCAAGACACAAACAGGTGCCTGAGATACCTGGGTCTGAGCAGACCATTGCTTTTAATTCGCCATGACTTGCAACACACCCCATGCTGGCCATACCCAGCTCCGAGAAGGCTGTTAACCTGTCCTGAGCCACTAGTTTCACCTGTGCACACAATCTGGGCTGGCTCTGTGCAGCAAACAGTCCAGGCAGCAGCAAACCCAGGCTCTGAAGCTACCACTGGGCAGGAGCAGCGTATACTCACTCACTGGCTCTTCATGGTGGTAATTAATTTTTATGAATGAGGGCGAGGGAAAGGGTGTTAGAAACAGATTGATTATAATCCGCTTTCAATTAAAATGTTTGAACCATAATTTAAACTAAAAATATCCTATTACTTATCTTTCCCATTTCATGGGCACTAAGGCAGCAGATGATAATGTAACTAATGATCTGATTGTCACCAGCTTTTACAATGAAGTGCAGCTGGGCGCTGATCAGATTATGCCATCAATCAAAGCCCCCTGCAGTGCTCCCTCGTCAGCAGAGCTCTGCGCAGGGTGCTGTGTGCCTGCACCAGCTCCCTCCCAGCTATAACTTTCATTTTCTCTCCCCAACATAACGAGATCCCATGAGGGCAGCAAAAGTTAGGCTGCAGATGGGTGCAGTTTGATGATCTACTGGTCATTGTTATAATATTTCAGGGATGATTTTGCTGGGAGGTGGCTATTTTGTGGCTTTAACCTGCCAGTAAATCGTATTTCTCATAACAGAGTTACTGACCAAAGAAGGGTCCTGAAACCGGGTCCTACCACGCTGGCTCTGACATGAAGAGGACAATAAGGTGGTGTCTGGATTAACAGGAGGCTGAGGGCCATCAACACACTGTGGTGAAACTGAGCTTGCAGACCTTTCAGGCTGAACTGAAAGATGACTTGGGTGCCTGTGCTCAAGGCGTGATGGCCACCAGGGTGCCTGAGTCAGGCTCTCAAGGACTGGAGCAGGGTGCGTCAGACTTGAGAGAGCCTGTCTCACTGCTGGGATTTGTTTGCAGTGGAACAGAGGGTCTTCATCAGCCCATCCTGTCCCCTCCATGGCTGCCCCACAGCTCCGGATTTGCCCCAGGCACCGGCATTGTTTTCTGGCCACCTTAAAACACTGGGCTCAAATGCACCAACACAGGACCAGCTTCCTGAACAGCTCAAGCGTCCATGCACTGGGGGAAGACAGATCATCTGAAAAAGCTTGTGTCATCACCCACTCTGCCCAGAGCTCCCTCCCTCCCTGTGGCTGCACTCTCCCCCAGAGTTAACTGACAATAAATTAGGCATTGTCCGATTTAACCATTACGATCAAAACCAGCAGAAGGTTAGAAAATGCAGCAGTCCGTTAAGTCCTGTTGACCAAATTACCTTTAGAAGGCCATGCTGCCTTGCTCTTGTGAACAGCCACGTCTCAGCAGACAGGTAGGTGTTTCTTCCCCGTCCTCCCCCAGCCCCAAGCCCAGATGTAACACATCTGATCCCTATGGTTAGAAACACAAAACCAAACTTTAAAAGAAGCCCGAAAGTGATTGCAGAGTCCTGCAAAACAATTCGGTAAATTAAAGCAGTTATAATTACAGAGTGTAATGAGTCCTTGCTCCAATTACTGCATTAGCTTCTGGATCTCAGCCAAATCGGTTTCTTTAATATTCCGGCTCCACAACACAGGCATCATAAATACCAGCCATGAAAATAAGAATGGCAATTAATTTGCCATCAAAGAATCAATAGCAAAAAAAAAAAAAATTTAAACCAAATTACTGATTACAGTCTTTCCTTTCCTAACAGTAAATCATTAGAGTTGGTAAGTATAAGGAACTGTTGTCTCATCAGAGAAAGTGCTCAGTCACAGATGCAGACATTCTGAACTGCTTTTCTTCACTGGCTCAGTATGACAGTCCCGGGAACTAGGCTAATTTGGCTCCACACTCTGCCCCTCCTCTGGGCTAACATAGGGAGGAGAAGCTTCACATTTTCTGTGATCGAAGCAACAGGCTGCAGTGCCTGTGCCATAGCGAGCTGAAATCCTTCACCAGCTGGACCTTGCTAGTACCGAAAAGGGCAAGTCGGCTTCTTGAGAAGCCAGGAAAATCCAGCTCCTGGCTCAGCCCACACAGGAGCCCTGGGGCTGGTTTTGCGGCCGCAGGGCCAGGACCAGCGCCCGATGCCCCCGGCCCCGAGCAGAGCCCAGCCCTGGCAGCCGGGAGCGGGCCCTGCGCTGGGCCTGGGTACGTCTGGGCCCTTGCCCCAGCACAGCCCAAGGGCAGCAGGGTGCAAAACACCCCCCAGCTTGCCACCTGGGGCCACCGCAAAGCTCCAAACAACCCGTTTGGTCTGGGGGAGCGCACTGGTCTGCCTGAGCGCCCCCAGGGCTGTGCTCGTATTGGCAGCTGGAAAGGTGGTGATAACACACCAGGGTCTTGGCTCCTGCGTTCACAGCATCACGGCTGTCTGTAAACCCTTCCCCCTCACCAGCAGCCTGGGGGTGGGCAAGATCTCGGGAGGGGACACAGCCGGGACAGCTGACACAAACTCACCACATACCACATGGCATCTGCTCAGACCTAAAAGCTACGAGAAAGGAGGAGGAAGGGGGGACATTTGTTATTTACAACGTTGGCCTTCTGGAGCAACCACTACACGTACTGAAGCCCTGCTTCCTGGGAAGTGGCTGAACATCGCCCGATGATGGGAAGTAGAGAATAACGTCTTTTGTTTTCCTTTGCTCCCACACACATGACCTTTGCTATTGCTTTATTAAACTGCCTTTATCTTGACCCACAACTTTTTTACATATTATTTTCTTACCCCCTGTTCTGTTGAGGAGGGGAGTGATAAGAGCAGCTTGGTGGGCACCTGCCACCCAGCCTAGGTCAACCCACCTAGTTTTTGGCATCTCCCTGGCAGACAGGGACTACCCATGTTCTCAGCTTTTAATGTTGCAGAGACGAGCTTTTTTGATACTAAATTCTATTCAGATGCCCCTCGAGGAGGAGTTTTCAGTCAGAGAAGTCTCTTACCACAACTTCCACTGTTACAATTCACTCTCTCAGTAGCAGACACAATTTTTCTCAGCCAAACTTGACAACAGTTTCCTTTTGCCTTTCTCCAGGCAAATGTTTTCCCAGGTACACAGACCAGTAAATCAGTTTTCTGGTCTATTAATACCTAGGGGCTGCATTCTTCTGGGGAGCTGCCAAACCACTCATGAAAGAGCCCTGAAGCATTAGCTGAACCTATCAGGTTCCCCACAAGCTGAGCAGGCTTCAACTCCATGACTTGAAGCATGCCTTTACTTCCATGAAATTCAGACCTGTGACATCAGGAAAAGGAGGGGGAAAAGCAGCAGCTGCCCCTAAAGAGGGAGTAACTCAAAGTAGGAAGAGAAATATGCACATACTAAAATGTAATTAAATATCGTTGTTCATAGTGTACGCTTTCCCTTACCGCTTGGAAAACCTCCAAGTATACTGAACCCATTCATTTACAAAACAAACAACCCAGCCTTGTTAGCACATCCTGCAGAATTACTTAATTTACATAATGTAGGCCATCTACTGCAGATTTAGCTATTGCAAGTTGTCCTCATTCAAGATGCTGCAGCGTTATGTGCATCATTTTTATCCACATTTGGAATTGTATTTTGTTTGTGGCATAAAGGCAACAGAACATTTTCTACCACTACTATTGTTAGCAGTGCTTTAATCATGATACTTTGAAACCTAAACCTGACTTGGAGCAGTTCACAAAAGGTCACTCTCAGAAAACTTATGGAAAGTTGGCATCTGTGCAGCCCTTTACATACATCGACACACGGCACAGAATGTTTTTTAATTGAGTTAGAAGCCCATCATTCAACGTTCAGTCACAAGGCTGGTGAAAAGCAAGTGACCTCTACCATATATAATGCATTAGCTAATTAAACTGAATTTCCCAGAGTCTTTGAAAAGAGGCGGCAGTGTCAACTTCTGTGCTCTGCACAAGACAAAGAGGGAAGAGGGGAACACCACTCTAAACACAAAGCTCATTCAGCGTTCAGTGCTCCAAACAGGCTTTACGATTTCTTACAGGGAGCTGTCAGAGAAGAAAACATTTTTGGGAGACTCCACTTCCTTCAGCACACCGAGTAAAATCCTTAACCTTTGACTTTTCCTCAGACCGCACTAACTTGACACGGAAGGGAAGACAACATCGCTTGGTTGAATTGGTCTGGACTGACCTGCAGTATTTCATGCAGCTGCAATTTCTGACTGCCTTAACTACTGCTCAGTCTGACCAGCCATCCATTTTCTAACTGAAAAATAACAACTAAAACCACATGTCCTTTCTGATCACCAGTTTTCTTCTTGGTACCAGACTCACCGCTGGTATTGTTTCACCATCCCATTTTCTTTTTTGCCCTGTGTGACTGGCTTCGGGGCAACCACATGTTGCACAGCTGATGAACCTTTCAGCAACTTCGAAACTAGCTATCGTAACACTACCGCCTACTATTTTATGCCAACTTACTCTTTGAAAAAGTCCTACCTGTGATATCTCCCATCAGTATCCAAGACGGCTAACAGGAACACCTGCTTAAAAAAGCATCAGGGACTTTGCAAGCAACTCTGCTCTAAACCCCTTTCACTGTACTGAAATAGTATTTTTGCTACTAAGGGTCTGTTCTCTTAAAAAAAAAAAAATCGATGCCAGGAAGAGAGCTAAGTCAGCTGGTATTCAGGCAGAACTACAGGAGCACTGAAGGGAAACTGGGGTGGGTATTGGGAAGATCTTTCACTACTCCTTTGTCTCCTGCCCCTAGTCCAGCTTCGGTCACTTATGTCACGTGCCAGATATTGGACAAACAAGAACCATGAAGAAATCACTTTTGTAACAAAATTTATTTTTGCTCTGTGGATACAAATCCCAAACATCAACAAAGAAATTCCAGTGGAAAAATACCAGTCATTAACAATGAAAACTTTTATTATTATTTAATAAATAGAACTTTGGCATTCAAAATTCTAGCTGTAAACCCTACTTTAAAAAAAATTACAAAAAGAGGCAAGAACAACAAGCCTAAAGCTGAGCCAGCCAGTGGCTCTTTTACTTTTTACAATGAACAAACACATTGTGATTAAGTCATGACAACTCTATTTACATATGAGGTATTCTGAGCGGTTCAAAAATTGAACCCAATTTACAAAACTACCAGTCTTCAGGGACTGATCCAGTACATATGTCAGCTGTGCTTTTAAAAGATAGCTCCAGACACTCCTCCCCACTGAACTAATGATATACTGTAATTAATATACACATTGTGATGAGATTCCAGCTCACGCTTCATATGGAAAAAAGCTGCATACTATGACCAGCCTAACATTCCAAGTGTGCACCTAGTACCTAGTTTAAGTAATTCTGTTTCTAGATGACATGCAAGAGTCCTTACTACAAAAGCTTATTAACAAAATATCAGCAGGTAAGAAGAAAACAAGGTGCAGTCATCAGCATCCTAACAACTTACAGGGGAATATACACTTAGGTCAGGCAAAAAAGGCACAAAGGTATGCAGCTGTGGAATTAATATTGCTAATGAGCTACCAGAATAAAACATTCCTTTAGATAACCACCATTGATTTGTCTGCAGTCTAAGAATGCAGATTATTCAGAAGATCTTTTCCCTGCTCATGACAGAACTAGTCACATCAATGAAAAGAGCCCAATTATACCTCCAACTCCACCTGTGTAACATCATTGACGAGGACAAGGGAAATTGGAGCAAATTATGCCCATGCAGTGTGCTGTTGCTGCCCATGCTAGGGCAGCAGGTTGCAGAGTAAGGGTTCTTTTCCTTGTGCTCTTACCCTGAAAGAAAAACATCCAAAAAAACGTCTGACACAAGAGGCGGGCAGTGAGGGCAAAGGAAGGAAGGAAACCTTTTGAAGTTAAAAGGAAGACATTTCAGCTCCTGTAATGACCTCAGGGTCACCAGCAGTTTCAATTGCTGGAGCCCGAGTGGGTGGTTACAGCAATCTCCACAATTTCACACAACCATCACACTACGAAGCTGCACAGTGGAGGCTAGCAACCTAAATCACATTTACACAAGTGAGCTGTGTTATTTCTATATAGTAAACACATAGCATCATCTATAGCTTGTCTGAAGACAGTTACTTTCCAAGTCTTTTTCAAAATACATTCTTGAATACAGTAGTTACTGTAAATATTTTCTGAAGGACTGTATAAATTCAATCTGAAACTATACAAAAAGTTGCGGTACAAATTTGCTGACAGCCAGAACGGTAGAGTCCCCATTCATTAGCGTTGTTTTTCAGCCCTTGAGATTGTCTAATAGCTACAGCAAAAAGTTGTCATGACTGAATCTAAGCAATTCCAATGTTAACATTCATTAATCAACTCTGTATTAAATATGCTGAATGAGACCACACACACTACATTTTAACCAATTAAACAGTCATGCATATCTTAGACAAAGCTTATTCCATTTAGAGGCATCCAGAAACTGATGCAAATATGTTAATTGCTATTACTACAACAGGCCAAATTTTAAGAAATCAAAGCAAAATACTGTATCACTGTAGATAGTCAACTGGTAGTCCGCATCTTTGGCTCATACATCCATCATCTACCTCCCTACTTTAATTTGACTGAGGCAGATAAACTCAGTTGTTGTTTTTTTAAAATCAAGTGCTTTAAAGTCAACATAAATATTACAGGTTCTGTAATAAAAATATTACAGCGCAAGATTACCACATGGTAATCAAAGTACTACAAGTAAAATGGGACGACCTTCCTGAGGGCCTTTCAGCTAACACTTGAAGAGCTTAAAAGCTCCTGAAGTGCTTTGCAAATATAAATTACTGATCTCAACTCTGCAATACAGTATCGCTATTTAACAGGAGGGACGGTGGAGGCACTCCAGCCACATGACCAGCTTAATAGTTCAAAGTGACCCAAAAAATCTCTTGCTCCTCTCTAATTGCTCTATTAAACTCCTTGTTATTTCTACCAAATTTAGAAAAATGTGTTACTTGGTAATTTTTTTTGTAGGTACAACATTTCCATCTAAGGAATTAATAACATGCAACGTAGGTGTTTCCTCCCTCCCTAATACTTCTAGTTTATCATCTGAAATCCTATTGTTGAATTCTGATACAAGACAGATGCCATAAACTGTAGATTTCACTGCGGGGCCAAACCCAAGGAACTACACACCAAAGGAACGAGCTGAGGCCCTAGTCACAAAAGCCAATACTGTTAGAGGTACAGGAAACTGCCAGCCCATTCCTGAAAAGATCCTTGCTTTCACTTTTGCACTAGTATAAAAGTACACTTCCAAACCTACAAAAAGAGATGAGAAATTTAAAATTAAATAGCCTCATTTTTTGCTGTGAAGTAGAGACACTAGGCAATTTCACTCAAGATTTCACCTAGACACTATTTCAGTGCTCACAGGAGCTGAACCAATCAGATTAACATATCTGAAACCACTATGTAGCAATAATATAAATAGCAACACTATTTTTCACAAATTAGTCCATGTGTAGGTTCAGGATAGAGAAAACTGTCAAATAAATAAGTCCATATAGCTAAAAAAAAAATAGTTCACTAAATTATAAAAACAACATTAATGGTAACTGTAACAATGAACAGAAAGCAAAAGATCACCAAGTTAAAACTGGTAACCAGTCTACCTTGCTATACCATTTTTTTTCTATTAACACAAATATAATCAGAAAACTGAAGACACTAACACTTTTGCCATAAAAATGTTACCCTAGAATTTACTTGGTTCTAACTGCTAAGCTTTTTAAGAGATCCCTGCTGTTATCCACACTACAGGTCAGTTGACTGACTTGCACCTTAGTCTTTTGAAACTTTATTACCATATATAGAAGCATTTAGATTGGAAGAGATCTTTAAGTAACTGATGCTCATATATTTTAACAGTGTGATCTGAGAGTGGTTTTGCTCTTTGCAAGTTTTTGTTTCCTTCAGTTAATTACTGTTTTACACCATGCATAACTGTGCACTGACTTGCAGTGATGTTCCAGGAAATCAGAAGTATTAATGTCATCCGTCCCATGGGGTTGAAACAGCACTGCCAAGTGAAACTCACTGAATAAACTATGGAACACAACCTTATTTTTTTTTTAAATGTAATCGCTTCCCACATCAACAGAAAGATCAAGAATTCCCAGACAACGTGGAAAATTTTGCAGTCCTCAGATAACTGAGTACTTAATACTTCTAAGTGGAAACATTCTGTTCTGAGCCCTGATTTTGCCAAGTGCCAAACACCCGTTTTGTAGCTATGGTAACCATTTTGGTTGAAGTGGTTCACACCCTCATCAGAGGCCTTCATGGACTGAATGGAGACCAGCCACATTTTAAAATGGAGATGACCTAAGGGAAAAATAAGTATGGTACAAACACCAAAATACAGCCTCTGACAGCCACGTACTATGCTGCAGTCTCATGCTTTCCAGCTTCTCTGGGTTTGTCACAGACTTCATACTATTGAAACTTCTTACGGCAATGTGAGAGTGCTTAAAACAATTTGATAGTGCTATATTTTATGGACTTCATTTGCATAAAAGAGTTAAAACTTGGGTTTCTTCTGCTATTGGGCAAACAACATAGACATCCATTACTAAAACCAACATTCTTCCTCTATCAAATTATTTAGGCAACTTGAAGAGCCACTGCTTTTTGTAGTGCTCCAAGATTGTTCCCATTGCAATTTCCAGAGTGAAGTGCAGCTGCAGAAGCCTCTGGCTTGACCACAAACAGTACAGGTCCTTTGACGCTCTGCTCTCATTTCAGAGCACAGATAATGCCATACAAACCTCTGATGAAGGAAGGGACTGAAGAGTAGTAGCAGCACGGCTGTTTTGATGCTCTGATTCCAGAAACGAGGTGAAGTAATAAAATGAGCCCTAATGAAGGAACAGAGTATCCAATTGAATCATTCTTCACAGTTTGTTCCTACATTCAGTAGTTTGGAGAAAAGATTTCTTATAGTTTGTACCACTCTTTAAACGATGGCTCTCCCCCCACCCCCAGACTCCCGAGATTAAATGCAGTCTCAGAGAGATGCATGAGTGGTGCTATTTGCAGTCTTCCGATATGGCTCCTTAATAGAAATGCAAAGACCTGTGACACAGCAGCATTTAGTAAGTCATTTGCTACTAGATGAAATGTTGTCATTGAGTAATGCAATTGTCCCCCATGTCCTGAGCATAACGGTCTGACATTATAGTCCTTAATTCATCAATATCCTTTCGTAACTGACGAACGTCCAACAGCTTCTTTGAAAGGGTTTCTGTGCTGTGGTAATTTTCATTCTCTTCAGCTGAACAGCTCAGCGCTACAGAAAACAACAACCAAGGTTAAAGCTCTAGCAACTGTGTTCTGTGAATACTTCAACTAGTCAGTCCCCTTTGAAATAAGGGGTAGGTCACTTTAATTACAGCGAGACAAATCATGCTTTAGTATGATGACAAGCCAACAAAATGCTGTACTGTGAACAACTTACTGTGTTGTAACTGAACTGTGTTGTAAGTGAACTTAAAATCAATTCAGAGCACATCAGTGCTTCTCTGAAAGACAGGCTTTTCTGTTTACACCAAGACCTGGCCTTGCTAAAGTCTGATGGATCTCAACAGATGGGTAGAATAGCCATTTCCTAGCAATTTTGGAGGTTTCCGTAGCCACTCAGAAAAAGAGGATAGAAAGCCTGGGGAAACGAGGCCATGTAAGATGATGAGATAGCACTAACACTACAGATATGCTGCACTATTCATCCTGCTGGCTGATGACGGTCTCATGGACTTTGAGGCTGGCATACGCTGTGCTCTCCAGTATATCAAGGGGTTACGGTGCAGATGAATCTATGTGGCTCCTGATGAAAAGGACTCTATACTTCTACCTTTCTACCTTGCTGATGGTCCAGATCAGCAACCAGTCTGATTAATTCTAATTAACGTTCAGAAAACAATACAATATGATACAGTCAGGTAAAAAAAAAAAAAAAAAAAGCAACTGTTTATTAAGTTTTTTAAAAGAAAAGATCTAACACAAACTCACTATGCTAAAGCTTTAACTGATTTGCTTTAGGGTGTGCTTCTCATTTCCTGGTTAATTTTAACAGCTTAGTAAGCGCTGCAGACTAGATGTGCCATTAACAGTACTGGAGGTGAAGCTGACTGGCACTAGGCTTATCTAATAGACAGACACCCCCAACCCAGACAGGTACATGTTCAAACAGTGCATGCGTATTCCTACCACTTGACCCTAGGGCTTTGAAACAAAACCACATCATGTAGCCACACCAGGCCTGCTTATGCCTCACCTCTCTTGAAATGAGTTCATACGGTGGAACAGGTTTGCCAGAAAAGTAGACTGCAGCATCCCTCAGGAGGGACAGACACCCGGCTACACACCTTTCTTTTCTAGTGGGGTGAACAAACCTGTGATTCAGTCCATATGACAAGGACCTGTTGTAGTCATATGCATTTAGTGGCCCAGGCGCACTAAAAGCCCAACTTTTCCAGAGAGCTCCAGGAGTAGAGTTCACAAACAACTGCTTCAGTTGCACAGCAAGCGGGGACACTGGCCTGTCCAGCTGGCAAGTTCTAGCACCACTTAACTAAACCGTTACACCCCTATGTCAAAACATTAATAAGCACTGGAATGACAACATTACTTACATCTGATTCCCAGCAGTAAGGAAAGGTTAGGTTCCTTGCCCTGAGCTCTCTGAGTAAGAATACTGCACAGTGCTTTCAAGTCAAACAAGCAATGGGACATTTCCTTGAATAACTGGTCTGCTATAGGCATCTTCTCAGATACTGGCTGCCTGGACTGCTCCACCTGCCGCATCTGCTCCTTCAGGCAGGCATTCTCTTCCATCAGTCTTTGGTTCTTTGTGAAAAGTAAATGGGAAAAAAGGGGAAAGTTAGTCTGAAGTGTGCACTGTAGCAGAAAATTTCCTGTTTCAAACCACAAACAATATAATTAAAAATAATTCATTTCCATACATACCATAAATATTTCGGTACCCCTCCAAAGAATAGCAGATAGCCATGTAAAAGCTTTCTGTTTCATGCTACCACAGCTTTGTGGCCTTTACCCTTGAAGTTCTCACTTCTTGAGGTAGGGATGGTATGTCTGCACAGCAGCCAGCACAGTCAAGTATGTAATATAGCGCATAAAGCCCTAGCAGGGGACCTTATAATCATTCTATAAGCTTCTTCCCAGATCGTGTTATTAGGTTAGTGGAGTTTGTACTTACTTCAGTGACAGTTTTATTTAACTGCTCTATATTCTTTTCTTTTTCTTCAAGCTCACTTGTCATCTTCTGAACTATCAGCTTTTCTTGCACAAGCTTCTCTTGCATAGACTAAAGTGAAGGAAAACACAGGTAATGATTTTAAATTTTCACACTTTATATTAGCACTGACCAAAAAAAAAAAAAAAAGTATCCTCTGTAGATTTCTACGTTTCAGTTATTTACTGCTTTTGTATTAATTCTTCATTTTTTGTTTTCTACCATGTTCCACCTGGTAATATTCAGCTGGGCCCCAACAACTCTCTGTACACTAACACAACTATTCTAAGTTATCAGTGAACCCTTTGAATAAGCAGTACCTGTTCAGAAGCAAGAAGACTGTATGTATGCAAAACCTTACTCATATACGGAATGCATGAAGCCTAAAATAACCATGCAATATTGTTTAACCAAACAATTCCACTTGAAATAGCAGCAGATTAATGACAACTAAGCTTCATTTGTGCAATTCCAAGTTGTAACTGAAGAATTTTTTGGCCTCTACTTTCCACAAAGACTATGGCAGGACTTCCTACAACCTTTTGTAACACAGAATTCATCACACTTCTATACAGCTGAGAAGAAAGCCTTTGGTAATCGATACATAGCAGCAACCTCTTAAAAACCATTCACACACAAGGTAAAACAGACTGTCTATACAACTCTACTGAAAAAAAACAACTACTGCAGGAAAAAACCCCAAACGAAAAAACCCTTATTTGTAGTTTATAGCACCATTTTTAACAGATACATTAATTACTCTTTTCAGTAACGTAAACAAAAAATTCCTAGGATGCTGTTGTACTTAAATATTGGAGCTTTCCATGACTGACTTCCAGATCAGTCACAACCAGCAACAAACAAACAACTGCTGGAATGTGGAACCAACTGCTGTCAATTCCTCAGTCTTCATTGACAGAATTGAAACTGAGAAATCATGAAATAATTCCAAAGTAGATTTTTTGGGGTTAATTCAGCCTGTCTTTTTGTTAAAAGCACTCATATTTATTCCACTATTTGGTGTTTAGATCTGTAGATGTGTCTTTCAAGGTCATCTGGCAGAATTCAGAAAGAGGAATATTCAAACCGCGATATCTGAATACTAATAACAACAAATAGTGATTACATAAACCCCTGATGCTTTCATGAAGAAAAAAATAATCCTGTTTTGTCATTAATGGTATTATTCACAAATCCAATGCTGTGCTAGCACAGTGCATATCAAGTGTCCTCTCCATCCCTAGCTCAGCATGTTGATACATAAAACCTGTTACCCAATTTCAATTATAAGATGCAAATCCGATCCCACCATGCTCAAAATACAGCTGGAGCACTGGTAACAACAGTGCATGTCTTGGCAGAGTTTTGACTATAACCTTTCACAAAGTGGGAACAGACCATGATGGGCAGAAGCAGCATTTCACACACCAATGGCTCTCAATTTATGGAATGACACTGTCCCCAAGAAGAATGTTTTTATTTGGCTGTCTGCAGGAACAGTCCTAAAGATTTTTTCTTCCAAAGGAGAGAACTCCCTCACAGAGAATTCTATATGGTAGCTTAAATGAAATGCTATAGGAAGATCATAAGTCTCTCTTTAGTAAAAGATACGTTTAAATTGCTGCACTATGACTCTGCAGCCTTAACCAAAGACACAAAAAAACCCAAGCTCCCCACTTAACAGAACCACAGTAAATTGTGTCAAGGTATGTTGGTCTGGAGGTCTTAGGAAAACAATTTAGGTTTGGAAAAGAAGCCAAATTTACTCTTGTAAGAGCTGCTCCTAAGATGTACGAAGAGTAGAACTTTCAGGGTACCAGTACTTTGGAATTGTAGCACATAGGAGACCTACTATTTACCATGTACATCACCTACAGAGTGGACGAGAAGCCATTTAATTGATTTACCAGGTATAAGAATTTTTAGTGCTGACGAGAAGGCAGGGAGTAACGAGAAGCAAGGCAGGGCTGAGACTGAGCAGAGTTTTTAATGGCCTGGCCACTCACTGGAGGTGTGCAGCCTTGACAAAATTTCCCAACACATTCAGCTCAATGCTGCACAAACGGTGAGAAAAGTCAGTACTTTGTCATACCCTTTGCAAACCTGGAAAACAACGGTGCTAAAATTTACACACTTAATATGGACTAAAAAACCCCAGACTTTCATTAAGTAATAAGAATCAGCAGACAGAACCCAGAAACGACTACTTGTTTTTAAAACCATTTTCAAACACTTGACTCGTTTCTCAGTTCACCCATATCGTGCCCCTCAAAAGGAAGTGCTGAAATAACTCGCATCCTGAAGATAAGCCATGTGAGAAAGCACAGCTTCACACTCCAGTGGGAGGAAAGGGAGGAAGAAAGAGGGCCCTGCCTCATGTAAAAGGAAACACCCTGGGCCAGGAGAGGGCAGGAAATGGCCCTGCTTCAGGCATTTCCTTTGGCATGCTTGCAGAGGAGCAGAACCTGCAGTAGTGTTGAACAGTTTTACTCTTGTTTCTTAAAAACAGCATCTACTGAGGAAAATGGACATACTGGGTTATACTGAAGGTCCCTCTAGCTCTGTCTGTGGCAGCAGCCAAACAGAAGATGCTTAGGAAGGAGGAGGAGAACAGGGCGATGTAGGTACCCAAAAAACCCTCCCAGCTCCCAAGTATCTCCAAATCTTAGTAGTCTTCTATGATGAGCAAGCTCAGGGACAGCCACAGCCCCAGTTACCACACATACATTAGTACTAGTATTAATTTCATATCCCACGTCAATGGCAGACATTAAAGGTTTGACAGTGCAACCTTCCTGAGGGTGGGGAACACAGGTTCAGAAATACTCCCTTCTGCAGTGCATTTTCAGAACTACACCTCCCATTAGATTTACATTTACTCCAAATGCAACTTCTAGAATATTCAAATGATGTGCATGTGTTCGATTCATGATTTGCACCATTTAACAGGACCTACTAGAAATGAAAATCAGTATTTCTAAAAGATACGCCTAACATCTATCATTGCCTGCTACCCTAATCTTAAAGCTCAGAAAAAGCATGTGTGCTTACCAGCTTGGCTGAGCTATGATTTCCCAGTTGCTCACAGTGATACGAGTCCTCCGTACTTTACCCTTAATTTTTCCATATGCTTTCCAAAGTTACAATTTGGTGGCATTACTCCCAGCCTGGCACAGTTTGTGTTTATTGTGACTGACAAGATTGAGAGACGTACTATGGGTAACACAAGCATTGCACAATCTAACTTAACTTCTACTGTCTTTTTTTGTACCAAAAAAATGTTAATTTTGTGATATCTAAATTAATCACGTAAATACAGATTTTTTTGAAATACCATTCCCATCTATGATTTTCCTCTTTCTGAAGATGTACTATATATGCAGCATGACATCTCATCAAGACCAACCAGACTTTTAATCCCTCATATTCGGAATAAACCAACCAAGCAAAACCATACAAGGACGATCTAAATCATTCCACCACAATAATGAGCAAATAGAAACTAGTGCTGCTTCATACACTGCTGTCTGAAACAGAATTTGTTTTCAGCTTGCAAGTTAAAAACAATGAACTGAAATAAATTCTCAAGCATAAGTTTATAACGTGGCAGAAGACAGGGACTAAAATGAGATTTTCTGCATTGAAGATAAATTATATCTCACTGCTGATAAGGGATTTCCATTTCTAATGAACTGTTTTTCAGTGTTTCCCAAGGAACAAATGTTGAAGGTCAGGGTGATCAAGGATACAAAGAAGCTTCTGTAGTCTGCAAGTAATTGGAGAGCTAATACCATTTTCGAATCTGACTTTCTGTCCTTATATATAATACCTCGAAAGAGGAAAAGTAAGAGAAAGCCCTGGAGAACAGAACACTACTCTGTTCACTTACTGTCACAACTACTCAGCCGATCCCAGTCTCAGCTCCCTAAAGTCACTTCAGACTAAGCACACAAAACAGCCATCTGTATAAATGTGCACAAAGTCTCAAGATAAAGGTGATGGTGAGAAAAAGATCAGGAAGTTTAGGAAATATGAAAAGATTTAGGTTGGTGATGATACATTTAGGTAAGTTCTGTCTATTTCTTATAAGCACAACATCAATGTAGTATGTATGTAAATAATCTTAACTAAACTGAGGGACAGAGACCCTCAGAAAGGTTATGGAGTTCAATTTGAACTTTTTTGTTTTTCATTACTAAATACCCGAAACAACATTTGCCTGTGGTGTCACCATTTTTGCATATATAACAGACTGCTCCATAAAACCATTTCAATTTGAAGAATTTTGTCTTCTTCAAACCTAGAAAAGTTTAAATGATTTTGGTTTTCATTTAACAGATGTATGTTACGTTGCAACTTAAATTCCTCTACTGATGTATTTAATACACTGTAATTTAATCAAGAAAAAATATGGTTGTTGACAGGAATCAGGTCTGCTATTTACCTGCATGGTAGAGAAAGGAAGCATTTTAACGGTGGAGGGCAACTTACTTTCAAGAGCAAATAAGCAAACTTGGCTCTACGGTGCAAAGGAGAAATAAGAAAGCACATTCTCTTAGCAAGGTTTATGCAAACAGTTTTGCATCTCTTCACTATTTGGATTCTAGCTCCATAGAGTGCTCCCTTTCACTTCGGAAGACGCAGGCATTCAGCCAATTATTTACTACCATTCTGTTGCTCTTCCAAACCTAACATACACAGAGTTACAGCACGAGCACCCTCCTCACTCTCAAGGAACAACCCTGTAACTTCAGTCTTTCTGGAGGACAAGGAAGCAAAAAATGTGGAGACAAATGCCAATCTAGAAGAAGAATGCAGAAACTGGAATTTATTGAATTTGGCTTCATTATTTGGTGAAAACAGACGTTTGTTTTTTTAAATTCTCATCTTTTTCTAAAGCAGGTCACACCTTCTTCCCTGTAACCTGTGTAATGTTTTCTCCACAACAAACACTGGTCACTAAGTAACTTTCAAGTCTCAGGAGCCTGTGTGTTAATCTCATGAGCTGCAACTGACGCCTAGCTGACAACATCTGCTTTCTTGAAAAAGCCTTGGCCTCAAGCTAAATGCCCAAGACCTGCCGAGAGAGTTAAGATATCTGAGTAAGTGATGTGTCAGAAACCAGCTGAACAACCACCTGCTTAAGCGGTGCAAAATGCTATGGTTTAGAAAGGCACCTGTCACTACTAAGGATCTGAGCATGAAACTCCTCATCTGTATCACTTTCTGTACTCTGATCATCTGAACCCCAAAGTTGGATGGGAGGCTTTACCGTTACAGAGGCAGAGCTCACACTTGGAACAGGTAGTTCTGATAGGAAATCCACTAGACCAGCACAATAATGATGCCAGATGGCAACAGATTTCCACTTTATGATGAGCACCAGCCAACTGCTAAACCATACAAACATCCATAATGACAGGTCAGCTGCAGGATATAAGTTCTTGGCATTTCTATCATAGCCTCCAATACGGGAAGACAAAAGGACAAAATTCAACTTCAGTAATGTTACCTTTACGAACCAGAAGTGTATGGAGTAAATAACAGAACATACAACTCTTCCTTACCTGTACGTCTAAAATCAGTCCAGCAATCTGATTTTGTTGATTGTCTATGACCTAGAATATAAAATTGAGTAATTTAAAATGCTTGAATCTCTTCAGATCCTTTTTTAAAAATCAGCTTACATCTGTGTCATCACAGATTCTAAATGGAATCTTTGAAAACATAAAAGACAAGACAGAGAGTTTAACTCTGATAAAACAGGAAATTTATGCAAAATAAATGTACTGAACAGAAACGGACAGGTATTGAAAAATCTGAATTAGCAACAAATGTGTAATTCTTTAGTGAGATTCTTTATTTTACTTTAGATGTAAGCAATGCAGGACTCAAGGTTGAAGATGCTACCAACAGATCATTTGCAGACTAACCTTACTGGCTTTCTCATTCTTCTCTTTGAGACATTCATTCTCACTCTGAAGCTGTTTTGTGTCCAACATGGGAAGGCGAATACCATCTTCCAGGCATTTTTCAACTTTCTGTTGTAAACTGCCATTCAACATGAAAGAAGAATTAAGTGTGCTGACAGAAACAGAAAGGCTGTGTGTTCTAGTGAAAAATTAGAAAGCTGCACCATCTTCCAACCAGAACTGTAAAACCACACCTAGCAGAATCCAGCCTTATGAATGAGCAAACTGACAGTGGATGAATAGTCCAAAAATCCAAACTACTGTAGCTACCGTGGCACTGACAAGAACAGATTCACGCAGGAATGGATTTATGGGCCACATTCTGTGCTGCATCTCCCAAAAAGGCACAGCTCCAGCAGTACAGTGTAGGGGGAAGGGGCAGAGAGGAGCAAAGAAAAGCTTTGTGGTGTTCAGTGCTGCTCTGTGCTACTGTGGGAGGCAAAGCCAGCACCAGCATAGATCAGGAGTCTTCAAACATCTCAAAATTACAGGAGCTTTAAAATCAGACTCTCTCACTAGGGTA
Source organism: Falco biarmicus (assembly GCF_023638135.1). Classification (NCBI taxonomy): domain Eukaryota; kingdom Metazoa; phylum Chordata; class Aves; order Falconiformes; family Falconidae; genus Falco; species Falco biarmicus. The sequence goes on along the minus strand of NC_079293.1, from coordinate 61,343,882 downwards.
CATATAACTCAAAGTACAGTCAAACTGGAGGCTGCAGCCAGTACTGGTGGCCTATCCTTCACACCCTCTGTGACTTACAAGGGTGAGCACAAAGCCGCTCCTGCCAGCTGCTCCCACACAAGGGCATGACCTTCAGACCCTCTGTAGCTCAACTCAAGCTCCTAGGTGTAGCTAGAGCCTTTGCCTGCTCACCTTCTCTCAGAAAGGAAATACATTTTATCAGTGTTAGCCTTGCTGTCTGATTTAGAAACCAGAGGCCACCTCAACTATTTGTAGGCTTTCAGAAAAGACAAATGATCTGCCTCTAGATTATGAGCGCATGAAGAAAAAAAGGCTTTCATTGCTAAGATGGAAACAATGCGTCAACAATTTGTCTGGCAAGGTGTCCCAACCAGCTTGCCTTTCGTCATGGAAACACTTTCAGACTCCTGTGGCATGCACCTTTACGCAATGGAGGGACAGTGAACTGTAGTAACATCCACATAAATTATTAAAAGTGATTCCCCCCTGCTTCCCCCTTCCCCTGTTTAAGTAGATCCCCTAATCTAAGGTACCATAGTAACAATGCCTCCAAGTCTCATCTGGAACCTTCTCATGGATATCTGTCCAATTTGTTTTTTCATAGTTATGCAAGTACAATGACAACAGATTAACTAGAGCTAAATCTCCCTGTAAATACCCCCCGCTCTCAGGGAAAAGGTAAGAAACAGCTACAATTTATTTAAATCTTTGACCCTTTCCTAATATAACCATCAGCCAATATGCAGGGAGCTTTTCCACAGCTTGTGACAGGATTAGTTATCAAATAGGAGCGCTGGCAGCTTCTATACAATGCCCCTTTCCTGCACATTTTTATTCTACCCTCTACTCAGTAGCAGGCTATGATGCCATTGCAGTGGTGTCCCACATCTTTAAAGAAAGATAGTGAAGAATGTCCTAGGCAGACTCTTCCCTGTGGTATTACTTGTAACTTGATACAAAACAAAATCTTGTTGGATTTTCTATTGCATTACTTTGTCACTCTGCATAGCAATATATTTATGCCATGAAAATCTATTACAATGCTAATGATTTAAGAGTTCAAATAGCATTAGGTCTTGACATCAGGTGGCAAAAGACACCCATTTCAGGACACAGCCCAAGCAGCTGTTCATACCTCTGTACTGTTGTGACCAGATCTTTTTCTTTTTTCTTCTGACACACCAGCTGCAATTCTCTCTCTCTGCATTGCGATTGGGCCTCTCCGAGCTTCTTATCTAACTCAGTCATAGTTTCTTGAAGTTGCTTGTTCTTCTCTTCTAGAATTTGCAGCTAACACAAGTTACATTAGTCAGACACAATGTCACGTTAGCAGAAGGCCTTGTGGCAGGCCACAGCCTTGCAGTTACCTTCTGTATAATCTTAGACCCATCTCACTTACTGAGTATGGGAATCCCTAATAGCAACAGTACTTTCTAAAACACGGAAATACTCATCTTCCTAAACAGATGGGAAAAAAAAAAGTATGTTGAAACAGTAAAAGATTTGACAACAGCTATTGGGGAGCTTACTTGTATTGTTAAAGTGTAAACAAACTCCCTTTACTTTACCTGTTTGGTCTGCCTTTCTATATCATCCAGTGTTGGTAGGTCAGATAGGTATTTTTCTAAGGTTTCAATCCGTCTTTGTTTTTCTTTGTTTTGCTCAGACTCCTTCTGGCATTTCTTCTTCAGGCTATTAATATATCGGTCTCTAGTTTTAAGCTAGAAGGAAGTAAGAGTACACGTTTTATGATTACAGTGAAAAAATAAACCTGCTTGGAAGCAACGGCTGGTCACTCTTTGGTAATTGTACTCTCTACTGCATGAAAGGGTTGGTTATTGCAGAAAACAAACCCAAAGAATGATTAACCCCAGCAGCTCCAAGTCACAGACCCACACATGACCTCAAACCACAGTTGCTTCACCTCTGCCCAGAACACTCCATGTGCCTTGCGAACCGAAAACACAAACAGTTCAACAGCTAAAATATTCTTAGTTTTTTCACCAATGCAGATATTCATATGCAAAAAATGGTCAGGAAATATTTCAGTCCATCCTCTTCCTCTGGCCTAGGAAAACAACTTAAAACACAGGGACCAAGAACTTAATGCAGCAAGAACTGGTAACCCTGACTGATGCAGTCTGACAATTACATCAGAACAGAATAGTGATTTTCTTAAATGCCTTTCTACAGGCATCTTAATTGTCATCGGCCTGCAAAAAGTTTTTTATATTGTGTTATCTTTGCTTGCATTCCTGTACTTGCTTTGCTTTATTATCTAGGTCAAAAAAGCAGGAAGGAAAGTGGGGTGGGGGGGAGGGGGGAAGAGTATTTTCCAGTCATAGTCCAGTTTAATAAAAACAGCATCTCTATTGCTTGAAGCAAGGTGTACTAATTCACAGATAACAAACACTTGTCACAAGAGTAAATGCTAAATGTTCTTTTATTACAGTGCTACAGACATCCACCTCACAGAGAAATAAATGTGTAACACTGTCAATGTCAGAGTTCAGTAACAGCCTGCCGAAAAGTTTAAGTAAATAACACCTGGAAAGTTTTTCCAGAGAAAGCTTTCTATGTGAGCCACAAAACTAAGGACTGCCAAAAGGCCAGAAATCTTCGTATCTTTTATTTTATCGAGACCTCAAAACTGAACAAAGCTTTCAGGCTGCTTTAAAATCTTTCTGATTAGACAAAGCCCAAGTAAACTCCACGTTCAGTAAGGCAGAACTGCAACTCAGCCATGGTCTTTTGCCACAATGTGCTTCAGAACCACATACTCGCCCCACCACCCCAACCCTTAAGGCAGTGATACAAATACACACGTAAGCCAGTGCTGCACAGTAACAATTCCCAGGAGTCTGACCATTAATTAAATGCATCCCTCCTCTCTGTTTCTCACATACCACTAAGGATGACAAGCTGACCAGTCAGAATACTCCCATACTTGTGCAATAAAGATTACATGGTTTCCAAATCTTCTTGTCCTGCATATATACCATAGGGGATTTCCCCTCCTGCAAACTCTCCTTCGAATAGCTACTGTGTTTGCCTTGGGATTCCTCCTGCCCTCTCTAAATCTCTAAATCCCCAGCATCCCTTCAAGGACTCTTTCCACTTTCTGTCACCCGAGATGGGAAGAAAAAAAAAAAAAAAAAAGTGTTTTGGTTTATTTTCCATTCACACTTGCTGACTCTGCAGAAGGGAAAACAAGCTTCTAATCTGTTTTGTTTTGTGGTTTGGTTTTTGTTGGGTTTTTTTGTTGGTTTTTTTTTTTTTTTTTTAGATTTCCTCCTTCATACACACACTGCTGATGGCTTTGCTGGGGCAGGAAAAAAATGGAAAGCACTCAAAAGCACTCACCTCTTAGCAACTAAATGTTAAAAGTAAGGCCACAGAAAAGAACACTACTACAAGCTGTCAGCAGTATCTTACAGGAATCCTTCGCAATTACCCAGAGCAGAGGGAGAAGGAGCAGCCAGCAGGGTAAGTATGGGTGTCTGAACTGAAGCATTTCCAGCCCAGCAGCCCAATTTCCAGATGAATGTCTTGGAATTGAAGTGAGGGCTACAAAATCTGCAGCCAAGAGGCACATTCATGTCTGGCATAAAGAAAAGGAAGAACCTAGGCATTCATGGCATGGACGCTGGTGGGGAGTAATGCAGTATCTACCTTAGCAGGCTCCCTCAGCTAGGAAGCTGTGAGGAGCTACCACAATTACTGGCCAGCCATAACAGGGAAGCTTTTTCAGGCTTTTGAAATTTTAGTGCCAGTTACAGAGCTCTCAATCACCTCAGTCCTACACTGACTACACGTGGAACCTAGGGAAAAAAACCCTCTTCAGGCACCAGAATTATTCACACAGCACAGCTCCTTCCTCCCTCTACAGTCATTCCTCAAACTGCAACACACTAATTTTATTACAGAAACACATGCTCTCCTTCTTTGACCTTTCTCTCTTTGAGCGCCTTTTGTTCAGTACACAGAATGGATGGGTGTTAAGGGGTGAATCAGGATTGTGCAGCGATTCAGGCTTCTAGCTACAAACCATCTCACTGACACAAGCACTGCTGCACGGGTCCTCACCACTGCCACCACCTATAGCAGCAGTTCCCACACAGTGAGGAACAGCAGCAGTAAGAGCTGAGACAGGAGGAAGCATCATCATCCAATTTCTGCCCTTTCTGAAAAGCATACTGCAGGGTTCACGGGAAATGGTAAGGCAGAACTGGAGATGAACTACGCTTCTTTCTTCTTTGTCTCCCTACCTGCCACTTCACTGTGTCATACTGCTCCCACCCCTTGAATCCACATTAAGATAAATCTAAGCCCAGCAGTAAGGCCTAGTGATCAAAGAAGAGAAGGTAACAGTGACAACACATCCCTAAAACATTAATTCGGAATGACTTCGTCAACAGCACATTCCTGCTTGCAATAAAGGAAGGCTGTCAGGACATTCAAAACTACCCCTGGGTACTGCTTCAGCCTCCAAAGAAAACCCTTGTCGAGACAGTTCCAAGAACACAGGCATCTAAGCCTCTCCCTTGTCTCAGGCTGAAGTCTGGTCTGCACATCCTACAAAAGCCACCAGAGAATCATTCCTGCTAAGTGGGCACATACAGTCTGGCAAGTGCACCTCAAAGCACGAGGGCCGCACTTACAAACGATGCTAAAAAAATAGACAATTTTCACAATCTTTCTGTTTTCAAATGATACTTTATTTACTGTAATAATCACTTCAAGCTATATGAATTCTTAGAGCTGAGCAGCTTTTTTTCAAAGCAAGTGATACCTGGTTAAAAACATCATCATGATTGCCATTTTATCTAGTACCGCTTTTTAGGATGTATTCAGTACAAGTTTAGATTTATCCATTGCCAACACCTACAGACACTTAACTACCAGTTTTTCCATCACATAGAGTTTAGCTAACTTTTGAAAATAGCTCAGCCACCCACACACTAAGCTGCTTTCTAGCAAACAAAACATATGCTTCTTTAACAGTGTCAAAAGGAAACCTGGAACATGAAAGACACTTACTTTCTCTTCCATCTTCTTTTTCTCCTCACTGGCTTTGTTTGAAATTTGTTTTACAAATTCACTGAGTTGTAATTCCTTATTCTCAGCTGCTGCAATCTTTCGCTCAAGCTCCTCAAGGTGGGATGTTGATCTTTCTGAAACGTGAGGTTGCACTGGTGTGCTCTCATACTGTGGTTGCTTACAAAAAGAAATAAAATAATCATACAAATGAACACACACATTCTACCATATACTTGAGCAGCACAGCAGAAAACAGTCCTGCGTTTTTTTCCTACTGTCAGGAAGGGTGGGGTTTGATTTTGCAAACATTAAAATACGTGGTAACTGCATATACTTTGGCATCTGGGGGGAAAAAAAAAAAAAAAGTTAGACACTTTTACATTCACAACACATGCAGATGAACACTGTGGAGCCACACTTCCCCTCAGATTTATGGAAGAGGTGTGACTTCTCTTCAGGAGAAATCCCTGAAAATCCAAACAAGACATGTTTTCAAAACATATCACTGCCACTGCATTATCACACCATCCCCTTAGGATGAAAAACACTCTACAACATGCCTATGAAAGTATTAGAGATGCTCCAATCTCAAGATGCTCCTAAATCAGAACATAAATATTAGTCAAACCTTAGAGCTATCACACCTGAGGTGCAGAATGGTGCAGGGACAAGCCTGAGACAACAGCTAAAACCAGAAGGCAGGCCTCTCACTTTCTGCCCTGTATACCAAAACCCTCTCTCCCTTCCCATTTCATGCAGTTCAGTGTTGTTGTTCTACTTCCACTGCCCACACACAGATAAGCACAAAATGGACATCAACCGCATGTGGGATGAAAAACGAGACACACCCCATTAGGCTTTCAGTTTCCAGATTCTTTTAATAACATAAATTGGTGTCTTTAAAGAAATTACACAGTGTTGTTAACCAGTAACATCCCTTCAGCAAAGCATTAGAAGATATTAAAACCTCCATTAAAGAAGATTTGCATTTGTAAGTTAATCTTATAGAAGGCACACAAATCAAGCAGAAATCCTAATACATTATAAACTTTTAAAACTCTTTAAATTATGAAAGATGAATGCATCTGGTGCTTTATTTGAAGAGTATTATGGTATACTAAAATTTCAGTTTCTGCAGTAATTCTCCCGCTCCCCTGCAAATCTTAATCTAGACAGAACATTAAGTATTCTATAAACAAACTTCTGGAAGCACCAAAAGCCACATTCCTAGATGTCTGAAAGTTTCTGAATACTCATTTCACACTGAGGCTCCCCTTGAATTTCTCTCCTGTCTTAATAAACCAGGTTCTCACCTGATGCACAGCTGTATTCTTCCAAGGATATAATTAACGTCATGTCATGCTAGCTGACATCCTGGTGCATTTTGTAACAGAAAGAGGTAAGGTAACGGAAGTGGAACAACCCCCCCCTATTTCTCTGTATATCTGCCTTTAACATTCTCTTCCTGCACTGCCTTTCAGATATGCTGAGTTCTGGAGATGGAACTGGTATGTTACAACAGGGCAGCAGCCACAGTCCTCAAACTGATCTGCATTTTGTGGTTAGTCTATGCTACCTCAGCCTCACACTTTCTGGTATTTGTGCTAATTAGATAAAAATTAGGACAGGTATGCCCAGAACACCACCACACATTCCCTTTCAGACTAGGTGTCCCCTAAGAATACTAATCCATATCCTTTTCAGGTATGTGATGCGCAGGTATTCCACCAGTCTGCCTGCCTTCCCACACCTCCCATCTAGTCTATCGGTAACAATCTAACCACTCCTTCGAGTAGTGCCTCCTTTTCCTCTTTCAGAAAACCTCCCATTAGTTCTTTTCAGATGTTCTCCTATCAAACTACTTTATCTCCTAGCATGCCCCTGTATAACTGTGCTACATGCATGCTGTTAACCCCTTATTCTTACAATGTCACAATCTCTTATTCTTACCCCATTTTTATCAGGTCTTAGAACAAGTATGTACATAATGTTAACATAACCTAGATTTCTGCAAATGTAAACTACTACGTTTGGAAGGTATTTTCCTCTATACAATTTACGGCTATACGTTACACAACCATCAATAATCACAAAAGCTCTACATTTTGGCCTGCAGTAAATAGTGACCGTGCTTTCAGATGTCAGTTACTGGGCAATGGAAAGCTTTGCTGAAAGAAAAATATCCATCCTACCTGTAAATTAGTCATGTAAGGTTCTTCACAGTTCACAAGATGACTCAGTCTTGCATGCTGAGCTCGTAATTCATTCTCCCTTATCTTCTGATGCAAATTGTTAATTTGCTGCTTTTGCCTATAATACACAGATTTTATTTGAAAAGAGAAGGCATGGAAATGAGATTAAAAATCACAGATCTTAAGACTTATACTGAAGAATACCGTAACAATAATATTCAACTACCCTAGAACTACATTAACTGTGGGCTTTTTCCTACCACAGCCAGACTGCAACTAGTATAGTTTACCACTAGAACTGGAATCTTATCAGGATATGAGCTATTAACTATAGTCACCACGTAACTTTCACTTAAGCATACCCCAAAGGGTTTGTGTTCAATAGGCAATAATAAGCAAGTCCTGTAGAAATACGATTCGAAAACTCAGTTTTATTTTGTGGGGGCTGAGGCAGGCTTCTGTTGTCATTTGCTCCTAGGGCCACGCACATAAGCAGGAAAAAGTATACAGAAAGCAGAATGAAAAGAAACAAAATCTGCACCTTCATTTTACTTGGACTTCTCTTGCTTGGTCCCTCTCTCTTTGCTAGAGCTGACTTTTGACATAGGTTGATGAGATTTACAAACCAAAGGGAGCAGAAAGAACTTAAGAGTAAAAAGTCATTATGTAAGACTGTCAGCATGGCTTTCCTGCAAGGTCTTTCTCTTTGCTTTGCTTAGGACTTTCTCAGTCAATTGTTTTACTGGAGATGTACCCCGCCTCTAGGGTAAAACACCACACTGCATACCAAACCAGAATTAACCTCTTGCACCAATGGCTTGGCCAGTGTACAGCAGAAACAGTATCACTGTTATATCACTAACTATATCACTGTTTAAATCATGCCTGCATTTGAACCAGCATGACTGCAGGGCAAATACAAGCCAGGTGTCAGCCCCAGCCCCCATTAGACAGCCCTGTGAAGTGTGCTGTATTCTCTGTGGAGCAATGGGCACCTCAATAACTGGCTCCAGAATGGAGTTGTCAGCACCCTCCAGAACCACACACAGCAACCTTCTTAAACTGAAAACCAGTTTTGTGTTCTCTTTTAACTTCCCCTTTTTCCTTCTTTTTTATACTAGGGCATTTGCATGCAAGCATGAAATTGTTTCTCAAAGCTTTGCCTCTAAGCATGCAGTATGATTGGCTTTTCTGGAAATGACAATGCCAAACCCAGCTGACTAAATCCAATCCTAAGAGCAGATAAATGGCAAATACAGGTTAACTTCAAGGGTGAAGACCTGCCTGCGCACACACCAGAAAAGCAAATCCTCTAAAAGTACAAAAAAAAAAAAAAAAAAAAAAAATATCAAAGTTAGTTTGCTTTTTTAAAATTTGGGAAGAGTTGTGTTTAGGAAAAGCATCTTGGAAATATCATGAGTATACAAAATATATTATACATCTAGAAACTAAAACAAAATGTGTATTAGTTGAAAAGATGCAAACTGCAAATTTAAAGAGGAAAAATAAGTTGCAAAAACTCAATTAAAGTTGTTTTTTATTATATATATGAAATTAAACAATTTGAGCCACGTATATTCTCCTAGCCGGTCATTAGCCAACTGTATGACAATTACTCGTTTTACAAGAGGAGTTTAATATTTCAAAAGTAGTGAATATATTACAAGTTAAACTTTAAAGATATACATGTTACAGAAGACGTGCTGCATGCCTACAGAACATCTTTTTTTTCCCCTATTTTTATATCTATAAAGAACCGCAATGAATGGAAAAACAGTATAATCGAGTTGCAATTTGGTAGTACCTTCGACCAATTAATTCAACACAATTTATAAAACCAAAGCAACTAGATTTATTTATGTGACTCCATTGCAAGTCTTAAAATATTCTGTATCACTACAGGCAGTCTGGGGACTTCTGTCTTTCATTCCACCATCTAGATGGACCAACTTGTACAAATACAGTATGTAACACTAAAAGACTATGTACAGTTCTGGTTGGCATCTGTATGATGGCACTACAAACAAAAATCTTCAAACTTATTTTGGAAGAAGCAGATTTGAAGATTAGGTAAAAGAATATGCTCTTAAGTTGTAAAAGACGTTATATGAGCCCAAGGATTTGTATAATCATATGAGAAAATATAAAGCTTTGATGACTTCTATACATGCTTGGTCACAGATACCAGAATTATTTAGTATGAGTTGTCCTAACCTAGGAACTGAAGTAATTTTTCATTTTTTATCACCTTACCACTTATTAAACAGATCTATTAAAATATTTTTGCTTCATGTGTTTTAAAATTACTTACCCATTTGTCATTTATCTCTTCAAGGAACTACGTGATTTTATGTTTGTGGATGATTGTAACTTAGCAGTGCCTTCCTTCACAGGCAGGATTTCAATAGCCTGAACTAAACAGTACAGCCCGGAGTAAATGTTTTAAAATATTTTTGAACTTCCAGTGTAGTCTGAACTACACTACCATTATTTCCTCTTTCATAATCCTTTCCCTACTCTACCAAATCCCTGCAGGAAAAAAGGTGAGACAAATTAATCCGTGACAAAACAGAGCTGTGCTCGCACAGAATGTAACTAGCTTGCTTCTTTCCACTCTGCAAAGCATGAAACGCTCCACTGTTACAAAACCTTGCTAACAAAACAGGCTGTAGAAATGTTTTAAGGGTGTGGAGATTCTGCACAACTTCTTTGCATAACTGCCTCTGAAAATGTCATTAACCTCATGGCACCCAGAAACAAAAATTCTGGAAACAGCCCAGCAGTCACAAGCAGAATAGAAGATAAATGCTGTAGAAACGTACTTACTATTTACATACAAACCTATAAGTCTTTCGAGACTCCATACCAGATGCATTTTATCACTGATGTTCTCATATGCTAAGACAGTTTTAATCCTCTCATAGCCCACTGCTGTTACTATTAATCTGCTGCATAACCACAGGCTGTGAGCTTTATTTAAACAGAGTGTAGAAAGTTCAAATAGTTTCACAAGCACAGCTTGTGTATTACAGTGGGAATGCTGTCCCTAGAAGCCTCCCTATTACCAACCAATCACCCCAGCACTTTAAAAAAAAACAAACAAAACCCCAAATGCAGTGACTTTAAGGCATTTTTCCGCAGAAGCAAGCTGCTTGTATTTTCATCATCATCAGTATTATTATTATTAAGATTTCACTGATACCCTGAACTATGCATTTTCATCCCATTTTTTGAACCTCCAGTCATGATTTCTGAATATCCTGAGATCAAACCCTCTCTGTGCTACTCCCAGGTACATTCTTTCTTAGGGAACTCACCTGAAGTGACAGGTAATCAATCATACATGACTGAAGTGGTGGCTACATGGTTTATGGTCCCCTGTAACAGCCCTTTTGTCCCAATTTCCACACATCAGTTATTTACACGCCAGCTAGATTATTTATGGAAAACCCTTCTATTTTTACAAAGTAATGACTTTGGCATACTTTCAGGTCTTGTAAAATGCACACATTTTGTTCCCTTTTCTTTATTTCCTCGAGCCCAACAATTTAAATCAAATCAAAGCATGTCAATCATCAGGAAGCTACAAGCCCACACTCAAAGGACTGACACCGATGAAGTGACATATGCCACCATGGCTCTGACAGGTCTCTGCCAGTGTCCTTTGCTGTAAAAGAAAGCAAAAGCACTTGATCCAGAATGTGACTATGTTTGGGGAGAAAGTTAATTCTGAGCATCAAGCGTATGAGAAGGGTGGGTCACTAGATCCAGCTCAATGTTTCTGATGCTAAGGTGACGAAGGACAACAGTAAATCCCAGAATACTTTCAACCAATTACAGACCTAAGGAAAAACACACTCCTTTTATGCCCTTGCAAACAGCAAAACAACCCACCAGCTATCCTCTTCTCTTGCAGTGACCTTTAGTGTGCCCTACCACCAAGTAACTCCTAGTTTGCCTAAATCCAGGTTTGTAAATAAGTAGCTCACTTTCAGTTGGTATATTCAGACGACAAGAAGAAAACGGACTAACACTGTGCTGCCCCATCTGTTTGGGGTGAGGCTGTCCGTGCCCCTCCTGTGCCCTGGACATCAGCTCTCAGCACCTCACTGGATCACAGGCCCCTGCCCACCCCCTCATGCTCCCCAGGAGCCCCTGGCCCTCATGGGGATGGAAGGAGAGAACAGAGTGAGAAGTTTCTGGGGTTGAAGGAGCTGTGGGTTAAAAACCAGAGACAGTCTAGTAGTAATATGAACAGTGCTGACCCTGAGCAAAACCGTGGAGCTGGTCCCTGGAGCTAGGGCCCTCGGATGACAGTGAAGTCGAGCGACTGACTAGGAAGGGCTGGTGACGAAGAGTCAGGAAATCAGACAACACTGATGCAGCTCTGCTTCCCGTCCATGGCATGCCATGGGTACCACTCAGCCACGCTGCCACAGCTGGAACAGGGACCTTTGCTGTGGCCCTCCCCAGAGTTGCTGCGCAATCAAGACAGCTAACACTCTTCTGCTCATCAATGAAGGGAGAAAGACAGGCCAAAGAAGATCATCCCCTCACTAGGGCATTTGCATTTAAAGGTGAGACTCAGAAAATACTTCAAAGGCAGGCTAGGGAATGAGCAAAAAAAAAGGCTTCACATGCACGTTTCAATTGTGCGTCTGCTATATTCACAGTCTTTCTGCCCACGGACAGTAAGTGGCTGCTTCTGGTGATGCATATTCCCTGTGTTGCTATTGTCTGCAGACAAACATGGGGAAGGCAACATGCTACACCCCATGAAATGGCAGCCAAGCTCCCCCCCATCCTGGATGACTGGGACTCTTCTTAAGAAACTGGCTAAAATCCAGAGAAAAACTACTGGCACCACTTGACGGTAACTGGATCCATTTAAATGCGCAAAAAGAAAGTTAACAGTGATAAGAGTGAAGTATCAATTGGGGGGGGCATATCTCAGTTTTGATTCATTTGTAGTTCTGTCCTTTAGCTCAAACAATCCCCTTTGAAAGCTCAAGCCAGTACAAAGAACATGGGATAGCAGAGAACAGCACTCAGTTCAACATGCATAAGCTTGGACTGTCCTCAGAGACCAGCATCAAACTGCTTAATATACAAATCGCTTCTCTGTATGTCTCAAAAACATTAGTATGACAGAACAGACATTCACATTATTTTCTCATATTCACACAGGATGAGCAAATTGTGGACACGTGCTTACACAGACATTCATACATGCGTTCATCTGGAAATAAACCATATTCGCTTCAATCTGGGACCAATTCATCTGTTCTCCATAAATCCATCTTGTCCCCTACTTCCTCTAACATGAAAGAGCCTTTAGAAACCCACATCTGCCAGAGAAGCGCCTCCTCCCTTCAACCTTTAAGAGATCAGCATAAATCTAAGTCCCATCTAAGTCACACTACAAGTCAAGATACAGGTCCGGTATCTCAAACACTTCACGGACTTCAGAACAGAGCTTCCTCCACCACAGAAGGGACACTAGTAACTTCGTAATAAACCAAATGACAATTGAAGTTTACCTTCAAGAAGTCATGAGTTAATGAGAAGGAGTTGCTTTAGGTGAAAATGCCTAAGCAGATTTCCTCAGAGTCAGGATGCAAAGTAAAACATGATACAGATCCTTCTGTATTACAAATATAATTTATTCCACACTGTAGTTGGGAGGTATGCTGCTTTGTTTTGTGGCTTAAGAAGTTGGATACTAATTTTTATATCCCTTTGTTTTAAAGGCACGATCTTTTGGACCACAAGTGCAAATGTGCAGAGTGCTGATAGGGAAAAAGATCAGTAGTAAACGAAGTCCTAAACCCAATGTGAATACATTTTCCATAATTTGAAAACTCATGCCAAAGTACTCCAAAATCAGTAAAGCTCATGAGAAGTGTGACCTCAAATTTCCTATGCAATAGAGTCTGTTTTTTTGGTGAAATTAAGAGCCTGCGTTTCAAAGTGAACTACCCTTCCACCTGTCACAGGAGAACTTATCTTGAAGAGAAGATAGGAACACTACCTCTGGGAGTCAAGAAGTAATCTCTGCTCTGGATGGATTGTTATTTTTTAAATGACTTTTCTGAATTGCGTAGAAGTTTGAAATGCCAGCCTGACCCACAGGAGGTAAGCTAGTGCTGAAGGATGGCAGGCAAAAGCACAGCCAGCAACTGTACCCTCTCAGATGCTCTGGGCTACTTAGTCCAGGGGGGGCGAGGCATGAGCAGGACAAGGACACAACCGTTCAAAGGACTGCACCCTCCCCCCCATGGTGGGAAGTTTTTGACTTCTGCAGTCTCCCGACAGGTCAAATACAGAGCAAACCTTCCACCTCCCCTGCTGTTGTCAGCTCTGCCAGCTGTAAGAACTCCCACAGAAAAGGGTGTGGGGTCGCAGCTGACCAAAACTACACAGCATTGTACTACAAAAAGCAAACACAACATAAGGCAACAGTCTGTGAGAGATGGGTGCTCAGGCAGAGGGAGACCTGGGCTGGCCAGTTTGGACACTTCAGGGATGATGTACTGATCAGCTGGAGAGATCTCAAGGAATAACGAAAGCTACAAGAGCTCTAGAAAACATGACCTAGAAGGAAAGACTGAGTCATGCTAGGAAAAGTCTTCTGTTTCAGCTAATTAATGACCAAACTCTCCAACCCAGAAAGGTCGTGGAACATCTGCTATTGCAAGTAGCAACAGCATAGGAACCTACCAGGAGTGACACTACTACAACTTGTCCTTCCTAGGGCTGAGCATATAGGTTAGACAGGTCCTTTTTAGCCCTACATCCTCTTGTTATTGCCAAGATGTAGGTTATTATATGAAAACTAATGCTATCAATTTCCATTTCATAGATTACTAGTATTCACCTCTGAAAAGGTGAACTTTAATAACTGCTAAAATAATTACTCTAACAAAATCTTCCTGAAAGTTTACCAGCCCACGATACAAAAGTCTCAATCACAAGTTACCTGGGTGATTGGTGATATTAGAAAAACATAAATGCATCTTTTTCAAGATATGACTGCAAGTGAAGAATATTTTACAAAGCAAGACACTCTGAGGAGGTTCTTCACAGCCCTACTACCTGCACAGGACTCCCAGATATACAAGCATGCGCTCAGAGCCTGGGTGGTATAAAGTTTCAAAGCCTCCTCAGAAATTATACCAAATTAGCACTCAAATGGATATGCTAATTCTGCAGGTCTTAACAGACTATCCCAACTTAGCAGAATTACAGCTTGACACTAGCAGTAACATGAGCACTATCAGAGCACGTAGTTTGATGTCAACTACTGAACTCAGGACAATCTGACACAAGCCAAAGAAAATCTAATTCTCTTGTCCCAGTGAAAACATCTAAGCATAATTCAGATATGGATGGAAAGCTAATGATTTAGCAACTGTTTTAAGAATGTAAATGTTATTATGCCCTGAGTAATGACAGCTATTCACTAAAATTGTACTTCTGTATCTACCTTCCCTTAAAAAGCTGTTAGCTGTTCAAATGCCCTTAAGCCATCTGGAAGAGAACACTACACGCAGTCTTATTCTCAGCAGCTTATGTCATATGTTCAAATATTTGGCATTATTCATGTAGCCCCTATATACAGTCCCTGCCAAACAAACAGTGCCACGACCACACTAGAGACACCTACTGAAGCCAGCCAGTCTCAAGAGACATTCACAATTGTACAAAACACTAATTTCAGTGTTGTGAATGTACTGAACATAGGAGGAACTCAAAGAATTAAAACATGATGCCGTCATTTTCTAAACCAGTTGGCTCCCTCTGGTGCTAAATATTACATACTGTTACATAGTAAACCACAAGAGAAATAAGGCAGTGATATAATCCAATTATTTTGTACAGTAGGTGACAGACATTCTAGTAATAAGTGTTACAGCAGCAGGTTTCCTCCTACAGACAATATTCTTAAATCCTTGTTCACAGCCTGTACCAACAGCTCTTATGTGCAGAAAACATGACACACATCTTTAAGAAGTGCCATTGTGATCCCATGCACCCCCGCGCCCCCGCCACCCAGACTTCCTTCCTTAGCTACGTTTTTGCTTCCTAAACGCATGGTCTCCATCTCATTTAAAAGCAGACTTAAAAACCATTCTCAGGCTTTAATTCATTAGATTGGCAGAAATTCCTAGAGTGGTTTTAAAAAGCAAACCAAACCCACTTTTAAACCCACCCATTTATGCTGTGTACATTCATACTTTAAAATATGCATTTGTTACGCTGAACAGACTACACAAATCAATTTTAACTAATCTATTAGTAAATCTGCTGTTCAGTGCAGTGTAGAGAATACAAATCAAGCCACTTGTTCTATTCACAGATGCAAGTGGCTGTTTCGGTTTTTAAAAATGCTATTCACGTCTTTGAATTTCCAGTGATACACCAAAGTATCCATGTATGATGATATATATACATTGTAAGCATTATTCCTTGAATCGTTTTTAATGACTGAAAACTTGCTTGCAGCTACTCCAAAGTCAGATTTCCAATGCAAAACAAGGAAGTTTAACAATCTAACCCGGAAAGGCTGGATTTTTGTTCCCTTATCATCATTGTGTGGAAAGAAGGGAATCAGGCAGCAGGTTTTTCTTTACTTTTCCTGCCCCTCATCCCTTTTTATAACATGGAAAAGGTAGAACAGCTTAAGCATACTGCCTCATACAGAGCCTGCATCCTACTTACCAATAGATTTAAGCACCACTGTGTGTGGTGTGATGTCATGTTATTCTCTTCCACCTCCTGAATTAGCAGGGCCCCTCTGCAATTCCCAACAGAAGAGGGTTTAACATTAAAAAAATGGGTAATGACCCTGTGGGTGAATGGAAGACTAGTGAAAACGGCAAGAGAAGGGTGTTCCCAGTGTGCTGCTTTTCATCTAGCTGTTCTCTGTACCTGTCAGCAGTAAGCAGCTGGCTCTGGAACGCCATGCCAGCTGCTACCCCACTCCTCTGGCTTCCACACAGCAGGAGTTTAACCCAACTCTCCCAGGATTCTGTCCCCCCAAAATTAAACAAGTCTTGCTAGCACCCTCCAACCACCAGTTTGTAAATTCAGCATGAAACATGAATTAAGGAGACTACACCTTTTAAAACTCTTGTGAGAGCAGGTACAAGAGGCCTTCTCAGCAAACACCTACCACCAAACCTCAGTCAACAAAGTAATTCCTCCTCTAGTTCCTGAAGGCATACATTCTGTAATTTAATTACCACCATCCTGAATCCTAATTAACCACACTTTAGCAAACTTTAAACTTTTATTTTAGGTCACTGTACCCAAATGAATTCAAATTCTGAAAAGAAGTTTAAAGTAAGCTCAGGAAGCCCAGCAGCTGGAAGACTTCTGTTTACTCCCAAACATCACCTTGACTCTCAGTGCAAGGCCTTGTGTCCCCATGTGTTAAATATGGACAATATCAAGTTTTCTCATAGTGATGCTTAGTGCCTTGAAGAAAGTTAATATTCACACTTAAGTCTTATTTATAACCATCTGATAAGAAATGTTACACTTGTGCTTTATAATGGACTTCTATTTCTAGGCTTTTGGACAGCAGCTATGTACCATTTTCTCCATGAGTGAAACCAAAAATATTTTGTCATAGAAAACACTACCTCTTCTTAAAAAAAATAAAATTAAAAAAATATTTGTAAAATCTTTCCAAATATGCAACACCACTTCATTTTAATTTTAAATAACACAAATCCTCTATTTCAAACAATTTTATTTTATTTTAAAATAATAACTTTTAAAGCAAGTATTTTGCCCAAATGGAGGCTAAGTATTCCAGAGCAAGCCTTCTCTGTGGAGTATTATTTTACTGCATTATTATAATTTATAACATGCTTAACTGTGACACCAAGTGTCTACTTAAAGGAAATGACTGTAACATCACCAAGTAGTCTTTTGTTTTGCTTCAGTAGCTTCCAGAGTGTATTTTACATTTTCAGCTGAATGAAAAGGAATCATCGCAACCAACTTCTGTCAGAAATCCAGAGAGAACTCTTGCCACCTTCATTAAGTCACATGAAAATATGATTTGCACAAAAAAGAACCAGCACTGCCACTAGAAATGAAGAAATAGTTTTTCTTCCTCAGCACGGACAGTATCAAGTAACATTAGCGGGCAACTGGGTTACAAACTGTCACTTGAGAAACTTCACCCTTGACTGTAAACATATTTCCAGTGTGAGAACAACATGAACTGCCTTTTCAGTTGCCATTGTATAATAAGTCTTCATGTGCAGAGGGTGATATCCTCAGCAAAGGCACCAAAGACTGGCCCTAGCCATCATGGGCAACGCACTTACCAATGCTGCTGGCAGCTTGGGCCCTTAGAGGGGGGCTGCAGGTTATATATACAGCATTACTACTGAAATAGCTAGCCTGAAAAAAACACTGTCATTTAGACAGCCTTTAAGAACTGACCAAAAGGCTCTGACAGAGGAGATCTAACCAACAGTTAAACATGTTTCCATTTTAACTGCGATCCCCTTGGGAGATCACCACCTCTGTAGGACAGCTGGCAGAGTGGGATGGTGTGCCCATGCCTCAGCCCCTGCAGTTCCTAACTTTGCATAACATCTTCAGCTGCAGGGGCAGGTAATATCCCATTATCCCAAGCAGGCACACTAATATCCCATATCAAACTGGGGAAGCTGATGCCAACCTTCATCACAACGCCAGCAGAGGTACTGGCCAGACTGCTAGGGGACAGAAGCACTTTAAACTGCTGCAATTCCTTGTTCTTTTGCAACAGAAGAAGAAACAGACCTTGCACAAGCATAATTCTCCTGATCCCAAAGTAAATTACGCCCAAGCTGCCTATCTCCACCCATTAAAAGAGAGAAAGCTGCTAGATGAATATAAAAACATTCATAACGGATGCCTGACATCCCTGTGATCGACACACACCTGCTTTATAGAGTTCTCATGCTGTGGAGCAAACTATCATACAAGAGGGCACAACTATTTCAAGATCAGAACAACCACTCCTCTTTCAGCCACAAAGCCAAGAGTTTATTATTAAAACACAGACTGAGCCAAACGATAATTATGTCAAATATAAAAACGCCCTTCTTAAATGCCCTACATCCAAACTGTGCAGCTCCTGATGACATCTGCTAATTTACTGTAAGCTTCATTAAACTCAAGCCCTTTATTAAAAGCATATTTTCCTCATTAAGGCTTCATTTTATCCAAGTTTCAAAAACTCCAGAATTTACTTCAGATATAATAGAAACTTCACAGCAGTAAGTTGCTGCCAAGGTCCATTTCAGATTGATAGCCATTTTAATAAGAAGCTATGTATTTACCGTATATAGATCCTGGGTGTAATATTTTATTATCTGAATAAATGTGTACGAACATCTGAATAGCATTTTACCACTGAATGTTACTGCAAAGGTGAATTTCTCAAAGCTTTATTAACTGGCTTCAAATATATTAAATTTCTATACTTGTCACGGAAAAGACTATCAGTGCAATGCAGTTTACTGGTTTTCATCTTGCAAGTAATTTCCAAGACCTGCACAAGCAGAAAGATGTCTGATACAAACCCCCAGGCTGGTAAGAAACTAAGATGGGGAAGCTGACAGTAGAAATGGCTGTTGGTCTCTCCCTTTTCCATAGCAGAGGCATTAAACCTTACCTAAGTAAATTTCCAACTCTGTAAAAGACTATTAACCTCTGTAAAAGACTATTAACCAGCAGCCAGTCTTCTCTCCTAGCAAGGACTAGCTCCCACATATTTGTGCATAAATATTTGCTGGACTGGAACCTAACTACTGAGTAGGGCAGCTCTCCTTAAAGTCAGTTTCTACATTGTAGCTTTTACATCATCTAATCTAATCAATTCAGCAGGAGCAGGTTACTCACCGATCAATCACAATCTCTTTCTGCCTTAGCAGCCCCTCTTTAATTTTCATTAGAGATTCCCAGTTGCTGAAGTCCTGATAGCTGGTAGCTGGGTAACTCTGACGAGATGTGCCAGCTGGAATCTGCATAAAATAATGGTAGAATTAGCCTCCAAAACAGTAAAGGTAAATAATATCCTACATATTAGCACGTTTACAAAGCAGTCTGTTGTTTCAGAAACCTGGCAGTTGTTTTCCAGTTTAATTCATATTTACTTTATATAAAACAATCAGATCTATAAACAGTTTTCTGGAAACAAACTTCAGCACAGTGTCACTGATTTAAAAATTATTTTATTATTTCTCTTCTAAAGAGTTCATAGCTCTGAAAGCAGTTTGAGATAAAAAGCTCATTTAGAATTTAAGCACGTAAGACAAACACCACAAAATTTTCATATCCTGCTGCAATTCTTCTAGCACTACAAATGAGATTGCCTGATAGCTTTAGATCTGCTGGTGACAGCAACTGTTACCATTCACTTGCTCAACTTTAACTCACCTGTAACTTTAGCACATAGAGAAAATTCCCCTAGATGTGTATGCATTTAAAATACAGAAAATATCATTCTAGTTAAATTCTAACTACTTCCAAGAAGAAAAGTTTCACAAGTAACAGGTTTCAGGCTTTCCATTCATCTTTACAAAAACCAGGCTACGTGTCTCACAACAAACTGAAGATGATAGTTGAACTGAATATATGAACCAACAACATTATGGTTTGGAAGGAAAGTAAACAATTAACTGGGATGTTTAATCAAAATTTTTATACTCAGAATACATAAAATGTATTACGAACATTTGTATCAGGAATTCACATAAAGGAAGGTTTAAGTTAGAACTTCTGTGATCAGACTAAGGGATCCCAGCATCAGATGCCATAAGGTATTATCTTATCTTCCACCAGTTTACTAATCACAGAAAAAAAGATTTCTCTCTTTATTATCTGGGAGGCATCCTGGACTATGGTGCCTATTTATGCTTTTGGAAGAGAACAGAAGGAAAAAATGTGACAACATGGATATTCGTTTTTTAACGTTTAAATTGATTTTGGGATATTTTTACTTGTATTGCTCTAAAATGTTTTAAGTTTCATTTGGAATTACAATAAAACTGTATTAAGACCAAGACTTCCATCAACAATAAACATTAGGCAAACAAGTGTCAACCAGTCCATGCTTCAGGTCAAAGCTTTACTGCAAGTTACAGCATGAATGGAGAGAATTCATTGCCTAAACCCTCATACCATGAAGTGCTGAAGTCAGGAACCAACTTGTGACAGCTATGGTCTCTTCTATAAACTGAAAAAGTGTTCTTTTCCCCATTCAATCTGGTTCAGTTTAATCCCTAGCTTGCCCATTGATAAAATGGACAGAAACACATTTTATCTCTTCTTATATCTGATTTAAACTTATAAATTAGATGACAAGACTTACTATTTCTAAAAATCTTCGGAGACTATCCCTCACACATACACCACCACCATCTATCAAGTCCAATTCATCTGCTTCAGGGAATATTTCCTTTGCTTAATAAACTGGATAGCTTCAATAGTAAAAATAGGTATGAATGATTAAAAAAAAATCATCATCAACGATTCTATACATTAAACACTTCATGCAAATTCCTGTCCAAAGACACACTGAAAATATGTTCCTTGCCAGACAATATCAAGTATTGTATCTTTATTGAAAGGGCCACATTGGCTGGACAAACAGTGATTTTTGAAGAAAAGTAAAATGTGAAATAATAGCTTTCATGTGAGGCCTATTCTAAGTTTGAAAGTTTTGTGGGAATAAAATTTGTCATATCTGCAATTTCTAGGAAATCAGTTGATTAAACATATGCTTATTCAAGGAAGTTACGTTAAACACGGCACTACACTCTACTGGGAGGCATGGAATGGCAAACTTAACTGCTGCTTGGATTAAGATCTACCACTCACTTGTTGACATTTGTGATAGATTTAACAGTTGTCTTGCTTCATTTGTCATGCACAAAGATCAATATTAGCATTTTAAAAAATCCTAAGTTGGTGATATCACCTTAGGTTTTTTTTTGGTTTGAGCAGTTGTCTAATAAAACCTAGGGAAGAAGCCACGTCAGGATTCTTCCTGTAAGTAATATACACGCAGAGTCTTTAAGGATCAACAAATCTGAAATAAATTTTGCCTAGGTCACTTAATCCAGACCAGATAACTTCAAAGTCATCTTTGGTGCTTAAAGAATACTTTAGGATTGTCACATATTGTTCTGTATTACAGTTATCCACATGACTGGATGAATTAACAGGCACCAGCACAAAACTATTTCAGTGAAAGTCTTAGTCACACATACCATGTCATGCAATATAAAGTGACAACATCCGGAACTATCACCGTACTTAGTGTCACTAAATTTTTTCTTTTGTTTCTCCCATTTAAGTACTGAGGAATGCTTTTCTATATCCACATCAATACCATTATGCTACAGTCAAAAAAAGAGAAAGAAGCATTCCTTAATGCAGCTAGGATTAGAAAATTACTTTTCAGAGCCTGAAATTTCATCTCTATCAACAATTTTTTTTAAAAAAAACAACAAAAAACCCAC
This sequence comes from Falco biarmicus, assembly GCF_023638135.1. Taxonomy (NCBI): domain Eukaryota; kingdom Metazoa; phylum Chordata; class Aves; order Falconiformes; family Falconidae; genus Falco; species Falco biarmicus. Next base: position 61,322,095 of record NC_079293.1, on the reverse strand, counting down.
ACCAAAAACCCACAAGGGTTTAACAGAATAATCTGGAAAGATCAGGCTTTATAAAGCCAAATCAACCCATATTGATCAAGGTGAATTCTGTCTTTAAGACTGAACTATAAAAATCAAGAGATTGAAGACAACTCTTTAAATACAAACCCATCTTAACTGAAAACATTCTAAAAGCCACCTGTGGTTTCTCTATCAAAATTCTTCAAAGCAAGCCCCTTACTTCAATCTAACACCTTTTCAAACTTCAATAGTTTGCACTAAAATCCTTCAACTTTGGTATAATAAGTGACTATACAAGAAGCCAAATATTAAGGCTGCTGAAAAGCAAGGCAGTGAATTTTGCAAAGTTAAGAACAGTAGTATTTTGTCAATTAGATACTAACAGTAGTGTCATTTAAAAAAAATAAAAAGTCTAATATGTAAGGTCTCCTTAGCTGACTGACAAAAATGCTTTTGGCTTTGGAATATATCTACTCTTACAGAGTATATATACGCTGTATATACATACTTAACAATAAATAAAGTATTTTGTATTATAAGTGTGCGCTTCAAGTTGTCACTGTCAACGGATGAAAACAACAACAAAAAATATTTGCTTCTGATACCATATTTCAGCCATATTTTTTAAAAAAGGATATGCTAAAAATACTTCTTCGCATTTCCCAAAATAACAAGATACTTCACTCATCTAGGAGCACATAGTGTTGGCTACTCCAAACAGCCTTCTAGCTGCTTTGAATGCTGTGGTAACACACAGGTGGTCCACTTACATTCAAGTACTTTGCCTCCTAAGGACATCAAACCAAATCCTGACAGAAACTTTTAGAACTCATACAGAAAGCCAGCCACAACTCCAATCCCCAACTTGAATCCTCCACAACTACAAAATAAAATGCCAGCTTGAAACACACAACATTCTCTTCCATCTGCCCTAGAAAATACAACTATTTTTGTCACCTGGCAACTCTTCCAAGAGTATCAGCCTTGGACTGAGAACATCTGTTCAGTTAAAACAGTATCCTTTGCACAGTGCCATCCAAAGGTCCTCACTAGCTTGTTTTTTGACAAGGGCTTGGCCTTGACTTTCACAGCCTGGCAAGCCTTCAAGTCTGCTTGAAGCAGCTTCACTGCTGAGGCACAGCTAGCTATTGAGAAAAATAAAAAAATAAAAAATATTTGCTGTACTAGCCTATTTGAAAACATTTTTGCTGGAACACACATTGCCGACTGATTCCATCGTATTTCTGAAGTGGGAAAATAGTTTTGCTCTGGACTAGAGGGTAACAACATTTGCATAACTTAGGCCAATAATATCTGGGTATAAAATTGTCATAATTAGGATTATCTTCTCCAGACATGCCCATGGTTTCTGCCTGAAGCAGTTCAGTGTCTCAGCACACGGAGTAGCACAGCATTCCACAGACCACGCTGTATCACAAAGGTGGAATCCGAAAATATCAAAATCATAGCCAATATCAAAAAACCCAATGGATTTTAAAGGGTTTTTTTCCCCCCTGAAAGTTGCAGTTTAAATAATTTGGCACTGTCCGTACTAGAATGTAAATTTTCACAGCCCGTTGCTAACAGCTAGCAGAATTCCAAAAGTTATGCTAAACAAATTTGGCTTGCACTGCCCTGTGCTACCATAAACCCCCTTTCTGTAGGTAATATTATTCTCTCACTGCATTTTACAGGCATTTGTTATTCAGGAGAAAGATAATTTCTTGCATCCACAGCTAATCCAAAGCAAAGAATCAGCACAACTGATGTCAGCAGAGCACAAATGGTTCCTTTTGTTTGACTGACAGTGGAGGAAACAAATAGGAGTGTCTCCATGGGCTGTGCCTCAGGGACATGACGCTTGCCCTACTACCTCACCGGGCGATGAGGGAGAAATTAGAGGTGGACGTAGCAGCAGGAAGCCCAAATGCACTATTATCACAGAAACGCCTCTTGCTCTTTGCTCCCGTGATAGGAAAAGGATTAGGTCTGTGAACGGAGAGCAGCAGTCACTGATGAACTCTGCAATTGCTCCCTGCCCTGGGTATGGAAAGAAAGATTTACCCATCCCTTCCTACCAACCGAGATTTCTTCCTAATAATCAGGCTGAGTGTTCAGGTCCCAACCGCTCCCTTAATTCAGACAAGCCCAGAAGATCATCCACCATCTTACAGCAAAACATGCGAGGGCTAGTGGCTCTCATGCAAGAAAAGCAAGCGGAGGCTGCAACCATGGAATCAGACCCTAATTTTATGTCACTTTAAAACCAAGGCAAGGCATCATTTCTATAGAAAAAGGCTGCGCCTTGCTGAAACGCACTAGAAAGAACAGCCACAAAGAAACATTATCACAGATTCCCAGATGGGTGAAAACAAGGCTACAGACAGATTCAAGAAATCCTGGCATGTGGGTGTCTGTATTTCACCACCACCTACCTACCGCACCACTCTGCTCCATCTTTGCCATTTAGGGAAGACAGTGTTTCTGCTCAGCAGGATATAATCACTACAATCCTTGGCAGCAACACCTAGGCCGTATTGCTTTTCGCTATACTTTCACAAATCTCTGGCAGTTGTGGGGAGAGAAGTGATCATGCCCTTGCACCCTTATTCCAGCCCTGGTACACGTGGTGTTCTTTGGGGACTTTTTAATGAGGAGACGACATAATTTAAAATCAAAATTGAAACATCATCAGACTGTGAGGTACTGAGAAATATAGACATATCGTAGAGAGGTCAGCATTGTCAACAGCAAGTGGTGACATTCAGCAGGGGGCGGGGGGCAAGAATCAATAAGGCTTGGAAAAAAATCCCAAACATACTTTATACATGCAACCTGCAAATTAATTAACATATGAGGAACCACAACTAACAGGGAGAACAAACTGGACAGAAGCTCACAATTTAACCTGCAGGAAAATCAGCTTAACGCAGGTCTGGATTGCCTGTATATAGTATGTCAGGTCACAGAGAAAGGGGGTGAGGGAAGGAATAACACAGTGGCTTTAAATAATGCTGGCATAAACCCAGCTGGAAGAGCATGTTTGGTTCTGGGCATCATACTACCAGAAAGTCACTAAAATAGTTGAGTATGTTCAAAGAAGAGCAACTCTAATGACTAAAAAGCTTAGAAAGAGCGGTTCATGAGTAAAGAGCTGAACAGCACAAATGCTGAAGAGACCTGACATCAGCCAGCAAACACTTTGTTTCCTAGGCTGAGTCCATACAAACCAAGGTTAACAGAAAACTGACAAGACAATTTGGAAGAAGAGGGACCACCACAAACCAAAACCAAACTAACTAAAAAGGAGAAAAGCAGCAAAAGCATCTCAAAACAATTGAAGGAAGATGCAGATTTTAAGATTTTAGGATCTACACTGAATAAAGTTTAGGAACTAAAGGGCAAGCCAGTCTTTACTTGATGACACATCAGGACTTCTCAGTGTTAGGGTTAAATTATGCTGGGACGCAGTACATGTGACCAGGGACAGAAATGACTACACTATGCCAAGAAGAGAATCACAGTTAGGCTCCAGTCTCAGAAACTGAAAAACAAGATCAAAACTCTAAGGCTCACCTTAAAAATATATAGGCACAGTTGAACTACATGAATGCTACATGAAGATTTTCTACAGAATAAGCAGGCAGCATGACAGATGCACTAATTGCTATCCCAGTTTGCAGCAGTCTAAGTTAGTGTTGGTAATTTAGAGTGTCAAAAATTGGCTAAACAATACAACAAAAAAAAAAAAAGGACATTCCTCCCCGCCAATTTTCATGTGGGTTTTTTGCCATCATAGAATCAGATCCGTTCAGTTTGGCACTGCAGTATGATACAGTGCCTTGCAAAGCAAGCACTTTACAAAGCAAGTACACTAACCCGCTCCTTCTCTTTGCAGCAAGATTAATTAAAATTGCGATAATGAGTTGTTCTGTTCTGCAAAGGGGGAGGGAAGGACGTCAACATGCCTCTCTTCAGTTAGATGGAACCGCATTATTGCTTCTGTTGTATGACTTTTTAAAGCTCTTCCAATAAAAAATTAAAATGCTAATGCTGACTACAGGCAACACCACTATCACTGTACCTTTTAGAAAGTGGAAAGCTTTCAAAAGGGAAACAAATAAACAGCAACAGCATTAAAATGCCTCCTAAAAGCAGCACTCCCTCCAGCCATTACATTTTTACAAGAATGCTGAAGCTTCCTTCCCAAATGGAACCCCCATTGCACACAAGGCATTACATGCTTTATTAGAGACCTCACAGACTTGACCCACATAAGCCAGGGAAGAATTTGACCGTCCTACAAATTACTGTTCCCCAGCATTGTTTAAACTGCAGCTGAGGCTTCTGAACTTTATCAAGGTCAGGTCTGATAACCACAGCATGAGAGGAAGACATGATCCCTTAGCACAATAGCTTACAAATGAATTAAGAGCACAGCATAGCAAGCACATGGTTGCTGGGATACTAAGACAGCTGGGAGAAAACAAATGCTAAGGTCAGGTATGGTATTCACCACGGAGGGGAAAAAAATGGAGGAAGAGATTTGCTACTGATAGCATGGTTACACACAGGATTTTAAGTGACCACGCAGTTGCTATCAAACGTGGCACAGATTTACATTGCTATCAAAAGGGAGCGGGGCCTGCTCTCCTGCCCCTTCTCACCACTTCAAACATTCATATCTTTCAGCTCCCTTCTGACAGCCCTAGTCCTACACCCCCCCTCCATCCCATACACACGAAAGTTATTTGTATCTAGGTCAGGCTCCTATCAGATCCGTTGTACAAGGCCATGTGAAGTGTAGCACTGGCACACACCGTTAAGTGGCAGAGCAGCGTACAAGACAACACGTTTTGCAGTGGCACAGCTTTGTGCTGGATTAGTATGAACACACAACCACAAGTTGAATTATCTCAACTATGGACAGTGCCAAACACTCCACAACTATCAGTTTGCAGACTGAGTATTTTCTATGCTTCTGAAAAAAATACTATTAGGCAGTTGCTGTGACACTGTCAAGTTACTGGCCAAGACCTCATGTTTCAATATGCAATCACTTCAAGAAAAGGAACTTCCACGTGAAGGTGGTGTGTGAGAATAAAACAAATAGCCTCCTGCACTTTCATCTTTCAAAATAGTCCTGCCTGTGGTCATTACCCGACTTCCAAGAGCTCACACAGGACCAGCAGCGCAGTCCTAGCCTACAGTCAGAGACTGTAGGTGTCAAAGATCTGTACGTGCTCAGCATCTGCATCCAGCAGGGGTTCCTGAATGTAACAGCAGATTAGTAAGAGAAGTGAACTGGAATGATGGCCACCGCTTACCTGACAAAGTTTTGGTATTGTGCAAAAGCCTCAAACAACAAAGTAGGAAGTCAATACAGTAACTCTAAAAAGACTTTGCAAGACCCCTAGGCATGCACATTGTTACTGTACGAGTCAAGGGCAGTCTCATTAGAAGAGGCTACAGCCGCTCAGCAGTTCTCCATGACTTTCTCATCTCTGCCACCTCAAGCTACTATGTTCTTAAAGGGTGAAACCAGCACTCCCAGAGCTGCAGGCTAAATTATACACCTTCTTCTGCTTATCTTCCTATGAACAATCATACTTCTCTTGCTTTTATGTGTTGTTATAACATTCCTTTATACTCCATGCAACACCAGTATTATTTTTGCCAGAAATCCTTTCCATTTATATTCTGGCAAACGTTACAAACACAAAACACTTCTAGGTGCCACTTAGTATGACATTAAAAGCAACAGTGCCTGGAATTTTCCACTGATAACAATTGGGTCTTTCCTAAGTATAGAAGCACTTGTTTTATTAAGCGTTCATTTTATCTTCCCATTACATTTAAATTCAAATGTTCTTTACTAAAAAACAAAGTTAAACCTGGAGGTGAAAGGGAGCTTCCACAAGAACAACATTAACCTTGGTTTTTCGGTCGAGTGGGTTTTTTGTTTTTGTTGAGGGTTTTTTTGTTTTGTTTTGTTTTTAAGCTCTTAGGGTAACCTTCACTGTTAAATTGATTATTTTTCTTTTTGTTTCCCATTCTGTCCTGCAAAGCAGTATGACCAAAAAGTGACTACAGATACGCTAAGGCCACAAAAAGACCATTATTTTAAGTGCTGCACAGATGTAGAACATACATTATTCCCTACAAAATTTTATGAACTGTACAAGTAAGACAGAAATAGATTAGAAAAAAGGAATAGTTGGGAAGGTAAGGTAAGGTGCAAATCAATCATGAATGGAAACACCCCTAGAAGCATGACACTCAGTCACTTGCACTCAGGCATCCTCCACCAAGTTCTGATTGCTCATAAAAACCTTTACATTAAGTGTACATTGCTAATATCTACAGCCACCAGTTCACTAAGAGCCAGCGTTGATTGCACATTCATTACTTACTACTCCTGCTCATGGCCAAAAGAGAACGCATGCAAAAAGTGACCTAGAAAGCAAGCAAAAAGGCATCTGTTTTTTTGCTAGCCTGCACAAACTCTGCAAGGATGAGCAGAGCTGGCCATCAGTCTTGCTCAGGATTTGACAGGAGCCCTTCTGTAAAAGAGGTAATGAAAACAGAGTGCAACGTGTGAGTATTGGAACGTGGGTGGGGAGGGAAGAAGAATAATTGAATACTTGCTGTGCAGTAATTGGAAACAAAAGTTTAAAAGCACTAAAGCACAGACCATCAGATTCTTTTAACAAAACATGCAATAGTGAAAGAGAGAGGTAAGCCACTCTGAAAATGTGAAGCAGGAGAATACATTTGGAGAAAACTGATGCTCTGCAGCTTCTTTATCATGGGTCCCAAATTTTCAAACGGAAGACCTTTCGATTCTATGAAGAGTATTGACCTCTGAACCAGAAAATTGAGCCTCTCTTCTTCTGCCTTCAAGACTTCAAAAGAAATTTGAGTTACAAGTGCAATATTCACCACATTTAACTGCAGTTAGAAAGAAACAAAAACTCCCACAAAAATAAAGCAGAAGCGTTCAAAATATTTATATGACAATTAACCCAAGTATTCACACAAACTCAGAAAAGCACGCTTCATTAAAAAATGGCAATCCAGAACTGGTCTCCATGGGCACTTGCAGAAAGAATGGAGTCTAGCCAAATTACTGGAACCCACGCATTTAAAGTTTTGCAGATGGAACTTTTGTACATATCATAACTGAGAGCACACATGGAAGAACTATTAGGTAACATACTGTTTTCCACTCCCTTTTAGGCTGATAAACCAAAGAACCCCCCTCCCCACCCCCCACCCCCCTCCCACCTTGCTCTTCTCCAGCTCTCATTATTATGAACACAGATTAAAAAAAGACAAGGAAAAAAGACAAGCATACTCTATAAACGGCAGCAAGTGGGGGATTTAGTAAAGCCACTTTGCTGGGGATTGGAAAACAAAAACAAGTTCTCTGTAAACACAGGCTCATGCAGAGTTAATAAGGTCTATGGATGTCAGAGCTCTGCACAACATTGAGTACAGTACTCAATTACATTTGTTGATGACTACCTTGAAAAACTTCAGCAGATGGAAAAATTAGAGGCATGCTCGTTTTCCACCCCCACTGCAAGAATTCTCCCTTAGAGGAACTAGCTGTGTTTCAGCCAGCAAACAAAGCAGGACAGCACATGGACCTCCTGTGAACAGATCTGCATTGCTTTGGGCAGGGATTCTACCACCACCCCTGTACAGCATCACATACATCACATATTATCATGTGAACAACAATTACTCGGTCACTTCCGCAAATGTGAAAAAGAAAAAAAGAATTGTTTTTTTTTTAAACTCACATGGAGCCACCATGTACCTGGTGTGACTTTCTAAATTTCAGAGGGAATTAGCTCTGACAAATCAGGTCCTGGAATCTCAAAAGTCAGACATTTGAAAATTCTGGTCTGAGACACCTGCATCACTGACATACAGAAGAAATGCAGCCAGTTTAACGCTGTACTGTCTGTGAAGCTGGGAACCACACAAGCATGGGAGGTAGTCACACAATTTGTGTGTTGAGTAAGTGACAGATATTTAAACTGTTTGGCTTCAATCCAGATTATGAACCTTTCCCACTTGAGTTTGAGGGGTACTTGAAACGCACTTGTCCCTAACAAAAGTAGCAGTATGATGTAAGGGTACATTTGAACATCCGTGTCAGTGTGTGAAGGTGTTTCCTTCCTTAGGAGATAAACTGGAGGGGGTGGGAGCCCCAACACCTTCTTAATACAAGCAGAACGAGTAGAAAAAGTTCACACTAAAAAATAAATATCACTTCCATCACCAGCAATTGGTACTTGTCACTTTTAGGTCTCTAAGTATCTTAAATACATTAGAATGCCTTCTAATTCGCATTCTACAGAAAGGAAATTGAGACGGAAGCAAAGACAGTTTGTCTGAGGCTCTCCAAAGAGCACCAAAATACAGCAGATTCTCTAGTGTGGAAACCATTTTGTCAGCAGAATACTGGTTTAATTTAAGAGATACAAATGAGACTATCCCTGCCTAAAGAAAAATAAACATGTTGAATGAGGTTTCTGATTTAATTATAAAGGAAAACAAGGTCTTATCCATCCAGAACATCCTTAGAGCCAAAACCGAGATGAAGCCGCATATTCTGTTTGAGATCCAATTCTCTTCTTCATCATGCTAGAAGAATGTCACACATGTAAGCTGGTCTCCTGATGCTCCAGCTAGAGACTCCCTTTTGTGTCCAATAATGAGAGAACGAGAGGGAAAAATGATTCCCAGTGTAACGATAAGCCACTCTGCTAGAAGTGGGGCACCTGCAGGACACCCTTCCTAGTATACTGCCAAATACTGCACCAATAATGCCAAACATTTGGAAAGAACTAAAAGCTGGTTCAGTAACAATTCGTTCAAAGCTGTACATACACCCCTTTACCTAGTTTCTCTGTGATTGAAGCCCAAAATAACTTTCTCATAGTCTGAAAAAAAATAATCAAAGGAAATTTACAAATCTGGTAATGTTGATGAAATTCACAGTCATCATTCCCCACGTTCCAGTCCACTGTTACTTCCATTAAGCTATACTCTATCCACTAGCCGAATTCTCAATTCACCTTTCTGCACTGTCATTACTAAGGTGTTTTAGATTAATGGAAATCTGCAAAATCCTCCATAGGTGGAAAGAAGCACCAGGAAGCTCAGGCGGTCTGTAAGGAACTTGGGAGATCTTCCATACTTTTGCCTTTGTACATGCTGAATGTCCTACATGCTGAAAGTGTCATACTGATATTCAAGCAGGTGTGTTTTCCAGTTATATAACCCTGTAAGCATATTTGATGACCCTTTTGACACTGAAACATCCCCCTTCTTCCTTTCTCTTACCCTCATCAAATACACTCATACTCGGTTCAGTGACAACTAATATATTAAACTAATCCAGTAAACCAGTATATCCTTAATCTGTATATTTAATCTACACAAGAGTTACCGCAGTCTGAAGGGTTTTAAATTTCATGTAAATGCTGTAATTTATTGCAAGAAGAAACCAAAGTATAAAATACACATTTAATCTCTTATAACTAATGCTAGAGTAATCCAATACAATGTGAATTAGGCAACTGTATTTTAACACAGAAGATGGAGGTTCATCTAGAGGGTGGCAAAATTCATGTTTCAGAATGAATTCCCTTTGTTTTCATTTTCTAATTCACAGAGATGTCAATACTATTTTTATACCAAATACTTATATAACCAACTGATACAAAGGACTGTATTTCAAAACCACAGGACCAATTTGTTTTCAATAGAGTCCACAAAAAGAACGCAAATACCGTCTTCTGTTAGAAGAAAGTCATAAAAGAAGGAAGAAAAGCTCTCCTTCACATCATCTCAGTGGCCAGGTAGCTAAAGCCAAAAGGACTTAGAGATGACATACGACAAAGTTTCTACGTTCCAGTTAGTGACAACAGAACTTCCATGAGGAAGCAGCTGCTTGTAACAAAACACAAAGTCATAAAATATTTACAAGACTGGGAAATCTTTTATTGCTACTCAGAGATGGTCTGAGCCAGAATAGTAAAGCAACATTTTTATTTTGGCACATTCTACAACAGAATAAAAAAAAATACAAAGTTTTGTACCTCTAATTCTCAAGTAATAAGAGTATGGGACCTTAATTTTCTCAGGTGCTAGGAGCAAACCAAAATTTTTAAAATAAAGGATTTTTTCCTGCATACATAATTGTGAAACAACACTTCAGTTCTCAAGAGGGAAAAGACATTCTACTATTTGAATAAGCTTCAGTGATTTCTGATGGAGTAAAAAAATTTTTTACATAGTGTTTTAGCTATGAATTGCACGTAACAAAGAAAGGAAGTGATAGATAGCTGACATTCAGCATGGCAATTGTGCTAGTCTAATATAGTACTAATACAGGTACTGCATGGGGGGTAGCGGGGGGAAGGCAGGGCAATGGGCAAAAGAAAGATGTGAAGAAAAAGTCTGTAACACCCACCATGAGAAAGAAAGGTGTTTCTGGTTCATTTCCCATATACACATCTCAAAGTAGGAGCATCTAAAAATTAGCCTGAAAACCTTTCAAATGTCTGATCTACATGATCTCCATGTTGATCTGAATGAAGATCCCAGCGAGGCAAGACGCTGAGGCCACTGGTCTACAAGCACCCCCTCCACGCTACAGAAGGATCACAGCAATACCCTGCACGAGAGAATCCTTCAGCTTCTAAATGCTAACACATTCATTATTTGGGCAATATTATGCATTTCTGTTAGGACAACTTTCAGCTGAAGATAGGCAGCAGCTAAATCTAAACCCTAATTGTTTCTCCTCCATTCTGCAGTTACTGTTTAAGTGGAGATAATGCCATACCACCACTTGGCAACTGGAACATGGTCTTCCAGCTTTATCTCTCCTTCATATGCCTTTGTCCTGCCGTTCATCCATCACTCATAACATGTCAAATAACACAACTAATCTCTGTGCTTCCTAGAACAGTTTATCTCAAAGACACTCAACACAGTTTCTTAGGTATAAGGATCTCTGCACACTACCTCAAGCACATTGTTCAGCTTAACCAGTTGAGGCTACAAGTAAGCGCCAAAATACAGATCTCCCATGCAGTTCATAGAAACAAATAACCAACCAAAAAAGCAACCAAAAAACTCCCCCACATTCCACTGTAACGAAGATCACAGATTTCCTATTCTGTATCATGTTGCTATTTTGAAAACACATTGTATGACTGCAATAAACTGCTACTATTCAATTATTTGGCCTTCATTAATCTAGTAAAAAAGCACACTTCGTTGATATGAGAGCAACCAGGTATTTGAAAAAGCACGGGTTTTTGTGCTGTCAGTATTTTCTTGCAAAATACAAAAGCTACATGGGTCAAACCTGTGCTGCCTGTATTGCCTTCAAGTGAAGTAAGCGCTCTCTATGGGGGTATGGGAAGAGGAAGGACACTGTGCATTTTCAGAGCAAGAGCCAGGCAAAATTTCTTGTTCCCCTACTCTCCTAACAACAGGTCAAAGCACCGCAGACCATAAGCAGGCATTACAGGCTTCTGACCCCTGCGATCTACTTTAATCGTTAGAAGTTCATGCCAGTAACAGTGACTTAAGTGAAAACATTCCAGATGACCTTTCTGAAAACGTCTTTGGTTAGTAACAAATCAGATGACTAGTCCTGCCAGAGCCTTCAGCATTCCCAAAACGAGAAATATTTCAGCCCAAGTTGTATAGTTTTCTATTAATTTATTTTGTACAGGTTTTTAAAATCAGTTCGTAACGGTATGCTTCACAAGTTGTGGCTTCAAAAAGTTAAATTTACCTCGTTTAATAACGAAAAATAAAATGTGAAGATCAAACTAATTTAATGACTGTCCAATGCTTAGGAAAAGTAAATACTTCTTGTCCCAGAGGAGACTAACTCAATGCAAAGCCTAGATTTCTCAGCAGAGACTGCAAGTATCACTATACAAGCAGGAAAATCTGCAGCCTCACAAAGGCAACTTCATCCACATACATCCAAAAAAACCCTGAGATTCCAGATGTGAGTGAGAATCACTGAAATCAGGTAAGCATTAAAGGAGGCATCAGGTAAAACAAACAAACATGTGGGTCACAAATCTTTCAAATTCAAGCAAAAAACCTCAAAGGCATAAAAAAAAGTTATTATGTCTGAATTGATTAGGCTATTTCCTTGCCTGGCGTAAATCTGGAACGCTGTTACACCAGCTGAAAATATTGCTTTTCCTGTCATTTTAGAAGGAAGTGAAACTCCCATCTGCCTTTAGGTTTATTAGACCTGCAGTATAAATATAACTGAAGGATGCATTAGCTGGGTCCTTTCCCTTAGCACAGATAAGCAAAAAGTGTCTGGTAAGCCACATTTGCTGATACCTGGATGGCTACAAGCAATTACACATGCTGCAGGAAGCACCTCAGATTCAGGGCAGAAAAATACAGGTTAGAAAAAGGAAAGATCTCATTTTAGTGTTCAGCTTCAATACCAACATCTGCTATTCTGTCCCACCTACACAAACTAATGCACACCTGTAGGTGCATCTGCTTCTCCCTTCTCTTTGTTCTTAATCACTTCTAAATGAAGATGTGCAACATAAGAACCTTAGCAGTGTGAAGTCAATAGAGGCACATCTGCAGTATGAGAGAAAACTGCAGCAGCACCATGAAATAATGTTCTGGGTACTCGAGACTACTGAATTTCTTTACTTGTGTATTTAAATAATTGGCCTTGGGTTACAATTGCAGAGTTGTAGATTATCAACAGACCAGATACTGACATCTCAAACTCTTTACAGAGATTATACAGGTGGCCAGTGTCTACAGCTGGTATTTTAAAAACTAGCACACAAAACTAAAGAATACTCCAGGAAATTATCACCAATGTGACTAAAAATATTATTATTATTATTAAAATAAAGGAGCTGGTATGCTTAAATATAACAAATCTCTTTTTGGACACTATCCCAAACATCAACCGGATTTCTAAATAAATTTATGAGAAGAAACATGCGCTGGTGGCAATTTCTAATCCCACTGGAGAAAGCCCAGATCATCTCCATTTAAGGTCAAGCAAGCAACAGCTGCACATTTTTGTTCCCCAGAACAAAATAAACTAGACCAGAACCTCCAACACAGATTCCTTTTCTCAAGCTTTTCCTTTCCGATATCCATGGGTGTCTGGAGCCACTCACTCAGGGGTGAACAAACAGTACAGCTATGTGTTCATATATCCTGTCTGTACCTGTCAGACTGACGTGTCCCATAAGCAGCACTTGGTCATCTGTCTCAGAACCCCACCAAAATCCTTGAGTTACACAAGGGAGTGACACTGAACTGAAGCAGAAAAAACGTTCAGTACCCAAGCTTGTTGTCAGAGAAACAACATCAATACAAGATCTACAACATCCATGTGGTCAGAACTTGTGCATGTTATCGTTATTTAACAAATATGTTCTCTATCTTAAAATTTCTTATCCAAGTTAGACATTTACAGAAGGCACGCATTATATTTCTGATGAGATACTAGTATTTTTATTAATGCCTTAGCTTGCAGATTTATGTATCATTCTCTAAGACAACCACCAAGCTATTACTGTGTCAGCAACTCACAAACAAAATCAGCATTCTTTTAAGGCATCCCACTTCTAATGAACTTCAAAATGATGGTTAGATCCAACTCACTAACAAAAGAACTGCTGAGACACTGGGCAGAGTAACTAAATAACATGATCATTTCACAGTGACTTGGTAAAAGGCAGGAACTGGCATCGCAGCTACTTCAGTGCTGGGTGTTCAACTTTAATAACAAAGTACAGAGGTGAATTTCAATAGTACAAGTTTCATATTACATGTTACAAAAAGCAAACAATGCAATGATAGCAGTACTTTTGCTGGATGAAAGCATGCAATAAAAACATGAAACTTCCCTCATTAAAAGGCCAAATACAGTCTGCTTGACTGTGAGAGATTTATAATGTTAATAATGCCATTACAAGTAAATTATGAAATGCTTCGCACTGGTAAAGAACTATTACTCCTCACTGTGGAGATAGTCAATTAACTTTCAACTGAAACATGTGACCCTAAATTTCCTGGTTTGGATATCAAAGGATAACAGAAAGCAGGCAGATGTACTATATTAAAACTGAATTGCTAACTTCAACTATGTTATAACCAATTTTGCAGAAGAGCTAAACCTTGTTTACAAAAATAAAAAGAGCTCAGTTTGAAACAAGGTGGCACATCCATCTCCAAGGTCTTATTGTCTCTGTCATCATTTATCACAGCAGGGCTTACAGAGGATGAAAAAAACAAACTAACCAAAAATCCCCCACCACGTGAGGTTTCCTGCTCAAAGCCAAGCACTAACCTATGCTAAATAATTACTGTCAAAACTGTATCTGTAAGTTCTCAGAGTTAGGCTGAGCTTCTATATTTTTGATTGCAATTTCCAAATCGGGAAAAAACACGCTGTCAGTTGCATCCACATACAAAGTCTGAAGCGGGACACTTGCACGCTGAATAGTGCAGTCCTTTCACATCCAGTAAATCCTCCGCTTCCCAGATGCACAAAACCTACCCTGCATGTGCACTGTGGTCTTATTTGTCATTTCCCAACACATGATAGTATATATAAGATAACCTACAAGCCAGCATTCAGCTCCTACTCCTATCCAAACAAACAGAACAAGTTCTCAAAAATCACTTGGATGGTTTCCAGCCATTAAAAGAGGGGGAGAAAAAGGGTGGGTGGGTGTCTTAAAGGAAAGGTAAATCACATTACATAGGAATGACAAGTTTGGAGATTAACATATATGATGAATTTTATTTGGAGGGGAAAAAATACTCTTCTAATCCACAAATTAACTTAAAAGGTTGGAAGAGACCTGAGATACTGAAAAATTACTTCAGTTCAAGCATTGTAAGAAAAAAGATATCAGGAAACACGTATCATACACTGTAAACTGAATGCCAGCTGTGTAACAGAATCATCAAAACTATATATACAGAAAGCGTAGTTTAAGAAATCCCTTGTAAAAAAGAAAATCATTGGAAGTCAAAAACCCGTATGAAATGTGATTCCCCATATTAGAGATTTAGGGGGGTTATGATGAAGAAACACCGCTGTAGCAAAAGGACCACATCCAAACCGGCTCCCTGAACAAATTCCCATTTAAGTTCTCGTTTAAGAAGGGCAAGGAGTAAGCAAGCAGCTTCCGTTGCTGCCCCACTGAAACATGCATTTCCCAGATTCCTTCATCCTGTGGCTGAGCAGGTGGTGTCCCTGGCACACAGCTGCCTTCACGAGAGGAAAGATGTTGCCCATTTTTAATACATTACTGCTGCGAGCAAGTTTAGAGGAGCAACTGACTGTGTCAGAAGGCTGAAATGGGACCAATCACATCTTCTGAGCTGCTGAATGACACCATGAGTCCTGCCTCTGAAACTTTTTGTTATTTTCTCCCCTCAACCTACTTCAATTGTTCCCACAACTTGGTCACAGACTCGGATAAGTTGCCAGAGATCTACAGACACTTCCCACAGCCTGGAGCAGGTTCCTCTGTGCTTCACTAACAGTCACACCATAGGTAAGGAACCTCTCTTTAATGCTTTTAATTGTTATAGCAAGGCACTGTAGCTGCTGTTTTCTACAAAAACTCCTCTACTCAAATTAACAGCTGCTTATAACTGTTTATCAAAAATATGGATACTGTAGACATTACAGCTCTGAGTCAAACATATAGCACTGTGGGGGACATGTTTTAGCAACAATAAAGGCAAGATTTTTACACATGCTCATGGGACACCAGCTGTCCTTGAGTATATGATTTATAGAGGTAGGTAAGACACTTTCACACAGTCTTCCTCAGACCTTCGTCTCTCCTTTTAAATTTAATGTATTTTGTTTGGATTTTTTGTTTTTGTTTGATTTTTAATACAAAATCCACAAAGAGTAATTCACTTGAGGTTTTGTAGAGACACTTTTGTTTCCCCAAAACTGCCTATCTACAGCCCAGTAAAGGTCTTTCTTTACCTTTTACCTCTTTCACCATTTAACTCAGAAAAGTATTTTTCTGATCCAACACATTGAGAGCACAAACTTTTTTTGTGTGTGTGTGTAGGATAAAAAATAGCCTTAATTAAAAAACTTAAGGGATTTATAGCAGTACCAGAACTAAAATTATATCACATTACTCAAATTGCAGTTCAAGCTGCAGAATTCATATCGCCTTTTTGCTGTGAATTCCTTTAAAGGTTTATGTTCTCCCACTGATTGTTATAACTGCCAAACTTGTTCTAGAATGCTTCTAATAACAGATAAAAATCTAGCCAGGATTTGTAACATCATGAACTGAATTTCAATGCATGAAGTAATCCATTTATTTTCCAACTAAAGGAAACACATATACACTGTACAACAAAATACAACCCCAGCTTTAAAAATCACTGCAAATAAAAAAAGTGCATCTCAAGCTGAAACATATCACAAAGAACATTTGAATATTTAAATATACAAATATTTTAAAAGGAATGCAATTCATTAATATGTAGGTCTCTAAGGAATTTCTTCTCCTCACAATCATGCTCCCTCTTCCATCAGTTCACACCTTGCTACTGATAACTACTTGAGATTCTAGTTTTAGAAAACACAGACTTGGTACAGAGCTTAATTTTGTCTGGCGTGTTTTCCCTGTTACCAAATAGACACACCTAATCCCTTTTCCTATTACTGACTGGTAGGCACCAGGTAAAAAAAAATACATGCAGGTGCTTGGTTTTGTGGTCAGCAGCCTTGTGCCAGTTTTGAATAGACAAGTACTGGAAGTGTTTGGACATCCCATTAATCCTAAGGCAAACAATGTCTTGCAAAGTTCTCTAGAAGCTGTTTCCAGTAGGCAGAAGCAACACTTCAGAGCTCCTAGTGCTTTCTAACCAATGCCTCTGACAAGCAAGAAGGTTGCAAAAGACAGACAAACAGATTTTTTTCGAGGCTAAAGTTAGGTTAAATGTATTTTCAAGTGAAGACAGGAGTCTGGGTTTGATCTGCCACACAGACAATCCTTCTCTCCTAACATAAACATTGCATACGTGCACCTTTAAAAATACAGAGTTTATGCATACACAAAGTGAACATACACACAGAAACTGCTGTAGATAGCTCTTTACTGCAATGCATCCACAGCTACTGCAGCTTAGACGACCATTCATCTGAATTCTCTCTGTCACAGAGTTAAGTAATTTAAAGTAGGTAACAGTATGGCTCAGCTGTTAATTTAAATCTAAAAATTTCACGCTGATAACATCCCATATTACAGACATCAGAACCATGATTAACAGCCAACAGTCATGACAGAAGCATGTGCTACATAACAGGTGTCAATGTTACAAATCAGATGTGAAATACTACATTTAATTTACAGCAAGTAACAATTTTCTGCTTTTTCTTTTTGCCACTCATTTGTCGAGAAAACAATGTTATTAGTATTTACAGAGATTCAGATTTATGTATACACCATGTCTATTTTTAAAAGTTGCATTTATTTCTTGTTCTCTGAAGATGTTAGGAATATAGCGCCTTCATTGTACAGTATGAAACTCACTAAAATCAGTTTGCAATCAGACAGCATAAAGGTGATTGTCACAGATTTTTTTTTCTGACTAGCAGCAAACAAAAATATATGGGATACAGCTGCACAGCTACAACAACATCTTTTTATTTGCATTAAGAATAACTGGATTTAGGCATAGAAAAGTGCCCCAACAGGAGAAACAAAAAAGCCCCACAAGAAATTAATGTCATGTTCCCTAAACTACAAGATACTTTAGATCTGGAAGACTGCTTTTGCTTTCCAGAGATTGGTACATGGCTTAACAGGACTTTCCTGTTATCAAGTTACTTCTCAGAAGCTGAATTTGCCTACTACATTGTTCTTTCAATCAATGCCATGTCATTGTCTCCCAAGCTGCTAAAAAGGTTAAAACCACAACTTGCAGCATCTCCTTCCACTTCAACCTTTTATACATGCTACGTGTGTTACAATTTTCACTTCAGTTCCAATTGTACATACCCCATTTCCTATTAATAAGTAATGACATATGAACTACGAGAACCTAAAACCCAACTTGAAACAAGGTGTTCGGTACTCGGTGAGTGCAGTGGAGAAAAGAGTTTGCCTCCTAAAAGTAAGTTACTATGTAAAAGGCAAATCATACAAACAGATGGGAAAAAGCATGTGGTTATTATATGTCTTATTTTGGTTAAGGGAACTGATGAGTATGAAGTATGAGCATGAAGGCACCTGCCCAAGATCCCACTACATGGTCCTGCACCACTTGCAGGGAATTTAACCCAGTTAAAAACTAGCCCAAAGAATTAGCTCCGAGGCTACTCTAATGGACCAGCACACAGATAAGTCCCAGTTATCCACAAAGTATGTGGATAACATCCAAAAACCAAAACGCCAAGCCTGGTGCGTTCAAATATTCATTAGTGTAATTTCCTGGTATCCACACCTTTCTCAGTCTCATGGACTTACAATACAGATAAAGGCTCTTAGTGTTCTAGAAGCAAGGTCACCACTGAAAACAAAGCTAGTCAAAAGGAAGATTGTAAGAAGAATAAATTAGTAAGAGGGAGAGGGGAAAAAATCTAAAGTGTGAGTTTTTCCCTATCCTTCCCCCAAACACATGAAAAATACTGACACCAGTACAAACCAGACTTTAGAACAAAAGGTAAAAAGAAGGATAAAATGAGCATGCTTTTCCTGTTACCAGCACTTCCCAAACTCTTGAGCTGAATTGTGGCTTCTTCCCCCATTCCAAGGAAATGTTTTTTGCATGTGATTGAAAAAATGGCATTAAATGTCACAAGATAGTGTCTAGCTCTCTTCAGTGACAATGCGCTCCAGTTGCAGTTTTCTCTTTCCCCTTGGACAATTCCTTGCTCTTTTTCCATACGCCCACTCTCTTCCTCTGCTCATTTTCTTCTTGTACTTTCCTTCCTCAATCCATCCTCTCCAGCACTAGTAGTGCAACTCTCAAGCCTAAAATCAGAATAAGCAACAGAATTCTGCACCTCTAGCATAGGTAAATACAAAATCCAGCTGCTGGGGTAAATCCTAGCAAGTCACCTCCATGCTATTTGTTTTTCTGCTAAAAGAACATGATTTAAAAATTATGACATACCTTTATAAATCACTTCGGTACTTGAAAATCTGTAAGCAACTTCTGGTTTATTGTCTGAAACTTTTTACTTACTGAACTAAAGTGATAGCAGTGAGACCCTCTAGAGGTCTTTAGAGTTGAATCAGATTGCTTCCTTCACTCCCTTTTCACCCCTCATCTTCCTCACACAAAAAAGGAGGTTTTTTAGACTCCAAGGTCTCACCTGCAGTTATTCCACACTGCCAGGGAGGAGGTATTTTACAGCAAGCTTCAAAACAAAGCAATGCAACTTGAGTAAGATATATACATTAACACAGGACAGCCAGCAAAGATGAAAAGCATGCTTACACATCAACTGCAGCTGCTGTGCACAGGCAGAATTTTAAAACTCTGCAGTGTCTTCTCCAGGGGTCGCACAATTCACAGACAGTGGTGACAGGGGTCCAGGGTCAATTCAACTCACAGCACTTAGTCCCGCATGCAGGGTTCTTTGCTTTGGCATGCTTTAAACTTACCTCCTCTGAACGTGCAGAGAATGTGTCTTCGTGCCTACGAGTATCATATTGTCCACACCAACAGCTACAGGAATTTCTTGGGCCAGGTAATTTTTAGTAACAGTTCTAAACACATATTACACCAAGGTTTACATAACTTGATGGTACTTTTTGCATCACTATGTTTATGGTTATTAAGACATTTATTTTCAGTGGATGAAACTGCATTACTGGGTTTTGGGGACATCTCATTGTAAAGATCTATGCAATAGACTGTTAAGCAATATCACTTTTTAAACAATGCCCCTTTAGGGCTTCACATGCTCATATGGGACAGCAACAAATCAAGTATTTCAAACCTCTTCTATTCCACTGATATCACTGCTGCATTTAGTAAACATATGACAGGAAACAGGCTGTGTCCAAAATTGCAGTGGCATTTCCAAAGGAGCCAAATTTATCCCATGTGACTCCAATGGAGTCAATGCAGTTGCACTAGCAACAAGTATAACCCACAGTTTTCACTTTGGTCACATACCTCCTGTCATTGTGAAGGACACCAAGGAACAAAGACAAAAATAACCTAATACAAATCAGGGAAACAGTCACATGACAGTGAAGAAGGACGCAATAATTGTGATTGGTGACTCATTCTAGGGCACCAGGTGTAGGGGATCCCCTACATAGTAAAATATGGGTTCAGCCACACGACCTGTTCCTGCAGATTTCCACTGTGCATAAGACAAGCCTTTCACATCCATTAACAACACTGGATTAAACAAAATAGCATAGCAGTGCAGCCAACAGTTTCTTTTGTGCAATACCCGAGTCTTGTCACACAAGAGTAACACCTTCTGAATTAAAAATAAAAGTCAAATATATGTTTGCCCTTTTGCTTCACTTTCAAGGTGTGTGCATGCATACTGTTCTTAACATTGACCTAAAACACAATCAAGGGACTAAACACCAGAGAACAGCTACTATCTGTGGCAATAATCAGCCTTCATTTCAGTATAATTATTTCTCAGGCTGTCCATTTTTACCTTGATAGCCACCCATGTGCAGCTACATTACTGAATCTGTCTCTTTATGCACACTTTAGGTGGGTGACAGCACCATGGAGGATTAAACAAGCAAGGTATGTGTTTATTAGTTGAAGCCACGAACTTGTAAAGACAAACCTTGTTAAAATACCGACACAGAATGTGCTTCTTTTGCCTACAAGAAAGCTTCTCCCACAGACAGGCTTAGTAGGTAAAACAACATGTAGATGTTTCAGAAATTTCCAAAAGTCATTTGAGCTTTGAGCTTTTAAACTAAGAAAACCAAGTTACTCTATTTTGACCTTTCCTCATCCCTTCTCTACACCATTTTATAGATGTAAAAGGTATACTTTTTAACTTCTACTACCTTCCTTTTTTTTTTAAAAAAAAAGATTCTTTTGTAATACTTCCATTCCAAAGGGAAGAGTACTTTTTTTTGCTTTTCCAGAGAGATCTCATCATCTTTCCTCACCTGTGTTGGCCTCATACCTGAAATGCCCAACCGGCTGGTACTGCTTTTTATGAAAGCACTTAAAGGGGCAAGGACCTGGGGCTTTAAGTCCTGCAAGTGAAACATACGCAGCAACACTGCGGTGCAGGTGCTAGCATGTGTGCAGTTACAGCTAACAGAGTACACCGAAACAGACTTCTTGTGCATACGTGCTGGTAAAAGCTCATGATCCAATCCTTCTGAGGGCACCAAGAAAAAACTGCACACAGAAAGAAGATAGGTATGTTGCCACAGCGGGTCACAGTCAGTGCAAAGACCACAGGTTGCACACATTCTGCATTAAAAAAATTAAAAAAAGTTGTGATGAAGTTATCCGCAGGAAATAACTGTTTTCTGTGCAGTCTCTGTCACATGAACAGGTTACACAAACTTTCCTGTACTAGCGTAAATCCATTAGTGGTTCATCTACCATGCCTTGTCTAGAAGAGAACAAACTGGCTAACGCACCCCAGCCTGTACCAGGCTGGGAGAATAAATGTGCCTTCAGCCAAGTCACTTGAGAATTCTTGTGAACGCCTTGCTTTCACTGCACTTAGAGCAGACAATGACCAGCAAAGAACTAAGCAGAATATACTTGGCAAGCTGCTTAAATAAATGAGAACAGGCACAGCATAAAGTCAAACAAAGCTGAAAAATTACAGTTACTATGAAAGTAAGTTCCTGGTGTATGTTTTGTTTGCAATAAAGTTAAGATCAATTATAGCTCAAAACATCATAACAATCTGAAGTTCAGTTTTAGGAGGAGATGTCATTACATGGAAACCTCCAAAAGTATTAGAATATCCGTGTGTAATGTGCTTTGTTTTGAAAGCCTTTTTAAATACCAACACTGCCACTAGCACTGGAAATGCACATAATTCTGCTCACACAACACCATTTGACTCTACAGCCTGACACGAAGGAACTTAAAAAAAAAAAGGGGGGGGAGGTGTGTGTCTGAAAGACACCTCTGTTTCATTTTAAGTTTTTTCCATTTTACCTACATCTAAAGACAAATTTGTGGACAACAAAGCATCTCCAATTCAGTCAGGATCATCATGCTATTTGGGCATGAGATACCTAAGCAATGGTTTTCCTTTATGTGGCATATATGAGTCGATAGAAGTTTCTTTTGTTGTGCCTGCCCCTCACCCCCCCCCCCCCAAAAAAAAAAAAAAAAAAAAAAAAGATTACAAGAGGCCTTCCATGAAAGATATGATCACAATATAAATTCATAAAACATTTAGGGGCACATGTAGCTTTAGGAACAAAGTTTGAGAGCTGCATACATCACCACCATGACCTTGAAAACCAAGTTTTTACATTGCAATAGCACCTACAGAACCCACTTCATTAAGAGGAATAAGCAAGCAAATATCAAAGGCCGCCTCTTGCCATGGAAAGTTTGTACAGCTGGGTTTTGCACTGCAACTACTTATTGGGAGTTTTAAGACAACTGACACCCTGTGCTTTCATCTGCCATTTAAAAGCAGGAAAACACACTTGAAATAAAACACTCACTTAAGAGACAGTTCTATACATGCTTCATTTTGTCCTTCACAGCAGTCCTCTGCCTTTACACCTACATTTAGTAACATGCTGTAATATATGTATTGAATATATATTTAGTCCTTACTCTGTTTTTTTCTGTTGAGAAATACACTACTGAATTTCCCTATAGCAGTGATGCATTAGAATTCTTATGGTGGTAATTAAAAGCTAACTTGGAATGGAAATGCTTCAGGAAAATTTCTTTTCCTCCCTTCCAGAATAAGGTACTGGTAAGTCAGATTATCTGTCCAGGTCAGTAATAGCCAGCAGTAATATCCAGATGACCTGGCTTAAAGGCTGTGACTCTAATCATATCATCAAGCTTTCACGTGTGCTTGAACAAATAAATGTGGGTGGGGTGTGTGTGGAAATCAGCCATGGCCTTTTCACAGACTGCAAAGGATAGAGAGATTAGGATCTGAAGCAATGATCTGGGTAAACCCCACATATCCACAATTTCCACTTCACAATTCCTCACCTCTGCTAAGAAGCAGGTGCTTGGTAGCCTTCAGGAGGAGAAGCACAACACAGCCCAAAGCTAAACTTGAAAAAAAATAAATTTAAATCCTGTTTAAAACTAAAATCACTGTCAAGGCAATCTATTTCAGGCTTTTTAGAACTTCAAAACAATCTCCATTTGCACCCATCAAAACACTTCACTTCTGCATTTCTAACTCTTCACTTTCCTGCTTTCCCAGCTCCACAAAGGCTGTCTAAAACAAAAAGAGAAGATAATAGGCACTTTGCGCTGTTCCTGACAACTTCTCTTCTTTCCTGCACTCCTAAAACCTCTGACTTGTGCCCTCTGCTTTCTTGCTGCCATGGAGAAGGTCCAACACATAACCCGCTCTGCTCTAAGAAGAGCCTCAACTATTGAGGTCAACCCACAAGCACGCCAAAGGCTCCAAGAGCTCTTTGTGAATTTCTGCCTGATTTTAATTTGTCTCTTGCTGATCTGTATCATTGTGATGCTCCTCTGAAGTTCCAGCACTTCTCTGCACTGTCCTCTAGGAAAGTCACTCCAGAGGGAAGAGAGACCTACACCCGCAACTCCTAATGCAAGGATCATCTCGCGAGAGGGGGTAGCACTTGGACTAGAACCATATGCCAACCATCGCACTACTCTCTTACTACCTGCTACATGTATTAAACACACACTTTATGCAGAACAGCCTTTAGAGCCTGTTGTTACAAAGCTGTGCATGACCTAATTTGTCTGTCTCAATCAAGAGATGGCTTTTCCAAATGGGGTGAAGTATGGGCTCTTCACGGAGTTAGTAAGTTCGCCAATGTTTTAGCTAGATCACACAAACAGCAACTTCACTTTTGGGGAGGCCTGAGTGTTCTGAGTTTTCTCCGAAAATCCTTAAGCCCTTGGAGGGTTTCCAAACTTGGCCCACATCTGCCCAAAGAAGAGCTACAGGCACAAAGCCCTCAACGTATCCTAGAAGGAAGCAGAGCAGCAATTTTCCTAGGTGCTGCATCTCTGCATTATCAGCTGAAGGCATTCAAATTGTTTTAGTGGGGTTTTTTAGGGAATATGAGAATAAACAAAAAATCTCTTCTAACTCGGAAAAAAACCCCTTATTTCATATGCTCTTCTCCCTGTTTAAGGGATCTTTGTTTTATATATATATATATACACACACAACTTTGATCTGAGAAAGAAAAAAAAAAGTCACTTCATTTACAGTAATTTTCACTAGATACATCCTTAGAGAATTAGGTTATACCTGGAAAGTTTTCTCCACTGTGTTTTGCAGAAAGAATTGGCACTACCACACTGGTATCAAAAATTTAATTTTCTATAGTTATTTAATTGACATGACAATTGGAACAACTCAGCAATAATATTTTGCTTCAGACTTTATTATAGCCTGCTGTAATTTATATAATAATTTCAGTAGTTTAGAACTACAGAAAACTTGGTACTTCCCCATATCACACAAGGTAGCTTGTATCTGATGTGCTAAAGAGAAAGGTCTAGGTCACCTTTACTGCTGTGATTAAAGAGTATCATACAAATACAAGTAACACCACCACCTTCAACTGCAAATACCTGTTAAGAGAACAAGCAAGGATCTTCTAAAATAAATGATGCATACTAAAATAAAATAAATTATAAATGATTATGCACAGGAGGGAAAGCATTGCAGAAATACCCTTTCAACATGTAAACCACGGTGTATACACATAAAAGATGAAGCATTTGTCAGTAACTAGACTGAGCAGTAGATTTCAAACCCTCCTACATGTTGCTGGTATTAATCTCAGTTCCTAGAAACATTATACAGTTTTCAAATTTAAAGACAGAGGTCAAACAGACATCCATTTTTTAACAGGCATCTTTCTATACCACTCTACGTAAACAGTCCCATTGATGACTACAGAAAATCAAAACAAGTTTAAGATAAACTTGTATTCTCCCTTTAAGACTTACTATTCCATGAGTAGAGGTTGACAATGAACAACTGCGAAGAAAGCTAAGAAATCTTTGGAAAAAAAACTCTATTTTATGGAATACAGGCAAGTCCAGTGGTGACATACTTGCTATCTGGCAAACAGATACGCTGAGATCAGACCTCTGAAATAAGGTTAATCACTACAGGAAATTAGCTAGCTACTGTATGAGTACTGGAGCAAGCACTGATGAGACTGGCAACACCCCTACGCCCCAGGCCACTCCTTTCAAGTTAGTGTATGAATATTACTGATTTTAAACTGTTGGTGTAAATCTCAATTTTCATTTCATGCATTCTGACGACTCTCACAAATGCATGAGATTCTAGTAAGTGCACTTTCCCTATTAATCCGTCTTCTTAAGGAAAGCCATGAACTCAGTGCAGTTCCGGGTGGGGTGGGTAGAATCTAAAGGTACTTTCTTCTCTTTTTAAAATCTGTATTTTTGTGATGGACAGGGTTTCCAGTTTTAGTTTGCTTTGGAGGTGTTTCAAGAGACTTCAATTGGAAATACACAATAGTTTTACAGTACTGAAAAAAACCTGCCTATAGAAAAAAAATATGTTAAAATATCAGCACATACATTCTGAGGATATTGGAATTACAGGTTTCACAAGTCAGTAATATATAGAAGTCAAAATAAAGCGCTGCTAAAAAAATAACGCCCCCACCCCCCTCATAAAAACAAACCCACCACTTTCCTCCTATGTACCTCCCATTATTTATTAAAAACAAACAAACAAGAACAAAACCGAAGTATAAATAAACTGGAAGCTCTACTGCTATTTTACAGCAATGTAGACAAATTTTATTTACTGTATAGTTTATTTCTGTCTTAGGATTCTGCTGATCAGAAAGTATACCACCATCTTCTTTATCACTTAATGTCAACTGAACACGGAGATTAAAAAAACCTCCAAAAAACAACACTTTTGTACATAGTACAATCTCCTTTGTATACTTATATGGGCTTTAAAATTAGCATCTATTGTATTGTTATTTATTAAAACGACTGCTTGAATATATGTGTTAAATATATACTAAAAAAAGTATCAAGAAGTTCAGTCCTTTTATGAGCAGTAATAAAAATTCCAAACACAGCATGTAGCTTGGATTAAGTTTTCATTTCTCTGTTCCACTCCACCCAAGGCTACATCTTTTTGCTCAATTCATCTTACACACTGATAGTGAATAAAGACAGCTAAACAGGCAAAAATCTGGTATTACTTTTCCTCCAAAAAACAAGTGACAAACTTCTATGGCAATTTTACACTAGGAAAGAGCTGAATGAAGCAGCAGCATATGCTGATTTTAAAGATGTGCCTCCTCAGCCAGCTCTTCAGTAAAAACTGATGTATGTACCTATTTTTCTCTAGATGAAGACATGACTGGTTTCAGAATTGAAATTTTGCTCTGATCAAGACTAGTCAGTAAGGCATTTTAGAGGGCAGCAAGTACATGCATGCCTTTATTAACTTTTCTGCATCAATTTAGCAACAACTGCCCTTCCTAGCAGAATTGAACTACTCTGTGGAAAGACAAGTGTAAAATAGGCCTAAACAATTTTTTTCACAAAACATGTACAAAATATTTGGTGCCCCCCCCGCCCAAGGATTTATCTGTAAGTTTTACTACAACTACACACAAAACAATAATGTCAAACACACACTTATGCCAAAATGTGCCTTTACCTGTATCCTCTCTGCCAAAATCAGAGCAATGAACACATTCGTTGAGAGAGTATTCTTTTTCATATCTGAGAGCATATTAATATACTATAGATTACAGTCCAGATACCTGTATTTTTACAGCTATTAATAGATAGCAACTGACAGAACACAATTAGAAAATATTTGTGAAGTCCTACAAGATCCATAGGTATCTTATTTAACAAATGTAGTCCTTTTCGCTTTGACCTAGATGTTAAAAACTGGATGGAGGGTGGGGAAATCTGTTTTGGTTGTGGAAGGAGACCAGCAAACACCTGTTGTTCATTGCAAGGCTTAAAACCGCCACATTTATATGGATACCTTTAAAAACTGATGCTCATCACAGTAAAAACCCTGGTAATTTCAATCAGTTAAAACAGACCCTTAGATTTCTTGTAGTATCTAACAGTTCAGTCAAACCGATTGCTTCATAAGCCCGTTTTGTTGGTTTGGGGTTTTTTTGGGGGGTGTTGTTTGGTTTTTTGTTTTTATTTTGATGGGTTTTTTAAGATAAAAAAATGCCAAAATTTCCATTTTTATATAAAACTATAAAACACTGCCCTCTTGTGATCTTCCATGAAAACTTAACTGGTTATTAAAAGGAAGTTTTGGCAACATTTCACTGTTAGGGCATTTATGTATTTTTTTAATAGATATAAAACACAATTGGTAAGTTATTAATACTACCTTAAAATAAGGTATTGCATATGTGCTATTAAAAGCACTAAGGATACATCCTCTGCCAGCCCAATCTTGATTCTTAATAAGGCATTTGCAAAGCAGCAATGAATCCTACACAGCACACTGCTGGCAAAATGCTACCTACCGCACTGCACCATGCCAAACCCTAGAAGGGTAGAAAATACTACATTCTGCCCAGACGTCAGTTTTCTCTTTTTTTGCACCTACTTCAAGAGTAAATTTTCAACAGTCTATTGCTGAAACAGACTAAGTCTTGAGAATAGCCATGCTTTTGAAAAATCAAACAAAGCCTGAAAGGTACCATACCAATTTTAAAAAGTAAATAAACAAAAGAGCCAAACTATAAAATTCAAGTCCCTTTTCCATTATTCAGTTCTTCAGTTGTGAAATGAGAGCTATCATTAATTATTTAAAAGGTACTTGGAAAAATAAGACTTGTAGGAGCATTCAGATTCCTTTTCTGGGGGGTGGGGTGGTACAGGGAACAAGTAGTTACTGTAAACTTTTTTTCTTAAGCAGCAGAAACTAAAAACAGGTGAACAGCTGAGGACACAAGGAAGTTCATGTGAATCTACACTGCTTGCTACTGAAGGAGCACCCCAGAGCTACAATAAACAGTGTGCTGTGAGCACAAGAGGGCAGACTCATGCACGCTATGGATCTTGCTAACAACAGAGGTCTCAACCTGCTACTCAATTTTCTGCTTATTGTCTTGGTTCTGGTGCTTGCATTTATCCTTGTGAAGCTGATGTGAACCTCTGTGAGGCTCTGCTTCCTTCTCAAATCTTGTTTTGAGGGTTTTGTAATTATCATGTAGACACTTCAAACAATATGAATACACAAAGGCTGCAGAGACTAAAATATCTGCAAAGTGTTCATATACCTTTATTATCAGAAAGCAATACTTAAAAGCTGTGCACAATTATCAATTTGCCACTGAGTAAAGAAAGTATTTAGAGCCTTGCTGAGTACCTGAAGAAATCCAGGTATGCGTCAGAAGTTACTGTAGTTTTCTCACTGTTACAGCTGACTTGTGTTTAAAAATCTACAAAAGATTTGCAACATTCACGGAACGTAATTTCTACAAAAGGGAACAGCAGAAATCAAAATTTTAAAATGGGATTTCTCTAAAACATGTACTTCATGGGAAATGACATGGACACAGCAAGAAAGCAGAACAAAACTCGGTTGACAGCACGCATCAAATTACCTGTGGAGAGCAAAAGCACAGATGCTGTAGAGATGGAAACAAGGATAGCCATGAAAAGCAGCCTGCAGCAGCTGAAATGGGGATAGGTTTATATATGAAAACATAACCATTAGTTATACCTTTTTTGACCATCTACAGTTTACAGCAACATCTTAAAAGCCAGAAGCCATTAGTGTTATCCAGCAGTATCAAAAGAAGCAGCTGTCAAAACTGAAAACCCAACCACCATTAGCCAGGGTTACTGCAATTTTACCTAGGAAGCCCTGAACACTGACACATACACCAGCAGCAGGTGCATCTGCACAACCGCAAGAAGCGTGCTACAGCCTCAGTAAGCTGGATTTACCACTTACGCACAGGTCAAGTGTGCAGCACGGGAGCCCTCAAGCTGTATTTGCCGTACCACTTGCTACTCGCCACTGCAATCATGCAGTCCATAGTCTGTCCTCACTTTAAGCATGCAACCCGAGCTTCTTACAGGACCTTCTTCGACGGCCTTTTACAGGATGATATACTTTCCCCACAGGTCCCTGGGAAGAACAGTAACCAAGAAGAGCTCGCTTCTGCTAGAAGTTTTTGCCCAGAAGGTAGCTCTACGTACCTGAGAGATGCTGGGAAAGAAGGCGGCCAGAAGTAGATTTCATACATTACACTGGGGCCAAACAGCCTACTCCTAGCATCTCTCTTTCCCCAAGTACAACGTGGGAACAAAGTGCACCAACATATATGCATTGTACAGTAAACTTAATGCTATACATACACCTACTAATAGTCTTTAGCACACATGCAAAAGAGGCAGATGTTGCTTACGGGGTGGGGGAAGTGCCAGCTTCCAGCTTTGTCTTGCCAACAGTACATCCCTCCTTCAGCACATATACTGTGATCCAGCACTTCCTACATGTGCTGAGTATATTACAGAGTGACCTACTCATGTTCACACTCAGGATTTCCAGATGATTACTGTTGTCTGGAAGATACTGATCTAAACTGGATCTACAAAAAGACTTTCCACAGGAAAAGGCAGTACGTCTAGGAAAACAAAGTTTATGCGAGTCCTGCCATTAACAGGCATCAGCCTTCCACTCTGTGCTACCTGCCCCAAAGCCCAGGCAGAGTTAGTGTGCTGGTTTTGGCTGGGAAAGAGGCAATTTTCTTCAGCTACTATGAAGAAAATTAACTCCATCCCAGCCAAAGCCAGCACAATTAGCTAGGGCAGCACAGATAGTTAAAATGAAAGCTTTTCTCTCATCTGCTTTAAAATATGTGCAATAAACATCTAAAATAGCTTCTGCAAACTACATATCTCTAACTTTATGTTGATATAGTCATATCAATTCCTGTCTGCATTTAAAGCAGAAAACGTTGCACAGCCACATTACTGTATCTTAAAAAAATAATCTGTAAATGTATATACAAGGGACATACGCTGTAACAGCTATGTAGTTGTATATTAATTAGGAGGATTTCTGCTGAGTGTTCACAAAGATGGCCCGAAGCATATCAAAACCACAGAAACTAACTAATATGAAGGCCACTCTAGTCTAAAGAAGAGTAAAAATGTCTTTCCCAACCAAATGACTATTCACCAATACACCGCTCGGGACTGTACAAAGCTTATGGTCTGTATGCTCTTCTGTATATTCTAAACTTTCCCTATCTTAGGGAAACCACTGTGACAGTTTAATAGCTAGAATTAGATAAATGAGTTAGCCCCGACCAAAAATAAAAATTACAAATTCCTTTTGAATAAAATGAGAACAATTATTCTACTGCCACCAATCACATATCTCCAGACTCAAAATCATGTAAAAAAGCAGCCTCTAAGAAACTCTGCCATTGGCATGTAGAAACAAACTCGAGAAACAACCCCAGCAGCCTCCTCTCAGCCAGCAATGAAAATTACAGAATCTTCAACAAATGTTGAAATACGCTGCTGAAATGGAAACATGCATTTTCCTGAGATGACATACAAAATTGGCAAGTTTACCAGTTAACCAAAGCCAAGACTCTTTTTGCAGTCAAGCATGGTCCAAGTTTGGTTTCCCATCATCTGCTAGCACTTACTCCAGACTGAGCCCACATATGCACTAGTAACAAACACAATACCAGTTGTTGGACTACTAACTTCACAGCAAAAGGAACAGAACATAAAAGCTTAAGTGTGACTCACAGTGAAAGAGCTCACTCTACTAACTAAAGGTAGTAATTCTTCATGTTAAAAAATTGTATCTTGTGAAAAGTATGGTTTCATCAAAGCATGACACAGGAAAAATGTTAGTATCAATAATTTTGGGTCCTGGAAGACCAGATAACTAAAAGAAAAACTAGCTTTGCATTGATGTTCAAGAATAAAGTTTTCTGTGATGACAATACTGTTTGAAGAATGTTATAAATTTTTCTTTCGATTGAAGTTTTACAACTTTTGTTTACCAATGTTTAGGTATGTATGCAGTTTAATTCCTTCCTTCTGTGTTTGGAAATTAAGATTGTTCTAATATCTCTAAATTTCTCAATGCATTAAAAATTAACTTTTATATATACGGTATGATCAATGCAGTTTTCCTCATTTAAAAAAACAGAAGACAAAGAACAGTAAACCAGATACATTAAAGGAAAAAGATGCACTTCAGCGGTGCCCATCTATTATCTCTGCTATATTCTGATACAAGTTCATGATGAAATCATGCAGGTGTCACATACACTGGAAAAAACAGAGATTCATCCTGTGATGCTTACAACATTGTACACAGCTAATAAGCAGATATGTGATCTTCTGAAACCTTCCTTCTTATTCCACCACCCACAATTTTAAAGGCATGCTTTCATTTTAAACCTGATCTCTAGACTAGCACACAGTATGTACCTAGATGCATTCAGATAATAGGATCAGGCTTTAAGAAATGCCTTTACATGAAAACATAGCCTTTTATTGCAGACTTGTATGGCCAGATTTGTATGGCCTCCCAGTTCAGCAAGCAGAAACTGCTGCTGTGTATTGTAAGCACTTTTCCCCTTCACACAGACCTGATCGCAGACTTCCTTACTTTAAGGGTTTTAAAAAGAAAAAAAGAAAAAAAAATAATAAAGACTATTACAATGATAATGTCTGCTGAAAGATCAGCTGTACATTGGAAACAATTAAGTGATGGTGCAATATAAATTCTGCATGGAGATTATTTTCATTGAAGCACTGTTAAAAATCTGTTCACTGGAAATGCATAGACTGTTTGTCTTCAAAAAGCATACGTGTTAAACAGTACACATTAGCTAGAGAAGAGAATTGTCATATACAACTCCATGATATTACACAATAATCATCGACCGGATCCACCTTGGAGATTTATTTCCATAACGTACAAACATCACACCCACTGCTAAACCTTCTCTGCACCTTCTCTGAAGAGGTGTTCTGTTGATCCACAGTATCTTTTCTGCAGTTGCAAATCTGACCATGTCCTGAAAGAGAATCTCAACTTAGCTGTAGGTTTTCTACTCTGAGCTTCCCTTACAACGTACCATAAATATTTCGTTTTAAAAACTACAGTTTACAGTTATAGGATTTTTAATTCAGGAAGCAAAGTGTAACAAAAGAACAACACGTAGATGCCGAGTTCAGTCAAATTCAGACTATTAAGAAAGCAGAGAATCTTAATTTCAAGAGTAATTAACCTCAGAACAGTTTTTAAGGGCTGCAATACACTCTCTTTTACAGTAAACTTAAATTCAAAGCTTATCTGATTTTATAAAAATAAACTCTTAATTCAGATTTTTGTGGGGGTAAGCTGTCTATATCAGTCTACATCAGGGCATAAGAATTTATCTGTAGACTGTATTAAGTCCAACAGCTATTCCTGAACCATCAGTCCTCAAAATCAACTCAGAAAATTGTCAGAGTTTATTCATACTTCATTCGTGATGGCTGCCCTCTATAGTGTCTCCTCCTACCAGCCTACCTTAAAGGTACACAAAGCCAACCTAGATTGTCAGTTAGAAGCAAAGTTCATTTTGTTTTCTGTTCATGGCAATGGTAGCTTTCAAGTGAAGTGATGACAAACTGTACATTTTTCAGTCCTGTAAAAACCACTGCATTCCCATCAGCATACATACATATTAAAAGCAAAAAGGTAAAAATAATCCCCACTAAGAGGAAAAGAAAAGTTTTAAAAGTTTCTATAAAGGTGTGGCATTTTCCACTTTTATAAATCAACTTCTTCTAGCAAAATCTTATGCATTCTGCTCTCTTTCTTTCCTATGTATATATATTCCACTCAGGATTGTAGTTTTCTTGGTTTCTCAGAAATAATAGTGTATCAGTTCCCAGGTGCATAGATGGTGATCTTTGGGGGAAAAAAACCCTCAAAACCCATAGCACAAGTTTGCTGAGGTTTCTTGAAGAAACAAGTGTCAAGACAGGAAGAATCATTCTCCTTTCTTCACCTCTTCTGGCATCCCTCCTCCTTACAACTGTAACCTCTGGCAAAAAGATAGGGCTGGCAGGCAGGGCCAGCAGAGCCCGAAGTAAGAGCCCGAAGGCTCACTGCACCTGCATGTGCTTTAACTTTCTCTTTCTCCAGGTCCTATTTCACAATCACATCTTCTTACTTGTGGCAATGTAAGAGATCACATTTCAAGGTCCATCAGCACAACTCCGAATCATACCAATGGAAGTGCTTGGTAAGGTTACCAGGCACCTCCTCCACACCCCTTTGTGCCCCCAGTTACTGTCAGGCTCCCTGCGGCCCCCCAGGGCAAGCAGAGCAAAGGCCACAGCTTCAAGGACTTCCCCTGTTTGCCAGGACTGACCACACAGATGACGGAATGAATCACAGCTTCCCAAGCCAGGGGCTACATGGATCCTGTAACATATATATTTTTACATCTGTATCAGTATTGATAACAAGAGCAAGAAAACAAAGTTTTAGGCAAAACTTTATCCTATAATCTTACAACCTCAAAAGCCTGAGAAGGTGCAGCACCATTTCACGATTTCAGCCAAAAAGATAAACAATGCCCGTGCTCCGCCTGTTGGCTCTCCTCAAAACACAGCTCGCATCCCTGCCGGCAGGAACGGAAGCGTTTGGATAACCACATAACGCATGTAAGGTTTAATCTGTTTCAAACGTGAAACTTAATCTTCGTACAAAAAGGAGACACTGTATTTCATCACAATCCGAGTCAGAAAGCATCTGTGAGGTGTGCAAAAAGCTGGGAGTTGTTTTGACCTAAACTGAGAGTTTCTAAAACACCCAACCTAAACAAAGTGTTGTGAAAGGTATGTAAAAGATGAAGAGACATACACCTAAATGAAGAAGAATAAAGCTTGCTCTCAATATATATTTGTATCCAAGAAAAGAACCACCAGGCACAGTAACCTGCACACAAACCTCAGAGACAGCACTGCTGACAGCTGCAGCCAGCTACACATCTCAGGTGTTTGGGAAGACATGAATGAATGGATGGAGTGAGCATCTCCACATTTCCTTGCTGTCGCTTCCCAAACCCCTCATGTGCTCCTTGACACCACTAGTAACTGCCGGCTGCCAAAAGCCCTGCTGGCAGTGCCCCCAACCCAGCCTCAGTAGCAAGCCAGTTGCTGTCACTTTGACTCCAAGAGGACCCTATCAGTCCCTGCTCTCTACCTGGGTAATTTCTCGAATTCAAAAATCTTCAGAGCACTTAGAGAAAGATGAAGGTTTCTGTAGTAATAAGGATAGTAAAGGGTGGCTACCTGGAACAACATCAGGTTCTTAAAGACACCCTTAAGGGTTACTGTTACTTTGGCCATATTAATTGGCTTAAATTTTTTTAAGTTAAAAAATCCAGATCACCATTAATAGCAAAACTAGGATCTTGAGAACATCTAAACTTTTCAGTCTTTCCTTCAATATACAATGGAAGGAAAAATAAAAATTAAGTAACTTAAAATGAGTTGTGCTAAAATATATCTTCAGGCTGGAGAAAATGGGTAATTTTCACGTACAATTATCTCTGCTCAGGTAATAGCCTAGCCTAACCTTAAGACGCCTTTCAAGGTAGGGGAAAACTTAAATATTGTGATCTGTTTGGCATTTTTTGGCAAGCCAAGTTTACCTACACAGGTAACCCTGGACGTCTAGATTTAAAACACTGCCTTCCTTCACAAGCTATCTCTTCCCATTAGGGGAAGAGCTGGAAAAAAATATTATGAATCATCATGTCCGAAAGGGTTATCTGTCTCTTAAAACTACATGCTTGATGTTCTGTATATGAAAACACTTGCAGAATGACACATTAAAACTACATATTATGTTATTTAAATAAACCAGATTCATTGACTACTATAAGTTGGTTCTCATTAGTTAAAAAATAAGCAGGAATAAAAACTAAATTCAGTTTGATAAGTGCTAGGCATGGAAATATTAAACACTCATCCTTGCAGTATGCAAAACTCATTCTCATTTTGCTGAATGCATAAATGCAGACTCTTTGTAAACCCATTCAGATCAAAATATATTCAAAGTTCCCCCACTATGCTGTGACCAACAACTCTCTTCAGAACTACTGCAAATGTTATTTGACGAACGTCTCACTGCGTCTTCAGAAGAAGAGATGCTAGTCTCATCCAGCCACGGCACAATGAATCAGAGGAAACTATAAGCAGACGCCATAAAAAAAAACAAAGCAAAACTGTTTGTCGCTCAGGTAATATTGAGAAACAAGCAGCAGCATCCCTAATCAAAGTTTAAAAACACCACCTGGTCAAGAGGACCGGTTCCCTTTCCTGTTTTATTCAAGGCTGCCTGATGCCTCAGGTGTAACACATGATGCCACATGATGGCAGCAAACACCAAGCTTCAGCCTTACCTGTACAGGCTGTTCACCTCCTGTTCTAAAATCTTCAAGCTGCTGCACATGCCATGCAGCAACGCTGTAGGGCTCCTCAGCAGTCCTGCAGTCCTGCGGATTTGCACGTAACTGTTCTTTAAGCCACATTTGAGTTCTCACTGCTGGCTGTATGGGAGCTCCACTCACAGCCTGTTGTCCCAGATTTGCATATCTCTGTCCAAAAGCTTCACAACTGGCAGCTGTAGGTTTGCTTTCAGGTAAGGCACTGTAGGTCAAGTCTAAGGCATGTCTCCTATGTGAGGAATCTGAAACAAAGTCGTCTTTGCTGCACGTTTCAAATTTGTATTTGCAGTCCCGTAGAGAAGATAGTTTTTTCCCCATTTCTTTGTCCTCAATTTTTAGCAACTCCATGCTATCATGCAGACAACTTGGCCCATTTGTCCTTAGTTGTGGTGACACAGCTTTGTCCGTACTAGTCCTGGAGTCTACGGAATGACTGCTACCATCTTGGCTAAAGGTATTTGGTGAGCTGAGTTTAGACAAGGAGGACCATTTTCTTACAGGTCTTGCATCCTTCATGTCAAGAGAGTTGTCCAGGGCACCCTGATTTCTGCCTCCTCCTGACCGTACAAAGCTTGTGTTCCATTTTGAGCCATCAGACTTGAAAGCTTCCCTGTGTTTGGAAAGTGAAGTGCTGGCATTAGACGGCATCACATGGGCAGTGGGAATAGAAACCAGTGATCGGCTAGGCTTAAACGATGATGTACCACTTGAAGTTGAATGATCTGGGAAGAGAGATTTATCACATATAAGTACAATACAGAACTCTTATCATCAGTCCCCAGAGGACAAAACATCAAATTCAAGATGAAATGCAAAAATAGAAGGAAACTAGTTTCTTAACAAAACAATTCACATCTAAACCCATTCAAGATTATGAGAATGGAAACCTATTAAAGCAGGAGATACTCAATTTTATTTTGCTCAGGTGCCACATTTACAAGAAAAAGAGAACTGTACTAAGTAGTAGCGACAGCATCTCCAGATACAGTTCTCAGGCTGCAAGCAGAAGGCAGCGATCATTCCACAGCTTTAAGGTGGCTGGCTAGATTTCTCTCCCACGCCACGTCATATTAAGTAGCTTCTATATCACAAACCACAGAGATATCACAATTCAGGAGCCCCAGGACTGGTTCCTTTTCCATCACCCCTCTTCTCATTTTTTAAAGGCAAAACAGTTCACTAAATGCACTTCGTAAAATGGCAGTGCTGGAGATAAGCCAGTTTAATTACAACCTCTTAGGCGGAGCTACTCATCCCTTTTGGATCTCACTGATTTCAAACTACGCTTCCTGTTTTGGCTGGGGTAGAGCTCATTTTTTTCACTGTAGCTAGTACAGGGCTATGTTTTGCATTTGTGCTGAAAACAGTGTTGATAATCCAGGGATGTCTTCTGTTACTGCTGAGCAGTGCTTAGACAGCATCGAGGCCTTTTTCTGCTTCCCACATCACCCCACCAGTGAGTAGGCTGGGGGTGCACAAAAAGTTTGGAAGGGACACTGCCAGGACAGCTGACCCCAACTGACCAAAAGGGATACTCCACACCATATGACATCATGCTCAGCAATAAAGCTAGGCGGAAGGTTGGCAGGGGACCGCTGAATAGGGACTGGCTGGGCACTGGTCAGCTGGCGGAGAGCTACTGTCTCCATTTGCACCACTTGCCTTTCTTGGGTTTAATTCTCTGTTACTTTCCTTTTCCTTACATTTTTTTTTTCCAATTATTAAACTGTTTTTATCTGTCAACCCAGGAGTTTTCTCACTTTTTACACTTCCAGTTCTCTCCCTCATTCCAGCAAGGCGAGAGGGAGAGTGTGGGCAGCTGTGTGGTGCTTAGTTGCCAGCTGGAGTTTAACCAGAACACATCCCCAGGCGATTTGCTAAAAAACAAGATTTTGAAAAATGTCATGTTCCATTTAGGTTTTATGTTATTTACAGACCCAAACACAATACCACACAGAAACTGTGTGTGTAGCATAGCTTCTGAAATCTATTCCAAACTGAAATATCAAGAACAGAGAAGTCGGTGAGGCAATACTTAGGAGGGGATGGAAAAGCAAAGATGAGAGAGGTAAAGGAGAGGTTACTAGGGTCTGGCTGAGAGCACTCACGCCCAGCGACATGTGCTTAGCATTACAGGTTGTGGACAACCAGAAATAAACACCTAATCCTCTCATTAGAGGATCAGCTCCCACCAGTCACATGCCTGCATCTTAGCAAGCTCATACTGCTCATTAGATTCATGGCAGATAGACAAAATGAAATTGCTCTAATTAAAAGATTCTTTTGGGGTCCTTGTTGCCAAAAGCAAGACAGATACACTTCTTATTTATCTCATCCTCAAGTAGAGGGAACATATTTCTTTGGGATTTTTCTGCTGGTACAAGAGTTCATAGTGGAACAAGAAAAAAAAAGAAAAACTGCTCTAGAAGTACAACTGGCATACCCAGTTTGATGGCTACACTAGATCAATGTGACTTGGTGAAAGCCAGAACATGTTATTGATCGGACACACCTTCAAAAGATATCTTTGACTCAATATATGCCACAGACAAGAAAGACAGCTTCTAATGGTGCAACAACTTCTAAAAATAGCAGCACTTTTTTTTCTACACATCCAAATAAAAATATCCTTAACTCCCAACTTAAATACTCCTCCCTATTTGGGACCTGACTTCCTCACTCTTTGTACTTGCAGCACAACACAAAATATAGCCCTACAGCCACACTCCTCATGAGAAAAATGCATTATAGTCCACAAAATAAACAGTTCCTTGATTGATATCTGTTTATTACATACTTGTCTTCCAACTCCTGAAGGAGCCTGGGCTCCTAAGAAGGCAAAAATTCATGCTAAAGCCTTCCTGCCTCCTAATTAGCCACTGTCCCACTGTGTACCCTCCTGTTTCAAAAGTGTAAGCTTACACCATGTTGTCTTTTGCCTCTGCCCAGCCACCTACTTTCACAACAGTTACAGAACATAGATATCTTTTAAGACTTGACAAAACTGTCACATCTGGTTAAAATGGACCAACAGATTAAGAGTTATGGCCATCATCAGCATCCTATGAATAAAATACACACAGGATGCTCACACTAGAAAAAGTGGAATTGAGAGTAGAATACCACCAGCCTGTTAAGATATGGATCATGTTGCTAATAGATGTGAGGTATCTTTTTTGTTTTATATGCAAGATGAAAGACCTTCGTCCTCCCTATACTTCTTCCTGAAAATTCTATATTGCAGAACGAAACATTTTTCTTGGCTGTTTTTTCTGTCTTGATATTGCACAAGAGGTGGCATGTTAAAGAGGAAGACAGAAGGCCACACAACTAATTTCAAGTGGAAGGAATCATGGTCTTCTGACCAAAGACATTTGTGCCCACAGCTACTGTAGCATGAGACAGTGCTATGCAACGCTACAAGTTCCCAAAAACGTGATATGCCCACCGCATGTAACCAATCTGCCTGTGCCAGGTACAGTATCAGCTTCTGTCAGCTCTGTTTTCCCATCTTCTCTGGTGGCACAGTAGACACTTGCACAGATAGCCACTACCTATCAGGTACACCTTGCTACTGTATAGCAGGGGCCGCCAGCTTCCAGCCCTGCTCTGCAATAGAAATAAAGGTACTCAATCATCTCTTACTAAGGACATCAAAGCAGTGACAAGAAGGTGAAAGAGGTATATGACATGACGGAGCTGGAGTCTCAAACATACACACTATGAGACGGAAAGCACAGTTAAGAGTCCTGCTTTCTAGGAGCATGCAGCAGAAGAGCAGGGGGACTCTTGCTCTCCTCCTACTCTCCTAGACAGAGCAGGGAAAAAAACACCCAGTAGAAAAATGCACCTCTTCTTGTACAGGTACTCCTCAGCTAAAGGCTGCTGCCTTTGTAACACCCAAGCAAACTAACCTTTGTACTGTACTTTACTCAGAAGCTGCATCTGAAACAGCACAAAGTCAGTCCTGTGAAGGAAGCAGACACAGGGGTTTTTATATCCAAAGAAAATAATCAAAAGGAACTAAGTGTGGGGACCTATGTTTCAGGCTATGCAGATTTCTATGAATAGAAATGTCACATCTGCAAGAAAAAGGTAAGAGAAGAAACCCTACCTGTATTCATGTATCTGTAAAAGACACATTTCCATAACAAAAAAAATATTATGGTTTTTAATATAGCATTTTCAGTTTGAAATACTGACTTAATGTTACCTACATGCAGTCTTCAAACTAGAATTAAAACCAATAACAATTAAAAGTATACAGTCTCCTTTACCTGCTTTTATTAGAGCACAGTTATTCATATGTGGCAGATTTTCATTTTTTCCTTGTTCTACTCTAAGTTTAAGCTGAGTTAGATTTAAACTTCTTTTCCTCACTTCTGGTTCTAAACTCTTCAAGCAGATTTAAACTTGGAATACCACATACATCCAATTAAGCTGATGGATGTCTCTGATAAATTTGTCTCAAACACAGCAATTTTGGCTTCAACTTGTCCTAATTAGTCTTCTAATTAATGCTTACTGAAACATATGAGAAAATTCACACTTCTTCTTGGAGCATATTGCTTCAGTCTGCCTTGACTGCAGGCTCAGCTGGAAGAAGAGCAGCCTCATTTTGAAACATCTCAAAACACAAAAAACATGAAATTCTGAAATGTCATTGAAAATGGAGGAGAATCCAGAAAGCACCATGGAACTTAAAAGACATTACTTTTTCTGTAGTCACGGAAATAAACTCCATCTGGCCAAATCCTGCCAAAAAAACTATTTTATCTAAGCAGCAGATTCTTCCCTTCCATACAGTCAGGGGTAAGCAAAGGGTTCAGAATAAGAAGTGCTCTCTTCTCAGCATTACTCAGTTTTCCCTTAATTGAGCTAGAATTTATTTGAAGATTACAAACACTCTTAAACATGGTTGGTGTGCCTCCAGAGTCTTTCAATGCTTAAGACTGCGCTCATTAATGAAAACTTAGAGGCAAGACAGGGAAAAAAAAAATATATAAACATATATAGCAGTTGCCACTGGTTTTCCTTCAAACAGCATCAAGATTATACGTTAAATTTTGCTTTTTGATTACCCTATTAGCTTTTTTTAGGGCCCACCACAAAGCTCCCTAGAGCACTTTTCTAATAGGCATGATATTTTAATACGGGATCCAATACTTTCCAAACCACACAAATAAAGAGAATAAAAAAAAAAAACCTTGTTTAACACACACTACAAGATTTCTACTACATAATAGCAGCAGACTGAATGAATAAAGTATAAAAAAAAGTTCATTTCATATGGCTTTCTTCCTATCCTGTGTTACAGTTCTGAACAATTGCATTACTGTGTATCTGGCATAAAAAAAATTGCAACAAATATCAATCTTGGTCTTAATAAAAACCTAATCACAGGGAGAGAGCATAACAGA
Organism: Falco biarmicus; assembly: GCF_023638135.1. Classification (NCBI taxonomy): domain Eukaryota; kingdom Metazoa; phylum Chordata; class Aves; order Falconiformes; family Falconidae; genus Falco; species Falco biarmicus. The sequence continues at coordinate 61,280,937 of NC_079293.1, read as the reverse complement.
CACTTTCTTAAAGAGGTAGAAGAAAACAACCCTCTAACATAAAGTTAATGAACGCCTCCTACTCATTTACATTTTCCTGTGCTATGCTTCTTAAACCACTATTGCCAACCAGGTTTATCGTAACTAGAAGAAAATCTCTGAAGTCATTTCTCACCACCATTCAGCTACTTAAAATCATTATGACTGACTGCTGGGCAACAGAAAGCACACAAGACACAAAGAAGGTTCATTGTAACCCTCAACATCATCTTTAGCTGCCAAGTGAAACTAGTGCTGTAAGAAGCCCCATCTCCAACATACACTTCTATGTGACAATTTCGTCGCAGCTCCCCATAAGGTATTATCAAACAATAGCAGAGCAACCAGCTAATACAGTTCCTCAACTCTAATCAAGCATATGCATTTTGGTTTTACGGGATGCATGTGTATCTAGTGTCACTGAAAACAGAGAACCTTCCTTGTGTGAAGGACTTTGAAATTTGATATTTTATCTAGGGTATAATTAGAAAGCCCTGACCATGGGGAAAAACACCAGTATTAAAAACAGCTGACCATCTCTTCCTGCCCTCCCCTCCCACCCCCCAAAACACTGACATAGATTACCCAATCCAGGAAAATAAACTGAATTATTCTTAGTAACTAAGCAGAAGATCAACAGGGGACATCAAGCCTCTATCATACAAATTAGAGGTCTTAAATCTGGCCACAGTTCAGTGTACAAGAGCTCTTAAATTAGTTATAGGATGTCAGTTCTTCTGAATGCTTCTCTGAACTGCTCTATAACTCTTAACTGCATGGACCTCAGAAACAAGTCACAAGCTATTCCAGCGTCCAACATACGACTTACTGAAGAGGCCATCTCACTCTACCATGCAAGCATGTGGCTGCCTTCCAGAAATCTCCAAAACAGCTGCCTTCATCAATAGAAGCATCTAACTCTCCTGGGAGTTGGTCAGAAAACCAAAGGCCACGGGATGATGCGCCATGGCAGCAGTATCAGTGCTATACATGTGTTCCCCCCTACCTACCTACCAAGTGGACTAGTCCTAATGCCACATAGATATTCAGATGAACCAAGACATTTCAAAAAGGACAGGCAGGAGGCCAACCCTAGCAAAAAGTCCTGAAGAAATTGACTCATCACCCTCTGGAATCAAAAAGCATGCCTTTACAGGGTGCAGCCACCATCACAGGAACAGTTTGGGTTTGGCTGGTTTGTTTTGGTTGGTTGGTTGGGGGGGGGGGGGCGGGGGGGGGGAGGGGGGTGTTTGGGGTTTTTGTTTGTTTCTTTGTTTGGTGGGGGGGGGGGTTGTTTTGTTGTTGTTACTGTCCAGAAATTGTCACAATTTTTTTTTTTTTACTAGCCCTGTTCATATTACTTCAAGTTTACTATGTCAAATATAAGATGAACGGAGGAAATCTGCAAATTTATCTCTTCCAAAGAATAAATAAATACAAGAATGTGTCATAGAAAGTTGTAGCAGAAAAGGAAGTGCTACAGACACAGGAGAGAACTGTTCAAACATTTAACAAGTTCTGTATAAGAAAGTAGGCCCAAAATCCTCAAACAATTCCTAAGTATTATTTATCAAGTGCTGTATTTCACAGCAAGGAACTAAAACAATAGAGTAACTAACAAAAATTATATTTTGCCTCTATTAGGTTTTATTACATAAGACAATATTAAATACTGAAATACCTACTGCCAGTAAACTGAGTTGCCTGTGTAGCATCTATGCCTTCAAAGCAAAAAACAGTCACATGGTGTTCAGAAACAAGTTTGATTAATGGTACTTGGAAAAAAGAAGTGAGTTCACCGGCTTCCACCATTAGCAGTTACCATGCTGGCAGTGTCCATCAGAGCTGTTTTAAGAAGTGGATAGCAAACCCCAAGTCAGTTCCAGTTTATTTCAAACTAATTCCCATAGAATTTTCTGTAATCTACTGTATTGCATAACAAAAGAATCCAAGTTGTACCTAAAATCTTGTTAGTTTTATAAGTTGAAGTAATTTAAAATCTAAATGATTCACAGAGTGCCAACAGTACTATCCTGAATAATACAAATGCAAATTTAAGAGGTTGCAGCTAAGACAGAATTTTCAAAAACTGAAGCAATTTTGTTGCTTTTATTATCTCCCTTCAAATGGCATCATCACAGAATAAGATGTGATAAAATAAAGGTAAAGCTACCACCCCTGAGCAATATTACCGTAGTGAAATAGAAGAACTAAGTGGTAGGTCAGCCTCACAGGCCCCCTACACAAATCAAAAAACACTACAAGATGAGTTTAAAGGATTTTTTTAGTAAACAGAGCAGAAAGAGTGCTGGAAAGAGTAAAAGCTGTACACAGAAGTACTAGGGTAGCACACACACTTAGCCAAGGAAGGAAATGCTGAGGTAACACTAAGTTCCAGCAAATGGTAAACAGATTCTCAGATATCCTTGCAAACAGAAGGAATACGATATACATATGAAAATACTTCAACAGAAACTTGCCTAACATACCCCATCTAACTTCTTATGAACTGGCGATTTAGTATCACGTTTATTATCCTTCTCTACAGTTAACTTTCCTTTTTTCTATTTGTAACATCTCACTCATTTCCATAATTCAAATTCACCTTCTCCCATGTTTGCCAGAGAGGGGACAAGATAGCAACAATCCTACTTAGTATAAGAAGTGAGGATAACACTCTCAGCTTTCAAATAATATGAGAAAAGGGGGAGTGGGAAACAAGTATGTTCGAGTTTGGTTAACAAAGCCTAACACAGAAACTGATTGTCACTGAAGAAGAAAAAATCATGCCCTTCCATTGAGCAAGAGTACTCATAGTGAAAATTACTTAGTATTCGAAGTCCTGTTTCTAGCTTACCACATAAAAGGTTGCCTTGCTTCACTCGGATTTACCTATTCCCCCGGAACACAGTATTGGCAAGGAACATGCCCCGTGAAATTTATTACTTTGACTGTATTCAGTTATAGCAGTTAGGGTACTGAAATACTTCCAGAAGTCTGCTCTTTGATCAACTCTCATGAGAACACAGCAGACACTCTCCAGCTTTGATTTATCTAAAACCTGCTGCCCCATACCTCAGAAGCCAGCATTGTACACCAACATCAGGTTTCAAACATAACTTCCAACAAGACAGTCACTTAGCAAAAGCCTCATTAGTGAAGTTATTAAGAGTCCAGCAACAAGGACAACCCATTAAATAATACAGTGGACCACATGGAAGGACAGCATCTTCATATGATCTCACCTTAGCACTGCAAAGCAATCTCTGCATTCCAGTGGCCATTTTGAGTCAAAATTCCTAATTCCATCAATTCAGTTAGGTAACAAGAGGCAATCTGAGTATCTTCCCGTAGATCTATGCACCAGTGATCAAACCAGAACCAGTGCCAAAATGAAGAATGCAATGGAGATTATACATTCGGTTTTTTGAAGATTATACATTATCAGTTTAGAAACCACTATGCAGGAAAGAGACAAGCTCAGCAGAAAATGTTAGCTTTCTCCTATGTTCCACTGCAGTCAGGTTTCACATTAAAGTTCCCATTATTAACTGAAGACATTTGGTAGACCTATCATCCAAACCACCCTCATAAAAAATTAATATACATTTCCCTGATTATTTTTTTGTGAAAGATGGTATCAGGTAAAGTTATCCACATTCTGCTCAAAAGAAAAAAAAAAAAGGGGGGGGGGCGGTGGCAAAACCCCCTGAAACACCAAAAACCCCATACCGCCACCCCAAACATAAACGCGAACCCCAACCTGTTCCTGTAAACTAGCTGTTTGGCAATATCAACTATTACAAGTCTCAAAATGTAAATACTTTATAATAACAAATAAAGCTTAACAACATCTAACAGCACTTTCTGCTTTACATTTTACTTCAGGGAGACTGTACCAAGCCAGTTCAATAGTTTCTGATAGGGGAAAACAAATACAAATTCCACAAACAAAGGTAAACACCTGTGAGGGTACAGTAAAACTGTGATTTGCTCTGATTAAACTGAGTTTTTAACAGGCACAAGGTATATACATGGAGAGAGTAAAAAGAATAAAACCCCCAAGTCCCCAACATATCACATACAGACCAAGTACAGCCACCCTGCTTAAGGGATCTTAACAGGTATTTTAAGATTTAACACAAAACAGCACTGTCTATTAATACTTCTGTGAAGTGACAATTTGCCTAGCAATATCTAGGCTAATAACACTCAGATGGGGAATCTACAACTCCAGAAGAGAAACATCTTCAAACAAATTTAGTAACTTTCTACTCTTGAGCCAAATCTGGGTCAAGTTAGCTTGCTCACATGAGGCTCACATTGAGAAGATGATTTAACAGGGAACTGTAAAGAACAGTAGCACTGCGTAGAGGTGAGATGCTGCCACTCCAAAATGAAGTCAGCTATCAGTCCCATGCAACAAGTAGCACACAGTTCAAAGAGCAGCAGATGAGATGTTTAACAGGAAAAGATTATACAGCACAAAAAAATAATTACCGCAGACCCACAACCAGTGCAAGATTCTATTTTGTTTTTCTTACTGTACTCAGTTATTCCAGATGCCAATGTTAGAGAAATGTGAAAGTATAGCTTCATCAAAAGCACATGAAGCAAATACAAAACTATGGGGTATTTAACTGAAGCAGAAAGTATCTCATAGACTGTATCTGATCAGCAAGTCTAAAGTAAACAGCAGGTAAGCCCAAGAGCAAATTTTTACTCTGTATCGGTCACTAGAAGAGAAAATTTATTTATAACTGTTATTGGTTCAAGCTTGCAATAGCCATCTGCTAAAAAAATCTACAAAGACAAAGTCTAACCTAACTCACATAAAATCTCTTTAGAGAAGAAAAATGAGTTAAGATAAAAGTATGTCTATAAAGAATGAACTCATTTTACCAGAATACAACAAACCTTCTGATTTAACTGGTTTGATTTTAAACCTTCCGAGGCATTTTGCCTCATTAACCTAAGGATATCACACATACGTATTCAAATATAATTTTGATTTCTAGAAACTCCACTTAATAAAGGATGCTCTGAACAAACACTTTCAAAGAAACTTTCACAGCAGTAACTGACTCACACACAGAGAAATAACCCATCCTCACTGCTTTCTCTTTGCATGCCTCTCTGCCTAGCAGCTCTCCAGCATTCAGCTTTGCTGCTATTACTGCCATAAATACACAGTATCTGACAGAACTGTGCTACAGAACCTGCTGTATGAGTACACGTGAGTAACTTCCAACTGGCCACAACAAAGCAGTAAAAACACATTATGTATAAAATGTGGATGCTCTATGTAACAGAGCAGAAACTGAACAAAAGAGAAATTTTGTACCCTGTAGTACCCATCTTTCTTTCCAGGATTCTGGAGCTATTTTTAAGAAGTTACATAACTTAAGTAGAATGATTTTTAGATTAACAGGTTCTATTCCCCCACACGCACATAAGAGGATAAAACAATATTCCAGAACAGCAGTCACGTAATCAGGCAACTTCGTTTTGCTGAAATAAAAGTATGAGTGAAAACTTACACCGCCACAAGGATATTTTTTTTCCTTTGCAGTTGGTTATTTCTTTTTATTTGAAAGGCTAGATCTTAACTTGCATTTGCCTTTTTATGAAGGCCATCTACAGCTTTCAATTCCATTTTCTAACACTGAGCACTTAACAGTAAAGACATACAGAAAGCAAATATCCCCCTAGGACCTTCATTAAAAGCAATGGCTAAAAGGAAGGAAAAAAAAATACTGCGGATGTCACAATGTATCTCTCCTCTTTCCTTTCTGAATCCGCAAAATACCTATGCCCTAAATACCATCTACTTCAATAGCCATCAGATACTCCCTCTTGATAGCATTACTTCTTCATCCCTAGCTAGGGATGACTCCAAAAACATGGGCACAACTTGACCAATCAGAACAGAAATCCACCCCTGCCCTCCAGAGGGGGAAAATCCTAGGTTTTTGTCCTCTGTAAGAGAAGATCCCATAGCAGGAACATACCTGCCCTCCACTTTCCTATACCAAGACAGACAGAAGTACTTTCTCAGGCTGCAAAGGAAATTTACTTGTATTATCCCAACTCTCTAACTTACTCCAGTTGCCATCTCCAACAACAGCATTCCTAGATTAGCTAGGCTGGTGCCTTTCAGCAGTGAAACCACCTCACCTAAGATACAAAGGGTAAACGAGGTGCATGTGAGGAGAGACTCACATGAGGGGAGTCTCCCTCTAACCCAAGGGACCACAGCAAAACTGGTGTGCTCCCACAGAACGTTATCATTCCATGCAGTTAAAACTTTGTTGTTGACCAGCATGTATGAATCCCTTACATTTTACTCATAAGTACAGGCAGAAACCGAGCCTACAATTTATGTCAAGTAACTTTGGAAGGTTAAATCTCACTTTCAGCTTCCAAGGAGACTGGAGCTCCTGGCTACGCTTTTGAGATCACCATGCATTAAGGGAAGTTTAATCCCTGCTCCTACTAAAATAGTCTTTAGCTTAAAAATATCATATTCAGATTCATCTGGTACCCGTTCTGCTGACCATTAAGCAGGTAAGAACCTTGGTTTGCAGCCCACCAAGAACAGCTCTTTCTACCAGGAGCAGCAGCTTTCAACTTTACGCCAGGTTATGCAAGTGAGGAAGAGAGGATGTACCTTCATCCTCATTTTCTCTCCCAACCTCATACTCCAACCCCTCTATTGATTTCCCCTAGTTGAGCCCTACACATAGTAGTCATCCTCCCAGTTTACCTCTATATTCTCACTTTGAGAGACACTGCCCAAACTCAACTATAAATTAGAATGATTTAAGTTGGAAAAGACCCTGAAGATCATGGAGCCCAACTGTTAAGCTAGCACTGTCAAGTCTACCACTAAATTACGTCCCTAAGCTGGTACCATGTCTACAAATCATCTCAGTACCTCCAGGGATGGTGACTCTACCACTTCCCTGGGCAGTCTGTTCCAGTGCTTGAGAACCCTTTAATGGGTGACCCTTCAAGTATCACACAGGCTTATGTACAGTAAGAGCACAAGTGTATGAGCTTTTACCCAGATGGAAAAAGAAATCCTTTCACAGGCAGAAATAGGTGTAAGCAGCCACAGCAGTGAGGCTGCCACCAGTCCAGCAAAGCAGGAGGATACTGCTTGGCAGCTTTCACACTGCTTCATAGCAAGACTGTCTCTAGCTCCTTCCTTCTGCTGCAGACAAAGGTCAGGCCAGGTCACCAAACACAGACAGCTTGCCACAGCACTGTCACTGCTACGTACCACTTGGAAGCAGTTAATGTATCACAGGCAATTTACTTAATACACTTTGGGAACGCCTGCATCGAGCAGTAAACCCTACAAAGGGTCAGAAATCATCTCCAGGAACCCCAAAAATTCGACTGCTGCCTCAAGAACAATTAGTTCACTGGGGCAGTCTCTCCCCTTCAGATGCTGATCCCCAAATGGAGAAGAACATGTTAACAGTAGCTTATATTCAACTGGAATAGGTCTGCTGAGGACCTAGCAGTCTTGGTTAACGTAATTACCTACCAAGACTTGGGAAAACGCAAGATATTTAAAAGAAAAATACCACATCCACACACTTAACCCCTCCCCCCCAAAAAAAACCAAAAAACCACACCCCACCAAAACCAGAAAACCCCAAACATAAAAACGATAAAATACATACACAAAAGAACAAAATGCAATATTGCATGCAGTAGTGCAGAAGTAGATCCAGCTCTCTATTTTTTAACTTTTACATTCTTAGCTTTGTTACTTTACCTTTCTTTTACTATGTAAAGATTCTCTCCTTCCATTAAGGTTTCTTGGACAGGAAGTCTTTGATGAAAAAAAAAAAAAACAAACCAGCCTACTCTACCATCTGGAACCAGCTCAGGCATGGAAGGATTAACCTTAAACTGGATTTGACCATACCTCTATACCCTACAAATGAAGTTAGTTTTTATACTTCAAAAATTAAGCATCATTATCCTTATTTCCCAAATGGTCAAAAGGCAAAGTGTTACAACAACTAGCCTGATGTCACTTAGTAAGCTTTACCTGCTTCCTCCCACTGCTCTCTACACTAAGCAATACTGGCGACCCTGGTATAACGTATGTATTTTAAACTTCACAAAATCAAGCAAAACAAAAAGAAGGACTAAACTGAGGGGAAAGGAAGGTAACACCCATCTAGAATCCTCAGCATTTTCCTATAGCAACCAAAAACTTGATACTTGCCAAAGGAATCTGACATTGTTATTACTAACTGTAACACTTCTGAAAGGAACAGCAGCAAGAAGAAGAAGATATGGAAAAGTTACTGAATTCCATCATACAAAACTGATTACAATATAATAAACAGATGAAAAACCTCGATTTTCCTGCATCATCTGGCTTTCAGCATTTTGACTCCAGCTTCTAATGTTTTCTGAGAAACACCTGTGAAGCCATGATACTATGACTGATAACAACTGGGTGTTGTTCCATTTCCAATACAGAATTTCTCTACAGCATAAAACAAAGGAGAGGGATTCACATTTCTGTAACACCCATAAAAAACCCTCCCTCCAAGACCTCCACCTTCCTCACACATACTCCAAGGACTTTTGCTCTTTTTGGAGGACAGTCGACAGTTTAAGCACATGTGAATAATACACTGGTAAAATTAGCAGTGTTAATTCAGAGGCTATATTTAGAACTAAATCTTATATGCTTAGGAGGATTTCTGTACCATAAAAAAACAAGCCTCCCTTCCACAAGGGAGCTATACTGCCTTATATGTTCATCAAAGAAGTCACAAAAAATAATTTTAAAGGCTGGAAATAAAACCCCAAACCTATGTATGTTGCCATCTGAATAATATTACTCTGAAGTTTTCCTGGCATATAGATGCAGATCTTAATGCTTATCAGTGTTTCTTCACCTGCAGTCTGTCTGTAAAGTAATGAGAGTTACACACTATTCATCTGAACCTGTATGTCACCTTTTTTTAGAGATATTCTGAAAATTGAAGGCTATTTGTGTCCTTTGAAAAGGCTGGCTGAAAGTGCTGATACTAACTGTAACCCACACTTAAACAGATAGCAAATTAGGAGAGAAATTCATAACACCCAGTACATTCTTTTTCCAAGCTTTTCCTAATGAAAATACTTAGCTTTGGAAATAAAATTCTTAAAAAAAAAAACAAACCAAAAAAACCCCAAAAACAGTAGTTTATTACCTCTCCACCCAATCACTGGCAAATAATTTCTTAAAAAGTTACTGTTTCTCCTTCCACTGCCTATGCCAGAGATTCAGTGCCCTAACGTTACCATGATTTAGAATATTTTATGAATTAGTACACTAATTAAATGAAAGTAACAAATCCAACTAAATCGCAAGAGCAAGAAAATTCAAGTCATTAATTATGATAAATGCTTTAAAAGAATGTTTCTCATCCTGAAACACTAAGGGTTCCTTTGCCAACTTATATATATGTCAGGTACCATCTGGTCCACCAAATCCATCCTCCCTGGTATGAAGCACAATGCTTGCTACACATTATATAAACAGTCTCAGATTAAAAGACTTGATCCACTGTAGAGAACATAACTGTAATTAAACTCCATCTTGCATATTTGAGATTATTTCTGTAGTCAAGATGAAACATGCTAAAGCATTCAAAACACAAGGAAGACACACACACAGAGAAAAAAACCAAATCCATTCTTGGTAAAATTTTGGGGTTTAATCATGGTAATTGTAAAAATTAGTTTAGTATCTTAATTCCCAACAGTGTGGCTTACCAAGCACCTAGACGGGATGCTGGCTCAATGCCAACACATCTCCCCAAGTACCCACTCAATGTCCAGCAGTAGCAAGCACAGACTTCATGTTTAAACAAAAGGATACGCTACGATGGAAGAACTGCAGTGTCATTTTAAGTGCTGCTACCTGTAATACTACCCAGTCTTCTGAGCACCAACTCCTAGACAATATCAAAACAGAAGAGGGGTTCACCATTTACAAACAACTAGCAAATCTGAACACATTCAATCAAAATTACATTCTTCTTCAAAAAGTTTGGTGACCACCTATCTCTGTATCTCACAAAAATTAGCACAGTTGGAATGTCTGTTTAGTTTTTGTGATATGCGCAGTTATGAGTACAGAGCCAGAGGTGGGACAGCAGAGAATGTTTCAACTGCTGTCTTTGATAGTGGAAAGAACTTAGTGTTTATAAACTCATTTCCAGTTGTTGGGTCATATATTGAATATTTATAGTACTCATCACTATGGTATCCAAGCCCATTAGCAGTGCTTTGACCCATGCAGAACAATACAAAACTGTTTTTCCTCCATTCTCCAACCCATTAAGAAACACCTCGGTGTGGTATTACTAGCACAGCATGTTCCAGAACTTAAAAATAGAACTCTTAATGAGCTAGACTCAATTTCAGATCTAACTTTTTGATCAAAACAAGCAGGGAACAAGGTATAAATATCATAAAAGCTGGTGCGGGCCAAAACAGCTTACCAGGGCCTGCCCTCTGACTCTGAAATAGCTCTGTAACTACTAGCTCTGAGAGTCTGAATTGTCTACTTACAGCAAGTATTTAAATAAAAAATTTCAACTGGTCTAATGATTTTAATAATTGAAGTCATCTTTCACCCCAGAGAAACACAAGGGAGCCATTTTGCGCAATGCAGTACCTCATGCACTCTCCAGTGTTACCTAATAGTACCAGTAAATCCCTACGTAGCAAATCGTAATGGCATTTAGCCTACATCCAAGCTACCAGGATGAAATCTGAAACTCCGCAAAGGGTAGCAATTTTAGAAGCTACATACAGATCTTCACATCACCACTCAAGTGGTAGAAGGCTAATGATGCACTTCAGCTTTAGCAGAGAAGTTGACACAAATGATTTTTGATAAATCAAAACTACCAAGCTTCACATTCCATACAATAGTTTTATCATCAGCTACTACTCAATTCCCTTTCACATCTTTGGGCTAGCATTTGTAGGCAGATTAGGCACAATTACAATATTGAAATGATGGAGCAGTGGGAACAGAACTGTACTAACATAATTACAAACACTGAATGCAAGATCAGCTTCTTAACAGAAACCCCTAAGTATTTTTTTAATCCTGTCTTTCTGTACTGCACTTTATTTTTAGATTTTAAATTCTCACTTATTACAGGCCAAAAAAGTTAATGATGTTAGAAAAACAAACATGGTAGCTGTGTTGTACACATACACGTGCAAACTCTCATATAATGCATATTCATTAAATAGTCTATGTAAGCACATATAAAAGATAAATTAAGTGATTTAACCAGCCTCACAAATACGTAAGTTGGGGGGGATATCCATGCTTCTCCGATATATGACTTCTGAAACACTGAACTTCACCATCCCTGTCACACCCACCATCAAGTCTCACACCTACCTCCCAACAGCTGAAATAACACCCACTCATGTAAGCAAGTCTCATGGTCTTCAACTTTTACAGTAAATTAAGGGTATACTACTCCCATGGGAGTATAGTACTCCCAGAGTCATATAAACATGAACTCTTGGCAGTAAGTCACATGTTTTATTAATTTTACTAGACTATGCTACCTGCCAGGACTAACTGAAGCAAATATTCATATATATATATTCATAATATTCCTTGCCACTAATTCCTGTTTCATTCCAAAACTTCAGAAGTGCTTAAGAGCTGCTAAATTCTTCACATTACTCATGTCCTTCAAAATATTCCACCCCAATTTCCATGAAGGATTAAATGAACTGTAATTTGTATTAAAAAAATTAAACTAAACTCATGGGTAAACACAAACCCTGCAATTTTTGCTGTTCACTCATGCCTACATATATATCGCATCTTCATATTCTACAAGAATTTGATTGTATCACTTACCCATACTAGTCTTAAAATTTAGAACAATGCAACTCTCCCAGGCCACATCTTACACAGAAAAACAGGAAAAAGAAAAAAAAAAAAATCACCAAGAAAAGGACAAAACTATTACCGCACCATCTCATAAAGATATTCTAAAACCAAAAATTCCTCCAGTATAAATCAAGGTCTGTTTCTTCTTTTATTTACATCACATATTATTCTTTTTAAGCCAAAGATGATTCTCAAGACCCAAGTTTTATAAGAATTTAACCATTAGTAACATCAGAAGTTACGACGAAGGACCGTAAAACAAGAAGTCTGGCCAGAAGCAACCCTTCAACACTTTCCTTTCTTTAAGGAACTGACACTGAAATAATAGAAAAGTAACAAACTGGAGCAGTTGTGCATGTAAAGCTAATCCAGCTGAGCGTCCTGTACTCAAGTCCTCTGCCACATCCCCTCCACATCAAGGGCTAAGATCATTTGAATATCTGGTGAAGGCGAGAAGTTTCATGGAAAGATCTGAATAAAGAAAGCACACCTACCTCAAATGATATTCTCCACACACACCCCCATTCTCCCTCAACCCCATTAGGGAAGAGAAGGTGGGGCTGTAACCTGGACCTGACCTGGAATACTGAAGTTGGTGACACTGATGGGATTTCAAAGGAAAGAGAGAGTAATGTAAGATCAAGTTCAGACCACACATCACAAAGACAGCACATTTCCAGTTCTACAAAAGCCACAAATCACTTCACTCAGGATTTTTTAGAAGCTATGTTAGACAACAGATGTCCAAACAACCTCCACAGAAAGTCCTATTGCTTTCTTCACAAGGGATATTTTTCATCATGAGTAATTTTCCTCCTAATCTATACAGGGCAAAAGAGTTCCTCCACAAGCAGTACAAACTTATAGAAAAGCCATGATTTCCAAGACCCTATGTCCATGAAACCTGCAAATAGCCTGGCCTTTCATTCAGTTTCAATCTAGAACAATCCTTCACAGATCTATGACATTAGATTCACATGAGCATGAAAGCAACCAGGTTTTCGGGATGTATCTTTATACTTTGAAGATCACGGGTTTTTTTCTTAGTTCTCCTCCCAGATGGAAAATATTTATACCCTGTACCAACAGGACCTGCGCATGCATAAAAGCCGAAAGTCATATAGAGTTTAAATATCCTAATTCACAGCTTACTACCTATTCAAATTAATCTTAGATTGTGAAACTTAGATAGTCTACGCAAACTAGTGTGCATTACACACACATTTGGCACAGTAATAAATAAAGGCCAATTTTAAAATCACTGCTTTTAAGAATCACATTAAAACACAAAGTTAAATAAAGAGATCATTATGCTATATCATTATATCATCGTACTAGACAATCTACATGATCCCTTTACTAAATATCTGCACCATGAACTGCCAGTTCTTAGTTTACTACTGCCAAAAGTAAAAAAAAAAAAACAAAAACCACCACACCACACCAAAAACCAACAAAAAAAAAAAACAACCAAAACCCACCACTACAACTCAGTACATCTCTTTTGAATTCTAAATAGTCTCTAAAATTTTTCAGCTAGACTTCTTCTGGCTGTGAAGATTTCTCTGACACGTGACAAGAACCACAACTGATGATTATGGGTGCCCCCATATCTCCCCTTCTAACTCCCCTTCCATCCACTCTGAATGTATTTTTAATTTACCTTTCAAGCTGAGCTAATTAGAATCAAAACACTGCCATCACCCTCAACAGCAAAGTAGGACTGCATACAGACAGCTGGTGCAGTGAGAAAGAAAAAGAGTACTTCTTCTAACCATATCGCTTCTCAAAGGAAAAGTTTACTGCAAAAACATCTCTCACCCAGTTAAAATGTTAAGTGTCTGTTTCTTTATAAATTTATGTAACATAGAACAATAAACTATAAACCTGTGCTCCTATGGTAAAACTTGTAAGTATGAAAACTGGAAACCTCCTGCCACTTCACTGAAAGAAAAATGCCACTGCTTACATCAGCCTAGAAAGACTGTTCTATTTTTGAAAATACAAGCCTTTGACAGTGACAGGCTAACCCCTGATGGAAAAGGATGTGCCGTTAGGAGTTTATCATAGTTCATACAATTTAAGAAACACACACAGGATGTTCAGATTCGCAGACTGACATCAAGAATAAAATCATCCTGTGTATTTAAGAATAGCTGCCCAAACAGGGAGGCATGTGTTGTTCTTCAAAGCAAGATACATCAAAAATATTTGTATATTTTTAAACTCTGGTCTATAATATCTAGACCTGCTAAAAACTACAGTAGGTAATGCTGAGTCAGTACACAGTTTTGGTCAGAAAAAAACCCATAACCCACAACTCACGCACCCCCCCAAAAAACCCTAAGTCACAGACAGTTAAGTTTATTGGCCACACTTTTCCTGGTAGTGGTAGACAAAATACAGGCCAATAACCAATAACTGGCTCAGTAGGTTCATGCTGGACATCAGAGATAAATTCTTCACAAGAGCATCCTATAGCACTGGAATGGGTTACCCAAGGAGACTAAAGAACAAGCCAAGGTTTTCAAGAATCAGCCAGACAAACTCATGGCTGATCTAGTCTGTGTTGGTAATAGTCCTGCTCTGAGCACAGGGATGGAAACAGAAATACAGTTTGGAAAAGACTGCTGGAGGTCACTATGATTCTACAGCATGAAAATATCCATTGGAAATTCTTTTGCAAGGAGACCAAAATCCTTCTTAATTTTTCATTAAAAAAAAAAAAAAAAAAAGAGACTGAACTATTTGCTTCTTTTCAGATAAGTTAGACTGTGGCATTTAAATTAATAAGCATCAGGTGAGTTGCAAGGAGCCAACCTATACCCAGGTAGAATTTATCACAGGCATTTAGTGCCAGGTGTGCCATACATTTAAGAGACAATCATCATATCACAGCTACATTATTATCTAGCAAGATTAAAACTGAATTTTTTCCACTTCCATTCCTTTTTCAGAGCCATACTGTCAAGGAAAGTATGTTGTGATCTCAGAACGGGAATGTGATTTCTTCCAGGACAGTAAGCTCATGGGAAAGAAAATGTCTCCTGCAATCCATTGCATTTGTTAGCAACATCCTTACAAACTTTCTGTTCCAATACCACAAGAGTAAAAAAATAAAACAAATAATCATCCAGTCATCTCAAAGTAGTATATTTTAATGTATGGGCAATTAACAAGGAGGGAGATGTTAATTTATGTAATCCATATGTGTAACACATTCCTAACACCTGCCAAGTATAGTTCATTGTTACCACTTTTCCTATTCCAAGGATTAAGTGTCCGGAGGAAGAGCCACACAGAGAACACTGCACAGAAGATGATGTAATTCTTGAACACCACAGAAACACCAGACATTCACTGAACAAGAAGAAACTGACCTAAAATTTTAGAAAATTTACTCCTGTTCTTTTACAAGAACCCTGGAGTTCCTGCTAATCCAACAGAATCAGACCACTAACACAATCTTTGGTCTAGTCCTTCACCACCACAACACTGTCATCTAGGTTTACAAAACTAAATTAATTTATCTTAGAACTATATTGATTCTGCAAGGAATTTCTTTTTAAAAAAGCAAAAACATTCTAAAATGCTCTTTACCTAGCCATGTACTAAAATAACATCTCTATGAAAAATACCATTCTGGTTTCCATTGTTATTAGGAGAAACTTAGAAAAAGCTGCACAGACAAATGCTGAAAGTTTTTGCATTAGAGGGAATAAAACATTGCATTTTTTCTTGCCAGTTACCTTTCCCTTGCTAAGAACATAGATAATTTTTCTTACATATACACCTAAAATGCCTTTTTTTTTTTTCCTGATCTTGCTAGTTAATGGACATTTTTAACGCAACACACACACAGAAGATACTTTTAGAGCTATGCAACTAACATTTCCTACCAAGGTTGCCTCAAAGTGTTTTTCTACAGAAAAAGCTTAAATTTTCATTAAAAAGCTATTCACTACATAAGTTTATTTGTTTTCATAAGCCAAATGAGGCATAAACTTTTCAACCAATTACACAGGGTAAATACAGTACAAGAACATAAAATTGCAGTGGAAAAGTCATCTTCAATAGAAATGTTTTCCCTCCAACAATTTCAAAGTAGTCAAGAGGCAAGAACATACTTCAAGAGGTTTGCTATCAATAGAGGGTACTAAAATAAACCTGCAGACCTTCAAAAAGGCTCCATGTGGTCACTTCATGAGAGGATTTTCTATCACTATGGGAGTGGGAAACATCGAAGGATTTCACAGTAAAGAGCTGTGGGTTTTGCTTGGGGGTTGTAAAAAACAAAAAAAAAAACCAAAAAAACCAAACAAAACCCAAAAAACAAACCCAAACCACTAACTGGGGGAAGGGGAAGGCAGAAATCCAAGCCAAATCAAGACATAGGTTTCCTCTCGCAGGGGCCAATATTCTGCCATCCACAGGATGCAGCTTAACTTCTGCCTTTAAGTAAATGTCATTCTGCACAAAAGCAAGTCCAGGATCTATATACAGACAAAATGGATCTAACTGTAAGCCAAATTTTAAGGGAAATAAAAAGAGCATCACAGGCGGAAAACTGAAGAGTTCTAAGAGCAGCACTAGACAAACAAAAATGTATTTTAAATGCCCATCTTTTAAAACTTACTCTTCCAAAGTTTGAACATTCTCTTTTTAGTCATCATGACAAACCAAAAAAAGGTACTTTGAGACATATTGTAAGGCTTTCTTAGCAGCTGGCTTAAACCTGCAGCATATTCAGCTGTTCTATCAATAACAATAGAAGAGCAAAAGCATCAAGTTAAGTTACAGAGGTGAAAAGCGTTTCTCTCAAATGAAACAGGGAGAAATGGACAAGGGTCCCAGCTCTCACCTGGACATCAAAAGACTATTTACTGCTGCATTTCAATGACCATCCTGCAGCCAGAAGAGAACAAAGGGCCTCCAATTTTAAAGGTTTGATTATTTTTTTTTTCCCAGCAGTACCAACACTATTGATAGTTGTCTGGATCTTAACAGCAGACCCACAGGAAAACAAAACTTGAGCAACAAGTTCATTTCAGCCCAGTTCCAAATCAGCAACAGCTCTCAACGCCAATACCAACTGCTCATCCTCACAAAAGGTCACCTTGTGCTACCTGGCACATTCAAATGAATTCAGTAAATAGTTCATATGGTGGTGGCAAAAACTGGACAAGACAGACTTGTCTCTGCTTTGTATAATCAAGACTATTCTTCACACTACATATAGACTTCTTCCGGATTATTTTAAAATAGCATCTACAATATTATCTTTTGTACACAGCTATAAAGCTAAATTTCAAATGGAGGAACACCTACTCAGACGATCTTACCACCACTCTCCTGAGATATTTCATACCAACTCCTCTTAAACACAAGTAGATTTTGAATTAAGAGCCGCCTTCTTTCACCACATTCCTAAAGCCTCGCTACTGGCAAGAACAAATAGTAAAATTATGAGCTATCAGAGAAGTTAAATTTGCTTATACACTTCTGCATTGGAAAAATAAATGTCTTTTTTCTTCCATTAAGACCCAACATTAACAATTAATTCACTTTAGCACCTGGTCATTGCTCAATTTTCTTCAAATACTTGTATTTGCAATCAATTAATGACATGCTACTTTTACACTAGTATTTTCACCTGAAAACATGAAAGAACTGTTAACCTAGATAAATCAGCTATTACAAGTATGTAAGTATACCTAAACTAAGACACAAATCCTCAAGTCTCCAAAATTTATGGGGCTGTGAAAGAGGGTCTAGGTACTGCAGCGATAAACGAGAAGCAACCTTTACAAGCAATATGAGAATATGTAGCGATAGTGTGAGAATATAACCATCAGCTCCAAGAGCTTGAAAGTGTCTAAGAACAACAAAAACAGAGCAAAGAACATACTTAGTACCACAGCATATATGTGACTGGGGTTTCATCTGCAATTTCCTCTTCAACACTACAGGAAGATTATTTTTTGATTATTTTTCTTCCTGGCAGTACCAACACTATTGATAGTTGTCTGGATCTTAACAGCAAACCCACAAGAAAACAAAACTTGGAACTGGGCTGAAATGAACTTGTTGCGCAAATCAACAAAAAGATGATTACTGCACACTTTCCAAGGACCACAATACTCACAAAACCTAACATGTGCATTTAAAGAAAAAAATATTTGTGAGAACTTCTAATTACTGTAATATTACCTAAAACTGGTATCACCTCATTACAAAGAATAAACCAAGATCATGCTTATAGATTATCAAACCCTTTTAAGCTAGACAGCCCTTGTTTATCTAGGTTTATTCCAAGCTCTGCTCATCTCAAATTACATGTACGAGTTATCCCTTCAATCTGACTGAATGAAAAAATGCATGCACCTAACTTTTTAATGCAATTCCTAAAAAAGTCAAAGGACCAATAAGAAAACATAAAACCTCTGTAACTAACTGAAAGACTGCTGATAGCTGTTGATAGCTCAATGTAACATAAAAAATACAGATCAACTCCACTATCATCTCAATTCATAGTTTCCATATGTTCAAATTTGCACATTTAAGAGACACATTCTAAAATGAGGGGTTGTTCCCTTCCAATGGCAAAGAAGTGACCTCTGTGTAGCTGACTATACTCCTACAGAGCAGACTTCCATGACCACAGCTGACACACATGCAGTCATACTCATAGCAGAATCTTTTCTTCCTTTTTAAAGGGCTGACAGATAAGAAAAACCTCAAGGATTTCTTTTACCATTTTTGCATTGGGAAAAACGCACACCAATCTTCCTTCCAAATCTGACTGGGTAAGAAGCATGTAAAATGGTAAAAAGAAAAAAACACAGTAACAATAATGATTGCTTAAAAGAACAGTAACAGTTCCCCAAGGAATTTAGCATATCAAAATAACAAACTTGCACCTATTCTGCCTGAAAATTAACAGGTCAGCTGTTACTGGCTGTTAAATCACTCGGGCAGGTTACTGCCAAGAAACTCCTCCATGAGCAGACAGGCAAGCATTCTTACAGGCTTTTTTCCTCCCCTTTTCCCTTACCAGTCCCTGCCACTCAAACTGTTTCATTCCACCCAAGAGCTGGGATAGCTAGCCTGACTTGTAATTTACTGTGTATTTCTCACTCTCATACAGACACTCAGTTCCCCTAAACTGTAGAAAGTAATGATGAAGGAAGCAAGATGAAGTAACTGATTCATGTAAGAATGATCTCTGCACATTGTTCTTTCTCACTGCTGCCTTTATACTGCCAAAGCTGATGCAAAAAGCCCATCTGACTTACCACAGGAGCTCACAGGAACACAAATGAGGCCCTGATAAAGGTTCTCTTTAACAAGGAGCTTGGTTTGTTACAAAATTCCTTATCATCAGTACACTGAAATCACAGCTAAAATAAAGGATGACATTAAACACACTGACTGGACTTAACATCAAAAATAAGGAAAAAAAATGTTTTATTTGTGCATATATTAAGGTGGAAACAGGTCTGTTGAATAAGACCAAGAGCAAAGCGTAGGCCCTCCAGAAACAGGTAGCGTTGTAAAACCATTAAAACCCAGGAATTCACAAACCTTTCTATGGGGAACAGAACCAGTCTTCTCAGTCAAGTCCACGCATTGGCAACGGGTCTTCTCTTGCCTAGCAGCAGGCTAATAAGCAACTCCCTGCCTACACGGGCTGACAACCATACTAAACGAGTACAGTCTACCACTAACTGCGCTACTTTGTCTATAATGGAAAGGATTATAAAAAGGAGTCCTGAGATTTTTTCAGGTAAGGCTGCAAATGCTACTGGAATGTGTACATTACATATTCAGTAGCTACAGAATGTTCCCGGTGTTCACGCAAAGGTAGTTTAAGGTTCGAACTGTTCCTCTCTTGCTGTTCTGAAATCAAGCTCAGTCCTTTTGTTTCCTGAGACCCTGCGTTACAGGGCTGCTCAATGCAGGTCAAGGAGTGTTGTCTGACAGAACACAAGCAAGGGGAGTTGCAAAGTCTCTCCACAAAGATGTACAATGCTTGGCATGCCCAGGTCTCATGATACTAACCTAAATACAGACAATATGGCTGTATGATGCTCTTTGTTTTCCCATCACAATGTCAGATATCCGCCACACTCAAAAAAATACCAATTAGAGGACATATTAAGAACTCCCTGAGATTTCACCTGAGCATAATACATATTATATGGAATAAGGGGCAGAGATCGTACTGGGTTCGGTTGGGACACAGTTAATTTTCTTCACAGAAGTCCCGATGGTGCTGTGTTTTACACTGGTGACCAAAGCAGAGCTGAAACATCTTAGCTATTGCTGAAGAGTACTTACACAGCATGAAGGCCTCTGCCACCCCAGCAAAGAGGTGCACAAGAGGTTGAGAAAGGACACAGCTGGGACAGCTGACCTGAAATACCAAAGAGATTCCATACTATATAACGTCATGCTCAGCAATAAGACTGGGAGGCAGTTTTTTTCCCAAAGTATTTGTTGCTCAGAGACTAGCTGGACATCAGTCTGCTGGTGGTGCTTTCGTACCACTTGATTTTTGTTTGTTTTTCCCTTCACTTATTGAACTGTCTTTACCTCAACCCACAAGTTTGTGTCTTTCCTTGCTTTTGCTCTTCTCATCCTCTCCGCCATCCGACCGCGGGAGCGTGACAGAATGCATGGGGGCTTACCTGCCAGCAGGGGACAACCCCCCCACCATCTTAAACACATTAATTCTGACATAGCTCAGTGACATAGCTTCCAAAATACGTATGATAGAAATAACTTTTTGCACAGTGTCAAAGTGCATGCTGCCAAATTCTAAGTAAGCACAATTTATTTTCACTTAATTATTTCTGATTGGAATAAACAGAAGTCATCTTTCTGAAAACCAAGTACTGATGTTAGCTGAAGGCAAAATTCAGCAAGTTCACTGGGCAGACCACTCCCACTACTCAGAGGAAAATCCAGCTATGCGAGGCAAACTGAGTGTGTGCATACTGTGAGCTTGTTTCCATGGAGAAACTATCACAAAAGAAGACAAAAGTACAAAGTTAAAGCAGCATCTATTTCTCCTTGCAGAACACTCACATGTGGAACTAGTGAGTGCCTTTAGTTTAGCTGAAGTCACTTTCAAAGTCAGAGTACACAGGTTCACACAGGGAGTACACTACTGTCATTTGAAGCAACTTCTCCATGTCTTATTTTAGTGGAAATTTATTAGCATAATTTTTTCCTACCCATTACATCCTGGAAATAGATTACTAGAATTCTGAAATAACCTGTGTTTGAATTTTCTTCAAAACCTACCACAAAAACCCTCAGGAAATAAACAGCAAGCTCTGAACATGAAGATTTATATTCTCCTCAAATACATAGACATTTCATTCTAGCAAGGGACAACAGTACCTCTTCTGCAAAAACGAGAGTCTAATACAGGCTGAAGTGCACATTTCTGATTGTCAGGATAGATAATATCCAAGTAACACAATAAAGCTGACTCACAGAGGCTGGACAGTGCTTCACAACGTGAGACTTGGCAAGCAGGGAGGAAGGATGCCTCAAACATCATTATTTTCTATCTCCCAAATAATCACGCTACTTCACCAAACTTATGCCAGTACTTGCCAGGATCCAAAGGTGTGAAGATTAACTTTACTCAGTTAAGTTCAGGGACTTCCCTGAAAATCCATCATTTTCCAGAATTACAAAGCACAGCAGAACAAAGTACACTGCCCGCTCTCAAGATCCAGGATCACTGCGCTACTGCACCTTCCTGACATCAAAACAGCACAAATTAGTATTTGATCTGTACATATTCCCAAACCCATTACCTTTAGCAGCATGTTTAAACAAAAGAACCCTGCCAAGATATTCATAACTAGATTTTGTCTCCTGAAAGTCAATTCTGCCTTTCACTATATTCAATAGCTGTATTTATTAACTTTTCCTTTTTTCCTTCAGCAAAAAGAAAACAATGAATGTTAGAATATCGTGCTTGGGACCTGATGAAAGAGCGCCTGAAATAGCAAAACCAAGTAACTTTAGAGCTGACTGTACCATGTTCCCTAGTGTATCAAGAAAAAGCTATAATTAAACTGAACTAATTAGATTTTTTTAATCTGTTAAGAAGGTAACATACTCAGTTCAAAATGAGAGACAAGAGACCTCTCTGGGTCTCATAACTTTAAAACAAGTTCCTATTCTACCAGTTAAGCATTCCAGGGAAGTATATCTACACAAAATGCAATGACAACATATCAAGCATGTTGCATCTAGTCCATGATACTCCCTGAACCACCACTTGTGAAACTCCTCTCCCAAAAGCAACCTCTACGTATAGCTATGAGCAACGTTTTAAATTGTGAACAGGCCATGCTTATTCAGATTTCTATATGAAAAGACACACGGTTACCCACTCATCTTAAACCAGTATTTTTTTCTTAAACTAAAAATAAGAACTAACTCTGATCCTCTGCATCAAAACTCTCTCTTCCAGGAAAGCAAGATTCTATGAATTTTCATGCTGATTAATTTGCAACCAGATATGGTAAATCAATAATTTTATTTAATAGTAAGGGAGAAAGATCTGCTTTATAAGGCACTTTCCATTGCACAGCAAGCTTATCTGATGGAGGAAACTGTTTTGGCCTGCAAGAGCCACAGGCTCTGTATCTTCTCACATCAATATCTAGTTCTTACCTCTCCCGTCCAAAAGGCAAAACTCAAGAATATGCACAGGGCAAAGAGCTCTGCTGGGGTTTACAGCCCATTTAATATCTTGTAAGATGCTGTTTCTCAATTAGGTAACACAAAAACAAGTCTGAAAAATGCTTAAAATATAGACTTCATATTTCTTATGTAAACAGTACTGAAAGAATGGTTATACAGGGGCCAATGGATGACTGGCACACATGTCATAATGGTTACTAAAAACTCTAAGTATAAATGCTATTATTGCCGACGGAGAACAGGAAATACCGTGCTTCACGAATGCACTGCACATTTCCATACAGTATCCCACGCCTTTTTCCTAATGGGCATTGTAAATTTTAAGAGAAGCACTTCTAATCTAGACCACGCGTTTAACGTAGACAGAGAATTAGAAGAGTCATAATTTATAAGTTTACCACTATCTGCCTCCATTTGAAAGACTTCTGAGTTGCAGAAAGATAAAAGATTCTGTAACTGAAAGTTTTTAGAACTTCATACCAGCACATTAGGGAGGTTTTTCTCTGCCACCCACCACCCCTTAAACTTGTTTCCTCTTTTAGCTTCACTTTGAAATAGTAACAACAGTCTTTTGGTCAAAGTGTGAAGTTTAAGAGACAACCTAAATCTGAAGGCCTACACATAACACAGCTGTTAGCTGTCTGATGTTGGGAGCTATAAGCATAAGCCACAAACGTTATGTCCGCCTGTTTCAGAGCTGCCAGTAAGAAAAAACAAGAACAAGGCCATTCAGATAGTCTTTGCTGATAGTTGATCAGCTGTTGGCCACCAATTAAAGCCTTTTCTTCCACACAATTCACCCTGAACACAACCCCCTCCTACCCCAGAAATGCAGGAACTTTTAAACAGTTTTAGGGCTCTACATTTCACTCCCACCGTATTTCTTAACAGAGGATGAGATTTTTCTGAAGACTTAGCTGCAATCAATGCCCAAGAGTAAACTATTCAGTTAGACTTGTACATGGTAAGTTGAAAACAGTAATGAGTTGACTTACAAGTGGAGGTAATTTTAAAAAAACAAAACCTGAAGAGATTATAAATATCTTTTCCTCCTGCTCCATACAGAACACAGTAAATATTTTTATTTCACTTGCAGGCTGCCCTGAACCCAGAACAACTTACTGATAGGAAACAAACAAAATCCCCAACTATATTAACTGTAGTTTACGCAGAGATAAAATGCCTTTTTATCTTTAAATTAAGAGCACTCTGAATTAAAAGATTTAGATCTAACCTGCCCAAACCAAAGTCCCCACATTTAGGGTCTAAATTTCATTCCTCAGCTTCCTCTCGTGCACATCAACATTGCTCAACTTCAACAATGAAACATCACTAGTTATTTCATTTCCTAATTTTCCTACTTCTGCACAATATAATATACAAGTAACTGAATATATTTTAAAATAAAAGATTTCTCTTCCTCTTGCCTTTGTCAAAATGCATCTCCCCTCCAAGCCATATAGGTTTGAGCCAAACACAAGAGATACTTGGCACAGTTCTTTAAATCCTACACTTGCAAAAAGAACGAGTGCTCCTGAAATGAAGTACGAGTAAGAAGATGAATTTGAAGGCACATTTAAGATGCAAGAAAAAACAGTACAAACAGATTTTAAATGCATCTGAGCTCCATTCCCTGCACCAGTGTATTTATTAGTAACTCCACATCTGTACAAATTAATTCACCTGTGATTTCCAGATTTAACACAGATGTTAATTCTGAAAATAAGTTTTTCATTTTTAGTAGGCATAATAGAAAGGAAACAGCAAGGCCACATTTCATTCTCTGAGCACTGCAGTGATCTGCTGACTTGTGAAAAAAACTCCCCTATGAAAAATCCCCAAGGGCTTCTTCCCAAGCACCACACTGAGAGCAGATGGCCACCATAGTCTGCAACTGCCAGTCTGACCTAGCAAGCCCACACCACAATTACACCCTTTTCTTTTCATGGATGTGGGGAGGGAGCAGCTTGGGACATGCAGACAACTAGGTATCATAGGCAACAGCACTCTCCGCTAAAAGTGTACGTATACATTCAATTTCCAACCTGTCATATGCTCCTTCCATTAACTTCCATTTTACATTTAGGTTTCCCTCATGTTTTCTTTAACATTCTCTTTTCTGCTACTGACAGTTTTTCAAACAAGATGGCAGGAAGTCAGTAACATTAAGGATACAGTAGAACTGACCATTGTCAAGCATTGCCAGTCACAAACTTCATTAACTCTGTTGTTGCAACTTTTCCCCCCTTTATTTTACTTTAAGCCCCAAAAGCAGCTTAGTAGTTAACCGGTAATAAACGCCTACCAAAACTGTGATTGTATCAGTGTGCCATCCCTCCCTCCTGCCCCCAAGAACAGTTGTTCTGTTCTCCTCTTAGCCAGGAGGACATCTGACGAGAAGGTGCCGTTTCATTTCCTCTCCTTCGCCCCTTCAAATGGGGAAGCCCTCAAAGGGAGGGGAGGGGAAAGCACGTTTTTAATTCAAATACTGCATCTTAAAATACTATCATGCAACACTTGGGTGAGTCTGATTGTAAAAATACATGTATACACACACACACACCCCCCCATAAGAGGTCTATTCTCCCCACATCTTCTAAAAAAAAAAATAAAGGCAGTAAGGCTTCTGCATTAATAACTATTTAGTGTTTCAATTTTACATCCAAGAATTTGAGTAAAACCTTTATTTTGCCAAAGCAAATGAGTGTTTAGAAATTAAAGTAAGGATGAAGAAAGCTATAAGGACTCCCCTATGCAGTTCCTTTCCAACAGGCAGATGCAACAGGAAGAAATGGAAAGGATTCTGAGGCATTCGGACCTCTCCTCAGGAATGCCCAGCCCCCCTATACAGACTTCCATCTCTCACACTGGTTCAGCATTCCTTACTTCATTTCTACTAATTCCTCCTGTTCTTCCACATTTCAGCTACCGCTTTTGAAAATTTTACCAGGCATAGAAAGGCACTGGAGAAAATTATATCACAGTTCCGCTGTTGTTACCTTCGTCTTGAAAATCTTACGGGGAAATGAGGCTGTGCAAGAAGAAAACATCAAGCCTTACTACTGCCTAGTCTCTCTCTCATTCAGGATTATTGCCAGTGACATGTCATAAGGAGGATGCCAGTGTTATGTAGATGCTGCTACTTTAGAGGCTGAACCCCTCCCTGATAAAAATCAACTTTGAGTAGTCATCATTTAGTCCAAAGTAAGTTTTAACTATCTGTAGATACTGTTGATTCTCCTTAAAGATCTTTGACTATGTGTCAAATATAAAGCAATAAAATGTACATATATATCCCATCAGAACAAAGAAATGAGAAGAAAACATGCCCCATTTTCCCCTCAGCCCAAAGAGCAAGCTTTCTTTGCTGACACACACAAGAAACACCAGAAAGCATTGCCCTTTCACCAACTCCCTCAAAAGTTTTTCTGCTTCTACCACTTGTTAATCAAGTGCTGTAGTATGGGATATCCCTTCTCTGTATAAATCTGGCACTTGCAACCGCAGTTATCAGAAGATCTAATTAAGTACCGGCTTTGTGGTAGAGATTCAAGTTAATGCACACAACTCATGCAGAAGGAAATTAATTAAACCTCACCAAAACAATTACTTGATCCAGCCAGGAAAACAAAGAACTGCATGCGCCCAACAGTTTTGTAGAAGTACCATTATTTTGGGAAACATACCTTTAAAACATTTTGGATTGTTTCTCCCTCAGAAACATCCAACATTTGAGAGTGTCAACTCACCTTCCACACTATCAGAACAGGAGGTACCAATCCCAGTGTCCCCGCTGTCGGAAGCTATACTGTGTCTTCTGACAGGATTGCTTTGACTGCTTGATGAAATGGTTGTGGACTGCCACAGGGATTCAGTACCAGGTAACCATCCCACTGAGGAATAATCTGAGCCTATAAAGAAGGAAGCCAGAAGTCTGTCATTACAGATACAGTACAGAAGTCAACAACAAAATACCGGTCAAGATGAAAACTGAATCCTATGTTTCATAGTTCAGGTTTGAGCCAGACTCTGCCATTTGGGTTTATTGGGTTTGGGGGGGGGGGTTGGTTTGATTTTTTTTTTTTTCTTCTTTTTTTTTTTGGGGGGGGGGGGGGGGGGGGGGTAATGAAAATCCTTGTCCTAGGTGGAAGCTTCCCAAGAAGTTCCAGTAAATATATTTTCACTATTTAAAAAAATGACCTAACATACATACAAGAACTAACATACAGTTAGTTCTTGCACTAACTGTAACAGGACCTTTATCATACGATTCTTATCTTAGAACTGTTTCTCAACTCAGAGCAGAATTTTGCACTACAAGTTTTTAAACATAATGAGACAGATTAACAAATTTTAGGACAGAAAACACGTGAAGGTTTGGCCAGTGAAACACAGTCATTTCCAACTGTGCATGAACCACATGACCAAGGTGATAACAATTCCATTGTAGCTTTATTTTAACCCTGTATCTAAAGTAATACATTATGGTTCACTGTTATCAGTAGTTTTCAGTTATCAAAAGATAGACTACCAGCTTAAGCCGGTACACAGTAACTGCACACAAGCTGTCTTTGAGACATCTATCCATCTAGTGCTTTGTTTAATTTTGGTTATTTTTATTTAAGTAATCACTAAAATATTAAATTTTAAAGCACAATTCAGAGCAACAAATAGCTCCTCTGTTCAAGGAATTTTTGAGAACGCGTGGCCTACTTCATAGTCAGTCTCAAGGGAAAATACACCGGAGTACAACCCCATAGGACCATCACCATTCCCAAGAGCCAACATCTAAATCTGAGCATTGTTTACATGCACAATACTGATCATCATGTTTGCACTCCAAACCAGCAGAGCTACATAAAGAACCTTGGAAAAAGCACGGCCTGCTCTTGATTTATATATATAATCACATACATACAACCCCCCTCTAGCAGTCAGCTTTGCATAACACTTTCAGAAGGAAATGACTCATGAAGAACTATCAGTTCACATACAATGTCTCTTATGCTACATGTGGTTATTTTTAGGTCATTTAAACATTTTCAGCAGTGCCCATTCAAAGCTGTAACAGCAATTTGCCTCTGCAATGACATCTGCAGATCATTGCTATTTCCAGCTGTACTGTTCCCCCGTAAATTCAATAGTTCAGAAAGGATGTAAAAATGAATACATATGTGTGTATATATATAACCCCACACACATATATCTACATGGTCCCCAAATCGCTAGACCTAATAGCCAGAGTAGTTACAGCTGCTTGCCACTTGTAAATTGAGGAGATAGATGTCAAGTTACAGTTAAATAGTGCATACAGTAAAGAAGCATGTACTAAGACAGTCCACCTCCTCTAAGGTTTTTGGAGGTCTTAGATATGCCTGTCCATCTCATTTGTCTTAACTTCATTCTCCTTTGAGGTTACTGCCTCTTCCTCCCTTTAACACATTTTCCTATCTTTTCTCAATCTTCAGGAACACTCGATTCTCCTTCCTCTTCATTCTGCTTTAGCCATACATTGTGCAATGTATTTCCTTCTCTTCCTTAAACTTTTTGCTTTTCCTCCCAAAAAGTCTCTTAACTATTCCATTGAGCAGCTTTCAAGTCCAAGGGTAAGGCAGCAGAAGAGAAGACCAGAGGAGCCAGACAAATGCAACTGCTCATAGCTCATCCATCACACCCTGTAAGGTGGTCCCTGCCAAGATCCTAAGCAAATACCACTCCACGTGTCATTCTCCATACCATCCTTCATCACCATCTAACATACTGTGATGTGATAGTTTTGCATACAGCTAGTGGGAAATGGGACATTTCTTCCTCTCCCACCATCCAGCACATTTTTCACTAAGCACTCTGGCTGCTTTGGGAAAAATAATTTTTCCATCCCTCCTCCTAAATAGGTCTACTTCCCACAAGAGCTCCACTTCATACTTCTAAAGCTGCATCTAGCTATTCCAGCAAGAGTAAAAGTTGACTTATGGGAGCCCAAGCTAATTAAGTCAGAGACAGTTCTGATTCAGGAGACATTTAAAATACATTTACAGGAAGAGAAATTTAGTCTCATTTACCCTTTATTATGCTGTTCTCCACAATACAACTCTTCGGTGACATTTTAGCATTTATGGCATTAAAAAAATATTAAAAGAAATGCAGCAGATAATGCTACTGCTACTACACATTAAATCAACACAGCATTAAGCATCAAACTCTTTAGATCTCTTTGTTAGACAGATGTTCAGTATGTGAACCTATAACCATCCACACAAAGCCCCCTAAAAGGGAGATATACTTGACATTTTGGTGGAACTTTGAGGAGAAATACCACAGAATGAGAGTAACTTAGATAGGAAAGGATGTTTGGAGGTCATCTACACTAACCCTCAGCTGAAAGCAAAGCTAATTAGATCAGACTGCTCAGAGCCCCATCCAGCTGATCCTTGAACAGCTCCAGGGACACAGATTCCACCATCTCTCTGGGCAGCCTGTTCCAACATTTAACTTTCCTCCCTGCAAAGAGGATTCTCCTAATATCTCACCAGAGTCTCTCATGTTCCAAACATGTTGTTGCAATATATCCCAAAAGATGCAACAATACAGTGCAACCAGACTCAGCAAAAAGGGTTAGCATACTAGAAAGAGCAGACAGTCATGCCCATCGGGATCTCTATGGATACTGTAAGTTGAGTAAGTAAAAAGCATCACAAAACACCCTACTATAATCTATTCTCTATTTTACACCTACACGCAGATGGCTTGGGAACACACACCAAGCGTCAAGTGTCGTGCTGAGGCACAGGTCCAGGGGGACTTGCTGGCAGAACACAGAATTAATTTAACATTTTCTGGAACACCTTTGCATCCAGGGGCAGTCGAGCATTTCTAAGTTAACTCATGAAGCCGATTCTTCAGCTGGTAGGCTTGAAGAGCTAAGTGCTGCAACACATCCACAGCTACACAGAGATCAGCATGAGGCCAACAAAAGTTCATTAGCTTTGACTCGGCACAGGCCTGCCAGATCCCATCTGTCTCTCCAGGGAAATACTCAAGTCTCTCTGCACCGTGCTCTGGGCCCCAGAAGGGTCTCTTTCCTCAGGCACTCCTCTCGCTTCCCCTTCTAATGCACAGCTGGCTGTGCACAGCAGGAGCACACCCACAGTGCTGTCACTGCCTTCCCTTACAGCCATCCTGTACGCAGGGGCACGGACAGGAGCTGGGAAGGGGTGCAATAGTCTCATTGTCTCGCTCACTGGGCTTCTACTGTTCAGGAGCTGCCTCTGCATTTAGAAGGCATACATCTGAAGAAAGAGAATTGGTTTAGAGTTTGAAGTTAAAAAGCGCACACTGTTTAACTATTCAGACACGCCAACAGAACACAGTTGCATGTGATCACTTGAAGGAACACTTTCTCTTTGCCTCCCACAAGAGTCCTGACATAAAACATGCTGTATCTTTTAAAAGATAGCTAGTAACATATTCCAGGAGTGTCATGGCACATCCACATACTTGTTTTACCTTGCTGGCTCAACAGTGATTCTGCACAGTAGAAGGCCATTACAAAAATAAGCTGTCTACATGCAAAAGCACTTTGAAAAAAGCTCGTTGAACCCACTCCCATAAATGGCCAAATAAAAGCAACAAGAGAATAGAAACAAACTCAATAATTAAGTCTCAACAGTAAGTCATGTGTACCCAATTCAAAGTGCCAGACAGCAGACCCCCTCCCCATCACTGAGGGAAGGCAATTACATAAGTTGCAATAAGGAAGCTTAACCCATAAAATAAGACCTCCTAGACCCCATTAGTCCAAATCACCACTTAAAAATTAATTTATTAGTTTCATCACCTTCCCAGTGCAGTCCTGAAAAATCACCAATCACTATACACTTTGTTCTATGTTCCCCATCTCCTTCTCAACAGCTCTTCACGCAGCAAACAATCTACACTAAAAGAACCCAGCATAACAGGGGGAGACACACAGGAGTCCCCATACTGCTCAGCTAACACACCTGCTTTACCCTGCTGCTCTAATCTCAAATCTGCCCATCAACAGCTAGTGTCCATTTGCCCACCATACAAGGTAGGGCAAAAAAAAAAAGCAAGCAAAAACCTCTAATAGATATTTGTGCTGCTAAATTGTGTATTACCATCTGACTATGATCATTCCTTACTGGGTCAGGAAAAACCTACATTTTACAGCATTTAACAGAAGAGAAAGAAAGGTGTCATCCTACCTGGCTATAATTTCCAACACCAAACATAACAAATAAAATACATCTAAGATCCCAAACAAACCTCAGCAAAAGCCTTGTTTATGCAGTTGACTGCATCTTGAATTTGGCCAGTTAAATATACCAACATAGTATTGTGTCTCCAGCCTAAGCATTTAAAACAGATCAAGTAACAACCAAGTATATATAAAGTACAAGAAGTAGATTATTTATTAAAAGAGAACAGTTGTTGAAATTTCACTCCACAAAAACATGTTATCTTTTTCTGTGTATTACAGAATGCTGTCAGCTAACTGCTGGCAGGAAGGCACCTAGTTAATTCTGGATCATTACCACTAATTTCAGTGGCATGCACAGATCCCACATGATATACATACACAAAGTAATAACACCACCATCTTTATATTTGGTTCCTAAAATATCCCTGACATGCCTAAATGTAAAACATTATTTTAAGTGACAGCTTTGTTGCTGTTATTTTACCCAGACGCTGAATGGAAAGCAACAACAGAAGATGTAACCGGGTTTTCACAGCAGATATGTCCTAAATTAAGGATACCATTTTTTGTATTCCACACCATGACTTTGACATAGATTGTGACCAGAAGCAAACAACTCATGACAGCCAGTGTAGATCTCTGCAGTCAAAGGATTCTGAAGTGGGCACCTTACAATAGTATCAAAACTGACAGCTATGCAAAGCTCATTACAGCCTGGTCACATCCATGATGACTAGAAAGTAACACTTCACACCACAATGGTACTGAAGACTGCCTGAAGCTCCTCCAAGGAAAAAAGTCAGCCCAAATACACTGCCAAACTTACTTGGTTCACCCTCACCATCAACAACTTTACCCAAAACCCTACTAATTATGCTAGATCATACATATTTTGAAAGACAACCCTCCTTCAATCCAGCTCTCCCACACCTACTCATATAGTCCCCAACGTTGCAGAACTTATCCCAGTTGCAACTGCCCCCTCAACAAATCCTTCAAGGTTTCACAGCCTCTCTTTTGCACTCTCTCCCTGTCCCACAGGGCTAAGTAACCACATATCTCTTCAACAGGAAAAGTCTACAAACAAACCCACAAATGGTCACTCAGTGAACTGTTTGCTGTACTGTAGGAATAAACTTACTTCAGTTGGAAAACATTTATGTTTACTCATCATAGATGGATAACCATTACTGCTAAAAGATTAAAGAAAACCACAGTTCGGTGTATGTTTCACATTCAGAAATTCTTTGCCAATCAATACCCTAATTTTTTCAACTGCTGGAAAGACAGCACAAATAGTGAGAAGAGGAAATAAAGGCAGGAGAACTTAAAATGAAAAAAACCCACCCAACTATCTAAAAGTAGGCAGATGTCATACTTCAATATAGATTAGGTAACACCTTTAATATTGGTGTTTGGGTGGTTCTTTTTTAAAAAAAGCTGACAGCTGATAGAATGTGCAACATTAGCCTCTTTCAATCAAAGATGAAACAAAAGATAAGCTGGACTCATCCAATCTGATATATTGACACAAAAAAATAACCAGGTATGTAAGTGTTCCCCGAGACGCAGGCAAAAAGAAAACCTATATGGCCAACTAAATACTCTTGAAAATAATGTTAAAAAAATGGCATCTCAACCCAGAGACAAATATTTGCTAGATGCACTTGATATCTATGATCCTTCTGCAAAACAAACTGCAGCATTTATTAATAAAAATGTCCAAAACAAGTTCCAGGTCTACAATCTTAACTTGTCTTCTGAGATGAGCAGTCCACTGCTGAGAGGGTTTCTAATGCTTTGTCCAGATTTCAGGACCCTTTTCACAAACACTCTGGAGGTGGTGGAACTCAAGGCTCTGCCAGCTGGCCATGACCTGAGGTCCTAGTCCATTCTCTCACAAGAATACAGCTGAGAGTAGGTGGATAATACGGCTTAATCTACGTGCAAAAAAAGGAGCAGGGTGAATTGGGATGAAATGACAGCCCTAACTAATGAATTTTTACATTTCAGTTTCTCAAAAGCAGTTTACAATGTCAGATAGCTAAAGTATGATTCAACCTGAGGACTCATATCCTTCATTAGTGGGCTCTCTTGAAAGAGCCTGCAAATATTTAACTAAGTTCTCCTAGTTTTTCACTTGGAAATGGATTAGAGCAGGGGTCCTCAAGCTTTTTAACCAGGGGGCCGGCGCGCGGATGCAGTGGCAGGCAGCCATCTGCGGCTGCTTGGTTTCCCCCCCAACCCCTGGCGGGGGGGTCTGTAAATACCAGGGGCCAGATTGAGGACCCTGGGGGGCCGTAGTTTGAGGACCCCTGCTTTAGAGCAATCCTAGGTAAGAAGATAAAAATGTACAGAGATAGAAGGAAGTGAGCAAAGAAAAAAAAGAAGTGCAAGAGTTTAAGCAGAAGACTATCTAGAGAGAGAGAGAGACCTTTTTAACAGCATTTTTACTTGTACAGCCTGGTAACATACTGCCTGGCATACGAAGGCCCATGCCTGTCCTCCGTGCAAAAGAATTCAAGAAAGACAGACAGACATACATCGTAAAATAGTAGAGGAGAAAAATGAAAGCAGAAGAGAGAAACACAAAGAAGAAAATTCTCAAAGTAAACATAAGCCTGACTGGCAGTATCAATTGGAAGAACCTGACTACAGTCATATTTAAAGGAATATAAACTTTCTTGAGAGCGAAATTTTAAGTAGACTGTGTCACCAAACCTCCGGCTTCTATTTCCTCTGGAATTCCTCAATAAAAGTTAAACCATTTTGGTGTGTCTGTCCCCACCCCACCCTCCAGAAGTGGCTTAATATACAATCTCTCACCATAGATAATTATAGCTATAAAATTGTTGTCTTTATACAAAAGAGTGTTTCAGTGTGAAGTGTCACAAATTAGGGTTTTTTTAATGACTTGACAAATGTGTATGGCACTGTACAACAAGTTATAAGTTTTCTCATGCAGGGCAATATGCAATCCGGAAGAAAGAATGAGAACTAGTGAAGAATAAATATGTCAGTTTGACAGACAAGCTTTAGAGAATCTTGCCAACGGCAGTTAAAGACATCATCAGGTAGCTCACTCTCTATCAACCCCCCACACCAGAGCCCACAGAAAGTAAGAGGTGCCCAGCTCTGTCTTTCCGTACGAGTCCAGCTGGCTAGCTTACGCCGCTGGCTAAAATGGGTTTGAGCTGAGAACGCCATTTGACATTAGAGCTAATTGGATCCAGTGGTCAGCTGCTATGCAAAGGCTGGTCACCTCTCCCAGACACATACTCACTTTTGCTTTCCCAGCATAAGCCCGGCCACTCCAGACTCCACAGAAAGTGGTGCAGGGACAAACTGTCCCTGCTTACAAAAAAAGGTTATCTGCTAATTTGATTTCCTAAGCTGGCTCAGCAAGGGGTCAGACTAGAAGCAGTGCCAAGGAGGGAGTGGGAACATCCAGGCACACTTCTGATGCCTAGCAGCAGCTAGCTAGCAACCAGGCTTATCCCTACTGCCAAACTGCACATTAAGGCAGATTCTAAACTGGAGCAAGATAGGCATAAATCTCTGCTGGCTTCACTGTGGAGGCCAAAATCTGTTCAACTAGCAGAAAGCTGTGTTCAGTGCAGCATACTGCTAGCTAGAAGGGTAAAAAATCCTTAGACTGACACAGTATGTAATAATGGTCTAGGCTTTCCTGGTTTCTGTTCTAGAAAGTATGTAAAACAAGAATTCAAATTCATAAGACACTTTATAATTTTTATACAGACAGGATTTAGCTGTAGTTATTTAATATCAACCCAATGACGCAATTCTTACCCTTGTCAGGAAAGAAAGAGGTTTCCTTTCATTTCATCACTAACAGGAGCAAGACCAGGAATTCAGTCCAATTGTTGATGGCACTCCTGTGAGTTTTCCACTTCCAGATAGACCATTTGCATAAAACAGAACTTCAAAACACAAACTGCAGATGTTTCTTATTTCACATTTGGCACACAGACTACATGTATTACCTCATGCCTGCTATGCTGGCTTGCCTCTTTGTCTTTGCAGTCAATGCACTATTCACCCCATAGAAACATAAAATGGTATCCTTAGTTTCCATTCTCTTCCATATAGTAAATGCAGAGGAGAAGACTACCTTTTGAACTTGAAACTTAAAATATGAAGAGGGGAACATCCAGGAAAATAAACACATTAAGTTATGCTTAAACAAACTTTGAACAGCGAGCCCTCAGGACATGCAGTCAGTTCCTAGAGTGTGTTAAAAAGCTGTACACTTGTAGGTGACCAGCTGAATACTCTTCCTGTCAAAAAAAAAAAAAAACCCAAAGAAAAAGACAATCACAGATTACCATCTATGATTCAGCCCTTCTTGCAGCTTAACTTTAATGGCATTCAAAACCACAATCAGGTAAGTTTTTCTCCAAATTGTTTGCCATTCCAAGATTTTTCTTGCAGAATCACCTTTGCACTCCCTCTTTCTGTTTAAAGAGTTAATTCGTTCTCCTCTGTGCATAGGCAAAAGTGAAGTAAGTATAGCTGCTAGAATGAGTCAAAATATACTAAATGGTTTTAAGCAGCTCCCACACTTACCAGAGTGGATCAAATACAGGAGTCTAGCATTCTTACTTTTTTTGAAAAAGAGCGTAATTTCCCTCCTCCTTGTAATCAGATCTAAAGATATCCTTGATGCTAAAATACATGAAGACAGAGATTAAAAAAAAAAAAAAATAAAATTAAATACTTCACTCACATAACACTACAACTTTCTCCATCATTTTTTAAAGAGGTCTAATGTGTATTATACACACAACAGGATCTACTTTAATATGGACATATCAGAGAATGAGCCTCCAGACTACAGTTTCAGTGCATGCCAAGAGAAGGTATGCGCATCAGGTAAGGGACTTCCCACATTGCGACATTTGTGTTAAAAGGATGAAACTCTGACTTCACTTAAGTCATTAGGAGATTTTTCTTACAAATTTCCAAAGCTCATGCCATAGGGCACTTTTCCCCAAGCTCAGCTTCTCTGCTTCCACTCACACCTATTCAGTATAAGCAAGGATGATACTCTGGAATTTAAAACAAAAGAACAGTAGTTTTCGAAAAAAAATAACAATCCTTCACACTGTACACCAACCCTACCTAGAACACTTCTAGTCAAAACCAGTACTTCTTGTCTTGTCATCTTCACAACTATAATCACTTCCGATTTAAAACTTTTCAATAATTCTACCGACCACACTAAAGCCCTTGTTCAGTTTGGATTTTCACATAATTAAGTGAATAGAAAGAGGTTAAGATCACAACTGTTAGCTTTCTTTTCCATAAAGTCTCTAGCAAAAGCAGTGAAGTTTTAAGAAATGGCATTTTCAATGCCTTTTAGTGCTTCTAGCTGGGTCACTATACTCCCACTGTTTTCTTACTACCCACATAACTGTCAGGCCTTTGATCAGTGCTAGTCACTGTACTTTTATATAAAGCATTAATTCTTAACTATAAGAACATCTCCTAAGGTTCAAAAATGCCAAAATGTATAAATAGCTTTGTCATAGAGTAGGCATTCAGGAGAAAAGATACCATCTTCTAAAGAAGGGGGGGGGGGGGGGGGGAAGGCTTATTTATTCTGAAACATTCGTAAAAGCTGCAACTTTCCACACCATCTGGAAACTATGCTACAAAAGGAGTAAAGCAGACATTAAAAACATAATGATACCTTATAAGGAATCTCAGATCTGCCTCCAGGACGACTCAAGAATGTTTCTTGTCTGAATACTACACCACCGGTCTCTTTACATATTAGGAAGTTGAAAGTTTTAAAAGCATCGTTTGCTTTTCTACGTGCATCTGTTAAGTCTCATTCAGGTATTTTCATCGATAAAGAGGCAGCACAACTTTTCCTTGACACTACCTGCACTGCCCTTCGTCAGCAAAATGAGATGGTCTCCTACTACCTCTCTAGTCATTACCCATTCTTCTCAACTCATTTCAACCCATATGCAAGTCTACTAATAGGTGGAAGCTACACTGTCCAATGGAATTAATGTCACTTTTTCCTGATCCTCTCTCTTAATCCTCCTTGGCCTTCACAGTAAATCTGAGGATTAACTATATACTTCCTGATGTTATCAGCAGTGGCGATGCAAGATGGTGCTAGGTTTTTCCATTATCCATCAGCTGACCCAAGAGCCAGCCCATGTGACTTCAGGTATTCTGTACCCACCTGATGCTTCCTGCTGCAATGTCTCATACTGGGGTCAGGCAACTGGAAATCCCCCCTTTGGTATTTGTTTAACTTTATTATCCTCCTGGTCCAGCTTCCCAAACTAGCTTGCCATAAGGCTGAACAAGTGCTAGAGCGGGTGGAAGTACCCAGAAGGGTGGGAGCTACTACCCACCAGATAATTTCAGCTGTGAAATGAAATTGTACCCTGCAATCCACCCATATACACCCCTTCAGACAAAAGAAGGGGTTCACCTGTCACATCTTTCCACATTTCAGGGAACACCCTACCTCGAAAAGAAAGAATTCTCAATGCTTGCCCTTCCTTTATCTGTGTTAATGCCTCCTTTTACAGAATGGTCATTCAATTATCAAAAAACAGCAAAGATCCCTGGGGAATGAGGATAAGAAAGATGCAGTGCCACTTACAGCATGGCTGGCTGCAGAGAAATAGGTCACTTGAGCGTAGCTGTGCAATCAATACGATGTTCAAGCCCAGGCAACCAAGCCAGATGCTGCAGAGAATGTTGCCTGGAGAAAACTAGTGTCTTCAGGGGCGATTCCACAGGGATCAGCAGTTCCGAGGGATGTGAGGGATGATGGGTCAGGACTAACACAAACCTAAGCACACTTGTGAGGGTATTTACACAAGTCATTCCCTACTGCATGTTATCTTCTCCAGCCACCCACCTCCGGGCCTCTGCAGCCGATTTGCAGTCTCCCATGTGGCACATTTATAACCACCTCAGCTTGCCCTAGACAACAAGAAACTTCCATGCAGAAGCCTAAGACAGAAATCAGAACCTGATACCTCCGTACACCTTTTCACATCTCCCCCCAGCGCTGGCAGGGATAAACTTCAGGGCTATACATAGTATTATTCCAGGCACCAAAAAAAAAAAAAATACTCAAAATGTAATGGCTTCCTTCTACAGAAGCCGTACCAGACGCAGGTGCCCAGGTGCTGATGGGGGGCTGCAGGGCAGCCTCTGTGAGGGGCGGCTGGGGCTGCCCGTGGCAGGCACGGCCAGTTCCAACAGCCCCACCGCAGGGCACAGCCGGGCCCTTGGCAAAGCATATGCAAGGGCAGGCAAAACACTGTGGGAGCAACGAGTGAGGGGGTGGAAAACAGTGTGAGGAACAGCCCTGCGAACCCAGACATGAGAGCAGAAGGGGAAGAGAAGGAGCAAGAACTCTGGGCACCTGAGCAGAGAGTCCCCATCAGGTCCCACAGATGCCAGGTTGGAGTAGGGGAACAGTACGAGGAAGGAGGAGTACGGAGAGGAGCTTTCACGGACTGACCTCAAGGTCCAATCTCTTTTGCCAGGGACGGTATCTGGTGAGCAACCCCCCTGTCTTCATCTCAGCTTAGGAGCTTTTCCATCTCCCATCCCACTGAGGAGGGGGGAGCAAGTGAGCGGATGGGCAGGCATCTGACAGCCAGCCAAGGTTAACCCACCACAGAAGTCATTAAGAAAGCCACTTTTTTAATCACGTAACAAATATACTGAACGCATTTTAAAGCTGATCACAACCACAATGACGCTGTTTTATTGTCACTGTGCATTTCAAGAGACATTTGGGCATCTGAGAGACTACTGACAACTACAACCAAGTCAGCACTTTTTCAGCCAAAAGAAACCAGCATGGAAATAGACAATTAGTTTAACTCTCCAACTACCAAACCACAGGCAAGTTACATGATAAAAAAAAGCATCCAAACAGTACAAGGCAGAGCAGTTGATACTGAACCGTGTAGTACTATCCTCTTTTCCCTAACTAACCTGTCTACAGGTTTTGCTTCCCACAGTGGCAGGTGATCACCTCTGGCTATAACCTCAAGTCATGCCAGAGCTGTTTGATTTCAGAGGCTTTCAGATACTCTTACCAACGTGCATCATTACTGTATTTAGCAACTTCATATTTTGAAATGCATGGGTTCCTTAACAGGTATTAAATGCCTGACTAAAACCTTAGAATAAATATTTGGAACCATAACAAGCAATATTTGGTGGACATAAATCCTAGGCATTCTTTGGAAAAACTACATATGCTCTTATCCTAACTAGAACTTCCTTTACCACCATCCCCTAGAGCAGACATGATGGCTCAGGCTGCTTTTTACTATAAACTCATTCTGTACAACTGTTTAACGCATCCTTCTCAAAATCATTAAACAAATGACTACTTCCTCTAATTAAAGTTTTAAATGCACAGAATTACTGAGCTAGAGGTCTACATTCAGTCAGTAAATATTTAACATACAGTTAGCATACAAGAGATTACAGCAATTGCTAACCCCTACGAACAACAATATAATACACCCTTACATTTACCCCTCTTTTCTTCCTAGTCAAGACATTTGTGTTTTGTACGCATTAAAAGAGTGGATACTATGTCCATAAAAGTGAATTGCCGGGGGGGGGGGGGGGGGGGGGCATTGTTTCTGAAGGAAGTAACTCACAGTTCCACCACCAAACATAGAATGTCATTTCACATCATTGCAACTTCTGAAAGATGGCAGAGGCCATTCTAGCAGTCAGTCCTGCAGCTGCAACATTACTTTTTTAAGCTTGGGTAATCAATCTTTACAACGCACCATATACATATGTGTATATATATATATACACACACATAACTGGTAAACAATTTGAAGTCTACCCTTGGTAACACTAGCTCACCATTTATTGCCTTGCCTAACCTGCAAAGATAAACCTGCCTTCTCAAGAAATCCCAAGAGCTGTCACATTCCCGGCTGCAGACCTCCAATAGCAGACCAATAAAACTTGTTACAGAAACAAAACTACTGGATTTCGGTCCCTGGCTCCACCACAAAGGATGAAAGAGAGTAACATCAGTCCCATCCCCCCCAGCCTGGCTATGTAGTGAAATCCATGGATATCCCAAGAAGGCTGCGCCCCACTGGCCTCACAATGTGTTGTGACCTTATTGCTGCTGACACTTTGATTGTGACATCCTTAAATAATCTTTCAGACTTGTATGTGTCATGCTCACTGACAACAAGGGTTAAGTACAAGAACGCACGTGATTTTTGGAATACGCCTTATGAACAAACCACATTGCCAGGCCTCTAGAAGGAGAGGGATGCAGGCTCCTATTTTAGGGAGTGTCAATCCCATCCTTTTGCGCACCTCACTTCTTGTTTTCACCACTTATTTTGTCACCCAAACAATTATTACCAGCCAAATTTCAGTAGTGGTCAGCTCTTGGTAAAATTGGACAGTGGAGAGAGATTTGACTAGAGGTGGTACAGTTTACCTGAAGTAATAAATATTTCTTGTTTCATTGTAACCTATATTTGTTTCACTTGCTGCAGCCATCTGTTGGACACAGGTAGCCTAACTGAATGCCTGCATGCCCCAGAGAAACAACACATCTAGATGAACACTTCCATAGGCTTTAAAGAGTTATTAACCAACTGTACATTTCAAAGGACAACAGTCTAGATGAATAAGCAAAGGGCTTGAAACACTGCATGCCCTTCACCACAGTTATTTAAATTTCTGCAGCACAGTGGATAACTGCTGCCTTTATAGAGGTATAAACTATGCTGCAAGGTTTTCAAAAACAGTTAAACGTGTACAAGAAGACTGAGAGGCTGTCAAGTCACATACATTCCAAAAATAGCAATTTAATTTTTCAGGACAGGTACTGAGACTGTAAGAAGCTGGATTTATTTTACATGGGTAAACTCTGTCATTACATCCACTGGATAAACAAGAAGCACCTAGCATAAAAAAAAAAAATAAAAATCTCAGCAGCATGCAAACAACTGAGCACGTTTTTTTCAGAGAATGCACTGCTCTTGAACTGAAAAGCAAGAACAATTTGGAAATGACAAGAGAATAAAACTGAAGGCCACAAATTAAACACTCCAAGAAGTGTCCTTGCCTGTTACATTTTAAGAAAATCAGAATTAATTTGCATCTATTACTGAAAATCTGATAATTCCCCTGTGCAAATAGTTACAGAATTCTTTAGTAGGCATCCAGCTTTGTAAGGGAATTGCATTATTTTCAGCAAAAATAGGATTTCTAAATACCCATATCCACAAGCAAAACAGAACGCTTTTCAGTAATAAACACAGCTTAACAAGAATTAAAAAGTCATTAACTGTGATGCTCCCACACCAATATTTAAAAAACAAGCCGAATCCATAGCAATTAATGCTACTAAAGAATTAAGTTTATTTTGACAAAAGAAAAATTCCTTCAGCTTGAAAAATAAGTACTTAAAACTTCTGCTTCTTAGTAGGACACTACTGTTCTGTGCTAGAATACTTTTCCCTTCCTTTTCAAAACAAAAATCTAACCTGGCAATAATATAATAGCACAGAATCTTAGTAGCCATTATCCCTTCATTAAAATACGTGCATGGAACTAATTAACTTCCTCTTCTTTAGAGGGATTACAAACATCGAGACACAGCTTCTTGACTCTTTCAATGTAAAAAGGGACTACTACGTTGGAAATGATAAAGCACAGATCATATCTCAAGGTTAAACCTTTATCTACTTGCCTTCTAATTAACCACCAACTCTGTTAGTCTATCTTATCTCAAATTAGAGATTTTTCTGCAAGTTTTGCTACCTCACACTTCTACTGCTTATAGATAAAAGTACATTTTGAACTTCATATTAACCTTGAGTATTTAAAGGAAAGAGAGTATGGGGGAGGAAAGAAAAGCAATACACAAAATTAGTTCTCAAAGGCGATTGTGACAAATAAGAAAAAGTAAAGCATTCACCCAACAACTGACTGATCAGAATTGCTTACAAATTCAATAAAGTACTAAAACACTTTATTTGACCCCAAAAATAATGGGAAGACACTGTAACAACTGGCACAATTCAAAGTTTTCTGAAGCAAATGAAAAATTAACACCAACAATCTTTGTAACTGTCTGAAGTTGGTGCCAGTGTGTGCTCGTGATACAACCTTCTGATATTCTTTACCCAAAGACAAATAACCAAGACCTGAAACACCCCAAATTCCTGCAATTTCCATCAACTTAACTGAAATCTCTGCGCCTAGCGCTCAGAATACCCAATACCTTTGCAAGCTGTAGCATAAAGATAATGTAACTCCATTCGTTTGCGGAAAGCTTTAAAAAAAACAAACAACAAAAAAAAAGACAAACCAAAAAACATAACACTTCAGTCTTCAACAAGGCAAACATTTTATACATAGAAATTAATAACTTAATAATAGTACAGAAAAAAGGAACAATGTCTTCTTTCACATTATCGGGACTGAACATTAGATTACTTGTAGAGATCCAGGCAGCTGCTGAGAACATCTTAGCAGCTCTTGTATTTGCAAGAAAAACCCTGTCAGTCGAAAGCAAAACAATCCTGTCATTTAAATAATATGCCAACTAACTGTATATACATTACACAGCCACATTTTCCAATCCCAAAATTAAAACTCGAATCCAGATTTCTGAAGAAAAAAAAAAAATATTCCAGCAGTACTACTTTGCATTTGTAACAGCAGAGCCAAACCACAGACCTTCACAGTGATCAATTACTTCAGTAAGTCAAAATATCACAAAATCTTTGCAGGAACTCTGCCAGAGTGAAGCAGGTGACAGAGTTGGCAATATTTCCAAATCCTGAGAAGGGTATCCAAAACAGTCGGTACATCGTCTTACCTGCCCAAAGGTAATGCTCATAGGGCTCTGCAAACAGATCATCAGTTTTCCTCTGCCAGTTCTGACAGCCTTTTTACAGCTGAAAGTTAGCCCACCTCCTACAGCCAGGATGTCCCCCCAGTGACAACCTACGTCCAGGCGTAACATTTCAGCGTATCCCAGCCAACCTGCAGAACTAGGCTCTAATTAACCCAGAGACAGAAGGCCGGGGGGGGACACACAACAACAACAACAACAACAACAAACCCAAAAACCAGAG
This sequence comes from Falco biarmicus, assembly GCF_023638135.1. Taxonomy (NCBI): domain Eukaryota; kingdom Metazoa; phylum Chordata; class Aves; order Falconiformes; family Falconidae; genus Falco; species Falco biarmicus. The sequence continues at coordinate 61,237,862 of NC_079293.1, read as the reverse complement.
AAACAAAAAAAAAGACTCGACCGATTTGATACAGGCTAAATTTTAAACGGAAAGCACTGAGACGCGCGCTTCCAGCCTCCGCCTAGACAGACTAACAAACGGGGCGGGGGTGGAGGGGAGCGGGAAGAGAAGGCCAAAACAAGGAAACGGATTATATAGGTTAAGCTCAGCTTTTACCATCCGCTGCAAGGTCCAACGAAGTAAACACCGAGCCCTCCGCCCGGCCGCCCGCCGCCTCGGGCCGGTCCCCGCGCCCGCTCCGGGAGGCCCCGCCGCCACGTCCACCCTCACGGAGCCGGGTGGGGAGGCAGCCAGCCGCTTCCTCGGACGTTTCTGTCCCTAAGAGCGAGCCGGGCCGGGGAAGGGGAAGGGGAAGCGGCGCGACGCTGTCCGCCGCCCCACCGCGGCGGGCCCGTGTGCCTCCCCCAGCCCCATCCCTTCCCGCCCCGCCGGGACGCGCCGGGGCCGCGGGGTCCTTACCCGCCTTGCAGCCGCGCAAGCCGAGCTGGGGGTGCAGCCCGCTCCACATGGTGCCGCGCCGCGCCGGGCCGGGCCGGGCCGGCCGCCGCTCTCCGGCCGCGGCGAGGCGGCGCTGCACGCTCTCCGGCGGCCCCGGCGGGCGGCCGCGGCCCGGATGGCCGGCGGCGGCGGCCGCTCCGAGTGCCGAGGGAGGTTAGCGGCGGGCTGTCGCCGCGGCGGGGGCTGCTGCCTGCCCCAGGGGCGCCGCAGCCATGGTGCCGGGCCGCGACCGCTGAGGGCGGCGGGACCTCGTCACCCCCGCGCAGCAGACAAAACTTGCTTTATTGCGCTACCGCCGCTGCCTCTCCGGCCCTGGGAGCGGGGCGGAGACAGGGGCGGGAGCCCCGCCGATGCTGCGCTGCTCGGGGACGAGGCGCTTACATAACCCAGCCCCCACGGCGGGGAAGCGGGGCGGGCGGCCGCGGGGCGCCGGGGCGGAGGGCGAGGCGGCGCTGGCTGCAGCGGCGGGTCCGACTGGCCCGGCCCGGCCCGGCCCGCAGGCCGCCCCCGCAGTGCAGCCGCACAGGCCCCGCCGGGTTCGCAGAGGTGGTTTGGGCGCTGCCGCTGGGCTCGGGGCCGCTCGTTGGCTCGTCCGGCTGCCCCCGAGCCTGCCCGGGCGGGTCCGAGCCCCCGGCGGGAGTCGCGCCCCGCGCTGCGGCCCGCTGCGCCTCGCCTCGGGCCGGCCCGCAACGGCGGGAGCCGGCGTGGGGCAGGCACTTAACTGACAGCGCTCAACCCGGTATACAGATCATTGGTTAAAAACAAAGGACATGCCTTATTCCAGAGTAACTTAACTTAGTAGACTTTACAATAAAATCACAGTTTTTCAGTGTTTGTTTTTAGTAAGAAAACTAAGTGGAAAGCAAGAAGAATTGTAACATTCATTTGAATGAACAGTTCCACCAAAAGACCCTCGGTATCACCATAAAGTTTAAGGCACAGGGCTGGAAACAAAATGCTCCTGTCAGCAACAATTCAAATCCAGCAAGAGGCTTCCCTCCTGCCCAAGCTGCTTTGAGTCTGCTCCAAATATTTCAAGAGAATTCCACAACAGCAGCCTTTGTGGTAACTGTTGCTTGTAACTGCAGCCCAGTGGTCCCCATGGTAAGCTACCTTCTGATCAAGTGTACCCTGACTCAATCAGCACTCCGGATTATCAGACAAAGACATAAAAAGAAGGAGAAGATACTTGGACACCTTGTAATTTCAGCATAACCATCCCAAAATTCCAAAACCTACCACCGCCAGGGTAAGAAGAGCAATGCTTTAGACAGCTTGTAGAGTTTGACAGACATGACAGCTTGGGGAGGGGAGGTAAAACAGGAGCAGTTCTGTGCTGGTGCCGAGACATTCACAATCGATAAATAAAATCTGTGTTCAAACGCTTCCTGCTGACCTGATGCATTTTTAATTAGTAGCTGATGATCACTGAATAGCTTTTATCTCTTTGGAAAGTTGTATGTTACAGTTCAGCACAAGTCATATTTTATTAATGCCTAGCCAGGTATTCATAATGTACTCAGTAGAAGAGAGGCCTCAGAAATACTGGCATGAGCATGTAGAAATGCTGTTTACTGTCATTTTGCCCTCTTTATTAACCTGTATAAAGCCCTTATATACTCACTAAAGACCTGCCATGACGTGCATTCCTCACCAGCTTGTTTTAACTATGGAGCATAACTGTCACTAAGTATTTTGTCAGTACAGTTGTAGAAACACAAGCTTTAAAAAGTCAGTAAATACTGACTAAAACCCTCAAATACTTAAACTCCAGGAGATCCCATCAAAACCTTCAGACTGCTGCTAGAGGTCCTCTGAATGATAAATGGTCAGAAGTCTTTTCAAGAAGGCACGAATACTGGCTTACAGTGGAAGACTAATGCAGGAAACTAAATTATTGTTGGTAACACCTCAATGAAATTATGCAGCCTTTTAACCCTGAAGCCAGCTTCAGTACTAAAGAACGTTTGTGAGAGAAAGCATGACTGGTAAGCATGAATAGAAGGAAGAATAAAAGCTAAAGTGTCTTGCAAAAGACTCAAGACCAAGAAACATGCAAACAGCTTAGCTCAAGACCTCTTTAAAGAACTTATCTGCATATAATACTTGTTGCACACTATTTTGTTGGATAAGCATGCGTACGGAGCATATTTACAGGACAATGCAGAGAGCTGTGAGGAAGCTGAATATCAAGAAGGGGAAGGCATCTAACAGCAGGCAATGAGAAAGATTACCTCATCACTGCTGAGCTCTGGAGTTTGTGATGCTGTTTTGTCATGCAGCTGCAAGAATCAGAGGCATGTCACAACCCCAGAAAACTGCATGCCTGGAAAAGGTATGGTAAGAGTTCTTCCAACTCCTAATAAATGTCACTGCAGTGTTTTTATGTACCTTGGTATTGCCATTCATGGAAGCTTTACGGTTTCCCATGTATCTCCTGTCTACTTGTGAACGATACCACAGAAGAAAAAAAATAGGTAAAAGGGCCAAGGTGAAGGTGGCAGAACAGAACCTGGTAGTCTGGCTGAATCAGCTCCAACAGCAACGCCATATCTTCCACAGTGTCCCTGCTGGGGCATCTGTGTTTTGACAGTGCTACTGCTCAGAGCAGAAAGGCAAAAAACCCATGCTTACATTTCAGCAGCCAGATAACAGAACCTGAGACGCATTCATTCTTTCAGTTGGGTTTTAAGTTATTAATATAGAAACTGGACGCAATTAGTAAAGCTTTTTCGCTACAAATAATCTCAGTGTATCTGTCTGGAAACCAGGCCAAATTGAAGTCAGTAGTTTTACTCTATAAATAAATTTAGCTGGTTAATGCTTTATTCACCATCCAGCAATGTTTTACATGTGCAGTCTGCTTATGTACACAGCTGTAGACTGGGAGCAGTATTTGCTTTAGATTTCCCAACCCTCTTGAAAAAGTGTGCTAAGTGGCTTGGACCTCCTGCAGAGATGAGTTTGTGCTCGGTAATGCTGCTGAAGCAAGCCTCTGTTTTCACATGGATCTCAACCTGGCAATGCAGCGGGCCCTGAGGACATCCCAAGCCCCTCTTTTTAACAAGTCTCTGTTGTCCCATCTAGAAGGCCCAACCAGGCAGAGGTGGTGGGTAGTACTGGCTCCAGTCCATTCTACGTGCATTTGTCCCTCTGCACTTCATGGAGCCTACCTACACTAAGGTGACTTTTATTAGCTTGTCAACTCTTATATCTCTTGGGTCTATAACAATTAGAAGCATGGCAATCTGCGTTCCAGTATTGCCCCATTCAAGAGGGGTAAAAAGGTCTCAATGCACATAGAAAATGGCGGCATGGTATGAAGGAAAACTCATGTAAGCTTATATGTGAATCAACAGTAAGTGGAAATAGCCTGCATCCCCAGATAATTATTGTGAAATGTGATGCTCCAGACAATGAATGGGCTCAAGTTCTTATTGTCTGAAAAGCCTTCTCCCCACCTCCTTCTGACACAAACTCCACCCTCTTGGCAGAATCAACAAAGAAAAATAACAATAGAAAGTAACAGCTTAAACATTGGTACTAGGCAGATGCTGTCTCATTAAGGTCAATCGCAGCACATCTCACCCAAGAGTTTGTGATCTATTTCCAGGTTCAGAAATCACATATCTTCCCCCCCCCCCCCGCCCCCCCGAGTAAAAACATAATGCTTTAAATGGCATTAAGCTGAAGCATAACCTCTGAGAGCAGCATTTTTCTTTGATTAAAGCCAGAAATGCACTCAATATTTATCCTACACACTTGCTTTTGTATTTAATAGAATTAAAGGATTATTTAAAAACCAGACACTAAATAACTAAATATTGTTCTAAGAGAATGCAATTTCCTCTATCTAATTAAGACATAAAGCATGTGTGCATTCTATCAAAAAGCAACAGCAGCATTTCTGCAAGCACATCTATATCGTAAATTGCTTCGAAATTAAAATCACAAAATTTCGGTTATTGAGTTGCTTCAGTAAGTACAGAAATCTTTTTCTTCCACCCACAGCTTTTTCAGCTGAACACTGTGTCCTGGAAAAGTCTAAGCAGCCTTTAGAAGCCTTAGAGCAATTCCTCCTGCTTTGCAAAAAAAATGTTACAAAGCAAGATGTTAAACTGTATTGTGTGGCACTACAGTTAAGAACAGTTAGCTTACTTAATAAACTGTACTCCTGCTGCTAGGGGTAGGTTGGCCTACAAAAGACTGAAACGTTCCACTAAAAGTACATTACCTGCATTGCGCAGCATTAACAATAAACTGTGTCACCTAGTATCTGCAAAGCAGGCATCATGAAATAACACAGTGTACACAATGTTTTTGTTTTTGTCTTTTCTGCAAGCAAACGAAGATTGCATGTCTTTCACAAAGGAACAGAAATTGATACCAATTTGAATATGCTTTGCGCTGTGCTTTCAGTAACAGCTTATTCCATGGGAAAGAATAAAACCAAGCAGCTTGTTGTTACCATAGCTATGGTTTATTACCAGCCTCCTGAAATTTTTTAGATTCTTCTTAATGTTCCAGGTTTCAGAGTCAAATTTTCACCTGACAAATTAGTTACATCATTTCTAGAACACCCTTGGGAGTCGGGGATTTTATGTGATTCATTACTGGTGGGTGGCTCAAACACTTTTTTTGGGTGTGCCATATGATTTTACAATAAGTCTAAGAGATTCAAATCAACCCTGTGTCATCAACTCTGATACCACAGGAAGAAGAACACATGCAGGGGGTGGAATCCAGTGATATTTAACCAGTAACTTCTGAACGTAATTGGGAATTTCCCAGGTGTGTTTTTCTTATGGGGAAAATTTTGAATTCTGTTCTACCTTCTCGTTTCTCCATCCCCTCCTCTCCCAAAGGCAGTGGGAAAGAAGAGGCAATACAGATTACTTGGGAGGAGATGGAAAGAATATGTAAAAACCTACAGGCCAGAAGCAGGTCTGCTCCTTCTCCCAGGCTTCAAGGGTTGACTCCTGAAAAGTTTTAAGTGCCTCTACCAAAGCAGCAAGCCTCTTTCCCTAGTCCCAGTGGGACTACCATATCCATCTTCCTTGCAAGACATTATGCTTCCACAAAAAATATTTTTTTTTAAATTGCTTCTCCTACTCACATTGCATGACTTTTTTTACAGTCTTTCGAGTTTTCTTGTTCTTGAATCTGGTTGAGTCACCTCCACTTTCTAAGAACACATTATCTGATTTTAGGAGCACCCATCCTTTTTTTCAGTAGGTCTAAGACAAAAAGAGATAGCAAGCTGTAAATCCTCTTGAGAGGACTGAGGCCTTTCGGTGATATTCTATAGATATTTTATACGTATGATGATGCTGAAACATCTAATGAAAGCCATATTTGGGACCTGTCTGAAGTCTTCTTTGTAATAATTAATAAAAAAATATAATTTGGTGCTTGATAGTATTTATTGGTATTCTTCTGAGAGAAAGGCCAACAAAGTGAAGAAAATGAAGGCATGAGATAACTGTGCTACCGGTCATCAGACAGGCAGGCACAATTCAGTTTCAAAATGGCTATGACAAGATCCTTTCGATTTGGAATTTTCAAAATACTGAACTTCTTGTATTTACTTTTCTGTGCTAAAATTTATGCTAAAGCCTAAGAAGCCTCAGCAGTGCTGCAGTTCAGTTTTTCAATCTGACTGCCACTGGCAATGCTTGAGTTTTTAAGTTGACCTTTTATTTCAAGGCAGTCTTGTTTGACTGCATGTTATACACAGCCAAATGAATGCAAAAGGATAAAGTACTGGTTGATATCGTTGCACAGTAACTTGAAGATTTTCTAAGCTTCTTTTTGTATGTTAAACTCTATCTCAAATGTGAAGTCACTGACATATTAGAAACACAAAACAGCATTTAGCCTGACCTGTTTAAAACCTACCTGCTTTAAAGGTTAATCAAAAAGCATCTCCTGTGTATGCAGTCACTGAAAACAAAGGATCAGACCATGCAGTGAGGTTCCTTTCTTTATCTCCACCTCAGTGCAGAAAGGAATAAATGCTGTTTTTCTTTTGCAAGAAACATCCCCACTAAATTATATAACTTTTGAGAAATGCAGAATTCAGAACTACAAGTGGCTGTATACAGGAAGGCCAAACACACTACTGCACAACCAGCCAGTGAAGCAGCGTTGTATGAATACTTGGAAATGTCTTCCAAGTGGCCACCATTATCTGCTAATAGCCTGAAATATATAGTTTGTTTACTCCAAGTCAGAAATACAACCTATGAACATTACCAGTCAGAAAATTATCTAGTCACTTCTGTTTGAGCCAAACCCAGTATTGCTGCAAAGGGATGAAATTTCAGTAAAGTCGATGGAGTTATGCCAGCGCTCAGTTTAGTCAGCTCAATGCTGTCGTATGCCTATATGTAAAAGTCAGATGGAAAAAATTATTTCATGCTTTAACTATAAATACAATTACCTTCATGAAGCTCCCTGCCCCATTTTTTCTCCATTGACTTTTATTCTACAAAAATACTGATTCTACAGTAATTCACTACTATCTACTACAGTAATGTATCACTATCATAATACTTTGTTTTCCCTCAGCAGTGAGAGGTCCATGACTAAAATGACAGGGTAGTCTATGCTAGTAAAATAAAATCCAGTTTAAAAGGACACTTTCAGACCCACCTGGCACACCCCCTGCACGTGTGCAGGAACCAGCCTGCTCCCTGCGCAATGCACGAGGGCCTGCAGCCATAGTGGGTTGTGGCACTGCTGGGAGCTTCCCAGTGTGCAGGACAGGCAGCCTTCGAAAACGCTCTTGTTTTGTTACGCCTGAGACTGCAAAGCACAATTTGTCTGTATCTTGTGCTTTATATCCTTTAGTTTTTTTAATAGAACCCACATCAAACTAATAAACATATATATTACCACACACTTTTTTAGGCAAACCCAGTTCACCCAAGAAGGTAGAAAATTACTGAAATGCAAAAAGTGGACTGTACTAGTTTGTACTGACCACAGGACCCATCCCATTCATGTCATGGGACCTCAGGGTTAGTATGTGACATACGTATGAATCCACCACAGTATCCCTAGACTGTTTTGCTTTTGACTTAAAATTATCACAGATGAGAATGTTTATTAGAAGTCCCTTTGCAACTCTGGCTTGGCTGTAAGATGGTTCTCTAGTATTCTACTTTTAACACATTGCCTGAGTGACCAAATTGATCTGGGAGGCATTTTAGTAAACATGCAACCTGATCTTTGGTCACAGAGAAAACAAGACAACATTGAACTTATAAGCATGTAACTCTAAATGTACATAAGTAAGCATGTAATTCTAAATGTACATAAATAGAAGAAGCATAAAAGTTTAAGTGTTGCTGCTTAAATTGTTGGGGACTGTCCCACTAATTTAGGAATCCCGTGATTTAAGAATTGCACATCAAGTAGTGTACCAGTCCAATACTCTAGTAAGAATATCTGGTTAAAGCCATTAAAATTAAATTTTAGAATCATAATTCCAATTTTCTGATTAATGCAGGACAGTATGATACAAATATGCTCTATACTTTGACCATTTAATTCTCAGCATTACAATCTTCTGAGCCAAGTATCAGAAGGTCAATTCAGAACATGGGAATGTCCCCCTAACTCCTGAAGGAAGACTGGTTGCTGTCTATTCACAAGGTAAGTAGCTTGAACCATCCAAACAAAATGCATTAATGGGAAGAAATTAATAGCCTATGTAAAAGTTTGGAACTGGCCGCATCCTTAAAAAACAACATTAAGTATGTGCTCCCAGTGTGAAAATTACAAAGAAAAGAAAAAAAAAAAAAAAGAAACAGGACATGACAAGCAGTGCAGGCAGCTAAAATGGATAGCAACAAATACACATTAAGAAAATACAAGAGGCAGTCATACACGACTCCCATCTGCAAAGTACTTCAGTGAACGCTCCATGAAGCTGGTTCAGTTGTGGAAGCCCTTGCTTGAAGACACCACTGAGCTTATATTACATGAGCCTTCCATGATGTTGGCCCTGCTGGAACGCATCCCCAGCAGTCACCATGACAAGCTCTTTACTGCACAGCCACTGCAGTTAAAAGATAGAACAGAAAAATGAGAAAGAAATGAAATGGAAGCAAACAGCTGTAATCAGGTATCTTTAAATACATGTAAATATTATTTTTCTTTCACTTCTATGTTTGGAGGTAATTGCTGCAAGGATACGTTCACAAAATTTGGATTAAAACCACAAGAAAACCATGTATTTTGCATTGTATTAAGGGCTGAACTCAAGAACTAATTTTAAACATGATAAATTGAATCACATATTTCTAAAAGCACATTTGCGGCATTTATGTTACTGCTTTCAGATGTTACTGATATGCAAGAACACAGAAATTTAAAGCGTAAAAATGTGACCTCTGAAAGCTGACTCTAATGGACCTCTAAAGTAATCTGAAAGATCTAAAACCCTAGATGTATGTACCAAATTCTAAAAGCAGAACATAATGAAAAAATAATATCTACTTGGTGTTTTATGTCCTTGAGCTTATATATTTCAATGTAAGTAAACCGGTCTCCCTTGCACAGAGATGAGAAAACTGAGCTGTGTAAAACGAAAACTACCAACCATTTCAGTTAAGACTATATTTAGCATTTGCTGTGTCATGCTTTAATTGCTGAAACTGCCTCTACAGAAGCACTAAAAAATTGCTGGAAAAAATGTTTTTTTTTTCATCATGCCGTCATGAGGCACATTGAATGTTCAGAACAAAGCTTCACCTTGCAAGACTTACACATCATTTCTGCACCACAAAAAAGTTCTAAAATTCAGATGAATTATCAACATTTTGTTACCCTCAGGTAACCCTCTTGAAGCTCAGCATCACAAACAAAACACAACCTATTGCAAATTCAAATTTGGATGAACACAGATGAAAAGAAAATGCTGGCAGGTTAGTTCATTTAAAAGATGCAGATAAATTAGGAAATACAGAAACTTCCATTGAGCTAGCAAGTCAAGTTGTGAGACAACTTGGGTAAAACAGATCCAACTATCTAGTTTGAGAGACTGTGAACTGTGTTTCCTTATCTAATGAAGTCCCTAATTTTCCCTCCCTGGGTTTTTTACCATAATCTCTCGTATGATTTTCAAATACAATTTTGCATGAGGTATATATAGGTACTCAAACTGGACCATATGGTAAAAGACTACTTTGCTAAAGACTCATTCATTTAAAATATAAGTGAGCAGTCACTGAAATGGACTTTCTTGCAGAGTCCTGATCAACCATAACTACTACTGCAAGGATTTCCCACAGAAATCCCTTTTACTATCCCAAGTAATGACTGCAATATAAGGTTTTACTGCCCCTGTACCTCAGCCACTTCAAGAATTTCTACAGCATACAGCGTGGGATGCATACAGCAGATCCTCCCTGCCCAATGACAATTCCATACAGAGCAGCACAATATGGACTTGTAAGCTCCCTGATGCACTGTGGTTGGATTTACCAAAAAAACCGGCAGAGACGGGTTATTAGTTCAGTGCAGAAAAGGACAAGGGCTCAGGGTCCCTGAGGTTCTGGTCTGTATGGAAGCTCTGCTTGATGCACCTGCAGGGTCCCCAAAACTACTTGCAAAGGCTTGAAAAGTAATTTGACTGACTGGACCTCAGTACTGACTCTAATCATTGTATGCAGGACAAATAAGCATATTAGGACAGTATAATAAATTACCCAATTAGTTGTGCAACTTTATCACACAGTTTACCATCCCAGAAGACCACAGTTTCAAAGGAACTTGGGGTGACACCTTCCAAAGTCCTTATTCCCCATACGGTGAGCTCTTTGCAAAGTCTGCCTGAGAAAGAATGGGTCTGTTTGGCAAAGAATAAAAAGCCGTATTTCTGAACGTGCTCTTCCACCACCCATCCTTATCAGCTCTATTTTTGAATACAAAGCTAGCTGCATAGAATTTCCTGAGATTTGACAGTTGGTCACACTGTTACAGATTTAACAGAAGAGTGGCAGACTTGGCTGGGCCTACTGCTCGGCACAGAAAAGAGAGAGACCTGCCCCTGTAAATGTGTCATGGTGTCAGGAAGTAGCATTTGCTGGATGAGAAATGAGCGTGATGCAGGTCTGCCCCCATTCAGTACACATGACACAAATCCTTTCATCATATTTCAGCTTTGATGCAGGCACTGCCAACAGCTTTAGTCCTGTTCAACTACTGCAAATGAGTAGGCAGCTCATTCAGTGGGTTGCTAGTCTCTGCAGAAGTAACTAGCAAATGCATCATAAGAGTTATTTGTGATAATGTGTGTGTCTGTGTATACATGTGTTTGTTGAGGCTTTCAAAGAGCTAGTGTAAAATCTGTGTCCCTCCAGGCCTTCATGGTGTATAGCTCCTCCTCAAAAATCTTTCACCTTTATTCTGCCTTGCACTTTCAGACATCACTCCCAAATCAGTGGGAGTGAGTCCCATTGTGGTCATGTCAAAGATGATGAAGACCGGGTGAGCAACAGCCCGCTATGGAGCTGTGAAGGGAGTTCAGGGCTGCCCATTTGTAATGCTTCCCTGTTAGACAATGCTAAATGTACTTACTACCCACAGAATTGTTTATTCATAGCTTAGTAAGCTGAGGTTTTGCTAAAAATTGATTTTGTTATAACAGTGATGTCATTATTTCTAACCAGTTTCAAGTCTATCATTTAAATTAAATTCCTTTAAAAATATACAGGGAGAATTAATACAGCCCAATTACTTCTGTGCTGTGCATAGCTACTAGATAAAATGAGAAAGAGTATTTTAAATTAAAAATGAATGCACTATTTAGAGAATTACTGTTTTCATAATACTACTAAATACTATTTTCTGAAAACTTTAATGCTATGTATCTGGCTAATAGAGAAAGAACAGCTATACTAGAAAAGAGGTTTTTATTAAAGACAGCTTTAATTTTTCAACCACCACAGGTTTTTCTGGCTGGCAGAGTATCAGCTTGCCCAGTGAAACTCTTTTCCCTTGGAAAGAAGAAACGGGTATAGGACGTACTCAAGAAAAGACAACTCGTCTTGGCTGACCTAAACAGAAGTACTGGCTTATGTGTCTGAAAGGAGTTCTTTATTACAGCAGGGTAAGTTGCTCAGTAGCTACACAGATGGGTTGTTTTCTGTTATGGGTTGTTTTGTTGTTTGGTTTTGGGTTTGTTTTTTTTTTTCAAAAAAAAAGGAAAGGAAGTTGAAATTAGCAGTGAGCTTATAACAGATTTTGTAACCTTAGCAGATGGTAATGAAGAGAGCCATGGGTGATGTAGTAAAGAGGGAGAGTTTCCACATCTGCCAAATGGCAATGATGGAATCAAGAAGACAATTCTGAAATAACATTAACTTCCAGACCACAATTAAAGCATAGTTAGCTTTTCAGAAATAAGAAACAGGCTCCTGGCAGGAGGCCCTGAATTTTCAAATGCCTCTCAAGCAGCATGAAGTGCGCTGTCTGGTCTAACTAAACAGCAACAGTCAAATAAAATTTTCTGGATGCTACAAAGAAATATCTATCTATACTATGAAGTAATGCCTTTTCAGAAATGTGTCAGTATCAGCTTCTAGAGGTTTCACGTTCTCCTCAAAAACTCTTCTGTTCAGAAACTGTTCAAGCTGTCTTTGACGTAAAAGTTTTAGGCAGACAAATAAGTACATTGCTGAGTCTTTTCTTGCTTGCTTTTGATGCAGTCCGGGCAGTCAGTACAGAAATCCATTTGGGGGGGGCAATCCTGTTCCAAATCAAGCTGATGACTGCTTTGCTAAACCCACATAGGGTCAAAAGAACCATCAGCAAGATATAAATTTCCATCATGAGCTCTTTTCATACAAAGTGTTTCAGAAAATATTAAATAAAACATAAAGGTTATTTATCCCCCCCACGAGAATGTAGTGAGTTTCAGAAAGAGAATAACGAACATAATGGAGAAAGAGAAAGAAAGCAGACCGAACAAGAGGAGGGGGAGAGAACAAGAAGGCAGGCAAAAAATGAAACAGAAAGAATCAGAGACTTAAAAAGTGAAAAAAAGAAGGAAAGAAGGAACGAAAAGGAAAAAGAAAGAAGGAAAGAAAGGGAAAGGGAAGGAAGGAAGCAAGAAAAAAAAGAGAAAGAACAAAAGGGTGAGAAGAAAGCTCTGATAACGTGGTTTTAGAGAGACAACTTCTTCATCTTGGAGAGGGGGAGAGGGAAGTTTGGACAGTAGCAGTATACTGATTCCTCTTTGGAATAATTTATAAAATTAGATACGCAGATAATTCACATACATATAACTGTAAGCAAAATCGGCCTGGAGACCACACTAATCAGCAAACTGTAGAGCTTCCAGAAGCCTCAGCTGTTCCTATCCTTCAAAGTACATCCTTGCTCAATGATTTGCAGTTTGCTTACAAGCCGAGGTCTTTTCTGTCACAGTAAACAGACAAAGAGAAATTCAAACCAAGAAGCCAGCCCTGCTCACTGGCTATACATAGGGGTTTCTAAGAGAGAGGGAAAACAATCCCAGCTAGTCTGAAAGCAAAAGGACATCGCTTAAGGACAATTGTTTTCCCCCTCCAATGTGCATTGTCCTTATACTTCCTTGTGTATGGATCATCGTGAAATGAGAGAAAGATACGATAGAAAGCCACGAAAAAAATTAATGGACATATTCCCTTCGGGGCATTAATATAATCAATCAAGCAGCTACTTCAGTTACTTTGTTCGTGATCTGTCCTTGTTCCCATTAGTAAAATTTGTGATTCCACTTACAGATTCCCCCTCCATAGTGAAAGCAGTGGTCAAGCACAATTATGTATTTCCAAGTGGCACGATAGTACCACTTGTTAACTTTTTCCTTCTCAAGACCTAGGCACTACAAGTGAAAATCATGCCTTGGCTCTCTGCATGCATCTGTCTGGCTTAATTAACTGAGCACAGCAATCACCTCAGCTAAAACAATTCTCAGTAAAAGGGTAGGAGGGAGCTTGTTTAGCAGAATTGGGTGAAGCTTTTCACTTAGCTACTACCCAAGCAAGATCCAGGAAGAAAGGATCAGAGACTTTGGCTCAGCAGCTTCCTAAGCTAGACAGGATTTGAATTTTTGCAGACTGAAAGCAGGATTCTGAATAAAGCTTGATACTTCCTAATGCTGTTCCAACTGCATCTAGAAAAGTTCAGACATTGTTTTGGGGGGGTTGTTCAGGTCACTGTAGAGAAAGAGGACCACTGTAAAACTGACAGCAGAATGTACATTCAAATTCAAACCTTTCTCACAATCTCCTAAAGTACTTTGGATTTAGAATCACTTTGTAACAAGCCAACATTACCTTGAAGAGGAAGAATCAGTAACATTTGCCCTGTGTCTTAGCTTTGTTGTTTTTCCAATGACTGAATATCAGTCCAGTCATAACAGAAGATTTTCCCCTACTTATACTTGATGGTGGCACTACACAGCTCAGTATCCCCATCTCTCTGGTATATTTACCAGTAAACAGAATTCATGTTTCTGTGCTCTGAAAGCTGAAGGGCTGTACAAATCAAAGTTTTCCATGGTAATCCTGTCAAAATTACATGCCCCCATTTCTTAGTGTAATGATGCAACACTGAAAGTACTGAAGAGCAGTAAAATGCTTAATAGCATTTATGGTTTAAACACATTTAAAACAAAGATACTAAACCATTTTACAAGAATAAACTATGCTTCGCAACCATCTCACTGCTATTTTACAGCGTCCATCACAAAGATTTTCCAGCTACGGATTATTTTTAGTTCAAGTTTCCATAGGCAAACTAAGGCATATAGGCTGAGAGCATATCCAATGAGCATAGTCAATTAGCTTCAATTCTGTTTGACTTTTTCACAATTTAAGACATGATGTATGCCTAGATTTCCAGTGAAGGTATGATGGTTTATTCACATCATCCTATAGATGAAGAGAGTCCCACTTATTTATTCATTGCAGGGCTGGCTTACTTCAGTAGACCAACACATATTAGCAAGCTGAAAAGGAATGCAGCAGCCCACCTCCTATAAACACCACTCGGCTATATAAGCGTACACTGCATTAGAAATAGACTTATATCTTACAAACATCACCAAATGTCATAGCATAACATTTATTCATTACACACTGTATTATTTTCAAATCAGATTTTATGTGTCCCTTACTATATAAAGCTGGAGAAATATTCTCATACACATGAAACACTTCATCACTAAGGAATTACACCACTTCTAAATCAATTTACAGACTATGCAGTGAAGGTCAAACTACAAGGCAGGAGATTCAGGTTTTGGTTTGGGTCTTTCTCTTGGGTCAGTGACTGACCTCAAACATGTTCCCTAGCATTTGTTTTTGACGCTGCCTTGCACTGGGACGTTGCTGGCTCTGCTTTCCTCTGTCGTATACCATCTCCTGTTGCTGCCCCTCGCATATCTTGCTTGCTTAAACACGACCTCTGGAATATTGTCTGCTCCAAGCTGGATAAGGACAAACAGCCCAGGTATCTCCTAATGCTCAAGCAAGCCCTGTTCATCCAGGTGAAGACCGTGTGTAGTCAGGTCTGTAGTCTGCAAACCTTCCTTAAAATGCTGCCTTCTTTTGACCAAGGAAGAACCTTAATCAGTTTTAGTGCCTATACATGCAAAGACGGTTCAAGTAAAAAAGAAATAACATTTAATGCAGGCAGACAATGAAGCCTTAGGATCCAACCCTGCCTAATCAATCTATTTTGAATTGCCAGTATGAGACATATTTTGGACTGTACAGTTTTGCACACAGAAGATGTGCTCTGATCTTTTATGCCTCCTCCTCTAGTTAAGCTAGGTTTTCACACCGACAGCAGAGCTATTGTGTGCATGACATTTACTGCTGGAAATGGATGCTGTGTCTTGGCAATGAATGGAAAATCTGAGCTCTAGCAATGAAAAGATATCTTCACAGTGTTCCTTGGTCTCTTGTTAGTCATTCAACGTAGAGGAATTCAGCACAGAGGGAAGACACTGGCTTCCCAGCTCTGGCTGAAGCAAGAAAAAACCCTGCTACAAAACAGAGTATGGGCACTGAGTGTGATAAGCTCCAGAGTTTCAGCGCACACCAATGAAAACCTTCCTGACAGCAAAGTGCCAGCAACCCAGCTGGGTTTTTTTAGGAAACATACAGTATTCCACATAAGAGAGTAAGCTGGGATGCTTCTTGTGTGGAAAACCCTAATTGCTCTGAGGGATTTGTATTTATATGCAGCATTGCATCCTGCAGAAAGAAGACATAATCAAATGGCTAGAAAGCAGCGTGTCATCCAGACCAGAAGCTCCCCAGCTTTTTACAACCTCACTTGAGAACGATGTCCACAGTCTACGTCTGACTGAATCCCCAGGAGCCAACACAGGCTCTTTGAGCAGGCACAGCTCTAAGGCATTGCATTCGCTTACTATTTCACTATTTTTATATTACAGACTTTAGCAGAAAATGTTTTTCTGTCTGTCTTGATCAGCGTCCTCTGTAGAGAGACAGAGAGGCCCTTTCCCAGCTGAAGCATGATGCAACCTTTTAAAGGTAATTCACAGACCATCTCACATCCCAAATGCTGTGTGTGTGCCCAGCCACTGTGTGTGCAGCTTGGCACCCCGAGGGGACAAGAACCAACTCCAAACTCTGCCTGCTGCAGACTCCTTCACTATCTGACAAGTGCAGAGGAGCCCACATCTCTTTTCCTTGCAGTTGCTTTGCAGGTAACCATCTGAGGACGCACAGAACATGAATAAACCATAGAACACAAGCCATTTAAAACTAACCTGGATTACTCACAAAAGCATGTAATATACTGAATTTCTAATCTAGAGTTCATACCTCTTTCAATCCAGAGGCCAAATAAAAAGGAAGAGCTTGCCAAGGCAGAAGATGGTTGTTGTCATCTCCCTGCCCTTAGTTTTGCAGTGAGGATGATACTCTTCTGACTCCTGTGTTGTGTAATGATCTTTTGCATATCATTCTTCCTGCAATTAGATTGAAAGCTGCTGCCTAAAAGTCATGCTGAGGATTTATGCCTGCATTTTCTTATTTTCTTCATATTGAAAAATAGAAAATATAACCAGCCAGTTAAGGTGACACTTAAGTTTTTAAGTTTTGCTCTTTTTGCAGTACCATCCGTTATAAATGCTATATACAGCATCTGTATTTAACTTTATCATTGCTGGCAATGTAGATTAAAAAAGAATTCACATTTCAGCCATTCATAGGTTCTAAAAAAAAATTAATAATTATTTAGCTATAGAAACATGATCTGACAACATATCTAAAAACTGTTTCCTGCATGGTTTCAAGAAATCAGAGAAGGAGAGGGAGGATTTTAGTGATTTTTTTTTTTTTGCAGCTCTTAAAGAAGACTAAACTTAAGCAGAGTCTGTCAAGGCTTTGACTTCCCAAAATTGTCACTGTATTTCTTTTAGGAAAGAGGAAAAGATTTTTCTTTCTTTAATGTCATTATTACAGTTTCTCATTACATATGAGCTTTTTGTCGAACAAAATTTCTCTGGTAAATCACAATGAGGTATGTCTTTGGCTCTTAAATGAAATATAATTATTTAATATTGAATTTTTTTCATCACAGTTTTACTGAATAGATGCTAGCAGTCACTGAACAGTGTGTTTACTACACAATGCAATTTTAAAATGTGCACAAAATCACTTCTGCACATGTATGTTTCTGTGGGAGTTAAAGCTGTAGTAATTTGGCACCAGAGCAACAGTGTGAGGCACTTGGCAAGTTTTAATATTGCACAAGCAAGGAAATGTGGTTATCTGGAAGAAGTAATTTGGGATACATAAAATATTTACACAAGCCTAAATCTAATCAAGGTGCTTGCTTCATGAAGCACATTTACAGCACACTAGTATAATAAAAACTACAAAGGATACACATGAACATAAAACCAGACAAATGCATTTACAAATCTGGTTCCAGGTCACTGAACAAAAGATGTTGCCATTGACATATAGTCACTGGTCTATAGAGATGTATATAATCTTAGTCTGATTTCCTGCAGACAGATGACATTATTTTGCAAAACCCGTTCTATCACAAGACTTTACACCAACATTGCCACGTCTGTAAGGTAACTTAATAGGTAAAAGATTCCAGACTTGTTGGTTTTTTACCCCTAGAACTCAAAAGGACACATAGGGATATTAATGGGAAGCTGGCACTGCTGCCTTTTTGGATGGCACACTTCCATTCACTTAACTATTTGTCAAGTGTAGCATGAATAGGCAACTGCCATGCAGCTCCCCAGGACACTACAGAGAGGAAGAAAGATCCATCAGAGAAAATTATGTCAGC
Organism: Falco biarmicus; assembly: GCF_023638135.1. NCBI lineage: Eukaryota > Metazoa > Chordata > Aves > Falconiformes > Falconidae > Falco > Falco biarmicus. The sequence goes on along the minus strand of NC_079293.1, from coordinate 61,220,000 downwards.
TCATCTGCAGAGCATAAACAATAGAGCCAGCAGAGCCTAGCTTACCTTCCTTTATACTATCATGATGCCGTTTGATGGAAACCAGCTGCTCTGATCATGTGCTTCACACTATACCCAGCCCTGCCACCAGAACATGTGGACAAGATCAAAGTGTCTGATGGTCTTATGATTTATTTTGTTTTCAGTAAATTTCATATAGTATGTAGATTGATATTCTTGTAATTAAAAAAAAGAATCACTATCAATGAATCTCTCACTCAGACATTTACATGAAACATAAACTGATTTCTGCCAGCTACATCTGCACTGCCAGTACTAGTGAGCCTAGTAAAATATTTTTTAAATGGATCTGCCCATTTCACAGTCTGAATATTTCTTTAATGAAACTCCATTTCTATTTATTCAGAAACTTCTTGTCAAATATAAATTCTCTTGGCTTGCTTTACCAAAGGAATCACTGCATACATCCCAAATCAACAATCACTGCGTATTTCATAATGATGGCATATCAAGCAACTGAGAGAAAGCATTGCATGCATAGGACTAGACTAAGCTTAGAGAAGAGAGGTATGAGTATTCCACCCCACACTTTAGTTTGGCATTATTAGTGCCCTTATTATATTTAGATTGGCATTATTAGTGCCCTTATTATATTTAGATTGGCATTATTAGTGCCCTTAGTGATGCCTAGCATCGGTGGGATAACAATTTTCTTTTCCCCAGGGCGAAATAAATCAACATCAGTTTAGATGTGGCCTTTTTCTCAGTTGAGATGGGCAGATCCCAGGGTCTCCAAACAGATAACCTGTTCCCTGAGCTGCCCAGGGTCCCAGGAAGTCTGGTTCCACAGGGGCTTGCCTGGCAAAGTCACTGGGCCCAAAGCTTCCCTGCAGCTGCCATCCCAGGCTCATCACCCAGGGGGAACAGTTGCCCCCTGTCCTGCCTGGAGCTGGGATGACCTGGCAGCACACCAAGCAACCAGGCAGCGAGCCACATCATGTGTGAAGTCACCTCTGAGCCAGGCTGCCTACCCACTTGCTTCCTTGCTGAACTTGAAAGCAAAATGGTCGTCTTGCTGCAGAAAGCCTCTATTCCAGTGCATCAGCAGTCTTCTGCTGAAGAGGCCTGCCAGACTGCACACAAGCACTGCTCCTGCCACCTGGCAGAGAGCCACTGTGACATAGCAAGGTGTCCAGCCAAAAGAAGTACAAGCTTTACCCTCAGAGCAGCAGGCTTTTTGATAGGAGCCATAGTCCTCCCGAGCCAGGAAATACCCAGGAATACTGTCCTTTCCTCCTGAGACGGAGCAGCTGCACCTTGTATTCTGAACCGGTCTGGCTCGAAAAGTGATTATCACGCTAAATTTTCCCAGGAGGAATGGCATTTTTTTATTTCTAATGAGATAGCAAAACACACAAAGAGAAGAGATTTTATAGAAACACATTTATGATTATTTCTCTAGAGCACTCACAAAAGCTGTGGTATTTTGCAATGAATTTAAGTCACCTGTGTTTTTCAACTCTTTACCTTTAAATAACACTCATAAATTAATTAGCTGTATCATTTTATCTGTCTGCTCCTTGATGCTTCTGCAGGAAAAATGACCACAGGTACGTGCACCTCCGGTATTTACACACTGTAAAAATCATCATTATAAAAGAAACAGGAAAACCAACCCCTTTGACTTCTGCACAGCCTAATCCATCTCCCAAAATCAGAGCACCGAACAAAACCTTCCTGTCATTTTATCTTTTACTTCCAGAGCCAGGTTCAGAGCACTTTTTGTAGACAAATCTGTGATTAGAGTCCTGGTTGCAGAAGGTCACTGGCTCTGGCAGCAGGCAGTAGCTGCAGTCTGCTCAGTAGTGGTAATTCTCCATATGTCCCAACTAGGAAAAGCCACACAGGAATCCCAGGAAAGATGCATTGGTTTAGATGGGCTACATCTACCTTCCACCAGTAGCTTTCTGGTTTCTCTCCCCTCTTCTCTATTCTACATCATTCCTCCTAGTACTGAAATAACTTCAGGCTTAGGATCTACATCCAGGGACATCTGTGAAAGTTTTGACCCAGACCTGCATATAAACTTTGTGAATCCAAATGTGATTTCTATTCTATTGCTTCTGATTTTTATTCTCTGTTCAAGTCTCACCTTTTACTGTATGCTTCATAAGCAATTATACAGAAGTGCAGGATTTGTTTTATAGGTTCGAATCAAATTTCACTCTTGGCTACTTCAGAAAATAGACAGACCACTCATGCTGAAAGTCTTGTCCTCCTGCTGCCTTTGCTTCCCCAGCATCCCCAATAGCACATTCATATTCAGAAGCAAAGGGCCCTCCTGATCCCACTATGTGATCTGAGATGGTGAAAGTACTCTCTGTTATTTAAGCCCCCAAACCCAAGCACAACAAACCCAGGGATCTACACTAGCTCAAAAGAAAGTTCAAAATTTAATAAACCAGGGTCCTCTGGAGAGCTACTGCTTCTCCAAAGGATTTATGGCTTTGCCTACAGGTCACAAAAATATATAATGGATCAAGAAGATAAACACAAGTATAAAGACAGCAAAGCTGTACTTTTCAATCCTATTCTAAGTTCTCCTACAGGCAAAACTAGTCACTGTAATGCCTATATAAAGTATTCACTAGTTTTATAGACTGTTGTAGAAAACATTTTCTATATTAAACAATGTTGAAGTTTTCACCTTTTGTCCTATAGCTATTATTTTATGGTTTTGCATATCGAGTCTTTTCTTTAAAATTATTCTGTGCAAGTTGCAGACAAAAGTACAGTATCTGCACAGTGGAAATAAAGCACAGTTAAAATCATGGAGCCATATTCTGCACACACTTACTCTAATGTGAATTCCAAGTAACTCTGCTGACCTCACTGGAATTAAACAGGATTTATAATGAAATACAGAAATTGTCCTGTACTTCAACTGATTAAGCTTCAAAGTAATTTACTTACGACCTTTTCTGAGCACAAAGACATTTTAGATAGTGTTATGTAAGTGTCTTGCTAGCTACAGTATGTGTCATCAGCTGAAAACCAGTGATGGCAACAATTACACTTGCTCCTTCAATCTTCCTTAATATTGCTTTAACCAAGAAAGATACTTCCTATTTTGAAAGCTCTACAATATTATCTTGGTTTCTGATCCTGTTCTCTACTCAAAGGATATCAAAAGGGATGTCTAGAAGAAACTTACTTGGTGACAGTTTGTCCCCCTGCAAAATATCATGATTTTTCTTTATTCAACATTATTTTCTCCAGCATCCTCTCAAATGTCCCAAACAATACAGCTTCTAGCATTTCTCAAGAAACTAGTCTATATTCTTGCCACAATCTCAGGCAGAGTGAGTATGCTGACCTTGGGACCGCAAAATAACAGCATAGTCCAGGGTAGTATCTGATGTACTTAGAAAAAAATAGGAATGGAATAAAACCCCCGCCAAACTCTAAATCAAGACCAAGGCCTTGATGTGTACCTAAGATAGTACTACCAAACGCCTCCAGAATTTTATCACTTTGTGCTACCCCAAATTTTTTTCCTTCTGGATATGAACTTCCATAGCCTCTGTCATGGAGCAATGCATCCCTCTTACAGCATCACTTGGTGATATCAGAGCCCAACACAGCATTCCTAACATGAAAGACAGCTCCCGAAACCTGGCTTATTTTTGACACCGTGTCTGCACAACTCAAGCATGACTGGGAGCAGTTCTGATGTGGAGGTTTGCAGTATTGGTGTAATTGCACTGGTGTGGCGCATTCAAACAGAAGTTGCCTAGCACAAGGTTTGTAACACAGATACAAACAGTGGAGACGAGAAAGATCATTAATTCCTAAACGTAAATACATACTGCATATTCTGATCCTCTCATTTTCTTTCTGGTCAGCTATTGGTAGCACTTTTCCAATCTGCATGGAATATATTTTGAATTTAGGAAGTCCTTTTGGCTACATGGAAAAAGAATTACTACCTGCGTTTACACTTCCATTCATTCTACTGATCAAGCTTGACTCACCAAAGTAACAGCAAAAGAGCTCTTCCATCAAAAGATAGTTTATTTTTATTAAATACAAAATTAACTGTATTTATTAACTGTAAAAATCTAGATATTTTTGCAGGACCGCTATACTTCTCCATCTTACAAAAATAATTATGTTTTATGGCACTGGCTCACAATCTGCTACACTTGTATAGGTGTTTACTGTATTAATCCTTATTTTATTTTCACATTTTGAAAATTTAATATTTAAAAATGTGAATTCCACATATTCACATTCACATTTTGCACATACTTTGGCTGGATATAAATGATGATGGAGTGTGATATCTGTTGTTATTTACTGTAGCATCTACAAAACCATTGCTTTCTAACAAGGTGCTACTTTCATTGCCTCCCCATAAAATTTTGCAAGATTTGTACAATCGTATTAAAGTCTTACACAGCTCTAAAAATAGTACCTATAAGTGCTTTTAATTTGAAACCACATAAACCATGTCTCCGTTCTGTGAAGTCACTTGCTCAAGCTCACAGCAAACTGAGCAGACCATTGAAAAGGACTAGGTCAAATAGAGATGCATTTTCAAAATTCATAAAAATTGGGATGGGCAACCAATAAAGCAAATCTGCATCTGCAGCAGGAGGAGAGACCTTGGCAGATACACTGTGAGGGGCAGCGGTTAGCAGCAGGTCTCTTCTCCCCAACAGTTGCCCATATAGACAAAGTGTTAGGAGAGAGTGATAGATCAGGTAAGGTAACATTCCTTAAGTGCTACAGCATCTTTATTTTTCTAGATAACCTAATGTTTTAACCAAAGAGAAAAGCATCATTCAGAATACAGACAGTTTATAGTGGCACAGAAAGCAACCCACTGACAGCTTCACCAGCAATTACCGTGTAAAAAACCTCATCTTCATTTACACTGAGGTCATTCAGAAGAAGGAAGAAGACTTTGCATATATGAGGACTTCCCCCAGAGCACTCAGTTATGCTCTAGAAATTATTTGGTTATTTGCTGTGAACATGAACTCGTTGCCTTCACCTTGGCGTAAATTTTCCCATAAATGTTGGAATATTTATGTATCAGCAGGACCATTACCCTGTGAAAAGACCCATTTCTCTGATATGAAATCATGATGACTGCAATGATACCAGAGCATCATCTTGTCTGTTGAGCTGCTAGGTAGCTGGCATTATTTATAAGCAATATTCTTTTAAAGCTAGATGTTTTTTAAATAAAAAAGGATATTTTTATGATTGTAAGTCTATAAAGAAATAAATGGCCTTTTATAAAAGAACTCAAAATGTGGCACTTAATTAATGATAAAATGGTCAAGTGTCATTTACCAGCCTTGGATAATAATATTCAAGCCCTTTCAGTATTTTTCTATGACAAAATAGATTCATGCTACTACAAGCCCATGTGTGTTACATACTGTGTACTTTTACCCTTTCACCTCAGCATTTGCTTTTACCACACTATTAATTTGGTATTCACATTTATACACTGGAGGAAACTATTAACCTGTGGAACATCCCTTTTCACAGATATGATCTCCTAATTAAACACACACTTAATTATCTCTGCTTTTATAACCTTGATTGATTCCAACAATTTCACCTTTATGGCCCTTCAGTGTCCAATACAGGGAACTGTTTGGGGTGTTCGTTTATCCCATTAAAACCGCTCCCTCTAAACAATGCCTCCAACAGGCTGTCATGGCTTGAGGAAAGAGGGACTGGCTGTCTCCACAGCAGCCACCTTGGCTCTTGCAAACATCTCTGCAAGTCCTCCAAGTACAGAAGCTTGGGCCAAACAGGGAATAGACCTGCCCTGGCTTCAGCTGGGACAGGGTTAATTTTCTTCTCAGTAGCTGGTGCAGTGCTGTGCTCTGGCTTTGGTGTGAGAGCAATGTTGACAGCACACTGAGGTTTTTAGTTGTTGCTGGGTGATGTTTATACTAAATCAAGGACTTTTCTGTTTCTCAGGCCCTGCCAGTGAGAGGGCTGGAGGGGCACGGGAAACTGGGAGGGGACAGAGCCAGCACAGCTGACCTGAACTAGCCAAAGGGGTATTCCATACCCTATGACATCATGCTGAGTGTATGAGCTGGGGGAAGAAGAGGGAAGGGGAGACATTGAGAGTGATGACGTTTGTCTTCCCAAGTAACTGTTATGTGTGATGGAGCCCTGCTTTCCTGGAGGTGGCTGCACACCTGCCACCCCCATGGGAAGTGGTGAATGAATTCCGTGGTTTGCTTTACTTGCACGGACAGCTTTTGCTTTAACTGTTAAACTGTCTTTATCTCAACCTGTGAGTTTTCTTAGATTTACTCTTCTGATCCTCTCCCCCATCCCCCTGTGCGGGGAGTCAGCGGGTGGCTGCATGGTGCTTAGTTGCCTGCCAGGGTTAAACCACAAGGCTGAAGAAAGATGCCTCCCATCTCATCACTTGGCTTCACAGTTACTTCCTCAAGTCCCAGCGGTGTGAGCCAAAAGCTCCCTGACATGCAACACACAAACAGGGCTTAGGAAACATGCATGGCAGATTCCTCCAGCCAAAACACAAAATACTGCTTGAATACTGGTGGAAGAACTGTACCTCACCTGTGACAGGCTGGAAGTAAAAGAAATACCCACAATCATTATCCAGCATATGAGTTAAAAAATTAAAGACTGGAATTGGGCCTTTTAACATTTAATAGCTTACAAATGAAGGGATTTCTTTGCCTCATTTGACAGCCTGCTTACAACAACACAACCAATTTAGAATCATACAATCATTCAGGTTGGAAAAGATCTTTCAGATCATCGAGTACAACCCTAAATCTAACACTGCCAAGTCCACTAACAGAAATGTATTGCTTTTCAATTAGTTATTATTATTATTATTCTGCTTCTATTACAAAACCACTTAGAGGCTCCAGCTATAGCTGATGCCTGATCGTATAGGAACTACAAGCACAAGCAAACCTCATCTACAAAGAGAAGTGATGCTGCTTTAAGTTGAGGATTGTCTAGAGTAAGTGTGCAGTAGCTACAGTGTGAGTTTACAGCCCACAAGCTAGTCTGTACTAGGCTTTTACATGGTCCCTGTGAAAGCAGAGTAAGTTACTGTAGCGTTCGTTGTATACCAAGGACACCCATAAAGAATATAGTATGAAGTAGCTAAGGAACTATATGTTTGCATCTTGGCTAAGTATCCACTAATTTCTTCTATGCATCAATGTACAACCTAAACTAGAAGCCATATGTGTTGATGCAACCCATGTTTCCTTTTGTGCTTCCGCAAAATTAAAACCAGAAGCAAAACCAAAGGTTAAGGTAAGGAACAGGAGAGGAGGGACCTTTACCCCAGCAATCCGTGTGAGGATCAGCACCCAGCTCTTCTCCAACCCGGCTTCTCAGTCCTACTCTCCTCTGCACCAGATCTCAGTCCCCTACCCCACAGCTTAGGTGTCCAGCCCTGCTTCCTGGTTTGGCCACCCACTTTCCTACTTCTTCAGGGCTTACTGCAGCCTGGTGATGGCCCCAGCCCAGCAGGGCAGCCTATTTCCTGTGTGTCTCCTGACTTTCCCTTGAACTGCCCCATGATCATCACAGTTAGACAAATAAAGGAATTTCCAGTTTAGAGGACTAAATTGATTTAAGGCTTGTCAAACACTTTCCTCCTGATGTAACTAATGGGAAATTCCAGGAAATCATCAGTTAAACCTGCAGAAGGCCTGAGTGGACGTTTGACCTGGCTGGAGACACAGATAGAGACACCAACCAGGACAGTCCTGGAAAACATTGCCACGATTGAACATGCTGCTCAAAGTTTTCAGAACTTTGCTCTTTTCTCCTAGATTTTAATTTATGTGCAATATTCCCCATCTCTCCAAGCCACAGCCATGAGACCTCACTGGTTCCTGGCCCTGTGGGAGGAGGGTGAGATGGGTGCCCCGGGCTAAGCTGCAGACCCCCATGCAGGTGTTACACACCACTTGGCCTCCAGCCCAGGGTGTGTGCCCCTCCTGATGCCAGTGCCAGGCTGTGGGTCCTGATGCAGTAAGCATGGCCCTCATGACATCCACTTTGCTTCCCAGGCTTAAAAGCAGAGAATAAAAGGAGAATAAAAGCCCTGTGAGTTTTCCAAAGCAGAATCTTTCTCTCACTCCACGTCTGCATAACCTCAGTGTCTTGGCTGGGGCCTGTGGAGTAGCATCAGCAGGAATACCAGTGCAGCGTTACTCATCCTCACCATCTCTAGCTATACCGCTCACCAGAGATGTATTTCTTTCCTATGTGTAAAAAAGGTTTCCAAAATAAAGGATCCAAATACATATTACTATTCTTATTTGGATACTGTCCAGAAGAACTGAACAAAAGCTTTTTAAATAGTAAGATAATATAGTAAAATCATACTACCGTGTTTTAGCAATATCTCTTCAATACTGTAAGAAATAAATGCTAGAAATGTCTGGACATATACCAGCAGTTCTGTCATTTGGACACATATTTTTTAGGGTTTTTTGAGACTCACTCTTTGCTCATCTTTTTTTTTTTTTCTGCTTGGTTTCTCTCATGAGCCTGGCTGTTATTCCCCACTGCCCTGCCCCTCTCCTGTCAATCACATCCTCTTCTCAGCTTCCTCCTTGCTGTACTCATATGTCCTCTTCTGGGGCCATGCCTTCACCTTCTCACTATGTCTTGCTTGGGCATTTGCTCAGAGGAGAAGCAATGTTATGTTAGATGGAAAGATGGGCTTTTACAGGCATCAAAGCCAATGCATGAGTAAAGCCACCTCTCAACCTGGAAGCAAAGCTCTTTTTGGAGAGTTTTGGTGCCTAACTGCTTATAATGCTCTCTAGTAAATCAAAGTAAACTCGCATTCTATTCTGTGAAACTGTAACACCCTCCTCATCACACCGGCTTTGAATTACTTGCTGAAAGGTCCAGTTGCAACCACTTGCGTGATAGGATAGGACTGGCTACAAAGTCAGATGGTAGCAGTACAAGGACTATTTTGGTTCCTGGAAGCAGCTAAGTCACGTTAGTGGAGGGTTTGTCCGAGCTTCCTGGCTTTGCTGCTCAGCAGAGTGCAGTCAGCGAGGAAGAGCTCTGCCCCACACCAGGGCTCCCACTGCAGATCCAGCCAGAGGGGCTTCCAGGGCTTCTCTGCTGTGTGGTGTTCCTTGGAGGAGCTCCCAGAGCTCCCACAGCCCTCCTGCCCACCTACCATGCATTTCCCTAGCAACCTACTGCAGCACTGTAAAAAAAATGTTAGGAGAGAAAAGTGTCTTCAAATAATGCAATTGCTCACACCCACACCCAAAAAAGGGAAATATTTATAAACAATTCTGCTTTTATTTATATAGTTTCCATGGCTCTGCTCTGTCAGACTCCATCTGTGCTTTCCCTGAGACTGTCCTCCTTACACTGCACTTACTATCTGCCTGTAATTTTTCAGAGATCAAGACTCATTCATAGGCTGAACAAAACAGCAAGCATGAAGAAATATCAGTCATTGAAAGTGACACATTTAACATATTTATTATAACATCCAACACCAGAGAGGGATAAAAAATGCAGGAAAAAGTCACCGGTGACAGAAAAGACCCTATGTCTATGCCATAATGCCTTGAGGTGTTGCTGTGTCAGGTAATGTTTCCTGCTGGAACTTGGTTGTAGGTGATGAGGCTACTGTGTAAAGGCAGGTCAGAAGAGGTCAACGTATTTCCCTGAATGTTCAAGCAGAAGGACAATGTTGTGTCCCACAGGAATCAGTCTGGGCTGGGCTGCAGGAGGCTTCAGTTTCCTGCCCTTATTCTTGCACATGACATGCATTTTATGTACAGGCTAGCACTTCTGTCCACTCTTCAAACACCATTTCTACTGATTTGCACTGCTTTTACATATGAAACAGTGAATATGGTGCAGAATGTTTCCTGCAGATTAATGGCTAGATGGCAACAAATGGTGGCCCATACATAAGGTGAAGGATATTAACTGCAAACAGTCAATAACTCTTTAGGAAATGCCCTGACTTCTGTTGGTTATTGCTGTTAAAAATGGAAAAAAAATCCCATGCATTTTTTCTGTATGACATAGCCACCACTGGTATGTGTAGAGTATATATTAGCAAATCTTTTGGCTCTCTTTCTGTACTGTAGTGATCATAATTTGCTATTTTGAGGGAAAGATGTGCCTGTGTGTTGGGAGGAGCGGGCGAAGGAAAACATTATTGCTTTGAAAGCCACAGTCAGAAATTTTTCATTTTCAGAAATGTCTTTACTTCCCTATAGCATCAATTTCTTAATTCTTACTGTTGTTTAAAACTTTAGGCTCTGATCTTCTGACCATTTACTTAATTCTTTCCCTTGGTGTTTGTGTGTGCAGATGAGGAAATGAAAACAGAAATGCATCGTCAGCAACTGAAAAGGATGGTACAGTACTAATAAACAGCAAGCAGATCTGAATGTAATAGACAAAGTGGGCAAAACCACACCTTTGCTAGAAGAGGAGGTTATAAATGTGAAGAGCTTAAAAGGAAGGTAGCTATGTCTGCTTAGCACTTTTACTAAGATCTTTGCCATACAAACTTTTCTCCCCTGTGCATTTCATTACAGTGTATGGTCCTCCTATCAATCAGCTTTATGGACATTTTACTGGCATGCTTTTAAGAATCTCTCAGAAAGGACATAGGCTTATGTGAGAGCTAATAAGATTTCAATACCCTGTGTCCTTGTCCCTCACAAATGCTATACTGCCACACAACTCACCAGTATTTTAAAGATAATGCTGTTGTAGTTCCATCAGAGTCAGCAGCAGATGCAATAATCTTTTGATAAGATCTTCTGCCTCCTGACGGACTATTGAGAAGGAGATGGAGGCATGACCAACGCCTGAAGAGACTTGGAGGATAATGAAGGCACCGTGTAGTCCAGCCCCAATTTAGGTACCGATGATGCACACTGGAAAATACCTTCTCATTAAAAGCTTTGGTAGCAACATTTTAGAATCAAGGCAAATTCTAGGTCTATATTATTACCACAACTTTAGTTACAGGGCCAGGGAAAACTGTGATATTTAACAGATCTGGTCTAGTCATTTATAGGTGGAACTAAATTGCAACACATGCCACTCTTTCTGTCCTTTTCGCTAATGATCTCTGCTCCCTCAACACTTCACAAATGCTGAGTTCACTGACAGCAAATCTTGCTCTTTTGCATGGTGTTTCATGGACTTAGTCCATACATTCCCAGGGACTTGGAAACCACAGGTTGAAAATTATTAATCTCTCCCTGTGTAGAGACCTTGCATAAGCCAAGACTGCCTCTGCTGTGTGATCCCTGTAGGTTTCCTTAAACAATTGCTATCCTCTGTGATCAAGCTGCCTTTGCACAGAAGATGATACACATCAGCCATGCCATTGCCTTGTTAATATCCATGTAATTCTCATCCTCTCCATTGCAGAAGGCCACTGTTTTTGCCATGCTTTCTACACACTGACCAGCAGTTAAGTAATTCACCAGTCTGAGGAAGCTGCTGACTTTACTTTTCAAACCGAGATTCTTTGTGTTTGCAGAACAAATCTCCTTGTTGGCACCCTTTCTGTCATTATAACTCCATTAATGAGTTTCTCCAGGAAGGCTAGAAAAGCACTGGGAGCTAAAAGATATCCTATCTACTACCAGTCATCACCTTGAACCAGTTTCTTAGCTTGTGCTGTTTGTCAAGACCACTGATCTTACCACGGTGGGGATATTTTGGGGAGCCAATCTTACCTACCTCCAGTGATTCCTGAGTGGCGCTTTGTGAACTGCAAAGTGCTTTACTAAAGCAGACCAAACAGCTTACAGCTATCAAGTCTTATGGGTTTCAGACACTGAGCGGTGGCCTGTTCATCAGTCATTCCTCTGTACTCTGAATCTTTTGAGAAGGACTTAATTTCACTGATCAGCCATCTGTGGTGACTTCTGCAGCTTAGCAGCTCACCTTTCTTAGACACTATCAGCAGAATTGACTTTCCTCATTCTTTATTTAAGAATCTTTTTTTTTTTTCTTTCTGCGTATTATATAGCCTTTGCGACTTCCTGAACAGACCAGCTCCTCCTCTGGATCATCTTGCTCAGAGCCTCTTTGGATCTCTTTTTCCAGTGATGTCTAGATTACGCTTTTAATTTTCTCTGGTACAATGCAATCCTCATAATCATCCTGCTTGTAAATATCTATGTTTTGAATATTGTATTGTCTTTAAGGTGCCTTTTCCTGAGATTATCAAATGTTCAGCATTGGTCATCTGGAGTCTGCCCTGTAGTACTTCCTCCTTAGTCCTTACCATCTTTCAGCTTGAAAAATCTGAAGATAATTCTGCAATTTAAAAGTTCCTGGCAAACTGGTTTATTTCTGCCTTAGCTATTTGCTTGCATTTTCTGCAGAGTTTTGGGGATTTTCCCATTCATAGTGTGTATGCCCCTTCGTGGTGTCCCACTGTCTCTGCCTTTTCACAGGCCAGAATATCTTCTAATATCAAGGGTACCTCAGCCAGTTCTGTAGCATATTCAAGGCAGACCTTTTCAGGGCTAATTTAATTGCCTGTAGATATTCCTTTGGACTTTGTTCTGGGCAGGTGCCAAAAAGCTTGTGGCTCACCATTTTCTACCAGTTTGGTTTTGTCCTAGGTCTTTCTGGAATCTTCTATCAGTATCTTGATTTGCCTTCACTGCTCATGCTGCTATGAAGCAACAGATTTGCTGGAAACTGTCACTGAGATAAACAAGGGGCAAGTGAGTTTTCAGGGAAGAATCACTCATGATACTGTCAATACCAGGTGGAATATCTTGGGCCAATTTTCTATTTCACTTGAACATTATAATGCACGTGTAGATACTGTGTTAGAAGCTTTTGAAGAGAAACAATCATTCACTTAGTGGTTTTTGGCTACACGTCTGTGCTTACTGCTGCAAGCTATGAGCACCAGTCAGCACTCAATACACAAACATCTCTCAAACTGCTCTTTAGACCATTGCCCTCGTAACAGAACCATTGGATCTTCTGAAGCATGCGCATAATATGAATGCATTTCATATAGGTGAAGTGCACAACAGACACAGAATAGCTAGCCTCTGAGCTCCTCTAGAACTTTTGGAAGGTCTTTAAAATCAGAATCTGTATGTGACAGAGTCATGGAGATTAGGAGAACGCTCTGCTTATTAACTCCAAACTTCACTAACACATAACAAGAACATAAATTTTAAAAAATGCAACTAAAACTTCAGAGAGACATTATAAAATAAATATTTTCGCTCTGTATAATACTGGTCTGTATATAAACTCTTTGCAGAAGCATCTAGTTCAGAATAGGCATGAGTTTTATGAAAGGTACAACAAAAGTCTGATCTTAACTTATATACCCTGTGATCAAAAACATGTGAGTTAGAGAAGCACTGGGCAGAGAGACAAGCACAGAATCATATGGCAAACCAAATGCATTATTTATTATTTAGCAGAGCTTCTGTAATACAATGCTGTGCATCGAATTATTTATTAAATGCAGTAAGAAAGAAATTGAATTTGTATGTGAAGAAAATGAAGTTTTATGTTCAGCTAATACGCTATCTAAAATTGAAACTAAAAAACTTGAGCTGAAAAGATGCCATAATGTTCTTAGCCACTACTTGGGAAACATTAACTGAAATACATCAAAGCAAACGAAGGAAGGTGCGTATGGCAACTGTGAAAGATGACACCCAGCTTCTGGCTTCTTAGGCCACCAAAGAACTTGTGTGTTATAGGCAGCAGGAATGAGAGCTCCCCTTTGCATGAAACATCCTCCTCCTGAGCATTCATCACAAACCATTCACACCATTGCCAGGCTTGGCATTGACAGAGATGGGTTGGCACCACCAGCAGTAAGCTACAATAATCCTTTAAAAGAAAATTTGCCACCAGACAGCAGGAAGGTGACTCAGAATGCAAGATCCTGTTCTCCACACTTGTCTGGCTGTGAGACCCTGCTGGCACTGTCAGTGGTGATGCCTATGATAACCACATCTAATGGTAGTTTCTCTAACACAAAGTCTTTTGTGGACTCACAGAAGACAATGGAGACAAGATAAATATCGACATTGAAAAATATCCTCAACTCTTCTTTAAATCAGTCGGTGTCAGTACAGTATCTGTGACTCTCCCAGAGAGCAGCTTTCTGGCTTCCTTCTGTCTGGCATTGCATTTCCAGTTGTGCAGCTGAAGTACCTAAGATTGCCTTGCACAGCTCACTGAAACAGAGTGTAATGCCCAGTGTCTGTACATTTCTCTCTACTTTATCTCAGAAATGGAAATTGGTCCCTTCTACTAAGGCTACCGTCATAAGTCTCTGGATCTTGGAATTCTTCATGCAGACTACAGGGATCTTTTTGGGCCTTCACATGTCACTTTGTATCCAGTTAATGATGTTTTAGGTTAGTGCTAAGTGTATAGGGGAGTATTCTAGTTTGCTTAGCCTTAAGCAGAATGAATCTTTAAAGTGACGATGCAAAGAAACCCATAGTGTCAAGATAAGCATACAGCTAAAGAATTCATTTTCCCTATTACTCATTTCACACAGTAAACCATAATACTTTTTTCGCTCATTTTTTAGCGTTTGATACCAGTCTCACTTTTTGTAGAAGTGACAACGGAAGTTTTGCTCAAGCAAACTGGAACTTAAAAACTGATCAGAGATGTGTTAAAGAAATGAGAACTTTTTGTGTGAGTGGAGAGGAGTGTCGCAGGTGGTTTATCAGCTTTAAAGAGTGGTGGTACGTGGCATCAATGGTTTCCAAATGTTCACAGCAGAAAACTCAGAGTGCAAAGAACGCACTGAGGCTCTTCTGTGGCCTGAAAAGAACAGCCTCTACGGCTTGCTCTGCATTGGCTTTGTTCCCGCATTACCAGCAAAACAACTGCCTAGCAACTCAGCTTTTCCCACAACATTTCCTTGCACATGTTGTGTGCCTAGAAAAAAGTATAGTATCTAATATTCTCTCTGGATAATCCCTTATTTGAGAGTTATACTCAGCCCTCTGTGCACTTCAAAGCTGTACTTATCAAGGCAGTTGCTGTCATGACAGACAGTGCAGGCAAAGTCTAACCAGTCCTATCTGTGCTGCAAGCTGTGCAGTAACACTGTGCGCCCTGAACAGGTTATCTGTGCATCAGGCAGACAGCAAACTTGCTGCTTCCCTCCACCATATTTCCCCTAACAAAGGCAGGAAGCCATGGCCGTTAGCAAAAAGGTACACATATCCTTCCTATTGAAAAAAACGTTCTGTGAACAGTGAGGGTGCTCTCTAGCACACACTTCACAACCATCAGGAGAGTCCATCTGAAGGCATAAATAATTCAGTACTTAAAAACACACGCTGGCTTGAACACATGAAATTGCTTTTTCAGTTACTGCCTTTAAGGAACATTTACAGGAGGTAGGTTTACTTATAGTTAGATTTTCTTATCTACATCCCAGCTGCAGCAGCATCTTGCAACTGAATATTTAAGCTACTTCCCTCACAGTTTCAACACCAGTGAAAGAAAGAGTTGCCTTGAATCTTCTGCAGCTGTTTCTGAGCAACATGAGGACTGCAGAATACCTGAATTTGCTCGCACGTTATCTGGAAGCACAAGCCTTCTCATCCCTCCAAAAGATAGCACCATTTGAGAAGCTCTAAATTCTCAAGCACTGTAAATAAGCTCTAACCAGCATAATTAAGACAGCACTCTTAATCAAACATTTAGAAATTAAGGCAGCAACTTACTTGCCCTCTTCATAACTTCCTCAGGAACGCTGTCTTTTCAAATGACTGTAACAGGAAATTGTGGTAATTACGGGTGAGCTCCCCATCTACAGCTCAAACCACCCACTGCAAAGTGCAAAGGCAGTCCGCACCGCATTGGTGACAACTGACAGCTGCCTCCCCTGCTTCTTGTACTTCGCATGTGAGGCTTAAACAGGCGCCATGTGGAGAGAAGTGACTTTAACAAAGATCCACGTGAAGATCCATGTCTGCAAAGTCTTTATTACTCATGATAGCTCCATGCTCAGAATAGTAATACTTACCTCTGTGAAGCGCTCTGAGACCTACAAGTGAAAAGTATCTTAGATGTGCTATTATTTACTACTATCTGAGCCGTGAGGCCCTGCTATCTGGACAAGTGAGTTCACTGCCTTTATTAAAGGCAATACTGACCTTTTACTTTCTCTTTGTCACATAGGGATGAACTTGGACCTCTCTTGCCCTGTCTTTTGCTGCAGTGTGGTAGAGGGTACTGAGAAGAGACGTGCATGCTCCTGGGCCAAGTAGGTCCAAAGACAACCGCACATGCCCTTGCATTCTTGGCTGAGGCACAGCTTTGTAGTGAATCAGGACCCTGCTCCTACTTTTCTTCTTCCAACAGGGTTTCGTATTGGGGCAGACAGCTAGCTGAAACTGTGCCAGTGTCCGATAGACTTCAAGACAGAAACTACAATCTCTTTTTTGTTTCTGAATAAGCATCTGACAGACACAGAGAGCTGCCATTAAATCCAGCTCACAGAAATATGTATGTAAGGCTCTGAACTCATGGAAAAGCTCTCATAACATCAGATACTGCAGCAGAGCAAAGAAATATTCATGCAAGTAGATGAAA
Source organism: Falco biarmicus (assembly GCF_023638135.1). Taxonomy (NCBI): domain Eukaryota; kingdom Metazoa; phylum Chordata; class Aves; order Falconiformes; family Falconidae; genus Falco; species Falco biarmicus. The sequence goes on along the minus strand of NC_079293.1, from coordinate 61,203,335 downwards.
TGCTGTTAACTAAGTTATACCTACAAGAACAACTTCTAACTGCTATGACACCTGAACAATCTTGCAGGGATGGTGTGGATAGGAAAGACAGCAGAATTACAGAAAAAGCAGTTGTACAGGATTGCTGAAGGACAGATCTAGCCTACAGAACCTGTGGCTCTAGGCATGAGACAAGAAACCTGCAGAATGCTTCTAGGATGCAGTCTGACTCTGCAGGGTTAGTAATTAGGGAAAAGTGTTTGTAAGCTGAGTCAGCTCCATGACATGCACTCCAGAAGGTTCTGTTTATGAAGCTACATATCAGACTAAAAAATCACTGGAGATGCACATGTGAAAGGAAACATTTGTGCCAGCAGCTAAAGCAAGTTAGCAATGCTTTCTTACATAACACAAGTAAAAGGACATAGAGACTCCCTGAAGGAAAAGTTTTACCTAGCTTTCGTGAAATGCATCTGGTTTCTTTGCATTTTTCCCATTGAAACATATCCAGTCTTTCCTCACTGCATTTGCAGATAGCCCGAGCCTGGAAAAACATAGTTTGAACTTCCGTAGAATACCTGCCTGCACCAAATGCACCTGCCATGTGGGTTATTTGATACCCTAAGTAACTTTGCCACTTTTTGAAGAATCTGCAAACACAGACAAAAAGTAGCATCTTCCCCTCTCTGCCCCACTATTTCCGCTACCATCTTATCAGCAGACAACTACACCAGATGATAAGACAAGAATGGTGGATGTTATTAACTGACTGAAGTGAAAAGGCCGTCCCCTGACAAGACATCTCTGCAACTGATCCAGAACTAAAGGCCCCTTTACCCTTGAGTTTCACCTGCTGTTTCCTCTCTGGGTTTCTCTGTTGTCTTAACCCTCATACTGTCCCTCTCAAGTGACTCTTCACTTTCTAGCTTCCTAACCTCTCACTGACTCTTAGAATCATAGAAACATTTGGGTTGCAAGGGACCTTTAAAGGTCATCTAGTCCAAAACCCCTGCAATGAGCCAGGACATCTTCAACTAGATCAGGTTGCTTAGAGCCCTGTCCAGCCTGACCTTGAATGTTTCCAGGGATGGGGCACCCACCTTCACCCTCTCTCAGCAACTTGTTCCAGTGTTTCACCATCCTCATCATAAAAAATTTCTTTCTTTTATCTAGTTTAAATCCGCCCTCTTTCAGTTTGGAAATCTCACCCCTTGTCCTATTGCAACAGGCTCTACTAAAATGTTCATCCTCATGCCCTTCTCTTACTAAAAAGATCTCTAATAAGTAATAAAATAAATGAAAACAAAATTAAAGGACTTTTTATGTCTTACTGTTTGCTTTTCCCATCCTCCTCTTAATTTCAGTCTGGAATGTATAATGCAACCCTTTGGGATTGCTGTCTCTCCCTTCTCCCCTTGCCCCCCACCCCCCAGCTTTTTTGTATAGCCATCATTTCTCTTTCTTCAGTTTAACATTGCTAACACCCCTGTGGAAGTTCATCCAGCTGTCCTGCCACCTCTCTTAGCCCATCACTGGCCAAGGGCCACCAATTATTTTGAGCCGTACTGGATGCATATGACTAACAGCAGTATGAGAGGGGGAAGAGGACCCAGCTGCTACATGCTGGAGACCAGCTTCACAAAAGAATGTGCAAGTTGCAACACCTGTCTCTTTCTTAAGTGACTGGCTTTCTGTTTAACTTCAGAGCCCTAATTCTTGCATGAAACCCACAACAGCTAAAGGAGAGATGCACCTGAACTGCTACTAGCAAGAAATGCTTTCAGCTGAAGCTCTGTGAGGGTCCTAAACGCAGATTCTGGTGGTTGGCTGTCTGACTAGCTGCCAGTAAGTTCCCTTTCAGATGCTGGGTGTTACACACCTGGCTATTTACTGCAGGCAGGCAATTCCATCTTCTCTGTACTCACAGACATGAATATCCTGAAACAAGGCATCCATGCCAGTGCTTCTTCACATACATTGTTCCAGGTGCTACCACCAGAAGACCTTCAATTCTTAATAATCCACTGCTCAGACCAGTATATGGAATGTCCAGATTCCACTTTTACCTCCTTAGAGTGCATTGCAAACCTACATTTTCCTATCTAGATGCTCTAACTGTCAGATTATGGAAAAAAATATTGCTGGTCTTAAATGCATATTTATCATATTTATCATCCTGACTGAGAGCAAGTCACATACGAAGAACTTCCCTGGAAGCAGTTCCATTCACAGGGAATAGATGCCGACACAGCTGCAGAGGAGCTACCAACTTTAGCCTCAGCATGGGATGGGGTTCTCTTGTTTCCTCCTGTTGAAAGTATTGCTCTTTGCATTGAATATTTACACATATACATTGAGCCTCTCCTTGGCCTTGACATTTAAGCATTCACCTAGCTTTGGGGAAACCCGTCTATTGGTAGGATACTTAATGTTAAGTATTCACAAGAATGGATGGAAGAACCTGTCTTCTTTCCCTGCCCCCATCTAGACAAGTGGTCTAGTCATGAAGTTATTGTCTTTCTCTAATTGTAAAACTGTTCCATTTTGCAATAGGAAAGATTAAAGCTGACTCATTCTATAGCACTATGTAGCAAATTTAAGTATCCATAATAGAGGTGAGTTCAAAAGCTCATGAACAGAAGATGGACTTGGACTTACATACATGTTTGAACTACTGTTTAACAGGGGAAATATTTTGTACATTGAACCATATTAATTGAATACCAAATGTACCTAGTCTTACCAATGAGCTCAGTAGATATTTGCTTAAAATAAAGATCTCAATGTAGCTTAGCTACGTACACTAGGTAGCAACAGACTGTACACAAAACATACACTGAATTCCTGAGGGAACTTCACTGCTGGGAAGCTGGCACACAGAAACTCCCGTTTGTGCTGTGCAGAAGTACTGCAGGGGTTTTGAAGACTTTTGAAGATATGAATTTTTAACTCAGATGCCCAAGTCTTTGTTTTTCTGGTGCAATACTCTTGAGGCTAAATGAAACACTGAAATATTTTTTCCTTGCTAGGAGATGCATCTCCTCATGGGATTAATGGGGTTTACACACTGCTGTTTTCTCTTGGGATACAGGCAAAAGCTCAGATAAATATTGGTGAGATAAATATTGATCTTGCTACCACAGATTGCATCTGGGCAATCTTAGGCCATTACCTTCCAATGTGCGAATCCCTCAACTGCATTCATGCAACTGCTTTCACTGGGTGAGACACCTTGCTGTTCTCACCCAAACAAAGATAACTGCAAATACAGCCATTTTCTTTTTGGAATAAATTCTAACAGTTCTCAGAATGATCAGATCTGCTAAATCAGACATGTAATTTAAGTCTATAATTTATGTCTGCAAATGAAGACTATAGAGGTTCACTGGGTGGACAAATACCTGTGGGCTAAATAATTGCTCTGAACAGTCTGTTTTGATAAACACTGTCTGAAACAAAAACAAACCACAGTAATTCATATTAAAGTCGTGTTCTCTAAAGCTGATAGTATCATCTATAGTAAATAGATGTTTATGCAAGTTTATTTTTTAATGAATAAGGCATTGTTTTGGAGTTCAGCCTTTTTGTTACAGAAAGCTTTCTTCACATTAGCTATTATCATTAATGGACACATTCCTGAGCAACATTTTGAAAATATGGTTATTGCTTCTTACTGTGTTTCTTTAACTCAAACCATGTGGCTTCACTGTGTGGGAAGAGACAGGGATAAGTTTAAAACCAAGCATGGCATCAAATACTCCTCTTTTTTATAAAGGGAAGCATTTTCATTTCAAAGTGCCCTTTTTGAGGAAGAACCTCTGAAGAATATCTGAATCACAGAAATGTTTCAGGGCTGCTCCTCCTCCACTCCTCATAAAGATTTGCTCCCCACAGTATATTTGCTAGTTCTTTGCAGACTGTATGTCTGAAATCAATACTAGACACTTCCTTTTCAAATTCAAAATTGATTTTAGCCAGTTAAAAGACAACATCCAAACAATTCCTTGTCATCTTTTCACAAAATTTATTAACACAGCTGGAAATAATCACTTATTCAGCAGGAATCGCCACAGTGCATTTCACAGAAAAAAATGAAAACCAGAAAGACTATTCCTGACCCACTAAATTAATTCAGACCATTGTAAAGGAATGGTTAGCAATCTAAGGTGGGTTTTAGAAATGTGGCCATGCTGACATTGTGCTGCAAAAATGTGTACAATACAAACAAAATAGATCTAATTTATTTACCTCAGCAAGAACACAAAATATGGAATCCCTGTCAGACTGCTATATTTCCAGCATTTCCAGCTGTGATCTCACATGGCTGTAACTCCTCTTAGCACTCAGGGCAACTACTTAACTGCAGAATACAGTTCTTTTATTTCACTTTGCCAGTTCCATATCTGTTTATCTTGACCTTACGTAGCCTATGCACAAGTTCAAAAACCATAGATTTAAGATGTGCCTTTACACAGAAGGTGGATGGGAAGGGTCACACTTCTGTGGTTTGCTCTCCACAGTCTCTGTGTTAAGCTCACTGTTTTCATTGACAACGTAAGTTTCTGTGTTTTTCTAAATTCCTTGAGACCCGTGGAGATGACACGAGAGAGAAGAAACCACAGATCCCACTCCACACTGTGTATAATGAAAAAATTCTTCATTTGGTCCTATTCACTTGCAATTTACAGAAACCAGTGCAAGTCATGGCATTCCCCAGGTTTCTTTTGAGTATAACTTCACTTGAAAGACATTTTTTGTTGGTTAAGGGCAAGTTGTAAAAACTCATCGAAAATTCAGGTACCAAATTGATTTTACAAGTTCAGCAGCCTAACTTTCTGTTTCTTCCTATATGTAAACCTTGAATACCTGATTCAGTAGAAGGAACTACCTTTTAGCATGAGGCAATCACAGAACCTAAAAATGTAGAGTAATGATTCAGAGAAGACATGCATTTCAAGCAGCACTCATTTATTCACATGAGTGATTTTTTTACAGATGGGTCTCCTTAAGGACTTATGAAATGATATTGCATTGATACAGTAAATATAACATCAAGCACTGACACCAAATTTGTTTCATCATGCATATCCACTTCAGTTAATGACAAAATGTAACCTATAAGACATACCTAGGTGCTGGAATTTCTTGGCAGTGCAAAACACTCCATGAAAATATAAATAGAATCTATTATCATATATATAAAAACTTCTTTCTAGGAAATGCAGAATTTAATGTGAATTCTGAATTTAATGTGAAAAGCTTAGCCTCTGAGGAAATCACCTCTCAACTTCCTTTGTCAGAACTTAGGTGACTAAAGAGAGATAGAAAATATTTACATTCATAGTCAATCTAAACACTAAGACTTATTTCAAACTTTAAAAAATACATTTCTATTTTAAAATCCAGGCATATTCTATATTTCTCTTTTCTATTTCAGGGTTTGATGGCCTTTGCAGAATCAGGACTTCAGATACTTTTTTGCCAGTTAACAGTATCAGATGAAGTTTCCTTCCCTAAATCATACACTTAAAAACTATTGTGATGTTTGTCTCCTTATCTTTTATCCCAGTTTCTCAGTCACATTCTCTTTATCAGTTTCTTGAGATTCTACTTAGCATTGGACACTACTGCTTCAGAACTGAATAAGGTATTTTAAGTACTAACCAGTTATCACACCAAGGATTTAAAGCACAAATCACTGGAATTTTGGTATTAATAGCCTGTCTCACTCATCCACTAACTTTCAGCTGCAGTAATTTCGATTTTTAAAGATACACTTGTCATTTCAAACTCATTAAAATATGCTTTCAATTAAGTGAAAGTTATTAATTAAAGTGGCAAAAAGTTATAGGAATAATAACCAACACAAAATGACTGCATAATTTGCTATGCATATGCATGATCCTGCAATGACAACAATGAAGCAATTAACTTAAAAAGCAATCTTGCTACAGAATGAAGTATCTTCTCTCTTCTCTCATACTTCTCTCAGTGTATAGTATGTCAGTATTGTCCACTGCATTATTTTTGTATAAGTAAAAAGATCGACTTTTGAAATAAAGATTTCTCTGGTATCAATATAAATGTATACAGTAACATCTACCCCAGACAACTCATTTTGGGCCTGCCAGTTGATGTTTCAAGGTAAAAGTAATTCAGAAAGAAAGAAAAACAGTGTTCTGTGACATCCACCAACAACTACTATTGATAACACTTTGCTGTAGGGTCTTTTTGCAACTGCTGGGAAAGGATTCAGGTTGGGAGTGCATGAACTTGCCGTTGTCTCAGAGCCAATTTATACTTTTGCCAAGCTATTGATCAAGTGAATAAAAAGGGACTTAGAATAACTGACTGTTTAAAGTGTTATTCCCAACCTTTTATTTATGAAGAATTCGCTGTGTGAAGTAAAATCAATTTCTAAGTAATGGGCCATGAAAAGAAAATAGAAAGTGCAGGATACGGAAACAGTAAGAAATGTGTGTGTGCAACTGCTAGAGACAGGCACTCTGCCTGAGGGCAATAAAGCCCTCAGAACCTAATTATACATACAAAGAAAGACAGGAAAATCAACTACTTCCAGCATACCTCTTATTACATGGACATTTACTTTTGTGTTTTGGTAGTCAGAGTTCATTGCAACGTTAAACCTGATAACCTGGTCCAAAGGGATAGAGGTGGAGATTGTAATGGAAATACCTTTAAATTGCAGTAACCCATGATTGGAGTTGCATGTTAAAGGTTACTATAGCAAGAACCACCTGAACCAAAGCAGGACAAGCCTTACAAGAAGCAGTGCAAGTGCAGCAGTGACCTAATCTGATCTGGCTCTGGTGCCCAGTAACTCCATGCAACACATCACCTCTCCTGTCCTGAGTGACCACTGTAACAGGTGGAGCCCAAAGTCATGGACTAAATTAACTCAATGGACATTTTACAGGGGTGGTCCGTAGACCAAGGGAATGATCTGTGTATTATATCAAAGGATGGGAAGTGGGAGGGTGGTTAATGAGGATGTGTTGGAAAGTGTGGGACCTGAGCATGATGTAAATGGAATGGAATAAGGGGTAGAAAATGTGCTGGTTTTGGCTGGGGTAGAGTTAATGTTCTTCATAACACCTATCATGGGGCTGTGTTTTGGATTTGTGCTGAAAACAATGCTTATAATGCAGGGATGTTTTTGTTGTTGCTGAGCAGTGCTCGCACAGAGTCAAGGCCTTTCTGCTTCTCATGCTGCCCAGCCAGTGAGCAAGCTGGGGGTGCACAAGAAGTTAGGAAGGGACACAGCCAGGAGAGCTGACCCAACTGACCAAAGGGATATTCCATACCATATGAAGTCATGCTTGGCAACAAAATGCTGTAGGAAGAAGAAGGAAGGGGCAGATGTTTGAAGTTAGGGCATTTTGTCTTCCCAAGTAACCATTGCACATGACAGAGCCCTGCTTTCCTGGAGGTGGCTCAACATCTGCCTGCTGATGGGAAGTGGTGAATGAATTCCTTGTTATGCTTTGCTTGTGTGCGTGGCTTTTGCTTTATCTATTAAACTGTCTTTACCTCAACCCACGAGTTTTCTCACTTTTACTCTTCTGATTCTCTCCTCCACCCCACTGCGGGGGAGTGAGTGACAGGCTGTGTGGGACTTAGTTGCTGGCTGGGGTTAAACCATGACAAATATATTCACTTTGTATTTCCAGCCAGACCCACTTCTATGTTATATATTAGGCCAAGGAAGACCACCAAACTAAAATGCAAATAACTTCTAAAGAATGTCACACATTGATGAACTGGTTTCATCATGTGGGTTAATAGCCAGATGATAAAAAGGCCATATCTAAGAGCTGTAAAAGCCATACTTAAGTGCTTAATGAATCAGATAGGTTTGAGGACCTTCATGTAAACAATTTTATTAGTGGTATTATGAGTAAAATAGTGTCATTTGGGAATTCTTGTTCTACACCGACAAAGATTTGGTCAGAAAAGTTCTCTGAAACAACTTCCCAGAGATGATGTAGCAGGGCAGTGATAAAAGCAACTGTGATAGTTAATCAGATCCACTGGTCCCTTTCCCTATTTGTTTCCTAGAGCACGTGAATAGAAAGATTTATTACTAAAGATACTTGCTTGTAGAGCAATTATTATAATTTCAGGAAATGGTGAACACATGTTTACAACTCCCTCTTTAATGATCTCTTTATATTACAAAACTTTTTATTCCCTTTTAGACCTCTGCGGACCAACTAATAAATTTGTAAAAACTGACAAAACCTACCAATTACATATATTATAATATAGACACAGTAACAGATAAAAAAAAAGATAAGCTGCAATAACATACTTCAGTACTGATACAACACTCAACAAGTATGCACATTATTACAGCAACAAACCACGCTGACTCTTCCAGAAAATATATTAGCTGCTTAAAATGTCCCAACTCTGCGTTATGGAAAATAGCTATGTCTGTATGACTCAAAATGAAAAAGAAAATTATCTCCAGAAGCTCTGGTGGCTACTGCACACTTCTGCTCTCATGGTCTGTGTTGTCACTCTCTAGTGTGAAAGGGCTCTGCAGTACACTGGTTGCTGTCCTGGGGATTTCAGGGTAGAAGGCTGCTGGGGCAGCCACAGAACTCCCCTCACACAAATATGAGAAGCACATCAAGTCTGCTGGAATCAAAGGCATACTTTAAGTCAGAATTTAGCTTTTGCAGTAAATTGGGGTGATGCGTCGGGTGGTGGAGTAAGTCAACCTAAGCACAGTGAGCAGATGCTTGGCTGCAATCACTTACAGCCTGAAAAGAAAAACAGAGAGGAAGAAAGAGAAAAGAAGGAAGGAAGGAAGGAAGCAAGCAAGCAAGCATGGAAGCAAGGAAGGAAGGAAGGAAGCAAGGAAGCAAGGAAGCAAGCAAGGAAGGAAACATACATCAAAGAAAACTGGTCATCATAACCCATGTCTGAAAGTAGGAAACACTAGAACCAGCCAAGAAAGCAACCAAGAAGATAAACCAGAAGCCAAATGCTCTGCTTGTAAAAAGGGCAAAACCACCATCTCTGAGTTTGTGTGTCCGGATCTTGCAGCTGCCGGCCTCTACCCAGGAGGAGGCAATGACCCCATTGCTAAGCATGGGATGGCAGCAGCACAGCAGTGCAGCAGCACAGCTGGCAGGATCACCTGCTGTGCCAGAGCCAGCAAAGATTCTGAAACAGCCTCCTTTGTACTTGCTCTTGCAGCTCAAGGTCTGTGTTTCGTTTCCATTTAAATATTAAGTCAGGATTTCACTGAAACTATTGCAACTACTTACAAGCATGAGGATAGCGGGATTTACCATGAACAGTCTGGAAAGACCAAAACAACATTTGTTTTGTTTAATTTAAAAAGCTGTTAGTTTTCTCAGTTCCAAGAAAACTAAAGTGATGGCAAGAAATGTGATCGTGCAGATTGTCTGAGCTAGTGTTAATTACTTTTTAATCACTGAAAATTAAATTAGGCTTGAAATATACATTATTTATTTCTTGTCTGGGTTATCCAAAGACAGTGTAACAAACTAACAGATATTGAATAATTACAAGAACATGTATCAATTTTAGAGACTTTAAGAAGGATATGCTGGCTGTTCAATGCAGAATTTGTCCAATTTACAGCACAGTTTATTTAACCAAAAGAATAAAATGGAAAATAGTGTAAAATACTAACTTCATCCTAACTTACTTTGTTTATTGCTTTTCAATTTTAACTACCTTGGAAGGGCTGTTTACATATTTCCAAGCATTGTGAAGATTTATTTTTCTGCCAATTTTACAATCTGATGGACTGTCACTGGTCAGGACCATCAGGAAAAATACATTGTTAGGTCTCTGTGTACTGATGTCTGGGGCCTAGGAAGCTTCAGGTGGCACAGCTTGTGTGGATCCGTTCTCCTCTGTAGCACTTCCATGGTCACAGACCTCTCTGGAGTACATGGATGCCTGGTATTTAGAAAATGAATGCCATTTTAATTAACATAATAGCTCTTTTTTTTTTAATGGCACTTAATATATTGCATTTTGAGGGAGACCAACAGCAGCCTGCATCTGTTTCCACAAAAGTCAGTGTCAGTATTAGTATCAGGTACAGGAAATGGACTGGTCAGATTTAAGTAATTCTTAAATCTTTCGTTATAGTACAATTGAACAAAGCTCAGAACAAATGAGACATTCAGAAGATTCTGTTTTCAGTGCTTTATGTTCTTCAAAACTGAGAAAAAGGGAAAGAGAGTAAAGCCACTTAACTGCTCACAAGAACAGTGCTCTCTGACATTACTTTTCATCCAGGCTAAACAAAAAGTCAATACTATGTAGTCCTACAACATACAAACATGTTTTTCATGAAGTTCCCCTGCCCTATCATAATTTGAGTTATAATAAACCCCTCAATTATCCACTAAGGAGTTAAACCTCCAAAGATCAGGAAAGTATTCTGATAGACTATGGATGTTTATTAGACCCTTAATCACATTGCTAGGGCCATCAGAGGTGTTGAAATGAGTCTGCTCCTTTGAACTGGAAGTTTGGCTTTGCTCTGTCAGCTGCTTTACATCTTATTTTTAACGGTACTTGTTTCTAGTCAAAATGAAATAGTTTGACCCATTCTGTGTCAAAAAACAACAGATTCTCCCTGGAAAGTCTTGCTGTAAGGTACATAACTATTATTTTTATGCAAGCCTGAAAGCCTAGAGGTTCAAAAACTCTCTCTTTCCATCTTCTGGTGAAGGGGAGAAAGGAGTCCAGCTGACTTGCACAAGCAACATACCTGTAATTCAAGATGGAGGGTTCAACTCTTTCCCCAGCCCTTGTTGTTTGGGAGTTCCAAGCCTGTAAAGAAAGTATCATCTACACAGACCTCCTCCTTGTCACTTTCTGCAGAGATTCCCTGGGGTCTTCCTCTTTTACATATGTAGTAATGGAGCTGAGCACAGAGAGAGGTGACAAAAGATAGCGAGGACAGGAACAGCTTGCTTGGCTGCTGGGTGCTGAGGAGGGGGCAGCCTGTGGCTCTACCCCACTGACCGGCCAGTTATGCCTCTTGGCTGACCAGCTACCCAGGCAGATGTGCAACAGCTGCCCCAGAGCCCTGTGTGTGCTGAGGCATCAGTCTGTCAGGTGGGGGTGTAAGCGCTGACATGGTAGTGGGGAGAAGACAGGAAGGGGCATGTGGGCAAATGTTGCAGGATGGGAAGAGTTAGGAGGGAGATGAGTGTTACCATAGAAGATGCCTACAGTCTAACACAGGCAAGCTGGAGTCTTCTGTGGTCTGCTCCCTCATACGAGTGAGCAAGGTGGCCCTGGACCACATGGACTAAGAGCAGCTACAAAGACAAGACAGGGGAGAGGCTATCTTGAGGGCACTCCTGGAGCTTGACTGCCACTATGCCATGAGCAGGGCTCAGCAGATGGGGATGGGATGGGATAGGATAAAGGCCTGAAGGTAATTTGTACTGGTGGGTGGGGAACCAAGCTAACAGTCTGCTGAAACACTGTTTGGGGTTTCCCTTTTACCTTAATAGAAACGTCCTTCTTTCTTAACTCTGCTGGTACTTCTGAGGATCTAAGTACCACCAATTAGAGGTTCCTAGGATGATATTGAGCAGTCTAAAAATAAAACTGATGATGATAGAGCTAGGGGCATTTGTTAAATTAATTATTTCAAATACAGCCTTTCTGCCACTGAAAACCCCTAGCAAAATAAATCATCCCTACAACTGGCGAAAACATACTTTCAAAGAAGCAACCATATGCAACAAGCTACACAAAAAAACAATGGTAATGCTGGGTACCTCTATCCAGTTCAGAGAAGTGGGGTTTTTTTGTATGTGAATTAAGCCAAATTTCTACTCTACAGATATTTTAAAAAATATTGAGTTATGCCTAGCCTTCCCTATTCAGTCTGTACAATTTATCATCCTTGCTTTCAAATGAGCACTGAATTATACATCAACCTAAATTCTTCAGCAAGCAAAAAATTGTATGTAAAAAAGGTCAGAGAATCTGAAAACTGATCTCCTTGGTGAGGGTGAGCCTGGTTATCAGCTGGCAGTCATCAAGGACAGTGCTAGAGACCCTATTTCATACCTGGATCTGAGGTTAAAGTAACAGTAAATACTTGGTGGTCTTCCATGGCAGATTTGGGATATTTTTTTCCTAGGAAGTGCTATTGTGATATGCGTATCAATTCCATCCTGAACTCTTGGAGAGTACCTCCAAAAATTTCCTTCTCTGTAGAGGAGGACTAGAGGGATTAAAAACAACTCATCTAGATTTCTCTAGATTACTTCTTATCCCCCAATGTATCAGTAATGTCACACAAGCCATGATTCAAAGTGCTTTGGCAACAGCTGACAAATCTAGGTGGATACTCTGCAAAGAATTCTGTAGTGCCTAGACAATATGTCTAACGGGAAAAAAAGGGAAGGGGAAAGCATGCCTCTTCCCTCCCAGCACCAATCAAATATAATTGCTGATCACTCTTCAGACCTAAAGAAAAATCTGCAATGAACTGTGCATTTGGTGGAATGGGACTTGGTCTACAATGGGGAAGAAATGTCCATCGTCCTCTGGAGTATCAAAATGCCAGAGGGCACTGTGTGTGATGGACTAAAGCACTAATCTAGTCTAATAAATCCCTCTGTGATTGCTGCAAAGCCCAGCAGAGGCCAGATTAATATCTAGGAATTCTGCACATTTTCTGGTCAATATTGGTCTAACAAGCAACAATTTAACAAAATACAGACCCTTCTGAATGGCTCATAAAAGAGTACAAGTGAATTCTCAGAAAAGATGAATAGGAAACACTGCTATATAAGGGACACAATATTGAAGTAAATCTGACATTAAACTGCATCTGAAAAAAAACCCCAATAAATTCCTACAATCAGACATGGAGTGGAAAAGAAACACTATTTTTTTTCTTTTTAAAAAGCTTCTAACTTCTGACCTTGAGCTTCACTGAAGACGAGTGAAAGACAAGAGAAGAAACTTCATTTAAACAAATACAAAAGTGATTTGCAGTTCATTTGTTGACAGCCCCGTAACACTGTCTGGCAAACAGCTACCAATCTGGGTAAGAAATCTGTTTGATTAGAGCAGAAAGATGGCTACAGATGGAAGTGGCTGTGCTGAGGAGCCCAGCCAGACAGTGACAGGGTTGCTTTCCTCAGGAGCTCCAAAGTTGGAAACAAAATCATAGGGCCAAAATTCTGTTGTGCATCAAAGCACGTCAGGATTTTCAGCCATCTGCACCCCACTATTCTCTTGAGAGAGGGCAACCTTTGACATGCCAGCTTTTGCTAAAAGAAGAGGAGTGGCTAATTGGATTCCTAATCCATTAATACTAATCTTTTCACTGAGGTGACAGCAAGTGTGATCTGTCATCTTTGCTTCTCCTGCTGCTTTATGTGGCTGTGTAAAACTGGAGCACAGAGTTGGTTGCTGCTGCTCACACTTCACTAAAGCGATCTCCAAAAGGCTCTGTGCAACCTGAACTAGTGAGCTGAGATATGCAGAAATCTCTGGGCAAACTCAGCCTTATAGGGACTGTGTTTACTTGTAGGCAAGTCCATTCTCTGGCACTTTGGGAGGAGTCATGCATATTTACATGGGAGCTGAATTCGGTATACATTTTTAAAGTTCCTTTACGAGCACTATTTATTGCAATCCACAGAAATGAAAAGTGGTGGGTTTTTTTCCTGTATAGGGATGAGCAGGCTTTATAAATGAGGCTATATAAATAGACTTTGTTCCTCAGATAAAAAAATGTGAGCGATGCAAAGTGTATTGCAACTTTAATCCTTTAATGACTCAACCACATAATGGTAATCACATTATGAAGTTGCATTTTTTTCTCCTGTTCCATCTAGCGGGACAGAGCAAGAAGAGTTATACTGGCAGTGTCTATGAGCCCAGATGACTCAAGGCGAGTGCTGTAAGTAATCTGAACCCACAAAAATTACTCCTGTTCTGCTCTTTCATTGCCTCCTCCAACTCATCAGCCAAGCACAGTTTGCTGTGAGCTATCATTCTAAACATAGGAAAAAAGCATCAGAGGGGAGAAAAGATGCTATAATAGTGCAAGATCCACAGGTAAAATGCAGGAAACCGAGCTGAGTGTTTTAATAAACTATACGTTTTTGTTAGAGAACTCCCAGATGGGTCTCACTGAAACATGCATGTTGTAGCAAAACTTTCCAGCATTTGGTTTTAATTTCTTAGGGTGTATGGATTTAAGAATGGATTTTTAAGAGGACATATGACTAATAACTGTCACATTAGGGGAGCTCACAGTCTGAAAATTCTTTTATGTAGATCATTACGGTGCTGGTGTGCCAGAAACAAGTAAAAAGTATGAACAAATGAAGCGAGAATGTGAACAAAAGAGAAAGAAAGGAGAAGAGGGGACTCAAGCCACCACAGAAACCATATGCCAATGATGCAAATTAATGCTGCTGTTCAGATCTGTTGGGCCAGAGCTGTGGCAGATGCACTAGTTAATGGTCTTGGAGCATGGCTAGATGAGCCTGTATGTAACATGTTAGCAGCTGCCTGTGTTCTGTCTCCACTGAGGTTTCCCCTGTGGCTGTGTCCTGAGTTGTAACAGGTGACAGCAGCTACGAGGAAATATCTAACAAGGACAAGAGCTGAGGTTATTCAGACAAGCCTGCAATAAGATGAGGACAGTAGCAAGGCCAACCAGATAGAATCAGACTACAGAAAGAAGCTTGGGTTCCTGTCCCGGAGCAACAATAGTAATTTCTACACCACCAACCCCCACTCTCATCTTTTTGTAAGCAAACTGAAGTCCTCACACTATGGCCCCTGCAGTAGTTTAAGAGATTCCCTGGTAGAAACACAGAAAGTAGGTATCATTATCACAAGCCAGGTGCTATCAGCATGTCCATGAACAAGTATTTTATGACTTTTAGAAATGACACGTATTCCAAGGCTAGACTCACTGAACTGGAATAGCAGAGAGAGCAGCCCTGGAGACACTCAGGAATGCTGCAGCCCCGGCCCACTTCTGGACTGGATTCCCTGGGCATCCACATGAGAAAGTTGGGTCTCATTATCATGAGAGACTGAGACAGGACAAGCTCTCTGAGTCAAGCCCAGGCTCAGGATAGGAATAAAGGATGGGACATACCAGTCAGTTGTGTCCAGCAGGTCTAGAAGTGGCTGTGACATTGTGTGGCATTGGCAAGCTATGTCATGGGGGCTTTCCTCTTAAAAATACATAGTAGTGCTAAGAAAGGAAGACTTGGTTAATCTGGTATGGATCTCCCACTTTTGGTGGGAGCAGGAAGAGAGCCCACAGTCATTATGCATATGGCCAGGAACCCCTTTCTGCCTCAACCTGTAAGCTAGCTTTGAAGGTTTAGTGGGCCATTTTAGTTATCTGGGGAAACTAGTACTGTGTTTGTACTCCAAGGTTGAGTTGCATGGCCATGAGAGCTGGTTTTAAACTAGATACTTGCAAGCTGTTAGTAGGATAGCTGTGGAAGTACAGAAACCAATGTGTGCTGCAACATCTACCTGAGAAGCTCAGTAAGTTGTCAAACTCATAGTTTTAAGATGTCTTTGGTACGCCTATACTAACTGTAATAACAATGTATTTTGTCACAGTCCTGCTTATTTACCTTTTGGCAGTACCCTGCTTGTTTGCACAGAACATAAAAAGTCCTGTTGCCATTTATGCAGCAGGAATCAGAGCAGTATTAGACATTTTCATCAGCCACTATTGGATGGCATAGCCCAGCACATATTTAAACTTTGCTACATGGGGTATTTAGTTACTAGAAAGAGCTTGATTGCTTCTTATGTTTGCCTCTTACGTCTACCAGTCTCAGTTACAATTTAGCTATTTCCCCAGCTGAACAATGCTAATGACTTTGAAAGGCAGTTAAGTGAAAGATAAATCTCAATTAGTAGGTAAAAACCTTAAGGTAAGCTGTGGTAGGGCATATCTTTTTTTAGTCTGAACCACTCATACAAATTACTACCTATATCTGTTCAGTGTACAGTGAAGATGAAAGAAACACACTCACACACACACACCATTTCTAGCCACCCCCTACCAAAAATCAATTATCTCACGCATCTTCCCAGGGTGCTACTATAGAGCTGAGCTAGGGGAAAGAAACATGAAACTGTTCCTGACTGGGCTGGTAGGTTCTAGTATGGTCTTCCAACTCTAAATGCATGAGAGGGTAGCAAAATGAGTGCCATTTATTATCCGTAATGGGTACAGTTTTATGTGACCATCGCTGAAAGAATTGTTAGAAGTGACAATTAGAGGTGTAACAAAAGTCAGTTTATTTCTCTTGTCGCATTGTACAAGAGAAAGGGGGTGGCATGTGAAACAAAACATAATGCATTCAGAAGTGATAAAATAAATTGAGAGGCTAAGCAACTAAACAATATTTAGTTGCTAAAGGAGCCAAGGATTGCTTTTGGTATCTGTTTTCTTGTAGATGGTTGATTCCAATCCAGTAGCTAAAAGCCTGACCTGAAATCTTGCTTCAACAATCTTTTCCTTATTTTATCATTAAACTTATCTTGTGTTATGACAGAAAGACATACTGGAGTTAAAAGGGCAAACTGTTAGCTACGCAACAGTAGCATTCCACAGCACGTGGTGTTTACAGATACTCTGAGATATAATTACAAGACCCACAAGAGAAGCACTTTGTGAGGAGCTGGTGCAGGCCGGTGAGAGTGTTAATCCAGTATGAGGATTTAGTACCAGAAGCTCCATTTGACAGGCACAAAACATTGCTACTTTCCCAGGGGACCAAACTGCTGAAACGCACTGTGCAATTCCAAGCAGACCCTACATCACGAGAGCATCACAACAATTTTATGATAGTATCTCGGTCTTCTTGTGCTTTAGAACACAGGCCAGCCTCTAATTCTGGGAATGGAAGGAACTTCTAGAGATTATTTCATTATAGATCAGAGTGAGTTTTGCTTTTGTTGTTGGCTAATGTACTGTTTTTTTCCTTAATCTCATTTTTCTCATGCTGGCCACAGAGTTGATCACTGAACACATGCATGATACCAACTCCCGTTTTTTGGTGTAAAACCAAAGCCGTAAGTTAGTGTGTAGGTCAAGAGAAGGTGAGGCAGCCATAAGCATTTGCAAAGAGAGGCTCAAAATGGGTGAAGGAACATACACAAAATTCCACCTGTGCTGGAGAGTAGCCTGTGCTACACTGCAGGAAGTAACTCCATTAATGACTCCATGGAAAAAAAAAAACTTCAGCGTATTGAAGAGGGCAAATTCACAGAGCTGTTTCTCTTCCTTTTCCCCCTCTCAGATAAATGAGTCACAGGGAACATAGGAAACAGACTGCATTTGCATGAAGGATTCTGTGTTCTGGCTCAAGGAGCGATCAGAAAAGTTACAGGAGCTTTAAAAAAAGTATATTCTTAGAAACCACGTCATCTGAACAGATGCAGTCCTGTTAAAGTTCTCTGGATAAATTAGGTTTCATTTTCTACAGCATCTCTTTAAATACAGTAACAAGAAGTCAGCGGGTTCATGGGTACATAACCACTGGAACATTTTGCTAAATATTAATAACTCTGCAGCGCTAGGTTCCAGCTCTGTGGGCCAAAACAAACATAAAACAGTTTTTGGTTTCAATTCCACATATAACCTCTGGGAGTTATGTTGAAACTTCCTGTTTTCCCTGCTACCTACCATGCATTTCACAGCCTACAAATGCAAGCTAGTGAAGAGCTTTCAGAGAATCATACTTGGAAGGAAACCAAGGAGCAAGGAAACAGCTTCAGAATAACAAATGGCTTGGAAAACCTGCCTGTGAAATATGGGCAGGGAAAGGCACTTGTGAAAAGGAAACCACTCATCCCAGATCCCTTTTCAAAGTGACCGTACCAAACCAGCAAGGTCTTCACACTGAACTTCACCACAGAGCTGCACCCCAGCCGCCTGCTGGCTCTTCACAGGCAGCTCTACCTGTACTCTGTGCCTGCAGGCACTGAGAGGAACAGAAATGTTGTCCCTGCTCCGTGATTTTAAATGAAGGCTGAAACAAACATTTGCTTTATTGAACAGTGATACTTCTCCATGTACAAATATTCTGACTGGGCTTCAGCTGCTGCATGTTGTCTGTTACTTTCCTTGCCTCTGCATCAGCACAGGAAAAGAACAGCCTGAAACACTGGGGTGGCCACTTGAGAATTACCATTATTGACTTTTCTAAAGAGTAGTTTTCCACTTTATTAAAATTTATGATAATGTTCAACAAAACCCTTGGTAAGCAGTGGACTGCTATTCCACTTCAATCCAGAGTCAGTAGTGAGAGACACCAAAGTCTTGACCACTTTAGTGCTTCTTCACATACAAAAATTCAATTTCACTGGGCTTCAGAGGCTGCTGCTTTGCTGTGTGACAGTTAGGTACTGATGTCTGTGAAATAAGTAAAAACTTGCTGACAGGCTGATGACTACAGGCATACAACTAGCCTAAAAGTTGCACCACTTTTTGCTTTATTTCCTTACTTTCAACAAGGGGAAACATGATTTTATTAGCTGCACTGAAAGATTTCACATGCTCACAAACACTTTAAGAAAGATTTGGTCTGAAAAAAGATGATCACCATCTTTTCCTGCAGAATATAAACCTCACAAGTATCTTTAAATCTGTTCCACTTTTTTGGGCCCCAATTCAGCAAAAAACTAGGACATTTGTTTATGACCTATTTTCTATTATTAGGAACAAATCAGTTTGCAGTAATAAGAGATAATAGAGCCCAATGCTGTGATAACAGGAAAGACAACATACTGACATTCATTGCAACAAAAACAGGTGCACAGAAATCTTACTTAAAGGTTCTGGGAAGCGGATGGTCATTATGCCATTACAAATAAATGCCCAAAACTATTAGGTATAATTTTTTTCCACACATGATGTTTCTTATCCATGGTCCAAAGTTTCTTTTAATCACAAGAGTAATTATATTTCTGTGGTGGGTTGACCCTGCCTGGACACCAGGTGCCCACCCAAGCTGCTACGTCACTCCCCTCCTCAGCTGCACAGGGGAGAGAACATAGAACAAAAGGTTTGTGAGTAGAAGTAAGGACAGGGAGAGATCACTTACCAGTTACTGTCATGGGCAAAACTGACTCGACTTGGGAAAAATTAATTTAATGTTACCAATCAGATCAGAGTAGGATAATGAGAAATAAAACCAAATATTAAAACACCTTCCCTTTACCCTTCCCTTCTTCCCAGGCTTAACTTTACTCCCCAGTTCTCTACCTCCTCTCCACCAGCAGTGCAGGGGAAAAGTGGGTGGGGGTTGTGGTCAGTTCATTGCACATTGTTCCTGCTGCTCCTTCCTCCTCAGGGGAGGGCTCCTCACACTCTTCCCTGGTTCCAGTGTGCCGTTCCTCCCATGGGAGACAGTCTTCCATGAACTTTTCTAACATGAGTCCTTCCCACAGGCTGAGGTTCTTCACACACTGTTCCAGCATAGGTCCTTTCCACGTGGTCACAAGTCCTGCCAGCAAACCTGCTCCAGCCTGGGCTCCTCTCTCCACGGGGCCACAGGTCCTGCCAGGAGCCTGCTCCAGTGTGGGCTTCCCACGGGGTCACAGCCTCCCTGGGGCATCCACCTGCTCTGGTGTGGGGTCCTCCACAGGCTGCAGGTGGGTACCTGCTCCAGCGTTACCCTCCATGGGCTGAGGGGCACAGCCTGCCTCACCATGGGCTTCACCAGGGGCTGCAGGGGAATCTCTGCTGCAGTGCCTGGGGCACCTCCTGCCTCCTTCTGCACTGACCCGGGTGTCTGCAGAGTGGTTGCTCTCACATGTTCTCACTCCTCTCTCCGGCTGCAATTGCTGTTGCACAGGTTTTTTCCCTTTCTTAAATACGTTATCCCAGAGGTGCTGCCACTGTCACTGAAGGGCTTGGCCTTGGCCTTGGCCAGCGGTGGGTTTGTCTTGGAGCCGGCTGGCATTGGCTCCATCAGGCACAGGGGAAGCTTCTAGCAGCTTCTCACAGAAGCCACCCCTGTAGCTGCCCTGCTACCAACACCTTGCTGTGCAAACCTAATACAATTTGTTACAGATTCCAAATGCAAGGGATTTCTAAAAGGCAGTGATTAACAAGGCCAACACAGAGTCTATATTAAAAAATGCTTTCAAATATATTGTTGCCAAAAGCACATCTATAGTTTTATAATGAAAACTATCTATTTATTCATTCCTACCAATGCTACAAGAGTAGGGGGCTGGAAGTCCTGATTCCCACCTCCAGCCCTCTGTAATCATTCTCACATTACTCTGCTTACGAAAGAAAAAGCAGGGAAGTGCAGTTTCATTTCTATTGCACTCTGACTTTCCAGCAAACTATTGCTGGTAGGAGTCAGGCCCAGGCCTCCAAAGCAATGAGGTAAGCACCAAATGATGGCATTCAAGCCTAAATAAGTAAGTTGATGTGCTTGGTGTGCTGTCTAGTGTTAGAACTTCCCTACCCACACAGCATAGCTGCCTGTGTGTACAGTAAGTTACAGCATCTCTTTTCTGATGCATGTGCATCTCTCACAAGGGCCCTCAACCAAAGATCTGATGAAAACCCTCAGCCAGCACATGATGTACTTTGACTGTTGCTGCTAGTGACCAAGGCTCTCAGGCATTCAAACCGCATCATCTTAATCACCTTCACATCCTACTCCTTCTACTCCTATAGCCATCCCTAACTCCTGAGTCCACCAGTTCCACATTACAATTGTGTGCCCTTCCTTCTTTTTATGTCTGCAAGTGTTCAGGGACAAACTGATGGATGGGAAATCCACAGAAGGTTATCAAATATGTAGAAAGGCTGGGGAACATCAGGGAGAAGTATCATATACATTTGACCTGCTGCCATAGTCTTCCATCAGCATCTACTTCTTCCCTTTTTCCCCAAGCTAGCTGTCATAGATAGAATCACCACAGAATCATAGAATGGTTTGGGTTGGAAAGGACCTTAAAGACCATCTAGTTCCAAGCCCTCTGCCATGGGCAGGGACACCTTCCACCAGACCAGGTTGCTCAAAGCCCCATCCAGCCTGGCTTGAACGCTACCAGGGATGGGGCATCCACCATTTCTCTGGGCAACCTGTTCCAGTGTCTTGCCACCCTCACAGTAAATAAGTAATTGCACAATTAGCAGGATTTTACACTTGCCATTGACTCCCTCACACATTTCAGCCACCAGTTCAGCAGGCTTCAGTTCCAGGTAATTCTGTTGTCCTGAGGCTCTCTGGAGCTGGCTTTCACCACACCAGGGATGCTTGACACTTCCTCTCTGATCTTCTGCTTCATTTCCTTGTTGGTCTTAGGCACATTCAGCAACTGATGGAGCCTTTGCTCCAGTATTCATGCTTGGTCCAGTCTTTCGTTTGAGAACTCAAGAACCTTCCATCTGCCTCTCTCTGGAGAAGCACATTCAGTTTATTTACTTCCTGCCACAGGAGGATGCTCTGCTGGACTAAGAAGCATTCATTTTGGGGCCCTGCCCTTTTCATTCCTCCCACAGCACCTTAGTCTCTGTCTCTGCATGATGGAGCAAGCACTTGCACTGAGACCTCTCACTGCTCCCTGAGAACCTTGTTGTTCTTGTTGAGGCCTTGCTATATTTTCCCCTCTTGCTGTTTTCCAGTTTCCTGCAGCATCTACTCACTCCGCAATGGCCTTGTTCAGCTCACTGACATGCAAAACCTGGGCTAGATAGGCCTTCAGCCAGACCCCCTGTCATTGCCTTAATGAGTACCTGTCCTGACCATCCATGTGCCTTCATTTTCCCACAAAACCTGCATACCTGCAAGCAGTTAAAGCAAGAAAAGGAAGTGTACAGAAATTCTGGCCTTTTTTTTCTTCAGTCTCCCCAGCATATCTGCTAAAAGCCATTCTTCTCTTTGACACTCCTATAACCTGCTCTGGAAGTGGTGCTTCTGTTGGGGATCCAATTGGCTGCCCTTCCCCATGAGGAAGGGATGCATGCCAAGGAGCATGGCTGGGCAAGGTTGAAAACCTCCCTCTGAAACCTCTTATCGTTGCTGAGGACTCCAACAAGGGCCATACCCATGTGACAGGCAGCCTTGAATGCATTGGCATTGTGGGAGGTGGAGCTGAGAACTCTGCGGGGTAACTGCTCTGCGGAAGAGTGCTATTCCTCTCTCCCAGGGGGTAAATCACCAGTCAACAGGGTCTGAGAATCATGCCCTGCTCATACATTTTTTAAATCAACCATCTTTGTTTCTCCTGAGGCATAAAATAAAATCTTATTCACAATAACCCTGATATAACAGTTCCTAAAACCTTTCCCACAAGGCCCTGAAGGGAGAAAAAAAGCTGAATGTTAACCTAGCTATATTTCACAAACCAGAAATCTCAATATTGTGAACCAGGGAGCCTCTGATGTGACTACCCTTGCCTCTGCAGCAGCTCAGGAAAGGTATTTTTCTAAGAGTGAAAAGACAATTGAGTAGTTAACAGTGTTTTACTAGTATAAGCTACTTAACAGATTTCCCTGATTTTTGCTAAAGATACAGGAAGAAATGAGAACAGACTGACTGATTCCTGGCAGGTCTGTCTGGAACTAAAGGTGGAGGCTTCATTGTTGTCTGCAGACCTGCTCTTTCTACCTGGAGAATCTCTTCACCAGACTGCCTGGTGCTACCAGTTACAGTTACACAATTACAACACAGTGCTACCAAGGAATTTACAGTTCCAAGGAGGTTTAAAATAAAGAAAAATAATGCAGAAAAAAAACCCCCTAAGTGACTTTTTAAAGATTACTCGCAGGCTAAGTCCACACCACAGGCATTGCTGTGACTGTATCTTATGCAGACACATCTAACCTAGTAGTAAAAATTTCCAGCAGCCTAGAGTCCAGCATCATAGATGTGCAGAGCCCCACACTGATGTTATTCTGTAAAATCAGTGGCAGTACTAAGGATGAAACTGTAAGGCTATGTCTATACTAGTAAATAAAACAGGCTAAATGCTTTTCTGTAGCCTGAAGCAACACAACATGGCCCGGCACATGTGCACAAAGCCAAACTGTTCCCCTTTGACTCCATACATGATGGTCATATCTGAATCACCCATTAAGAAAGGCCTGTGGCATCCAATCCTTTTTGTTTCCTGCAGTGTTGCTAGCTGGTACAGAACAAATCTGTGCCATGGAGCACTGTAACAATTAAACAAGACGCATGATTGCAAACCAGTGCCCTGGTCCTATTCTACTTTCTAGTATAGATATAGCCTATGGGTAGTGGCCTTCTAAAGCCTTTTAAGAGGATCTCTGGGGCCACCTCAGTCTACCAGTTTTAGCTGCTTACTCCAGTGGGTCCTCATGCCTTGCCTGCGAAACACAGTGGTGCTTTGCACTCGTAAATATATAAAGGGCTGCTTTTTCTTGGAAACATTGAACCATGAACATTTCTAATTAGAGCACACAGGTGTAGTAAGCATGTAGATATAGGTAGTTCTTGGAATTGTTTCTCAGAATGTAGTTTCTCAGAAATGTCATTAATATGTATAGATGAACCATATAAACAGAGAACAAAGTCGGCAAGCACATTGGGCAGAACTTATCCCCCACGCATCTAGCGCTGAAAATAAACAATGCCTGCTTTCTAAATCTCAGAAACGAGTATCAGAAAATTTTATCTCTGATTTTTCAGTAACAGTTGTGCATGTGTTTTTTATCATCATTTGTGATAGCATAGTCCTATAAGCTGTAAAAAGGTATATGCAAACCAAATAAAAAACCTGAAATATTTCTAAATTTTCATCTCTCTGTGTTTCTCCAGACCCGAAATAAGTACGGATAAAATACAGTTCTCTCACTCTTCTGGTTTTATTGCTAACAAATGCATTGCAGACTGATCCAAAACCTGCTGATTTTAAAAGGAGCTCCAACACAAAGAAAATGGCCTCAGCATCCTAACTATTGACATGCATATTTTGAAAACCGCAGCATCTATGAAGCTTTGAGTTCTTTGACTTAGTGCTCGAAGATAGCAAGAACAATAATAGAAAAACTGTGTGCCTAATTGCACGTAAGGGTCGGCTCAGTCTTGAGTCTACCTTTTGATTTCCGTTGGAAAAAGCCGTACAATTCAATTAGGATTTGATGATACCAGCACCAATGCCACAGGCACAACCCATATCCCCTCAGGAAGGGCAATCACTTTTCCACTGAAAGGCCTGATGCACATTAGCACAATAGTTTGTGGGTTGCTGAAAGCTTTTAAATTACATGTTTCCTGAGTAAAAGGGTATGCATGGGAGGGGGAAAAGAGGAAATAAGAAAAAAAACGATTCAGAAAACACTCCCTCCGAAGTATATGGAACACCAGCTTCAATCTGAATTAAATTTACTACTGCCTTTGTATCCTACAGATAGTGATTCTTGCCGCAGGGATCTCTGCCCGTTAGCGTAAACCAGTACATACCTCCACAGCTCGGCCTCCTCCTTCTCCTCCTCCCTCCATCGCACTGGGTTGCCTCCACTCCTCGCACTCCACGACACAGGCAGCCCTCCCGCTGACAGCCAGTACACTGGCACCACAGCCTCGCCTCAGCACGGGGAGGTGGTGGCCACCTTTGTGAGGAGGAGACTTACAGCCCTGCAGTGTAGAACCCGCGGTGGCCATTTTGTGGGTACCCGCTTCACAGGGGTTGGTCCAAGGCAGCGGCCATTTTGTCTCATGGGAACTGGGCAAACTGGCCGCACACCCTTACCCTTCTGTCCTCCTCATGGGTTTAAACACCGAGAGGATCATCTATAAGAAAGGGAAATGAAGACAGGTAAGTGACATGATTTGTTTCAAATCACGGAGGCACTTGCCTTTGCAGAGGAAACTGGGCCCACTTCTCCCAACAGTTCCCTAGCTCCAGCCACTGCTTCGTTTCCTCAGGCGGGGCTGAGGCGGGGGCCGGGGCAGCGCCGGGGCCGGGGCAGTGGGCCAGCAGGGCCCGGGGTGCTGGGGGCAGAGCAGGCCAGGGCTGTGCGCAGGGGCGCGGTGGCATTTGGAGGCACAGGGCTCCCATTCTGTATGCGTGGGCTGGGCGTGAAGCCCATGTTTGTCACACACTGAGGTCAGGCCATAGGAATGTAAAAGAAAAGGAGCCAGATCAAAAGTGGGGGTTTCTTCTGTTTGCTTTTCTCTCAGATCTCATGCTTAGAGGGCAAGCTTCTTGGAGTATGTATTTCAGATAGAGCATGCTGGAGAATAGCAGTACGGGAGGTTACACAGCTGGCAATTAAGTAAGAATGAGGTGCGAAGATCTAAACTGAAAAAGAGGAACAAGAGAAGGAGAAAACATGCTTAATGAAGTGAACATTTACCTTTTTAACACTGATCTTTGATGTTAGATTCTGGATGGTGGAAGCAGGAGAGAGGGAAAAGTTACAGAAAAAAGTTATCTCAAGAACACCTTGATTTTTTAAAAAGAGAATATTCCTTTGGGCACACATGACATAAGACAGAGTAAACTTGAGGAACTGATCCCTGGAATTAGTCTTGCTGAAAAGTACTTGAATAGGAAATTCAGCTGCAGTTTGAGATTGCAAGGACTTCCAGGAATTAATCTGATCTCCCAGCTCTGCTTGGCACCACATCAAGAGGGAGAGAAGGTGAGCAGGCTTTGAGCTGAAGATATATGAGATGGAAGGTTTTCTTCTTCATCCTCTGTGAGACAGGCTGATTTGGGAAAGTAACATATTTATAAGCAATAGTTTGTGACACAACTTTAGCACATTTAAAATGCACAAATAAATCAGAGCCTAACTGTTTAGTAACTATTCTTTGCAGTGTGACAAATAATGTTTCAATATTTGCATGCCCAGTCATCAGTGAACTTCTTGAAAAACAAGCCTAAAGCACTGTTTTTGCACCTAAATGAGAGGCTTGCTTTTCAGATATCCAAGGTGCCCAGCCATCATCACTGACTCCAGAGGAAGCTCTTGGAAGCAGATCAAAAAGAGGAGGGGAAGAGGGGAACAAAACAGATTGTGGAGCCAGATCCTGCTTTCTGATGATTTGGGCCCAACACAGCCACAACACACCCAGGAGTTCATGATGGGAAGTTCCAACTTGCACAAATGGCTTCCAGCTCTCTCTTGTCTGTAGAGCAGAGTGTGCAGAAATCAAGCAGCTGGCAGCAAACAAACATTTACTGCCTTCTTGTCTGCAAAATGAATGATGACACATTCTGCTGCATCTGGGGGCTGCTGCAGCATGAGCAGAGATAGGGAGTACATCATGACATTAATTCATTGGCAGAACAAGGACTTACATCAAGGGCAATGCCACACTGTTTCAGAAGGGCATTCACCCCCCCACACAACGGTCTGGACCCCTTGTGCACACAGAGCAGCTGCTAAAGGACTGCACAGCTATTCCTCTGAATTTTGCTCCCATTACGTCTCTTTCTCCTCCAAGCCAGAAAAAAAAGAAAAAGCCCTAGCAGACTAGATATTTTAGTGGTATGACATGACCAGGAGCTAAATGCCATATGTTTTCTGTCTTCATTGTAAGAATAAAAGTTGAGGGCAGCAGACAGGACTTGTTAGAAGTTCCTGAGGCTTTTGAGCCTAAGGAAGTGAAAAAAGACAAAAAAAAAAAAAAAAAAAAAAAAAAAAAAAAAAAAAAAAAGGGAGAGCTAAGCATGGTTTTGCTTTCCACACTTCACTTACACAGCATTTCTGCCACTAGGCCAGTGAAGGCTGGGATCTGCTTCTCCACAGAGACAAAGGTTTAAGTACTGTGAACAAGAGACAGGCATTGATTATTTTTTTCATGTTAACTCAAATAAAACATACTTACTAGATGCCATTTGTGAGGACAATGGCATATGCGTGTCACCCTTCACACTTCAAATTAGGTGAATACCTGTTAGATTAGCAGTTAAATATTACCAGATGCAACAAAGTGGCATCAGGATCTGCAGCCATTCTTTAATGAATTTGAACAATGAGGGAAGAGCACGTGCTGATGGTAGAGGTAAGGGCTTAAAATTCATATAATCTGCTTCATCTGGGACTGGGTGACTTGACCAGAAGATGAAACACATGGCCATTTATAGATATATGTTCTTTTGCAATAGAAGAAGCTTGTTTATTTGCCAAGCCAGAAAAAGTTTGCATGTGGCAATTTAGGAAAATGCACATAAGTAATTCCTATGATATGATATTTTTTCTAGAAAATCTTAAAATAAGTATTTAAAATACATTCTATGAAAAAATATGCCAACTTCTGCATTAAAATTTAAATTGAAATTAACTTAAACATTAAAAATTTTAGAATGTTAGGAGAGCTTAAAAAATACCCTCATGCATAGACGAATTCTAGTATCATTTTAGTGTTGAGAACTGTGAGAGAGAAGGACAGGAATTCCTAACAGAAGGGAATGAAAATCATCAAAGGACATGTATCTTAACAAACAGGATGCTACCAGAGATCATCTATTGCAAAGAAAAGCACCATCTGTCACACTCACAAAAAATCAGATTTTGGAGCTCCCTCTGCTGGATGCGGTTACTTTCGGTTTGCTTTCCCTCTGCACTTCTACGACTGAAACTTTAAAAAAAAAAAACCACCACAACCTTTTTAGCAAGAAACTGCACATTTCACATGAATATATGATATGAAGGAAGAAGAGATTATTTTTTACCCTACGTAAGAAGAACAAATGCATGCAAACCAGTACTGCTTGCTCTACAACTGGAAGAAAATCGCAAGTGAGGTTTCAAGATCAACTGTACTACCGGTGGGGTTTCTTTTGCTATTTTTTTTCTTTGTTGAGCACGAGAATTCACATTCACAAAGCTTCTTCCCCCCACTCTTTTTCTCTTTTTTTCTCTCTACCAAGCCAATGGGGAATCAAGAAATTACTGTTTAAAAAATGAAAAAGGGCATTCTCAATAAGATTGCTGCAGGAACAAGCCTTAGAGGTAGTGCCAAATACTGTATTACTCATTACACACATGCAGCAGGGCTGACACAGTTATGATAAATTCACATCTAAAAATGTATCTATAAGTGTAATTCGGCAGTGCCCCAAATGTCTGGTTTAGTTCTTCGTGCCCTGCAAGACTGACATTTTGGGATGAGAACCTGGAGCGTATCAGAAGTGTGTCAGCTCAGGCAGGGTGCCGTTTTAAACAGCCATCTTAGGATGGGAAGAAGCATGCTGTGGAAGGAGATTTCTTTCTTTACCGACCATAAAATGCATTTAAATGCCTTCCTCAAAGGGTTTCTCAGTTTTTTCTCACCTCTGTTCCTTTATTCTTCCTGCCTTTTGTCTGCAGACAGGCAAGGCCACTGGCTTCAGCTACCTATAAGCTGCTCTGCTTATAGTACAATCATTTAGTTCAGTGACTGCCTAACCAGGCTAGCGTGGAACATATTTGGCACAGCTTATTGGCAAGCCTGGATACACACGACTTCAGAGAGACATTTTCAAAAGGTGTGTTCATCATCTCAGATCCAGCATTCACAAGTGGCATATAGAGTAATTTATATACATATAAATATATATGCATTCTATTCATATATAATGGATATAAACATGATAGAAAAAGTAAGAAGTGAAAGATCATTCTTGGGGATATGTGTGCATTGTGTGCATGCGTGGGTGTGTATGTACTTTCCAGTGGCTGAGATATGGCAGTGAAAAGAGCTATATAAAAATATGATATTGAGGCTGTGAGGTCAGCACTAAAGAAAGTGAAAAATGAGAATGGGGCCACTGAGAAGGAATAAAAGGTGGGAGAGCAAAGGAGGCAGGCAGGCTCAGCATCACAGGCTGGGGAGAAGAAGGATGCTATTGTAGGGACAAAGGAAGAGTGCCACCACATCTCACAGTCCCTTTTTCTAAGAAGTCTGTCATCCACACACCCTGCCCCCACCCCCCACCCCCCCCATCCTCAGCATCAACCTACACAGAAAGGAACATGAGAAGTCACTTTTTTTCTTTTTCTAGACAGGCCAAAGAAGTGTCTTTTGCTTTCTAGCTTCTTGTTACTTTCCGTCTTTTATCCCCTGTCCCCTTTTAATGTGAGGTTTAAATAGTTTGCTGAAAATCTGTATATGATAAATTTTGGTCATTAACATTATTCACTGCTATGCTGTAAATATTGTCCAAGATGTAATGATAGCAGCAGGGCTAACGCAATGCCAGCAGTGGCACTGCTGCTACAAATTAAGAGAGTGGCTTAAATCAATGCAGTACTAAACAGACCACATTCCACTTTAATAATTACATTAGACTGTTGAATTTAGAATGTTATTTTAGTGACATTGGTTCTTTGAATATGAGATCATGTCTGATAACTTCATTTAACTTTATTTAGTTTACTCTGTTCAAGAAAAGTAGTAATAGGGATGTAGTCTCCAGGACAGCTGTTAGGAGACTAGTATTTATTTCCTGGGTACAGTTACTTGGCAGAGGATAAACTTACAGAAGGGTAATATCACTGTTTAAGGTTAAGGGTCAATGTGCACTAATTCTAGGAGTTTCAACCTTTTATCCTTCCTCCCTCCTTTAAGTACCAAATGCAAATGAAATATACAACTATTAAAAACAACACATTGAGAATTAATCGCAGGAGAAGCGAGAGATCTAATAGGGAGAACAGGACAGATAAAGTGATTCAAAACTGAAGAGAAGACATTATTCTTCCCTTTATTCAGTACTTATTCTCCCTGGAGCTTGATGGCATGCAGACCAACAATTGCTTCATGTCTTCAGGGTACTATTTTCACGGCTGCCGAGCTGGGTCCATTCTGGGAATCCCCTTGGATACAGCTGGTGGCTGCAGCTGCCAGCAGCTGCCTAGGCAGACTGTAGCTTGAGAACCACAGCACGGCAAGGAGCAAGCCCTGAGGAACAGAGGACTGCTGTTCTCAAACAGGTGTTTTTTTCCTAACCTCCCGTCCCCAGGGAGTTCTGCTTGTAAAGTATATATGTTTTGCTGTTGCTGCCACTTCATTTGTTGCATAACCGTTTTCATTACATCTAGCTTTGATAGTTATTTTGCCCTGTTCAATCAAACCTGTGGGTGGGATAGCATAGGAAAGTGATGTGGAGTTTTAATGGATGGCCTGGCATTTAAACCTATTGAGGTACCTTTGTGTGTATCTGTATTCTCCTAATTTGTGGCTTTTTTTTTTTTTTTTTTTTTTTTTTGGTGGGGGGCATTCTTCAGAGAGGCCATGGCATGAGAATGATGCCTTATTTTCAAGTTCTGCTGGTGGTGTTAGCTGTGCAAACTCCTAACAAATCAACCAAGGTGCACACTGTTAATTTCTGAAATGCTACAGGAGGGAAATAGAGATCTCACAGTTCAACAGTAGCTGTTGTCTTGGGGGTATGCTCCCAGTAGTCATGTTAAACAACCACAGCTAAAGTTGATTTCTTTCTTACCAACAGTTCCCTTTCTGTTTTGTAGATAACCTGGAATAAAAGGGTACCTACTTGCACAGTAGATATTGACTAACAGAAATAAGGATTATACAGAAACAGTGTGACAATAGGTGACAATATATGTTGACAATAGCTTTTTTAGGAAGTTGATATTAGATGCTGATATTTCAGCAGCTTCTGTTTGGTTACAAGTCTGGAGAGACTAAAGAGTCTGGAACATACTTTGGAAGAAAACTTAGAGAGTCCACCTTGGACAAGTTATTAGCTCACATGGAACAGAGATGGTATTTGCTGTCCTCTTAATTTTGGCAGTGTTTACTTTCACACCACTATATTAAGAAACATCCAGTTCCAAGAAGCTGAAATAATATAGAGAAAAACATCTATTTTTATTTCAACTATATTTTTATATCAACTCCCCAGAGCTTATTGTTTGATTGAGCATAAACTGCACAATGCCATCTAAAAATAAGCCCATACACACTTTGTAGTACCAGAAAATATATCCATTTATTTAGTGCAAGAAAAGCGTATCAACTGCTATTCTTACTGATTCTGTCAAGCTTTTAAAACTAAACTTAGCTGGGTTTGAAGTACTTTTCCTTTCCAGTCTGTTTCTCACAAGTTTTCCTTTATTCTCTGTTCTCTCCCCAGAAGATCACCAGCTTTGTTGTCAAAATTTTCTGCAACCTGAGCCAACAGTGAAAGCACAAACTTTTTACATCACAAGATATTATGGACTATAGTGAAGGAAACAGGTTGCCCATGACCTTCTCTTACAATATCATGGACCAGAAGGTTCCTAGTGGAGTCACTTTCCCTACAATGGGCTCATCAGGCTTCAGGCATACCTGGGAGGAAAAGCAAGTCACTGTCAAGTGTCAAACTTATCTCCCCCAAAAGCAAAAAATAATGGTGGATATGTCAGTGATTGTACAAGAATAAGAATAATCTTAAGAATTACTATTGTTAATCAAGATCTCACTTTATGAGGGAGTGCTTTAACCTGTATTTTGGAAGAGGAGTGCATCACTTCTTTTGGAACTAAGGTAAGCTGGTGCCCATTGCACATACTGATAACCTAAAAACCTAAAACCACTTCAGGCTGTGAATCCCGGTTGCAATGAAGATGTATCTAGGCTCTGGGCCAGGTATGCTCTACAGCATACCCTGCTCTCCTGATTTAACGGCTGAGTTCCTGCCAGAAGCTTGCAGTGCTGCCGTCTGGGGTGTGCACCCAGATATTTCCCATGGAAACAAGAATATGGCCTAAGGAAAAGGAATGCTGCATGTTAGTCTAAACAGGAGGACAAAGATAAGATGTTTTTGGGGTATGCCCCTACATCCAGGAACTATAAAGTGCTCCCATGCCCCATAATTTAGACACAGCTGGAGGTAACTAACACCTGCAAATTCATGTTGCGTGCACTTAAAAAATGTTCCTTCATATGACTTTTTTAATGATTTATCTAGGCAGTTTCTCCAAATTGCAGCCAGAACAAGCCATGTAAATCCTTTCAGAATATCCCTTCTGAAAGCTGTCCCTTTCTTCAGCTTTTGTTTGGCCTTATAATGTAGATAATACAATAAATACCATAATTGTGACTGCCACTTCATTTTCTGCATGCATTTCAGTATACTGGTTTTGATTAATTTAAAGCCCAGCGTCTCTGCTCCTGCTCTATCCTAGCAAACACACGTTCCAGATCCAGAAGCAGACAGTTAAATTTAGTAAACATTTAATGCTCATCTTCTGTACAATTTAAATTGACACACTGACCTAATTAGCTTTTTTTGCAAGACAAACACTCTCAGCTTAGGAAGGGTGGTGGTTCTGCGGCAGTAACAGGGACCAGAGATTTGTTGTACTGTTTGCCCGTTTTAGACACCTCAAATAGAACAGTTCAGAGGCTCTGACAGTGGCAGTTTGAATGAAGAAGTAAAATTAAATTGGACTGAGAGTCTATCAGCAATAACAATTTGGGAACCCTGAGTTCATGAAGCAAATGTTTTTACTCAGTTTAGGTTAACAGATACAAGCTCAGCATGCTAGAAGTAAAAATAAAGATTGTATCTGGATTTTTTTAAAAGCAGCTCTATGACGTTTAGATTAAAGCCCTGAAATTTCTTAGTGAACTAGATAAGGTGTTTTTAATCTTTTCAAATTAGAGATCTGAAGTTAAGATATCCATCACTTATCAACTTCTTTTAATAACAAAGCCTTTTGGAAACATTATTTTAACTTCGATACACAGGGAATATGTTTAAAATAAAGCACTTTATTTTTTCACTCACATTTTCAAAAGTAACCGTGCTATCTTGAGTGCTGAACAGTGAGCAGAAACAAAGTTCCTTGACTCAGAATAGGAATTGTTCAGTGAACGGATAACACATTTAAAATCTACAACTGGCACGTCTTTACTTTGTATTAGGCACACAGCTGGCAAATACACAATGAGATATAAGACCTGTGGTTACATCTACACTGGCTTACCTCTCTATCTGTAGATACCTGTGACACATGTACTTTCTGCCTTTATCATAGTGCCAGAGGAAGGGAATCTCAGGAGTGACCTCAGTGATGCACTGCTCTGTCCCAAGACACGATAATGTTTGTTTAATTGGACTTTAAGAACTTGAGTGATGAAGGCTCTGCAGTCTCTCTGTGGTCACTGACTGCTGAACTTGGGACTCAAAGCACCTGCACCAAGCTTTGCTTAGGTATCTGCTGGTGGGGCAGGTCTGCAGTACCCCAGGCTTGCTCCTGGATGTGATGTCAAGCTGGCTGGAACCTGTGCTGAAGTATCAGATACCTGTGGACTCCCCAGGCCCTGCTCCTGCTTGGGGCTGCATCTCAGCATGTGCTCCTCAGAGCACCGTAACCAGCATGCACAGCTGGTCTCCAGCACAGCCTGAGACCTAGGCTCCACCAGCAAAGTAGAAATGCCTGTTGGGAGGAGCTGCAAACCACGCTGTGAGTGCCTACTGATTAAGAAACTGTTGACCGATGTTAAAAGCAATCAAGGATTGTATACAGATGGATACCAGAGTTTCAATTTGAATCTAGTCTCAGTGCATGAGAAAAGTTTTGACAATTCTGTCCCGAACCCCATAGGTCCAAGACCAGTCTTGCTGATGAGTTGGCTGTCATCGCTAGCAGGTGTGTTAGACAAGGGAGGGAGGGAGCAGAGTGGCTGAATTCTGTGAAGTTTTAATCATCCACCAAACAAGCATTTGAAAGGCAGGGAAGCGTTAGGGTTGAATAACAGTCTCCTTAGCCAAAACTTTCATGGGCCACTGGAAAAAGCTGGAGAATGGTAGCTACTTCATCAGAAACCAGGAATAAAGAAATGCAAATGTCACCAGTTACAGAAAGCTACTATTGTCTCTAATTTGGAAGAAGGGGGTTAGTAAATGCATATGATACAGGGAAGTTTGGCAATACCACTGTAAAGATCAGAGAAATACAAGAGAGAGAAATCTCTGAAAAGCCTTTTTAGCAGATATTTGTAATTATGGTCTTATAGTGCTGGTCAAAGCTGGCTGTTTGTTTATAATTCAGAAAGATTTGTGTATAGCCATCAGTAGAAGAGAATGAGAATAAAACATTTTTTTCCTTTTTCCTGTTTCCCAGAGAAAGAAAAAGTCTCTCATGGTAATACTCAAGAAGAAAGAGTTTTCAAGAGCATTCAGCTCAAACCTGGTTTGCTACCAATTAAGCTAATGTTAATCAGCTTAATGCTTAATGCGTAAGCATGTTATCGAGGAAAGGAAGAGAGGTACCAAAGCCATCCCTGCCTTAGACACTGCTGACAAGGAACTTGAATTGTGCAGCTCTCAGTGATAATACATTGTGCTGAGAGGGTATTTAATTCATCTCCAGTCTCTTTTGCTGAAAGAAATAATTAAAGGTAGAAGTAGTCCACGACTACTTTTAGCAAAGAGATCTGGAGAGCGCCTGACCCGCTCTTTCCACAGCTGTGCTGGTTTTCAGTCTGAGATTTTGGCAGTGAAATGATTTCCAGTAACACTTCTCCTTGGCCAGGACAGTTTCTTACCCTGAGCTGAGGAAGGTGTAATGCCGAAAGGGTCCGGGTCTACGTGAGCCCATACCAGGGAGGGCTGCCGAGGCCTGTCAGGTTTGCTGGCCTGATCATGAGGAAAGCACTCCGTAGCTGGCTCTGTGCTCCATGTCCCTCGAGTGTCCTGGCACCCGTCATATTGGAACTATTTCTAAAAATAAGAAAACATGTTGTGTTCTAGGCTAGGGCGCTCTGTTGAGGTGTCATATGTCTTGGTTTGGAATAGAGCATTTAATGTCACAGTCTTGCTCTTCATTACAGCTTACTGTTAAGTGCAATGGATTCAGGTAATAAGGGCAACAGTGCTGACATGACATATATTAAGAAAGAGTTTAGCATATGATTCGATAAGTGGAAGATCTTACAATTATTCTAACATTATTTCTTCCAGCAAACAGTGGTACTACAGAGGCCTTTTAAATTACATATTAAGCATGTTAGGAGAGTAATCCTACCCAAAGAAATGTGATATCATTTTGCTGTTGTGATTCCCCGAACCAGGGAAGAAGCAGTGCAGCCAGCCACCGTGCTCAACGACCGACGAGTATTTTTCACAACAGTGGGCTCCCAAGGATGTTTCTCGCCGCAAAAAAGAATTCAGGATTTGGAGCTCCCTCTGCTGGTTCTACATCAGCTTTCACTCACACCTGCTTTCCCTTCTCTGCTCATTATCACTTAAACAATTAATTTCATGTATTGTTGTATTAAAAAAAAAAGTTATTACATTGCTTACCAGAGCATATGTCTGTGATAGTTGATATAACACTGGAGAAAAATCTAACATTAACAAGGAAAGAAAAGGTTTCTTCTAAGTCTAGTTTCAGGACTTGCAAACGTGCAGTGCATGCGCGCAAGTGTTTAATGGAAGCATTTGCCCCTATCATTCCATTCTTTCATGAATTCCTAATATGTGTGCACTCGTGTGATGTGACTACTTCAATATACGTTAGAGTCTGCCTTACTAAGTATAAACAAAGTAAACCAGGAAGAAGACACTGTGAAAATGCTGCACAAAATAGCGCAAGCACACACCACCAAGAAACTAGATGTTAGGGCTTTATACTTGCCCTTTATACAGCTTATTTAAGAGTTATGTGCCCTCGTTTTCATTCAAAGTGTTTTCTTATTGTCATGTATGTGAACAGCACTACAGAGTTTCAGAGTTTGCTGTTCTAAGCTGCAAGCTGCCTCAATGTGCCACACAACGCAATCACACAGGTGCTTCAGGTGCGCGTGTTAAGTAACCACACCAAACGGGTGAGAGAGAGCACAGTCAGGCATCAGAA
Source organism: Falco biarmicus (assembly GCF_023638135.1). Lineage (NCBI taxonomy): Eukaryota > Metazoa > Chordata > Aves > Falconiformes > Falconidae > Falco > Falco biarmicus. The sequence continues at coordinate 61,167,514 of NC_079293.1, read as the reverse complement.
ACAGCGTATGTTCAAGGTATTGCTCAAGTTTTATTGCCTTCATTACCCTCAGAGAGAGCTCAGGGGCTGGTTTTTTTAATCAATTGGCTCACTCCGTAACTTCGGGGCTGTTAATCCAAATTCTCAGAGATTAAAATGAACCTCTCCATTTTGACAGGCAGCGGCCCCTCTCCTGTTGCTGTGCAGCAGGCATCCATTACAGGTAAGTTTCCAGAATAGCCTCCAAAGCGCATAGGATCAAATCCGAGACTCAAGCCTTTTTGGGATGTGCTTTTGCTCTGCATGCAACAATCTCCCCTGCAAAAACTAGTTTTCTACTCCAACTTCTTTTCCAATTAATATCAAATAGCATTGACTTTAAAAGATAAAATTTCATTATGCTCAAGTATTTTCTGAATGGATTAAAGGGATATGAAAATAGATGATAGAACTTGTTTTCTTGTGGCTAACCCACTGTTTTTGCAGTTAAGCAACAATAAATTCCAATCAACTTGAACTCCGCACATCACATTGTAGCCTATAAAAATTTTTAATAGTGGAGGTATACAGCTCTCAATGAGGCTGACAAAATACTAATGGGAGAGCCATCATGTAATTACAGGAACAGCTGATTAAATGAAGATAGCACTTAACAGAATAAGATCATTGCAAATCTAATGATTACATTAAATTATTTCACCATTTCGGTGACACCAGTGAGAGTGATTAGAGATGGAACTTTAACTTTCAACTTTTGAACAATTCAATTTACATTTCTTAATCACTAATGTAGAAAAAAAAAAAACCTTCTATTTTCTCTGTGTTCGCTGGGAGAACAGTGTATTTTTAGTTCCAGTTTGGTTGAAGAAAAGGTTCCTTTCAAAAGATTAGGAGGCTACTTAGTTCTGAATATTGATAACTGGATAATGGACCCATAAATACGTGCTGCTGAGCTGAATCTTGTGAAGGTCATTAGAAAATCATCCCACTGAAGTCACTGAAAATACTCCTTCTGATTCTTGCAGAAACTGGAATGAACCACTAGTGACTTTGAAGTTTTCAATCTTGCTAACGTTTTATGGTATACTTAAAATTATTTTGGCTTGGGTCTTTGGCATTTATTTAAACAAGGAAAAGATCTTTCAGTGATGCTGTTAATTACTAGTAGAGCAGAGCTGTCAGTCATAAATGTTCAGAAAATGTAAACCAGACACCCTAAAAAGTATTTTCTACCAAAAAAAGGTTAAGTTCCATAGTTTAGGGGGAGTTTATCCTACCTCTGAATACAAAAGTAGACTAGATGACCCTCAGCATTTCCTTTAGTTTTTAGCCTTCATGTTGAATATTTCTGAGGTTTCCTGTGGTCATAATTTGCTTTAGGTGTTGCAGAGATGGAAGCTGAGGCTGCTTGCGTAAGTACGGTGCCTATGAGAAAAGAGCAGCAGCTGGAGCGAGGCCGCACTGCCATGGTCTTCAGCACAGACCTGCACACGCCTGCTTACCTGGCAGCGCAGTGTCAATCCAGGTGCACGGGCTGGGCTGGAGCACATCCCTCGTGCGCAGGCTGATGTGTGAGTGGCTGTGTCAGCTGGCACCCCATACTGCTTCGGGTTCCTCTCCACTCTGTGGTGCTCACCCCATCCAATTTTGGAGCCGTTAGTAGGTAGCGCTCTCCCTTAGCAGCTGGCCTTCTGTTTCTGAGGTCAATCTGTGACCTGAAAGAACCTCTTAAAAAATCATTGCTCGAGTGCTTAGACACCTTTGCATTCAAAGACAGGCACTTTTACACCTCCACATCTCCATGGAAGAGGAGATGGAGTAAAGCCACTGTCCTACTAGTAATGCACAATGGGCGTGAACCTGCATGGTTCTTTGAACTGGAGTGGGAGTGAAGCTTCCTTGGACTAGATCATTGCTTCCAGACCACTAAGGTGGGCCAGAAGCAGAACTGCAGGTGCAGCTGCTCAAATGGCTGACTAGTCTCTCTCACGCTGAAGGTACGGAGCTGTTGCTTCTCTTCTGTGTAATGTTTTGTTCTGACAGATGAACAACGGCTTGCGGCAAGTAGGGGCCTTGAACAGAGAAGGAAAACACTGCAGGACAAAGGCAAGTAACGTTTCTGGAAATACGTGGTGTCCTCACCTAGTGTTTGGCAGTGAAGATGAATGACATAAGGATGCCGCTGAACATGGAAGATGACTACATCTGGGAACTTGCAGCTCCCACTGTTCTTCACCCCTGCTTTCAGTTGCCAGGGAGTACAGAGATATATTAACATTGACAGTAGCAACAGGGTGATTTGGGACACGATACATGCTATTCGGAAGATGACAAACACCTTGTAGGGATTACAGTCATGTAGGTTTTGCTTGTATGAGCTTTTCTGTTGGGGACTTTGATGACACATACACTTCTTTCCTCGCCTTTTTACATAATCTTAGTCTAACTATCTCATGCCTATTGAATTCCAGTTAGGAAATGTTACTGATTGAAAAGTCATTGCTCCAAAGAATATCTCTTCCTAAGTTACATTGCAGTAATACATTTGTTTGTACAATAATATTTGCATTATTACACAATACGCATTTGTTATGCATAGCTTATTGTGTATACGGTTATACATTTGCACGTGTAATTATCCTGTGTACAATTGTAATGACACATATCTGTTCAAAATAATTAAACTTGATAAGAAACATATTTTCAGTCTTTTCTAAAATAGCTGTGCTCTTTACTCAGTAAAGGACAATGTTATTGCCTGGAACTATTGGCATTCTTCAGTCTAACAGGAAGGAAAGTATCGATAAGTGAAGACATACCAGATACCTAAGGGAGATGACATAATTAGCATTCATTATTAATGAAGCCATTGCCTTATTCACATGAAATACAGAGCACTTAATACTCTGTTTACCTCATCTTCCCATCAATAAATACATTCCCTCTAGAATGTGATGTTATATGCCCTCACTTGGGAGATCTGTTCACGTTGAATCCACTAATTAGAAGTCTCGGTTCAGTTTATATTGACTTTGCCTTGCCTTTGGCTTTAGTTCACCTGGGTTTGTAATCCTGGTGCACATCATGTTAATCTGTGTATCTGACAAGAATCATGACATTCAAACCACTGTCCTGAGAATAACCTGAGCAACAAGCAAACAGCCGTGTAGGGTTATTTTCTGCTTACTAGTTACTTAGAACAAAAAGCAGCATGTAAACTGGAGTAAGACTGGCTGGCAATCAGCACAAGCACGTTAGCAGCGTAGCTCATACACATAGCGCGTACTCCCTTTCTCAGTTTGTCTTCTGCCACATTTTTTGGTCATGTCTAAAATTTTCATAATGCTGGGAAGAACTGAAGGCCTGTTTTGTAAGATGTTTACGTGGCAAGTGGTTCCTATTATAGGTTGGCTCCTACAAGCTTAGAAAATAGGTATCTGCCCCAGAAGTGCCTTAAATAAAACGAGCAGTACTTCCCAGCGGAGGTTTGAGGAGAGCTGCACCTGACATTGCAGGACCATGTAGTGACAAGCCCTGAGCTGCAGAGAAAGAAGGGAACAAGGGTCTGGGAGGAAGGGAAGGAGGTGAAGGGGCACCTCAAGGAGAGGCTGAGGAACCAGTGGCAGCAGTTGCAGGCCATGTCTGGTAAAGCATTGACAATTGTCTCCAGCAAGACTGGACTATAAGAAGGTCACGAACCACAGCTTTGTACTCCTAAGTGTTGTAAGATCCTGAAAGGTAACAAACGTCCATATCCTGCTGTCTCTAGGAGGACTGTCATGTCATCCTGAAGGATTGGAAGTGATTAAGTGTAGCTTAATAGTGTAACTGCTTAAGTTAAAGAGGTCAAAAACATTAGAAGAAAACTGGATAGAAAACCAGCTGCTTTCTGCTTTAGTGCCTGTTCATTTCAGGGAAGTTTCACAGAAACATCTGTGGATAGCACTATCTTAAATGTCACTTTTGCAGCGATGCCTACAACAAATGGGTGACAAATACTGGATTGCTGTGTGTAGCAAGCTGAGACTCATCTGCAAGTGAGGTAATCAATAAATGAAGAGATGAATTAAGGTGAAATTAAAAAAAAAAAATCACTAAAAAGATTTTAAAAATTAAAGGAATTAATAAAAAACCTCAACAGGTAAAGACCCCAATAGAGATTTATAAATAACCTGTGGCCGAACAACCAGGAACAGCTTGTCTTCACCTTATGAAGACCCCCATCAGTAGCAGCTCACTTGGAAAATAAGCCCTGGGCACAGCCTGTTTCTGTAAATGGGAAGTAAGAGGGAGGCTCCCCAGGAAGCCCCTTTCAGCAGGATTTTTCAGCTGTGAAAGAAGTGAGGAGACAGGCCATCGGAGAGGTCTGTAAAACAGCCAGCTATGTATTTAACCACAGAGAATGACTACGCACAGCCCACCCTTCCCAAGTAGTGGCAAGCAGTGATTCAGGCACTAAGCAGAGCCACCTCATGACCGTCTAGAATATCCCACCTGGGCTCCTAATTCAGAGGAGCGTGGGTCTCATTTAAGTCCAGTCTCATTTCAGCCAAGGCTGCGCCTTCCCCAGCAAAAGTGCCATGCAGGAGGATTAAAAGAATTATGATGAAGCATTTTTTTTAACGCAAAAATTTAATTAAACAGTATATACAAATATAATTAAATTGTTGGGGTTTTTGCTTTCCACCTCCCTGTGACTCATCAGCATGTCTGCATGGGCCATCCAGGAGAACACTACTATGGGACAGCTGCCAGTAAAACCGTGATCTTGTTCCACGCTGACTTGACATAATCTGGTTTCAACCAAGGCAATGCAGTGTGGCCACTGAATATCTAACAGCAGCATTTCACTGCTGCTCACAAATGAGGACCTGATCAACACGCTGTTAGAACCAGTGACTTGTAAGGTTTGGTTCAGCAGGGTTTTAAGACAGCGACATATATAATCACCTTTAATGAACCAGAGTCATAAAGACAAAACACAGCTGAATAAAATACTAGTGTATTCAACAGTAATAATTGGTTTGCTATATATTTGCATATCGTCACCCTGAGAAGACACATTAGACATGTTCTGAGATTGTATACTCAGAGAGGCGAGTGTTAAAAGTGAAGGAGATAATGGCTGGGTGCCCGGCCAGGAAGTGACTCATCTGCCCAGGCACTGCACAAAGCACTTGCGAGGAAATTCATCTGCAGGTTAGCCCAGCAGACTGTCACTGCCATAATGGATTAAATCCTCCCATCATCGGGCTATTGTAGGACCCCCCCAAAAAAATAATGATTGCTTGTGGGGGAAGTTGGTTTAAAAAGGGAAAGGGAAGAAGTTAGCAATGCTCCCTGCCAAGGCTCTGATAAATGGGTTCTGTAGCAACAGCAACACTGAGGGAGAGTGTAAATCAGCAGCAGGCACCATTTTATTACTGTGTGCTTCTCATTTATCTTGAATGCTCTGAATTCATGCTATGAATCAGAAGCAGTACCACAACAGTAGTATTTCAACTGGTCTGGTAAAGAAAGATCTTAAGAGTATCTGCTCTTCCAAATTTATTCTTTGGTTACTTACCCAACACACTTACTGACTAGGACCTCTGTTCAGACAGTCTGAAAGGATAAGAGTGCTTTTTTTCTGCTAATACAGGAAAGATGGGCCTTTCTGCAAGCTGGGTAGAATGTCCCTGTGCCTCCTTTTTGCTTCTAACTAGGAAACGATGCTGCCCAGGTGGCCTTGCAGGCATAGTGACCTCAAAGTCCTTTATTCCTTTTGGCTTTTGTTTCTTACGTTGTACAAAAGGGAGAAGCAGATCCCTCAGACATCAAAACCCTCTGCTAAGTAAAGAAGCATAGCTCCATTTCATAAAGGAATACACTTGGCTACTTCTAGTCTGGAGAATCTGAAGAGACAACTTTCATCTTACTGATATACTACTAACATATTATCCCTCAAAAATTATTAACTATTAAGAGACTACAAAGAATGACAGAATTAACTCTGCCTAAATTCTATTGCATGTGTTTGGATTCAGGTATCTAAACCATATCGAAGCAGTAGATAGCAACCCAGCCATGTTCATCCCAGGGCTGCATAGCTTTACAGACAAGATGGCTTCCAATGATCGGGAAAAGTCCCCTAGGTGTTATCAAATTTGTCGTGATGTGTTCAAAGGTATTGTTTTGAGGGACGCAAGCTTGACTTATAATCTAGTAAAGACGGGTGCTAAAATGTGGGCGGTCTTATGTTCTCAGATGGCCTCAGCAGGAAGACCTTTGAACCACCATCACTTTCTTGTTTCCTCACCTCCAAAACACAGGGTATCTTAAACAAGACCACTCAGTACCGTTTCCTCTTAAAGGGGCCATTTCACAACCACGAGTATGAGAGAGGTGAAGCCACAAGAACAAAATATAATTATTACGCACCTTTCACATCTCACTGATTTGAACTTCAGCTCTTAAGTACCCAGGACATCTGCAAACCAGGCCTTACAAATGGCGCCCGGTAAAGAATGAACGTGCACAGTTCGCGCTCACTAGTGAAATCCTTGGCTTGAGAGGGCCGATTTGTCCACGTTAAGCAGGAGCTCAGGTGCTGTGGTATTTATCTTTTCTGGTTCTGTTCTCTGCAAAGCATCAGGGGCCTTTTCTAGGCATGCCGTCATGGAAGCTGCTGCAACTTCCCTCTTGCTGTTGGGGAATTTCAGCAAGCCCGCGGAAGAGCTCATACATTTAGCCTCGTCTAAGCTGAGGTATCTCAATATACATACCTTGCTGGGTTGTGCTGCTCTAAGGCAACGGCAGGATGTCTCCCCAGGGTCCGGCAGTACGCTGAACTAGTGGAGTCCACCAGGTGCTAGGCACATCAGGTAGCCTGTCCCGAGAGATCCAGTCTCCAGCAAGTCGCCAGCTTGTACTCTGCTGACTGTACTTTAAAAGACCAGTTAAACTGTGGATTTCAATTCAAAACAGAGTAATAATAAAAATAATACAAAAGGGATCCAGCAGTATTTTATCAGCCAAACTGCTGAACCGGACCACAAATGCGATTAGTACAGTATGACTGGGGCATACGTATGAGTGGGGCATAAAGTACCTCAGTATTCTAGGCCGAGTTTTACTGGACCAGAAGAAATATTTTTCACCTAGGAAAAAACAAATTTGGTTTAAGTATCTTAGATTTACTCAGCTGCAATGATCTGTGCATGCATTTGAAGACACCACGGGCATACGAGCACCCAATTCTCACAGTTGTTGCTAACTGGGGCATTCCTGTGCATTATGAGACTTTGCATTAGTAAGGAAGACAACTGTCTGCATTACCTGAAACACAGGTGCTCTGCTTCACTTCAGTGTTTGGCCACCCTTTCCATGAGAAGAAATTTTTCCTAATATTCACTCTAAACCTCCCCTGGTGTGGCATCAAGCTGTGCCAGGCGAGGTTTAGATTGGCTACTAGGAACAAATTCCTCACAGAAAGGGTGGCCAAGCATTGGAAGAAGCTGCCTGGGGAGGTGCTGGAATCATCATCCCTGGAAGAATTAAAATAAACACATAGATGTGGTGCTTAGGGACATGGTTTAGTGTTGGACTTGGCAGCCCTGAGTTAATGGCTGGACTTGATGATCTTATGGGTCTTTTCCATCCTAACTAATTCTATGATACTGTACAGTTTCCCTGGGCCTCAGGCAGATCTCACAGTGCAACAGCTCTGAAACAAGCAGAATACAAAAGCCAGAACCTTCTGAAACACAGCATGAGCACGGAGAACAGGAAGGACATTTTGAGCTTGACTTTCACCTCAATTTTGTGCCACTATGGCTCCCCTGATTTCAAAAGTTCTAATTTCCACTGGGCAGAGGGAAGAAAGTCAGCCAGTCTGTCCTGCAGTTCTTGGGAGCAGCTAGTCACATAGCTTTGCAGAGCAAATTACATTAGATGAGGCCCTACTGATCTATAGGGAAGTGATGAATAAAACAACACTTCCAGCATAGGTGAATGAAATTTCTCTTGACTAACTTTTTTACCATGTTGCATGGTAAAAAAAGCTTATGATGCTCAACTATGGGATCCAGTAGCTATCTTCCGGCTTTGCACTGGCCAGCTAGTAACATCCGTTAAACCAAAGAGCTGGCAAGGACGATTTTTGATTGTAAATGAAACCACCATGCAAGGGGCTGATGCAGTTCCAGTGGTGATGAAAAACTATGCCTTTATCTGGCCTGTGAAAACTCAAGCAGCTCCGGGATTCTTGACCCTTATCCAGTTTCAGTGTAGATAAGGCATCCTGTAGGAAACTTCCGATTTTCACAGTGTTGTGGTTTAACTCTGGCCAACAACTAAAGCACCGTGCAGCTGCCCGCTCACTTTCCCCCACGGTGGGATGGGGGAAGAGGATCGGAAAAGCAAAAGTGAGAAAACTCGTGGGTTGAAGTAAAGACAGTTTAACAGTTAAAGCAAAAGCTGTCCGTGCAAGTAAAGCAAACCACGGAATTCATTCACCACTCCCCATGGGGGTGGCAGGTGTGCAGCCACCTCCAGGAAAGCAGGGCTCCATCACACATAACAGTTACTTGGGAAGACAAACGTCATCACTCTGAATGTCTCCCCTTCCCTCTTCTTCCCCCAGCTCATACACTCAGCATGATGTCATAGGGTATGGAATACCCCTTTGGCTAGTTCAGGTCAGCTGTGCTGGCTCTGTCCCCTCCCAGTTTCCCGTGCCCCTCCAGCCCTCTCACTGGCAGGGCCTGAGAAACTGAAAAGTCCTTGATTTAGTATAAACTTTACCTAGCAAAAGCTAAAAACATCTGTGTCCTATCAACATTGCTCTCACACCAAAGCCAGAGCACGGCACTGCACCAGCTACTGAGAAGGAAATTAACCCTGTCCCAGCTGAAGCCAGGGCACATGGGCAGTAGGATCAAGAGTGTGGGTCACTCTCATCCTGGCATAGGTCTTTGTGAGAAGGAACAGGGTCTTGCTCTGGGAAGGAGGTGGATATATTCCACTTCTATTGACTGATGTCATGTTTCCAGTGGAGGAACTACCACACAGTCAGTCTGGACAGTAAGTTTCTGTCATTTTCTCTTAACAGTAAGCCAACTACTGTAATTACTGTTGTCATGATTTCACTGTAAGACACTGAAATACTTGGGCCTCACACTCCCTCATTCTCTGAAATTTTGCAGTATTTTAACTTACCTGGTTTCAAGGGAGCTACTTCTAAATTTAAGCTAGTCAAGAGAGAATCGGATCTTGTTTGCGCTACCAAGCCTCCCAAAGGATTTATTGTGCTGTAAGCAACCACTCCATTCTCTGTTTACCTTGCAGGTAATAACAAGAATATTCTGTGGAGAATTCAAATACAGAAGAAACATACCAGACAAGTCACTGAAAGAAATTTAAGGCTTACCTTTCTCTGTAAACACATAATGCATTAGTAGATTAATTTCCCATTAGATAAATGAATGACATCAGATGCAGCATGCTACAGAAGACGAACTGCATATCAGATGCAGTAAAACTCTAATCACAATTAAAATAGTCAAGTAAACATTATTTGAGTCAGAATCAAGCTACACTAGGGTAGCTCTTCACCATGATGTTAGGTTTGAAGTGTAGCTTCACGCCTACATTAAAGTGACCCTGGTTACTGAGGACTCCCATTCAATCACCTGAAATTTGTTGTCTCTGCAGTGGAGAACTGTATATTTATTACAGAGCTGGGTTTTGATAAAATTACTGAGAAGACAGACACAGATACTTTAAGCAGTGTATTTAAAACTGAAATTAAAGAAACAGAAACAAAAAGCTCTTGATCCATGCCTTCAACATCAGCACTGTGACAAGAAGCACAGTAACCAAAGATGCAGCAAAATTGTCATGATACCGATAATACAGAAATACCTACCATAGCATGATGATAAATCACAATATTGCTAACTATGCTGAGACAAACAGCATACATAGATGAACAAAATAGAATGATATGGCTTTAGCATCACCATTTGTCTAAAGTGGCATAGTCATTTGGAAGGACAATCTGAATCACATAGTTCTAACTGTTACATGAAATAAAGGATAACAGTCAATTAAGCCTGCTCATCTGCAAGATTCACTATACACTGGATATATGAACATAACCACACAAGTTTTCAGGTTATATCAGGTCAATCCGAATCAACTGATATAAGTAGTCTTGGGAAGAGTTTAGAAAACCGAAAACCACATTCAGGCCTGAAGTCTATGCAGTCCTTAGCTTACCTAAAGGTATATGGGACTTAAAGGAAGTATGCTTATGGGTATCAACAGAGGTCCAAGATGATTGTTTTTAAATGCTTTGTAAACTACAGATATGACCTACAGAAGGATGGAGACTCAGAAGAGCTGCATGTGAAGTAATGGGTAGGATACATGTTAGGTGCTTGGATTTTTCCTAACCTCTTCATTCCAGTCAAAATCTAATGTAGCATCATCTAGCTCTGCTATGGAGAAGAGAGATTTTTGTGTGACCACACTGGCTTTACTAGCATTTCCCAGCGCAAAACTCTTCCTTCCGCTAGGATTGCTCACGTGCACCTTCAGCAATGGGCTGTGGCTTTCCTTGTTAGTGTCAATGTTAATGGTAGGTGAGGTTTCTAATTTTGACTTAGGATGTGATGCAAAGGAGAATGTTGACAGTTTGACTAATGTACTGGAGTGCACCTTCCCTATGCCTGGGTCACCAAGCTTCTCCTCTCCCTCCCTTTTCTTTTCAGTGGGTGGAGATGGCACAGCATGAAAAGTGACATCAGAGAGCACTGTTACACTTCCTCTGATGTCTTTCCCTAAGGCCTGACTCCGTTGCTTTTCTCTCCCTTTATTATCAATTGATTGTTTTTCCAAACTATTTTTTCCTAAGCGAGTCAATGTCATCTTGCATTTCTCAGGGGGGCAGCATTCTTCTGGTAGCTGCTCTACCAGGAGGTGCTCTCCAGGCTTAAAAATAGTTTCACTCTGAAAAAGAGAAAATTCTTCATTTTTCTTCTCTGAAGAATGATCAAGTTTTGTCCTTGGTCTGAAAGAAAATTTAGCTAGTTTAGCTGCTGGAGGACTTTCGCTGTCAAGGATTTCTGGCTCATGGGAACTTACTACCTTTTTTTCCTTCACTGTTCGACCTTTACTTTGTTTCCTCATGGAAATTGTTGCAGGTTTTGCTGCTACAGATACACTGTTCTTTTCCTCCACTAGCACAGAATCTGCATCACTTGAAAGATCTGACAGGCCAGGCCTGGGTAATACTGAAGGAACAGCATTTACCTCGGGGTCCTGTGTACTTGTAAAGAACCCATGTGATTTCTCTGTGTGCAGTCTCTGCCAGTTTTTAGAAACCCGTTGCGTAACTGAATCCGGCACACTAGCACTTGGTGATGCTGGGTCTTGAATATTTGCTTCTGAGGGAAAAGAGTTGTGTTCTTCAGTCCTTTTCCTGCTTCTCTTGGAAATTTTGTCTTGTTCCAAAGGAGCATGTAGATTGACAGCTGCTAATGACTCTTCCATTCCATTTCCCCTCCTTGGTATGCAGGCACTGCTTTCTTCAGAACAGAATGTTTTACAAAGGGTTTTCGAAGCCAAGTTATTTGGAGATATCTTGGGCACTGGAGGCTCTTTCTGAAAAGTTTCTTCAGCATCAGTGTTGCTCTCTCCCAGGCTATCAAACCATGCCAGGCTTCCATTATCACCTCTCTTACTATGTTTAATCAAGTGGTTTGTATTTTGGTTATTACCATGTGCTGGGTTGCACAAGGGTTCTAGATGTGTATCACCTTCACAGTTGCCTTCAGGCAAAGCAGGCTGTGGCCTGGAGTTACTGTCTTGTTGACTGGGAGGTTCTGACTGAGACATTTGCTTTGACTGTCCCAATACTTCCTTGTTCAAGCATCTTGTAGTAGTACTAAAACTCCTCTCTTCAGGCTGCAGCTGGCATGAATTTTCCTTTTGTAATCTATGAATGAAAAAAAAAAAGCAATAGTAACTTATTTTTCATTTTCTTTTGTTATTGCATTAGTCATCCTTAATATGTATGAACGGTGAAAAGCTACAAAAAGGTTGTTACTAAGTTTCACATACAGCTCTGAAAGCTGGTGTTGCAGTCTGTGATCTTTCAGCACCTTCTACAGTGTGGCAGAATTCAGTGTTCCCAAGAGAAGACAGGCAGATGGACAGAGAAAACAACCACATAAATTTCATTTCCTTGGGAAACCAATCAGAAAAAAACCCCACCAAACAAATAGCTTTGCACTAATGCTAGAGTCCCTTAGGGATTACATATTTTGCAAGTATATCTAGAACAGGAACCTCATTAGATTTTATTTTGACCAATGCAAAGCCTCAAACGAGTTATCAGTATGGAAGATCTAGGTATTACTTGGCATAGTGGTTGCTGGTGGTTTTCTCTTACAATCACCATGCACTTAACATATCAAAACCTCCACATGACAGAGTGAAAGCATCTCAGAAACATATAAAACTTATCAGTCTGCAGCTATTAATATTCTCGGGGCCCTCCAAAACAACAGAGGTGCTAGAATGAGGGAACCTTCCAATCTCAGTATAGCTGGTACTCTGTTGTACCTAAACATATAATTTCCAAGGGAGATGATAGCATTCCATGTTTTGCTAAATAGTGCTTCTAACCATGACTGAAGAGCAGCCACATTCTATCCCTAAAGTGACTGCATTAGTGTAGGTAAAATGATTCCTATGCATTACAAACAGTTCCTCTGCTATATGAGAGAGAAAACACTGTATTTACATGTGTTTTAGAATCATTATTACAATTATTTACTAATATGCTTATTCTTAAAATTTTGATGGAAAGTAGCAGAAATTATCTCACTTATCAAGAAGGGCTAAAAGACACATGCTTGTTTTATTGAAATATAGTTTAGGGGAATGCATGGGAGAAGCTGTCTAACACAGACAGAATAGGTTGTTTTTAAAGAGGGCTACTTCAAAACAATCTCCCTGCTCATCCATGTCCTCTAAAGAACAAGTCCCTTCCCAATGTCAGATACTATTTTTAGACTCCCTCCAGATATTATTGTGAAACAATCCTTTTCCACTATTGAATTATTTTGTTACTTTGTGTATGATAACCTGTCAAGTCTTTGTAGCTCTTTCTGCAGAAGATCTTGCAGTCCCAGTAGCTCCAATATGAGTTCACACTGTGTTCGGTACTGTGCCATTGGATTTTCTGGAAATGAGGTGTGTAAGGCATTGATGCCTCCGAGGAGCGCACCCCCCTATGTCACCAAAGAGATTTTAAAAAAAAATAATAATGAAGCGATCTTTATTATTCAGCACCAAATTTAAACAGCAGAGACCATTTTATACACAATTCTGCCATAGATATTTTAAAGCTTAAGGCAGCACATATTTACTGAGTAACTGTATTCACACAAATAATCCCATTAGATCTGCTCACAAAGGCAAACTTGCTTGTACAGATAAAGCAATTATGATTAAGTTTGCAGTTTACTCATATGGGTTTATTTTTATTTATACAAAAAATGGAAAGTCCACTTAAGGCTTGAGAACACCATTACCAAAAATGGAAATCAGGATTAAAGAAATTTTCCAAATACCTTGTAAAAATTCCGCCCATATGAGCAACTTCTGTAACTGAAGTTCTAACTGCTAAAAGTTTTCATTAGCTTTGCCTAATTATTTAAATTGAAAGACCCGGGTATTAAGGCTTGTGAATACAGGGTAAATTGACAGGCAAAAATATTTCTGAATAGCACTTTAAGAGTAACTAACTATTCAGGAATAATCCCAGAGAGCAAGTGATTTTAATCTGGGGCAATTTTGCTGTCCCTTGTGAAAATGAAGTAGTTTTTATTTGGAAGAGAGCATCTGCACGAACGGATTTGTTCCACAACAAATAATCTAGAATAGCTCTGTAGTTTGTTGCTCTTTGGAAGAAACAACAACAATCTACCACAAACCCTCTATTTTGCCACAGATTAGCCAGCATTTACAGCTCCTGTCTGATCTATAAAGCTCAATACAACTAATGAACAAGATGCAGAGCAAGTGCCATGAGAGCAACAACAAAAGTCAGCGGAGTCTCTAGGACCAGAAATTGCCAAATATGACATCATGTGAACCACATGTTTTCATTTGTGGCAATTTCTGGGTTTTCCATTTTGAAATTTTAACATTTAGTATTAAAAATATGTAATTTTACATTGAAAAAACATCATTCTGGTGGCTAATTAAAGCCCTCTAAAACTACACAGTGCTAAAACTAAGGCTGCCCGTGCAACCATTAATGCATCCTATTGAAGCTACCACTTGGATTTTTTTTATCACTTCAGAAATATCATAGATCTGTTCCACCTAGTAGCATTGGTCTGTAGTCATGGCAGAGGCTGTTGCAGAACCTCTCTGCCATATTTGTTTCAAGGACTGGAAGGTTCGTAGTTAATGAGGCAGGGACAGTACGAAGGAAATCCCAGTCTCTTGGTTAGGACAGTTAAAAGCAGCTTAGTGTCTCTGACACTAAGTTCCAGTTCTTTTGATTCAGAATGAGCCAGTTAAGCAAAGGTTTTGAAAGGCAAATCTGCAACTGGAATCCTGACGTGGTGTGTGCACAGAAGGAAACCGCAGTCAACAGGAAATGTGTTCACTCAAAAGTGCTCCAACTCTGAAACTGGAGCCCTACCCATCTCTCATGGGATATGCTCCAGTGGACATTTTCTTATGGATCATGCATAATTCAGCTCCAGATCACAGAACAGGAGTAGCACCATCCCACCACTTCTCAAGGAGTGTGTGAAGATAAGTGAATTGGTTATTTCTGAAATACTCAAATACTCTGGAGATGAGTTCCACAAAAAAACACATGAAGAAATTGAGAATTCTATCTTTAGAACAGCAGGTAATAAACAAAACATTGAGCAAAACACTGACAAAGGATAGTTGCTTTTGGCTTGAGTACTGCCAACCTGTGACCTATGGATCCAATGGAGAAAAAAAAAAAGGAATACACCATTATGTATCTTGAGATACACACCCAGGGGGTACAATTATATCTTGCCCTCAATGACTTTCCAAGGCATTACTTGGCCATCACAATGAGCTTCTTTTAAATGTTCTTTTGTGCGTGTGTGTGTGAATTATAAGTGGGATTGGGACTGAATTTAAGATATCTGTGAAGTTTCACTCCTGTGCCGTCTCTGAGATATCTGGCACTCTGAGACTCTGAGATCTCTTTTTGAGTAGAGGAAGGCAGCTGTATGTGGAACTGAGAGCAGGGGATCTAGAATAGAGAGAGCAAAAAGTACTCCAGGGAAAGTTAGTGCAAAGGAAGGGTGTAAAAGTGCCTAAGGATGGGAAGACAAAATGTGAAAAGGGAGTAAAAGGACAGAGATTGGAAAGGAAACAAAACAAGGCTGGAAACGTGACCAAGAGAAGGAGGGAGACAATGCTAACAAAGAGGAAATGAGGCAAAGAAAAGATCAAGGGCGGGTTGGGGGGGTTAGAATATGATCACAAAGACAAAGTAGGAAAGAGAAAAATAATGGTGAGTTAGAGGACAAACTAAGAATCTCAACAACCTAGGCTGGTGATGAAAATAGGATAGTACTCCTTCACACAATGAGGAGAGGGCTCAAAAAAAATATTTGAACACTGACCTCAGAACTGTGAGGTTTGATCATATACTGGCAAGAATATGACTTTTTGTACAAGCTGCAAAGACTTCAAAGACAGTGTCGAAGACAGTGTTTGCTGAGCTGAAAGGTGGCAGCTAGTCCTTCAAGAATGGCACTGGTACTTCCCCATTTACAGCCTCATTCTAAAGACTGACAGGCAGGAAAAACATTATATATATATATTTATTTTTTTTTAGAAGGGATCATTTTCTGAAAATAAACTTTTGCATGTAACTTCTGAGTTTTTTTTAATAAAACAAATAAATCACTTGCTTCAAAAAGAAACTGTTCCAGTGATTAATTTATACTTTCCAGGAGGAAAGTAAAATTTGGCCTTAAATAGCAGATCCCTAGCAAAAATGAACACATTTGCCTACTTGCTTGTAAGTGAAGAGTGGAGCAAATATGATGAGCATACCAACTACTCCCAGGTAAGTCTTCTGCAGTCAAAATTCAGGCAAATTTCTCACTGACTTATTAAATAGATACTCATTATGCAAACTGCTGCCCTTGAAGGCAGGTCTGTTTATATATGAAAAAGTGACCATAGTTAAAACAATTCTTTTACATTTATTCATGCTGACGACGAAGTAGAGAGATATACAGATGATAATACACTTTCATTACTATTATATACATATATTCCACTTCTTGTCATTATGGAAAAAAGCTGACAATTTCAGATCTCTTATATCCAAAACCATACTGCTTTGAAATCACTGTCCCATCAAGTTCCCATATAGTTAATTACAGGTTTAATTACAGTTAATGAACATTTCTGTGATATATTCTGCTGTTTCAACTGGATATATTAGTACAGTTTCTTAATTTAACTTAGGTGCAGCACTGTCATTGAAAAGCTGAGCTTTTCAAAACAGTGCAAGATGAATTGCAGCAGACAGCGACATAATCTTTTGCTACTTAATAAGGTCAGGCCCTGTAGTATTTTTGAGACAAATTCCATTTGCAAGACTCTGCAGTAGATTATCCATGGCATAAACTGCAATTAGTCTATCAACCCTCACTGAAAGAACAAGGGACATCGCAAGTTCCCACCTGCCATATGTAACTTTGTGCATCTATATGGAAGAGCTATATCTCTGAAAAAGGACCATATCTACTCCTGCAAAGGTCTTTCAGGTCCACTGAGCTATCAGGTACTACATAAAATTGTTTTAAATTGAATAAAGTCACATCAGCCTATACAGAAACATAGGAAATGCCATTTTGGCTAAGACCAGTCATCTGTGCAGTACAGTACACCATCTCTGACTGAGTCAAAACCAAATAGTTCAGATGTGCTAAAACCCCCGGTGCATAAAACTTCATATAATCTGCTTATGATAATTTTTGCTATACTCCAAAGCATGAAGATTTATTTCCCTTCAAAGTGTTCTGTCTGATGTAATAGCATCCATATTATTTTCCACATTTCCATTTAAAAAAAGCTTCTATCAGATTCACATTCCTTTTATTAATTCTAAATGTGTTGTTTGTTCTTTACATTCAACACCCTAATAATGTTAACCCAAAATCTAGCCTTCCACATTTTTCAACGCCTTTTTATATAGAAACATTACACAAATACGTGTGCTAATGTGAATACACAATTTTCAGTGCAGCCAAAGCTTTGGAATGTTAAGGTTTATCAAAGTAAAATTAAGTCTTCTAAAAGCTCTGAGTTTTAGTATCACCACCAACGTATTTTAAACAGATCTAATGGCAAAATAAAAGTGTAGGTCTTGGCAACTGTTTGAAACCTGCTTCAAAAAAATGCTTTGGTTCTTTCATGCCTAGTTAATGAGTGACAAGTAGTATCATGGAAGAAACACCCATCAGAGACTACTAAACACAGCAATATGGAGACAGTATCTGCCTCAGGAGGTCTTTAAAATGTAGACTACCAAAAGTCAACAGTATGCCAAAACTTCACTTAGACTGCAATGTCTATAAAAACCCAGTACCAGGCCTTACCACTGATCCTGACTTTTCAGTATAATCTTGTAGAAGAATGGCTGCAGAACCATGGCCTTAGAATCTCTGAAGATCTGCACAATCCAGGCCTGGTATTAGAATAGGCCTGTAATCAGAATTGTACTGAAGTTGCTGTGCTGAAGTTAACAAGAAAGGTAGCCTTGAGCTATTCTTGAATCCTGAGACCAAGTAATTCTGTTGTGCCAACAGGCCGTGGCTGTAACAAGATACAGCTGCTGGGAAAGCAGGTGCAGGGCCAAGAAAGATAGGGACCGGTATGGGAAAGTAGGGAGTAACAAACTACAAGGCTGAAGCACAGCAACACAATTAGCTACATGGATAGAATGCTTATTTTAGTCATGATAATTAGGGGTGTGAGAACCGCGTGTGTTTAGAGACTACTAACCAATTATATTTCTGCTTTACGAATATGCATGTGTATTGGTTCTATATCAGTAGTGTTAGAAACTAATGAAGTTGAGCAAGATGCATAACTCATATTGAGCGTCTTCTTGACTCCGGCGAACCCTTCTTCCAACATAATCTCTGTTTAAGGATTTTAATAAATCAAGAAGGACAAAAAATGATTTATCAAGGTCTCTGATGACCTACTTTCCATGAGTCCATGAAACCTTCTCCAAAGAGATGAAAGGAGCTGACGTGTATCTACATGATAAACTGAATCCCTTAAATCGGGTATTGCAGCAATGGCAATGTCTGCAAGAAACCTTACCTGCATAGAAGATTCCATCACTGATACCACAGTTACAGCATCTTCCAAAGTCACAGTATCCCTAAACATCAGCCGGGCATGAGCTATCAAAAATAAATGAGTATTGAAAGCAAGCATTACCAAAGTCAAAAAGCACCTTTTTGTACTAGAAGGGACAGGACATTTCTTCAAATTTCTTCAGTTCTTCAAACAGTCATGTATGGGCCTAACTTAAAAATGAATATAATCCTTTTGATTTTAGTGTCAATTTCAACAGGAATTGGAAGACTTGGTTTTACTAGTAAAGAATGTAATATGACTTTCAGATTATAGTTACAGTGACAGTTCCAATGAGCAAAATGCTCAAGCTAAAAATTGTAAAGTGCTGGATATCACAACAAAGAGTGTGATAAGACACATCCCTATCTATATAGGTACATGTCATGACCATAAAGTAAAAAATTAAGCCTAACTTTCATCATAGGTCAGAAGAGATTTGATTTCCTCTAATTGGTCTGTGTCACAAATTCAGTATTATTTAGAACGCTTTTCTCTACAATAGCTTTATTTTTTCTTCTTCTCTTTTTTAAGACAGCAAAACAAAACTAATTTTGGAAATGGATATAATACAAATAATTTACTACATGAAGCTCTCCTCCTAACTGGCCATGGAAACACCCACAGTTCTTATTCAGCCAGAGAAAGGCAGGTTAATTAATATAATCTATACAGTACTTAGAAAGAACCAAATCCTACTAAAAGCCCCAGTCATGTGAACACATAAGAATGGAAGAAACTCTGAATGTGAAAATAACATGTGAATCCCTGAAAGTTAGGAACGTCTTTCACTTAAATAATTTTCCCCCCAAAATGGAGAACAAAATATAAACATCTCATGCAGGAAGCACTACATTGCTGACAGGCATATAAAAGCATATAGACCATTTACGATTGTTATACAAAAATACAGTCCATTCTTCTAAATTAATCCTGAAAATATTTGATATATTTTATAAAACAAAATCCTGTTAAGACAGAAACCTATTGCTTTATCTGTTTTTGTTCTTATAAATGAAGAACAAATGAAGAATGAATGCACTCAAGAGTTGGAAATGCTGAAGTCATATTGCAAAATACAGACTTGATTATTGATACTGAAGGAAAAAAAGATGTTTTTGATGTTATATTAATTTTAGGATAGAAGCAAATACTTGACCCAAATGAAGTAAAGTGAATCCTGAGACTGCTTTTCATGAAGATACATAACTTCTGAGATTTCTCTCTCAAGTGTGACTTCTTCCAGTGTTGTTTTTTTTATTATGGGTGTGAGAATGGCAAAATTAAAACTGATTTTGATACTCTAAGTGTAAGATCCTTTCCCACATTCAAAATCTCGAACCCCAAGTCTCTTAGATTAAAAAGATGAAACAATACAAGAATCACCTATCCCTACCTCTATGGAGAAGCTGCTACTCTGCTTACTGGCTATAATTATACTCCTGATCTATTCATTTTATAAAGGTTAATTGTTAGACTAAAAATAAAATTGCCACAGCCTTACCTTCTGCAAGGCGTATCAAACTCTCTAATAAGCGAATGGTAGTTCGGGCAGCGTTTCTGCAGTCACTCTGACGCTGCATTTGATAGTAGCGTACAAGGATCAGGTTGCTCTCATCAGACAATTTTGGCTGTATGCTTTTTATAAGGCAGAAGTAGGTTTTCATCTTTTCCATGCTCCACAGCTTTTCTGATTTGCTTGGGCAACCTGTGTTACAACTGTCTAGTCAGTAATTCTATAACAACAGACATCAAGTTTTTCTTAAGGATTCCTCTTAAATAGACTATAAAAGACACACTACTTTATTTTTGCGGCATACTGGGTTGTCTGTATACTAGTCCTCAAGGACTTGGTCAAATTTCAGTGTGGAATTTTACACATCATCCAGTGCCTCCCCTATCAAAATCCACAGTAAAGCCTCCAGTAATTGGAACAGAACTGCTGTCAGACTCACTGCCCACCAGATGGTACAGTCAGTGCTATGTGCTCTAGTATTCATTAAAATGTAAAATGCTACTTGAATATAGGTACTCTCTCTGGCAGTTTACCTACTTTGTAGGAGCCAAAAGCTATCTGCCATATTCTGAACATCCTTTGCAGGGAAACATTTTGGGAAGGGAAGGAAGCTTGCTGAAGAAGCTTCCTCTAACCACTTCTTCCCTAATGAGGATCAAAGTCATGTTCCTGAAGTGGATGGAGAAGGGGCTGGCTAAAATCAAATCACACTGCCTCCCCTAATTCCAGAGCATAGCTCCACATAGGGAACACTACCGTCAATTCTTTGAGCCCTGCAGCACATGCAGCTCAGGTTTGGTCTGACTGAATTAAGTTTCCCGTTAACAGCATGTACAGCTGCATGGTGTGTAGGAACTGCATATCAAGCAATGCAAAGGTGCAATATAGAAACTATCCATTTACTGAGTGGTCTGGGCCAAAATCTCTTGTAAATGATCATAGAATAAAAGTACAGTGTTCTCAGCTCACCCCTGTTAATTAATTAGCGTCCTCTATCTTACTCCTGCTTGAAAAATAACCATACCGCAGGAAACTACCATAGGAAAAATGTCAACACTAATTAATATGAGCGACTCAAGACTCAAACTAAACTGAAAGGTGAGGAAATTAAACCCTAGCAAACAAACAAAACACCTCATAATACAAAAAGACTACTCTTACCTTTATTCTGCAAGATGAAGGATGAAATGATGCGGTCCCATTCCTCATTCTTTGTATCTAACAATACTAAGACCATGTCAAATCTGCTCAATAGGGGACTGCCAAGAGCTATGTTGACAGAGACAGACTCCTTTGGGTCATAATGGCCTTTTGGGTTTGTTGCTGCCAGGATAGTTGTCCTTGTATTAAGCTTGCACACCAAACTAGAGAAAAGTATGGTGAACGTTATGGTTGAATTAAACTGGGTGGGGGAAATCATTCCAAAGTGTTAAAAATTATGACATCTTTATGTTATAAAGAGCACATCTTACCTTGAAAGATCATAAGAGCTAAATAACATATGCACAATTATTATATTAGTATCGATTATATATACAGCATTTCTCAGTCAGAGAACAGCAAATACACAGAAAGACAGTGATCAGCATACCAGAAGTAACTAAGCAATATTGCTATGAGTGACCTTGATGTTACAGCTAGGTCCTTAAGTGGCGAACACCAACATAATTTTTCAGAAACAAATATTATTTTTCTGATGTATACAGTATAGAAACACTTTTTTTATGCTGGAAGTAATATTTTAGCTTAATTCACATTTTAAGAAAGCAAAATAAAATGTAATACAAACCTATGGTTTATTCCTGTAAGTAAACATGTTATTAATATGAACCCAACCAACCAATGACAGCAGCCATATCAACTGTTTCTCCAGGGAAATAGCCATTTTCCTCTCTTAACCATGCTATCCTGGCATGTGTTTGTAGATGTGGGGAGAGATTATTTTTATTCTAGTAGTCCAAATGTAATCTTTTTAGTTAAGGCAGCAGAACAAGTATTCTAACTTTGGTTTGTCACTGAGCTATTTCTAGTCAGCTCCTGAGTAACTGCTGCCTCGTGTCCAAAGTTCTGTAACTGCGAGGAAGGCCCACAGATTTTCTATTAGCTTATACCAATGGGAAAAAAAACCAACCTACCTCCCTTGCACCAAAATAAGATCTTAAATTAATAAAGTGCTTAACTTATCTGTGCTAAGTTACTACTTAAAAAATCCTCACTGTATGTAGTCCTTAAAAGTGACCAACTGAGGCTGTATGTGCAAGTTAGCAAACTGTGTTTTGGGGTCTACAAAATCCAACCAACTGCAACAAGGAACCCAGCTAAAATACACTGCTGTCTTACTACCTAGACAGGACCATGTTGATTCCAAATATTTGTCCCCAGCTGCATTACTGGCAAAGGCTAGTGATCATCCAGGCGAGGGCGACACTACCTGTCCACTGTCTGCCAAGAAGGGCAGAGAGCTTCAGTGGAGATGCTCACAATAAAGAACAAAAGAACGGACATGATCAGTCAAGAGGAGCCAAGATGTGATTGGAGCAGGAACTGAGTTGTCTGCAACAAGAAGGAATATGGAAAGGGAGATGCTTTTTGAGATTTCAGCAATACCAGTCAAGAAATTATTTAGGCCTGGACAAGAGCTGCATATGAGTGACAGAACGAGATACGAGCTCAAAGATCAAAGTGGTAGGGGGTGGAAATAGCAGATCTGAACACACTCTACTTTGAAAAAGAAAGCAAGGAGCTTAAAGTAAGCAGGAGTTATATTTAGCCATGCCCAACATACAAAATTCAGCAGCCTGGAAATCTCTTGGTATTTTGTTACTATGCAGTATTACTGGATTTTAGAAAAGGAAGTCCTGCTTTCTGAGTTCCAATAAAAAATTCACAAAATTCCCTATTTCACGTATGATTATTATGACCACTCACCGCAAAGGACATGAAAAAGAACACCAAGGTTTTGTAGGAAAGTGCCCTGGTACAGTGTTAGACTGAAAATCCAACAGTGAAAAAGGTATGTATTTATTCTCATCGCTTTGCAACCTCTGGTCCAGTGCACTGCCCTTTGAAATGTTGACTCATCTAGTTTAAGAATACATCTGAGAAAAAAACTATTAAGTACATCCAAGAAAACAGATATATTTAATCAGCACGACAAACCTTCCAACTTCTAAGTACAAGGGAAACAGCTTAAATATTTTTATCACATATGTTAACATGCTACTTACCCTGCCTTTGCAACACTAATAGTTTGTTGCTCCATCGCTTCATGGATACTGGTTCTGTCATGTTCTTTGATACTATTGAACTCGTCAATGCAACAAAGGCCTCCATCTGCAAGCACCAGTGCTCCAGCTTCCAAGTTCCACTCCCCCAAGTCCTTCACAGCAGTCACTGTCAGACCTGAAGAATCAATTACTTCAGTCAGTCTTTTCCTTAAAATGCCCGAGTGCACTTGAGCGAAAGAAAGGGACCCAGTGCACTGGCTTGTGCCATGGACAGAAGGCAAACCAGCAGGTTAGCTCCACCACGTACCTCTACCATGTAACTCACTTTACACCAACTGCTAAGAAGTCCCACTAGTGTTCAGCAGGTTAGCCTAGATCTGTGAGGCAGATTCTGTTAAGCTTCCCATGTTTGATAGTGACTTGTTTTAGGACTTCATTAACTTAACGAAAGAGATTAGGGTAGGAAGACTAAACCCACCAGATCAAATTGAAGATTAGGGCAAATGCAAAGGTCACAAAATTATGGAATGGACCCATACAGCTCCTTCTCCCCATCAAGTACTAAAACAGACAAGAATTTTGGAGATGGAAAGCAGTTTGGAAAAAAAATATTATTTCAAATGTCTTTTAATTCCTGGCCCCAGGAAGTGGAGACAAATTCTCGCCTTAAACTAAGGCAATCAAATTTCTTTATAAGATTTTGAGTCGCTCTAAGCATTAAGTAAAAATTGAAATCAAAAGATGCCCAAGGACAAAATGGGGGATGGGGGGGGGTGGGTGGGGTGGGAAACCTCCCAGTAAATCTACACATGATACAACACCAGGAACATGGCAGGTCAAAAACTGCACAACTGTGAAAATGGTCACTCATTATCAGGTATATGCAGCTCCTTTCAAACCTTCTATTCCCTATTCCCTATTCCCCATTCCCCAGATTCTACTCTATCTTTAGTTATCCTTTTTCACTCCAGTGTTCAGCTCAAAATATCCTAGTGGTTGACAAGCTGCAACCAGTGTAAAATCTCCTGGAGTGCTATGGCAAAACCTGCCCAAGAATCCTACCTCCTGCCTAACTTCCCTTGGTTCAGGGAGGAGAGGCTGCAAAGGCCCTCTCATCGCTGTGCAGCTCACCACAGCAGCCATTTGTTTGCAAACGGCCAGCATAAACTTATCAGAAATGTATGTTTACTGATAATATAACGTGTACTTTAGCCTGTTGTGAAGAACCTCCTCCACTATGTCCAATGTTGCTTGGTTTCCTGGACTCCACACTGAACAACTTGAGCAGTCAATCATATCGCAGAATTATAAAAATGCAAAATAACCTCTAGCCTTCTGTCAGATGTGGAGAATGTTATTAAAAAAGCAACAGATCAGGCAAGTATCAGATGATGACACTTCTTTGTAAATACAAACTAAGCATCATTTTTCCCAATCTTGCATGGCCCTGGAATTTTACTGAAGGCTGAGGCCTCTGTGCCTCAGGGCTGTGCTCTGGCTTGCTGCAGACCTGGCAGCACTCTGCTCCTGCCAGCAGGGCTCAGCCTTCCCATGCAGGTGGAAAGATGGCTCCTACACGCCCTCCTGCTGCACATACTCCACTGCAGTCAAGGGCTCCCTGCAGAGAGTACTAGAGCCTGGCTATGTATTTATTTCCACACAGAATCTTCCTTCGTGCTGAGGGTACACAACTCTCACTCCCTGAGCCCCGAGCACTTTCTCATCTCCCCCTTTCAACCCCCAGAAGCGTGAGGTATGTGACAGTGCTGCAGCGCGATGTCACTCCTCCCTATCCCTTGCATGTCGCAGCCACAAGATGGCCTCCCCTACGGCCTCCTGCTGCCGCACAAGATGGCTTCCTCCATGGGCCTCTTGTTGCCAGCACATGATGGTCTTCTCACGGTGCTTCCTGCTGCACAGGGATACATGCTGTTTCACCTATTATTCTGTTACCTAAGCCCATCTTTACAAACACAGGAACGGGATCACTTCTCCACAGGATGGCTGTGTGGAGGACATGCTCCGCTCACTACACAGCCCTCCTGCGAGCGCCCTGCCCCGCGGCAGTGAGGCGGATTCATAGCAGAACTCAGGCCGGTGCAGACAGCCCGTCTGCACCCGGGGTGCCCAGCACCCCCCCAGCAAACCGCCCGCTATTCCGGGAGCACCCCAGCCAGCGAAGTGCCCTTATACCGCCTCCTGGCATGCCGCCTTCGGCCACGAGGCCAGTGCCACAGTGCTGACCCGACAGTGCAGCTCTCCCCTCGGGGGTCACGCTCTTGGGAGTTGAACACCCCCATGCAGCCCCACAGCCCCAAGCCGGGGTGGCCCTGAAAACCCAGATCTTTTTTTTAAATGCTTCCAAAAAAAAATTAAAGGGACCCAAACCCCTTCTGTTCTGTGCAAAGAGAAAACAGAAACCCCCATCTACACCCCAGGCCTGACCCAGGCTTCAGCAAGACCCCATCGCCACCCAGCCCCAGCAAAATCTGTGCAACGCATCGCACCTGCCACCTCTGGGCACAGAAAAAAAGTGAAAAAAAGAAAAAGCCTAAAAAAAAAAAAGCCGAAGCACCCACAGCCCTACGTCACATGGCAGAACCCCAGGGGCTCGGAGGGCTGAGGCGAGCCGCGGCCTCGGTTGCGCTCCCGCCCGCCCCGGCTCCGCCCGCGGGGCTCGGCCCCGCCCCCCCAGCTCGGCGCAGCCGTTGGGTGCCCGTTTCCGCCGCGCGGGGGCGCCGCAGCGAGGCGCGCGGGCTGAGCGGGAGCGGCGGAGCCCATCTTGCTGCCGCTCGGCGGCCGCGCTCGGGGAGGAGGGCCCTAACCCGGCGTGCGGCCAATCCGGGCGGGCGCTGACGGCGAGCAGGGCAGAATGGGCTGTAGTTTAGTGAAATAGGAAAGCTGCAAACAGTGTGGAGTGTTCCTGGTGTAAATAAAAGGGGAAAAAAAAAGTTTCTGCAAGTCGCAGCTCTGCAGCCTCGCTCAGACACTGGCACGGGGGTTTGTGCTTTGCAAAAAACCAACACACTGGACTTTATTGTGCTGCGTTAACACGCTCTTCCTATTGTTTGTGGTTTTTTCAAAATATGGCAAAGGTTCAGGTGAACAATGTAGTGGTGTTGGATAATCCTTCTCCTTTCTACAATCCTTTCCAATTCGAAATCACATTTGAGTGCATAGAGGACCTGTCTGAAGGTGAGTAGAATTTTTCCCGATACGGATTTTGTAACCCCGGGCTCTTAGTTTCAGGGGTTTTAAGGCTTAAACTTTGCACAGGCCTGCTCTTACAATTTAACAGTTTCTCCTTCACCGCATCGCCGTGCCGAGGCGAAGGGACGTGCTCGCCGGCGCCCGAGCCGCGGCGGAAAGCCGCTCTCGCCGAGCGCGGCGGGGAAAGTTGGCGGCGTTCGCCTGCCCTGGCCGCCGAGCCGGGGCCGCCTCTCCGCGCCGCGCCATCGGCGAGCCGAGCTTCAAGTTGCGAGGAACTTGTTTGAGTGGTGGTAGCCATGTTGCCAGCTTTGTGTGTGCGTGGGGGGGAGCGCGAGAGGGAGAGGGTTAACCGGGCTCGGCTGCCGCGCATCCCCGCGCCCGCGGCCAGAGGGGCTGTTGCGCGGCCGGCGTCCCTGCGCCCAGGCGGTACTCGCGGCGCGGAAAACGCTCCGCAGAGAGCGTTTCGTTTGCTTCGAGCTCAATTTTAATACTTAAGATTTTTTTTTTTTTTTTTTTTTTTTTTTTTTTTTTTTTACAAAAATCGCCGTGGGAGGCAGGGCCGGGTGGGCTCGCCCCCAGGGGCCGGTAGTCGGCTGCCGCGGCGCGGTGGGTGCGCGGGGCCAGCGGCACGGCTCGGTACACGGGCTACGGGAGCCCTGCCGGTGGGGGAGGGGGCCGGCCGCCAGCCACTATTTTTGGAAGTCACTCGAAAGTTACTGGCAGCCGCCAGAGCGGGGGGGGTGGCCCCGGCGGCGCCACCTTGCAGCCGCGCCGCGGGGACCCCCTTCCTGAGTTTGGGGCGCCGGCCATGCTCCCCGCCGAGGGGCGCGCCGCGCCGCCAGCGGGCTCGCGCCTTCCCCTCAGCCGGGCGGGCCGCGAACCGCCTTCGTCTCGGTGGCGCTCCGCAGCGCCGCCCGCCGGCAGGCCGCGCGCCGCTCTCCGCGGGAGTCGCCCCGAGAGGCTGCGCGTCGCCCCTCGGGCGGGAGTTTCGAACGCCGCGGCTCAGGGCGAGGAAGGCGGCGGCGGGCCGGGAAGGACGCGGGGCGCTCCTGCCCGTCGGCTGCGCGGGCGGCGCGAGTGAGGGCGGGGAGGAGGAGGAGGCCGCTCGGCGGGGGCTGCCCGTGAGCGGGAGGACAGCAGCCCGGCCCCGGCGGAGGCCGGCGCCGCCTGCTCGCCAGGTAGCCCCAGCGGCCCGAGGGGCCAGGGAAGGCAAAAGGAAAACCGGAGCTGGCGGGTGATAACGCCTGGCAGTTGCCGGTCGTTGCGGTTAAACTTGCCTCACCCTTCCTGCCTCGGTAGCAGTTTGCGTGTGCGTGCGGCGGCCTGGTGGCAGCGCGCTCGGCGCAGGGCTTGGCTTGCTCTGCCTCGCCGCCCCGGGGAGGGACGGGCGCCTGGCGGGAACGGAGAGGAAGTCTCGCCCGAGCCGGGAGGGTTCCCCTGCCCTTCTGCCACTGCCTCCTGCCCTTCTGCAACTGACCGGCGCGTAAGCTGGGGCCGCCACTAGCAGGGTGTGCTCGGTCCCCATCCCCAGGTTGCTGACTGGGTCTCTCCAGTCAGCCTGGCCTCATCTGAGATCCAGCATCAGACCCCTCGATGGCAACTGCCATCACAGGCAGCAGTGCCCGTCACAGGGGCTCGGCGCGACCTTACACCCTTCCTTCCGGTTGTGCACAGCTGCACATGATGTGCTCCTTACTCTATGGCTTTACATTAGAGTTAATCTCAGACAGTCGGCATGAGAAGAATTATAGATGGTCTAATACAAAAGTCTCAGTTCCCTTCCCCCACCTAAATGCAAGTTAGACTATAGGATAAAATAAAGTCAGGGTGAGCACTGCTGTCTTTCACATTTAAAACCAAGATTAAATATAGCCTTTGTATGCTTGACAAAAAAATTGTTGTCACTGCCTTAGCTTTCATGTGCTGATATGCCCGTTTACTGTGTTGTTTTCCCTTCAGCCAGTCCTGTGCACCGCTGACCTTAAATTTAAATTCATTAATACCAGCCCTTTTTCTAAAAAAAAAAAAAAAAAAAAAAAAAAAGTTGTTATTCCCTGTCAAGGTACTGTCCTGATTTCGGTTGCAATAGAGTTAATTTTCTTTTCAGTAGCTGGTACAATGCTGTGTTCTGGATTTAGTATGAGAAAAATGTTGATAACGCTGATGGTTTTTAGTTGTTGCTAAGTAGTATTTATAATAAGTCAAGGACTCTTTAGTTTCTCAGGCCCTGCCAGCAAGAAGGCTGAAGGGGCACAAGAAATTGGGAGGGGACACAGCCAGGACAGCTGACCCAAACTGGCCAAAGGGATACTCCATACCACAGAATGTCATACTCTGTATATAAACCGGGGGTGTTGGCTCAGGGGCTGGCTGGGTATGCATCAGTGGATCGTAAGCAATTGTACTGTGCATCACTTGCTTTTTTTTCCTTTTGGATTTTATTCCTCTCTCCCTCTCTCTCATTTTTTATTATTATTATTATATTTAATTTCAATTATTGTTTTTACCTCAACACACAAATTTTACCTTTTCCTGATTCTCCTCCCCATCCCGCTGTGAGCGGTGGGGAGCGAGCAAGCAGCTACATGGTATTTAGTTGCTGGCTGGGGTTAAACCACAACAGATAACTAAACAGCATTTGGATCAACCTATTAAATGTGTAATTTAAAAATTATTTTTAAGAAGTCTGTTTTTTAGTACTAAATACTACTGGTTTAGAATGAACTTTGTACTGTTCTCCTAGGGTAATGATACAGGATGGTGTGATAATCTTAAGCAGTTTAGCCTAAAAGTTCTCACTCTTTGTAAGTAGTAACTTACACTCAGGTGCTGACAAAAGAGGTCCTTAATTGTCCTGGATGAGTAGTGTGCAGTACTAGCAATAGCTAGTACTACATGCTTCAAAGGTAAATCAAACTGCTCATACAGTACCTGGCCAATTGTGCTGTGCTGTACAGAGTAGTAAAATTCTTTCCCAAGTCTTGTTAACTATGTTACTTACCACCCCGCACCCCCCCGAAAAAAACCCTGCACTGATGATAAACATGACAAGCAAGAAGCACTCATTAATGAAGGAGGGGCGTTAAAATCCTAAAGCAGTCAAGTTCTGTTAAAAGTGCTAAGTTTTTTCTATGATTGAGTTCTGTTTCTGCATTAAGAAATGATAATGTAGACCTTTGGATTCTACAGAGCATAAGTGATAAAGTAAATGTAATAGGGTACGGGTCTGTGCTTCTGCATGGACAATCAGAGCATTGTTCATAAGGAAAAAAATGAAATACATGGACGTTTTTAAGGTACTGTTTTGAAGCAACAGTTTCATTAAAAAAAGGAAAATGTTAGTCATAGTTTTTTCCAACTGTGATCTTTTTTATCTCTTGTTTAAAAAAACCGGTCTTTTAAGATTAGTTCCATGTGTGGATTTATGCATGTGTTTTTGAATCAAAGAGGGGAAAGCTGGTTCAGGAAGAGCTAGTGTATGCTAATTTGCAGTTTCAACTTTTGAACACCTGACAGAGAGGGTGAGTTAGAAAAAACTGAATTGTAAGAAATGTTTGCTTTGTTTACATTTTTTTTTCCTTGAGTTTCATTTCAGGATGTGGATAAAATCCAGGCACCAGTGTCTTTGAGAATATGATTTAATCATGCTCTCACAATTTTACGTACTTCTCAGGTTACACAAGTTACATGTGAAGGAATGCAGGCATACAGTGAGTGTGCCTGGTGCTTACACAATGGGTTTTCTTATTTGATTAACTACCTTCCATGGTCTGCATAATTTAAGCTGTTTGATGTATATGCAGAAGGTGGGGATTTCTTTTTGGGAGATGGGTCAGTATTCGCAGCATGCCATGCATTATGGGTATCCAGGCATCATCCCTGTGCTGCAGCCATTCTGATGGGCTTTAAGAAAATGCTGAACACAGTTCTCAACAAGTAAATGGACCCTGTCCTCTGGATAAAATGTGAAAACTAGTCTAACTGTGAAAATAGAGGGATTCCTGTGGTACTTACTGACTAGAGAGAGATGGTGCAATGGTCTGGTTCATGAGGACCGGGGCAGGCATGAGTGCTTTTCCCCAGTGAAGACAGGTCCTTGTTATATCTTAGGCCTGTTGCCAAAGAAGCAGTTTTAGGCAACGCAAAACTGTAGATAGGCAAGAGTGGAAGACCTTTAACTATAATGATAAATAATGTTTGGTTTTCTTTTTTTTATTATTATTATTTTCATTTTACTGTAGATTTGGAATGGAAGATAATTTATGTGGGTTCAGCTGAAAGTGAAGAGTATGATCAGGTGTTAGACTCTGTTTTAGTAGGACCAGTTCCTGCGGGCAGACACATGTTTGTATTTCAGGTAAGTTTGACTTTACTGTTCTTAAAAGGGTTGTGTTAATTTGTTTAAAGATGATTGTATCAGACTAAGAGGCACTTGAAAAATAATAGTAAGACAGAAAAGCGTTTCAGTCAGCTCTTCAGGTACGATACACCTTCCTTTAAAGTCTGTTCTTGAGCTGGTATTTCCTGCCTCTGATATTTCCATGGTAGTATTTTCACTTGTGGTATCAACAATTAGAGATAGCAATATAAGCATTGTTTCTGTAGCTACTGATAATTTTGACCAGTCAGGTTCATAAATATAGTTTAGATTACTTAGTAATCAAGAGTGCCAGTTACCTGGTTTACACTAGCATCGTCAGGTTTAACTCTGCTGCAGTGGGTGGCAGTTCCAGACAACCGGGAGCACTAGATTAATGTAGCCAACATCTTCAGAAGATGAGGCCAACAAATTCATTGTAAAACTGAGCCAGAACATTCAAGAGTTCATTTCTATTTGGCAGAATAAATGTTCAACCATGATGTTTGGCTAAGCATGCTAAATCACAACAAAATATAGCAATTTGTGCAGTAAGACATAATTCCAATGGTAGATAGTAGGCATTTGAGACACAAGTGTGTAGACCAAGACTATCCAACAAACTGCAGCATGCGACAATCCTATAAAATACTGCTGTTAAAACCAAAAGTTACTAAGAAGGAATGATGAAGGGAAGGAAAACTGGGAAAGAGCAGTGCCAAGATGACTTACTAGCCTATTCCATTTTCCATTTTAAGTCAGCACGAGGGGGAAAAAAAACCAACTAAAGCAGACTTGCCTACATTCTTAAGGAAGTTTATTTGGTTTGGGCTTTTTTTAAATTAGAGCTATGATTTAGCTCACTTTATTTATCAAATACTAGTATTTGTCTTGTAAACTGAGAGCAAAATCCATCAGCAGAAATATCAGATTGAAATTGGGTATGGTGTATGGTATAAGAACTGTGCTACTTTCCCAAATACTATAAATTCACTTAACTATTTAATGGCAAATGCATGCTGGAATATGAGCATAAAAAAAAAAAGTGCTAATAAATACGCTTTCTTATTTCTCATATTACTGTAACTCTTCTAAAATTGTTGTGAGGCATCTTGATTAATTATGTAAGTTCTAGGTGTTGTGAGGCTTCTTGATTAATTATGTAAGTTCCAGGAAACTTTTCTTATGGCACAGGTTAAAGAAATAGGATTAGGCTGGAGCTTACATCTATCAACCATATACGTGCAGATCAGTCCTGATACATTTGTTTGGTTTTGGAGCTGGTCTTAATTTTTCCACGCTAAAAGTACAATAGGTGTGAAACAAACGCATCATTTATTAACAGTTCTTCCATTATCAAGTTGTTATAGCTTATAGCATTAATTGCTCAGAAATAGGTGGTCCTCTGTTGCCTCAATGGAGCTACCTTGTAGCACTATATCCAGAGAGTCAGCTGGCATTTACATTTCTAATTTAAAAGGTACACTGTTCTAAAGTTAGGAAGATTAATTGTTGATGCTGATGGCAGGGAGCAGGAGGCAGGTGCCTAAAAAGGCCTGTTTTGGTTGCATGGTTAGGAAGGCCTTGAAAATTGAATTTATTGGTCCTGCAGTTTCTGTAGGACAGACTCATTTTATCCTGATTATAAATGAAACTACAGCTAAATTAGGAGTAAATATGTAGACATTTTGCTTAGATTGGAATAGATCCTGTAAGAGAGTCAGTACTCCTGTGTTATATTAAAGTATCCCTTTTATTTCTTGCCAAAGCACTGTTGGTCTAAGTATATTAGACTTAGTGTAAGTATATTGGTTTTCAGGTGAGGGTAGAATGTGGCTAGTGTGTACACAGGAGACTACCAAAACCCAAAGTGCTGCAATAAGCCTTTGCTGATGACTGAGACTGTTTTATTCACCAGACTGAAGCATCCTGGAGATGGAAAGAGCTAGCAAGGGAAGGCCAGAATGGCGCAAAGTAGAGAACTGCAAGAGGCATGTAATATAAAGAAAAGAGACTGTGATCATTAGGGACAGCATAAGTAAAGGATCTTTGCGGATGTAACATTTTCAGCTAGTAATATGCTGTAGGTTTTTCTGACTAGGAAAACGGCTGAAACAGCAAGTAAAATGGAGTACCACACAGATGAAATACCAAGGATGATAAAACTACTTTTGAAAAGCTGTGTATCAGGTTGAGAAGTCAACCTTATGTACAGAAAGATGGAAAACTATTGTGCTTTTTTCAGACTTACACAATAAGCTTTTTTGTCCCCATCCTTTTGGTTTGTTTTTTTTTAAACATTTAGAAAGGTTTCAGTATTAAAGACCCACAGCTTGGCCTGTTTGGTTCTAAATACCAAGATATAAGTAGTGAAACCTGATTCCTTCTCTCTATGCTCTTGGGAATTTGTAATTAATTCAGAGAAACTTCTTTTTGAGAATATAAGCACATAATAATGTACTGTTTTTAAGTGGAGATATGACCTTAGCTACGTACTCAGCAGTAATAGCTATGTGAATAAATGTATTGTAGAAAAACTCGATAATTCAAGACAACATACACATTGAATGATTTCATAAAATTCTTAAGTAAATTCTAGCATAAGAATGGCATATTAAGACAGTGATTTTTATGCAAAAGTGAATCTACTGCCTCTTTTTGCCTACCAAAATACCTGTTTGCAACTGCTAACTTACCACTCGATCATACTAAGCTCTTCTTTTTTCTTCCACTTGTGTATGATCATTTGTTTCCCCGGCAATTAAACAGTGTTCAGTGTCTTTTCCACTCAGCAAAATAATGCTTGAGAATTAAGTAGGATTAAACAAGACTATTTCCTTGGATTCATAACTGTATCATAGGATATTAAAGGACACAAAATGACAATGGGAGCATGGAAGAACTAAAATCCCACATTAGGGTGCAAGCTGAGTTTCATGGGGGTTAAATGGAACAGTGTCCTTTTGCAGTATATTGGTCTGTAACTGTCCACTGGGGGATTTGAAGTAATCAGATGGTCCTGGTCACTGTTAGAACAAGACAGTTTAGGAAGGAGGATCTGGGGAACTACAGGCCTGTCAGCCTGACCTCGGTGTTGGAGAAGGTAATGGAGCAGGTCATCCTGAGTGCTGTCACATGGCACATGCAGGACAACTGGGGGATCAGGCCCAGACAGCATGGGGTTATGAAAGGCAGGTCCTATTTGGGGAACCTGATCTTCTACAAGAAGATGATCCACCTAGTGGAAGTGGGAAAGTCTGTGCATATTGTCTACCCGGACCATAGTAAAAGCCTTTGACACAGTCTCCCACAGCATTCTCCCAGAGAAACTGGCTGCTCATGGCTTGGGTCAGTGCACTCTATGCTGGGTTAAAATCTGGCTGGATGGCCAAGCCCAAAGAGTGGTAATAAATGGAGTCACATCCAGCTGATGACTGGTCACAAGTGGTGTTCCCCAGGGCTCAGTATTGGAGCCAGTTCTATCTTTATCGATGATCTGGACGAGGGGATTGGGTGCACCCTCAGTAAGTTTGCAGATGACACCAAGCTGGGCAGCACTGTTTATCTGCTGGAGGGCAGGAAGGCTCTGCAGAGGGATCTGGACAGGCTGGACCCATGGGCCAAGGCCAGTTGTATGAGGTTCAACAGGGCTGAGTGCTGGGCCCTGCACCTGGGTCACAACAACCCCATGTAACACTACAGGCTTGGGGCAGAGTGGCTGGAAAGCTGCCCAGAAGAAAAGGACTGTTGGTCAACCGCTGGCTGAACGCGAGCCAGCAGTGTGCTGAGGTGGCCAAGAAGGTCAAGAGTATCCTGGTTTGTATCTGAAACGGTGTGGCCAGCAGGACTAGGGAAGTGATTGTCCCCCTGTACTGGGCACTGGTGAGGCTGCACCTTGAATACTGTGTTGGGTTTTGGTCCTTACACTGCAAGAAAGGCATTGAGGTGCTGGCGTGAGTCCAGAGAAGGGCAATTAAGTTGATGAAGGGTCTGGAGAACGAGTCTTCTGAGGATTGGCTGAAGAAACTGGGGTTGTTTATAAGGAACTGGAGAAGAGGAGACTCTGGGGAGACCTTGTTGCTCTCTACAACTACCTGAAAGCAGATTGTAGCAAGGTGGGTGTCAGTCTCTTCTCCCAAGTAACAAGTGATAGGACAGGAGGAGATGGCCTCAGGTTGCACCAGGGGAGGTTTAGATTGGATACTAGAAAAAAATTCTTCACCAAAAGGGCTGTCAAGCACTGGAACAGGCTGCCCAGGGAAGTGGTGAAGTCACCATCCCTGGAGGTATTTAAAAGAGGTGTAGATGTGGTGCTTAGGGACATGGTTTAGTGATGACTTGGCAGTCTTGGTTTGACAGTTGGACTTGATGATCTCAAAGGTCTTTTCCAATGAATTAAAGTAGTGATTTAATCTGTATTGGCAGTTCTTATAATTTTTTCAGGCTTGTACACTTGTCCTGTTCCTTGGCCATCTTTTCCATTTCCCTATGCATGTTGTAAAACCATTTGGTCATTTTCTGTTCCCTTTAAGGCTGGAGGAAGTTGTTCTATCCAGTTCCCTGGTTCCTACTTCTCCCCATGGTGTTATTTGCTCCTAAGAGGTCTGACTCATCTAATTCTTCTGCAAAGTGCCTACAGCTTCTTATAAAAAGCTAGACTAGTTTGAAGGCTTAGAATTGAAGTAGCAAAGAGCAGAAGTCAATGCTACATGACCACTAGCTCCCAAATTTCACAGCGCTGGAGCATATAAATACTACAGAAAAAGTAGGGTTGAGAGGGACAGCAGGAAATTAATCCCATTCATCCTGTGTCCTTAGGCAAGACTCATTATACCCAAACCATTCTAACATTGTTAATACCAACTTGTACTTGTAACACAGGTGTTCATTGCTGGCTTCAAGTCTTCATGTAAAATTGTAACTGAAGCAGTTTCATTTATGCTTAGATTGCTGTTACTTTAAATCCTACAGCAGAATGAGACCTCACATTTGGTCAAGAAATGTGTAGTTAGGAAGCATTTTAAGGAACTGACGTGAGCCATATTTTATGAGGCAGATTTTATTGATTATTAACTGCAGAGCCATGGTAAGTAAGGATGCTGAGGAAGACTGTGACAGTTGCCTATTAATTAGGATTTCATCTTGGCTGAAAATATGTCAGATGCCTTGAAGTGATGATGCATTTAGCTGCATATGTTTTTAACAAATGTAGACGTGTGGAAGGAAGGAGGAGAGAGAGAGTAGTTTATTCCTTTCTTAGAAATCTGTAGGACAGCTCAAACCTTACTGTAGCCTGTCCCTGCTCTTCTTGCTGAAGTATAAATTGCAGTCTGTATTTTTAAGGGTTTAGTCATGTTAAAAACACACATACAGACCAATTCAGCCTCAGAGGTACAAAAAAAATATCTCACACTACTAAATTACCGAGAATTGGAGGGATGCTAGTACACTTGCTTGAACAACAGTTCAGTTGATCATACATTTAAAAGCAGTTTTGGATCAGTGCTGTCTAATCGTCCATGAGAAATGTCAGTACACAATATTACTATAGTTTAAGTAATTCTGTCTGTGAAGACTAGTGCCCTAAATTCAAGGTTGATGTTTTTGTGAAAGCAGGTATATTTTCTAGTGAACTTGAACAATTTTAAATACAGTCATTATGCAGCTGCTAAGACATGCTACCTAAGATTCCCCTGCTAGATAGGCATGTGGTATCAATTTTGTTTTAATCCATCTTTCCCTGTCACATTTAGGCTGATGCACCTAACCCAGGGCTTATTCCAGATGCAGATGCAGTAGGTGTAACAGTTGTGCTAATTACATGCACCTATCGAGGTCAAGAATTTATTAGAGTCGGCTACTATGTAAACAATGAATATACTGAAACAGAACTGAGAGAGAATCCACCAGTAAAGCCAGATTTTTCTAAGGTAAGGCATGTTTTGTTCTAGCCATATATCAAAGGTGTGCTTATAGAAAGAGGTTTTTAAGAAACAAACCCCAAGTGACTCCATAAAATACATGGAACGAGGTATCAAATAATGGAAAAGACTTGGTGGGGGAGGGCGGGAGGGGGCAGCGACCATGACATGACACAAAGTACAAGCGCTGTGTAGTTGCTCTAAATCTGGAGAACACTGAGAAACCTACAAGTTTCTACCAGCTTGAAGCCTTGGCTGGACTTCATTATTATTTTACACCAATGTGTGAAATAAACTGTTTGTACCACTGTTGATAAAGAGGCTCTGTTCTTCAGAAAAACAGAATGGTTTTTCTAGGACAGTCAACCTGGAACTAAGTTTTAAGTATTAATTTAACACAGTTGTTGTTCAGCTGTTCTAGTGTTAGAGCTGCTGTTTCTGCAAAACAGTAACAAACTGAAGAACAGGTTACATATAAAATGAGAGAAGATGGGTAACTTGGTAAAAGCAGGTTGGATGATTATCAGATCAATGGACAACTTGACCAAGGAAGTATACATATTTTAAAAAAAAATCCTTCATGGTAAAAAAAAATAACCCAGGACTAGAATTGAAAGATGATGTGAAATAGAATTATTTGAAACCTAATACCTTGAGGAGAAGGATCAATTTAACATCAAAAACTAGTCAAAGTCCTGTGAAATACTTTTAACCAGGCAGACTCTCTACAAACCAACAAGATTCTATACAGCATCCAAGTTTGTTTTCATGTAAGATTTTGTGGGGTTGTTTTTTCTCGTTATGAAAGCTTAAGTACATGTGTACACACATTCTTAAGTTGTGTGATGGTAAGAGTTTTGTTACTTCTCAGGTTTGCATGAATTATATGACTGAATAGATGAAGATACAAATGAGATAATGCATGTACTGTAATGACTAGTACGGCGAGAATCCCCATAATCCCTGAAACTGATATTCAAATGTAACTAAACTGAGTTGGTATATAAATTGTGTTTATAAGGTTGCTGATGTTTTTCTATGTGTAACTTTATTTCCAGGGATCAGATGCTCAATATGTTCTCAAAATTTAAAATTATGGTTAATTTGGAGGATTCTTAAATTTATAATCTGTTTCTTTTTCCCCTTTCGTTTAAATTATATACTTATTTGTTATTTTGGGTGTGAATGCCGGAATGTTGACTTCCTTTAAGCACTTGGATTTAGAAATGCCTAGAACTACTTGTGTTAATTCTCAGCTTATATAAAAAGCTAGCTTTGCTTCTGTGAAAAAGAACAGCAAAAACTATCATGTACTTGTAAAAAAAGTCCTTGAGTGACTTTGGGATAGAATTTAGATGTACAAGTAGAAGGTTATTAAATTGATTAATTGACAGGTAATAGACCCTACTATGTTCAAAAAAAGAAATGGTCTTGTTAGTTTGCATAAGGGTATGGGAAATACTTGGTGAGAGTGCACTTCCTTGGAGAATAAAATCAGCATTACTAGCAAAGCAAACTTTTCCTGTGATTAGTCTTAACTTTCATGAGTGGCCAATGGTGATGTTACCATCCTCCAGTTAACAATATATTATCTTGAAAGTAGTGAAAGATAAAGTGAGAATGTTCTTTTTTTGCTGCATACATAAACAAATACAACATGTTTTCAATGGAAAATGAAGGCCAGCCACGTGAATAAAATCTATGACTAATGTCTAGGCATGTCCGCTGCCACAATATTAATAATCTTCCGACTCTACGTAATATTTTTACTTTAAATCTTTAGTAGGCAAATTAAAACTCAGTCTAAAGCATGGTAACTTAAATTAAGGATAGGTTGTACTCTTAAATGAGGACAGACGGTTGATGGAATTGTATCAATTACGGCAAACATTGTAAAGTTGATGCAAAATTTAATGAAGGTGGTTTTTTCTTTTAGCAAGATCTTAGTGGGGCTAGTCATTTGTTTTACTAAAAGCTGGCTAAAACATTAATCACTTGCACTTTACTTGCAGAGTTCTCTTACAGCCTTGAACTCACAGAACAGTTAAAAATATCTCAAAGCAGTTACTTTGCTGAGTAGGATATTAGAGTGAATGAATGAACGGTGTGTTTCTGTAAGCTTGTTTCTGGTTCATAGATAGTACCTATAGATTCATGTTTGTATGAATTACTTTCTAAATGAATTGTTATACACATACTAGGCTATGGGGAATAAAAGGAAAAAAAAATATATGCACACAAACTCCGGCTTGTGATGTACACACTACATGATCCATATATTTTCTTCTCTCCTAGCTTCAAAGGAATATTTTGGCATCTAATCCCAGAGTTACAAGATTCCACATTAATTGGGAGGACAACACTGAAAAACTGGAAGATGCAGAGAGCAGTAACCCAAATCTACAGTCACTGCTTTCTACAGATGCATTACCTTCAGCATCGAAGGGGTGGTCAACATCAGAAAATTCATTAAATGTTATGTTAGAATCTCACATGGACTGCATGTGACTGACCACCATCGTTTTGGTACTGTACATGTGTTAAACTGTAAAAACAAACAGAACTATTTCCCTCAAATTCCATAAGTACATAGTTGACAAGCAATGTGAAGAACTTGTTTTAAAACATCCTGTAGAAAGTTTATAAAAAAAGAAAACAAAACAAAAAAACCCAACAACAAACAGTATTTGAGCAAATTGTGGAATATAAATACAACTATTTTTAAGTAATTGCCTTTTTTCTCTAATGTGTTATTCTATGTGGTCTAAACCAAACCTGATTAAAGTTACATATTCTCTCCCCTCCCCCTTTACTTTGTAAGCACTATTAAAAGCTAAAAAACTGAAAGTTAAACATTCAGGCAAAATGAAGGAATAGTGCCATGTCTTCATCTTTGATATCCAGATTGCCAAATATAAAGTGCCCTTTAATAGCAGCTTAAGAACAAAACTGTCATTAGATGAAGTGCAAAGAAAAAAGTATCTCTAAAAAAAAAAAAAACGTTGAAAAATTCCTTCTTGCTGTGAAAGCAGACAGCACAGTATAATTTTAGGTGCAAGCTTCTTTTCCTTTCAAGGCACATACTTGTTACTTAAAGCATGCAATTTGAGATTTACCATCTGCTATGTTGGATTTTAGGCCTTTTTTTTTTTTTTTTTTTTTTTTTTTTAAACCTCCTGCTGCTGTTTAGTCACACTGTGGTTTGTTAAGGACAGTGGTTCAGGTGGATTTGGGCGGGTACCTCAGAAAAGAACTGTTGTTCAGCCACCCTGACAGCACACACAATTGGTTTGAAAGATTCAAGTAATTACTAGAAAGTGTAAGCATCAAAAGGAATAGCATGAGTACCCAAAAAGATGCTCTTCTGCAAGCTTATTAGATGTAACTGCTGGTTGGTCCATCTATTTTCAGGTCAGCTTTATTCTTCTAGTCTTATTAACTAGTAATGAGTTTACATGCTGTCTTTCAGATTTTTGAAACACCTGGAATGTAAAACTTCTGTTTTCTCTCTACCCTTTAAAGCAATCATATGCATTGGTATAAATCAAGATTTAAACTCTGTTGTGGCAGGCATGACATACTCAAGAATATACTGCCTGCCCTGAAGCTCTTGCACTGAGACATCCTTGTTACCTGGGGCACCCTTGAAGATAAAAAGAACTAAGTAGTAAATTGTAAAGACTTAAGACATTATTATGACACTAACAGTTCAGTTATTTCTTGCAGTCCTCATTAACCTTAAACATTTACTGTGACTGTATGTGTAAATCTGTCATGTCAGATTAAGGAATATAGTTCCGCTAGTTACTAGTAACTGCCCAAACTGTGAACCTTTGTAGGTTCCAGGCCCTTAGAAAAAGGTAGATTTCATGACTGACAGTATAGCTCTGAATAAAAATAGAATGCTTTCTCTTCTTTTTTTGACTTCCCTAACAGGGGTTAAGATATCCCAGGCAGTTAGCACTTCTGTCTTCCCACATCATTAGTAAAATTGTCTTCATTTCTAACGTATATTTTTTAAATAGGAAAGGAATGGCTTTATCTGAATGTACATCTGCACTTCTCTTTCTTGTATGGAAACTCAGCAGTACGTATGGTAGCTGAATGAATTGATGAAATTCATTAATATTTGGAACCCTAATTTTAATGTGTGCTTTTAAAAAGCTCTGTAATTGTTTAAAACTATGATTAGCAATTTAAAAATATTAACACTCTAATATCAGTATGACTTAACACAAAGAGCTGGTCCCCCAAACCAGCTTCACTTGAGGGCTGAAATTATGTGAACTTAAGAAAGATCTTTTGATTTTCAATTATATTGCAACTTTAAGGTCTAAGTGACATTTTGAGATTTTTCATGCACTTTATTGTTCTATTTATAAATCTATTTAAGATACCTCTTAAATGTAAGCATGTAATAACTTGGTCATCTGCTGAAAGATTGGCAGGCTAATGAAGTCTGTCTTGAGCTAAGGCTACCATTGTATGTTTTCAAAGCCTTGCACCTTTTGAAGATTCAAATGAAAACGTGGTCAAGTACAAACTGTAACCAGAATCCATCCATCAGCAGCATGAAGGCTTCTTAGAAGCATATACCACAGTGATGGAAGCAAACTGTGTTACTGCTATTGCAGAATTAACTACAAAATGCAGTTGGCAAAACCAGATGACCCAGCAAACCAATTAATGTAGAGAAATCAGAAAGTGATGATCTATTGATCTGTTTAGGAGGAAAAAAGTCAACTGTGGAAGTAAACTCGGGTGCAGTAAACTTCAGGCTAGACCAGATGGCATGATGCTGCAGTAGAATTTGGCACTGCCTTGCCTGATACACCCAGCGCATCCTAGATGTAGCTGACCCATCAATGATGGGAAAAAGAATAACCCTACTGTGCTTGGTGAAAACTGGAGAAGAACAACCATACCTTATGAGAGTGTCTCATGATCTTTGCAAGAGAAATGGTCTTCCTGTGCTTTTTGAGAGACTGGATGCCTCTCAGGTCTACAGCTTTGTCCAGATCTTAGCAGTCCATACACACTATCTTCTGAATATCCCATTTCCTGACACATTCTAGAGAAACGGAATTTGAGAAATCAAATTCCAGTACTCCAGAGACTTCAGGATTCAGGCAACATCACAGCACAAACTTAGTGGTATTGTAAGGTACAGAGCACGTAAGGCATCTCTGTAACGACCTGTCCCTCATCTTTGAAAGTTTTGAAACAGCAGGGCCGTACACATGACATACAGACAGCTAGTGCAGACAGCACAGCATTACAGTTTCAAGGTTGAAGATGAGTTCACATTCCCACAAACCTCCACTTACAGAGACCACCAGATGCAAGGGAATTCTACAGAGTCTGTTGACAGCACTGGTGATGCATCTCACCGTATTTTTACCTCAGATCAACTCAATCCCATTAGAAGATTATCATAACGCTTATCGGAGGCTATTCATGTACAAAGTAGTAAATGGACCACAGCAGGTAATGGATGAAAAACAGGGGTGGGATTTTTTTTATATCCAGCTTGAAAAAAACTTGTCCTGTCATCTTACAGTCATTGTGATTTATTCATGCATCACCTTCAGTCTGAATTGCTATCACACTCTTTAAGTTTGAAGGGGGCAAAAAGGCTCTAGCTCCATCATAATAGAAGCTGGTGAAATTTAACCTTTCCAATGGCTCTACAAAGCTCCATTGAAAAAGCCAACCCCTAGTACCAATCTTCAGGATGGCAGCAACTCAAAACTGCTACAATAATCACAGTAACTTGGTTTGTAGCTCACCAGACAATCTGTATTCTCAAAATGTGAGTGACAAAGTCACAAAAACAAATCTGATTATCTGACAGTCCGTTGTTTTCTTTGTAGTGCTTCAACTGCTAATTTTCTGGAAGTCAGCTCAGACTAGAGGCTAGCTACTTGCAGCTGGACAAATATTGTCCACTGCCATCTGAAAATGGTGGTAAGGAAAAAAATGGGGAAAAACCCCCAAAACACCTTATGCACGTACACTCCTGGTAAATCCTCATTTACCAGAGACAGAAAATGGGCAAAGTTAACTAAACCTTGTGGCTTCTGCCTGGGATGTGGCAGGAGATCCTCCATACACAAACTTGCTTAACTACCCTACCCCTTAACCATAGCACAGTGGTCTGCAATCTTGCAGATTTTCTTTTTTTTTTTTTTTTTTTCCCCCAGAGCCACCTAAGTTTGGTCCAGAGATGATGGGGTTGTTACTGTTGCTAGCTGGAGCCCAGCTCAGTACCAACAGGGAAGATGCAAAAAAAGTGACGTAAGGACTGACAGTGCGTGGGGGACTATTCATGCTAGGCCTTCCCATTTGTGTTTATGTTTCCAGTTGAAGTTCTGCTTCTTAAGAGGTGGTCTTACAGTGTGTGATATGAAAGCTGGGACGCAGAAAGGAGGTGGAGGGATTTTTGCTTGATTTTTGGTCTAGGCAAAGAAGAATGTCTAAGGAAGAAGAGCCAGCTGCAGTCACTATGGAGGCTTTGCTAAAGACAAACCCCAGGTTTCTATCTGGAACTTGGAAAGCAAAGGCCCTTTCAGGAGAGGATGGAGAGCGGATACATTTCAACATCTCCAGCTTTTGGTAATGCTGGTTTGGAGGCGTGGCTGGGTACTCATTGTCCATGGCATGAGGGATGTGACTGGCCGTCCTGCAGACAGAGGAAATCGGAGGAAGGTGGTGTGTGTGCTGCAGAAAGGCTACACCAGATGTAAGAGAACAGCTACATGTTAACAGCAGTGTTAAGAACTGGGTGAAGTGTCAGGAACTTTTAAGGAGT
Organism: Falco biarmicus; assembly: GCF_023638135.1. Classification (NCBI taxonomy): domain Eukaryota; kingdom Metazoa; phylum Chordata; class Aves; order Falconiformes; family Falconidae; genus Falco; species Falco biarmicus. Next base: position 61,124,055 of record NC_079293.1, on the reverse strand, counting down.
TCTTGCGTCTCCCTCCAAAACACCCCTGGACCATGAGATCCTGAGGCCTACTTTTCAACATAAGGAGGTCTGCCAGTTTGTCCTGTCTCACTAGAAAGGTGTGGCAGACACTGACACAAACTGGGAAGAAGCAGGGGCTTTATGGTATGGTAAAGGGAATCCTGAAGACTTATGATATCTGTCCAAAAATCAACTGCTTGAAATGCCTGTCATTTCAACAGCAGGTTGAAAAGCATGACAAAGGCCTGCCTGGATATATTATCCCAGAAACCTCCAGCCAACATGACAAAGATGTTGCTCCTGCAGTACTTCCTGCCCATCCTAACTACGAGTCTTCAGATACAGATGTACGAACAGACCAGAATTTCTGAGTACAGATAATCTACTTGGCTACATCGTCTTTTGCATGCAAGTAGGCAAGGTAAGCTCTATCTTAGGACAATGCCATCTTGGAGCAGCATTATTGAGAGGAAATTCAGGGAATCTAAGGATCTGCAAGAGAGGAGACATTGTTACAGATGTGGCATATCTCTGACAACATTTGATGACAGCTTCAAAATTCATTCCTACAAGAAGTCTAGCAGACTTGAGGCCTGGCTGTTTAAGGAACAGCCAATGTTCCTTGAAATACTCTGCAAAGTATTTTCAAGGTACATGCTGATAGAAAATACTTCATGTACAATTATGACCATTCAGGAAAACAATAAAGAATCCAGTGCTAAAAGTGAAGATCCAGGAAGAGTGGCCTAAAGGCTGCATCTCTATTAATAACTATCAGGGCTGGGGTACGGATCCACGGTGGAAAAGCATTCCCTGGCACTGCCTTGGCCTGTATCAACTAGGGAATGCCCAGGGACAGTTTGGGGATCTGCAGACAGGGAAAAATGTCTCTAGCTTCAGTGTCCTCGATACCTAAGGATACTGACATCTGAAACCGTGTACTCTATTCATAACCATAGCTGGATGGCTCATGTCAGCCACATTGAATTGGTTTCTAATGGATCAGAAGAGGGACAACTGTTAGCACCTGAAGCCTGCCTAGCAGGGAAAGGCTTACTATGAAAAAGAAAAATGCTGGTTTCCCCTTGAATTACTTGCCTTCAATGAAAAGAAAAAAAAATATAGTAGCAAACTGCTGTTGGCATGATACAGACAATGTTAGATATCACAAAATGTCAGCAAAAAGGCAGTACTCTCAAGGCTCTGTAAAGGCTGTAAGAGGAGAGGCCAGAATGCTGCATTTCATACAGCTCAGGAAGGCATATTGTACAGAACTGGAAAGCTGGAGAAACAGCTGATAGTCTCCCAGATTTTTAGACAAGCTGTTCTAAACACAGTTCACAGAATTCTTGTAAGCAGTCCATCTGTGGAGGGACACAACACCAAACAAAACTTTGCAGAAATGTGAACAGCCATATATGCACCAGGAAGCAGCAGAATGACTGTGGCCCAGATGCCCACGAGCTCCAGACCTGCCAGCAGCAGGCATGTTCCTATGGAGTTGAACATACCACTCCATTGATTGCTGCAGACCTCAAGCTTCAGGGATAAATAAAATATTTTCTTGCTAGTGATTATCTCATCCAAATATGCACAAGCAGCACTATGGCTCTGGGGACTGCAAAACAGTTGGTTAAACTCAGAGTAAGGTGGGAACCCACAGAAAGATTTTGTTTAAACCTCAGTAAGTCCCTACCTTTCTGGAAAATTATGTATCGATTTCTAAAAACTAAAGGTACCTGAATGAGTCCCTGTGATTCTCAGATGAGAGGCTAGCTGGGGAGAATGAACTAGGCCTTTAAAAAAAACCTAAATACTGTAGACGGAACCAGACAGTGGGACAGATGGTTCCCCATCTTTTATTTACAAATCAGAAAGTCCTATAGCAGTCAAATAATGATCTAATATGCTGTCCTGGTACAAATAAATGCTTGTACAGAAAACCAGGGAAAACTGGTATGATAGACAATTTTGGAAGCTGAATTCTAATTCTGCAGTTGATAAATAGCTTGTGTCCTAAAACAATACCGGATGGGTAAGGGTGCAGGACAAGTTAATGCACAAAATCTTATGAAAGGTCGGTTATGTATCGGCAGTTTTCTCTAAAAAAGGAATCCATATGTAAGTCAGCTTTTAGCACTTCTCCAGGGTTTACCAAATCTCAGGTGCATCTCTTGGCCTGTGTGGACTGTAATCCCAGAGCCAGCAATTAAACTGCAATCCAGACTAATTTTTATATAAAGGAAAGAACTAGCTGAAAGTGGAACTTATGGATTTAGTCGCTCTACACTGGAGGGAAAAATGTGCATGAGGACTCTCCTCTAATGAGAAAGCAGAAACTGGTAATTTGAAGTGTGCAGTTATGACAAGGGAAGTAAAACAATTAAATAGTTCTCTAAACTCATCATCTGGAGCTTCTGCAGAAAGAACAAGTTGACCACATCAATGTTAGGTACAGTTACAAACATAAACGTAAATAAGACACTCCTTACACAGGGAAGGCAAAGAAAAAAAACCCTACATCCAGACCCCTGGGCTAGAAATGAATGCTTTAGCCCAGCAGTTGTAGCCATGGAAAGGCTCCCTGAGATTAAACTAGGGGTAGTAAGATACCTTGCTAAGAACTCAAGTTTCACTTGTGATAAGGGTCCTAAAGAATTTCAAGGTGGAAATTTGGTGCACCTGCTGTCAGATTTGGGGAGGGAGGCAGGTGCTGGGAGAGGGAGGGTTTTTTAAAAATATAAGGAATATTTAAGTGAAATGTAGATGATATAAAGACCCAAGACAATCCTTTCACAAAATGAAACTCCACCTCCACACATCATTACAGCTGATTGTATGGCGCACATACCACAGTAAGCTTGTAAACTGTAATACTGGTTTTCAGGGAAATGTCTCTGAACCTAGCTATCATGGCTGAGCTGGTATGGAAAATGAAGCACAGGACAGAGGCATGGTGGAGAAGGCAAGAGCAACATCAGAAGCTAAGAGCAGCTGACACAGGGAGATTACTACTGACAAAAATGGGCGAAGTCACATTGAAATGCATGGCAAAATTTCCCTCCAGGTCACTGTCAGTCCCCTAGCAAAACTTAAATTATCCAGCCTCTTCTCAGTTCTTAACACAGAACAAAAGGCAGATAAAAGGTTGTGCTGAGCCAAAATGTTCTCTGGCTTCTCTCCAGACCTATTTGTCAACAGTTTGAATGGAAACGAGAAGCATATGTGTTTTATAACAAGCTCCCTGCACACAAATATATGTTCAACATCACATTCCACTTCCACAGCTATGGAAGACCCAGTATACACATGTACACACAGCTATGGAACTAGGAAGGATTTATTCTCTGATTTTCCCATGTATAAATAATGCTGTTTCCCAGACATAAAATGAAAAGCAGCACTATATGAGAAACGTTAAGTTACTCAAGCTAGCTGAGACAGTGGTGTTTGTCCCTAATTATTTTGTGATTTTGAATGTACTAGTAATATAGTCACTTGCTCAAATAAAGTCATTTGCAGAGGTAATCTGACCCTGCACATTGTCCCCAGAAGAGTTTGTAAAGATACCTGGCATTCAGAACTGTCTGGGACATACTTAAATTTAACAACAACAAAAAAAAAAAGAAAAAAAAAAGAAAAAGCTTGCTCTCTGAAACCATCTTGAAACCATCTTTATGAGTCAGAAATAATTCCTCAGCACAAGGGTGAACTTCCAGAAAGTAAGCAGAAATCAAACTGGCACCCAGCCAAAACATCTAAAAGAACAGAAGAGAGTATCTGTTCAGAAGAAACCAAATGATGTTAGCCCATCACAGTGTGAGCTCTGGAAAGATGTCAGATTTGTCATAGCTGGGAAGAACACTAAAAATACAAGTCCAGACTTTCCTCTGCTAGCAAAGCAGTGAGAAGTGCCTCTGGATGAGGCTTGTAAGGTTCCCTATTAAGAGCTCATCACACTGCTCCACCGATGCAGAAGAAGGGGCAGGACCGCCCTTCTGCAGAGAATCATGTCAGGCCTTACAGGCCTCCACAGCAGTTCTTTGCTTGCACTGTGCTCATACAGCCTGAGCACATATGTTCATAAATGTAGACAGCCTCTATATAAACATACTTGAATGAAAAAAGTAAAGTGCTCCAGCTGAAGCAGCACATACCTGCACTTGTAGATCCAATTCCTGCAGTAAGCACAGAGCGTGGCATAATCTTTACTGCATACTTGAGAAACTGAGATTTCCCCGTACCTGGGTCTCCAACCAACAAAAGATGTGATTCACCTTGAGGCAGAATGTTGATGTAGGAGTAGACGGTTCATATACAGAGAAAGATATACACAAAATGCTCAGAATTAAATACTTATTATTCACCTAACATTTAGCACTACATATATATTACAATATATAATTCTGTTTAAGACTGCAGTATTTATTGTGATAAATACATTGTTTAATAAAAGCATCTAGTCATATTGCTGCACCCAAACCAAATATTTACAATGAAATATTTTAAAAGTATTTGCAGATATTCAACATACTTCCTGTAACATGAGTTCTTACGTTTTACTCATTTTTCAGACTCAACTCACTGTTGAACACGAAACAAAAGCATACCAGGTTTTAGTTATCATACCACTCTTCAGTCAGTTAAATTACGCAAAAAAGACTAATGAAATCAGCAACTTCTTTTTCTTAACTAATTCTGTTACATTGTTAACAGTTACACAATTTAGTAATTTCTAAACAATGAAATTACCTAAGTAAATAATTTGTCTAGTACAATCTCAGTGAAGTGCTCTACAATTATTTCATTGTTTTCTACAAAATATTAATGCAACTTCAACTATAGAGTCTGCAACTTTATTTAGCTGCTGGAGCATGAAGAAAATCCTGTATTTGTATATAGAGACATACTATTTTAAAATTATTATGACCTACATAGATTATGACCTGCGTACCACCTGGCACATGGCATATTTGCCATCTAATAACAACAGAAGGAGAATCAGCAGGCAGATAACTTACAGTAACAGAACTAAGTGAGATGTGCTGACAATCACAGATGGAAAAGTCTGGCATAAGGAAGTAAAATGAATCCTTTAATTTTTCCTTTCAATGTACTATAGTGATCCACATGAAGGAAACATTAATATTCTATCCTTTGATGCCAAATACTGCTGGGAATATTCTACTAGAAATCACTTCAAAACACCACTTATATAATAAAAAGGGAATTTATGTTTTATCTAAAACAACTGCCTTTAATATTCTACCTAATGGAATCCTGAATGCCTGCTTTTACTGGGTTTTATTTGGGAAAAATTAAAACAAAAAAAGGAAGTCTAGACACCCATTTTATTTGTCTGAGATTCTAGAAGAATACTTAGCATTAATAAAAAATTGCTCTTTTTCAAGAAAATGGGATGATTAAGTTGCCAAAACTTTACTGGTTTGATTTTGGAGGGGGAAGGGATGTAGGTGAAGACAGGAATGGTAACAACTGTTAGAAAGAATGTGATACTATTAGAAACAATACTAACCTCTGATTCGAGTTCCAGAAGCATCAGTCCTCTGCACACCACCAGCAAGCACCATGGCTACAGCCAACTTCACCAGGTACAATCCAAAAACTTGAGGACATAAGCTAGACAAAATTTCATTCCTCCCTAGAACAGGAGCAAAAAATGGCACTCAGCACTGCCCTAAGAGTAAAACTTCATTTCCCCTGGACTCCTATGTACACTGACAAACAATTGTCCTATGTTCACAGTCCTATGTACACTCACAAATAATTTGGGTCTGCTTCCTGAATGACAGGACCAAGTCAGGGAGGATTTTTTTTTTTATTTAATTATTTTATTTTTTAAATGAGACCCAAAATAGTTGTTTGATCCAAACTTCCTTCATTATAAAGAAGTTAAGTCTTCCATGGTCACAAGCAACAAAGCCAATCCTGTTGCAATTTAAGGAATGTATGGTCTGGATATGACAAAAAAAGGCACTAACAAAATGCCATCACACAAACTCTTTCGTTTCACAAATACAGGTGTAAAGGCTATGAAGAATACAACTTAAAAGTTTCCAGACTTCAAAATACCCTCTTAAAAACTGGTGTATTGTACATTTAAGAAAACTAAGAAAAATTCTAACACTACGTATTTTGCCCTAAATCTGTGTGTGTACCCAGAGCACAGCTTATTTTCTCATCACTATCATGAATCTCCTTTGCCTTTGACCCTTCTGTGTCAAAGGTTCTTCGCCTCCTCCCTACCATAGTCTCTTTTCAGCAACAGTATTTCAATCTGCTATGATAATGCTGTCATCTTGGAAGATGTGTAACATAATTAATTCTGTTATTTGAGATACTGACACTAATAGCACATAGGTTTAATTCATACATTACTCCCATTGCTAGAGAATAAAACAGAGTGACTAATTTTGAGTTCTTAATGTCATGTTTTAAATTTAGATGCAAGTTCATGGTACTGGAAAAATATGTAGGCACCTAACAGATGACTTGAGGCATATATGTCTCTTGTGGAGGTCTTCTGAAGGAATTAACACGTCTTTGTCCAAAACTGAAATTTTAAAAACTTTGGTCAGCCATAGCTTAATGCAAGATTTAACTCCACAGTTGCCTCTGTCTGACTTCAGATTCATTTGACTTGTCAGTGTTGAGCAGCTCAGCAGTTCTGCTTCTTCCTAGATAGTATCCAGAACAAATAAAGTCACCTGTAAGTTCTCTCAGAGGCCTACCATGGCAGAATTTCTCAGGACACCAAATACCCAGCATAAGGAATTGACTGACTTAAAATGCAGTAGTAACTATCATTATCTATTGAAAAAGACTAAATGTATACACATCCTGTTGTGAAATGGCCTACACCTTAGACCCCTTAGCCAAATTTGATCTCTGCCCTCAATTTCAACTCAAATTCAGATGAACAGCCTGAAACAGTCATCTTGGGCAGTCACAGTGCTGCTTCTAATTCCCACCTCAATTTTCTTGTAGCCACTTCCTATTAATTTATTTATTCTCAATGGGTAATAATGCATAAAACCACATCGTTTTCTGCAGGCTTACAAAAATTGTTCTGAGAATGAAAGATTAAATGGGACCTTCAAAGAGGTTTCTGAATTACTTTCTGAACAGTTCTAACCAGGGTGGTAAGAAATTTTCTCAATCCAAACAGCAGGAGGCTAGCCGTTAAATTGCTTCCCAGGAAATGCAGTTCTGAAGAATCTTTGTCATTGACAATATCTGCAATTTCTTATATGAGTGCACTAATTTTTAAGCTGACATGGGGAACACTCCCACCTGCTTGTCTTTCAAAAAGAAAGACCAAGCCCTTTTCGGGGTTCTAAAAGCCTGAGACAGCTCAGTGACAGAGATCCTAAAGAGTCCATTGAGCTTCCACGCGGTTCTGGAGAAGGCACTCATTATGTAGAGGGACACAGTTCCAGACACAACTCCTGCTAATTCCTAGGTGGTTGACTGCAGACCATGGCAAGTTTAAGAGCCAATGGACTAAACACTCTGGCTCTTCTGGAAGCCACTGTGAATTGGGAGATTCTCTCCATAATTGATAGGAGGCTCCACAGCACCTAAGTCAAGGGTGTAGGCATCCAAGAGTCAGGTTAAAGATGAGATGCGCTAAGCTCTGTGGTAGAGATTCACAGCTTAATTTGGCATGCAGAGATAGTGAGTTAGATCTCTCGCCCCAGAGTCAACAGCTATGTAGACTAAAAGCAATCTTTTGCACACTATTTCTTCTAAGAGGTATGCTTCTTCTTTCTTGATTATAAAACACTTTTCTTTTTCCCCATGATACTCACATTATTTCTCATTTCTTGTTAATAAATGTTCCACAAAACACTTGACTAGAAAGCTCAAAAGAAGGAAGATCAATGCAGTACATTTGGTACTTTTTTTCCCAGTGAAGTAAATAGTGAAGTAAAAATTCCATACTCCTGTACTGTAAAAAAAATGGATGAATGGATGGTGGGATAGGGTAATGGGGGAAAAATGCGTTCAGTCCTCATTTTGTTTTTATCCGATCATGTGTCCTACTTAAAAACTTTCAACTACTAACCTGCTAAGGGATCATTCCTATGTCTTTCCCAGAAGTCTTCAAATTCCTTGCGGACTTCTTCATCAATTACAACTCCTGATAGCTGCTCATTGTTTACTCTAACATAGTTGGCTTTCAAAACAAGCTCCAAGTCACAGCGTGCACCCTCGTGGAAAGGCTTCCACCTCTGCATTACAACTCCATACACTGTGATGTCATCTCCTAGAGTTAATAACAAAAATTAGTAAAATAACATCTGACTTGAGGTAGCAGACATGTCAGTCAGCTGTAATGCATAATAATGCAATTGAGAGCCTGTGTTACAGTTAATAAGGTTAAAAACTCCAACAACAAAAATCAAATCTCCTGCAGTTACTGGAAGTCTAAAACAAACATTGGATAGATTGCTTATATCTATGGCAGGTAGTTGCTATGTCTTTCTACTTCTGCTTTAAGGTAGGTGAATTCTTCAAAGGTATCCCTCTGCTTCTTTCCTCTTTTAGACATGAGGAGTTAATGGTAAACTGTAGAAGCTCTTCTTTCAATTAGATTTATGTACTGGTTTTGGCTAAGGTAGAGTTAATTTTCTTCATAGTATCTAGTATGAGGCTGTGTTTTGGATTTGTGATGAAAACAGTGCTGATAACACAGGGATGTTTTAGCTATTGCTGAGCGGTGCTTGCACTGAGCCGAGGCCTCTTTTGCTTCTCACCCCACCCCACCAGCGAGGAGGCTGGGGGTGCACAAGTAGTTGGGAGGGGAAAGAGCTCGGACAGCTGACCCCAACTGACCAACTTGCATATAAAGCTGGGGGAAGAAGGCAAGGGGGCACATTCAGAGTGATGGCATTTGTCTTCCCAAGTAACCATTACACATGACAAAGCCCTGCTTTCCTGGAGATGGCTGAACACCTGCTTGCTGGTGGGAAGCAGTGAATGAATTTCTTGTTTTGCTTTGCTTGGTTGCATGGCTTTTGCTTTACCTTTATCTCAACCCATGAGTTTTCTCATTTTAACTCTTCCAGTTCTCTCCTCCATCCCATCAGGCAAGAATGAGCGAGTGGCTGTGTGGGACTTAGTTGCCAGCTGGGGTTAAACCATGACAACTTATTATATAAAAAATTCAGTCAAAACTTATTTGACTTCTGGTAACTTTTGATATGGATTCCAGAATCACTCATTAACATTCTGGCCATAGTGTTTTTCTGAGAAACTATGAACCAGAAATTAATTTCCTGTGGGGATGTGCCTATGTGGGGATTTTTAGTCCATTCTTTATACATATTCCTGCCAGTTCGCTTCATTTTTGAATGCCAAGTAGCCTTTTCCTGCAGCACTCCTTAGACAGGACGTCAGGTTACCTAGCTCTCCAAACCTACAAAGGTGCACCACACGATAGCGTGGACCAATTTTCTCAAGAGATTTGATGTTCCCACACTAACTAGATTTAAGATACTTTCTGTATGTCACAACATATTAATTATTGAAACTGATCTGTCAAACAGTCAAGATGTAACATTGGGATGTATGACACTTTCCAGAATAGTCTTCGACTGCCATTCTAATGTCCAAGCCGAAACAACAACATGACAGATAAACATATCCCATTCAACAAGCCCTCAGCACTGACAGCCTACTTGGCAAAGGTTCATCTCAAATGGAAAAATAAAAATACTTCTGGTACAAACGTATGTGATACATGCTGTATCCTCACCAGACTTGCAACTGTCAACTAAATCATCTTCCAGAACAACCACCATGCAACGAGGGATGCTTCCAACAGACAGTCTTTGAACCTAGGAGACAGGAAGGAAAAACACTTCTTAAGAACAGAAGCACCTTTCAAATACCATTTTATAGCTGCTCTGGCTTAAGGACCTATATTCTTTTCCTGGAACTGAGGTCAGTCCTTGCTTTTTCTCACAAAACTTACACAGTAAGCATGCCACTGCTGCCATGAATTTAATAATGGAAGTTTAATGATCATATTAATGGAAATGGGACTGGGTATTAAATTAGCTGAAGGTGCTCAATCCTAGGAGGTGCTGAGTGATTTCAACATCTTGCTGAAGAAAGCTCACTGAAAGGGGTCACTTGAAAGAGCTGTCTGTTTGGGGTTTTTTTTAATAATTTGAGATATTTTTTGATACTTCTTCAATATGCAAAGTTTACTTTGGGTACTGAAGCATGCCCGTGGGTTAGATAGCCCTTCAGTGAAGTATACACTGAAAGATTATTCTCTATATTTTTCTGGTATTTAACCATAATTTGACAGGTTGAGATATAAGTTTACGCCTAGGTGTCAAGGATTAAATCAACAACAGGAAAAAATAAATCCCACACAAACAGAGAAATGTATATTGACAAATATGCCAGTAACTCCTGTAATTCTTTTTATTTTCTCTGGGGCAAAGTCTATGCAATCTTGTCAGTCTATTTCCAACCAGCAACCTTTCCATTTACACTTAAAGCTTGCAGTAATTTTTAGAATATTCACTGCACAAGAATAACAATCAGAAGTACCTTTTCATTCTGCAGCACAGGTCATACATGCTAGAATTCTAGATTTATTCACGATCTAATGCCTTGGAAGGTCAATTCACCCTTGTGTATTATCTAAATGGCCACATGCAGTTCACATCATTGTCAGTACTGGTGGCACATACATAGTTACTTGCAGAGCTCAGTATGAAACATAAGTGAAATTCATTCCAGGTTTAACTTTACCGTGCTTAATAAGCCCATGCTGCTGAAAATCCTTCCTATCATAGAGATCTGTGTGTCACACAACAGAACAAAAAAATGTTACAGAAACCATGTCAGAAACTATCATGATATAATGTGAACATGGGGCTTATTTCCTAGAAACAGTTTTATTCCCTTACTTTTTTGCTGTTCTGAACTTTTAAGAGCTTAATTTCTGTTTTCACACATCTTGCCTGTAGATTGGCACCACTATCCTCTTAATTTATAAAATCAAAACCCTGAAACAACTGAAGATGTCTTAGAAAATATTTATGAAAAAGACGGTGAACATATATATATAAGCACAGAAGTATTGCCTGCAATATACCCTACTTATTCTCAATTTTCGTACAATGTAGATTTTCCTGTGTCAGTTTTGTCTCAGTTATGTGCTACTGCAAAAAGATGCCCAATTGTTTCTTAGTCCTCTAGCTTAGCTGTACTTCCACCAAGGGCCACCTTCAGAAAAATAAGGAACACATATTCAGTAACTGTCAAATTCAATATTGGCTGAACGGAACAGACAACTGCAGACACCATGTATTGACCATACTGCACCGCTACAGCTGGCCTTGGCCACCACTGGGCTAGCTTTAATCCTCAAAAGCAGTGTTGAGTATCAGCATCACATACAGTAGGCACTTAGCAAAACAAGGCACACTGCTGTTGTAAGGCTTCAACACGGAGATTTCATCTATGCACTGAGCCAGAGTGTTCTGTACGATATTGAATGGAGTTACCTAATAATAGAAGTCTAGTCAACATATGCCTGAATTTTTAACTCTTTGACCGGAGATCTCTGACGAAAATGCTGTATGGCTTCTTTTAGTCTTCTCAGGTATTTGTTTTAAACAACAGTAGAATCTGTAAAACTTTTCAACTTAGCTTGTAAAACTTACCAATACAAATGGGATAAACTTAACTGTGATATAAGCGTGAACAGTCTCACTAAAATTAGCAGTTACCTTATTTCAGCAAGAAATTAAGCTGGGACATCTATACCTTAATACCTTCCCCATTTTCTCCATCTTTTTTTTTGTTTTTACCTGTTCCTGAATTTTGATTTCTTGATAGTCTCTGCAGCAGGTAGGAGAAGAGCTAGTTCCAGAGAGACATGTGAACTTGGTTGAGTTGCAGCCCTCTTCGTTAAGACAGGCTGATGGACGACAGAATGAGTAGTACTGTTCAAAGTCAGCCTGGACGACAAACACGTGCTTGCACTTATTGCAGATATAACTCCGTTCAAACTCCAAAACTTTCACCAAACTGGTACGTATGACAGTCCCAGTAACAGACAAAAAGTGACCCACATCCCTGGTTTTAGGAATGTGCTCTCGAGTCAGCTCTGGGCAAACAGGCAAACCTGTTAAACAAAAATATGTGCAGCATAAGGCTATGTGTATAAAACATGGACATACAATGTAGTTAAACAGAAAGACTAGAAAAAATACCAGGCGTATTAACAGTAGCCATTGTTATTACTGTTTCATAAATGTGATTCAACAATCCATCTGTTGTGCCATAAATCTCATTCACTGGCCTCAGATAGTGAAAATCATCAGATGCTGAGCACTAACAGAAAACGTTGCCATTTTACTTTCCTACTCCTGTCAAGGGCTGAATAGTCATGAACAGTTTCCATTTGTGGAAACAGATCCCAAAGTTCTCAGATCTAGTTATTAATTTAAATTCTTTTTTCGCTAATGCCATTTATTCTACAACTGATTTGTCTGGATTACAATATTTTACTTATGCTACTTAATTGTGGTTCAATGTTATTCCCACAGTTAAACAAACGTAACTCCTAATCTTGTGTCAATTCTCAAGTCTAAGCAAATTTAAAATTCATAGCCTGTGAGCATTTGACCTTAAATCCACATGGCACGCCAGTAAACCTCAAGCACAAGGAAGATGGTATAAAAAGAATATAAAGGGGTTATGAACACAACCACAGCAAATTCACTTGCACATTCAAGTGAATAATGAAAGCACACTTTCCACTTTCTCTTCTTGAATTTCACCTCAATGGCCAGTTCTGAGGTGTACTGATCCTGCTCCGCTGTTCACCCACATAGCCATCATTTAGCACCACAGCAGCTGAAATCCTCAGGAAGGCTAATCTACCTTAACAGCCTACAAAGTCTTTATAAAAATAAATGGTCTCTGAAATGCACACCTGAGGACAGCACCAAAATAATGCCTCTTCAGTAGTTAGCGTATGAACTACAAGATACTAATAATTATCAATTTAAAAGAAATTACCTGCTTTCAAAATAATTTCTTAGCTTTACTTCCAAAATAGAGCTAGAAAACAGATATGTAAAATAATAAATCTGCTGGAAAATGATGTTTCTAAGGGGACCAAAACTGACTGTGCATTTAGGTCAAATCTTCTTAGTAGCTTTGGCTGCTAAAAAAAAAAAGACATCATATATTTATTTCAGTGTCTTCAAATCAAATGCTTCATTTCAGACATACTGAAACATTCTATTTTGGCCCTTTTAAGCAAAGGGTTTGATCTTTTGCTTAAAGAAAGTATTTTTAAATGTTAAGCTAATTTTAAAAGCTGAAAGAAAAAAGTAAAGTAGAAAGGAATCAAATAATCTGGAAAAGTAATAAATTGTTATGCAGAACTACAAACAATTTTTTCTGATTGGCTGTAATGAAACTGTTTACATATTCTACCAAACCTGTTGAAAATTCTTTTTCTCCCACAGGTTTGCATTTCTATTCAGCTCCGGCCAAAAAAACCAGATAAAATCCATTACTTTTCCAACTGTTCTGGCATCTTTTTTTCCCAGCTCAGTATCGGTGCAACTCAACAACCTTTGCAAAATACATCTTACACTAGAGAGAGCTGCAGCACTGTTGTCAGGATGTATGATATGATCATCTCTGTGAATACTGAAGAGACAAGAGTCTGGATGGAGGAAAAAGCACCTTCATTCTGATTATATTAGACCGCTTGACAAACTAACTATCTGCCTCTTTGAATCAGCTTCACTCTATTAGTAACAGTGTGTAAAACTCTACTATTAGAAGCAGCTCAGCCATCAGAAACAGACACAGTGGTGCTCAGGCTAAATGGTAAGGAAGGAAAAATGTTTTAATGAATTTGTTGCAAAAGGATAAGTTATACAATCAAATTCCTACAATGCTAAAATTCAGATAAAGTACTTCATCTTTTACTTTCTTCAGTGAACCCAGGGTAATCATCCATTATTAAACACTGCACGTTCTCAATTCCTGAATCCTTTGAACTCCTAGATGCCCTGTCTGTATGGGTATGAGTGTGCTAAGATTGCATTCTTATACCTATCATAGGCAAAAACTCTTGTTCCTCACTTCAGTCCAAGTCTGGCATGCAGATCCCCTTGGCGCCGTGCCAGGTAGTCACCTGCCGCTCCCACCAAGAAAAGTGCACCACCTTCTCTGCATTCCCATTTGATGTGAGAATGGGAAGTGACACTCCGAGGTGAGAATCCTGAAGGTAATCAGAACCCCGCATCCACTTAAAAGGTAACATTATCATTGGAAAATTTGGGTGGAAAAAAGCCTACAGATCATTTAGCTCATTGCTTTTTTCCTTCAGCAGCCAGCCTTTTGGTTGTACAGGACATAAACCAAACTACATGGGCAGATGTTCTTTTGATCCAGCTGGACCACACCAGGATAACCACCCCTTGTTCTTCATCAGTTTCCCTCCAGTTCAATGATGGACTGATTTGTGAGTCTGCTGCCTACTTCCATCAATGATCAGTCAGACTTGCTTTTATCAGTTATTAAAACTATGTGATCAAACATGGCTAATTTTGCCTGAAGTTGATGAAAGAATATTCAGACAAAACATCACTGTGAGAGGAATGGTCAGCTCCAGCAACAGGCTGATAATAGGAGCAGGAATGTCTTAAAGACACCACCATTCATGCAGCGACCATCTGCCCCTTGCTGTACTCCAAATACTTCCCTGTAGCTTATGAAATAATCATACTTGGAGAAAAAATAACTCTGTTTTCATACTGAAGGCCTGAATGATGCAAATGCATCCTAGAACACTAGGGGGAAAGTTTAAAATCACTCCTTCTTTTATAGGTACAGGGAAATGCTCAACATTTCAAATTTTATTACAGCACTGAGGCCATCCTTTTACATCACATACTCAGCAGTTGTGTACAAGCTCCTTAACACCTGAATAGACAGCAAGCCTTTTTCTTTTTTTTTTTTTTTTTTTCCCTACAAACCTTGAGAGAATAGCATTATGAGAGCCACAGGCTAATTATATTTCTGAGGTACGTCTTTTAATGACAATATTCTTAATGAAACTTACTTACTGGGACAAAACACAGGCCTATTCAAGAACTATGATTCTTCCAAGTTCAAGCTGCCAAAAGCCTGAATGATCATATAGCACTCCAGCATGGGGCAGGGGAGAAAAACAGAGGTCACCAGTTCCTGGATTTGCAGACTATTGCTCCAACTAGTTACAATCAGAAATGATCAGAAGGGACCGTGTCACCACTGATCCAGTTCCCTACAACAGGCAAAACAGGCTTTTTAACCCCTAAACTTGCACTCCACACCTACCACACCTCCAAGCTACTAAAAACTTCCTAATAATAAGGAACAATGGCCTAACAACTTGCAGTGAAAAAAGGACAAACCTCTCTATTAACTATCATGCCTTCCAACAGTTCATTCCATTTTTTAAAAAAATACTTTTATAAAAATTAGTTAAGCATAACATTTGACAATTTCAGATGAAGTTGTTACAAGATAAAATTTAGATTTTGCCTCTTCTAGGACATGGCTGGAACAAGACCATGAGTTAACTGACACAGCAAGAAGAAAGTCAACCTGCAAGGAAATCTAGAAACTATGTATCTTACTCTAAAACTTTTTTTTTTTCTTTAGACCCTCTGGCTAGAAGAGAAATAACACGAGAGCTGCTGCTGATTTGAGGAGTCTTTTTGCTTGGGTGTAAGTCCTGATCCAGCAACTAATGCCAACTATTGCACAATCACTGTCAGGGATGGCCACAGCTTTTTTTTCCAGGTTGGTCTACACAATTCCGTTTTCTGTTCTGTTTAATAAACACTAGCCATCTGCTACCAGTTCAAACACTAAAAATGCAAGAATTGAACCTGCTCCTTCCCATGATGCCCCAGTAGTTTGTTGCAGAGGGAAGAAATGCGGCAGTGCTGACTGGGAGATGTCTGCAGGGCGCCTGGCTGCCACCCCCACCCCGCCACTCACCTGAGACCCTGGCGTGGAGGTTCTGCTTCATGCTGAGCTGCGGGAGGGCCGTGGCAGCCTGCAGCGCTGCCAGGGCAGCCCGGCGCAGTGCGCTGTCGAAAATGGGGAGGACCTCACTGGGGAAGGCATTGAAATACTCCCCGATCTCCATGTTGGTCTCAAAGAGTGTCAAGGCGTCGACGACAACGGCATAGTGTGCCTCGCTGTCGGCCTCCCTCAGGATGCCCAGGATGTCATCCCTGTGGTGCTCCAGCACATAGGACTCAAACACCTGTCCGATGAGGTTCACCTGATCCGTGCTCAGCACCATGTTGTGTCTATGTGCAGGCAGGTGAGGTAAAGGGGTTGGTTACAGCATGAGGTTTTCCGGTACTGCACACGCCTGTCAGAAAACTTATTTTTCACTCAGGAAAGCCCATGGCAGAGCCAGGCAACGCGTAGGGCGGGGCTGGCGAGGGCGCGGCAAATGGACTTGGGCCACGGCACCAGGTTACAAGACGCCCCGGCCTGCCGGCCGCCCGGCGGGATGGCGGCCCCGCGCTCCCGCCGCCTGTCGCGGACGTCTCCCGCCAACCAACCGCCCGGCCCCGCCAGCCAATCAGCCCCGCCCCGTCTCCTGTCAGCCAGTCAGCCAGTCCCGCCCCGTCTCCTGTCAGCCAGTCAGCCAGTCCCGCCCCGCCTCCCGCCAGCCAATCAGCCCCGCCCCGTCTCCCGTCAGCCAGTCAGCCAGCCCCGCCCCACCCCGCCTCGCCTCCCGCCAGCCAGTCAGCCAGCCCCGCCCCGCCTCCCGCCAGCCAATCAGCCCCGCCCCGCCTCCCGCCAGCCAATCAGCCCCGCCCCGCCTCCCATCAGTCACTCAGTCACTGAGCCGTGTCCCGGTGCCGCGCTGCTCACGCCGCCCGGGCAGGCAGGGTGGCAGGGAGCGGGCGGGGCTTCTCTCCATCCTCCGTAAAGGCCAGAAAGTGGAAGTTTTGGCGGGGGATGAGGGGAGGCAGCAGCAGTTGGTCCCGCCTCACGCCACCCTAGGCGGCGGCAAGCGCGGAGCTCTCCGCAGCGCGGAGACGGGCCTCCCGCCGCCGCTGGCACGGCAAGTTTTGAACGCGGGCGGGCGCGGCGCTGCGCGGCGAGACGGGGGTGGCCCGGGCCGGCAACGCGGTGCCTCGGCCGCCAGCCAGCGGGGAGCTGCCCCAGGCGAGTCCTGTACCGCTTCGCTTCCGGGCAGCTGGGGCTGCGGGTGCGCTTCCAGCGCCCGCTCCGCAGGCCCCGCCGGAGCGTGTGTGCGGGGCCACCCCCGTACCCGCCGGGCGGAGGCGGGCAGCGTTCCGCGGCCGCCTCGCTCTCCCTCGGTACCTGCAGCCGGGCCGCCGCCGCAGCTCCCTCACCCGGCAGGAGAAGCCATCCCGTCCCTGCCCCCTCCGCGCCGCCCCGGGCCCGGCGGCTCCCGAGCGGGGCGGGGAGCGGCCGGGGAGCCGTCAGCCCGCGGGCTCGGGCCCGGGCGGGGGTTGAGGGTGGCGCTGCCGTCGGGCGCCTCAGCGGCGGTGTGGGGCCGCAGGGCCGCCGCGGCTGCCGGAGGGCCGCTCCTCCCAGGCGCAGCTGGGGGCGGCGGGCCCGGCTCCCTGCGGGGAGAGGGGGGCGCGCCCTGGGTGCCCGGCTGCGCTGCCTCGGGAACAGAAGATACACCGACGAGTTCTTGGTTCAAGGGTGCTGCACGCTGTTTGCCTAAATGTTACTGTGTCCCCGTGTACAACACGGGAGGATTGCAAGTGGAGGGCGGGGGTTTTCATACAGCCAGAAAATAGGGCTTGCGGGAGGCTCTAAAGCAGGGCTCCTCAAACTACGGCCCGCGGGCTGGATACGGCCCCCCAGGGTCCTCAATCCGGCCCCCGGTATTTACAGACCCCCCCGCCCCCGCCCCCCCCCCCCCCCCCCCCCCCCGCCCCGGGGTTGGGGGGGAAACCAAGCAGCCGCAGATGGCTGCCTGCCACTGCATCCGCGCGCCGGCCCCCTGGTTAAAAAGCTTGAGGACCCCAACCTAAAGCTTTCACTTTTCCCCAGATTTATAGTGTGTTGAATAGTTTTGTTTCTGTAGTTCTTTTCTCTGAGCGTGTATTGCAGCCCAGTGACATGCTTTAACTATTTGAAATATTTTCTCGTTTAAACAGTTAATTCTGTTTCAAAATTGATTTCCAGCATAAGGAGTGAAACTAGATCCCAGTTTCTCCAGCAGTACACCTGTGTCTTTCCTCTTTACAGTGTGTTTGTGCTCTTCCAACAAGCGCTGTGCCTGTGTGTGGAATTCTGCCCCATTGAGTTCAGTGTAAGCAGACTGTCTTCTAAATTACTACATCTATTTTCTCAGTATCACTGATAATGTATTTTAATATCTTTTTCATCTATCTCTTCAAGTCCTGTGATATCCCAGAGAATAACTTAATGTCCACTTAAGTGTTGAAGGATCTTAAGACTTATCTACTGAGCTTGTCGTTCTGAGGACCCCCCACTGCTGGCTTGTATTAATGATGAATTATTGATATGCAATCAGATAAAAAAATCACTGCCTATGTAAGATCTTAACCAAAAAGTATACCATACTATCACCAAGGTATCAGAACTGTGCCAATAGTTGTATTATACAAAGATATCGGAAGAAATGTACAAAATTTTGGAGTTGTTGGAGGGGAAAATCAATGCAGAAAAATATCCTTTAGATCCCTTATTTTCAAGTTATGATGTATGGTTTCAGTATGTAAAGAAACTGCCTTACCTGTCTTAATTAAACTAAGTTAATTAAACTTGAATGCCTAATGTATTTTTCCCAATAATTTTTAAATATGTGATCTTAATGAATAAGAAAGCTACAGCAGTTACTTCACAGCAGTTCACTATATTAACTCTCTTTTCATCCATGAGTTGATCGCAGGAACGTTCGGCCAGCAGAGAAGGGAAGAGTCTTGAACTGTTTGGGCAAAAATCTTGGGTGGAATGGAACTGCTGGTGCTTTAAATCGCAAATCACATTTCTCTGAATTGCTACTCCACAAGCTATTAGAAGAGGATTCCAGCATATGACTCTTGTCTGGTAAATCAGTGGGTAGAACTTCAGTTCTCTGTCCTGCATTGTTTGCAAATACAAGCTTTTTGTAGTATTTGTAGATGTTGCTTAAATTATCACCTGAAGGAAACAGTGTTTTCAATAGTCTAAGACTGCTTCAGGCAGTTATAAAGAGGAAATTTTTTAACCCCTTTATGTTTCTAGAAGCAAAAACCATTTTGCTTTATAAAGTGGTCTTATTCTAGCAAATTGAATGCATGTGGCTGTAAAAGCACTGCTGAGATCTGCACCTAATATATGAAGGTGAAAATTCAAAACTGTTCCTGGTAAAGGTTATCCTGGGTGGAGGGTCGGGCCAGCCCTCTCTCTGTGATATGCTTTCAGTGTCAGCTTCAGTCAGTTTATGGTGCTGTCTTGCAAGGTACAAAACCCGCCTGCTTTTTTCTAACAACGAGACAGCTATTTCTACACATTTGTTAGATCAGCACAGTAACTTGGCTTCTAGTATGGCAGAGCTGTAATCTTTGATTTCCTGGAGATGTCTCTGTGCTTCCTCAGACTGTGCATTTTGTAGCCTAAACTAGAGCAACAGGATGAAAAAGAATGCAGTAGCCTGCAACTGGAGCAGCTAATTACAACTACAGAGCAAGTAACTGATATTGGTGCGTAAAGGATGGAATTAAGGTAGTGGTTCCTACAAGAGTAAAACTAATGTATCATTTTATTATTATCTAATAATAACTAGTAACACTTATGTGCATAGCTGAGTAGTAAAGAAATGTTTGCTCAAAAAGAAGTCATCAAAAATATTATGCCCATTTGAAAATAAATGAGGGGCCCCTTTTGAAATTGTTGGGCAAAGCAGGACAAGAAAACGTAATCGTCTGGAACAAGTGGATGGGCACAGTGTTGGCAGTTACCGGCCTGAAAAGCTCTCTTGTCCTGGGCTCAATGCTTTCCTGGTTTTCTCTGCTTTCCACTTTGACTGGGCTCTCTTACATAAGCTGATATTACTCTGATTTCAGGTCACTTCTGATAGTGTTGTGTGGTTGTGAAGAAAAAGATGAAGGCTAATAACTCCTCTGTTTTTCAATTTTACAGAGCATTGCATGTGCCCTCAGTCAGGGAATGTCCCAGGGAAGTGTAAGCTCTGCTCGCCATTGCTGTGGTCCGGGTGGCTGGTAACATCCCGCTCAGCGTGCAGCTGGGACGCTGCTGGCAAGGCTGTGCACGTGCTGAGAAGGGCTCGTGTATCCCACAGGTTAGGTAAAGGTGTAGGCCAAGTGGTGTGAATATGGTTGGGTGTTCACCTGACCCTAAAACTTGGGCTTCAGTCTCTACCCTAAGGCATGTCAGTTGCCATCCATCACCTGGGCTGCCTGTGGTGTTTACAGCCTGAGGTGTGCTGGCTCTCCTTTGTGCCCAGCCATCACGCTGATGGTCTGTAACTGAAGTTAAACAGCTATAGTTCCAGGTAAAGACTCAGCTGCTCTCGAAACTCTTCTATCCATCTGTCAGGTTAAACATGGAAGACCTGTTAATTTCCAAGAGTACTCACTGTCATAATGAAGCCAGATTTTGGTAGTCATTATTGAATTACACTTTTATTATCTCAAGCTTGGCTCTTCCTGTTCCCTAGCAACACTGCTATCAGTGCTGCTGGCAGCAGCTTCTTTGTTGTGTTCAGCCAGCTGTTTATTGTGAACAGGCCTCTATACCATGCTTAACTGAAAATAACTGAGTTGCCTCAGTAACAGGCAATTTTATAAAC
The DNA here is from genome assembly GCF_023638135.1 of Falco biarmicus. Taxonomy (NCBI): domain Eukaryota; kingdom Metazoa; phylum Chordata; class Aves; order Falconiformes; family Falconidae; genus Falco; species Falco biarmicus. Next base: position 61,103,168 of record NC_079293.1, on the reverse strand, counting down.
TCATCCTTAGGGCTATGCAGGACTCCAGAGTGGATCAGTAGTTCACCTACGAGGTGAACGAGGTCTGTCCCACCACCTAGGAACTTGCAGTGCAATTTGTACGGTCAACAAAGCTTGAGTCATCTAATTGTGTATGTGCTTCAGAATGATAAATATTTTTCCCAATGATAAATATTAATGCAGTTCTGCAGTAAAAGAGCCCAACGTTAAGTCCCATAACAAGTTCTATTATGAACATGACGAAGGCATGACGAAGAGGAAAAGTTCTCATTCAGCTTGACTGCCTGGTTTTGTTACATGATCCCAGTACTATCCACAGGTACTTCCAATTACTGTAGCGTATCTAAAGAAATGGATGCTTATTTATGTGACCAAAATACTCTGCAAAGTAAGTTAGCTTTATAACTGCAAGCTGATTTCTGTAATTCATTGCACATGGAAATGAGTCATATTTCCGTTGAAAGATTTTGCCAGGGAATGTATACATAAGTAAAACTGATACGATGCCCAACATGCAAAAGTAGCTAAACAACAATATGACAAATTAGGGATTCGCCTTCATTACAGTAGAAGAAGGTTTAGTATTTGCCTATGACAAACAGTAACGGTACTGTATTGGACTGCATTGAACATGCCAGGAAAAAAGCACCACAGCACCTGTAAGGAAAGGAAGTTGTATCTTTCAAAGCTGATACATTTTTTGCAAACATTGCTGTAGCAAAAAATAAATCCAAGTCAAGCTAGGGTTCCTCACACACAAATTTAGGCATCTGAGGCACTTAAACTTGTTATTGCTCTACAGTTTTCATGCAATCGAGAGAGAAGTGGGCTGCTTCACCCTTGAAGGGGAGGCTGAAGATCGCTCTTTTCTTAAGTGATGTGACTCATTTCCCTTCTAAGGGACGTAAATAACAGCAAAGGAGGAAAACTAGGGGTTTAATTTTGTCAATTCAGAATTAGTGAAATTTACCTGTGGATAGCACTGGGACCATGTAACAAAATTCACATATAGCTTAAAATAAACCTTAAACAAGCAAGGGATTTCTCTGGCATCATGGTCAGGTCTGACTTCTAATATTATGAGTGAAGTTTCCTGATACTCATTACCAATTCCTTATGTCCTATAGTTTTTAAATAGAGTTCCAGAGTAAGACTAAAACTGGAAAAAAAGTGAATGGCCATTAGTCAAAAGGTAATATTGGGATTTTCTAGCTATGACTACTGGAATAGTGTATGTGTTAACAATTTACAGAAAAGAAAGGACCCCAGTTTTTTCCAGCTGCCACACCAGAAAGGCAAGTACTGCAACATCAGCTGTTGCTCAGAATCCCTCCAAGTTCAGTTACAGGAATGGAAGCATTTCCAACTCCCCAAGAGACTGCTGCTTTCAGTTTTGGAATGCAGCTCATCAAAGGAGGTCGTTTGTGGAGAGTTTTCTAATGTCAAGAAAGTTTAGGTCCAGAGACTACCTACATCAAGAGTGAAAAAATTATATTCTGCTTTAAGAATGAAAGCAAAGATTTTTGCAGCAATACATAAAACATTTAGGAAGAAAAGATGATAGTATAGCCTAAAACCAACAAAAACCCACACCCAAAATATTCTACATTCTTCAGTTTTAGCATACATATTCTTCGTCTTTAAAGTGATCAAAGATTACAAATCTAAGACATTTAATTCAAATGTGTACATGTTAAAGGGAGAACTACTCAAACCAGTTAGAAAATAAAGTTTTTTTCTTCAAAAATAACAGATCATTGGAAAAACAGAATTGAAAATTTATTTAGACTAAATTAGTATGTTAAAAATTCTATAATATTGACCCGTATAATTTATTGTCAGTACATCTCATAGGACGAATATTTTCCTTGGAGTCTCAGGTAAATAGAGTACACAGATGCTGAAGTAACTAAATAAAAATGCAGATGAGAGATGTCAATCTGATAAAGCTTTTTCTACATTGGCACCGATTGCAGCTTGGTTTTTACACATTTGGGGGTGGTTTCCCCCCAAAGTATACCTGCTGGGTACAACTCCTACTGCGGAGAAAGCGCCATGCAGTTCTGGGGACGCAGTTGTTCCTTGTGCTGTGAGATGGTATCAGATGGGTCAGCTAGAGCATGTTTCTGCTCACCTGGAAAATTCACTGGCATTCGAACTCTTCTCACAGAAGTAAATGGAGCAATCTAGACTGAAGGGCCGAATCTGGCCTTAAGACTGGTTATTATGATGACATACTGATGAGATGCAGGATTCTTCTGCATTTTGTCCCTGTTATCCAGTATAGCCTGTTACCTCCTCCTTCCATAGGAAAACATAGTAAGGATTGAAACATTACATTCTTTATTGTTTGCTCTTCGACCTTTTATTGTTCTTTCTGAATAAAACTAAAGGGTTGGGGGAATTAGTTACACTAAGTGCTGATAATGAGATCTAATGTGTCAAGAGTGCAGAGAGCCGTAAGATTTTTGTAGTTGTAAATTTGTAAATAATACTATGCAACTTCACGCTAATTCTGTACCTTCTCACTCAGAGTTGTCTGTTGAGCTAGGAAAGACTGCACATGTGTGAGCAGAGACGTTGCAGAACTCTTTGCACAACTGGACTCTAGCTTTTTCCAGAATAGCAGATACTGCAAAGATCAGGAACACAATGGCATTGTGATAATGCTAGTTTGTCTATTAATCCCAAATGCCAGATACTAACTTTTTTAAGGAATATGTCTTACAGAGTACTCAGTGCCATTTGGTAGAAAATAGTTTTTTTCCTAGTTTGTTCTGGTTGGTTTTGGGCTTTTTTTTGTATGGCTGTTTTTTGTTTTTAAGAGACTGATTTAGTAGTGGAATAGCTGTTCACTGTGGCAGACCTGGTAACCGAGTGCTTCTTAACTTCCTTCTCCCTTCTAAAAGACAAATGTCTACTAGCAAAAAACCAATGGACACACCTTTTACTGAAAAGGCAAAGTAAATGCAGATATTATGCTCTTTGGATTACTGTTTAGTTATTCCATATGTAAAAATGTACAACGGAAGCAGAGGATGGGAGAAAAAGGCTGAGCCCTTGCAAAGCATGCAAGAAAAAATACGCAACACTCACTTTAGAACATGATAACAAAATGAGCTAGTGTATTTTATTTTGGGTAACAGCCAAGAAATCTGACATTTTGCCCAATATGGCTTTCTTCTAAAATTAAAAAGTTGCATATACCTACAGTTGAGTCCACCAGCTACAGAAAATCTGCTGTGTACATCTTTAATCCATGGCAGCATCACAAGAATACAGCTTTCAGTGGAGTTTTCAAGCTGAATTATAAGATAGAAGTTTTAAAATGTTCATTTAGAAGATTTTGTATTGTTCATATGAAAACATACAAATTTTTCATTTATACATATGCTACATATAAAACTTGTAATTAGCAAGTATATTCATCTGGGTATTTACCTTTGTGCATATAGCGAAAAAAGGATGTAGTTAGGGCTTCAGATGAAATATTAAAGTTCAGGACCTTTGTATATGCTAACTAAAACCTTATTCAAATAACTCTTTAACATTTTTTTCCTGCTTTTAAAAGATAAGAGATTCAGCTTAAAAATACATTCATAAAACAAAGAGACAATTTTCTCCCTGAGACTACCGGTGTGAGTTACTTTGTGGTAATCTTTGAATGAAAAAATATAAAAAGGACAACAAGCTCTAGTTTTCTATATGCTGCAGCAAACTTCTCGAGCAACACTGGCATCAGAAAAGGTGTAGATGGAGAATTATGCTCACTGGCTGAAAAAACATTCTCAGGTATCGCTTTCAGAAGAAGAAAAAAATGTTAATGTAGACAAGGGAAGGTAATTAAGTTTTAATGAATGATCTGTATCTGTAGTATGTATAAATGGGAAAAAGTTGGGTGGTTGATGGTGTTTTTTTTCATTTCAGACATGAATTTTATCCAAAGCAGGACTATATGCTCAAAATGTAGATTATTGATTTATGTAGAGGTACTTGGTATAGTGTTCTAAATGTTTTGAACATTTGTTTTTGTTAATATTCATAAAAGAAATACATAACTTGTGGGAACAGTTTCTGCTTAAATCCCTTGATAAAATATTTGATTATAACTAGATGGCAAAGTCTCATGAGGAACAAGTAAGGAGTCAACCCCCCTCCCCAGTGAACAGCTCCTCATTTGTGGCTTTTTTCATCCTCTTGTCAAAAATCACTCTGCTCTGAAGGCTGGCAGCTACACCGGTTTTGATTGACTTCACCTTCTTCCTTTTAATTGTTAGAAAGAAAAGTTTTTAAACTACAAAGTAACATAAATAGAACTGGGATGCATTAAACATATCCTGGCCAAATTGGAGAGAAAGTGAAATATATATACTTTTTCTTTCTACAGTTTAAATTTTATTTATAGTAACCATGCAATTACGTTATTTTTGGAGGAGAAGCCTTATCTGAAATCAAAGAAAACACATTTATAGGAAAAAGGGGGAAAGCATTATGTTTGTTCTACCAAAATTTATTATGTAGTAATTACAAAGTTTAAAGATTCTTCCATTTTAAATAAAAATAATAATTATAATTACACACATTATATTAGTACCATGTCAAGTGATTCCAACAAATATAACATGAAATACAGTGCAGTTTCAAATCAGAGAGACAAATACTTTCTCATTCACAGTGTTTGACAAATTACAGGAAAGCTTGTTCACATGAGGGTTTACTTAAGGTCATGCTCCTATAAACAGTCCACATCACGCTGTGCCACAAAGACAAATCATCTCTCAGAACGTGAAGTATCGGGCAAACCATTCCTGGCGTTGTGGATCTGGTGAAGCCACTGGTGAAGCATCAGTCTGAGGAGGGCTAAATTCACAGAAAGAAAAAAAACACAACACAATTATCCCACAACTACACAAGAATGTGAGGAGGAAAAAAATTGCAGGGAATATTCAGTAAAGAACACACTGTTTTCTATGGACCAATTATTAGTGTAACTCAGGACATGATTTAATGTCTCCCTATAGAATCTGTGATCATCCACTCCATTGGAGAGCATCAGCAGCATGGACAAGTCAGTTCAGAAGCCACATTACAGGGTGGGCAAATAATATTTTGGAAAAGTTACTATAAAATTTCATAAACAGCTGTAGGTTTTCAGGAAGAATAAAAAGTTTTCTTGGAAAAGCGTGACTGTAGAAGGTCCTCTTTTAGCATCCTTTTCCTGTGGTAAAGTTAATTTTCAAAAATATGATGCCAGCATCATATTTGTAGACATGTGCTCACAAAGACTGGTTGGCAACTGAACAAAAATACACACTATTTTAATGACACCGATCACAAATATCACTTGCATTGTTGTTCATGCACACATTTAAAATATGCTAATATACTAGAAATAAAGAAACTGCTGCACTGCAAATAAGATTTGGTTCCCCCTTGAACACATAACATTCTCACAAAATGAGCAAGAGAGAATAATTTAAACTTATTTACACAATTAAGTCCCTTTATCAATTAAATTCAGTAATAAAATAATCCCTACTGTATTACCGCATAATACAGAGCACAAAACAATTTGGAATGGAAACTCCAGCATCACAGTTCATGAGTTCATGCACATGCGTGTTATAGGTATCTGAGCACACTCATGCACATCACATGCACAGGAAAAAAAAAAGCAAGATTACTTTTTTTAAAAAAGATTATTTTCTTGAAATAGATTGTTTTCCCTTATCTATTTTAGATTCTGTTATTTGTTTCCTTTTATAATTAGTAGTTGCTAGATACACGGTCTTTTGCATTAAGCTGAAAGAACGTAAACAACCAACTGTGGAACTGGTAATTATACATTGCTTTAAGTTGCCAACTTAGAAGTAAGAGATCAACACCTACTAAATACAGAGTACAGCAGCACTTCAGTGCATTTAATACGTAGGTGTAGAAAGCAAAAGATTAAAATCCTGCCTCTAAAATGCAATGGCATTGAAGTTATTCAATTCACTATATTATTTTGTGAAGTACTTGAGACTTCAGTGCTGGTTTTGATTACTGGAAGCTCAGCATTAAGGATCCAAGCATGCACATTTCCTGTTGCTGTAGTAAGGTTACTCCTATGAAACGATCTGATACAGGTGAGGAAAGGGGAAACACAAAACGTTCACGTAGCACAGAGAATAGTTTTCTTACATAAAAACCATTATCACATAATACTGAATAAAAGAAATTCTGTGCTAGTATCAATTCCTAAATGACAATCAGTAAATAACACAAACATTTTAAACAATTGTTCATATATGTAAACAATTGGAAGCACATGAATTCTGTTAAAGTATCTAAAGAGGTTTTGAAAGTTCAAGACACGAAGAAGTGAGAGAATACTTCACATTTCAACAAGGTCTACAATAAAAAGGAATACTATAAAGAGGTTACAAATATAATGTAAAAATTAAGAATGGCACAAGAGTACTTGTACCTGTGAAAGGTTCATAAAGCAAGTGGGATTCAGCTCAGTAGGAATGCAAAATTTTCCTGAGTTAAGAGAAAAAAAAAAAAAAAAAGATTGGTGAGGCAGTGCTCACCTCAAAAACGTCTTGGGCTCTTTGGGTGGCACTGGCTGTGGTAGTGGTTTGCTGCTGTTGAACTCAATATCGTGGATGGGTGAGTTAGGAATGGGGTCCAGGCGGTTGGGATGTCCATTGCCCACCACTCCGCTAGATTCCAGAGCACTTAGATTGGGGACACTCACAAACCTGTTTGTGGATTTATCGTTCTTCTTCTTTTGCTGCATTAAAAATAACAAATGTAAGGAAGGCTTCTTGCACCAGGACAGATGAGGACATTTGCAAATTTAAAAGTTTTATTGATGGCTGGTTTGGGTGGGTTTTTTTGAAGGAGAGCAACTGGGACATTTTTTACTATTGTAGTTTTATTATTTGCTTTGACCAGACCTGAACACCACAAATTTTCACAGAAAAATCAAATTTCTGATCAAGATGATTATGTTAATAAGACTTAGTTCAATAATCAATGAGTATATTATGAGAACTTCCAATACAGCATTTTGCTCTGTTTAAGACATTGGAGGTAGGAAATTTTCCACAAAACTGTCATTTAGACTGTTAAACCTTTCATGTTTGCTTAAATCTTTTTTTGATATCACTGAATGTCAAATGTAATTACAGCAAATTTCAATGATGAAAAAGTATCTCTCCAATAGGTTTCACCCCCTCACCGAGGCACATTTTGGTAACTGGAACATGCAACCCAGAAAAGCAGCTACATTTCTTTTAAAGCAATTACAGCCTCATAGTTAGTAAGCATTATAGCAGTACTGCTAAGGATGAAAAGATTATTGTGTAGGAGTTCAGTTTCTTTCATAAGGAAAGGCCAAGCTTTTAATGCTAATACAGCTACTGTTTCTAGACACCAGAGGGCACAACGGAACATTTTTCTTAGATAATCTCTATACTCCTACTGATAGTATTTCAAGGCACTCAAAAGTACTGAATAATTTTATTTTTATATCAGTATTATGCTCTCCATAACACATAACACAAAGAAATCTGTACTTATTCTCTCTGCTTTCCTAGATACTTTAATGTAGAAGGATGCTTCAAATAATTTTACAGCTTTTAAAAAGTAGTTGTGAGCCAGGATGCCAATGTGTATTTTCTGATTTCTATCAAATATTCCATGTTCAAAATAAAACATTAATATCTTAAAAGCCTTATTTCAAAAAACAGGATTTTAAAATTTCTGGATTAATTTATTCCCGTGAATTATGTATTATTTGAATATATAATAAATACTTTGATTCAATTACACACATGCAACCCTAACAAAGCAGCTAGGAGAAAAACCCTTTAAGGTCTTGGGAACTACACAAATTTGAACTAAATAAGGTGAAAGACAAGTGGATTCTCATGTTGTTTCTATATATTTTCCCGCAGAATTCCACTTGAAACACAAGAGCTGCTCTATTCAAGGGTGGGCATGAGTTAAAACCGAGACAGACAAGAGTCCTGTTGTTTATTTGGACTCTTCTGTTTAGCTCCCTGCTAGCTTTGATTCCAGTGCCTGACCTCTCTAGGGTAGGGCGATGCAAATGCTACTAGTTGTAGCCCCACTGGTGGATGTGTTTGTCAAAATACAATCAAAACCCCTCAAAAATTTAACAGAAAACTATAATAGGAAAAAGTATCTTTTAAGCATCACAATGAAAGATCATTAGCAAAGGATTAAACTAAGGTTGTCCCATACACTTTACTACTTCTGTAGTAGCTGAAGAAGTAAGAAATAACATTAGGGTAGGAAAAATAGTTTGGTCAAAGTAATCAGCTGTATGTAAAATACCACTGCAAGGTAATAAACACTGTAATTAAAATGGTGTGTTAAACACCCTGTAGTTAAATCATAGTTTCATAGGTGGCTCATTTCTGGAAAATGTATATTATCCACATAAGTGCTTAGAAGAATACTACAATTTATATCTTCTTGTCTATAAAACAATCTATACTTCTGAAGCAGTCAAATCTGGAGAGACAAAATTTTGTGTATCGTTTCCATGAAATTCATGCAAAGTATTAAGAAACTTCAGATGTAACAATGTAATACTAAACAGATCCATTGCATAAATTACGAGAAGCTGTAATACATACTGCAATGGCTGTAATTTTGCATTAATATGCAAAGCCTCTAGTAACTCATAAATTCTGTCTTTTTATTACAAAAAAAAAAAAAAAAAAAAGGAGAATGAGATTTTCAGTTTCTTTACAATTCATTCTCCAATAACACTGTACGTGCTTTGACAAAATAAAGTAACATAGCCCACAACTCATGACATGAGAGATCAAAATGTTCTGGCATACAAGACAGTTTAAAAAGTCTAAACAGTTTTAAGTGATAGATGCATATTATAAAAATATATGAATTATCACTATGGAAATCTGATGTTGAAGGACTTTTCCCAAACATTTCAGATTTCACACGAAACACAAGCTATATACACTCGATGGTTACATTTCACATCTTTATAAACAAGTTGTTCAGACAAGCTTCCAAAATTTTCAAACAACTTTTGTCACATAAAACCCAAGCATTCAAATTGTGTCTGGCAGTCCCAGTATTGTCTCTACTGGGCCTGAACTAAGTTCTTTTATGCAGTTATGCATAACATTTAGGCATCTTTTATATGATAAGCTTGTGAGAGCTGCCTGGGCTCCTGAAAAACAGCAGAATGTTGACAATTTGTAGCAGAGTTTGTGCAGAAGTGGGAAATATGCTAATCTGATGTGGAACTACAGTAAGGTTTAGCTAAAAACACAGCCTGATCTCAAATAATGGAGCCAGACCTCCTCGTAAACAACGGAGCCTGAACCTTGATCACTGAAGCTCTCGGGCATCTGAGCTGCTCAGGTTGTGCCCCTTGGGTTACCCTTTGCTTCAGAACCTTCCTGAGTTCTGCCTCTACAGCTGGGACAAATCTCTTCCCTTTCCATGCAGATGAAATAACCTATGGCTTATCACAAGGAGGAAGCAAATGCCAGAGGACTCAGTCTTACACCTGAAGTGGTGAAAAGAAATGGAATTAAGGTACCCTACTGCAGTCTACTCATGTTCCTCGTGAAGAATGCTGCTTCCTTATGAAGTGACAGGGAGGCTACTACGCCTGCTTGTACAGTAGCTGCTGTACACTGGCTGCTATTCAGCCAGATGGAGAGATCTGGAAAAGGCTGCTGCTGAAGTATTTTCACTCGTATAGGTGGTGACAATGACTTAGAAGGCCAGAGACTGACTTCTGCCTCCTGCTCCCCCAGTCTGTACCTGGTTTGTCACTCCACTTCTCCAGTATTACTGTCTGCCTCCATTCAGACTCATTCCATACCTTTCTCATACTCCTCCTCTTCCCCTTTTTACCCTTATTCCCTTCCTTGAGTGTCCCCTCTTCCTCTATCTTTCTAATGCTCTTCCATCCTGGGCACCACCTGAAAAACGAAATTACCTTTGCACTTTCCAAAATAACCAAGAAAAATTATGAAACTAAAACTGGTTACAGGTGTCACTGTTCCCTATCATGTGCTACAGTCCTGCCCTCTGTGGGAAGGAACTGTGTTTTATGTCATACATGTCTAGCAAACTACAGCAACAGTATCATACGGTGGATCTCTCAACAACACAAAGGAAACAAATGTACACAAAAATAAGCAGGGACAAATGGAAAACTATGTTTCTTGTTTCAAATGTGTCTTTTTAGAGTGATATATGTGTACATACAGACGCACACACACACACATTTCTTCTTTTTACTATATCCTAAGTTTAGATTTCCTTCACTTTAGCAATGAAGTCCATGGAACATACCTTCACCAATGGATTAATAACACCAACATTAGGGCTTGCATTAAACATTTTGTTGTAGTTAGTCTCCCTGTTAACTAGCTCCAGCTGATAGAACTTTTTGTCCTCCTAAAAAGAAGAACAAATAGAAACCTCTTTTTATGCATTTTCGATCAGTTAGTGGCCAAATCTGCCTATAAAATGATGTCAAATAAATTTATATTTAAGTTTTAAAAGAAACTGGTAAATTCTTAAAGTTGCATTTAATATTTAATGTTGTATATATTATTATATATAATACGTTAAATCATTTCTATTTATGCAGTTTTATTGCAGTTTTATGCTTCTGAGAGTGAGCGTAGCCCTAATGGATTATGCACTGGGAAAGACTCAGTATGGTTAACCTCTGATCTCTGATTAATTTGAATTTCCTCATTCCTTCTTGCTTCTGAATCAGGATCTAATCAAGACTAATCTGAGTCAGAGTATTGTGCTCTGAATTTGGGAAGCTCAGTGGATCAGGAAATTGGTCTTAGAAACCTTATAGAAGACATTGTGCCTTACACAGCTGGCTTATTCCAGGGCTGGAGAAAGGAGACATTTGATCAAGGTCATCATAAAATATTTTTTGTAATAATGCATTATGCTTGATTGTACAAAACTCTCTGTATCTAATTAGTTTTACTATTAGGAATCATTGGAACCACAGGAATAATGTGTTAAAGAATATGAATAACATGCTAGCAGGACTGGTTCTTTACATACACTTCAAACACTTTGAATTAGATTAACTTTTGTATCTGTCAAGATATTAAACCAAAAGAGCATAAAAGTCTTACAATCAGTTTCTTTATGAGTTGGTCCCGCTCTGCAATTAGGTCTTTCAGTTCTGAAATAAGTTGCAAGTCTTCTGGTCTTGATTCTCTGTTTTTATATTTTTCTTCCATTTCTTCTAAACTTTATAGGAAAGAAGAATATCCCCTTTAGCCTGATCCAGTATTAAGTGATGACTGAATAGTCACATATTTGATTAACACAAAAGAGAGCTCAGGGAGTAAAAATAGAAGATTGCTTTCTTATCACCTTGAAGTGAATTATTTCTATGTTATTATTCAGCTTTAGCCAGTTAAAAAAAATTCAACAACAACCATAACCTTTGCTCCAGTAAGTAATAATCTGGGCAAAATTCTAAAAACTTGACATCCTTCTTGTGCATGCAGTACTAGGTGTTTGAAAAAAGGCCTCTTGGAAGTCAGACTGAAAATAAGGCATTCAAAACCATAGCATGGACAAGGAGAATTACAGAAGACAGCTAAGATTGATTCTTACACAAAATATAGGGACTACATTGCATTATATTTACTATCAATGTTAAATTTTAAAAGTTGGCCGTTCACTTTCTTGATGAGCAAAACAGTATGATTTTTCTTTTTATAGATGACTACTCTGAATAAAGATGCATGCTTGTGATACTGGAGAAACTGGATAGACAGACAAGGCTGGCACCATCTTCCTCAGTTCAGGTGGAACATACTGGAACAAAGATATCCAAAACATTGAAGACTAATAGGTAACTAATTCCTCTCCACAAAAGCAACTTAGTACCATTAGAGGTGAAATAAAGGAATGAGCTGCAAAAGAAGAGCAATAACACTTGGATATTAGGTTATCTGATTAAGAGAAATGTAACAATTAATAAACTTTGAAAAAAAATAGGAGGAAATTTGAAATGCCTGGTGGGAAAGCATTAAAGGAGAGAAGTGAAATAAGCCAACTGAGGCAAGAATTATACAAGGAACTGCATAAATAGCCTTGTTTCTTCTTAAATAACAAGTTTTGAAGACAGAGCTCTTTCAAATAACTGTCTCTTTGCAACATAAATATAATGCTCACGATATTAAATGTTGTTCCAAAGGAAACTACTACTACTACTTGTCTCACATATTTAGCCCTCGTGTAGGTTCGTGAATGGAGTTTCAGAACAGATTCAGGAAATTTAATAAATGTAATGAAAAAAAGAAATGAAAAAAAAACCCCAAACCCAAATGAACCCTGAGAAAAATCTATGGATTTAAGGTGTCTAAGTCAGCTCAAACTTAATTCCACAAGACACCTGGAAGTAGACAAAAGTTCTCACTTTAGGTAACTATTTTTCCTTGAGAAGCAGCTATGGGATTTTTACTTTGAGTTGCATCTGAAAAAACAGTTCATATTAAATTATATTTATAACCTTCAAATAACCTGTGCCTGATCTGAGATTATATAATGTATTTACATAAAACATGAACATGAACAACACGACTGTTTTTATTTGCAGAAAAGGCCTTTGACTCAGCAGAACAGAAATATGCTCAGATGGCTTAATTTTTGTGTATACATTTTATGCTGGGTTAAGCTATTGTATACAGATCCCCAGAGTACAGTACATAATTACGCACAGCTGTCATTTTATTTTCAGATATTTCAGAGAACTGGTTTTTTTTCTATTTCAAAGAGATAATATATAATTTAAAGACTCTAGTTGTAGAGCCTAATTAATGATATCCACTTTCAATTACTGTAAGATAGATTCTCCATTTCATAAATGTTCACAAGGCCATGCTTTAGGTGAGGCTGAACCTGAAAACAGCTACTTAAGAAATAGCTGCATAAACCTCTTTGGTTTGTTTCATTATTATTATTTTTTTACATAGTTCCCTCTTTTGACAGCTCCTTGCTTCTGTGTAAGCAGAGATGGGTAACGCATGGAAAGCCAGGTCGGGGCACCCTGGGCAATGCGTGCTCTCTTTAGGCCAGTGGCTGCTTCCTCACAGCTCTAAGTTGAACAAGAACCAGGAGCAGAGAACCAACTAAATTCAGAAAAATTCAGGACACTGAAAAACAAACAACTGCATGGGAGAAAAAGTTTGGGTAAACAGGTTCAAAACCTATTTCTGGTGGCTGCTCATAGGCATGTTTCTCGTACAAGATAAATGCAGTACAGAGGAGGTAGTTTACACCTGATTTAATGAATGGCCAAGAGTGTGCATGTAGACAATTACAAGGGAGTGAGAATTAGAATTTTATACCCATCTTACCTGAAGACAATTTCTGAGTGCTTATTATCAAGGAAGAATTAGATGCATTTGGGCTTTATCATCCATTTTTAATTGATATTTGCTTTAAAAAGTTTTCTATCATATAGATAGAACCAATTATTTTCTGTGCTGCAAAACCAAATCCCTCAGGGACAACTTTGTGTCAGGAAGTCCTCAATGTGCTATGAAATCTCAGCCAGAAACCCTGACCAAATGGGTTACATCACACACAGAGATAGAGAATGATGTGGAAGATGGGAAAACACTGGCTAGATAGATGACACTGCTACACCACTTCTGCCCAGGGGTGGTCTAACCCCAGGTGGCATTTTGACTCAGAGAGACTCTAAGTATTCTGTTATCATAATGCTCATATAACCCATTTCAGACACTAATCTTCCTTATGTTAGCAAACGTGAAATTGTTTGTGTTGCTCATGTGCTATAATCGGACTTCTTAACAGCAAATATTGTACCATTTATAAACTTGTTGAAGAACCTGTTGTGTTCTCAGGAAAGATGTAGTAAACTTTGAAAAAAACCATTGGAAATAGTTTTCTCTAATTTTCTAAGAACTGCACAGATTTAATCTTTCCTAATTGAAATTTTTCCATCTCAAATCCCTAACAATTTATTTCACTATATTCCCCTAAAGCTTACAGAACTGTGTTGCCTAAAGAATGCAAGATTAGGCCCCATACGTGATAGAGGTTTCTGTACATCTGCATGTCTGCAATATCTGCAGCAACTTATGGACACCAGAATAAACTATTCACTCAAACGCAGCTACATACAATTTTTTTTAATGCAACAAAACTTACGAAATTTGTAAAGCTGAATTAATTTCCTTGAGCAGCTCTTGGGTCTTATTAAAATCTGCCAGCATGCTTTGTTTCTCTCTGATGTGATCTGCTGTCAAGACATCCAGCTCTTTTTCATGTTTCTTGCTTAAATCTTGCTCATGCATCCTGTTTAATTTATTTTTTGTTAAAAAAAAGAGTTATTCTAAAATCAGACTCATTTGTTCGTCATGATTTTCTGCCATGCTTCTATAGGCTTTTACACAACATCAGACAACACAGAAGGAATTACTAATTCATCAAAACCCACTGTCCTCCAATCTTCTAGCTTATTTCAGGGAAAATCGATCTCCTTTAATGCTTTGTAAAATAAAAAAAACACATAATGAATTAAAAAAACCCAACAAACAAAAACCAACACTTGAGTGGACTGTTACTAAAATATGCCAAAATGTATTTCTGAAATGCAGCTTAACTATATGGTAATATTCACTAACTTTACTAGTAACGGTCATAGCTTTTTCTAAAGATGACTACATGATATATAACATCACTTGATTAAGAGGATAAATTAAAAGCTACAAATGGTAAAATTTCTTATGTAAACCAATAAGTGAAACAATCCACATTTGAGCTTAGAGTGGAAAAATTCATACCTGATCTGTTGGTTGGATTCACTGCGTATCCTAAGAACTTCTTTCCCTTTAAACTCTAATTCCTTGGTCAATGCACTTATATTTTCATGAAGATGCAGAATCTCTTTGTCCAGTTCAGCTATATGATGGTCTCGGTGTCTCAGTTCATCTTGCAGATCTGATATTCGGCATAAAAATTCTTTCTCCTATAATATAAGTAGCAACACCAAAAAATATTTAAAACAGACTTGTATCTCAGAAGCACAATACTTGCTTTTGAAAGATAACAGCTAAGCAAATTTTTCCATTCAATAGATAATATTTTCAGGTTTTGATACTGAAAAATTATAATTAAAACTGAGGGGTTTTTGCTGTATACAAGTAAAGAAGGGTTTTTTTGCTGTATACAAGTAAAGAAGAAATCAAAACTATATAACAAACAATTTCCATTTGTGAGAAAAAATTAAAAAAAAAGAAAACTTAAAGTTTGTGTAGCTCATCATATTTTCCTTTTGCCCACACATACAACAACAACCCAGACACTGCTAAGAACCAGGAGCTGGGTATTTAGCACTTTCTACCTCTTTAACATATGATATAGAGAAACATTTTCCCCTTTATAACCCCACACAACTGGAAAAAATTGCTCAAGTTGTATGCCCTGCACCAATGAACACCGTGATTCAGAAGTCTTTCTACCTTACATTTATAGAAGGGTCGTAAATATCTCACAGCAGAACACATGCTAAATAGTTTATATAATATTTATATTGTGTCCAGTAAATCAGTAGAAGTCATCCTTTTTACGTAAGAAATTCCAATGAAATTAACATCTGGGAAACTCATCTGGAACCCATCCCAATGGTTTTGATAATGATTCTCCTCAGTTTAGAAGATGTCTGTAACAAAATCAACCTTTTTCAGAGTTTTCCATTTCTATCTATTCCACTTCTTACAGTTTAACAATAATTAATGAGCCTACAGTTTGCACAGCTAGAAAATCAGCAGATATTTCTAAGTAGTTTTATGTATAATTGTGTTTTGTTTCTTCATGCATCCAGAAAATACAAATATATCCTGTATGCAAAATTTTATAGGGCACCTTTAAGAATACTTTTAAAAATTATTATCTGCCTCTCTATAGAAAGACTATATCAAAGTTGCAAGAAAAAGTAGTGGAAAATTTAGACCCAGATATTTAAGTATTTCAAAAAGTAACAAATATAATCATCCTGCTCAGAACTCTCTGCATCTAGTTTCAGCCCTAATCCTTTGAACTGATGAGCATTCTCATCACACAGGGAAACACAATTAATTGCTTTGCCTTCAGTGCAATTAAGGTTTGTGCTTAGATCATTACACTGGGGCCAAAAGTACATGGCATTTGGGTGGATCAAACACTTGCTCTTGTAATTTAAAGGGTTTTTTTCTGACATCTTTAGGTGTCTCACTCTAGGCTTAACACAGGACTGAAACGATATCCTCCTAAATCCTGCTTTCATTCACTGCTGACAGCACCACATTCTTGCCTCTAGTGCTCAGACTTTTAAACCAGCAAGGAACAGAAAAATAAGGGCTCATCTTTGACTTTCTCTGTTTTTGTGTAAAGGCTATATGCAACTAAACCTTTTTCCTCTGTTGATACATTTCTAAAACCACCCCATATCCTTGGTGCTGGACTATCGGTATATCAATCCTGAAAAGCCTACTGTATAGGTGAATAAGGAAGCAATTGTCTGGTCATCTTATTTCCAGGAATCTGGCTTCCCTTCAGTAGAGATTAAGCTTTGAATTTTTCATTACTACTGAAAAAACCTGATTTGGTATAAAGTGAAAAATGAAAGCTAAAAGTGAACGGATCAGTTTGCTGCTGAAAGCAAAGGTAGTCCATACTGGCTTTGGGATCTGGGGGGATTGTTTATATTGGTTTTGGTTGGGTTTGTTTGTTTGTTTGTTTTGGGTTTTTTTTGTTTTGTTTTGTTTGGGTGCAATTTTTAAGAAATAGTTGCAAGCTGTTATGTCATCTTCTTTGATTTCTTTAGATGCTAATTTATTTTTTCTTATTTGGCTCCTGGAATAAAAAGATATGAAGCTACCTCTCAAGTTTGAAGCAATCATTTGGTTTTAAGCAACCATGTCTTAGCCATATGACTTAGGCTTCAGCCAGAAACAGCTTTTTCCTTGTTAAGTCCTGCTGGCAGCTGAGGACCAGTAGAATTTTGAGAGAACTGGCACTTTCCTGCCATGGCAAGCCAGCGTGCTCCCAGGTAGCTACACAATTCTGAGCAGAAACTGCCTTGATACGGGAGACTTTACTAGGCTGCAAACCAAGTTTATTGACAGAAGAAAAAGCTGAGCAAGGAAGTCTAGGTAAACTGGTAGGGATGCACTGTCTGCTAGTGCTGGCTGACTCTGGAGGATTACATGTTTGTGCCCAACAGTTCTTGCCCCCAACTAAGAGAAAATGAATACTAATTATGCAATTTTACCGTCAGTTGCCAACAATGCCTCCTACCTGTCGCCTGCCGACTTCTATGCTTCTTTCAAGCTCCATTTTGGCAGCTACCAGTTCTTGTTGATGGTTGTGCCTTAGCTGGTCAATTGCTGCTGCATGTTGATGATTTAACTCCGAGCGCAAGGAAGCTAGTTACCATGAACAAAAAGAAAAGTTAATTTTGCAAATGTTCACGTTAATTAATGGTAACAGTCCAGTTCCTGTCAGGTATTGCTGCTGACCCAACACACACTATTTACATCAGCTAAGCAACTGTCCTGTCATTCTATTCCTGTTACTTTCTAAAACATTCTCCATCATGAACCTTAGTTGCTTACTACTTCCAAAAAAACCTGAAGAGTAAGATTTTTCAAAAGTGAAGAGTTTGGGCTTACCTGTTAACATTTATACAGCTTTTAAGAGGAACAATTAGGTCAACTCTGTGACTCTGAGATACACTACACTGTTTTAATGCACAGACACATGTACATGCATCTATATGCATGTATATTAGCAGAAATAGAAATAATGTTTTTGAACCCACTTGCAAATTTGAAAATAGCATACCTAACATAGCTTTTCCTTCATCCTCCAGCTCGAATCGCAGAGTCTGAAGTTCCTGTTCCATCTCCAATTTGAAACCTTCCATGGCTTGTTTATGTGTTTCTTTCAGCGCCTGAAGTTCTTCAGAGTGCTTCTGTTGTAAACGTTCTTCTAATTCCTATGAAATTAAAATTGTCAAAATTTATTCTACATCACAGCAGGGAATTTATAAAATGTTAAATAATAAAAACCTGGCAACAAAAAGCAGGCATTGGCATACTCTAGAGATCATTAACAATGCACTAATATTGCGCTTTTTTTTTTTCCCCATGGTGTTATCCTACTGCTATATTTTTTCTTTTCAGTGGCTGATGGCTATCAAGATTACCTGTACACAAAAACCCTGTTCTGCTCACAGTTTGAAAAGTTAAAAAAACCCAAACATCTATGGATGTATTTACCATAGCAAGCAATGTAATAAGGTGTAGATCCATAGATGGGTCTAGCATGCACACAATACACATTTGGGATTTTTTGCTCCCCATTGACACTCATGTTTATTCCCTATTGAGGTGTATGAAGCATAAAGTTCCTGTTGCACATCTAGTTTAATTTTGAAGAAAAGGAATCCACCTTGTGCGCTCCAAGACCAGTCTATGATGTGAACCAAAGTACATTAAGTGGGGACAAAGGGAAAATTGATTGCAAAGTACACTCTAGGTCTGAACTTCAAAAAAAAATTAAGACACACACTCTATTAACTACCATGCACTTCAAAAATTTCAATTTTAGAGCTGGTTTAGTCAAGGTTTTTAAAAAAATATCGAGTGTCACATTGCTCTGGACATGAAAATTATCTTGCAAGTTACAGAACATAGTTTATAAAACTTTTAACACAATAAAAATATAAAATACTTTACAAAAGGAGTCCATTGACAGGAAATATCAGAAAACACATGCAAAATTAGGTTAACTATAATGGGAAATACAGAGAAACTTATTCCAAATCAAAACTATCCATAATGTTATGGATAACAATGTCAAACTACTGTAAGGAAACACATGTGTTGATAATTTTACATAAATGTACACCTATATGTAGGCATATACTGGTAGAGTATAAAGCAAGACATGAAACAACACCAGTATTGGAGATTATTTCCAATGTGTCTTGATCAGATTTAACTGGATAAAAATGTTACTGTAAGCCACCAGCTAGAAAGGAAATTTAGTAGTTATGCAGATACTGTTTTTTTACTGATTCCAACTGGCTAAAAATGGCAACTTTCTCTAAATATTTTGGAATAACAACATGAATATTCTATTCAATATGAACATGCCTTTTGTTCTTGCTCTTTTGTTTCTTCCATGTTTTGAAAGGCAAGGATATGGGCTTCCTGAAGTGACTTATGCCTTTGCTGATGCTCCTCTTCTAATTCCTGGATCTCCTGAGTCAGCCTCTGACGCTCCTGACTGAACTGGGCTTGTAGCTGTTGCAAAGAGCTCTGTGACTGGGAAAGCTGCATCTCCAGATTCTGCTTCAGTAAAGAGATCTAACCCACAACAGAAGAGCAAATATCCATTAGTCATTAATAATAACATGAGCTCTGAAAAAAAACATTCAAATGAAGAAAACACTTGAAATTTTAAAGCCAGAACATCGACTAAAAGACAGACAAGCAATGTCATCCATCTGCTGAATTTGCTGTTAATATTATATCTCAGAGATATAATAATTACATTTTAATAGTTGTATCATGGTTATCACATCTGACAGTTCACACTGCAGCACTACCTGTAACACAATATTTAATGGCCAAATAATCAAAATGTATTTCTAGGTTTTGTATAAAGATCAATGAAAATGACACTATCAAGGTCTGAAATCAAACACTTGATTGTTAAATAAACTCTTATTCAGGGGAACGTCATGTTAATTCTGTAAGGAAAAACCTGCAGTCGACAGGGGAGGACAGCCCGTGACATCCAGATTGATGGATTTTTGTATCTTTCGATATGATATTATCCTATCTCACCAGTAGTTTTCTCAGTTACAAAATAATGGTAGCATATCACTCTATATCAGAAATAAAATGTTACACTTGATGGATTCCCCCTGTACACTTTTTTTTTTGTTAGCTCAGTAGTACTATGAGGGTGATTTTTCTGCTAGTTTACAAGATCTAAGATCTACGCAATGAGTCAGAAATACTCATCTTTTAATAAAAAAAATTTGATTTTATAAATGATGCTCTTCACCCAACAAGCATTTTAAAACATTAGAGTATGGTGTACTCCTTGAAAAAAATCCATTTTCTTTTTATAATAACGTTATACTTTGCTCTTCACATCAGAGAGCATCCTTTCAGACTAAAAATACTAAACTTATATTCCCTTTAGAGCCAAACATGAGAGACCCTCCAATTCTGGAAACAAGATTTAACCAAAAGACAATTTTGCCATTTACGTGCTACGCAAAGAAAGGAAAAATATAATATCCATGTGACACAGAATTTGAATCAGCAAGGATACTTCTGAGCCTCAGAGCATTACATAAAATTGAATTATAAGTGAAAGTCTGATAGTGTCATTTGATTCAGCGTATCTTAAAATTAATTATGATAATAATGACATTGCACATCAATTTATTGATTTACAGAACATTAAACCCCACCACTTAACAAAATTTTAACAGCAGCATACCAAGGACAGCTTGCAGCATGAACATTATTGTCAAACGTAGTTTGGATTTTTTTCAGAATGGCAAGCTCAAGCAGATTTGAAAGAAAAAAGCTACGCTTAAAGGAAAATTAGCACTAGAACAAAACAAGCAAATTAATTTGAATGAAATAAGCATGGCTCGTTGCATTTCAAATTCACCAGGTCTTTGCATCTGGGCATATACACCTTCTACATATACTGTATCAACAGTCTTTTACTTCGGATACCTTTGAAACATATTAGCCACGATGGAACAAGTACCGTGAAGGCCTATACTACACCCTGTAATCTGAACTATACATGTCATGCCTTTTACTAAGTACATTAAATATAAGTATCATATACAAATTATAGAGTGTCAGACCAAAGGTTTGTCTAATCTGGTTCTGCCTCCAGAAATGGCCAGCCTGGGTCACCCAGGGAAAACGAGGCCGAGGCATAAATGTAGGGATCCGAACTCCAAAGTCTACCAGCATCCAGAAATCTTTCTTAAAACCAGAAGATGTACTTTGGGGGAAATTAATGGAAAAAATATTAAATAAATACAACCGCTATCTGAATCAACAAAAGCTTTTGGTATCCACAATGTCCCATGGCAAGTTCTGTATTTGATGTGATGACTTCTAATACTTGTAATGGAAAGGAGTCAAAAGAAGTTCCTTTTTCACATACTCTGTTCTACTCGTGTTTCTGTCGCTCTCCGTCATTTCCCTCCTTGCACTCTTTACCATACTGAACTGTTTTGGCTCAGTGAGTCACTCCTTGTGTGAAAGCTATTTCCTATCTTTCATCACATTTCTCCTCTTTTGCCCCTTTTCTACTACATCTTTTTAAGACTAGGACACCAAAACAGGAGAAGGTATTTAAAAGGAGAGTAAACTCTGGTTTTATATAGTGATTTATATGGTTTTACATGCTATGTTCTCCATCTGTCTCCTATATTCCTAATGTTTTATTTGCTTTTGTAACTTCTACTGAGCGCTAAGGTGATGTTTTCATGGAATTATATATCAGTCCCCAAACCTACTCTCTGGTTGTAACAGGTCAAGGTAAGGTTCGTCATTTTACACAAGACATTAGAATGCGTTCTTTCCTTGTGTATCACTTTGCATTTATCTACACTGAATTTCATCTGCCATTTCACTGCCAGGTCCGTTGGCTTTTTATAGCTATTCTATAATTCTTCAATCTTTGTCCCTCCCACCCAGAATAACTTTTTATAAGCTGCAAACTTTCCCACCTTACTTATTCACAACCTGCAAAAGAAAATATGTTGAACATCAGTGTAACTCCACTGATAGCCTATTTTTTATTAAGATGACATGAAAAATTGTGGTTTTGGCTTGCAGTTCAATCTGTCTCTCACTTCAGTTCCTGCTCCAAATTCTGATAATTCTCAGTATATAATTTATAAATATTTTTAGTACGGGCCAAGGGCAAAACAAATGTAATTTCTTTCTTGGAAATGGAGAAAGCATTTTAACTGAGATGGTCAAGAGAATTCTGACACCTGGCTGGAAAACCATCTCAGAAGAGATCAGGAATACCCTTCTCATGAGCAGTTCACAATTCCACCGGATGGTGGATGTGATGGATGGAGATGCCTATTTGCATCAATAGACTATACAGAAAATAAAGGACAATGAGGATTAAACGATTCTAAACAAGCAAGTTAGATTAGCCTACCCTTCTAATATTAAGATTTTTTTAATGAAAGTACATCAAATACTAAAAATCTAACAGTTCTTTTTAGAAGAGTGCATAAGTTTAAACGTTATTTTGATTATTCGGTACCTATACTGATATCCTTAAAAGCAAATTTTTTAAAACATTAGTGCCTCCCTTTGCATGTCTTTGGAGCATCACTTCTATATACTCCTTGTACTGAGGATTCAAAAGAAAACACCTCTAAACAGTATTCTCTGAACTTTCAATATGTTCACCCAAGGTTTTCAGCATTAAAAACATAGGTAAGAATTTTAAAATTAAAAAAAAAATAGAAAGGAAGAATATTTTGGCTACAACTATGACTTGCACTGCAAAACTGCAAATTATAATACAGCATCAATCTCATGCTTCATAGAAAGCTCTGCAATACACACTTGCACTGCCCAGAAGCTTGCTTGCTTTAACGACATAAAAATGCTGCTTGTACTATGACCGTGTACGTAGTGTTTGATGTCCAATGACGTATGTACATTTACACAGATGAATGGATGCAGTACACAAGCTTTTGATAAGTAGCAGCGAACGTTTTCCTCTCAGATGTTACCATGTATTCCATTTCATCGGCTAAAGCTCTGAAGCAGTACTACAGGATATGCCAATTAATTAGCACAAACATGCCCTGTTTACAAGCTGTAAGTGCAAATCACTTACATTGCTGATAGATTTATGCAAAGCTTCACCAAGACAGTGCCGCTATGAAGAAAAGATCACAGGAATAAAGGGAAACATTCAGAAATCAACTACGTAAAAGAAAAAGGGATAAGGAAGGGAGAGTAAAACATAGAGTATTAATTATAATTTGATCAGGGAAAAATAAGTTGAAAACTATCTGGAAAAAATATGAATACATTGCTTTGACTTAGTATATGAACTACTGAACACAATGGAATGATGCATTTTCCCATGTTATGTTTTGAACGTACAGAATAGCATTATATCTTCAACATAATGTTACTATATACTTCTGTATTACACAGCTCAATACCTTTGAAATCAACCGTTTTCTCTTCTTTACAGCAAACAATTTTGGGAAGAAATCATTAAGCACACCAATTTGCATTACTGTTAGGGTAGATGTTATGTAAGGACTCAATCAACAGTCAGTTGTGTCTCTGAAATATCGCAAGCATATCAAACACATAACATTAAAGAACAATTTCACTGCTAAAGGGCAGAAAACTAGTTCAGTCTGTAATGAAGACATATTTATATTAAAATACTTCCTTTATTTCTTTTTAAAAATGCGTACATAAAAGATTCCTCCTGGAAGTCTTCAGCAAAAAAATGGCTTAATATACCACTTATACTGGTGTTGATTGCTAATAGAAAGCAAAATCTAAAACCTGTTGCCAAGTAAATGTTCTATATGAAATATTATCACACAAATTATAGACATCATTCATATATATATATATATGCGCCTGTGTGTTTTTATGTATATATATATATGAATGGCGTAGATAGGCACCCACGCATATGCACAAAGTAGTCATCAGAAATGAAATGAAAGCAATTTCAAATCCAGTATGACCAGTTTCCCCTTTTGTCACAGGTCGGTTGGGGAGATGGCTTTCTCTGGGAAACAGCAGGTATTTTGACACCAGCTTAGAAGCCTACCTACAGTTGGGAACTTTCAGATCATACTTTGTCAAAATACAAAAAGAAGAAATTATTATTCATTCTCCTGAATCTACAAAAAGGCACAACATACAAATACGTTATTGTGGAATATCCATATTATCTTATTACAATTCTAAGAGTTACAAGCAATAATTTTCTATGCAAAAGCGTAACACCAGGAGGCATCACACTGCAGCAGACGAGACAACAGACAGACGCATCTAAGGGCTCTGGTTTCAACACTGGGTTTTGACAGTGCCATCCTGAACAAATCCACCTATTTTTTTCTGTGCTTCCTTTCCCATCCGTCTGGTTTGTTTAGGGGGGAAGCTGTTAAGAGCAGGAATGACCTCTTGTTAAAGAAATGTTTAGTTTCTAGAACATCTGGGACTTAATTTTGACAGACATATCTAGGCAGCACTGCAGGATAACTAAGAAATATTTAGATTTTACATCTGAAGCAGAAAGGTTAGTAATGTTCTACACTGAAAAGAAATGCCAAGTAAAAATACTTTTGGGAAGCTATGTTCTGAGGGCTACCCTATTAAAAAGGCCATTTAAGAAAGTGACAGTTGCCCCCCGCTGCTTGCAGAATAACAGATTTCTTTCACCAATAAAGCCTGCTGTCAAAATGATCTTAGAACTAAAAGTACTAAGATGGGCTAACCATTTTAATACGTGTGTTTTCATCGAATTTGAAAGTTTTCCAAAGATCTGGAAAACAAATGGAATTAAAATGAACTTTCAGTGAAGGTTCTGCACTAAGACTCTCCAGTTCAGTATTTAGATTTGTCACAGATTTCTTAGGCTACATCGCTCAAAACAATCTTTCTGCAACCCACATTTCCTGATTGTGAAATGAGAATGGTAATTATCTTGTGTAAAAAAATTACCTATTAAATGCTCAGATCTTATTAGCAAAAAGACTACACACAGGCAAAAAAGGTTATTTTCAGTCAACAACAATGGAATAAGTCCCAGTAAAGAAAACGCAATTTCTTGCTTTGAAAACACTACAAACTTGGGCAACAAAAGCTCCTACACAGAAATAATACTTAAGAGGACTTTTTAATAGCATTCAATTTATTATCAAATGAGATTTTGATCAAAACTTGTATGCTTATACAATATTCCTGCAGGGTATTTTAAAAGATTAAAACCAACTTAATTTCAAAAGCAGGTAGTAGTGAACCATCACTGAAATCAAACAGGTATTCACTACGATTAGTACAAAACCTGACCATGTTTTATTATTTTCATCCTTTATTAGATAGTAAATAATTTTCATTAAATACATACATGATAGAATAGTAAACTAGAATTACATAGGCTAGTCAATTGGTATGGGGGCTGATTCCAGCAAAATGTGTAGCAATATAATCAGATGCAGCTCCATATTGAAAAGTATGCAGGATATTCAGAGTGCAGAACTCCAAAAGAAGTCTGGTTGAAGTATTCTTAAGAAATTCCATAAAAATTCAAAACATCATCATGACTACTTCCACAGCAAGGTCCATGATTTAGGGAAAAAGTGATGAGAGCAAACAGAATGTAAATATAATTATTACTTTCTGTATTTTGATGATGGGGAGAAGTGATGAGAAAAAAGAAGAGAATATGGATTTAACTATCACTCTACTTCTACAGGTTGGAATTGTAGATTATTGTTTTGTGATATTATTGTGGTATGAGAAACCCTTCCTCAATTCTCTTTGAAATCAATCTTCACAGTTATAAGATGTACAAATGAATTTGTTTCTTGTAAGTCTAGGAACTTGAGAAAATAAATCTTTATTCAGTATATATCTATTAGCTAACCTGCTTTTACTTGATTTTGCCATTTCATTTTTCAGTAGAAGTATTGTCTTCTCCACCCTCAGCATACGCACAGCTAAGCCTCAGGTGTAAACAAGAGGACTGCACCCTGACCCAGAGGAACAGCAGAGTTTGCTGCATCCTTAGAACCCACTAATCACTGCGGGCTCCCAGCAGGACTGCAGACCTTGCATGCAATACACGGGGAAAGATTTGTATTCCAACCTGTTTCAACATCTCTCCTGGAAGAGCAGAGTTTTCAATTTAGTTGGGCCAATATGTGTTGTAGTAAAGCACAGAATTGGAGATTTGAAACTATTGAAGTTTTGGGTTTGCTTACTGTAATGAACAGCTGCTCGTGTTCCCATCACAATGACTGTCACAGCCATACTTGGTGATCAGATGGTGTCATTTTCCTCAAGAAGGAAATTCCTGCACCACTGGCTTTTTCACATTTTCATTCAGTTGCATTGCTTCCTGCAGTACATTTGCTTATTGGATGCATGGAATTTCTCTCATTTCATTGTTTCTCTTGGCTAAAAAATCACTGAATTTCAGCATCAGTCTCCATGTTGTCCAAAGACCAGTCACATAACACTTTCTCGTTGATATTTCAATGTAAAATTGTGTCAAGGTCTGACTTCGGTATACGGTTTAGTGAATTCTCAAAATATTGCTGGCAAACAGGAATTCCTGTGGAATACCTGAGATCCGTAAACAGGGGAAGGTCCAACTTTATCTGTTATATCAAAGGAGACAGAACTTGCTACACAGTCTTTGCCTCATTTTAAGAATGATCTCCAATCGATGCTGCTAACCTTTCTGAAGAAGAAAGCTATATGCATCTATCAGATGTTAGTAAAAAAACCCCTTCGTTTCAGAGATGCCTGCTGAAGCAGCTGAAGGGACTTTTGGCATAGGTCCATTTTATCCAGCTAAAAACAACAACAACCACCACCCCAACACTCTCCCTCGAGATATGTCTTTGGTTTGCAGAGAAAGACTGATTTGTCAGCAGATGTACTGTCTCTGGCTGCGCAGTGCTTACACGACAGATGACTCTGCAGAGATTTGGAAAGCAGCTGTTTCCTACTAAAACATTTTGTACTTGGCTTGAGGCTTGTGACATGCCAGGAATGGAAGAGCTACATCAAATTTTGCCCTCTCTAGCAAGAAAAAGCAGCATTTAGAGCCCCTTCCCTCTCTCTCAAACTCAGCGGTTCTCTGTTGAGGGAAATGAAGGATATGTAAGGCATTCTGAAATGTGTAACTGTCTCTGGGGTCCAATGGGCCCTGATTTCCTCCTGTTTTTGTAGCAAGCTTGGGTGAAGGTGCTGTGTTCAGGCCGGCACAAGGTGGGATACCTACCTTGTTGCTTTAAAAAGACAGAGCGCTCTCTTTTTCTAATTGTAGGAGTTTATCAAACAGCAAGGCAAAATGCCTAGGTATTCTGACACATTTTTACCCGTTTGGATTTTGGATTATATGCTTTTAATCTGACAAAAATACAGGTTCAGTGGTCGGGGGTGGGGAAAAAAGGTATAATTCACCTAGTAATTTTTAAAGTTTTTGGAATGCTACTAGAGCTTCATTTCATTTTACTTATTTGTCATAAAGCTGTCAGGATTTTAAAGATTATATATGCTCCTTCCTGGAGCACAGAGGTATCTGTCAAGAAGTGCCATTAATTTAGGATTTTATTCATCTGCTGAATCTCAAACAAATTTTGCCCCACTTATCTCTCGCTCCTCCCAGGGTCCCCTATTTTCATTGGTTTTGAACCTATGCAAAAACAACTTGATCAACTATCTTCCAGAACAAAGAGGCCAAGGGTAATGTTTCAAGATAACATTCTTGCCAGAGTCTCTCTCACACTTAAGAGAAAAACATTTACAGATAAAAGATTAAAATTTTAATTTCAGGAATAGTATTACTGTTGGATTTGGCTTAGATTTCTATTTACCAGTTTTGGAAATGTAAACTTAACACCAGATATCAAACGAAACTCTTTTCTGACTCATGCATCATTAATTAAATACTGTACTACAGACTTAATGTTTAATTCTACCTGTCAGTGGGTGAAAAGAAAAGTCTTTCAGTCTCCTCAGATTTACTAACTCAAACACTGCCAAAAAAACCCTGGTAATATTAAATTCCAATTAGAAGTTTATTATCAGATAGACAAGTTTATGATATCTTCGTATCCAAATAATTTCAAACATCAGCCTACATGTATCTTTAAATTTAATTAAGCACCACACCATGAGAGAAAAAGAAACCAAGAGATATGAAAAAATAGTACAGTATCACATTTATTTTTTGCGAGAGCAACAAACCTAACCTGTTATCATTTCTACTGTATGCCACTGCAGATACTTTGAAAACTCTGATTTGTTCTGTTGCTTTTGTTTGTCTGTATTGCTGAGTAACTCTTAATTGTGAATTGTTTTTAATGAATTTCCTCTGTTACATTCAGAATCTTTGAAACAGTAAAATAGTGACAAGAGGGGAGTGTGAGCTGAATGGGCTCACCATAACTAAAAGCTCAGAAAAAGGGAGAGTACAACTGGACATTAGGCATTTGTTTTCATGTTCGTGATTCAGACACAGCAATGACCAATGTGGATAGAACAAATGCACCAGCCAGTTTCAGGATCACATCTCTGCACAGAACAGGGAGCCCAGAGCAAGGGAGATCCTTTGTGGAGAAGTGCAGACTGTCACGAAGCAAGGGGAAGGACACTCGGCAGACAGCCCTCTGAGGGACCCCGGATTACGGGATCATTCACATGCTCATGTAGAATAGTTTTTGACTTGCTTAAAGTTTCCCCACTTGGAATAAAGGTGTATTGATTCTTCCAGATCTGTGGTGAGTGGCAGGATATATACGGACACTGGATGTAGGCAGAAACTCCCCAAGCGCCCCTGACTCCCTGGGGGGGGCGGCGGGACCTGGGGCACAGCCCCACGAAGACCACAGTTCCGAGAGCCGTAGTCACCTCCAGGAGTTTCCAAGAGCTGCAGAAAGTGGCGCTCCTTTGCAAAACCAACAAATACAGGATAAAACCTTACCCTGAACTGCATTCCAGTTGTCCTCTGCTCTTTGCTCCCTCTGTGGTATGATTTTTCTTGTCATTCTTTCAGATTTCGGCACTCTAGCTTACCGAGTGCTTTTTAAACCTGGCCCGCTAGATGGCACGGGAGCCGTGCTGATACTGCTGAATACAAGCAGGACCAGGGAACTGAGGGGGGACCTGCTTGAAGTTTACCTCCTCCTTTTGACAGGCAAGCCTTTATCAAGTGTGGTCAGGGCAGTATCAAGTGCCAGGAAGCAGATTAAAACGATTCTGTGCTGAAAGTTCATCTCCCTTCTTTCAGGAAACTGATAGAGGGTACGTGCAGGTTATTTCTTGTAGAAGTTTCCAGCATTCATTGAACAGCAAATCTTCTAAAGCAAGGATTACCCAAGCTATGGGACAGGCTAGTAATCCTTATGCTGGGACAAGAAAGTAGCGTTTCCCAATTGTGCTAACGTGGATGCACGTCAGCTCTGTGACACGCACCTCCAAGCAGGCAGGTAAGGAGGGAGCAGGACCTGCCCTCTGGGAGAAGCCTGGTCAGCAGCCGCTCACAGGCGTGCACAGGAGCTCTGTGGCTTTTCTACAACGCTCCACTTCATGAGCAAGAGTACACTCAGCGGTCAGGATTTTAAAGACTGAGCTTGACATTTTCTGAAAACCACAATTTGAATGCCATCTACATCAGAAGAAGATATTTACGTTTTGATACAAATCAGTTTCTCATGCTTACTTTGACAGTTTAAAAAGAAGCACACCATCATAGAAAAACTCTGAATAGGAAACTTCTACAATGTTTGGTGGTTGGTTGTTTTTTTTGGTTTTGTTGGGTTTTTTTGGTTTTTTTTCAAAAAAAAAAAGAGATTCTTTCCCACAGGAAAACCAAACAGCTACCAAAGTGTATGTAGTATGGTTTTATCCATTCTCACTGTACTACTTACTACTAACATTTCTACAAAGGCAGAAGAGAACATGCTTATGCTTTAAAAAAGAAAATTCCTGCTATTTCATCAATGGCTGAAGCCGCCTCAGTGGTAAAATGTTTTAAGAAAAGCATCAGAAGCCCATTACACAGCTAAGAGAAATGGAAAAGAGCTCACACGTCTGACTTCACTACATTTTTCATAAAGAAACTCACAGGGATTGATGTAGAAGTACTTAGTACAATTTACAGGAAAAAAGGAAAAGCACTTTTTTTTTATATCTTCTAGAATAATTTCTCATATCAGAGATAAGAGCTACACACTTGGTCTAGTTAATTTACCAACCACATTTAACCGGAGATGGTAAGTGATGCTTTGCAACCAGCAAGAATGCGTTTGACTATTTAATCAGCTGAATAGCATTTTCTCTCAACACAATTATTTTGCTCATAACAAAGCTGAACTGTTACAACAACAATAAACCTAACATGCATTCTATGAGCAACCACTTAGCATTACTGGTATAAAACCAAAACTATTACCTTGCTTTATGCAAGGGCTAGATCTCACCTATCAAATGTACAACAACTAGTAGAAGGCAGAAATTTAGATTAGTATAACATACTTCAAAAAAACAACAAATCAGCTTAGTACAGTTTATTAGCATAAATTTGATTGAATATTTAATTTTATTTTTAGCAATATTTTTCCAGCACCAGTCATCATTCCAAGATAGGCATGCTCTATGTTGTATTTGGCTGCAGTTTAACTATATCATATCACTTCTCTCCATTCATTGAAATCTGTTTTTTTCAATGCTTTGCTTACTTTAACGATTCCTACACATCAAGTTAGGTGCTACACCTTTTTGTAACTTGTTTTTAAGTCAAATCTGAGATGCATCAATACATATTAGAAAATTATGTACCCTTATTGATGTGATGAACATTTCATTTCTGAATTCAACCCTTCTGATAAGCATCTATACAACTAAACGGTGAAGCTCTAGACACTTACTCAACAAAAAGGGCATATGCATGCCACGTTTTCTGTCAAGTTAGGAGCTTACAAATGATTTAGCATTGTATGGTCTTGTATTATTTCGATAAATCACTGTATAGTACTGTTAGTATAGATCAGAGCAATGTTTCATGTGTAAAAATCAGAATTACACAAAGGAAATACATGTCTGTGCTCTTCCTAATTGCATGAAGAAAGACTTCATGCCTTTCAAATGAGTTTTAAATGCATCTTCCTACTAATGAAGGCTGGGGCCAGGTGTAACAGATTCACAATTTTACAGCCCTACTGCAGTATCTCAGACTGTTCTAGTTCCGTGTAGCTGAAAAGACATGTATGAACAGACATCCTTTTCATGAACTGAAATTTGAATTCTTCCCAATGCAGTAACTACATTTATATATCTATATCTCCAACAGCAGAAGAATCTCACTTTTGTCGCTATCTCCAGTCTGTTTAGATTGTGAACCCTCTGGGATAGAGAGTTTTATTGCACATTTACAGATTGCCAAGCATAGCTAGGTTTATTGCAGTAGTTCCTATAGGTTAAAGTAGGCCCGATGCAGTTTCCACTCAGAACAGCATCATTCCAGACCAATACAACCAAAGTTTACAGTAATCTGCATTATGAGACATACCAAAAATCTTCTACTCTATTCCATAATGAAAATACTATCTTTCATTTTCTTCTGTGATGAAATGACTAGACCTGTGAATGAGGGGAGATCAGTGGATGTTTGCAACCTTGAATTCAGCAAGATTTTTTAACATCCTTGTATCTGGTTGCATAACAATTCAGATGAGTGGGCTACCAGATAGATGAAAACTGGCCAGAACATCAGGCTGAAATGGAAGCAGTTAATGGTTCACTCTACCCAAAAGCTTTTTACAAATTCCTAAGGTGTTTGTTCCAGTACCTTATCAATGGTCTGGACGAGGAAACAGTAGTACCCTTATGGAGTTTGTGGATGACACCAAACTGGGAGGAGTAGAAGGTGGTGCATGGACAGTGGAGGGGACACGATACACTGAAAGGTAGGGCTGCCATCCAGAGGGACCTACGTAGGTTTTAGGTATGGGCCAATAAGAACCTCAAAAAATTCAACAAGGACAAATGCAAAGTCCTTTGCGTGGATGGACTAAACCCCTGCACTGGTTCATACTGGGTTACAGGTCTGCTTTGTATAACCTGGTTAACTGTAGGCCAAACATGAATCAGCAGCGTGGCTTGGCAGCAGTGACTGCCAGCACACACTGGGCTGTAGGAACAACCAGTGGTTTGAGAGAGGGGATCAGTCCCTTTGACTTGGCACTTGTTGCACAACAGCTGGAGGGCATGTTCTGCCACCTCCTCCAGTTTGTTCAGCTTTGGCTGTCCCAGTACAAGACAAACATTGATAAACTTGAACAGGTTCAGTGGAGAGCTCCACTAAGATGGCTGGGATGGGGACATACATCCTGAGGAAATTAGGTTTGTTCAGTCTAAAGAAGAGAAGGTTTTGCAGGACTTAGTAGCTTTCCAGTACCTATGAGGTGATTACAGAGATAGTGGACCCAGCCTCGTTACAGTGGTGCACTGTGAGAGACAGTGATTATAAACTAAAACAAGAGGAGGTTCTGTCTAAATATAAAGAATGAAAAACTCACTATGAGGATAATTAAGCACTTGAAGAGATTATTCTGAGAGGCTGTAGAATCTTCAGCCTTGGAGGCTATTCAAGACCTGACTGTGCAAAGCCCTAAGCAAACTGGTTCCAACTCAGTGTTGGCTGATCTGAGCAGGAGGTTGCACTAGGTGATTTCCTGAGGTCTCTTCCAACCCAAGTAAGCCTGTGATTCTATGATTAAGCTCAGTGCAACTCTCACAGGCTATGCTTTGTGTACTGCAGTCAGGAGAAACTTACTACAAATCCATTTCTCTAGGAGTTAAAGTTACTCATAGTGTACACTATCGCCTGGAATTCTCTCTCCAGGTGTAAAGGATAAAATGTAGATTATTACAGATGAAAGCTTAACACCTTACCACCAATAATAACTTTGATCTTTATGAAATACCTATCCAACTCATACACTACTATGGAAAAGCAACAGCTGATAAAAAAAAAGTGAAGACTCCCAGGGTTTAGTATCTTGTTAGTCCTCTAAGTGCACATGCTGTTATGAAATGGTGCAGCACTTCAATACAGGAAAAGGAGTGAAATCCCCACCACCCCACCCCCCCATTTGCATATGCAGACCATTTTCTATGTGTGAAAGTTCTCTAGTAAAATCTTTTTTATTACAGTTAGCATTCTAACTCCAAAATTTCTTCCACATGCAGAAAAAAAAATTGTTCATTTGCAACATACTAATTTTCCATTCTGAAACTGTAGGTGAGATTGATTACAGTACTTTTTAAAAGGGAGACATAAGTATTTGAAAATTATGTTAGGACTATGGAAAGTTTAACATAACCCTTTCGAACTGTACTTTCTTAGAGAAAACGATATTTATAGGTAGAAGTAAAGAAAGTAAATGAAGCTTGAGTAAAGGCAGTAAGTGAAACTTAAAATTAAATGAGTCCAAGTCTTATTACATCCATGTTGTAAAAGGTAACAGACCAAGAACTTTGAAGACCTCCAGCTTTTATGAGCTTAAGCCACAAGATTTCACAAGCTTAAATTCCCTTGTCAGCAAAATAGTTATGTGTTCCTATAAGAAACTGTATAATCAAGTGTATGTTCAGTTATTTGACTTCTCAAATTAGACAGCAAATTAAAAGACATCCCACAATAACATCCTGAAATCACAGTCATTTAATGAGTTCTAAAATCTCTTTCTCTTACTTCAAAATGTATTTGGTTCATTACCAGCCATTCTTTCAAACCGTAGTCAATAAAATCAGTTCTATAGCACTTATGGTTTGGAAAAAGTACAAAGCAAGTATTTTCTGTTAATTATCTAACATAACTGAGTTTATAAATACGAGTTGCAATTTAAAAACTCAGTATATGTAAAAGATTGTCCCAAAATAATGTTCAAGATCACTGAAGAGAAGACATAGCTGTAATAAACGTGTAGAAACAGAGGGACATTGACTTTTTAGTAACTTGTATAGTATTGTTATTGTAAAGATAAGGGATACCTCCAAGTCCAAACAATTAGCACTGGTAAATATTTACAATAGAATAAGTAAGCAGACAGAAAATAAAAAAAAATCTTACAGTGAAGAGGTCAAACTGTCAACATCTTCCCACTCACCCTCAAAGAACTGTAGAAAGTTTTATGCATATTTAGTGTAAAGAAGGGCATTCATATAATTTTAAGGAATCTTCATATATGACTTAAAAAGTTTGATAATGATTAGGTTTAAAAAGCATTATGATAACAAATTTCATTTCAAAGACTGATGTCACAATTTCTTGTAGTTAATTGGTAATAAACCAAAAGCAACTAAATTGTAGTGGCTTTCCAATTCTCAAAGAGACCATAGTTACCTGGTCTAACAGATCTTCAACTTTTTTTTGCCATCCATCCCTTGCTGCATTTTTTTCACGTTCTTTCAGCTGCAACAGCTGAGTCATGGCTGCCTTCTTATCCTCTTCATGCTGCAGCCTCAACTCTTCACGAAGCTTATTGCACTCCTGTCTAAAGGCAAAGGTCAAAAAACTGAAATGCAGTGGACCTTGTGCAAGAAATGAAAAAGAATTAAGAAACCAGTAATAATGGGAAAAGCTTAAGTAACAGAAAACTTTGCTTTAAGTTTCATTTGCTATTACATTTGCATGTAACACATTCTTTTATTCTTTAATAAGAAACAAAGTAAAAATTTAATACTTGCCGAAGATTTTCTGTCCATTTTATTTCCAAGTCACGAGCCATTCTGTCAACTTTGAATTTTTCCTCTTCTCTCATGGCAGCAATCATTGCCTCGTGTTGTTGTCTCTCCTGATCTAGTTCTCCCTGCAAACACAAACTTCACAGTAGAGACTGATCAGCAGCAAAAAAGTATTTCAAACCTTAAATGAGTGTATTTATTATAAAGATGTCAGTTACAATTGGCTCATAAAACTTTAACTATAAATTTTCAATGTGTAATTCCTAATCACATACAATTAATGCCTATACACCTGCTGATATTTCTTGAACAGAATTCTGCATTCCTGTAAAAATTTGAACTGCAACTTTCCAATAAATCATTCTGGAAATAATCTTTTCAAATACTGTTACACTGAATCACAGAATAATTTATATTGGAAAGAACCTCAAAAAGTCTTCCAGTCCTGTTCACTGCAGGATTAACTTCATAATTACAGCAAGTTGCTTAGGATCTTGTCAAGCATGTTTTGGATTATTTTTTATTTTTTTTTGGAAAGCAGTAAATAGCCAGTATTCACATTTCAAAGTTTGAGCTGTCTGGATTTGATATTAAGTTCATGTCTCTTCTTTCTGTTTCTTGACTGGACAAACCTGCTAGAAACAGGCTTTCACAGTCTGAACACAGAAAAGAACGTTTAACATGCCTATTGATTTCTATTCAAGTTTTACCATACTAGAATAGTATTAGGTACCAACTAGAAATCATACTTACGTTCATATTTTTCAGCAGTGCTTGCTTCATTCATGAGAAGCAAACATGGCCATCTAAATTTAATTAGGACTTTTTAAAATGAGAGTTTTTATGTAGGGTTTTTTTCATTAACAGTTTAAAATCTGTAAAGATAAATGTTATTGCCACTAACCTTCTATATATGAACATTTAAATGTTATAATAGGTGAAGAGAGAAGAAGGCAGTAGTTCATAAGGACACTGAGAAATTTTTAAAAAAACAGAGGAAATTCTAAACTGTAAATAGGATGCACCTCTAATGACCATAGCTGACAGAAATTAGAAGACAAACCCAACCTGGTATCTTGTTTCAAAGTGGTTTTGTTAAGAAAATAACACCAGCATAAAAACATTCTGGGAATACTTTTTTCTAATATTAGCTGCTCTACTTCAAATATTGCTGTGATCTTGTAAATGCACATTGTTTACTGAGAAGAGAAGAAGGAAAAGCTACACTTAGTATTAAGGTCAATGAGTCTGTCAAAATAAGTGGACAGATTGACAGTTCCAGTTCTATCTAATCCACCTAAAACAGCAATACATTTGTGCTTAGGCAAATTAATCTGTTCAGTTGTATAAAGTGGGCACATTTTCCAGATGACAATCTGCCGTCTTTCAAGATATCATAGCATATTTTTAAACTATTCTCAGGCATCTTCCAAAATTCTAAATTTAAGCCTGAAATGAAGATTGTGTCCATTATTTGAGAAAAACATAGTATGCATGCATGAAAAAAGGTTTCCATGAATTCTAGAGCTAGTAAGCTTTGGATCTTGTTTTGCACCAAGATATGAAACTGTCTGGACTAGCACTGGCATAACACACACCCTTTCTACGTTCTCATGAAATTCTGTTAAGATTCTGAAAAATCCAACCTGGGTATGTTTTCTACAGACACACTTTGGCAGCTACAATTTATATTAACCACAGAAAGATGTGCTTGCAGCAATACCACTAAATACTAAGTGATCTGAAAACAACAAAAACCCACCCTAAAACAACAAACCAAAAAAACCCATAAAGAAAACAAACTACCCCAAACCAACTCATCCTATTTTCCCAGTTTTCTTCTCTCTGCTTAAAAAAAAAAAAAAAAAGATAAGCCTCTTTTTTAATGTAGCCATATGAAGCTCCTGCAGTAACGCATCCACTATAATACTTCCTGCCATTTTTAAAAAAGTAATTTGACTGTACTTTGTGCAATTTATTCTCCAACATTATGGTTACCTCAACACTATACAATGAATCTGTGGTCTCTCGCAATCTTGCTCTAGTTAATTCTAGTTCTTTCTGGAGTATTTCCTGAGCTTCCTGAAGACTGGAGATATGTCCTTCTGCAGTACCAAGGCCTTGTTCACTTTTTCGTACTAGGTCTTGCAGACGAGACACCTGTGATGAAAAAAAGTTGTGATTTCCACAATTATTAGTAATGGCAGGCAAGTCATCCTGGTTTCATTTTCTTCCACTGTTTTTTAAATTCCAGTCTAGACAAGTTTCTGTAATTTTATAATATCAAAGATAGATTCAATTAAAGGATATTTACAAGTAAAAAAAATAACCAGCCTATGTTTGAAGCATTTTGCAAGAAAAGAGATTACATAAAAGTTCTAAAATTACATGTAACTTTACTGTGAGAAAGCTTTTTTATGCAAATTAAAATAACATGAACTGCTATTTCAAAATATATAACCTCCAATCTAATGGATTAACATGCTAGTGTATATGTTCCTGTTTTCAGATTGCTGCCTGTCCATAAATTAGCCCATTTAAAGCTCAAACTAATATCTGTAGAGTATAATGAGATATTTTAAATGCTATGTAACAATATACTTTTTTCTGTCTGTGTGTGCTTCACCTCCCCACCTAAAACAATGATACCATACTACTTTGCTTCAACTAAAAAAGATTAGAAATTGGTCATTGTTCACCAGCTACAGGAAAGGAAAAACTTTTTAAATATGGAGACTGGAAAAAACCAGAATAATGGGAGGCAAGGGAGACCACAGAACAGGAGCTAATGGGAACTGGAGTTTTTGCAGTAGTAGTCTATGCCACCGCCTTTGTATGTTGAGATAAATTCATTCGCAACAGGACACGCGGCCCAAGAAAAGACTAACTTTGGTTTGCAGGTATGAAGAGGTAACAGTTATAACTACGTTTTGTGTTTGTTAGTATAATTATATGTTAATACTGTTTATAGCGCACACAGGCATGCATACACCCACACATGCACACCCCTCCCAGAGCTATCTCCCTCTGTATGCAACTCATGAAGTATTTAAAGAGGGACTCCTTTCCTCTCAGCAAGGGATCCCAAATTTCTTTGGCACGACAGATCTCAGAGAAAATTAATGTCACCTTGAGTGCTCATCCATGTGCTCCTTTACATACAGACAGCTAGTAATTCCCTACAAAGCACTACCTGAAGCAGAATCCCCACATGAAAAATTGCCTACACCACTTGCATGAAACGTGAAAATCAGTTCTGTACATCTAAAGGATAAGGAAACATGCAGGAATGCCACTCATAGGGCTTAGGTCTATCCTACTGATGAAAAAGCAATGCTGGAGGCTGTTTAAAATGATCCTTAGTAATATCATCAGAAATCCTTTACATGGAGATGGCTTGTCCTTAGAATACTCTGTCAACTGACACAAACAGTCTTTCTAAGAGGTCTTGACTGGTCTACAGTGAAAGGAAGCAAATCCCTAGAGTAACAGCCAGCCTCTCCCCGAGATACATGCAAGAAAGTTAGTATCTTGACTTAACCTAAACGCTCAAAAAAGAAAATCTCCGGCAAGTATTGAAGATTACACTGTTCTTAAATAGCTTGGTACTAGAAGCCAGCCTAATGAGGCTTGAATTTTCCTCATCCTTTAGCTAAGATAATAGCTGTCAAAAAGCCTGTCAAAAAGCAAAGAGGATGGCATAGGTTCAAAAGCAGCTTTCTCAGCAGGGAAGCTAGAGCTAAGCTAACATCTGCAGAAAGTAATAAATATATGGCTACTGTTAAATGACATCTGTAACAAAACAACACAAACAAAAAAAAAGGAAACAGCAGTAGAAATGTAAAAGCTAAGCTAAAGATGTGCCAGACATTCCACAGGAGAGTTTTTTCCAGGTCAGTGAAGGCATTGAGAAACTATTGCCAGTAGAGATCCAAGGGCAAGCTATAGCTGCAAGTGAAGCACTTTCTCACGTGCTTAAGATAAACATAGTAATAAATAAATCATATTGTCTCTGTACTACATAGAGTGGATTTACAGACCACTGAATTTATTGCCCGAACGCTTTATCTCATTCTCTCAATATGCAAGATATACTGCATTAAGTTTATGCCGGCATAAGAATGCATCCAAGCTCAAATATGAAATAGGAGGTGGCCTTAACTCCCTGTTTTAGTTTGTTAGTTACCTATTCCTTAACTAAGCCTCCATTCTCTTTAATTCTGTGTGCTGATTAATTTTCCAAGCCTGGACAGTTAGATAATGAAGACTCATTTGTAAAACATTTGAAGTTACTTCCTTCACAGAAGAAGCAAGTTTATTACTCATGAATTTCAAGAAAAGTTAATAAAGATTAACTAAATTAAAGCCTACAGTGTTGAATGACTATAGAACAAAAGCACTGCTCTCAGATCTAATCCAGCAAGAAGGAAAGTTAACATACAACAGAGAAGTCAAAGCTAAAAAGAAATAACTAAACTTTCTGTAAATTTGAACTGAAAAATAAACCTGTGTATGATTTTCTTCACATATATAGCAAATACATCATATTTGCTCCAACTTGAATGTAAGCAAACATACTGTTAAAAGAACAAGAGCACCACCACCTTCCATTTGCACCTTCTCCGAAGTCAGAAGTACCGACAAAGGCACTCACAACTATCAGAAAGAAGTACAGTCTCCTGTTCAACAGGCACTTGTGACTGATGCTGAGCTCTAAAGACGCTCTAAAGAGCTACTCTGGTAGTATATATTCTCTAGCATATCTATCTATCTACTGGTAGGTACTGCAGGAGCGGGCTGGAAATTAGGACCATGCGTGACAATCAGTTAGCTGAGGGGAATGTGCTCTTTTGTAGGTCACGAACCCTGGGAGGACAAGGAGTGTGAATAGACACAACAATTAACACGATGAGTCATGCTGAGAGAGCATAGGGGAGTGGGGGATGGATGGCACCAAGGAGAGGTAACACCTTGCTGTTAATTGATGGTAGTTAACCACCAACCGGGGATTGCCTAGTATGCAATGCTTAAAGAACCAACTGTTTAAAACGCGCAGCTTCTGAAAGTATATATAAACTCGTGCTTCTGTACAATAAATCGACATTTGTTTGTATCAAACAGCATCCTGTCTCTTCATTTGCCACAGGTACTACTATGAAAGCATAAACATATTGAAACTAAACTAAGATATACTTTCAGAATATATATTTTAGAATATAATATTCTATTAAAATCTTAAATATTATGTTATGCATATTATTAAAGTAATACACTGATATATATCGATATATCAAGATATACAACATTAACACAAATATATACTTTAATATAACAATAATTAAATTTTCACTTTCAGAAGGGCAATCTTTCTCATTTATTAATAACGAGCAGGTTTGTTCTAAAGCAAGTTTAACATTTGTACAATTTGCAAGCCACCAGAATTAGACAGACACCTGCCATCTCCAGAACTTTTACAGTATAGGAAACTGTAATGAAAAGTACCACTGCAAAAAACCTGCTTAAATTCATGCTTAAATCTGTCTTAAAGCACACAGTGAAATCATATGTATAGCTTAAACAATGAATCCGATTCATACTTTTCTGGAAACAAGGCAAAATTTCCAGAAAATGATTTATCATTGTTTCTGTTTCAAAGAACGTCTTCAGAATTTCTTAGTGATTAAGTATTCTTTATTGTCGGCGCCGGGTGTACGGGGGATCCTTCCACCAATCGTACACACCCAGAGGGGCAGATTATCTTCTATTTATATAATGAAACAATGAATATTCCATTAACGCCTATACATATTCATCACCTGAACCCGCCTACCCTCGCTTCGTATGCTAATTAGCTTATCAGTCTTTCACGCTTGCGCAGATTCTTCCAAAAATTGTGGGCCGGGGTCTTTAGAATGTGGGCAGTGGTCTATGGGAGGCCTCATGGTGTACTTTTCACCTTAGTTCTCAAAAGTGATGAGTTGGCAGACTTGTAGAAATCTTTCCCAGGGTTTTTACAATACTCCTTGTTAATTTTACTCAAGGCCATCCTGCTGTCCCGTTATCTCCTTGGTAGGGCAGCTTGCTTTGCAGATAAGGAGGACAGCTCCCCTTTCAGAGATTTGCAACTTTCTTGCCAGAACAGTCTATATGATCTTTCAGACATTTTAACCCCTTTGTCGCTATACAATTACAAGCTTATTTATGCATTAAAATGAATATTGGTTTATGAATACAAACTTGACCATATTATTTACAGCTTATTCACATCATTTCTGATATCAGTAGAATCTATTTCTAATGTTAAAATATTGTATTATGAAAAGGTGGTGATTTCAAACTGAAAAAGTTAAAGCTGTATTGAGATACAAGATTTAACTTAATTGCATATATCAAAACATTGCAAATGATTTAGGTCTTACTATAAATATTTCATGTCATCTTTTGACAGAAATATACGAAGATCATCTGTAAGTCAGGAAGCTGACCAGAATTTACAGTATGTTAATTTTAACCAAATAATGGGTTTAAATAGTTAGTTTTCTCTCTGTCTCCTGATATATTTTGTGTAGAGGTCTGTCTACCTAATGAGAAGATAAGCAGAGTTGAAACAAAAAAAGCTTTTTACATCGACTGTTTTGTACATCCATATCTTTTGCTTTGTTAATTTTAATTATTTTAATTTTGTTTTTAATTTAATAAAAAAATTAGTTTATTTTGTAAAGGACAAAAAAATCATTGCTTAGAAGCAGTCAAGTAGCTTACCACATTTGAAGAATACTCAACTTTAAAAAGAAATAAGGTATTAAACAGACCAAACAGTGTAGCCCTAGCTCTGTACAAAGCACAAGATCATTACTGATGAAATGCAGTTTAGTACACAGAACCATTAGCCGATACAATTAAAGTTAGCCCTTACCTCCTGATTGGCAGAAGTCAGTTTTGTTGTTAGCTCTTCCTTCAGGTTTTCCAGCTGCTGTCGGAGCTGATTCTTATCGTCCTCCAAATGCAGTTTCTCCTTCTCAAACTGCTGCTCCAACTCCTACGCAGAAACAAGGATGAAAAAAAATATTGTATACTTGCCATACATTCATCACAAAGTACAGGTGTACCACATGAAAGTTATTCCTTCTGACATAAATATTCCTGATCTCAACCAAGAATTATCCTTTTGATAAAGTGTTAAAACAACATTTATTTCCTTTTACAACAGACATCTTATTTTTTCCTAGTTTATCTAATCTAACATCCCTGATTAATCACAAAATCTAGTAAATGAGAATAAAGTCCTGTTTGTCTTGTTTCACTTTGCACTTAATTATCAAAATCATTAAAACTATATCTACTTTCACAGTTTTTCAATCTGAGCTGACAGAATGCAGAAATTCACTTTTTATAAAATGATGCTAATAATATGCTTATCCTTCAGCCTTTTACCCAGTTATCTCCTACACAAAATCCTCACAGAAAATAGCAAATCTTAAAATCCAGACTGAGATTTGTGAAGTTTTTCAGGCTGTTAAAACAAACAAAAAAGCTCCACACCCTTTCTACAAAATTTATGTAGAACTGAAAGAAAAACAACAATTAGTCTTCAACTATATGAAGAAAGAAATATCTCTGTTTTCATTTCAGTCTCTGTGGAGTAATAGCCAAATTCTGAAAACTCCCCTCTTGGATGAATTTTATTTCTGCTACATGAGCCTGTGTTGTATATGTATTTGTTAGAAACATTTTTCTTTTAAGGAAAACTACAGATTTATGCTTCAGCTTATACATTAATATTCAGAATATATTTTCAGAAGAAGAATTTCTGTCACAAAATACTTAACATGAAACATGTTAAAATTAAGAGTTTTATTTATATTTCAGTGAATAGACTAATATAATTTATTACACCACAAAGCCTTCTCGAAGAAAATTCAAGTTGCAAAGCAAGGTGCTCCAGAGCCACACTATATGAGACTTCAAGGTCTTCTTATGCAGCTACAGAGGCTCCTTTATTAAGCCCTTCTTAGGAGTTCAGCTGCAATGCGAGTCTTGGCATCAATTCAGCACCTCTGCGTAGCCCTGGGCTCGGATTTGAGAAAATCAGTAATACCTCAGAAACAGCTATAAAAACACATAGACCAGAGCCATGCATGAAACAAAACATCCAACTGCAGGCGTTGGTAGGATTTTGCAGACAGGGAGACTCAATACTCAAGAATTTAAGAGCAAAGACTGTCATGAAGAATATAAAACTCTAAGGAAAACCAGGGATCTGCAAGACAGCAACTTGGTGTCATGCAGCTCATTCAAAGATGCAATGGAGGCCAACCCTTCCTCATCCAAAAGCAGGGACTCCCCAGGTGTTTTGCTGGGGGTGGTAAGCACATTAGTAGCTGGTTAGTTCTAGCACTCCATTAGGGTGTGCAATAGGCAATAAATAATTTGCATCTAAACTGCTGTGTGTGCAGAGAGATTGTGTACAAACAGTCTCTTTGTGGTAGAAGTTGAACAGTGACAAAACAGGGTTACATTGTATAGCCAGGTATTACTGAAAGTGTAACTCATCAAGTGCATGTTTTCTTCAGGGGGCCCAGATCCACCACCAGGTGGGACAGATGACGTTTGCTAATAGAGACTTGCTCAATTTTTCTTGTTCACACTGTGAAATCTGCTGTCTGC
The DNA here is from genome assembly GCF_023638135.1 of Falco biarmicus. Taxonomy (NCBI): domain Eukaryota; kingdom Metazoa; phylum Chordata; class Aves; order Falconiformes; family Falconidae; genus Falco; species Falco biarmicus. The sequence goes on along the minus strand of NC_079293.1, from coordinate 61,059,900 downwards.
AAAATTTCACTAGTGCTATTCAGACTCTATTCTGATAACTGAGTAATTAGTTCTTCTATGATACTTGTCATTCATTACAGCTGTGCAGTGCTGCAAAATTATTAGCAACTATTTTCACAAGCCTCATATGAACTGATGCCATTTTTACAGCTCATTTTCTAGATGGAAAAACTGAAGCAAAGAGATGTATTGAAGCTATTTCTTGACTCCTATTCTCACTTTTAGAATTCTCTTCTGTTCCATTTTTTTCAAAGCCTTTCAAACCCTAGATGGCTTTCAAGTCTTCCCATCCCACTAAGTCCTCACGTCCTCTATTACAAGACTCCTTGTACCTGGCTTCTTCCTCATACTAAATTGAATTACTCAGTCTCAAATGTGGAGAAGAGTTGAAGGAAGAAATAATCAAACAGCACAACATGTGCTTAGTGAGACAGGTTTGACAGGAGACGATACACTGATTAAGATTTACCGAGATCTTGACCCTGATATCTTTTCATAGTTGGGTTTTCCCTTCCTAAAAATCAAGCTTCAGATTTCTCATATTTATAAAGGTGTTCCCTATTTTAATAAATTTAATGTTTTAAAGACAAATTTTTCCTGATATCCTTTGTTTTATTCTCTACATGATTTTAATAAACAACAGAAAACAGAAAGGACCCCACATCTTACTGGAGTAAAAGAAAAATATTCCCAGAAACCCTTAGGAGACCTTGTTTTAATAATAGGCACGTTAAAGGTACAAAGAAAGTATGCCTGAAAGATCAGATGCACATATATCTCAGAGAACTACTTTCGTTGTTGGGAGGCATGAAAAAATCTTTGGGATTTATTCAAAATAAAACTACAGAGCAACACACTAGTAATATACTGATTTTTTTAAAAAAAGATATAAGATACACATCACTAACTACAGCTGTGTTTCTTGGTGTGTTTCCTGTGAACACACCAGAGAAGCATAACAAAGCCTTAAATTAAATAATTAATATTTATCCCATATTTACTCTATCAGGTAAAAAATATGTATAATGTACATACATCAGATTAGGAAATAATAATTCAGAATTGGTCCTGTCATTTACCCCAACAAAGAAAAGGACAATTTTGTGAACCAAAAAAGCCTTTCAGTTTCAGGATTCCAGTTAAAGATAAACAGATAGTCAATATACAGCAAGCATAATTCTATGATGTAAGTTATGAACAGCTGTTTTCTTCCTCTGAGTATACATTCAGTCAGGTACTAATATAGTATCTTAATGTACTTCTGGACTGTTTATGAAAATTTTAAATATTAGAGTAACATAATCTTTCATTTCCTTCAGAAGAACTGATCTTGAGTGATATACCAACCCTTCTGAATATGGGTCACAAAACCCGTGAAAACATACCTACTATGCTCAAAAAGAAAGTAGTTTGAGAATTTCTCTTCTGTATGCAGAGAAGTGACAGTACAAATGCTTTTTTTTTTTCTTTTTCTTGCAAGATATGTATTATTTTAATAAAGACTGAGTAGTTTCTTCAGAGAGGTCCAGCAGATCTGCAGGTAACTCCAAATAAAACTTGCCATGCAACAAAACCACGCACTACAACGTTCAAACTGTAACATTTGCTTTTTGTAATATACTTGATTAACAGGAAAACACAAACCTACCATCTGCAGTTTTTTCTTATCCTTATTAGCATTACTGTGCGCAGCCTCAATTGCAGTGTGGTGCTTCCATGCCAATTCTTCTAAGGTCTTGGAATGAGCCTCCTTTAACTGCGCAGCCTCTCCTTCTAATCTTGCTTGCAATTTTACCAGCTCCTTCTCATAATATTCACGTTGTGTCTCCCTCGCTTCATTTACTTTCTATAAATGACAGAAAAAAAAAAAATCTATGAAATGGTAAAAAAATACTATCTGAACAGTAGGAATAAAAAAAACCCAAAAACATTACTGATGACAAATGCACAAAAATTAGCCTCCATATAAAAAAAAAATTGAGCAAACACTGAGCACTAAGTCGTTCAATAACCAAAACCATAGTTTCAGTATATCCATGCAAAGCAATATATCCTTATAAAATCTATTTTTTTGCTCTATTTAATCTGGGGAAACAGCAGTCAGGTACCAAAGTCAAAGCCTATAGAAAATTTCAGTTCAGTATTTTCAAACACGTCCAGCACATTTTCAGAGAAAGTTTTTTTTAAAGTTGTTCTTTAACCATTTCACATTTCTCCTTACTGAGATACTTTAGGTACTAGGCATCTACACACAAGGTCATAAATTAAAGTGAAATTGCTAAAATATATCCCCAAGCAGCTGAATAGCATCTAATCTGACTTCCCTCTACTCTCACTTTACATTCTACATTAGTCATTCTATGGTGCTACGTGAGATATATTTGGAACATACTACTGCTGGTACTAGTCCAGTCATATCAAACAAAAATTAAAACAATCACTTTTTCCTGAGAATCTGAGGTCTTTTTTTTGATACAACTAAAGCAAATAAGCTGTTTAACCTTTTCCAAGGCCAGAATTTGCTGCCTTTGTCGCTCATCCAGACTCTGTGTTTTGCTTTGTAATAAATTTCTTTCTTCTTCCAGCTGGGATAGTTTTTCCTTTAATCTAGACTTTTCTGATTCCAAATCTCTGATTGTAACTTCTTGAGTCATTTGAGTAGCTTGAAGCATTCCAATGTGACCTAAAAACAAAACAGCTCTTTAAAACCCCACATTGGTTTCATGTAATTGAAGTACACATTCACACTTCAGCGTTTTCTAGAAGTACAACTCTATGGAAGCTTTCATATGGATCTCCATTATATACACTGCAAAGCTTAACTTCCCCTCCTCTCCTTTTTTTAGTTTTAATGTAAAATATCCAGCCACAGTAGAGCGCTTGGTGCTGGGATTCCTTTAGTTTCAGTTTTTCTGGTTCAAGGTTGCATATTGACTCCCAGAGAAAGCAGGAGGTAGGCAATAGTATGAACATAGACAGTTCGTCTTGAAGAACTTACTCCATCTAAAACTGCACATTTTTACCCCACAGCAAACTACACTACAGAAAGCAGAACATTGACATCTTTCATAATTTAGCCAGCACGCAAGGTATAGCAGCTAAAGCTATGTAAAACTTATGGCATTACACTTTATTTTGCTATAGGGAGATGACTACGATTTAACAGAACTCATTCTCTCTATAGTAAAGTAGGATCTAAATCCTTGCAGGTTAGAGGCTTCCTTTTAGTTTCTATATGTATATTTAAAAACCCAAAAATCTACAAAGCTAGACAGTATAATCATCTGTCCTTCACATCACCAGTGGAAAAAAGTTTATGACTTAAGAAATTTTTGTCCTTGTTGTTCTTAATTTATATCTGTATTACTGAAAATACTACCACTAGCTAATTGACCAAAGCAGTGAAACCCTTGTTATTCTGGAGAGCCTTAGGAGAGGATAGATGGCTACTTAGGAAAAGAGAACGCGCCTAGGTTTGTTCAATTGAACAACTGAGAGGGTGCTCCTAAGGCTCTTCAACTGAAAAAACAAGAAAGGGAGTATTCTCCCATTACTTTAACATGTTTGTAGAAGCATCATGTTGGAGTGGATTCTTTCGATAGAAACACCTTATTAACCCTTTCATAAATTGCATGACCTAGACATGTTTGAAATATGCCATTTGAAAAACCAAAGTGGTAACTAAACAGAATTTCAAGGATTATACAGAGATCCTTAACATTTTCACACAGAGAAAGCATCCAGATAAGAAACTGTATTGTTTACTGAGAATAAATTTATTATTTTTGTAGTCATAACTTCGTGAGACCTTTTTTCCTTATCATTTTATTATAACCTTCAAAAGTGATACGAGTTTTACTAACGGAGTACTGTTTTTCAATTTAAGTTCCTAAGCTAAGAAAGTGGACTGTGTCACTGTTTCTTACAAGACAAAACCACTGAGCCTCCTGATTCATTTCCATCTGAGGTTAAAGCAACATGTGCCAAAAAAAAAAAAAAAAGGAAACTGTTTTAGCCCTTGTTGCCTGTGAACACTGATGTGAAGGGAAGGACAGCGGGATACATAATAGAATTTGAAGATTAAAAAAGCTCCAAAATGATTTGCATTGTCTATGAAAATGCTAATCTCTAATCGTGCTAAGCTCTGAATAATTTCAAGGATCATTTGGATTTGGGCATTTTTGTTTGATAAAACTGAAAACTGAAGAGGAAAAAAAATTAAGATAACTGGTATGCTTAACTCCATAATGTTTCAAAAAACACCTTGTTTCAAAAGTTCAGCTATTTAAGAAATGTATTTGCAAACCCAGTTTTTAGTGTGTTCTCACAAGGAGAACAATTAGAAATTCAAATCTGTCGGGAAGCATTATGCACACGCATAGTTTATTGTAAGCACAGATGCACACACTGATCTAGAGCTTTTGTCCTAGCAATGCCAACACACAACACAGGTTTCCCATTCCTCATGCTCTACACAGAAGGTATGAAACGCAGCAGTTTCCTTTCAAGTTTGAAACTCAGTAAAAATAGAAGACAATGTTAATTTTCCTTAACAGACTTAATACAGTGTTCTCAAATTCCAATACAATGAGTAAGCATTTTGTATGGTAATTAAGTACAAGAATTTAGTTTCTTTCAGGCAGGATTTTTGATTTCCAAGTGTGAGCTGAAAATCAAAAGGAGACGGCAGTGGGCCAGCGTAAGAAACCTTTTCCAAACAAGCTGGTAACCAATTACATCACATGCCAATGGCTTGGTGGCACCACTGTAAACGGGGCTCCTGGCTCTTGTTGCACAGCAACATGCTGTAAAGCAAATACATGTTACTGACCGCACCACTGAGCTCAGCTGGACACACTTGAGTTTCTGGTAAAGCTGAAAACCTCAATACCAGAAAAGCCCAGTGCTGGACTCATAGGTTAGCCGGCTACACACCATCAATAATGCAGAAAACCCGCCTGGATATTTATTTCCACTAAATCTGGGGCTGCCTACTGAACCCCCCTCCCATGCTTCCACCTAGGGAAAGAAACAAGAATGTACAAAGTGTATGAGAACAGGTTTTTTCCCCCCTCAACAGTCTCATGTTGTGATTTTTTTCTATGAGTGTCTCACAAGCCACTTTTTGGAGGGTCAGATTCCCATTTGAAAGCCATGATTTGAGATCCTCTCAGCAGCAAGCCTACTCCTTCTAGCTGTTTACATCCAGTAGGACCTTGTAAGTCTTGGGTACCTGCTGGCCTCTATATCGTCCAAATGTATAGCCTAGGCTATTCCTAGTCCTTACCTTAGCTAGCTCATATATGCCACTTTTCCTAGGTGGCAGACACACTCAGTCCCTCCGTATGAACGGCTTCATTATTTGAAGGACAGAAATCAAGCCTTGATACAGGCCACATTCACATACCCAGGTTGAGGGCTAAGCCATACATAACCAGATAGTAGTGTTACATTAATAGTAAATATTTATACTATATAAAACTATAGTAAACCATTGCAGTATTAGTAGGTTATTGCTGTGAAGCACTGTCTGTCCTTAAGGCTGACTGGCACAGTCTGGCAACGTCCCAGACTTCAAAACAAAGTAATCTTATCCAAACTGACTTCTGGGAAGGGCCCTGGGCTTATGCTAATTTGTGTGGAAAATAATCAGGTGCTTCTACAATTGATTTAGTTGAACAAGGCCAAAGATAAGCCAGGGGCTTATTTTTAGCCTACAATCCTACCTACAGTATAGTTAACCAAGTTCAAGCACTTGGACCCACGCCCTACCACTACATAGTTTACTAGAGAGATAATGCCAGTGAGGGAACACACACATGTGTACAGCCAAGTCTTAAAACTATTTTCTATACCTTTCCATATGCCAACAAGCACAGAGAAGTGAAGAAAACTGCTATAAAGAAAACACTTAAAGATTTATTATCCAATAAGCTGCAAGTCTTCTGACAGCAGATGTAAAGCAAAATACCATAAACTCAGCAAAAAGACACGGCAACTGAAAAAGGATGGAGGAACACCAAGCCTGTCTCTGTGACTATGTGTGGAACAGATACACAGGAGAAGCATTCTGTACAAGTGCAGTTAAGGCAAGAAATTCCAAAACCTGGAAACACGCCATACAAAGTTCAGACAAAAAAGTACACACACAACCAGAAGAGTCTTAAGTACAATGCACGTGGTATCAAAGCGGTTTAAAAAAAACCACCCAAACTTGTCAGAAGTTTTTATGGACAGCATAGAACAGTCTTTAGGCATTCTAAGCCCACACAAGATTACTAAAAAAAAAAAAAAAAAAAAAAGAAAGGCTAGAAGAAAAAGAAGTTAATTTCCAGATTAAGTTACTGACATACATACTGGCTTTGAGAACAAGATCAGTGGCCTGCTGCTGTAAGCGCTCCCTAGCAGCTGCCAGCTCACTTTCCACTTCTTTGTGTTTGCTTAACAATGACATCTCCTCCTCCTTCACATCATCTAGCTGTTTTTGAAGAACCTAGAGGAAGCATAGTATAATGTCTGTTACCATTATATACAATTGTGTGACAATTTAAATGAGCATTAGGTTAAAATGTACAGAAAAGACCTTTCAGCAAACAAGTTTTATTCATACAAAAGCCAAAATCTTGTAATATTACCACCACATTCATTTTGCATTATATGTTTTTCCAAAAATATTGTTGAAGCATCAAGATACTGGCTATACGGCATGACGAGAATGCGTAAGAGAAGTGTGACAATATTCAAAAAGGTATACAAAAAATAAAAACAGTGGAATGGTCCACAGAGTTTGGAGGCCAACTTGAGAAACATTGTTTCTGTTATCTGAGATTTCTCTGTTCACAGCAGTTTACAGTGTCTTTCATTCCATCCCTGAGTGTTTAGTACTGACACAGACAAAAAAAGCTACACATTGATAACATAAAATGAGAGCCAGTCAATTGGTTAAATCAAACTTCTAATATGTTTCAACTCTGATGTACTGATCCATAATAACATATCTTTGGTAGTGTGATGCTGATGCGTTCTCAGCCGTGCAGGAAGGAAAAGCAAGTCTTGTTCTGTTTTAAAAGTAAAGATAGATATCTCACCATTCAAGTCACTGGAACAGTAAAGGGTCATTTCAGAAACTAAAGCAAGAAATAGAATCAGGGAAAACACGGGACAGGGCATGTAATGAAACATGGACACCAGAAGTGGCGAGATTATGTATTTGATCATCTCATCCATGATGATCAGAGTAGGACCTGACTTAAATCTGCTGTGAATACTGTACTAGGCTCTTCCTCTTCTCTGGAACCAAAAGGAACTCACTCCCTTACTGCAGGAACAATCAGCGTACAGTGGATTTCCTCTTTGCTGCGGTTTGCAAGAAACCCACTTCCTTGGTGTAGTCAGTTGAAAGGCAAGGGTTCTACTTTGCCAGCTGAACAGAGCTGAAAATGAACTTTTGAAAGGCCCCTTGGGAAACGAAAAAGATGTTCTGAATGTATTATCTCATAAAAGCAGTAGTCTTCTTTCACTGTAGCCTGTAGCTTTTACACAAGAAAGAGGGGTAGTCAAAAAGTTGGGCTGTAATTAGACTGTAAATGGGAAAAGCTCATGGCTCATCTCAGCTCTACCCAATGATGTGTCCAAAATTACTATGACCATCACATTTAAGTACTTCTGGCTTTGAAAACTTGAGAGTAACTACAAATGCAAAAGACAAGATACTTAAAGCTTACCCACAGAAATTACTGTTCTTCGGGCCTCGGCACAGCTACCAAAAACTGAGCAGAATCTTTTCCTTCAAGCCCAGCATATCCAGTCCTACTGCTAACCAAATAAAATCAGTCTTTGCATTTCTGGGATGTCTTGTCCTTCTTTAGGGACAAGAAACTTTAGTTTCTAAATAACAGTGTTGTGGTTTAACCTGGCAAGCTGCCAAGCCCCACACAGCCACTCGCTCTCTACCTCTGGCAGGATGGAGGAGAGAATCAGAAGGGCAAAAACAAGAAAACTCATGGATTGAAATAAAGACAGTTTAATAGGTAAAGCAAAAGCTGTGCACAAAAGGAAAGGGATTCACTCACTCCTTCCCATCAGCAGGCAGGTGTTCAGCCATCTCCAGGAAGGCAGGGCTCCATCACATATAATGGTTACTTGCAAAGACAAACACTGTAACTCCAAACGTCCTCCCTCCTTCCCTCACCTTTTATTACTGAGCATGACATCATATAGATATCCCCTTGGTCAGCTGGGGTCACCTGCCCCAGCTGTATTCCCTCCCAGCTGCTCACTGGTGGGGTGGTACAAAAAGCACAAAAACCCTTGGCTCTGTGCAAGCACTGCTCAGCAATAGCTAAAACATACCTGACTTAACACCATTTTCATCACAAATCCAAAACACAGAACCATACCAGCTACTACAAGGAAAACTAACTCCATCCCAGCCAAAACCAGTACATACTGAAAATGTGTGCAGTATTTTGGTTACTGCTTGTGAAAACATCATTGAAGTTGTTATAATAAAAAAGTTGAAACATTCAGAAAGTCATCTTTTTTCTTACCTCCTACAAACTTTTCTTAACACCCAACATCTTTAGGCAAGGTGGTCACTAATGATCTCCACAAGCAAGACTGCACTGCATACAGAACATTAATTGTATTTACAGTGCCAGTTGTATGACATTTCTGTGAAATATGTTTCTGCAAGAAACAGTACAGTCTAGATAAGTGGTTTCTCAACTCTTCTAGTAAGCATTTTGGCTTGTCAGCATAGCATCTCAAATGGTACTAGTTATCAACATCTTCCCTCCCTCTCTGAATCCTTTATTTTTGGGGGGGTGGGGTGGGGGAGTGGGGAGAGAGGGATCAACGTCTGTGGAGACCTGATGAAAAGACATTGCTTAGCTTTTCTCCTTCCCCTCCCCCCCCTTTCTTTCTTTGGCAGGAGGAGAACCAGGTTTAGTTTGGGTTTGGATTTTTTTTTTTTGTCTGTTCTTTAAGTGGTAATGGTTTTGAGTATTCTATTGAGTATACTACACTTTGGGTAGCATGACTCAAACAACCAAGTTCTGTTTATGAACAGCTGAAAGGAAGGAGACCAAAAAACTTCCCCCTGCGTAGGGCTTTCTAGATTATACTGGAATATAAAGTAGTATTAATTCAGTCTGGGAAAATTAAACACATAAAATAAACTTACAAATAAATAAAAAAAGTAGAAGGTTATAGTCAAATATGAGTGACAGAAAATTAAGTTTACATATTCTAATCACCTCAATCTACCAGCCTCATGGAAAGACAGCCTAAATAGGAAAAGAAAATTCACAGTCTTGGGAACAACATATCATCAGTCTCACCTGAACATTGTTTTCTGCTGTACCAAGAGCCACCTGAAGTTTTTGGCATTTTTCCCGTAGACTAGCAGCTTCATCCTGAACCATTTGCAATTCAGTTTTAAGCTTGCCCAGATTCTTCCGTAACATACTTTCCTGGTTTTGAAATTCTTTTCTTAGCTCCACTTCTTTTTCTTTGCAAGCATGTAGGCTTTCTGCTGTAAAAAGCTGAGATCTTTTCAAAGAATCAAGTTCATGTTCATAGAAGGACTGTGCTTTGCTGAGTTTGCCTTCATAGTCCTCAATGAGTTTTTTTCTTTCCAGCCTTAATTCTTCAACTTTACTGTTCAAGTCTTCCAGCTCCAGTCTATGCAATTCCTCTAGTTTTTCTTGCCCCTTACTTAAAGTAGCATTCTGACTCTGCTGAGTCTTGAGAAGTTCTTGAATCTCAAGCCTGTGGGCAGCTCTCAAGTCTTCCAGAGCTGTACGCTTGTCCTTCTCGTACTGCACTTGCAATTGTATGAAGCTTCGTAGCCTTTCCTCAAATTTCTTTCTGATCTCTTCTACTTCTCTTGACATGGTCACTACACGTTGGACATGCTGAGCTTCTGCACAAAGCTGCATATCTTCAACTCTATCCTTATAGGCTTCAAATTCTGTCAGCGCCTGATGTTTCATCTTTTTATGATCTTCCAGTGACTCTTCTAAAACCTGGATCTTTCTCTTGAGATCCATTTCTTCTGCAACTTTACTTTTATACTGCAAGATCTTCTCTCTGGTCTCTGCGAGAATTTGTTGAATTTCTTCTTCATGAGCATCCTTAAGGGCTTGGATAGCAGCTTCATGTTCATCATTTTTAGTGTTCAAAGCATATATTACCTACAAACATGAAATAATATTGTGTTAGAGAAAAGACATTCTGGTTATCTGTTACATCATAAGGAAAAAACCACCCAGGCACTCTGAAAGTTACTTTGACAGTCTGGTATATTTTCATGATACACTTAAGACACCAAATATTATTATGAATGTGACTGCATAAATGCTGTATTAGTCATGAAAATCTTATACATCTTGTAGAACAGTATACTTCTTAATTGTAATTTTCCTGCTGAAAGCTTTGCCTTTATATGTATGTTGTTGCTGTAAATACCACTGGGGAAAAAAAAAGCACATTCAACACATGAAAAACAAAACATTTAATTAAAAGATTTAGAAGCATAGCCTGAAAAGAAATATGAACAGAGGTTTTCTGTCAGAGAATCACACACACAGTATACATTACGACATGAAATTAAACTAGAACAAAATCAAACTCTCAAATTCCTCCTTTCCAAATGCTAACTATTCTTAAATATTTCATTTTAGAAACACCTAAAATGCAAACATGGCTTGTTCTGGTTTGTAAGCTTGATGGTTGCCCAGATATAATTTTGGTTTTGACAACTTGTCTAGTAGGCATCCTGTCTAAGGTGTCTCACAACATAAGCTCACCAGCTTTCCAGCTAATAAGTCAGGTGAACAGAAAAGTAGCTGGCAGGGCAGCCAAGTTTGGGAAGCCCAGGGAGCTAAGCAGCTCACAATGGCTGTGAAAGCATCAAAGCTGCGTAACTTTCAGTGAAAGTTCTGAAGTAACCAGATACATCCTATGGGATCTTTCAATTGCACCACACCACAGTATGTCATCTTTCTGGTTTTTAACTAGGAAGCACTCTCACCAATATAGAGATACAGATAAGTATGTGTATGTATCCATGAATAAACTATTCATGAGATAAGTAGTTTTAATAGAATATTTTGTGCTCCAAGAACTCCAGAAAATCCCCACAATTCCCAGATATATTACAGGCAGCAAGAGCTACAAAAACCATCTGAACAGGGGGAAAAAATAAAGCACGTGGCAATTAGTATGTTTTGTATATCTTAAAAACAAACAAGAAGCAACAAAAATGGAAACAAGGCAGCAGCAGAGAATTTAGAAAAAAGCTGCCCTTTGGGGATGTTTGGTTTTTTTGGTGGTTTATTTGTTGTTGGTTTGTTGGTTTTTTTTTTTCCTTTGAGGACAGAACCTAGACCAGTCCTCTGTTAGCATTCAAGCAGGCGCAGAGGAAGACTGTCCTGACCTGACCAGGGCCAGGAAATACGAGTTGGCCCCAGAATCACTCTGCTGGCACCAAGCACAGAGCCTCGAAGTTCTGGAATGGAGGAAGTGTCTACAGTCAAGTGTTCAGACAAGTCAGAAATCTCAAGAGAGTTCTAAGTGAAAAAGCAGATTCAAGATAATAACAAGCTCTATTTTCAGGGGTGAGCAGGTGGGGTGTGGTTTTTTTTATTTTTAATTTTATTTTTGAAGTAAGAGTCCAGACACTGTATTTGCATTTTATTGTCTGAAATAAGAAACATGCATCATTCCATTACCTGTGCCAAAACACCTAACCTAACCTACCTATATTGGTACTATAGATAGGGCTACAGCTTGATATAGATATTGATATATGTAGTGAGGATATATCTATCTCCTAAAAGGGCAGGCTTGATATTAAAAAAAAAAGTTCTGAAACATATCAGACAAAGAAAAAAAACAAACCAACAGCCTAAATCATCTTTACATAGCAAGGAAATAACTTTAAAAAACCACAAAATACAGTTTAAAGACATTAAATTTTTCTAATATGTGTAATACTATGTAATAAAAGAGAAAATAAATAGATCTTCCATAGTTTTGATAACTGTCCTTAATAGTGCTAATACCTCTGCAGGCAGCAGTTAGACTTTTGGCTTCCTCCCTAGAAAAAAAAAAAAAATTTCCCTACTGCAAAAGAGCTTCATGGTTCAGAGACTCAAAATCCTCCTCCAATACACTGCAAAAAGTGACCACAAACCCACATACAATTCCATTAGCAGAATCACAACTACCACTGCAATGCTCTTCACCCAAAGTTTCAACCCTTTCTATTCTCACTGTCTGGTGATGCCAACATTAACTTCTGACTACAAAGTTTTCACCTCCCTCCTGTCACCGACACACAGTCTCAGCTACTGGATCTCAAAGGTTAGCTTCTCACTTGTTTAAATGGTGTCCAGTGCTCAACTCCTTTGTTCGTATCAGAAGTACTTTGAAAACCAAGGGCTTTATTTTTTTTAAATACACATACAGTATCTTGCATAAAGAGGCCTTAGTTTTGCCTAGGGAAGCTAGAAAATTTAGTTTGAAAAGGTATTATAAAAAAATCTCACACTTATGATCAAGTTATTATGATAACTATTTACAGAAAACTAGATCAAATAAATTTCATGCTTAAAACACCCTTTGACTCCTGATTTTGTGTATAGAAGTGCCATAACCTTCTTCACTTCAGGCAGTGTTCCAGTCACAGGTTATGCAGCACTATAACCTACAGAAAGTATAAATCATATAGTATTTTCAGGTATTACAATTTGGCAATGGGACTCTCACCGAACATTCCAAATGAAAAATAAGCCTATATGCAATGCCAGATTCAGAAGGTGCCTTTAAATGCTCATCATGCACTTATTCCCTGCAAAAAGCACTGAACATCTGCCAATTCAGTAACCACCATTCATTCCCTAAACAAAGGGCATAGGTGTTTTACAGAAAATGTAAAAATAAAATACAATATTCAGTTGCATGCATTTTATCACAACATTCATTGTTCAGCAGTCTGAACTCCAGCTCTGTCAAAGTACTCTATTATACATCTCAGTATTTTTAAAGTAATGGAATAAAATCCTCAAAGATAAAATCTGGTACAGTTATGTGCTATATTAGCATAGTAACATAGGGAAAAAATAAAAAAGTCTGTACTAACTGAAGCAAAAACAACCTAACAGCATTTCAATTAAGTGAAAACAGAAAGTGAAAGATACTGGAAGAAATTAAAGTCCTAGCTAAAATAAGTAGTTCCTGCTCAACTAAGTTTCTGAAAATTGACAGGCAGTAAGGTTGCAAAAGTTGGGGGTGGGTAGGCAAAAAGTTTTGCACTCTCCATTTAAGTTGGAGGAAGAACCATTTCCTAAGCCTGTTTGGAAGTGTTCTTAAAAATACTAGCAGCTTTTTTTAGTACAACCGCATACTACTAGGAAGCATAAACTGTTCATTTGAGTAATTCATATTTTTTTCTAGCTCCACTCTAAATGCATCATACAAATTGCAGTTCTTACCAGATGACAGAAAAAGTTAGGTTATGCTTCACTGTATTTTCAGTTAGCATTCCAGAGGTACAGACAGAACCATACTCTCTCCAAGAATATTGAGACTGCCAGCTAAAGGCCTTAATGCTTTTTATACAAAACAGTAACATAATTATTCATTAGAATCTACTGAAATAGTATGTGCCTCTGAAAAACTACAATACAGTATGTTAGTAACAATAAGAGGAATAACCTTTTTTTATGCCAATAATTATTGAAGTGCCTAGTTATATTCTAGGTGTTAAGGTTAAGCCAGTCTGTTGCTGCATTAGCTTTGGTGTCTTGAACTACATGGAATACAAACAACAATCAAGAGTTCCACACTGTGGCTAATAATGAAAGTCTGACTATTTGGCTGAGAAATACTTTTTACTTCAAACCAGATGTTATGGTTTGGAGAGCTGACCAGCTCCTGCATGGTCAGCTGCCCTTCAGTCACCTGCTCCTGCCAGCAATTCAGTCATGATTGAATGCTTTTCTAATTAAAAGTTCACCTTAATACCAGTATTAGGTGGCGAATCTTGCAGCACAGAAAATATCTCAAAGTGTGGTTCATTCTCCCTAATTTTACATGGAAACAGGAACCAATACCTATGAAAGAAACATCACATCTTACGCAGACATCAACCTTATGTCTCTGGTCAACCTTCACTTTAGACTCAATGTGTGGGTCCCTGGGTCAGAGCACTACATTATCCTAGTTCTGGTGAAGTATCTTGTTCCCAGCGCTGCTGCCTGTGCGCGCTGGTGCTGTCTGTACCTTCCAGCCTGAAATACTAGAGCCTCCAGAAACATGCCAAGACTTCCCTAGAGCTGCACACCTATTTAATGAACTACACAACTACAGCGCCAACAAGGAATTGCTCATGCATAACCTGTTAATAATTTGGAACGCATGGACCAACGAGCCTGACCTACCCTTGCCCTCTGTAGCTAGACAAGTACTGCTCGACACAGGTAGTAAGATCTACTGAAAACAGTAAGAAGGGTTTTCTAGAGACAAGTCACTTCCCACACGCGCAGTGGGATGTGAATAGAAAAGTTTAGTCTACAACATAGACAAGAAACATCAAAATACTTCCATTATTATAATTTTATGTAGAAATGTATCTTCTACTACAGTCCAGAATTATCACGTTTTTTGTTACAATGGGTATTGCATTCAGTTTTTGCTCTTTTCTCCATGTTGGCCAAATAATAAGAAATATGTTACATTAAAGCATCTAAAATGTATGTATTATGACCAATGAAAGGTCAATTTAAGACAGTAAAACAAACAATTTAAAACCCAGAAAAAGTTTGGGTTTTACTGGACAGATTTCTGCTCCATAGTACATTATAAAAATATAGTAATAGAGAAAAATACTTAAAAGTTAATTGAAACAGTCTTTCAGAAATGCTGTCCACAATCACAGAATATATTCTTACTTTGCATTACTGCATAGAGACTAGATGGCCGATTACAACATAACATTTTATTCCTTCTCATGCATTGCTAGCCAGACATTGAGCACCACAAACAGCGCTGAAGATTTTTTTGTATAATAATCTTTGAAGTTTTTAATGGGACTTTATTTTTCCTTGCATTCTAACCAAGATACAACTCTACTCAGAATGTCTGATAGGAAAACCAAGTTATTGCTAAATCTGAAACCCCTTTTAAAAAGCCACGTTGGATATACGTTATCCAAAAAATCCCAACTCTAAAACCTATGTATGCCCATCTCTCCCTTCTTATTTTTGAATTAAAAAAAAACACCAGCCCACCACCTTTATCTAAGAAACCCTTTTGTTCTCTTATGGAAAATACTCCAAATAAAAATGCTTTGTCAATCCAGCCCTTTATATTGCTGGCAACACAACAGAAACCAGCCTAGAACTTCAGACCAAAACTGCTCAGACATCACAGGAAAGGTGGAAGGCACTTGCTCTTCAACTGTCTGGTTCACTGCAAGTCGACTTAAATGGCTGGGCCAGTGCATTAGGGGCACAGCATGATGAGCAGAGAAGAGACAAATACGGTCCACAGCTGTGAAAGTAGAGCCCCCTGCCAATGCAATCTCTCCAGAACAGCTGGTCTAACTACACCAGTCTTCCTTTGAGAGAAAATCCACAGAGGGCAAGAACCTGAAAATTTTTCTCAAAAAAATGTACTTCCACAGAAAATTTATTATTAAGATATCCTTTAGCTGCTCAACAGTCGTCTTCTTGTGCCTAAAGCATTCATGCCAAAGTAAAATTTAGTACATTATTTCTTCAGAAACTCTGAAAACAAATACTGAATTATTTTTATTACAGCAACAAGCTTTCCAAATTTCTCTAATGTCTTCTGTCTACAATTAATTATTTAAAGAATGATACCATTAAGTTCAGCATAATTTATTTCCAGGAATAGAACATTAACACATTTAGACTTCTACCTAATGGTCAACATTTGAAAGAAAACAACTTACAACCATTTTTCGCTTTCATACTTGCTGCTAAACATTTACACTTAATTATCTGTGAAAGAGAAGTCTTAGTGAGTCAGAGAACACGTGCTGTTCATAACCTTAAGCTGATAGTTAAACAGGAGAAGAAAAATATTTTGCGCTTTCAGGTTTCTTGATGTTCAATACAATATACATAGGGCGTAAAGCCTCACAGGAGCACATGTATCTAAAGACAATTTCCTCATGCTCCTAAACACATGCTCCTTAAGTACCAGTGATCTGATGTGCCAATAACCTATTTCTGCTTTCTGAACTGCCAACCACAGATCAATATCACATTAACTACTTGACTTACAATCCTGTCTGTGTTTTGTTTATTTGTGTATGACTCACACCGAAATATCAGCGCTTAAGTATTTGCCTGAAAATCCTACTGGTTGAAGAGATCCACTTGCATTTACAGCTCAGCATATTTGTAAGTTATTACAGGGCCTGTACCTTAAAATATAGTTATCAGAAAAAGGCATGCCATGTTCCAATTAATCATGGGGTAGGAGATATCCTCACCTGAAGAACAGATAGATACAGGGCATGTCTCGGCACAGGGCCAGAACAGCCAGTGTGCCCAACTCAGTCATTCACTGTTGCCTTTCTCCTAGAGTTGTACCAGACAACAAACGAGAGGCTTTCTGGGAACTAATCAGGAGCTTTATGTTACATTAGCCTGGCATGGAAATGTACACTTTGTCCAAATCCACGAACAAGAATAACCATTAATGAACCAACCAGGTAATCGAAATCAAAAGCATGCCAGCAGGTAAACCTACAGCTGCAGAGCACTCTGCAATCAGAAATTCAATAAAAGGAGCACGGTACCTGCGCTGCATTTTATAGACCAACTTGCCAAGCAACAACAGGAAGATGGGGTTCACCAGTCCAGAAGCCATGTGGCCTGCTGTCAGGAGTCAAGAGTGGTTTAAATCTCAGGTCTCTGGGCCAGGACACAGCATGCTACCTTCCAAATCATTTTAGCAACCACTCCAGTGAACTGAGAAACAATTTACCCATTCATTACAAGGCACAGAGTGGGTGACCCGGCTATGTTGCTGGTGTCTCCAGATTGGGTCTCACCAGTGGAAATATGACCTTAGGGGGGCAAAAGGGGATTTGACAGAGACATTAGTGCATACGTGAGGCTGACAAATAGATACTTGGGGGAAACTCCATTCCATTCAGTAGAGCAAGGTCCTCGACTGGATGTGTGGGGTCCACTGTGGAACAGATGGCATCTTGCTCTGGTTTAGTAAAAATTCTATTTTTTTCTTAGATGGGTATTCTCAGCTGTGCTGCAGAAAATGGACAAGTAGGGTATTTTTCTCATGCCAAAAAATTACAGTGGAGCAGAGGCAGATAAGATAACCCGTACCCAGGTTTCAGAGTAAGAAAAGAGAGAAGAAATTAGGGCAGACATAATTTACAAATACATATCAAAATACAATAAAAATAGGAGCCCTTAGATCTAGTTTTTCCCTTCCAGAAAACACAGCAGTAATTATGGAAGGCATATGGTGTTTAACAGAAGGGAAAGAGGAAAAATGACTTGCCAATATGCAATTTAGATTGCCAGTTTGGAGAATAGGTGAAGCTGCTATTCCTGCTTAGGCAAGACAGAAAAGCAAAAAAAAAAAAAAAAAAGTATTAGATACAATATCCAGACCCTATGTTCTGAAAATATTCTAATTTGGTTTTCAGGATTTTCATACCAAAGCTACTTCTGAAACAAGCAAACAGCTTAAACACTGATGAAATACAAGTTCATTTTATAGAGATTTTTAAAAGAATCATGGCCTGGCTAAGGCATGACAGACAGATACAATGCTGCACTATCTAAATACAATACAGCCTTCAGCATATCTTCAGTTGAGGCAAAAACTCAGGTGCAAAGCAAGCAGATGCGATGTCACAAAAGAAATACAGATTAAATGGGGAGAGCTATTTGAAGATAATGGTATAGGACTATGAGACATGTGTTGGATATTCAGTCGAACAACACTAGCCACTGACTAGAAGTAATGTCCAAGATACGTATTACAGAATACTGCAGATAGATTGGATTTGGCCAGTAGGCGGTCTAACTGATTTTCAGGAGTAAAACATCCCAGAATTATATGCACAACCTTGAACCAAAAGAGTTTTTACAAGAGGAAAAAGTAGATTTGAAGATTTGGACAGAAAGATGAGAAGCAGCTAGATACAGGTAAAGCATACCTCTACTATAAACTAAATTATACAGGGCTATTTCCCCAGTTTACAAGGGAGACATCACCGCTACTGCTTTGTATGACCTGGCACATCATCCCCCACTTGGCTACTACATGACACCTGTTTCTGAGATAAATGCTCAGCTGTTCTACCCTTACACTGCTGGCTCTCAGAGTTACATAATTTACAGTGTTCAGCAATACAGTTCCATACATTCATATTCCGCTCTTCTCAACTACAGTTATTTCTAAGCACTATATTACCTGCATGATTCCGTGACATTTTTTAATTTTGTTAACTGTGCATAAGTTTGCTTTCTATGCTAAAGTGTAAAACCAACTTGCTGAATAAGTCAGAATAGAGTTTAATGCAAGTTTAAATCCGATTATGACATCAAAGGTATTTTCATTATGACAGATTTCAATACAATCCAACATTGCAGAAAAACTGTTCACGAAAGAGAAAAAATAAAGTGTTTAAAAAAACATTTCAAAACTTAGTCAGAACTGTAGCAAATAGCAGAAAATAGTTTAAGTGTTTTATAATGGCTCCCTGGAAATCAGTACTCATTTTTTAACTCAGCCAGTACCTGTAAATCAAGCTAAGTAGTCCTAAAACACTTACTTGCTTAACTGATGAGAGCTCTGCTAGAAAACCATTACCAAAATACAGCAGTTCTTCACAAAGCTTCTCAGACTCTTCAATGCTACGACTTGAAAAATTGTTTCATCCTATATCAACATTGTTTCAGAACGACATTACAGAAAACACACAGACACTATTTCCATATTTTAATTACCTGCCAGCCATAGCAAGTCGCTCCCTTCCATTTTCAGTTTCTGTATTTTGTATCATCAAGTTACATCTTAATGGTTATTCAAGCCACAGTTAGCAAAGCTGGCATTTTTTCCAGACATAATCCCATTCAGAAATTTCCCTCCCTCACTGCATTTGTATATATTTTAAAGGAAAACATACCCTCCAATTCAACATTGCTTTCCCCCCCCCCCCCCCCCCCCCCCCCCTTTTTCTCAATGAAAAAGAATATTTGTCCTTGAAATACCACCCACATAAGAAAAACAGCCTTTTGGTGAAAAATATATGAGAGCAATTAAAAAGTAAGTTTTCTGCAGTGGGATCAAACAGTTTAAAAGATGACATTCACTGATAATGAAGTGATGAGTCTAAAAGGATGAATAGAAGTCGAAATTTTCTGCAAAAGTATTTCAACAAATCCATTACACTTAGATATTCTTAATTTAGAATGAAAAACACTCATAGAAAAGAAGCAAGATCAGTCAGCCAATTTCATTCATTTCTGTTTTAAAAATCAGTCTTTTTTTTTAAAAAAGGCCACTATAAAACCATCTAACACAGTATCACTTATGTCAACATAATTGCTATTTTAAGTTTCCCTTTTTTTGTCTAGACTTGGCTAAATTATTCTTGATACAATCATATCTGTGCTTTCACCAATTTAAATATTTCTTTCTGATTAAAATAAAGTCATGTAGCTATTTGTACTCTATAGAAAAATAAGTCATAATACTCAAAATACAAAGTCTACAAAATTACTGTCCTGTTTCCTTTCAAAATCTATTTCTCTTTATCATTTAAGCTTTCATTATAATTCAAGACTAAAATTTATTCTTAAATCTTCATCTAGTCCACCTTCAAACCTAACCCCCTATTAAATTTTGCCATCTGAAGTGTCATGTTTAATTCAAACATTTAGTTTTACCTAGATGTTTATGATGAAAAGCTGTCTGGTCATTGACCATTTTTTGATTTTTCCATACATAGCCTAGCTAGAAAAAATAATTTAATTCTAAATAAGAGTATTGTATTAATTTTTATATAATTATATATTTATATAAAATAAATGTCATTTCTATATAATTATAAATAATAATATTTAATTACAAATATCCATAGTTTTTACATAACCAAGAGTATGTAAGACAAGCTGTCTTGCCTTTTAAGGAAAAACAATTTTCCTGGAAGTACTCACTAACATTGAGAACTGAAGCTAGAATTAAAAATTTCAGCTCTTTAAAATTAAAGAGATTTGGTTTTTCTTTTATTTGGAAAGGTGCGGGGAAGCAGGGGTGATAAAGACAGAACAACTGTGGAAATGTAAAAAAACAAAGCCTCTCCATTTCTAAATGTGCTCCAGAGAATACCCAAAGCCATATTTGAGCGCCATCACCTGAAAATGTCACAAGTATTTTTGAACAAAGTGTAAATTGACAATAAAGAAACATTATCTCTCTTCCTTTCAGATTGCTTGTAAACCTGCAATTAATGCATAGTCAGCATTTTATCACTTATACACACTATTTGTTCTTACTGATGAGTCCTCAAGCGTTCAGCTGATGAAAGCATTAGCAAAAGGTTTCTTGTATTCCATTTCCCCAAAGAAAAAGCAGTACTGTACAAGCCAGAGAGAAGGTCTTCCCAGTTTCTCTTCCCTATGAAATCAAAGCTCATGTTCCCCACTCTGCCTGCCAGCAGGTCTTTTCCTCTCAATGTTTGATCTATTTTGATTCCTATTTCCCCCAAGAACTTCTGCAAATTCTACGCAATTCCAGTATCTAGTGTTTACTCACAGCAGAAGAGGCTGGTCAGATAAGACTATACCATGCAGCCTCTATGGAGCAAAGATTTCCTCACCAGTGGTTTGAAAGGCACACTGGAAAACAAGTCAATTTCTTGCTCATGGTTGTCTCTCTACTTTCCAGGCTTGTCTGGAAAGCTCCATGCCTTTCCTTCTCTTAAACAAATACGCAGCTATGCAGGAAAGAAATATTCATGAAAAGCATGAACTGCAAGATTCCCAACTTTTTTTATCTTCATCTTTTTTAACTTTACAGAAGGCCTTAACTACAAGTAATCTCTGGAAGTCTAATGATAAATACTAATTTTCCAGATTGGAAAAAAGGAAACCTCAACCAGAAACTTGTCAATTCATGGAACTTCTAGTAACTGTAAAAGAATTTGAGCCACTTCCCCAGAATTATCATGCTACCTTGAAGTAATCTGGAAAAAGTTACCCAGATTATAACCAAAACCCATAAAATTCAAGCTAAGGACTCATCATTAAGCTTCCAGTCTTCTTTTTTGGTTTGAGGTTATAGAAGCCATACTATAAAGCAAGCAGAGCGGCACAGTCTCTTTTGCACAAATCACACCATTTGACAGTTCAAGTTTATTGTCAAAGCTCAGCCTGAGACAAACCTAGAACAAGTTTGCAGTGGTCCACTGTCACAGCACTCTCCAAACTATCAAGCTGCAGCAAGGTCTTTCACCATCTCATACCAGCATACTCTTGATGCCAGTCCCTCTGCTGCCTTCTCCTACTCTCTCCTCACCTAGGGCACACACTCTCTTCTCTTCTCTCTGCTTCTTCCTCTTCTCTCTTCCTTGGTTGCTCTCTCTTCCTTGGCTGCCCAACCTCTTAACAAAACCAGCCACAGCTGCACCTTATCTACCTGGGCCAACCGACCGGCCCTGAAGCCAGCCCACAGCTGTTTATTATCAATGTTAGTTAAACCAACTTCATCCCTCTACAATATCCCCTTTTTCCTTTTTAACATTTCATACCTCATGTTTTTACCAATCATCACAAACCTTTTACAAATAAACCCTTCATACTGTCCTCTACTATTCCTCTATAGTCCACTGGGATACCTACCAGTAACTTACATATCGTGTTTAACATACAATAAAAACCATTTATAATTCTTAGCTATCTCTCAGTATTTACACAATAGTGGCTATTAGTTTTGTCATTTCACACCAAAACCTTAAAGGTTCAACACATTAACAGATATCACAAGTATACAAAAATCACAGAAGGGCTGAGGTTGGAAGGCCCCTCTGGAGGCCATCTAGTCCAACTTCTGTGCTCAAAGCATGATCAGCCAGAACAGACTATGCTGGGCCTTTGAATAACTCCTGGGTTTTGAATATCTGCAAGGAAGGAAACTCTCAACCTCTCCGGGCAACCTGTTCCAGCGTTAGCATCCTCACAGCAAAATAAGTGGTTTTTATGTTTAAACAGAATTTCTTATGTTTTAGTTATTGTCTATTGCCTCATCTCTTCATAAGGCACCACTAAGAACATGCCCACTCAGTCTTCTTTTCTTCCTACCATCTGGTATACACAAACATTCATAAGATTGCCCCAAGCCTTCTCTTCTCCAGGCTGAACAGTCCCCATCTCTACCTCTCCTGGTATGACAGATGGTCCAGTCCTTTAATCATCTTAGTGGCCTTTTGCTGGACTTGCTCCAGCATGTCTAGGTCTCTTATACTGGGGAGCCCAGAACTGGACCCAGAAATCCAGGTGTGTTTCACCAAGGGGGAAGGATCACCCCTTGAGCTGCTGGAAACACTCTTTCTAATGCAGCTCAGTATACAGTCAGCCTTCTTTGCCAAAGGCACACTGCTGGTTATGTTCAACTTGTTGTCTGTCGGGACCCCAGGGCCTTTTTGATAAGGCCGTTTTCCAGCTAGTTGATCCCAACCACATACTGATTATGCTGCCCCAGATGCAGGACTACGCATGAGGTTCCTGTCATTGCAGTTCTCCAGCCTGTTCAGCTCTGAATAGCAGCACACCTATATGTTTGATAAAACAAAGTCACTTGTCCCAGTTTTGCATTGCCTACAAACTTGCTGAGTGTGCATTTTGTCTTGTCATCCAGGTCACTAACAATGTTAAATAGTCTTGTCCTCAGTGTCAACCTCTAGGGTACACCACTAGTGACTGGCCTCAAATTGAGCTTCATGTTGCTGACCAGAACACTTCTAAGCCCACCAGTTCAGCCAGTTTTCAGTCCACCTTAACGTCTACTTATCTAGCATATACCTGGAGAAAACACACAGGCATGTGGCAAACAGCAGTGAATATGTAACTAAATAGTCCCACAAAAAAAAAAAAAAAAACCCCACCACAAAAAAAAAACCCATACACCAAACAGTTTTTTCCTTGTCTCTAGTCTACCTATAAAAATACTTAAAATTTGTGCAGTACCTTCTGCCACAAGTTGTCTGAACCATTCAATTAAAAAAAGTGTATACTTTAATAGAGACACTACAATTTTCCTACTTAAAACCTACAAGAAACCAGGTAAAAGCATACAATTGTATTGCTTTGTCCTAAAGCATTCATGCCATTAAATACAGTAAGTGGAATCCTGTGGCTTCTCAACCTGAACACTCAGTTACTGGTCTACAGTCTTATTATTGTTATCCTGTTGGATTTAAACTTCATCAGTGATGTAATCTTCCGGAGAGCAACACTAGTGAATGTTCTTAAAAAAAGCCATCCCATGCAACTGCAGTAAAGGCTTCTACCATTGCTTCTGCTTAGCAGCTAAAATAGAAGAAGCTTATTTTAAGAGTACTTATATTGTAATTATTTGCTAAATTTGACTCTCTTACAATACTTATTTTATTCAACATTAACTCCTACTCTTCCAACAATCCATCATACAAAAGTCTATAGTTAAGACTGTTCAGAATTTTTCACCTCCAACAAAAATTCCCCATACTTAATGGGTCAGTCAAGTAAGGATCTTCATCAAGACCTCAAGTTTTGGGTGTGATGAGCTATCCTAAGAAAATCTGCCATAGCTGATATGGTAGAGGAAGATGATTAAAGGAAAACCAAGAAGTCTCCTTTCTTCAGCACACATTAAAAACTTTTTTTTTAAAATCAGTTCAGAAATATTGGCAATCTTACATCAAGGAACACAAATCAAATACAAGTAGTCTTGTGAGGAAAAAAAAAAAAAATACTTTCTCAGCACCTGTGTGCAGCTTCACATTAAATAATGAGCTCCAGGCCAGAGACCTTGGAGTAGGTACAGGTCTGTATCATGCACATTTCAGTGTATATATATTCAGTCTCTGAAACAAACATGCCTAGTTTTACCTTCTACTGTAAAAATCTCTATTTTTCTATGACAAGAGAAACAAAAATGTTACTTGAAAAATGTAATTACCTAAAAAAAATATAATTAAGAATTATCTACTTAAGCTATACACAAAGCACACATACATACAACACCGAAAAAATATTCTGAGGTGCACTTTAAGACTACTTTATGTATAATGCAGCTTCCAATACACCAGTTTTATTTCCACAGTTAAAAATGATGTCTTAACCTTTTAAGAGAGAGTATGGAACAATTTGCTTTGCAGACTAAAACATCTAGCAGCTGACAAGAAATTTGTTGAAAGTTTTCAAACACTTTTTCAAATTTCAATTTCAAGTTTAGCTAGCAAATAGAATTTACGCTTTGGTTTGTTTGTATTTTTAATAACATCACTCTTCAAAAAAGAAAGCACGAGTTATCTCCAGTAATTAATACACTCCTCCCATAGCAGAGCAGGAAAGGTTCTAAGAAAAAGGACAGATTTTAATATCTAACTTTGTGTTCTGCTTTCAGCAGATCCTCTCCCTAACTCTAACCTATACTTTAGGAGAACTTCTGTGGCTTTCTACCTATAGTTTAAGGGTTAGAAAAAACATTACAAAGGCAAACACAAGTATGTAAGAAAAGACCAGCTATACGTTTCATATACCCCTGAGTCATCATGTAATAAATCAATGACCTGAAGTAAGTAAAATTAATCAAAACACTTCAAGTGTGCTTATTTTCACAGAAAAGAACATGCAAGAGTTGACCAAAAAGGACATATGATTGAAAATTCCACTGCGATAAAACACAGACTTGCAAAAATAATCTTTCACAGCCCTCTAATGAACAGTAATGGCTTAGGTATTCATCCTGCACCCAACTTGAATCAATACTTCCTCCTGTTACAAACAGGTTTAGCATATACTTACAACTGCAACTCCCCGCCTTGTGTGGGGACAGCTGCAGACATATCAACACTCAGTCAAAGCCCCTTTTCAGTTTTGGGATGGTAACCTCTATTAATCAGGTTATGCCAGAAATAAACATTACAAATCTGTAGCACAGTTAGCTTTAGGCAATTTCCTAAGACAGTTAAATCTTGAGAAGCACACTGAGGTAAAAAAAATAAAAAAAATTTAGTGACAGATGTACAGATTCTCCAATCTACCTCCTAGTGAGAAAGAATCCCATTTACCCACTAATCATCTATCTAGAATATAGTTTTACACATCTGCTATGTGCTTAGACCTTAAATTGCTGCAAGGAAAACAGGATAGGCCAAAGGGCTATTCCAAGTTGTGTTTTAGTCTCTGAGCTGCATTTGCTTACAGATTTATTTCTTGAACTTTTGCATATTTTATTTGAGTCTTTCAGGTATAGACATCCCTAGAGGAATTTAAGGTAGTCAATTTGTATTGCATCTGTTTGCGGGTATTTAGACTTTGTGCAACAATGCACTGGAAGTTCTCGCAGCTGAACAACCGACTTTACATTGAGGAGATAATAGTAGCTTGCCCTTGGCAAAAAAAAAAAACACATCAAAGATCTTCACTCTACAAGAATTGCTCCATGCACAAACAAATTTATTTTCTCTCTGAAAAGTGACAGTAAGTTCAGAGCTACCCAAAACAAGAAGTAGAAACACCTAAGTGGAGAAAGAGTGAAAAAGGTAGTCATCTTATAGACCTGTATCACTGTTTTTGATTAATCACCAAAATAAATAAGCAGCATATAATTTCAGGATGCAATTTCCTGTTCTTTTGAAAACTACACGGGCTTTTGAATCTAAAATACTTTGGGCAACATCCAGAAATAAAATACATCCCTTTAATGAATTTAATGACAAGACAACTGCATTTCCAACTTCTGAAAATCCTTAAAAGGTAAGAATAGTAAGGTATTTATTTGAGAAAATAATAAAACCAAGGATAAATCCTGAATGAAATAAGTTTTGTGTTGTATATTCTCTAAATCAGCTTTAGGAAATCAAACTTGAACCCCTTTTAGAATCTTGACAATATAAATAAAACGCTGCTGCTCATTTAAATATTAGCAAATTAAGAAATGTTTGAGAACTGACAGAACTCCCTGAAAAATACTACTGCTTGTTTTTGTTTTCACTTCTTTGGTTTTTTTGTCAGGCTTTTGGGAATCCACGACAAAATGGCATGGCAAACATTTTCAGAGAAATAAGTCACTGCACTTAACTTTCAAAGTGTTCAGTGCAATCAGTGTTACGGCTCACCACACTGACTACACAAAAGGACTGGGCAATAGTAGTTATACAAGTAGAGCCTCTAAAGAGATCTTGCTAGTAGGGAAACACTGGTTTGCATAAGAGGAAGTAAAACTTACTCGCTTTTGACATCAGTGCCAGTGAAGAGAAACGTCGAGGCGGCCCTACGTTCCGCACCAAGGAGAGGCGCGGGGTGTCACCGGTCGCCGGGCCCCTGTTCAGCACCACAGACAGCGGCAGGCTCGCACCCATCGCCCCCCCCCCCGCCCGTTCAGCACCAGGAGAGCGGCCGGCTGCCGCCTCTTCCCGCCCCCGCGGCAACGGGACAAAACGGGGCAAGAGAAAAATTCACCACAGTTCCAACAGAACTGACAGGCAAAGCGTCAGACAAGGCTCTGCTTCACGAGTCTTCCAACAAAAGCACGTACAGCCTCAGACTTCATAAAAGATATATCAATGTTTATACCCCATCCCTGGGAGTGTTCCAGGCCAGGCTGGATGGGGCTGTGAGCAACCTGGTCTGGTGGAAGCTGTCCCTGCCCATGGCAGGGGGCTTGGAACTAGATGACCTTTAAGGTCCCTTCCAACTCAAACCACGCTATGATACCATGATTCTATGATTCTTTGATTTAAAAAAAAAAAAAGTTCTTATAGATAAACTTCAGACTACTCTAAATTCTTTGACAAACATCTGGGCTTTTATGCTTCCCAGACAAGTGAATTATTTCTTTCTGTACACCTGAGCAAATTCTTCCTTTTTCTTTAAGGACCTATAAAGAAACCCATTTCCATACATGCAAACAGAAAAGGGTCAGAATTAGTAGCAAATCTAGTGTCAAATAAAGCACGTCAATCAGGACTTGAATTAGATTTTTTTTTAAGGGACCACATTTACCAAAATTGCATATAGGCAAATAAAGAAGATACAGTTTATGACCACTATGTAACTTCTTTGATATCATATAGCAAGAGGACATGCTACTTCTATCTCCAACTTCACCAACTAAGTTTTCTGAAAGCAGGGGATTTAGTTTCCCTCAGAACCAGGGAGCATAGACCCATAAGAAAAAAGAAAACAAAACCCCCAAAACCACACTGCAAACAAAACCACAACAAACCCCAACACATTTCACAATTGCCATTAGAGAAAAAAAAAGTCTATTACATAAAGACCTTTGTGTCCCATCTTGTCCTTCCCCCCCCCCCCCCCCCCCCAAAAAAAAAAAAATATCTGGGATTTGGAATATAGTTTATTCTAGAGCATCAACTCATACCTATGGAAAAGAATGCAAACCAACAGAAGCTCAGCTTGCTTCAGGCTCTTCACTTGTACAGAAGGTGTAAGGATACTTGGTAAAGCAGTGCCTGCCCAAATATAAATGGCATTTACTACAAGCTCATGTATTAGGAATTTGTAGGCAAGGCAGAATATACCCACCACACCAAACTGTGAATGGTCTATACTGTGGATTGAAATGTGTCAAAGTGTGAAGCAAAGCATGAAAATTAAGAAAGGCAAGACAAGAACCATGGGCGTAGAGAGAATGGCCACAGAACATTCCCAGATCAACTCAAAGAACACAAACTGATCTTCATGTCAAAGTCCAGTCTCTGTTTTAGCACACATTTTTACAAATTCTATCTCAGCATAAAGCAAACAGCCATATGCTTTAAAAAAAAAAAAAAGACTGATTTTTATGGCATAGGAACTTATTGGAGCTATAAGTTAATGCTATAATGTTAGATACAATATGGAAAGCTAGTAACAACCCAACCATAATAATCAAAAATTTCAAATAGAATGCTACCACTCAATGGCACAACACAAAAAGTAGTATATATTACTATGTTGTCAATACAGTTTAATGTTGGAAAGAGATATCTATAGATTTTTAAGGCGTTTCAAAATTGTTTTTAGCCTGTAAATATATCCTTGATTACTTATTACTACCAGCTACAAACAAACTGTATTTGTTAAAGCATGAAACCTATACTTACAATTACACAAAGGAGATAAGTCCTTTACCCCAATCTTTATTACAGAAATAATTTACCATTGTTTTCTTTTGTCAAATTTTAAAAGGACAAAGACAGTCATAGGAGATTACTGAAATACTTTTTAGTACAACCTATCCAAACATATCAGCATTCATACTGCAAAATACCAGATCTGAGAAGGCAGCGTCAGACACTCTTTACTGAAAGTTATAGCTTTCAGTCATGTTGTGAACAAAAGCATTACTAAATTAAAAATCTCTGGATTATAGCACACCTGTTTTCTAAACATATTACAATTCAGGTTTCTAGAAATGAAATTTTAGGAAACTGGCTGGAAAAATTAATGTCATAAAAATGAAAATAGAAAGCTAGTATTCCTTATAATCATCTCGTGCTGCTACTTTAAAATGAAAGACAACATTTTAGTTAAGCAGTATCTTGAAAAAGAAGGACTCAATGAACTTTTCAACAATAGCTATTGTTTAAAGGCTGTCATTTTAAGCCTCGCCAAGTGACAGCCTCAGCAAAAGCTGTTCTTTGTCAGAGCCTTCTAGATTCAGTTAAAAAAGCCTGACCGAGGAAACAGAACCAGGTAATATGCATTAAGTAGGACAAGATGGTGAATAGCTTTAGTCTGTTTTTGTTTCTTCTGGTTATTTTTGGAATGCAATGCCTTTGGTTATTGGTATGACATTGGTCATTAGAAGAATGCATAGAAGCCTGGCTTACTACTGCCAAACTTGTATCAGCCGAAAGACATACATATTTGATTTCATAGTATTACATTGAAATTTGCTGGATTTCTTTAGCAGTAAGCCTGCAAACAGTAAGAACAAGTTAGTTACTATCTAAGTAATGCCCCCCCTCCTCCATACAGTTAAAAGGAGAGTATAGTTTTCAATGGAGACTTGAAGGGGTGGGGAAACAGTAGTATCAGTGACAAAATTACTGTTTTTATTAAAGCCAAGCCCTGAGTTTAGAAAATGAGATAATGAAAGAATTTCAGTGGTTAGAAGCTACTGTACCAATACAATGACTTACTACAAAAAAATATTTCTACATGTGTATTAGATGCAGTATGCACCCAATTATACTTCCAGACATTAAAAAACAAGGTATGTGCAACCAATATGCTGCATGAAACACAGAAATATCCAGACAATGCTGTTACTAAATACAGTTTTACAGTGTTTAAAGAAAATACAGAACCACTATGACTAAGTTGCAATCTGACTTCTAAAGTGGTAAGACTCTTCATGTTGAAGTAACTTCTTTGCACATCCACGATATTCTAGACACACAAAAAAGACTGTCTTCTGTTGATTCATTTTTATAAAACTTGACAAATCAAAACTCCTTGCAGGACTGAATAATTCAAAGCACTGTGTCCATGCTCATTTACAAGTGTAGAAAGAAATTAATCTATGAATACCTTGTACTATTGGAGTTGAACCATTTATTTTCTTTTTCAAATATACATAAAAGACACTCCTGTTTACAACTTTCACATTTGAAGGAAAGCATTTCCATACTATTTTCATAACTCTGAGCTAGCACTTTCTTGATTTTATCTAAATCAAGATAATAGCAAAAGCCTTCTTTCATAATGCAGTACTTCCCTGAAAACAGCATCATCATCAAAAAAACTAATATCAAACTAGATTTCAAATGGTTTTTTAATTTTTTCCATAGGATTTATATCATTTTATGTAAAAAACTGATGAAGGTTGACAGATTTTAAACTTTATGGATGTTGCAGTAGCAGGATTCATTTATGGCCTGCATGTTCTTTCTTCATGACTTTTCTAATTTTGACATGTTTGGTAACATTGAACTTTGTACTAAAATCCTTATCTTTCAGGTTTTCTTTAAATATCTATAATGTACTGATGTATCAGATTTAACAGCTGAATTACATATTAAAGCAACAACATCTATAGTTTTCCAGCTCCTTGTAACTATTATTTAATTATAGCAATAAATATGAATAGGCATAGAACAAGAATCAATCATACAGAACCATAGAATCATTTAGGTTGGAAAAGACTTAAGATCATCAAGTCCAACTGTAAACCTAATACTGCCAATTCTACCATTAAACCATGTCTCTAGGTGCCACATCCTATTATGCATCCTCTCACCCGATTTATTTGTCTCATGTTGATTACTCTTTTGGATTTTTTTAAAATGTGAAAGAAAAAAACCCACAAACCAAAACCACAAACCCCAAAACAATCTTAGAGAAGCTAATATATGCACAAGCTTATTAAAGAGACATTTTAGACTAGTAGCTTATGTAAGTGTGTGATCAGACAAGTTTTTCAACAACATCACACTTTCAAATACACACATATGCAGAAAATATCTTTAGAACATTAAACTGTCAGTGGTGTCAGAAGAACTGAGAGTTAACAGACAACCATTAAGACTATGCAAATAGAGAGCAAAGGAAATTCATGAGTTAGTTTTTTTTTAATGTTCAAAATATTTCATTCTTTTCCCATTTCTTTCTTCTTGATGTCTTGTGACAAAAGACTGTAACGTCATTGACCCAATTCATCCATACCAGAACACTGACCTCTAAAATATACCTGTATCAGGTCCATTTACCAGCCCTGCAGTCTCACCTTATAGGTGTGCAATTATAATGAATGGAAGAACCATTACAGGGGATACATGGCCCTGAGGTCTTCAAAGTATCAGAATAATTAACTGTTTTCAACTAGTCCCAATTGGGAAAAACCAGCATTAAGTAAGAATTCCCAGACTCTGCTTCAGGACTGACAATTTTTTTTTTTTTTTCCCTCTTCCTGCTCTCTTCTTTCAGAGACAAAGAGCATATTAACTAAAATGCCACGTTCCATGATTTTTGTCCTACAAAACATGGAAGGTAAGACAGACCTCTTCAGGTCTAAATCGGAAGCCACAGCTGCTTTAAAGCAACTCTGAGTGCTTCAACTAGCAAGTATTCAGATAAAGACAATAACTGGTGATTTTATTTACGATCTGAAGAAAATTTTGAGAGCCTGAAAGCTCTACTTAGCTTTTCTGAACTATACCAGATGGTATTAAAGACTTGCCATTTTTATCTAGTCCCATCTTTGTCCTTATACCATCATGGGGACAGAAAACTCTCTTCTGTGAATATCCCTTGCTAAAACTGTAACTACTGCAGAACATGGACACAGAACATCACATGGACAGAGTCAGAAAGGGAATATGGAGAGACTATACTAGCATGATTAGTGGAAAACCTTAAGATACTTGCTTCAGAAATACTGTGGTTTTATCTTTCAGTGCTACCTTCAGTCTTTCCCTCCTTAGAGGGCTGACTTCAATTGTCTTTGGAACAATTAACGCAAACCAAAAATAAGTATCTCTAAAGAGATGTAAAAAAATATTAATATCTAATATTACATTTTCACACCTTCTAGTCCTTGAAAACCATTTTTATGTAATAACAAAATATAGCATTTATTCCCACATTACCAGTCAGAAGCATATGCAAAAATTCTGGCATTCAAATATGTACTCAAATCACACCCGCCTCAAAATTTCAGTTCTTTTCATGCAGTCCTAGAACTGTTAGCAAATATTGGCCTACTGCCAATGTTAACACACATTGGAGAGATGACATAAGGTTGCTTAAAAAACTAAAACTCGTTTTTACAAAGCTGTTAATGGCATCAGCTACCACATGCCGACAGCTAACATCAAAACAGTTCCACAGGGTTTTTTAGATTCTCATTTCTTCCCTATTTGTAAGGTCTCTTCTTTTAAGTTTTCTTATAGTCCTATGCCAAACTTCGGCAAGAGGCTTAGTTGTTTTGTTTCCCGAGGCAGAATACTTCCAAACAAAAGCTGACAAAGCTTTGTTAGAAATATTTTGTTAAAAAATCATCGATATAAGTTAAACCCTATAGCTCTTACTTCCATAGCACTGCATTCTGTGATAGCCGAGGGAGACCTCTGACTATCCCAGCAAAAAAGTCCACACAATAAGAAGCGTAAGCATCTGAATTCAAGATCATCAACTTTGGACTTCAATCTTCAAAATAAATTTACTATCAACAACTGCAAGCAACTCACTGTGTTAATTGCTACATTAACATCATACTTCTCTCTAATGCAGGAAGATAGAAAGACAAAGGAGAAACGTTATTTAAAAAAAAGCAGTTTTGCAAATTTACACAACAAGCTGGCAGCAGAGTTGAGAACAGAACTGTGATCTCAGGGGTCCCAAATTCTAGTTTATTGTTTACTTAAGTATGGTGCAACTTGGGTAACTTTGTTGCCTTAGTCTTTGAATGAGCTGAGTGGAACCTTTCCAAAACTGAACCATCCAGCTCTAAGCATGTACCAAGGGAAAAGACTGAAGTACAGTTTTCCTTTTATTGAATAGAAATGATCACTGTAGGGTACCTATCATTAGCATGGCACTTACAGACTCTTCTCCAGTTGATGTAAAGTTTCTGGAACAAGTATCATGCAACCAAATCAATCCTGAAGACTCTCAATGCATAATCCCAGCTTGGATCATGCAGTTATTCCATAGAAGTCAAAGTTTTATGTTGATGTCACAAAGCTTGCACAACAGACTTTGAGAAATCCATATCCTGAATGTGTCTGCAATCACAAATATTCAAGCTTCAAACTACAGCACAAAAAGCAAAAACAACCCACACACAACACCCAAACCAAAAACACTTGAACTTGTACTCTTCTGGCAACTGTAAAAACTAACCCCATTCTTCCCTACTGATGTAAGCATAGCAGCAACTTACTTTTTGTTTTTTTATTCCAGTTGTCTTATGCAAACTAATTAAATATATATATATGCATAACTTCATCTGCAGCAGGCACAATTCAGCACTGCATTAGCACTCCAGCATACAGTACTACAAACACATACATGCAACCTCATTATCACAGTTTATTTCTTGTTGGCTTTAATCTTCGTGTCAGATGCTACTTTATCCCCAAACTGGTACACAGATCTTTCAAAACACCTAAAAATAAGGAGCTTATGCTGAAGAAAACTATTTAAAATTGCTTCAGTTACAATTTACTGGAGTCTTTAAACATGAAATGGAGTATCATCTTCTCTTTAAAGCTGCATTTCTAACTACTTGTTTTGCCTTCCCCTGTGCTTTAAGCATGTTAAAGTTAAATCAAGTAAGTCTTCCCATCCCCACCCAAAAGTAAAAATAAAGTTAACCACTTCAGAAGTACTGTGCTTAGTGAAGTGGTTTTGTATCTTATTTAGCCTCATTCTGAACTACTGATTAAATCTAGTTATTAAACAAATTTCACCTTTTCCTTTGTGTTCCTGCACGGTTTTGACTGAAACATCAGAACCTCTCTAAGTAACATGAATTCATAACAGAGGAATCCTAATTTTGGAATTTTACATTTACTTCATGAGTGACCTGCATCTTCTGTGGGGAAAGCATTTTATTCTGCTGTTACTCACAGCTTGTAATACAAACTGTACAAGGAAAATAAAATAAAAAACCCAAACTATTAAGTCACATTTCTTTTGTCACAAGACAAAAGATGTCTGGAAAACTTAACTATGTGCATCCCTTTGGCAATGCCCCATACATATTTAGATTTCCTTTTACCATGCTATATTGGTAGGTTTGTTTTGACCTGGTAAAGCACCTGACTTCAGCTCTAAATCCACTGAGAGACTTAGTGTATCTTTAAGGCAGTCTTAGAGAAGAGTTGGAAGACAAAAAATAAATAAATGGGGAAAACAGTCAGAAGGTGTGCAAGAAGTGTCTTATATCTATAAATATAAATAAAAGACATGAAACAATTGGAAAAGCCCAATTAAGAATTGGTATTCTTAATAAGAATAATTAAGAAGATTACTGAAGAGGAGTTCTATACACATAAATTAGTAAGCATTTGACAAAGCTAGAACAGCACAAATTGGTCAAAAAACACCTTCACAGAAACAGCCCAATACATTTTTTTGCATCAGTTTTATTCCAGGAAATGCAAAGTTAAGTTAATTCTTCTCTGACAGTTAACTCTCGCTTACAGAAATTAAGTATCATGTTTATCTTTCTTCCCCTGTAGCTTGAGTCCTTTCTCAAGGATTAATTTCTGCAGCCATCGATCAAATCAGGCTTCAGATTCTAGAGCAGGTAATGAAGTTTAGATTATACTTTACCCAGAAGTTTCTACACCTTTTTAAGCCTCCCTTTCTGAAAAGTCAAGTAAGAAACAGAAACATAGGACCCAAACCCTCTAACTATAAAACTGTCAAAACTTACACCTCTACCTCAATGAAATTAATGCTACAGAACACTTTTAATCATCTTTAAATTCTTAATTTTATTGTTACAATAGGTGCAAGAGATGCATTTTTACTATACATCCTGTTTTACATGTAAAAATGCTGTTCTTCACTCCAGACCTTCAGTCAGTACAAACATCAGCTGATTTTTTCAAGGTTTCTCCCTAAAACCTGAAACCAGAACACAAACACACCAACTAAAACATTACCAGAATCCACAAGTCACTGGGAAATAAATACAAGATTCTGGTCTCCTGCAAAAGTCTAATTCACACATAAACTCCTTGTACAAGCACATAGTTTACAGTTATTTAAAATACACCAGCAGAAGACAATTCATAGGTTTTACTTGCAGTACTCTGAAGTCCTCAGCAGGACAGAGATGGACACAGTTTCTAGAGTTTTAGAACTGTACGATGGATCATAAAAAGACAAGCTTATGAAAACCCCAGGATATACTTTCACTCTCTTCACATTTCCCAGTACAAATTCAAAATATTCCAGCACCACACATGTAAATCCATATTTAACTCAGACCCACCTCAAGGTATCTAAACACACAATAACCGGGAGAGCACAGGGCACATGCCCAGTGATGTGGAACTCATGGGTATACACGAATGACTTCACAACAGAAGGGGAATGCTCTTTCTGAGATCAACTATAAACTGCTGGGTAAATTCCTAAAGAAAGAAAAATATATCTGGAGACACACAAGTGAAACTTATTCTTGGAAAGTATTACTTTGCGTATGTACTAGGCCTTAAAGTAAGTCTAAAATATATTTATGGTCTCTAGGTGATTTTTGTACCTTTCAGGACGCACAAGTCTATAGTAACATCTTTAATTCATCATTTGGATGCCCATAGAGTAAAAAAAGAAATTCTTCAGCTTATTTCTACTTTTCTTTGTATGAAATTGTAATTTTAGTTCCATCAGTGTTAACATATAAAGAAATCGGACTCTGAAGTCAAAGACAAGATAAAATACCCCTCAGCCATCAGTTTTCCAGTACATTAACGTGCACAGTGTGCCATGGTAATACTATTTTTAAATATGAACCGTCTCCACTGTGAGACTGCCAGCAGTCTTCATTCTCTTTATTCTTAGTTCCAATGAAATGTCACCTTCATCCATTTCAGCATGTATTTGAAGAGTACTCGCAGTTCCCACAGTGCTTTTAAGTTACCCTGAAGTGTTTTAGCTATGTAATTTTTGACAGAAGTAATTTCTTTTGCTTCCTCTTTAACAAGGAGAATCTGCCTTTCACTTCCTAAACAATGCTATTCACCCACGTCTCTAGCATCCTTTAAGAGATACTACAGCGCCCAAGATTTTTTTTTAGGCTGTTCCAAGTAAATCATAGCTACAACTGCATCTGAAACATGGGGCCCATCGGCCTTAC
Organism: Falco biarmicus; assembly: GCF_023638135.1. NCBI lineage: Eukaryota > Metazoa > Chordata > Aves > Falconiformes > Falconidae > Falco > Falco biarmicus. The sequence goes on along the minus strand of NC_079293.1, from coordinate 61,023,801 downwards.
CAATATGCTTTTGAAACACATTGTAGCTTGACCCCACAGCCTTTAATAAAGATACATTGTATTTCCTATACCGGGGATGATACAATGAGAACTGTTCCATCAGCCATACAAGACCCGAGAGACTCTCACACTTCACCCTCAGCATCAAAGGCATTCGAGATGCTACCAGACACGCTAAATAACGGTACTTCTCTCCAGTGGAAGGCGAACAAGCACGGCTGGGATTTCTCCGTTTAAAAAGACTCAGAGCCTGGCTTACAGAAGACCTGGAAGAGAAGCTACTATTCCCACAGGATAAGCAGCGAGTCTCAGCCTAGCAGCGGGGGATGGTCCCCCCGCGCCCGGGCACCGGCCTGTGCCGCGGAACCCAGACCGAACCGACGGGCCGGGGCCGCTCCCGGGGCCGCCGCACCGCGCCCGGCGCCAGCTGCTGCCCGGGCACAGCCCGCCGGGGGTGGCGGCCAGCGGCCGGGGGAAGCGGCCGGGAGGACGAAACCGCAGGCGGCAGAGGGGCGGCAGAGGGGCGGCAGAGGGGCGGCAGAGGGGCGGCAGAGGGGCGGCAGAGGGGCGGCAGAGGGGCGGCAGAGGGGCGGCAGAGGGGCGGCAGAGGGGCGGCAGAGGGGCGGCAGAGGGGCGGCAGAGGGGCGGCAGAGGGGCGGCAGAGGGGCGGCAGAGGGGCGGCAGAGGGGCGGCAGAGGGGCGGCAGAGGGGCGGCAGAGGGGCGGCAGAGGGGCGGCAGAGGGGCGGCAGAGGGGCGGCAGAGGGGCGGCAGAGGGGCGGCAGAGGGGCGGCAGAGGGGCGGCAGAGGGGCGGCAGAGGGGCGGCAGAGGGGCGGCAGAGGGGCGGCAGAGGGGCGGCAGAGGGGCGGCAGAGGGGCGGCAGAGGGGCGGCAGAGGGGCGGCAGAGGGGCGGCAGAGGGGCGGCAGAGGGGCGGCAGAGGGGCGGCAGAGGGGCGGCAGAGGGGCGGCAGAGGGGCGGCAGAGGGGCGGCAGAGGGGCGGCAGAGGGGCGGCAGAGGGGCGGCAGAGGGGCGGCAGAGGGGCGGCAGAGGGGCGGCAGAGGGGCGGCAGAGGGGCGGCAGAGGGGCGGCAGAGGGGCGGCAGAGGGGCGGCAGAGGGGCGGCAGAGGGGCGGCAGAGGGGCGGCAGAGGGGCGGCAGAGGGGCGGCAGAGGGGCGGCAGAGGGGCGGCAGAGGGGCGGCAGAGGGGCGGCAGAGGGGCGGCAGAGGGGCGGCAGAGGGGCGGCAGAGGGGCGGCAGAGGGGCGGCAGAGGGGCGGCAGAGGGGCGGCAGAGGGGCGGCAGAGGGGCGGCAGAGGGGCGGCAGAGGGGCGGCAGAGGGGCGGCAGAGGGGCGGCAGAGGGGCGGCAGAGGGGCGGCAGAGGGGCGGCAGAGGGGCGGCAGAGGGGCGGCAGAGGGGCGGCAGAGGGGCGGCAGAGGGGCGGCAGAGGGGCGGCAGAGGGGCGGCAGAGGGGCGGCAGAGGGGCGGCAGAGGGGCGGCAGAGGGGCGGCAGAGGGGCGGCAGAGGGGCGGCAGAGGGGCGGCAGAGGGGCGGCAGAGGGGCGGCAGAGGGGCGGCAGAGGGGCGGCAGAGGGGCGGCAGAGGGGCGGCAGAGGGGCGGCAGAGGGGCGGCAGAGGGGCGGCAGAGGGGCGGCAGAGGGGCGGCAGAGGGGCGGCAGAGGGGCGGCAGAGGGGCGGCAGAGGGGCGGCAGAGGGGCGGCAGAGGGGCGGCAGAGGGGCGGCAGAGGGGCGGCAGAGGGGCGGCAGAGGGGCGGCAGAGGGGCGGCAGAGGGGCGGCAGAGGGGCGGCAGAGGGGCGGCAGAGGGGCGGCAGAGGGGCGGCAGAGGGGCGGCAGAGGGGCGGCAGAGGGGCGGCAGAGGGGCGGCAGAGGGGCGGCAGAGGGGCGGCAGAGGGGCGGCAGAGGGGCGGCAGAGGGGCGGCAGAGGGGCGGCAGAGGGGCGGCAGAGGGGCGGCAGAGGGGCGGCAGAGGGGCGGCAGAGGGGCGGCCGCGGCTGCCGCTGCCCGGCGGGGGACGCGCCCTCACCTTGGTCAGCTGCGCGATCTTCTTGCTCATTTTGAAGTGCAGGTCCGGGCCGTGCTCGGCACCCAGCCCCGCCGGGGCCGAACCGGAGCCGAGTTTGCCCGCGCCGGGCGCGGAGCCGCCGCCGTAGCTGTGCTGCGGCTGCTGCCAGCCCGTCCCCGGGGTCGCCATCTTCACCGCCGGGCCCCTGCCGCTGCTCGGGCTCCGCTGGCACCGGCCCTACCGGGGAGCCGCGCCGAGGGCGCCCCAGCCGCAAACCGCCCCGCGGCCGGCCCCGGGCGCTTCCTACAGCCGCCGGCCCCGGGCTGCGGCGCCAACCCCTCGGGGCGCTGCGAGAGCGGGCGCCGGCCGCCAATCTTCCCTCTCCCCGTCCGCTCCACCCGGCACCGGGCGGGGGGTCCGGCCCGGTCCTGGAGCGGCGGGAGGCCAGGCGGCGGGGACGGGCGGGCCGGGCGGCGGGGGCGGGCGGGCCGTGCCCGGTGCCGGGCTGCCGCCGGGCTGTTTACGCCGCGCAGCCCCCCGCGTCACTCGCCGGCCCCGCCCCCCGCCCGCAGCCTGCCGCCCCCGGAGCGGCTGGGGCCGCGCGCGCCGCACGAGGACGGGCGAAGGAGCGCGAGCGCCGGCCGGCGGGGCCTCGCCACTCCCCTTCCCCCGGCAGGTGCGCGCGCTGCCTTCCCGCCCCCGCCTCCCCCGGCAGCTGGCGGCGGCGCTCGGAGCCGCTACCGGTCGCTCGCGGCTCCTCCCGCGGGCGTAGGCGGGGAGCGCCCCTCCCGCCGGCTCGGCAGGGGGCACGGCGCCCCGCGGGGGCCGGGGCCGGGCCGGTGCAGAGCCCCGCACCGCGGGGGCGCCGGGGCACTTGCCCGCCGTGTGTCGGTGCGCAGAGGGGTGCGGTGCTGTCGGCCCCTGCGTACGCGCGGGTCCGCGGCGGCCTAACTGCGGTTTTCTCACAGTAGTAAGTGATAGGGACAAGCAGAGTCTTAAAATCGACCTAAGTAGTACGTCAGATAAGCACCTGACTGCACAATTACCTCAGGTTTTGAGGGAAGATGCAACCCGGACTCGCCGATGGTGGGGCGGCCCGCCACCCGCCGGGGCTGGCGCTGCCTGCGCCCACCGCCTGTGAGGGGCCGGAGCAGAGGTCCCTGCCAGAAGGGATTCAATCTGAATATCGCACATGCTTTTCTTTTGGATGTGACTGCTCTCTTCTGTTTCCACCCTGTGCAACTCCTGAGATTAGCCACCCTCTTTAACAATTTAATGTCTCTTTGCCAGGCTTTGACCTTTTGAGAATATATATAGATACTAATGTGGTTGGGCACATTTGATTTCCTGATTCACAGCCTCTGCACTCATCTCTTAAGAGTCCTTAGTGCTTACCCTGGGTTGGGTAGTGTATCTTTTTACTGCCTTTTTTCTGCTCTAAAAATGCCATATTTGCCTGCATTCTTTGTAGGCAGACAGAAATATCTAAGAGAGAAACCACAAAAATACATTGCTAAATCTGTTGTTCTCAATAAGATTATGGAGAAAAGTACACTGAGAATTTGCAAATGACAGGTGGAATAGTAAGTTAGAAGAAGACATCCATATTACAGAGTAAAGTGCCTCACTTGCTAAGAGAGATTCATGCTTATATAGTATAATAAATAACCAACTACACATGAACTGCCAGTGCAAACCTGAGGTCGTGGGGCAAATGTGATTCCCTGATGTACAGAGGGGACACTATTCAGAAGGTATAGTTAGATGTTGCTACTTTTTTACATGTTGTTCGTGAGAGTTCAAGACAAATACTTGCAGCAAGGTCTGGGGTCTAATTTCCACACATCAGCACACTGGGAAGGCACTCAAGAAAGGACCAGAAGAACTGCAGAGGTTCTAGAAAAAGTCTCATATATTGAAAGACATAATAAACCCAAACTATTTTGAATAATGAGGATTCTAAGATGTGATGTAATTCCAGTCTTTATGTAGCTGTGTTGCCATGAGCTCAGAATTTGCATTGTTCAGGAAATTCTGACGCTGATGCTTATTTATTTTTTTTCCTTCTGAAGTGGCCCACTCTGGCAACAGGGAGCAAAGGACAGATGGTGCCTACTCAGGCAGTGATTCATACAGATGAAATACAAGAGGAAGAAAGAGTATTGGGAGCATCTGTATCAAATCTGCCCATAGATGACATCCATGAATAGCACATACTGTTAATTTAATTTTATCAAATTAAAAAATAATTCAGTGGCAGAAGAGACTAGACTGTAATTTTTCATGTCTGGGAAGGTCAAACTACTAATGAAAGCAGTAGACTGATTGTGAAGACTTGGTTACAGATTATGGTTCTGTCTGGCTGACTGTGTGACCTTAAGCAAACTTCCTAATTCTCATGCAAGAAGGCACTTTCTTTAGTGTACCTAAGAATGCCTCTGTTATTAAGGAGTGGCTGGCTCAATTTATTATTGCTCCTAGAAACCTCAAAAGTTACAGGAAGTATTATTATAATTTTAATCTACACATTTTAAGTATTTTGGATAGACTTATTTTTCAAATAAATCGTAGTGGTTTGGATTTATCAACATTTCTTTTGAGACAAAAAGCATCACTGTGTTATTTTTCAGTTTCTTCTGAGGAGTATGCATATTTGCTGTGGTTCATACTGGCCCCAGATCATTGTTTTGAAGCGAAGTGACTTCTATCTGCTAGGACAAAACAGTCAAATATGTTTCATTCTTGTCTCCCTGTACTGAGTTGCTAAATACTGAGTTTTGCCTAGGTGCTTTTAAACAAAAAAAAAAAAGTGATTAAATATTCTTTGTCAATATTTCATGCATCTTTTATTAGTAATTTTCAAGTTTTATTTTTTTCAGGCTTCTCTTTACACATGCCATGCCTTTAGAGCTCAGAGGGTGACTGCTAAGCCCTTTTCTATTCAGGTCTACATGTGTAGCATAGAGCCTGTTTTCTTTAAGGTTGCTGCTGAAAAGAGACTCTATGCAGCAGAACAGTCAGGACCCTAGTGCTTTTTTCCCTTGGTGGGATTTCATGTCTCATCAGTTCAGTAGGATCTGTAAGTCCAGAGGTCTCCCAGGGCTTGGGCTGAGGCCATCCAGAGGCAACCGAGAAGCCAGGGCTTAGGGATTGCTGAAGGGCACAAAAAGCAATGGAATGAGGCAGGGCTCTCTATGTGATCATTGCTGTGAAAGCTGCACAGTGAAACCTTTAGTGTCTATCACCACGGGCTTACGTAAGCGACATACAATTTGTATCTATCCAGTGTCTCCCTGTGAGTATAGGCATTATGTAGGAGAGTTCTTGGTGTATGCATATGGAAGATTTTTTTATAAAATTGAAAATATTGTTAGTGAATGTATGCTTTAAGACTGTATTTTTGTGTATCTGCTAGGCATATATAGCAGCATATGTGCAACACATACAATGACTTTATAGTTTTGGGTTTTTTGATGTAAAATCAACAACACTGTCTATATGGAAGTCTACCTGTGCTTTTTTGTATTCTACTGCCTGTCTATTTATCGGTGTATTTGTTGTTCAAATGTGTGTATGTGTCTATGTTTTCTAAAATTATGAAATACCATAACTGAGGTTTGCAAAACCACGAAGATTTCATTTACATTCAATCTGCTGGGAATATTATGGCTGACAGATTTCTGTGGGTACAAAACCCCCTTTATTTATCTCATCGCAGCTTTGACTAAGATAAATGTGTGCAATCACTGTATGTCTTATTTTCAAGCCATAGGCACAATACTCCCTCTCTGGTTCTTTATAGACAGAAAGTGTTACTAGGGCTAAGCTTGCTTTGTGATAATGTCTTTTGACAACTCTGAAGACGTCAGAAAGTCAGCAGCTTTTACTGAAAGGACAGTTCACAAGCAATTTGACCTACTGGTCTTTGCAGGTTTCTGCTGTTTAATTTGTAAGCTTGCAGCTACAACTCTGAACACTGAGTTTTCAAATAATTTGCAAATGTGTATGAATAAAGGTGTTCGTATCACAATTGTCTCTTTCATTTTCATTGAATGGTTGAATGATGCAAGTATTTAGTAACGAAATACTTAAAATATGGAGACTCTTAAGAAAAAGCCTCATCATTTCTACCAGAATGCTAAACTAACCTTTTATTATATACATACCTTAAGTTTATAGACAGGTTTAATTAATTTCATAAAGTAATAATTCACCATTTAAAAAAATAGTATAAATACTCAAAATAACAACACAGCTTAAACGTATCTGTCATTCCTGCTTTAATTTTCTGTTCCAAACAAACCTGATGGAATATAATAACTGAATAAGCCCATGATGTCCTACTTTAACATAAAGGCCTCGTTGCTAAGGCTGAGGTTAATCTACGATGCTGAGATTTCTGTGTAAGAAAACATACAAAACAATTTTGTTTTAAAAGTATAGAAGTAACAAGGGCTTCTTCTGTTAGCTGTAGATAATGATATAAAGAGGGACATATTTTCAGATCTATGAAATACAAGAGTAGCCAAAATTGCCTTGCTGTGTTTGCGTACGTAACCATGAAGGATATGCAGGGGGCAGATGAAGAATCAAACAAAAATAAAAACTAAACATCCTAATAGCTTTGAAATAATCTCATGACCTTTTAATTTGTGGGTTAGCAAGACTGATCTATGTAAGGTACACAATCAGGTCAACATTTCAGGACACTCATCTGAGTAATTCAATCAATTACCCTCTTGCTTCTATGTATGCAAGTAAGCTTTCAGTCAATAATGAGTCAGCGGTACAGAGTGACAAATACAGGTTTAGCGCTCTACCTGGTAGACCTTTGGGCCTTATGTCTTTTGGGGTTTTGATTTTAATGCTGTATGCTGTCTTGGCCTTAAAAGCTTGAAAGACTTAACGCCTGTAAGTCTTGAACTAATGTGTATGGGAAACCTGATATAAATTGAATATTTCAAATAAATAAGCAGAGAATGGTGAACACACGTCTGATATAGATGAAGCTGCTGTGTTTTTTATTATGTCCAGTTGTCCATCTTGGAAACTGTTAGTGGTGGAAGATACTTTAGGTCACCAGTATCTAAAAGGAATGCTGCCATCTCATGCATGTGTCCAAACTGGAACTACTGTCAAGATATGATGGAAGAGAAAGTGTTTCGGCTGCAACTTGTGAACAAGCCTATTTGAACAGTTGGGTTTTTTGCTGATTCTTTCGAAGTTAATTTTCCAGATTCTGTAGAAATGTGCACTGGCACACAGAAAAATTCCCATGAGCAATTATCTCCAGATAATTCTGTCTTTCTTTCAATTCACTTGTATAATCTCTTGCATGGCATTTTTATCCTCACATGGAAACATGAGGTTGGGGGCACATGGCTTTTTATTAGAAAAATTAACAATAGCCCACTCTTTTACATCAATTATTTTCATTCAGTAAAGATTTTTATATTATTTTAATTTCAAGCATAAAAGAGTAGTTAAGGATGGAAAAGTCCAGTGTAAAGGAGAAAGACCAATATGAAAAGTGTAAGGCTCTGTCTTTCTTCTGATGTAGCTCTCTTTTTTTCAATACTTCTGTTATCTTATAATTTATCTTTACTTTTGTTGTTAAGCTTGATCCACTTTTTTTTTTTTTTTGTAGCAGAGAAGCTATATTTTAAAGAAAATAAAAAATATAGAGAAAATACAGTTCTGTTTTTCAGACAAAGGAAGAAAAAACACCTGTAGAAGTAGGAAAAAAGAAAAACTAATGCCTTGGTAAAACATCCCACTGCTTACACATGGCAGTCATTTTGACGTAGGAGTCACACAAAATAAATGTTGGTCATATCACTCACTGCTTTTCTGGAAGTTGCTGAGATACAGCTGGGTAAAAGATGCTATAAGAGTCTACTTAGTATAATTTTTTTTCCTCTTGTTTTAGAAAAGATTATCCAGTACATTTCTGTTCTCTTTAGCTGCACAGATGGGGAAGATTGAATGAATCCCCAGTTAAGTATCAACCTTAGTCTTGCTAGTAATTCTTACAACTTTTTCTTTTTAAAATCCTAATTTACCAGGACAGGAAGGCATTTACCAACATTGAGAAAGCACCTAGACATATAAAAAAACAACTCTTTTTTTAATCATTTTTTTAGCGCTTTTCCTGTCAAAGCAGAAAACTAAACCTATCAGAGCTTGCCAGTGGACAGAAAATTAGTAAGACAACTGGTCATTACGAAGCCAGAGCTCATGCTGAAAATTCATGTAAGTGTTAATAGTTCCCTTATAGAATATTTTGTGCCAGCTGTCTGCATCAAAATGTAGCACATAACCCTATGGAACCTCTCAGATACAAGCTTTTAGTAATTAGTCACTTAATTTCTGGCTTAGAGCCAGCATTTTGGCTGATAAAATATACTTTCTGAAGTAAGCCTTCTTACTTTAAATCATGTTTCATTTTGTCTTTTCTCAAGGATTTTTTTTTATATAAATAGTATGCATTTGCTCTAACCTGCCAATACAGTCCTTAAACAGGTTATAATAGTTCTTGTAGTCTTTCATGTCATCCACAAAGTTTTAGCATATTAGATACTGCTTCAAGCTTCTTCTTAACAAGTTTTCTCATTTTATGTTTTTCTCCTTTTTTTAAATTATGCATGCTTTTTTCAGGTAGAAAAAATTAGACCTAAACCAGGGAAGCTAGCAGCTCAGTTGGGGTGGGTACTTGAGAGGAATGGTGAATGGACTGGAGGAAGGGAACAGAGGTGTCTCGTTGTGTAAGCTTGGGCCCTCTGGGGCAGGGCTGGCCTTCGTGGTGAGGAATAGGAGGCCAAGGAACTTGTTTTTCAAACCAGGTCTGCTAAGCAGGACCCTCATAAGAAATTTGGCAGACATTAAAAGAACTGCCATGCCTTCCTGCATAACCTGTGTAAATCAACCTTGTTTTCCACTCCCTGGAATACAGCAGGCCAAATCCTGATCTTAATGTTGCAAATCAATCTTTTTAACTTTATGCTACAAATAAATTTAGGGGTGCAAAGAAAGCTTCATTTAATTTCTCTGCTCAAACTCAAGTTCTGGCACATTTCCACACATGAAAACACAATTTTATCAATATATGCTAAATTTAGTGTAATTCTTATTATACTGACTTATCTACTGCAGAAGAGGGATTCAGTCTTGCTTTCTACACTGGAATAAAAATTTAATCAGCTGCCTAGGATACTTTTATCCAAGTATGTTAGAAAGTGGTTTTGGTTTTGCTTATGGACAAAATGGCAGATAGGACAAAAATTGATGTATTAAGTAACAGTTGAATTTGAAGGTCTTTATCATAGACTGTTGATCTTCTACATTCCTGTGCTCCTCTGACAAGAATTCATTAAGGAGATTGTTCAGAGTGGAAAATGAATGCATTTCAGTTAATTCAATTAATACATTCATATTTATCTTCATTAGGATGAAAGCATTCCTATTGAAAGGAGCAGTGACCTTTGGTATATCATCAGAGCTTCTTCCAGGGATGTGTTAAGTAACCTTGCTAACTTCTGTAACATTCCTCTAAGGACAGAATTGAATGGGAGTGCTGTGGGTGGGGCTGTGTAATTTCTAATATGAGTGTTGAACTCAGAAAGGAGATAAATACAAGGAAATCTGCCATTGCCTTTTAGCAGTAGCCAGTGAAGATTATTTTGGTATGTTAGTATGACTTGCCTAGCTCAATCCTGACATCATTTACATATTACATTATTCTGTTGTACAGAAATTTATGCACTTGTTTTCTTTTTAGAGGAAAAAACAGCTTTACAGGCTAAAATGTAAAAAGATTTCTGACTGATAAAATATCATTCAGAATATTAATATATGATAAACAATACTAAACAACTATGACTGAGAAGACGACTTGGAACAGTGATCTTCCGGGGAAAATCTGGCTGGCTAATGATGTTTGGTTGGTTTTGGCATGGTTATTGCCACAGCTGCTATTTATCACATCTGTAATACATCTTTGGGGAAAAAATCATCAGCAGGAAACAGCAGTGTCACTGCTCTCAGCAGCTTGAACCTGTTCCTTACAGGAGCACTGGTACAGAGTTAAGCTGGCTGAGGATTTAGTTCACTGCTCTATGCTGGCATTCTTATCGTCCCATGTATGTACTCATTCAGACTTCAGGATGCTTATAAAATTCATGCTGTCTTGTGACAGGCATAATGGATGAAACAGATTTTTTTTCTTTTTAGGTCATCAGTGGAAGGTTGGATGGGACAGATGAAAGCTGCACTGTGTGGCATGTCTCATCTACGGTGCAGGTAAAGGCACCAAAAGCACCAGGATGGCTTAGGTTTTCCTTCTCCCTCAGTATCAATGGGATTGCGTGGAAGCAGCCACAGAAATGCTCCAGTAGCAAAGTTCAGACAGATGGCTGGTGTAGCTCTGATCCTGCCCTCAGGGTCATTCTGCAGAGCAACATGGACAATATTTGTAATCTGTATTTCTCACTATGATGGTATTGGAAATTGAGAGATTTGTTGCTTGAAGGGTTTTACTTTGAATGTGCCTAATTAATCTCCAACATTGGCTGAGGATTTTCTGGCCCACATAGTTACCGCCAGTCTACTCCCTGACACGTAAGAATTCAAATTGCTGCATCTTGCCAACGCATGTTGGGGGAATCCAGCATACAGATTTGGAGGCTAGAGAGGATTTCGGTTACGCTTCAAGAAGGAAGAAAGATAGACTGGCATCTTTCCAGAAAATTAACAGTGGTGGATTTATGGTTTTGCTAAAATTGTGCCAAAACCCCCAAAGCTTTGCCAAAGTGTCAATATTAAAATTAAAATGGCTTTTGTAAAGTTTTTATTACCTGCTATCATGGTTTAACCCTGGCTGGTAACTAAGTGCCACTCAGCTGCTAATTTGCTCCCCCCTCACCCAGAGGGATGGGGAGGAGAATCAGAAAGGAACATAAAACTTGAAGGCTGAGATAAGAACAATTTAATAATCGAAATAAAATAAAAGTGAAAGAACAATAGTAATAATAATAAAAGTTATCATGAAAAGGTGGGAAAGTGGGACAGGAATGAAATCCAAAGGGAAAGGAGGAAAGAAAACAGGTGATGCACAATACAATTGCTCACGATCCACTGACTGATGCCCAGCCAGACCCTGGGCAACGATCCCCCCAGCCCCAGCTAAGCCCCCCAGTTCATATACCAAGCATGATGTGCCATGGTATGGAATACCTCCTTGGCTTGTTCAGGTCACCTGTCCTGGCTGTGTCCCCTCCCAATGTCCTGTGCCTCTCCAGCTCTCTCGCTTGCAGGGCCCGAGAAACTGAAAAGTCCTTGACTTAGTATAAAGATTATGTAGCAGCAACTAAAACCATCAGTGTGCTGTCAACATTGTTCTCACACCAAAGCCAAAGCACAGCACTGCACTAACTACTAAGAAGAAAATTAACTAACCTGGCTGAAACCAGGACACCTGCAAATAGCTGAAGGCTTCTTTTGAAATTATATGTGTTGAAAACTGAAATATTTTAAGATTAATTTGCATATGCAGGTTGCTGGCTGAAAGTTCCATTTCACAGAAGTGTTACAGAAAACCTGTGATTAAGGGGGGATAAAAAAGTGCACTTTGAGTTTATTACTGGTCATCAATTAACCTGTCAAAATCAAGAGGCGTACCTCTTGATTGTAGTCTATTGAAACTGATACGGTAACTAAAACCATCAGGGGGAGGAGAAAAAGAGCAAAGTTTATCTGCCCTGAATAAGATAACCTGCTATCATTGTCGTACTTATTATCTGGTGACTGTATGTTGTTATTCATAGAGGTGATGTTTTGAGACCTGCTTGCCAAACATCCAGATTTGATTTGAATAGTGAAGAGTACAGGGTCATCAGCTAGCTGGATTAAAGTGCATCGGGCCTGAAAATGTCCCATTATGCGCAACCTCAAATCAATGGCGACACAGCTTGCATTCAGCAGAATATTTGGTTCCCAGTTCTTGACAGGAACCCAGCTGCTTCAACAATATTTAAAAATTTGGAAAAGATCAGGATTAGTGTTGCATAGGCCTGGTTCTGAACCAAGGTGGAAGATATAATTTGACAATGGGCTACCTTTGAAAGCTAAAATAAGTTCTTCCCAAAATCAGCACAAATTTGTGTTTCAGTATATCATGCATATAAATTTCATAAAGGGCATAGTGTACTGTTTGGTGCACAATCAAGCTAGTTTATAAGCACAGACGTGATTATTTTTAAATATTATGGAAAAAAATTGTAAATAATTTATTGAAAAATGTTTTTGAGAGTGAGAGAAAAAATACAGATGATTTCTATGACCAGAATAGACCCCAAATTTGCAAGTTATTGTTTATGAAGTTTAAGAACAGGCATTTTAGACAAAGCAAATTAAGAGCTATGTTTTTCCACAAACTCCCTTGAGCAGTAGGGCAAAATTGTAAAGATTACATATCACTGATAGTAATTTTTTAGATCACTGTTCATTTTTACTTCTTAGTTACAAGTGCCCTTAATTACTATAATAAAATCTAGTTTACTTACTTGTAAGCATACCCTGTTAGATATTGAGAGAATAATTTAGAAATCATTATTACTGCTCTTTGGATGCTGAGCTAGTTACTCACAACGAGTTCATCAACTTTCACATAAATCCATTTTTTGAACATTAAAAGTTGCCTGATCTGTAAGAATAGAACTATATAAAGCTAAATAAAATGAAGAAAATATTTATAACACTAAGAAAGGAAAGTAATAAAACCCAGCATTTGAATATCAAGTACTCCACAAAGAATTAAGTCAAAGACTGTGATGAAGTACTGTGGTGTCTCAGAAGAGCAAGATAAAGAATTCACTCCAAGTCTTCATCCAGTTAAGGTGAGCTTGGTGATTACAACCATAGCTCAGCAGGTACATACTTAGCTTTGAGTATTCAAGTAATCTCTTTGAGATCAGCTTTTACCTGATGAGTGCCTTGCCACACACTCTGCCAGCCAAAAGAAGAAATGTACTTCTACAAGGTGCTTTTGCTACCTAGTTTTTCAAGCCTACTATAACTTTCAGAGAATGTTAGAAAGGAAATCAGTCAAGAGAAATAAAAAATAATTTTTTTTAGTAAAAAGGAGCCCTCTTCCCAGCTGATCTTCAGTTAAACAGAAGAGACCCCATTTACCAATGTTTTACAGACGGATAAAAGTTTGGGGTTTTTTTTGTTTTGTTTTGTTTTTTATTTTATTTTAGGTAGAGGTATTATTTTTCCACAGTGAAGTTATCCATGGCTTTTTTTAGCATCATTCAGATATGACATTCGTAGGTGTTAATTTTTTTTTTTTATTATTTTAGGTAGAGGTATTATTTTTCCACAGTTAAGTTATCCATGGCTTTTTTAACATCATTCAGATGTGACATTCGTAGATGTTAATTTTAGTTTAAAGGTGGTGGTTTGTTGTTTTTCTGTTTTTTTCTTTTCTTGCCAAGCTTAGTGGAACCAGTTGAATTACTTGAGACTGAAAAATCGAAAAAGCACAATAAAAGTAATAGGAATAATTACAGCTTAATCTTTTGGAATTTAAAAATCTGTGGTCTTTGGAAACTTAATATTCAAACCCAACTTTGAAGAAAATCCAGTAATTCTAATGTTTTGACAGTCCAGTTTGTCTACAAAACTCCCTCACTTCTTCTGAAGTACTTTTGCAAGTATGTCTGTGTAATTTCAAATGCCAGGTTTCTCCTTATAAGATTAGTGTATATGCAATAGTAACTGAGCAAAACTTTCATTCACTAAAAACAGATCGCTGTTTTAAAGATCTCTTATAACGAATAAACTCTATGTCTATGGGAAGCTCTATCTCCCCATGCGCTGTGCAGCTGGCTTCTGCACTGTTTGCCACAGCAGTTTCCAGATGCCAGACTAAACTTCCTTACTTAGTGACTACCTAGGCAGAGTCTTGGGAAATTACCTGAGGAAAAAGCTTGTATGGTAGCTTCACATATTTGTATTATAAAACATACCAACACTCATAAAGAAGCCTTAACTCTCTAACACTTGGTTTAATTAATGGCAAAATAATTTGCCTTTCAGAAGCTTTTTTTTCTGAGCTAGCGCTTCTGCTGCAGCGCAAATGGGTCCATCACAGAAGCAAGTAGCTCTCAGTTTGGCATCCACCCAGAACAGAGCAAGGCCAAGTAGATACTGAGAAGTAAGGGGCTGATTCTGCTCCATGTAGCTGCCATACAGTGTGTACTCTGGAGAGATGTCAAATTTGCCAGAGCAGGAATTGTAATAAAGATAGGCTTACATCATCTCCTACAGAAAGAGTGGGAAAAGCCTTGATTCTAAAAGATATGTCTCCATAATATAGTAGTGTTAAAGGCAGCCTTCAGGGCCACATGTAACCCATATATGTATGGGGGAAGAATATTAACATGTGCTTGCCTAGGTGAAAGGTCACTTTAATAAGACAGTAATTTATATTATTGCTCATAACTACACTATGTAAATATACAGGTAAATGCAGATTTCCAATTTATATTATAAGCTACTTGACATACACAGGAATATGATACTTGTACTCTGAAATAAAATTTTTGGAGTAAAAAAGACTGTGGCACAATTCTTATTCTATTTTTGAGAAATCTGGAACATTAAAGCCCAGTAAAAGATGTAAATCATATTTGGGGAAAGAATATAGAGTGTTTTTTGTCATCTGGTAGGTATGCAAAGTATGAAAACCACTGAAAGTTCACAGCTTTTTTTTTATTAAAAGAGTATTTAAATTCTTTATGCAATAAATTAATATTTAATTGATAATAATACATAATTCAGCTGCTTAACTCTCATCTAACATCACTCAGGGACAAAAGTGTCTGATTTAGAAATAGTGCCCACCACTCAAACTCAATTTTCATTACAAAACAGCTCTTTCAGAATTATCAGTCAGCCTTTCCATGATTATCATGCACTTCTCATTGTGTTTGCTTTGTAAATTACTTTCCATTTATTTTCCTTTTCAATGATGAAGAATAAAGCAAACTATACCACTGCTTATTTTTGATCTAGTCTTCAATTACTTAAGTTACTCCATAAATATTTAGTTAAATTGGATATTTCTTGTTGGTTGTTTGTAAATATTTTGGTGTCATTCAAAGAGCTACATGGTAGTTAAGACAGTCCAAATTAGAGTGCAGGTGCATCCCCTCAGTGGTGGAAAAAGAAAAATCGATTTCAATGGGAATACATCATGGTATTTACTTCCATCATAAATTTCCCCTTAGAGAAAGAAAAATATAATTCCAAATTGCAGCTGAGAGAACTTGCTTAGCTTTGTCAGGTCAAGTATTTAGGGAAAAAATAATGAACTTATACTAAAAAGAATGTTAAGATGCTTATTTTCAACTACTTATGAAAGTACAATTTTAAAAAACAAGTATTATGCCATTAATAGGCTATAATACCTTCAATTATGAGCCGAATTAAACTTATTTCTTTTTTTAATAATAAAGTTTCAGCTGATTCTACATTTGTACCTGTGTACATTTCACTTCTATGCATATATCTTAGAATTTCTACAGTGTGCTATGTAGCACACTTCTGTTAGGATCAGGTAGAAGATCCATGCTAAAGAAACTTAGGTTATGCCAAACACCAAGTAATTTTAAAATCAGTTTATAAAAAACCACTAAATATTTAATGTAACATGCTGTTGAAAATATGGTCTTCTGTCACACCATTTCTATAAAAATGAAAGAGAGAGGAGAAAGCCATATACAAAAAAGATGCATGTTTACTTCAGGAGAGCTTATTATTTTTGCAGCTCCAATTATTTCCATATTTGAAAAACTAAGCATGAAAAATGGAATGGGTTTGACATGGCTGAAGAGAAGAATATTAACCTCTGTTTGAATTCCTGCAGCTTCTGCATTTTATTTGTCCTCAGTGAGCACAGTGGTGAAGCTGCCTTCACAGATGCCACTCTTAGACTAGAGGGTCCTAACTTAGCCAAACATCGTTTCTCCCTAGAGAAGGAACAAATAACCTATCAGCATTGTTTTCGATACACAGCTGATACAGAATGCCACTGACAAGCCCCTTTAACTGACACCTAGCACTCCGAAAAATCAGTAGTTCTAATAGTATAGAGCTAATTTAGAGTGCGGGTGACACGGTTATTTTTGGTTTGTCAGGATGCCAGAGTAGATAGTGAGACTGAGTATCCTTCCCTCTCAAAGACAGATTCAGACCTTCAGTTCAATGTGTATCACCTAGAGAAAACTATTTTTGCAATGCTGTTGGAAGTTCTTTCTGATATCAGTTTCATGTTATGATCTCAAAACAAATGTATAGAAAAAGAACAGATCTAGGAGACTAATTACATAAGACTAATTTAATCAAGATTTGACATCTTAACAAGCGCAAAATTCCTGTAATAATTTTGCATTACTTGTTCACCAAGTATTACTACCTCACTATTATGTAATGAAGCAAAGACTTCTTTTTTCTTGGATCCTTTCGTTCTCTCTGAGGTATTTTCTTTACTTCCCAAACCCTTCAGCGATGAACAGTACCTCTGTACAGCAGTGCCTCTTCACTGCAGAATGTCACTCATCCCTTTTCAGTCTTGTACACATATATTAAAAAAAATATTGAGTGATAATGAATCAGTCTTTCATAATTTTCTTCTAAAATATGTCTTTCATTATTATTTTCTTTGTAAGCTGTCTTTTTCCTCTGCAATGTTTCTACTATAGTGTCACTGTCTCCACTTGAAAACTAACATATTTCACACAAATACTACAAATTTAAACTTAAAATTCATGGAACACCTTTAAAGAATTGCATATAAAGTTATACTCCCAATCCCTTGAGAAGTTTTACTTGCAATGTTTTCTGGTAAAATGACTCCTAAAAAGCAGGATTACATCTCAACCATAGAAATAATTCATTTATGTTTATGTTAATCCATTTTAGCATAACTTACTCTTTGTAGTTCTTTTTTAAGGCAGTTAAGTGTATCTAAGAATGATAGCAATTCCATGCATTATTGTATGCAATGCTCATTTCTTGGATTTTACTTCCCCATGCCACTTGCAAAGAAAGGCCATGGAAAGGCAACTGTTAGAGCAAACCCCTTTTTTGCTGATGACAGTTCCACTCTCTAATAGCTCTTGCAACGTCTTGTGGAATTTTAACATTAGACATGAAGTCAATAGACCACGCCAGCTAAAAATCCCTTTATTAAACCAAAAGACCATTTACTTCAAGTATGTTTCTGCCAAGTAAAGACACAAAGTAATCATACCCAGACAGGTTTGTAATTCTAAGCAGTCCTAGAATAATTTAGGTTACGAAGGAACCCAGGGGGTCTTGAGTCCAGCCTCCTGTCCTGAATGGGTTCAGCTGCAAGGCCAGGCTTTGCCTGGTCAGGGCTGAAAAACCTCCAGTGATGGAGGCAGGGCAACTTCTCCAGGCCCTGCTGCTACACTGCCTGATGTCCTCATGGAGAAAGTTTTTCCTTACATCCAGTTAGAACCTGTCTTGTTTCAGTTTATGCCTCTGTCATAAATGCTTCTGCAATGCATCACTACAAGGCTCCACCTTCTTGATAGTCCCCTTGCAGGTATTAGCACATTGCTGTTAGATACCCCCTAAACCTTCTCCTCTTCAGGCAGAACACGCTCCAATAATGCGTTTGCAAATCCATTCTGACTAGCTTCAAAAGAAAGCATTAGCAACAGGCATTAGCTTGCATTTTTAGTGGGTTGTTTTGGTATTATTAAAGGGTTATCTGACATGTCCCTCCCTCTGGTTCCTTGCTTTTGTTAGGATCAGTTGAACACACTTCTGGCAAGTAGCTATTAGGTTAACCAGCAGTATAGATGGTGTTTATCCTGCAGCCTTTAACATATCTCATACTACCTGACTCATCCTCCTAAGTGATAAACATCCCTTTTCCTAGCAAAGGACAATAACCAAAACAACAGATGATATTCTTAAAATAATAATTTAACAAAACACAGCTATTTTCTGTGACTTTGGTTCTCTTAATTTAAGAATTGAGGTAATTCTATTGCCAGGGTTTGAGGAACAAAAGAAGGAGAGCAAAGAGGAAAGTATTTTTTTTTAATTTAATCAAGTTTTATGGAAAGCTTTTTTCCTTTAAGTCCATCTGTGTAGGAGGTGGAAAGATGATAGAAAGAGCTCTTTTTCAGACAGATTTCTTTCTGTATAACACAAAAGAATTTTATATAACAAAGGGAAGTGCTTCCCTTCCAGATGTACAGGATGACACCAAAGTTAAGCCTGACCAGAGCAGCAGAAACGCTTTCATATAAAATCATCATATAAGATGAAAGATACCTCTTTCTGTAGAGATCTTGCTTCAGAGCACTTTATAATATTCGCTAGACAGCCCAGAGTCTAAAAGATTAAATCAGGCTTTTAAATTAAGGTTTCCAACATACAACCTGTCTTATCATGAAAACGCTGTCTTAAACAATCCTTCACAACAGAGGTACTGGGAAAGTCACCTGCTGTACTCTCTCTTGGCAACAGAAAAGTACAGGACAGAAGTAGAAGGAGGTTCTTCTCTACAGCCTTACCTGTGTACAACCATGAGGCAAGTCAGCTACGCTCAGGGTTATACCAAGAACATGCCTCAGCTGCTCACAGGCTGGGGGGATAGCAGCGTCACCACTACAGACAGAACAGAACCCTGAACAAAAACCATTTTTTCAGGTTGCCCCAAATGATATCAGAAACAGTGTTTTCCTAACGTATTAAACACTGTATTTATGTTACAAAATGTATTTATACTACAAAAATGGCTACAGCTTGACTTTCTCCATATTTTTTTAAAAGTTTTGGCAGAGGAAATTCACAATAGAAATATTGACACAAAGTAGCTGGGATCTCTCGAATAACATGGGCTGAGGCACCACGCCAGCCTTATATTCCTGATTCCTGTACAAGCAAAAAGTAATTAATTTAGGGATGTGAAGGAACTGTTGTTTACCAATGAACTGTACACTACAAACACTTGCAGTGATAAAAACTACCCAAGTTTTTTCAAGGTAATATTACAGTATTTTTAAAAAGTAACTGTTATTTGGCTGCCTCTTCCTGCTGTAAAACTTCCTGTTTACCACTTTCAAATTTCAGTCTTTCTTTGACTTGTCAGAGGATTTTTAATGCTGCTCTGTGGTGAATATATAGGATGAAACTAGGTCACTTCAGTAACCTGGGGCTGTCTTTGCTCTGTCTCAGTGAACATTGTTGGGCCATGGTGAATGAATTACTTCTTTCCTTGACTGACAATAGAAGGAATTATTTTAGGAAATTTTATGCCTACTGCAGACCAGTTATATGTTAATATGTAGTCCGCTAATACTTGGGAGACAGGAGTAGACTACAGTTGGCACTTCACGGTAAAAATTACCTGGCAGAGTCTCAGAAAGACCAATCTTTGCTCTAGTTCTGATCAATGTCTACTTTTACATCATTTTCATGTGAACAGAAGTAGACAGATCTTGAAACCAGATAACACAGAGACGGAGGTAACACTTGGGTCCACGTATCCTAATAACAAACAGCTATACAACTGCCATCAAGAGGATGAAAGGAAGCAAACGGAATAAATTTTTAGCCACAGTGAGCTCCTTGCACATGACACCCATGAATAGCATTTTTTATTTTCTGTAGAAGAAACGATGGTACCCTGGTTTACAGAACTTTCTTGGAGACTTCCCAGATTTGCTCCTTGATTGCTCATTGCTGTACTACACTACAAACTAGTTTGTTCAGTCATGGCTAAAGCCATCCACCCAATTACAGCTATTCTTATAGAAAATAACGTCCTTCCCCACTGATGCACATAATTTGTGTCTTCTGGTAATTGTACATCCGATATATGGAGAGAAGGCAATAATGGATAATGGCTTCAACTTGATTTCTGACATACTACTGGAAAAAAGAGGTAGTGGCTTAAGTTAATGCATGTACACTTTTTGCCTGAATGATAAATAAACAAATGGAAAACTTCAATTGCACTATTCAGTAACGTCAGTAAATTTCTGACTTAATGAATGGCTGAAATGCCATCAAATGGATATAGATATACAATCATAGGTATAATGGTTTTGCCTGTAATTAACTTGCAGTATTTTAAAAGTAGAAGTTAAAAAGCATGTCGGACTGTATGGATGCAGTTAAGATGCCCAAATTTTGAAATAAAACATGGCATGAAATAGTCTTAACAAATGCTAATGTTTAGTCTTGTTAAAGGGAACATTTATTTCTATTTGGCAATACTATGAGACTTCACAAATTATGTGTTACTTATACAGTTTAACTCTTTATTCAAACTAATAAAGCACACAGTTTGAAAAAAAAGATTTGTTAATCATGTATTTTGAATTCAGATGCTTAAAGAAAGAATGGGCAAACATACAACTAACTATAAATCACAGGAGTTAGGAGGCTTGGAGTAATTTTCTGAGAACTGTGGGAAGTATTTAGTGACTTTTACAAAGTGTATTGAAAACCTGAGGAGCTGAGATGCTGAACTTCAAGGTGAACTTCTATAATTATGGAATTATATATGTCTACCTATACCAACATCACGTTCTTCTGTGTTCTATATTCTGCAGAAAGAGAGGTCTCTGACATGGCTGAAGATAAAGCATGCTGTGCCTCCCGTCTTGCTGAACAGCTGCCTGACCACCAGCTTGTGACTTGCTTGGGGGCTGCTCCTGGGCAGACTCATCAGGTGTGCCTGACACTGTGCTCAGTTGTCAGCTGTGTTGAGGTGACTTCAATTCCTGCAGGCAGCAGGTAGCTCTAGCCAATCTAGTTCACGTACAGAAGTTTGAAGTTTATGGAACTCCTCTTCAGGGCTGCTTTTGGCAACAGGGAAAAAGACTTCCATTGGAAAATCCTTTGCATCAAGATGTTGAAGGACATATCTTTACGTATGAAGATACCAAGAAAATCACATCCTGTTGTCAGTACGTATAATCATGCATGCTTTGATTTATGCACATTCCATTAAGTAATATCATACCCATCTCTTCTCATATCTGAGACAGAAAGTATAATGTCTTGTGATACTATGTTCCCACACAGTGCTCATGAAAGTCACATAGGTGGAAAGTACAGAACATGTTAAAATTATCTGTACAGAAAGAAGCAGCAATGAAAATTTTTCTGCCAAATATAGGTCACCTATTTGTGCAAGTTAGTTTCACAGTTCACTGCCTAACCTTCTGCTTTTTTACCTAAGGAGGGTAGTATAGCTAACACAAAATAAGTATGTGGTACATAGGCTGTGTTAATCTTACTTAAATATATTCTTGAGGAATTAAATTCAGAGTAATACAGCTAAGTAATAAGAAATGTCCTGGACCACTAACACAATGAAATCAGTGTTAAGTATACAGGATTAAGTAATCAGTACAAAATGCCTCGAGTATTCTTACAGTTATAGCAAACATAGTTGCATTATTCGATAAATGTCACATGGTCATACCTTTTAATACTGCATTCTAATGTAGAAGCCCAAATGGATTTTTTGTTGCTGATAAATTTTAGGAAATGGATGTTAAAAAACTCTTCAGAAGGTACTCACTGCACATGACAGTAAGGTAAATACTTCTATATACTTCGGGCTGGAGAAGACAAAGCTCTGGGGAGACCTTATAGCAGCCTTCCATTACCTAAAGGGGGCCTACAAGAAAGCTGGAGAGGGGCTTTTTACAAGAGCATGTAGTGATAGGACAAGGGAGAATGGATTTAAGCTGAAAGAGGGTAGATTTAGATTAGATATAAGGAAGAAATTCTTCACTGTGAGGGTGGTGAGGCACAGGCTGCCCAGAGAAGCTGTGGATGCCCCATCCCTGGATGCCAGGCTGGATGGGGCTGTGAGCAACCTGTTCTAGTGGAAGGTGTCCCTGCCCATGGCAGGGGGCTTGGAACTAGATGACCTTTAAGGTCCCTTCCAACCCAAACCATGCTATGACTCTATATGGAGATCTGTTATCAACTCTAGTCACAGAGGTCTTGCTATGGAGGCCATTTAAATGTACTCATTTCATAGACATAGTGCAAATTTAGAGAGGTACCAAAAATCCACAGCTCAGCACTGAATTTGCACTTTATTATGAAAAATGTAGCACATCCTCTGATCCAACTGAAAACTCATCATGGGAAGTAAGTTTTTTTTTTAACTTGGCTCAATTCTCTGATAAAGACTTGCTGGAGGGCAGCACAAATGGCTGTGCCAGCACCAGGGCAGGGGCTGGGTGGCAGACAGAGCTGCTGCTTTTGGTAGCAGTGCCAATTTCTGCTGGCTTAAGGTGTTCATTTAACCACACCTTGGGTATGCAACTCCATAGTGACTGAAGTTAGGCTAGGTTGGTGCTGCTGCAGTCCTATGGCATTTTTTCCTTCCTTTCCACAGCTGCACAGTCACCTTTCTTTTCTTAGGCACAGAATTTTTACTTACCCATTTGTGAGCTAGTTTGGGTACTGAAAGATGTAGAAACTGTACATTTTTCTTTCTGATTTAATTTTCTATTAAGTGAGCTTCCAAATTGACTCATCAAAAGGTCAATATGAACACTACAGGCAGCAGTATGAGGGACCAATGCAAAGCTGTGTGCAGGACAGCAGCATCAGATTTTTGTGTTGGCTTAAATTATCTTGGAAGCAAAACTGTTTTGTGGCAGTCAAAGCTTCCCTAGGCTAAGCTGCTACAGTCCTATCTTCTCATTCCTGGCTGCATGTTCCTGCAACTACTTTCTGTAGGCATTCACTTTCATAGATATTGCATTGGTATAAGGGATCAGACAAAAAATAGCTATTGTTTTTTGATAAATAAGATTAATTTTCAAGTGGTCCAGCTTCTGAACCAGCTCCCTTTCCAGTCACATAAGCACCCAATATAGGTTTGTTTAATTGCCAAAGAATTGCATTTCAGGGTGATGTGGCGTATTCACCTAAAGTTCTCTGTTGGATGTATGGAACTGAAAGCAGCCAGAGACAAGAGCTCTGCAATATGTGAATTGCTCTGTTCCTCCTGCTGGGTGCTTTCTCTTCCCAGAGGTGGTGCTTGTGGGCCTCTGGTACCTGTCCACTGAGCTTGAAAGACAACCCAGGAGAAGCAGGTTCCTCAGTTGTCTGCTGAAATGCATAAAAGAAGACTGAAGGCTGCAGACTGAAGGCTGCACAAGTTAATATTCACACCAAAACCTACCAGTGAGTTCCTGTTTTTCCAAGCTCCATCACCCGTCTGTGAGACATTAAAGCTATCAGCTACTGAGCAATGTCACAGAAAAAGGAGAGGTTTTGTTGTCCTGAGAGGGAGGGTGTTTTGTGACCTGTGTACTTTCTCACAGACTGCAGACCTGGCTGTATTTCTGACTCACTGTCGACAGGCAACAGCTAGATGCAGCCTTGAACATACAAATGCTGACAGCTCTAAATGAGTCAGGTTTGTTTGTTTGTTTGTTTGTTTTTTAAAATCTATCTTGTGAGCAATGTGGCTTCCTGGTACTGTAAGGCTCCTTTTTAAAAAGTGCCAATGGATATGCATAAACAAGCTTATGCTAAGCATACATAAATAAATTGCCTATACAGTAAATTAACTGTAAATAAACACAAAGCAGAAAGAAAAGGAAAGGGAAAATCCTCCCTTGTTATGAGTATTTCTGGTACAACATAACATTGAAAAGTGAATCTCATATGTGTATGTTGAAGGTTGGACTTGATGATCTTAAATATCTTTTCCAACCTAAATGATTCTATGGATCTGTGTATTTTTAAAAAAGCTGGGCATTTTGCTGGAAAAGCATGTAAGATGTACTGAATTTTAAGAGAAAATTTTTTCTTTGTATTTACTGCCTCACACATACTAAACCACAGCTTTCCCTAAGGCTAAGTAAATTCATACTTATAAATAATTTCCATAGACTTACTCTTAAAAACATGCAAGATGTGGTAAGAATAATTAAAAAAAATTACCAACATTTTTACAGGAAATACTGTAAAATAAAAGCTGCAATTGCCTTTTAAGCTATCCAGTCTCACAGACTGTATTTAGAATATAAACAATACTGGAATTACAAACATGGGAGCATCAGAATTGATTTTTTTATCAAAACATGTTACCTGGTGAAGGCATGTGCTGCCCTTCTGCTGCTCTTCACAGCCAGTAATACCTGTGCTTAAACCCATTGATTTGTGTTGTACTGAGGCTCCGATGAAGACCTTGGAGGCTTCAGAAGGAACCAGCTGTTTTGTTTTTAAGCAACTTTTCTCAGAAGTTTGTCATAACTCAGGAAGAAGGTCATTGCATTTTGAATCTGCACATATGTCAGTGGGAACCTGTTTTGTATAATCAGAATTTGTTACATGTGACAAATGTGACACAGATGTGGCATCTGTATGCATCCTATGTGTATCATGAAACCTTTCCTTTCATCAGTTCTAGGGCTGGCGTTCCTCAACTGTGATGTCAGGGATGTATGCTGTAAATTAGGTGACTGAGGGTTGAAGATTAAAGAGACAAGGACTCACCCAATAAGAACAAGACTGTAGTTTTTAACAATGTTTTGGGTATATTATAATTTTTGAGACATAATTTTTTCCTTTGTTGTTAATACCAGTTAGTTAGGGTGCCCAATGCTTGGATTCAAGCTAATAGCTCGGATTATTGGTCAGGACAGTAGACATGTAGACACACGTTCCCTTTTTCTATTGCTGCTACTGAGGCAGCATTCCCGGGCGCAGAAACAGTGCACATATCTGAGGATTTAGATCTCCCTACAAAATTTGTCAGAGCCCAAAGAGGTAACAGCTGCACAGGGCAGGGTGAAAAATTTGAAAGAGAGCGAGTACTGATAAGGAAAGAGAATTACAATTTTTATCTGCCTAGGGCAGCAAAAATCTTCCATCAGCTTTGCTCGGTTTTAACACAGATTTTATTCTTGTTTTATTTAGTTTTCCCAGGGAATGTTGTGATATGTGTTTGCTTGGCATCTGCTCACTTTAGTTGAGGGAAAGGTATTCTAAAGCAGAGTTACTTCAAAATGCAAAGCACATCAGACTAATGATTACCCCCTGGAAGAGTCCTGCACCCAAAAAGCCACTTTGTTTCATGCAATGGTTGCTAGCAGTTTGAAGGCAGTATTTAGAGACATGTAAAAGGTCATTGCTGCTAAAAAACATACTGGGGAAGAGAAGGAAAGTATAAAAAAATGTGTTGCCATGATAGTCTAAGGGAAAGGTACATATCTGAAGATTGCCAGCATTCCGTGTGGAAGTCTGGCAAAACCTACAGTATGTGCTTTTCCTTCCTTCCAAGAGCTTTGATATTCACTGAATAAGTTCAAGTCTGCAACCTGCAGAATGATAAAGGCTGTAAGACAAAATAGTGCAAGTTCAACATAGCGACAATAGTCTTAATGTTCCTTAAGAAGCTGTAGCCTCACAGTACAATTCAGTGAGTGCAAACAGTTGTCACTTCTCTGTAGTTCAACCAATTTTTTCAACTCTACACGCGCAGGTGGAAATAGAATCATAGAATCACTTAGGTTGGAAAATACCTATACGATCATCTAGTCCAACCATTAACCCAGAACTTCCAAGTCCATCACTAAACCATGTCCCTAAGTACCACATCTACACATCTTTTAAATAGCTCCAGGGATGGTGAATCAACAACTTAACCTGGGCAGCCTGTTCCAATGCTTGATAACCCTTTTGGTGAAGAAATTTTTCCCAATATCAATCTAAACCTCCCCTGGCACAACTTGAAGCCATTTCCTCTTGTTCTCTCTTGTTACTTGGGAGAAGAGACCAACCCCTGCCTGCCTACAACCTCCTTTCACGTAGTTATAAAGAGAGATTAAGATCCCCCCGAGCCTCCTCCTCTCCAGACTACACAACCCCAGTTCCCTCAGCCACTCCTCATAGGACTTGTTTACTAGACCCTTCACCAGCTTCATTGTCCTTCTCTGGACATGCTCCAGCCCCTCAGTGTTTTCCTTGTAGTGTGAGGCCCAAAATCAAACACAGTATTCAAGGGGCCATCCAGGAGACAGGCTGCCCACAGCACAGGTCCACGTGCATCCAGGAGGCAGGGACAGGGACAGAGGTGAGAGATTGGCACTGCTCCAGTGCTGCCCAGGCAGGGACTGACAGCCTCATGCTGAGCTGAAAAAGGTCTCCTTTCCCCATGGACAGGGGTGGGGAAGGCACCAGAAGAGGCTGATCAGGGCTGTTAAGACCTATGGGTACCTTCAAGGCACTGACATTTCCAAAGGAAATGCTTTTGAATTGTTCTTCCCATCACTCCCAGAGAAAAGAACACTAAATCCCAATAACGGTTTCCAAAATAGGTAGCTACTCTGTCTTTCCACCTTGCTCCTGTTACAGAAGTGGCACTGAAATGTTGGGTTTGCTGTGGGAAGAGCCCGGGGTCAGGCATGGTTGGACAGAGCCCTTATGTCTCTGTTCCTGCTGGGTTCAACCCTCAGGAGTCACACTGAAGCACGGTGCCAAGAAGAATTGGATTTAAAGCAGAAAGCTTATTTGGGAAGTAGAAGCCCCAAAGTCTTGCTGAGTTTCTACCAGCATTCTTTCCTTTCATTTGGGGAAGAAAAAATAGGCAAGCTGTTAGAGCAATCATAGGAGGGTCACTGGGCTGCAGATTTAGTATGAAATCCTCACTCCGCTAACTTCAGTAGCAATTCTGAGATTGACTTCAATGTTTTTTTCCACCCATTATCTTCTTATATATACCAGGATGTATTTGGTGCCGAGGAAACTACAAAGAAACCATGCATAAGTGCTACAAATCAGGCCATAGGACTGTTTTTCAGCTGATGGATTTCAAAGCCTCAATTATATGATTTCTGGAATCAAACTATATTTCCAATGCACAACTTGCCCTTTGAGAAAGCTTTGCACCGCAGGTAAGGTGCATTAAAATGCAGCTCCTGTGATGTCCCAGCCTTTAAGACAGAAAAGGAAATGAAAACTAAAAGAAGCTTAAATGAGAAATACCCACTGTGTTAGGGAAATATGAAACAAATGTTTTGTGTGTAAGTGTATACACAAAAGGCAAAGGGAAGAGTTGAAGTAAAAGGGCATGGAAAAGACAACAAAGAAACATACTATCAAATAATCTACTGCAATTAACTTTGCTAATAATTACCTATAACTAGTATCTAATGGTTTAGAAGAAAGCGGCTATACCTCTTCAATCTGTATAGGCCTGTCAAAATATGAAAAAAAGTTAGTCAGCAGCATGGATGAATGGAAGTTGTTGGCATGCCTTTCAGTGATGCATGGGTCCAGGGCTCCTCCTGGATGAGAGGATAATAAAAATGAGCCCTAAATTCCCCTCGTGTGGGTTAAAATATAAGACCTGATCTGATCACTGCCTACAACTACACTGTCTCACTGCTCCTTGCTTCAGTGATGGGTTGAACGTCCTATGTCTACCACTGTAAGTTATCTCAGGAAAGTACAGAAACAAAGAGCCAGATTTTTAACTGATGCGACAACCTTGTCCTCAGTTAATGTCCCCAAGGCCATTAAGCAATATCAGGCTTCCTGAAAATAACATCTAGAAAAGCACCATTTAGGCTATATCCTGGGGTGAATCTTTTCCTTGTTCTTCAAGATCACCTTTTTACTAATGGACCCGCTAAGCTGCTGGGTTTAGATGCATTCAGATCATCCTCCCGCGCTGTTTTCAGGGTCCTGCCAGTGCTACTTTTAGCACAACCTTAACTCAGTGATGTCATTGCAAGCCCATCTTTTGCTAGGGTGCACGTATTCTCACACCGTCAGTTTCCTCTGTGAAGGCAGATGTGGATTACCTCCCCTTGATCTGCTCCCAGTGTGTAGGTGTTGAGGCCGGTCTCCTGGCTGGAAATTTTGCTGGCTCCATTTTGACTGCCATCTGTCTCAACACTAGTGTCCTCAGTAGATGTCCATGCGCCCTGAGAATTAGATTATGAGGCAAGGACACGTAGGTGTCCTGTTTTACCAGACTTCCTTCCTCCTGCTGCTAACTGCAGAGCTGCAGGGACTGCTAGAGGGCCTGACAGAAGGCAGGGAGAATCTACAGCCCATGCTCACTGTCATTTTTTCTAGGACTCTTTATGCAAGTGATTGGCACCTTCACTGGGGGAGCTGTCATCTCTCATCATCCACTGGCATTTGGATGTTTAATAAAAAATCTTGCATGTTTCTGTCAGCTGTGTCACCCTCTAATTTAGCAAATTATTTAAATCATTTTTAAATACGATTTTGTTTATTTCTAATATGCTAAAGCATGTTTTTTTCTTCTTTGTATATGGATCAAAGATTACCTGGGTGAGACTACAGATATATTTGGGGATTTGCTGCCATCTGCAGTTGAAATCTAATATTAATCTCAGTTTATATGAGTCATTTTTCCTTCCCAGTGTCTTCAAAGACCTTCAGATATCAAACAAGCGACCAGGCATGCATTAATGACTGTCATTCTGTCCTGAATACCAAGTTCCTGCTCTAGCAGAAGGGAGGAGAAGTGTTTACATAAAAGTATGTAACTTCTGGCTGTAAAGTTCATTGACAATCCAGATAGATAGTAAACCCTCACAGTTATCTCTTCAGCTCTCTTTTTGGTCAATTTGTTCAGTTTGCAGTCTATAAACACTGACAACACTATCCCACTGTTTAAACTTTGAGCAGAAACATTTCAGAAACTTTCCAGCCTTAACACAGAACTTGAGTGGTTTGGGAGTGAAAGTTGAACATTTGCATTTTCTGAACTGGACTATCTCCTTGTTTCATCTCTAGAAGAAAGTAGGAGGACAGCTGGTGATGTAAGCCAGCTGTCCTCATATTACTGTAGTGGGTTTTTTTATTGAGATATATGGTGGATCCTAGTATGGAACAGAAAGGCATTAAAGCCTGCATGTATCAGGCTGATGTTGAACAGAATAAGAAAAGTAATTTTAATAAGATTTACCTCTACAGGACTGTAATAATTCTAGGCACCAATACATCCAGAAAAATCTAGATGCATCAAAGGATGTTTGGGTTAACTAAAACCATCCCAAACAGTTAATATTTCTGTATATTTTACAATTTTGTGGATAATGCATATAAAATAGTAGAAGTGATAAATAAAATAAATACAAAATATTATGCAAATAAATACAGTAATAAGTAAATAATTACATAAAAGAATGAGAATGGCACAAGGGAGATTAGTAGAGATGATTACTTTATTGTGGCATGGACATTTTCTAAGTATGGCTGGATAACTTTGTAATTTTTTCTTTCAAATGAATCTAGTCAACTTTACTGAGGTGTTATGGTAAGAGATTATTTTTGACTGTCTGCATAAGAAAGCAAAATACTATTTTCTCTAATATTTTGAAGTCCTTCCTGCACTCTAGTAAAGGAACTGCATCCCATTTCAGAGGTATTAGTTATAACTTTTCTAATACAGCACATTTACAAGCTAAAAAGCTCTGTACTTGTAAGAATCTAATATGACAGTCTATTTTGATTGTCCCATCTCTGCAAACTAGCAGAATGAAAAAGTGTTGTAAGTCTGATCCTCAAGGACTGTAAATCACTGTTTCTTCACTGAAGCCAATGGAGCAGCACTGATTTGTAGAAACAGAAGGTCTCGCCCTATATTTTAAGTGTTTTGTGAACACTTTACTCAAACTGAGAAACATAAATGATGATTCGAATAATAATTTCCTTTCTGAATATTATAGTTTATGCTCTTTTGCCCAATTTGGGGTACTTAAAGTATCAACAAATGTAATAAAAGTACAATATAACAGTGATCAGCGTGAAGTGCATTGTTACTATAGTTTAATCACTGAGTGAACTGCCAGCTTGTTTTTGTAGTCACAAAAAAGCAATGTCTGAATTTCTTCTGACAAATGGAGATTGTTACTTATGCAGATGGTGCATAAATGAAACACCAGTGGTTATATTTTGCCAGATTCTCTTTTTCCAAAGAGTGCTTCACACAGCAACGCTAAAGTTCACATAATAAAAAACTGTTTCTGTGCTGAGATCAAGGTAAAAAATTGTAGTCATTGTCAATCCAGTTTCAATGATTTTCTTTATATGGTCCAGAATTTGTTGCAAGACATTTCAGCGAATCTGGAAGTGTTTATGTTCACTAGGAAAATGGATATAACCTTGTTTGTATTTATTTTCTCCACTTCTTGTTCATCAGAAGACTTCACAATCCCCAGATATGCAGAAGTGCTCAGGCCTTTTGCTCAGCATCTGGGAATCATGGTGCTCAGGTTTTGGCTATGCTATCATCTACTGTGGAATCCTGAGTGAGTCATTTAACGGTCTTGTTCATGTTTAGATTAAGGTGTTAATTTTCACACTAGAAAGCCAGTAATACCTGGATGACAAGTATATTACAAGGTTTAGTTGCTGAAAATGTTCTGAGACTTTTGACTTCATGTCCTTAAAAAGCTCTTATTATGTATATGTGATTTGGCTAATGGTGAGCACATTCAGAATTCATAAAAACTGTAGCTATAAAAACTATCTTCTGTAAAACTATGCTAGTAAACTGAAGTTTTCATTACAAAGCATTCAGATTTTATTTTGAAAAAAGGGTAGCGCAGATCATTTTGTGTAAAAAGCTGGGTGGATGGCTGAGCCCAAAGAGTGCTAGTAAATGGAGTTACATCCTACTGCAACTGGTCACAAGTGGTGTTCCCCAGGGCTCAGTACTGGGGCCAGTCTTCCTTAATACCCAATCTAAACCTCCCCTGGCACAAATTGAAGCCATCTCCTCTTGTCCTATTGCTTGTTACTTGGGAGAAGAGACTGACCCCTGCCTGCCTACAGCCTCCTTTCATGTAGTTATAGAGAAAGCGGTAAGATCCCCTCTTAGCCCCCTCCTCTCCAGGCTACACAACCTGTTCCCTCAGCCACTCCTCAAAGGACTTGTTCACTAGACCCTTCACCAGCTTCATTGCCCTTCTCTGGACACGCTCCAGCACCTCAACATCTTTCTTGTAGTGAGGGACCCAAAACCAAATGCAGTATTCCAGGTGCAGCCTCACCAGTGCCCAGTACAGGGGGACAATCACGTCCCTAGTCCTGCTGGCCACACTGTTTCAGATACAAGCCCAGATGCTGTGGGCCTTTATGGCCACCTGGGCACACTGTGGGCTCATGTTCAGCTGGCTGTCAACCAACACCCCCAGGTCCTTTTCTTCTGGGCAGCTTTCCAGCCACCCTTCCCCAAGCCTGTAGCGCTGCGTGGGGTTGTTGTGACCCAGGTGCAGGGCCCAGCACTCAGCCTTGTTGAACCTCATACAACTGGCCTTGGCCCATCAGTCCAGCCTGCCCAGATCCCTCTGCAGAGCCTTCCTGCCCTCTGGCAGATCAACACCCCCCTGCAACTTTGTGTTGTGTGCCAGCTTACTGACAGTGCACTCGATCCCTTTGTCCAGATCGTCGATAAATATATTAAACAGAACTGGCCCCAATACTGAGCCCTGGGGAACACCACTTGTGACCAGCTGCCAGCTGGATGTAACTCCATTCATCACCACTCTTTGTGCTCAACCATCCACCCAGTTTTTTATGCAGTGTAGAGGACACCTGTCCAAGCCATGAGCAGCCAGCTTCTCCAGGAGAATGCAATAGGAGACTGTGTCAAAGGCTTTTACTAAGGTCCAGGTTGACAACACCCACAGCCTTTCCCTCACCCACTAAGTGAATCATCTTGTCGTATAAGGAGATCAGGTTTGTCAAGCTGGACCTGCCTTTCATAAACCCATGCTGGCTGGGCCTGATCCCCAGGTTGTCCTGCATGTGCCATGTAATGACCTGCTCCAAATCCTTCCCTAGCACCGAGGGCAGGCTGACAGGCCTGTGGTTTTCCCTGATCCTCCTTCCTGCCCTTCTTGTAGATTGGTAACAATAACAACCTATGTGATATTTGCTTTGCTAGATTGTACTCCACAAAATGTCCTCATCACTCCCCTCCAGTTTCCCAGTTCTCTGTGAAGTCTACCTACAGCTCACACATCTCGAGTGTAGCCCCCTGCAGTATCCCACCATCCGTGGTGGCACTGTCCATCATGGGCGGCTGCATCTCGCACTGCTACAGCCACCTCCAGCCTGGTCTCACCAGCATCTCCATACCGTTTCCTTGGTTGGCCAAAGCCTTGGCAGTGGCCCAGCTGCCTCCTGGCAACCCTGCTGGCTTCATGGGCCTCAGTGCATTGGACTTGCTTGGCTAGTCATTGCCTCCTTCTGCTTCCCAGGATGGGTGGGTGCAGTGAACAAGTTATGGTGAGCCTGAGATTCTGCAAGAGGCTTGTCCTGGGTGAGGAAGGAGCCATCCTGGTTTCTTTGGGTGAAGAGAATTTGCTCGTTTGTTGTGTGGTAGTGGGGTCGTTTGCAATTTAGTTCCCTTTCGGGAGCTATGCATTATTAGTTAAACTAATAACCTTGCAGCTGACATAACGAGACTCCCTACTTTTGATGATAGCTCAGAGCTAGCTGCTCAGGGTAAATGGGGCAGAGCCAGCTGAGGGAAAAACTTTAGAAAGCTCAACAGCTGGCAGTTACTGAGGTGACTAAGGAAGAGAAAGCAGTAAATAAGGATGTTTAGATAAAACTTGTTCTTGCTAAAGAGGCAATTATTTTCTCTAGAGGATACATTAATTTATCTACGTGAGGTTTTGCTTGGTTTGGTGGTAATTTGCACACTATTGGAGAGCTGTGCGTTGATGTGAAGAGGGAGGCTTTGCAGCTGAAGGTATCTGGAGGTATTTGATCTTTGACAATAGTTGTGGGACCTGCTGAGTAAAAAGAAGTGGCAGAGCTCAACTAGGTAAAAGGGATTAAACCTAAACTGTAAATAATTAATGCGGCCTATAAAGTTGACACTGTCAAGACTGACAGCTGACCAAAAGCTGCTGTAGCTGACTTGCTTTGAAGGAAAGGAAATAGAGTGAGGGATGATATAGCGGTACTGTGCAGTAGAAACGGACTAGCAATTAGAAGTGGTATTAGTATGACACCGGAACAAAGGGAGCAGTTTGCCTTAGTTTCTAGTAAAGTAATGCAGTTAAATACAGTAATCCAGTTAGAACACAGTTAAATGAAGCTAAAATACAAATTTTCTTTGAGAATGTTTGGAAACAAAGATTATCTGATTTAAAAAACTTAGATGCTACCCTAAAATAATAGGAAAGTAGTACATATGCTACTAATCAAGGAAATGTGATCCAGATTGCTACAGACCTGTTTGACTGTCAAAATATAGAAGCCTTTATAACCAACTCTGAAGTCAGGGTATGTAGGGACTTGCACATAAAGGGAAAATAGAGATGAAATGTGATGTATGTGTTTACTAACAGTAGATTGTGTCAGTCTGACATGGTTGGTTTTTTGTTTTGTTAAGTTCTCCGTAGTTCAGTAAAGCACTTGGTAAAGCAATTGGTACAATGCTGGGGAGTAATTCATTACATGAGAAGACACAAATTAGTAGAAAAATGTGGCACTGGTAGAAGCCACACCATTCACAGAGGTGCACAGTGGTAGGATGGGAGTAAAAAGACACACATTGAAACAAAGGTAATTCTAATTAGATGTTATGAAGAGCTTTTTTCACAGTGAGCAAGGTCAAACAGCAGATCAAATTGTGTGGAGATAATGGCAAAATTTTACCCTTGAAGAGGTTCAGAGCTATGCGGGGGATGAGCCTGAGCCATCTGATCTAATGTCTGAGTTGACCCTGCTTTGAGTGAGAGGTAGGATCAAATGATGTCCAGAGATCCCTTTCAACTTAAATTATTCTACAGCTCTTTGAAAGATTTATTTCTAAGGCAAAATTTTTGGGTGAAAAGACACTATCAGTGTATTTTTGCAAGCATAGATTTTTTTGACTCTTAGAATATTTTTGCTTACTCCAGTTGGAGAATGCTAAGAAAGATCAGTGTATAGACCAGAAACAAATAAGGCTGGAGTTACAGCAGTGAAACAATTTTGTGCATTGCTGTGTAAAAACCTGGGGACAGTAGGTAATCTGAAGGGAATAAACTGAGAGTATATTATCTTATTGCCACCTGACTAGGCTACCAGTGCTGATACAGCCATGGGAAAGGCAGATACAGTTCTAAGATGACTAACAGACAACTCCAGTAGCTGCTACCAGGAAAGATGAGTCCAAACATAAATGAGTTCGTCAGGAATTGGGGGAATGGAGAGCCTATTTTCTTGAGAGGACTTGACTGACTTAGTTTAGGAAGTAAGTCATTACCTGAGACATGAGACTGAAAACCAAAATGTTTATTGATCATAAGTACATCAAGGTGGTAAACATTGTGGTAGAAGGAAGCCCATTTAAGGTACAGGATATGGTGTTAGGCCCAGAACAGCTGGGTATAAGGTTAGTAAACACCGAAGAAAGTTACAAACCACCACAGTGTTCAAGTTCTGAAACAGCTTTCCAGCAGGAGTAATAGAGCTTAAAAATTATCTAAGCCTTGTCTAGTACTTGATCTGCTGTTAAAATAAATTATTTGATAGGGCTGTGGGGACAGCAGAGGACAAGAGTTGATGACTTCGGAACATAAGACTGGAAAGGACGTTCTCTTTCCAGAAATATAAGCAGAGCAATTTGATGAAAAGCTACAGTAAATCACTCTGATTCTTAAATGCTATTAATATTAAACAGTTGTTATTTCTCCAAAGGATCTAGGACATCCTGAGCCACCGAAAAAAGCAAGAGATATTTATTATCAAGGGGGCTTAGACTCAAGAACTGTGTGCACCAGCATCCATACAGCTGTCATGGCTTTCTACTGCAAGGACTTGCATGGTAAATGGTTATGTTCTGCCTTGGCCTAAGGGAAATGTACCTGCAGCTGAAAAATTGCTCTGGTTGCTCGTTTTGACAGAAGGCAGACTGTATACAGGAATCCCTTTATCTGAAGGGCAGATCATATCTGAACTAGACCTGTTTTAATGGTTGACTCAGCCTTGTCCATTTAAAGCCATTACAAGGGTCCCATCCTGCTAAAGTGATAGCGATCCCTGTTGTGTGTTTCTGCATTTAAGGAAAACAAAGACACTTTTGAACACAACAAAAAAATTATCTGCATTTGGCTTGTTTTCATTTAGTCTAAGCTCTGGGCATCTGTCAGAAATGATTCTAAATATTTATTGCATTTAAAGTTTCTCTGAACTTGCTCTGCAGTGCTCATGTTCTTATATACATCTCTTGTTCGCAAGGATGACCTTCACTTTTCCTGAAGGAAAATCTCAGTTCTCTATCTGAGCACACAAAGAATTCCTGTTTTGATATAAAATAAATTTGTACCATGGCTGACTGAAATACATTAGCTATGCTGTTTTTGAAGCAGCAGTCTCATGGGTAGAAATGAAAAACCTTGTTTTATGGAAAATGCTAGAGTAATAGTCCTAAAATTATAGTTTACAGTAGCTCTGCTTAAGGGTTTTTAGCCACTGCTGTGAAATACTATAATTTATTTTTTAATATAAATATGTATGTTATTTGTATGTGGTAGTGCTGGAGCCATCTTTGAAAGAGGGAAGCATAGAATACAAATATGTACAAAGTGTTAACCTGACACATTTGAAGTGTCATCTGAATAAAACAGTGTGATACAAGATTTTGATAAGGGATGTGGTGTTGTTTTCAACAGGTTTAAATTATATTTTTTTTTTTTTTTCAGGATAAATTACAAATGTCACAGTTCTGCACAGCTGAAAAGACTGAATTAATTAGCTTGTCACCTGAGAGCTTTCGCCCTTTCTGGAAGGGAATGAAGTGCTTTGAAAGAGCACTGGAAAGGGCCCTCATCCTACTTGACCTT
This sequence comes from Falco biarmicus, assembly GCF_023638135.1. Classification (NCBI taxonomy): domain Eukaryota; kingdom Metazoa; phylum Chordata; class Aves; order Falconiformes; family Falconidae; genus Falco; species Falco biarmicus. Next base: position 60,987,866 of record NC_079293.1, on the reverse strand, counting down.
TCCAAAGATACAGCAGACAGATTGATAGGGAAGTGACTGCAATGAGCCGGCACCTGGCAGAGAGGGTATACTTCAGGAGTGCCGAAACAGGTTATAAAAACATGGAGGTTGACTGCTTTGTTTTATGAAGAGGCTCTCCTGTCTTTTTGGCTTAGGTTGAGGTAACTTCCAACAACTTTGTCCCTTGACTTTATTTTCTTAAAAATTATCTGTATTTTTATCAAAATCAAATCCTTCATTCTAAAACATCGGTGGTGTGGATTTATGATTGCTAATCTCAAGGGGTGATTGATCTGAGGCAATTGAAAACAGTTCTCTGAGGAAGAACTTTTAAAGCTAAACTGGACATTCTGTAGTAGTTTTCCTAGGGTTTTTGGCTCAAAAACAGAGCCAAATAGCATCACTGTAGAACCCCCGAATGTACCCTCACTGGTGCCGGTAAGAATTGGTGATGACTACAAGCATATACAATCAGAATAGCTCATACGCTTGCTGCAGGGTTTGTGCTCTCTATCAGATATTGGTGCGGTGGTTTGTTCTTGTGAACCTTGGTAGCTGTTTCCTTGCAGGTAGGGGAGTGTGGAGGAGTAAAGAGAGGAAATAGTTGTGATTGAAAGTGTGCATGCTAGATTCTTGGTTTGAGGGTGAAGTCCACCAAATAAATCTTCTGTCTGAGACCTGTCATGCAACATTTGTCTTTTAATGTTGAAGCCCAGTTGTGAGGAGTGATGCAAAATAGCAAATAATATGTGGGTTGAGAGTATGCCACCTGACACAGTGCTCCTGAATTCTTTTTTGACAAGATTTCATGTGGTGACTGTTTTTAAGTATTTAGTTATGGGGGAGAGGGAATCCTATTTTCAGAGCCTGCCCTGCCTTATTCACTCATTTCCCAACAAACATATTTATATATAAATGTTTTGCTTTAGTGTTTTGTTTATATTGGTAGGCTCTGAACAGCTAAGTAATCAAGAAAAAAAAGCATAAAGAACTGCATGGCAAAGCTAAATAATTACATAGATGGTAGCAGCTGAGCAAGGTGTATTTCTCCTAATCACTCCAAGAAGAGTCCTGAATAAAAAAAAATGAGTTAATAAGGAACATTTGCAATTTTTATTGGATTGTTTTTCAACAGCAGAAATACCTAACTTGTAGTCTGTAGTCACCATCTTTCTAAAATTAAGTCTTCCAGCAGCTCAGAAGTGCACGTCTGCTGAACTGCTCCATGTTGCTATGTATCTCAATGGCAGAGAAATGAGTAACAGGATTCATCGTTGTGCCTATACCAGCAAATCGAATGGTATCTGGATATTAATTTGTTAGTATGTTATCTGGCTTCTTGGGTGGGTCTAAAAGTGCTCTCCCAGCATAGGCCAAGGACTGTTGCCAATGTGTTTTTTGAATGGGGCACAACTATTCTGGAGGGAAACAGATTTAATGCTGTGGATGTGGCTGGTCTGTACAGCTGCTATCAGGGCCAGAGAATAGGCTCTGGCACTATTTAGCTTTCTGTGTAAGGTGTATCCATGATCTCTGTCAGAGCACTCTTCTAGGAAACAGGACACAAGCTGAAGCTGATTGCAATAACAAACTTTTTCAGCTGTTTTCTAATTATTGATAAGGTCACTCCCTTGCTCTGGTCCTTGCTTTGAGGACTTTTCTGTATTGAAATTAAACAATTAGTGGAGAAAACGAAGAGAATGAATTCTTCCCCGCCAACAGACATGACTGTAGCTTACAGTTTATGTAGAGTCACAGTCTTTTGTGCTCTTCTCCTGGCTCAATTAATCTTGATTTCCCTTTATTATACATTGAATGGCTCAACCAGGAAAAATGTACAGTGTCTTTATACCCACCCCTCTTCAGTGGTGACGAGGATACTTGTGTGGAAGGTGAGAAACAAGGATTTATAATTTATTCATATTTCTGCATCTAACTGTTAAATTGCTTTGAGGGGTAAGATAAAGGATGAGGTTGAAATTACTGGATGTTTAGGCCAAGGTTATATTGATCATTTAAAAATTTCAGTATTCTGTGGCTTGATTTAGGACAGAAAGCTGGATACAGAAGGCCTACAGACAGACCCATGAGTTATTTGTATAAGCAAGTACACTGTGAATGCCATTTGTTATGGGAAATCCCACTTCTGGCATGATACTGCCAGAAGTTTTCGGTCTTGTCTATTGAGAAGTGATGGTTGATGGCTGCTGCCTTTCCAGACATCAAATACTCCAAGGTGAACAGTGCTCATACTCAGATGGGTAACAAGGGAGAAGGTTTCCCTGCTTTGCTCCTTTTGTGTGCCTTCCTTGAGCATTTAGCGTACAAAGCTGAGGTGGTGTGTTACTCTGGTGTTTCATCTATCCTGTCTTCTGCTTTACCTCCTAAATCATCAGAATAGCTTTGAAACCAGCTGAAGGAGGTTTTGTGGGTGCTGCTGTCTGGGAACTTGTCTAACTAATTCATTGTTGTGCCTTGTGCTGTGCTCTTGCCTTCTTTGTAGGATTGTTCGGGGGGTGAGGAGGGCAGCACTGAATTACTTTAATATTCAATTCCTACATCTCTTTTAAAAAAAATAATGAAAAGAGTTTTTATAACTTGTGCCTTTCTTATCATCCAGTCTTTCTATTTAGAGATCTCTTTGGCTAGGAAGGACCTGCCTTTTTTTTTTTTTTTTTTTTTCTGAGACACTGTTATTACCTCTTTTACATTAAAATGGAATCTTCACAAAGGAGCTAATCTTGCTTCTGCTGTTCTGTTAGTGAAGGAGATAGACAGTCTTCATGGACCTTTGGAAATTCTTCTGTGGAAACCAGAGAGGCTATTAGCACTCCTAAAGTCCAAGTTACTGCCTGAAAAGGATCTTGGCAAAGAGGAGCATTTGGTCAGTGTGACCATTAACTTACTGCACAAAATTTGGTGAAGTACCTGAAAATTCTTGTTACAGAGGTTCTTGCCTTGATCAAGCAAAAAGGGAAATGACCTGAACTGCTGTTTTAAGTGCAGAACAACTTGCAGTTCTGTTTAAAATACAGAGTGAAGAAGCAGGTTTTTTTTGATTTTGATTCTTCTGTTAGAACTTGACACAGTGAAACACATGGTCCAATAAAATGGTAATAATGCCTCCAGGGTAAATTGTAACCAACCTAAAAGTCTAGAAGTACTGCATGGGTACTGCACAGGTAACTCACCTGTACTTCACATGGATGCATTTTTAACAACATCTTCTGCATCTGGTGTTCCAGCTTAATGTTTGGACTAACCTGGTTTTAATTAGTCTAGAGGAGTGAAAACAAACTCTTGGTAAACTGTCAGATTGTTGTTGGTATGTTAATAAGACTAGTGGGATTTGGCTCAAATAATCTAGCGAGCTCAGGAGCTGCTGTTGCATTACTGACCTTTTGACAAAAAAAAAAAAAAAAAAGGGAATATTCAACCTGGAGCTAGGTTCCTAGGCTTTTGAGGTAGTGCCTGCTGGTTAGATGCTTAATAAAGGGATTGTTGGGCACCAGCGGAGTCCAAGTGGGGCATCAGGAAATGTGAAAGATAAATGGGTACCTAATTCCACAGGTAACTCATGGTTGCATACTCTCTTGGAAACAAGCCTGGCTTGTCTCTCTGAGCATGTCAAGAGCAAGCTGGGATTTGTTGCAGCAAATTTGGCAATGGTCAGAGCTTTACCCAGTGGTATAGGAAACTGCCAGAGGAGTTCCCTAGATATCATGGACTCTCACACCGGATGACTGTTTTGTCTTCTGGATTTATGGATTTGTATAGTAAGTGACTTTACTTCTCTCTCCCTGCCCACCCCCCACCCACCTCCCACCCCCCCTTTTTGTTGTTGTCGTGTGTTGGTATTTTTTTTTATCATGTCAGGCATGTCAGAAATGCTGGGCAACAGAAGCAAACTCTATGGCTCTGTCCATATAAAGGGAGAAAATGGAAGAATTATACTGGAGGAATGGGGAGATATCCCCCATGATGTGAGAGACAAAGGTTTATATCACTGCAGCAGAGACAAGATCTGATGTTAGGTTTTTAGTATTGTATGTGAGTAAAGCCAGGTTAGGCTGGATTGGAGAGAAAATACTGAAATATTAGAAAACCAAAACTGGCTCATGATGTCTCATGCACTGGCCTAAATTGCTACCCTGCATAGTCATGTTGTTGGGTTTTTTCTGATTGTAGATATTTTAGGTGCTACTTATTATTACCAGCTTGAATCTGCTATGCCTATTTTCTCACACAAGTCCCCCTCAAGAGGTACTTTTCATGGAGCAGATGATGACTGTGAGAAAACAGAGGTCTTGGGAGACACACTGAACAAAGTTTGTGGACCTAGAAATGCTTTTCTTATTTTTCAAAAACCTTTTGGTATAAATAACTTGCCACAAACATATATTTAGGCATGGGACAAACAGATGGATCCCTGGCCCACATGCTTGTTTACAAATGGTTAACAAAGCCAACAAAATATTTAAACTGGATGTACAGCTTTTTTTTCAGGTTTATATACCTGAAGTGAATACCCATTACTAAGCTCCAAGAAATCCAATACGTGGCTTTAGATCGAGTGTTCTTAATTTTTCTTAGAATAGAGATCTGATTTTTAAAAGCTGTTCTACAAATCAATGTATTAATAAAACCAGAAGTGTCTCCAAACTGTTTTTCTTGATCTTGTGTGTTCATGAACTGGACTTTTACAGCCTGCAGTGTCAATTCTATTAAGCATGCAATAACAAAGTAGGCAGTGCTCACTATGCAAAAACTGTTTCCCCAGACAGATAAATTACCAGGCTAAAGTGCAAGTACGCTTATTCTGACAGTGAATTTAAATTATTGCCTCTAAAATGGTGCATCTGTCCAAAGCAGTGAAACATCTGGTTTCTTTTTTTTTTTGCAAACGTTCTTTGGCAAAATAAGTCATGTGTAACTGTAATATTAGCTACATCTATCCTGGTTTACTAATTTTTACACTGTTCCACAAGAAATTGCAGACGGTTCTTCAGCTTCATTTCAGCAGCATAAAAGCAAAATATGTGAGCCCCCTTTAGATACTCAACCTCCTTTAGGGGCTAAAGGGAATGATAGGCTTGTGAGCAAAGCACTGGTCAGAGGATTGTTCACTTGGGTGTAGACTTCCTGTGTTACTATGGAACCAATTAAACAGATTATAAACACTTTTTCCTTTTGGGATTTCAGTAATATTGCTCCCTGTGTGTCTTTTCCAAGCAGGCTCTAAATCGTTTGAGATGGAGACACTGTCTTACAGGGTTTATACAAGATACACTGATGCCAAATTCTAGGCAGGCAACAAACTAGCCTGTCCCTGCTGCTGTTCCTTTTCTTACATTTTTATAACTGCTAAGCATATAAGATTCCTTTAGGTAAAACCTTTTGAACATATGGACATGGTGTAGCCTGTTGAAATTCTGTTCCCTTTTCAGCGAGGAGTTGCTTTGCCCAAGCCTGGAGAACATACCCGTGTAAACAGTAAAAAAGTATGTCTGGTTTTTTGCTGTAGTGGTGTGGTCTTTGCCTCTGGGAGAAGTTATACTCACTAGGGCAGTTGTTTTCAGTTACCTGTATTCTGAGATTAGTATGGAAAATAGCTTTTTATTCCTTTTTTATCTTTTTTCGTCTCTCTTCTTTAGAAAGACATGTAATTTTCTATCCTACCCATGTAATTCAGAATAAAGGAAACAGAAGATTGCTATGTCACCTTCAAGCTTTTTGGTTGTAAAACTTTTGAAAGTAAACATAAAAACATAGAAATGAATTAAAAATGATGACATACAGGAGGACTCTCCATCTCTGGAAGTGCAGCGTATATAACCTTCATTCTAATTTTATGTGAAAATGAATCCTTCTTTTGATAGCCAAACTCTGGGGCCTTGCAAATGATCTCTTAGGTGTTTGGCAGTCTCAGAGGAAACCCTGTTTCTTGGGAACCAGAGGAAATGGGAAGGACCTGCTTTGCTTATAGCTGAAATCCTTTCTACCTGATAGAACTTTGCCCAAATTTTTTTTGGTTACATATTAAGGTCATAGTATCAGGTACCTGGACTTTATTTCTTTTCCTGTTATATTTTTCCTAGTTTTCCAGCTTCCTTAACCAAACATATATTAAAAATTGGAGCAAAAATCTAGCTAGAACTGTGTTCCAAACTATTCATATGAGAGTTACTGACATGATAATGATATAGTTGCCTTTGGGTTGTACGTTTCGTTTAAAAATCTTTTAAGGAAGTGAAGAGCAACAGTGGTGTCTGTGAATTAGAGGTATTGCACAATTTACAACAGTCCTAAAATTTCCTTCAGTGCTTCTATAAAAAGGGTATGATCTCCACTATGCCTTTCCACAGCACATTGCTTTTACTGAAGCCTGCCTACACCTATTTCCCTGCTAGTTTTGTCAGAAGCAAGAATAATCTTCAAGAGTATCAGCAGCTGTAATTTGCTGCTACCCTTTTAAATTCAGAGGTCCTTCTGGGGTTTCCATAGGCTTAAGGGAAAATACTATTACTCTTCTCAGATTCAGATGTGCAGCGTGAAACCGTCACTCCACTTATACACTCCACACATTTCAATTTATAGCCATTGTCTTGATTACTGAGCTGCAATTGATTGACTAGACAGCAAATTGAAAAATTATCTCTAGGTTTCTCTGAAAAATTACCTCTGATAGCAGGTGCATTAGACAGTGCTTTAGCACTAACAGAAGGCTGTCAGGCTGTCATCTTCTCTGCCAGCTAAGTCTGACTGCTAGGAGAAAACTAAACCCCGAGCTTAAAAGCTAGAGCCACTGACAGGTTCCCTCCAAACAACAGCAAAGTGCGGGATGGCAGATTGGGAGGGAGGGAAACCCTCACCTGACTATATTCAAGCAACCTGGGTGCTTAATTTGCGTGATAAATAATGGTGATTAAAGAGCTCTCATACCAAAGTTGTGCAGAAAGAGCAATGTCCTTTTTATTTTGGTATCTGTGGGTTGCATGTGTATGTCCTATAGTTAATTTGTGTGCCTTTGTCATCTTTATCAGAAGTAAGAGATGCACTATAAAATTCAAGCAGTAGCATTAGAGCAGAGGAGACGGTAGCCTTTCACAGAGTGTATGGTGAAGATAGAGGCCTCATTGCTACAGATGTAGAAACTAAAAGTACAAACAATTTTGCATGGATGTGTGGTTGTTGTGTTTGGGGTTTTTTTTGTGTGTGTTGTTTTGTTTTTTTTAAATATCTTCATGGAAGATAGGAGGTTGTGAACAGATTTTTGGACCACAGAGAGCAATATACTCAACTGTCATGACCAGGTCTGCATGGGTTTGTGAATAAAGATGTAATTGAGTCAAAAAATAGAGACAAAGCAAAATAAGCTTAAGTATAGCAATACAAACTTTGCTAAGGCAGATGCCATCTGGAATTTCAGGAGTGGTTTTGGTGCTGAAAAGGATGAAAGCTGAATCAGAGAAAATTAGTTGGTAACTGATAGAAAAATGGTGTTGTGGTAGTAGTTGCAGATAGGCAGTAAGCAGGGTAGAATTTCTTTCAGCTCAGTCTCTACTAAGACCTTTCTAAGAACAGTGGAGCCTCAGGCATGCTTGTGTTGAGAGCCAGAGGGGAAGGAGTACAAAGTCAAGAGACTGTCTCCATGCTGGTGCTGTACTTTGTGGTTTAATTTGGAAAACCAGTATATTTGCAAGGAGAAAAAGTGAAGGAGCAGTGCTGGGTCAGAGGGCTAGGGAAGTGCTAGGAAAGTTCTTGTCTTCTAAGAGCTATTTTGAAGCTGCTGTTGAGCAACAGGAGAAAAGCAATGTTTTCTTCTCTCTTAAGATCAATGAATAAAAGCGTTTTTATATAAGGATGTTTTTTTTTCCTCTGGGAAAAAGGCTGTCATTGATGTAAGTGAAATTGTTGATTTTTTTTCTGCAGTAAATTTTATGTACTAGTGGGGATGCATGTGAATATATGCATTACTTGTATCTCATGAGGGTTTCTAAGGATTGTGATTACAAGGTCTCCAAGTAAGTCACACCTATTACAGTTTCTACAGTGTCCCTTTAGCCCTAAAAGTCAATGCATAGCTAGAATGTCTTTATTTAGATCTTACCTTTCCCTGTGTATGCGGGTGCGTGCATGTGTGCACACAACTGTCTACTGCTCGCTGTGGCCCTTACAGCTTGTGGTAAAGCTACAAGCACCAGCAAAATTGACCTTCCTAAATGTAAGATGACAGTGGTTTTATCCCTCTGTTTGCATGTCTGGGAGCTGTAGCTGTATAAGAGTGGGATGTTTGCTTTTCTGACCTTTCCTTCCACTCCCCACCCGAACAGAGTTTAGCAGCCTGCTAACAGGAGGTTGGCATTAGCAACTGTGTAGTGACCCCTGGCCAATTTATGAATTCTCCACTGCCCTGGGAAGGAGATGCCTGACACATGCCCTTGTGTTTTCCTTGCACCCCTTCCATGCTTTCTGCTTTCTTGCCAGGCACTTTGACACCCTGACTTTTTACTTATAGCAACTTTCTGCTGAGAGCTTAATGAGTGCAAAAGGGCACTTATGACTTCCAAACGTTTTAAGACAAAATAGTGCCGTTAGGGAGACAATCTAAAAATGAACAGAAACAGCAAAACACTGAAGGGCAAGCAGGATGTTGCAAAGTGATCTAGAAATATCTACATACCCTGGAATGACTTTGCCTCACCCTGAAGATCTAGTTTTTGGTTTTTTTTCCTTCCCACTGTAGTTTGTAAAGTTCTATTTAGGTGTTCCAAGTATGCCTAAAGCTAGGCTTCACAAAGCGTTCATGCATTGCTGGCACCATGCAAAATCCTTTCCATGTAAGCTTGCTGCTTTACAGTGAAATATTGTAATGCTTGACAGCCCCTTGAGAAATAGTTGTCTTTGTTTGGACTCGAGCTCATTTTGGCAGATTACAGTCTGTATTTTTGCCTTCCCATGGACAAAGCACACAGAAGAGAAAGTCTTATTGGCATTTATCCTTGTTTTCTGCTCTATGTTCTGCTTTATGTGTTCCTTTCAGAACAGACAGAAGTCCTCAAAAGCAACATTGGCAGTTCTTATGGAAAGCTGAGATTGACAAATGAGGACACTTTGGGCCTGTTTGTGTTTTGTTCAGGTCTCCCACAGGGCTGCTTTTCCTTGCTGTTATATAGCTAGGCTAGAAAGATGTGTATTTGACCTAATTACTGTTCAGAGTTTATTAATCTAGTCTCTCTTGTCATGATTCTTGATAGAGCCTGCCTAAACATGGGACTGGAAGAGTTACTTGGCATTGAGTTGAAGGGCTGTAGCCAGGCACGCTTTAGCCAGGAAGGTGGAAGCTGTTTTGTCATTCTGTTTGGTTGTTAAGATACTGCTCTTCTTCCCTTATTGTTGAAAGTCTGTGTTGGTTTTCAGTTTTCCAGCTACATTAAGTGCTCCTTCCTCTCTCAAAAAGTGACAAATGTTCAATCAAAATGCTTCAAGAATTCCAGTCTGGGAGAATATTCTGTGGAAAAAATAATCCTAGTTCTCAATTTCATAGAAAATACCCAGGGCCAGTCAGTGTCTGTCAGTGTGATGGGGAAGATCCTGAGCCTCTCTTTATGCTAACAAGCCTTGCAAAACAGCTGCCCTTTTGGGACGCTTTGGGGTGTGCAAGGGAAAGCATGTTTCTCCAGTTGTTTCAAACATAATATTGAATAAGCATACCCAGAAATACAGGAAATGTATGTATGTAACAATGCTCAAATTTATTTTTTTCAAAAGCTATCGCAGAGTAAATGTGGACTAGTAAGACAGACCTGGTGGCTTTAAGAATCTAAACAAAAATCACCAGAGAAGTAGTGGTCAGGTCTTTACGAAGGTGGGCTTAGCTTCAGGCTTTGTTCCTTTCTTCATATGCCGAGGGCAGCTGGGGTACACACAAGCCTGCTTCACTGGGGCTCTTCCTCCAGGCTGACCTTTTTACCATGGGCTTCCCAAACGGTCCCGTAACCACAGTGTTACAGATAGCACAGGATGCTCAGCAAGGCTTCATATGCTTGGGAAGCAAAACAAGCTCTCTCTTATGCTCTGATAACTCATCAGCTACTTTTATGATGTAGATTTTAACCTTCACCGATTCCCAGATTGAGGAGAAGTTAATATTGCCCCAGCATTAATTGGTGATGCTTAAGAAGACTGAGGACAGAGGGTGGCAGCACAGTGCTGTCGGAGCTCACCGCACAAACTAGAGGCTGTGGCAACGCTGAGTGGGTGTAAAACAGTTCACACACAATTGCTTCTAATTAAATGTACATTTTTTTTGTTTTGCTTCACAACAGGGCAAAAATAACTTCTGTTTGCCTGGTGTGTTTTGGTGTGTTTTAGACATCTTACTGTTTGACTTAAGCTTAGGCAGTGGAGTTTAAAACTGTGAGTTATGTGTGTAGTGTGTGTGTGCAGAGGCAAAACTTGCCTCTAAGAGGGCAGTCACTGATCTTTTACTTATGAAATACTATAAAATTGCTGTTTGTTCTGACAAACAGGCCATTTCTTAGCGTAAGGAGGAGTAAACAAGTGATTGTGGTACTGAGGCTATAACCAGCACCAGCTTGGGGGGAAGAGTGAAAAATCTTTGGTATGAATCATAGCAGTGAGGGAGTGGACCCCAACTGTAGAAGGAGGCATGCTTCTGGGTGCCCTAAAAAGATTCATTTTGCATTTTCCCCCTGTAAAGAAACTGAGATAACAAATTGCTTAATGTGCTACTGGAACGGGTTGGAATTTTATGGTGCTGCGTGTAGGACTAGAACTTGCAAAACCAACCCAAAACCTGCCAGCCCCTAAACCAAAACCAGATCTACATTCCCCATTGGAAAAACTGGTACAATCTTTATCCTTCTCTCGTATTCCCAGTTAAATGAAATGAAGGTGCTAGGCGATTGGTAGCGTGCTATAAGGATATCCATATGTCCAAATCATTATTCATGAACCCTCTTTGTTCTTTGAGGATAACAATATGTAGAATTACTGAAGAATCATCCCGAGTTCTTAGTACTATATAAAAGGTTTCCTGAATGAGTGTAAAAAAATTAGTTTTTTTTTTAAAAAGAAACTAGCTAAGCACAGAAAGGAAACCTTGCCCATTTCCTCCATTAACAGGAATAGTCTTTGTCTCTGGTGGTTTGAATGAGAGGTCAGCTTTCAGATGGCAGACCAAAGTTTCTGGGGCACATTGGTCAAAGCTCAAACAGAAAAGTTTTATATTGTTGCAAATTGGTGATGTGATTATATTATATATATTGCTTACATTTCGATTGTTTATGTTGTTTTAAATTTGTGGCTTGATTTGGACCAGTGTGATGCATTGATAAAGTAGCTTGAAAATCCCTTTAAATCTGAGATTACAAATGTAACTACCAAATGATGTTTACTGGAACTCTATAAACCTAAAATATCATTTATTTATGACTTATAAGAAGAGCTTCTTTGAAAAAGAAAGAAACATACACACAAATGCTTCTGCCGTTTTCCTCATGCATTTTATTTAGCACTTCCACAGTTCACTTAGATGAGATGTTCTATCTTGCTTTTACGTCAGCTGGTTTACTTAATCTTGTCTTGCTGTGCTCTTTTGGCTAATCAGGAAATGCATCACAATCTGTTTATTTGTTCAGATGAAATTACTTTAGGCCTGATAATCCCAGGAGAGATTATTTCAGTTCTGAATCATCTCCAGAAGTCTTAATTGGCTTACAAGGAAACAGGACCAGTGTTTACACCTATTTCGTACTGATCATGATTTTAGATCAGAACAATGCAAAAAAAAATTCCTCAGCTAAGGATGTAATATTGTGGAAACTTCTAAAGCTTTTTAGTTGTGGAAGAATCATTCCCATGCTTAAACAGTAGAAGAGCTTGATAGACTGTCTCCAGTGAAGTCCAGTATGACTCAGAAAAGATTGCCCCTTCCAGTTGACTGTCACTTCTATTTGTGATTTCAATCACTCTTTAGAATTTTATTTTTTTTTTTTAGTGACTTTTCTCCGGAGATGGAACCTCTGAGTATAAAAAACCAGAGGAGAGTGTCTTTCACCTCAACTTCTTTTGGGTAGCAGCTCCCTATACCTTTTCATAAAGGCATTAAAAATCCTTGAAAAGACAAAGGTCACCCCTGAACAAGCTAATTTACGCTAGTGGAAAAAGTAGTATTATTAGACAAGTCAAGACCTGACTGATAGAAGTCACATCACACTTTTTCATTGGAACTGTACTTTATACTTGTGGAAAAAATCTGAAATATTACTGTCTCTACTAGTTACTCCTTTAAAGAGTGATTTGAGAATCTCCTGCAGCTGTGCTAACATTATTGCCAGAACCTTATGCAGTATATTTTGCTGACATCACATTTCTTATTAAATACACTCTAATCTTAACAAATCAGACGAGATGTTGAAAGAAATACTTGCAATTATCCATTTTCTGCAAATGAAGTATTGTATTCCCTATGAAAAATAACTTGGAAAGGCTTTGTCTGCCAGAGGTTGGATGTGGGGTCTGTGAGGTGTTTCTCCAAAACTTACATGAGTTGCAAACTGCATATAATGATACACATTTCATTATCTCTGCATTTCTGTGGAAAAGGGTTAAACAAGCTGGGAAAACACCTGATATTTGACAGGTTTGCTTTGTAATGATTTGGTAGCAGTAACATTGCCCTGACTTGAAAGGTGGGATCCCCCCATCTGGGGAAATGAATCTTTGTGATGGGAAGGGATGTAAGGGGGACAGCCACAGACTGTGATGTGATGGCATTGGCTGGGGCTGGGCCGATAGGTAAATGTAGCAGCAGCCACCTGTGTTTCTCTGCTGCAAATAAAAATAATTCCTAAGTGGGTTCACTTTGTGCTGGGAGCCACAGTGGAGCTCAGGAAGACTCAAAAATTGTGCCCTTAGGTTCTGAAGAGCAAGAAACATTTTAAAATAATTATTCCTAGCGGAGGCTGTAATAAGGTTAGGTGAGACACAATGAATAATTCTAATTCCTTATTGTCTAATGACACGATTTAAAATAGCATTTCAGATTCGGGCCTCCCAGGTAACTGGGTTAAATCAGTAATCTCCTGCTTTGTTAGAAATGCTTCTATTCGTTCCTCAAAGCCATGTCTTTTTATGACTGACCAAACATAGGCTTTCTGGATTTCGATATAGCAATCCAACCATAAAACTTTTGTTGCTGTATGTATAGACAAGGTGTTTACTTGAGAGCAAGGTAGAAAACAGTTTTCAATATAAATATCTTGGTTGTGGGAGAAAAGCAAATTTTTTGGAAACGATTCAGAGGAGGAAGGTCTTTTTGAGCAGCTGCACCAAAAGCTAGACAGAATAATTGCAGCATCCTAGCATATTGTCAGTAATGGCCTTGTGGCTGAATAATTTTTTTTCTTACCAGCCCTTTGAAATCTTCTTCCTTCAATTAGTCTCTGAAGGGAGATCAATAAAATAGTTTTCTCTTCCAAGAGTAAAGATGTGTCTAGAATTTACAATGGAGAGAGTAAGTTTGTCCACATCAGTGATGAAATCTTCACTCTTAATTACTGTAATATGTACATAGGGCTCCCAGCATGACTGGGTATTCCTCATACAAGGTGCTTTTACCTACACAAAAAAGCTTTTAAGTCACTTGCAAACAGACTAAAGAATATTGGTAAATGCAGTGATGTCAGGGAGAAATATTTTACTGTCTCCAGTCCCAAGATGAGAGTAAACTTTTATATTTGGAGAAGGGGTGTTTAAAACAAGTAAGTGTATTTTTTGCAGGTGCATTCTTTTATGTTTACTCAGCCCTGAAGTTCTGTGAAGTTAGTCAGTGAGTTTATTAAAAACTCAAGGTTTCTCAAGCATTGTGCTGCTGATGCTGGTCATTGAGAGCAAGCAGATACCCATGAAATGCATTCCATTCCAGCTTCCTCCCTCAGCTGTACTCACTTGGGCATCAGTTAGATCTTGTTCCTCACTGCTCCTCAGGGAATGGCTGGCACACGGAATTAGGAAGATTAAAACCATGGAGAAAAGATCAAGTGGAAATGCTTCATCCCTCTCCAAAGGAAAACAATGAAGAATAGTGAAGTCACTCGCATTAGTAAATTACACAGGCATGATGGCCTGACCTGTACTTGTTAGTACTTAGGAGATCAGTGGTGTCCCTTAAAGCTGGATTCAGTTTTAAGGTGTGTAGGGCTAGTGGTAATCCCTGCTGGAAGAAATTGTGGAACCACCACTGCTAAACTTGAAGGTTGTGCAAGGGTTGTAAAGTAAGAGAGCTTTTGCATGGACAGAGAAAATTACTTTTGTATTGCCTGTTGCCCCAAATATTCAGGTAAGCCTCTGCTGATGGACTACTTCTCCTTCCTGATCTTAATTCAAAATGCAAAATTCAGCCAGGTCCTGCACACCCTAGCTCTGTAACAAGACAGGCCTGGCTTGCAGAAGGTAGCAGAGGAGGTTAGTAGTGGGACCTCTGTTCTGCTACCTCGGAGGCAAAACCAGCATCCTTGAGATCGTTAGTTTGCTTCCCAGTGTCCCACAGCAGGTAAATGGCAGAGTGAAGAGTGGCATGTCTTCCACTTGGAAAGGCAGCGTATTCCTTGGCAGGCTCCCCAGAGGGCTCATCCAGATTTGTGTCTGTTAATCCTTGCTGTACTAATCACCTTGTGGTTAAAGCAGAAGACAACCTAGTGGGGTCAGAGATGGGAAACGTTTCAGATCTCCTTATGCATCTGTTTGCCTTGGGTTTCTCAGCTTCACAGGGGACATAGCAACACTGAGATATACGAGCAAATATTTGGCTAAGTACATGTCTTAATTAGCAAAGTTCTTTGAAAAACTGTCTGTGGCAAGTGCTCCAACAGCAAGAGGAATCCTTCATGCTATAAAAAGCCAGGAATTGTTTTCTCCAGCATCTCATCACCTCTCAGGATAGAGCTACTAATTTCTCCTCTTCCCACTTTAATACACACATTATGTAAATAATCCTAACAATAAGCTGTCTGGAGTATTTTATTGCTTAATTAATATGGTTTCAATATTATGAATAAATAAGATCACATTCAGATTGTGAGTATAGTAAAGTTAAGGGGATATGATCCAAGAAGGAGTTTCAAATCCCTTCGCATCTGTTCCTCTATTTTGTTGGATTAATTTTATGTTCTAAATTAAATTGTTCTTATGAATCTGTTTCCTCTGATGTTTTGCCCTCTCCCCCCCCATCTTTTTCATCATCTGTCTGCTCAACACCTTTGCTGCTCTCTCGCAGGGGGAAATAAAAGCCACTTGACAGCCCAGCTGGCTGAGCAGGTCTGTGCTGTTCCTCCTCATCCCTTGTGGGGCTGCTGAATGTGACGTGTTTGGAAAGCTCTGGACTGGTTGGTCTCTGTTTTCAGATGAATGCAAACTTTCCAACTGGCATTCATTGTTACTTTGATCCATGTTTTAATTAAAAACTTGGGAATTCAAAGTCCACTGAACTGTAGTAGACTTAACTAAAAGACCCTTCCTCCTCTTCCCTACCCTAAAATAAAACTCAAACCCAATCACCTACCAGGGCCTTGTTTATTTCTGTTTGGTGAAGGAGAAACAGTTGTTAAATATTAATCTCCTTTACATTGTTCTCACAAGGGTTTTTTAAACTTTTGGCTACAGAACTGCTGGTGTGGCTATAGTTTCCAAGTCACCAGAAAAGGAAAAAATAATCAGGAAAAGGTCACAAGACAGGAAAACAAAATTCTTGTAGGCATATAAGGTACTTAATTAGTAATTGAGATTTCAATTTATTTTGCTAAATCGTAAACTCTCAATGGAAGGAATTACCCCTCCCTCAGCCTAGGAGAAGGACCTAGCACATTTTGGGCACTCCCACAAAGTGAAAATAACTGGGTTGCAGCTACAGATGCTGAAAAGATCCCTGTCCTTTGCTCAAAGATGTTTCCTTCCAGACTTGACCTTGCACAGCACAGCCAGGACCCTGGCCCCTGCTAAGTCTTCTCCTTGCTGCCTCTGAAACAGTGCAGCCCCTACTGGGGTGCAGCTGTGTCTCTGTTCCTCACTGGTGTCCCTCTTGTTGAGAGCAGCCGGTGGTGCTGGGTGCAGTTACTGATGTCTGACTGTGTGGTCTCTATATTTCCTAAAATTAGTAGCTCTGTATTCACAACTGATTTACCACCCCGACCCCACCACCATTCTTTGATAGGATCAAAAGTCTGTGGCTATTGTTAATATCTTCTCCTTTTTTTACCTATGTATTTTTTAGAACTTGCAGGTGTGCCATTGTTAGTGGGACTCAAGTGCTTCACCTCTGGAGAAAAATCTGGTTCAAATCAGCCTGACAGGTTAGAGAGCCCTCAGAGAGGCACAAACTAATATGGGCAGACTAAATGACCATTTCAAAATGGATTATAGCTAGAAATTTACTGGTTTATCCAGAGACATTGTCGGGGCATGATCATTTACTTGCCATGTCTCACAGTGTTTAGTGAAAGATGAAGACAAGTATCCCCTGATATCCCTTTGGGTACATTTTTGCGCCTTTTAATTTATTTAATGTCATCCTTACGCTCTTGTGTTGCAGACTCCTGATCTGTACGGTGTGTGATTTTTCCTCCTTTCCTCATAGGAATGGAAAGAGAGGATGCAGGAGGCATCCTGAGTCAGCTCCTGCATGTTAAGAGATGTGTGCTGTGGTTGTTACTTCACGGTGACATCTCTCTGAGTCTGCCTCCTGAAACTGGGAATACTTTTTCCTATTTAAGGCATGTTAGCCATAATCCCTGCACTTCTAATTTTTTTTCTCTTTTACTACTCATGCTTCTCTACTCCCCTGCAGTAAAAGAAACAGCAACTTAAAGCGAAAGAAATCATACCCAATTTATTTGTGCTTGTATAAACAGCATGTATTTCTTCGCATACAGGTAAATGGGATTATAAAGACAAGTCTTTTGTGAATAAAATTTTGAGAAATGAGAGAGCTCACTAGTAACTCATTTACCATGACAGGAGATGAATAGAGGTAATTTAGTCTCATAAAAGTAAAATTGGCTCATGTCTTGCATGGGGGTGGGATGAAGAATATTGTTTAGCAGCTGGAAAGCGGAGTGGAGTTGAGAATTGGCAGCTGTGCTGAAGGGGTTTGACTGCCTGGCTCTGTATATTGGGTGAGTCATTTTGTGTGCCTGGTGTACATGCTCCCTTCAGTAAACACAGATCTAATTCTTGGCTAGTTTGTAGAGGGTTTTCTTCTCCCCATGTGAAGTACCAGAAAATAGTACTCCAGTGTCGTGCTGCTTTATTTCCATGTTTGAATAAGAGTTTTTCCTCCTCTCTTCTTCTATGGCAGATATATTTGCTCCATAAGTATATTTCAGCCTTCACATCTTTCCTGGGGAAAGAGAGAGTGGAATATAATCCTGAAAGAAAAGCAAGCAACCTTTGATTTTTAAGATACATAATAGTAAGATAAAAAAGATTAGGGCCAGTGGGACTAGGCATTATGAGACTCAGATGAAGTATGTGACCTTCTAAGGTACCTGCCTCTTTGGACAAATAAGCTGGACTGAAGGCATAAATGAAGTGTGCCTGAGAACTTATTTCCCAGGACTTTCCTGTTAAAAACGCAAAGATAAAAGGAGACTGGGTAAAATTATGTAAGAAAAACTCCCCTTGTTACTGGTGAAAACGTTGTGAAAATCCTCAAGTTCAAGGATGGTCAGGGCTGCTCTGTGGTGTGGGCTGAGCAGCGGCTCCCCTCAAGGTCTAGAGGTGGCCTGAAATGAGACCGAGACCTGGCAAGGACAAGGTGGATGCTAAAAAATGCATGAAAAGAGATAAAGATTTTACGTAAAATTAGCTTGGAGCAGTTTGATCCCTCACGTTGGAGAACGACAACAGGTTTTGTTGTGGGGGGTGTTTTAGTTTTGAAGGTGGGGCAGAGGGAAAAGAGGAGGTTTGAGGGTAAGCTGGGTTGACTCGGACATGGCCTCTGCTTTTCAAAGGTTCAAGGGTGTGCTTTATAAAGAAACAGTGGAACTATCAAAAATGCATTGGTTCTATGGTGTGAATAATGTGTGTTTACTGGTGTGAATGGACTGAAAAACCAGAAATGTCCATTTTCTGCCTAACCAGGTTGTTTTCAGCATTTTTAAGCTCTTAAGAAAGCTAAATGATGAGACTGGCTTATTTCTACTGGCACTTTGGTTTGTAAGAAGTCTTTGCTATTAGTCTTTTTGAAGCCGGGATATTATAGTATGAAATGGAGTTGCTAAACCTTACATTATCAGTAATTAATATAATGATCATGTTTCTATTTTCATTTTTGTGGGCTTTCTGGTTCCTCTGAGTGGTCATGATGTGCAGGCTGCTCTTTCTTAATGAATTATTTACACATTATTGCTGGTAACTGGAGACAGTAAAATGACTTGTGCCTCTTTAAAATGTTCCCCTAAATTACTCTGAAGATGCTGCTGTGGCTGTACTATCATACACACTGCTTCTGTGCTTTTAATCAGCTCATCACGCTGCAAATCTGTGAATAATGTTGTTTACAGCCATTTGGGGCTCTTCACTAAACACTACAAACAGCTATGGCCTGGGACACGCTGAAATGTACAGCGATCACTCCAGCCTGAGTACTAATCCTTGTGCTTTGTGGCCTGGGCTGTGCTTTACCAGCGGGATTTACAAAAAGCCTGTTCAAACTTAGGAAGCTGTGCAAATGCTCTAGGTCTGGGTAGGCACGGAAGAGCTGTATGAGCTCACGGAAATCTCCATCTCTCCTAATCTTTAAAGGGTCTGTGTGCATCTCACTAACAGATTTACTTGGAGAAAGTCTATAGATACCTCCCTCCTGGTGAAAGGGCAAATCGAGTGAGGGGCCAAAACCAGGACAGGGTTCAGGCGGGCTGTGAAGTGTATAAGGCTGAGCAGAGAGCTGGGGTGAGTGATAAAAATTGCTGGGTAACTCTCGTGTTGATGAGCAACCAACAACCTGTGACTGCCATCTTTGCAACAGGGGAAAAAATTATCAGCTCTTGGGGTTTGTTTGTTTCTTTTGTTGTTTTAACACAGAGTAAGAAAAAACCTGGATGTAGCATGTACTGCATTGTAATAAGCTGTGGAAGGAAAGCTATACATGAATATTTTCATTTTTCCCTGGCAGTTGGGTTCTTTTGTGCTACCAGCACTCACTTGCGCCATGGAGAAGCACTGAGCCTGTGGATACACCAGGAGGAGAGAGGGCAATTTGGGAGCCATGAGAGGACAGGAGGTCAGTCTGCAATGCAGCATCACATCAGGGAAATAATTGTTTGGTTGGGGTTTGTTTTTTTGTTTGTTTATTTTTGGGTTTTTTCCTAGTTGGAGTTAGCAGGTCATATTTTCAATGGTTGACTCTTATGTTTGGTTTCCAAAGTTGGTGCCCCCGTAGATGCAGCACAGGATGCTGTAGCTGCCCTGCTTGGTGTGTCTGTTCTGCATGCCTCTGCCCTGGAAAGGAGGAGTCATCTCTGAGACAGCAGTACCATTTTCACTGTAATTCAATTCTTGGCCTGTCTGAACATGACTTTTTTTTTTTTTTAAGTGCCCAGTTTGGGGGTGTGTGGGTGACACACTTATTATCTCTCGGTCTCCTCCTCCATTCCTAAGTATCTCACCATTATCGTGGTTCACCTTGCCTGGTTTAGTGGCTTCTGCTTGTAAAAGTTACATCATTGTCTCTTTACCACCTTCCTTCCAACCTGATGCTTTCAGCAACTTATTTTGCTTTATCTTTCCACCACTGATCTCCCTATGCCCTTTTCTCATTTGAATAATTGCCCAGTGACTTACATACATCTTATCTTCTATTGTAAAAATTTTCAGGAAGAGAATGTGTCTGTATAAGCTGCTCTAACTTTATGGCATTATGTAGTATAAATGGGTGTTATTAATAATGCATTTCAAAGTGGTCGCTTATTTGACGAGAGTGCTTTTATTTTAACATATAATATTTATGGCATGCTTGTAAGTGTTCTGCAGCATATTTTATAAAATTAATGGAGACCCACAAAATAGAGAATTCACTACTGTATCTGGCTGTTTAACTTTTACTGAGAAATGGAGAGAGGCTGCAAGATTTTGTATGCAGATTATGAAAGGCGGGGATTTGGCTTTATGTATGTCTAGCAGCCAGCATTGGGAGAGGGAGAGGAAAAAGAACCTGATATGTGATATATTAAACATTTGAGAATGATAGAGAAAAGAAAACTTCAAATATTGTTGAAGCTGTTCATGTTAAGACATGCATGTTTTAATTAAAGCCAAACATCAGCTGAATTGAAGGTGCTGATTTGTTTTCGCTAGGTAAGACATAGCTCTGAATGATAAGAAAATGGATAGTTTGCTCAATGAGAATAAATCCAGACAGTGTTTATTGTCTAAAATAACCATATTTGAAAAATAGATCATCCATAGGATATTGAAAAAGAAAAGAAGGAAAAGAGGAGACGTAGCACCTATGCTGTCTTTTCCTCGAGCTTTCCTTAGGCTGTATCTGCTCCATAAATCTCCATGTAAAAGTCTATGAAATTGCTTTTTTTGAGTGAAAAATTGACTTCACTAAACTAAACAGGAGTTTTGCCATTGACTTAAATGGAGCTGGTTTTCTAGCTGTACAAGTTATTTTTAGAAAAAAAAAAAGTTTATTGATGTAAGAAATTTTCCCCAGTTAGCCCCCATGTTGGTGACAGCATGGGTATAAAGATAGAAGATTTAGTGCCCCAAACAAGTTGTGACCATGAGCAGCCAATTAATTCTCTGGCCAGGAAATGTTCATACACTTCAGTGTGAGGCTGTTTTTTCCTCCTTTTTGCTTTGGAACGGGAAGAAATGAGAATGAGATACCGAGACTTACATTAGAGTCTATCAAATCCTGTAAATATATCTGAATATAAAGCACTAACGGAGTCTATATGTACTCTCACTTTTTTGTTTTTGTTGAGAAATGTTCAGGTTTTGGATTAAAGTAAGATGTGGACAATAGCATTTTACTGGACAAATTATTAAATTTCAGATCTAAGAAAAAAAATCAGAGTACTTCAGTGGTTATTTGGTCAGAGATAAGCATGAGACAAAACCAGCAAATTGAAAAAGTCATTATTTTTGTCTATAGCCTCTATTTCCTGTAATTCAGTGTAGCTTTTTCAGGGCTTTAGATGTGGGTGCAACACCAACTGCCCTCACTCATACTTACTGTCTGTAGAGCTCTCAGGGTGGGTATAGTTATGGTGACAGCTGAGGGCCCTTGCAGAAATTGAGAGAGGCACTCTTGAATTGCTGCACCCTGGTCTTGCTGGGAGACCTTAAGGAGGCCACCCAGGTAGTTGCTCCTTATGTAGGTCCTGGCTTATCTTCTCACCCTTGTTTACACCTGTGAGTGTCAGGAGAGAGTGATCAATAAGATGATAAACTCTCTTTTTCCATCTCATCAGACCATGAAGGTGTTTTCTAAATAGTTTTGTATCTCTGTATTCTTGCAATGACACTTACAGTAAGAAGGTGCTTCATGAGAAAAGGAAGAAAGAACAAGTTTTTTTTCTGTAGAAACTCTCATTTTTCCCCAAGCATCTTTCTTTTAAGCTCCTACTCTCTCAGCCTGCTAAGGCTCCTTCTTTTTTGCTTTTAATTGCTGGTGTGGGTTGTGTTTGAGCTAAGCCACCAAAATTAGCTTCCTGGGCTGTCTGAGCAGCACCTCTGCTGTGCTGTGAGAAATCACCCCTCCTTTTTTTAGGAGCTGTCCTCTTGTGTTTTTCTGAACTCTGGGACATGAGGAAGGGAGTTTGGCACAGTGGAGAGGGGAGCACTCTGTTCCCAACTTCTGTGGGTGGTGGTTGATTAATGCTCAGTCGTTATTGTCAGTCCTTGGTGCAGTTAACTGCTAGTGGGGCAGAGGTTGTTTGCTCTTAGGCAAGTTTTGATTTGTTCATGCTTGCTTTTAGCCTGTGTGGTCACTCCCAAACACAGGGACCACAGTGGTGAGAGCTGGCTTTGCGTTGTAACTTGCAGTGGGGAAAGAATGTTTGAAGCTACTTCTTGGCAATTTGCTGCTTAATGTTAAAATACTGAAACAAAATACAGCAGCACTTTTTCTTGGGCTGCAGAGCTTCTGGAGAAATGACTGGACTCCAGAAGAAGCCAAGCTGTTAAGGTAACCTTGCTTCCCATACAACACTGGCAGCACGCAGCTCCGTGGCATTTCTTGGCTGGGATGCTGTGAGCAATACCTGGCTCTGTTGCAGCTGAGCACTTCCAAAGGCCTTGCTCCTATTGCTGGGTCCTGCTCTGGCATGTCAGTGGGATTGAGGAGGTGCCTGGGTGGGGTGGGGGTGTAGGAGAGCTCAGTGACCCCATGGAATCAGGTTTGGGTCTCTACAGTTTGGACCAGGCACTTGACCTGCATCTTTTGCTGCCCTAGTGAGTACCTGAGTCTCTGGCTTTCTGGATGGCATTTCTGGTCAGCGGATGACAGCGGTGGTCAGAAAAAACTTCTGTAACTGAAAGGTGCATTTGCAAAAAAACTATGGCTTCACAACTAGCAAATCTGCTCCCCTAATCAGCTCTGTCCTCAGTTTTTCATGTAGCCCCAGGGAATGGAGGATTTTTCCTTAGGACTTGTATGATATGTCTCAGTAGGTTTCACTCTGAACAGAGTAGAAGCCACTCATTGACTAGAAGGTGCAGTAGCCTTAAATTCATTGGGGAAGGCTTGGAAGTGGTCAAACCCTCTTTGTTGTGTGATTCTGGGTTAGAAATCTGAGTCATTAGAGTCAGTGTTAGGTGGATTACAAGTGAGGGGCTGGGAGCAGAGGCTTTTGGGGCATCACCAGTGGCTCTGTTGTGGCGTGCCCAAAGGAGTTGGTCTGCAGCACCCAGGCACCATTGTGCCACGCTGTGTAGTGGCACAAGGGCGGGCAGCAGGACTGTGTGTCACTTGCACTGAGGATCACCCGCACTGAGGGGCAGCAGTTACGCATGGACAGGCAGCAAAGGAGACTGGTGGCAAACTCCTATGTACTCAGAGAAAATATCAGATGACCAGTCCTCTGGTTCCTCAACCACAAAGAAGGAGCTCTGTGATGCTTGAACTGATGGTTTGAGTCTCTTCTCCCTCTGTCCTTCCTAACAGCATAGTAAATACGTCTGGATGTTGAACTCTTGGTGGTATTTTGAGCCATTGTTTTGCTTTCCCTGGGTTTGTCCTGTGATCTATCTGTCAGCTCCTGGCCAGAATGACTATGGAGTGTTGTAGTATTAATTTGCTGCTGCTGCCCTTGTTAGCTCTGGGTGGTGTCTTTGAGGATGGCAGAGACAAATCTTGAAACTCTTGTGCAGTTGTAGATTAGGAGGTGTTGTGTAAACTGTAATGATTGGAACTGCACATGAAAAATATCTTTTTAGAGTAAGTTCTGTTTCTGCTTACTTGTGTACGATGCAGTTGTAGCTCAATATTTAAAGTAAAATTATTTTTTTCTGGGGTTTTTTTGTTGTTTTTCTATTGGGTTTTGGTTTTCTGTTTAAAGATGGAGCACTTATGGCTAGTTGTTAGCAATGGAAAACTAAATGCAAATGTCTGAGGAAAATAATTTGAAACATGTACAAGAGGAGCTGGGAATTACATCAAACCCAGAAGTGAACGGAATAGAAAGCAACTGTGGTTGACCATTTAGCTGCAGCTAAAAGATAATCAAACTACAATAAAACCTCTTGTAAATACAGCATTTGGTATAGTTTTGCTCATCCCTTACTTTGTCCCCTTGAGATATAATTCTTTGCACTGTACTTTTGAAGCAGAGGATTGTAATATTTTAAATTGCAAACTGAGGGAATGGTATGAGGCTTATGGACATAGCTCTTCACAGTACATAGCAACAACTTTTCCCATGGGGTTGAATATGCAATTGGACATAGCAAATGTGAAAGCAACAAGGTTATAAGCCTACTTTTATTCTGAGTTTTGGGAAGTTGAGGGATTTAACATGCTAGGAGCAAGCAGCAGTGACCTGTGAGTAGCAGCAGAGGAGTGAGCTCTGAGAACACACCTTGGTGAGAATGGTCTCCACCTTAGAGAAGGGCCCGGGGTACTTGAGGTACTTGGAGCCAAGGGAAGCAGAGGTGCCCCCAGCAGCAAACATAAAGCACTGGACTGAGAAAAATAGGACTGAAGCACAGAATGTTTCACAGAGCTGAGGTTCCTCAAGGAACAAGCATCAAAATAGAAAGTTGTTTGGGAGGGAATGTGTTGGTTATTAAATAGCAAGTATTTAGCAGGTAGAGATTAGCAGTTCAAACCAGCTGAGGTCAACCAGCAACACAGCCCACATTTGATACTTCCTCTAAATATCCCATAAGTCTTGCATAATGCCAAAATGCTCTCCCCCTGCATACCCCTTGACACTGACCCCCACTCAAGGGTGCTCTGATTTGCTCTTGTTGACTCATTCTGATAGCTGAACACCTGGGCACCAGGGTTGAGGCTCTCCTGGGACAGCCCTGGGAGGCGGGCTGGACAGGGTGTCCTTTCCACAGGAGTCCCTTACATGGGTTCCCACCTGCCTGTGTGCTCCTTTGCTCCTCTGGGAGTGTGGAGATGGGCCTTTGATGGGCTGACTCCATGGATCTGGGGGTAGTTGGGCCAGGGTATTACATGGTGTCTCAGTATGCCATTGCCTGTGCGCTCCTTTGGGTATGTGCTGATAGAACTTTTTAAAATGACAT
This sequence comes from Falco biarmicus, assembly GCF_023638135.1. Classification (NCBI taxonomy): domain Eukaryota; kingdom Metazoa; phylum Chordata; class Aves; order Falconiformes; family Falconidae; genus Falco; species Falco biarmicus. The sequence continues at coordinate 60,963,080 of NC_079293.1, read as the reverse complement.
AACCTGCCACTACTGTAGGATCACTGTTTGCAGCATCATGATCCTTTAACTATCACACATGGCCCAGACAAATAACTTTAGGCTCATGTGCATTGCCAACCATAGCACCTCCCTGAAGTTCTGGAGTACCAGCAAGTCCCCTTGTCAGAGTGATGCTCCTTGGCAGATGAATCAATGGTCAGAACATGACAGTATAATAAGTCACACTGACAATTTTATTAGGGTATGTTTTTTAAACTTGATATGCTTAAGACTAATAGTAGCTCTGCTACTCTGATTGACAGTGTGAAAGTAATGCACAATTGAAGAGAAAATATTAACCAGAAGGGTCTTTAATGTCCTGTAAAATGTCAGTGTGGGAATGGTGAAAGGCAAACAATCTTCCACAAATCAGCCACAAAGCATGCACAGGCAGTTTGGAGAGCACATGAAAGTTTGGCAGAGGGGCTTCCAAAGGGGAGGTTAATTATGGTGATTTTGCGTACAGGGTGTGTGAGAGCTGGTGCAGATAAAGGAGCAGATACTTGAGAAATGAGGATCAAACTGCTGGTTTTTGAGGTACTTTTGAATGCTAACAGCCTGCTGGGCTTTAACTGGATTCTGCAGCTCCGTGACTTGCTCCATCCACCACTTTGTACATGTATGAATGCACAAAACCAGGACAGAGCAAGCCCCTGTGTTATATCTATTCTTGTAGTACTTGGACAAGAACTCTTGATTCTCGGTGACCATTTCCTGCATTTGGCAGACTGCTTTTTTGATGAATAATCTTTCACCCTACTTTTGAGATCAACCAGAATAGACTAATCCCAGGATTAGGGTGGATTAGATGAAGGGCTGTTTCTATAGCAGACGTTGTCATACAAGTGCTGAGTTCCTCTTGATAGAGCAAGACTGTAGGGCAGTGCAGATGGCAGGGCAAATCCTGTTTGTCTTGACTAACTGTCAACTCGGTCCTAGTTCCTTTTTCCCCTGAAGAAAACAAACCACACCAAGCACCCAATTAAGAGACTGAATTGGTTGAAATTCTAACCCAGGCTTGTATTTACATCTCTTGTGAATAATGATCTGTAGTAAGGTTTGCATTAGTTCGTGTTCAGCTTGTTGAGAAGCAGTTTGTGTGATCCTGGAGCCAGCTACCGGAGGGGACTGCCTGTGGCTGCTCCAAGGATTGCACTGTGTAGCTGCACACCGACAACCATGCTGGAAAAACGAGACACCAGATTTAAGAGCTACCCTCAAAAATTACTTAGAGCAGGTCTAATGAGTAAGTTCTCTGACAGAAATTTATTCTACTGAGACTGTTCTGTAAAATCACAGTAGTTTATTACACTATCATCTTTGGATAAGGCTTCCTACTAAACAGAGAAAACAAGGTTAGGTGTGAGGTGTAGCTGTTATTTCAGTATCTAGACTGGAGATCTTAACATCCTTCCAAGACAAAATGTAGTTACAGTTCCTATGACAACTGTTCCTCTCCCCTCTGCAGCATGGACTAACGATAGCATTTCATTACATAATCATGTAATGCTGGGCACTGTGACAGCCTTGTCATCTCTGCTCCAGTGTCTGCTTCTAAATGGCATCTAGCTGAAGCCCGCTTGTATTGTGCAAAATGTGAATTGGAGCAACTGACCTTCACTGCGCTTACTGCCTGCCACCTCTGACTTCCCAGCTTCTTGCTTTTCATTAGTAGGTTCACTTTCTACCAAAATACATTTGGTATGCTGAATTTTATTGACAAGAACTCCCAGAAATTCATTTCTGTGCTAGCAATTCTGTACGCTGACATTAATTAACAACAGTATCTTAACAAGTACACAGAGTACTAATCTGTACCAAACCAATCTGCTGAGAAAAAATCATGAGTATAGCAGCCAAACCAGACTATGCAGCAGACTCCTGTAGTTACTTCTGCAACACACTTAGGAAAAATTATAACAAGTTGAACAGATATATTAAAAGACTTTATTCACAATAGAGAAATTTTTACAAATATAAGTTCTTCAAAATTAAGCATCTTGATCTATTATGTATTCCATAATTTCAGTTTATATAAAGATGAAAAGACTAAACGGACTATGTACCAATCAAAAACAATTTAAATGCATGACAGAAATGGATAATATGTATGATGAAGTCACCATAGAAACAGTGAGCCATTGGGCATTGCAAAAATCTGTGTACAACCAACACATATGCAATACTTATCTCACAAACAACCAAAACTTTTTCCCCATGAAGCAATGTGGGTGCCACTTAGTGATCTGCCTCTTAGAACTTAACATATGCAGATTTAAATGCATTATTATGCTACAACAAAATGGAAAAAGTATAGGCAGTGTGTTTATACAAAGGTAATGTCATCCCGTGTTGTCATGTCCTGTCTGTGTGTCCCGTCCCCTGTTCTGCCCGCCCCCAAACAAAAAAGCAAGTTCTTTTGCTCTTATGAATGACTGGGAACAGCATCACTAGCCACTTCCATGCAGCTAGTTAAGTGAATGGGAAATAAAATGCATGGTTTCTCGGCAATCTAACAGGCAGTGTTAAGTACGGACTGTTTCAAAATGATTGCTCTAACTTTGGTGTTTTGGGGTTATAAAAAAAAAAGAAAAAGAAAAATCAATATATTCTCAGTTTATGAAAAGGTTTTTTCTTACAGTTGGCAAATCTACACGTTGTACAATCTTCTCGTCTACTTACATTAGTTTACAAAAGGTACAGTATAGTGCAGTTTGTACATACAACCTGAATACCCATACCAGTCATGTCAAATTTGTGCTCTTTCATATCATTGTAACTCTCAAACTAAAAAAATATTCATACTAAATGTCTGTATTACAAGGAAACAGTCATGATGCTTATATTTAAGTACATAGGACCCAATGCACACAAGAGTAGCCTGCTTTTTGCAACACAGAGAAGAGCTACCTTGTTCTCCTGGTTCTCTGCAGCTTGTTAGGTAAAGGCAAGATCACTAGACACATCTGGGGGAAGCATACTGTGGTTAAGAAAACCATGTAAAAAGAGGCTTACAAAACACATTTCTCAAAGACTTTTTTTGTCTGAGCTATTGTAGCTATTTAAGTGATATGAGGCCTATAGTAGCACATGCACAACCATGGGGTAAATAGCAGCAGATGACCCAATAAAAATAACCGAAACAGAAGTAATTATTATTACTTTTTGGTTAAAAAGGGAACAGAATTTCTGTTTTTATTCCACAGCTGTACTTTCTCTGTGGTACATGGGAGGGGGGAAGGCTTCCTTAAATGCTCTTTCTGAAGAAATACAGTGAAATATTTTAGTCCTCCAATGATACAAATTTGAAGTATCAAAATCAGCAAAAGTTCTGCTTCTCAAGAGAGGAGAGCCAAAACTTCAGCCTTGTTCATTCAGTTTCAGCAAACTGTTATTGTGACATGAGGGAATCCATACTTTAAAAAAGAAAATAGCAATAAAAAAGCAGCAAAGCAAAAAGCCTTGAGCCAGTGCTGGTTCCACATAAGCAGGCTTTACCTGCAGGTAAAATTTACATTTGAATCCCTTCTCCCAGTGCTGGGTGGCCTAGGCTCAGCAGGGTACCCCTACTATCTTCCATGTATGAATGCTCAGCTCTGCCAGGCCTGCGAGGGAAGGATCAGCATCACTGAAGATCCTCTTGCCTTGCCGCCTACATACGTGTCTTTGGCAGCTCGTGTGGCACATGCCATCTTCTCTGTGCAGGGGAAGCAGAGAGGCAGTGCTGTCTTTGCAGATTCCAGAGAGTGAAGGGGTAAAGTTTAGAGGTCAGCTTTCAGCTGCTATACACAAAAACGTCTTTGTTCTTGGCTTCTACATAAGAAAACCTACATTGTAGACCTCTATCAGTCTAGAAAAAACATACTCTGTAATGCCTAAACAAATGTGCTTCCTCAGCTGTGCTGGACACGTGAGCTATCTTACTAAATACCTTTCAAGAAGATTACTGTACAGAACCATATTTGTTTTGCTGCAGTCCAATCGGTAAATAATGTACTTTCTCTGAATGGGAAGCCAGGTGTTATACCCTACTCAAAATGTGTGAAAGTCATCCTGTCACTAAATGAAAACATAGGTAGACTTAATAATTGTGTAAACCACTCCAAACCACACTTAAATAGAAACAGGAATGAATAGTGCCTCATCTTTATTTTTTTTTCCCTTTGGTTATGCCACAAAGTAAAACATTTTTGGCAAAGCTGTTATCTTTCTTAGTAAACCAGGCCTCTAATCTAGGGAATATTTTTAAGCATACTGTGTTTCTCTCACTTAAACATGACAGACTTGGTGCTTTCAGAAAGTTTTAGTTCTATCCTGGATAATTTCCCCTCTGATTATCTTCTTTTACCTTCCTCAACGCATCTGAACATTTAGCTTTATTCATGTAGATACATTAAATTGCTTTGTGACAATATACTATCAAGTCTGAACTCAGCTGAATGTTTGCTAAAGTCCCAGAAAACCAAACAAATTGTCTCTGGTATAATTCTCAGCTTCCAGGAAAATGTCATTGAGTATTTTTTTTTGCCTTTTCACCATCCGATCAAATGAAAGCTACTGGACAAAATACATAAAGAAGGTAAGACTCCCTTTCTTAATAAGAAATTACTATCTTTTTTTACTCCATAGTAGCCTGACTAAAGGCATGAGAATAACATCACTTAGAAAAGGGAGGAAACAATTTATTCTATTACAATATTCTAATCAAAACCTGAAAAACTAAGGTCTGCTAACTAATGTGCTAAATTCATAGAAACTAGTTAAGTCTAACTTCAACGTATACTACAGTTTCCGAGCCGTATCTGCATGAGATTAAAATATTCCTAATGTAGACTTCATTGACAATGAAATACATCAGATACTTTACCAAGTAATGATAGACCCGCATAAGAAGAGGCTGTCACAGTCACAAGATTTGTTTTGGATGACACACAAAACAAATTAACACAGAAAAAAAAAAAAAAGAAAAAGCTTTTTATACTTAATTCAATATGGCTTTTTGCAACATGGCAAAATATTACAGCTTAAAGCAGACATCTCCTCACAGAGGAGAAAAGAATTTTGCAGTCAACTTACAAGCATAACAGGGAACAAGTAACATGCAGACCCTCTGCTCTTTTTGGCCAGGACGATACTGCAGCCTAACAAAATCTGGAGAGATGTCCTATTTCTCTTCAAAGAAGTGGCTCAGCTGGATTAGAGGACTGAGGTTTTATCATAATTAGTTTGGGTCCATTCATAATAATTTACTGTTAAAGAAAACAGACTGCAAAACACTTGATTTAAAAACTCAGGAATTTAAACCCAAATCATGTGCCCAAGTCCTGGAAAGAAACATAAGAAATAAACAAAGTGTAACTTAATCTTCATCTATTTCTGGTTTTCTTCTGTATTCCCATAGTCTTTGTGAAGAACAGGGAGAGGATGAGCCTCTGTGTTGAAGACCCAGTGTTCAAATGGAAGAAGATCATCTTCAGAAAACAGCAAATACAAGTACCTGGCAAGAAAAAAAGTAGGAAATGTGATGACATCAGGCAAGTGAAACTACAACAGTTATCAGGAAAGCATAAACACCTGATCCCTAGATGAATATACCAACGGGAAAAGCTGACCAATGACAAAACAGCAGTAAGTCCCAGCACCACAATGATTAGCACAAAACTTTGGGGCTACTCAACTCAGATTGGACTTAAGGGCAATAGCAACTGGAGACCAACAAAAGAGTGCCTCTATCCTGACAGAATACAAAGACATTTAGGCTATCAAAGTTAAATATCAGTTCACTTCCATTTCATCCTCAGTAATTTTATTACACATTGTTTTGATAATACACAACCACAGTAAGTTTCTTCCTCCTGAATGTCCACGTATATCAAAGTGTAGGAATGAGAAGCAAGACAAGATTGGACTACAATATTTTAAGAACAACCTCTGGCTTAGGATTTTTAAAGAAGAAAACCAGTACTAGACCAGTAGCTTGGGCACCCATTTACTAAGATGGTGTCTATTAAACCCATCAGTAACCAATAAACAAATCCAATATTTTACTTATGTCACGATACGAGGTAGTAGCTACTGTAGCATGATTATTGAAGTCTTCTTAGGGATGGAAGTCTGCTTACCAAGTGACATTTTATTTTTTCTTAATGACCATACTTTCCCGAAGGCTTTTCTTGGTCTAATTCTGATAGGCCAATTTAAAAGACACAGTAGGAGGAGTGCACCATCTCAAAAAACCCACCCAAAAACCCCCCACCATGTATATAACTGTATTTACAATATTTATTTTACTTGAGTATTATAATTTCTGTTGAAATGATGTGATTGCTTCCTTCTGGTCTTTGCAACTTCTTCTTGCACAGCACCAAAAAAAAAAAAAAAAAAAAAGTGGAAAGACCAAGACAATGCTTCCTTTATTTCATTATTTATTTCATTAAAAACTTAGGAGAGGCCCTGCGAGCTTACCATGCAAGATGACTTCTGTTTTCTTTTTCTGTAGTTTTAAAAATGAAAAGTAATACAAGCCTGATAAGTCCTCTGTTTAGTCATTTTGTTTCACTACTGTTGGCATATATAATTAGATCCTATCAAAACAAAGAGATGTAATTTCTCAACTGAGACTATAAAGTACCTTTATCAGAAGTAAAGAAAATTTCCAGAAGTCACAGGATTTAGTTTATTGATACAGAAAGAAAAAAAATAAAGGCAATTTGGCTTCCCGTCACCTAAGAAAAGCTCTACTATTTCAGTCAGATTTTGTTCTGTGAATGTCAAGGGTACCAATGATAAATACTTGTCTGTAAAGATGATACATAGAACTACTTCATATTAATCAAAGTCAACTCTCTTAACTTACTTGAGTGTCTCTGAAAGAAAGAAACTTTGCTGCACATCATCATGGCTTTCATGATTGTTGTAAACATCTCTAATGCCAGAATAGCCGCCATCTACTCTGCAGTGTTTTTCCAGTGCCTGAAGAGGGGGGGGGGGGGGGAAACCAACAGTGGGATTAACAAAATTAATCAGCTGCCATTTTTATCTTCTTTGACAATAAAACTAGGCCCTGCCCTCAAATTGTCACTTTGTTGAAGAGTTGAAAACCAGATAAAGCTCTAGGTAGAAAACTCTTTTTACAAAGACATAGGCACACATGTCTAATTTTACATTTAGAAGAGAACCAAATAATAAGTTAATAAAAGAAGTGAACACAAACCAGTTTTCAGAAGGAAAGATATAGGGATATATGGATGTAAAGACATATGGATTTTCAATTATTTTCTTTTTCCTCTTTTTAATAGGAATAATAATAGCCTCTTTCTCACAGGCTTGACTATCAGACTTCAGAGATCATGTCACATATACCTTTCTTGGTCATATTTTAGTGCTTAAAAATTGTTGTGATAGAACTGAGTACCGTGATAAAGACCAGTCTTTTCCGTACCTCCTGACAGCTGCTTCAAAAAAAGTAAGGCAACTCTCCATTTTCTATGTAAGTGGTTTAGTTTCTCTTTGCAATTTTTCGTTTTTCAATGGGAAAGCTCTGCTATTGGGCTGTGACTGAGTTTTCTTTTCTGCAGTAGGTACTATTTTGCTTTGATACCTTTCTGAAAAAGCTATATATTCCACAGGAGTAGATGGAAAGCTAATACGTAGCTGAAATTAATGCAACACGTTTTAGATGTAGGAATAAGAATGTGTTTTTCTCTAACTAGTTTCCAAACTGTGTATTCAGTTAAGAGGTGTAAAACAGATGATTGATTCCTATTTTACAATGAAAAGGAGCACATGGACCACCTAAAAATATAATTCCTTTTCTGCCCACAGAAATGTTCTATATGATCAGCTGATTTTGAAGGAGAAAAAAGATCAGATGAAGACTGGACAGAAAGCAAAGAACATGTACCTGGTGCTGGAAGTGTAGAAGGTATATACAGTTATATTATTTAATAAACCTTGCTTCTTTGCTTTATTTTAGACAGGTGTTTGCATTAGAAAGGTAGTACCTATATGCCTATGTACAAGCCATAACTTCTTTAAATACACTGCTATCCAATACCTTATTTGAATATTATTTCTTTTGTCACTGCTGTTTAAAAATATTCATTCATCTTTTTTCTTTATAATTTACCTATTTAACAAGGTCAAAAGTATTATTAGACTCTTAATTTTTCTTACTCTTTTATAATAACTCTTTGCTATCATGCAGTATAATAAAGGAATGAAGAGAATCAAAGATGATTACATTTAAAACAATGCATTATATTAAAAAAAAATCAGAAAATGGTCTTTAGCCTTAAATAAATTCTAACAATGAAACCGACAGTAAGCAGGGTGGATTACCACATTTACTCAGGACCACACTACTCTGAAACATGGTGCCTGCTGTGGAGGCAGGTATTGGAGCAACAACTTTCAAGCTGAAATACCTGGAGTTTTATCAAACTCCCGATGGAGAGATGGAAGACAACTAGTTTTTCCATTTCTGAAGTTATTAAAAACATCACTGAAGTGATTACAGGATGTGTACATTTTATTTAGGGAAAGATGCTGCATTTCAAACCACATATAGCAAAAAGCTGCAAGATAAGAATAAGCATTTTCTGACGAAAGATGGGACTAAAAGTCAGTAATAATTACTGAGGTATCCATCACCTCCAGCTGCTCTAAAGGCTGCTCAAGATGTGTGTGTGAGCAGATATCCTACATGTCCTTGGTTTTGCTGGAGTCCCTATAGCTATCTGCATATATTTAGCTTGCACGTCAGTCTCTCCATAGTTTTCACTAGAGAGTAAGCTGCCTATTGTATATTTAAAAGGGATTTTTCTCCAGGAGAGATCCTTTAAAATATAAACAGGCCTATTTTTCTTTTCTTGTGTGTCTTTATGTTCTTTAATTTTCCTGGACACTTTTACTAAGTGACAAATATACTTAAGTTTAAACAAGTAATTTCCCCTGGCTGGTACTCCTTCCCTCTTGTCTACTTCAACCTGCAACGAATTCAGAATGCTGAATCTGTGTCTGGATTTTCAACGTCAAACATAAGATTATGTTTTCCAGGGCACAGCAGAAAGGGAACTTGAACTAGAAGGATAAGGCTATTATTCAAGGAAATATCTGTGTTCTAAACAGGGTGAGGTAAAATAAAAGCAAATTGAATTTGTGGTTTACACGCTCTAACATGTAGTTAGAGCCTTCTTTATGAGTTTGCTGTAGAGATACACCATATAGGTACTTGAACACACTGCTATGATGTAAACTAAGAGGTTAACTTGCACCCTGTTAGCCACCTGGTGCTATCCACTTGATGAAAATGTGAAATATCTTACCCCTCAAAGCTACTTGCCACTTAACTGAAGGAACAGGACATTCATGTGCAGCCTTAGCACAATAAAAAAGCTCTTGGTTGTCACCCTCATTTAACTGGCAGTCATGGCTTTTTGCGCCCATACCTGCAGTTTCAGAGTACAGTGACGTTCGGGGTACTGGTGAGTGGGAAGAAACAAACACTTTTAAAATTAGTAGTTGTCAGAAAATGAAGGTAGCTATGATCAGTTATGCTACAGTAATGGAAAACATCAAGCAGAGGGAAAACTGGCTGACAGTCTCAAAGTATCATAAAGGCAAAAAAACAAAGGAAGTGCTATGAATTCAAAATATGTGCCACATTTATAATGCAGAAAGGGAGACTTTCATGAGCTAAGCTGATAAAACCTTTCTGACTCAGAAATAGTGGATATTGCTGTTGGTCGTAACCGCATTTTCTCCAGCTGCTGAAGTACATACAGAATGATCTTGGACTCAAAATTAAAGCAGCAAAGCAAGTTTCTAAAGAAAAAAATAGAGAGGCTAGAGCATGTTTTTAGAGAAAGAATTAATAGACTTGTTGGAAAGTTTAGAAGTCACGACTTACAGAACAGCCTCCTTTTCTACTACAAGGGCACAGGGGAACAAACCTGATGAGTTCTTATTGCCAGTGTCATGAATTGAAAATGAACATGAAACACCTGAAGACCTGCCCAGCTTTTCTGGGCAACAACAAATGGTCTGAATGTTCCCCCTTTTTTCTTGTTTCAATCTCAGCTTCCTCTCTGTGCAACAGATGTTGATAATTAAACCAGCTATAGTCAGTAGTCAGGGACTTCCCCAAGAACAAAAAGGGTGGATTGACGTGCTTTCTGGTGCAAGAACAGGGAGCAAGAGGGAGCAGAATTTATGAAATAGTTGCAGTATCATGACACATGCTAGAACAAAAAATAATACATTATCAGGTGGAGCTGTATGGGTATAAATATCAAGAAAGAAGAGAAAAAAGAAAAAAAAAAGATTTGGAACCTACAGCTGACTATACATTCTGTGAAGCTGTTTGTTTATGTGAAACACGCAACTGTGTATTAGGACAGTAGAAGATGGGCCTGTACACAATGTGACCAGCTGCATCTCCCACACGTGGGCTGTAATCCACTGCCTTAGAGCCAGAAAAGAATAACTACAAAAATGTTAAACAAGGAACACATGGGGAATGCTAAGAAGGTAAACGAGTGTACAAACGTGAAGTAAACACAAACAAACTGAACCAACAGGGTACACAATAATAACAAGGAAAACATTTCAATTGTTTATAACAATGCTATCAGTGTGGGCAGCAACAATGAGTCAGGAAAAACATCTCCTGAAGAAGGAGCACTTGGCATTGCTGAAGCCTGGTGGGATGACTTCCCTAAACAGCCATTGTAAATATTCCAGTTATAATCTGCCTGGGAAGATTCCAGTAGTAAAATGCATGCCTATGGGTAGCGCTAGCAAAGAAGAAAGTAAGGAAACAGCGCTCTAAATTACATTATTTATCTAAAATATCCAAATAATTTTTTTAAAAAAATTGCTTTGGAATCATTAACTGAGGAGCATATTGTTTCAGGGCTGATAGAGCCAACACCCGAGGGAGGCAAGTAAAATGTCCTAAATAACCACTGTCTACCTAGCTGAATACAGTGTTGACTGCAGATACGGAATTGCTGTGAATATTCAAACAAGGAGAAATTAGAGAGTAGAAGTATAGTTAATGCTAGCAGCTATTCTTTTACGGAAAGCAGATTTTACCACAGATTTCATTCTTCAAGAATATCTAATTACCAAAACTGAATCGCTCTTTTTTTCACAACACTCAACAACATTTGCCACACATTCACTATATCACACAGTGAATACTGAATACAATTACAGATCCTGGTTGCTGTTGAGCGAGCCAGGTGACTGGCGGATGTCGTGTCACAGCCAGGTATGTGGAGTCATACCCCATTAACAGCTCTGTAGTAGGGTCCTTTGGTGGTGAGAAATTGGACGACATGAGTCTAAATGTTCTTCCCTTAGTATAAAGCAACCTTCTACAACTACTTGTGTAGGCCCGTCCAAGAAAGTTATAGTCACGTACTCCTAGGAGCAAGGGGCATTGGGCAAACTGACAGACAGGACATTTTTGAAATCCTGGGCAGCAATAACTCTGCAAAGGAGAGGTCACTGAATGAAAAAAATACTGCACAGGGTTTTGTTTTCTTTTTTTCTTTTTTCATTTTTCTTAAATATACAGAGCTGCGAAAATAATGTTCTTCAGCTTCTTGTATCTCCTGTGATATCTCAATCTTAAAAATTCCAAAGTAAGAGTTAAAGGCAGGTAATTTAGCAAGGGGAACGTTAGTGTGAGGATAAAATAAGTGAACTCTAGGAGCGCAATACCCATACCCAGAGAATAAAACATGGTAAATGCAAAGGCTCTCCTCTCTAACAGTAAGAGTGATTGACCACTGAAATAAGGGAAACAATGGATTTGGCAAGCCAATTTTTGCAGTATAGACTAGCTGCTCTCTTGGAAGGCTTGTGCTAGACAAAACTGAATAGCTAGGTTCAGCGTGATGGTTGAAACTCAATGGCTAGTGGGACACAGAAATTTAAGCCTAGAAGAGGTTGTTATCATTAATGGAGTTCAGCCTAGATGACCTATGCTTTTTGAAAGTGACCCATTTTTTAAACATTCGGTGCTATCTAGTACTTCATTTTGGCCTTCATCACCTTAATTAAAATCACCTTTGTACATTACTGTTGAAAATACATATCATAAAGCTTATTTCCATGTCCAAGTCTCAAATTTGACACACATCCGCACTTTCCATTCACATGCAGTGATCCTTAACATCTTGAGCAGTACATCCAAATATGACCCTGATCTCAGAAGTATTTAAGAAGGAGAAATCCCAAGGTATTTTTCTAATAACACAATACCAGCACTATTTGGTTTTGTAAAAACAATCTCAGTTCATCAATTTAGTAAATGAATCTCTGGAAATTTGAGTTGATATTACTAACTTAAAATAAATATTTACTCTCCAACTGCTAAACTACATCCAGATATCATTCAGTAGCTCATTTAACAAGACGTTAGGATTTAGTAAGAAAAAAGTCCAATAGAACATTACCTCTACAGCTTCCCATCCCCACTGCCTGTACTTTGGGTCATGAGTGAGCCGCCACATGTACATGTAGGTCTCTATGACTTCTGGTCGTAGGATGTAGTATTTTTCATTTTGTCTTGTAGCAATGGCCTCAACACCACCATCAAATCTGAAGGCTTCCGGTCCCAGTTTCATGCCTAGCAAATATAAAATCACATGCTAAAATGAAGGCATTAAGAAAGGCTTTCAACTATGTCATCTACCAAATCAATGATCCTTTCCTGTGGCACAAAGCCAGGTTACCCAAAAGGTATATAATTTCTGGACGATACTGCAGCTCCTTCTGTTTTTAATATTTTGTAAATACTTCAGAGTAGGAGAAAGCTGTTCTTCATCAGTGCCCTAAACAGCAGTTCCAGTTTGAATAGTGATGCTAACATTTGCATTCTGGAAGACTTCATATGAACAGCAACATGTGAAATTTTGCTTAAAAGACAAGGATATTTACTTTTCTATGTCAAACTGGAAAATACACTCTGGACCTGAAATGCTGCCAGGTTTATTTCTATAAGAAGATGAAAGAATCCAGAGAAATTTTCTGCACAGAAATCCACCTTCTTTGTGCAATTCTATTGTGTGCAGCGTTATACCACCAGAACTGAGCATAAAATAATTTTTTGTGCATAACACATGATTAATAGCTATATTGATGCATAAGTGAACAGGGTCCCTCTCTGATTTGTATTCGGCTATACAGAAATTGGCAAAGTGAAACAAAAGCTATCATGTTAATTACTAGAGTGAGTAGATATGATTCAGGTGCACAGAAATTATTTATAAAACAGAGCAGCCGTTCTTAAAGTTACTCTAAGAGCAAAGCAGGATTTGCTCAGAAAGGATAAAAAGTTCTCATCATCATACAACTTTCATTCAGCATTGTGCAAAAATACCAGTGGGTGCCTCCACAAAGTCAAACTGTGAAACTAAACTCTGCGATACAGTACTTACTTGTACGATCATAGGATTCATGGCAAGTCCTAGCAATTTCAGCACCAAGCTCAATGTGATGGCCTGTCTTGTCATTAGGTGCTCCGTCCGCTCCTAGAGCAAACATGCCTCCAGCAAAACAAGTGAGATGTCCCATCTTGTGTTCAAGCAGTCCACCCTTCCACTCAGCGATGTATGTCAGCCCCCCACTTGATTTTCGAATTAGGTGGGTCTCTATAGCCTGCAAAAGTATGTGATTTCAAACCAAATGTACCATTTGGTAAAGCATGTGGGACAAAGACAAAATTGTCTTGTATGTTGGTTGGCTCTTCTCCGTATCACCTTTGCTTATAAAGTAAAATAGATAATATGATCTAGCATAACCTCAAAGTGCAACCAAACCAACACAGATTAGCATACATGAGTAACAATGATTCATTTTGCTACAACTCTGGGCAACTTATGCAGTACATTTTATTAAAATATTGAAAAGACCTGAAAAATACAATTCAATTTTAAAATTATTTTACTTCTTTCCCTTTCTACTTTGAGCAATTTTGGGTAATTTCACTTTTAATGGTCATTAGCCATCGCTTCAGGTTCCATACTTCCCATTTTAATTCTGACTTAAAGGATGTGGTTATTGATATAACTTCATGCCACTTATATGCAAACATAACTCATATTCTAAACGCCTGACTCAACGAGTGCATTGAATGATATTAGGGCTCTGACTCTATATGGTATTCCCAAAGTCCCATGAGTTTTCCATCCCAAACTCAATTCCTCTGTAGTTATCAATCAGGAGTAGGGTCTCACTGTGATTTCTGGAAAAAAAACCCAGGCAGGATAAAAATACACTAATCTCCTAGAGAGAATTAGAAGTTGGTGCTGTTAGCAATGTATGGTCATTGATCACAAAATCCAGGACAACAACCTTCCCTTGTGGAAGGAACAGAACTAAAACAATAGAGGAGATGCAGAAGAGCATGTTAATTAGAAGCCCACACCGAAAGTAGGCTATTACTCTTTAAGTGGTAATGGAGAGGAGATGAACAATGCTATCATACATTCAGTTATCCAGCAGTGCTCTGGTTTATTCTATTGAAATCCTGAGATTCAGAAACAATACTTAATATGCATTATACAAGAGAAAAAACATGAATAAAATATCAGTACAGAGAAGTATTAACAAGAAAAAAGCCAGGATTTTAAAAAAATGTTATAAAGAGAAGGTATTGATTGTAGTTACTTCTTCCCATTTAAACATCCGTAAAGGTTGTTTTCATAAGCATGAAAAATCTGCTCTGAACTAGAAGCATCAGCAGAATAATTGTACAAGTTTTACTTACTGAGTAGGTTTGTTGTGCCAAGAATGTCACACGGAAAGCTACACCTGGTTTTCCACTAATATTGGTGCAAAGCACTTAGTAAGGATGTTTCCTGCCCAGCTCCAGACCCACTACTGGCTCAGAAAACTCAATCCCTTTGTTTTCTCCTTAATTGTATGGTTTTAGCACCAGATACCTACTGAAAGACATACCTAAATTTTACAGCTGCAGTAAACAATGAAGATTCCTGTGCTTTAAACAAATCCTGCATACTTTAACATATAAAAAGAAGAATTTAATATGAAAGGGTTAAAGTGTGAAAGCACACAACAATTTTGCGGGAAACAGCTTTCAGAATACTTAGGCATTCTGAAAAATAAGCTATGTAAAACCATGTTCAGAAATAAAAAAAACCTTTTAACTTAATGACATTTCATTAAGCCTTTCAGCATGGTAATCCCTATGTCACCAAATTAACAATTCTGGCAATAGTCGGTAACTCTACTGGTTACTTAGCAGCTGAATCAGAATTTATTTAAAAAATAAACAAATATAAAAATAGATGGATGACTAAATTTACATATATTACATTTATTTTAGTAAAAAAATAATGAAAGACAGAATGAAGTATTATTGTACCTGATGGAAATAACAGTAATCATGTACCTTCAGAACTATAGTAACTAGAGCAGAGTTGAATTTTGTACTATGAAAATGGATTCTGCGATAGCAATTAGTCTTTCAGAGTTTGCGGGGTTTTTTTCCTGTTCTCTTGGCTCAAAATTAAAGTTCAGGCCAAAAAAAGATGACTTCCACTTGGGAAATTAAAAAATTATTCTAACAAACTGGTGTCAAGAAACTAACAAATTGATGCTAACTGATGCTAAGAACGTCACAAAATAAAAATATGTTTCCAGATTGAATATTCATGTTTAGTAAAGCAAATTATCTTGGTTTTATAAATGGGTCCTATTAAGAACTAGTACATATGCCTATTAAAAAATATTTTTATTATGTAAGCATCTTATTTAAAGCTATTTCTATTACGTAGTTATTTGATATATTACAGATTCTCAAATTGCCTTGTCATACTTTTTATAACCACAGGTCCCTGAGGGCTAGATAAGACCTATACTGGTTGCATATACCTTTATTAATGGCAAGCTAGGTAACTAATCATTTCTGCCAAGACGTGAAATCCAAGTACCCTTTGATATGCTATCAGAAGCCATAAGCCCCAGTGTGCCGAACTTGCAAGTCCATCAGCACTCAGCAAATTCTTATTCTTGAAGACAGGAAAACAAACACTGTAACTTGGTAAAGCCTAATCTGCGTTTGAAGTTATATACTTATGAAGTCATAGTTTGTAGTAGTTACATGATTTAAGCAAAGTGATCTCAACCAAACAGCTTTTGTAAAGCATGAAAGGCAGCGGAGCGTCTCTTCCCAGAGGACTTGTAGCTCTTTTTGTAAGTACACCAGTGGAGCTCGCAAAACCACCGCCAGGCAGCTCACAGTGGGGCTGCCCAACTGAACCCGAGAAGTTGCTTCATGGGCCATTTTCAGTCTGAGCTAGGGAAACTGTTTTTGTCAGAACCCAGTTCCCCTTCTCTCATCACTATTCATCTGCCCTCTGACTGAGAAGAGACAGACTAACCGCTTGCCCTGAAACAACACTCTCCAAAGGCTTGCTAATGAATTTGCAGTATTAAAGTTGCATAAAGTTTGGAACAATTCCAGCATGCCATAGAAATGTTAGATTATAATGAATGTTAGGCGTGTTCCGCTTGTTTCAGGATCTCAACATAAAAAAGAAAGTTGTTTTAAAAAAAATCAGCATACTTAGAAAGCCTTAAAAATGTAGATGCTTTTGATCTTAAAAAAAAATGTATCTCCTGCATGAGTTAAACACATAAAAGAAACTCCCCAACGTTAACTATTGATAAATGCATTCACTGAAATTTTGAACTCCTGTATCAATAACAGTATTTGCAGCACTAAGACACAGTAAAACCTTCCTTTTCCCCACAAGTCCAACCTAACTATAGTTTAATTTCAGAATTTACTTCCAAATATTGTTAAAGCACTACTTCTGGAATGTATAATGTCTGTAAAATGAATTTGTATAATAAAATTTTTTCAAAGTAAACAATAAACAAAAATCAGTACTCTTACAATTATCAATTCTGAATCTATACCCAAACTGCCAAAGTGCCATATATCATCCATCTATTGGAAATTCACAAAAACGCTATTCACATTCTAAATATTTTTGTGGTTATAATATAATGGTATGTACTTCTGTAAGCAGCACATCAAAATATTTTTCAGTGAGTTTCACAAGGTTTGTAAGTGCCATCAGGCTGTATTGAACTTTCTGAAAGACATTCAGTTTCTAAATAAACTTGAGGTTCAGAGCAGGACTAAATCACTGGCGGGAATATGTGGGCAATTGTTTTAAGTATAAAAACTTGAATGCAAAGTTGAGAAAGTACTAGGATGAGGAAGAAATACTATCAGTTTAAATGAAGATATAAGGGTCTCCAAACATGAGTGGTAGGGTGGAAAGGCGTTACAATCCCATAGGGAAATGCTACTTGCTCTCTGCAGTGCTGCGGGCACAGTTCTGCCAGGGAAATCAAGTTACTAAACCAAGTTGTTATAAAAGGAGAATAGGTAGTGTGGTGACAAGGATCCACCCAAATGAAAAGCCCTGTTTGGTAGACTTAATTCAGAATTTCACACTTGGAATTCATTTACTTTTATCCTGATATAATTATCACACTTAAAAAAGACACATTTATTTGAGCTGCAGCTCTATTACAGCTTGGTCCCCACCTATGAATAACTCCTTCCTGCACCGCTTGCACATCAGGTGGTGTCATATTTATCACTATAGAGATTATTATTTAATTTTACTGTAATAAATATTGTCAGTACAAACCAATATACAGAATCTGCAAATAATCAAAAAAGCTAGAAGAACGTTGTCTTTGATTAGCTGAAAATCCATTATTGATGGACAATTGTCTGGAGCTGGTATAGTAAATGGACATTTCATTTTACTTTTTTCCAGAATGTGTTTCTGCAATTCAAATAGTAATTTCTTCCTTTCCACCAAAGTAAAGAAGAGAGACTGTGCAACCTAAAAGGTTGCAAAAAAAAAAAAAAAAAAAAAAAAAAAAAAAAAAAAAAAAGTGGCTGTAAATGTCTGTTCCCAAAGGGAGCAACCTGGAAGTGACCAAAAACCAAACCAAACCAACCAAACAAAAAACAACAACAAAAAATTGAGACAACCTGATTTTTTGACTGTAGTGGACAAAAAAGGAGAGGAAGGAAAGGCAACTAAAGGAAAATAAACATTTGCCAGATATTTCAAGAAATAAATTTACTACATGTAAAGCTGATACGGCATATGGTTTGTTGCATACATACAAGCTCTTACAGACAGCTGATATGATTCCTGGCAATTTATATTTTTTTCATGTTCTTATGTAAGGCTCTGCTTATTGTCCTTGCTGCAATAAAGCCTTTGGCTTTATCTTCCATCTTGTGGGAAATTATTCCTTCTATAAAACAACTGTAAAAATGCTTGAGCACTCAATTAGAAGCATTAATAACAGTCCCTTTTACAGTTTGACTTGTGACTGAAGTGCACCTTGTATTACTCCTGGCATCTTTCTTATGGATTTGCACGTTAAAAATTATGCCCTTGCCTATCTGTCACATTGAAAGAACTGTAATGAATAAGACATTCGGAATTGCTTAGCTTACAGGATTGCAAATTGTACGTGTGCCTAATCTCTGTTATTGACAGCACAAAAGAGAAACTCTTCAGTTTTTCCCAACCCGATATCCTCCCCCTCCTGCCCCCCTTCTTAAGACGATATGTTTTGTGTTCTCTGCTTAACAGCCTGTCCCTTAACCTTCGCGTTATACTGCCCGTCCTTACTACCCTCACAAAATAAAGCAGAACTGAACCCTGCCAATAAATACCCATTTTCTTTCATTCAGTTCTTCACTCCTTTAAGCCTTTCACACAGCTTAAATGCTGTTTTCAACACCCCCTTCCTCAATCCCTGACTTGATTTTGGGATTGGGAAGTCCTTAATTTATCATTTGAGTTGTTCGGGATGTTGAACTGGATTGTTTATAGAGAAACAGAGGATACAGAACTGAAGTCATCTCACCGTCCAAACGAGTAAAAAACTGCTATCAACAAGCTTACGTTTCATAGAGGGTATCCTCTTGGTGGATTACGCTGACAGGTAATCAAAATATTAACTGAGATGCCTACAGAGCACAGATGGAGGCTTCTCAGGAAAAATGTTCTGCAACTCAAAGTTTCTCAATTCAAAATAAAAGTGCCACAAAAAAAGTTAACTCTGCTAAAAGAGCAGGGATAACAAACTGCAAACCTCAAAATGCAATGTAAAACTGCAGTTCCACTTCCTCTAGCACTTAGGCATTTTACCTCTCCTTTTACAACAACTGTCTAATTATGATTAATGAATTTCAATGACTTCTGATGTTTTAACACAAAAACCAGGTGTTTCGTTTCCCACCTCAAGATGTCACTGCAGCTAGAGAGAAAACTGTCTTGCAAGTCATAGTTAAGTATTTCCATACCTTAATAAATTTGAAACTTCAAAAATATGATCCTGGTTCTAAATTTCCAGGGTTTAATAATGTTTGTTTGGGGGATAATTACAAGTCTGCAGGATTCTTTACAACAAAGCACTATAAATTAGCTCAGTTCAAAATTCTAATATATTTTTCTTCCCCTAGGAATCTTCTTCATAAACAGTATTTTCATGATTTGAAGCAACAGTGAGTATGAAAGAGGATTCTACCATGTGATATGTCCAATAATTCAAAGATGTATAATGTCAATTGCTTGCTTATTCATTTTATTATTTACGGCTTTCACCAATACATTTTATTGCTTTGAAATGGCACACAGCAGGCAGGGCTGTGCATTTATAAGTCAATTGCCTGTTTTCTTCACTTTAAGTTACTTCCCTCATGCTTTCACTGTTGAGCTCATCTAATGCAATAAATACTTTTCTTCAGCAATCTTTATAATTTATCAAATTTATTGTTCATCCAAAATTCCAATGAGTTTAAGATTTGCATTTTTTCCATTATTATTGCTGTTTTGGAGATGGCAGAAAACCATGGCACTTCTTTTTTTAAATGTTATTTATTAGTTGATTCTGCTTGCTTAAATATCCTTCATACAGGATTTAAATATGTATTACAAGATGCATGAAATGTGAAAACATACAGTCAGAAAAAGGACAGAATAGGAAGGTCAAGTTCTTGTTAACAATTTATTTAAATACTTCTGCCATCTTCTTACCCTGAGATCCTCACTGCTCTCTAAACTGTGCTTGAAAAAACCAAAATCTGAACAAAGAAGAATGTTCATTTGTTTAAACACAATAGATAAGAATGTTTTGAAAGCAATAAGGCACTTACTGCTTTTGGACTTAGGATGTGTTATACAGACAAGCTGACATGTGAAATGAAATACGAATACCTAAATTTTTAAAATGGAAACATTGGCAACATTTAACTACTATGATACCTATCCATCTGATCACTAAAAGGATGATTAATTTCTAGGGGAAAACTGATAATTAACTTTTGTCTGAAGATCCATTTTTCCCGCCCCTTGTATACATCTGTTAGAGTCTCTAAGAGCACCAATGCTCTTGCACTAAATGTACTTAATGCTGTCTGCTACCAGAAGGCTAGTTTTAGTCACATGCCTAAAACAGTATTGAAAGAATAGCATGAATCAAAGCAAGTAATTCTTAAAATGTTATATTATATATTTCCTGAAAATTCTAGAATAAATATCTATCACTCCTGACAAGCTTTTTTCTGTCAAAAAAGGAAGGGAAAACAGCACAAGTAGTAAGGAAACAGCTGCTCTGAGAACAAGAGCAAAGCCATGAGCAAAAAGGGGACAATTTCTGTCGCAGGACTTTTTAGTTAAAATCCTCCTTAAAGAGTTCTAAGACCATTATATCTTGCTGTTTCTCCTGACAGTCCATAAGCAAGCAAACTTTTTAGTAAGTACTTTCTATAGTCCAAAACATTGACATCGTGCAGCTATAAGTATGTTATCAACAATTTAAAAATCTGCAGAAGCCTGTCTTTAGTCTTGATCCTTTCTGTAAGCAGTTGTAGAGAGCCTCAAAACTCCTGTCAAGAGGGGAAATATACTGAAGGAATAAAAAAGAGCAGCAAGTCCTCTGGATGTTCTCGTCTGTTAAGCGTAATGAATCTTGTGTTCCTACATAATGCAGCTATACTATCGCTACGTGCAGAACACCAGTGCAGCTGGGTGATAAATATTTTAAACATGACAGCTGACAAAAGATGTAAATAAACTGCCTGTTTAGTAATTTTTACACATTCAAGTTATAGGCCATACCTTCTCCCCTGCCCCCCCAAATGTATGTAGGGGGAATACTGCGTTCCCTCTACCAACTCTTTCCTTGTAAGACAGGCTCCCACTGCAGCACCCTGCCTCCTCTACTTACGTGTTTCCTTCAATGCCAAGAAGTTCTCAAGTACTGAATGTTCAAATCATTAATAGATTTTTGGCTTTACCCAGTATGACAAACTGTTCTAATTGAGTTGTTGCAGTTCTGTCATTGTCCACATCAGTTATGTAGTTTTTAAGATCACTATGATCACAAAGCAAACCACTTCAAGCAACTTAATGGAAACTGCAATCAGCACAGACCAACCACCAGACTGTCACCACACTCAAATAGACTCTCAGGAAACTCTGGAGATGAAAAGGGCCTATCTGCCAATATCATGTTTTCAGTTTGCTAATAACACTTTGTTCTCTCCCTCATTTCAATGAGAAAGGAATCTGCATGGATTTGTTCTATTTATCTGAAAGGCTGAAATCTTGACAGCTCTTAAAAATATTCACTACTTAATGCTGACAATTAAATATCCCCACCCACCCCCCCCAAAAAAAAAATAAAAATCAGAGCCATAGAGCTTCCTTTGGCAGAGTACAAACTGAGTAAATCAAGGCTAGTCTAAAAAGTTAGCAATGTGAAAAAAAGAAAAAAACTACAAAAAAATATTAAAAAGTGATCCTATACATTTTCTGTTGTGAATACTCAAAATCCTGAGGCCAAAAATTACGTTTTCACCTTTTGATACCCACAAAAGGTTACTGCGTTCTTTAGCCATGCAACCCAGGCTAGCAGCAGGCTGGCTGCAGTTGAAATTTGGCAGAGAGCAGCCCTGGCACTGCTTCACAACACCTATACTTTTTGCTACATCCATTGTTTCTACTTCCACACGCTAGGTTCTCCAGAGATCACTCGTTTTCTTGTTACAATCTTCTGAGCAGTTTTTACCCAGTCAGAGAAATTAAACAATCTAAATGTCTAAAAGTAAACTCCCCTGTCTAAAGGTAAAACTGCAGATCACGGTGGCTTTACCTCTCAGATACCAGAGGGCCACCGAGGGCTGTACTGAACCAAGCTGCTTGGGAAGGGCTGGCAAGGGATTCTCCCTCTTTAAGTTCCTCTGGGCTGAGCTACTGCTCTCCTTACAGCCTTTAGGTATGCCACTTCTCTAGAAACACACTGAGGAGGGGATGAAGGCAGCATCAGAAAGAGGAAGAAGAAATATTTAAGGTGCAGAAAGCTTGCAGCAGTGGCCATAAATAAATGTAACGTGAAAATTTGGAAAAGATACCTCGTCATCAGACACCAGGTGTGAGACAACCTATTAACAGGAGTAGTGGGAAAATTGCCCTTCAACTTAGAAAATGAGGGCTGACACGTTCAAGAGGGGAGGATTTCATGCAGTTGCATGTGACACTGCTGTTGCTAGACTGGATATAAGTGAACCCACAAGGTCCATTTTCATTCTGAATTACCATGTTCTCTTACTAAACCTACTCAGTTGTGTCTCAGAGATCAGCTGCGTTATCTGAAAAGAGTGGGATGGTTCCTCTCTTGGGTACTTGCAAAGACTGATAGATCATTCTATGGGCAGTTACATCCTCAAAATATGATTAAAAGCTGAATACATGTTTGTTCTGTACCTAAATGTTGCATGCTATCCATTGTAATCAGTTTAAGAAGATCTCTTACTTCCTGTATTATGTGAAGCAGGACATTATATGCATTGCTTTTCAAAAGAGAAAAATAACTTACATTAAAAATACATTCACTTGTCTTTTTGTGCAAATTCTAGAGTTTACGAATCCCCCCTGACAGCCTTATAAATACATTCATATTATGCTCTGGTATTCAAAATAACACTATCTCTGTCCCTTTTCCCATAAGAAATAAACTCCTCTTTAAATGGCGTCAGCCAAATACCCATCTTATTCAAGGCAAGCAGAAAAAGTTTTTAAATCTAGTTTGACATCTTAGTTATTACTTTTAACTTAAGCCATAAAACAATCTATGGGTGCTACAAAAATTCTAATAGAAAGAAGTCTTTGTTTTTAATATGAGTTACAGAAAAATGTAAGAAATAACCCCAAAGCTTCATCTAAATAAATTTCAGCTTTTCACAGTGAACTATAACTCGTCATATATTCTCATTTGTGGTTTCTGGATAGCGGATAATATTGATTTAGGCATCAGACCTTCACATTGCTCTTTCAGAATTTGGTGGGTATGTGCTGAACTGAACGGCCAGGAATAATCATGCTCTTCCCTTTGGCGTAGTCTTAAAAAGATTCTGAAAGTGTCAGGGGAAATTTATCTAAGAAAATACGAAGCAGACTCGGAATGCCCAAACTATGTAGGCTTAGTCATAAAGCAAGACTGCAGCTTGGGCAGACACTTAAATTAGCTTTAATTTAGATAAGTAAGGGATCGATAGCAATAAAGCCAATATCAGGATGGATTGCAAAACAGGCTAGTTACTCTGGAGAATAACCCGACATCTCAATGGGGCCCAAGCACTCTGCAGTTTCGGTGAGACTGCAACTTCCCCGCTGTTTTCTGAACAAGCTACGTGACAACATCCAACTGTACCTCCACACGCTGCGTATACACTTTCAGCTTGGGTACAGATGTACCTCGGTATAGAAAACAGAGAACATGAACACCATCACTCAGAAAATACTGGAAATAGCATTCAGCCAGCAGCACGGTGAATCCTAGCACACATGCAGCGATCATTCAGCCCTCTCAAACGCTGATACTCTGGACAGACATAACGCTTGGGCTGCTTAAGAGCTAGTACTACTAAAAATATTAAGATAATAGGTACTTTAAGTCTAGTCATATACAGCAGAGCTCAGACCCTGCCGTTGATATTGCCACATGCGGTGCTGCTGCTGACTGGGCAGTTCTGCTCCCCCAGCTCAACCCCGAGCAGGGAGAAGTGGCTGCCCAGTGTGGTGGCCATCACCACTTCTGCTCCCTGTGGGGACCTCAGGAGCCTAAGACAACTTTTGTACCCGAGGAGCTTGTTATCCTGGTGTAGCTAATGTGTGAGTTTAAACAAAGCCACGCTGCCGCACTCCATACGGACTCCCCTCGGAGCACTCCTGGCCCTCTTTCCCGATGACCAGGCACCAGCAGGCAGCTCTCCACCCGCTGGGCGGTGTGGGCTGGCTCGGGGCGGGGGGCAGGCACACTGACCCTGTGCAGCTGACACGGGATGGGACACCCGCTCACGGGGCATAAGGCAAGAGGAGCTTCCTGACGTACCTCACTCCAGCTGTGCTCAAGTCAGGGGATGGGGAACCTTCAGCCTTAGTTGGGGCAGCCCAGCGCTGGCCATCAAGGCACTGGGCTCTCCTGGGCTCTCTGTTGTCAATTGGGATCAATGTGCCCCTGCTGCTCCCCAGCAGAATGGGAGGCACTTGCTGTCCTGCCAACAAGGGTGATGGTCACACCACAACTGGGATAGGCTACCTGAGGTGGTTTCCAGAACAGCTGTACTAGCAAACCCACCTTTTTTTTACTGCATGCTTGTATGCACTAGTGCTTACCCTGTGTAAGACTGTCTTTAGAAGAAAAAACCTGATGTTATTAAGACAGTGGGAGTAGAAGACTAGAAGCAGCTTTGAGGTGTTTCCAAATGCCTTCCGTGGCAAGATGAATTGATACTGTATTCTCAGACACTTTGTTCTCTCTTTTTGGCTGCCAACCTAATGGCTGAGCTATTACAGTATCACTGTTCTTATATTATAGGCCCGAATGCACTTAAACCTGATTTAAAATCCACCTTTTGCTCTGAAGCTGAAACCACGTTAGCTGTGAAAATGAGGCTGACTGCATCCAAATCTGCACTTACAAAATTAAAGGCTGGATTTTCTTAGCAGAGGATATTTGGCCGTCAAATTTACTACCACCAGAGATCACACTCTCCCTTAAATCATTACATATGACTTAAATCATTGCATATGACTTTTCTCTCTCATGAAAAAAAAAAAAAAAAAAAAAAAGAAGATACTTGCAATAAGCCAGGGCTGTATTCTTTTAATGCCACCCCTTTTTGTGGTATGGGAAGTAAAAGGAGACTTATGTCTCTTCCCTAGGGACAGCGTATTTCCAGATGTACAAAAGAATTAGCAGATACTGCTTAGCATCTTGAAGCCTTGTCTGCAGAGGCACTGTACATACATAGAGTTACTAACAGATAAAAGTTCTGACCCTAGAGAGCTTCCAGTCAAAACAGATGAAAGGATGGGGAAAAAAGAAGTAATATTATCCTCTTTTATATGTATATATATATCTCTGAAAGCAAAGAACCAAGAAAATAGGTCATTTGCCCAAGACTGGAAGGAAAGTCTGTAAATATGAATTTAAACT
This sequence comes from Falco biarmicus, assembly GCF_023638135.1. Lineage (NCBI taxonomy): Eukaryota > Metazoa > Chordata > Aves > Falconiformes > Falconidae > Falco > Falco biarmicus. The sequence continues at coordinate 60,937,472 of NC_079293.1, read as the reverse complement.
TAATACTTCTCAAACCTCAATCTGGTGTCATAAAACCATTATTTCTCCCAAAACAGCATATTAAGGAAGTAGCATCAATAACAAAGCAAATTGCATATCAGAAGGATCGTAAATAAAATACCGCATAGATATGTAAGTATGAACAGTTCTGATTTTTGAAAACTTTCTCTTGTGTCCAATTTGAATAACTGGCTGTTTCACAGAAGCTGGCAAATAGATGCCTCTTGTAACAAAAAGTCATTGTGCAACAAAAAAAATCTATTTTCACTTGTAATTATCTACCATAATATATTGAACCCTGTGTTGACCACAATCAAAATATTCTAATGGCTGAAATATGAGGTCAAAACACAAGACAGGAACTCCCTCCTGGATATAAGGAAAGAGGACAAAAGGAATATATTTAGGAAAGACTGAGGAAAAAAGAACTGAATTTCTACCTAAGAGCTACTTATAGATGTATTTTTTTGTTGTGTATTGTATACTTTTCTGCTCCAGTATTGGAGAGAACTGACTGTATTGCAGTTGGAAAACAAATAGCTATATTTCAAGACTTTCCCCATTCCCAGCGTCTGTATTCCTCTAGCATTTATATTTGATGAAGCCTTTTTAAAAGAGAAACTAATTCTTTAAAAAACACACACTGTGGTGGCAAAGATATAAATCTCTCACATTGTCCCCAGTACCTGTCTCTCTAGGATTATTATAGATCAGATTATTATGGAAAGGAAGATTTAAATATCTTACTTACCTGAACAGCATCATAATACATTTTCTTGCCTTCTTCATCTGTCTTGTCCGACATCAGCCATGCCTTGAGCAAATATTCATAAAAGCTATCCCCAAGCCCTCCAATGGAGACGTGATCTTAAGAGGGAAGAAAGAGATTGAACAGCAATTTCATCTTCAGCCTGGACAATAAAATACAATTACAATTTCAAACAGGGAATTTAATGATCTCTTCCTACAACAATCTTCGATAAATGCAAACCTGGAAACTCAGGAAAAACTTAACTGGTATATAGAGAGAATTATTTCTTTAATTGCTTTTTCATCAAGCTAAAGCATCATAGTTACCTAATATTCACATCGTGCCACAGGAGTTCACGGCAAAGCAACAAGAATTTATATGTTTAACATCTAATTCATGTAGTCTATCCCACACAAAAATCTGTTAATCTGAGGGGTTTTTATTCTAAAAACAGGGAAAAAAGTAGAATTAATTAATGCCCCATTTAAGTCACTTTCTAAATAAGGCCAAAATATTTTAGCTCCTTACTGCGGACTTGAATTTCAGGTTATTTAATGGTATTTCAAAATGCTGACCCATATGTTTTAAAATAATACTACATTTTTGAATATCTGGCTGCTCTCAGAGCTCAGCAGTCGTTCTGGAAGGAAAAAAAAAAAAAAGAAAAAAAAGAAAAAAAAAAAAAAAAAAAGAGTGCCACATCTACACAGGATTACTGCTATCACATTGCTTTATTCTGCCCTGCACTTACAGATGCTGTGATTATTTAACTACACACATTTCGGACATGACCCTGCAAACACTAGCACCACACAAGTCAGACTGTTTGATGTCAGTTGCACCAGTGATGTGAAAGTGATGCTCTCAGCTGCTTGCAGAAGGTTGCACTCACTTGCTGTCCTAAGAGGAGCCTAAAAAATTCCTGGCTAAATTTTAATGGGCTATCACAATTTCAGCATAGATTGCCGTAACACTACTACAATTATATGTGTGTGTGTGTATAAAAGTGTGTGTGTGTGAAGTGTTTCTCTAAGCTCCATTAAACTAAGAACACTAGCTAGAGGTTTTCTTTTTGAAGTTGGCGCTGCCTGGTAACATTAAGGAATTTGGCATTTATCAAGCCTTCACTGAAAAGTTTTCAAAGTGCTTTATCTACTCATGTATAATCGTTAATTTTACAGTGAGGAAGGGGTCTGCTAATTTGACTCAAGACATCCAGGGTGGAGATGTGGTTACATATATCACACAGCAAGCCCATGAGTCATACTGCAAAATTCTGGGCATGAGAAAAGCAAAACATGCATGGAGTAATCCAGGCTTGTAAAGTGAGATGCAGAAGGGTTAGTGGTACAGAGCTCACACTTCCCAACACCTAACTCTGATCTTAGCCTCAAAGTTATGCCTCTGTTGGTGGAATTCAAAAGAACACAGATATTTTATTTTTAAACTCCTTATTTTAAACTCTTCTAACGGAATACCTCCTTTCACCTTCTGAATAGGTTGCAAAGCCATGCAAATGTAGAAGATAAATTTTGAATAGAAAAAAGGGTATTAACAGTGCCTTTTCCCTCCACTAGACTGTGACATAAATAGTTTAGTTTTCCAAATGTATCCTGTCCCTTTGCCTAACTAATACATTGTACCATGAAACCTCGGTTATAAATGGCTTTCCCCCACCCCAGCTCCTCTTTTGAATGAGATATATTAAATTTCTGGAAAGAATACACCATTTATTTAATTAAATGTTCATGATCCAAAAGGAAAAGAGGCTTCTTAAAAAAATGGGAACATTTTCTATGATCGAAGGCTGATCTTTGAACAGCAGCATTTAAATGACCTTTACGGTTTCCTAAATAAATTACCATAGAAACCTCTGACATTTGCAAACTAAATAGCACAAGCACAGTTTCATCAATAATAAGCCCTGTTATTATATACATTATTGCAGTAGACAAATCCAATTGATGCACGCTGCGGCAAATCACTGTCAGTTTACTGTCAAAATAACAAGGGCTAAATGAATTTACAGGAACAATGGCAGTGATCCAGCAGTGTCCTTCACAGTTACAGCACTACTAGAGAAGAAATGTTCAGAAACCATTCCTCCCTCCCCACTTGATGTGTGAGAAAGAATACTTCTGTCTTGTACCAATCAAGAGTCTAAGTCAATTTTTTTTTCCTGTTGTAATCAACTGAAAACAGCCTAGAAGAGCAATCTCAAATAAAACATCCCTCAAGTCTTACATTCTGATCTGCTATGGGAAAAAAAAAATAATAAATCAGTGTCTGCAAACAGAGGCAACTGAAATGGAAGACACAACATGATGGAATTTGCTTTTGATGCTTCAGAATGCTAAGGGCTGACCTGCATCACCATCCGCATCCATCATTCGCATGTGCAGGAAGCGATTTCTTTGTTAACACTACATCCTATTGGAAAGCAAAGCTTGTATAAACTGTAACTTTTCCTGTGCACACCAACAAAAACTAGCAATTAATGTGAGCGAGGAGTATGTAAGACACAAATATATTAATATACGGAAATGGCAAAGGCCATAAGGCAGAGTAAATATTTGACTGCTTTAAAATAAATTAGACAAAGCCACTAATGGTGTCAGCTACTAGAAAGACCTGCTCTCATGCAGCTCACCAAAAAGCTGTGTTTCTGTGGCTGACAGAAGCCGAGCAGGGAAGTAACTGGCCCTGGCTCACAGATGCTGAGTGGCCTTCTAACCAAACCCTGTTCCTACTGCTGTAGGATCAAGACTTCCAGTGGGACGTTTCAATGTTTTACAAAGCTGTGCTAAACAAACATGGATAACAAGCGGGTATACATCTCTCATATCTGTAAGTGGAAGTTAGAGTTTATACCAACATGCCAACTGGAGTTGATGGTTATGTATGCTGGGCTGCCACAGGCCTTGTGACATGGTGACCTGAAGGAAGCCATCACAGGGTAGCAGACTAGAAGGCTTTTTAAAATGACAAGCACACTTCTAATTCATAAAGGGAAATGGCATTTGCCTTGATGGGACAATACAACTGAGCAGCACCACCTTTTTGGACATCTCTTTAATTCAAAGAGTGAAATAAAGCATTCAGAAAACTCTTTTATTCAATAAAACACTTGCTCTTTGCCTTTGTGAAAGTTCTCTTACCCATCCAGACTGTAGCCGGTTCCATAAGGACTCCAGAACCTCACTTCCACCTTAGCTGCATCCTAAACAATTATATTCAAAAACTTCTTCAGTCCTTTCCCTCCCTTGTATTGTCTAACCAGCTCCAACACCGGTAATCTACAGGACCATCTCATCTGTGTGTGTCTTTTCAGGCCAAGACAGCATATCTTGCTTTTTTTCTTTCAATAATGTAGGGAGGAAAAAATATGAGAACATTGAATCACATGAATGGGATGGTGGTAGACTGAATCTAAGAAGGGCAAAGTGCAAAAGAAGTAGGGGCTCTAGAATCGTGACCCTGCACACTATGTAGGCTTTGAACAGGTTATGAAGATCGGAGAAGGCAAAGTACAAGAAAGGTCTCAATCATCAGGAAGGGTCTAAGAAGATCAAATACGTCAAGCATTTTATTTACTCTCTCCCTTCTAATCTTGGTCCAGAAATGGTTCCAAGGGGATTAATGCCATGACACAGTTCTGTTTAGTTTGCTTCCTCAGTTGTTGGCATTAAAATTCAACAGAAATCACAGCTAGTATTAACTGGAAAGATTTGTTTGATTTTTTATTTTTTTTTATCTTCAGTAGAGCCACACCGCTCTAAAACATAGAATTTGATTCAGGCAAGCTGATAATGTTTCCTTAAACATCTACTTTAGAAAACACTTTATATTTTTGAATAGAAGACTTTTGTAGTCTACAAATTCCCTTCCAAACGGATACATATTCAGACATTTCCCTGCTTGCATAAGCCATACTGAAAGATCAAAAAAAGGACGGCAAGTAGGATTATTATTTTTATATTTGTAGTATTTGTTACTTTGTATAGAACCTCAGATATAATGTGAGCTTTTATACTTTACGAAGTTCTTTATATATATATATATACAAAACCCATAACAATGGTTGAAAGAGGTTAATGACTGCAAACAGCACACTGATAGACAGGTCACAGTACCAAAGAAGTGATCTACTTACGCTGGCCCCATTGGCCGCTGCTTGGATTTAGATAGTTGGGGTAAAGGCCCTCTGGTTTATCCAATCGATTTAGAACTTTTCGAATATTCATTACCTGTTGGAAGGGTACAAAACACTGAGCACTGATCCATTTTCCCCCCACAAAATAAAACAGCGCGGGCACAAAAGTCTTACATTGCAAATATGCCTAAAAATAAAAAAAAAAATAGTCTTATTCAACACATATACCTGAATACTTCTGTGCAATCATATTACTATTAAAAAAGATCTCTAAGCTGATATCATCATATAAATGAGCTCCTCAAAACCTCTGGAGTTTCTCTGTCAAGTATCAGTAATGAAACAACACAACAGAAGCAAGCTCCGAAGCTCAGGACTTGCCATACAGTGTATCTCACCCCTCCACAGGACACTGAAATTCATGGAGGCTAGTTGCCTTAACTAAGCTCAGCCACTTCAGCACGATGTTCCTCATATACCCAAATCAGAAATGCTATTAAATATTAAGCCTATCACCTAGTTCAGATGCAGAAGAGAACAGTTTTGCCTGGAAAGGAGAGAGTACTGCTGGAACTGAGATTCATACAAGCAGCTTGCCCAGCAAGAGCCCACGCAGCCCTGAGCACTCCACTGGCACTGTTAAGGAGCTTGCTACAAATGAGAGGCCCAGGGAAACAATTACAGCCCAGATGCTCTGCAGCTGGATTCACCCAGCAGCACAATCCATTGCAGAGCACATGAAATTATTTATACTGAATTTTAACATTCACAAAAAAAAGCAAATGGAGCAACTTGGGAGAATGAAGATCCTGAGCACCACAGACCAGAAATCATAACAAAAAAGTACTGACAGGTTCATTATAACACCCTGCATGCTTAGAGATCAAGTGAGCTAGCTGCTGAGAAAGAAGATAAATTAACTTACACCAAGCCACAGAAGGGTTTCTGTTGTACACAAACTGCCTTCTGCAATGTTGACACTACATTGCTAACAGTCATTGCACAAATGCAGACTGCAACGAGTCCTAGACCACATTTAATGAATTCTTCCATGCAAAGCTTATGCTTATGTTTCTTCTTTTTTATCAAGCATACCAGCCCTGGAATGGATTGCCTTGGAGGGCTGTGGAATTGCAATCTCTAAAGGGTTTTAAGAGCAGCTTACACACACAGATTTCCAGCATTTTGCAGCTATAGCTTGATGCCACTTTGGAAGAGAACCATAGGCTAGGATTTTTAATATACATACTTTCATCATACTTTAATTGTCTCTTAGTAGAACAGATGTTATACATTAAATTACCATAAATGTCAAAAGATAATTAAGTTTTCTAGTATGTCTGTTTCTGGCTGTTTCTTGGTGCTGTCACACTCCCCATCCTTCCCCCACAGTTCAGATTTGTTTAAGAGAAACTCTATCTTCAAATTCACCTCTAAATACATTAAAATCCCTAACTGTTTGTTTCACAAAACTTATTCCAGTGCTGACAATGGTATTGCAGCAATGTCATTCAATCCTTTAAGTTTGGTACAACAAGTATTCATTTTACATTTCACCATCACTTTTACAGCTACTGCTAAATATTTGGAGTCTCATTATTAGATAGATAACATCAGTTTTAGCTAACATGGGGCAGTTGCACTAAGAATACAAAACCAAAACAAGTGGAAGTTTCAATTAGGAAAAAAAAAAAAAAAGGTAAATGATACAGTCTATTATAAAGAACATACCTCACTGACTACTTACATACCAAAAAGCAAAGCAAAATTGGTTAGGTGGGAATTGAGGAAAGGAGAAGAGCAATTGCTGTTCACAGCTCACATAAAAAAAAAGTATCCAGGAGACAATGTCACCAAATTTTGGAAGACTTAGTAAGCACAACTTTTTCATCAAAGGATGTTTTTTTAGTTTATTTTCTTGCCCCAAAGAAAGTTCAAAGCACATTTCTTTAAAGGTCAGTGGGGTAGAAGGGGTTTCAGACCTCCCTGACAGCAGTGATATCATACAGCATATTGAAGACTAAACTTGCTGAAATCACACAATGTAGTCATCACATATTAACCCCAATATAATAATTTTTGTTTTCACCACATGCAGGTGAAGTGCTGAAGAAAGTTTTACAGTCCGATTTTTTAATGTGATACTAATTTAGAACATAAACAGAAATGGTATATTTCATAGATCCGAGTAAGTGCTAGATACAAGAAGATGCATCAAAATGATTTTGGAACAGATTTTTGAATAGAAAAGCCACGCAAAGGTGATTAGGGAAACATCCAGAAAATACCTACTTCCTGTGATAAATGCTTTCGACTGAGGAAAATCCAAATCTCTCCTCAGAGGTATTAGCCTCCTAACACATGATTTATCTTTTACAACATGATTTTGACTGAACAGTCTAACCTTTTCAGCAAAGACAGGATTTCCAGACAGGTGGCTCAAGTGTACGAACTCCAGATGCAAAGTCCCAAATTCTGCCAAAATGCTGCTGCCGCCAGAGGCCCACGGCCAATTTCGACCGATTCCACTAAGATGGGGGGAAGAGAAATACAGAAAATAACCATGAGAGTCTATGATGCAATGCTAACAAATCTGACAGGTAGTAGATATACTGTTATCAAGAGAAGATAATTAATTTAAAATGTACTTAATAACTGCATAAGGAACCATGCTTTGGCAGCCTTTCATGACTTCACCGCAAGACCCTGAGTTACTCTGGTCCAGTTCTTGGGCTTGTAGAATGGCTTCTTGCAACAAGCCAATCTTTTAGCTCGTGAATAGCTCCATCACACACATCACTGTACCACTGTTTCACTGTACGATATCATGTTTAAAGACACTACAAAACCCACTGAGTATGAGAAAACATTCCCCTGTTAAACATAGGGAAAACAGGTGAAGTATGAGAAGTTTTCTCATACTTCACCTGTTTTCCCTGTATTTAACACAACCTTCTCCAATTCTAACTCTTCCTTCTGCAGTGCAATTTTTTATTAACTTAAAGCCTATGCTGTATATATGCATTAAAGTTAAAGTATTACATGCAGTATTAATGCCTGAAAATTTAACAGAGTAGGACATGTAGGCATTGTCTGGCCAGGGACTCTTACCAGGATGAGTAACTTCAGTTTTAATTAAGACCTAAAGATGCTTCACAGCAAAATTTATCTCAGTTTTTGTGCTGAGTGTAAAGAAAAGCACATTTATTGCTAAATCCCCACTAGAAACTAACGATGGTTGAGATTCAGGACTAGAAGTCTGCTAAAATTTCATTACAAAAAGGTGGTTTTTTCCCTTGAAATTTCCAGCAGCAATATTCAGAAATAAACATGAAATTAAAGAAAAGCCAGTTATCTTTTTGGAGCATCTAGGTGAATAATGACATATTAGACCATGAACGTTCAATACAAATACACTTATTAGGTACTAGAATGTCTTCCTCATTTTCAAGTTGTAAACAGCATTAAACACACTCCATACATATATAAAAGATTGGTTTTACTTCCACACATAAACAGCCACTACAGTCATCAGTTAGCACTTGCACAACCATGAAAATTGGGTATTCTTCCTGAGTTAAAATATGACTCATATTATGAAAAAAACCAAAACAAAGCAAAAAACCAAGAAACCCCATCTTTAGTTCATCGTGCTGGAAGTCCTCAGTTGTATTAAAATTTCTTTCTCAAAAGGTCAACTATCTGTAAGCGAAATTTAACTGATACAATGAAATTAAGACTCCATTAAATTGATTTCCCCACCAGTTACATTAACATATTGTTTTGAGATTTCTGCCACACACACACAAAATAAAAACAAGTCATTAAACTTTAAAAGCAGAGTAAAGGCTACAGATAACACATTTTGTGTTCTGCTTAAATGTTACGGCTCTAAACTGCAACACCTTTAGCTGCCTGGCCTTGAGCTGAAAGCACCATTGGAACTCACTCAAGTGCCACCAAAAATAAAGCCAGAATATTATCTCCTGACAGGCAGACACATATTGTCCCATTTCTGAAGTACCATAGCATCTGTCAAACACTCCCCACAGGTATGCTATAGATTTTCTTTTTCCCACATCATAAAGCGTTGAAGTGACTAAGCTTATCTGAGTGCTGAGTGGAGGGAGAACTTGGGAAAGCAAAAGGAAAGAGCTCAAATGAGGCTCCCCCAGCTGACCATAAAGGTGCAAGAGGCTGGCACACATGGAAGTCCCCTGATGCAAATGATTGGCCAAAACTCCAAAGGAGAAAGATGTTTCTAATCTCCATTGCTGCAGACAAAATCAATAACATAATGAAATCAGGGTGCTGCAAAGATGCACGCAGTCCAACTTTGATATGATATTTGTGTGACAGAAACAGAACACAAGTTTTATGGGATCTGAATATCTCATTTTAAGAGCAATCTTTTGACCTTTGAGGAAAGCAAAAGTGAAGAGAAAAACCCACCTGGTTTACAAGCTGTCTGGACTTCAATCCACCATGGGTCACAATTTTTCCAAATGGTGACATAAAAGTGTGAAGATATTACAAAAAAGAGGATCAAGGTGAGTACTGCAGACAACATGTCTGGAAACCTCATCTACAGACTGGAGAGCTTACACCTACAGACTTGTTATACACCCAAGAACAGGTGACAGCTCTGGGACACACTGGCCCAAGTTCTGCATAACTGCTGACTTCTAGATGAAAATATTTTAGTTTGTTTCCAAATCATCCAGATTAAAAGATATGACATAAGATACTATGGGTAAATAAAGCTCACCAGATTATAAAGTGGAATATTTTAAGGTTTTGAAAAGTTACCGTGTCATGGCAAAAGCCCACTTTTTTTCTATTATTTCTCAGTAAATCTCAAAGTGGAAACATTAGGCTGTTCCTGCAGCAAGGGGCCAACCAAACTTGGCAGAAAACATAATAAAGTCCCTACTTCTATTCCACCACAACACCTGCTGATATCAACACAACCTGTCAGAACATTTTGATGTACTACGTTTTGTTAACCAGAAAAATTTCCAGTCATGGCTGCTGAGGTTTTCTGCATGCAGTGATGTGCTTTATCACAAGTGGAAGATTCTTCTTGCTTAAGATGGTTTGAAAACTATAAACTTGCATTCTTTACTCTTAATGCAAGGAAAGTAGAAAGAAACACCTATGTTGCATCTAAGTACTACTTAATGTAGCTTTCATTGTTTTCAGTTGGGACGGCTGATTAGGAAAAAAAAAGGCGTCAACATATTTCTGGCAAATTTGCAAAATAACAAGGATATCTGTTGGTTTAGTCTCAGATGGGTGCTCTAAGTCAAAACTGACCAACTCGTTTCAACAAATGGCAGAATCCAAGAAATCCAGTTCAGTGCCTTAACTATTTTTCATGCAACCTCATACATTCTCTCATATATTGCACCTTTGGAAGCACCAGAACAGGTAAGTTTTCCATATTCTCTCACACTAACTGGAGCAGCCACAGTATTGCTTCTGGTTCCATTTAGCTCTATCCTTATTTGAAGGTGACAGCCCAGCACGCACAGCTATGCAGCCAGCTCCTGAAGGGTCACTGCCAGAGCCCGGGAGATAGTCAACAAAGCTCTCAGCATACCGAATAAGAGAGATTTCATACTCTCTGATCTTTGATGAGACAAAGTAGACTTTGGCTTTTGATTAACAGTCTCTTGACTTAAAAAAATGAAACTGCAAAGGCTGCTCTTCCCCCCCCGCCCCCCAATTTTTTTCCTAAATATTGTATACTTTTTGACAAAACAGACCTTAAGCAGCACAGAACCTGAACAGATGAAGGGATATGGTGAAATGGAAAAAGAATTCTGTGTCAAGGATTATAAACAATGAGTACATTTATAAATCACTAGGTGCCCTAGAAAATAACATGCCATAAATAAGTGTAATAGCTCCGTAAATCTTAATAACCAGGCATAGTATAATACTGATTTCTGCCCATGCATGACATCAGACATCCAGTGTTCCCAACTCAGACATTTTTCAAGCTCTTCACCAATATTATTATTGGGGTGACCAGAAAATTCTCCAAAGTTAAAAAAAGTCAGTGCTAGGTACCTATTTACTCTTCAGCCATAAAGTCAATGCTGGGTATCTATTTATTCTTCTGTTATGTATTTATGGGCTGTCTTCCTGAAATTTTGAGATGCAAGCCTGGGGTCTGGTGTAAGGTTTTATTTCTGCTCCAAGTTTTAGCAAACTATGTATAACATTGCAAGTTCTTACAGTTTTTCTTCCAAGGACACCCATTACTCAGGTCAAGAAACCGCAGTAGGTATCTGAACCCAAAGAATGATCAAATTTGGGGGATTTTCAAAAGGTGGCTTGCGGCTCTGTTTGTGAGCTGCACAAACTTATGTGCAAATCACTCGTTTCAACCAAAGCAAAAATCTGTAAAGCACTGAAAATATTTTGCAGCTTATTTTCACTCAGTTATTCTTCCAAAATGGTATAAAGTCCCAGATGCCTTGTAAGCTGACAAACGCACTCTTCAGAAAGAGATAGATACGTACCACCACTGGCAGAAGACAGCAAAGGGGGCCCAGGTATGACACTCACCCCTTTTATTAGCTGCATTCTGTTACCTTGCTTTCTTTTTGTAATTTATTTCGTCACTGTATTTTTCAATTTTATTATGTTGATACTCACTACAACTTGTACTAAACAAAACTCCTTCTATATACTTCTGGAAGGAAGGAAGAAGCCACACTACTTAAACTTGTTTGAAGTTCCAGACCAGTACTAAAATAATTTCAGTTTACAGGGTACTATTTAATCATTGTGTCTAAAATGACATTGTTTATACTACTTAAAATCCATTGAAATTTCTGTAAAATATTAATAGAACTTTAGAGCTTTCTTCTAAATCATTATAACTAGTGTCATCACCAGCATTACGTAATTAACTGAAATTTGAAATGAGGATCTGAATCAGAAAAGTGTATTAAAGCAGGACCATCATTGGTTTATGGTATTTCCCATTTATTTTATACACTTTGCTACTGAACACTGACTGCCACAGAATCTGTAACAGTGTTTGTAATTCCACTGTCATTCATTCTCAGGAGATATGGGTCTGACTGGCCTGGGCTGCTGGTAACTCAGCTCAGTATCTTTCCAGTAGACCACTGCTGCTCCTTCTGTACTGGGAACAGGAGCTATGAGATCAGTATCTCTTCCAAAATGTACAGAACGTACCAGGAGAGGGAACCACAGAGGAAACATAAATATGTAAAGTTTTTTTCCTTTAAATTACTGAAATTCAGAGGCACAACAATATTGACAAAATTTTTTAAAAATTACATTATGTCCCAAATATATACAAAGCAGCAGGTAATTTTCAACTGAAAGGAACAGCAAATCCTCAGGGAAACTGCATAAATACTTCAAAGGGTCAAAACACTCACCAAATCAAAATTTTGCCATCAGTGAGCAGAACTGTTTCAGTCCCTGGAGACAGTTTATTATTCCCCAACCTTTCCTGGAGGCTGCCAGGACAACTCCACAAGCTGGAGGCAGAGACCTCAGAACTTCAATGTTTAATGCAAAACGTAAAAGCACAACCTAATTGTCAGTATCCTCCTGCAGACTTAGCCAGTAAAAAAAGCAAAAGGCCAGAATAAAAGAGCTCTAGCAGCAACAATGTGAAAAGTCCAACAGCCACAGTTGCAAAAGGTTTCAGGATTAAATATGAAAATAATTCCCTATAGCTCCTTTGGACTGCACTAATCCTGATCATTTATGCGAAAAAGCTGCTCCAACTATGACGGCAGGTGAAAATGCAAAACACTGTGACAGAGAAATGAGAACATGGCACTACGAGGGGTCCATTTAAATTCCCCAGAGCCATGAGACTCAAGCTGGAGCATACAGGTTGTGCCCTGGTACTTCCAGGAGTGCTGAAGGAACAGGGGGATCTGCCCAGAGAATACAATTTACAACTGAAATTGGTTGGGCTTCATCTTGTTTTAACAGGAACCTGCACAAGCAGATGCCCAGCCCAGCCTGCAGTCCCTGGGTTGCTTCCCTTGCTCTGCAGCATGAGCCACTCCTCTGACATCCATTAGGGAGAGGGACCTTCCCAAACGGAGGTCAGGAAAAAGGGGGAGGGTGATGCAAAGGCCACACAAACTTTCCTGCAGCTTTTTTCTCTTTCTTCCCCCGCCCTGTTCCCCAGGACCACTTCACGCTTCTTGAGTCTCAACCCACAAGTGTAAATGTCTTACAAATAAAGTAAAATTACCAGCTTTTTTTGTGAAAAAAACCGTCATCCCCCGCTTCTCCTCCAAAAGGACGTCTGTGGTCCTCAGACAATTTTGAAAGCATAATGATCACTTTTCCATGTTTCAGCCTTAAGATCACAGCCACAGGCGATGAGGCTGCACGGCTCACACCCCAGACTGTCATTCAGCACATGGACACTGTGCACCAGAGACGGGTCTGACTGCAGCGAAGATGCAAGAGCAGTGCAACTCCAGCAAGGGCATTCACAGAAATGAATCTCTGAGGCTCCCCCGACAATCAGTACAGGGAGATAACAAAATTAAATCACTTCACAGAGGAGATTAAGCTGAAGGTGGAGTCTCTCCTTTTACAGAGCAAACCCAGGGAGACCAGCCTCACCTACAGTTACCCCCTGCCAGGTGCCCAAATCTCCTCAAGATTTCAATTAACTTCACAGGTATTAGATGGATTTTTTTAACTCTTTACAGGCTAATAAATATAACAAAAAGTAGGATTGGAGTTAAACACTTTGTAATGTTATATTCTTACTTCTTAAATTTTAAAATAAGGTTTCTCCTAGCTCACAATTTATTTTTAATGGTCCTTTTTTTGTACTGGTCACATTTGCATGACATTTTTATAAAATATTGCAAGATAACTTTTGGCAGATTAAATTCAAAAAATAAATACAGAAAACTTTTCTACAGTACCGTGACATGAAAAGGATACCACAAAGTCCATGAATCTTCTATACATAGCCAGGCAAAGCCATACAGACAGTGCCACATATTGTGAATTAGTAAAACAAGCAAGTTAACATAATGCATAATGTCCAAAATTTCTCTCATAGATATAATACATGTCAACTTATTATTATTTTCTCTGCCATATTTCAATCCAGTGAGAAAAATGTCGAAAGGCACATTCCATTTTGGCAGAATCAGTCATGATTTCTATGGATGGCTTTTTTAAAAAAAAAACAACCCAAATGTATTCCTTTTATAAAAAGTCAGTATAACTACATAATGGCCAGTCATTGCATTTCCAATAAAGTATTTATACATTACAAAAGGCTTTAGTCTATTTCTTTTCTGCCACTACCAGTCTTTCATAATATTTTAATTTAATTAAGTCAACTGAGTCTCCTTAGAACAAATTAAGTCAGTAAAGGGTCAGATTTTCATTTACATACTCAGTACCTATTTTCATTTTAAACAAAATATATTTAAAAGATTTAAGTTGCTATAGAGCCCTAGATGGCACAAAATACGTCAAAATGCTAAATGAAACTTAATTGCTTTCAGCATTTCCTAGGCAAATGACTGAACTCAAAACCAAACAGTTAAATATACTTTGTGACACACACCTCAACATAAAAATAAGAAAATAACAGAAGAAATATTTCATGGACACTATAGCTGCATACTGTGATCCTGATGCCCTAGCTAAGGGAGTCACTACGGCAGCCAAAAGGATGATACTCAGAGGTTATTTTCATAGCATATCTAATGTTTCATGCATGACTTAGGATTGCCACATCTGAAAACGCTTTCATAAGAATGATTTTTTATTTTGCTCTGAATAGAACCATTTGTCAATATGTCACAAAAAATAAATTAAAAGCAGCTTCTTCTCTTCCCAGAAACCAATGCTGATCATTAGACACACATCCCTTCCCAGCAGCTTGCCAAGAGAGAAGCTAAATTCAGGACCATGGACCACACTGGGAAGTTAAAGGGGGATCTGCTGTTAGAAAAGGTTCTCTTCATCTTTCTGCTTTCAGTATTGCAGCTAACTAATAATGCTATTAAACTATGGGTTATGATTTAATTTATAAAGGAAATGTGATGAAGAATTAAATTATTTTATTAGAGGCTCATACTTTTTAAAACAAACAAAAACCCCAACCACAGAGCATACAGGCAACGCTTGCTAAAGTTTCAACTGCTGTATTTGATAAATTACATTCCCAAAAGATTATTTTTTTCTCTTAATTTTCCTTCACCTACCACCCCCAAGAGTACAACATATGGGATCTTGTTTTCAGGGCCTGTCTTCACAAGCACTGAAATCAATGATTTATTTGTTAAGACTTCAAAGATATTTAATATGTTTTTCCTTTCCCCATACCTGGCAAATCATCTGAACACCTATCTAACAGAAGAAAGATAGAAACACAGAAATCCCACGTTTGTTTACACCACTGGTACTCAACTCTTCCACCCAAGTCTAGTGGTAGAAGCTGCCAGAACAGCACCTTGTGGGCAAATTCAATCGGGGGAACCTGTGACAGGGCTAGCAGAGCCGCTGTGCACTTCTAGCCCCAGTAGCAAGTGTGAAACATCTTCCTGTCCAACTTCTAATAAATGGCAATTAACTTTCTGCAGCCTACGTGGTCCCTATCTCCCCCCAGACAGCACCAACCAAGGCAGACAGACTTCTACTGGAGATCTGACTTTTCCACTGTATCCCTTTCCTGAGAAAATAAAATAATTATGATCTGATTAAGCATCTCTCACACAATGTCTTGACAGCTGGAGACAGCAGAAAAAGAAACTTAAATCAGCTAGCCAGCCTATGTGGTAGTTTTTGATGTCTGTTTTATTCCACTTTGTTAGGAGAATCATTTAGGCAAATGCTAACAGCTGGTTAGTTTTTCAGCTGTGACAATGAGTGTGTAACTACTGCCCTTGCCTAATCATTGCCCAGCTGGTGGCCTCCTGCTCCACTCAGTTGCCCTCTCTGAAGACTGACTGACACCAGCTATTACCTGGTGAGGTGATTTCCAGGGATGTTGATTTAGCAGGAGGCAGCAGACTGTGAATTAGCACCATCAGCAACTGCAGTACGAAAACTAACAACAAAAGTGGTTACTCAATTTTACAGTACGACAGGGAATTAAAAAAATTCTGTGCTGTAATGTCAGACAGAACATGAATGTTTTTTTGACTGTAACAAGTGAGATAATTAAGAGGCATAGCCTCAAGAGCTATTAGTTTGAGAACATTAATTTTATTTATCTGTCTAGTCATATGCAGTATCAGCATTAATATATGCTGATCTCCTGGCCAGTTCAGTTCTGCCAGTACAGGAGATGCATCCATTTGTACTGAAGGCACATGCACATCATTATCTGGCTGGAAATGTGGGTGGCTGACTGTTCATCACACGAGAAACTACTAGCGCAGCTCCAAATATATGCTAATATCAAACAGATCTTAAAACAAGATCCCTCCTTTCCTCCATGAGGTTCATCAGGTCCTTCAAAGGCAATGTATGTGGCATGCTTTCTAATCCAAACATTACAGAGATGCCCACCCGTAAAAGGGCAGTAGAAGCAGAAATGGTCTCCTTGCTCCCCTTGTCATTTTTAGGAAGTCAGGACCAGTCAGAATAGTTTTGTAGTTCTTGAAGATTAGTAGTTGTTTTAGAGAACTTACAGTACCTAGGCACATCAGGTGCACTATCTGTGGTTAAATTTTTCAAGAGCAAAAGTTATCCTCCTCCCAATATTTTTGTCCCGTTTAGGGAAAACTACCTAGCAACCTTTGAAGCTATCCTAGAATGGTCACTATTTCCTTACTGTACTTGAGGCAAAAGGTTAAAATGCTCAACAGTCATGGAACACTATCAAGTGGGCTGATCTTCCTCCAGGTGACCATCTGACAGGCAATTTCTCTTCCGACTGGACAACACAGCAACAGAGACTGAAAAGCACCGTTAATGTAAAAGCAGAATTGAGCAGAAGGTGCATGAAGTACAAAATTTCCAGTATCAACTTGTGCTGTGGCCTCTGCCAGAACAGATCCCCACCTCTCAGAAGGATCAAGTTAGCAGTGGAGGAGGTGTTGGAGAAGTGTGCATATAA
The DNA here is from genome assembly GCF_023638135.1 of Falco biarmicus. Taxonomy (NCBI): domain Eukaryota; kingdom Metazoa; phylum Chordata; class Aves; order Falconiformes; family Falconidae; genus Falco; species Falco biarmicus. The sequence goes on along the minus strand of NC_079293.1, from coordinate 60,920,459 downwards.
ACACACAAGGGAGCCTAGAGAGTTATGCCTGCTCCATGTCCAAGTCACAGTCCATGAAACCCCACTAAGTACTCTTCACTCAGTAAAAAAAGATATTGTTCAATGCTACCATGAAACTTACTACCATGGCAAGAGGACCAGTGCCTCTGTGGTGAAATGTACTTGCTCTCCTGGGGAAATACTGAAATGAATGGGAACAGCGGCAGGGGGAGCAGGAGGAGCCAAGACACAGGTGGAGACCAAAATGTACGGGAATATCAAGACGAAGAAGAGACAGTCTCATCTGCCTCTGGAGAGCAGCAGAGAATAAGTGAAGGTCAGTGACATTGCTCGTGGGAAGATCATGCTTTACTGTACGCATTGAAGCCTGGCAGCTACTGAGAATAAAAATAAAACACTTCCTCCATGGGCTCAAAAAACCACCAGACACCATCAGATACCTCTTCTGTGATCTAATACATGGTTTCTGAACGTCTGGAATTAACAATACTGTATTGATGCTTAGAATAATCGGAGTATCTTATTCTTACCGGTTCATTCAGACTGTTGGACTGCTTTTTTTTAATGTCAAATTCCCGTAGCATTTCTCTGTGGAAAAAGACTGAATTTCTGTAGGACTTTACAGGTAGGGCTTGTACAGTCCTTTCCTTATGGCTGTCTGCCCTGTGACACTTCTCGCGTTACTGGTGCTCTAAAGGAGCATCAAAGCTTATGGAACTGGCACCCTGCAGTAAACCAACAGAGCAGTAAGCTCACACGTACGCACCCACATGGAGGAGTGTGAGAAAGGGAGAGACAATTATTAGCCAAGCAGTACATGACTTGAAATGTCAATATGAGACATGTCAAGTACTTAAAGGTAACTTGCAGTGTCACCGTCTAAATCTGTACTAAAACTGTACTTGCTACTGTAATGATTTCTGATAAAAGTTATCTGAGCATGGCACAGACCTACATGTCTCCCACAACACACTAATGAATAAACTAAACAATTCATGTTTCCTATTACTTTATGCACTAAAGGTTTAATTAATCAATTCCAAGAGCTAGGAAAGCAAGAGGGAATACAACACAACAGAGCAAGGCTAGAGATAATAAGCACCAGCACAGACTACTTTTAATCAGGTCCCTGAAGAAAACTGAAAATAACAGGAAATCAAAACTCATGAATGGAAGTCTACAGTTCTGCCATCCATGCAACAATAAGTTACACGGTGTAAAAGACGACGGTATTACAATAAAATTCCCTACTGTAGCAACTGGTATAACTCAGTGTTAGTGACAGTCTAAAAAATCTTCCAAAACCAAACCCAACTAAACAACCAAACAAAAAGACCTTCCATCTGTAAAAAAACCTCAAAAACCAACAAAGCAAGAAAAACTCCCAAACCTCCTGGTTCTGAGAAGCCAATGGAAAACACATTCTTAGCAGATTCACTGGGAAAAAAAAATTGAGTCCATGAGAAAGACCATATATATGTTCTCTTCTTCTCTGCCATGCCTTTTAATACTAAAAGATGAACTAACCTTGTTTGTTTAACTATAAAGCTTATTTTGGAACTTTACATTTCACATTAAGTAAGAGTACTTGCTGCCTTAAACCACCTCAGCCATGGCATCAGCACTGTCGATCTACTTTGCTCAGTACATCTCTCTGTAAGACTCTGCATCCAGTTTTATATCACTTTTCAAACACTCAGCTTAAAGGTTATCTTTTTTTTTTTTTTCTGCTGAGGGTTTGCTGTAAAACCCCCCTCCACACTGATTAGTTCATTAACTTCTGACTTCAGTGAGTTTCTGTCTCGCATCAGCATTCCTTTACTAATAACTCCTATTTGAGCTTTTCTAAATTATTCTTGTACCATATCAATCGCATTGTCCAAGCACAAATCAACTTTACTAATTTCCTTTGTAAAATAATTTGTTATGAGGATGAGTGTTGAGCAGTTTGCATTTGGAAGTGACTAGGTAACACAGAAACACTGTGGAAAATTGATGCTAGAATTCAGAACTTGCCCATTTCTTTTTTCTTGATGTATTTGTTGGTTTGGGTTTTTTTTGCTGCTCCTCTATCTTTCTGCTCCCACAACCCTCATCTTGCTCTTCCACTCAACTTCTGTGTTACCAGATATTATTCCCTCTGCTGTCAGTCACTTGAGATCTTCAGGTTCTCTCCACAGAGCCTCAAGTAGCAGCAGCAAGATGCATTTCTATGATGGAGATTCTACAACAGTGGTCACCTCCAGTTCAGCTTAAGGACACTCACAACTCAGTCAAGAATATTAGTGTACTGAATTATTGTGAAAACAGTGGCTTCTCTACCAGATGAGTCAGAGTCACTTTTTCAACGCCACTAATGACCTTCTGGACAGGACAAAATCTGAGTATTCGGTCTTTTCAGTCTGATCAGGGACTTTCCAGAGAAGGTAAAGATTCAAAGCATCAAAACAACGGATGGCAAGTGACAGGCTACATGAAACTTCCCAGTCCCTAATTCCCACTTTCCAACACTAATTTTTTAATACCTAGATCGCCCTAATCTCAATCTCAGTCATTTTAAATATCTATCACTCTTGTTTATCCAATCATACTCATTCCTTACCACCAGACAGTAACTTTAAACAGTGGTTTTAATCTTCTACTTTTCTGAACTCAATTAGCTTTTATTGGTTTCTCATTTCAAGAAAATATTTTAAGTGGATTCACAGGCACTTAAGAAGCCTTTCAAAGCCTTTAGTCACATTTATTGTGCTTGATATTGCATGTAGTACCATTAAATGTTTGAAGTGAGAATCAAAATCATGACACTAACTGCACGGCTCCGTTATTAAAAATAATTGGCTGACTAGTTGCAAAGGTCTGTTTTAAGCAGTTTTGTAGCTACTATTCATTGTGAGGAGCCTACGCCAAAGGCTTTCTGACTGACAGTCAATTATTTCTCCTTTTAATACAGCTGTTGGATCAACAGTGGTTTCAGATACTGGACAGCTTGTCACACAAGACTTGCAGCTGCAATACTCATCTGATATAACGTTAACTTACAAATGCCATAAATTACACTTGCATATGCATTTGCAGATATGTGTATCAACCTAAATGTACAATACAGAGACACCACTGTTGTCAAGTGAAACCTCTCCCTTCAGTATCTGCTTTCACAGATGCTGTGACAGCTGTATGAAACACTACTGAAATGGCATTCTGGTTCACTGAAAGCGACAGCTCTTCCAGATAAAAAAACCTGAAGTAGTCTTTTTCAGACTAGTGTTGCTAAAGACATAATCTGTTTTGACAAATGCTTTAAGAAAGGTATAAATGTCCCTTTTTTCCAGTCTGCTTCAATCTTCTTCCTCTTTACCGACACGTTGCAGTGTCATATAAATCCATTTGTTCTGGGATCAGATAAACATTTGTTTTTCTCAGTGCCCATCACTAAGGGCTTGATCCTTACTCACAGCCAACAGAAACACTCCTTCCTGGTGGCTTCAAAAGGTACTGATCAAGCATTAAACTTCTGTAATTGCCAATATTGGAGAGACCACAGGTGAATATGAATATGGGGAATCCATAGTGTATAAATTCTTTCCATTAACACCATTCAGATTTGGGAACTGAGAACTGGTTCTCTTTCTGGAAATGAGTAATACGATGTAAAAAAAGACTGTTTCAGTTTCTTTTCCCAGCACCTGACACATTTGCTATGCACATTTTCATCCTTCAATGCCTATCAATTTTGAAAATGAAGATCTAAGTCAATTACTTTAAAAAAAGAGAAGTACGCACTTACGTGCAATTTACAGGTTCCTTTTCCCTCACTTCATACATTTATAGAGATACATATTATTCAGGGTGTACCAGTCAATTTAACAATAAAGAGCTATCCCTATTGTCCTCAAATGACATTAGTTTCAGGCGTATCGCTAGGCTAGTGGAAAACATCCATGTTATTTATCAGTTTCTGATTCTAAATGTTATGCTTGTGCTCCAAACAAAATGGAATATGGTTTAATAAACATGACATCTGATTTCATTGGATCACATATGTACAAATGAATCAAGTCCCTCGTTGTTTGTGTAATCAAGGAATATCAACCAATGGCTAAATCATGATCAAATTCATTAACTAAGGTATGATTAAATAGGAATATTTTCTACTGTATAGCAGGCAGATGGACACTCGCCAGCCCCTCACCCCAATCTAATACACACCTGATTTTCACCTGAGGAAAGTATCTCCATCACACTTTTCCTGTGGTACAGTCTCTATCAGCTGTTATTTAGCTGTGTTCCACCAAACCAAAATTTCACCTTTAATTCACTTGTTACTTCATGCAACAAATAATTCTACACAGCTGCTTCTCATGTTATAGATGAGCTATTTACAAGAAACCAATGATGCTGACTATCTCAGATAGCAAGGCACAGCACAATACAGCTTAATCCTCAGATATGCACTAAAAATTATGATCCAGGACAATCTGATTATACCATAAAGAGAAGAATTAAAAAAAAAGGACAAACATTACCTCAAAAACTCAGCACAGCCAGATTAGGCAAGACTTGTATTTTTAAAGAAAAAGTAATTTTGTTCCATAATCGTTTTGCAGTAATCCATGCTTTAAATTACGATACAATGATACCTTCAAGTAGTGAATATCCTGAAGAAGGAAAAGAGTTTTCCATCCAGTTACCTAATAATTCAATAGAGTTGAAAAAGGCAGAAATACCTACGCTACCTTGGCAGAGCAGAAAAATAAGAAGTATCAAACATTTCTTCTAAAAGTACTTGTTAAAAAAACAAGATCACAATCCTCGCACTCATGACCACACTTAAAGATGTTCCTTGGAGGATTCTGTAAACAAGATTATCAGATAATAAAGGGGCTGGCATCAAGTAGTCAAATAAGCTTTTCTTAACCATAATGGGATTTTAATCAATATAATGAAAGTAAGATAAAGGATAAAGTGAAATCAGCATGAAAGGATTACTATTTAAAATGATAGAACAATCAAAGGCTCACAAAACCCCCATGCTTCTGGAATCCTTGGAAACCCGCTGGAGATTATATGTGTAGTTTTTTTTCCTGCACTGGCATATACTGTTGCATTAACCGTGTTGAAAAAGCTTCTCCATATTGAACAATTTACACAGGGAAATTAGCTTGCTATTTTTCTTTATCAAATTATCAATAAGAACAATGATGCTATAGTTTTACAAAGCATTTAAGAAAATCAAGTTTATACCTGAATTCTAGGAAAACATTTCCGTAAAGGTTTTAAATGTTGCTTGTAATGCCTCACTGCTTTTAATGGCTTTAGTGCAAGAATATGTATTTTAAGCTTCTTTTTTTTTTTCCTTTTTTGTATTTCCAGCTGTAGACTGGAATAATATGGTATAGAATGGAGTATCTTGCAAGGATCATCATGTAAGAAGTGGCATACTTGTTCTTCAACTAAAATTAAGACCTTGTCGGGAACGGAGTATATTCTGGATAGATATGGCATATTGGTTAGTTGTCTTGACCCTTTTGAAAGATAGTAAAAAAAAGAATTTTTGGTCAAGAGCACAATTATCTTCTGGGTACTAGAGAAACTTTGAACTCAAAAGCCATCAAAATAAGCTGGTTTTAGGTCTCTTATAAGTAACTTCAAATAGAGTCTGTTGACTCTATCAAAACGATTTAATTTCTTGATTCTTACAATATTACAAATTTGTGAGTATGAGAGCAACACCCTGGTCCAAGTCAAAATGATCAGAGCAAACACAGAAGTGGAGACGGCTCCCCTTTCTCACTCCCGTCTCTTTCAGGTAGACAGACTTCCAAAGGATGTCTGATGTGTGGGTGAATGCAGGGATCGAATATAAAGGCCAGGATCCCTTGTTCTCCCTAAAAGGCGAGCACAAAGAGCAACTTCCGCTGGAGCTGCTATCTCTGTGGTCAGCAACAGGTCTTTTTCTAATCCTCTGAAGTACCTAAGACATATTTAGTCAATATGTGACTGATTATCGACAAACCAACTTGGCTCACACACAAAAAGCTATACAATTACAAAGGATCATAAAAGGAAAAAAAGAAAAAATAAACCAGTTGTTCACTTCAAAGAGGCTCAAGAAATACTGAAACATAGTCTCCCATATCAGAGGATCAAGTACTGATGTGGTATAGAATAGCATAAAACATACATAAAAGTGATGGGGATGCCATGGTTTTGTCCAACATTTGTCTTCTCTTTCCGTTGTGCTTGAGTGAGAGGAAACAAACGTAAGTGATACTGACCGTACACCAGAGCTGCTCTGATAAGACAAGTATTTTGGTGACTCAAAAAATGTGTATGGAAAAGAGGTCTGGAGAACTCATGAAGAAATCTAGGATTAGAGTTTGCTACGGAAGCATCCCCAAAAGCTTGGAGAAGCAGGTATGGGGAAGGAGGTTTTAGAAATGAGCAGGCTGTTAAGCGGAAATGCAAACAAGGCATGTTGTGAGCTGTATGACATGGCTTAAATGTCAACTGAGGAATGAGGGTGCTGAAGGGCATATGTTATTCATTCATGGAAAGGCCTTCCTTGACCAGCTACAGACAGACAGCGACAAATTTTAGAAAGCTTAGAGAAGAGTAACAAGGATTATGAGGAACAGAGAAAGTATTGCCCCAGGGCTGAGGGCAGGAAGAGTGATCTTGTTAATGGATAATGGGTTAGACATGGCAATAGTCTTCTTCCAACACGTAAAGGGGGATAAATCTTCCACCAAAATAGTGAAGTATTTAAGTTCCACGCTAGACATCAGAGAAAATAACAGCCACCCCAGAACACTCCCAGTAGTGAAGATACAGAAGCACCGGGATCAGCTTCCTTGGAAAAGCATGGAATGTCCATGTTGCAGGTCTTGAAGAAATGGCTAGACGAACATCTGTCTAGGATAACTGAGGCACAGCTTAAGTGCTCCGTATTGGAGCATATGGATTGATGACATGACTTCTGCCTTATTTTCTGTCATTATTTAATTTCTGAAACCTCCCAATAAACTTCTGATAAAGCAATACAAAGCTAAATCATACATTCCTGATGAATTAAAGCTTGTTTACTAATAAAAATTTCACAGCATCTCATCTCTGTGTATTATCAGAGTAGGGAAGCAAGTAAAGCTCATAAAGAGTCCTTTTTGAATTTTTAAGCTATGCCTTATCAAAGCATCTGTGGTACATCATTCAGAAGAACCAGTACGTCATGCAAAAATTGGACAGTTTAGACTTCATTAAATGGAGTAAAAGGAGCAAGATTGAACCACTGTCCAAACTTTAATCACTCAAAAGCAAGCTTGTGAACTTGTAGTTCTCACAAAAACCTTGGATGACAGTAAACCTTAACCATACAACAGGCTTAATACTAAAGTGACAGAATTAAGTCTTCAAAGACAGGTCCAAAAGCCATTAGCTGTTAACACAATGCTGACTAAAACATAGTTAAGCAAAACTCAATTAATTTACAAAATGAAATCTGGGTAGAAGATCGAGAAAATAGTTAATTTATGGCTTTAGTAAAATATCATGCCATGATGTGAAACAACATTGCTGAAAAACTGCACGTTCTAATGTCTGTTAGAAAATATTAATTTGAAAAGAATCAAAATCAAAATGATAAATTTTTTAAATCTTCTTTGCTCCAGTAGATTTTGTTATCTAGAAAGTATGCTGTATGACATGAAATGGACAACCTGAAAGGTCAACCAGAAAGACTCTCAGATTTGCTGCACCAACCACGATTTGCTGGGATATATTCAAAACACACGAGCCTCACCAAGGCTAAGGACTGAATCAAGACATTTACATTAATGGGCCTTTGACAGACTAGTACTCATTTTTTTCATACAACACACAACATGAGCACCATAGCAAGATATATAGCATATGGATACCATTAAAGCTCGATTATAATGAATATTTGCTCATTTATTTCTCTAAGCACTACTGCAAGGAATGTAGCAGCAGTTTCATAGATGTCAATTGGAAACAGTAGCCTTTCATTTAATTTGCTGAAAGATTGTTCCCTCCTATTAACTTTCTCATAAAGATGTGTCAGTGTTGTAACAATAAAAATGTAATTTTAACATGAAGTTTAAACCAATGGAGGCAAATTTCTGGAACAAACTGCTTAGGTGGCTCACAAGCCTCTTTTTATTTCCTACTCAATAGCTCTGAAACTACCCCACCATTGTACAAATCTCATTTTGTCTTTACCCTCTGCTATCCGGATTCCTACTGTGACATCATGTGTTTATGGCATTTACTGCTGAGGTTTTTTTTTTGGTGTTTTTTTTTTTTACTACTTGTTAGTGGGCAGCAGATTCTTTAATAGAGAGCAAAGTGACTATTCTGATAAGTCTTTAAAAATTATATTAAGTTATACCATATCCTCCAAGCCAGGTCTACTCAGTTAGGTTATGGTGTACTACAGTGAGCAAGGTCTGCTCATCAAAAGCAGCAAACACAAGGTCACTCATCGTTTAATGTGAGATTAGAGCAAGAACACCACATATTTTGGATGTTGGCTAGGTGTGTCCACCTAACTCAACACTTAAAAGAGAGTTCACATCAGCCCACAGGACTAAGAAGTCAGGTTGCATGTCTTCCACAACATAAAGACATGCTCCTGCTCTTCTCTGTCCTTACACAAGTACGCCTGTAATGAGTTAAAGGTCAGTCAGAGCAGAACATGATCATGGAAATTTTGCTCGTTGGGTCCGTCTTAAGGTTGAGTAGCCAGGCATTAGCTCTCTGCTATAGTAATTCCAAATTATATGAAAATACTAGGAAAAAAAATAGCAGACAGCCAGCCTACACAGCATCTAATAATCACCCTAACACTGGCAGGCTCCAGTAGCAAAAGTCACACTCACTTGAAAAGCTCACCCTGCCATAACATCAATATGATAATGCCATACAGTTAGTTTGAACACATACAGATTTTTTAGCAACAACCCATTGCAAAATATCATACACAAAATCCAAAACGATCTCAGCAGATACAGATTCTATGGTAATCCTCATTTCTCCTGATGGAAGAATTCACCCTCTTCTTTTATGGTTTCTTCCTCAATATGAACATCATGCTGGCCATCATAGCAGAGACCCAAAGATATGACAGAGGATCGGCTTTCAAAGGTATATGTACATGCAACTCATCAGCAATCAGGAGACAGAAAACTGTTAGAAGTTTTTCTTAAAAAAAAACAAAGAAAGAAAAAAGACATTAAAAGCCAAACTATCTATCAAAACTGGTCAGAAAGATTGAAGTTTTGCAGTTAACACTCCATATCTCTCAGTACTATGAGGAAAAACCACCGACAGCTACAAAAAGCCTTGAGGCATTCATATGTATGACTGAATCTGCTTTTGGAGGATCTCTTGGACTTCACTACACACGTCAGTTCTGCAACCATCCATTTCATCAGCACAGCTGAATGCATGACAATACTGGATCACTTAAGGTTATATTTTATGCTACATATCTACAAACTAATTCTGTAATGTGTAATCTTTGTCAGTCATAATACCTGGTAGTACATGAAAGCACACAATGGAAATATAGCTGATCTAACTGAAAGTTATAGCGTGATCAAACTGATTTACAGTACTGGAGTGACTAATTCATCACAGAATGACTTCAAAGAACACATAAGACACTTCAAAATATCTCTTTCTCCAAACAGCTGCATGTCATGTAACTATTCTTAATTTGCCATATGCAAACTGAGCTTTATTACTGTGAATGCTCATGAAAGTTCTGTTACACTGGTGAGTGCAAAGTAAACACTCAGCAAATATGAAAATAAAACAATACAAAAACTTAAGATACTTTCAAAATGGTTTGAAGCAGACAAAAATAATGGAAATACGAATTGTTCATAACCATGTGTCTAAACAGAAAAAACTACCAAATCTGCTATATTCTTTATTAATTTAATTTGTTCCAAAATTAATTGTTCAATATGACTAATGCAATAAATGATATTGTTGTCCATTTTTTATTTTGAAAATCAAGCTAATTCATTCAATGACAAATTTTTGATAGGGAGAACAATATAGAATATTTCAGGATTCTAAAACCATGACACTGACATGACACTGGCTCTGAAACATAAATTAGAAGAAGGCATAAGATGGTAAACAGCACCATGCAGTATTCACAGACATTAATGCCAACCAACAAACCTCAGATAATTTTCAGGTTCCAAGAGGTTGGGCTGTTTGTTCAGTTGTTTTTTTTGTCCAGAAGTTATGCGTGAAGCAAATCAAATATGAGATCTGCTTGAATCTTACTCTCTACCACTAAACCAGAAATTCCTAGTAGGTCCTTTATAAAATTTCAAGGCTTTTATTTGATTAGAGTGTCAGTAACTCCTTCCTTCCATCCCTTATATATTTTATTGTTGTTATGGCATAATAAAATATTTTAATTTCTGCTTAAAATCTTTGATCTGGCTTTCTCTCTGTTCAGCTTGAGCTGGATCAAACAAAAGACATACAAGGCTTTGCTTTCCTTTAGGTATCTGAGACCAGATTTGTGATCTCCACATGTCCTGAGAACAAGTAGATCAATGGTGTAGAGCAAATACCCAGCTTTAGGCACTTCTGTGTGTAAGCATAAACCACAGCACAGCAAGTAGGGAAGACTGGGAGAAACACCTCAAAAGCTCACTCCTGCGCTGAACTAACCTGCTAATGAAGAAATCCACATTGATTCCTTGATCTTAATTATTCACAAGCCCGTAAGCCATAACATACCTACCACCCATCTATCAGTATGATCAGACTGATTTAAGCTGTATAGCTAATGATTTCTTTTAAAGGAAGCAATAATCTTCCTAAAAGAGCTAAAGCATGTGTCCAAGAAGTGAAAGACCTCGGTTCAATTCTCCTGCTGAGGAGGTTCAAACCCATGCCTGCTAAACTCCTGGGGAATGCCTTAAGTACTAAGCAAGTGGCTGTTCTGGCAAAGGCTGTCTGTCTTTTCTCCTGTTGAAACATGTCACAAAACAATCGAAAGGACAGATTCACTGAGCTGAAAACTCCTGGCTTTTCATCTCCCAGAACACCTTCTCTAATGCATTCCTAATGAACACTTCAACAACAGCAACAAAGGCCCTAAAACAAGACAAGCAACCCCCCCATCCAAAGTCTTATGTAAATAAAGTAGGTTTTTTAAACTAGCTGTTCACTAACAGTGTAAGGATACTGAGCAGTTTTGGATGGTTTTCAGAGTCTGATCTACATAATGCTTTATGCTTTTTCCCCTTAAATTGTTAAAAATAATACTAAAGATAAACCCTATTGGCAAGATTACAGTGCTTTGTTTACTAGCATTATTCCAGGAGATCATATTTGATAGTATCAAAGCCAGCCAGACTGCTTAAGAACATTTTCTCTTATCAATACCACTGCTAGGATCCTAGTTCTAATTTTTGTTCAGTAGCATTTGATTTCCTAATAGATGGGAGGCACTGAGCATGGGGTGATTCACAGTAACCTTCACACCTCATAAAGAAGGCAAGGAGGGCACAAACACTCCCCCACTCAAGTCACCTTGTCATGCTAATTCAATACACCTAGGTAAATTCAATTTTCCCTTTGTGTTTCTGAAAAAACATTTATGGATAGGTTATGAAAAATGTGAACTGATATGAACATTACAGTAATTGCGTTGGTTAGGTTTATTAATTTGTCATAATTAAGTCAACAAGAGTTTTAGTAACACCATCATATTACTTGATTAGTTTTGAAAGTGATTATCCTAAGAACTCTATTTAATTGGAAGCATCTCAATTTACAGGGTACATTAAATTCTCAGTAGCATTTTAAGATTATTCAACATATGCAGGTCAATTACCAGTAATCACTGTTTCATACAACTGCTTCATAAAAAATTTCAGTACAACACTGAAAAAGAATAAAAGAGGGTTCTAAAAAATACAACTGAACTTCAGTTCACATTGTTATAGTAAAAGGCCATATCTAACATCTAAATTGTTAAAACCATTCTGAAACAGAAAAGATTATACAAATTTGAGCAAAGATTAAAGAACAGTTGACTACCTTAAAACAGATGATGATAATTTGTCAGGACTGCCAAATTACTGAATTGCACTAACTGCACTCACGCCCAGCTGCACATTAATTACCAGATTAGAAAGTTATAATTAATTTTCTTAATATCGCTACACTGCTTTTCTTCCTTGAGTTAATAAAAACAGATTGCAATCAATCTTTGTTAATTCATGCTGCAGAACAGAACTGCTGTAGCTATTTCCATATGCGAAAAGCGCTGCATGCATAGTTCTCGGTGCAATACCCTGCCTAGAAGCTGTACCTTCTGACATTTTAATGAAGTGTTGTAATAAGGCAAATAAATTATAAATTATAATTTGACTTAATATAGTTAGTAGAAAAACTACATAGGCTTAAAAATGAATTTTTAAAGAATCTTCTTAATGACAGAATTCAGAAATGGATAGTATTTCAGTATCTTTTCAACTAGAAAAGAGGTTTTACTTATAGTTGCATCGTTGAAAGACTTCACTGCTGAGACTTTTAAAATTTCTTCATCAGCTGACTTTGCCATTAGAAACTACTAAAAGTGCTCCATACCTGTCTAGCCTTCACAGAGAACAAATTGCGAGAAATTTTAAGAGCTAGTAAGGGAAAACAACTCTATAGAAATACATACTAAAGTTCATCAGAGTTCTGGTCAAGACTGTTCAGTTATAAATACTGTACAGATAACTAATGCAGCACTCAAGAAGCATATGTTTTCTCATGTCCATATCTGTATTAGTATCAAACCCCATTTTTATAAGATGGAAAGGATTTTTCAAGGCTTCTCATCTGAAGAAAGGAGAGCCAAGTAAAATCAATGCCCCTTTTTTCATTTTCCATTCATGCCTGAAAGATGTTTTATTTCTCCAGCCTCATTTCTGCTTAAAAAATACTTATTTTCTCTCTTTTCCCTTCTTCTAAAAGATAAGAACGAGTGTACAAATATGAGAATTATGACATAATGGCTTCCAAAGAGCAGCAACCTATTTTATTTTGATCTAATAGAAGTCTTCACATGGTCAGGTTTGGGTGTCAGAAAAGGAAGACTGAATATTTAATAGCAAATGAAGGCTGCAAATGTTTTGAGCTTGTGGGTTGTTTCCTTTTAAAAATGTTTCTAAAGTCTTCCAGAGGATGGTAAAAAACAAGTGATTCTGTATTTGAGAGAAACTGGAGACAAGCAGAGGAACTTAAAAACAATATACAGCCTTCAGCAGCAAAGCCTAGTACAACCTTTTCTGTATTTATCCTTTTCTCCCAAACTTCCCTAAAGAAACCCAATTTGCCTTACACTGCTAAACATTATTATGTTTTATATATATCTACATATATATAACACCTATATGTGTGTATAGATACATACACCCCGCCCCTGAATGTATACCAAAATATGCCTAAGAATAGTTTGATTATCACCTTCTAGAATACCGAAGTACTTGAACACCTTCAAGACCTTAAGGAACAGTGTATTATATGATAATATACTAGGAGAAGTAGGATTTATGGACCAACTCTTCCATAAAGCATCTTGCCTTAAGGCAGCAACTCTAGCATATATCCCATTTTGGGTGCTGCAGAGAGGCAGAGAAGCAGATCAACTAAATAACCTCAAAAATCTGAGGGAGGAGGGAAGGAGGAAAAGGAGGGGCTGAAAAACAGTCAGTCTAGAAGTCTCAGAAGACATATGTGGGACAACACCCAGTACAGTTCGCCAGCATTAATTTTTGCAAGCTATGAAACTAAAACATCTGAAAAAAAGACTCAGAGACGCATCCCATGGATCTGGGAAACATGATGCATCCAGGATTCAGATTCATTTTATACAACATGTGGGGGCAAGGGCAGAATCACAGTTCAGTAGAAAAAAGCTCCCATCAGAGCTGAAAATCATCACCAGTCTGCTTCTCCTCCAAAATAAAAATGGTTCAAAAGAGGACAGCCAGCAGGGAAGAGGAGTAGCAGGGTTAGAAAATACATAAATTAGAGCATGATCAAAGATGAATTGCAACAGTTCTTGATTTACAGAAAACATACAGCTAAAAGGCACTGGATGATCTCAGCAGCTTGTGATAAATACTTGCAACTTAGATTAAAGATTCAAATAAAGTCTGGATGCTAAAGAGACATTATGAGAAACAATGTAGCTATCTTTCAACCAAACCCACATTGACTTAACACTACGGTAATACAGTAACAATTACAGCACTACAGGTGTCTGCATTTACTGCTGATACTGCTTAAATACAAGGATGTGTTCTGTATTCAGCTGGGTGTATGAAGCTGGTCATCACAACCCTGAGAAAACGCAACCAACAATCAGCAATTATGTTCGCAAGGAAGACAAAAATCCTTCCATCATTTTAAGATTCCTTAAAAGAAAGGAAACCCTGCAAATCTCACCAAATGTTAAACATAACTGAACAATTAACAAATAATCAACAATAGTGTCTGTTAAAATCAAAATCCAAAAACCAATCTGCATAAATGTTCTTCTTATTCTGATATAATGGACTTATTTCTAAAGAAAAAGATGAAATAACAAATCAGCGCAAGATAGGTTAAGGTCATTGTAAAAGACTAAATGGAAAAGTACACTGGAACAGTATCTGATGTATCCATGAAAATGGGTATGCCATGAATTTCAGAAAAACAAAAGATGTCATAGGCAGTTATGACTAGTCAGCTGAAAATTAAACAGGCTTCTAAAGATGGCATTAAAAATGCCCATCAGGACTGGTATAATGAAACTGAAAAACACAAAATGCAAGTTTCAGAGTATTAATAGGATTATTAAGCTCTGTAACGAGAAGTTTAAGATTCAGTTAGCAACTTTTCTTCACACTCGTTATTTTAGGACAATAAGAATACAGAGTAACAAGCATTAGTCACCCATTTAATCTAGTGCTTATTTTGGAACTTTAAATGGTCCTTACTTTGGATGTTAAGGAAAAACCTCGTTCCTCCAGTCTTGTAACGCTGAACAGGTATCATACCCTTATACCAACGATTTAGTCAGACAGTCAAAGTATAGTGCTTGGTAGACCTCAATCCTTATTATCTACTACATCATAAAGATGCATAAACCAGAGTATGAAAAAAATATCCAAACAACCCACATACCTTTCCATTTTGAAATATTTTTAAGAATGACCTGCACAATGTGAGAATTTAGCCAGAGAGAAGTATTTAAGTAATTCCAGCTAATGTACACAAACAAAACACTTTGTAGATGCCTTCTCCCCTCTTCTCATGGTCACTTAAAGAGTTCCCTAATGAGAAATGAGTGATGGATTTTGCAGGCAAAAATCCCACAAATGTACATACATAGTATCAAATACACAAAGTAAGTAACTTGTGTCTTTACAATTTGTCAGTTAGAAAATTCTTAGGTGAAACAATCCTAACACAACTATAATTTTTAGATGACGTGTTTCACTGAGGTGATTTGAATTGTGGTGGAAGTGATCGAGCAGTGCTTGCACTCTATTTATTTAACAGAACCTGAAGTCTGTAAGAATTGATTCTCTTCCCTCTGAAGGAAGCCTCTTCCAACAGTCACATTTCATCTATTATAAGATTATAATTTACTGGACGCAGATTAAAATTAAGACATACATGATACAACCAATTGGAAGGGAAATGATCTCTAACCAGCGCAAAGATTAATGTGCCTACACTTAGGTGCCGGAGTTCCCAGCACAGTCAATACGGTGACGCAGGACAGCTCCATGGGGGCAGGCACCAGGCGTTTATTTCGGGGCAGGAGAACTGCTCCTTAAACTACTTTGTAGTGCCTGGCTCCCTAATGACTGTGATGGGAGCTAGCTCCTGCTGCGCTGGTAAAACATAGGAACATGTCTCATCTTGAACTGCGCCTCATCCTACACACATTTACGTGCAACTCCAGCTCTCAAATATGTTTGACAACTCAATACTAAGGGTTCCTTTGCATCTCCTAGGCAGTGGGAAAGGACATCATACAAATAACTCCTAATTATCTGCTAATACTGAGGTGGTAACAGCAGTTATCCAGCTAAAGCTAGAGCACAAGCGACACCAGCATCTATATACTACTTTATAAAATTTTATTTTCAATAAATGCACTTTCAAATTCTTGCAAGCAGATTTCTTTGGGGAGCAAGAGCATTTTGTAACTACCAGGAAGCCAACTGTGGATCTAATGCAACTTTCCCACACTCATCACTATCCACTCTATCTCCATGGTTCCTATATCCTATCACAGAGGGACATGTTAATTTACAACCAGACTAGTAGAAAATTTGAAGTATCTGGCTGGTACATGCCACCTATTGGTACAGGCCATAGGTGACCACGAGGAACTTCCTACTCCTTATTTCTTCTAGGGCAAAACACAAAAGAGCGCAACCTGCTTAACCTGATTCAAATCCCTCCCCTTTCTGGCACAGAATCTTATCTTCTTTATAAATAACACACACAAAAAAGCCTTTTTTTTTTTTTTTTTTAATTAAGCCATCAAGACAAACATTTATGATAGCTGGGGAAGGTTTGAAGGTTTTGATACCCTGGTGAAAATACCTTGCTGTGGAGGGTGGCAAAACCAATGAAGTGAAAATCAAGACCCTCCTGCAACCAGCTGGCTTCTGTGGGACGAGGTTTGTCTTGTTTTACAAAAGAACACTACCTATTGTTAGCACCACAGAAATCTAAAAGTGTTTGCAATCATACATTTTAGTGCTGAGGAATCACATTACTAATCCTTACAAAGGGTTTGACACAGATAAGTAGTATGATAATGATGAACTTGTATTTACATTCATTTTACAGTGCGCTAAACTGTGGGGAAAGAGTTAGTGTTTATACTTAGAATTCAGGACTGGGATCTCTTTTCTTTGGCTATAAAGAAAGCACTTGAACTGAGAAAGGTATTTTGCAGCAGCAGTACTAGGTCCCAAACCCTTCCTGCGTTACTGCCAGAGGGCAGTCTCCCAGACAAATTCAGTGTTACAATACTGAATTGAAGCTGCTGTTTGAATAATACAGCTTAACGTTATGGGCTATCACCAAAAGAGATGTTCTTTGAACTATCTCAGGGATTTTTTCTGATACTTTTATAATGAGATTTTTTGCATTGCTCAATGGCAAATCAGACAGCACCACAGGTCAAAAGTATGTACCCTGAAAACTGCACTGGTATGTACTGATACCTACAATCAGAAAATCTAAATTTTAATAACACTCTCAGACCAATTTTTTTACTTTTATGTGTGACCATGGAAGAATTATTTATGAAAACTCAAAGCAAAAAAGGAATTTTTTTTTCATTAAGTATAATTTTGTAATAGTTCATTTGATTCTTATTGAATATAAAGCACTAGTCATTCAATGAAGAACTGGCTACTCATTTTAGGTGAGGCAAAAAGCAAGCAATTTGCTTGCTGTGGTGTTCTAACATGTTCTAAACCAATGGAATTGCTAATCAGACAACATACAACATGGTGATATCAAAATGCCCCAAACAAAATTATTTTTCAAGTTTATTTTGCATTCAGTACTGACTCAAGAAATGTAAACTTGTTTATGAATCATGCAATGAACCAGGGGGTTAACCAGCACCTGAAATGTCAGTGCTGAAAAAATGTACCCTTTGCTGAAATCATCCTTGTCACTAGTTACTTATAAATTAGGATGGAATTCAGTTCCTCAACTCAAAAAGTTAGTTCTTTGAATTATTTGCCTAAGGTCTTCTTTAATCAATGGGAAGAGATCAGTATCTCTAGAAGGTAAATCATTCTATGCTTTATGTTTGCAATCTAAAACATATGTTTAACACCAGACAAATATTTTCAGATAGGTAAAGTTCAGCTAGGATTTATCTCTTTGCATCCAGTGCTAATACAAGTCCACACTGTGATCTAAACACCTGAAGCAAAAAGTTTAGTTTCAGTAGGTCTATTTTGCTACAGGGGAAATAGTGTTTAACCAAATAACCAAATCCTTTTTGTTACCATTACCACTTTATTACATCAGGGGAGTATTTGCCAAAACCACACACACAAAGCCTTTATTAAGTGTGCAAAATTGAATACTTCTGGCTTTTTTTTCTCAGTTAGTTTTGATTTTGACCTCTAAAATTATGCCCAGGTTATACAGAAGGAATAAAGTTAAAGATTCCATCTAAACACAACTTCTGCATGGTCCTGCAATGATAAACCATGCAGAGAATGTAAGTTTTTCCTCTTTAAAACCCCTTTAAAAAACAGGTTTATTTTTGCCAGTCAAATTTGGAAAGTAAGCTATATTAAACTCTGTAGTCTTTAAAAAAACTTCATTTAGACATGAGAGTTAATAGCACAAATTAGAAAATTTAAATTAGCTGCCCTGCTTGAATCTCTGCAAGAATGTGCTTGTTGAGTCACTAGGACAAGTAAAAGCATGACCACTAATTCTGTTAAAGAATAATATACAAACAAGTCAATACTTAGGAAGATTTTGTGAAATAATGCAACAATCACATTTCAGGCATTTCTGATAGTGTAAATGGAGGAATTAAGCTGACCAAAAGGTTTATTGAATTTACATGTTTGGATCCTTTCTTCTTTATATTTTCAAACTTTTTCAATGCATTAAGATTCATTTACAAACTATAAAGGAATATACTCTGAAGTGCACTGATTATGTTTTGGAAGAAGTCCCAGAGCTCAAAGAGAAACATTCTGTTATACACTATAATCATTTCTTAGGAATGCCGGAGTTTTTCTAATGAGGTAGCACACTAAAGACATTTTAAAGGCCATCTATTCCTCAAGTGATTTAGGCACATGAGACCTTTCACATGTTTCCAAAGTAATTTCGGAATTACTTTGAAACTTCAAAGTATTTTAAAGCAAGTTGTGCTGTCCAAGGACCCTGGTTGCTGCTTTATCCAGCCACATTTCCTCCTAGGTAGAAGGTGCCGAGAGATAAGCTCCTTTAAATGTCCACAACCTCAAACACTGCCAGCACTCTGAAATACCAGACTGTATGCCCCAGAAGAAAACACCACCTGTGCATCTGTCACCCTGGCAGACACTGTAGCATTTTAGTGTAAAATCCCTCTCCAAAGCTGCCAGGCTGGTGGGGGAGAGCCATCCCGCTTGGTACTGCTGTCACGGAACAGGAACTTTAGTTGGTGGTAAAACTTAAAGCATTCAAAATAAATAATAATAATAACAATAATAACAATAATAACAATAACAATAATAACAATAATAATAAAGACAGGTATATTTTTCCTGGTTACTTTCTTTTTTTCAAGTAATGTGAAGGAAAAAAAGATTGGTTTTGAAGCTGTGCTGTGGGTGTACCTTCTTGTTCTGAATCCATTCAGTGGCTCTGTGGGCTCAGTAGATCCAAGAAACTTTTGTTCAAACACTGAGGCCTGGAAAGGCCTGTGGCATAACTTAAATATTCTGTACAAAATGTAGCAATTTAAAAAAGAGTAATAATTCTTAAAAGAACTCAGAAGAGGACCTTGCTTTAAAATCATTCTGACAACATCCCAATAGAATAAATACTCCAGCTTTGTCACTTCCATCCTCAGCTACCTACAAATGAGTAACTGCTTTGTGGAAACAATTTAGCAAGGCTTCTGCTATCTCACTTCATAAAATATGCAATATAGAATTCAACTAAGGTCCATTGTTAATGTACAACCAATGTTAAAGTGTAAAAGGCAAAGAATCCTGAGCTGACATCAGGCACAGCAAACGTTTTACATTTATGTTGAGTAAAACTTACTACCCCCTGTGGTTTGCTTTTAATACAAATTAAACAAACTGATTTCAAACTCATCCTTCTTGACTTCTCTTCAGCTTTCCTGCCCTGACCCACTCCACCCATACCTCACAGCTTTTCCTGCTATACAGAACTTTCCATGATCCCTATATCCACAAATGCTTACACTATTTACTATTTTGTCACTAAGCCAGTAGAACAGGCACAGTTCCCCCTTAGCCACAACACTTGCAAACAGGCTGGACGTCCAAAAAACCCATTTCCAGTTTCTCCTGCTTCCAGAAATAAAAATATTATTTACTCCAGTTGAAAACTTGTTCATTAAGGTAAGGCCTAACTGTTTTTCAAAGTTTCAGGTGTACTTAAAGGTTATATGATACATTGATTCTTCATAAAAAGCCAGGCACCTTACTACCTAGCAATATTTTTACACCGTAGCACACACGGGATAATAAATAACCTTAAAACAACTTATTCAACTGGTCAATGCATAGACAGCAAACATTTTATAGGAAAAATATTCTTTCATATAAGAACGCTTCTGGGTTGCTTACTAGAAAGCAGTAATGTGGTCTTACTGGAACTAATAGTGACTAAAAAAACCATACAGGTCTGCTTTCAGGAGGGGAAAAATTGACCTAAAGAGGCAATTTCCATCCAAAAGAGAAAAAATACTGTACAGGATCTTAGACCCAGAAATTTATTCCTGACTTACCCAACAGCCTAACAATAATCTGGGTTCTTCTGTGAATTTCACAGCTGAGCATCATTGCATACATAGAAGCCCCATACAGCTTCATTTTAATAGTTACAGAGGTAAAAATAGGTACATTAAAAGGACTACTTGATCATGTGAACATGATGCAAGCCGGATATTTGTTAAGCTTACTTAACTCGCTACGAGAGTTATAATTTCAGGGGGGTTTTTTATTTCTATAAAACTGAGAGGCACATTACAGAAATGCACAAGAAATCCAATTGCTCAGTGATAAATTACTTGAAGTTTTTAGAAAGGGAAATAAAATTTTAGCATGAAGAAGCCAGATTGTCATGGCTCACTGAGAAGAAAAGGATCATGAACTAGCAGTATTTTAAGAAGCTGTTATAGTTGGTGTTTTAGAAGTACTGAAGACAAAATAGCTTAACAAAGGATTTGAGTGATGGAGGAAAATAATTAAAAAAATAAAAGCAGCTTTGCCAGCTTGGGCTCCTTAACCCCAAAAGACAACTCAAACCTATTTGTCAAGCCACCACCACTTTATACACATTCTCCCCCTGCAGCCTCTCTTTGTACCAGTGTTTTCAGCCAGAATAGTCAACAAGTGATACACAACACTGGTTACTCAAATAAGCGAGTGAGCCATAAAAGGCACTTCAGCTTTGGCAGTATAAGAAGAATGAAAAACAGATGCTGAAGATGAACTGAAGATACAGAACAGTATCAAGAACATCAAAATATGGAAATGCAACTGAAACATTTAGAAACAAAGAAAAGGAAATCCCAGCACAAACTACCAATCTAACTACTTAAAATGTACTTCAGAGACAAAAGGAAATTTTATAAACAATCACACTTAAGAATTGGCTAATAATTTTAGCTGAAGAATAGTACAGTGAACTTCTTAACATATTTGATTATTAGGGCTCCACAGTGTTCCATGGTCATTAAGCTGTGAGGAAAGAATCAGCATGAAGAAAAACAGTGGAAAAGAGAAAGAGTACAAGAGTTCAGGAGTATGCCTTCAGTGTATCTAAGGACACACTCAGACAAAAGCACATATATACGTTTACACACAGACACACAAGGAGAGAGCAAGTCTGGCTATGACGATACAGGGTGCGCAGAGAAAAACTATTTTGTGAAGAACATTTGCATAGTGAAACAAATATCCAGGTCATCTGTTAATCCAAAAATAGTATTGAAAAATAACCAATGACACCCACAATCTATTGTGAGTGTTCTCCAATTTAAAGCATAAATCAAAACAAAATCAAATAAGTACTAATCAGAAATGAGGCATATTATATCTGTAATATATGCAGGCTTCAGTGGCTTAGCATTTCCTAAGCCTGGATGACAGCGTATTTGTTTACACACAGTATTATGAAAGTCATATATTGAAGGTCAAATCTAGACAGATGTGCAAGGATTCAGAATGAATAACCAAGAATCCAGCATTTAATGTAACTTTTTCTGCCATAGCAAAGGAACTTATCTTGGCAGACATTCTTTTCTACTTTCATGCCAGATAGGAAATGAATCCCTTTTGCATTACCACCTTGCAGTGCTTGTGGCTGACACATGTAGTGCACCACAGCAGTGTGAGCAGCTAGGAACAAAACCATAAAGACCTACCACAGAATTTGACCTATCTGCAAACACCATTGATATATTTAGTAGATAAGCAGGGATTTAGATAAGGGCTACATATAAGACAATTTTTTAGACTAAACACCTTAAACATGTTTACATATACTCTGTAGAAAAAGGTACTGACTTTTGTGTTGCAATTACAAACCTATGCCAACATTTAGCTGTTATGCTATTGAACTCGTGCAGAACTCATTAAAGTCTGTTGAGAAGAAATCATTAGCACGCATGTAAGTCAAAGTCCAAGGATCATCACCAGGCAGCAGTTAATCAGCCCCTTCAAAGATGAGAAAGTTCAGGAGCCACTCCCTCCCTCCTGCTCCTGCACACAGACCTGCTCTTTGCCTCCCACCTTGCTTCTGTTTGAAAGGAAGGCAGAAGATAAGCCTGTCTGAACTGACATACCAGGGGTTTCTGTAGGACTGGCTCTGAGAAGTTTACTGAGAACCCTGAAGCAAACACAGCAAACCAAGCAAACATGCCAGCGTACATCCCACTACGGGGAAAAAGCATACCCATAAATACAGATCAGGCAGAGAACAGTGGAAGATGCTGACTGTCAAAGAGGGAATCGTGAAAAAAACCACAAGACAACACCACCACATGCACATGTGAAATTCTTCTTGATTTGCTTTCTTGTGACAGATGGTGCTGGGGTTTATTCACAGTACGAAGAAAGCTGATGTGTCCTTATGAATACACAAACATACCCCACAGATGTAACTTTCAATATTCTTCCCCAGGCTGTGCAAGGAAAACGTTTTCTTTACCAGCACAGTGTCACTGCTAGCAGTCCTGAGATGGACCAGGAGCGGCTGACATCTGTCTGGAGTCAGACACTGGAGGCCAGAGGAACTGCAGAAGAGCGTGCACCTCCTACAGCAAACATATACCTTCAAACCACAACTGGCCAAGGCAGAGTTACTCCCTGGGAGATAAGTCACTTGTAGCAGGTATTACTCTTGCTTCTCAATACGAAGGACATGCTGATACTACATTTGAGATCAGGGAAAAAACGGAGTACAAAGTGGCTGGAAACCTTATCTTTTCAGAGTAGCACATGACCCTTTGCTTTTACCCTACCTGTAACAACACTAAAAGCAATGAAGGACTTCAGGAAAAGTGATGAGCAACATACTAACTGATAAAAAAGCAGTCAGTTCTGAGAGGAATAAATGTCTTTCTATACGCATTCCTGTGCATGTAACATATAGCTACTTAAATTTCCCAATTTAAACTGTAGAACCAAGGATGTTGTGTCAATTTTTACCTAGCTGGAATGGCATAAACTCTGCAGCAATTGTAACGGTTCTGTGGTGAAGATGGTTTCAGCAGAACTTTTTAATATGCTTTAGTTACCAAAAAGCAGTTGTTTTACCTTTTGATATTAAGCAGTGCCCAAGGTATGCCAGTGGGAGTATTGAAAGCAGGCAGCAATTTCTCTCCAAGCTCCACTGCCTTTTTTCGGAAAACCTGGAAGTAAAGAAGAAACAAAGGGTTGGAAAATGGATTGTTGCTCCCACTGAATTAATTTAGATAATACTATTACTAAGCGTACAGTACCAGTCATCTCAGCACGATGAGGCATCCCTGCTTTTTTACAGTCAAAAGAATGAGAGCAGCACAACCTGCTTTCCATTGCACACAGCAACAGCAGAACTCACACAGAAGGATCACACAGCAATGTTGCCAGACAACCTGCATCTGGCATCCCCAGAATCAAACCGAGGCCATCAGTGCGACACCTCCTCCCAGAGTGGCAGGCACACAGCCACAGAAATGTTGCCTTTGCTCTGCATGGGGTTTATTTGCAGTGGCTCAGCACGCTGCAGGAACTAGGGCTGGATCACCAGGTACCTGCCGTACTATGAACGTGCTGCACGGGCAATCTGCGGCAAAACCACCTCCCCTTACCTCCACTCCCCTCCTCAAAAAAAAAAAATAAATCTGCAGTACAGTCTTTATGGACTCAGCTGGCTTATGCCCAGGTGGTACCAATGCCATGATTGATTAAAAAAATGGAATATATCTGTGTAGGTAACTGAAGACTTAACTGATCTTTAGTATCTGAAGAGTTTCAGGTTTCATGTTAAAAACAAGAAGTGGAAAGACCCCAAATGTTTAACATATGCCCACAGGAGTGACAAGCAATTTAACACCAGGAACTTTTAACGTCCAAAGTAATAGTTACAAAGCTAGAACAAAGAGGAATTTGCTGTCCTTCAACTGCAAGCTAAGCTCAGGTTACATTAACCTGACTTTTTGAGCACCAAGTGCTCTAGTAAGACAGTTTTTAATTAGAAGCAATATTGTTCCAACTTAAATATAGAAACCTATTTAGTGATTTCAATATGTGGATGTTCAAGGCCTATTTGCTTGGAATTACACTGGGATCCTGCGCAACAATGAAAGGGATTATCCCAGGTGTAGAGGCCAAAATAGCAAAGTCACCTTCATTGTTCTCTTTCTAATAATGCCTCCCTTCAATTCATTTTTCTCCCTCAGACATATTTATGATGAATTTTTATTTATTGAAGTATTAGAAATCAATGTACACCTAATGCACCTTATCATGTAGTACAGTACAGCAAATTTTCAGAGAAGGAAAAACAATGCATATACACTCACGTGAAAACATAAAGACATTTGCTGGTCAAAAGAAAGTAATGAAGAAATTTATTTTGACACCAATAAAATACAGTTTATAAAATCCCACTTTCTACAAGCCACTTTGAGAAAAGTTTTTTATTATTGAAAAATATATGATCAGGAGAGAATATAGAACTCCAGGATAATCATGTCACCATAAAGAGGCTCCAGGCTACCCCACAGTGTCTTCATATGACACGGATCTCAAGATTTCTGTGACAAGACTCAAAGATTTAGAATTACAGTACAAGACATTTTGAGTGAGGTTAAGTAATTTGAAGCCAAATTATGGCTGGAGTCAGAAAACTTTTTCAAGTGGATGGCATGTGAGTGCTGGGAGAAACTTGAAGCAAGGCAGCACAGAAAACAATTTGCTTGGAAATCCCTTCATAATCCATGTTATTTCTGACTCCTTGGTTTACCAGGTGTGTGGGATTCTGCTGAGAATTAAGTTATGGATTTGTGATCTTCATCCAGCACATAATTCAGTCTCCCCAAGGGTTAAAACCTTGAGGGACACTCAGAAACAGTTGACGCTAAATGTAATTATCTATAGGCAGATTTCCTTGAGAGGAGCAAGCGACAGTAACCCACCAGGAGCACACAAGCTTTCCCCTTGTTACACTACGCAGCCACATTTTTTTACCTTCGGTCTGTTGAACCCAAACCTATGCTTTGCTCTTCCAGCACAAGAGAAGCCCCCTCAGCCTTTCACAACATATGCTGCAATCAACTCATCAGCTTACCTTAGCACCTCTGTCCTGAAACACTGGAAGTATTAACAGGAGAGTGGTTACAATGACCCTCCCAAGCAACGGGCACATAAGGACCCTGAATTTCTGTAGAAGCATCTGCTATGCAGTGTAAAACCCTATTTTTTGCCATATGTAAAGCTGGTAGATATTTTATTTTTTGGAATGTGGTTAAAGGTGCCATCTGTACTCTTTCTAGATGTGTTTTTAAGGGCAAGAGGAAATCTCCCTTTGAAAAGGCACATACTTATTTAACCACAGCAGTGGCAGCAAGGCTCAGTAACTGCTGTACTTTACAGGCTATATTAATCCTTCATCATTAAAAAGATTACATGCAAGCTCAGAAAGAGGTCTGTTACAATAATTGCTTCTGGACAAAAATATAACATTTTAGTATCTTAATTAAAGATTTGATGTACAGCAATAACGCTTTACTTTCAAATATTTCTACCAAGTCTCACATTTTTTCAATTCTATTGCATTTCTTTTATAAATTAACAACCCAATTTCTTTCAAAATAAAATTGCCTACCTCATAGAAATGTCAAAAATAATAGTTATCAAAAAATAAACACATCTGACATGAAGCAGTAAGGAAATACTGTTCCACATACGGATATGCAAGGAAATTGTAATTCACTCCTGATAAGCACAGCGCTCTGAACACCGACATTAAAACATACAGTGAAGCCAGGCATTCTAACTTCTTTCTTGTCCAAAATGCACTCTTCCAATGTGGTAAACAATTTTCCTAGTAGGCAACTAGGAAAAGAGAACTACAAAATTATTTTTAAACCATCTTACAATTTTGGAACAAGTCTTGAGGTGAAGATGCACTTCTTGTTTACATGAAAATTTCAACAGGTTATTACTAATGCATGTTAGTGATTTTCTTTCCTCTTCCAAAGTTTAAAAAAAAAAAAAAAAAGTAATCTATGGACATTACCCAGTTTTCTCTAGGGCTAATTTAATGTGGCTGAACAGCTGGCTGCTAAATCACTATTAGGTAGAACAGTATAAACAAGAATGACAAGAATACTACAATACAGTGAATGAACGCAATAAATAGCAACTTCATGCAGCAAAATTATGCTCTTTCAGCAAGGGTAAAGGGGTGAAGATTACTAAAGGAACCACTTCGTTTTTCAATTTGCAGCTTTAACAGTTAAAAATAATAATAGGAAAAGCGAGTGTTATAATTATGGCACACTGTCCACAATGCTCACTGCATTTTTCTTTTGCAGAAACTTCTAATACTGGACAAGAAATAATTGCACAAGGTAAGATTTTTTTTTTTCCCCCAGATAATGTAAGTAAATGAACAACAGAAATCTGTACTTAATGTCTCTACCGTTTACATGAAATTCAACTTTTTGCCAAGTCCTAATCTCTCCCCACTATCACCCAGTACAGCCATTTTTTGATAAGCAAAAAGTATGACAGCCATTATGGAGATGCACAGAGTAAAGGCAGAAGTGAGAGAGCACAGAAATGAGAGACATTATATACAATAAAGGAAAAGACCTGTAGCAAAACTTCCCATCCCGGTGGTCACCTTGAGAGGCTTGAGGACTTTTCTTGGCCTCTCCTGATGGATGCTCAGCCAGCAGTAATGCAGGCTTACTTACCTGAACTACTGCAGCTGGATCAGACCTGGCAGAAGCTGTCACAGCCCCACACCTGCACCCACCCTTCACCCCACACTTAGTGCTCTTACCTACAAGTCTAAAAAACACTCCCAAGACATCCATGACTTGTTCCAGTGCTCTATCCTATCTAGACTGCAAGCTTTTTTAAGGAAGAGGGACTGCAGAGTTATTTACATGACGTACCAGCTGTCCTTTCATCAGGTGGTGTGATAAGTCACACTGTTATCAATCCCTTCTTTTAAATTGAAGATTCAGAGGAAAGTACTATTGATGCCTTTAAAAAACAACCAAACCACTAGAAACTGCACTGACATTTAACTCGGCTAGATACTACACTACAACAAAGAAAATCATTCCAAGTGAAGCACTGTGATTTAGGAAGAAAATGATAATTGAAACCAATCAGAAATGATCTGTGATGTAACTCCGTGGAGTTAGGTGGGATATTAAACGCTTTCTCAAGCATTTCTCTCTAACCTACTTTTTGCCAGAAGATAGATTTTGGATGTGAGATAATCCTTTTGAAACTCAAAAGTATTATTAACCTTTTTTAAATTTTTATGTAAGGTCTCTTAACAAACTTGTGTGATCTTGATTCTCACCATGTGAAGGTCCTGTGTAAGGAGGACTCCCCTATGGAATAAGTACGCAGACTCCTTCACACTCTGCAGTTCTACTCAAAATTAGCACTAAAGAAAATTAAATACTTACTATAGTCATATAATAATTATATAGAAGGTAGAATTACTAGTTTCTATTGAGATCTCGGTTTATATTAGTAGGCTGTAAATTGTTAATTACAATAAACTCAATGCTCAGTAAAGCAGCACCTTTGTCATCCTTCAAGTTACCAATCTCAAGTGCCTTACAAAGTCAGCCCAAACCATCACTATTATTCCAGCAAGTCTTTGAACAACATTTGAGTAAGCAGTAATACATAAACAAGAAATCTACCTCGCTGCTGCGTATACTTGGCTTTCCTGTTACTGTCTGTTCATTCCACAGTTAACACACATGCACCAAGCCAGAGAGCAAAATGTTACTTTCTTACTCCATTAGATGCTCTCAATTATTTTTTAAGTACATATAAATACTTCTGGTCTTCATAGGAGAGAACAAACTAACCCAGGAACTCCCCTGCCACACCACCTCTGCACAAGCTGCTAGGAGGTATGCTTTTGCACAACACTGTACCTGTGCACATCGTGATCCCCATGCCAAAAGTTATCCATTCCCTCAGGAACTATAATCTGCATGTTTCATTCTAGTAGGACTGCCAGCATTATTACCGAAAAAGGGAAGGAAAGTAACCACATTTACATATACAGAACTTCCATCAGCAGCTTTCCTAATAAAAGTTTCCTTATTTGTCTCAAATGTGACCTTAATTCAGTGAGGCATTCTGCTTAGAAAAGCAGTTTGGGTATGGGTTTTTTTTTTCGGTTCTGCTTACTTTGTGCCACTGATGCAAATGCAGAGGTTTTGAACAGAGAAAAAAAAATGGATGAAAAAGAATTTGTGAATTTAATGAACCAAGTTTTCCAAATACCCACTTAATTTAAAGCAGTTACTTTTGTTCTCTACACAACCTTGTGGCATCCAGGTACCAACTGTGGCTTCTGATTTTATTTTCTTTTTAAATGGCTTTAAAGAACAAGTCTTTTTCTTTTAAAAGAGATTGTTAAAAGAGGTGATACATCCAGAACTCTGTTTTACAAGACCAAATCCCACAATCAATCAGATTTTGCAGACTCTTGTGCCCATTATCAAATCTTATTAGGAAGAACAGCGTTCCCACAGGGAAATGAGGATCTGCCTGCAAAGATGCAACGACAGGGGTAAGACCAGAGCTGTCATCTGGTGAGCAGTGGCTTTCATTATAGTGCAAGAATGTTATCTCCTCTGGATAAACAAAAATGTTTCCTCTGGCTGGAATGACAAACCCCTTTGAAAATGTTAGATTATCCCATCATACATTTAATTGCTGTTCCTAACCAGGAAAAAAAATACAGGAAACAAAGAAATATATTAGAATTCTGTATGAGGCATATCTAATTTAAAAAGAGCATAACATGGTACAATATCATAAATTAAAGAACGGTCAGAACTCTGCCTGAAAAGGTCCTCCATACAAGGGAAACCAGAAGTTAGATTTTAATACCAAAGGAAACAATCCTATTTTTTTTTTTTTCAATTGACAAAGACATTTTCTCCACATTTCTAATTCTGTCAAATTAAGCATTTTTCATCTTTGTATTATGTTTACAAATAGAAACTGACAAACCACTAAGTAAGATTTATTGCTTTCTTTTCTGTACCTGACTGCCTTTCCCAGTAGGGTAAGGAACGGGTATTTCAGTGCAAAAGCAGGAAACCAGAGCAGAAAAATTAACAGGGACAGGCCACTTTGCTGCTCTTCAGAACACTGAATAGAAATCCTTTCAGTGTAACAAATGCTGATAGGTTTAAAGTGATCTGCTAACAGAAGAGAACTCTCTTAGAAGAATGTGTTCCAATACCTTCTTTCTTGAAAGACAATCCAGAATTTTTGCTACATTTGCATTTGGTTTATTTTTAAATGAAAGATTAGAAATGCTACAAAAAATTGTGGCGCTCCATGAGACATACCAGAATACTCAAAATAGCTTAAGCTGAATTCTTCCACTATCTTCAATACCAAGTGCTGCCACACTTAAGTGGCCTATTATTTGAAACCATTTCTTATAATATATTTCCAGTGTTTATGACACCTGGATAAGTTACCCAGCTGCTGGCATTAATTCAGAAGCAATTACTGCTTTTACAATTACTGTCACCTTGACACTAGCAGGTGGTTTTGAGTTTAATTTCATTCAGTCCTCAATTACTCCTGGCTGAGCCCAGTCAGTTATGAATTATCTGCGCTACAAGGTGAGGAGACAGTTGACATTTCTAGAAACAAGCACTGTAATGAGTCATATCAGTGTGGTAACTAGTACCAATGGAAGGCACCCAATGGACTTCATCTAGGATCTTCGCAGCTGTAGTAGTGTTTATTGTACACCCAGAGCCTGAAGTGCCGAGAACTTGTTTTGAGCATTTTTCCCCAGGAAACAGACTGGGTCCAAGACCAACTTGCCAGCTCTGGGCCAGCCCTGGTCCTGCCAGACCTGAGCAGAGCACACGTGAAATGCCACGTCAGTGCATGAGCCTACCTCCAGCCCAGGGCTGCACGCAGCCTCATGTCATCCTACCAGGATACAGAACAGGACAGTGCCTTAAAAACAAGCAGCTCAGCTTGAGGCTACGCCTACAGTGGTCAAAGACAAGCCAGAGCCAATCAGCATGACTGCATACACCGACACCAGAGCCAGCATCATGCTCTTCAGCACTGAGTTTTGGGAAGGCTTTCTGGTTTACAAGTGTAGCATCAGACCCAAAGCACCTTTGCCCATCTGTACTACTTTGCTCAGAGCTAATAAGCTCCTCTCAGTCCCCACGACTGGAGGGTCACTGATGGCTGAGTGGAGCAGGCCTGGTTCACCTGGGGTTGTACCAACCTGGAGCTCTGAAGCTTGGCTGGATGTGGCAAGTTTCCCTCCAGAGGCAAAGGGGCACCTCTGCACTGAACACCCTACAGCATCCCACACCGCCTGTGCTGCCCGAGCCAAACCCACCAACACTGTCCAGTCAGCCTGGACAGTGAAAACCTGACCATGAGCTGGAAATTTCAAGTGGCACCAATTCTGTAAAAGCACCATGAAGGAAACAAAGCATGTTTTAGCTCCTTTACAAAGCATGGTTTGTCACACTTTCACATGAGGATATTCACCAGACAGAGCAGAATTTTATTGAGAATTTAAACAAGTCCCTCCCTCCCTGGAGATTAGCAAAATGCAACTGGTTGGGTTTCTAATCCCATCGGGATGCCGGCAGAGGCAGCACAAGTTAAACTGTTACACAGAACAGTGCAGGGGTATCTTGGGGTTAGATGTCAGAATCCCAGGATAAGGACTAAACCGGAAAAAAACTTAGTTTGGGAAATAATCTCAGACGCTCCCCTCTCATAAAAGTTCTCAAAGAAGCACTGGTTTTCATGTAAATCTCTCCCTCACACATATAAACAACATCGCAGCTGTATGAAGCAGGAGGAATGTCTCATTTTAAAATAATGACAGTCTGCAGCCGTTCCCACAATCTTGCTCAGCGTCTACTGTCATACAGTGCTGGGCTGGAACATGTTAAAATACAAATGGTTTTCAGTGGAGAGAGCCTGGAAAATATAGATCCTGTAGCAAAAGGGGACTTTCCATCCCCATCTAAGGCTGAAACCACCACAGGGTTGTATTTATACTGAGATCTTCAGCACAGCAATCCAAAGCTTTGACACATCTGTGAGAGCAGCAGGCATCAGAGCGCTCAAACCTTGCAAAAGCTTTTGGCACCCAAGATGACACGGCAATTCAGGGAGGTGCTTTTGACAACTGTGATTGTAGAAGTATGCAAATAACTTTACTGGAGAGATTCAGGCAACTTGTGGTATCTAAGAGCAACAACTCACTCTCACCTGCAGACTGCTAAAGCAGTATTTGTCTTTTTCACAACCTGAGGAAATAACAAACATGGGTAAGCTTTTAGATTTCTACTGGTCTTTCCAGAATACTCCAGTATGCTGGTCACCAGCTCATAGAAGCAAATCCACTTTAAAAGAAAAATAAAAATTAAAACCGTCTTCTTGTATTCCATCAGCCTTTTTTGTTATGGCTTCACTGACAGCAAGAAAATTAATTTTCTTTTCTAGCTGATTATTGTACCAGAGAAGTCACATAGTACCATGAAGAGTCACCCTCTGTAGAAAAGACTGTAGAGAACTTAATCAAATGGAAGTAACTGGATTAGTGAGAGATTTCCAGATTTAATCCAAATGTATGTAGCAACAAGCAATCCCACCCCCCCACCCCCAGTTAGTGGCTAACACATGTAATTACTTCAGTTGTTTTTTAACTGAAGAATTTCTAAGTAGATATATTGTGTTTGAAATTCTTATTTCAGGAAGGCCAGTAATAAATGGTACAAACCAGCAGAAAGAAGGCAATGCATAAAACAAAGAAATATTAATATACAGTAACATACACAACTGACTTGCACTTTAAAATTGGAATGAAGGAAGGAATTGCTAAACAACTGCAGAATTAAAACTCATGAAGGAAGAGTTTGTTCCAGTTATATTTAGTTATTTCCTTTTGTGCTACTCATGTGTGTTTAAGATTGCTTACACAGACATAAACTCCAGGAACTATTTAACAGGAAGAAAACTTTCAGACCACAAGAGAAAAAGTAACTGCTAATTTATCTACTAATGTCAAGAAAGCATTAATTTTTTTTAAAGCTTATGTATACTTGCACAATTAAAAGCTTAGCTACAACCCATTAGTACTTGGAAAGCTCATGAACTGACTGTTTAATAATATCTCTGTTGTGATAATTCAAGAAAAGGTGGTGATGAATGTAGTAAACAAACTTTAATGATTGCCTGTAATAAAAGGAATTTGTTAGGTATAAACGCCTTTGAGAATTCCTTACCCCAAGCTCAGGGCAGCCTTAATTTTTCAAGAGGTGCGATACACAGCATGCACAATGAGGAATGCGTTGGATTTGCTGCATATGTGCAGATCAACTGCACACTGGCAGCTGGCTCCTGAGGCCCAAACCACAGGTAACAAGACTCCGCCTACAAAAGATGCGCTTAAATCTTAAGATTCTGAAATCCCACAACTCCCAAATAAATAAATTATGAAACAGCTCAGTGTCAGTAAATCAGTGTCAAAGATTTGGGATGCTACTCTTATATCCTGTCAGCAACAGAAAGCCTGGAATCCCAGGTCTCCAGTCAAATAAAGCATGTGTTTCTAGCAAGGGCAGATGGTAAGCTAGCAGGCATTAAAACTGTCAGCAGCGCATGACAGAGGACTGAGCCCACACCTAAGCACTGGTGGAAGTTCTAAATCTGTTTTTACCAAATACCCACATAACTGTAACAGGATATTAACCCACTATATACATATTAACATTATAGTCTGTCCTGCTTTGAACAGGCAGCACTGTAAGGGGCACTATACAACTGCACAACTGAAGAATGAACAGACACTACCACTAAAAAACTCCTTACTGAGACTCTTCCATCCCCAACAAAACAAACCCTCCTCAAACCTGCAGAAGTCCGATATTCAAATGCTTGGATGCTGGTGACAGACACTGTCAGCCCTAGAAGCAGCTTGCAGACTAACACCCGGCAAGGATGTCAAGAGCACAAAATATGTCATGTATTTAGCACTCAGGTCTTCTACAGTTATGGAAGATAATAACTGTATTTGAAAATATATTGGATGTAAGTAAAGACGAAAGGAATTAAAAATGTGGCGTATACAACGAAAACTCATTATATTGTGAAGCGATACAGAAAACATCTGGATGTCATCTTAGAGGTTTTGTGTTTTTCCTGATTAAGGAAACAGCTGCCTTAGTAAAATTACTCATATCCACCAGTAATGAAGAGTATCTTTTAGCACAATTCCTCTGTTAAGCCACAAGCATCTGCTTCCTAATTTTCTTTTTATTTAATCTTGTGTACCCAGCCCAACTGCTGTAACAACAAATTTAAATAGCTGCCTCATTTATGTCTTGCAAGCTATCATATCTAAACAAAGAACAGCACTTTGCATATGAAACTCTCCTTTCAAGCAGGTGACCGTTGAGAGGTGATTTGCAACACCATCTGTGTGAAAGCAGGGGGTGGGGTGGAGGAGCCTAATAAACTTCGCATGGTGAATCAATAATTACATCCTTAATGTAGCATAAAGTGCTAAGAGAAGATTAATTCCTGGCCTTGTAAATTCAACTCTATCTTTTAATTCTAATACCATTAAGCGACTCAGAGTGAAGCCTTCACTCTAAAGCATGCTCCTAGACCATGGTGGCAAGCACAGAAAAGGCTAAAATCACTCTGCATATGTAAAGGATATTCTATTTATATTTATATATATTTAATATATGTAATTTCTGACATTAATAGCAATGGAGAGCTGTTTGTTTCATCCAGTGTTACATGATACTTGTAAATTTTCTCCTGGTCTTAATGGAAATAATTTTAAATGATACTTAACAAATATATAATAATGTGAACAGGATACCAAGTATGCCTACATTCATTATTATTCTTCTCCATTTTTTCCTAACTTCATTTATTCACTTTAATATCTTACTCCAACATTATCCAACAGAATAATAGCTTAATGAAATGACTCTCAACAGTTAGAATCAAAAGGATCCTTGGACAAAAGGGCCCAAGGCCTAGGATCTCCCGTATTCTGCCATCTTCCTTGAACCGCCCACTAGCAAATGGGTACCTGGTCAGCTTGCCAAGCCAACGGAAAAAAAACACCTACTCTGTCTTTTTGCCCAGGTCCCACTCAAAAGGGTCATCTTCCTGAATCATCACAGTCTCCATCTGACACTATCACAAGTATCTTAAGTCAGGTATTTATATCACTCAGACGCTAGTCCTCAAATGGTTAAAATTTATACTGACAATATCCTCAAACCAAGTAGCACAGAACAGCTCTTCTTCAGCCAGCCTGGGGTTTGTTCCTTCTGGAGAGAGTTACTCCTACTGCTGCTGAGCAATTGTCACGGGTCTGCAGTGGTAGTGCCGTGGCCCTAAGAAAGGAACGTTTTCCTTTTCACTGCTGTTTCCATGCAAAGTGCTCCAGATAGCCAAGGGGCTGTGTTTTCATGAAACTGTGAGTGAAAGTTCACAGTATTACAGAATGGTTTAGGTTGGAAGGGACCTGTGGAGACGCCTCTGAAGGTCTAACCCCCTGCTCAACAGGACCACCTAGAGCCAACTGCCCAAGACCATGTCCAGACAGCTTTTGAATATCTCCAAGGATGAAGACTCAACAATCTTTCTGGGCAACCTGTGCAGTGCTTGGTCACCTTCATAATAAAAACGTGTTTCCTGATGTTCAGAGGGAATCTCTGCTGAAAGGTATATATAATTGTTATACACATATTATGACACAGTATTAGGGCATGTACAGGGCAGTGTCACAGTATATTTCTAAGTGACTTCTGTCCAAGGTATAGCTTCAGTAGACACTGAACAAACTATTTATCAACGAGAATCTCCTCTTGAAAGGTTTGCTTTGGAAAGAAGGAAACAGTAAACTAATAATAGTAACAGCCAATAACTAATGAACCACATGCAACACAGGTGACAAAAGGACTAGGACAAGGAACAAAGCAGGATGAGAATCCAAACTGACAAGTTTGAAAGCCGAAGTTTTAAGAACAAGTCATGAGGTTGGGCTTTACACAGTCTTCATTAAACACAAAAAGCTTAAGGAGCCTCATTTGCATTAAATTTTACTCTAATGTCCTTTACCAGAGAGCCTCTGTTCATCTTCACACATGGGCAATTCCACTGACCATTAATTTGATATGTTCATGGATACAGGAAGAATAAATTTTAAACTACTCTTTTACCGTGTTTTTCCTACTCTTTAAACATATATCAAATATAATGAGTATCCACTGAAAATTAATGTTGTATATTAAGGCTGTCTCACGTTTAAACAGTGAAGCATTTCTTTTAATCCTTATACCAAGACTGAAGCTGACACAGGAATTTCCAGGTTTTGTGATCTCAGATACCAGATACATCATAAATTTCATAAAAAGTAAAATGATCACAAGTACAAAGACAATACCAACCGTCACTCTGTAAGATTTACAGCGTGGATCACTTAGGATCAAGCCATTTGATCATAGAACTCATCGATCTTTACCACCCGCAGCTACAGATTACTTCTGTTTCCTTTTATATATATGGAAAAGGAACCAAGAGTTTTATCTGTTCCAGCCCTATGTTTCAGTGGTTTATCAGATTACATGTTGATTAACTGTCACAACCACTAACATCGTAGAAACTACTTTCATTTGTTTTGGTAAATTCCATTAAAAACACTGGGATCCAGAAGGTGCCATTTGGGTAAATTCAGCTTGGATGTGCGAACAGCTTAGCTTGACTCCATGACAGGTGAGTTTTGTAACACTAGCAGTTGCACTAATGATACATGCCTAAGAAGTTATTTTTCAGGGGAGAGGAACATGTTAAAAATTAACATACTCTGCAGGTTCCTTCCTCCAAAGGACTTCTGACACACCATCTAGCTGGCTTTTTATGTAAGTAACATAACAAGAAAAAACTTCCTTTGTATAGCAGGAAGGGAAGGGAAGATGATGGTTACTTAACTCAGTGCTTGCTTTCTTATTGTTGAGATTTCTCTGAAAGACAATAGTCACTGAATTGTCTGATGAGTAACAGGCACATCCAAAGGAAGCCTAAACATTTGTGTATTTCCCTTAAATTAAATATAAGAAATGTCAACTCTCCAGTGCGGGTTTTTTTTTTGGTTTGTTTTTGTTGTTTTTTTTTTTTATAATGTAAGCCCAATAGGAGGTTTCAGGAGAGAACTATGATTTTAAAAGCTGCTTTTATGTTGTAAGTTAAATCATCAGGCAGACTAATTCAATTCCTTTCTGTTTACTGTAAGACTATTTCTCTTACTGGACAAGCCATAAAACTAAAGTGACTAAAACGCAAGGTGGCAAGCAGACATTTCCAATTCTTAAGTCAGAAATAAGCGCTCTGACTGAAAAGCAGTGCTGCCAGCAAGTCATAAATTTATGAGCAACTCAGCTGCTTCTCTGAATTCCCTGCAGTTAAAACTTTTTTACACTTACACCTCAAAATCATTCCTGCAATTAAACAGCCGTAACTTGTTCTCTCAAAAGATTAACATTATTTTTTAATGCAGTATATATTTGAAGGAAATAACGGTTAGAAGTATTCACAAATATTTCAAGTACACGTACTAACATAGGTATCATTAGATTGCTTTCCATCCCCCCACCTGAAGGAAGAGGAAAGAAAAAAAAAAAAAAAAAAAGACATGACACTTATGTAAACTCTCTCTGTTTTTACCCAGACTCATGACATGACTTTAGTGTTCTATTTTACTCTTTGACTGAACACTTCACATAGCCATTCCTAGAGACAGTACTTTGCAGGTTTCACTAAATTATTTTTTTTATATTTGATGGCATAAGAATTAAAACATTAGGACATCTTAACTGAAATTATATGCTGGAAATAGATATATATAAAGAAAAAGAAATCTTGAAAGTATGATTTAGAAAAGGGGCATCTTAGCACCAGCTACACTCAACTCTCTGTCAAGAAAAAAATTGGTTGAGTAAGGAGTTCTTTCTATCTCAGTAAGTCTTTACTTTTGGCCTTAGGTCAGTTAATAACCATATTAATTTAACACACAACCTTCAAGCAAATCAGAAAGGCTGATGGCTTTAACATTGGGAGTAAGTCCGCCCAGACAGGCTGAGTACCATCGCCATAGCCTCCTGCAGCCGTGTGGCAATGTTTGCCCAGAGCATCTCAGCAGTTATTGATCTTGCCTGGAATCAGGCAGATTATTTGTTCTTCCCTCTAGAATATAAAAGGAAACAAAAGCAACTCTGGAGAGAAAAAACTGAGTGCAGACTGAATGATGTTTGTAAGAGATACCCTACAAGCAGCAAATGATGATGAGAAGGTTTGAGTTACTCACTGGTTTTGCATGACAAAAGGAAAAAGACTGAAATTGACTTTATATGATGAATAGTGTTTTTAAAGAACAAGTTGGGGAAAATAGCATCCTTTAAGAAATGGCATTGTGAGCTGCTGACTTCGTTCCGCAGCTGTTGGTTTGAAGAAAACAAAAGAGTTTGCAAAGAAAAATGGAAGAGAATGAAGTTCACAGCATATCCTTTTCACATGATGATCCTGAGGATCTACTGGACTGTAAAATTATCTAGTCATGCTTGCAAAAATTAAGGACAACTTGCCCCCCAGGGGACAACATGACTTTAAAGCACTAACTGGACTGAACCAGCTTCCAAAAACAACTAGTGTAGTTATTTTGCTTAGCCTGCAAAAGCAGATGACTGCCTAAAGGCTGAAGAAAAGAAACAAACCAGACATATCAATTGCTTCAGATTAACTAGTTACAGAGCCTTTTTAGTAGTTTAATGTATCTGAATCATAAAAAACAACTGAACTGGCCCTTGACGCCTGAAAGAAGATTGCTTTTTGTTAATTGAAGGTTGACTCTACCCCAGTAACAATGCTGCTGAAGTGATCTTCGCTGTAGAGTTTTGTCAGTTTACATAAGATTGGGGTTTTTTGATGTTAAGCTTTTGCACCTTCATGTAGCTGAACGACAAGTCTCCCCTCATACTGTACCGTCCTAATTAGTTACTGTTTGAAGAACTTAGCAAGGTCAGGTGAGTTAAAGTAAGCAATCAAAGGTGTTGAGTGAAGAATATCAGAGCTGAACACATCAAACATATCCAAACAGTTCTTTGGAATATTTTACCATCTCCCAATCTCTCTTATACCTGATATTTTTACTAGAAAATTAAACAGTAAGATAGCTGACGAGCTAACACCTATGGGAATACAATGCTTGTTGACGTAAGACTTTGAATGTAAACAAGTGAGTCAAGAAACTGAATCTGTTGTTTAAATACACCTTAAAATATTTTTCCTTGAGGAAAGCAAGGAAGGTTTCTATGAAACACTGGCACTGAATACTACTCTTCTTTTTCACCTTTCAAATCTTAATAGGAGTGATTTTATTTGCCTGCTTCTCAGTCTTTGGCTTAAGAAAAGCTTGCAGTTTGCCCATTTCTGTGCACTTAGCCCTATGCAAAATAAGCCCTTATATTAATTGATTTGAGGAAAACAAAGATTTGTCTTTCAAATACTTCATGACAGCTCCGTTCAGGGGCAATCACCTGCCAAAACCCCACATTCCCCTTGGCATCTGTTGTGCTGCCAGTGGCACAGGATTTTTCATGTGAACATCTTTTCTAAATTCCTTCTCAATCATTTGCACACAGGGTGCAAATACAGCCTGCATATGGCAGAGGCAAGCTTTTGGTATGGGAGAGTCAAGAACTGCACTCATTTAGAACCACAACATTCATCAACATTTATTCAACTGTTGCATTTTTACAAACAAATGGGAAATCCAAATTGCATGCGGATTCCTCCCATTTCTGAAAGACCTGGGAAAAAGCTCCCTCATTATCTTTCCTTTCAAATCTTACAGATTTACGGTGTTTGAAATACACAAACAATAGATCTTGACAAAAAAACCAAAACAAAACAAAAACAAAAAACCCCAACAAAACCCAACACAGGCCAATTAGTACTCTCCATAAATTGATTGCAAGAGTTCTCCCTAATTTAAAGCCAGTGAACCTTGTTTGTATCTGTTTCAGGTTTGATCTGCTAAGCAAGATGTATTGCTAAATCCAAAGGAGACTAAAAGAATATCTGTTTCTTCTGCAGCAAAGATGCCATTATCTGTAGCTATTGCTGGAGGCACGAAGGGCACACAAGAATAGCAATAATGTCTGCTTCTGATTTCAGGCATTCAATTTTCTCAATGATTTTCAGTTAGCTTGAAGCAGCAGGGCTTGCATGTGGCACAAAGTGGTGTTTTGTAACAAACCTCTAATCTGATCCTTCAAACAGCAAATTGGATAAGGAACTTTCCCAATTTCACCAAAGATTACTAGTCACTTGACTTGTATTTAAAATACTTAGAATTAATTAATGCTTACATATTCTTTAATAGAAGTAATACAGTTTTTGCAAAAGGATACAAAAGTATTCTTTGCTAAAGTCATATTTGGGAATCTGATAGAATGCCTTAGTAGTTTCTAACAGAATGAAAAACACAGGAATCTTCTACTGGATGGTTTATGATTTTATCTTTTTTAAGCTAATAAGGAGAGGACATTATGATCTACTTAACTCCCAACTTCATGAAAAATAATGTCTGGATCAGACTCAGTCTATGGAGACAAAGCACAAAATGGAATCTTATATAAACTGGCTATACATTGTGAAATATTTAAATGAAATAATAAAGAGTTACTCCATGCCCAGAGTAAAATGCAAATACATACTATTTCATCTGTACTTTTTTTTTTTTTTTCGGGGGGGGGGGGGGTGGTGACGGGGCAAAAAAGAAAAAAACACTATGATGATTCAATAACATTTATTACCTATTACCTAATTGCACTTTCCCAATACATCCACAGAGATAATATACTTTCCCAAATATTTTATATAGCCTAGAATTAAAGGAGGGTAAACTAATGCTGATATATTCCCACTGTCAGCACCGACTGAGATATTTTTATGTTGCTTTCATCTGCAGAAATAAGTCAAATTCTCAGCTGTAAAATTATATATAAGGATTATTCTTTACATAGTATATTTGCAACAATCTCAACACTGCTTGCAAATGGCTACACAGAACCTTGTATTTAACCATATGTTGCACATTTTCTATTAAATTTGCATAACAGGTCAATCCCCCCAACTCTTTGGACAATATGTTTTTACTTTCCTTTTACTCTTTATTATTGCAATCGCATTTGATGCTGCAATATGACAGAACTGAATACTGAGACAAACATCTTGTAAACTTCTTGCAGATGCCTGGTGACTCTGGACAGACTGTTAATAACATATAATTTTTTCTGTATAGTATATTAACTCACATGCAAAGAATCCTTCTTTTGGGTCTATCTAGAGCTGCTGCTCAAAAGGAAAGCAACCACACTAGTATTTTCTGGTAGATATGCCCTCTCCAACTCTTCTGTAGAACCACAATCAAATTAAATGGCAGGAGCTGGTTGAAAGCCAAATCCTCAGAACAAACAAACCAGCTCCCTCTCAGCTGCTTGAATTCTACTTAATAATATAGCTCATGAGCTCATGTCAAACACCAGCTGTTACAAACACAATCAGATATTACTTAGCTCTCATTACCATCCATTCTCCTTTCTAACTTTACCAGCTTCAGCATCAGACTACAGTAGTCTGGAGGTGAGCAGGGATTTTTGTTAAAATTAATGTAACGAGCAATAAAGCTCTTCAGTTTAGTTATTTCTGAAGCCAACACATGTATGCAAAAACACGTCAAATAGGTTTTCCATAGGACAAACCAACTTTTCTTGCTGTTTTGAAAAAACACCCCAAACAAACCAACTCCTTTCAGTTATGCAAAAGGGAAACCACTAAAAGTGAAGAATGTGGTTATGTACGTGTTGGAGTTCTAAACTCATGTTTCTCAGACCAAAATCAGGGCTCTGGCCCCTGGTTTCATAGTGGGCTTAGTTATGGCAGCTGCAGCAGGCTGTCACCATAGCTTCTCTGTCCCCCTGCTGCGGATATTCATGTGGCTGACATCTGAAAGAGAAACATGCCCATTGCTGAACTCCAGCAGACAGTAACTCATGAATTAATGTAAATTGCCACTATTTTCACTTTGCAGGTTAGTAGACTAGCCTGAGGGTCTTTATTATGAGACACAAAAATTGTTGGTGATGGCAGTTGATTGCATGCCCGGTGTACAGGCGGCAGAAGTTCCACAAGGCTTCATGTACTTAATGCTGAGTAAGAGTTCCCAGTCATGGTATGTATATGTGGTATCAGTAACTCCAAAGCAGAAAAGGAAAACAAAGACGCAAAATTTGAATTCAGTGCAAGACCGGAAATCAGCATCTCTCTTACCATTCTTTGAAGTTTCCTCAGAATTATGTGTGGGGCTAGCTTGAAAGGCAGAGTTGTACAGAGTAGCTGAGCAAGTAGCATCAGGAAAAAGGAGACAGAAGGACTAGGAATTAGGAAGTTTCTGGAGTATAGAGAACCTATTTAAAAGAT
The DNA here is from genome assembly GCF_023638135.1 of Falco biarmicus. Taxonomy (NCBI): domain Eukaryota; kingdom Metazoa; phylum Chordata; class Aves; order Falconiformes; family Falconidae; genus Falco; species Falco biarmicus. The sequence goes on along the minus strand of NC_079293.1, from coordinate 60,878,352 downwards.
GGGTATCATCAACAGCGACAGTGTAATTGCACTGCAAGAACTTAAAGAGACAGAAATAGAGGACTGAAGGGCAGTCTGCTTGCAACAGCAGAAGAACATTCTACATCAAAGAAAATTTTAGGAGTTAAGGTTATGTCCAGAATGTGAATCCATAGGGATTCTGTGGTACATTTTGACACAGCTAGCACAGGAAAAGAACACCGTTAGATCTATTAAACGTGGTGAAGAGACTGAAATACTAATGGAGATTACAGCCTGCAATTGTGGGAAACACAGGAGATTTTAAATCCTTCTCTGCCCCCAAGTAGGCTGTTCAATGCCACATCTGAGTGGATATAAACCATGCTTTTATACACTGTAATGACAGCTTCTTGCAGAAACTCAGGCTATAAAAGAAAAAGTAGTTCTTGACTTAGTTTGACATATTGCTGGCTAACAGGGGCCACATGCTCCAATTCAACATGCTGTTATAAACAAAAGGTTCACTCTAGTAATGTTTAAGTTTGGAAAGAGAATCAAGACCAGCTGAAATGAACTTAGAAAGGAGCAGCCAAATGGGTAAAATGCTTGGAGCTGACTTGGAGGATAAAAGATGAGGTTCAGAGTTACAAGATTCTTAAACCAAAAGGCTCAGATGACTTCTATCTTCTTTTGGTGTAACTGCAAAGAAGGTAATTAAAAGCAAGAGTATATTAAGTCCAATTAAGGAATACAGAAACTGATGATGCTTGACAAGTAAAATGAAAAACCATTAGGTCAAGCTAAAAGTAATTTTTGAAGAACAATTTTTTACAGTTAAAAAAAAAAGTTAACAAAAAAAGAGAAACATAAGGCCTGCTAGAGAGTCAGGAGGAAAAAATAAAAGATGTCTGTGTAAAAGAGCACAGTTCATGAAATGAAGCCATTGCAGAAAACCTGTATTTGCCCCAGTGTTCAGTCTTGAAGAGCCTAGGCAGATTACCATGCAAGGAGATTTTTAAAAGGACAAGCCTAATGCACTGTCCCAATATCAAAGCTGGACTAGATGACCTCCTGAGGTCCCTTCTAAGCTAGGTGACTCCAGGACTCTATGGAAATTAACAACAAAAAAAATCATAAATTGATAAAAATGAAACAAATCATCAAGGTACCAGAGCTCCAAAAGAACTGAAAGATAATACCACTGAAGTACTGATACATCACTTAAAGCGGCAGCAGATGGCTGGTAGGTGGCAAACAGGACCCAAATCTGAAAACAAGGGGGTAGAAAACTACAGGCAATTGCAGTCTTCTAGTTTCTATCAAACAGGGAATTCTACTGCCAGTCTATGAAGATGCTAAAGGAGGAGTTAAGTGGCATTCACACAGAAGTGATCAAGCTGATACAGTATGACTGGAGTTTCAAACAGCATTAGAAATCAAGCTTCCAAGAAATAAAAGGAAAAGACCTCTTGTTAATTAGCATCATTAGGTGAAAGGAAGCAGGAGATAAAACATGTGGTCAATTCTCACACTGGTGAGGCAAGATCCCCAAGGCACCTATACTGGAACTTACATTCCTGATTTGCAGAAATGAGCCAATACTTTTGTATAGGTGACAAACTTTGTCTCCCTACTACTCAAGATTGCTAAATGATTAATCGTATTTTTTGTATTTATGGAATTTAAATATTCTCTGTGAAGGCAGACCTCTACAAGAGAGGGAGAGCAAGATAAAACCAGCTACAGCTAAATTCTGGAGACTGTCTTAGCACTACATGAAGTCAGCAATGTTTTGTGGTTAGCCTGGCAAAGGCAGCTCTAGATCAATAGCATCTGCATCACTATTTCATGTCTGCTGCTCATTAATAAGACAGCACTACCATCACTGATGCATGGTTGTTTTAAGTGGGCAGTTATTAGGTCTGAAGTCAGACAGGAGGCCAAGATCATCAAATGAAGCTGAATAGTGGCACTGTAACTCCTAAAATGCAGATGTAAACTAGTTAGGTGATACATCAACACTTTTTTTACCCCACCTTTTTTACTTCTAATTAACAGTTGGTCAAAGAGTAATAGATGAAACTTAGAAAGCCCAACATTTATCATCATGAAGAACAGTTTTTTGTGGGTTTTTTATTCCTTTATCATGATCAGGATAAACTTGTGATCTTTTAAACAAGATATACTGCCAAAGTAAAAAAAAAAATAAAAAAAAACTATCACACTTCTGCTTCATACCATGGAAAGAAATGGCAACATGAACATCATTGCCAACTTTATTTTGTCTTCCTCCAGTGAAAATAACTATTTTTAGTCCTAGAAAAGAGAAGGTTTTATTATGCAGGAAGAACAGCTGCTGAATCAAAAATATTTTAACTCTGGGGGAAAAAAAAATATTACTCATCCCATTCAAAAACTGGAAAAGCTTCAAAGGAATGTGGGAACTTACCAGCTGGATCTGAAACTCACATGCTCCTTATTCACTTCAGAGCATTTTAGATTTACTTTTTTGCTACTCATACAAACAGCAATTATTTAAAGCTCCTTCTATTTCTGCCTATGCAATGTATTCCCTGACTGTGGAACGAGCCTTCAAGTAAAACAGTCCCCTTATTAAACAGCTTTAACAGTACCTATAAGAACCAGGCATCAGTAAATTAGAAGAGCTATCCAGAACAGTATTTAGACTTGTATATCCTCTACAAGCAGTGCCATATGCTTACCATGACTTTCATCACCAGTATCACAGTTAGCCCCAACAATGAAGATCATAGTGCTCAGAAATAGTGTTTCTCATCTCCATGAATTCCAAGAAAGTTCTTAGCTGCTGTTAGAGGATATAGCATTGTCCTCCTCTAGAAGTTAACAAATGATCTCCTTATATGACTACATTTGGGAGTGTATTTCAAGCAAGAGAAAAAAATCAATTACGTGGGTTTGCAGAACAGGGGATCTTATTGCATGCAATGCTCCTGAGCCTTGATGTACCAGAATCAGACTAGTAAGTACATCAAAGCAGTTGTAAACCAAACCTCTCCCTTACTGGACATCTTATGCCAGTACAAAACCAAAAAAAGGTTGCATACCAAATTGTTTAGAAAAGGAAGTGCATGTCTACTAATGACTTTGGGTTTAATTAAAACAAAATGATCAAGAAAGTTTGCAAAAATATCTGCCTTGTTCATATGGGTTAAAATTACCATATTATAGGTTTCTCCAGAGGCTTTCATGCAAACAAGCAAACAAATCAATACTAGTAGTGCTTTAAAGGAGACAGGTGCATTTTAATAATCTCGTACAGCCACTGACTCATGGAAAAATGGAAGGGAAGCATTCACATGCAATATTACTACAAGGGACTTAAAAACAAAACCCAAAGAAACAAAAAAGCAGTCCTTGAAAGGTTACTCATCTTGAAACCAAGTTTTCTGGTATTTGTAGCTGTTATTCAAGTAAAATTTGATAACTGATGGAATTCTAGCAGGGGTTTAAATAGCAACCATAAAATAAATTTTAAAAGTGACTTAAAGTGTACAACATTCTTCTACCACTTTTAGGTTTTTCATATTAATCCTAGTAAAGCATAAATTGTAAAAAGTTTAATAGAATGCATCTCATAGCTCTATTTGCAAGTGAGCACCACACACAGTTACCAAGTGGCAAAGTATCCAATTTGATCATTTTTAGAATTATTCACATTGGTGCCTTTATCTAAATGAACTATTACGTGAGCAGGATGTTTTAGGAACTACTCAGTATGATAGGATATTCTTTAATCATGATTAGTTAGACATGCAAATGATTATGGAACATACAATGTGTTGCAGCTTTGGATCATTACCCACAGAAATGTAATTCAGAAGTACAAACAATAATTATTTCTGTCACTCCTTTTACTGAAACACAGCTTGCTTTAATTAGGATATTGATAAGTGAGCACAGCAAACATAAGCTTTTTAAATAGTTAATCTGATAAAGAATTAAATGAGCTTTTAACTGAGAAAGCTTAATCCTCCAGTCTGCACACAGGTTGTTCCACCTCCTTAGGAAGGCCTCCTAACATAATGGATTAGCAGATGACTAAAGATATATTTTCTGCAGTGGCAGCCAGCCTCTGGGGCCCTCAGTCCCTTCCACACCTGCCAGCAGCACCAGCAAAGGACAGACTCTCACAACACGGGAAACCTCACACTGCTGCACAGCGGCTCTGCCCTCAAAACTGCTACACCCTGCTCTTCCCATAAGGCAGCCCTTGGCTATTGCTTCAGTATCTTGGATTTTGGAGACAAATCAGGAAGTTTCCCCAATCTGATAAAGGCAGAGCGTGCTGAGCTGCACTCTCTAAGCCTTGAGGACAGCTATTAGTCTAGGAAAATCATTCTGTCTTGGACAGCAGGTGTCTATCAAAGAGTATGAAAACCAGTGGCAAGCATGGACGGTGTCTTTCCCAGTCTGCAAGAGCTCAGGATGCTCCTTAATCATACACATCAACTTTGCATTTAGGAGCCCACTCTACTTTCATTGATAAGTCCATGCATTTTTAGAATGGACATTAGCATCCAGTATAACCAATATCCTACTGCAAAGAGTTCCAATTAATTATTCATGGTGTGAAACACTTTGTTTTAAATGCTTCCTCATTTCATTTGTAAAAGAGTTTTATTTGAACACCAGTGTTGCTATCAATCTAGTGCAAGAGGTGGTGGTAAAGCTGCCTCTTTAAAGCTGAAGGAATGGCTGAGGAGCAATGACTAGGTGTTATTTAGGAGAAACTATACACACTGATTGAAAGTGAGACTGCACGTTAACAGACACAAGATATAAACCATCAGCACAGATGAAATCAACAACAGATAACAAATGGTTGAAGCATTTACTGGCAGACAACTGTCGCTTGATATAAAGGCTTGCGTGCAGTCCTCTGCCAGCTCACTGTCTGCCAAGAAGCATCCTCTGCTTCTGTCAGAACTGGTTAATTAAAATGCAGCAATAGGTTATACTGGAAAAGTTCGCTCCTGTTTGTAAGACACAGATCTGCAGTGAAAGATAGAACTGTTTCATCGCAGAAGGAAGAGCTTTCAGTTCTAGACATCCTTACATACACTTTTCTGGGCACTGAGTTACTGGAGGAGCACAAGGGATTTCCTTCAAGAGTCAGAGGTGAAACAGCAAAATTATATTTAGTAAAGATCTAGAAATGCGCTACCAAGCACCTCTCAGATTTTTTCATTACTTTTAAGTGTGAACTTGAAATGGGTGTAAGTGCAATTTTTTTTCTGCAGAAAATTACAAAACAGTAAAAATATGAAAACCTGTATATTCTAAAACATGAGTGTCTTTTCAAGATCACATATGCTCAGGACAGGATAATGGGAAATAAACAGGTAAGTCTACTTAGGATGTGAAAATATTAGAGGAACACTGTCTCCTTATAACTGCTTTGTCAGGTACATGACCCAGTAAGTACCTGCTAAGACAGCTTTAACATAATGAAAAAAATTAACAAAAACCAACATGCACACCATAGAATTTAGGTTGAAGTGACAGGTTCAAAACAGAGCTTTAGCCAGTATGTGGGAAATTGACATATGAAAGAGAATAATACATCTTTAGGGTTTTGTGGAGTTTCCACCAGAAAATGTTTTGGATTTTAAGAAATCCAATGGTAAATGCAACTTATGATTAAAGAGTATTAAACTTGTGTTAATCCTACAATAAAATACTGCTATAATCCAGAGACAGGAAAAAGCATTTAAGCTAGTAAGATAAAAGACTTCTCAAGTGCCAAGCTAAAAATTTAAAGTATCACAGTACCTGTGACTCAGTATAGCTTCTCCAAATATATTACAGAAATAATATTGCATTAGTCAAAGCTCTTAGATGAAATTGCTTCTTCATCCTCTCCAGGAACCATGACAGGCAATAGAGATCAATGGGATATTAATGTTTTAAAGACATTCACATGTATAGGCTTACCAGTTATCTTTTTGTTCTTAACATGTCTTTTCCATATGAGTTGATGCTTCAGCTTCAGGAAGGCCAACACAAGGATTGTTTACAGGAGTGAAAGGATATGCTCGAAACCAATTTGTGAATCAGGAACCTGATGCACCAAATCTACCACTACCATGGCATAGGAACTCCGTAATTACATACACCAGCACAAAGCCCAGTAAGAATGTACTGGGTATGGTTTCAACTCAGGAAAAAAACACCAACCCCAAAACACTTACAAGAAGTAATAGCTTTAAGACTTACAGTAAGCAACAGTAACAGAAGTAAGAAAAGCCACTGGACAGATGTCTGCTGTACAAGCCATTTTCAAAGTTCTAAACAAGTATAAATTGGATAAATAAAAATTATTAAACTAAAAGTTAACTACTTATCTAGATGACGATATTTCAGATAAACTATGTGGAAATATCTTACCTCTTCTCCTGAAAGATAGTAAGCTGAAAGTAGTCCACCAACAAAACGAATGTTCACTTCAAATACTGAAATTTCAGCATTCTGTTGAAATAAACAAACATAGTTTTATTCCCTGATATTTTTCTGTATGGTTTTGTTTGTTTGTTTTTGTCTTTTATATACATGCAGGTATTAAGCTACACCAGCTGTAAATGGCAAAACAGAGATGATGTAGGGAAAGCCAACGTAAGTGAACTTAAGAGCATTTTGAAGTATTTTCTTCTCCTCTTCTTATTAACAAAGAATTATTTCGACACAAGTCATCCTCTAAATCCACATATCTAATTCCCTGCAGATGATTCAGCACTCAGACACAAAAAGTACTCTCAGATCATGTCCCACACTACCTCAACCTCACCCTAAATGCGACTCACAGTCTAAACATAAGTTATTGTAAAATGGGGCACATGTGTATAATATTAGAATGAGTCAATTATATGTTCATGATAAAAATGTAATCATGACATGTATTCACAAGGAAGCAGATGATCTTTCACTATGATGGTGACAGCCCTTCTGAAGCTGGCCTGGTCTTTACCAATGATAGAGACTAGGTTCGTTGTATTAAGCAGTACAGATACAGCCATTATCTATCCCAAAAGTCAAAGCACATTCTTCTCTGCCTTTTTAAAATGCAAACCTAAATAAAGAATCCGAGTCTCATGATTGCTACATTCTCTTGCTCTTTACTAAGTCAATTCCAATTTTACTCTGACACACAACATTCAATCTACTCAATAGGCATTCAGTTGAAAGCTCATCTATCGAAGTTTCTTATTTTTCACTTTTTTATGTAATACTACTTTTTATATTTTTGTATTTCTGTAGAAAAATAGCACCCAGCAGTCAATCTTCTAAACTCTAAACTTTTGGGCACATAAACAGGTGTTTGACTTTTGTGTGTTCTGGGTTGCTCTTGCTTCTGTTGAATGGTCTTTTCCATCTTCTATTTGTGAAATACATTAGAGCTATATTTAATATAAATCAATGCATGGTGGGGCTGCAGGATTTTCTTCCAAAGGGCTTGCAGGCTTTTCTCATTCAGCTATTTTTTGTACTTTTCCAGTTTAAACATGCAGATACCAGTTTATGTAGGAGCAAAGAAGTTGTTGCTCCCTCTTTTCTATGGATTTTAAATTCCAGTAAACTGCCTTTGCAGAAGAAAACAGCACTAGGTTACTTATTAGAAGTATTACTTCATGCTTTACAGTTTGCAAGGCACTCTGATTAAGGAAAAGTATCTAGACACATTGCAGAGTTGTGCAGTGTTTTATCAGTTATAAAGGTACAGACTTCAAAAAACACTCACAGACTTGCTACAATGCTTGTCCACTTGCCCTGACGCATTTAACTTTTCTCCTCTAAAATCTGTCCTGCTCCTCCCCCTCTAAAAATTCAGGATATAATTCCATTCACAGAATTGCTCTGATTAATATATAATGTGTACATTATATATATGTGTGCTGTGTAGGTTTTGTATACACACGAGCACAATTCAAAGAGGCAGATGAAATAAAGCCATCACACATCTGCCTGCTGAAAACTCAGACCTGGCATCACGTGTTAAGACTGGAAACTGAAAAAGTGATCTTGCTGTCTTGCACTGTTTAGAACATGATTTTTTTCTAAGTTTATCTTAAGTGTACTAAAACTCTACAGGACCTCCTCACCCACTGCTATCCCACTACTGGTCTACTCTTATTCTTTCTGAAAGAAACTACAAAGGCAAAAAAGGTTTACTTTCTGTTTCCAAAATTAAACTGATATTTCTGCTTCCAAGTGTTCAGTCATCGTCTCACTGAATACAGCAAGAAGGAGAATGAAATAACCGGGAACAGGTATTCAATTCAACTTTAACTAGTGCCTTTTCTTTGTGTTTCCTTTTAATATACCATGATATATGGCAAACCTGGGGAGATGGATATAAAAACATTTAAATCCTCTAGAGTTCTGAACTAACTAGACAATACACCTGTTCATCTAAGCAGGCTACCTATGTAAAAACTCTACATTAAATGAAGAAGTCTACCTTAACTACATCCAATGCATAAAACAGCTTGTAAAGAACTGATCAGACTTAAGAAAGGCTGACCTGATCAGACTGAAGAAAGGATGATTAAAAGGACTAATAGGGGCAGCTTCTTTTCCCTGGAGCTTGAGCTAGCTGAAATGCCTAAAAATAGTATTTCACTTTAAGAACCTTCTTCAGAAGCTCAAGTTCTTTCCATTTCAGTCCTGAGCCTCAGCACATGCCAAGAACTTTTCTTTGATGTGGGAAAGTTGAAGCTGTAAAGAGGTAGGTATTAGACAAGGAAATGAGTTAATCAGATATCCCAGACACTTGTGTTTCCTGTGAGGATTGAATTAAATTACTTTTTCATTTTGAATTGCTTGAAGTGATATATGAGCTGAATATTTTGTCTCCAGTACCTTACATTTTGCCTTTCTGGATTTAATATGGCCATTTAACTCGCAAACCATTACTATCTTTCCAGGAATGCAAAGGCCCTTTAAGAAAAGCTCAGTACGTATGCACCAACATCTGCTTCTGGAAATCAGTTACAGACTAAAAGACTCTGAAGTAATGTGAATAAAGATTTTAATGTCAAACCACAAAGATTAATTGCACTGTAATCCTGAATGTTTGCTGAAGTGGTGATCTTTCAGGGTATTTCTTGAAGTTAACCATTATTTTAACGTTAACAGATTTCCAATACCTTACTTGTACACATCTCTGAACCTTTGTTTGAAATCCTTGTCTCTTACTAAAACTTTTACACAAGCCACTAAAGCAGATGCAATTAATGAAATGGACAGACATTTCATTAATGGTAGATTTGAATGTTGTATGCTTAATACACAGTCATTCTTAAACTCATTACATCAAGGTAGTAGTATTCTCAGAAAGCACAGGAATTACAGCAATTTGCAAAACAGTTCAAGAAGTTTTATAATTTCATGTCAAAGAAAGATTCATCTTTACATGGAAAGTTCATGTGAAGAAGTCTGTTAAGAAAAGTGAACTTGTAAAAGCAGCAATTTCTGCTATACCAACTTTACCCTTCTTTATGTTTTGATTTGGTGGGGGTTTTTGTTTGGGTTTTTTTGTTATTTTGTTTTTGTTTTTTAAATTTTTTGTATTACACGCTTAAGGTGCCATACTTTGATCACTACCCTCTTTTCACATTTCTAGTCATCATCCACACAGAATTTGCACAAATGAATCTGTATATTTCTACTCAGCATTCAGATCCTAAGTAAGCAATGTTAATTTTTATTTTGCTCTTGGATCCAGCTATCCAGCTGTACTCAAATACCTTATGATCTATTTAACAGTGCCAAGACATATAGCAAACCCCTCCATCTTCACTTCCCAAAGTTTCTACTTCAGCAGCTGAAGAGGCCAGAATTACTTTATTTTTTTATTTTAAGTTTAGTCTTCTCTTTCAAACCATCATTTTATCATTATATAGCAGGTCTGAGATACGGTTGAATTAATTCCATTATATCTAATGGAACTTCTGTAAAGAGAAGTGACTGGATAGGCTTATTTTAAAATGACTATGATGTTCCTTTTGTAAAATCCCAAGTATGTAATATGGCTCTGACCAACTGGATAGATATTCTTTCTAATTTTACAGTCTTTTCATTAGTACTCCAATTAGGCAGCACAGCCATGTGTTGTGTATGACGATATCTGAAACACCTTTTTTAGTACATGGTCTGTGCTAAGCTCTTACTGTTCCTATGCAATATCATCTTACTCTGGCTGCTGATTTTGGAGACCTCCCTTGTATAAAGGATTCTTAAAGTATGTAGATGCTTGGGAAAGGGATATGTATATTGGGAACGTATTTTTGTTTTACTTCCAGGGCTTTTATGTTAATTGAAGTATATGAGTAACTTGGTCTTTCATCTTACATTTGTTCAATAATTTATCATTCGCTATTTGATCTTCTGATAAGTGAATCATAAATGGTATCATCCAAGCACTAAATGAAATCCAGAGAAATTGTGACTGCAGTTCACCATACTGACAGAAAGTGGAAACGAAAAGCAATATATGTATCCATTACATGATGCAAGGTTAAAACTTGACAACTGTATGGAATTTCATGTGGTTTCCTTGATTGGCTTCTAAAGACAAAATTCTTTTGACAAAGAGGTGTAACATCCTTTACGTTTGCTGGCTAGACACATAACACCAAAGTGAACCTATTTACTTATGGTGGAAACCGCTCCTTCTCAAATTCAGGCTATGCGAATAAGCAAGTCTCTACAATCAAAAGGACGAAACAGCTGTGTGTTACCACATTTTGGCTTGACAAGGAGAAATGCTAAAATAAGCATATAAAATAAGATTTTTTTTAAGCAAGAGAAGAACCATAGCTTGGAAACACTCAAGAAGCTGCAGGATGTTACAGGTTTAACCACTAAACCTATTAAAGTCACTCCTTTTAAAGAAAGGGAGGTTGACTATACCTTAGGAAGCCCCATCTTCCAAAAGCAACAACTATTCCCAAATGGGGTAGGGAGGAATTGTTACATTAGCTAGTTTATGTTACCCTGCATTTGTACTTTATTTGCAAACATACAACAGGGCCAATCTGATCTCAGCTGCATCTCACCACTTCCCTCGCCCTTCTGTAAACCAGAGAATTAATCTACAACTGGTAAACTGTTAAAGCTTCAACGAGCTGTGGTTGAATTTAGTGTTGAAAGCACTGTTCAGACGACAAAACTACTGTCAGCTGGGCTCTCCTGAAGCCTTTTTCCTTTGACTCCTCCAGCTTCCCAAAAATCAGTATTCACATCCTTCTGAATCATTTCCTTAATGCATCATTCCTGAAAGTCTTCCTTTCCATAAATTTGTAGACCAAGGCCAAAACAATTTGTCTATGTTTTCTTCTGAAATATTTGATTTTGAAATATTTCATTTGAAATACAACCAAATTCTATTTATCTAGTATAAGCTTCCACCTGGCACTCATTAACACTGGTACTTGCTCTGCCATTCATAATTCAATTGGAGAAAATACTGTGTGCTTTTTACATGGATGAATGTATTCACAATAATTTATACCCAATATCTTAATTTAAATCTGATAAAAAGCTTACTCTCCTTGTTTTTATAAAGATCCAAATAAGGCTACAAATCCTACCAAATAATTGTTTCAGTCTTTTTTGCACAGGTTCTTTCCAAAACTTTCTTTCTTTCAGTTCTCTTTTTCTTGTCTCATCAAGAGTGTAATAAAACTTCAGTTACCTCATCTGCATTTCCATCTATTGCTCCTATGTACAAGGACTATAGGTACTCCCCCCACACCTACATACCATACCGTACTGTTGTAAACAGCCCATATCCTGCAGGTTAACAAGCTGTGCAAGAGAACACCAGGGACTCCACACTGAGCAAAGCTGAATAATGTGCATAATTCTAGACTAAAAAATGGACACAAAGGAACCATGTTTCCAGTGAAATGAGAGAAGTAATTATTATTATTATTACTTTTAAATAATATCTCCCAGTTAAACCGCAAAGGTTGGGAACAACAAATTCTAGCATTTTCAAGCAGTCTGGGAAGTATGATAGAGACACCAAGAGTATCACAAGAGCTCACTTTAAGCTACTGTAATTTAACAACATTTTAATTACTTGCAATTGTGGGGGAAGTAAGTTTCATTTGTATTCCACAAATGAAATTTAGTGGCAGCCTGCTAAAATACTCTGTTCCCATAGACAAGGGAAACCATTTTAGCCACCTTCTTATTGCAATTGTCAAAGCTTGGTTATTGCATAATATGTTATTTAACCTTGATAAAGTCCCCACATGACAAACTTTAAGATCTTAAACAGGAACAAAAATAAAGTGCTACTAAAGGCATTAACGAACTCTAGTAGCAAAAGAACTGGATTTAATAATAAATGTGCAAGATCTCCTTTCAGCCCATCAAAATAATTTCTTATTCGTAATCAAACCAAAATCAAGTCACTTTGAAGTCTGGTATTTAGAGTGTACTAATAAATTATATGGCAAAGTAGTAAACATATAGTCCTGTTAAAAAAGAAAAGGGGGAAAAAAAAACAAAGGGGGGGAATTGTAGAGGAATGAAGCTGGGTTAATATATACAGCTGTGGGCTGGCTTCAGGGGCGGTGGGTTGGCCAATGTAGATAAGGTGCAGCTGTGGCTGGTTAAGTGGTTGAGAGCCAATGAAGAGAGAGCAGCTCAGGAAGAAGCAGAGAGAGGAAGAAGTAAGAGAAGAGAGAGTGTGCCCTGGATGAGGTGAGATGAGGAGAAGGCAGCAGAGGGACTGGCATGAAGAGTATGCTGGCATGAGATGGTAAAAGACCTTGCTGCAGCTTGATAGTCTGGAGAGTGCTGCGACATAGTCTTACAAACTAAAGAACCATTTTCAGCTGCTGACTTTCTTAAGGTTCTTCACAGACCCATTGTACATTTACTTGAAGTCAAATTGCTCGCACCTCCCACGTGCTGCTTTTTTTTTTTAATAGTAAAGCTATTCAGCCACAAATTGTTATATTAGGAAACTTTCTAATTTTCTCACTTAAAGAGAGAAAAACACCAAAAATAAAGTGCCACAACCCTATCTGCGTCCAAGCCAGATCACTAGGTTATGATCTGTTAAATATATTAACAGGTCGATCATAATGCCTACGGTTTGAGAGTAGTAGGAATTAAATTTGTACGTGCTGAAGTTAGAAATTAACAATCTCGATTCTGAAAGTTTGCCCTGTTACTGACTGCCCCACCATGACAGATTTGAGCTAAATATAAATGCTGGAAGCATTAATAATAAGATACAAATAATATTTGTTATTCTGTGATCTTGGAAAAGTTGTATGTTAATCTGTACATGGCAGTAGAGATAAACTTAAGTTCCAAGTTTCTATACTTTTTTTCCACTCTTTTCTACTTCCTAAAGTAGTAGATATATTACACACAAAACTTCTACATTGCATGGAGATGCACTCGAAGCTTTTTCAAAAGATACTTGAACTTGCAAAGCTAGGTACAAAGATGAAAATCAGAACTGCTAAGTAAGCCTTCAAGCTTCAGGGTGGCTTATAAAATCAGATAACAGTGACTGACTGACCTCTGTAAACAGATTTGCTTAAGAGTGCTGGCAGTACACAAGACTGAACGTATCCTTGCTGTCTTATTCATTCTCTTCTCTTTATGCAGTTCCTCAAACTCATTTAGTACCTATTTGCAAGAGCAAATAACGAAACGCTCTTCACACTTTCCCCACAGCACAACAGCAACTCTTTCCTAGGTTGATCGTCCTATGCAGTTAACAATGGAAAGTATCTGTGATGAGACACATAATATGCAACGAGTCAGTGCTCACACAAAATGTCAACTAAAGTCAGCTAAATTATATCCACATAGGTAGAGCTGCTGCACAGACTGCTGCGACTTTCATCTGACTGAGCAATCATAACTTCCCACCATCCTTCATTTTGACAAAAAACAGAGAGGGATGAGGCAAACAAAGCAAAATCCACTAATAACCAACAGGAAGGTTATTTTAGTTTGACTCCAAATTCACCTTTGAGATAATCTCCTAGTAGAATAACCATTTTCCTATTGTCTCAACAAGCACACAGCTTCCTGCTCCATACCTTGTTCCCATTCTGGTCCTGTCTGACTACACGCACATCAGACAGTTGATCAGTGAGTCAGGTCATGAATTCAAGCACCATCCCACATACCATTTAATTAGTTAGCACCTTCTGGTCTGGTCTGGGCCCCTGTCATTCCAGCCAATGCCCAGGCACACTTTAGGACAACATGTAGGCCAAGGACTGTTCTCAGTATGCAGTAGGGGCAAGAGTGTCCTTTTGCAGGGAAGGAATTTAGCAGGGCTGAAGAAGAAGGGGAGGGATCAGTTAAGTCTCTCACCCTAAAGAAGCTGGGGTGTGTCTGGGTGTAGAAGCAAAGCGCCATCAGTTCTAATACTTAAGAACTCCCAGTCCTTCACTGCTGTGCCATGCGGCTCAACCCCCACACCACTCCTCTCCTAACCCTGACCCCTTCATGTGTCTCATTAAGATCCTTCTTCCAATCTCTCTTCCCAAGTATGGATTCATTGGGGTTCACCCTTTGCACTGCAGAGGCCAATAGCTTTTTTTCTCCCCAGCATGAAGCAGAAGTTGGGTGGTGGTACAGAAACTCTTTCAGAAAGCTATGAATGCTCTCTGTGTGTGCAGGTTCTAAAGCAAACTATGAAAAAATAAACCCAAAAAAGCATGCAGCAGTGTGTAGCTGTAGCTAGGAAACAGCCAAGCTCCCTAGTCATCCCATGAAAGACTGGCTCCTTTCTCCTCCGTTGCAAGTGCTGATGTACAACCTGTCCCAGTGCAGCCTCAGGCACGGCCACGCACGAGCACCATGGAAGGGGTGTGCAAGCAGCAGCATGCGTGGGGAGGTCAGGCCAAACCCTCAGCCATATTAACTGAAGAGCAAAACTATACACCTCCATGGAGGTGAAGTGATTTAATAGAAAACAGAGCACAAATCCACGATGCAAAGACCATGGATTTAGCCACGGCAAACATCAACTTTTTCCAAAGGTATATGTATGTCTAAATCTCCTAGAATATTAACAGAAAATCCAACTTAATTCCTGAAGGACCACTCAAGTTTAGCTGAAACTTCAACAAGGTATAAAACACAAGGAATTTCAGCAGTTATAAAAGAAAAAACCTCCAAGCATTGCTTATGTGGATATCTCAGTTATAAAATCACAGGGCTAACAGCTCCAGCTATAATAAAAATCGCCTAAGCCAAATGGGGAAGCTTCCAAACACCTCCACTCACAAGCTTACCAAAATTCACAACTTTGCTGAGAAAGGTGGCATTTACTTAACTAGAATTTTCCTTCGAAATCAAAACAGTTTGCTTTCTTCAGAAAGGTAAACAAGAGTAACCCTGAATAGTAATTCATTGAATTGAGGAACTGAAACATATATATGTGACAAGATGATGCCAATTCTCATTAAGTCATCTTTATTCTACAAATCCTTTTATGTGGATGAACTACTGCCTACTTTAGAAAGTGACATCTGGAAGCTTTTATGATCAGGTGATGAGAATGATTGAGTGCTGGCCAAATAGTTCAACATATACACGAATATCTGATGTATTACAAACTTCTAGAGAGGAAAACTTGCTTTATCCAGCTGCATTGACAAAGAATATAAAGAGAAAAGATTCTGCTACAGAGTAGTCACAGCTATTTTTGTAAAGAACATCTTAAAAAAAATTAAAGATTTTAAAAGCATAGTTCTACGATTAAGTGGAGAGAAAAAATAATTCTATTTATATAAATAAAGGCCAAACATGCTTCCCCAAAAGACGATTAAGCAGTCACTGCCCAGGAAATAAACAGAAACATGTTTTATACTACTCACAAGAAATAACACTTAAAGATATGTCAGTGTGTCAGTTATTAAAAACTAAATCACTTTCATGGGAGAAAGGTTTCTAAAACAGGAGCAAGTAAGTGTACAAAACATTAATGCAGAAAATGTCAAGTAATGCCTAATAAATGATAAATGGTTAAACACAAAAGAGAGGGCCCTGCTGTTCTTTGTGCTAAGTAATTTCCAACTTTAAACTGTAAGATACAAATACAAAGCAACATTTGAAACTAGAACTTATATTTAAAGTGGAAAACTAAATGAGTGCAAGCTGAGCAGCTTCAAACAATTCAGCCATTAAACAAACTGATACCAAGTTATTTATTGTCGTTTGCTCGTTCCATTTCGGGAAAATTCATCTATTCATTACTGTTGTCAATGTAGAATTCAATTCTATATGATCATGAAGATTAAAAAAAATCTTTTGTGAGGTGTCAAACTCAAGGCAGCTATTTACAGGAATATCAGTATTACCTGTAAGTTTTGGTAAATGCTGGATTGTGGCATTGACCAACTAATGCCATACAAAATTTCAGACATTTTGAAAGACTTCATAGCTTTTAAGCATTACTGAGGGGGGGAAAAAAAAGGCTACCTAATTTTAAAAAGTACATAAATTAACAAGAGGAGTTGAAGCTGTAGGCAATACCATCTAGAAGTTTCCAGTAAAAAATCTAGCAAGATTTATATAAACCTGAATATTTTAGTGTTATTAATGTAAATCACTCTACAGCGCTTTATGGTGTTACTCCAAGTGGAGCTCAGCTCTTCCTTTAAAGTGGAGTTTGCTATTTTCTATGATGTTTTGTTCTTACATTTTTAAACATCTTAATAATGTTAAGCTAATAAGAAAGGATTTTAATATTACAAAAATTCCTTTAGAAAAAAAAAATCTTATGCACAAGTTACAGTCAGCATGTCATTCAGACATCTGACACTACTTGGAAGCACAAATTAATATCCTGTATTTACACTATTAATGTAAACATTAATGCACACTAAATTGCTGCTTATATAAACTATATAATATCCACTCTTCTTAACTTCTCCTTCTTAAAATGATAATTAATTCTCAAGCATGTAGGAGAACATAATTAATCCTGACTTTTGCATAACATATTAGAAAGAGTACTTTGTTTTCAGAAAGTGTTTCTGCCATTGCATACATCACCTACAAGAGCTTTTAAGCTCAGTGTACTGTGCCCACAATACTTTCCTACTTTCCTACACTGATCAGCAGAAGTACTCCATTGGCTCTCTATACCCAGCAATAACAAGTACTCTGACCCCCAAAAGAAAAAAAACAAACAAACCAAAAACCAGGCCATTTCAATTTAATTGAATTTTTACAGAGGTTCTGTCCTGTTCAGGGCCTTTCTAGAATAGAAACTTTAATAATGAACTTTGATGAACTCTGTTCTCAGCTGCATATTTACCAGTTAATAGGAAGATTTATACATGCAGTTGTGATCTGATGCCTCTTAAGACTAAAGCAGCTCAGTTTGTGTCAGTAGTTCAGCTTAACTCATGGGGTTCAACTTCAGTAGTATACAGAAAGGAATTTAAACGGTATTTATGGTGTGTAGTTTTCTCTAAACACAAGTCACATTTGTGGAAGATTTCACAAAGCAAACATATAAAATGTTTACATAACTAAAAAATTAACGCTTGAAGTATCCCAGTTCTTGCGTCCAAAAGAGCTGAAAGGTCTCTGTTGCTTTACAACGATAACCTTATTCCTTCCTTCAGGCCAGCTCGTTGCCTCCCATCTACCTAAACCTCTCAGACTGAAAAACTGCATATAAGCAGAGCAGTAAGTTTATTATAATTCTGCTCCCTACCTTCTTTTGTCTATCAACAATCTAAATTCTGTAGCCTTGTATCATGCTTGCACTATCAAAACCCAGTCTTCAGTTGGCCCCTGGAGACCGAACAGAGCATTAAATGTTTATCAGCAATGCTACTTACCACATTGAAATCTAAGTTTTTTTCAACCCACTCCTTGGCTTCCTTGAATTCCTCTTTCATTTCCATGATGTATAGTGTATCAAGGGCATCCACTATTGTTGCTCCTTGAATGTTACCTGAAATACATGAAGAGCCAGTGATTTACTTTCCATTGGAAGGCTTTTCAGTTAAATCTGATTAATTTTAATTAATTTCAAAATCCAATTTCAATTAATGCAATTAAAAAATGGGCATATAAGCATTCAAGTTGGCAACTAGCAATTTACAGCCTTAACTTTGATTCCTATGCCACAACACAACACCATAATATTTAAGTATTTCTTCTACTAATGAAGTTTTGAAGAGCAGAAGATGTACTGCATTTTCAGCCCCGATTTTGCATTTTTAAACACTGATAGAACAGTTAACCATAAAATGTAACTCATTACATATGGTAGAGAAACGACTGTTTCTTCCAGTTTGGAGTGAAAAAAATCAGTTGCTTTTTTGTTTTCATACTCAATAATATGCATAAAACTTTAAGAAGCTGGTAAGTACTGATCACATTTCAGTTAATAAAGCCCTCTAGAAAGTACTCTCTCCGAAAAACTTTTTTTCTGATACCGTGCATCACCATGTAACCTGCACAAGATAGCACTGGGGGAGCAAATGCACACTTGCACACATGAATTTCTCAGCTCAGGAGAGACACTGCCAGATGCCAGTTTTCAGAGCAAGTTCTGGTTGTTTGCAAAAGTGGCACCCATTTACCCCTGTTATGGAGATGCATGAGCTAGCCTTCATCTAACACTGCAAGATGAAACGTCAGCAGTATGTTCACTTTGGCATGGATTAAATGTTCATGAACCCATATGAAAGGTTAATGTGGAGGGTGGAGGAGAAAATAAACCCACTCAAATGACTTTTCCCATACTTCCTTCAAATTTGCTATGACCTTTTCAAAACACCATTTTTCTAGGAAGAGTTTCAATTCCTGTTTACTGAATAGTGTAAAAAAATTCAATTTTAGCCACTTTACTCAATTTTATCTTTACGAACTTGGCTCCAGCAATCTTCATTATCAATGGAAACTACTGTTAAGATATACTTTAGAGCAGACCTTAAATACAGAAAGAAACATTAAGAACTGCAAAATAATTTAGGTTGTAAGGCACAGAGGAAGTCATGAGGTCCAATCTCTCCCGCAGCAGGGCTAATGACTCAGGTGGACAGTTGACTATTCAGGAATTGATTGCACTGGGCAAATAATAAGACAGTAGCTACAACTAACTTTACAGAACTTGATTACCACCTTGCCTCTGAAATACCTGGTGAAAAGGTAAACTTAGTTTTGTAGACTTACGAAGTATCAGAATTCAATTACTCATGTTTAAGTAGGAAATCCACTATTTCATCAACTCATATGTTTACTACCATCAAGGTTTCCTGCTTTCTCATGAAAAGGAGAAGTTATCGGAGACCTGCATATATCAGGATTGACATCACATTCCTTTCTTAAGCTTCCAGGTAGGAAATAATTTTCCATTTGTACCATCTTAAACAAAGTAATACTTGAGATTATTATGACAGTTACTTGGTACACTTAACAGAACCAGATGGTCTCTCTCCTTTTAGCAGCTGTTAATTGTTTATACCATCCTTTTTGGAACATCCCTTTCATACTCTGAAGGAAGCTATCTATATGTTTTCCCCCAGATAGTCCACTAATAACACTGCAGCGTACTTTGGTAAGAAGAACATCACATCAACCCAGAGCTTATTTGGATCTTGGCTGCCCTTCTCTCATACTAAAGGAAAAACATTCCTTTAAACTTGGCTAGCTAACTTGTATTTTTCCGGAGCGCATGAGAAAGTGAGAGCTATTGTGGAAAACTGCTGGAGGACACGTTCTCAAGAACACTTCTGCAAAGACTCTGGAAATGCTTAGTAACTCTATACAACAAAAGCAGCTCCTGGTGAACTTTTACAACTGAGCACTACTTACTGAAAAATCACCTATAACCTGATTTGCTTGAGTGGACTGTGATAGGCTAACCTGCAATGACATTCTTTGTGACAGTCAGTCCTCTTGTAATACAACTAACACTGCTTCTGAACAACTGAGCTTTCAATTTCAAGGATTAGTACTTGAGCTGCAATTCACTACTGAGTCAGAAGAAAAAGAGGAGAATTCAACCCTATTGAGAAATCACCCTTGGAGTCACACACTTCCTATGATTTTTATTTCCCTCCCCCCGAATTTGGCCTCCATGGCCTGCTTAGAGCATAGACCTCTCCCTGCAGGCAGACAGAAGAAAATGGAAGAATCTCAGGTAGATCTTACTTTATTTGAAACAACTTTTGCTATTATTCTGAAGGCTTCAGAAAACAGGATAAAGCAATTAATGTGGCAATTAAATAGTCAGGTTTGTCTTGAACAGTTATACTTCAAAATTCTTGATAAAAGAACACTGAATGCATTTTTAAAGTGTCAGTTTAGAGGCCAAAATTACGACTTCAGAACAACTGCAGTTTACACTGTTAGCCAACAGGATAATCCAAAATTAAGAGTGTAAGAAATTGTGTAGCTGCTCATTCATAACCAGTTAGACAAACAAAGGGAGTGGGAGGAAATAAAATAATAATTACAAAAAAGGAACACAAAGAAGTTAAATGAACATTTCTTATTATGGAATAAAACCAAATATTTCACAAGCCTATATATGCTATGCTTCTCAAAGCACACCACATAAATTATTAAATACAGTTATCACTCACGTTAGTTCCAACACAATGTTCCCAAGGAATTACACAGGAGTCATGGTCTACAAGAGGCAAAGATTATTGCTAGACAATTACAATACACACTCACGTGACACAGAATATTTGAACAGAAGGACTGTTTTGTGATACACCTAAGGTACTGCTATGAATTTGGCTAATAGTGAGCATTGGGTTACAAAAAGTGCCAGCAAAGATGCAGTCACCGCGGCAGAGTTTCATAGCTATCGTAGAAAGAAGGGAGATATCACAAGCAATACCCAGAGCAAATTCATACATCTCAGGTAATTACAGATACATTTTTCAGATAGTAAAAAAATACCGTACTCAAGGTAGAGAAAATGGACTTGACATTCATAAAACATAAGCTTGAAGTGAGTAATTTTGATGATAAAAGAGATAACCAGATGTACAAGCCTACCAAAGCAAAACATCATTAGTCGCTACCAAAACCTCCAGACCAAGTAGTCATATATGCTCCATTTCACTTCCTTTGTCAAATCTGCTTGTTTTTCTCTCCTCTTTGCTAACAGCATCATTTATTCCATATAAGTGATTAATAGAGAACATATAAAAGAGCCTACAAGCTAGTTAACTGAAGAGAGAGCAAAATAAATCAGTCAACATGGAATTTCAAGTGGACTATTTAGACTAATTATAAGAACCAGCAGCATCTACAGAGCATCCTTTCCAGTTTAACACTTGAAATCCTTTGCAATGATCTGGAAGAAAATAAAAAAGAACCTGCTGCTAACAAGATTTGTGGATGATTAACTAAGATGACTGATTACCCAGCATTTCAGAATAGCATCATATAAAGCATAGAGCAGTCTAGATCACCTCTGGTTAATGCACAGTGTGTCCATTTAAACAGCATGCTTTTTAATATTTAACCATGCAAAGGTAATAAGAACGCTAATAAGAAAAGGAGATCACATTAGAGAATGAAGTAGCACCTCACGGGTGGGTGGGAAGAGCAGAATTTAAAAAGTGATCAGAAGATGAATAACTTCCAGGGTGTCACTGCAGGGACAAGCTTATTAGTACAGCTCTGTGACTGAACTTATGTGGCCATATGGCTTAAGAACCACAACTGGCTTATGGCCAAACTATTTGGAGGGTGGGCCAAAATAAGCTTTTATTTGTCTAGCCCAGGCTTTTAGACATGGCTTATATTTTAGCCAAAAAAGCCTGAAATAGAATACAGCGAGGATGCTAGAATCAGTGTATGCTGACACACTTAACAGTTTGTTTACAACTTTCCTCCCATCCCTTGTACAACAAGTTTGTGGTTTGGTTCTTGTCACGGTTTAACCCCAGCCAGCAACTAAGGCGGCACAGTTCTCCAGAATATCCACATTCCTCATCACCAAATATGTTTGGAGATATAGATACACACACACACACAGATACGCATACATATATGTGAAACAGATGAAGATTTGTAATCTGCAAGCATATCATATAGAACATTACATGGAGGAAAGTTTCAGATGTGTCCTAACGCACCATCTATAACAAGATGGAAGCCAAGCTCCTTACTCTTCCCAAATTCAACTCCTTTTCTTTTTCTAAGTTTGTGTCATATTCAGAATGGAAGGAAACTGTGGCAAAGCATATAAAAAAAAATGGAAGATAAGGAAAGATGAACTATGAAATGGCCTCAGATCATGGTATATGTCAGCTCCCTCACCTATAATAGTTCGCCATCCGACAAGAGTCATAAGCTAGGATTTCTTGTTCTTGATTGACTGTAGAAGATTAATGGAATGTTGGGGTTTTCTTCCAGAAAGACAGTTAAATTTTTTGTTTCTGATATGAAGTACAAAAATTAATATAGGACATTTATATTTGTAATTTTTTTAGTATGATGGAAATTCAGCACATACAAACAATAGTGAACATCCCTTCAAAGTTAAAATGTTCAAAAAAAGTTTCCTCTATTGTCAGAAGAACTGCTCTTTTGGGCTACTTTGTACTATTTGTGGAAAAGAAAAAAAAATTGTATACATCGCTATATTTGAATTGGACTCAGCCCCACCCTGATCTTAGACTCTTCGTTGTTTTCAGCCAGTGAGGCAAACTTGTTTTGTCACCTTCCAGTTATTGTAAGTTGAAGAAGCTCAGTGAAAGCAGATGTATCCTATGAAATCTTCCTCCAGTTTTTCCTTTCAGACTCAAAATTCCAGCCAAAAAAATACACAAATACAAGTGTCACAATTTTTTCCTTATCTGGTCATTAAGAACAGTTCAGATCTTAACATGGGGAGTAAGATCAGATACTTTGTATCACTAAATATGCAAATTCAAAAAAATCAATCAAGCATCTATTTTTTTCAGCTTTATATGCATATACATTGTATATTAACAACTCCGAACTACGTTGTTGTCAACATATTCAAGAATATATATTGATTTTGTCAAGCCTATGTTTTGACTTGAGCTGTAGGTTTCTTAGAGCGCTGTTTCACAAGCTGACTTGGATTTTAAAACAGTATTTTCCTTTATTTAAAGTTCAGTGAAAAGGTTCCTATCCAATATCATTACCAATTTAAAGTGTCAAGAGTGATTAATTGTTAAAGTGTGCTATGCCAAAACATGAAACTCTTACTCAAGTACTGGCAACGCCCCAGCAACCCTCATGTTTTTAATTTCAGTCACTATTACCAGCTGGTAAGAGTGGAAAAGAAACAATTTCAATTTTTTTACTGATCTAGCTTTTCATATGTGTACCATGAAATAATGCTGTGCTATTAGCTTTTCATATGTGTACCATGAAATAATGCCGTGGTATTTCTAGAATAGTCTTCTAATCTCTAGTATTTTGCACATCTGTGCATTTTAGAGCCAGCTTGTGTATTTAATAGTGCTTGATAAATTATTCTTACATCACTCATCTCTTTGCTTTCTGTGGAAGCCCTCGGCATCGTACAGCTTGCATACATCATACAACACAAGCTCAGCTACATAGAATCATAGAATCATTTAGGCTGGAAAAGACCTTTGAGATCATCAAGTCAACTGTGAACAAGCACTGCCAAGTCCATCACTAAACCGTGTCCCTAAGCACCACATCTACACCTCCTTTAAATACCTCCACCACTTCCCTGGGCAGCCTGTTCCAATGCTTGACAGCCCTTTTGGTGAAGAATTTTTTCCTAATACCCAATCCTGGTGCAACCTGAGGCCATCTCCTCCTATCCTATCACTTACTACTTGTTACTGAAGAGACTGATACCCACTTCACTACAATCTGCCTTCAAGTACTTGTAGACAGCGATGAGGTCCCCCCTGAGTCTCCTCCAGGCTAAACAACCCCTGTTCCCTTAGCCACTCCTCATAAGACTTGTTCTCTAGACCCTTCACCAGCTTCATTGCCCTTCTCTGGACACGCTCCAGCACCTCAGCATCCCTGTTGCTGAAAGCAAGCAAACCAAAACTGAAAACAGTACTTGAGATGTGGCCTCACCAGTGTGGAGTACAGGGGGACAATCACGTCCCTAGTCCTGCTGGCCACATTGTTTTTGATACAAGCCAGGATGCTTTTTGACCTTTGTGGCTACCTGGGCACACTGTGGGCTCACATTCAGCCGGCTGAATCAACCAACACCCCGAAGTCCTTTTCCACCAGGCAGCTTTCCAGCCACCCTTCCCCAAGCCTGTAGCGCTGTGTGGGGTTGTTGTGACCCAGGTGCAGGACCCAGCACTCAGCCTTGTCGAGCCTCATACAACTGGCCTTGGCCCATCGGTCCAGCCTGTCCAGATCCCTCTGCAGTCTTCCTGCCCTCAAGCAGATCAACACTCCCCCACAACTTGGTGTCATCTGCAAAATTACTGAGGGTGCACCCAATCCCCATGTCCAGATTGTTGATAAAGATATTAAACAGGACTGGCCCCAATACTGAGCCCTGGGGAACACACTTGTGACCAGCCAGCAGCTGGGTGTAACTCCACCACCACTCTTTGGGCTCGGCCAGCCAGGCGGCTTTTTACATGTTCCATTATGAACCACCTTTTATTTGTTTGAACATGACTCCTACTGATTTGGTATTTCCACCCCTTACAAAGCCTATTGCTCCCCACATGGGACAAAAAATCCTTGTTCATTCCATCTATGCCACTTTTCATGGGCCTCCATATATTGCATTGAAAAGCCTTCGCGCTTTACTACTTAAGAGTTCAAGTTCACCAGTTCTGTGTATTAACTTAGAATTGTACGTTCCGTGCCACTACGTGCAAGTTTAAGTTTAGGTATGTTAGACCTCATTTGCTATTTTGAAGTGCAATTACAATCTGTCGGGGAATCCGCTGGGTTCGTGGAACTGTTTGCAGTTTGCCATTGCCATAGCTACCTCAAGTAACTTGTTAGCGCTGCCAAACTGTCACTCGGGTCACTTGGTTTTCCAGCGCTGTGATAAGTAATTTGAGACCGTGGCCTCAGCAGCAATGGATCCCTGCAAGAGGCCAGTAACAATCCTGAAAAATGTTTGGTTTTTTTTTTTTTTAATCTAAAAAGATAATAAACCTGTCTTCATCCTGACCATCTTCTTTGAAAAAAACCCAGCAGTTGCGCAGCATGACCTCCTCTCACAAATGCTGTGTTGAGTCATTCATCCACGTATCTGCTAATGTTATTCTTTAGACTAGTTTCTATTCATTTAGTTGGGAAAGAGGTCAGGCTTATTTCCAAAATTAAGACTGCGTACTGAATGCTAAAATTCCAAGGAATCCAGCAGCAACAGTGAAGACAAACAAGATGGGGTGTGTGTGTGTTTGTGTGTGTGTGGAGGAAAGATGTTGAACTTTTTCAATTTAGATTAACATATTGTTTAAATACATACACAATTTATTTTCTAAAGCTACATAAACTTACAGGTTAAAAATACATTGTTGTACACCGCAAGACAGTTCTGAATATGAAATTTGGCAGGCTTTAAAAAATTGTCATACACCTCAGTACCCCATACAAGAAACTACAAAAATCAGTTCAAAGTGGGAGGAACAGGATCTTGCTAAATTATAGTACTTTGGCTTTGCAGATTGTGGGTATTTCTTAAATGCCTCCCTTTTCCCTTCCAGAAAAGGTCCTTTTTCACTTGCAGAGATTAATTATACTATGCCCACAAGTTACAATATTATTAAACTGGCAATTCTGCACATGAAATACAGTTACAGATAATTTTAAAACCCTTTAGTAACACATGCTTAGGTACAGAAAACACTTCTAGAAAGAGCTCTCCGCTAGTACCACAATGTTTATTAGTTTTAAAATTAGTACAGAAGGCTTGGAGAGGAATAACTCCTGGGCTGAGGGGCTGGTGGTGGGGCGCTGCAAAAAAATTGGCAAAATTGTGATTCTGCCACTTCCACACGAGGAGGGTACATGGATAAAGCTCTATTTTAGCAAGTATTGTTGATAGTAAATCTGAAATGTTAAAGATCAAATTATTTAAAATTAACAGCACTTACTCAGGGCCTACTTTCTGCCAGGTCTGGGCAGAGAACTATTAGTACTCACAGCAGAAGTCATACCAGCATAAGAGACATGCCTTGTTTTGCTAATGCACAGGTATGGTGCAAACTGATGATTAGCTAGTCCAATTTACTTGATTAGCCTAGAAATAGTTGTACACTTACTGGAATTAAACTAATAAGAATGCTACAGAGACAACAACTGATGACTTTTCACTTCTGCCTGTTCAAACAGTTGTTATTGTAACTGAATTATTCATACTTGGAGTAAACTATTAAAAACCCACAACAATGTTAGTTACTTTCCAAGACAACGTGGTAAAAGATAAAGTGGCAAATAAAAAGGAAATCAAAAACATTACATGGATGTGCTGAAAAGACTGCAATGGTCAGAAACATGTATGTGGCTTTGGCTTGAAATAGAAATATTTCAGCTTACATACGTTTCAGCCTTTCTCTGAAAGTGAATTATTTTTAGCGTGCACATGTGAAAGGAGGCAATTTCTGCTCATAGTATGAATACGTCTACAGTCTACCAGTCTAAAGAGTCTCTCAACTTATTAAATATACTCTGTACCCACACTACTCACAGAATACCAATGAGATCAAGGCAAGTCCTTGTCTTCAAAAGTTACATTTCATGCCCTGGGTTTAGGACATATAAAATGTCATTTTAAAGTTCAGCAAGAAGTCCTCAGCTACAGAAGAGCTCTTCTACTCTTAATTTGTACAAGGTGCTAAAGCAAGATGCTTTTCCTTCCCCTGATGAGGTCAAAACCACCAGTTGTCACTATCCTTTCTCCCATCATCATCCCACTGGCCATGTTCCTCTTCCCCTAGACTAACAATAGTGTCAGAGTAGTTGCCAAATTCATGATGGTATTGCTTAACAGTCACATTATGTGTAACAACGCTTCTGAAAACCCCATGTTATTTTTGTGTTTCAGAGAAACGTGACAGTTGTGTCTTGTCTTCAAGACACAAACGCCAATATATTCTATCTATAAAATGCCTTATCATGCTTGTAATGTCTAAAGCATTTTTACCTCCAAAATTCAGCTTAGAAGCAGTATCATTTGACAACAACCGTCCCCTTCTGTGTCAGAGCTACAGTGACTATAACCTACACAACATTAAGCACCAGCGAGCTACAGTATTGGAACTCGCTGTTCCCCACAATCAGGTATTTAAAGTCTCTATCCCATAAGAGACACTCCCAGTATACGCAAAATACCATTAACTGCATCAATGAATTCATAGGAGGGGAAGTGTTCAAAATTAAACAGCTGGCTAATGAAATATGCTGTATTTTACTGCTGTTAAGACAATCAGAAACTTGCTATTTTTTGTAAAATTGAGACCCAGAAGCAAGAAGAAAAGACAATCACGGCAAATTGGAGATAGTTATGGTGGATGACAGTGAACTGAAGGTCTTACTTGATTTCTGAAGGCTGTCAGGAGATTTGCAGGACACAGAGCTGGAAGTAACCTATTCTCAACTAATTCAATTTAGAGTTACCTTTAAAAGTAGTCAACATTTGCATTATTTTTTTTTTAAATAAGAACCAGAAACAAAGACAATAAGGAAACATGTTTGTCCTTTCAAAAGGAAAGAGAGGTTAAATTATTTGACAAAAAAAAAAAAGAAAAAGGAAAAAAAGAAAAACAAGATCATACTTTTATTGCTTTATTAAAAAGGCATTTGTTGAATTCAAACATGAAGGTACAGATCAGATCTAATCATCTGAGGACAGCATTACAGAAACAAGGAGTTTTGTTTCTAAAAACCAAAAGGAGATTATGGATTCAGGAAAGGGTAGCTTATGAGACACGACTACTCGCAGATGTGTTGTTCTTCAGTATTCTGTAAAGCAATTCAGCAGAAAGAGACCTAATGCTTATTTTGATTTGCCACCAAGATCAACAAGAGTGAAGATGTTCCTTCGGAAATCTCCTCAGCAGTAAGATCTTATAGTAGATGACCACAATGAGAAAGCAATCTACATGTAGACTGACTCTGGCTCTTACTCCTTTAAATGCAGTTTTGTTTTCAAATTCAACACTTGTCCTGTTTCACACTGAATAGTGTCTGCAGTGACTTATTCTTATGCAACATCCACAGAACTCCTGCTTAAGAATTTCCAGAGTCAATAATACATCTACACGGTTTTCTGCAAATCCATGCAATATCATTAAGAACTCAAACCTCGTAAACTTTTATACCACTTTTGATTCCAAATTAAACTACACTGAGCATTTTAATTTTCAAGACATCACGTGCCTTTTTGCTGTCCTCCAAGAACACAAAGAAAACAGGATTGTGTTAAGTAGTTCTTCAAATATGATATTAAATTGCACAACTATCAGTCATCTGCATGAAGTTAATAACAAATTTTAGTTTTCAAGAAAAGAAGAAAACAGAAGCCCCACTTAACCCTGAAGTTCACTCAGACTACTTTGGTTTCAAGCACCCAATTTGTGCTTAAAGTCCAATCACTAACTATATAATAATTACCTAGTAACATTTTTTATGTTACCTCGGGTAGACAAGCAGTGCAGCAAGACCAATGTAGATGCATTTTCAAAATTATTTTTGTAATCACAACTGCTCTCTCTTAGCAACTTCTAAGTATAGTTGAGGATTTGATAAGTGTTCTATTTAGGCTGTTTTAGGAAACGTTTCCACTTCAAACTATATTTTCCAAACATTCAACAAAATAAGTTCTTGTTAAAATCAAAATAATGTATTGATTTTGTCTCAGCTGTAGAAATTAGTTAATTTTCCAGCTATTTGGAAAACAGAAGATATTTGAATATAAAGATTGCTGTCAAACAGTTTAATTCTTTGTTTTTCTACAAAACTGAAGATGATGACAGTTCATAGGACTGCTTTCTCATGCCTCCTCAGAATGCTGTTGCTCTTCAGCTGCTATTTATCCAGCCCTATGTCCCACCTCGACACTGAAGAAGTCTTATTACACCGGATTTCAGCAGTGTGCCTCTCCTACTAGAACTTTTCAGCCAACTATTTGATCTACACTGATAACAACTTGGTCATTATTTAAGCATCTCCCGTGCAACATTTAGAGGGGCAAATAATGGTTATAGTCATGAAAGAGAAAGCCTGATAAGGAAACCTGACTGATACAGACTAACAAGTTTTTTAAGGAATGGAAATAAATTCCTGAGAACTGTAGACAGCTTCAGCTACCTTCATGACTGTGAAGAGTATGCTTTATTCCTTGTTCTGGATTTAGCCCCCCTTACAGTTTTTGTTTCCTGCTTATTGAATGTGGTGTCAATGAGTTCCACTTCACAGGAAAAGTTTAAGGCAGGGTAGTATCTAATACAACAAAACTACACCTTTAGCACACAGCAATGACACGCTTCATTTATTCTCATTCAGATGGTAATCTATAAAAGTCATAGCAAGCATCACCGTCATTTACTGTTACTTTTATACATAAGCAAGAAACACCACACTGAATGACAGAGGGTAGAAAGAACATGTTTATCACCTATAAGCTTTTCATCTGATTTACCGTTTTATGCTAACGTCACTAAGCACAAAAATACACTCTACTCACCAAATAAATTGCTTGAATGTCCTTGCTTAGATATAGGTTTCAGTTCATTTAATCCCCATGCATAACGCTTATAATTATCCCAGGCATGTTTCATCATCTGTAGAGAAAGGAAAGCAGGATTACAATGTTGATTTAGCAAGAAGCCACAGCAAATACTGACTTGAGAAAATTCTCAACATTAAACACATCTAATCCAATGCTTAATTAAATTCATGTTATATGAGTTATATTAGAAATATGAAATACTCAATACAGAATAACAGTGGCACTGTTTTCTGGGTGGCACTGTGATAGTTATTGTCAGAATTCTGTCTGTCCCACCCACCCCTACCGTTATCTGCATGCTTATGGTCAAGACACACTGAAAACCAATTAATTTTTAGGAAGGGAATTTACTGTGTTAGATATCAATTCAAGTAAGATTTTATTTCCATTATGCATACACCTCAAACTGAGGAAGTAACATTTTTAAATTAGTTTTTTCTCCTAAAGTAAGAATTTTTAAGGTCAAAATTAAGCTTACGGTAGTTTTCAGATTCTGGCAGAGACTCTCAGGCATAAAACTAGCAAAATGAAACTTGGTATGGCTAATAACAGGAGGAAGCTAAAGGGGGCAGACAGAACACCTAGGAAAGGTTTTGAGGTTATTATGATATAATCTTCTATGACTACAAATGCCATTGTATGTATCAGTAGCTACTTTCACATGTCATTTTCCACAAATAGCTGAAAACTTTCACAACTAAACACATATCACTACAAAACCATGTTCTGCATCAAGAGGTGCACCACAAATAAATAACGCTTTGAGAAACTGCTTCAGGGAACCTAGCGCAGCAGCTCTGCAGTAAGAGCAGAGAACAATCACGTCAGAAGCCGGGACAGCAGGTTGACTCAAGGACCCCTTCACACTCTCTACCACCATGATCAGCCCAAGCAAGCCCAAATTGTCCTTTTTGGGGGTTGCCCAGGTGCACAGCCAGGACCCTACCTGTCCCTTCTCAAACATGCAGTGAGGACAATGCACCCAGCTCTGCAGGCCTGGTGAAGAACCACTGCCACGCCAGCAGGTCCAACACCTCCCTTTACCAACCACCACCTTTAACACCTCCTCAGGAAGAGTCTTCCTTAATGGTCACCACAAGCAGCCTGACTTTACATAACAGAAAAAAAGATCTTGCCTCTGCATTGCCCCTCTTCCCCTCTTCCACAAGGCACAGCAGTGCTGGGAATGCCAGAGGTCATCTTCTAGACAAAAAGTGACAATTTCAGACCTTTTCAAAGATACTGCTTCAGGCTGTCAGCTGACAACACTGTTCTGCCCTTGCTTTCAGACCTCTTCTTGAGGCCATGTGTGTCAAGGATAATTTTGTTAAATAACAGTTATAATCCTAAATTTAAAAAAAAACAGCCTTGGGGCACAATGATAATAGAAGTCTTGCACTTCCTTCCTCTTCCCTTTGCTCAAATCACGTAGAGAAATTACGTCAATTAAAAATATAGATTAAACCAGACTATAATAAATGACAACTGATTTTCTAGAATACTGCTGCACTTGTGAGAATAAACATTTATTTGCTATTTATGGAAGCACAAATGTGCATCTATACTGCAGGAAAGTTCAGGGATGTTAATTTACTCCAGAGCCCTTACAGCCCCAGATGTACAAATGGAAAGATTGGCACCTGCATTTAATACCTGAGCATTTTCAACCAGAAGGTTAACCTGGTGTCAGACCTCAGCTGAAAGGCAATGAGTAAGAGGCTCTGAGGAAATGGTCTCAGGCCATGAATGCCACTGATATGCTGGATGGCAGGAGTGGTGTCCCTTGCTTGACTTCATTGCAAAACAGCTTAAGTGCTCTCCAAGGACAGGATATTTTGTCCCAACGCAGAACTGGTAATAGGCAGCCATGTGGTAGACTTCATGTTTACAGGGGTATCAGTTAGCAAGCAGGAAAGGCAGGAACAGCTTCAATTCAGCTCAGTTCAACCACAACAGTCACAAAGTGCATGACGCTACAAGATGTCCTATTTGTGCTCAGCTGCCTTTAGTTTTTCCAACTGAATGACATTTTGATCTTATCGCATTGTAAATGCATGTGTGAGTTGTCAATTGAAAGCACTCTCACTACCCTGTTGCTCGTCAGCTCCTAGATATTAAGACAGGAAGCTATCCCACACAGACTACTTACTAATAGTATTTATTATTGCATTTAATGAATAACAAGTGTTTTGGTTTAGGGTATTTTTTCCCCCAAAGCATTCTCCTATTTTGCTGAGTCCAAGTACTCAGGTACGTTTTTGTCTAATTGCTTCTCAGGAAATTATAATACGTGAATCCAAAAAGCCAGACAGACAAGTAATTTGGAAAAACCCCAAAACTTTAAGAAATATTTCTGTGGAAAAGAAAAACCCACCAGAATCTACTGAGCATGAGACCTAATTAATCTCTTTTGGCTAATCAAAGTGTTAATTTAGAACTCTTCCAGAAAATCTAGATTTAGATAAAACCACCAAGCTTAGTAAGTAAGCTTTCTCCTAAGAAAATGCACTTTTAGAACATCCTTGCTTTAGACATTTTGGGGGTTTATGGACACAACATGGAAAGTAAAATTCAACTCCAAAAGCACTCAGTGAGCCCTCTAGTGTTTCAAAAGGACCCGAGTTTTTCCAACTATACACAAATGTTAATGGCTATTTAGCCAAAACTTCCTAGGAATCAGTGTTACTGTACTTACTAGGAAAATAGCCCATAGATACAGTAGCCTACAAAAACTACCTTAATCAACACTGCCTGCTGGACAAGTGAGTTTGGGCTTCGAACCTAGCAAGAAGTCTCAATTTCTAGAATGCAATACATCAGAATAGTCTACATGCTTTTCCCCCTGTGGAAATTATAAAACTGTATTGTTTCCTATTAAAAACATTTCCTATTTGTTAATAGTTTTATTTTCTACATAAGAATAGAAAAATTCTAAAATATTGAGTAGCAATTTGAATAGACCCAGCTCACTGAAAATTATTATTTGCTTAGAAAAAACTCCTAGCACTGGTACCTCATGAATTAATTTTAACAGGTTTTTGAAAAATCCATTTACTTTTCTGTTTGCATGAGACATCCCCAAATCAATGTCTCTACATTTCTTTAATTCACAAAGGCCCTTCTGATCACATCTCTGACTACTCTTACAAGTACTTTTGAAAGACCACAGTTACAGAGAACATCTGTATTTCAACACCACATTATGAATCCTGTTAAAAAGAAATTCCTCATGATGAAGAGTCTAACAGCTTTTGACCAGATGATTTCAGATACTCTCATACTCCTCTACAATGTAACTAATAAAATTATTTCACCCAAGTGCTTTCAAATAATTCCTTACTAGTTCTCCAGGATGTCAACAGGCAGAGTTACATTTGCATAGATGTATTCCTCAGTCCTTCTAGTTTTACTAAGATATGTTCATTAACTTCAAACTTGAGAAGAGCCTGATAGCTCACTGGAAGCCCCATGTCTACAACAGCAAAGTCTGTTTCCAATGGAGCTCTGTCTCGGGTCACTCGCAATCAAAAGTAGCAGCCAAAGGCTTGACTAGCTAGCACTGTTTTACTAGTAAGCTGTTTGGCTTTACATCTTCAGAAAAAAATGGGGCGCTGATTTTTACATACAAAGTCAGAAAATGCCACAATACTACCCCATATCTGTTGAAGAATAACAAAGTGTGCTATTGTAATTGGTATCAGCAAAGTCACTTAGAAGCAAAAGATGAAGGTCTGACATTACGCACAAAAGGACCCTGTGCATGTCTGTCTTTAATGGAAGCATTTTGAAATACAATTTTAAAATCCTTCTCAATCCACTGAATATTAAAAAAAATAAAGTGAAATAAAGTAAAAAAAAATATCCAATTTGTTCTCCAGAAGCAGAAACAAAGACCTTTTCTACAGCTATAATGCTGGCCAACCAAAAGATGATGAGAACACACTCCTGTTTGTTAGTATTTTAGTTACCGCCACCTTCCAAAACACTCTAACACAAAGTCTACAGAGGACACCTAGCCCACTTGAAATGTGCAAAATACAGTTCTAGTCAAACAGGAGTACCCAAGAGTTCAGGCAGCAAATGTTGCCAGAAAACAAAAAGATGATGAAGCAGCACAGTGATTGTGGTGTTTAGGTGCAAAAAGCACCAGGTGAAATTAAAATAATAAGAACTTCATAAGGTTTATTTTTAGCAGTTACATACAAGCTGGGGAGATGTAAAGATGATGTCAGGAAAAGAATTCAAGCACCTTCTAGAACTGGGATATTAAATGAAAAAAGTTTTCAGTGCATGAAATAGTACCACGCTGACTTTCAACAGAGCCATTTAAACCATGCCAAGACAAGGGATGAAGGCAGAAGGCTAAGGTACTAGAAGCCCAAGAAATGAAGAGACCAGTTAAAAACCAAAACAAAACTCTGAAGAAAACATGACAGCTTGCTTGTCTAACCTCTACTATTCCTCAGTTTACACTGTACTTTTTACACATTTAAATTATTCTCACCTTCTAAACTTCTCTTTACCAGAGCTACACATTCATTCACCCTAGTCTCCCGGAATCTTCTCTCCTTCCTGTTGCTGAACAAACTTGGTTTGTTCACAGTATCAGCAAGGGAAGTGAAAAAAGTCCCCAGAATTAGTAAGAAACGTCAATACACATTCCACTTTCCTCCTGTACAAATCAACTTGCATGGTGCTGACTGTACTGGGTCTGGCCAGGATGGAGTTAGCATCCTTCACAGCAGCCCATATGGTGTTTTGAATTTGTGACTGAAATAATGCTGATAAAGCAGCAATGTTTTGGCTATTGCTGAACAGTGCTTGTACAACATCAAGGAACAGTGCTTGTACAACATCAAGGCTTTCTCTTTTTACAGCTCCCATCCGTTTCCCACTCCCTGCGACAAGTAGAATGGGGGGGTTAGCCAGAGGTTGGGAGGGGACACAGCTGGAACAGCTGACCCCAGCTGGCCAAGGGGATACTCCCTACCATGTAATATCATGTTCAGCAATAAAAACCGGGGCAGAGAAAGAAGGAGGGGCTTTCTAAGGTGGCTGCTGCTCAGAGACTGGACATCAGTCTGTTTGTGGGATGTGGTTGAGTGACTGCCATTGCATCACTTGTCCCTGCCCCCTCCTTCCTTTACCTACATAGTGGTCTTTACCTCGACCCACCAGATTTCTTGCTTTCGTTCTTCCCTTTCTCTCCTGCAGCCCACCTGGTGGGCCAACAGCTGTGTGGGTGCTTGGCTGCTGGCCTAGGTGACCCTACCACAATGTCTCATAGCATGTTCAGTGTGGGAAGTTTGTGACCACAACACAACCCCCAGCTGGTTTCTTCACTCTGATGTCAATATTATATTAACCCTCAGCAAAACCTCAAGC
Organism: Falco biarmicus; assembly: GCF_023638135.1. NCBI lineage: Eukaryota > Metazoa > Chordata > Aves > Falconiformes > Falconidae > Falco > Falco biarmicus. Next base: position 60,843,260 of record NC_079293.1, on the reverse strand, counting down.
TTTAGAAAGCCATACTTCCTTACTTTCCACTCCCATTACTGTTAACCAACAACTGAACCTAAGTGAGACCTGATGAATCAGAATCACAGAAGGGTTAAAGCTGGAAGGGACTCTAGAGGCCATCTTGCCCAACCTCCATTGAAAGACATATTCTCAACTGTTTTTACAGTCATCAAGCACCAGCCAGATTGCAGTACAGATAAAAAACTTCACAATCACTCCCGAAATCTGTTATTAGTAAACATAACAGTACCTTTGAAGGTACTGTCACTAATCAGGATTTCTCTGTGAAAAACTGTATGATCTCCTTCAGCTGATTTACTATCAGTTTTCATAAAATCATGCCATGTATAGAAGAGCTCTGCTTAATATGCTTACAAAATCTACTGATTATCACACTGAATAATTTTTGGCAATACACAAACTATCTTTTTTACTTTAGTTATTAAAAGTATTTACATCTGTGTTTCATCATCTTTGTAATGGTATTTAGTGTAATATTGCAGTTCTGAAGTAATTGAGTTTATTGGTCTTGTCTTGAATAATTTGCATCTTGGAAACATGAAGTAATAGATTAATTTTTCTCTAGATCTCAATACATAACACTTTTTTTTCTAGGATTAGGAAGCACAACTACATTGTGAAATCATTGGACAACTTCCCTTGTTTTGGAGCATGACGTTTATTAATTTTGTCATTATTCACTATTATTGTTTCAATAGTACTTCAAACCTTTTATTTCAATCTTTCCCTGCAGTTCTGCATGTAATTTTAACACATTCCAATGTCTTTTCCATGTGAAAGTGTTTCGATCACTTATAACTACCTTGAATTGCCTTTAAAAAAAAAATAAATTGGATTTTGAAAGTTGTTATCAGAATTCACAGCTTTTTACTCTGTCCAGACATGCTCTATAGTGGAAATTCTATGTAAAAATGTAGGGTGTTCTACTGCAGTTACTTCACTAATTAGTTCATAACCTTATCTAAGCAGACACACAACTATGACTAAGTGTGGTATGTGTCTGCTTTTTGGGGTTTTTTTTCAGTTACACTGCCTGCCCTTATGCTAGATTGCTGACAACATTAGTTTTAAGCAACTTTTCACAAAACAAAAACTCAAAGTTAACTGCTTGGCTGAAGACCAAGATTCACTAGAAAACTAGCTAAAACTGGTTTATATTCAGATCAGGTTTTCTGTAGGTAGAATTGTGTCTAAAGTTTGATTTCATATTAAAATTTTGCAACTATAGTTTCAGAGTTTTATTTCAAGCTCTTCATTTTTAGTTATGATTTCTTATTCCAGAAACAAAGCTGAAAAAAAAAATAATCTCAAATATCCAAGGAAGATTCATCTCATTGGATACTGTTTACTTTTTTCCTTGAATCCTAGTCTGACAGAAGATACAAATAACAACATACTTTCTTTACTGGAAACAGACATTTGTTTTTCTCCTTCAAGACACAGAAAATAAATCCTGTCACTAGGATCCTTCATATGTATACAGCCACTTCTTACTCGTCAGCAGGAAGATTACTGCAAAGCAGGAGCCTGACAGATTTCTGGTGTTTATAACCTCTTCTCCTAATGGCATCATCCCGAGTTAAAAGCAAGCTACACACTGTCAATGTTTGTTTAAGTCACTGCCAAAGCGTCACCATTTCTAATTTAGCAGGTGGATGACAACCATGCTCCGAAGCCCATGCAGGCTGGAGATGTTCCTGCAAGTGCTTCCCAACAGGACTTCCACTTAGCCAAGTAAACCGCTGAAAGAGGCTTTTGTGTTAGTTAATGGGCCAGTAACAAGGATTCATAGTTGCTGTTTTCCACTAAGTAGCAGCTAGAGATTTGGGGAACATGTAGGCACCTGCCATTTAACTCATGGCAAGAACTCCGAACAACTCAGACATTTGTCCGAGAGCGCTACCCACAGCATAGGGTACTGTCACACAGCAAGTGGGGCAAATACTTACAACTCTTAAAATGACAGTACAGCTAAGGTAGCCAAACTCATTTACAGGATTCTCTGTTAATATTAAACACACATATCATATCATGAAACATTTTATATGGTTCTGTATTTAATGCTCTATTAAAGGGATATATGAGCAAACTCCTGCTACTTCTCAGCATTTCAGGATCCTACAAATAATTCACTTCTTGCCAGCAAAACTAAATTAAAGTAAGAAGTCTAATATCTGCATGTAAAAAAGGAACTAAGAGGGAAAATAAAAACATTAAGGACTATTCTGGGGATTAATTCATCATTTGTATTGCAAAGCACTTCAAAATTCTCAAACAGAAAGCCTGACAGAAATGCTAAGTATTATTCCCACATGTGTTAAGTTACAGATAAGCTTTTATTCTTGTATTTTCTACTCCTCACAGTAGCTTGTAAGCCTCTTTAGTAGTGTATTAAACTATCCAACTAATATTCATCATATGCTGTTCTGGGCATCATTTGTCAACCGGGGACAAACATTGCACAGTGCTTCATTCTGTTACACACTTTAAAAGGAATCAATTACCTTATTAATTCTGTAACAAGAATTCTAATTAAAAGGTAATTAAAGAAAATGAGAAATCTGCAGGTAAGGTATTTTCTACACTTATTCTATTGCTGCATATTTTATTTAATGCACAAGCACACAGGAAAAATAAGCCTATTTCATGTAAGAAATAATTAATAAGAACAGCAGCCCTGATGCTTTGATATGTCTGCACCAAAAAAAAAAGAATTCATTTGAAAATGTTTGTACAACATACCAAAATATTAAACGACAACAAGCTATATTTTACTCATTTGTGAGGCATACCTCTCTTTACTGAGCAGTAAAGCACTTCTAAAATTAATTTACTGAAAAACTGAAGATACCAGAACGCTTTACAGTTAGTTTCTGAGAGCTAGGCCATAGTGCTTTAACTATTGCATAGTAGAAGTCACAGGGTGATAAGGCAGAGAAACTTGAATGAATACCAAAGCTCACCTGTGTATTCTAAATAGTAATATTCAGTTCAAGCTGTATCTACAGCCTGCTTCTTACCTTGCCATCCCAACACCACAGACACAAGAAAACCAGACTACTGTGTGCAACACAGAAGCACACTAGCTTGAGACCCTTTCCTTGACTTAACAAAAACTAGGAAGGCAAGAACATATAATCTTGCCATGAAGACCGCTGTCCTTGCACTTTCTGAAGCTGAAGGTCTGGCTAATTTCAGCCAAATTAAATTATCAGTTTCAGGGAAAGAAAAAAAAGTGTGGGTCAAAAATGTTGCCCATACAGTTACCCAAATCTAATATAATAGTATTCATCTTACCTTGAACCATCTGAAGCAGATCAGTTTTAGATTAATTTGCTCAACTTCAGATGTCTTTCACCCAAGATACGGAAAGCAAAATGGACATGCCATCTCCTTTTAAAAAAAATCTCCTTTTAAAACTGAGGGGTTTGGATGATATGTTTGTTTGTTTCTTCCCCAGATAAGCTAGAATTTGAGTATGTTCTGTAGGCATTTTAAGAGTTTTTCCTGAAAACACCTGCCTTGAAACCACCAATTAAGATGCTGTCGAACTGCTTTGGCCTCCATCTCTGTTACTAGTGGGGTAACCAATGACACATTCTCAGTAACTACCTAACTGTAAAAAAAAACAGTGGGAAAAAAAATAGTATTCAAGTGTAGCATTACTAAATTGAGCATAGATGACATTAATGTTGAAGATGCTCTATTTTCAACTTGTTTCGGCTGCCATTTACATCTGTATACATATACAGGAGGGAAATCTTAAATGAGCCATCCAAGTCATCCAGTTACAAACAAAAGAGCAATCTAAAGAATAAGCTGTACAGCTCCGTCTTACAACTTAGCAACCGTTACCAAGATCTGCATTTCAGAAAAAAACTGAAGCCTACAGCTTGTCACTCAAGACAGCTGTATTTCTTCAAAGCTAAGTCTTCTTCAAACACTTAAGAGTCCATCTGAATTTTTTATTAACAGATAGACTGAAAAATTGTTTCCTTATTACTAGTGTAAGAGGTAGATTATGTTTCTTCAGACAACCTATTATTTCAGGAGTTTGGATTTCTTTTTTATTAGACTCTGGGATGGACAAATCAGTGATGCTCCAATGTTATTCTTCTAAGGAGAGTCACTGATGGCTGATTTTTAAAGAACCAAATCACACAGATGTTTTGCATTAGTGAAACAGCCATTAAAAGACAAACATAACACCTCATAAGGTAACGTGCAAGAACTAAAGTCATTGTTCAATACTGACAATGACCAGAAAGAACGCTGAAGTATTTTCACTTAAAACAGAAAAGCATTGCAGAGTTGTAAAAAAACCTGTTTCTTTGATCTTATGCAGAATTAGTAGCAGCCTCTGAAGTTCATGCATAATTTGACTAATGTCACAAAATGGAAAGAAAAAAGAAAGCAGTTTGTGGAAATGCTACTCTTATGCAGAATAGTGGTATACAGAGACTCACCCCACTCAGAGTCTTCTGGTTTTTTTGGTTTTTTTTCCTGGTCTACTTATGACTTGCTGCAGTTTCCAAGAACTACCAAACCAAACAGTGTGAACAACTAGGCTCCCACAACTGCATGATACAATCATGCTTTTGTTCTCTATTTTTTCTTACTGTTCTTTAAACAGTTATTTGATAAGGTTTGCTTCTAATTAGATTATAAATTATTCCTGGCACAGACTGTATCTCCTGCTTGTTCGTTAGGTACCTGGCACTACATAGCAATGCTGCTGCTGAAGTTCCCAATCTCAGCAGGGGCAATGCAAATAAAGAATAAGCACAGTGCTATGCAGTACAACACATCCAGATAAAGTGATTAACATCAAGGTGATTCAAGCTGCTGTTTCAGAACATGATTAAAATCCACAAAAAGGAAGTAAGGTGGATTTAAAGAACCTGTTTTATTTTTCTTTCCCACATTTTGAACTCACAGGCTCCCCTCCCATATTTATAAATTTTACTCTGCCACTAAGTGAGGAAGTAAAAAAAAAATTTGACCACCCCATTGTATGGAAAGTGTCAGGATATCCAGGCCTATCCAGGATGTCTTTCAAAACAAAAACTAAACAGGAACAACAACCAAAACAAGAACCCACCGGAAGTTTTCTCCACTTGCACAATAAGTCTACGTTCATCCCACAGTCCTGCTCCCCTACCAGGGCACATGTCAGAAACTGTGAGAGATGAGAGTATCCTCGCTACTAAGAAGTTTTAGTTGCAGTAGGAATGCCAGACTGGCATTGAAAAGCAAAATTCCTGACATGTTTTTAAAGTGCAATTTTTCTTTAATTGTATTTTCTTTTATTTAATTGCATTCTTTTGAAGCAAGTATTTTAAAATTATTTTTCTAGTAGTTTTTTTCTTAAGGAGAAAAATTAAACAGGAAGTCATGCATTATTAATAGATCTGGGACTATCACCAACCTAATAAAGTAGCTACAACAGTAAGTAAAAACACAAAGCAATTATAAAAACTATTAGATTTTCAGTTATTATCAGTTAATAAGAAACTTACCAAGCTTGACATTGTCACTGAATCCACAAAATCCAGGTACTCTGAGCTTTCCAAAAGAGTAGGTACTGGTAATAAACAATTTCTGCATGCTCAGGCCAGCGACTTTTGACAAGAAGCCATACCAGACTGTATCAAATCCTTACCCATGTGCCACTAATTGTCAGCTGGGTTTTTCTCCTTTTCCTCCCGCCCAAACGAGTGCTTCCTTTCCACTCCCCTCTCCTCTCTTCAGCATCTGGTTAAAGGTGAAGTACTCCACTAGTAAAGCTCATTATTGTGGCCATGGCAAAACTTGCACTTTTGGAAGTCAGAGAACCTGTTCACTGAAAAGTATTTACATAGATTAACCTGATATGCAGTTGCTCCATGGATCAAAGACTAAGTCTGCATCATTTACCACCACCCTCAGAGAAGTATCTTCAGCCTAATAGCCTGAAATTAGAGCAAAAGGATTGGAGACTATTTCCCAACAGCTGAAAAACAGTTACACAGAGGTCAAAAGCAGATTATACTAACTTACGACTTTTTCCTTTCTCCATTTAACATCTTTATCAGTGACCTAAAGGATGTGATGTAGTGCACCCGTATCAAGTTTGCTGGTGACACCAAGTTGGGGTGGGGAAGGGAAATCCCACCAGGGAGTCAGGGCTGCCATTCACAGCGGCCAAGCCAGGCTGGAGGAACAGGCCCATGGGAACTTCATGAACTCACTGGGGACAAATGCAGCAAAGTCCATGACCCCTGGTGATGGTACAGGCTGGGGAGCAGCTCCGCAAGGAAAGTCCTGGGACTCTGGTGCACAGGGAGCCATGCACGTGCCAGCAGTGCCTGAGCAGCAGGACCCCAGCCCATACCTCAAGGGACAGGATTATCCACATGTTCTCAGCGCTCAGGAGACTACATCTAGGTAATGCATCCAGTTTTGGGCCTCCCACTCCAGGAAAGAGATCAATGAACTGCCGGGAGTCCTGCAGGGAGTGGGGCCCGAGCTGGTCATGGCTGGAGCTGTCGCCCTGTGAGGAGAGGCTGCGGATGGGGCTGGCTCAGCCTGGGCAGGCTGGCCACAACCCCCGTACCCGCAGGGAGGCGGCCAACAAGAGGGAGCCGCAGACAAGGGGCATCTGCGGGACCATGCAGAAGAGGTTGAGTGGGCCTGAGGAAAAGGCTTTTCCCTGGGCCCAGCGAGGGGAGGCTGTGCTGGGCTGCATCCTTGGGGCGTTTCCAGCCCCTGACCTCGACACTGAGCTGCTGTGGCAGGGCTGGACTGGGACCTCCTCAGACTTCTAGACCAACTTATTCTGTGATCCCACTAAATTCAGTATGGGTTGCACGTATTTACCTCAATTTTATAGAGCAAGTTAATTGACCTGCTTCTTCCCACCAACAAGGACACAACTCATATTCCAGCCCAAGACTGTAGCTGTTTAAAATATTCCAGATGGGAATTATGAGTTGTTAAAGGTTTTTTCAGAAATATTTCAAAGTATTTTTCATACTGAATAAACTACTCCAGCTATGCAAAACACTGCCAGCTTGTTTCTGACCAGAAATTAAGAGCTATCTGCTTATTGCCTTAGTATAGAAAGATTCAAGAACAATGAAGATGATCAGACCCTGGTGAAACATGAAGAAGATCTAGTGTCACATATGAATTCATGATTTCTGCCCATTTCACATTTCCATCAACTTATCTTGGTCAAGACTGATCAAACAGCTTACCCAGGGCTGCATTTGGTTTAAGAAGAAAATTATTCTAAGAAAGATTTATTTCTGCAGCCATCAAACCATCTCCAGGGTTGTATTGCAGAAAATTTTCTGAGGTGAGAATTTGTTGTTGTAAATTAGTCACCACATATCTCTGTGCTCTGAAAGAACCACCACAACAGAGAATGAGTATCAAGTTGTTTTCCTTTAGCAATTTTATCATAATGTTCAAAATTGATATTGTAAACCTAAACATTATCATTCTTTGTGTGGCATTTGTTTTCCTCTTGAAACTTCTATGTGATTACCTGGACTGTGGATCCTGACACACCCAGTGCTGGTGCAGTTCCCAAAATACATGACACTCAGACCTTCTTTTGCTTAAATCCACTACCAGAGTACATACATGTTACAGAACAGTAACCAGATTTGTAAGTTAGCTTTCCAGGTCACATAAACACATCAAGAACAGCTGATGAAATGTACCTACTGGTACCTGTAATTTTCTTCAGTCAAGCTGAAGTCAAGGATGACAGCTTGGAAATGACACCTTTATACTGAAAAGCATATATATGCAGTGAATACTTTTGTAGAAGGATAAAATTTAAAAACAACCTTAAAAATATATACAGATTTGCTTTTACATACTAGAAGTAATTTAACCCTCTAGGTAGCATCTCTTCCAGTGATATATGAATGCTTTACACGGTATTTTTCTTACATATCCGAAGGTTCCTCAGCAAGAAGCCTTTACAAATGAGATAACAAATTATAGTACTGTTAATATCTAATCAGTTCTACATGGATTTCAGAAGAGCTGTCACAGGCTTATGGAGAATGACTGTGCTCATGCTTTCATGACAGGCAGAAGAAATCAGATGCTCAGTTGTACAAGGAAATTAATGGAAAACTGCAAAACTGATATGCAGTTAAAGCCAAGATGAATACTAGCGGTCTCCTGGAAGTAGAAGATACAGAAGAAATAGAAAGAATTCAATTAAGAAGCATGGAGGCATTTTCTTCAATGGAAAGGCTGAAAAATTAGCTCTACTTGTTTGTAAATGAAAAAAGAGAACAAGATAAAAGTAAAAGCATAAAGAAAGTAAGGGCTTCTCCTGGACACATTTGTAAAATAGAAAAGGAGAAAACCACACAAATGTTACATTTGTTACTGATAAGGCAAACACTCAGGAATAATTTCCAGAAGACACACACTGTCAACTTAATGGGATATTGAAAGATTTCAGAGCAGATGCTGATATTGGCCCAAATTTCACGCTGCGCTTCCCATCCTGTTAACAGAAAGTGTTTCACATGCCTTATAGCTTTCACAGCACAATGGAGCGTAATTCCAGTTTGCGCTATCTGTAACACAGCTAATGGTGTGATGACTTTCATGCAGTGTAGTGTCATTAGGAGGAGACACCTTCCAATGCATGCACCCAGCAAAGACTTATTATAGAATGATAGTATCATAGACTTGTTTAGACTGGAAAAGACTTTTAAGATGATTGAGTCCAACCATTAACCCAGCGCTGCCAAATCCACCACTAAACCATGTCCCTAAACACCACATCTATGCCTCTTTTAAATACCTCCAGGGATGGTGACTCCATCACTTTCCTGGGCAGCCTGTTCCAGAGCATGACAGTCCTTTCAGTGAAGAAATTTATCCTAATATCTAATCTAAAACTCCACTGGCACAATTTGAGGCCATCTTCTCTTGTCCTATCACTTGCTGCTTGGCAGAAGAGACTGACACTTGCCTCACTACAACCTCCTTTCAGGTAGTTGTAGAGAGCGACAAGGTCTTCCCCTAGTCTCTTCTCCAGACTAAACAACCCCAGTTCCTGCAATGGGCAAAAATCTTAGCTTTGCACTGCCATCTAAACTTACCAGTTTCTCAGCATGTGTGGTGCCTCACAGAAATACCTAAGGTAACATAAAAAAATATAGAAGATGTGTTGCTCCTCCATAATACAATGCAGTCAAACAACTATCCGAAATTTCTGTCCCTTCCTAAGCAAGAACAGGGAAGCCAGCTATAAGAGTTAACAGACCTGCAAAGAAAAGACTGTGGATGGCCCTTGTTTTCCAACACATACTATTCATTTCCTTCAATTCTCTTGCTTTTTTTCAGGCAGGTATGTAAAACCACACAAGTTTCCCAGATCAGCTCTGTTGATTCCACACTTTATTTCAAAGTTCCCCAAAGGAGATTGATGAAAATATTTATTGTACTTCAAACTACAATACAGAAGAGACAGTCTTTGCTCTTCTTCAAAGTGTCTTGGATAGTTCAGCCTAAACTATCCAAAATAATCTAGGGACTTTGCTGCAGCTTTTTCTAAGAAATACTTCAAAGATAAGCCCAATTATGTGGCAAAAGTGAATATCCAAATTGTCATAATAATTTCCAAAAAATAATACAGATGTCAACTCACTGAGCTACAAAGTGTCTGGTAGAACAGAGCTGGTGGAGAAATTCCCTGCTGAAGATCCAACTGTCCAGGTTTAAAAACCAGCTTCCCTTCACCCCACCAAAAGTAAACAAACAAAAACCCAAAACCACATCAACTTCAATTGCTGTGGATAAAAAGCTGAATTTGACAAGTCCCTTCCAGGCAGGTTGATGGGTGAGGAGCAGAGTAGGCAGGGACTGATTTTCCCCAGTGCCTGCTTGACAGGCACCATCAATTTTCATTTCTGATTTACTGGCTGCCCATGAGGAAATTTTGTAAATTCTGAAGATTCCATTTTGGGGTGAAACACTTTTGAAAAACAAATAATTTGTTCTTTTGTCTCACATGTCTTCCCTAAATCTCAAATTTTGCCACAAGAAATGTTTTCTATCCAGCTCTGGGCTTGATCCCTTTTCCAAGTCTACCCTTTTCCAGCTGCCAAGTCCCCTAATCTCCAATGCAAACAACTGTGGTCACCCCAATATAAAGACTTTAGAAAATCCCCATCCACATCTATAGTTATGTAAACACTGAAGTATATGTAAACTATATTATTCTGCAATCTTTTGGGGGGCACAGACACAAAGAATTACAGACTGCAAGACTTTCTGTAAGTCAGGGTAGCACCCGAATGGGGCACGCCCAGGCTTGTGGTGCCTCTAACAAGATAACACCACCAAGCCTGAGATGCTACAGATAACAGGGGAGGTGTATCATACATGCAGATGGCTCACCCAGTCCTGTGGCACCACTAACAAGACAGCAACATGAGAAAGGGCAGGCAGGCACTAGAGATAACACAAGGGGAGTGCTAGCTTAACAGAATTTACCAGTTCAACTGAATCAAGGCCAGTGGGGAAAGGAAAACGGCTGAGACGTTTAATTGGGAAGCGATGTGGCTGGTAAATGGGAAGAACTTGGAAAGGGAAAAGCAGGAGAAGGGAATACAAGGGGAAACAAATCAGGTGTTTGAGGGCACATTATCAATGCATCTTGGAACAGGATAATAAATCTGTTGATGCTCTGTTCATATCTGCATCCAACTTAGGCAGTGAGGTGCTCTCCCTCCTGCCAGTGAGGGAACAGCTAGAGGAGACCTCCTGACATCCTAACAACGTACAGAATGGAACAGAGCTTTCCCCATGTTTATAGCTCATTAACTGAGTGTCTGGGTAATACTAATGTAATTCTATTTAAGTCAGGTAGGAATTCTGTTTGTGCCACTCTGAAATAATTCCAAGATTTATCTGCAGGACCTTTTCTTGGTGGCTGTTCCTCTCCCAAAGATAGTTTTCTCTCAGTAGAAGCCAGTCAACAACGATTCCAGTTCTCAGAAGATCCCCAAGACAATAAATTACTGCTAGATGAGAGTCTAAAAGGCTTATCTACTACACCCTCCTATCCCTAACAAAAGTTTAGGAACAATACAAGCAAACAGAAATACTTCCTATGACTAACAGGAGTGTTCAGAGCTTGACAGTTAGGGACTTTCAGAGCCAGATGTGATGCTTGTCTGATTAATAATCCCCAGTAGAGTTTTCTTTTGTTAAATTACTCAACTGTGTTCTGAACTTGTGTAAACTTTTGATATTCACAACGTCCTGCAAAAGGGCTCTACAGCTCTACAGCATAATGTTTAAAGAACAGGTTGGTCCCGATTTTGTCACCTTGTAGTTTCATTTGATGTGCCCTATATTTGATAAACAGGAATATTTCTCAGAATAGGCTTAAATAACACCACTACATACACCACAAAAATCAGTGTTTTATTCTTAACTATTTCTCTCAATTACATAACTTCCCTGGAAAATGCTGAATTGATTTAATCCTAAAATTTTGAAACAAAGTATGCTTTTATTAAGCATTTTGGTAAAGAATTTTGGAGAACAGACTGACTGACAGATGTGCAATTTAGCTTCCTTCTAATTATCTACTATTTGTGTATTACAAGGAGCTAAAGTGCTTTAGATCTGCTTAGTTCCTGTATTCTAAAATGGGGAAGCAATTCTGATCTCTGAAATATTTCATAAGATCCATCCATAAAAACCTTACATGACATAGCCATGTATTATCATAGCACCCAGTTTCTACACCATGTTCATGAGCAGCACCCTTTTACTCCTACTGATGTTCAGGTTACCTATTATATCACCGTCTCCATACACTTAGGGACTTTATCAAATTACAGAAAACCAGAGCTTTTAATTTTCAAGGATTCAAATGCAACATCTAGCATGTTAAACTAACACGCCTTAGAGATGACAGTTTAGGACAACAGAGGTTTCAGTCCCTCTAAGGATATTACATTTTGCCAGTGCTATATAAAGCTCCCTTTTTAAGCACAGAAGTCGAACATACAAGATTTTTCAGACAGCTTCTTCCAGTCTTCTCAAAACTGCAACATGATTCACTCATTCATAGAACTTACTTTTTCATAATGTCTCCCTTCAAAAATGAAAGGGGAAGAAATAGTTGTTATTCTAATACATTTTCACAAAAATGTGAAATGTTTCACTCTGACATCAAAGAATTTGAGAGGCATTTAATTTCTTCCAAATGCTCCCCTGCTGCTGTGCTCAAGACTAACACAGAAAAGCTACATCGGTTTCTCATTCCAAGGCTTCTGTCTTGTAATGACCACCTGAAAAGAAAACCATCACAAAACCCCCCTCCTGACACATCCGTAAGTCTGCCTTGTCTGCCCACTTTCACAAAATGCTGATTTATATTTTCCACATGCACAGGAGCTGACTGACCACCCACAAAGAGCTCATCTGCACATTATGACTTGGATCTCCAACAGTAATTTTGTTTGTTTGTTTGTTTCTTTGTCTGATTTAAAACCAGCACACTTTGGAAAGTCCTGGCATCACTCGTTTACAGTAGAACACAATGCATCCTAGCTGTTTCCTGTTAATCATAAAAAGCAAGCCCCATCACCCTCTACAGTGATTCAGGTCTGCCAAGCACATGGAATATTTCAGGGCTCCCTTTGTTTGACTGTTGGGGGTTACAAAGGCAACCTGGAGACCTCTGTTCTGGCATACCCAAGTTCATTTTAACAATTCTTTATTGATTTGGAGGATGTTGTTAGAAGCTACTTCAGAATACCTTAAATTACTTCATTGCTCTTAATTTTTAGCAATGCAGTATTGCCAGAACATACCTACATATGCATCATTGTGGAGAAGTAAAAGGAAGTATTTGTCATTGAAAGCTATGGTATTAATTTAGAACAAGTAACCTACAGTCCACTATGAACAGACAGTAGGACACCTAATTCAAGAATCCACTGACTTTCACTTACACTTTTTTTGTACACTTATCAGATAAGTGTTTCATGAAATGGGAAACCAGTATTTATCTCAACTAAGAGCTGAAGGGCTAGTACAAAGAAATGTATGTCAAAATAAAAATTTGACTGCTCTATATAATTAAGGGCCAGACCCTAACAGGGAAGTGGAATTTGTTCTAACAAGCAAATAACCTTTTAAAATAGCAGTCAAAACACAGGATGCTGTGTGGCCAGGAGATTCAGACTTGACAGAATTAGCTTGTCACTTCAATAAAAAGCTGCTGGTCTAAAGCATCATTTAAAAATAATAATAAAGAGTTCTCTGAGATCTGTTATGTAAAAGTTAAGCCTGTTACTAAAGGTGAAAATTTTTCATTAAGTTATGAGCAAGCAGTGTACCTTAAGGAAGGGAAGATATGCTTTGTACCTACATCAATGGAACTCCATACTTGGCAACTCAACACTGTGTCCCATGCTAGTGCAATACTACTGATCTTGTTGCCATAGTAACAGCTCTTAACAGTAGTGGCTACTCCCAAAAAAAGATGTACATGTAGTTACAAACAGGCCTGGTGTATTTGGTTTGTGTGGCAAGGTTTTGGTAGTTGGGGGTGGGGTACAGGGGTGACTTCCATGAGAAGCTGCTAGAAGTTTCCTCTGTGTCCCATGGAGCCAATGCCAGCTGGCTCCAGGATGGACCCACCACTGGCCAAGGCTGAGCCCATCAGCAACAGTGGCAGTGCCTCTGGGATAATGTATTTAAAAAGGGAGGTGGGAAAACCTGTGCAACAGCAATTGCAGCTGAAGAGAGGAGTGAGAACACGCGAGATCAACAACTCCACAGACACCCAGGTCACTGCAGAAGGAGGCAGGAGGTGCCCCAGGCACTGGAGCAGAGATGCCCCTGCAGCCCCTGGTGAAGCCCACGGTGAGGCAGGCTGTGCCCCTCAGCCCATGGAGGGTAACGCTGGAGCAGGTACCCACCTGCAGCCTGTGGAGGACCCCACGCCGGAGCAGGTAGATGCCCCAAGGAGGCTGTGACCCCGTGGGAAGCCCACACTGGAGCAGGCTCCTGGCAGGACCTGTGGCCCCATGGAGAGAGGAGCCCAGGCTGGAGCAGGTTTGCTGGCAGGACTTGTGACCCCAACAGGGGACCCACACTGGAGCAGTCTGTGCCTGAAAGACTGTGCCCCATGGAAGGGACCCACTCTGGGGCAGAGGAAGAGTGTGAGGAGCCCTCCCCCTGAGGAGGAAGGAAGAGCAGGAACAAGGTGTGATGAACTGACCACAGCCCTCACTGCCCATCCCCCTGTGCTGCTGGAGGGGAGGAGGTGGAGAACTCTGAAGTTAAGCCTGGGAAGAAAAAGGGAGGGATGAGGGGAAGGAGTTTTTAAGCTTTGGTTTTATTTCTTATTATCCTACTGTGATTTGATTAGTAATAAATTAAATTAATTTCACCAACTCAAGTGTGTTTTGCCTATGATGGTAACTGGTGAATGATCTCTCCCCGTCCTATCTCGACCCAGAAGCCTTTCATTCTATTTTCTCTCCCCTGCCCAGCTAAGGAGGGAAGTGATAGAGCAGCTTTGGTGGGCACCTGACATCCAGCCAGGGCCAACCCGCCGTACAACAGGTTAAGCCTATTTACAAATTTTTTAGCTGGGATGGTTAACTGAGAGTTAAAAATTTACCTGCACTAGATAAGGAAGGCAACAAAGTGCTGATGTGGATATTGAAGGGGAAATCTTATTGTCCCATCTGTCAGTCATAAAAACAAACAATTCAGCTCTATCACTGCCTCACCCTGTGCTGGAGAGAAGAGGCTCATTTCCTTGTATTCTACTCGTTCCCATTAATAGCCTATATTCTTTTAAGCCTGTCATTTCTTTGAGAGGATATCAGCTTTGAGTCTAGTCCTTTTACATGTACTAACATAGTAGCTTTGACAAAAGCTACTAGGCAGCGTGTTCATCTGCTACTGACTCTGAAGTAGGTCACTAACCATTGCTCCAGCTAAATCAAAGCGGACCCCTCCAGAAGTGTCACACCAGTCAGAGCCCACAGCTGAAGTGCTGAAGCCTCGAGCTTCTCACATCCCATCCAAGAGCAGTGAGACATGGCAGGAAAGCCTTTGGGCCGTGCAGTACAGTACAGAAGGCTTGCTCTGGTGTGTGGTGGTACTGGAGCAAGTCTCGTATCACAGCCTCTGGCCGGCAACAGAAAGCCAGAGACTAGGCCTGTTGCTGGTCCCACAAACACATCAGCATAATTAAAATATGCAGTAGCTCAGACTTTCAGTTTCTCTAGCTGACTCCATGCCTACCTTATATATGATGCTACTGCTGCTTGTTAATAGGTAATAACCAGAAGCCACAGCAAGAAACTATCAAGTGTAAATACTGAGCAAGTATTTTACATTTTCTGAGAAAGCTTTAAAGTCAGCATCAAACATACATACCTGCTTCTAAAAGTCAATAAAGCCTGCTGGTGCAAGCTAGCGCTGTAATCAGACTGCAGACTAAACCCAAGGGGATGTCAAGCAGAAAGGGAAAAGAAGGGTCTGCAAGAGAGGCAGCACTTCAGAAATACATCTGCATTTGAAGTTTTCTGACAGTATTAAATAAACTCAAATTCAAAAATTACAGTCTTGCAAAACACACGCCCTGTTTAATGTTTGCAGTCTGCTGGTTTTTTCAGTG
Source organism: Falco biarmicus (assembly GCF_023638135.1). NCBI lineage: Eukaryota > Metazoa > Chordata > Aves > Falconiformes > Falconidae > Falco > Falco biarmicus. Next base: position 60,827,557 of record NC_079293.1, on the reverse strand, counting down.
ACTTTATGAGAAATTGCTTACTGCTTTCTTTCTTGACAACAGCAGTCCCTGTGGAGTAGCATTTGCCTTGTTTGAAACTGACAGATACGGCCATAAAGAAAGGACGCTCTCATCCACTGCAATGCCCCAATGCTTATCTGTTCCCATTCTCAATACTGAAGAAGTGACCGTGTTGTGGGTAGCCTAAGAAGGGAGATAGTGCGCAAGAGTTTAATCTCTCGTCCCAGCTGGAGGGATTGCTGGTGATCCCGTATGTGTACACTACTTTTCTTCTTGGAAGCAAACCACTGTCATCAGTTTGCTCATGCAAGCTGTGGTTTTTACAGATCAAAGTGAACTATAGTTTTAGGTAGCTCGGCTGTCATCCACATTATAAAGCAAATAAAGGAATATACGTTCATTGTATGACCAAAGCTTCAAGGATAAGTATGAATATTCCACAATCTGCATTCATTTCCAGAACTATTTGGCCCCTGCAATCCAAAAGGCTTGGCACCAAGAGCACATACATCTCTTCTACGGTCAACACCAGCACACACACTCTGCCCTCAGGGAAAAGGATTTTTCAGTGGCAAGGTGTATGCCAAAAGAACGGGGGTTTCGGTGAATTTGCTTCGAGTTCCGATCTGGCAGAGCCATGACTAGTTAGATTTTTAAGCATACTACCAAAGCTCAAGGGAGAATGAAAGGAACATGGGTTTGTGCTGATTTCAAGAAAGTGGTTGACTGTATAGATCTTGAAAGGTTATGAAGACATAAAAAATATTTTTTCCACACAATACATATTTTCAGTATTTGTCTGTAGAAACAGAATCAAGTAGGTTTAGGGACAGATGCTAAAAGAAATGAAAATTCTACTAGAAAAAACCAAAATATTTCTAAATTCACTCAGAGGTATTACTGAGGTCATAACTACTTCAGTATCACTAACCGTATCACAAAAGCTGGAGAGCATGAATGAAACTGAGTGACATCCCAAAGTGAGAGGGATTTAACTACATGGATTAACCATGCAAATGAATTGTTATCAAATTCCTTATATGAAAAGCTGATTGAAAACTGCTGATAAGGATTTTCAGTAAGCTATAAAATACTGAATAAAATTTATTTTTAAACATATGACTTGCAAGCAAATGCTGTCCTTGCCCAAAGAGGTCTGTATTTAATTAGTAATAGCACTTCTGAAGATCTAAAACAGGGGTCCTCAAGCTTTTTAACCAGGGGGCTGGCACGCGGATGCAGTGGCAGGCAGTCATCTGCGGCTGCTTGGTTTCCCCCCCAACCCCCGGCAGGGGGGTCTGTAAATACCGGGGGCCGGATTGAGGACCCTGGGGGGCAGTATCCAGCCCACAGGCCATAGTTTGAGGACCCCTGATCTAAAATGTTATTTATTCCCAGCAGTCCAAAGGCCAAAAGGTAAATGAATAATAAAACATCAGATTTTATACAATAGTTATTAGTACACCCTCATATACAGCTATACTGTACGTTTCAAGAACTACCTTTTATCATTCGACCTGCAAAACACTTCCTCCCTACTTGCCAGCCAAGATGAAGGCCTTTCCCAGGTTTCAGTCTTATACAAAAGGTGGAACGGCTGTGAATCACAGGATCACACAGAATGGTCAGGGTTGGAAGGCACCTCTGGAGATCGTCTAGCCCAACCCCCTACTAAAGCAGGTTAACCTGCACAGGATCACGTCCCAGTGTGTTTTGAACATCTCCAGAGAAGGAGACTCCACAGCTTCTCTGGGCAGCCTGTTCCAGGGCTCTGTCAAACATTCATGCTAATTGCAGTAAGAGCAAATAAATACAGATAGTATGCTGCAATCCTATCTTTACGATATTTTTAAAAATGGTAATAATTGTATCTTTGCTCTGCTTCTTTGGCAGTAATTCCACATATTAAGGTATGAGCTTTTTCTTTAGTCTTTTTTTTTTCATTAACAGATGTATTTTTATATATACATACACAAAGCTTTCTCCGCTCCAAACCCCCCTCTGGGTTTTTTTGAGGTAAAACATGGCACATTCAGTTACTAGTTTTCAAACAAAAGAAAGTTTTCCTTCCCAATCTTTCAATGTTCCTTATCCCATCAGAAAACCCACAAAGTTTCTCTCTTCCTTCTATGTAACATCTAGACATCCTGACATTTAGTCAAGTCCTTCTAAGGAAAACACAGGAGTAGAAATTGAAGTGTTCGGGGGTTTTTTGTGGGGGGCTGGTGGTGGTAAAAAAGATAACATGAAACAAATTCCTAGTTGTTTTGATTACAGCAGGTACAATGCCACCCAGGATGTTTTCTATAAACAGCATATTTGAGACTGGATATTAAAGCACAGCAGGAATATCCAAGAGAAATTATGAATAAGTTATTTTCTTTCCGATTACAGCACATTCACAGCTTGTTTTACAGCCTGCAGAAGTTGCCCACGTAACACAGGCACAGGACTAAAGGCAACATGAAGTTACCAAGTACAAGAGAATCACTATTGGTGAAGCTGCAGCAAAAGCAGCCACAAAGTTCTTAGGGAAATGTTTCTCCATGTGGACGTAAGGCAGAGCTGGTCAAACAGACGTTAACTAGGTGTGTTTGACATGGTGGTAGTAGACCACCTCCCCATTTATTTGCACTGCAGTGTTCATATGAACGCAGAGGACTTTCAAAGCTGATTTTGAGACTTCTCTTTGGCACCAGCCACTGGTCTTGTTCCTTGCTCATGAAACAAAACCCACAATTTCTCAAATGAATCTGAAGTGGAAAAGACTCTTCATGACAAATAATGAATAAAACAGGCATCACAAAAGTACCGTGTTCAAACAAAAGGAAACAGAAAATGCCACAAAGTACCCGCCCTCACAGAACACAGCAATGGGTAATTAGCACACCAGGAAGCTGTTATAAAGTCACTCTGAAATGAACATGTGTAACATCCTGTAGTGCACTATTATATGTTTAAAATAAATTTGTAATAGTTGTGTCCTTCTTGGTTCTTATCATCAAGACTACAGCTACCAAAAAAAAAGTTTTTTTCAATGCCCAGCACATACAAACCAGAAGGCCTTTCATCTAAAATTTCTTTTCACATGCAGGAGACCCAAGTGGTATGACTTCAATAGCTTAGACTACAGGATCTGCTTTACATTGTTAAATGAAATATTGAATTTTTACTTGAAGTCACAGATCAAAAATGTGAAAGTGGAGGCACAGCCACTGCTCATGCTTTGGATTGCTAAACAGGATTCAAAATAACTTACTTTCTTGATGAAATGAATCCTCCGTACACAGAAGAAAATTTAAGGAAAAAAAAAAGTCTAACTGAAAGTCAAAACAAGCTTAACTCCTTTCCAAAATCTGGAGGCCCTTTCCTTAGGCTTACTCAGTTCCTACCGAAAGTACTTATGGAGGTTTTACAGCTACCTTTCCACACTTTTGCATTAAGGGCCAAATAAAAACTATGGGTGATCACTGTTCCCATAACAAAGGATCATAAAACTGGGGCAAAAGCAAGGTTATATAGCCCTTGCTATAGCTAGAAAGAGCTTTGCTTCGCACATCACAAAATCAGAATAGGCGTGCCAAATTGAAGGGATGCTCATGTATCACCATAATGCTGATAATATAATCACTACAGAAACCTATGCTTTTTTAAAGTGAGTAGCGAGTTTGGACACTGAACATGAGGCAGTGTAAAGGAATACTTCATTTTCAAAACCAAGCTTCTGTAAAGCCAGAAAACTCTCTGTGATATCAAAAGCAACAGAGAATCAAATGCTGAAGAGTTGGACTCTCATGAATTGGTAGTGCAGTGCAACAGTACAACCCTACTGTAAAAATATTTACAGTGCCTGCCATAAACCACATAACAAGTCACACAAATGGAAATTTAATAAAACAAGTTTGCAAGCTAGCAATTAGACCCTTAAGTAAGAAATCAAGCAGAACTGTGCTTTAAATTTATATCAATGGTGTCTGTTTCAGTTACAATGCAAACTCCGAACTTATAGCTTTGTGAATTGACACTGTATTAGCTTTCACATCCTTAGCTTCACACTTGCAATGTATAAACATCAGACAACTGATACTTCGATCAGAAGTATGTAACCCATATACACCCACAAAAGTGGCAAAAGCTGCAATTTTTCCATCAATAGCTTGTATTTCAAAATTTCTGATGGAAACTCCCTGTATTAACTATACCTGTTTGTCCAGTAAACATTTTCTCATTTTTAAAAATTTCAAAATACCCGCTGAGCTAACATGCATTTGCCTGTTTCATTCCCTAATGAGACTGAGAGAGGCAGCACAGATGCATATTAGCAGGAAAGGCCACATGCCATTTTCCTCTACCACCCCACCTCCCATAATAACAGCTCACTTCAAAACAATTAATGCATGAATGAGAAATGTCTAAAACCCCAAACCTATTTAAATGCTAGACGGGAAAGTTTAGGATCCTGAAGGAACTGAGGGAGACAAGTAGCAAAGACCCTGGACTTCAGGGCAACAAGCTCCATTTGTTCAGGGACCCGATCTGTAAGATCCAACAGGAGAGTTCCCTGTTGGGCTAAGGTGCCCAGGAGACCTCACTGGTCTTCAGTGTCCCATGGCAGGAGCGCAGAGTGGCTGCAAACCTGAAGAAACCAGGGGAGCACACAGAGCAGGAGTGGGCAGGGGCTGTCCCGCAGCAGTACAGGGGGGCTGCCCAGGGGAGAGAAGGCCAAAGCTCAGCTGGAAGCTGCCACGGGACAGGAGAGAACTCTACGGGTACATCAGCAACAAAAGAAGGACCAAACAAAACAGGGACCCACTGCTCCACAGGTTCAGAAAAGTAGTCACAAAGGACATGAAAAGCCTCAACCGCTCGGTGTCTTTTTTGCTTTGGTCTTTACCAGCAAGGCACACTCACGGGGCTTAAGTGGCAGGAGCCTGGGGAAAGGCGGCAGGCAAATGAAAACCAAGCTAGGAACAGAGCACTTAAGCAAAATGGACACACACAAGTCCACAGGACAAGATGAGATGCCTCTGACAGTGCTGAGGGAGTTGGCTGACGTCATTGCAGGGGCTCTCTAGATCACCTCTGAAAGGCCATAGTAAGCAAAGGAGGACCCTGGTAACTGAGGGAGAAAGCAAGAAAACAGTGGAATATGCTTGTCCAGAAGACAGGGGAACTACAGGCCCATCAGCCTTATTCCAAACCCTGAGAAGAAAATGGAGAAAATCCTCCTTGATTCTATTTCCAGGAACATGAAGGACAGAAATACCTTTGTGAACAGCAAGCATCATTTCCCAAAGGCAAAATGTGCTCAGCCAACCCAGTTACTTGTGATGAAGCCACTGGCTCTGTGGATGAAGACAGAGCTGCAGACATCCTTTACCCTGACTTCAGTGCGTTTTTTTGGTGCAGTCTGCCTTTGCACTACAGCAGCCAAAAAGGCATGATAGACTAGACAGCTGGTCAACGAGGTTGATGAAAAATGCGGCTGGACTGACAAGCTCAAGACTGCAGTTAACAGGTCAAAGTCTAACTAGCGTCTAGCTATGAGTGACATTTCTCTGGGCTTAATCTGAACAACAGAGCAGAACACACTCACCCAGCTTCACGGATAATACCGAACTCCAGCAATCATGAAGCTGGAGAGTAAGGCTCCCATCTGAAGGACCTCAACAGGCTGGAGGAGTGAACTGACAAGCCTTGTGGAGCCAAATAAAAACCAATGCAAAAATTTTATACCTAATGTGGGATAATCCCCTTCCACAGTACATGATGGGAACTTAGAGGCTAGAAAACAGCTTTGCAACAGATGTCCTGGGGGGTCCTGATAAACAACCTGTAGAACACAAGCAAGCAAGGCATCCTTGCAGTGATGAAGGATAATTGTATAGTGGGCTGCACCACTTTAGCAAGAGTGGTTGCTAGTGATGGGAAGCAATTAACACTTTCTATGCAACATTCCTGATGCTGCAGATGGGAGGCTGTTCCTGGTTTTCAGCTCCCTTGTACCAACTGGAGATTTAAAAGAAAAAAAAAAAAAGGTGGAGAACACATGACATACAAGAAGAGATAGATGGTGATGGGTTTGTTCAGACTAGAGAAGATAACTTAATAACTTAGTGGGTGCCTACAGAGAAAAGATAGCCGAGCGCTTCCCAGTGGTGCACAATGAAAGGAAAAAAGGCAGTGGTCACCAGTTGCAGCAAGAGATATTTTAACTGGATAAAATAATAATTAAACAAACAAACAAAAACCTACAATAAGGGTCTTCAGACACTGGCATATGCTTGTCCAGAGGGGTTACGGAATCTCCCTCCACAGAGATTTTCCACACTTGAGTGCACAAGACTGAGCAACCGGATTTAATTTTGAAGTCAGCCCTGCTCTAAGCAAGAGATCAGGCCTCCAGAGGTCCAGTGGTGAGTCTGAATCTCTCTCCCCCAACAACAAAATCCTGTGGTAAGCAGAAGGTTGGGAGGACTACAGTGTGCATAAACGCAGGACAGCCATGTCTCCGTAATACTTTCAGCTGATCAGGCTGCATATGAAAACCATTCAATGAAGTTTGAAAATGTTCTCACAGAGCATCTACTTTCTGCAAGGTTTAGATTTACATAATGAAAAAAATAAACTTGAACTAAACTGATTATTGAAGTACTCTGATTTCTTTGCTCATCCTAATGTTCTGGATTTTGCTTGCAGCATATATATAAATTACCTTTTCCATTTCAATGTTTATTTGTATAAAAATACACCAAACCCAAACAACTATGCCTTTCACTTTTTCAAGGTGTATATTCAGATCAGAGCTTGCCCCAACAAACTACATCTTCAGTTACAGACAACAGAATCTATTATTTAACAACTGCACAATATATTTGGCTCTTAAGTAAAACATATATATAGAGATACAAATACATCTCTATCTCAATATATGAATACAGTGATTTTTTTAAAGAAACTGCATGAAAAGACTTATGGGCTTTTCTTTGGAAAGGTCACTTTTTAAAATTGCCCTTCCTGATCCATGATGTCACTTCAGCCCTTGACAAGATCACACACATTTCCATGAAGAGTCGGTTCAGGTTCAGTGCCATGTTTACTCTAGAGCTTTACAGAATAAGACATAAAAATACCAGTCAAGTTGCAGTTTGTCTTTACATAGCATAGTTTTTCCCGTGGTGATTCTTCAGACAATCTCACCAGAACAAAGAAAGCAGAATGTGGCTTTGAAGTATTATGACTTTTAAAATACGTAATATGTATAACTCTTCTCTCTCCAAATGGTAACTAGGTTTACTGTTGCATGATTGAGCGGGTGTCTGCATGTGTGTGTGTAAATCCATTGCTGCAAATGATTAAAATCTACTTCTCTTCTTTAAGCTTTAGTTTGAAGAATCCAGTATTATTATCTAGGTCCAACATAAAATTTCAAGTGCAATTCTCAAAATCACAGATGGGTGGAGAACTATAACCACAGTAACAAGCAACAGATTTCCCCACAGACAGCAGTATGGGCAAAGCTTTATCATTTGTATCACCCTTCAGTGCACCAACAGATGTCAGTGCTCAAAGGCAGTGAGAAAACTGACAGTGGAGTTAAAGACTGGATCTGCATTTGCGTGTGTTTATCAGTGAACAGTAAAATTACTATCTCCTTAAGCCCTACACTTTGAAAGCAAAATGTTTTCTAGCTTGTTATTCTTTTACATCAGCTACTTCTTATTTCCTTGGAAAGAAAGCAGTCCCTGAACAAAAGAAATTTCGAAAGGCGAAGAGATGTTTATTATGCAGTGGACCAAGCAAAAGAAAAATAGGCAGATACTTTAAAAAAAATAACCTTACATTGGTCTGAATACTAATTAAAGCAGCAAGCCACACTGATCTAATGCCATTTTATTGTAATGTTTTAAAAGCACATATCGACTTTGAATAAATAATTAAAAAGAGGGATTATGTTGCCAAGCAGTAAGATCACCCCTATACAAGTCAGATGATGTAAAATTCTGGACAAAAGTATCAGTCTTTCTTTTCTACTTTACTCATATAAACAATACACAGTACTGCCTCTAACATAAATGCCAGCAATATGTATCTTCACAGGAGAATTTCAAAGCTGCATGCTTTTACATTAAAATTGCAACTTCTGCTTCTGCCCAGCATCAAAGAAAAAAGTTGATTCTTCTGAAATAATTTTTAAGATGTGCACAGGAAGTCTTGTAATAGCCAGATGTTCCATAGTCATAAGCTCATTCATTGCACAGAATCATTTTGGTCCTTTGCTCAATATTACCTACCATCTCTTCCGATCTTTATGTATTTCCTTACCTTATTAGAGATTTGCATTTAAAAAAAAAGGGGGGGGGCAGGAGGGGGCAACTTTCTTAGAAGCCAGACTTCCATTCCCTTGCTTTATTCCTAAGACAATTTAAAAGCCAAGGTACATATAGTTTCCGAGAGGGAGTGGGAGGACAAATGAAAGTACATCTTACACTTGTAGTTACCTTTGCATAAGAGACTGCATATCTCAGTGTTCCCACAAGGGCTGTGAATGTTTAACTTTTAACAGTTGTAAGAATGTAACAGCAGGTTATGTGCTCATCCAATCTGTTTGAAAAGCTTTTAAAATTAGAGGCACTGGAATGAGCAATACCTGTATCTTCATAAACACCAGCTATAAAATCCAATCAGCTTACTGCAGAGTTATAGCAAGTTGTCATATTATTTTGTACAATTATTTCTTGGTTACAACAGAGTTCAAACTGAAGATTTCAAGAAAAGATTTCTGCAAGAAAGGCAGAATTTTACTACCCTGCCTGCCTGCCTTCAAAACAGCGCTGGACTAGAACATTTGATTTCAAGTATTGCTTAAAAAGCTTACAACTAGTGACCTGAACATAGAACCAGGGAGTCTCAGGTTTAGCCTCCCCCTGTAATAAACAGTGCGATTAATAGCAGTTTAGAGGCAAACCACAACTGCCCATGTGTAGCCGTGAACCAGGCTCCAAACCCCAGGTTTAAACTGATCCTAGTGAGCTGACATGCCCAGGCTAGAGATCTGCAGCATGGGTATGAGCAAAGACAGCCTTCACCCTCCAGCACACAGTAACAGCTCCTGGTTTAGCGGTGAACCACTGAACAGGATCCAGGCAATCAAGCTCTGCTCTTAAACCTGTCACACTGTGCAAGTCACTAGACCCCTCTCAACACTGGAAAACCAAACTGCTGTCTCACAGTAGTAAAGTCTTCTGGATTCTGCAGGCAAGGCTGCTGAGCACTGCGATATGACAGTGGCTTAACTGCAATTCTGTAAAAGGTTTCATTTAATCTGGTTTGGGCAAGCATGCACTTTATTACTTACCAATTATGTTTTCATGACAGACTTGAAGACCTGATTATAAAAAGTCATGGAAAACAGAACAGCGATGCTTCTTAGAAGTGTGTCACATGTTTAACAAAAACCCCAAAACACCAAACAAGAAGAGGAAAAAAAAATGTTTTGTGGATAAAGACAATTTTCACACAAAAGAAGGAACCAGTATATTGAGTATCTGGTACATTGCCCACATTGCTTAATTCATAGGTCCACCTAAACAATTATTTTCTTCATTTGTAAAATGACAGTTCTAGAAATAACTTAGAAATAGACCAATCTTTCAAAACTGAACATCTAAAACATGCCACATCTGAATAGTGGAGTTAGTTACCAAAAAAGCACACAACCAGAGTGTTTCATCATCTCTGTACCATCTCAGCCGGCAGTTTATTGCCAGAGAAGTGCTGCACTGTTAGACAGCAGCAAACACTGAATCAAAGCCACTTTCCTGAAGTATAACTTACACTGCCAAATAAATTAGGAAGAAACATTTTGTACTTGTAAATAAAGGAACTACTTGTTAAGATTTTATATTTAAGATGAAAACTGCAGAAATTTGCACCTACACTGGCTCCCCAGGCTAGAAAAAAGAATAACCGAACCAAAGACAAAGTTAACACTCGGTAATTCCTACAGCAGCATGTTTCAGATAGCTCTAAGAGAAGGTCTGTCCATCCAACAGCCATACAAGTGCTTCTGTCATGACATTAACTAACTTCCACATGAAGCGCTGTCTCCTGTCCCCATGATTTCCTTGTCATTAACATTCAAAGGAGCTATCAAAGCCTGGCTGTCACCACTCTTATTTTCCCCCTGAATAAGACATTTTTTGGCCTTAGTGGCAGATTTTAATGAACAGGTGGAAATTTTCTGCTTCAGTTTGTCCACAGCACAGAACTACTGCCTTAAGCAACTGTATTCACCAACATGATATACTTTATTTCTTTATATTTCATGGCTGCCATAGGCTGCTACACTAACATCAAATACAAAATCATCACCATGAGAATATAACTTTTGCCAAAACTTAGGAGACATTCCATTTTAAGCTTTACCTCATGTCTTTACATCACCTTATTTAGCTTTCACAAAGAGTCCTGTGCATCTGGAATTTACGTTTTGCCTTTACATAAAATGTGCACGTGGGTTTTCAGTTAAAGAATTACTCATGTGCTTGGGTTTTTTGATATCCAGATGTTTTCCACTGCCTATTTAAAACCTTTTCATTTCCCCCACAATTCTGAGGACCTACTTACATAGGACATTCAGTTAGTTTTGGTAAATCTACCTGTTGAGAATGTAGACCAAGTCCTAATGTAAGAAAACTAAATATTCTTAGCTCACAGAAAACAGGTATAAGGCTGAAAAAAACATGAACTAGCAATGGGAACACACCCTATTCCAGTCAAATATGCACTCAGCCACACACTGAGACATTGCTCCATCTCATGACCAATGTTCAAATCAGACAGGTGTTTGCCTATATGACAGAAACTTTGGGTCATTTGACTGAGAAGAAGCTGTCAGGTTCTCAAAAGACAACAAAAAGGCAAGTAAAGCAACTCACCTAAAACAATGTCCTCCCCTAAAAAGACCTTAAGGGTTTCTAGCAGAAAGAATGTTAATTTGGCAAATACAGAAATAAGCATATCCTGTTTCATGTCTTGTGGACAAAAAGATGCCTCAGTCCCATCCTCCTCCACTTTAGTCTCCTTTCAAACACACTAGCTAAAGGGGGGTCCACTGCTCCCATGGTCATCACACCTCCACTAAGCCATTTTGGCTCCTTACCTCACCAGGCCATGAACCCAATAAAAGTGAAGGGAGCTTTCTGTCTGGCTGGCAAGCGAGAGATTCCTTAAGTCACTGAATCATACTCTTAGTAACTCATATGACACTTCTCTGTGTCTTGCACTGCCATTATCCCTAAAGCAAGCAATTTAATTTACTCTTTTGTGACATTTTAGATGCCTTAAGATAACCCCTGCCACCTACAAGTGCCACTTCCTAAGAGCACAAGTTCCCCAACAAACCCAGGGAAAACATCTGTGAGCCCCATGAGGATGCCCTTAACTTAGGGCTATAAGGTACCTACCTACCCACCATATCTGATTCCCTGTATTTAGGCACTTAATTCACCTCCTTAGTGTCTTTCATAAAACCATTCCAAAAAGAAAAGAGCTAAAAGAACTACAATAAACAATATTTATCAGGAAGGAAGGTACTGCAAAACACTCAAAAAGAACTAGTAGGTACAAAAATATTTAAGATTATAGGCAGATAAATAAAGCTTTGGGGGGAAACCAGCCAAGATTAATTTTAAACTCCTTCAACAAACTCAATGAGAGCAACAATGTCAGCATTAAGGTCACAAAGTACTTTAAGAAAACTTCTTTCAAAATGCATTGCATCATCAGCATGTTGCCAGGATTCATCACACTGCTTACTCATTACATGTCAACTCCTTTCCTTTCACCGTATCTTATTCCTGAAGAAATGCACCATCAGGGAACACAGCTTTTTCTGTTTGAAACCCAAACCACTCACTTTCAAAGCTACATTTTAACTCCTTCCCTCCCCCTCCCATGAAGGACCCCACAACCTCCCAGTAAATGCACTCTGAATTTCAGTCTACAGGAGCTGGGGCTTCAGTAATTCCTGCCACTGTGTCTCTTTTCCCCTTTTCTGTTCTGTGAAAAGGGGTTGGGAGGTAACAGTCTCCTGAAGCACAGCACTTCAGCCTGCTACAGAAGGTTATTACAGCAGATTGAAGTTTTGCTTTTTGCAAATGTCACATTGTAGAGTTTCAGTTTTAATGGAGAAGCTAGGCCAGAAGATCAGATGGCAGCTCCTAAAACAAAGCTACTCAAAGAGGTTTTGTACCTTTTTCATCCACGCGGTACTGTTCCCTCACCACAGCCAAAACTATCACCAAGTCCACCCTCCTATTAAGGCCTTCAACTCACCAAAACTACCTAACTTGTTTTGCTCTGGCAGTCTTCTGCTGGTTTAGTGAGCTGAAGCAGCTTATGGAGGACTACGGTGGAATTAACACAAAGTAGACAGTAGGAGAAGGCAGTCAAAAGTGGTAAGAAGAGACTCCCCCTCCTCTTCCAACAGCAACAAGTAGTAGCGAGCTCAGTTCATCTCATAAAAATCACCAAAAGGAAATAAATGTACCCCCAACCTGGCACTGGACCCTCCCAGGCAGCAGCACCAGCATACCAGACAGTGGGAAAGCAAGCAGTGAAAGCATGCAGGAAGGCACAAGGGGCCAACCACCCTTCTTCAGTAGCAACCCACCTCCTATAATTTCCCCGTCACTCCTGCTTGTTAACGGAGAGTTCTGATTATGCCCAAGTACTGCTATGTCAAGTGCATATTAGATCTCTGATTATTAGTACTTTATTTCCATGCTTAGAAGCTTTTTTTCCTTCAGATATTTCTGAACTTCCCTGCAACATTACTAAGACTTCTTAAACTGAACTGCATAAAAGCCACCACAGAAAACAATTAAACAAACAAAATGAATGCTGAGGAGTTCAGAAGCTCCAGAATTCACACTACCAATGCAACCTCAATTCAGCTCTTTATAGAAAGACAACATGAATTAATCTTCATGCTGTGACATCCGTTTTGCTAACTTTTGACCATTGCCCTGTTGAGTTCGAAGGACTAGTGCCCAGGAGTGACTGTAGAATCACAAATAAAATTCTCCTCTCCAAGACTTGTACTACATGACTGCAACAGTTCAGAGCTCTGCAAGTATTTGGAGCACTGCATGACCATGCTCTTCAGACATCGACTCCAGTTTACCAAGGAGGCTTTTATCCTGAAAACATGCCCAAACAGCTTCAAACAATGATGTCTACAGTTTCCAAGCTGGCTACCTTGTACAAGAAGCTGCATTATTATGGTGCTCCACCAACACCAATACTTGCTGTTCAGCAGGATTAATTAGCCTGGGCACAACACCGCACTAACGTGATTATATTGCTTCTAGTATCTGAGCTACCTCATTCATCGTTTTCTATTCCTTTCCTCTGAAATAAAAGGAGTTCAGTTTTTGCTATTTTCTTAACACCTAAATAATTCAATTTTTTGTTGTTGTTGTTAAGTGAGAAGAATGAGACTTGGAAGAGATTAAAGTCAGATTTCCCTAACTGAAACAGTGCATCTCCTGCCTCCATAACCTGTCCCTACTATTACCATTCTCCTCTATCGTTATTACCATCTCTTCTTTTGTTCATTTCAAGCTGCCACTTTTTTCCAAACTGCCTATGCACTTGCAAGTCTTCCCTGGACATCAGAAATAATGATGTCCAGCCACAACCAAAAGGGACAAGACCAGAGACCAGAAGATTTTCAGCTTATTTGAGTGGAATGGAGTCATCATTGCCTTCCACTCCCCCTATTTTACAGATGGGGAACAGATGTCACAGGAGGTACTTACTCAAAAGAGGGCCCATCTCTCAAATCAGTGAGTGGAAAAGCAGGCATATAAACCACAAACTCCTCATTCACAGTCTGGCGCTCCTATTAGGACACCAAAACAGAGACCAGTGTACCAAGTACCCAGACTCTGCCCCAACTCACAGACACACCACAGCATCAGTGGAACTTCCCGAAGAACTCCAGTTCTGATAAAATACAAGTGGATTGGCATGCTCAAAGGCAGCTGTGCCTCTTTGCTCAAGCCTTCCTGAAGCATCTGACATGAGGAAGATGCTCAGAGCAGGCAACTAGGTCAGCCAGTAAAAAATTCAGCAATCACAAGCAACTGACAGCGGTTTTACAACAGGAAGTACTGGGCAAACCCCACTGCCGGCAGCACTGCCAGACCCTCTTTCTTTGCAGTTTGCCTGTAACTCATCATCAGAAGAGAAACAGAGGAATATCGCAGCACCCGTTGGTGTCTCTGGCCCACATCCCCTACCCGTACAGGCACACCTGCGCACAGGCAGGCCCTGTGTGTGTAACACGGTGGGATGGTTATCACACAGACCTTGCAAGCAACCACATTGTTTTGATGGAGTGGAAGGCAAAGGCAGTGACAGCAACACTGTCTCTACTTCTCCATGTTTCCACAAGTCTTTTACTTGCTCATTAAGTTTCTAGAAACCTATTTTTCTAGTCATTTGTCATAATGTGTTAGTTTCAATACTAAAAAGGGTTCAAGAATCTTTATATCCCCACCCCTTTTGAGTTTCACTTTTTTTTTTTTCCAAAAATACATGACAGTATGTCCTAGAAAAAAAGCTTAAAATTCTATACTAAGACTTTGTTAAGAAATGCTATAAAGTCATGGCGTTTTATTGTCTTGTGATTGCAAACCATGTTGTACTGGCTAGACTTCTAAACACTTATTTCAGTCTAGAATTTTAAACAGTAAATGAACAAAACATCTCTACGCTGTCTCCCCTCTCAGCTTTAAGTCAGCATGTTTATGAGACACAGCTCTTCCAGGACAGAAATGCAGGCAAGAACAACCTTATTTTTTGGCATTCTTTTCCTTTAAAGTAGCCTGCTTCCTTCTGCCAAAACATCCACAGGAGCAGTTTCAGATTTTGAGTTCTAGTTATATGACATAGATCATACAATGCAGGCGCAAATTCTAGGCTCAAATGAGTATGCAACTACCAGGCAAAAGGAGAGGAGCTTTAAGGGACAATTCCAGTGTCTGTGCATGTACAGCATAGCACAGAAGTTCATACTTTAAAAAGTTACAATTTAAAATTCTTTCTAAAAGGACTGCAGATTAGAATTCCAGCTTGACCTTAAAGCATCAACACAAAAAAGTAGATGAGAGCTTGCAAAGACAGAGAAAAAAGCAACATAAAGGCCGACACATGAAACTGTGAAGCAAGTTAATGCAGAATAGGAAACATTTTACAATCAAGGAAAAAAACAAGCAAAAAAAAATAAACAGTATTCTTCAAAAAAGGCAAATCAAACCAGTCAAGGTACTGCAAAAATGCAAAAGTAATTAAGTAAACAACATGTTAAGGACACGTACTGAATCAGGAGGAAAGGAAACTCCCAGAAACAACACGTAGTATTGAGGGATTATACTGAGATTTGAAGGAAAAATAAAAAGCTGGAAACTAAGTGCAGTCTCTCTGTCATCTCCTACGCTTACACAGCTGAAAATCTGCTTTAGGGGTATTACTGTGTTGTTGGTGGCTCCTGTGTAGATGTGGAGAAGAAAGAAGAGTGATGGAATGGAAAGGAAGGAAGAAAACCTGAAGATACCGGGGTATGAATGCACATACACATACATATATACAAACATATGCACACATACTCATGTCTATCCATATACAATGAAAGATAACTTGGACTAGTTGGCATGGAGTGGGACCAGCAGCAGCAGCAGTATATTAAGTTTTATATTCTTCCTCCTGCTTATTTACTTGTTGCAGCCTTCCACACTACAGAATCATGTAGATCATGTCCGGAGCCTCGTTACTTCTAAATACTTCTACACAGCAATTCCAGATAACTGGAGAAGGACTTTGCCGGTATTTCTAATTGTTCCATACGCCTCAGGGAGGCTGTGTGACTAAACCAGAAGACAACATAGCCTCTGTGCACTTCGAGAAGTGGTCTATACCTTACACTTCTGAGAGTTTCTCCCTTCAAAATACCTTTGTATTGGTATTTATTGCTTACAACCACTGCACAATTTGCTAAAACAGTTAAACTGATGCAAGGACTCCAGAGCACAGAACACATCTTGAGATTTGCGAGAGCTTATTAGCTGATGCGCCATGTGATGTCAGGGCACACTTTTCAGACCACTCCGTACGAACACACAATAAAAATAAATCAGTCCAAGCAAGGCTAACAATACTTCACAAACATAGAAATACTCCGTAGTTAACAGTCTCACTCTTATCTCTTTTCCACCACCACAGAACAGGAAACGTATACTACTAATTAATTCATACACCCTAATCTCTGCAGGAGGCTGAAACGGTCAGTTCGATAAATAAACAGACCAGTAATGACAGGAAGCTGGGCTGTATTATGAGGGAAATTCTGCCGGAGAGCCCGGTCAAGCTTTGCTCGCGACAGCCTTACCTATAGACAGTTTGGGGAATTTCTGAGGACGGACTTTGAAGCGGTGCCCGGACCGACCCAGCAGCACGAACCGACGGGAAGGCGGTTGAGGGGATCTGTCAAACGCACACAGCTCACGTGCTTCACCGCTACAACCGAAACGGACTGTATTTTGCCGAACACTCTCAACCCTTTAGGCAGCCGGTATCACAGCACAGCGAACCGCCGAATCGCGAGGCAGATCGCGACATCCCCGGAGCGCCGCACCGCAGCCGCGCCGCGCACTTGGGAGCGCGGGGGCTCGGGCAGCGCCGGACGGCTCGGGCCAGCTCCGCCTCTGCCGCCGGCGCCGTGCGGTGCGGGGAGAGCGCCGGCCCCGCTAGCTCCGCACCCCGCGCAGCCGCTCGCCGCGCTCCCACCGGCGGCGGCCGAGCCCGGGATGCCCCACGGGGCGCGCAGGCGGGCCCGCGTCGCCGTGGGGCCATGGGGCGATGGGGCTCCCGGGCGCCGCCGTCCCTCCACGGTCCTCGGCCGGCCCGCTGCTGCCTCGGCGGCGCCCCGCAGCCTGCCGGCCCTCGCCGGGCTCTGCCTCCTCCCCGGGTTTCCGTGCAGCAGCGGGGGCAGCCCGGTAACGCCGCCGGCGC
This sequence comes from Falco biarmicus, assembly GCF_023638135.1. Taxonomy (NCBI): domain Eukaryota; kingdom Metazoa; phylum Chordata; class Aves; order Falconiformes; family Falconidae; genus Falco; species Falco biarmicus. Next base: position 60,810,478 of record NC_079293.1, on the reverse strand, counting down.
CGGCAGCGCGGGGTCCGCAGGCAGCGCTGGCTCCGCGGGCGCGCAGGACGCGCGGCGGGCTGCCCGGGTGCCACCGCCGGCGGGGAAGCCGAGCTGCGCGGCGGCGGGCGGGCGAGGGCCGGCCAGAAAGCCCCCTCCGCCGGGAGCTGGAGGAGGAGGAGGCGGCAGGAGGGTTCACGGCTGCCCCCCACCCCGCCGGCAGCGACCTGTTGCCCCACGCGGGGTTACCGAGGCGCGTCCCCGGGAGCGGGCCCGGCCGCTGGTACCCACCTCCTTGATTTTGGCCCTCCGCTGCCGGACGGCGGGGTCGGCGGGCTCCTGCCCCACGGCGCCGACGGGCTGGCGGAAGAGGCGCTGGGGCAGCCCGGGGGCGCCCGCCTCCTTCCTGCCGCGGGCGTCCTGCAGAAGTTTCTCCTTGTCCTGGCGAATGTCCCTGCGGATCTCCTCGGGCAGCTTCTGCAGCGTCTCCTTGGCCTCCCGCAGAGCCCGCTCGTGGTCCGCGCGGATCCGCTCCAGGCTGCCCGCCCCGCCCGCGGCCGCCGCCGCCGCTGCCGGCGCCGGGCCGCCTCCGGGCTGCGGCGGGGCGCGGGGCTGCCCGCCGGGCGGCGGCGGCGGCGGCTGCAGGGCGGCCGAGTGGAAGAAAACGCCGCTGAGGAGCTTGGAGGAGTCGGGCAGGAAGAAGATGGCCCCGAAGCAGAGGGTGATGAAGGCGCTGAACACCAGCAGCAGCACGAACTTCTCCGTCAGCCGGAACGCGCCGGGGCCCGCCGCCTTCCTGCCTCCGCCGGCCGCGCCGCCGCCCGCGGGGCCGCCCAGTGCCCCCGGCCCCGCCGCGCTACCGAAGAGCGGCAGCAGGCTGGCGGCGGGCATGACCCCCGCGCCGCCTCAGCACAGCGCAGCGCAGCGCGCCCCGCCGCCGCCGCGCAGGGACCGCACCACACCGCACCGGACCGGACGGCCGGGCTCGGCTCCGCCGCCGCCGCCTCCCCGCCTCGGCGGCAGAAAGTTTCCCCGGGCGGACACGGCAACTTTTCCCTTCCGCGCCGGCAGCGCTCGGCGTCTGCGGGGCGGGCGCTGTCAGCTCCAGCCCATGCCGCCGGGCCGCCGCCGCCGCGGGTGCCGCTCCCCGCTCCGCCCGCGCGGAACTGCCGGGCAGTCGGGGGCGGGGCGGGGCGGCCGCCGGCCCAATGAAGGGGGGCGGGGCAAGAGCGGGGCGGGGCAAGGGCGGGGCGGGGCGGGGCGCGGGCACCGCCTCTCTGCCGCCCTCCCGCGCTGCCCGGCGCCGCGGGCCCCGGGGGCCGGCCCGGCGGATCGCTGCCCGGGCGCTGCCTGCCCTGCGGGGGGGGGGGGGGCCCGCCTGGCCGGGGCGGCGGGTGTTGCCGCTCCGTCCCCCGCGGGCGGCGGCGGCCCGAGGCGGGCGCACGGCACCGGCACGTGCCGGCCGGCGGGCACGCGCACCCACGTGCGCACTTGTGTCCCAGGTGAGCGTGCACTCGCCGGCGCGCCCGCACGCCCAGCGACACACATGCAGACACGCGTGTGCCCCCCACAGCGGCGCGCGGGGGCGCTTGCACGCTCACGGACACGCGCGCACACGCGTGTGCACACGCTCACACGTGCGCACAGGCCGGGTGAGCCGGCCCGGCGGCGGGCGGCGCTGGGCGCAGTGCCCTTCCCGCTGGTCTAGGAGGAGCCGTGCTCTCCGTCAGGAACCCGGGGTTTCGGTGCGGTTTTATTTTTCTGCCGGTAAAAGGTCCATCTTTTGCAAGGAGGTAGGGGGAACCTAGCCATGTGAGTGTGAGAATTCGACTTTCCCTCTACGCCAGTGCAAATGAAAAAACATGTGCTGGCCCAAAGAAAAGTCCTGTTTGATAGCTGATCGGATTGCTGCATCAAGCTCCCCAGGCCTCCTGTGAAACATTTTAAAAAAATAAGATACCTGGTTTATTATTTTGCTCCTGTTACAGAGCAGTGCAATAAACAGTGGGGATGTGAGAAGCAGGGAAACACAATAAAATGCTGGACCACTTTAACTGGAAAAGGGAATCCAGCCAACACCCAGAGGTTTATCTCCAGCTTTTTTTGGAACATACTTAGAAGCCTACCTGGACCTTCACACTGGTTCAGCACTGTAAACTTCAATGTTTCCTCCAAAATGTGAACCACAGAGTCAAAGAAAACAGTGAGATGTGCTGTTCCCGGAAGTTAAGATGCTGAGGCTGAACGGTTTGTATATTTGCATGACTTTGTTTTGCAAGGGGGAAAATAAACCAAACCAAAACAAAACAGCAGAGGGAAGCCTGTGCTTTAAACAAGGGCAGGGAGAAGGCATTGCGTAAACTGTAAAGACATGATTTTGAAAATGGACTTGGCATGGGGCTAATTCCACTCCCGGTGGAATTAAGGGGAGTTTTACCATTGACTTAATAGGAATAAAGTAAGGCTGCTGCCCAGTGCTTTTCTAAATCCCATTCTTTAGAAGTTAGAATATGTAATAGATTAATTAAAAACAGGTTTAGAGAAGACAGTTACATAGAAATGTTGGATTGAGTTCTGCAAAACTCCCGTCAGTATACAAGTAAATACTTCTGTAAAATTTCAGGACTATATGTAAAAGTGAAGGATCAGGGGCCCAGTTTTGCATCCAGCAAAATCAGTCATTTCCTTTAGGTTTTGGTCTGCTTTTTTTTAAATCCTATTTTTTTCCTCAGTTGCATTTCCCCACATTTAGATGTAAGAGTATTCCTTTAACTAAACAATAAGCACTCTGATTTTAACACACATTTCCCAGAAATGTGTAACGTGGCCTGATAGCTGTGCCAAGATAAAACTGTTTAGGATTGAAGAATTTAGCCTGCTTGGAAAAGGAGATAAGAATCTATGCTGACTTTTTTTTTTTTTTTTAAAGCAACATTTAAGGTAGCAAATATAGAGTTTAGCAATTGAAAGACAGTCGACTAATGAAAGAGCTTCCTAAATGGTGAAATACCACACTCAGCTTCAGTGAGCATATTCTGCTTCAGTTGCTGTGTATGTGGGTGTACAATATTTTTCACAGATTGCCCTCAAAACTCATCACTTATGTGATAATATTTGGAGGCAGAATTTATTGCTGGAAGAACTGCCTTTCTTCAGTGTTCTACAGTAATTCCTAAGGCTGCCGTGTTTCTATAGCACTTCATGAACAGATGCAAGGGTGGGAAGTACCATCACACAGGGCTCTGCTCCTGTGTCTCCTAAACTGAAGCCTCTGCACTCACCAGCCTGTTGCCTTCTTTTGGTGTCCATCCTAAGTGCTAGGGCTTAAATGTGAATCCGTGCCAGGGGTTTCATTGCCACCCTCATCGCTATCTTTGGGACACCCTGCGCCTTTCATGAGCTTGAGGGAAGCAACAACCAGCATTTTCTATGCAAAGACAGAAATTGTTACTAGTCTCAGTGAGGAGGTGTCATTCCAAGGACGACGCTAATCTAGGCCCTAAAATGGAACTCCTCCTCTGGACAGGACCCTAAATTTTGTACGCAAAGCGTTCCCTTTGTTAGCACTTGATGTTGCAATTACCAACAAAGTCATGTGGGAACTATTCAGTGGGACTATTGATGCATGTAAAGTTACCGGGATGCGGAGCTGTTTACAAGATGAGGGCAATGAAGACTGAAAGAAAAAAAAACCAAACCACCCTGCCTCAATCCAACATTACTATACAAGTCCCTTGGGTTTTTTTCTCAATAATTTGCTTTAGACATAATACAGAACTGTACAAGATATTCCAAAGAACATGAAAATCCGGGCAGTTTCTCAGGAAAACATGTGATAGTAGAACCAAAGGTTGTACATGCTTGGTTTCGACTGGCTGTGTCCAACAGGCAATGCAGCTGTAAAGGTAAACCATGTTGATAGGTGCTTAAATAGTGTAAAAAAAAAAAAAATCCAAATAAAGCAGGAACAAACGAAGCCTGATGTTTGCAATAACCTAGTGACAGCAGTGGAAAAGCCCGAGTAGTCTCTCTCTTTTGATACAGCTTTGCCAGTATGTCCGGCTGGTGGAAACATTGAGGTGGCTGACACTTTGGGTTGGTGTGGGGGTTTTTGTTTGTTTGTTTGTTTTGTTTTCTTTCTTTTTTTTTTTTTTTTTTGTGTGTGTGTGTGTGTGTGTGTGTGTGTGCACGTTTGTTTTCATTTGGTTTGGGTTTTTGCTTGTTTTTTTGGTTTTTCTTTTTCCTAATTGATCTGCATTATTTCCAGGATGACATCTGCTAAATGGGAAAAAAACCCAAGAGTCTTCAGGCAGTCATTTTGCTATGCTGGTTAAGGCTAGGTCCTATCCAGTTTGGTTACACCAACAAAACACTGGGCTGCATCCCTCCCGTGGAGCGAACTGCTGCTTCTGTGGGTGCAGCTGCAGGATCAGGAATCACTTTCCAGCAATCATGCACAAGTCAGGCATTTATAGAAAGGTAGAACTGATACATGAGAGGTAGTGAGAGGGAGATTTGCATAATCAAGGGACAAAGGCTTTTTCCTATAATAAATGTTCTGAATGGGCAGATTTGCTGCATATTGACTGAAAGGCCTGGAAAAAAATAGCTACAGTTTCTTTTGCTTTTTTAATTTTCTTCTAAAATCAGCTGTGCCTAATCTGTTGTGGTTCTAGTCTTGGATCTTGCCTAGTGATAGGGAATTAGTTTACAGGGTCTGAAAGATACATGTAACAGATAAGGAGAGTATTAACAGTTGGCCCATTTTTAGGCACGTTCAGCTGAAGCAGAGATACTGACTGATACATCTTTTTGAACAGTGAGTTTGTAACAGTACCACTACCTTACAAGGGGTTCCCAGTGTTACGTTCTGGTTAAGCCTACTGTAAAAAATTACTTGTCCGCTTCTTTTTAAAATGCAACACTTTTGCCCAGCTCTTCAGAGATGCTTTTAACAGGCTTGCCTTTGGGGTTATGATTCACAAACCCAGGAGACATCCAGTTTTTTGTAGAGTAAGTAGCGTGACATACACATAGGTTTCCTAGGGCTCACAAGCTGGATTCATAACACCCAGCATGCTGTTTGGAAGGAGGCTTCAGCCATTTGAGGACCAGATGTGTATAAAATGTGCTCTGTCTCTCCGATTTTTGTGCTTGGCTGCAGTTTTTAGTATAGTGTGTGAGGAAAATGTGATTCACAGCCACAAAAACTTTGCTTGATCTTCAGTGCTTTGAGAATAAGGGACTGCTGCGTGCTTTTCTTTAAGAGCTCAGAAGAGAGAAGTGTTGACCACTTATTTAACAGTACTGTGGTTAAAGCACTTGCTCAGGAAGTTGGACATCTATGTTCAACACATTTTGCAGTCTCAGGCGATTCAAATTATCCTCTTTTGCCTTGCAATAATATCCTGGAGAATGTGTACGTTCCCCACCACATTTCCTTTTGAAGTGGTGCTGTGACTCAGAGAGGAGTGCAGGACTCTGAGGGCAAAGAGGAGAAAAGTTTTCCATAAAGGGTGTTGCTCTACAGCCCTGAAGTGAGAACACCTCACTCCCAGAGAAGCCTACAGCCTACGAGCTAAGGCACTAAACTGAGATAGGAGAAACCAGTTTAGTGCCTTCCCAATGAGACAGGTGTTGAAGATTGATCTCCTACCCGAGGACGAAAAACAGAAGAAAGAAAATAAAATTCTGTGACAGCCTTTAACAAACATTTCCTCTAGTTAAACATGGGATGAATGTGGCTAATAGCCAAACGTTATAAATACTGTAGAAATGTCACAGGAATATGAAGCTGTAAGCTTGCAGACCTTCTTACTTCACTCCTTTAACTCTTCTGGCATGGCCCATTCATGCTACCAAAGGTCTCTTTTCTACCAGTATCTTTGGAATTATCTTTCTTAACTCTTTCCATCCCCACCTGAGGGAAGGGATCATTCATTTCTGAAATGGGAGGCTCTGTAGTGCATGCAGCTTTCAGTGCTTTTTGGGGTGTGTGTATGCTAAAAAGCATCCAGCTAAGCATCCAGTTAAGAGCGGAAAAGCTCTGCCCTTTCTCTGCACCTCAAGATTTCAGAAGGCACAGATGAACTGCAAGAAACGCTGCCTGAAGGAAATACTTGACTCTCATTCTATAAAAACATGAAAGATTAAAAGCATTTTCTTCAACACTGCAAGAAAACTGAGTCTAGAATTTGAACTCTGACCACTTGCAGGATCATGTTCAGTACCAGAATGAAGCTATCATACTCAACCTCAGATGGCATTTTTGAGAATATCTCACTTAAATTAATCCTTGCTTTTCATCTTTTTTTAATTGCTTCTGTTATAGACATTCTGCAGTCCCTCAAAGCAAGCAAACAAGGCCAAGTTGTTATGTGTGCAAGGGAGAGGTAGGAAAATAAAGGAAAGAAAAAAAGCTACAAAATTTTGTCCCTCTTTCCAGAACAGTTTATCAATGGTCACATCCTTGAAGCTATGAAATGGAAGTTAGCGTTTATGGTGTTTCATTCATTTAAGATTCAGATAGGCATCTTGTATAATTATTCTCAGAGCAATTAAAGATGAAGTTGTTTTGAGAAACCCCATGAAATTCCATCTGGACCTTAGATGTTTAAGAGATTGTTAAAAGCCATGTGAAGTACCTCTATTATCTTCCCTTGTCCCTCAGAATTGAAGAGACTCCTGTTACATAGAGGTTGATATGTTCTTTCACTTCCAGGCTCCCATTTCTGTAGCTGCAATCCCCAGTAAAGGCAGAAAGCCACCAGACATGGCATATATTTAAGGGACAAAGCTCAGTGGATTGTGAGTGACTGAAAGTAATTTACTACCTTGCTTTCCTTTAGTCTTAATTTTCTCCAATAGCACTAAAATACCTTGTGCCAGCACTATGACTGTAGCAAATGCTTTCTCTCAGCAGTGCTTTTTTCTGTCATGAAGTTTGTGTACCACATTTACAGGTATGAATTTAGAGTTTATTCTGACAGGATTAAATTAAGACAAGGAGGCAAAATTTTGTGAGGATCCTTGGAAAACAGACTTACTTTCCTTTCCAAGGTAGCATCACTTTCCTGAACCAGAGGAGACATGCGCTGGCAGAAAACAAGACGTAGTCATTGGAGCTGGGTTTTGCACTGTTCAAAAGCTGTATTTAGCAGCCAGATGATGGGAATAAATGGACATCTTGGTTGCAAACCAGAGCTGGCTCTTTTAGTATACGGCCCCAAGGAAAAGTGGCTAGAGAGACTATTGCTAAACCAATAACCCTGCTAAGGAATAAAAGTGTGCTATAGCAGATGACTGAAAGTATTAATAGGAGATCTTAAAAACAAAGGACACGGTGAATTACTCATTTATTTCTTTATATTAGGAGTGCTTCATTTGTACATGTTTTTAATTCCGTATTTAATGGCTCCTTGGCTATTTCATAAAAAACAAAGCTGAAAATGTTCCTGAGCTTTTATCACCCCAACCATGTGTGATGCCACGTGTATTATGTAAATTGCCCTCATGTAATAGTTGAAGTGGTGTCCTTGTGCCTCTCTTCCTAGTGGTTGTTTCCCTAACTAGATGAGTTAATTCTGCTCAACAGCACATTTTAAAAGAACAAGTACAGACGTGGCTTACTGACTGTACCCTGATTGACTGAGGCATCACTCCAAATCTACTTTGTTTTTGAGCTTTCTCTTTCTGTAGGTCTTACACAGCTTTGGGGTTACAAGCAGCAGAGGTTATGTATTTAGTTTTTTTCTTAGTTAATACTTCCTATTGAAAAATATTCCACTGTTTACTGGCTCTGTCATCTGAAAAAAACTGATGCACCTTTTTCCGGTGTTTCTAATTAGGATCACTACACATTTCCTCTTCACAGAATCTTGTTCAAAATTATTGTGGCCAGTTCCATCAGTTCATGATGGATTCTCTTACCCCAAGCCACAGAAAACTGTTGGTGATGGAGAGTTAATCTTTTTTTTTTTTATTTTCCTGTCTGAGCCATGGGTGTTTTGACTGACCTTGGCACGCAGTGATAATGTGTCAGATGTGTGCAGCTACCCCCTGACAAGCTGTGTGAATTTTTCTTTGCTAAAATCACTCCCAGAGTAGTGGCTCTCAGCTGCATACTGCCAGCTGGTGTGTGTGCAGTGCACGTGTGTCTGCTCAGACCTTACACAGTTGTGAATTATTTGTCTTCTCTAAATGAAATCCAGCAATTTCAGCCTCAGTTCAAATCTGATCTTTTATCCTACTGAAACTCCCTTGTTTGATTTACTGCTTGGGCTAAATAATGGAGAAAAAATCAGAGCTAGTCTGACCTTTGCTCTTGCTGTTTGGTCAAACCAGGATCTTACTGAAAACCTAGATAAGAAAAATGGCTTTGCCATTTTTTGTCTGTATGATGGTGAGCCTTAGTTTCCTCAGCTGTAAAATAAGAGCTAACCTATTTGACAGTGAGACCTAATGTATGGAGTTTGCTTTGATATTCTTAGATGAAATGTTGTTTTGACGTGCAAAGTTATGCTTTGTTTTCCTTAGAAATTAAATTCTTCCTAGTTTTCAGTGCCCAGTTACTAATCCAAGAACTTTTAGCACACCACTGACAATCTATCCCAGGCCAGTTCATTTCACTTTTTTGGCTGTCTTCCTGAAACACAGGTCTTCTTTCTCTTCCACATATGTCCAGTTGTCCCTGAGTCTTCTGCTTTATTGACAGCTGTATTGCCTCCATGTCATCTGATGCTCTGGTCTATTGCTGCAGCTCTGAGCTTGCAGTGTGTAATACTTTCCTGAATTCAAGTCATCTTTGAGTGCTTTATGTCCCTCAAAAGCACCAGACAGTGTGTGATCCCAGATTCAAGCATGACAGAAGTGATACAGCAGCAAGCAGCTTTTGGACAAGCAGATTTCTGTTTAGAATGAGACTCAGAAAAATATCAAGGCTGAAAAGGGAAGGTAATTATTGAGTCAGAAGCAAATGTTTTGCGCGGAAACCCTCCTAACTCAAAGAAGATGCTGGAGACTGAAGAATGTATTTTTCACTTGCAGACCGGTATCTGTCGCATGAAGATCTTCACGAATGTAGAGTATTGTCTTGAGAAAAGGGTAAATGTTTATACGTAAATCAAATCTACAAGTTGGGGAAAAAAGTCCTCTAAGCTTTTCATAGTTTCATGCCTTTTTGTATGTTTCTTTAGCTCTCTTTTATACACTCTGTTCCTTTAATGTCCCTGCCAGCAGGTTGGAAACCTGCCTTTTCTTGAATAAACCTACAAGGCAGTTGCAAAAGTGGAAAGTGAATAGTTAGTTTTTCTAACAGTGGGTGAACATCAGTCTATTTAGATAGCTACTGTAAGAGGTAATATCTGGTATTTTCTCAAGTTAACCAGTAACTGGCTACATCTGAAAAATATTCATGGTCTGTTCCTTATTTTTGACTCATTATTGGCATCAGATATTATGCTCAAATAAAAATAATTTGGTGTGTCTTTCCCCTTTTGTTTTTGAATCAACAGATGAGAGATAGCAAAATAAGTTAATTGTTAAGGTATGAACACAGAGGACACATTCTAATTAGAGCAGAATGAGGCATCTGGATAAGGTTGTCATGTTCCTAGAATCACCCATCAAACGCAGGTTTACCTTGTTGTTCCACTTTTGCACCCAAAGGTTAGCACAGAGGCAGTTTCTTTTCATGGGCATACACATTATTGTTTGCTCAATAGTAGGAGAACAGTGATTTACAAACTGCTCTGAAATAGATCTTTAAAATTAGGATAGGATTTTTTCTTGATCAGTAAGGAGTGTTTCCTGATAGACAACAAAGTTTACCACATAGCATTTAAGCAGCTGCAAGTAATTTATTCTTCTCTCTAGTTGGAGTGGAAGAAAGAATAAATCCATCCTAGCTAGCAGGCAGGGAAAAGTCATGTTTCTCTAATGGTTTGGGATGGCATGACCTCTCCATGCCTTCTTTTGAGAGCTGCAAGTACTGCTTTTGAAAAAAACGGATGGGCTATCTAAAGATCTTTATCAGCAGTGGTTTGGTGTCATGCTGTCTTTTACTACAACCTCACCACCTCTCTTCAGAGAAAGATTTTCTGTCTTGCGTTGCCTCACGTTTACTTGTCTGTTTCAGTTCATACTGACAATTTGATAGAACTCAGGTGGCTGGAAGAATTCATAGTCAAGTGTTTGCCTCAGAATGTTAGTGGAAAACTGTTTATACAACACTACTAAAAAGCAATGCCCTATTTACAAAAAATATATCAGAATGTTTGAGAAAACTGCAAAGAGCTCTGAATATAGTGGAAAGAAACTCGAGAAATGACTTTCTGACCAGACCTGTACTGGTTGGATTGTTGTGCTAGTGAAGGCTCGTGCTGACTTGTCCTCTCACTAGTCCTGTCCTATTAACAGTCCTGCTGGGGCTGTACAAAGGCCTCCACAAGGCATCTCAGGGGGCATAATTTTACCACCAAGGTCTTTTTACACCTCTTGCTGATCACTCTGTCACCGACATTTTTGTGCCACATGTAGCCATCCTGTGGTCTTGCAGAAAGGTGATAACTTCATTTAAGCCATTGCCCATCCGCATCTCATAGCAGAAATGGGAGATCAGGAGCATGGGCTGGTGCCAGACTTTCAGGCCACAGACTTGCCTACAGTGTGCCCCTGTATCTAGTTGTTCTGAAGGACCAACCAACTGGCATTCTCCCATGCTTTTGTAGCCTGCACAGAAGACATCCCCCCCAGCCTTGAGTTGGCCCTGTTGGCATATACTGCAAGGGCCACCAGTCCAGTAATTCTCTTCCATGAGTTACTTGAATAATTCAAGACTGACAACACAAATATGGATAATTTGTCCATGGAATATGGACCATATGGTACACCAACTGCTGGAAGGATAATGGTAGAGAGGAGTTCTTAGGGCTGAATGTACATGGAAGGAAAAGTAGGGAGTAGAAAGCAGTCATTTGGGAATAAAAATCTGTCCCTGAGGCACTGTGTCAGGAAACCAGATATTGTCACGACATGTTATTTGTTGCCAGCTTGAGTTACGACCCATATTTATTGTCCAGGACAGGATATCTTTATAGTTGTCTCTTGCACTAGCCAGAGGCAAGAAGGAGACCTTAAAACAGCTATGCCTCACCTTCTCTACACACCAGATTTTCTTAACCTTACTGGCCTGTGATCAGCCAGGTGTTGACCAGGATGGTGCATAGTGACCAGGGAAAATACAGGCATGGTACAAGCCTTTCAAGATTATGGGTGAAATCTTACTTAAAGCCAGTTTCATTACTGTTACTGCTGTTAGACGCTGCCTAATTCTGTCCTATTTTAGTCAATTGGATTACTTTCTGTGATGTGGAAATGATCCATGCCATGGAGTGTCAGCTGTGTGCTCTGAAGCCTAGACCAACAAATTCTGCATAGGAACTGTGCTGTCCCTGCAGCTGAATCTGCATAAGAATGCCTTGGAGGTTAAGCCACCAGGGCAGAAGGGTTGCTACCATGTTTGTGAAGTGGCTCATGAATGGTTAATACAGTGAACTAGACACTAGGATTAATGCCTAAATACATAGGTAAAGCAGGCATAATATTAAGAACTAGGAAATGTGAATGGGTTGCTTTAGGTTAATAATCTAACCTAAAATGAGTTACTTTACTGTCCTTCCCAAAACAGGATGGGTGGATGGGGAAAGTGGATCCATAAATAGAAGTTGCTGAGTTGCGTCCTGTGTCAGGCCTGTCTAGTGTTACTTATCCTTTGCTTTCCTTCAGTTTTGAGCTGTGATTTAATCTGAGATGCCCGTCATTGAGATGGAGAACTAGACAGGGTACCAAAGAGAGTCTAAGCATTTGGGAATATGGGAAGTAATCAGCTTTAAGATTTACAAATACTAGTCAGATTTTTTATAAGACTAATAAAATAATATATTGTAGTGGGTTGACTCTGGCTGGGTGGCAGGTGCCCACCAAAGGTGCTCTATCACTCCTCTCCTCAGCTGGGCAGGGGAAAGAAAGTACAAAAAAAGGCTTGTGGGTCAAGATAAGGACAGGGAGACATCACTCGCTAATTACCATCACAGGCAAAACAGACTTGAGGAAAATTAATTTAATTTATTTTAAATCAAATCAGAGTAGGATAATGAGAAACAAACACTAAATCTTAAAACATCTTCCCCCTCCACCCTTCCCTTCTTCCTGGGCTTAACTTTACTCCTGAATTCTCTACCTCCCCTCCACAGTGATACAGGGGGATGGGGAGTGGGGGTTGTGGTTAGTTGATCACACGTTGTTTCTGCTCTTCCTTCCTCCTCAAGGGAAGGACTCCTCACACTCTTCCCCTGCTTCAGTGTGGGGTCCCTCCCTTGGAAGGCAGTCCTCCACAAACTTCACCAATGTAAGCCTTTCCCATGGGCTGCAGTTCTTCATGTACTGTCCCAGTGTGGGTCCCTTCCACAGGGTGTAATCCTTCAGGCACAGACTGCTCCAGTGTGGGTCCCCTGTGGGGTCACAAGTCCTGCCAGCAAACCTGCTCCAGCCTGGGCTCCTCTCTCCACGGGGCCACAGGTCCTGCCAGGAGCCTGCTCCAGTGTGGGCTTCCCACGGGGTCACAGCCTCCTTGGGGCATCACCTGCTCTGGCGTGGGGTCCTCCACAGGCTGCAGGTGGGTACCTGCTCCAGCGTTACCCTCCACGGGCTGAGGGGCACAGCCTGCCTCACCATGGGCTTCACCAGGGGCTGCAGGGGCATCTCTGCTGCAGTGCCTGGGGCACCTCCTGCCTCCTTCTGCAGTGACCTGGGTGTCTGTGGAGTTGTTGATCTCGCGTGTTCTCACTCCTCTCTCCAGCTGCAATTGCTGTTGCACAGGTTTTCCCACCTCCCTTTTTAAATACATTATCCCAGAGGTGCTGCCACTGTTGCTGATGGGCTCAGCCTTGGCCAGTGGTGGGTCCATCCTGGAGCCAGCTGGCATTGGCTCCATGGGACACAGAGGAAACTTCTAGCAGCTTCTCATGGAAGCCATTCATGTAGCCCCATTGCTACCAAAACCTTGCCACACAAACCAAATACATATATGAATAATGAATAAATATGAATAATATTAATAAACCCCAATACATCTATGAATTACAAAGGTAAATTTCACTTGAAAGGCAATTACTAACTCAGTCATATGACATTTCCAGTGTTTACCACTCCATTGCCACTGTTTTTTCCTTTACTGTAGGTTAGATTGATACTAGTGAAAGACTTGTGAAGTGGCAACTACTAAAATTTCTCGCTCATACTATCTGTAGAAACTTGACAGAGACAATATTCCTGTCTAAAAGTTTCTCACCGGAACAAAAGTAGTAGGAAAGAAGATAGTTCCCTGACTGAACTGTTTGATCAGCAAGGTATCGCTAAAGAGACTTGAGTGAGTTTTGGTTCAGTTCAGACTTTTTCTTAAAACAGCTTTTAAACAAGCCTTGCATAACTGCAAGTAATGTACACCAGATTGCCTTGTCTCCAAGTAGGGTACTGGCCCCTCATAGGGTGTCCTTTTCACTCACTTGTTTCCTTTCTCCTCCCACATATCCCACAATAAAGCAATAAACTGTAAAAATTTATTTTCATTTCTCTTTGCTTTTAATGAAAAAAATAATAAAGGATTTAAATAAGTTATTTTATACTGTACGGAAATCTATTAGTTATAACTTCTGTTATAACCTAGTTATAACTTGTGCAGAGCAGCTGTGGATGCCCCATCCCTGGAAGTGTTCAAGGCCAGGCTGGATGGGGCTGTGAGCAACCTGGTGTAGTGGGAGGTATCCCATGGGTTTGGAACTGGATGGTCTTTAAAGTCCCTTTCAACCCAAACCATTCTGTGATTCTGTGGTTCTACCACTAAAAACTCCACTGTGGACATTATTCAAAGGCATAAAACTGTAACGAATGGACAAGCAAATACACTTGCATTATTTTTTTTTAAGTGCAGAACAGAGATGTTTACAAACATAAATGTAATCCTGCAGTTGATTATACTCAGGTTGGTTTCTGTCATCAAAAGGGATCTTGAGGTTAGGCTGTAGTGCTCTGTAAACTGGTAAAATGTGTCTTGGCTTCACTCAGTCTCAAGTACTGAGTCAGAGGGTCTGGTCTGTTTGGGCCTTGAAGAAGATGGATTTTTAGGACATAGTGCAATGCAGGACTGAAATAATGTTGACAAGTGAAGAAACACACCAAGAAGAGGAAAATTTATGCTTGACCCTTTTTTGAGTGGTTCTTAACAAGGTCCTGATCTGTGATTCTGTGATCCCACTAAATCTCCAGCTTCTTCCTTGTGCCCAGCTATGGCCAGTCAAGAACACTGCTCCCCTCTTTCTTTTACCTCACCCTGATTGTTTTCTTTGTTAGACTAGAATACATGAAAAGGCTACTGAGAAACTTCAGTCAATATGGAATGCAGTCAATTGCAGGTATCAGAAAGTATTCTACAGTACTCCGTGATCTAAACCATCTTCTAGCTAATTTAAATGAAATAAAAACTATTGATATAGACCTCTCGATTCTGTAAATGGTCTGAATATTGGTGTCTTAGAAATATCTGTCTCCTAAGGTGATATTACTAGTTTTTAATACAGACATTAATATTAGCGGATGCTTCTTCTCTTCTGTTGTTTGTTGTTCTACTTGCCTATAATTCAGGAGGTCAAGACACTAAATATTCCAGTAAATATATGTTAAAAATAATTTGATAATATAATTTGTTACTAATAAACATTGGGAAAAAAAGCCTACACAGCCAGATATTCTCTTTCCTTTTCTGGCTGCTTGTAAACAAAGCAATGGGAAAGCATACACTCTGGAGGAAGGCTACCCTTAGTCTAGTAAGGGCCATTTTTGTGGACTCCTCTGTAGCCAGAGGAGAAAGATAAGCCCCTTCAGATGTGATAAAGTTCAGCTGCTTTGGGCTTTTGTTCTGAATCTCTTCTGGAAGAGATGATAAAGTTCAGCAACAGAAAGAACTCCTGGAGCTTATAGAGTAATGCCTGTGATAATCACCCAGGAGCGGCGGAGAAGCACCAGTGGTTTCTTCCAGAGGTGTAGGAAAGATCTGGAGGTTTTGTTTTTGAATCAGACGGGGAAGCAGGCAAGTGAATGAGCTGGTGTATACTATTAAGAGTAAGATCAGTCTTGCCTGAGAGCAGTATGTGCTAGTAGTTCTGCATCCTTGTTCAAAAAGCATGAACAGTTAGTGAATACAGGCTTTTCTCTCTTACAATTCTCTCATAAGCACTGAGTAAAACTTTAGGACTTGTATGAGTTTCCAGCCACTGCATTAATGAAAAGTAACTAAATTGCACTCTGACAAGTTCCTGTCACAGAGCTGATTCAAAAGCTGTGTTGAGGTGCACTGAGCTGCAGTTCATTACCAGTATTCTTGGCTGCAGTGCTGACGGATGATCTTTTTCTTCCCCCAAGGATATATATCTAACCCTTATTGGGGATGAATCCTATACACCTGACCATCCTGTGCCTTGCACTGTTTCAAGCATTTTTTTTACCCTGTGAAGAGGTGATATAATATCCACAGTCTGGTCTGGCAGTGCCCACGCGCTCTGAAGTGTTCACGCTAGGTACTGAAATCCTGCGCAGTTAAGCTTTTTTAAAACTGATGTAAGAAAAGATGGAGTCAGACCCATGATATCTTGGATGTTTTCCTTTCCCCTTGAGCCCTGCTTGTTATATTACCCTCACAAAAAAATTTCTGTCTTATAAAAGCCATCTTCATGTAAAGCCTTTCCTGTGCAGTGACTCAGGCAAACAGGAGCGTTGTACATGGGGAAGCTCCTTCACAGAGTCGTAGAATCACAGAATCATTTAGGTTGGAAAAGACCCTTAAGTTCATCAAGCCCAACTGTTAACTCAGGATGGCCAAGGCCACCACTAAACCATGTCCTTAAGCACCACATCTACACATCTTTTAAATACCTCCAGGGATGGTGACTCCACTACTTCCCTGGGCAGCCTGTTCCAGTGTTTAACCACTATTTCCGTGAAGAAATCTTTCCTAATATCCAACCTAAATCTCCCCTGGTGCAACTTGAGGCCATTTCTTCTTGTCCTGTAGCTTGTGATCTGGGAGAAGAGACTGACCCCCACCTGCCTACAACCTTCTTTCACGTAGTTATAGAGAGCAATAAGATCCCCCCTGAGCCTTCTCTTCTCCAGGCTACACAACCCCAGTTCCCTCAGCCACTCCTCATAAGACTTGTTCTCTAGACCCTTCACCAGCTTCATTGCCCTTCTCTGGACATGCTCCAGCACCTCAATGTCTTTCATGAATCGAGGGGCCCAAAAGCAAACACAGTATTTGAGGTGCAGCCTCACTAGTGCCAAGTACAGGGGAACAATACTGCCCTAGTCCTGCTGGCCACACTGTTTCTGATACAAGCCAGGATGCTGTTGGTCTTCTTGGCTATCTGGACATGTTGCCTTATGGATCACTGTGAAGAACTGAGGTAATTTAATGCAATTAAAGAGGAAAAACTTCCCAGCTTACTCAAATATAACATTATTGTAGTTCTGCCATTAATGTGGGGGGAAATATTGATGTGTTGCAGCTGGCGTTAATGACAGTGTCTTTTCTTTCATAAATCAGTGGATTCATAAAGGACTCCCTCTGTCCCTGGGCTTCCTTTAAGGGTACCTTTAAACACACTCTTTTTGCTTGTTCAGGAAGCTGTCATTAAACAGCAATAACCTTTTATTACTGAATTTAGCTGGATTTGAATGGGTGACCTAGAGATTAAAATTTCAGACTCTGTTACTAATTAGCGGAGTCATTTGAATCCCTGATGGATTTATTATTTAGTACCTGGACTTCGATATTTTCTTCTTTCAAATCACAAAGGTGATTTTCACATGTCTTTTGTGATTTGAAAGCTACCATTTATTGCAGAGCAAATTTAGTATGCTTATTCATCACTGCCATAAGCACTAGGCTTCTTAGTCCTGATTCCTGCAAACCTTCAGTCACATTCTTTTTAGACACAGAGTTAAGTACATTCCTAAAGGATGCACTGAGGCAGGAATTTATCAGGCTAAGCTCTGCCTCCCAAGTTTTCCTTTGGGCAAATGCTGTATGCTGGTTTTCCATTGGGTGTGAAAAAGTAGAAAAGATAGTAGTAAAACATTACTTTGCTTATTTGTAATTGTAACCACTTTATAAAAAGCCTAATTTTCAGCTGAAGAAATTATTTTTCTAGCACAGGAGTTACTTAAACTACAGGAAACTGCTAGTTGTGAGAATATCTGACATTGTTTCTTTGGAAACCAGTGAACAACTAAAGAGGTTTGGACAGAAAAATGGATTTAAAAGGAAATAACCCCACCTATAGCATAATAAGTAAGCACAGGCTTCTGAATGTCAGTGGCCTAAATAATAATTAGAAAATACTATTTGGAAGTTAAAAGTAGCTTACTAGAATTATACAATTTCTTCTTCTATATATCAACAATGACTGAAAGAACCAAACAGCTAAATCTCTGAGGACTGAACTGTAATCCCATGTAAACATTTAATTGACAAAGTTCAGCACAATTGCACTCTTTAACAAAATATTTATTTTGTAGGGTAGTATTTATTTTTTAATATTATAATGAATGCAAAGTTTGCCAAGCAATGTGTTTAAAAACATCATTTAAAAACAAGACTTTTAAAACTCAGAAATCTTTAGGAATAAATGTGCCTTGTGTGACGTTTCTAGGTACCATATTAATGAAAAGTAACTTGATTTCATCCTGGCAGGTTCTAACCAGAAGACAGTCTTGCAGAGCTGATTCTGTAGCTGAGGTGATGCACCGGGTACAAAACCTAAGGGCAATTTCAATGTCAGTTTTTAAACTTGTAACTAGTTGGTCAATCTGTTTTTCTCTTGCATTACAGGTTTGTGGGAAGAAAACACTTTTTTAGAAAGGCCCTCAACGGGGGTTTGATTTTAAGACTCCAGCGGCTCAGTCTTCCATTTGTTTTAAATTATTGTTAGTCACAATATGATTCTGAATGAATTGTAAGGAAGCTTCTTGTTATCAAAGTATTCTAGTAAGACTTAGGTCACAGCTTTCAGTTAAGGGAAGCCATTTAAGGTAGATCTTTTACAGTTTACATATCTGCAATTACAGGGAACAGATTTTTCACTGTCAGGCTTAATGTAGCCCGAGCAGTAGCACAGTCTCACAGAGGTTAAAAAAAGCTTTACCTAATAAATTATTGTTCGTTTTTCGTTGCTATCCTAAATAACTGTGAAATACGTGGAAAAAGCAAGCCCATGTACCACCTGGGAGCTCTTCCCAGCTCACTGATAAATGTGTGAGCTGCAGCGACATGATACTTGTGCACACAATTCACCTCTCTTTTCTATGGTATAGTTTCCAAGGAAAACACAGCTCTAACATATCTGTGTTATTAGAGAAACAGGACTAGGGAGCACAGAATGAAGACCTCTGCCATGCTATATAGGTAGATCCAAGACAGATCATTGCATCATTAAGGTACATCATTTACATATCTAAATAAATGTCTGGGAGAAAATAAACTGACAGAAGCAGAAGCAGAAGATTTGAGCAACTTTTGTAACAGTGGGGCTTATATGGCCCAAGAGAATAGGGTTTGGGGTAGAAGTTAATGGTTGGACTTGATGGTATTGAGGGTCTTTTCCAACATAAATGATTCTGTTATTCTATGAAGTGCATGGGAAGGAGCAAGGTCTAAGTTTCAGGGATTTTATGTTCAGCTGTATTGTTTTCTTGTGTTTCTGCTTTCCAAGGAGTTCACAGAGGCAACTGTACCTTTGATGCAACACCAGCCAAGAAGTGGCACCACTACCAGAGCTATCACCTATATCTTTAACTCCATATGTATATAGAGATATATAGTTTAAATACAACCTGGCATTAAACAGAAGTCTTGCCTGAGCCAAGTAATTTTTTTTAGTATTTCAGAGTGGACTCCTGACACTTGTTCAGCTGTTCTGTGACAATGTAATTAAAAGCAGAGCATTGTTTAGGGCAAATGAGACTATCTTCATGAATAACTTAGATTCTACAAGAACTGACTTTGTATCAGCATATATAGAACAGCCAGAAAATAAAGTGATGCATACCTCATTTGCACAGTTTAAAATCAGTGGGCATTCATATTTTTTTTCTCACGTGTGTTCCTTAACCAGAAAAAAGGTGTTTGGGCAGATGGATAAAAAAGAGATATTTCAAAAGAAGCAGTGCACAAGGAAATAAGATGGCACCAGAAGTGAAATGAGAAGGCACTTGCTGATCCAGAAGCAGTGGAGTGGAATTGTTTTCTGCCTTTCACACAGGTAGAATCACACTGCATTGATATACGCCTAGAAAAGGAATGAGCAAAAGTGTTTCTCTGAAAGTCCCATGAGAGTTCATCTTTTTATTAGTTGACACCTTTTATCTGAGACTGCAATTCCAGTTCTAGCTACAGTTTTTTTCACTTAGATTTCATGGACTTTGTTCATTGTGTTGCCACTGTACAAACCCCTCCCAGTAGCAGCACAAATCCCCTCAAGTCAGAAAACAGTGATTTATGAAAACCCCCCATATTTTCTGTTTTCCTAACTTGTTTTAAGTGCATTTTTTTATTTTTATGAAAGTAAAATCTATTGCCAGATATATTTCTAAACCTTCCAATCTGCCATAAATATAAAGGTAAAAGTCCTAGAGATAATGGGAGAAGGCAGAATGACTTTGTATCTCTTTTGGAAGGAGTCAGAAATTGGAATATATAGCATTTATTAGCAAACTTGAGTAAGATTATATAACATTCTCTGGGTTTTTGATCAACATTTTAACCCAAACTTTGGAGCAATTGAAGAGAGATTTTAATCCAGAGCAGCTTTCCTTCATGTTAGGTTGACTGTGGTGCATGAAGGGACACGATCTGGAGGGCCTTGTAGGTGCTACGCTCATATCCAGTATGAACACATTCTGTACGGAGCACGGTCATGTTTCCTACTCCAGAGTCTCAAGGTTTTGATATAAGATAGTCTTTATAATTGAGACTACAAAGCAATTATGTTTTATTTTTTGTGGGTTGAAGGGGCACTATGCCTTTCTGCTGTAAAAAAGCACCACATGCTGTTAAGTTATATAGCATAACTCTACTTTCTACCAAATGCTTTATTGCCAGCAGCACCAGCAAGAAGAACAGAATGCCCGTTCCTAAACTGTTAAAGTGATATTTTTATTATAGCTACAGATCAGAAAATAAGGCAGAAGGCCACGTCTTAATTTCTGTCTGCCCACAGGTCAGCAAGAGCATGTTAGTGAATGGCTTTGTCAGCACGCTATGGCACAGCTACCCTATCGTGTCCCTTCCCCTCTGTCCCCACCTTATCACATATGTGATTGTGGGATAGAGAGTATGGGGCACCCCATGGTTCGCCTTGTGGAATCTCATGCCTGCAGGCAGGGCTGTGGGTCAGTCTGCATGCTCGAAGGCTGCAGGAGGAAATGGGAAGGTGTGACAGGAGCCGGTCCCCTTCACCCAAGTGAGCAGAGGCAGGCAAAGCGCATGTCTTCTGCTCCTGCAGCCGCCTCCTTGTCAAAAGGCTGGTGCAGAAGCTGGCTACAGATCACCTGATTTCTGTCACCAGGACAGCATTCCCCTTCTTCTCTCACCCTGACAGTGAAGCAGGAAAAGGGCTGTGAAGACAAGATCTTCTCTGTCTTTGTAAAGGGAATTTTCCTGCATCTTTAGCAGATAGCTGGGTTAGTGACAGAATAAAAATGACAATTTACAAGGATAGTAGAGGGAGACTAATGTTAAAAAGAAATTACAGAGATCACCTATAATTTTTACTGAGCAAAACACATAGTATTTTATCATTTTCCAGTAATGGATCAAACTAATCTCAGTTTCTTCTTGGGAGAGGGAGACTTAGATGAAATAGTATTTGAGTGGAGGTGCATTTAATAACATTTTATGGCATATTATTTTTTACAACAAGCATAAAGCTTGTTATTTTTGCCTCTCTACCATAAGAAAA
This sequence comes from Falco biarmicus, assembly GCF_023638135.1. Taxonomy (NCBI): domain Eukaryota; kingdom Metazoa; phylum Chordata; class Aves; order Falconiformes; family Falconidae; genus Falco; species Falco biarmicus. The sequence continues at coordinate 60,789,431 of NC_079293.1, read as the reverse complement.
ATGACATCTGGTTTGAACACTGCAAGACTACAATTGTGGCATGGCATTTTTACCTTGGTTCGTCTGCATTTTCAAAGCAGGGGTGAGGTAAGGTAAGCAGAAAACTAGAGGTGAGCTGACAACATACCATTTGAGCACTTGGGAAGTCACAGCTGAAATTAGAGAGTAAAACCTCACCCAAATCTTTCATAATATACCTTGCCCTGCTGACAGGCTTAGCTCTCATTCTGTTCCCCCGTACAGATCACCTTCACCCAGCTGTACTCTGAGTCAGTCAGTCCAAGGAGAAGAGGTGGTGATTCAGGGCTACGGGTCCCTCTGAGATGTCATTCCTCTCTGGACTGAAAAGAGGATGGAGCACAGCTGCTCACCTCTGGGATCCACATGTGTGTTCCTGACCCTGCTGATGAGCATGTGGATGCGTGCCTGGGGCATTGCTCAGAAGCTGGGTCAGTGTGGATGTCAGGGCTGCTTTGGGTCCCCATTTTTTGCCATTGGCCTCCCATGCCCTCAATGTGCATGCCTGGTGTTTTCTGGTCTGTCCAGTCCTGTGATCAGGCAGCAGTCAGTGAGGTACGTTGCTGCACTCCGAGGATGTAACTGGTGCTTTCTGCAGACCTCTTCCCAGAGAGGTAGAGAGAACCGAGCCTGAGCCCTGGGCGAGGTGGCCCAGGACAGGCTGCTGGGAGCTACAGCATGGCTTTGAGCACAACACTGGGGTGAAGCCAGGAATCCTCCAAGCAAAGTGGGATGGAGAAGGCTGAGTAGGGATGTGTGCAGGCAGATTAGCTGCAGCTGGCAGTGAAAGCAGTAGCGGAAGCGTGATGACAGGGAGGCAGGAGTGCGGAAGCAACTAGGGTGAGGGCCAGCAGTGCTTACAAGCATTCCCTTGTTGTAACAGGCCTTGCACTATGGTGACCTTGATTGTGCAGTGCTCAGTGTAAGTTGGTTCAAGTCTGCCCTATACTGCTCCATGTTATGGCTGGATCACCGTTTGATGAGGACCTGGATGCATGAAAGCAGGGTGCGATGTGGGAAAACCTGCAGCTGGAAGGAGATGAGTGTATAGAGAGGAGAAAGCCAAAATCTCTGTGTTCCAATTGATCTCTGAAGTTGTCCCCAGACAACTTTAGGTTAAAGAACTGACAATTACCTGGCAGATAACCCTTGGAGGCCCCTAACTTGACAGAATTAGGAATTGTGTGTTCCAAGGATGATGTGTCCTTGAACAGGTTTTGGGAAGCATTACATACACAAGTGCCATCTCTAAGCATCATTCATGCATACCTGCTTGTTCAACTGTCAGAGCACTAAGACAAATATGTTGTGGTCAATGCAAGAGAACATGGGCACTCAATTTCCAGCTGAGTTCTTCCACATCTTTTTTAAAGCAGAGCATACCGTCGATTGAATGTAGTGGCATTGCATAGATGTGTGGGGTTTTTTTCGAATTCTCCCTTGAGACTCCAGTAACAGAAGCAACAAGTAGTTTACTGAACTCCTCACTAATGTTTCCAGATTTTCAACACTGAAAACTTTTTACAGATAGCATTAACTTTGTTTAAATAAAGCTGGCATTCTGTGATTTGATTAACCCAGTTCCCATATCTCTGTCACTCTTTATTCTTTTTAGGAAAAAGTTTATGCTGACCCTAGTGACTTATTAGCCACTTGTCAGAAATGTAATTTTTAAGTTACTTAAGGGGATGATTATTTAGACAGGTTGTATAAACATGCTTGAATTAGAGGCTTTCCCACACAAGAAAATACATACAGAACAATTTAGGCTGCACCTTTACAAATGTAATAGATATTACATTTTTAGCTAGATGCCCTGTGTGAACATTCAATGGTATTTGTAGGAAAGGGCAATAGAAAGTTGGAGCAAGCCATCAGGTTTCTGCTGCATGATATCTTAATTCACTAGATTTATAGAAAATTCTTAGCAACATGTGGCAAGGTTGTAGGCAGAAGTTTTTGTGGATCTCCATAGTATGCAGGTGAGAAAGAAGAAGTCAGTGGCCCTTCACCTGTGCTGGAAATCTCAGGGAAAATCACTACACCAGGTCTAGTCCTCTGGAACTCCCAGCAAGGAGTTTGTCTTTTAATAAGTGTTTCCTTCCTAGACCATTTCATAATAGTTCATGAATGTGTGGGACTTTCTTAAGGAGGTATTAACAGAAGCATTACAGGGTGTCAACTTTTTTGTGTATATGTATCAGTGGTTGCATTATTCTGGTCAGTCTGGAAGATTTTGGGGTCCTGATTCACAAAGCACCTACACTGATGTCCATCACCAGGAGAGTGCCTGGTAGTGGCTCCTTCATCTTCAAGTATGTTTCAGCACAAGTACTCTGCACACAGTGTTAGAGCCATCAGATGGGCCAGTAGATCCTTACAAGTAACAGATGTTGAGCCAAGACTTCCAGACACAATGATTTTATATCTCTATCATCAGCAAGCACAAGTTTCAACCCACCTGCTGTACAAAAATCATTGACAAGGGCATTAACGTGAACTTGTTTATGCTTCTTGCTCTCCCTTGAGTGCAACATCCTTTAGCAGACATTAAGATTTATCAGTTTCCATCTCTAATGCCAGTGGATGTGAATTACAGAACTGTAATTTAAAATAACAAACACATAGAATGAAGTCTAAAATAATGAAAAACCTAGAACAACTGTACGGGCAGGTGGTTTTATAGCCCAGCATTCAAAAGAGGCTATAATGCTATTCAGTCTTGAATTAAAAAAGGCAGGCATTCTTTGAACTCATCCAGCTATTGGGCAGTCCTCATTACAAACAATGTTTCCTTGTATCTTTGCCAAAATATTAATATCTTTCTTTAGAACAGTTGAAATTAAATGAACACAGAGATCTTACGAGTTTTAAAGAGAATAGTTTCCACAAAATCATACAACAAAAAATGATGTTAAGAGCGTGACTAGCTCTCTTATGTGTGGCAACTGAAAATAGATGTGACTGCATCATTTAGAGGTGTTAGACTAATTTTGCTTTAGACACACCTTTGTTCAACAGAATAATTGTAGAATGTTGTGTAGCATCTAATGAATTCCAAGAGAATTACCTTTTTCATTATCATTTCAAAAGTGTGACCAGCCAGCAGTGTTTCTCCTGTTCTTAACAGGATACCAGGAACTGGGAAGTAACAAGCAGTCAGGAATCATGCCCTGAATTTCCAATGAACCTTAGCCTTTCAGTTATGCAGAAAAAATTATTGCATTTTTTTACCCTTAATGAAGTGCGGGTAAGTCATAACACTAAAGAACATGTATCTTTTTCTGTATTGTTCTGCAAGATCTGAGCTCTTGATTCATAATACCATAGCCATCAGGCCTTTGGCTGAAGACTGAGGGAAACTGGTGATTAAAACGTACCTTCCCCAGGACAGATTGCCTTGCTTACATAATTGATTATTTGTCAGAATTAATTCCTGTTCTGTTTTTATGATAACACTGGGGTAGTGACAAAAGCGTAGTCTAGGTGTTACAGTGCTGAATCCTGTCTGGGGAGCTGTGGGGTTTTTTTTCTCAGATCTGCTCCAAATTCTCATATTGCCTTGTGCAAGTTATTTAATCAGTCTGTGCTTTGTGTCTTTGTTTAAGAAACCTGGGTGGTAAGCAGCCCTCGACCCCTAGTTCTTGTCCAGAAAAATGCCTTACAAATTTGGGTGTTCTAAAAGCTGTGGCCAAACAAAATGGTACAGCTGAAGGGACCCACTAAGCTCCTTTAATTCTACTATACTGGAAAACAGGAAAAGGCAAGTGATGAAAGACGTAATCAGATATATTTCTTTAAATGACAAGCAGAAATATTTTTGCACTCCTAGTATATTTCATTTCCTTTTCTGTGGGTGCTTTTCTCAACTTTTCTCAAATGACTCCGTATTGCTTTTTAATCAACCTTTACAAATTGTTCAGCATTTTTAGGCATTGTTCTAATGAAGCCTTTGAGAAGAAATCTGCAAGTAGAAGAAAAGATCTGACCTCTTCCTATTTACAGTACTATGTGTTCATTCCTGCTAGTGTATTTCTCAGGCAGAGCGTGTTTTCTTTTTCTTTTACCTTGAAAACTAAATTTAAAAGTCTTCGCAGACAGAAAATATGGATTTGTTGCCCATATGCACAGCAATCAAGGAACATAGCTTCTCTCCCCAGTAACAGTTTGCTCTCTTGCACAAATGTTGCACATTGCTACTGTTGGGCTCTTGCTGAGGTAGGTCATTGCATCATCGCGAGGGGCACTGCAGTGCCAAATGGTTGAATTCCTTCCATAGCTCTTAATCACGTTAAGGAATGTGGAAACACTTTTTCCTAAATACATTTTCCTCTCAGGATTTCTGTTCCACCGGATGTATTCTTACTGCCTTACGGCCTGAGCTGTAGTCCACGGGGAGCTAGATTTGGTGGGAGTTTTTCCATTGATTTAATTATTTACTGAGTTTCATTTCACATTAATGACTCATATTCACTTCAGCTCAGATCCTTAGGCTAAACGCTTCTAAAATATGGAAGTCCTTCTGTCAGGAGCACCTCATTTTCAGTGAGAGAGAACATTTCTGAGACAAGAAATATTGATGTGAACCTGAATCAAGGGACAACAAAGGTCTATACATTACTGCTTAGTCTGCATATTTTAGACCTTCCAGAAAAGACAAATGAACACAGATTTACATTTGCATTTAGCCACCTTTTTATTAATCTCTCCATCCTTCAGTAAATTAAGCACCAAAGCTTGCTTCTTATTTTTTTGCTATTTGAACCTTTCCTCCCCTATTTCTCCTCAGTCTCTGCAGGAAGCAAAAAATTTGCATCTGTGGCTCCAGGAAATATTTTGTGGGTTTCCTCGTACCTGCAGGTGGCTGCACTTGGCTGCATCTCCCAGCCCTACTGCTTCCAAGTTTCTCTGATAGAAAGATATAGTAGTAGCGTGGTTTGGAGAAAAATACCTGTTTAGGAGCTCACACTTCCCAGATATAACTCCCTGGATATTTTACCTCCCACGAAAATTTTTGAGAATTCTTTTTTTTCCTGGTTTATACTGAGAGGAATACAAGACCTTTTTGTGATAATTTTGTTTATTTATTTATTTGAAGTGAAGGCACTAGCAGTGAGTAGCAGCTGAGTATTTGGGGCATTCACACTGGATACTGAAAGCCCTAATGATCTACGTTAGCCCAGGGACAGGACCTTTTCTTACCCACATCTGATACAAATACAGAACTGCTCAGCCATTCTGGGGCAGAGCTTTCCTCTGTCTCTGAATTTGACAACAAAAAATCCAACTCCTCCCCTGCCCCATGGCAGGCATGGGGAGATCTTTCCCAATATGTTTCTACAATTATGCAGTTTTGATTAATCAAGACATTATGCTTTATTTTCCCTACATTCAGATCTCTGAATTTGGTTTCTGCCTCTAATAGTGGTTCATCCTGTGCCTATGGACTGTTGCTTGATACATTTCCGTCTCTGCTGCCCAACTGCCTATAAAACAGGAGTAAGACATCCTCAGTTTCCCTTGGATGCTTTATAATGATTTAATAGCTGCATTTTGATGTAAATGTAAATAGATGGAAGAATGCTAATTATTACTTAAAAGAAGAGTACAGCTATAAGTATGCAAACAGGTTTGGGCTAAATTTAATTCCATTTTAAATAAGCATGTATTTATTGCTTTTCGTGACTTTATTTTCTAATAGTGGAGTAAAGGTATTGAAACTACATTGTATGTCATACAGGTAGATAGATACATTCACATATGTGTATAGATTAATGTATGTGGTTTTGTGCATGTTAAACTTTTGATGGTTCCTTTCAGGGTTAAGGAGTTGGTTTGTTTGGATGTCCTTTTTTCATCAAAACCAACCAACCAATTCATTATTTTAGACTGGGAAAAATAAAAACTCACAATCATTTGTGTTTATTTCCTGGACAGCATACTATGAATCTGTTACCACAAAAGGTCTTAATATACCTGCAGTTTATAACTCTAGGTAATAAGTTTTTCTAGGTAATAAGTTGACTTTTCTCACTGTGTTTGTAATGCAGCTTAAAGATATTCATGTCATTTACTCATAATTACAAATCTACACGTGACTTTAAGGTGTGATTTTTAAGACAGGGTTGTACAAAAAGTAAGCCTAACAAAGTCTGTGTGAATTACAATGCATCTATATATGAGGTATTTCTCTATGGGGGGTTGTTGCATTTGGAGGCTTTGTGTTGTACTTTGCACTAAAAACAGAGAAAGTTAAGGCAGTTTCTGACTGTTGTGTGATCAAACATGTTGTGAAGCTTTTACCAGACGAATCATTAATATTTTGTTTTTACAGTTCTGTTTCCTGAGATAGAAAATGTTTTTGTTTCAGGAGTGTGTGCATCATCTGTGGTATTACACCTAACAAGGATGGTCAGATCCCCAGATGATATTGAGGAGAACCTTCCCTCTGATATTGCACCGTTGGAGTCAGCAAGAATTTTGCCTTTGAAGAAATGTAGGCATGGAGGTAGCAGTAAGCACAGACTGCACTCCACCGGTCCTCTGACTCTGCCTTCTGGGCAAAGCAAGAGCCTCTTAAACACATGGGATGTAGATTTACAACAGGTGAAGGGAACTGAGACGCCAGGATATTATCATGTTTTCCCCAGCTTTACTTACTGCATCAAGGGTGTCAGTCAAGCTGCTGCAGAGGTCTCAGGACAACTCACATATTGGGTATCCCATGTGTGCGTATATGTTTGTGTTGGCGATTCAAGCTGGCAGGCAGCTGAAGACACTCAAAGATCTGGTGCACAGAAACATACCACAGAGCATGTTGCCTTTATGCTGTGATTTTTCCTAAGACAGTGAGCTCAGAAGGAGATGCTAAAGCCACCATAGCTGTAGCTACTCATTGTGCAGTTTGGTGGCTCATCTCCTTCCCACAGTGCTTCTGAGCTGCCCATGAGCTGCATATTGATGAAAAAAAAATTAATCTGTGTTCCCACCCAGAAGCATAGTGCAAAGACAGTTCTGGTAATGCAATGAAATGCTTCCTCCTGTAGAGCCGGGTGGGTATCGGCAGACAGGGTTGACCGTACTGTTAGCCAGTTTGGACATACTGCTATGCGCTGTGTTTCTAACAAGTTGCTGCAGTGTGACTGGTCCCAGAGGTATCAAGAATTACAGCATTCAGTTCTGCTTGGCAAAATAAAGGTGGACAATGGTTTGGATTAAAAATTTCATTAAAATGATGTAATTAAACATGTTAAACTTTTTATCTCCTTTTGATAATCCGATAATTCGACGCCCTTTTCACACTGTTTTTTGCTGATACATCTCCCTTCACCATCCCCTTTTGGCCTCTCAAATGCTTAGACCAGGAGAAAGTGAGCAATAAATACAGCAAGACTCTCTAGTATTGTAAATATGTGAAACTCTTTCCATATTCTCATGGCAGCATCATACCCCATCATTCATAAAAAATTCCTGTGGTTAGTTCAGGTACTTAGGAGTTTACCTCATTCCCATTAAAAGTCAAAAGCACGTCTTTAACACCTCCAGTGATTTTAATGGAGGCAGCTTCAAAACTTAATAAAATACTGTATAATTTCAAAATTTGAGAGCATCTGGTTCTGATTATGAAAGGTTAATAACATTTTAAATTGGAACTACAAAATATTAATTGTGCTTCCTTCTTAAGTCAAATGCACTTTATGTCTGTTTCTATGGCAATGATAATTAATACACAGGGAATGGTAACAGGCCTAAACAGACTGGATCCTGCAGTGAGCTGAGCAACTCCTGGAAGGAATGCATTTTGCAGGGTCAGGTGTTGCAACTTTTGCCAATTAGGTGTAAAATCTGTTGTGCAGTACTCCATAATCTTATTAAAAGCAGCCAGATGTGACTCGACAGCAAGTGGCAGCACCAAATGTAAAACATCAATCCTGTGAGGTACAACAGTCTCAGTTCCTACTGGAGTTTGCACGGTTTGTGATTGTCAGCTTAGATACTCACCTGTATGACACCCAAATTGCTACTCAGGGCACCGCTAAGTGATCCATACAAAAGCCTTCCAATGCTGGTGGCAAAGAAGTGAAAATTTACAGGATAAGCAATGCAGTTAAAGTGCCATTCAGGAAGCCAGGGAGAAGTTGATTTTACTTCTGTTTTCAAACAACTGGTAAGTGAAGTGAAGATACTTCAGGGATTCATTCTTTACCACATTCCCTCCCTTCTCTTCCTCCTAGCCATGGCTAGAATTTCTATTCAATCAAGTATGAACTCATCTTTCAATAAAAAAAATATCAAAAAACCAAATAGGAAATATTATTTCATATTTGAGTGGACCCAGGAAGTCTGGGAGGACATACATAGAAACTCATGCCAAATATTTTTATACGCATTATATACACACCTGCTAGGAGCTTTTAGCCAGTGTTCAGAGGCCTGCACCTTAGAACTATTTTTACTTTAGTTCTCTGTTAAATTAAACTGGTTTCATTTTATGAAATGAAGTTTTCCAATATGTCAACAATAACTGTGTATATGCTATTGAAATTTAATTTATATATGCCATATTTTTGACAGATCAGTTATACATGTCTTTCAGACATAAGTGGACAAAGGGTTCAATTTAATCAAAACCAAAATTTGATTTATTTAAGAAAATACTGCATAGAAAATAATTCATCTGAGATTTTAATTCTTCTGTGGCTGAAGGGTTCCTCCCACTCACTGTGAGAGAAGACTTGCACTCCAGCCCTACCCTCCAAGCTAGTGTGAACATGACTTAGCTTTTTTAGCTCAATGAGACTCTTTATACAAGCCAGTAGATGGGACGGTGTAGAATATGTAGCGGGAAGTGCAATTTTATAAAACTATAATACTCTCCTGTGCTCCTGCTATGGAGTAGTAGTAGTAGGATGTGGCTTTGTTACTCACTAGGGCAGGCTAAGTTCATTCACCAAAAGAACTTAATAGAATCACTGGAAATATTAAGAAAGCACATTACCTATGAAAATAAAAAAAAGACTCATCTTGTATTTGTTATTTCAAATTTTGGTATAAAAATACAGATGTAAAGAACTGTGTAGGTTGGGAAGGATCTTTTTTTTCTTAAACAGACATTTGCCATCTTGGTGAAAAGCAGGACAGACATTTAAAAGCATTTAAGCAGGCTGTTTATCACAGGCAGTGAAACAAAAGCCTGCTGAATTCTAAATTACAAACCTGGTCAGGAATTTACTGTCATCATCATCATCATCATCATCATCATCATCAAATGGTTTGGGTTGGAAGGGACCTTAAAGACCCATCTAGTTCCACCCCCCCTGCCATGGGCAAGGACACCTACCTTTAGACCAGGTTGCTCACAGCCCCATCCAGCCTGGCCTTGGACACTCGTGGGGATGGGGCATCCACAGCTTCTCTGGGTAACCTGTCAGACTGTGCCTTTTTAACAATCCTGCAAGGGATAAAATATGCCCTTGTCACTGTCAGCGTTTCATAAAAAGACACAACATAGGCAGCTCTGTAAGGCTCTTGCACAGGAAAAAGAAAACACCCACCAGAGTTAAAATTGTTTTAGTTGGGAACCTGCAACACCTCTATTACCCAGTTGTACAGAATCACTCAGCACTGGTTTTGCAATTGCCTTGAACCTACAGTTTCCTGATGGAAAGATCCAGAACAGAAGCCTGTGCCTCCACGTGTTGTGGCAAGCCAGAGCTCAGGCACTGGTGGTGCTGGCAGTAATTGAGCAATGGCATTATTCTTCTCAGTGACAGGTAAAGGACATGGCCCAAATCAATATGCTTGTTTTTTCACAAGCCTCTAAACTCTATATGTAATTAAAGAGACTTTTCATACTTAACAGCATTTTTCTTGTGTGTTAGATAACACTTGTTAAAAAGTCATCAGCTTTTGATTACCAAGTTCATTAATAACTATTGGTGATACCAGGGCTCTTCCCTTGTTTGTCACAGCTGCAAATTGACTTTCTAATGACTGATTCAGTTGTAAATTTGCCTTTTCAAGAACAAACCCAGAAGTATCATACTTGTTGCTTCCCTCAAATTCTTTGATTTACATTTACTTTTTGATGTAAAGCAATGTTAAGCTAGTAAATTTAGTGGAAAGCTCTTTTCTGGAAGGTCATACTTTCAAATAGGTAGCATGCTGCCCGATGGAGCAGCTATTTTGTGCATCCAAATTTTGCTGATTTTCCCATCTGTTCCCCCTGCTGTGATAGGACACCTGGCAAAAGGACCAGATCCTGTTTTTTCCTGCATTTGCACACTTTGGCGTGCTAACCTTTGCATTACTACCGCTGTGTGTGATGGAAAGTACAAAATTGTACTGGGCTGACAGGCAGGAAATCTGTCTGCTCTGTGCTCTCACTTTTACTTGCAGACTAAGCCAGTGAGTTGCTAGGAGGCATCAGACTGTTGGACTCTGCTGCTCTTTCAGGACACAAGTGCAGGTTGAATTTGCTTATCTTTCGGATCTTCACACACAAAAAGCCCTTAATATGAATTTGACCTTGTACGAGGCTTTAGATGGACAGGTAATCTGAGATTTTAAGGCCAAAAGTAAACCAGTAGGTCACTGAATTTCACCTCTTATGAAAGTCAACGTGTGAATTTCTTCCAGTTCTTTAGCCAGGCTCAGATCTTTGATAAATGCACAACTTCCAGAAGACATCAAGGAATGGGGAGCACGATGTTTTCCTTTTGGGTTTTTTTGCCATTACTCATCACCTTAATGCTATTTATTTTTTTCTGGTGTAAAAATTGCTCCACAGTTTATGTACAGGAAAGACCACCTCTGCACTGAGAGACTGATTCAGTCACTATTCTTATGTGTGCCGAGTAAGTGCAATGTTCCCATGACCTGCCAGTGTAGACAGATATGGCTCAAAGAACTACTTTGATTTTCAGGTCTACTCCATCAGAGTTCTTATATTGCTTATGTTCTCTTAGATTGCAAATTACTTGTGATAGGCCTGTGTAGGCTTTGTTTAAGAAAAAACCAAAACAATAACAAACCAGGAATCCGGAACCCCTGTTCTGATACAAGCTGTTAAGGGTGTGTTTGCAGTGAGCGCCCAGGTTGGAAGGATGGGTTGGAGGGATTGCCATCTGAGGCATGACATGAAGAATAAAGTGTGATGAGGAACCACTGGTTGGTCTACATAAGCCAATGTATTGTAGATGCAAAGAGTGTATCCTCAAATTTGGCTATACTAGATGACAGTTTAATGACAGTACCGAGCTAGCTTCAATTGTTGTGCTGTCAGCAGGCATAAGGTTATATACTGGCAGAAGCCTATTTTGTGGGGGAGGGCCAAATCAGAAAAAAACCCAGAACATCCTCAAAGCAGCACTGTAGCCCGGAGGTGAGGGACAATAATACAGCTTGTATGTTCAGCCCATCTCCTGGGCATGAGTGTGGCTGGAGCTGAAACTTCCTGGAGGCATCCTTGCTCAGGATGAAAGCCAAGCCAGAAAGATCAGCCAGGCTTGCAGCTGAATCCAGCACAGTACTAAGCACTGTAGTCCTGACCCAATGAAACTGTCAGGACCAGCCTTAAATTTATGGACCTTGGTAGTCCATAAATTGAATGCCTGGGCATGGAGGGAGGTGGAACGGGGCTGTGAGCTTTGACTACCTCAGTGTTTTCTGTGGTTCTGTCAGTGTTCCCATCACTTCCACCTTGCACAGGGAGGGGGTGAGGGAACCTTTCCCTTAGGACATCAAGAGCAAGCCATTTTGGTGGAAAGCCCTGGGGAATAAGGTCTGTCTGTTAGTTTGCTCACCAAGAGAGCTGGGAGTTTGGTTTATGCAAGTGTAATTGGTAGTTCAGAAGAAACTTCTTTCTCTTTTTGTTGTCAAGACATAGTCTGACTTATTCACAAAGACCCTCTCCATTCAAAGGGCTGCATTCAAAGCCAGACAAACAACATTTGGACATTAATTGCATTGAATGATCAGGTAAGCTGTGATCTCAGTGTTGCTAAAGTATTTCTTTGGGGTTTGTGTTTAAATCAATTCTGTGGAGAACTCTTGCATACTTTATGTATCCCTGATTCATATATTTGATGATGAAGTCAGATATTAAGGGAGTTCCATGAAGATCTCTGCATGTAGGTAAGGTTTTGCTGTGTATAGGGAGGTGGAACTATATGAATCCCCTGAGGATATAAAGCTTGAGAGTAAGCTCTCAGTGCAACCCAGAGTGATTTGACAGGCATGAGGACTAAGCATTCAGTGCCGGGAAACAGAGGCACATTGGTGAATTTTCAATCAAGGGGCACCTTTGCGTAGGAAGCTTACCTGCTTTGTTGAGTCACATTAAAAGAATCACAGGAGTTCCTAATCACTGAGGTAATTGGCCCACAGAAAATGATAAATCAATATGAAAACCATGGCCTTTGCAGTGGGAGGAGCAAATGTTCCCTTTTACAGGCAGCAATTACTCTGTATGAAGAGAGTGCTGTGTTTCCACCTAACAATACAAAATAGGATGTGGAAAAGTTACATGACCCTGCTAATTTTCTCTTGCAAAACCACAAATGATTTCCCTAGTATCAAATGGTGAACATGTAAATAGTTCGTAATCAGAGAAGTGCTTTAATAATAACAGTCATTATAGACAGAATGAAATAAAATACCTCTGGCAGTGATAAATTAACCTGTTACAACCTTGCTTCCAGTGATGCCAGTGGCTTTTTGCAAGAGAGGTGGCAACAGACATCCATGAAAAGGATAAAACAGCACAGGCAGAATGTGGCAACTGAAGAGGAAAAGGTACAATGCCATTGAAAAGATTATCTACTACTATCACTTGCCCTCATGGGTGGAAATAAGAAAAACACTTGTACAAATGCATTTAGTTTTATCATTACAGGGAAAAATGTTACGCTCTAGGGTGCATATGTACTTGTACACAATCAATATGTGGACTGTTGTATGCACTTGTGTACAATTGCCTTCTAGAAAAAAATAAGAATTACTGGAATTGCCATACATATTGTTGAAATATTAACAGACTCCCATATAATCTCACTACTGAGGGTTTAGAGTGTGATTCATCTCCAAAGATACTTAACTGGATGACAACATGTGAATTTGGTGGATAAAATACCTGCACTTAGGTGTCTTAACTGGGAGACAAGTTATAGAACCACAGAACCATTTAGGCTGGAAAAGACCTTTGAGATCATCAAGTCCAACTGTGAACAAGCACTGCCAAGTCCATGACTAAACCATGTCCCTAAGCACCACATCTACACCTCCTTTAAATACCTCCAGGGATAGTGATTCCACCACATCCTTGGGCAGCCTGTTCCAGTGCTTGACAGCCCTTTTTGGTGAAGAAGTTTTTCCTAATATCCAATCTAAATATCCAATCTAAACCTCTCCTGGTGCAACCTGAGGCCATCTCCTCCTGTCCCATCACTTGTTACTTGGGAGAAGAGACTGACACCCACCTCTCTACAGTCTGCTTTCAGGTACTTGTAGAGAGCGACAAGGTCTTCCCTGAGTCTCCTCTTCTACAGACTAAACAGTCCCAGTTCCCTCAGACGCTCCTCATAAGACTTGTTCTCTAGACCCTTCATCAACTTCATTGCCCTTCTCTAGGCATGCTCCAGCACCTCAGTGTCTTTGTTGAAGTGAGTGGCACAAAACTGAGCAGAGTATTTGAGGTGAGACCTCACCAGTGCCCAGTACAGGGGGACAATCACCTCCCTAGTCCTGCTGGCCACACTGTTTTCGATACAAGCCAGGATGCTGTTGGTCTTCATGGCCACCTGGGCACACTGTGGGCTCACATTCAGCCGGCTGAATCAACCAGCACCCCAGGTCCTTTTCTTCTGGACAGCTTTCCAGCCACCCTTCCCCAAGGCTGTAGCGCTGCGTGGGGTTGTTGTGACCCAGGTGTAGACCCAGCACTCAGCCTTGTTGAACCTCATACAACTGGCCTTGGCCCATTGGTCCAGCCTGTCCAGATCCCTCTGCAGAGCCTTCCTGCCCTCAAGCAGATCCACACTCTGCCCACAAACTGATATTGTCTGCAACTTACTGAGGGTGCACTCGATTCCTTGGTCCAGATCATTGATAAAGGACTGGCCCCAATACTGAACCCCGGACAAGACACTTGTGACCAGCTGCCATCTGGAGGTAACGTCATTCATCACCACTCTTTGGGCTCAGCCATCCAGCCAGTTTTTACCTAGCGAAGCGTACACTCATCCAAGTCATAAGCAGCCATTTTCTCCAGGACAATGCTGTGTAAGATGGTGTCCAAGGCTTTCCTAAAAGTAGACAACATGAACAGCCTTTCTTTCATCCCCTAAGTGGGTCACCTTGTCATAGAAGATCAGGTTAGTCCTGCCTCTTCAGCTCTGAGAGAAAGCAATCAAAACTTGATCCTCGGTGTTACTAAGAAGCTTCAAGTAACAACAGTAATATTTTGGAAAGCAGCTGTAGTTGCATGGGTTTTTTTTAATAAACTGATGGAAATTGAGAGGGAGGATGATGGGGCAGCTTAAAAACATGGCAGCTAATAAAAAAAATTAACAATAATGAAATGGGGCTTTTGTTGCTAACTCCTCATTTCTTAAAGAGCATGAAAAAAAGTTATGTTGATGATGGGGAGAATTCGCTCTGTATTATAGCCTTAACTAATAAAATGCTACAATAATGCTGGGGAATGGAAGATTTTAGCTCCCATTTTATGAGTCATCTGAGCTTTCAAAGTAATGAGTGTATATTAACATCTACATTGCTTAAGACTGGATGGAAGTTTAGATAAGTGACCTTCATATCTTATGGTTTAATGCTGATGATTCTCAACTGTACACTCATAGTACCATCTGTAAGAAGATGTAAAGGTCTTTTTGTCTATATCCCTGCCTTGTTTTGGTGTTGAAGAAAATAATTTTCCCCTTTGACTTGTTATCTTTGTGTTCTTCTTGAGCAGTGTACATCTCTAGTTTCTTTCTGTGATTCAGAATTCTTGTTTGCATCACGTTATCCCAGATGCCAAAGTCTCCTCTTATAAATCTGCTATGACTGCCTCATTCCCCTCTGCCTTCCACGCTGCATACCAATTTACCTTTGTGTGACCAGAGTAAGAAAAATAGCAGGAAAAAAAGAGAAGAGATGCAAGGGCATTTCTGCTGGGATAGCTCATACACCTTACACTGGAGGGAAAGCAAAACACACTATCTCTTGCTGAAGTATGAAAAAAAAATCCTTTGGTTCCTGTAGGATGGCCTCACTTTGCCATTTGGAAGAAAGAAAACTCCCCTTCGACTGCCTCCAAGAATTTTCTGGGGGTAGTATATCCTCCGTGCATTCCTTTCTTTGAGGGGTGAAGCCTCGGGGCTTGTGACAGAACTCCCAGTGAATCCTGCTGCCTGGCCCAGCCTCTGCAAGTGCAGGGTCCCCAGCCTTGGCCACGCTCAGAGCTCAGGAGCGTGCCCTTGCCCTTCCCTGAAACAAGGTATCACCTGTGCAAGTGGCAGGGTCTTGCTCCTGATGAGTTTTTGAGTTAGGGTTTTTTATTTTTACTTATAACCCAGCTCTTGCTCAACAGGTCCCTTTCTTCTTTCCTGCTGCGAGCAAAGAGCAATGCACTATTTAATTTCTTCTACAAATTGCTAAAGGACATTACAGTCTCCCCTTTTCTGTGATTTTCTATATTGCAGCATACCTAGAATGGTATATCCCTTTGCACATATGCACATACGGTCATAATCTCTTCTGCCTGAACAGATGATTTTGCTCACCTTCTAAATGTCAAATTTACTCTTCTTGCTTCGAAACCTCCCAGTTTCACAGATCTAAGTCTCTCTTACCCTTGTGCTATTTTCCTCTTTCTCTCTACCTTTTTTTTTTCTCCTGTTCATAAGGGACTGTCAACATGTACAAGCTGAACAACATGAGCGTATAGTAAACCAAGCTATTCTGGAATAACTTCCTGCATGAACAGCCTTCCAGAGAGTATTACAGAAAAATTGTCCTTTTTCCAAAGCTACACAGTATGTCCTCTAATCTTGAAGAAAATTCTTGGGTTAGGTTCTCATTGATTTGTCTCCAATTTAATGACAGGGAAACCCAGAAATGTCTGTTGGATGACATGCTTATCCTGATGTAAAGCTTGTGCAGCACTGTAGAAAATGAGTTCCCTGTTTCTCTCTGTCAAAAGGATCATCCCAATTATTTCAGCTTTTTTCTACTCCTGGTCTGAATGTGTCGATTCCTATCTCTTCTCACTATCATTTAATTTTGTCATTGAAAACATAATAGCCTTCATAAATTTGGAGGTGTTTAATCCCTCATAAAAATAGCTGCATTGTAAATGTTACAACTGAGTGAAAACAATAACATTTTGTTATACTATCACAACTGCATCCTTAAATGTTCATAAATTGACTTGGAATTAGCATAATAATTCTATAAAAGAAATAAGAATTTATAAAATGAATGTGAAAAAGGTTTAAGTTTAGCATAAAGCAGGAAATAGATCCTAGGGCAGAACTGGAAATGCTTGGTGGCGTGTTAAACAGTAGGAGATAAAGTAATGACTAGAAAATCCAGGATGTGTTAATACAATGAATGACTGTTGGCTGAAATCTTAACAGTATGTGAAGGATTAATGGAACCCATCCTAGCATACTAAGGACATATTAAATGCACTACTTTTCCGTTAGGATGATTTGGATCCATTCAATACAAGCATTTGATTAAGGAGTATTTTCTTGTAAGCAGCAAAAGGCAGGCAGACTGAGGCACGCAGCATTCCTTCAGAAACCATTGTACTTTTCCTCCTCAGTGCTCATTCCGTGTGATCCGTGCTGTCCTGCTGGTCTCTCTCTGTGAAGTTCCTTTGGTACCATCCCTGAAGGGATGCATGTGAAAACACTGCAAAAGAGAACACCTACCTCTAGTAACTGGGAATGTGTGCTGGTTTCAGGGCCCATCGCTGCATTTCCGTCAGCTTTTATCTCACACAAATCAAGTGTTTTGCTCTAACATCTGCAAATATGAGAAGCTGGGGCTCCTCGGGGGCTGCTGCCCACCCTCCCAGTGAAACTGCCTGCATGTGGGCTGGCTGTGAGCATAGTTCCCAGGCAGCCCATCACGTCCCAACAAGCCAGGTGTCTGCTGCCAGTGCGTGCAGGGGAGTCCCCGGGGGAGCCCTTCTGCCAAAGCAGGACACTCCTGTGCTGGGAGTCAGTCCCTTGGGAACTGTGGGGGCAGGTTTGGGGGAACAATGGGACAGCCCAGGTGGGGAAACTGACTCCATCCTCAACCTGGAGAGGAAGACAGGCTTTTCCACTGTAAGGAACATTAGGTTTCTGAGACATGGAAAGTGGGAAAGAAGAAAAGAATCAAGAAGACAGAAGAGTGAGGATGAAGTGTGAAATAACAGGGCAGAGGAAGGAAGGGGAGAGGACTGGTAAGACAGAAATGAGGAAGGGAGGGAGGATAAGCATAAAGCAAAGGAGCATGGGAATGGAGGGTGTTCACTGCTCCCCATTTTCTAGCCAAAGGGATGGGGGTGGTCCCCTCTGTGAAGGGATCCCTCATCTCCCACCAGCTCCCTACCACGTGGCTTTTCTTCCCTCCCTGCCTATTTCCTAAACATAGTCTACTTTTTCACTGATAAAATCCACCATTTGCCTCATGTCTATTACCATTATCAGCAATACCTCTTTCGACTAAAGGTGACACTTAGCAGCCATCCACAGATAGAGGTCTCCTGCCATAAAAGTTGTCCTCTGACATCTGCCTGAGGCAGAAAGGCGGCCGAGGAAGGAAGGAGAAGAGCAATCAGAAGAGGGTGAGAAAAGCAGGAAGAGAATTAATGTAGTACAAGGAGATGAAAACACCAGGTGTTTTATTTTTTTGCCAAGCTAACTCAAGTCTTCAAGTGCAACGCTTTTGGAGAATTATCCTGCGAGTGTCTGGGTGCTTGACCAGCCATCCAGAAACTACCACCATGTGGAGGTAGGCCACCTGAGTCTGGTTCCTGCAGGTGCCCCCGCCAGCCCTGCTCCGAGCAACTGCCCTGCAAGGCAAAACGCGCCCCTCCTGGGGGGGGGACAGGTCTCCTTACACAGCTGTTTCCTCACTGATTTGCCTATAGAGCTGCTAGCAATGACATCCATTGTGAGGAAAAGATTTGGGTTTCCTTTTTATTACAAATGATAAAAAATAAATGAAGACACTGTTTTCAGACCAATTGCTGATGTTCATCTGCATTGCACTGCTCTGAAACAAAGAGCAGGTACACACAATGGGAAACGGGGGGGGGGGGGGGGGGGGGGGGGGGGGGGGGGAGTGTGTGTGCTTTGCCCAGGGAATCCCGTAAAGGAAACTCAGATTAAAGGTTTTTAAACATTTACCTTCTTTTTGTATTACTTTGTTGGTGTGTTAAGCCAAATGATTTTGCAGCTTAGATTTGGGTGCACACAGTGTTCAAGTTGGTTGCCACTGACGCCAGATTTAATCTAAGCATGAGCTGGAATTTTCTGAAAAAGCCAACTTTATGATACACTTAAATATGCTTTTTTTTTAGGCGTTGTGAATGTTGCCAAATAAGGGAATATTTTCCAAATGAGTTTGAGTAGAATAGGAGATATATTTATTGCAATGTTCTTTTTGTAATAAAATATAAATAGAAAGGATGCTTTTGAAATGGTTGTAGGACTCTGCTCTTATCTTGACAGCAAAGATTTGAATACATGTTTTTTCTTCACGGTGATGAAACATATATGAATCAATCACAGCCCATTAAGAGCAAAAGATATGCTTTATTTGCGATCAGAAAACTAAATTTGTTAGTTGGCTGCAGTTTGTATTATATTAGAGAATATTATTGAAAACTTGGAAAATTACAATTTCACAATTTTCAAAATTTTAGCAAAATTTTAGCAATATATCCCATCTTAAATTTTGTGGAAAAAGCCCCAGATCCAGCAGAGGTGGTTTAATGTTCCTGACACTTGACTTGCTACCTTCAGAAGTTTTGCAGATTTACAATAGGGGGAAGCTCTAGCTGTTGCTGGCTCCGACTGCTCAGCCTACTGCTTTTTAGAGCTTCTCACCCCTCCTGTTGGCTGGCTCAGCTGTTTGCTTGGCTCCCATAGCTTGTAGCCTGGCAATGTGAAATGGGTACCAGCTTACCTGAGTACGTGGTACACAGCCTGCACATGAGAGTCTTTGTCACCCTTGCAGTGGAGGCAGAGAGGGGGAGCAGAGAGCTGGCAGTGGGAACCATGGCTGTCCAAAGGCAGATGCCCCCATTTGTCAGTCAGAGCCCTGAATCCCAGTTAGCTGGCACAGCGATGGAACTGCCTCAGACAGCTCTAATCCAGATGAAAAATGGTATCAGGAGGGCTTTGTCCTTGAAATTTAGTCAGCACTAGATGATGGGAGCATATTGATTACTATCGTGAGGACAGAACAGCTACATGAAACGTAGGAAATGAAAGCGCGACAGGGTCTGGGGAGAAGGAATCTCCACAGCAGAAAGCAGGGTATGCTTGTCCTGATGAGTGCCTCTTAGTAGCATCCAGTAAGTCATTTCAGTACAGAGCAGGGTGGAAGGGGATGCCTGCTGCAGCCAAAGGGGTACTTGCTCTTCAAACCTGCCTCTGGGCTCCCCCGAGAGCTTCCCCGCAGTGGGAGCTCGGCTCCCCCCTCCCTCTGCGGGTTTGCACTTACTAGGCATGATTTAGTGTGGGCACAGAACTGAGTCAGATTTAATTTGCGAATTTACTGCCAAACCTGAACCAATTTTTAAGCCAGCTATACAGTACTGATTTAACAAGAAATGGAAACCATTCAAAACTCTGTGAATTTGGCAGAAATTAACAATTTTGGCTGAGTGTTACAGTGGGGGTTGAACTAATTCAAACCTAAAGCTCACAGTGAAATTCAGGAGGCTTGAATCTGTGCCAAGGCAAAGGTTTGCATAGATCTCTGCAAATTGGAAGTGTCAAGGTTTCAACAGCTCTCCTTGATAAGTGAGTAAGGAAAGATTTCCCTCTGAAGACTGCATCTCTCCTGGCATCCAGAATGAATGTGTCATGGCAACATACCACACCTGATAACATATCTTCGTTAAGCAGCTTTATTTGAATGGGTTGTTAATGACAGAAACAGTAGCAATTCCAAGTATTGATATTATATTGACAGGCTGTGAAATGGTTTGGTGATTCATTCTCCTAAATTAGCTGTTTTCTGCTGTGCACTGTGAACATTGTTCTGGCTGATAGCAAAACAAAACAAAAAAACTTAAGAAAAAAAAATAGAACTATCTTGGGGAAACTATATTTGGGGCAGATATTTGTGTAAGGACTGGAGCTGGTATTGTATTCCACGTGAATACGTTATGGCTAAAACTGGTTTTCTATGTGTGGTTTGTGCATTCATTTCTGTGCAAGTATTTGTTAGTTATGATTAGGTGCCAAATTAGTTGAATAAGTTGTTAGGTACAATGGTTATTTGCAATTTCTCACAGTGAATATTTATGATGTGAAAAAAATGTATCATATGGCATTGGACCTGGCCTTTATTCGGGTAACTGAAAATAAATAGAGGAGAAAAAAACCAACAAGAAACAAACAACAAAATTACAAGAAATGCAAAACAAATACTGTTCACACACTGATAGTCATGTCTACAGATAGCTGTAGGTATTTGTGTGTAAAGCAGCCACTTCCCAAACATTCAAGCCTACTGAGAATTATTTTCAGAGTTTGGTTGTTTGGTTTTTTTTTTTTGTGGAAATGCTACCATAGGTAGCACAAGTAATTTATAAAAACGGTTCAAATTATAAAGAGATGAACACAAATGCAAAATCTGAGTTGTCCAGGTGCTGCTTGCACTGAAGATTTAGAGTTCTGGGTTTTCACACCAATACTGAAAGGTCAACTTTTTTAAAAAATGAGATTTCAGAACCTAACTGTAGACTCCCATTTTTTTAAATTAATATTTCCACTTCATCTGCAAAGAACTCTATTCTGTAGCTACTAATGTGTACCACTGGAAAAATACTAGTGCATGGAAGAGAGGATATGAAAAGGAGAAGAATTTATCTTCAGTGAGATTAATGGAGTACAACTCAGTAGCATTTTTATTGTTCTGTAACCCCAGATTTTAACACCTGATCTATGCAGCAGTCACAAATGGCTAGTTGTCTTACCTTAAATCACAGTAATTTGGGATACGGTTTTAATATTTATTGCAGTCACGTAGTGTTTATTACAGTCCTATCTCTGCCTTTCTTACTATTTCTGGTGTGCTTGCCTCCAATATCCCAGCACAGCTGGTGAGCACTGCCAGCCACGGGGCACCATGGCAGGACAACGGGCAGTGCCATGTCCTCTAATTCTGACCCGGGCCTCACACCTGCACATTAGTCGCAGGTCTCACTTCACAGGTGTTAAAAAATCACAATTTAAATTATCTTAAAACTGAGTAATGGGCTCACCTTAGCACCTTTGTAAGAAAGTTTGTTAATCATTAGAGAGATAGTCAAAAAAGTGAAAAATCAGCATGCCAGAAGCTGTGCAATAAACCCTGTAAGACTAGATATTTAGAAAGATTAAGCTGTTCTTTCACTATAGCGATATATATATCTATAATGAGATGCAGATGCTTCTTACAAATGTGCCACAGATTAATTAGTTTTAGAATACTGCAGCTTGGCCACAGCACCTTAAAGGCTCTGAAGAATGTTACCCATGATAGGGAAGCAAGGGGTCCCTTCCTGCATGAGAGTCCCTCCTGTGCACAGGACCCTGAGAAAAGCAAATAAACTTGGCTCTTTGCATTGTTGTATTCTGGGGACACAATTTCTTTTTAACAACTTTTCACTCAAAAATTCTGATAGAATGTTACAGATGTGACCTTCACCTGTAACTTTTGAATCCAAATAAGTTAAGGAGAATCAAGTTGGCAGAATATGTATTTCTCAAAAAAGTGCAGCGTTTAAAGACCCTGGAGTAAATATTGTTTTCATTTCTCCCTCTCCTGCTTTATGTATAACTTTTTAAGTGGTTCCAATGTTTTAAACCAGATGTGCTGGGCCAGAATTATTCAACTGTTGCATAACTCAAAGAGAACATGTGCTGTGTGTGCCCGCATAAGTAAGTGCTATGCTGTGCCAACATTTTCTCTTTCCTGTTTGCATATTTTCTTCAATCCATCTCCCTCAGGAAAACAGAAGTACATGGGACTGTGCATGAAACACACAACAAAAAATACCCAAACCATGCATGATGCATTATGTATCTGGAAAACATGGTCGTGTAATATAAAGAATTTATCAGCATGAGTATAAGATGCCTGCATTACTGAAGAGAAACAAAAGCCAAAGCTAATTATATAGGTCATCTCAAAAAGTACCAAACAAACCTCACACAGAGACTGCCCTTTGTTATGTGATACACAAAAAAATATTGGGTTTTTTTTTTTTTTGATTAATTATTGAGCCTTTTTGTTTCTACTTTTACATAAAGGTTGATATTTAATTTATAATAATGTTATCTCTAGATGCAACCTGAAATTATTTTTAGATCCACATAGGCAATGACGTAGATCCAAACAAAACGTATGCCATAATGTGGGAGAAACAGAACATTGGAATTCAAAGCCAAAGGAGCCAAAAGAATTCACTGGAAGTGAGGTGGAAAGGCAATGCCTAGCAGATCCACTAGATTTTTGAATCATTAACTATTTGTACATCTCAGAAATATGTAACTGATCCAGAACTGAATGATTCTGCCCCAGCAGACATGTATTCTTCAAGGAAGAAGGAAATATTTAATTGTCAGATAATTTTAAAATTATGTTTTAGTGTAGCTATTTTAACATTCTTAGTGCTTTTGGTCTGAAACGAACAAAAAGAGTGCAGGTGGTATCACAGGCACAAAATGAAATTATCTTCTGTCTGTCAGTTCTATGAGTGCTTACATTATTGTTTGAACTCTTAATTTTTGCAGACAATTCTGAGTAACTACAAGCTCATTTTCTTTTTCCTTCAACTGTGATATTTATTGACCTACAAATCACTCCTATAAATTGTTTCTTTAGTTGTGCTATTGTGACAACACCTTTTGGTTACAATAATCTCACTAACAGCTGACAGTAACGTGTTCTGTCTACACATGAATCCGAGGCAAAAGTATGAATTGCATCAGAAGTGATGACATATCAAATCCTGGTAAAATCAATGGTGATAATTACATATACTTTTCTTCATAAATCTTTCTTAATACTTCTCTGGGGTGGATGAAGATGTGGACTACTTGCTCCACCCTTGACAAAAAGAATTACAATAAAAGAGATTCCAATGGCTGTGGGGGTCCAGTGGCTGCTCCAGAAATTTATGTAGAGGGACACCTCCTCAACTGTATTCGTGCAAAGGCACATAGCCAAGGAACCAAGCCAGAGGATCTTGAGCACCGTGTTCTGTCACAAACCTACAGTGTTGTTGGAATAGCTGAGATGTGGTGGGACAATTTGCACAATGGGAGGGCGGTCGTTAATGGATTGTATTTTGCCTCGAGGCTGGTACCAAATGAGGTACTACAGGGGTCTGTCCTGCGACTTGTCCCATGTAACACCTTTATCAGTGATCTGGAGACATGGTCTGCACTCTCATCAAGTCTGCAGGTGACAGCAGATGGGAAGATCCATGGATCTCAAAGGCAGGGCTGTCATTCACAGGGAGCAAGGCAGGCTGGAGGAACAGGCAACAGGAGCTTTGTGAAATTCAGTGGGGACCAATGCATGGTGAATAACCTCTGGAAATGGGTTGCCCTGTGAGGAGAGGCCGGCCTCAGGGAGAGACAGCTCTGGGGGGATTAACAGCAGCAGCCCTTCGGTACCTATGGGAGGTGACTGCGAAGAAGGAGCTGGGCAGACAAGGGGCATTGGCTGAAACAAGCTAGAGAGGTTCAGGTGGGATACGAGGAAAAGACTTTTCTCCATTCAGCCAGTGGGGAAACACCCCCATCCATCCTGAATTATCCCATGTTAATGGAATGAGTGCTGGCACAAGTTGCCCAGAGAGGTTGTGGAGCCTCTGTCCTTGGAGATATTAAAAAGCCATCTGGACATGGATCTGGGTAGCCTGCTCTAGGTAACCCTGCTTTAGCAGGGGGTTGGACTGGGTGGCCTCCAGAAGTTCCTTCCAGTCTCAACTGTTCTGTGATTCTCTGATCCTATGAACCTATCCAGGGATGTAATTTTAGGAAAAAAATGTAATATTAGGGAGGCTTTTATTTTGTGCATTCTAGATCTTCTAACATAGCCACGTCCTTGAGACTGTAAATTTGTCCACTTCCAAAAATTTCAAAATTTGATCCCAAGTAATTACATTGCAAGACTAGAGCTGGCATTTTCCACCTCTTATTATGTACATGATGCAACCACAGTCCTATCAGCTCTTGCTTTGTAATCACAAATAATATGTTGCTGACTGCACTCCTGGTGGATGACCTAAATAAGATTTCAGTGCTGTCCTGCCAGTTACTGTATGTACTTTCAGGACTAGACTCAGTAAATTCTCTGAACGTTGGAGCCAGGCAAGGCATGTTTGTATCTTAGGAGTTTTGGAGCTTTCAACACAGTGTTGCTGAAGGACCCACTCCTGAATTTCCACTAGCTGGACAGTCATTTGGTTAACCAAGAAACCTAGTCCAGGACACATATCACTGCACATAC
Source organism: Falco biarmicus (assembly GCF_023638135.1). NCBI lineage: Eukaryota > Metazoa > Chordata > Aves > Falconiformes > Falconidae > Falco > Falco biarmicus. The sequence continues at coordinate 60,764,678 of NC_079293.1, read as the reverse complement.
ATACCAATATGCATGCATATGCACCATTTCTGATTAATTAGTGGTAATGTTATTTTACACTTTGTAAGCACTTCAGCAATCACTTATGTCTGATGTTTGAATACACTAGATCCTAGCAGCAGATCTTCCAACTGATTTCAGCTACCAGATCTGAAATCATGGCTAAAACTCTGTTTGGGTTTGAAACCATTCAGCTGTTTGCTCTTAAGTGTTCTTCCCTATTGATATTTCTGTGTTTCAGTGAATGCTTTTTTCACAAATTGAGAGCTCAATAAAATATAACACCCCATAAGAATACAGATTATATGAAGGCAAAATTTATTCCATGAGCCCAAAGGGATAATTTGCTCTTTGTCTCTTCCTTCTCTCTCAAAATATAGAGCTACCAATAAATGGTATGTAAAGGAGACTAGAGCAAACTGAAGAGTTAAATGTTTGCAATTTATGAACTCGAGCATGAAAGTACTGAAAATAGGCAGGGACTCAAGTTAGTTGGGAAAGAAGTCTCAACCTATTGCATTAAAACATGCCTCGCACTAGTCTAATGAGTTTTCTACCAAATGAGGCATGAAACATACTGGCAGAATATAAAGCCAGTAAAATACTCAAATTACTCTTTAATGTCATTATATGCTTTATCTTACTGGGGTCCTGGTATGGAACACATTAAATTTACACAATCTGCAAAACCAGAAAAAAATGCTTTTTTATGAAAGTGCCATTCAAATAAGTTGCTAATAAAAAGTGATTAAAATGTACTGAAATCCATAAGAATAATATACATCTACAGCATTCACAAGAACGCACAGAAAGAATTGTTCAGTAAAGATGTCAGTTCAGTGTTATATTCACAGCCCTTTTTTATTCAGACCTATAGAAAAAAACAACACAAAGTAGGAAGTACAGCATCACACAGAAAATATAATTTTATTAATTGTTCCAAATAATTAAGAACTGCAATATCATTAATTTAATGTTAACACATAAAAAAAAATATATGAAGAGATTTGATTCAAAAGTGAAATCTGATTATTTTAGAATGCCATGTTTTGCAAATATTGGGAAAGGGAGGGCTGCTTTCCTTAGTAAGGAACTGTGCTAAGTTGCAGGTGGTATTTTTGCATGACTAAAGGAGTTGGTGATTAAAATGAAAAAAAAAAAAAGGAAAAATGATCTTGAGTTGTTTGTTCAGAGTCCTATTTCTGTTTCTGTCCCTAAGGGACCTCTTTGCAACTGTAAGACAATTGGATGCTTTTGAAATTAATGGAATTTCTATTACATCTCATGAGGCTGGAATTTGCTTGCTCCAATCTCCTCAGACACAAGAGTAGATTGTCTGCTCAAGTATTCTCACTTTGACTACTCCTGAATTCCATTTTTCAGTGGTTTCATTACAACTACACCCAGAAGCTTTGTAGAATTGACTACAAGTCAGTATATTGCATCAATTACTGCAATGTGATGAATTAAATCTTCATTTATCCTAAATGCCAATAAGCAGCTCTGAATCTTTCCTGCATGGCCAAACATTGCTTTAAGCACAGGCAGAGCTCTGCCTGTGTTGTCTAGACTGGTTCACCCTTGCATCCTTTTGCTGTTGTCTTTAATTTCAAATTAAAATAAAATGTTATGTTTAACTGTTGTTAAAACAGTTGTGTTTCCTCTCAACGCACAGTTTAACAGATGAATGTCCATCAACCTCCTCAACATCCCTTTATCTGCCCAATGACATACATTGCCAAACATTGCCAAACTCCGCATTCGTTTTTAACATGTCCCAGTGTGTTTTCCTTTTAGATACCTTTGGAAAGAGTGCTGTTGAACTCTGTGGACAACTATAACATTCATTAAAAATTAATTTCCTACTTGCCTAGTATTTTCTAGATTTATGGCTTCTGAAGGCATTTTGATCCCTTCTTGTGCACGGGTAGATTTCCAGGTTTCACATCAGTATGTTAAATTGGAAGTAGAATTGAAGGCCTGTAGTCTGGCCTTACCAATTAGTAATGTTTTTCCATTCTGGGAGGAAAAAAATCCTGTCACTTTCCAAGTATGTAATCTGCTTTCTTCTGTTATATGGATTTGTCTTAATGGAGCACTTTATCTTGGGAGAGGATGCCAGAAGAGAAGAGCTGGGCAAGGACTAGGGTTTCTCTTCCATGTGAGGGGACCTCAAAGAGCGAGGGAGCTGCCCTCTTCAGTGCTGTGAGGACGGAGGAGGCTTATTCAGGTTAAACTATTAGGTACTTGGCAAAATGTCCACTCAGGGAAAGAGGAGAGGGGAAAATAAAATTTGTTCTTGTGAATCCTTCTGGACATTTTAAATTAAATTTTGTCATAGCTTTAACTCAACCTTTGTTTTTGGCCACAGCTTGCAAATCAGCTCCTCCATTACTGGGAAAAGCCATGTCATTATTTGAAATCTAATTCTTCTAAAGTGCAGTCAAGATAGGCTGTGTCAGTGTTGTGTCTGCCTACCTTGTGCACATGCTTGTTCTAACAGTGCAGCTAGTGTCAGTGCTAAACAGGAATGCACCCTCATTTGACACCTTTTAAAAAAATTATCAAGTCTGCATTTTCTTTGACTACACAAACTGCACCTTAACACAAAACCCTGATGATGGTAATTGTTTTTATTGGCATGCTACTTCACTTTAAAATGGTCCAGAGTCAGCCACAGTACAGGCTGCCAAATATTTTGAAAAATCTTTTTGACATTTGTGGCATGTGGTTTTTGCTATTGGACATTCTCTCCCATATTTAGAGCAAAAATGTGATTGACACATCATCTTCTGGGGCTAAATCCAGCCTGCTGTCTTCTTTTAGGTTTGCCCCAATTACTTTGTTCTATTCATGAACTAATTGCAGAAGGCTTTGTCACTGGAAAGAGAGTAATACCTTCCTAGACACAGGCATCTCTTAATGCATGATTCTTTGGTTTTCTTTTCCTGTCTCCCCTCACATAAATTGCAGTTTCCTCTAATGTCAGAGTTTTGTTTTTCTCTGACTTCTGGAGATGATACAGATGCCCATCCAATACACATAAGATCAATGTGGCCCTGAGGGAAACCACACTGGAAAATGTAAGCAACTTCCCAGATACCTTAGTGCAAGATAAGTGTCTGTAGGTATGAGCCAGCACAATGATTCCGTGCCCCCTTGGTTTTGATCACAGATTTCCCATAAAAGACCCTTACACCTGAGCATATTTTGAAGAATATTGTCATTGCTACGGTTCACTGGACTTCCAGTTCTGATGATGCCATCATAGCTGACCCTTGATATTTAACACTGCAGATTCATAATTCTCCTTTATTTTGTTTGAGATGTAGCTAAAAGAAATAGGTTGTTTCCCAGGATGAATAAAATCTCTCTGCTTTGGAAGTCCTCAAGAAGCATCCTATCACAACAACACAGCTCCTTGGGTACATGCTATTTTTATTTGTTAATTGTTGTTGTTCACTGAACCTAAAGAGTTCTGAAATTTGATCAGTCTGGTTCTTCCATCACCTGTACTGCAGCCATTGTTTCTCAGACACCGAAAGCTCTTTTCGTAATTTATTTTATACCTTTGCAGGACTCCTTGACTCAGAGCCTCTCTAGAGCCTTTCCTCGCTTTTGTAATTCTTATTGAGACAAAGCTTATTGATTTTATGTGCGATATGCAAAGCTTTGCTCTTTCCCTGTTGCTGAGGTCTTATGATGCTCATCTCTCAACCCCGAATTCTGCCTGTGCAAACACAGAGTCTTTCAGACAGTCCTTTTCTCTGTGCTGGAGAAGAGGCCTGGCAACAAATACTGGGCTCAGTGGACCACGTGCATGTGAGGGAAGTGGCTCAAAAAGCTGGTCACTTCGGGTAATTGGGACTAAACCTCTTGTCCTACAACATCTTCCTTCTGTGCTCCCTGCAGGAGGATATGAATAGAGATAGCCTGCTGTTTACCAGAGGTCATTTTCCTCAGGTACAAGGATTCGGACTGGGGAAAGGAGCTATCCCCTCACTTAGCCAAGTGGTGGGAAATCTGGCTCAGTGGGTTTAAGAACATTATCCTGTGTGAAGCCTCCTTAGCTCTCCGTGTTGCAGCAGGACTTCCTTTTCCACCAGCCAAAATCTTAAAGGGACTACTCCAGACAGGCCCTTCCACAGCTTTTTCTTACCTCAGAAGTAGCTCAATAACAATCTAGGTGGGTGTTTTTCCATTTGTCTTTTGAATCCTGATAGCTATTAAAAAGTGGGATGCAAAATGAAAATTCTGTTAAGTGTCCTTTGTCCATCCACTAGAAATATATTTCCAAATGAAGGAAGATTATGTTTTGGAAATTAGGTCCTCCAGCAGAAGTCGCTTTATTTTTGTATACAGGTGTCTTAGATGGTAGATAAGGCTGGTGCACTTGCAAAAATATTCAATATTAGTTAAGCTGATCCTGGTGCAGGTTAATGGATTTCAAATACAAAGTAGCAAAGGTAAAGAGCCTTTAGGCTTTTCTGCACTATGGTTTAGAATCACACTTATTTTTCACAAAAGCTTAATTTAAAAAGAAAACTTTCTTTTTTTTTCTATTCAGCAAAATGTCAATTGCACTAGGTAATAACAATAATTGTCTGTGGAAAAAAATGCTTCTTCATTTGGCACTGTTTAGCACATTCTAATGAATTGTGGTAATAAAGGCATCTTTCTTGCGCTTTATAGTATATGAAACTAATGCCTTGAAGGGACAATACGAAGGGATACAAAGATGGTTGCAAGCAGTATCTTCTGTAAACATTTTTAAGGTAATTACATAGCAGACCATAATGAATACCAATCAAGACGACAGATACTATGTTTTTCCTCTTAGGTAAGATTAAGACATGTTTAGGTTCTAAGCAACTATAAGCATTTTAAAGGAAATATTTTTTTATCAGGGGAAGGTTGAACTTGAACAGCTAATGGTACTAAGCTCTCTTCCTCTAAAGGATTAAAATTAATCATAAGTCAATTTTTTTAGTTAACAGTTAATGGGAACACAGAGGAGACTACAAACAAATAGGCTGCAATATATATTGCTCCCCTGCTCTATATTGTAAGTGGGGAGCAGTACTCATGACCTAGAAGTTAACATTTGTCTCTTCGGGATGAAAGGGTGTTAAAGGTGTAATGGGAGAGGAAAAACAAATGGATGGGGGCAGGATCTCACTCTATTTCTATGTTATTATTTTACCAGCAGACACTATTTCATGGGGTACTGAAATACATCTGGACTAAAAAATCTGGGAATATGCAAGTTGTTTGCTTATAAAGTTCTATGCGTTGCACAATTAAAAAATTACTGCAAGCATTCTGAGTGTCTTGAAGTTATTTCCCACGATTTTAACAGTGTACAGATTTTTTAAAGGAACTTACAGTTTCTTGAATATGCTCAATGGATGTGTATGCTCATAATACGTCATTGGTAGGGTATTGCTCAGTGACCAAATAAAATAATGTTATTCTCTTCCAAATGAGAAAACAGAAATATGGAAATTGCTTTAGGGGATCAGACCATCAGTCCAGTATTTTGTCTAGGAGCTGCGAGTGGTAGCTGACTAAATGCTGAATCCTCTCTCTACCATCAACAAAGAAACAAAATCTCAAAGAAAAACTTGACTATGCATACATTTTTGTATAATTACCAATTCATTGAAATTGTCTTAAAATACATGTGACGTTGATGTTATATTCACGGCACTGTCAGGAAAACACACAAAGGAGTTAAGAGAGGATCTTTTGGAGGATGATGAGATTTAGTGGTGAAACAGAAGCAAGGTGGATGCTAGAGGTGCCCCCCCCCAGTTGTGGAGTGAGATGTGTGTCCTCTGGGCAGGAGCAAGGAGTGCAAGGTAAGCAGCCTGCGTTACTCTCAAATTACTCCAGTATTATGATTGATTTGTTTTGAAGAAGTGTACAGGGAAGCTGTTCTAAGGAATGCATGCATAGTGACCGCTGGTTCATTATCCCTCATTTAACAGTGGGCTTTAAACCAATGAAGACCTACAAAAATGGAAGCTATTTTGAATTAGGTTATGAAATCTTCACTACAGGGATATTACTCATCTTTACAGAAGTTCCTGGCAACTCTGAAGTATATTTCTATATATTAATAAACTAGTAAAGAAGTAGAACTAAATGAACATCACACTTTATTGGGTTTGAACATTTAATCTTTTTTCCTTTCTCAAGGTCATTTCCATTACTCGCATTTTAGTTTAATGTGAATTTGATTGTCCCCCACCAAAAATTCTATATTTTGTAATTAAATCACCAGCAGGCACATTGTGGTTGGATATATTTGGCAAGGAAAATTGATGCAGATTTCTTGCTGCAACAACATGCATGTGTATAAAGTTCAGCAACATGAGTTCTTTGTCTCTGAACATTGTACAATCAATATTCTATTACTGCAGTGTGAGCTTTGCTGCATTGTAGCTAAATTAGTGTGTAAGACTCAAGAATGCAACGAAGGAAAGAATTCTAACTTCTGTATATAAAATACATGTAAACTGTTTATTTTAGCTGTAACTTCTGTTCCAGTACCTGTAGCTTCAGATACTACTTATGTAATTTCATTAAATAGGAATTTGGGAAGTTTTAATTTATTTTCCTTGGGATTTTCTTCAGTAACAATTTCAAAGCAGCATCATATTCTCCTTGATGATCTTGTTCAAATTCTTGCTGTTTGTATGATGAGGATGTCTACAGCATGAGGAGGTTTGTTACACATGCTTTGCTACAGACTGGAACTCTTTTATGGCAAAAATCCAAAAAAACCCAAATCAAGAGGTCTGGGGACGAGAAGGATGATCTGCTCCCCAAGACAAAGAGAAGGGTGCAAAGCTGTTACAATGCAGAGTATTTAGGCAGCAGGCACTGCAGTATGTCAACCCCACAGACAAGCCAGGATGGGCTTTCTATAAATTCAGAGTAGGCAGCTGGCTGCAGGAGCAGAGTGCTGAAGGTAGCAACTTCTTTCCTCGCTTCTTCCCTTGCGTGAAAAGACCTTCGCTGCTGCTGTTGCTGTTGCTGCTGTGATGGTGCAAGGGAGAGAGGTCCCTGCAGGCCGCACAGATTGCCCTGGTGCCTCGCTCCCTTCCCTGCCTCCAACAGGGGCCATGCCAGCCCTGCCCAGCCCCCCAGAGAGGTGCAAGGGCGACCCATCCAAAAAGCTGGGGATGGAGGTAGAGGGACTGCACAGTGGGAATGGGAGGGAGGCTCCTGCGGGAGGATAGAGAGTCCTTTGGGTGCAACTGGGGTTTGGAAGCTGGCTGAAATGTAGGTGATGCCGGGGTTCAGTCCCTTTTGGGGAAGGAGGAGGGGGGTCTGCTGGGGTGGGGTGGGAGGCGGGTGCGGCAGGGGCAGAGACAAAGAAGCGCCTTCACCTGCAGCCCCCTGGAACTTCCCACAACCCTCATGACTGCTTTTGTCCAGTCTCTAAAATCTCTAATCTACCCAACTCATTCTGCCAATATTGTTGAATTGAATTTGTTTTGTCATTTTCTTTGCAGGGCAGGAGTGAAATTGTCCATACAACTCTCAAGTCCTGATTTTACTCTGCTTGCTTTAACTACCTCATCTGTGGAGGTATTTCATTGTGGACTTTGGACGGATGCCAGGCCGCTTGGTTTTGCTCCCTTCTCCCTTCCAATTCCTGGGACAAAATGCAATAAAAGTGGGGTTTTTTAAAGGAAATCAGGAGAGATATATATATATATGCCTGTGTCTCAGTTTCAAAGTGTCAAAGCAGTACACCATAGGTTCAGTATTTGAGTGGAGATCCTTTCCAAAACCAGAACTCACAGGCAGAAGAAAAGGAACATTTCACCATGTGTGTGTCTACAGAACAGCACTCAGCATTCACCACTGCCATCCTAACACCAGGGAAGTATGGGTGAATGCAGAGGAATGAAGGCAGTGGGTTGATTAGCATTGATGATGTGCAGCTGTAGCTCATTCTGCTAAGTAGTTAAATAGCACTGAGGCTTGAGGAGGAGCAGTATGGTGTGATCTCTGGGGGAAGGAGAAACAGTATGGACAGTAGAATCTGACTGGTGGTAAAAGCCTTGTTGCAGCCTACTAGTTTGTTTGCGCTGCGACAGTTGGTGTCCTGTGTGAGGCTGACTGAGTTGGACTCCACTTGCAAGAGGTGAAGGCAGTGCCGCCACTGCAATTTTAAGCTCTTCTGGAGAGTTTCACTGGTGGCAGACCTTGTAAGTGATAAGGCTGAGAGGACCTTGAAAGGCCATAGAGTCCAATCACCTACCCAAAGGCAGGATCAGCCACAGCTGTACAGTTCCCAACAGGTGCTTGTCTAACTTAGCCTAAAGTCTCCAATGGGAAGATACGATAAGGTGCTCTCCTATGCCATGCTTGTGCTTTACTGTACTACCATGGCTTAACAGAACTATTCATCCATGCTGATTGGTGATACCCATGATTATAGAACTTATTTGTCTTTAGTCTATACATGCTATTTGTCTTTTTTTTGTGACATTGTTGACTCAAGTTCAGATGGTAATTCATAACATCAAATCCTTTCCTCCATGATGACTGCTGAAGTGGTTGTTGTACACTGTATTTATGTAGTGGATAATTCCTACTTAAGCACAGACCTTTATTTATTTGTCCTCACTGCAGTGCATCTTTTTTCTTCCTGATGGTTTTTCATATTTGGTAAGAGGCTTTAGATTACAATTCTAATCCTGTCTTCTGGTGTGTTTGCGACCCCTCCTGTGGCCCAACTAGATGTATTCCTTCATCCAAACCATCGGTGCAAGCAATAAGCTGTGCAATCATAAGGCCCAGGGCAGACCTCATAGGGGATCCATTAGATGCACCTCTTTGGTGTGGTAGCGAACCTTCCAGTCTGTGCTTGCCTGTGAGAGTCATGCGAGGCAGTGTCAAAAGCCATGCTGAAATCAAAGTGTTTAGAGGTAGTGCTTCTCCCCAGTCTGTGAGAACCATTACTCTGTCACAGGAAGAGAGGATATTATCTTGACTTGTTTTTCTTGACTGCCATTTATCTCCTTGTTATTTTCTAGGGGCTTACACGCTGATTATTTCCTTCAGTTTTTTTCTAAGAAAGAAGAATGTCAGTGTTGCGTTTGCTTTATTTCCTGGAATATCTCTCCATCCTCCATGAGTTCTCAGTGACAACTGCTAATGCTTCTGAGGTTGTTCAGAAACTTCTGTTTCACACATGAGAGTGAAATTCATTAGGCTCAACTGATGTGAAAACAGCTAATTTATCAAAGTATTTTCTAGCCTGTTCTTCCCCTGCTGCATCTGAGTTCTTACTTGTTTCTCACCAATGCTAGTTATATTACCTGCCTGACGTGAAGGTGGCATTTTTTTTCTTTCTTGACGACACTGGACCATAAGCGCCTTCTTAGCATGGAACAGGAAAACTTTCCCTGGGCTTCCATTTATGTATGCTTGTTTTCTCTTGTTTGCAATGGCTTGTTTTGGACCTTGGTCTTTGTACTTTTTTCCTTTTGTCTGCATATGTTCTTCCAAATTCCCCTGTATCGGTTTTGCCTCATTTGCAGTTTCTATGGGATTTGATTTTAAGATCACTGAAGGACTGATCCTTTACCTCCCTACCATTGTTTCATTTTTTCTCTTTTCTGCACCGAGATAGCTTTCTTTAAAGAAGTTTAGATTTATTGGATCTTATCTAGTAGTTCTCAGAATTTCTTAATATTTGCCTTTTTCAAGGCTGGTGTCCTGAATTAGCAGGACAGTTCTGCTTATCTGTTATTTTGCATATGCTCTCACCCAACTTGCATTTCAAATTCAAGCTGGTACCTACTGCTCTTTTCCCCTGCACAGGTCTCCTGCAGAAGCTGTACCTAGAATCAGAGAATGGTTTGGGTTGGAAGCGACCTTTAAAGGTCATCTAGTCCAACCCCCTCTGCAATGAGCTGGGACATCTTCAACTAGATAAGGTTGCTCAGAGCCCTGTCCAACCTGACCTTTAATGTTTCCAGGGATGTGGCATCTACCACCTCTCTGGGCAACCTGTTCCAGTGTTTCACCATCCTCATTGTAAAAAAATGCTTCCATATATCTAGTCTGAATCTACCTTCTTTTAGTTTAAGACCATTACTTGTCCTGTCACTACAGGCCCTATTAAAACTTCTGTCCCCATCTTTCTTATAAGCCCCCTTTAAGTATTGAAAGGCCACAACAGGATCTCCCTGGACTCTTCTCTTCTCCAGGCTAAATAACCCCAGATCTCAGCCTTTTCTAATAGGAGAGGTGCTCCAGCCCTCTGATCATTTTTGTGGCCTCCTCTGGACCCATTCCAACAGGTCCGTGTCTCTCCTGTGCTGAGGGCCCCAGAGCTGAATGCAGCACTCCAGGTGGTATCTCACCAGAGTGGAGTGGAGGGGCAGAATCACCTCCCTTGACCTGCTGGTGACATTTCTTTTGATGCAGCCTGGGATACATTCGGCGTTCTGAGCTGCAAGCGCACATTGCTGGCTTATGTGCAGCTTTTCAACCATCAGTGACCCCCAAGCCCTTCTGCGCAGGGCTGCTCCTGATCATTTGTCCTTGCTTATGTTCTAGCCAAGTGAACTAGTTCACTAGGTCTTCTGCAGCAATAAAATGAGAAGTGTAATTGCTTTAAGACTTCCTTCTCCAACTTATTCACTACATTTTGTGTATTACTGAATGATGTTGTCAAAACTCATTCCTTGTAGCTTCATTATGAATAAATCTATCCCCTAAATCATGAGCTCTTCCCCTGATTATGAAGTACTTATTCATAAGTGTTGTTGCAGCTGTGAAATCCTTTCTTTTCGTTTCCTTTTCTTTGGAAAGGAGCATGGCACAGTTTTTTCTATGCTCTTCACAAAAGTGGCTTCTAGAGCCTTTTTCCTAATGCGAGGTGAGATTTCCATGAAATGACATGACCAAGGTTCTAAGAAACCTGCTGCCCTGGTGAGAACTGCATTGAACTCGTGGATTTCAGTGGCTCTCTGAGGCTGTAATGAGAGTTCCTAGGTTTACAAGTGTAAAAAAAACTAAAACAAAGATTGCTGAAGGATCCTAAAAATCCTGAACAGGTTTTTAAAAATCTGAGACTCTGCTGTCTAGCAGGACACAATTACTAATAGTTAAAGATGCAAAAGAGGTATTAAAAGTTATGTTAGCACTTGTTTGATGTCATCTACCTAAATAAATTCATTTCACCCCTCCTGTGCTCATGCTGTAGATAATGCCTTTCTACTGTACCATCATTTATTTATTTTTATTGATTCACTCACTTCACAGAATTACTGGATGAGAGAAAAACACCTATTTGCAATCTAATAAAGCAAACAAATATAATTATAGCTTTCTGGTGTTTACTTGCAGTTGTCTTTGCCTTGATTATTTTCTTGTTTGCTAATCATAAATTCAGGAAAGTGAACTTTATTTGGAACCCCCTTTCCCCAACAGATACTAAACTAAATGCTTAAAACAAATAAATTATAACAACAGGAAGATGAAGACAAATACCCTCATAATTTTTAGCTGGAGATCATCCTTATGCTATATGTCTGCACTGTTGGCCACAGGGCACGGGTACTGGCTGATCTGCAAGGGCCACTACAGTGAAGTTATTTGTTTTATGTAGGTTTCAAACAATTACCACTGACCAGGCTGGTAGTTTTTCAAAATACTTTCCAGGGATGTTGTGGTCACTTCTAATGTATTTAATGAAACAGGCCAAGAACTGTTCTCTGTCACTCACAGTGTGGCTCTTCTTGCCATATCTAACATTACTTCTGCCCCAAGAGGACTTTGAGTTCAATGTATCTACGTGGACAAGTCCCAAGCACGTACCATGCTCCAAATCATGCATGTTTATTACCTGGGAGAGTACTGACTGGCATGAGACAAAGACATACCAAGGGCACCCAAATAGTTAACCAAAACAGACATATGGGCTAGGGAACTATACTCACTGCTTTTTTGCATATACAAATCTAAAAGAACATATCTCATGAAGATGCTGTTAGTTATTCATTGACATCCTTGCTGAATTGGAAAACAGCTTTCATTGTTACAAATGAAAACTTAATTTTAAATCAGTTTTAAAGCTCCAGTTTTCTGAAAGTTTTGCCTAACACATAATTGGAAGACAATGATTTTCCTAGAAGAGTGAAATTTTTAATGACAAGTTGCTATTTTTTAATAAAATTCAACAGTAACAACTGTGCATTTCATCGCAGTGGACAAATAAGTGCTCAAAGCACAATTTATGTTTAGAACAACAGCTGAATATCAAGAGAAAAATGGAGAGAGCTGTCAGCTTCTTCCCATTTTTAAATGAGGGATAGCCAGGTTTTAAATGGGAATAGACAAAACACTAAAAAATATGCCGTTCTGTTTATACAGGGCAGTGAGAAAAAATTACATATTAGATTGTGCATTTCTATCTCTTTAACCTGAGTGATTCAACTCTCAGACTTGAGATAAAAAAAATCTGTGTAGAATTAAATGAACAGACATGATATTTTTCTGGATTTATTTTTTTATTTTAATTTCATATTTTCAGCATTTTTTATTTTTAGCTTGAAAAAATATATGTTTTTGCCAAGATAACACTGAGAAGGGTAGATTTTTATTGTAGGAGGGCCTGGGAGGTATAGAGCAGAGCTACATATTACCAGGTGCAGCATTCTGTTCTCAACAGTTGTTTTGATTATGTGGGACTTTGTTTAAAGTTTAACAATGCTGGTGAAAATAAGTGCAAGTCTGAAGTGAAGCACCAGCTATCAGAACACCTTTTTCCCCTGCTTTGGCTTTTTTTTTCTGCTGGTATATCCAGTCAACCTATTTCTGTAGATCAAAATATTTCTCTCCTGTTTGGTCCTGCTCAAACTTTTTCTCTTATCAACATGACATGGGACCCTTCACTGTTCTGTGAGTGATGTTAGCCCTGATTGTCTGCTCTCCTGCCTTCATCCCTGAATGGGAATACCTGTGTACATTGTGCTGCATTGTCCATGTGCTTAAAGAAGAAAACTCACATTGTTGTTCATTTTTCCAGTGTCATATTCTTTGTCCGTGACTGAGAATCTCATTTTTGTCACCTGTTTGTGCCTGGGGATGTTATGAATTATCATTGCTGGTTGCTAAGGGTAAAGCTACATGGTGGGACTTGAGCCAGTCTGGAGGTGCAGTGATGACTCCAGGGCAGTTCGACCCCCTCACTCTGTCCCATTTTTCTCCTTTTTACCTACTGATCTTTGCCTTGCAATCCTGACCTCTCTGTTGGGCTGGCTCTGTGCTTCCTCTGATCTTGCTCCAAGCAAATGCAAAATTGCTCAACTAGTAGAAAATCAATCCAATGAAAAAAAGCATATTCTTTTTTATTTTATGCTAGCGAGTTGGTTACTGCTTGTTCAAATGTGCATTAGAGGTAGCATGGTGGAGGCAGGAAAGATGATGCAGGCAGGAATGAATGTTTGTATGGGGGCTTAGACTTCCTTTCTGATCACAGCAAATATTAAAAGGGCTCATCTGCATCATGTAACCCCAAACTCAGAACTGACTCAGACACACGGACAATTTACTTAAGGGTAAAACATTACAGTGCTTCAGCTGAATGGCAGTAAGGTGCAATATACTCAGCCATGGATGAGACCTTTGTGCTAGCTCCAGTTATTTGAATAATAGCTCTCTGATAAACGCAACACTTGAACTTCGGTCAAATTCCCTTGTTCGGTAGGTTATTTGGAACTGTAGCCTTCGGTAAGCAGAACAATCAAAGGATGAATTCCAGTCCATGTAATTCAGCTAACAACCTTGTGCTTTAAGTTAGAAGCCCCTCATGCTTAGGCAGATAAAATTTGCCACTGGAGCCATTAGCTTCTTCCATTGATTAGAGAAAGAACTTTAACCTTTACATCCAGAGCACTGAAGGAAGTGCAGACTGGGTGCCTGAGGCTGTGTGATTGGAGCCTACTCATTGAGCATTCAAATAAAGATAGTTCACAGAAAAAGGGAAAGGCTGAGGTTGGAAGGCACTGCTGGAGATTGCTCAGTCCAAAATTGCTGCTCAGGTCAGTCTCGTGCAGAGCAGGTCAGGGCTGTGTCCAGTCAGGTTTTCAGTATCTCCAAGGACAGTGTCTGTACGCTCTCTCTGGGTAATTTGTTCCAGTGTTCAATCACTCTTACAAGAAGTTTTTTCTTATTTTTAAATAGGCTTTCTTGTATTTCAGTGTGTGCCCATTGACTCATGTCCTGTTACCGAGCACCACCAAGTAGGGTCTGGCTCTGTTTTCTTTACTCCTCCCCATCAGGTATTTATACAACTCATTCATAAGATCCTCCTGAGCCTTCTTTTCTCCAGGCTAAGCAATCACAGTTCTTTTGGCCTCTCCTTGTATGACAGATGCACCAGTTGTTTAGCCACTGTTGCTGCCCTTCACTGGATTCACTCCAGTATGTCTATGTCTCTCTTGTACTGGGTAGCCTAGAATGAGACCCAGCACTCCAGATGTCTCGCCAGTGCTGAGTAGAGGGGAATGATCACCTGCCTCAACCAGATGGTGATGCTCTTCCTCATGTACCCTAGGCCAACATTGGCCCTCTTTGTTGTAATGGCACTTTTCTAGCTAGTGTCCAGCTTGTTGTCCACCAGGACCCCAAGGTCCTTCTCTGCAAAGCTGCTTTCCAGCCAGTTGGTCCCCAGCATGTACTGGTGCACATGGTCCAGCAAAGTCCCTCTTCTGTGTCAGGAAGTTATCATCAATGCACTGCAGAAACCTCCTGGATTGCTTGCTGCCTGCTGTACTGTCCCTCTGACGGATGGGGTGGTTCAGGTCCCCCATGAGGACAAGGGCCTGTGAGTGTAAGACTTTTTCCAGTGGCTTGAAGAAGGCCTCATCTACTACTTCTTTATGATCAGGCAGTCTGTACCACAATGTCAATAACTTAGTTTAGATAATAAATTAAAACCAGGCAATTTAATTGTGGTAATTAAACACTTTAGGTGTTTCCATAAAGAATCATTCTCTTGCTAATCCTCACAAAAAATTATAAAAATAAAAATGAAGAATGAAACATGAGTAGCACAACTGGGTAAAAAGCTCCTAAGAAACCACTCAAGTGCAATTTTTTTGCTCTATGTCTTTATGATATATCTTTAGTATATCCTAACTACATTGTTGATTAATAATTTAAAAGAAAACTTTCCACGACAGGGAAAAGGTCTTCTTTTGTGTTTTGTATGGGAATTGTACCGATGCTGTCAACTACTAACAACTGTTCAGTTAGCTCAGCAAAAATGACTGAATCTGTAGAGTAACTTTGTGTAAACTCTACATGTCTGTCCTTGAATTTTTGCTCATTTAAATATTTTTTGTATGCAAGATAGTCTACAGAGGACAATGCAAACACACACACAATGCATAAACAGTGTGACGTAATAGAAATGAAAGGCAGGGAACTCGGATAAAAACCACCAAATCTGATAAAAGGTGGTAAGCAATGTAACACAGAACAATAGGATTAAGATGATGAAATATTGTACTAGGAAGGTAAACTGATTTGATAGGTGGGATATGGTTAATGAGGCAAGCCTTTATAATTGCAAAACTAAAATATTAGGACAGGTCAGTGGATAGAAGGAAGTAGGACAGCAGTGACTGAGAAATCCTAGCAGTAAGGATTTTAATTCTGCACTGTGACACTAATAATCCTTGATAGATGTTGCTCTGAGATTCACACAGTTATGAAACCTTTCTCTCTAATTGCTTGGTTTATGTGGCTTTCTTTTATTTTGCTCTCCAGAACAGTGATATTCTGTCAAACAGGGAACTCAGTGCCATGACAGATTGGCTGGGGCAGACCTAACTGCAGTGGTCCTCCACTCCTTTGCGAGCTGCTCTTGGCCCATCTGAGGCATGGGAGCACCAAACACAGGGAACAGCAGTCGCTCTGTGTTTGACTAGAGGTCTGTCTGCACAACCTGCCCTCAGCAGTGGCCGAGTGCTGGATGGATATGTGATGGCACCTGGCTGTTGCTGTTCCCATCCCAGGAGGGACAAGTTTGGACTGGCGTGTCAGGCTTAGCTGCAGCCAGGAGAGAAGGTGTTGGGCTCCTTCATGCCACACTATGGGCAGGGACATGCCAAGGAGGGGCAGGGAGCAGCGTGGAAGATGTTCTTTTGTTTAAAACACATGAGCTTTAGTTTACAACTAATGAAAGATTCAAAACAAGTCTCCCTGAGGAGAGCAGATCATGAAAAGAGATATTATTGCAAATGAAATAGTATGAGTGACAGCCTGTCACTGCGAAAGTCAGTGATAAATGGCCATCTCCTTACCTATAAAATCTGTACAGACCACATGTTAGTGTGTAGCTAACAAGCTGGTTCTGGAAACACACAAGGAGAAGCTTTCAAATACTTTATTTCTTCCATCTAATTTAAAGAGACTGATTTTCTTAGGGGTGTAAAAGTTTGTGGGATTGAAGCCAAACAGTTTATTGTATGGGATGTGTGTTAAACTGATAGAACTGGGCATTTAATTTTACACTTACGTTAATCTCTGTTATGGGAGTATAGGAGGACTATGGGTCTCTAAATGCAAAAGCAGTGTGAATACCACAATGGTAAGTAAAGATGAAAAAAGGGTCATATGAGTTGATTAGGGTTCCAGTTAAGCATGAAGTTACCGATTTTGTTAAAGCTTATATGTCAAAAACGTTGAAAGTTCAGTTTGGAAAAACACCTAGAGAATATGAATATGTTTTCCAACCACCTAAGCTGACTGCAAACCCAAATTCTTGGGGCTTCCTGTTTTCAAAAGTGCTGAGCATACATTAGGACCAGCTCTTACTTTATTTTGGCTCTGATCTTGTGTATTTTTCCAACACTACAACATACTGGAAATAAAATGGAAATTAAAAGCTGAAGGTGGGAGCTTTTTAAAAAATAGAACCCAAATCCAAAGCTCTTTTTTAGTTTTTGATGAAGACTTAAGCTTGGTATTTTGCACACTCTAAGTTTTTAGCTCCCTTTCCTGTGCTGTCACACTGCATTGCTCTTGTTATGAAATTAGGGAATATTTACAAGGAAGTATTTGTGGGTTTAGGGGTTGGAGGACATTTTCTTGCATGGTGAAAAAAATGGAGAACTGAGGAGGTGGACAGAAACAGAAGTACTGTTTCAGGTACAATCAGAATTACCAGAAGAGCTACCAGAGCAATTAGAGCAGTTAGAAAGAGATGTTAGTGGATACAGGGAAATTCTCCAGGAAAGAAATTTCAAAAACCAATGTATGGTAATGATTTGCACAGTCATTATGTGCTTATTTGGAAATAACCTGGTAGTGATTATGCAAGTTCTTTATTTCTGCTTTGATAGAACTCCTCAGTGAGAGTGTAGGGAATGACATAACTTAGGGAAACGAGTGCTTCCTGCCTGGTTCAGGAAATGTTAGTCACTGGAGGACTTGGTGAACATGAAGCACAAGGACATTCCTGTCTACAATTTCGTGATATAGTCAGTGTTTCACCACAGTTGCTGCTTGTACCTACAGCATCATACCTAGAGCAGATGGACACCAACATGGCCAGCTCAGTTGTCTTGGCATTGCCTGACTGGTTAATAAGTTTTGGCCTTGCTTTTGTGTACTGCAAACTAGGGAAACCTATAAAATTACCAGATTCTTCTCCAGTATAAGCTGGTGGCACAGCATGTAAAACCCTGAGCTGTGCAGCTTGGGCCTTGGTGTCTGCCTGATTACAGGACTATCCTTGCATTAAAGAATATGGCTACAGGGAAAAAAGGCAGGGGCTGTGTGTCAACGTATGTAAATAATGACTGTAGATACAACTCATGTACATGGCGTAAGGGCTGAACATTTCTTAGAAGCAGGGATCAGTATTTTCTCTGCCCTTTCTTTGACAAATAAATAAGAATTTCTCTGTCCTCTGATTTCCTAAGTAGGTCTTACCCAGCACTGGGAAAGGTTTGGTGTTTTAACTATACTGACAAAATGTTCTAATGTAGGTGCAGATTTATCAGCAGAGGGAGATTTCTTATACTGCTTATACCAATTCCCTGGAGAAAGTAACACTGGCAACCTATCCTATATACATGTTTTTGTTACTATAATTAAGCCTGTGCTTGGATTTTTTGGCATAGGAATGAGCAAAAAATAACACTGCTTTAACTAATAATCTATACTGACATTTAAGTTTTGCCTTAGAGGAAAGTACCTCCTTGCCCTACCACTTTGCCATCTTCATCTGAATTTCTTACAAAAGGAGAGAGAGCTTCCACTCTTTTCTTGACACTTTAGTTTTGGTGATGGGTGTTGACTTTTCTCATTTTAACCTTCAGTAAATAGGAAGAGAAAAGAAGTTAGGTCTATAGGAACAGGGACTGGAAAGAGGCATATTGTTGACCTATTCTTCTGTACTACCAGTCCTAACATTTTCTTTCCTCTGCTTATATCAGCTGTTCTGAGGAGCAGGAACAAGTTTATTTCAATGTTTGTGAAGCAGAAGCAGAGGGGGCATATTTAGAGGCAGAAGTATTTAAGAACAAAGAGAAAGAAGCTTAAAAATACTCAATTTAACCTGCCAGTAACTTTTGAGCAAACAACTTTTCAGCATTCTGTTACCAAGTTTACATTTAGCCCAGGATACAGCTATTGCCTTGAAACAGACTATTCATTTATGTTTGAAATGATGTTTATTATATCACTTACAGGATTTTGCAATAAGGAGACTGTCAGAGAAAGCAGAAGGACTCTACCTAGCAAAACCAGGACAGCATGTTCTCCTGCTCTTAAAGATCAAACATAGATTATTCTCCTGCATTTGCTTCACCCCTCTATGTAAATATGTAAAACCACAGAGTGGATTATTAAGTTTACCTTGTTCAGTCACTCTGGTGACACTGATGCATGTGTCAGCCTCCTAGAGCTCCGTAAAAGATAAGATTAGTAAGGAAATAAAGTTCAAGGGTCACAGCTTTGGTAAACAACCAAACTGAAGGAAGTTCATTTGAGGTGAAATTGCTTAAAACAGGCGTGTCAAGTAGCCATTTAAATTTCAGACCTTGGATTTATAGTGCAAATAGGCAGAGAGGAAAAAACAAACCGGGCAATGTGTCCCTAATTCTGATATCCCAGTGAATGAGAAGAACGTTTATGAGACTTCCCAGCTGCTTTGCTCTTGAGACATTGGTCTGTCCTTCAGCCAGCATTCTGCCTCTGGGCTTTTTATCACTCGGACAATACTTTCACCTTGCATAGGACTGGCTTGCACAGGGTGCTTGCTCCTATCCTTATTGATAGTCATCTCTAGAAGACTATACTAGTGCTGTTGCATTAAGGAGAAGTGAGATTGTGTTCTTCCTGAGCAAGAAACAGATGGCCTTGCAGCCTGTTGCTCAATCATAACCTTTTGCAGAAGTAGGAGGAGTTGCAGGGGTGGTGCCCATGCCTGCAACATCTGTGGGAACAATATGAGCTGTAGCTGCATCTCTGGAATTGAGGGGAGTGATGGGGCTTTAGAAAGACAAAAATAATCTGGCACCCTGACTGGAATTATATTTAGCAGCTGCCGTACTCCAGCTTTTACTTCGCTCCTGGTTACTTACCAGTGTGAGTTGCTTTTCTATTGAGTAGCAAAATGCTTTGTCCATTAAAGTAGGCTTGACTTTAAGAACATTGTGAATATACAGATTCCTGAGGACTGTGTAAATTTTGAACTTTGAGAGCAGCTTCTTTTTGAAGCTCAGGAGCACAGACAGAACCAGCTCTTGTTGCTGACAAGAGTCTTCTGGAATTCCTACCGGTTTAAAAGGAATTGGGGATCACAGGAGGCAAAGAGGAAAGAAATCTGATCTTCCTGTCAGAGCTATACATCTCTAATTCCCTTTGATCTTTTGCTTAGCATTTGATTAAATGTTTGGATGTAGACTGGACTACTTGATCAGAGATGGTTTGCAATACCTCTGTGCTGGTGCTATGTGCTCCAGCCTGCCTCTGTAATCTTGCAGACCAGGATACAAGGACTTGGTGGTGTTATCACTCATAAGCAAGAAGCTATTTAAGGTCAGTTTCATGCTCCTTTTAAGATTTTCAGAGGCAGTTCTTCAGGTACAATAAATTCTGTATCAGTTCATTGTACCGAAGCAACGCTGTAAAAATAGTCTCTCAGCATTAATATTTGCAGTTGTGGTTACAGGGGGAAAGTACCTTATACTCATTACTGAAGACTGATGTCAGCAGGGCGTTTCAGTTAGAGATGTACTCTAACCATAATCTCAGACCCAGATAACCTAAATCTGAACATCTCTCAAATGTCAGGATGTTTAATCCTACTGTGACTTTCACAGTGAGTCTCCCTTTCATGAGTCAGACACTTAGTTTAAGATACTTCCATACATAAAAGTCTCAGATCTAACTGCCTGCTTTTCTGTTACTTCTACAGATTTAAATCTAGCTCTAATAATTGAGGCTTAGGCTGCACCTATGCTGCTGAATTAAACATCACAATGTTCCCAGGCACTTTCTGGAATAATTCCTGGCATTCTTTTTACCCAGAATAACTAGCATTTTCTCAGTTTCCAGGCACTGTGTGGGGCTTAACACATGCCAGAGACCGTATTTGCTATGGCAGTTTGGATGATCCTGTTTTGGAGGCTAAGAGAACTTAGTAGAAGACAGAGGGCTGCATTGTGCCAGCTGATCTCAGAGCCAGAAAATAGGCCCTGGCATGTTTCCTTTACTAGTATAGATATAGATATAGCCTCAGGGTTTTCATCTTTGGCTCTGTGATTTGTTAGGAAATGTTTTCTTTTGGATAAGACAGCAAGATGAGTCAATTTATCTGTTTGTTTATGACTTGCAACTGGGTAGAAGCTAAAGATTGCACTATATTTTTCAATAGAAAAGCAGGAAGAACCCAAACATCCCAGGTTATTTTCTGTCTCAATTGCTAGTATTTGAAAACTGAACTACTTTTCTTTAATCAAAGTGCTGTTCCTGTTTGGTTCTCTACAGTTCAGGGTGATATGCCATATTAGAAGTATGGCAGGCCAATGAAAAATTCTGTTTGATTCTCTTTTCTTCAATTCTGTGCCCACTGTTTGTGGATTTCAAAGGATATTTAATTCCAAAATGAATATAGTAATTTTTCAGAATGATCTAGTGAAAGATGTGTTCTTAATGCCCAATACCCACTGATGTTAAACAAGAGATGAAGATAGTTTCTCTCTCATAAAGACATACTGTTGAAACATTGGAAGAGATCTATCTATACTTCTGAGGGACCATAGGGAGGGCCAAGCAGAAAGTTTTACTGTTTACGGCAATGAAGTGGGGTAAGCAAATTAAAATTCACCTTGGGTATTCCACTGCAAATTTAGATTGTTTTATGTAATAATGTGAATATTTGGAAAGCCATGTCAATCCCAGCAACCTTGGGGGAGCTCCGGACCATCTACCTGGAAGCACTGGAAGGGTTTGTCCCTTCCAGTTGTTGCTGGAAGCTGATGAGGGATGTGCCAGCATGGTGACACTTTGCTCTAGTTCATTCCACAGTGGAGGGAGAGCTGTGGAAAAGTGATGTGAGCTCAGGGTATGATTCCTGTCTAGGAGAATCTCAGCTGATCATATTACAGGGCCCCTTCTCAGTTACAACAGTGTCAATTTGAAATTTCAGGACACTTATACTAGGCAGCATAGGAAAAAAACTAGCCCATAGCAAACAGAAAATATTTGGGTCGTGTGGCCCATTGCTCAGTCTCAAGCAGGTTGACTGGCTCAAATAAAAGGGCTTCTACCCCTCCACTTTTGGGGATTTTCCACTGTTAGAAGTAACTTTCATTTGATCTTTTTAAAAATATTAGCTTGATTTTCTTATTTGCCCTTGTATTATCCTCCTTAGCTCCTTTTGCACCATGCCCTCCCAAAGGGCAACAATGGATCCCAAACCAGTCACATCTCAAATCTTGACTGGGTGCAAGACTGGGGTTTCACAGGTTAATTTGAAGTGCTGGGTTACAGCTGTGTCCTAACTGTGTCATCTCTTGGCTCAGCAACACCTAGTTAACTCTTTCTCATCTTCCTAATATTTTACAGTTCCTTATGTACAATGAGAAGATAGAAAACACAGGATGTTAGACCTGTTCAAGCAAGTTTAGTGGTTTTTTAATTTGACTCTTTTTATAGTGGAGGAAAACACATCGGTTTAAATCATTAGATTAATGGGAATATTTGCAGAAGTTTTCGAATTCGGATTCCACACATGCTCCCTTTTGTTCTGACAGTAGTCTTTCCTCTTTTAAGTGCGTATTTCTGAATGGCAAGATAATAACAGACAAATATCAGTTGGCAAGGTAAGCAGGATGTTATCAGAGAAATGATCATCTTAAACTAATGTGCAAAGATAGTGGAAAGGCAGAAGTTTGCAGTGTGGATTAGCAAGTCATCCACCTTGAACATCAAGGAAGCCTTGCAATGAGCACCGCCAATCCCATTGCAGAGCCCAGAGCTTCAGTTTTCACCCACAGCCTGATGACAGAAGGTGGGGCTTGAACAATCAAAGCACACAACACTTCTTTTTTTGAGAAGTAGTCTGTCTCTCTAAGTGTTGTGCTTAATTTGCTTAGTCTATTTTACAGTGTTTGCAGACTCCCAGTGGCAAGCCAGGGGAGTTCCATGTTTAGCCATGTATTGATAAAAGCATGGTAAGGAGCTGTGGCTATCTGGTTGGCTCTTTTTTATAACCAACAGGTCTTGAAAAGTGATCTTGTATTAATAGTTAAATGTCCTGTAAAAAAAAAATAAAATTGTCAGTGGGCATGAAGTCTCTGGGTGCTGACATACATGATGTTTTCACCTCCTGTCATCATATGCTTGGGCACCTGGAGATGACTGATTTACTACCATGCTCATCTCTGTGGAAGGAGCTGTTAGAGGTGTTTATGGTTTCAGTGTTGTATCCCTGTTGCCTTTGTGTAGGCTTGTCTGCACAGCTGAAAAGGTGCTTATTGTTTCTAACTTGCACTCAAGTTATGTTAAGGTAAAACGTCCAATCCAAACCAGGACCTTTGCTTTCATCTCCAGGACAAGCACATAAGGTTACAGCTGTACCTCAGTGAGTTCCTCACATTCTGTATTTCCAGCTAGGTCTCAGGCACCTGCAATTCCTCGCTTCTGAAGTACTGTGATATTTGACCACCGTCCTTCTTCATGCAGAGCCATTGTCAATTAGCAATAGAGGAAAGCAATAGAGAAATGTTTTTGAAACAGCCATGTGAATATTTTCTCTAACCTAATCTCACGCTTCACTGCAAGCAAAGCTAGATAAGCTTCCCTCAAAGCGGCAGAGCAGAACCCGTTGCCAGCCACAGAGAAAGTGTGTCTGTATGGGTGCAAGAGCCTGACTGACTCCCAGGCCTCTTCGAAAGACTCTGCCCCCTTCCATCCTTTGCCCTCCAGATATGTTTCTAAATATTGTCTTGCTCAATTTACCTATGTGCTGGCTCCCCTTGTTGAATTCACTTTGGTGCCGCTAGGGCCATAATTAACTGTATGAAAGAGGCTCCTGCTTTTCACACTAGGCTCTGCTGAGTAAGACCTATGCACAGCCCATATGTAGCTCTGAAAGCCATATGGCTGATGATTAATGGACATCTTCCTCCAACATTAGATCTTCATCTCTGATTGAGTTGTCTCCCACTGCTGAAGCTTTCAGGTTGTCACAGAGGGAGGTCAGACATTCAGGAAAGCGTCCAAGGTGAGGCACGAAACACTGGTTTCAGTGTTGCACAAGATACACATACAGTTTTCAGGAATGCCTTCCAAAGCATTTGATGAGCCATACATTGCTGGTACAAGTGGCTCTGGATTCCACTAACCTTATTCTGTGAAGTCAGATACTGAGGGTGTTTGTTAGATCATGCCACTGAGAGAAAAGAGAGCAATCTTTTCATCCATTTTATTTTGTTTGTTTGCTTTTCCTCCCCTTCAGTGACATAAATTGATGGTCTCTGGCAGAAAGTTAGTAGCAGTATCATCTGATGCTCCCAAATCCTTTGATTATCTGGCAGTACTTTAAAGTGCAGCTCTATGCTGAAAAATTATTCTAAAAGTGGCACTGCGGGGTTCTATGTCTATTATCTCTAAATGATTTTCATATCAAATGTCTTCTGTGAGTGATGAAAAAGACAATTTAGTTCCTGCCTGTCAGCCCCCTGGACTTGAAGTTCTCACTGGATTCTTTCCCTCTCCCATGTCATTGCCAGTAACAGAGCATTCGATGGGCCAAATTAAGTCTTCAGTTGTATCACAGCAAGCCTACTGTCTTTAAACCGGACCTCACTGCCACCTGTAAAGCCCCATGTTTTCTGCAGTTTTGCTCAAGTAACTGGAATCTATTAAACAGCTCTGTTGATGCATGAAAACAGGAAACACAAATGGGGTCCCTGTGTCTTTGCTGCTTTTTGTATGTGAAAAGCGGCAGAAAGAAGAAATTTTTATTTTTTCCTCTCTAAAGCAGAATGCACAAGGTGCAAGTCTGTGGGGGAAAATGTCATAATTTTTTGTGTAGTATCTTTCAGATCAAAATTGTAGTCTGCAGAAGAAGAATACTTCCCATATGATGCAGTCTTAACTAATTTGCTTTTCTATTTTTCAGATTTTTCATGTCATTCTTGCTTAGTATGAACCATTCAGTTTTGTTTTTCCTGTTATTCTTGTTCTTTTGTACTCTTTCTCTACTTTTTTTGTAGTCTCCTCTAATTTTGTAACCAAAACATACAGCCCATTTGATGAATACATGCTCCCATATCTCTATAGGTTGAAGAACATTTGCTGTTCAACTGTTCTGCACTTTATTTCCTTACTTGAAGTACTAAACAATGTTCTATACATGTATGCATGCAGCAATGCATATAATATAGATGTAACAAAAGTGTGCATGCTGCAGCATCTTTTTCTAAGAGTTGTTTTCACAAACCAAATCCCTAATATCCAGAAATGGTAAAACTGGTAGCAGATCCCAGTAGTAGTACTTCAGCAGTCAAAGAGAGCGACATGACAGGAAGTGCATATAACACAAAATAGTTGTTACTGGCAGATAGTTTGACCAGATTGTGGAGTAGAAAGAATACAAAGTCTTAAAAATCAGGTAAACCGCAGTTTTGAAAAAAGGCTCTGGTAAATCTTGCTTGGCTGCTGACTTTCCCCATTCAGGATGGACAGCTAGACTAATAAGCGCTGCCTAGTTCTTTGCTAAATTCCCTGTACCTAAGGATGCATGGGAGAAACATCAAAATGTATCCCGAATTCTAGTCCCCAGAGAAGGCTACCGCTATTTCATACAAGAGAAAAATACAACATAAAAGTGTAAAAGAATAAATTAATTTCAGAAAATCATGCTTGCTTTGAATTCTGGAGGCTTGGCTTTGTTGCTTCAAATAATCAGCCTCCATGGTGGCCTCCAGACTGGCTAACTTCCCAAGCACTTCTTTGAAGGTGGCTCCAGGCTCCCTTTTAACACGTGAGATGAATTCTTGGGTATATTTAGCAGCATTTCCTTTCAAGTATGTCTCTGAGGAAGTGGCTGTTGGATAACATTGCCCAGTGTAAGGTGGGGAAGGGGACAGAGATTGCCTTCTGTTAAGGTCACTGTAGCTATGGGGCCCAAGTTTGTACAGGGGCAATTTTATCATAGGGATTGTGCTGTGTATTGGCTGGATAACTTGATATACAGAAAACCCACAAAGCATAGAGCTTGTCAATAGCAATGCAGATGAATAGTTTAGGCTTCATTCTGTAATGTATTCACACAGGTGCAGAGGCTATGGGAGAACATATGTTAAGTCTGCCAGGACACCGGTCACTGCTGTCTTCCTTACTCCTCCCGAGCACATGCCCATCACATCTGTGGTGATGGCAATGGCATCAGTAAGTCACATTTCAACTGTTACAAACTGAATTGACAGAACTTCATTATATAAATGGCTGCTGAAGGGTATTTCCATTGGTGATGGAAATGAGTTCCACCATACCTCATGTAACATTTTTTCTAATTACTGCTCTCCAGAGACGAAAAAAAAAGAAAAAGAAAAAGAAAAAAAGGGGTCAAACTGAAAGGATCCATCCCCAAATTAGTACATGAGATGTTGTAGAGTACTATAAAAATGTTTATGTTTTATGACACTCCTCCAGCAAAGACTTGCATAACTCACTGGTGGCTCCATCACTCATGAGCAAAGCACTCATCCCAAATGTATGGCCATAAAATCTTTATAGTGCCTTGCAAAGTGTGATGTGCCATAAAGCTTTTATAACCATGCATTTGGGCTGACCACATTACATCATCACATATTTTCCCCATAAAGATTTTGGCTTACTGCTGCTTTAAGCCAACTAACCTTTACAGATGGTTCCCAGAATAGCTAAAAGATCCCTGCTTTGTTTTTTTGTTGTCAGCATGAATTTAATGTACTCCTTTTGTTTCATTAAGTCCCAGAGCTAAGCTGCAGGGGAAGTGGAATAGTGCAGTCAATACACGACTGGATTTGCTTCCTAGTTATATCAATCACATTGTCTCACTCCATTATTAAACATTTATGCTGTGGTAATGTTTGCATAGTACAGCTGACATACAAGACCAGGCAGAGCAGCAGCATACATGGGTATGTATCATGGGATCTGGTTTGTATGTTGTCACCCCTTGGGGAACCTTTATCTCTTAAGAGTGTAAAGCACTAATATATACTAAAAAGATACTTCCTATCTCAATTTGATACTTCCTATCTCAATTTTTGCTTACTCTCAGTTCTTTTCTTGACTGCTTTTCAGCCAGACGAGTTAGCGATTTTGCCCTTCTGTGACCCTCTGAGCCCAGGAATACACAACCTGGAGTGAAAAAACAAAGGACCCCTTCACTCATGGGTGGCTCAAATTTACTTTGGCTTACCCAGTTATGAAACTGCACCCTTGGACCATGTTTCACTGTAAGATACAAAACCTTGAAATATTATCACTTCTAAAACTATCCCTGTGTTTAAAATCAAAATTACATTAAAAGAAAATTAGGATTACTATTTTTTTTTAACAATTAGCACAATTCCAGAGTAAGAATAACTACAATGATGAAACTAAGAGAGGAAGGCACTACAAATGTAGAACAAAACTCATGAAAAAACAGTTTTCAGATTCAAGGCAGGTTATATCAGGGGAAAAAACAATCTCTGTATGAAAAATACTTGAACCAGCCCCCAAGTCCAAATAATGAGCATTGCTCAACTTTTACCCACAGTTTAATGCATTATAATACTTTAAATATTAGTGTTGACTGAGGAGATGGGGCCCTAAATCAGTGCCAAAGTGCATTAACTAAACAGGGTAGAACACAGTTCCAATCCAGAGTTCTATTATTTTCCTAGATTTTTTGAAAATTATTATTTAAAACTTTTTTTCTTGTTTATTTATGCCTAATTTTGGTCTCCTGTTATTAGGTCACTGGGTCCACAAAATTTGTTACTCCTTGTCTCTTTAGCACTTACTTGAAACAGGTTTTGGCAGACTTTCAGAAGTCTCAGATTAACTAAAACTTGTGATTTTATGCTTAATGATCATCAGTATGCAAGAAAAGGAAAATAATGCCATCCATTGTCACCCATTCATTCATTGTCATCTGTTTCTGACAGCAGGCAGAATCTGATTGAGTTACTGCTATACGTTTTCAGCTGCTGAACAAATGGGAAAACTTTGACATTCCACAGTGCTAACTTACATATGCAAATGTTGTTGGTGTAGTCCGCTGGGCGGAATGCAGAGCAATATGTTTGTGCATGATATATTAAATGGTCATCAGTTTCTCATGAGGAATAGGTCCAGTCATTAAGTAGGTAACATTTGGTTGTAATTGAATGGGTTATAGAAGGGAGAATTTGAGACTTAACTGATTTTAGGCAATTGGCTTGCAAACTTTCACAGAATTAATAAAATGGAAGAGAAACTCATCCTCTGCTGTATGTTTAGTGCTGTCTGATGCTGAGGACTGTCTGTAATTGACGCTTGAGTCTTAATGAGTAGCCCCTCTGTATATTTATTTATGCTTTCAAGCTACTGTTTATGTGTCTGGTAATAGTGAAAAATGTCTTCCAGGTGCAGCATAATGTAAATGTGGAAGACAAAGCTCTGAGGGACAGAACTGAGTTTTGCAGCTGACAGCTGCACATGTGGTGTCCTGCTGGAGTAGTTTAATACAGTCCATAATCAATTAATTATGTTTATAGTTTGCAGAGAGCACTGCGAAAACTGTCAGGTGCAGTCAAAAAAGTAGTTGTGGAAAGACATAGGTGGAAATGCATATATTCCACTCTTAAAATAGCTGTTAACTATATCATTAGTATCTTAAATTATAAGAATGAAAGAAAATTGTATGACCTCATGTACTCTTTTGCATCTTCCTTCTTTTGACATTTATGTTGGCCCAAAAAGTGAAAATAATTTGAGTGCAGTTCTCTGAACAATGTCTGTATGAAAAGAGCATTTTAGAGTTCACTGCTTGTGTCGCTGAATTCCAGATCAAATCTGATCCAATTTACACAGAAAATTTAAAGAGCACTTAATCTGATGTAGGTTTATATTATTTATTTCTAGATGGGCATGACATTACACATCACTGTAAAATGAAGGACCTGGATTCTGAGCCTGGAAAAAAAATTCATATATAGAGTTCTTTCTTTTCCCACCATATTGTTTTTTACTTACCCATCAACATCCTTTAATAAGGAACTTTGCAGACAAAATGCCCTGATCATTTTACTTTGACTTATCTAGCTGTGCTTGCTGCATTGTCATTCTCCCTCAGAGTGCTAGTTCTAATGTGACAAAAGAAATTTAAATCAGTGCAAACAGCACCCAATTTGCAGACTTTGCAAGCAATCAGCTGAGCAACTAAATCTCTGAACATGTGTAGATTTATGTCTTCTTTTTAAACAGTTTCCAGCTATGCAGCTTGATCTAACAAAAGATATTATCTCTCAAATCATTCGAATGTCCACCTATATATATACAGAATCATGGGTTTGAGGTTCACTTCAGGACTTCACAATACACGGAAAACAACACCCAGTGTGCTACATTTCCAGAACTGGCTCGTTTGTGTGCCTGGAGTGCCAGGATGCGGCACGGGGAACCACTGCACCACATAGGGACCTGGAATTTCTCTATTTGAGCCCCAGCGAGGCAGAGAGCAGGGTGTGCCAGAGGCTGGCTCAAGCAGTTGATTTGGGTATTGGCTGCTTTGTCAACAGTTGTTTTGGCCAAACTGTCTCCAGTAGAGATCTGTCCTTGAACAGCTATTATGGAACCACTTCTTTCAATTAGCTCTCCAAAGAGATGTTTCACCCTGCACTGGGAGCCCATTTGTGTGGTTTTAGAGCAGTCGAAACTGTCACACCCACAATGCTCAGTGTAGGAAAAGCCCAGAAATAGCCTAGAGAAGATGTGCCTATAATTCAAACTGAAACTTTTTTCACTCTAACCTCCAGTCTTTACAGTCTTCCAGCTTAATCAGATGGAAGATGAGACAAAGAAAATCCGCTGTTAAAGTGTTTATGCTGTTCTTATGGATTTAGAAGGCTCTATATGAAATACAGTTTGAATCAATATCAAAACAATGAATAAACAAATCTCCAAACTTGCAAACCCATTTGAATCTCTGTTTTGCACTAACTTGTCATCTGTATCCAGGTTTGCTGTGGGCTACAGTGTTTAAGCCCTCTTGGTTTAAGCAAATTGAGCATTTTCCTGATTTTTATTTTATGCTTTCTCTGTTCATGCTCCTTCCTGTGCCGTGTCTTTTGCTTTCATTTCTTTAAGGTATTAGCCTTAGCCTTGGTACTCAGTTATAGTCAGGGATATACCAACACTTTTCATCCACTCAGATCTGTGATGAACTGGACTGAAAAAATGCCCAATACCAGCTAGCTGCAGACTCCCATTTACCATGCGGTGCAATACCGCATTCCTGCCACTTCGTAGCATTCTGAGAGACTCCAAACTAATTAATGTGATTTAGGGTGATGTGTGTTTATCAAGCAGCAGTCACAGTTTGTTCTCTCAGCTGTCTCAAAGAGTCTTCCTTCCAGATAAGAGCATTTCTGTTGCACGGAAGGCTCTTCTCGGTGCTTTTTGTAGCTGGGTTTGGTGAGAGGAAGGCAGTTTATTGTTCTTAGAGTGTCTGATGTAAACCTGCCTTAAGAATCTGGGAGGCCCTGGGTGTAAAAGCAGTGTGTAAACAAAGACCCTCTCTTAGTGGTTGCTGGTTGCTAGGGCTCCACAAAAGCTAGTTTCTTGGGGTTAATAGCCTAATAAATTAGATAGGCCAGTTCAGTTGCTTGAGAGCTATTGAACTGAGATGCCTCCGGGCACACTTTCTATTTGCACCTGTTTAGCTGTGGGGTTTTTTCAGGTATTTTTGGAAGAACCAGGAGCTAAAAGTTCCCTTTCAGTTTTCTCTCATCTCCCCAGATGAAAGCTGTGTTTCCATTAGCAATTATGTTTCCTTGAGCCAACCCTGTTGATATCAATTCCTCCTTCTAATTCTTCCCTGGAGCTCTTTGTTAACTTTCCTGGGGTGCCTTGGATATTCTTAACCTTTTAACACTCTCCACATTTTGGTTATCTGTTCCTCCATGGGAGTTCACTCTATTTATTTCTGCAGTTTGGGATATACAACAAATGTGTCCTAGGAAGTCACAAGGCGTTTCCAAGCACAAGGTTATTCTGCTTCATGTGGATTGTCTTATTTGTCTGCATTTTGTTTTGAAGGAATTAGCCCATCTGCAAAGTACTGTGCTCACCAATGCTCCCCCAATAAACAGTAGTAACCAGATTAATCCATTTGGTTTCTTGAGGTTCTTGCATTAGATAGAAGTTTGCTATATTTGGGATTTTGAGCAGCTTGCAAATAAATATTTCCATTGGAAACCACTCTGATGTTACTACACAGGTGACAAACCAAGAAACTGCTTCCTGTAACCCTTTAAAAATGAAAATGGATGCAAGAACTGCCTTACTTTGAGCAGCAAGGTGCAGGGAAGTGTGTCAGAGAAGAGCAAGCACAAAGTGATAGCTTCCGAGATTATGCTCTAACATATTCCAGCTCACAGTCTTCCTGAACTTCTTTGGCATTTTCTTCTTTGTCCAATCTCTCTCTAAACTCATGTGAACTTAACAACTTTGTGCATTCTGCTGCAAGGAATTCCCCAGCTCTCCTCCTCTTTCACAGGGAGTGTTTCTGCCACACTTTTAACCTGCCACCGGTTCACCAGTTTGAGCTGGTGAACTCTGAACATTTGTTCCTTGTTCAGTTCTTCACCGTTTCACAGATGTCTGTTGCAATGCACCCTCAGCTGGACTCTGGATGTAAGACTAGTAATTTCTGCCATTCCTATAATGGGAACCATTCTGAAATTGGCTTCAGGCAACTTCTGTAACTGGTTTCACCGTTTGCTTCTCTCCTTTTCTCAGCTCCTTTTTAATATGGGGAAGGGGAGAAGAATAGCACACAGAATTCATGAAGAGATATATGTGGTGAAGTACCAGGGTTAGCCCTGGTGGGCAGCTCAGCCCCACACAGGCACTCACTCCCCCCCAGTGGGATGGAGAAGAGAATCAGAAGGGTAAAAGTGAGAAAACTCATGGGCTGAGATAAAGACAGTTTAATAGGTAAAGCAAAAGCCACGCACACAAGCAAAGCAAAACAAGGAACTCATTCACTCCTCATCGGCAGGCAGGTGGTCAGCCATCTCCAGGAAAGCAGGGCTCCAGTATGTGCAATGGTTACTTAGGAAGACAAACACCATCACACCGAATGTCCCTCCCTTCCTTCTCCTTCCCCCAGCTTTATATGCTGAGCACAATGTCATACAGTATGGAATATCCCTTTGGCAGTTGGGATCAGCTGTCCCGCTTGTGTCTCCTCACAGCCTCTTGTGCACCCCCAGCCTCCTCGCTGGTGGCGTGGGGTGAGGAGCACAAAAGGCCTTGGCTCAGTGCAAGCACCGCTCAGCAATAGCTAAAACATCCCTGTGTTACCAGCACTGTTTCTAGCACTAATCCAAAACACAACCCCATACCAGCTACTATAAAGAAAAAAAACTCTACTCCAGCCAAAACCAGTACAGTTCTCTATGACTTTCCTTATAATTCTGAACATGTGATTTGTTTATTTGGCTTCTGTTCAGTATCATGCTGGTGTTTTCTTTAAATGATTTATTATAAGCTGAAGATCTCAGTCTGGTTGGGAGTCAGCTCTGAGCCCTCTCCTGCAGATGTAAATCTCAGATTTCTCCCCCCTCCCTCCCCCCCCCTTGCATCCTTCTACATTTATCTACATTGAATTTTGTTGTCAGTGTTTACTAGAAGTTGTATTAAAACAATGTGAACAGCTGTTAACTATTAAACCTCCATGTGTGCGTGCCTCTCCATATCAGAACTTACCTTTTGTGGTGAAGCCTGCTTAATATCAGATTGAATAAAGAGACGTGAAAACTGGAGAGTGCTTAGATTAATTGTTCCGAGTTGCATAATAATAATAGTGGCCTCCCTGAGGGATTAAGGTGGGAGAAACTGTGGAAAAGAATATAGGTCCAAGAGCCATTATAGGCTCTTGTTATGATGCTGGGAATATGGGTTTGCTGTAGGAGTATGGTGTACATGGCCATGCAGTTTTCTGGAGATTTGGATGCTTGCTACCTTGTTAGAAGAAAATGCAGCACTGTTCTTGTGTTGTGGGTTTTTTTTTTGCTCTTATTAAATCCTGTCTGTTCATACTCCTTTCTGTGACTCAATGCAGATGTGAGGGTGTCTCATCACCAGTAGACGAAGGGTATTACCATGAGGTGTTGAGGTTCTGTGACTAGCACACTTGCATGCATTAAGGCATGTTTTCAGACTGCTAGTTAAGCCAAGTAAATTCTCCAGAAACATTCACACTGGGGGGATTAGGGGCCTCCCACTTCACTGGGATATAGCTCCTATAAACATTAAGATGTTAAAAACTGCATCTATGTGGCTCAGCTTTCCCATATGCCTGAAAATACCTCTGATCATAGCAGAGTCACATTTGGCCTTGGAAACATGCACAATCAAACGGAGTCTATATTACTGACATGGTAACAGCTTGACACTGTACAGATTGATATGATTAGCTGGCAAGTTCTC
Organism: Falco biarmicus; assembly: GCF_023638135.1. NCBI lineage: Eukaryota > Metazoa > Chordata > Aves > Falconiformes > Falconidae > Falco > Falco biarmicus. The sequence continues at coordinate 60,731,447 of NC_079293.1, read as the reverse complement.
AGAAGGAGATGCTGCAGATATTGTGCTCAGACCTACTTATTAACCTGTGTCTCTTATTGATGTGATACACAGTAAGCAGTTACAGCATCTCATCTTGGTGCCTCCAATGCCGTGCAGTCTTTCCACCTCAGTTGACAGTCCTGTGATTTCAGGGTGCATGCGAATGAAATGAAATCCTCAGTGTTGAAGTGGACCTTCACACACAAGAACATGCAGTAGACTAGTGAGTCTGAACACGAGGGAAATACGGTGTTGGAGCACAGGTCTGTCTTGTGCATAGTGCTGCTGATGTGCCTGCTTTCACATGACTATTGGGATAAAAATGATAAATAATTTTATTTTAAAATATTAGCTTGTCTTAAACTGACGAAAGGGAAACAATCACAGCTGACCAGATAGTGTCTAATACTCTCATGTCTAGTCACTACTGCACAAGAAAAATCATAAAAGTACGTAATGAAGAGAATAAAAACTGGCCACCTGTGGGTGCCATCTGGTGGTGAATACTCTGATCCTGATCCAGCAGTGCTTTTGAATCTGTGCTTGTTCCTAAAGCATGAACGACCCCTCTCCTAACCCTGTGGGTGTGTTACTAAGTCCCACACAATAGGGTAGGCACGTTGGAAGAGTGAGTCCTACTGTAGGTCCTCCAATGGAGATTCTCTGAATGTTTGCCCTTCAAATAAACTAGGGCTTGTAACAGCCCTGAGGAGGATGGAGCACTTCTTGCTTACAGGAAGACTAAAGAACAAGGCAAGGAGCCCTGTTGTAAAGTCCCAGCACATACCATGTGCCAGGAAGGCATGGGAGTGCTGGCAATGTCAGCACTCAGCTATTTTGATTCTGGTACCTTTTCCACAAATACCAATTTATGTTCTTGTGAAAATGTAGAACATAATTTGAAAGCATTTGGGTTGTAATTACACAGATGTGTGCACACAGGGCCATGCTCAGAGCTCCATTAGCACAGCATGGGACCTGGGCTCCTATATCCTTCTGTAGCCCATGAGCTTAGGCACGTATTACACAAGGAGAGTGTAGATTTGTTTTAGGGCAGGAAGGCTCTGCAGAGGGATCTGGGCAGGCTGGACTGATGGGCCGAGGCCAGTTGTATGAGGTTCAACAGGGCTGAGTGCTGGGCCCTGCACCTGGGTCGCAACAACCCCACACAGCGCTACAGGCTTGGGGAAGGGTGGCTGGAAAGCTGCCCAGAAGGAAAGGACCTGGGGCTGCTGGTTGATTCAGCCGGCTGAATGTGAGCCCACAGTGTGCCCAGGTGGCCATGAAGACCAACAGCATCCTGGCTTGTATTGAAAACAGTGTGGCCAGCAGGACTAGGGAGGTGATTGTCCCCCTGTACTGGGCACTGGTGAGGTCTCACCTCAAATACTCTGCTCAGTTTTGTGCCACTCACTTCAACAAAGACACTGAGGTGCTGGAGCATGCCTAGAGAAGGGCAATGAAGTTGATGAAGGGTCTAGAGAACAAGTCTTATGAGGAGCGTCTGAGGGAACTGGGACTGTTTAGTCTGTAGAAGAGGAGACTCAGGGAAGACCTTGTCGCTCTCTACAAGTACCTGAAAGCAGACTGTAGAGAGGTGGGTGTCAGTCTCTTCTCCCAAGTAACAAGTGATGGGACAGGAGGAGATGGCCTCAGGTTGCACCAGGAGAGGTTTAGATTGGATATTTAGATTGGATATTAGGAAAAACTTCTTCACCAAAAAGGGCTGTCAAGCACTGGAACAGGCTGCCCAAGGATGTGGTGGAATCATCATCCCTGGAGGTATTTAAAAGATGTGTAGATGTGGTGCTTAGGGACACGGTTTAGTCATGGACTTGGCAGTTAATGGTTGGACTGGGTGGTCTTAAAGGTGTTTTCCAACCTAAATGTCGTTCTGTGATTGTACTAGCTGGAACTCCTGGTTTCAATCACAGGTAGCAGAGCTCGGGGCTGTCCCCACCTGTCTGTGGAGACCTGGAAGTCTAACAAAATAACTAAATGCCTACAGCTAGCCCTCTCCCATCTGTGCTCAGCCGGTAAGGAATGGAGCTGATGGGAGATGCTGCTGCCTCTTGTTTCTCATCAGCATCCAGTCAAGGCAGGTCTCTGCTTTCCTAAGGCTGCTCACAGAAGAGGTGAGACACTATCTGCAGCTGTGTAAGATAACTCACTGACTTTATCTGAAGCTACTGTACCATCTGTTCTGCTGGAAAACATTAGGGTCAATAACCTCCAGTGGAGGGACAGCAGCCCACAGGTCAGGGAGGAGGGAAGGGCAGGGTGAGGGGCTGTGCCCACAGCTGGCACAGCAATCAGGGAAGGGGCCATCTATCCGGAGTGGTCTGCAGGCTGCTTCCTACTTCCCCCATCCACTGGCTGCAAGCTCAAAGGGTGCTGTGAAGTGCTACCATAGGGGCTCTGACGGGGGTTTTGCAGCAAGGCATGAGTTTTCTTGCCTCATATAAACCAAGCAGAAAATGGTGCAATAAGTTTAAAGATGAGGAAAAGACTCAGAATTTCCTTTCTTTTTCTACCAATAAACCAAAGTTTTATCTTAATTTCAGTCCTACATGCATGAGTTTACTATTCAGCCAAACATTCCTTCTGAACTATATTATCTTGGTGCTGTTCAAAATCCCATAAACCAGAAAGTACTAGACAACTTTCCCCCCACAGAAAGCACAGTGGGGAATAAGCAAATAAAGTTGAAACAGATAAAGATCCTAGTATTGATCTCTGCTTGTGTTGCCTAATAGAGTGTAACTCCAAAGGAATATTGTAGTCACTGGTGGACGAGAAATCGAAATAATCTGGCTATCACTTTACATGTCTCTGTATTACAAGGGTCACGTAGGCTAAAGAGCGCTAGGGATTTACCCAAAGTAACCACAGATTTTCATGAGCTGTATAGATTTACAGCAGCCTCCCGGAACGTGCTACAAGAAGCACTAGAGTTCCCTCAGTAGTGGTGCTCGCACAGCTGTGATTTTGTTGTGAACCCACAGCAGCTCCCCCATGCTTCTCTGCCTACCTGAAATGTGTGTTATCTCACAGCTGCCAGGTATGGGTGTCCCCCCAAATGATCACACTGAAGTTAATACCAGGATTTTTCTGCTTATTTTTAGTGTGAAACTAGTACCAGAGGTCACATGTGAAAGGCATTATTTTTCTAACATGACCATTTCCCTGTTTTTTCAATAGCTTATTTGAAATTGTTTGGGAAGACAGCCTTCATTATGCAATTAACTCATGTTACTTCCTGCAGTTGCAACTGTATCTGAGAAATAAGAACAGAAATTACATTTTCTGACTCAGCAGTGATGGTTATCACTCTCATGGATAAAGGAGTTTTATTACAGCTTTACTTCTGCTCAAATCACAGAACCTGTAGTTATAGGAAGGCAAAATGGATTCCATCTGGCTCATACATTATCAACAATTGTTAATAGAGCTTCAGTTACAAGGACAAATTGCCAAGGCAGAAATTAAGACCTTGAGGACAAATGCAGTTTCATACCTGTAATTTAAAGTGCAGTTTGGCTCACAAAATCTTTGCAATGTGCAATAAATGGGAGCCTTGCCTGACTTTCAGATCAACTTTCAGCTGAAGTTTTCAGAGCCAGCAGCTAGGAAAAAAATAATTCTGTGCTTGTAAACTGAAAAAATTCTTATCTGAAAGCCCTCTGGACACTTTGAATACATGGTAGCATGATGCAGCTACTTTTCACTGTGCACAAACATCACCCTCATGGTTTACATTATTCACGCAAACAAGATGCTGTAAATGCTGTCTCCTCCAGAGCCTCTTAGAGAGGAGGCTTCAGCTGTGTCTTGGAAACCCTGCAGGCTCTCCTCTTGTGTTTGATTTGCAAGGAGATACTAAGAGACTGCCTTGGTGTTTCATTGGGTGAAGACACATTCCTACAGCCTCTTGCAGGAGCCCTGTTGAAAGCATAGACAATCTGTGTGGGCACAGGATACTACCTACATGTATTGGAGTAGCCTTTCAGGGCCTAAAACTATGTTCAACCTTACAGGCACAGAGGCTGTCTGCAGAACAGTGATGAATGCCTTCTCAGCTCAAGAAGCTTATGAGAAAAACTCCTGTTTTATGAACTGAAACATGTAACAAGTGCAGCATGTTGAAGGCATATATGGTCAGTGTGCTACAAGCCCATCAGACTGAAGTCCTATACATTTATTAAACTGCAATTCACTTAGAACACTGGAGTGACATCTCTATTCTGAAATTTGCACTTTCTAAGTTGATTGTGTGGTGGGAGGGCGGGTAGGGAAGGAAATGGAGCAAACTAGCAAATATTAAGGATGCTTAAGTTGGAAGGCAGGAATAAATTCCAATATCAGATCTCAGACAAAGTCCTTTATCAGGAAAGTCCTTCTTCCTGTCCTCACTTCTTATTCATTCATTTTTTGGTGCCAATAGCAACTCTACAATTCCTATCATGTGCTGTAGACCTTAGCAGCCCTCAGTCACTGGAACAGCTTCACATCATGGACTGTGGTTGTGGTACCTCCCTCTAAGAATATTCCTGAGTGGGACAAAGCAATAGGCCTTAAAGATGAAGAGATTGCTGGAAAAACATTAGCACTACTGACTGACCAGGGACCTGAGGAAACACTTTACCAAAAACCTAACTGTAAATTTCTGCTTGAACCCCATGGCTTTAATATACTTTAAACAAGCAGTGTGCTGAGTGTTTACTTCTGGCCCTGTGAAACAGCTGTTGCTCCAGTTGACATGCACTGTGAGAAAGTGAAGTCTGTTTTTTTCCTAAACTGATATTGAAACATAGGTTATGGAATAACCAACTTTTAAATTGTATTTCATACACCATTGACTAGAAATTCTCATGGCTTCATTGCAATCCAGATCTCTTTTATTAAAAGGCATTCTTTCAGTCCCAGTGTGAGATCCTTCCCTATTGTGAGTTATTATACACTAAATATGTGTGCTAATCCAAATGAAACTAACTTCCCTTGAGTATTTTTATAGCCTACAGTCAGCTGAATCTGGGCAGAAGATACAGAACCTGGGTTAATGTACCGATCTGTTTTGACTGACATAAATAGTTTACTTATTCTGCTTCAAATCCAGAATATTTATCCTTAAAGACCAGCTAGAAAGGATTGCTTTCAATGAAGCTGCTAGTTTTTTTCTAGTTGCCATTTAAAAAAATAATGATGGAATTTTTGTGAACATTCACTTGTATTCTGTGAAGTAATGGTACACTTTTTTTCCTTACACAGTGCAGTGAGATTTCTTACCTAATCGAAGCTGCTAAAATGTGATGGGCATTGAATTTGTGTTAATGAGGTGTTCATGAATGCATGTTAGAACAATAGCCTGTCATTTCTTCATGAACTGATCTGACATTTTTGCTGTGCTTGGGGTATGAAACAAAAAAGCTGTAGAGATGTTGTCATTAGTAAGATTTACAGCAGCAAAGGCTACAGTGACATAGGCCTGTTAGGATTACAATTAGATGTAAAAGATCATCTAGAAAAGTACAATTGCAGGCAATCTATCCAATCAAACATGTGCAAGTGACACCACCGGAAGAAATCCTGTTCTCCTGTGATGTTTTTACGTATGGTGCTGGTAGCCTTGGTGCTACTTCCATAGATCTGAAACAAACATACTTTGTTTCTCCGTAACATACTATTTCTGCCCTGTGGCTTTTTTTTCACTTTTAGCCTATAAATAAAATGACAGCATATATGTTAAGTGTGTGAGAACTAGTTTATGCTGTCACTTACATTTCAAGGTGTTTTAGTGTCATGCTTGCCTAGAGCCCTTGACGAAATAAGAGAGCTCTTATTCAACAAAATATTTTGTAAGAGTAGTTCTGCAGAGTGTTTCTTATTTTGCTTTTGTTCATAAGGGAACATAATGACCAAAATTATGGATTCTAGCATGCTGAGTGACAGTCTACTTCCCTGAGAGCTTTGCAGAAAGGAAATACATTTTACACCCTAGATGTGGCCCAATCTATGCATCTAAATATCCCTGAATATTGAATATTGAAACAGTTATTGTAGTCCAAGATTAATTGCTTCTGTGAGTAAACAACTAAAATAACCAAGCTTGTGTTAGAAAATATCATGGAGACTATCTTCTTTGTGCTCTAGGGCACAGACTAATCAGTTGGGGGAAAAATATCATTCAGCGACATATTGATTCATAATTGGTCCCACTTTAGGTAATTTATTTTTTCCCTTGGAAAGGCTCGGTAGTGACCGATACTGGAAACAATAGCCTATTTAAACTACAGATTTATTCTGATGCATTTATATATTTTTTACAGGAGCTGTATTTAAGATGATGACTTTTCACCATGATGATGTTGCACAAAGACTGGTTTTGTGTCATCTTGTGGAAGAAATGCAGATTCTTCACTGCATGTATATCTGAAAGCTATGTATTTATAGATATTGTTTTTGAAGTAGCTTTCCTAATAGATAGTTCTATGGATTTATGTTCTTTTTAGACGAAAATAGAAGAAAAAAAAATATGTAAGCATCTTCTACCAAAATCCAAAGACTGTGTAGTAAGTGACTGGAAGGCATACCAGTGGATCATGATGTAACTCAGCTTTAATTGTAGTGAGTAGAAGTTTTTCTCTGTCTCATTTCCATTACCTTCTGTGGTAAAGGAAGAGTAAGCAGGTACTGAAGATATGTCTTAAGTACTGCATCCTGTGTTAAATGGGACACCAGACTCCTTTTTACATTTTTAAGCTATAAAAGTGTGAAAAATTAATTCTCATTCCACTCAAAACAGGGAAAATGAAGATGTGCAGGTCTGTTTTCTCACCCAGCAATAAAATTCTGGGAACACCATCTATATCCTTTAATCAAAGTGCTGTATAAGACTGTGCGTAAAATTGCATCCCTCGAGGGTATAGATTACCCATAATGAAGAAGCCTCTTGGGGCACCTATTAGGAATTTTAGTCTTTGAAAGCTTAAAGTTATCTTAGAAAATGAGTGCAAATGTGATAAACTGCCATTCACCTCCTTTGAGTTGCTCTATAATTCCTCCCACCCTTTCTTCAGACCTATTTTTTTCCAGAGTTATGCCAATATCTTTTGATTCCTTGTGTGGATGCTTATGGTTTTCTATAAGAGTGTAGTCTTTTTAGGTTTTATTTAAACCTCTTTCCAAGTTGCATAAGCTGTGAATAAAATCAGTTGGTTTTATTTTTGAAAAACTGCCTATAAAGTGTCATATTGTTATATATGTTTGGCCTACATTCACCTCTTGGTTTACGAGAAAACTTGCCAAAATAAGAAAAATATTGGAAACTTTGGCTGCTAGAAAATCTTATAATAACAGAGCATCATAGTTCAGAATTAAAGTCATACCTGTAACTCTGTTGACCCCAGAGACAATGAGGGTATTTTTTTTCTCATCTGCCATTAGTCATTTAAATGTTTGGAGGCAAATGATTCCTTTTTAAGATTAACTGTGCAGAGCTTGTCTTGAGGGGTATTTTTGCAGGCAGTGGAAGAAGACTGGGCACTTCTAAAAGGATGCTTATCCCACTTATTTTCTGATGAAATGAATCACCCTTGGGAACAAAGCTTTTCTAAATTTCTAATTCTTAAACATTTCCCTTTCTAAATTATAAAGGGACATTAGTGTCAAACATATGCCTACGTTTCAGATTACAAAAACAAGATGAGAGGAATCTCACACAGAGTTTATGTACTTCCTAAGGCACTCAGTGGGCATACTGACTAGATCTTACATATCTTGGAGTTAATGCTGCTTCAAGTCTAATTTTAAACCAGAGTTTTGGATTGCCTAAAAGTAAAGTCAATGCAGTTAGAATTGTTCTCTTAAGGTATGACCTGCCCTCAGTGGAAATGTATGGGAATCATAGGCAGTAAACTAATACAGATCCTAGTACTTAATCTCAAAATCTTACTTGGACATCTTGCTTTTATGCCCTGTGTAGTAACATCCTTTTGAAAAATTATTTTCTATTATGTGCAAGTACCTCTTCTGACAGTGATGATAAAGAGTGATCAGCAATATCTTTCTTCTGTCTACATTATTTTATGCTTCATGTTGTTACATGTACTGTTTAACAGTGCTACAGAGAAGTGATGAGAGAAGGGCTCTTCCCTATTTTCTGACACCCCTTCCTTTTCTTTTGTTCTTTAGTTCATGCTTCCATTACCTGTCTCATGCCTGTTATCATGGTCAGTTATACCCTAAATCTCTACTGAGCACCCTGCAGTCCTAGGGGTTTCTCTGTGTAAAGGTCTAATTGCAGAATAGGAAGTCTGGTGCTCAGACTGCTGGGTTCTGTTTGATTTAGAAGGCAATGTCTGAACCCACTGTTATTAAATGTGACAGGATCTGACAGAGCCTTAATCAGTTTCCCCTCTTGTCTTTTTCCACAGTGTTCAGTGAAAGAGAAAAACATTAATTGAAAACTGTGGCCATAAAACTCATAGAAAGTGGCAAGATGAAACACAGACTATGAGCACTACATTAGATTTGTTTTAATTCCTGGTTTTATGTGTAGGAATGATCAAACTTCAGGTCAACAATGACACTTTAGCATTATTTCCACTGCATGAGTAAAAAATAGCATCAAAGTGATGGCTTTTAAATGTTCTGTATTATGAAATATAACCCTTCTGATATAAAGATAATTCACTAAGTAATATATCCACACTAAAATGTTGTGCTTTGTAATACAGCTCTTCATCTGTCCAAGTTATTTGCCTTATAAAGTGTTTGAATTTCATAATAAATACTTTCTGAAAGAAAGTTATCGATAACTTCCAGCCTGACTACACTGATTAAGCAGATGTAAGAATTATGACTAGTGGGTAGGTTTTAACAACACAAACATATATGTAAGGGACATAGACTGTATATTTGCAAAGTGCGCAGCAATGAGACCAAGTGATGAAACATCATCCCATGTATAAGTTGTATGAGAGTCAGCAGAGGCTGATTTTTCTCATATTTGGCCACTGTGCAGGTCAGAATTCCTTCCTGATGGACTAACTCATGAACTTGTATGCTTTTCTTCTAGGTGGACACCTGGTAATCCCTGGCTGTCTGTTGGAGGAGGAAGCTTACACCTTTCAGAAAAGGTTTCTGGCTTTCTCCGATAGCCTTTTCTGCACAAATCTGTTCCAGACATGGGCACAGGTTGTTCTTTTTCTGTCTGAAGTACTCTAACTTATGATCTGGCATTTGTTGTTGGTTACAATTCCTGCTTGGAGTACCTGAGTTGTAAACACTGAATGGTCCGAGGAGATGATCTGACTGTCTCAATGGCATTCAGTTGTGTGTACAGTGTATGAATGAGGTAGTGATATTTATGTGCTCAATCTCAATTCTCATTCTGCATTTGACTTGTGACTCTCTGCCCACAAATGCTTCCCTGCTAGACTTACTGGCATGCTTCCCGAGCAGCTTCCAGCACCTGTGGTAAAAGAAGACCATTAAGAATGCTGTGGTTGGGATGCTTGGCCATGAGCTGGAAATCCTGAAACTCTGAATGAACTGAACTGCAAGAAAACTGCTTAAAATAGACAGTAACACTTATCACAGGAAGGGGGAATTTAAAGCATGATATAAACTCACTTTTGTCTAGCGCTTCAAACTTATCTGGGCCAGAAGATCATTAGGTAGGTAGAGATTCCCAGCCGGAGTTACTTTCAGAACTGAATGGTGCTTGGTGTGAGTTAGTTTCTGTTTTAGGAGTTAAAAGTTTCTTCTGAGTCTCTGTTAGACCTGTGGCATTAAGGAGATGCAGAAATACAGGTGGAGAGATGCAAAAGGTAGCATGACAGTCTAATTGACACCTAGGGTGACCTGTAAAATTCTCTTGATGTTTTGTCACTGATGAGTAACGTAAGCTACTTTGAAACCAAGCCTCCCAATTCTTTATATGCATTGTGGATCTTTATTTTTTATGCTTAGCTTTTGCCATTTCACTGAGCAATTAACCTCTTCTTCTCCTGAAGGGGTTTTGGTGCTGCTTGTTCAACAGTCGTGTGTAAGATAACTGAAAATAAGCATTTGTAATACAAACTTTTAAAGATCTTGGTCTTTGTTGTCTTTACTCATTCTAAGTTAACAAGTTTTTATCAAAAACACAATATCAAATTCATTTTTTTCTGAAGTGAAGCGTGTCAGCAAGTATAGTCCATTTCCATTGTTGGCATATTTTAGTATCTCCTCAAGGTGTAACTCAGGTATTTAGTAACCTTTGAATGTTTCTGTCAGATTGTCTTAGCAGCAGCATCACATCTCATCTCAAATTGGAAAGGATCCTCCATGGAAATGTGAAAAGGCTGGAAGGCTGATGTTTAAAATGAAGAAGACAGAACAATCTTTTTGTAATGATTGCAGTACCCATCAGTTTTGGGTGGCATTGCTGACAGCAGCACTGAAGATTTGCTGTAAGGACAGAGTTCACGGCAGGCAGCTGAGCATCTCCGCAGATGGATAATACAAAGTTAGGTACACCTGTTGGCTGCCTGACCCCCACCTCTGTTTTTCATCATACAGATAATCTTTTCCATAGCTTTTCCGAGAATTATTCAGCTAAACTTGTGCTTTGCCTGAGGCAGAAAGAAACTCCAGTAAAACTTGTGTAATGCAATAGTGAAACCACGTAACTTCTCTTTTATCCCATAATAAAAGTCAGGCAACTGGGCAGGAAACAGGCAAAGAAAATTTACTAGCATTTATGGCTATATTTCTCAGCCTCGGTTTTGGGGAGGGGGTCAGCTGATGTTTATGGCTCAGTAGTGAAAACATTCCTGTCTGTACTGATAATAGCTGCTAACTGTAACAAAAGCATCAGGAAGATGCCCCTCTGGCTGCAGCACTTCAGCAAACTTGCTTATCCGTAGGTGGGCTATATTATAAATTATTAGTATTATTAGTATCATCTCTCAAAGAAGAGGTGTCTCTCATTTCCTTTGAGATGTCTTTTTTTTTTTTTTTTTTTTTCTCATTATTTGGTGAATTTGATCACAAAGTTGTATATCAGTGACCTGGCTTTTGTGTAAAGCCTAGCTGTGCAAAACAAAGCTTAAGTCAGGTGCAGCCTCAGTGACGGAAGATGATAATGATTCCCTAATTAAGCTTTATAAATACTGATCTTAAAAGACTTACTACTACTACTACTACTACTACTAATGTCCCTAGCTAATGCTGAAGAAAAAAACCCATGTCTATGAACTTTCAAATGAAATAGCGTAAAACTACTAAGCCGTATCAGCAGTTACTTAAAGAAAAGTGAAGTTGAAATATTCAGCCAGTTTTTAAGTAGTAACATACTTTCTCATTATTTTTTTTTTTTGCATTATCTATCCTCTGTAAGGACACAGTAATCAGTGGCAGAAGGAGAGTGAGTGTCAGCTAGAAACTGGAAAGTGGTGAAGGACATGCACATGATTAAAACAGTCTCTGCTGTAACAAACTCATGTCTAAGCATTTCAGGATTCATGAGCAGAGTGAATGTGTGGTGTGTACTGTTCAGATGGCCTCAGCAGGGTTGCTTGAATATTGTTCTTATCTAACCAGGGTGCCCATGGACTAGTCACTGACAGGAGCGAGTTAAGGATGAAGTGCCGGAGCTGTGGATATTTCATTTAAAAATGCAGCAGCTAAGAAGAAAGAGTAGTGGTGCTCTTCTACATAAACCCTTTTATCCCTGTAAGTGCGAGATGTGGATCAATTTCTTCAGCAGACTGGAAGTGTTCAAAGACATCTGCCAGGAGCATGCCAAGAGCAGTGGGGGTGGGTTGGTCATGGGAGAATTCCTTAAAAGTTGAGTTGCTCTTAGAGGTTTCTATCTTTTCTGTTTGGGTGCAAAATGAAGCCCGACATGGTTGGCATTTGTGTCTGGATTTGTTCAACCATGTTTGCAAGATCCACGATACAAGAGAGAGCATGTCTCAGCTCAGTGCCAAGGGTGCTGAGGGAGGTGAGAGCATTAAGTGCAGATCCTGCTTCCACCGTTGCTTCACACTTTACCAGTGACTACTGCATGGGCTGACCCTAGGATATACATATGACCCTAGGATATGACATACAGGTGCACAGAACAGCCTCCTTACCACTGTTACTGCTTTTTCTCCTTCCAACAATGTGAACAGTGAGGCAGCGATCACATGTGACAGGAGCAGCCCAGAGAAGGAATCTGGCCCTGAGCAGAGGTGCCCTGAGCTCCTGGGTGCCTGTCCCTCCAGCGCCAGGACGTGACCAGCATGGCAGGGATGCAAGCATGGCAAATGGCCACTGCAGCTCGTGGGGTGCTAGTGGTGAGACGCATCCTGAGCCTCAGCCCTCCAGATGATTTCTGGTACTGCAAGAGCTTTGAACCTCCCTGTAGCAGCAGCTATATTTTATAAGAAAACTGTCGGACTATGTGTCCTCTTTCCAGTTGTGTAGCTTATGCCTCTCTCTTTGGATTAACATAGCTTTTTTTGTGGTGGTTATAACAATTGCTTACAAGGAAAGCAAACACTAGGAATACAAGAGTGATAATATGAGTGATCTCTGCTCAGATTTGTACTACAGATATGGTCCAGTATTTGGGATTTTAGTTCTTTGATTTAATGAGCATAGCTGTTAAGAACACAGACAATACTATGATGTATGCAAGCAAGGGAGCACAATTTCAGCTGATCAGATTTGTCATGTTACACAATGAATTTTCCTGTTCTAAAGACCTTATTATCTGCATCAGCAGATTGTGTAACACTGTTACATCATGTGTAACATTATTACTTAATGCTTGTAATGTTTGTTGCCCAGGGGCCCCAGTCAAGACTGCGACCCCCACGGCGTTAAGTACTGTGTAAACATGCACAATTCAAGGAAATATGTGACCTGAAAAGAGAGACAAAGCAGACAATAAATTAAATTTGTTTTGAGATGATACACATTTGTACTGTTTAACTGTTGTCATAAGTTGGTAGGTGGCCTTATTTGTGCCTCAGGCCATCACTAATTTTCTGACTCTTTGTTTTGTAGGCAAAACAGCAAAGAGAGATTTTGAGCAGTGATTTGGATTAAAAAAATATATATGTGTTTATCTTGATTAGGGAATTGAAATAGTTTCTGGGCAGGAAGCTCAGAGACTTCTGGAGCATCTGGGAGCATGATCTGCTAGTGGAACAAGAGAGCAAAGGAAAAGCATGGTAAAAAAACAAAGTCAGGCATCCAGTAGAAATACTGATTTGATTTAACTGGGACAGTGGGACTCAGTGGAAGGTGTAAGCGATAGATTCCAGTGTGTTGTAATGAAAATCCTGGAATCATATGATGCTTTGGCTTGGAAGGGACATTAAAAAGTCATCTAGTCCAGCACCCCTGCAATAGGGAGGGACATTATCAACTAGGTCAGGTTGCTCAGAGCCCCATCCAACCTGTCCTTGAATGTTTCCACAGATGGGGCATCTTTAACCTGAATTTGGAAGATGGGTTAGAAAAATTACTTTGAAAGATTATGTTTTCCCTTGGTTGGAGAGATATTGCACCACACATACAGATCTCTCCCAGAGGAGTAGATGAGATAGAAGGGCTCACAATGCTGTCACTGTGTTATTCAGTGCATGTCTGGTAGGAGCGAAGACCCAGCGATGCAGCCTGCAGCAGCAGCAGCAAGATTGACAGGAAGTGTTGTGTTGAATTTTTAGCAGTGTCAGATAATGCAGGGAGCACTGAGATTTCTGCTTTCCTGCTTGTAGTTAATGCCATCAAACATCCAAAGGAAGGTGGGCAGCAGGTAGGTAGGTGCAAAACAGCAAGGAATGGTGATGGTCAGAAACACAGCCATTGCAATACTTCAGAGTTGGTATTGTATTGAAAGATAAAATTAAAATTACTGACAGCTCAACTTCAGAAAAAAATCACCAAATTATCGATAACATTTAAGATTAATTTTTTCTTCTAATACTCCAAGTGAAAGCAAGCTAATTAAGTTTGGGAGGTTATTTTGTTACTTGGTTTCAAAATCTTTAAATGCTTTATTTAGTTAGATTCTGGGTATGAAAGTACTTGCAGACCCATATTGATTGAAAGCAAGGATTAAAAACTTGAGTGCAGAATTCAGAAAGTTTTTGCAAGAGTGCTTGTCATTACAATAACTGTATTATCACAAAAAGATGGTGGTTGTTTTGTCACTGTGACTTGATTTTCAGTGTTAACACACCCTGCAATTTAATTTCACTGTTTTCTGCCAGCAACAGAGACTAGTTAATTTTTTATTTTGTTCCATCTTTCCTTCTGGCTACAAATGCATCTCAGAGGGGCTGCCAAAGTTTAAATGATCATGGTGCTGATCAGTGATTTCTTATTTACGGATATATTTTTTTAAATTACTTTCCATTGGTATATTCATTTCATTTCATGAATTTGTTTTTGTGACTCATTTGTTCATTTGTCTCAGAGACAGGACCATAAACAAGGGGGAAAAAAAGCTCAGCTCTTTGAAACAGAAATCTGTGGTGTCTTGGAAATGTCAGAGAGAAGCTGAGATACAAGGACACCAAATCTCATCAGGTTTTGTTAGTTATTCCAACTAAAGAAATAAGGCTGACATACAGAACTTTTTACAGAAGGCACTCTTACTCATTTTAGCTTTAATGACGGTGCATCATCTGAGATAGGAAAAAGATTTTTGCTGAAAAATCTACAATATTGCTGAAAACCAAGACAAGAAGTAGACATGCAGAAAGCCACTGGTAATGCAAGAGTTCTGTTATGAGTAAACTACTAATCCTTCCTCTGTCTGATCTGTGCTACCTGGCACAGAGTAGATTATTGGTGTTCTGTATAGAAATAATAACTTTTTCTGGAAAAAATTAGGAATGTTGTCCTCTGTTATTTTAGATGAAAGAGCAAAGAACATTTCTCTGACAATGATGATGTGTGAGGAGTCAACAGTATGTCAGAAATATTAATAATGAAAAATAGAGTACTGTATCAGTATCAGTTCATACTGATACCACCCAGTTACCTTTAGGAGTATAATGGATGGCAATGAAGTTGAAAAGACAATGATTTTTTGGTATATTAAAATTTTTATTTGAAGTGTTATCTGAAATTTTCTTATGAAAATTAATTTCATATTTAACTGCATTAATTTTTTAAATGCCGATGAGATTTAACTCCTCTTGAGCCCTGGAGGTTAATATAAATTATTTATTTGGACTTTCAAAGGCCTTTGACATAGTGTCTCATAAAGTTGTTAAAAAGCTACTCACCTGAAATGCCATCATGGATTACAAATTAAAGACAAATGAAGATTAAAAGGTTGCTTTTCAACATGACAAAATATTATCACTTGTTTGTCCTGGATGTCTCTGGGGACAAATCAGAAGGGGCCAAAATAAAATATAAAACATAGTTTTGTGAAAAGAGTAGTACAGAAAATGCAAGTGATAACAATTCATTATCTTTCATTGCTGGTTGTACTGTGTTTGGCTTTGGCAGCCTCATTTTTATAAAGAAATAGGAATGTGAGAAGGTAAGGAGGTGATAAAAGGTAGGTGATAAGATTTGTGAGAGAAGACTATTCTTGTAGTTTAGACACTAAACACGTAAGAGATGTTCTTCTTTTAGTTTAGAAAGGAAACAAACAGCGCGGTAGAAATAGTATGGTAGAAGCATACCCAGTATTTGATACTACAGAGAAGATAAATTTGTAGCTCAAAATGAAAATCCAGGAGGGATTCACTGCTGTAAGTCATCATTGACCGAAATTAACAAAACTCTCATCTTCCCTCATATGCCTGTGAATAGCAGTGTTGTGAAGCTTTCTCTTGTATTCCCTCCACAAAGAGGAAGCTCTTAAAGCTGATATTGCTGAAATATATTTCAAGGCAAGGTGAACTTTTGGACCTTGTTTTCAGAAGAGTCATTTAGTCTGCTTTTACCTGTATGTTTTGTCCATCTGATCACAGCAAATTCTGGTGTATTTATCCGTACAAGCTGTTTTGTTTCTCTGAAGCATCTGGTATTTGCCACAGCTGGAGGTGAGATCAATGTTTCTCAGACTCAGCTGTGATGCTTTTGAGCTCAAACGGTTGGTGGATTGGGGAGCTTGTGGTGCCTTATGAGTCAATAGTCAGCAAGACATCAGTTGCCCCTGGCTTGGAAGTGTCTTGGTTCCTCCAGGATAAAGGACCAACTGTGGTGACTGGCTGCCTGCGTGCAGAGTAACCAGCAATTGCAAATTGTACACCAGGCACTGGCGGACATGGACAGTGGGGCTGACCTCGTTTTACAGTAGGATCAAAATATGGGGTGTTGGATGAGGAACTGAAGAAGAGAATTCATGGTGAGGAGGGAAGGTCAGAGAAAAAGGAGTAGACAGAGTAAAATCCAGAGGGATAAGTTTTAGAGAAAAGGAGAGAGCCACAGAACGGAGGGAATAAGCAGTCCTAAGGAAAGCAGCACAGGAAGGCCAGAGGACAGATAAGCAAAGCATCAGGCATTTCATAGTAAGCAATTCACTTTCAGTGAATCCCTTGTTTCCTCAAACACTCTTCAATTTCCTAGGTCTTGCTGGCTGAGTGCTTTGAACACATGCTTGTGTAAAGTGAGGAGATGAAACATGACCTAAGCTTCTGTTCAGATATACTTTAAAATGTTTAAAGCACTCAGTCAGTTGGGTCTTAATTGATTTGTCAATAACTTGTGGCTCATGTTTAGTTCAGTAACAATCAGTAGTTCAAGGTCTAAATGTCAGGCGGACTGTTGCTGAGATTAGTTCATGAACTGTTGTGTTGTATTTTGTCTGTTACTCAAGATGCCTCAAGCTCCTCCAAGGATAGAGTCCTCAATGTCCTAAACCTGTTTTTGAAATGACGTAGAAATGTCTTAGCTGCCTACCTGTATGATGGGGCTTCAGAAACTTGTTCAGCTTGTAGGTGTGGGTGAACCAAGTGAATCACTGAACTGGTTGTTATATGCCGTCTCTGAGGAGTTTGTCTCACACTATTATTCATTTTGCAGTGATGGCAACTTCTGATGCTCTAAAGCTGCAGATTGCTGCATTGTACACACTTTTTCAGTTAGCAATGAAAATAACAGCTGCAGTATTTGATACATATGGATGTCATGGAGGACAATTAGACTGTAATACTCATTCGGTTTCTCATATTGGTAACTCAGTCGTAACTTTGAAGGAGTGCTCCCTACCTAACTTGGTGCCTACAAGCCCTTAAGATGTAGTTGTTGCCGTATTTTTGGTGTTGTTTCGCAGATATATCTGCATAGGAAGATCTCTAGCAAAGAGGGAGGAAGAGGGACAGGCTTTCTGAATTGATATAAGGACAGGTGAATAGCTGCTCAATACTTTCTTTCCATTTCTTCAGCATGATGCTGAATCTTTCTGTAAAAGACTGTAGAAAAGAACCTGCTAGGCCATGACTGCAAATTAAAAGTTTACCCTTGCAAGAATACAGAACACTATTAAAATTGATAGAGACTGCGGCAATCTTTTCCCATTTGCATTAAACTCTGTATAATCCCCAATTTCATGATCTTCTTCTCTTTATTTTGGCTTTGTTACAGGAAAAAAAGATAGAGGGAAAGAAATTCCACTGGTATAAAACCTGTAAAAATGCAGGCAGATGCATGGACTCCTGCAGTTAGAATGGAGTGATAGCACAAACTGGTATCCCCATGAGTGGAGGAACAAGGAGGGAAATAACCTGGCTGCCTCATTAGGTACAGCATGTCCCTTGCAGTGCCTACAGCTCATGAGCAGTTCACCGCCATATCAGTGCTAACTCATTTTTAAAGCCAGCATGGATTATACATGCTGCATAATCATAGCGCTGATTGTAGGGTAAATCCTCTAGTTTATAACAACTTCTAAGTCATGTAATTGCTCTTGGAAATTATTCTTTTTTGCATTGATGATGTCCTTCCAAATGATCAACCTCGTTTCAGAGTATTTTTTGTGATTTAATAGACTGCATCCATTTCATTCAAATTTTTTCCTCATAAACTCTATGCTGTATGTTGCTACTTATCTTTTGATGTATTAAAATGTGCTCTTTTCATTGTTCTCCTTGCAGCTATAAAGAATAGCTTTGTATTGTTTTCTATTTTTATAATGGGTGTTGGAAGCTTAGAGTCTTCTGTGTTTTTGCAGCATTAGTAAAAAGAAGGTCTTGAGAACATTTCATCAGCAGACTCTGATAAAGTGCAGTCTGCTGCTAGCTGTGTGTCCCCATTAGCACTGGGTGTTTGGGTCACCAGTGGTTTATTCGTGAGAAGTTTCATGTGTTTTCATTTGAGTGAGTTTTCATTTACAAGTTTGTACCTGAGGAATGTTTTCTGTTCTTTGCTAGCATTCCCTGTGTTGTTGTTTCTCCTGGAGCATAAAAGGTGCATAATAAGACCACAAATTAAAACTTTTAATGAATAATAGGCAATAGCAAACAGTTTTCTGACTGACTGGTGGGTTGAAATCTGTATCTGAATTCGTCAAAGAACACACCGATATATCTACAGTACTCATGACCAAATTGCAAATGGTTTGTGAACAAAAACTGGGCTTCCTTCATCAGGTATCTTATTCATGATGAATAAGTCGATCAGCTCTAGTATTGTGAGGCAAATTATACTGATTATTATAGTGTGTAAGAAGTTCTTGCTGGTTTGAATGACTTTTTGCCTGCTCAAATCTGTGTGAAAGAATACTGTCTACATAGCTGTAGTTATATTCATGCTTTACAAGAACAACTTAAAAGAGTAAAGGGAGAAACTTAAATAGGAATAATAGGCTAAAACTGCAGAAGAAAACAAAGGATAAATATCTGCAAGTCATTTCCAAGAGTAATTTCTGAAGGTTACAGATAAGAGAGGTAATTTGCATAGCTTGAAGTAGATTGGACAAGTAATTAATAAGCAAAACATTATTAGCAGAAGAATAGGCAAGATTGTCCCAAGTAAAGATAAGAATGATCTATCTTAAGCATATATTGCTGGTCTAAACATTATATGCATTTTCTGGTTTGGAATTACCTTTACTGTCTAGGCTTTGGTTTCTTCTCTAGGTCACTTAACTAAAGGTAAAGGTTAGAAATATTATGTATTGCAAGAAAGCAAAGCCAAGCACCTAGATTCTAGAACTGTTCAAAGGAGCTATCTGTTATCATGTTATCATATAGGAATAGTTTGTGAAGTTTTGATTTGTTAAAAGTAGATGGTAACTTGCACATTTTATTACTAATTGTTTGCTGTCATAGCATTTAGGTGAAATGGTATTCTTTGAAATAATGAGTTACTATAGAAGGGGTAAGATCATTTTAGAGGACATAATATGCTGCAATAAGAACAACCTCTGGAATATTTTTATGGGTCACTACAAGAATTATCCTTGCAAAAGGCAATGTGACTTCTTTTCAAAAGACAGTGTTTCTTCAAAGGTTAAAATTGTATTGCCAGCTTCTATGATTCAGTAAGATACTTTTTTTCAAGATAAGGCCTACATAATTTCAGATACTGCAAGATTTCCTCTGGATAAATGAATGCCAGAAAATGGAAAAAGCTCATTTTCTAAGCCTGAGTGGCAATTTTCTTATTATGCTGTCATATGGATAAAGTACTTGCCATTCTGAATTGTGCTGGCTCTTAGGAAGCAAAATTTAGGCCAAGATTAATGAAATCAAATAAAATAATGTTTGTTTCCTTGGACGCTCTATTGACGTTCCTAAATGGCCTGTCAGATCTCTTTTCTAAGATCATTAGCTTGCTGATAGAGTTTGATCTGTCATTTGAAAAGTCCAGTCTTCAAAGCTTCCCTCCTGTTTGCTGTATCTTGCAGCATCTTCTGAAGGACTAGAGCCTCATCATCAGGGCCCACTCTCTCAGTAGCTCTCCTTTCAGACAATGAACAGCCCTGGACACATTAAAAATTTTTTCAGAAGTCAGCAAACTGTATTCATAACTTCAGAAGTTGTAGTAGATGTCGTTGCTCCGGCTGGGGCTCCAACCAGGGATAAGCTGAAGATGTGTGAGAGGCTAGTCTGTCTTGGCAGCTGGATACTGAGTGTAGACATGACCCCACTGTGCTGTCCAGATGTACAGAAAAATAGGAACTGTACTCAGAAATGATCAGTGCCTACCAGGTGACTTACAGTAAAGCCAAGAGGAATTAATGGTTTAATTTTAAAAGTGAATTGCCCTAATGTCTGTTGGCTCTACAGGGACCCAAGACAGGCCAGGGCCTGCCTTGCGCCAGCAGAGAGGAGTAGCCGAGATTAAATCAGCCTAGAGTGTTTGCCTGGATTTCATTGTATTTCTTCACTCTGAAATAACATGGATGCAAACCACATGCATCTCTGCCCTGAGTCTAGCTTGAGCACATGAGGACTATGTCTGGGAACATAATATCCATCAGGGATGGAGGACAAGGGTCTTTGGGATGTAGGGCAGGAGGAGGCAGTATGACAGCAGTGTCAAAGTGGTTGTTGCTGGTGCTGGTAAAAACATCAGGGTGGTCATAAGGATAAAAATATCAGGGCATCAACTTGTTACTGGTAGAAGCGTATTAGAATATTGATGTCAAAGAAGACGACATACAGTTGTGTGTGTGCACCTATGCACATACAAATGCTGTGGTCGAGGCTACGCATACATGCGTATTATTTTTTTCAGGAATATCTAGTGTTCATGTGCATATATGAGGCAAAAATATTTATCTACAGAGGCTTGCATGATGCAAACAGGACAAGCCCGTGAGGCACAGGGACAGAAAAGCCAGTTTGCCTGTGGATTTTTGCTCATATTGTCAAGAAAGCTTTTGGGGTCAAGACAGGGCTGGACATGGAAGAAAACTGTACACTGAAACCAGAAAGCATGCATGACAGTATAATTTGAAATAAGAGTTCTGAAGTTGAAATTTGCCCTTCGACTATTTTTATTTAACACACTTATAGCAGATATTTTCAAAGTTATCTCATACTTGTCTTAGTGCATGCAAGTATGTAAGTAGCTCCCCTGTAGAGCTCTGGCATTACATGATAAGAGCCTGTACTGAGGCAGACCATGATCCATTATAGTTGGATATCTTCAGGTGGAAAACCTGATGTTCTGGTGTAACAGTATGGTTGACAGACACTGAGGCATGGCATAAAATAATGAATCCAGTAATTTGTAGGTTTTGATTCAACCCTAACATAATGCTGAAGCTGGTGCTCAGCTGCACAGAAAGAACCCTGTGTTTTGACAGTTTTTTTCCTCATATTCCTTATGAGAGACATAGGAAATCATGCATCTCTCTGAGTCTACGCTGGCCTAAAGGCTTCAGTGACAGTCTAATAAAGGCTAAGGACACATTTCTTATTAGAAAAGCTCTCCCTTTACTTTTTTTAAAAATTATTTTTGCACTGAGGAAGTATTTTTTTCTAATCTTCCGTGGAAGTTTACAAGCATCTTTCCCCTGTACTTTAATAATTTTTTGCATTTTTTTGGATCCTCTGAACTTTTTGATATCTACTGCAATTTCTCCAAAACATGGCTAGCCTTCCAGCAGCAGATGTGAGTCCAGAAGCTGCTTTATTAACAAAACTGAACATGTAATTCTGCAAAAAAGTGCGTAATAGAGGTGATCTGTTTTCTTTTACAGTAACTCAGAGGGACACAAAAGATGAAACACCTTTCAGGTGCTACTGAAAAGGAGTCTACTGGAAGGAGAGGGAAGGGAGGGGACTCCTGCTTGCTTTATTTGTTTTCTCCTCCTAAGTTGTATTTGTAGGTGAAGCCTGGGTACTTGCATTCAAAGGCTGTTATTTTTAGAAGGAGGAAAAAGCTCATTCTTTTCCATCTTTCTGTCACATTACTAAGTTTCTGCCAGCCAGAAGTATGTAGTCATACATACATGTAGGACACATGCTTGACACAGTTTTATATGGGGAGTAAGAGTGTTCAGGGCAGATATAAATGCCTGGTTTATGACAGACAAGTGAGCTGAAAGTTCAGGATGGCCAGGTCACATAGCATTTATTTACAGAAGGCAGCAGAATGGCAGGCAAACCCAACTTTCAGCTTGTTTGAAATGGCAAGGCGGTGCGTACACAAGGCTCCCTGCTAGAGCGGTAACCATCTGTAACGTCATGCGGGGCCTGGCTTCTTCTATTTGAACTTAGTAAACAGAGGGCTGCAGCCTCAGTACTATGCCAGGCTCCCTGGAGCGTGCAAAGGCACCACATGACTGGTCTTACTGCTGCTGTGATTGGCACCCTCTTGCACTTTACAATGCTTTTTATAAAGGTTTTTTGTTCTACCAGTAGCTGGAACATACATCAACAACCTGGCTGTAGTGCAAATAATACAACAATCAAAACCAGACTTGGTCATTAAGACCCAAGGCTTAGTTAATCGCTAACTACAGCCCATGTGAATCTGGGTGCTGCCAGTCCTTATCAGGTGTTTGCTGTGGTTTAGGAAGATAAAAGCAGTTGTACTAGGTCAGAGCAGAGATCCACCTAGTGTGGTGTCCCAACTCCAGCACTGGCCAGAAGATCTGTGGGGAAGTGCGTAGGAACGGAGAAAAATTATTTTCCCCCATACTTTCCCCAGTTTCTTGTGCTCTGTAGTTTACGATTTTCCTGACCCAGGCATTACAGCTTTGAGTATATCGGCCTTCAGTACATCTTCTATGACTTTTTCATTATGGTTTATTAATAAAATGTATAATTATCCAATTTTTTCCTGAATTTTTGAAGCTCATTTCATTTCCTTCAGAGCAAATTTTAAACTTTAGAGCACTGAAGAAAAGAAAAAGAAAACTCCAGAATCTGTAAGTTTTGGCTGAAACCTAACTCTGTTTAACCTAAATAAGATAGGCAAATAATTTGGCTAGACTGCTCTGATTTTTTTTATTGAGACCAGAAATATCTTCTAGAAAGCTATTTCCTATGTGCTCTGAGAATAAGACAAAGCACCAGATTTATCCGGGTTCCCGAGCTGCCCCTGCAGCATTCTGCAGCATTACCCAGCACTGTTGCTTCACTGTGACTAGAGGCAGTAGCTGTCTTTGGAAAGGGAACACAATGCAGAAAGAATCGTGTGGTTTGAAAAAGGTGAAAGAAAGAAACCAGGCAATGATCTGAAGGGAAAACCTCTTCTTCTCGTGAAGTGCATAGGATTGGTCTTTTTCCTGATCTAATTTCCCTGAAGAGCAAGAGTCTGCCAATACAGTCTAAAAAAAAGTGGTTTGGTGGAGCAAATGTGTTCAAAAACAAGCTGTTGGCCAAGAAAAACAGTGAGGAAATGTGAAAAAATGGAAATGATGGAAAATCTGCTGAGTAGCTCCTTTCTTTGTTGCCATATAATATTTTCCTTGTAAGAAATGTTCATCTTCTCCCTTTCCCCATTCTTTTGTGGGAGGAATGGGGAGGATTGAGGACAGACTCGGGCATGGCTGCTGCTGTTCCTGGGGGAAGTTCTTGCACTGCCACCTGCACGGCCTTCACCCTTTCCTCCTGCTTTCCCTTTCTCCCTAGATGGGTGACCCTTTCCCCTTCGGGCAGCAATCCCCTGCCCTCCCCACAGGCTTGAGCATCTCACCTGAATTTGTGCCCCAGACCTGAGCCAGGGTTGTAAAGATGGCTTGGAGGGTGGCAAGAGGTGCTGCTTCCCAAAGCACCAGGCAAGGTGACAGGAGGGGAGCTTCTGGCTCCATCCTAATCTCTTTGCAAGTTCCATGCTCTCCTCCTTCCTGCCCCATCCCTCCCTAGGCATCACTTCTATCACTGTGTACTGTCATCAGTAACTGAAACTGCTGTTTTATTTGATGCAATCTTTGACTAATGAAGAGTTATGGAAGAAAACTGAAATGCATTACATTTTTTTGAAGTGTTCAGGTGTTAATATGGTGAATGTCAATGAAAAGCTTCAGCTGAGGATTTGCTGTTCAATTAAAAAAAAAAACCCGGACAGTCTG
This sequence comes from Falco biarmicus, assembly GCF_023638135.1. Classification (NCBI taxonomy): domain Eukaryota; kingdom Metazoa; phylum Chordata; class Aves; order Falconiformes; family Falconidae; genus Falco; species Falco biarmicus. The sequence goes on along the minus strand of NC_079293.1, from coordinate 60,707,473 downwards.
TATTACTCAACATTGGCACATTTCTGAGGTTCCTTGTCTGGCTGCAAGCCCCAGGCATGTCTTAACTTCATATTAAGATGTGTTTGTCTGCAAGTTTCCTCTCTATATTCCTCTTTCCTTATCTTCTTTCCTTTCTTGCCTCCTCTCACTTGTTTGTTGTTTTTTTTTTCCCCCCAGAAAGAAAATTCAGTGCATGCCCTGGATGGGAGCTCTTGCTCTGTCTAGGTAGTTGTCAGTTGGAATGACCAGGGAAATGGAGCTTCTAGATGCACTGGACATCAAAGAAGTGTCTGGATGCATTAAAAAGCAACTTCCTAAAAAGCCTGCCAAGGTTAATGTGTTCTCCTCTGGCAACTGCAAATTCATTTTGCTCTCCTCATCCCCTTCCTCCCAACTTGTGTCATTTTAATCAAATTTCTTTAAAATACTGTTCTGAATTGTTATATGCTGTGAGACTGATTATTGGTTACATGTAGAACGCGAGAAAGGAGAAGGGAAGCTGATTTTTTCAATTGCCACAGGAGAATATATCCACTTTGTCTTAATCCTTGATAAATAAGTTCACTAAACAGAGTGTTATCATTTGATAAGCAAAGTATGTACGATATTACATTTGAAATGGCTAAATTTTTGGAAGCTAAAGCACAGCCATCTCATAACCAGACTGGCCTCAGAGATGCTGCGTTGAAGGGGAGGGGGCAAGCCCTGTTTTGTACTGGTCTGGGCATAAATTTTTTATTACTTGAAATGGATAATTTTTGAATGGCAAATTGCATTACTGGATACATTTATTAAAGCTGTGTTGCTACCTCAGTCAGCCTCTAAATATCCTCAAACATCCTAGCAATCATTCTTATAAAATGCCTCTGTTTGCTGATGTGCTTATAGAAGACTTCAGCTGTCATTTTGGTATTTTAATGGTAGTCACTATACAGCTCACAAATATTTAGAGAAAATCCTTAATGTCAAACCTTCCTCTCACATAACATAAATAATTTTTCTCATTATATATTTGTTGTTCACTGCTTTAGCTCTCTATAAATCCTTATCCTGATTTTAAAATCATCTTATCATGCATTTATAACAAATTTCTATTGATCTCACTTTGGAGTAATTTCTTTCACAACGACAAGGGTAATAATCCTATTTATTTTGGCACATACATTCAGTATTTACCCTCCCTGCTGTGTAAACACACAGAGAGCTGGTATTAGGAAGATCGTGTTTTTCCTGTGTATGTGCCTGAAGAATATCAGGTCATAACCAGTTGATACACCATTAAGAGTGTATACTGAAGGAATTGACAGGGACAGAAATTCTCCCTTCTGGGTGTAAGTGTATGGGTCTGATACAAAATACACACACCCTCAAATGGCAGAACGCCTCAGCCATTTGCCTCCTAAGTTTTCTTGCCTCAGTCCAGAGGAAGGTCATGAAAAGCCATGACCCATGGTCTGGCAGTACACACAGACCCTCCGGACTCCCTAATGAGCAGGTTGCCTGACCAAAGGTTCCTCTGCCCAGGGACCCCGAGCAGCAGCCGCTTTGGTCCTCTTGAATCTTAATTACGAGGGTTCAGGCCACAAGTGAAAGGTTGAGGAGATTAACTTGCTGATGCAGTAAAACCTGGGAGTTTTCAGTTTGTGCAGTTTTGCAGGTAAAAGTATGTGTTGATGGCCAGACAGCCCAGGTTTTTAAGGACCGGGCAAGGAGCCAAAGAAGTCCTGCCTTTAAATTCAGTCTCTGGCATTTTCACTGTAGATATGGGCAGCCTGTTCAGCCTTTTCTATGTTACTTACCCTACATGCAGCACAGGGATTGTATCTGGTTGGTATCATTACAGGGTGTGTTGGTTAGCATGAGTGGAGATGAGAAAAGCCAAGCAATAGTAGCTTAATTTTACTAAGCTGTCCTGCTTCCTTCTCTATCCACCTGAGATTTGGTTCATGGGCACCTACCTAGATGCTTTTTTAATGCATAAAAATAATTTAGACAACACAATTTTACAGTGTATTAAAGAACAAATAGAAACACCTTGGTGTAAATTTTCCATGCTGTTGTAGCAGCATATTTGTTTCACAGATATAAATCAGATAAAAAAGCTTTGGTTTTTGTATAGTGTTTTACAGTGTTCTAAGAAACAACTGAAGCCAAACACCTATAATTTAATTAAAATATTATGTTGCCAATTCATAATATAATTTTTATTTTTCTATCAGAGTGGAATAATTTATTCATAATTTTTTATCTTGTATTATTACTATTTATCAGTGTGCATGCCTGACTCACCTTGGTTCCTAGTCACTACCATCTGACGTCTCTGTAGCATCACTGCTGCCCTGGTGAATGGCATACCGGTGCTTCCCCCGCATCCCCAGTACTGTCACCTCCCTTATGGCTTTTAATAAACAGCTTTTCCTGCTAAGCCTTCCAACACCCTTCCAAACTGCTGCTTTGCTGGTTTTGTTTCTACAACACGTCTAGTTCTGAACCACCTTATTTTCTGCCCCGCTGCAATCAGGACAAATCCTGCCGAAAAGGCCCGTGCAGCAATAAGAATGGAGATGCTCATTATAAGCACTAAGGCAATAAAGCTGCCTTAAAACAGTAGCTAATAATGAATTTCAGCCCTCTGTGAAATGCCAACTAGATTAAATTTTCTTTTGTTAAGACTTTAGTTTACTTTGATTAATTCTTTCTAAAAGTTTGAGCCATAGCTCATTGGAATAAATCTTTCCAGCATACTTTGGAAACTGGCCCTAAGTAAGGTACAGAGTTTGACTTAGCCAGGGAAAGTGATTGTATTTTTGAGTTTTAGTGGAAAGAGGGGAAACTCCATAGTGGATTTTCTGATGTAGTATTAGCAACAGGTGGCTAAAGAAAAAAGTTTTCAGATTTGCTGGGCGTCAACTCATCCTTTTGCGAGGCTAATACACAGGTCAGCAAGACTTAAGTCCTAGTTTCACCGGGTAGTTGTGGGTTGAAAATAGGTTTCAAAGCAGAGGCTGCAAAACCAAGTACCTGGCATTTTCTGGAAGAAGAATTATTTTTGGGCTTCCACAATTCCAATTCCTTGCATGTAATTCCTTGACTTTCAATGGCTGATTTCTGTACAGATGAGGGCACGTTATTACTGGTAAATCCATTCAAGCTATTTTAAATCTATTTTTGTTTGTAATAATCTCAGATAAGTTTCACTATGTGTTTTCTTGTTTGTATATGTTAGATTGCAAATTATAGATGAAAGCTGACATAGCTTATTGGAAAATGTTTTTATCCCAGCCAGAAATTCTCTGTGACTGCCCATAGTCATCGGAAGACTTTGCCTTATAAGAAAAATCCAAGATTGGTGAATGACTGAGGACAGATAAAAGCACACCTATTTGTTTTTGTTTTTAACGTAAGACCATATGAGTGACATGTTATGTTAGGCACAAATAGTTCTGAAAAATATTGTTTAGAGTTCTTTATCATTTAGTAGTGTAATAACATAATATGTAGAGGTGATATTGCTGCAATAAAAAGGTGAAGGAACAAATTCTGCAAGCTAGTCTGATGAAAAAGGAGCTACATATTTCATCCTAGTATTCATCCTGGTATCCAGTCAAATGGGGGTAAAATATATAATTTGAGTCTTTGATTAGAAGTGAAGACAAAATAAACCAAAATATTTAGGAGTGAGTGAAATACATAAAGGAGAAGTCTGAGTATATGGATTTGAAAGACCGGACCTCAAGAAAAACCTCACTCTTTTCCTTAGGATTTATATGTTGGATGAAGCTAGAAAAGCCAATGTTTTCTGATATTTCAAGAGCAAAAGTATAACGTTCCATTATAAGATCTGCATACATATCAACCTCTTAACTGAATTTTTACAGGTTTTCCTTGTAAACAGTTGGATTTCTTCAGAGGATATATGAAGAAGGGAAAAAAGGTACCAGCATGCTTAACAGCCCGAATGGCAGAGAGCAAAATGCAGGGATTTTTGGTATTCAACATGAGATACTCTGAAACAGTGGTGAATCCATGTTATGTGTCCAGTCAGTTGTGTAGTGCTTGTCCTTCTTGTTAACTTCTGCAGGCAACCACTTTGTATCTTGAAACCCAAGATTCAGTTAACTGTCTTGTTTGTTACTGCTAAAGTTAAAATGTTAGGATGTGCTCATAAGGTTATTGAGCCACAGTACCAGACTCTTTGTCCTCTGATTAATACTATATTGAAAAACTAAATACTGTTGTGTATACAGCACACATGACCATGTTTTTTGAAGGTGTATAATGCAAGAGGCACAAAGGATTAGAGATGAAAGCTGCTTTGACAACTACTGATAACCATGTTCTAGTGTTTCTACGCTTCTTAGTAGCTGACCTCCGTGAGATGAGAACTGATGCTTCATTTCTTGTTTTCCTTGTTATGGGGTGTGTATGTATGTACGGTGGTGATGTGGGTATGCCACTTCTAACTGAACTTGGAGCCTGCTTTTCCAATGGGCCGAATTCCTTGGAAGAGGCACTCAGCATCCCCACTACCGCCTGTAGCTCAAGATCTTCAGCTCTTCAAAGGAAATGGTGTTGAATTTTCTCTTTTGTTGAAGCAGTCTCTCGGATAATGTAGAAGTGTGGTCCTCAGAGGAGAATCAGAAGGTTAATAGCCCATTTGCCCAAAATGAGGCAGAATCAGCTACCTGTATGCCAAGAATTTTTGCAAATTTTTTTCTGATGTTTAATTTGAAATCTTCTTGCTGCAATTTGCATATCCTTATTCCTTGCTCTATCTACCATAAACACAGAGAACCGATTTTTCTCTTCCTCTTGACAGAAACTTTTTTACATATTTGATGCTCCTCAGTAATTTTTTCTTTAGCTTAGGTAACCCTAGTTCTTTCGCACTTTTCAGCCTTCTGGTTGTGGCTATTCTTTAGATCCAGTTACCCAACATCTTTCCCCTGGGTGTGACCCTTGAAACTGGATATGGTGTTCCAATGGGAGCTGTTGCAGCATTAAACAGAGGAACCCAAATACTTCACATATCTTCCTGGCTACATTTTTATGACCTCATCCCATGATGGTATTGGTTTCTTTCACAGCAGCATGATGTTGTTGGCACATTTCAATGTGCAATCCAAAGGCACCAAGACTAGAAGAACTTAGAGAAGACAGCGGTGGTGCCATTAATAGAGAGGGCAGAAACTATCTGGAGAACTACACTTGAAGCATAACTTTCTGAACAAAGCTAGCTGTGTGGGCAAGCTGAGTCCAGGTAGACAAGGAAAAGCATATGCATTCCTGAATGGAGATTCACGAGTGCCATTCCTGAAAGGAAATGGCTCCTTTCTGCAGCTGAAATAGACACCCATGTGACAATGATACCTGATGATGTATCAGAAGACCAAATCCAAATGTTAATAAAATTTTACCGAGACTGAGCTGCTGAGTAAAAAATCTTTCTACTGTTTTCCCACAGCTGCAAACTTAGCCATGAAATGGGATGCTGCGGTGACACCTGTATGTTGTTCAAAGGAAAGGTGTGGCCTATGCTTAGGGTGCAATGAACCCAGGTCAAATAATCAGTCAGGGCACTGCTCTTCAGGTCTAGGTCTCCCAAATCCTAACCCTATTCATTAGCATAGCTCAGAGCTCCAAGAAATGAAGAATTACACATTTGATTATACCAGTAACATTCCTTACTGTGTGTGACTGTTTTGGAGCTGTTTTGCTTTGCGTTACTTCATGCTCAGTGGGTTTAAGGAGCTTCTGTTTCATAAGCCTCTCTTAGCTCCCTCTTTAACTCACCAGTTTCAGCACTTCTGAGATAGACCAGTCCAGCTGCAAGACAGGCACTGATTCGGTGTTTCCCTCTGAAAAAGCACAAGGAAGCTCAGAGCACTGCCTAACCACATTGATACTGATGAAGTTGTGAAGCCAAAGTTAAGATTTTGACAGCTGCTATTTCAGATTATTCCTTCAGGTGAAATTGGGACAGTTGTCCTTCAGACAAGACTTGAGTTAACATTAACAATATCATTATGGCGATATAAAACAGTGGGGGCTGCTAAATCTGTTCAAGTGTATGCTAAGTTTCCCAGACAGGTTTTATAACCTGCATTGAGAAACAAAGTGCTGTATCTCTGCTGCTGACAGTTATGTGAGCAACTGATATAGGATATTCTGATTATACTGGATGGTAGCTGCAGTATAGATATATCCTCAGGTCCCATAGGAAAATGATGTTTCCTACTTTAGATCCCTCAATAGGGGGAGAATTATTTCTTTTCTCTTTGCATGTCTTGGGTAGGAATCTATGTTTGAAAATACTCAATAGGTTTTCCTGTTTCTCTGTGGAGGAGTGACTGGAAAGGAACTGGGTTTTAAGCTCTGTTCAATTCATTGCTGCTGGTGCCTGGAGAAGATAAAGTCTCAGTTCATTTCTCAGCAGAGTGAGCTCACCCAGGCAGGCCTAATATCTGCCAGCTTGCTTGAGCTTGTCGGTGCTGTTCCATAGCCTCCCTTACCTTTTATGAGAACACTGACCAATGGTGTAAGAGAGACTTTGGTTGTCCTCAAGGAACTTCTTCATAATCGATATCATCGTTGCTGATTGCATTAGAGCAGAGAGCTGCAGACCATGGCATGCTCAATGGTGAGATCCCACCTCTCAGGGACAGTGATTTGCAGTTAGTGTCTGAGCATGCCAGGTTTAGGTGGCTGGCCCTTGAGGGCTGTTTCTCCTCGACAGCAAAAAGTTATTCAGCAAATCAGTGCAATACATTGAATTTTTTTTTTCCCCAGTGAGGTGTTACATATAAAATAAATGTTTTTCATTTCACCTATGTAGGATAGTCATTACAGCTCTAGATAAAAACAATACTAACAAGATGAGACAGTTATTACCAGCCCAGCTGCCAAAAGCAAGAAAGGGTCAATATGGTCCTTTTTATATCACCACGGGCTGCTTTCTCAAGGGTGTCAGTACAAATAAAAATGTAAATCTAAATAAAATTTCAAATTGCTTTTCCTTTTGTTCTCATATATGATGTCATGCGTTATCAATGAAAGGCTGCTGCATATCTGTGGACATCTAACTGTATAGTCTTTTAACCATGATTCTCTAGGGTATTGTCTCCTACATTGTGTAGGTAAAACCTGGCGGTGTGTTAGTTTTCTCTCTTGTCTTTATTGGTGGGTCTGTATCAGCTGCTCAAGTAATATACATATTTTATTTCTTGCATTTGTGCTGTTAAGGGTGTTAAATAACACTGTGTGGGGATTCTTATAGCAGCATGAGGAGTTGGACAAACAAGTATCAATGTGATCTGAAGACAAAAGTAATATTATTAAAATTGTCACTGTCAACTTTCATGACAAAACGACCAAAGAAAAGTGAAGTACAGCTTCTAAACTGCTGAGGTGGCCACTCCTCATGTGTAAAAAACCCAAGGGGCACAGCTATAATATGTGCCGATAGTGGCTTCTTCCTGTTTATATCCAGCTTTTCCAGTTTTGTCAAGCATTTAGCATTATAAGTAATTCTGTTAAGAGGAATGAATGTGCTAGAAAGTGAGTAATGAAAAACAGAGAATTTAACTTTAGGTTATTGGACTGTTTCATCTGGATAGTCATGATACGTTATCATCTGATGAGTATTTGTCTGCCTCTTTGAAAACAGATGGGAGATATAGCTCTGTTCCTCGGAGAGAAGTGTTCCCACTTCAGAAACTTCATTTGGCACTTTGTATGGAAATAAAGGAATTACTCTAGATGTCATCAGAAAAATATGCTACAGCACTGGCCTGGTGAGACTGGAGGGTCTAAGCCAGAGGAAAATTATGAGGAAAACCTTGCAGGATAAAAGTCAGAGAGATTTGTTTCCATTTGTTACCATTAGCCAAAATCTATGCCCAATGCATCGTGCTTGTGAAAGGAGTGGAAATATCCCCAGGTGTTGGCACCTCATCCCATCCACCCTTCACCAGGATTGTTTTTATGAGAAAATTTGTCTTCTATTCTGGGTTCACAGCTGCAGTGCACATTTTCATGTGGATTGCCCTTTGCCAATAGGACAGCTGAGAGCCTTGGGTGTTTAACCAGTAAAACTTAAAGTTTTCACAGTAACTTTGAGACCACATTTTATTCCAATTATTCTTATTTTGCTGCAGATCTCCCAGAATCCTTGAGGAGACTAGAGACTTTTACGCATTACCTGACAGTTCTTGCTCTCTTAGAAAGCCCTATCATGTCAGAGCTCAAGCCATTTACCATATAATCAATAAGCCATGCTTCTAAATGCTTTTATACAATAGCACTACTACTTTGATATCCTTTCCTTCCGGACATTACACTGCAAGGATTATTTGTTTACTGAGAGTGACTGTGCTCAGTCCAACATAGCAAATAACTTTGTCTTCAGTTGTTGTCTGCGTGTGCTTAGAGAGATGTAGTTATAAGCTGTATATACAACACTTTATGAGTTTTTACTCCATAGCTTCTGAAATTATTCTTGTAAATGGTGACTCTCATGGGAAACTTAGAAAGAGTGGTGATTCCTGTGTTATACAGACCAGTCTATTGCACTGTGAAATGCCAGCTCTTCTAATCTCTTTCATATGCGTGGCAAAATCCGTGTTAAAGTTGGTAGGTTTTCTCCCTCTGTGTTCCTATGGGAAAACTGTTCTTGAACATCAGCTCTTTAAGGAATGAGAAACCTCCACCTAACTTCCAGTCTAACCCAACTCCTGGCTAACTCACTTTTCTTAGCAGTTGACCTTCATCTTAGGTGGTTCTTTTGCACTTATCCCCTTATGATAGATATATTTTTGTAGAAGAAAGAAATGACCTGTGGTACCCAGGAGTAAAGACAGACATTGCTACCAAAAATCATAACCAGGAAAACTCTCCAAACCAAATGATAGTTTAGAAAGCCAACACTGGTTTATTGCAGTGGTGGGTGCATGGGGGATCTTTCCTCCTAACATGCGCAGCAAGCTACTCAAGGGTACACATTATATACAGTAGAGTACTTGCATATTCATAGTACATTACATATTCATTTTCATTCACACACAGGACTAGTTACAAGTTTCTCACTTCAATGCAAATTAGTATGCACTACTGAAGTTTCTTACTGCCTACACATGCTCCCGAAGCAGGGGGTTGCCCTCTTTTGGTATGTGTGTGTGTGTGTGTGTGCGCTCTATCTGAGTTGGAGGTCCAGATCTCCCATTACCACAATTACCTTTGTCCTACTTTCAACTGATTTTCTGAGGAATGCAACACCTTGTCAGCTTGTCTCCTCTTGCAGTCAGAACTTTCCCACTTGGAGGCTTCTTTCTGCATAATTTAGATAATGGTGCTCTTATCATTATCTGTTCTTTGTTTCCCAAGATTGACTCCCTTGATTAGAAATCCTTTCATTCATCAGTTTTCATGACTTGAGACAGTAAGTCATTTAAAGATCTGAGAGGGTTAGGTCAACTGGACCTAACTTTGTGCACATTCTTGTTTAACCAAATCAGAATTCAGCAATTCAGGAGTTTAAGCAACAATTCAGCCCTTTGTGACTTATTTGTATATATTCATATATCAAATAAGTCTCATTCCCTCTGAACTCTTAATTGAAGCAATACAACCCTTCACGATACAGTGTAATATAACATACAAGCATACAAATATAACAATCATGAGTACAATAATTACAATTAACTTTTTAATCCATAGGTGTGAAACAGGAAACCAGGACATTAGCCAGTTCCAAACTGCTTGAAATCCCTAAGAATATAATTTTTCTGGATCTCATGCAAGATTTTAGTATGTTTCCAAATCTCTTGTAAGTGGGTAGAAATTCTTCCAATTTGATGCACATACACACAACAACCAGTACATTAACAGTAGTACAAACTCTGCCTTGAGATGCCAGCATCAAGTCTAATACCATTCAGTTATGCACAGCTATATGAGCTATTTCTGAAACTTCTTCCTGCAAAGCCTTTATGGCATCTTCAGTGTTGCTGGCTGTCCCTTCCATTACTGCATATATATGTATCATTGCCTTTTCCAGTTCAGCAACTGCTAAGTAAGGAATAAACCACCTAGCAAAAGAATGAAATCCAGTGGGTCTTTAAATAATGGGATTTTGACCCTCCCTATATCTCTCCCGATAAGTTCTTAACCACAGATTATCATCCAGTTTCTCAGCTATAATCATATTGGGAAAAATCACTCCCAATGTACAAGTGCCTGACCATCTTGGTGGTAAAGATTTTCGTGCTACACTGCCACGTACCTAATGGAACATTCCAGTACTTACTCGTAGTTAATTCTGAGGAATTCATCGGCTGCTTTGACCAATCACAATGTGGATAGTGCCCCAGAGATACCTCATCTCTATTTGTGTGTGTCTTGGTTTTATTTGTAGTAGCACACTTCACAATGGACAAGCGTGGATTCAATATTGTCCAGGTTTGGAGGTCAGTCACATTCCAATTAGTGTATTTTGGTCTCACCCACAAGTTATTCCAATTAGTCCTGAACAGAATAGTGATATCAGCTAGAGGAATTCCTTTATGAGTTTATTCAGGGAAATGGGTACATACCCAACACTCAGTCTTATTAACAACCTTTGTTGATATTTCCACAATTTTCAAATGAGTATTCTGTGTCTAAGAGTCCTCTTGATCCCACCAAATTTGAGAATTTATCATACCACATAACAGGCAAAATTCTATATATCAGTAAAGCATGTTTAAACAAGTATCTAGGAAGAAATCATGTTAACAAACTCAACCCCCCCTGTGTACAATCCAATTCTATATAGGGTCTTATTTTAGTCATTAACTTTCATGCTGCTTGGCAGTATTGCAAGAGACTGAACCTAGAACTTTATGAATCTTGAGTTAGTTTCAAGCATAAAGGTCCTTCCTGCTTAACCGTCCATTCTGGTGAATTGGCTGGCTTAACTCTGCTGTGATGTATCCATGGAATGATTCCTTCAAGCTTGACAGCAGTGTAGGTGGTGAGTAAAATCTGGAAAGGTCCTTTTCACTTCTCTTTCAACTGTTTGTCTGACCACATTCTCTGATACACTTGATCTCTGGGTTGGAAAGAATGTACCAGCACATCCAATGGTACAGGTGCTCTCTGTTGAATATACCTCTGTACAATGAGGAAAGAGTCTTTCCCAAAGACAATATATATTCAGTGAACACCCAATCGCCAGAAATACAAGTTTGGTCTTCCGTTCCTATTAAATTTACAGCATAAGGTCTTCCATATAATACCTCAAACAGGCTTACCTTTTCCTAACTTTTGAGGTGATTCTAATTCTCATTAAAGTGGTAGGTAAAACATCTATCCATTTTAAATTAGTTTCTTGACACAATTTAGCTAACTTTTTTTAAAGATCCTTTCTCCTTTCCCACTAGACTGGGATTTCCAAGGTGTATGTAAATCCCATTTTATTCCTTAAAGGGCAGAAATTGTCTGTATTACTTCTGCTATAAAGTGTGGGCTTCTGTTCGGTTAGATCCCACTTGGAATTACAAATCTTTGCATAATCTCATTAAATAATTTATTTGTTACCTTGAGCTCAATTGGTTTAACATGGGAAAGCTTCAGGCCATTACGAAAAGATATCTACCAGTACCAAAATAAATTTATAATTATTGCATTTTGGTAATTCAGAAAAATCAATCTGTCAGTATTCTCCTGGAATATTCCCTTTTTGTACCTCTCCAAGTGGGGAGATCTTAATTCCACTTTAGAATAATTTACAACATATTACATGTCGGTTTACTATTTGATCAGCATAGCTTTGCATCTTTGGCCCTATATCTCCTAACGCTTGTGATTATAGCATCTGCTCCCATGTAAACTCCTTCGTGTGTCTGCTGTAGCAACTTCTACATTATGAGAGCTGTTAATAAACATTGTCCAGTAGATATTACCCATCATCTGTCTGAAGTCCTTATACATTTTAACATCTTAGTGAATTCATTCTCCTTTTTATTATATTTGGGCTCTTCAGTTCTCATTACATTTTGAGGAATCACGGCTCCCATTGTTTTATTGGCCGTTCTCTTCGCTATTTCATCTGCCTTACAATCCCCTTGAATGATTTCAGTATGCCCAGGCCGGTGAGCCTTACAATGAATTACAGCCAACTCCTTAGGTTTCTGAACCACTTCTAATAATTTCAATATTTCTGATCCGTGCTTAACAGGTGACCCTTGTGAGTTCTCTTTCTTTCCACATTGCCCCATGTGCATGTGTCACTCTAAAAGCATATTTAGAGCCAGTATACATATTGACTTGTTTATCCTGTGACAATGTCAAAGCTCTAGAAAGGGCAATTAATTCAGCGTTTTGTGCTGAATTATTTGATGGCTAGGGTTCTGATTCAATACTCCAAAGTCACCAATGCATATCCAGACTGTCGTTCTCCAGCATGAAGAGCCCACTCTAGATTTTCCAATGGAATATCCTTCAGATGTGGCCTACTGGAAAAGACCTATTCAATAGTTAGTACACACTCGTGCTCTGCATTTATATCATCAGATACCAGTAATAAAGTACCAGGATTCAAAGAGGTTGTTACTTTTAAACTTACATTGTTCAGTTTCAATAATGCTGCTTGACACTGGATCATTCTACTAGGTGATAACCAGTGATGTCCTTGTTGTTCCAGCACTGAGATCACAGCATGTAGTACAAATCCAGGTCTCTAAACCAATTTTTGCTCCCATTTTCACAGGTTACAGTTTTGCTTCTTTCTTTCTTTCTTTCCTTCTTTCTTTCCTTCTTTCTTTCTTTCTTTCTTTCTTTCTTTCTTTCTTTCTTTCTTTCTTTCTTTCTTTCTTTCTTTCTTTCCTTTCTTTCTTCCTTTCTTCCTTTCTTCCTTTCTTCCTTTCTTCCTTTCTTTCTTTCTTTCCTTCTTTCCTTCTTTCCTTCTTTCCTTCTTTCCTTCTTTCTTTCTTTCTGTTTTTTTTTTTTGTTTTGTTTTTTGTTTACTAATTTGGAGTTTTGTTTTAATTCTACCTTTATCAGTGTGGTGTTAGCTTCTCCCAATACTTCAGTAGCCCATATCAACAGAAATACAGCATCCGGGATTTCTTAGATTTCTGGTTCACTTCATTGTTCCCCTTGCAGCACATATATTTGTGCCTTCCGAGTGTTTTCTGGTGGGATATGCAACTGAATGGAATTTTAAACCCCCCCCACATTATTCACATTATTTGGGCCTGTAGTTTACAAAGTAAATCCCAGCCTAAGAGAGGTATAGGGCATTCTGGCATATACAAGGACTCATCTCCAATCTGATATTCCATTAGTTTCAAAAATAGCTTGAATTGTCTCTTTCCATTAATCCCAACAACTGGCATATTAAATTTACTGAGAAGCCCCTTACAACTAGTTACTATAGAATAGTTGCTCCTGTATCTATCAAGAAACCTATAGTTTAATTCTCCAGCTTTACTGGCACCAGGGGATCTGCTGGAGATGCCTCTAAGCTCACCCCCACTCCCCGTCAGCCTGAATCTTCCGTACCAATCTTAAGCAGGTCTGCCTCTGGAATGAATGCAGACACGGGTATCCTTATTAATTGACTGTTTCTTTGGACATTCATTTTTCCAGTGTCATTTTTCCTTGCAAATCATGCACTGATACTTCCCCAGAGGAATTTTATTCTTTCTATTTCCTCCTGTTCTTTGTCCTCTTCCCCACTCTCATCCTCTTGGGAAACCTCTTCCCCAAGATGAGGTTTGGGCTTGGATAAATGCAGCTGCCAAAATTGCAGCATTTTGTTTCTTTTTCTTTCTGTTTATCTTCCCCCCCCCCTCCAATTCCTCTCTGTTATGATAAACCTTATAAGCAATTTCTATCAACTCAGATATCGACGTTTCAGACATGCCATCTACTTTTTACAACTTTCTTCTTATATCTGGTGTTGACTGCCCCCCAAACAAAGCAGTAAAAGTCATTTATCCTCTCATTCTCTTCCCTAGCTTTCTCCAACACCATTCTTTTTCCTTAGGCAAAAATCTCTCCCTATCATCAACAACACTATCCTGAAACCATCAATTGCACATCCTCTTCTTCGTTCTTCATTTTCAAACACCTTTTCCCAATACTACAAGCAGAACAAAACTGAGGCAATTTCTTATCATACTCCATCATCATCGATACATCAGAGTCAAATATAATCAATTTATATTTCTTTCTCATTTCATGATAATTTCTCAAGGCAAAAAAAAAAAACAGATCCAAATATGGGTATTCATTTTCCTTTGCATATACAAAACAACATTATTTACAATATTGTATTATAATTCTTACTTCTGTTCTTAGGCCATCTCTCCTGATCATCTAAGGTATACAAGAGCTATGAGTGATTACAATATTCTACCAATTTTTTTCTGAGTGAAAGGGTCACCCCCAAACCTGCTCCAATATCTTAATATACAGCCCAATGGAGAACTCTTAAGAACTGCCTGCACCCCATACCACTCACACCCCCTGCCCCGCTCCCCAGTAGAATATCCAGTTCCCATGTTAGAAAGTTTTTAAAATCACAAATACCCAATACTTAAAAAAGTCCAACAGAAAAAATCCAGCAAACAAAATCCAATAGAGACAAAATCTGGTAAACAATAACCAACAAAGTTTCAATTTACCAATACCCAAAATCCGGACCCTAGGAGACCCTGTAATAGCAAACAGACTTACACAGCTGTGTACTTCAAATGTCCCAGTGGGACTGCAGCCCACTGGTAGGACTCCTACCCACAACACTGATAGCTTAACAATGCATATATAACTCAGACATACCAGGGGAACTATAACCCACTCTCCAATACAACCTGTTTGTAAGCAACCTAAGTATTTATGACCAATGTTGTTAATATCCCAGAGAACTGTCCCAGAAACTTACTTGGCCAGGAAATCAGAGGGCCTCCCCACAAATACTCCGGTGCACGCTTGGAGTCCTCACAATTCTTCTGGTCCATTGAGATTCCAGAGAGCGTGTCCCATCTGGGTCACCAAATTCTGTTACTGAAAATCATAACCAGGAAAACTTTCCAAACCAAATGATGGTTTAGAAAGCTGACATTGGTTTATTGCAGTGCCGGGCAGGCTTTCTGAACTATCGTTTCGTTTGGGGAGTTTTCCTTGTTATGATTTTTGGTAACAACACACAGTTTTTCAGAGACAGAATCAAAACCATGGAAAGTATTCTGTGTCATGTCTTGTTTGATACCCCTCCCTCCCTGAAAAGTTTAATTTGGAGCAGAATTAAATGCTGGTTTTGTTGTTGTTTTAATCAAAAATATTTTAGCAAAATTTTCAGGTTTTTAAAGGAAGAAGTAAAAACTTTGGTGTTTTTGAAAATATCAAATGAAAGTATTCCAATATTTCAGAAACATTTGATTATAAAAGTGGCATAATATTCCATTTTTTACAGAGAGTTCAAATCTATTTTTAGTTAACTTAGTACAAGTTACAACATGCCCACCTGTGTTTAGAAATCTACCATAGCCAGAAGCTCCCTCTTCAGTGTGTGGTGCCAGTGAGCCTGAAAGTTAACTGACTGGTGTTTCACAAGATGTTTGTAGATACTCCACCATTACTTGCAAGTGCTGCATCAGCAGCTGAGACATTCCATCTGCACCAGCCAGCTCCATAGGTTATTTGAGCTACATTTTGGTAGATTTTACTGGGCAGAGAACTACAGGAAGTGTAGTCTTGAAAATTTTTTTGAGTAAGCAGCTCTTGGTATTTTTCTGATACATATGTGGATTTTCAGACTGAAGGGGTGATAGGAGGTAAAGAAGCTAAATGTACCTGTAGCCTGCTCCAGGTTCTGAGGAAGAGCAGGAGTGCCGTGTGCTAGGGGAGATAGCACTGTGCAAGCCTCTGCCAAAGTACTGTACACTTCAGGGAATTTCATATATGCATATGAATGAAGGGATGACTTTTGAGCTTTGCTTCAGAAAATGGCTTTGTAGTGCCTGCTGATATTTGTCAGTGTTCCATTTTTTCCTAACATCTCTGAACTCCGATTTATTCTGGCAGGGTACTAATGTGAAGAGTTTTGCATGTTTGTAAGCGGGGTATGGAATAGATTTGCTCTGGGCGAGTCTTAGTTGGAGTTTAATGGTGTCCCCTGTCACGGCAGCATTCGTGCCATCTCCTTTTGGGCTACGCGTTATCAGAGGTGACACAAATGATATGAGAATTTCCGTTGTGTGGAGAAGAATGGTGATTAGAAAAAAAAAAAGAAATTTGATATCTTGAAAACAGCACAGCTTATGTGGAGAATAAGGACTTCTGGAACGTCATGTTCTCTTTTGGAAATGCTTGTCACTGCAAAGCCTATGTGTATAGAGACTAATACGTCAATTAACCTTGCTTGGCCAAGTGCAATCTGCAGGAGTGATGTGATCACTCCTGAGTACTTGCTGGTAATATGTTTCATTGGAATGTTCTGTATTGTGGGGGCACCGGGGGAACGTCGCTGTGATTGTAAGACTGTCCAGCCTCGTGTAGGCAAGACCTTGGCCCTTGGTGCAGTGCCACGTAACTTGCTTCTGCTCCCTGAACTGAAGAAAACAGGACTGAGTACAAGAAATTAGTATGCATCTGGCACGGATCCACTTCTCCCCCGCTAGAAGCTTGGCTTTTACAATGTATAATTCTTGTGACAGCAGGAAGATCAAACTTACAGAAGAGATATTTGTTAGGACTGGTGAGAAGCAGGCACTTAGCACTGACTGAAAGGCAGTACAGATAAAGATACTGAATTTGAAAACCTCTGATAAAAACTGCACTGAACAGTAGGAAGCATTTAACAATCACTGTGCTTAACTGCCCTGTCATCATTTACATAGAGAGTCGTTCAAAAGAGAGGAGAGAATTACAATGGGGGAACCTGGCAAAATCTTGAAAGCTGCTCTTCTTTTAGCTTCCAAGCAGAAATGCATCTGGAATGTATATTCCCACATTGTTCTCTATAAGGCTTTAATTCTGCATTCACATATGGTACTTAATTTGCATTTTTCATACAGTCATTAATGCTTGGTGAACTTGAAAGGTCTAGAAAAGTATTCAAAGGCTTGGATGCTTCCCAGAAATGTGTTCATGCTGTACTGGCTTGGAAATCTGGCATGAAATCTGCAGGTCAGATGCTGACCTGGGATTTCAGTTCTTTCTTTGTGAGGTATTTTAATAACAGAAGGCTTCTTCTCAGGCTTGTTTTATGTTTTAGGCTACTGTGAATCATTTTGCTATTGGTATCATTTCGATCACATTTCTAGCAGGGGCCAGATACAAGGGAGTGTCAAGAACAGGGAGCTGCCTGGAACCAGAGGTCAATGTACCTTCAAGGGAAGGCAGCAGATTTAGGGCTTGAAACTACCCTGGAAACAATCTGCTCTCTTGATTCTTAATCTAAGCCAGAAGAAGCAGGTCCTGGTCATGATAAGGTTGGCAGCAGGCTCCCACCCACATGCAGGAACTGCAGTGGTGGCCACAAGACTTGCAAGAGAGAAGGTACAAGAGCTAAAATGCTCAAATGAAAGATGCTGGATTATTTTTAGAGGAATGCATGAGGTCACTGGGATTTATTCTCTTATTGTGGGATTTATTCTCAACTGGACAGTCTTCTGGTACTACATACATTGCAGCAACCTTGACCAGCAGCAGGAAACTACTAGATAAGGTGGAACGCTGCCGCTGCTGGGGGAAGACAATCAGCAGCTAGGAAGATGTGACTGGCTGAAAGCAAGTCTTATGGTGTGTATTCTTAGAGATAGGGTGTAATCTTATTTTCAGAAACAAAAACGAATCACAAAATTTTTCTCCTCCTCTTTTATGAAGCAATAAATAATTTCAGATGAGAGGAGCAGTGTGATAGCTGATGGGAGATGGAGTAAGGCTTCCTCCCCTCCCCCCATCAGACCCCCCCACCCAGTGGCATTGAAGTGCAGAGAGTCTATTGTTCTGCTGCTTCTCTTTCCTTTTTATCTGTGGAGCTGTGTTCTCCATCAGATACCATTGGGCTGCCAGAGCTACTCTTCAGAGTCTGGGTAGGTGATTTGTTAACTGCTTGTCTTGGAGTAAACTACTTAGTCATGCAAGTTAGTTAGTCTGACAAAAGAACAAAAGAAAGAAAGTAATTGGTAATTATCCCCTCTACACCTTCCCTCCTCTCAATTTTAAAAAAGGGATATTTTTGCAGCAGTATCGTGTACCTATTTAATCAGTTACACCAGCTGATGAAATAAAAGCTTTTGTCCCTTGGCCCCTTGGAAATTATTCTTGTTAATTATTTTTTAATTATCCTTCCATCATTGCTCCTGGTGCCACTTTCATAATTTCTACATCAGTGGGTGCAGACATGACAAATCTAAAACCTCATCACAGAGAATTACTGCTGCTGCTGTTGTGGCTCCAGAGGAACACAAGTTGAAGTGTGACCCAGGGGGACTCCCTCCTGGTTCACCTGACGGTCGGTGCCTCCTCTGCTGTGCCGTATGTGACAATCCCTTGTTGGCACACGCATGAGAATCCCTTGTTGGCACACACACTTGCACGCACATATCGACTCACGCCTATGGACACACTTGCACGAGTGTGTAAATGCACTCATTAGTTAGTTCAAGCTGCACATTAGCGAGTTAATATCTGAGTGTTTTCAAGGTGGCTGACAGCATATTAATCAGAACCACATTTAAACAGATGGGTACATTGTATCTCTCCCTAATCCAGATAGCGAAGAAAAGATCCCCAGTGTGGAAGATGAGACTGCAGATTGCAACACTCTGTGGATGGTTTCTAAGGGATAAAAAGGATTAATTCATTTTTTCTGTTGGAAGGGTGCAGTGAAGATGTCAACAATCTGCTGTGCTATATACCTGCAAGTTTACAGAACCTGTGTTAACAGAATATAGGTCCTGGCACAATTTCCCTGTCCCCCAGGCTTTCCCATTTTAAAAAATAGTAACAACTTGCTGGAAGATACAGATGAAGCAGAAGCAGAACCCTAAATGTGGATGTACAGTTGAGCAAAAGGGAAGGAAATGAAACATAATATGTCTTTCCCCAGGGGCTAGAAATATTAAAAACAAAGTATTTTGAGCATGTGTGACAAAAGCAAGTCATGAGGCAAAGGAATAACTAGGCATAGCATTTGCATCTGAGTACTTATTTATTCCCTGAACTGCATTCCCCGCCCCCCCCCCCCCCCCCCCGCCCCGGGCAAATTACTTACAAACAGATGTTGCATTTTACCGGTGTTCCTCAGAGTTAGTTGGAAGGTGGCTTGTGTTAGGAAGGTGGCTTGTGTTAGGAAGTTTAACCTCTGGTCTGCCTGCAGTGATTCACCACCACTGTTTACCTGAGAACTGGGCTTGCTGTATGTGAGCCATACTTTATGCAGAGTTTGATGGGTTTACGTTTTTGATAAGCACTTCCACAATTTAGTTCATGATGACCATAAAGGGTTATTCCCATTCTATTTGCATGGACATTGCCTAAACTAGAAAATTTTACATCATTATGTTTCCTGAGTTGCCTTTTAGGAAATAATTTTGCAGCAGATGCTTTGCCTTTCTGCATTTTTCCCAGCTGCAGACTTTAGAGGACACTTTGCATGACACTTTTTATAACCACAACACTTAGTTTCCTTGGCACCTTATAAACACAAACTGGCATAAACCAAAACAGTCTTACTGCTGACATTTTTGTGTTGGGTTTTCACATCCATACAGTGCCTTTGGAGGCCGTGAAAGCTTTGTATCATCTGGTTTTAGCTAGATTAGTAAAGTCACAGGAGCAACAGTTTAAAGTGAGCAGAGGTGCCTGCTGACTGCTCACCATTACTTGGTGATGTCAGTGAAGGACTGACCAGCTTACGGTGACAAAAAGAACATTTTCATAGCGTGATATGATGTGGATTGGGTGCTGCAGCACTGCAATCCAGCGTAACACTGATTTTTGCTGTGCCCGTGGTCATCTCAGATTATTTTCCTGGTTAAGTTCTTCCATTGCTAGAGTTTTTCCCTATTTACATAGCTGATGCCCACAGAAAATGTGATGTATGCCCTAAAATTTATCCATACTATCTCCAAGTGCCTGTACCTAGGAGATGGGTACCTAGATCTGCCTATTAAATGGATACAATATTCCTTAAATATTTGCAACCAGTCAGACTTTATAACTGCCTGAATTTTCTTGCTGCTATGAAGGATAAAGAGTTCCCTTTGTCCTTTCAAATTTGTCCTCTCACAGCTCACATTTGTAAAAAAAATATAGACATGGAGTCATTTCGCTCAGAAAAATCCCAGGGGCGAGCCCTAGCATTAAATAATACAATGAAGAAGAATTGGCAGTGTTTATTTAGACTTTCAGGTGGAAACCGGTTTGAAGATTCAAAGCTGGGCAGAGTCATGGCTCATTTCCAGAAAGGAAAAGAGAACAGTGATTATGAAGAACAGACAGGACACAATAAAAGGTTGAGGAGCTGAACACAACACATGAGTTAGAGGAAAACATATTATTTAATTCTGAAATGGTGTAATAAACCAACTTCTCATGGACTGGAGATAACAAAGGGAGGTGGCAAGACCCCCCCACAGTACAGAAGAAACAGAAGAGTGAAATGTGTGATAAGGTAAGTATAGAAAGACTGTAATTATAAGTGACTTCACATTCCTATGATTTTTGTTGCCTTTGTAACAACATTTAATGAAGGAAATGCAGATAAGGGATTTAGCTAACAAACGTTTCTTGCATAGCTACTATGCCAGCAATTCAACCTACCTGTGATTCAAAACCATGTCTGATCTAGATTAATGATCAGAATATTTTAAATAAAATTAACTCATAGATCCTGATGTAATTATTGTTGATATCTCCTGATACTAAAAGATGTGTACAAGACCAGGATGCATGGCTTGATATAGACCTTAACTCTCTAAAGGAGAAACAAGAGGTATGGAAACAACTGAGTAATTTTAGAATTCATTATTTACTGTGAATGTACACAGCCAATTTTTCTCTTGGGATAAAGCCACTGCTGTCAGTTTAATTACATTGGGAGTAAATGTGACAAACCCCCCCTCACCCCCCAACCTTCTGTAAGTGAACAGTTTCTAATAAAGTTGTAACAGATCAATCATGAAAAGGTCTCGGCAGAAAAATCGGTAGGTAGGTAATAAAAAAGATAAAGGACACCAAAATGAATAGAGTGACATGCTGCAGGATATTAGCTTTATGAAGACAGCTTTGTCCAATAAGAAAAGTTAGGTAGTGGCCTGAGACAGGAGCAAGTGGAGGACTCCCAGCACTGCTAAAAAAGCTTGGTGCCATTTCTGAGGACAAAATGTTGTGATGGGAGTGGCAAATGCTTTCAGTGGGAGGTGCTTTTTTAGCATTACAGTTGCTTAAACTAAAGTAAATGGACACGTCGATTATGCAAAAATAAAGGCTTATCCATTCATCAAAAAGGTGATAGCTGGACTTGCATTTAAAGTGAATTTAAGTGCATTTAAAGTAAACATAAAGAGCTGGGGCTCACATAATGTGCTTCTTGTTCAGAGCTGCAGCATAAGCCAGTCAGTGCTCTGTGCTCTTCACAGCAGACCCTACTTGCCTTGCGCCTGCCATTGCAAAGTGAGCAGTGTTGCACTGTGATTTGAATATGCTGAGCACTATGGAAATGCTAAATAAAGTCAAGATCAGCTTAAATGTATGAACTGCTAAGTCTGCTTTGAAAGCACTTATTCTGCAGAAATTTCTGTGCAGTCTTTGATGGCTGTGGAAGAGCGTGTTGTCCTTGTGATGCTACACACGCCATTTTGTCCTAGCGGGGATGTATGTGTGGGTGGAAGGCAATACTTGCCATTTTCCTGGAGGGGAGCTGAGCAAATTTTTCTTACAGCTGTACTCACTTGGTTTATTTGCAGCTGTGCTTGTCTACAACTCACCATATTCTGTCCCCTGCATTTCCCTGCTCCTTTCCCCTCTAGCTCCTTTTTCTTCCTGCGGCTTCCCTTTCCCTCTCATCACTGCCACCATTGCAGTGCTCTTGCATTTCCTCCCTTTGCCTTGTGCTCAGCTGGTTTCCTTCTCTTGCATTCTCCAGAAGTTCCTTCACCCTTATTCAAAACAAAGAGGTCAGCCCCCTCCATCATCTCCTGTCTGCTGCTTTGTGGGTCTGAGATCTGAACTCTGTTGGTTGGAAGGTTACCTAATTGCTTTTACAACTTTTTTCTTAGTTTCCCCACAGTATTAGACCATGGCAGGGGATGTGGGCTTACTCCATCCCACTCCTCACTCTGAAGTACTGCTTCCTCCATTTCCTACTCCTTTGCTTCCTCTGAGCAGCACTGCTTATGATTTTTCCTCATTACTCCCTTCTACCTGCTACTACCAACATTTCACCCAGCTCCTCCTAATCAGTTTTCCATCCTAAATTTGATTTTGGCCTCTCCCTCTCTACACTGCACTGACTATTGTCATATATGATGAATATATGAATTCATATATGACTTCTGATGAAACTCATGTCTCACTGCAGTTGCCTTCCAAGTTTGGTTCAAAGCTGTCTTTAAGTTGTCAGAAAGGATGACTTAAAGGATACACTTGAAGACCTATTTCATTCTTTTTCTACAGAATAACTCCAGGATGAAGCTTTAAAAAAATCACTAGAGAACAGTATTCTAAAAACACTGCATATGGAAAGCGGAAAATCTGCTCAGTGATATTTATATTGTTTTGGACATAATCCTAAGTGTTGTGGTTATTTTCTTTTTTTTTTTTTTTTAGATTTTATACTTTTGGATCTGCCTCACCAAGATATCCATACTGTTATTATTGTCATAATATGAAATTCAGCCAGGTTACAGTGATGGTGGTACTTTTTCCTTCAAACAATCATTCTGGCACAGTACACTGCCCGCTGTGGTGCTGCTGTTTGATAATTTGAAAATGGTCTTTCTGCAGTTATGATGAGGGAATGTGGGAAATGATGGGAAGACCATAGCTTTGCTCTCAAGGGAATTAACTTGCTTTTAGGAAAGACAGGTGTGCTGCCTAATAGTAGAAGTCATCTCCAGGAACCACACAAATAAAAGTTTCTTTCTTCTTTTTGAACACCCAAGACTCAAATTTTAAAAAATTATTTTCCTCACCAAAACCTTTGCTTCTCTCTAAATTCCTCATTCAGTAAAATGGATGAAATATCAAATTGTGCAACAGGGGCCATTAGTAATACCTAGCAAAAACAAATGGATACATAAAAGCGAAATTCTGATCTTCCTTACATTCATGTAAATTGATAATAACCCTATTGATTCAAACTAAGTGATTCTGTATTGCGTTAGAATAAATGAGTTATATTTGAATCCTGATTTACTGAAGTGAAAAGGGAGATACCCAGGATATCCAGTTGTCCAAATGTTTTTGTTGTGTTTTTTTTTTTTAATAGGAATTTTCTTTGTAGCTCTTTTTTACTTTCGCTGTTGCTCTTTAAGTGTGGTCTTAATGATGACTTTGTAACATTTATGTTCATTTGCATGGCAGGGATCTCAACTGACACAAGAAAGCATTATATTTTTGGTGGAGGATTAACAGGAAAAGAAGCTGGGTCATAAGCAATGAAATCACTTGTTCAAACTGTCTGAAATATCAGAAAATGAGATTAAAAAAACTGTGGTGAACACATCACTCTTTGTACAAATGTTCTCTTCCTGCAGTTCAGTTTTTTTCCTGCTTTCAGTCTCTTTCATTTCAGAATAACACAATTAAGTCTTTGCAGATTTATATATGGACTTAACCCTTCAGAAGTGAATTGCTAACACACAAATAGAACTTGATTGTAAAGAAAAAAGCCTATTTAGGTCCTGATTCAGCAAGGAATATAAATATTGGCCTACTGCATTGTTTGAGACATTAAAAAACCAAATAGCTGACAGAAAAATAGTGAGGTTAAGATATATTTCCAAGCCCATTTTCACCCATTATATGATGACTGAGTAAAAAATATAAGTATAGGTCTAATTTTAAATGCATGTTTGCATTCAGTTAAACTCAACATGACCTTATTAACCTGAATGAATTGAAGCTAAATACAGAGCTCCTGTTTTCCTTAAAATCATGTGTTTGACTTCTGAGACAAATGGAGAGCTTTGCTCCAATATCAGCTTTGCAGCCAGTTTTTTTCATGTTTGTTTTCTATATATATATGATAGGTTCTTTTAACGTAACTCCTTTGGCTGTATTTGGACTCTTGAAGGTTTTGGTTTTTGTAAGGGGGAGGGAAGGTCAGGTGATTTCTTGATAGAATAGTAATTTACAAAACTCTGGTCCTCCTAGTACAGTAGAACTGGGTAAGAGAAAGTAGTTTCCTTGCTTAATAATCTGAGCTTTCCTTCTCCCCGCCCCTTTCTGCCTCTTTTACAGCCTGCTTTCTGTTAGAAAAGCTCTTAATTTTGTTTCTGGACTCCATAAATGCGTCCCTGCCAGTGAGACCTCCTGCCACCCTCTGTGTTTATGGATCTGGCATTCTGACATTTTAGGCTTTGGTTGTGTAATAGCTTCTGCAAGCAGCGATCAGATCGCTCAGTCTGCAGTATGTCCACAGTGAATATGCCTGTTTGTTCCTCCACATAGCTCAATTTCTGACCAGTGTTATGTGTGTAGCTGGCTTTGTGGGCAGTAGCAACCACTGCTTTCACTCACTTTAAGAGAAGATTTATTTGACTCATGTTTCTCGCAAATAACAGCTAATCCTTCCAAGAACAGGGAGTATATGATCCATCCCTATGTATAACAGTTGCTTATCTCCAATGACTCTATTACATTAAAAATGTGAAAGCTGTGTCCCCAAACTGTAAAATGATATAATCATGATAAATATGACTAGAAGGGTCCTTCAGAGGTCCTGTAGTCTGTCCTTTTATTGAGACAGATTCAGTTATACTGAGAGCCTTTCTCATAGATGTTTGCATACTCTGTTCTTAAAAGAATCCCAGTCAAGTGGGTCAGTCACCTTCCTAAGTGCTCCTCTATTCTATTGCCTAGTTATCCTTCTAATTACAGATATTTTCCCCTCCTTGTGTTTACCTTACATCTTCTTTTCTTAATTTAAACCCATTATTTACTTTCCTTTAACCTGTGTATAGAAAGAACGTTTATCTTCTAAATATCTGAAAATTGTTACCGTGTCTTTTTTAATCCCTGACTCAGTAAACTGAACTTCAGCTTTTCCTTTTTTTCTTCAGGGATCTATTTTCTCCACTTTTTATTTTTACTTTTTTTGTTCTTGTTGGGTTTTTTTGTTTGTTTGCTTTATTTTGTTTTGTTGTTGTCTTTGGACACTTTCTGATTAATTTCTTTCTTGAGTTTGGTAGGCAAAAGGACACAATGATGTGTTGGCTGAGCCATAGCCTTTCTGAGGTGTGTGGGAGGCTTGAATAAAAGAAGCTCCTTTTTACAAATAAGCGGTCTGACAGGGTAGTGAAATGATAATGTTGACTCTGGGCAGTTCCTAAACCTTCTAATGCTGTAGGCCCATTTTGACAGTGTTTCTGTTTAGATGGCAATTCTCTATTTCATAATTATGCACATGATTGTTCCTATGTTAGGGTAATGGTTTGCATTTGCCTTTATTGATTTGCATGTTTTATATGTTTTTACTCAAATAACTTTTAATAACATTCAAAGGTATTTACAGTTTCCCATTCCTCCATTATTTTTCTACTCAAGTATGTGAACCCAAAAGCACGGGATGAACTGAACAAGAGGCTTGAAAGATTCTAAGTTTTATATGAGATGAATCTATTAAATTGCCAATGTAGAGTTGTAATTTCCTTGGGATGACTTATACTTGTTATTGGAAAAAAACTTGTCTTGGGCAAGTATTCAAGTAGATGCAGACCAGAGTCTTATTCAGCACACTAAGGCACCTGGTTATTAGTCAGGAATAGAATAAATCATGATTTACTTTATAAAATGAGTTTCTTAATCTCACAGAAAGCAATTTCAGGTCTGTCTCTTGCCTAAATTCATCAGTCTTCACCTCTAAGGAAGCAGAGCTCCCTTTCTATGTCCCTGGCTCCTTTCCTTTTAAATGACAGTGAAGTTACACCTTCTAGCAAGGTGGAACTGTAAGTACAGCTTTCCTGGTAGGTGGTTCACTTGGGACCTTGGGTGTTGTTGGCCATTTTGGTAAAACCTACTCTTCAGTACCTGGCGGAAGTTGCTGTGCTCTTCAGAAACCTGCTACTGTGCATGCCTGCATCATCTGCCTGGGATCAGCATCTGGTCTTTTATTTCTGTTCACTGGAAAGCTGCAGTGTCATTTTGTTTTCTAGGACCAGTTTGTATCAGTTCTTTGTTCAACCCTACTGTTACGAAGTGGAAAATTCCATCTTGGGCCTGTCAGTGGTATAGAAAAATTAATAGAAGGCTTAGTTTCCATGTGACTGGTGGGAAAGTATTTTATTATTTTGGCTATGGATTTTATGTGTGACTAGGAAACAGCTTTTATCCCATTTCCTTTGTACTGGTGGATTTTCCGTGAGTGTTTCAACTCCTGTTCTGGACACAAAGCTTCTAGTAGTTCCTATATGGGTGCCTATAATTTTGGGAGATAATTTTCAGTGATGACTGAAATGACAGGTATATTTAAAAATCTGTGGAGTCTTGGAATCTCAGCTGCTGTGTATTTTGTTTCTATGTTTGATTTTTTTATTAGCAAAACCAACAGACCTGTTAGAGATCAAAGTTCTCCAGACAATTTCCTGGAATACGTTTAGAAACAAATGCAGTAAATCTTGAGTTTTCTATTTTGCTATGTAAGTTGATCATGTGTTTCTGCATAAAAATTGTCTTTGTTCTGGAAGGTTGAAGGAGCTAGTTATAAAACAAAACCCCAAAGAGCTTACTGTAACAACAAAAAAGCTTACAGTAACAACAAAAGAGCTTAGTGCAACAACATAAAGCAAACCAAACCAGGAAAATCTTGCTCCCTTTCAGGGGTTCAGTGTAGATGCTGACACCTCAGTTCCCAAAGAGGAATCGTAATGAATTGAACTTATCTATTGCAAATCAGATACTGCTCATCAGATTGTCTTTTCAATGCCTGCATGGCACTACTCTGTACGTGTATCATGAATGCGTGATTTATATCTTAGAATAGTACCTGTCTGATTGACACGACTTTGTGTATTTATACTACATTATATTTTAAGATCAACAGAGTGATCTTATTTTCCAGAGTGAAAAATATTTCCCCTGGAGTAACATCACTACTTCCTCTGCTCAGAACAAGTAACATGAAGCACCTGGAGACAACTGTACATCTCTTCTAATAAATAAGAAGTTTGAATCTAAAGTCAGGTAACATTTTGCCTTAAAGTCTTTTCATAGGTGGATTTTTTTCTTCCTGCTTAAAAGACAAGTCAGTAAAGATTTATTATAACTTCTCTTGAGAGATCTCCTACTTCTCTAACTCACCTTCTTAAAGAGATAGCCACAGAAATAATAGCTATATTCTGCACAAGAGGTTTGGAACATGACTGCCAATTTCTGAATTATTATCATGCGTTGGATTTGAATGTATCTTTATATACTAACCCTTTTAGTGCCACATTACATTTTATGTCAGAGGTCACCTCTAATGCTTTTAGTAAGCTAATGATTTTGCCTTAAGTAAAATCTTTGGGGGGTTTTATAGTCACTTTCTAAATTCAGTTGCTCATAGTAGTGCATTTATTTAAAGCAGAGCTTTAGTAGGAGATAATACAAGGCATACGGAAGGAGAAGTCTGTGAGAATTTTGTAGATATGAGATTGAATGGGGACTTTCTGGAGTCAGCAGAACCACATGCCTGGTACGTGCAGTCCAGGATGTCCTGTCAGGCTGAGCCTGGTAAAAAAGACAGCAAGAACTGGTTGCTGCCTGCAGTGGGGCAGTGAGCAGATGCTACCTCATTCAACCTTTATATTTGAGCAAGATGCTTGAATATACTGACAGGTTTTATCTTTTCCTTCCTCAGTTTTCTGCAAAGGACATGCAAGTGGTTATCTGCAAGGAGAAGAACTGCATCCTCATTCCTCTGTGCTATAGAAAAAACATGAAGACACTCCTCATGAATTGTATAAAGGCTTGCACTCCACTCCCATGTCTTGGGACCACTGGCTTTTTTCAGCACGGTGTGCGGTATATAAGAGATTACACAACACAGTCTCAGTGCAGGGGGCAGAGCAGGGGCTGTCTTGGGGTTAGAGTCCAAGTGAAAGAGATCATCCTATATTCCTCCTCCTTTTTGGACGCCTTCTGCATTCAAACCTATTTCTCATGGATATTTCATCTTGGATCTTTGCTGTTCTTACTTCACCCTGTGTCCTCCTAGTCTTTACTGGCCTCTATCTGCATGACTGCATCTTTAGACTGAAGAATTCAATCTTGCTTTTATTTTGTAGGTGGGGATAATAGTGGGTTTATTGCCATCAATTACAATGACATAACTGAACAGTGACTCGTTGGTGCACCAGAAACCTGCTTTAAATTTAATTAATATTCTCCTCCCTTCTGTTTTCTATTGCTTAGTCTTTATTCTTAGACTTCTGACTTCCTCCAGAATTATTCATGCTGCTTTGTTGTGAGTTCCCCTCTCTTGCCCTTTGTCATATCCAGGGTTCACATAAAACCTCTGAGGAGTTGCAGGCCATCCACAGGGACTGTAACTGGGATCTGCACAGACAAAAGGCTGCTGGTGTTTTGCTTTTCCTCCTGTCTTCTCCCCAGCTAAGTATGGGAAGGCAAATGTCATGCTCTGCTGGGCAGCCGGGAGTCAGGTGCAGGAGCCAGGGAGGCACTGGTGGGGGACTTGGAGCTGGGGCTGACAGGAATCCCAGCACTTTATTTTAAAACAGCATTCAACAGGGAAATATGTCAGGATGGCTAGGACACCAGTGTCTCCCTTGTAAACTGGAAAATGAGAGAGGCTAGTGGCCATAGTAATCAAGGTGATAGAGTTGGAGCTTAAGTGGTTGCCAGATTTTCTTAGCTATTAATGAAATGCATTAAGGTACTGTTGTTCAAATGATAGTTCATGTTTCTGTAAATGATTTTTGTCCTAAAGCTTGTTAGCTGTTGTGCTCTCCTTTCTTTCGGTAGTTTGTCTCTGCGTGTAATGTATATTTACAGACTGTGTTTATAGTTAACAGGCTTTTCTAGAGGAAATAAGCATGACATATTCACAAGAATTTGCAACTATTCAAAGCCAGCTCTAAATGTGCAAAACACCAGCTCTGGTGAATAATTATGGTCACCTCCAACCCCGTTGCTTCAAAGATACGAAGTGAGGAAAGAGCATTTTGAGCAAGCCATACACTGTGTCACGGCAACATGACTCAGAGCTGAGATGCTGGGAAGGAGAAAAGGTTTTCTTAAGCAGAAGATGTGTTTCAGCCTTATGAGTATTCACTTATGTCTCCTTCTGACTTACCTCTTACCCTGTGTTGCCAGCCATGGAGTTTGGCTTGCAGGGCAGTGTTTGCAGCATCTCTTGCCTGGAGATTGTACTGGTGTCTGGTCTGAACAGATTGACTCTAAGATACTTGCTTCCATAGAGAGGTCATCTGGGAACAAGGGGTCTGTCTTGCTCTAAATTGCTCCTAAGGAGAGTGTAAGGCTCCCCAAGGCGAAAGACACTGGTCAGTGTATGGGTTGCAAGGAAGAACCTCATCTAGATGGACAGCCATCCTCTAGACACACACCTATGAAAGGCATCCATGTGTGTTTGATTTCCTAATACCTAAGTGATGGCATTATCTTTACTGCCTTTGTCCTTCAGAAAGCCTGTTGGGACATTAGTGTCTTGCAGTCCCAAGGGTTGATCAACTACAGCTCAGATATGATTTATCAAATGCTGCACAAGGTATGTCTGTGCAGCAGAGTGCAGTGCTCTACAGAAAGAAACACATCCAGCTCTGGTACATCTTTGGCTTTCATCCCCACAGTAGAGCTATTGAACTGGAAAATGACTTTTAATGGTGTCCTCTCTGTGTATGAGTGTCTCTTTCCAACAGTGCCAGTAGATGTTCCCAGTGTTCATGGGTCTGCAGATCTTCCTAGCATGGATGTCCACAACCTCCTGCATCCTTCAAACTGTAAGTATTTAAATTACCATTGATGTGCACTGCCTGTTTTTGCATTTTCCAAATGAGTTACTGCTAACTAGTGTGATTACTGTTTTGTGCTGTCTTTCGTGTACCGGTCTGCACTGTTTTCCCACCTCCCACTTGTGCAGTGGAAAAGATTAGACTTCAAGACCTTTTGCTACATTTATCTATTCATTTAGTTAAAATAAATATTTTACTATTGTAGCCGTTGATGTTTGACTGTAGCACATCCAACACTGGCAGAAATACTATCCAGTTGAGCAAATCATGTTTTACCCTTTACAGCTGGCTGGAGTTTCCAAGGCTTTTTGGGCCTCATGAAGAAATTGTTTTCTAGTTAGCTGTACTTGAGGTTTGCTTCTGACATTTCCTAACCAAATAGGAATGAAATGGTGCAGCAATTGCCCAGCAATGGATATGCTTACAAAGTGAATAATGAAATATTACTAGGAGAGAAGGATATTGTCCATTAGGGAAGTTCACTGAGAAATGTGTTGAGTGATAAGGCTGAGTGACAAACGTGTTGGAATTATCACATGTGGGCAAATGTTATGGCAGTGGCTTAAATCAGGGGAGATATGGCATGGTGCAGCATAACCTAAGTCTTGGAATCCAGCATTATGGATTGGCTCCAAAAAAGCTGACTCGTTCTTTGCACCTCTGGCAGATTCATGCTGCTTGACTGTGTGTACCTGTTGCTCATGAGGCAGGATTTGGTCTGTGGGCTGGTGAGTAAAATTTACAGCATTCCCAGAAAGCTGAAATTGAGGAGTGAATCATTAAACAGGCATATGTTGCACATCTTACCAACAGCAACCATTTGCTAAGGCTACAAAACCAGTGCATTGCAGATGTTTCTCAGTCTCACCTGATAAACCTGGCAAACTGCAGAAATATTTGTGCTTGTGTGCCAAAAGAACAGAGTTGGTATCGCAAGCTTAGAGGCTATTCTGGAGTGTAAAATAAAGCCGGATCACTGCACAGTAATACCACTTTAATTACAAAAGTCATGTTACTTCAGAGTCTATAAGATCATTGCTACATTTTATAATCTCTACTTTCATTTGACCCTAGGCAGTTGAAATTAAGTGAGGGTTAGAATAAAGGTTAAGGCTACTGGATTTCCCTCATCACTTTAGCTTTAAAACAACACTCAGCTAAGTTGGTATAGTGTTCTCCTGGGACATAAGTAAGGTAGTATTCAACTACTAGCAAGATAGCTTATAAAAGAAAAGAAAACAAAACAATTATTGAAGGGTTCATCCTTAGGTCAAAAGAGGCATGTATAAAAACCTATTTGAGCTAATAGATTTCCAGGCAGACATTCCTGATTTCTTACACTGAATAGTGTGTAAGCATGGTCAGATTTCTTCATATTGAATATCCCCAACTTTTCTCAAAGTCAGTAGATGTGCTTTACATGCATGGTACATATTAAAAATATGCATACATTAATTCAAGAAGAATTGGGCTCCCTCTCCCTCTTCCAGAGGTGCTAAATACCCATATCTTTTGTCTGGAATGGAAAATGAGGTTGCTCGTATTTAGTTAAATGGAGTTAATAAGCAATGAAAGGAGCTATTTTTAGCTCCGTGAGCTTTGCTCATTAAATGCAGAAATGGGTGCCATGAATTGAGGTATAAAATGTTAACCTTGCAGGAAGTGAATTGTCTTGGACTTTATACACAGTATTTAATACAAGGTATTTTAAAGTGAGAATATGCATCCCTCTGTCTCTATATACATATATAGATTCAGAGAAAAAAAATATATTCCTGTACTTACAATGAGAAATAATTCTCATTTAAATTGTTTTGTTTCATGAGCAACTTATATAGCTATCATATTTTTTCCTTTTTATTGCCTATCATTTTTACTGTAGACTCCATTAATAGGTAGCTTTCTTGCACTGGCAGGTCCTCAGATGTATAGTAAGGGACCATTTCTGTCTTCCAGAAGCTTATTGTGTGTGTATCTTGCTGAATTCATCAGGATTTACTGTAGGAAGGTGAGTTGTATTTGTTTTTAGAGGAGCTAGTTCGATAAAAATCTAAGTCTCTGTTGAGGCAGTAACTGTTTTATGATATAATCAAGCACGAAATTCAGAGCAACAGAAACTAATGTTTCTTGTAAGACTTGTTAATTCTGTGCTGACTAATTATGATTAATATTCCTATTCTTGTCAAAAGTAACCCAGATATACTGTACTGAAGTATACAGCATGTACTAGATGAGCAAATTGTCATTATATGGACTGGAATATGTAGCATTATCTTCCTGGCCTGCAACTAATGATGCATATAAGTAAATTTACATTCCTGAGTAGCTCTATTAACTTTACACATGAATGTGTATTTCCAGCAAATTCTATGGCATACTCTTGCATATAGAATTATTCATACATACAAATTTCTACAAGACTCCTAACGTTTGTAGCACTGGGGATACGGATCACAGCCCTTCTAAAGAACAAGTATATAAATTCTTAGTACAATTTTTAGATCACATCTAGTCTAAATCATAAATAATAATTCTTAATTTCATCTTTTGCTGACTCATACTTAGATCAATGAACTTATTGCTACATGGAGAGTAGGGCTTTTTTTCATTTTTTCAGGGGAAATAAATTGATTTTAGGGCTAAAAGGACCTAAGAAAAAAATAGTGGAGCTTAGAAAAGCAGTAATGACATATGTAATACAAGCCAATATAAATTTAAGTGGCACAGAACACCAGTCAGAACTGTTTTCTCCAGCCCATACTGATGATGTAAATTGAGTATCAACAGATACAAAAAAGGAAGTTAGGAAGCAATTTTTCTAGCTGAGAATAATAAAAATATGAAATACCCTACCAGGCACTAGGCTCAAGCCAAAAACCTTGGGATCATCCAAAGGAGCAATAGATACCTTCTTGTGTGACAAAGCAGCACTAAAAGAATGGTCCCCGGCAGATTGTGGACACCTTATGTATTACCTTGAAATTATCTATTTTCCAGACATTCCGATATATATCAGCATATGATGATTGCTTTAAGCAATTATATCTTTTTCTTTTCAGAGGACAAATAATGAAGGTTTGTAATGGTCCAGCCCCTATAAAAATGACAGTTTTCACAGGCAGTTAAAACACCATCCAAAGCCAGCCTGAGCGTAAACAATGAAGTATCTAATATGGGATCACTGAGCATATGTTTTTATGAGCAATTAAGTATTAGCCTGAGATGAAAAGTTTTCTGAAAACACCTTCATTTCTTCAAAGCAGACTCTTCACAATTATCTTGTCTCAGCTTTAGAAAACAACTGTTTCAAAGCATGCTATTTCTCACAACTACTGCAGCTGAATATTTTGCAGTTGCTTTAATTTGCCCTGTATGTGTGATCAGCTGAGACAAAGTCATGACAATGAGCATCTTAACCCTGTTAGTAAGAGGCCCTTGCAGTTTAAGAGTTAAGCAGGCCATTTAGATGGGGTGGACTTTAAGACAGTGCTATTAGATGCTTTTAGTAGCCAGGGTTTTTTTATTAATTGAAGGCAACTTGGGGTCAGCAGTGGGAACGGCTCTAAAGTGCATCTTGCTCCTGGAAGAACTCTGGACACAGGTGATTTGAATGTTCAGTGGGAGGAGCTTTAGCCCATGTGCAGGCACACTTAATCACAAAGGGTTTCTCTCCTAGTGTGGGTTTTGTATGCTGGTTTTTTGTACTTCTCTGATTTTTCTTCTTACCTGCTCTTTCTGTGTCTAGATACGGTGGGTGAGAGGCAGCCAGTCAGAAGAAGCTTGAAAGCTGCCTAATAGCCTATGTACATTTTGCTAAAGATTATTTCCTAATTGTTTATTATTCTTGATGCCTAGTGTAATAACATTAAAACAGTATTTGGGCATTTCTGAATGTGGGCCATTTGAACCTGGACCTGGAAAGCAGACATCATTTCCTTACAGGACCATTTCTAAGGAGTCGTGTTCTCAGAAATGTTTTTTCCCGGGAGCGCACATAATTTGTGAGTTATTCAGCTATCAAGGTAGTTTTTCTAAGACTGTAACTATTTGCGTCAAGCAATGGTAATTTGTTCTTCTCTAGCTGATTGGATCTGTTGTCTTCCAGTGCTTGTGCTCACCCCCATTCATTCATACTGTGTTATAGGCCTGTTTCTGGAGGACGCTGAGTACCTGCGGTTTGATTGAAAGTTATTGCATCTCTCAGGAGTAAATTTAATTTGAACGATACCCTCTATAACCCAGTGTGATATGATGCATTAGAAAATAAAGCAATAACAGAGTATCTACAAGCCATTTTTCCAATCTGATTTGAGGAAAAGAAATTGTAGCAGAGAAAACCTCAGAAATAAACTGTTTTTTGTTCTTTAGCTAATATAGAAGTTCCTTGAATCCTGAAAACTAAAAAGAAAGAGAGAAAAAAAAAGAAAATTAGGCATTGGTCATAAACAGCCCTCTGTCAGCTGTTAGCAACTGGGATTGGTGTTTTGTTACCAACGTTATTTCAGGTAAATGAGAAGGCAGAATTGTAAACAAAGGAAAATGTTCAATCCCTGAAGTGAAACGTGGGCTGACATCTAGCATTTATAGCTTGGTACATTCTCATTAATCTATTCTGTTAAATATTTCTTTTCTTTAACACTGACTAAAAAAGAATACTAATTTAACATTTCTCTGCTGTTTCTAAGTGTTATGTTATATTTGAGAGTTTACTTGCTAATATATTTTTCTTTCCAAAGAGCTCATGCAGTCTTCACTTGGATCATGCCGTGGAAAAGAATCACTGCATTTCTTAAACTATTAACAAATACTTTAAGTGACGAAAACCCACCGAAGCCAGTAGGAAACACAATCCAGCAATTACACAGCAGCAGCAACCTGGCTTTTTTTCTGATTTCGAGTCAGTGGAAGAGTAGTAGTCATTGTAATTATGTCTTTAAAAAATACTTAATAATGTTTGCTTGTTTCTGACATACCTGAAGACTTGTCCGCAGAGTCTGATGCTAAAAAACCCCTGTATACTCCAATAAAATGTATTGTCAACCTCAGATTCATATAAAACATTTTTAATGATGTACTGGTATTGTTTTGGCCACAGTGTTTATATCAAAAAGGACATGGGGATGAAGAGAGTACTACTTAGAACTTAGTGTAAAGATGCAGTAGAAAGACTTACAGTTGTATCCATAATTTTTGAGATTTGTTACTCAGCTCAGTCCTGTTGAAGCACTGACAGAAATTCCTTTGTTCTCAACATGATCCAGCCTGTGTGTCCCTTTTCAGTTTATGTCTGGACTGGTAGAAAATCATGATTATGAAATTTTTATAGTAAAGCTGTTGTATACATGGTATTTACTGCAAAATCCAAGTCTTGTAAGACAATAGGATTCAAAAGGTTCAAAGCTAGGTTTTCAACTGTTATTTCAGGGTCAGATTTTCAAAAGATTTTAAAAGTCAATGTTGCAGAAGTGGTGGGGAAATATGGCCTTAGCCTGGCACACTAAGATCTTTTATACCCTGGTCTAGCTGGACTGAGGACCAACAGTACTAAGATCTGTTAAGTGGGCTGTGTCACTAACAATGATGTATTCTGCTATCTACTGAAAGAACTGATTTTCATACTTCATTTACAGTTAGCACTTATGTAATGGCTGTAAATTTTTGGATGAGATATTGCTGAAAATAACTTTTATTTTCTAACCATTTATCTTTTGAGAAATTTTAATAAACTAGTTTGCCCACCTAACTTAACTGATGCATTTAGGCACTTGAACTGGCTCAGAGCTTTTTGTTCAGGTGATCTCAGAGTTGGCCTGTGTTTGGTTCAGGAGCTGCAAGATTTTGCTTCCTTCTCAGAGCCCTTTTCCACTGTAAGACTGCGTTTATTATTACTGCTCTCCCTTACTGGCCATCACCACTCATGAGGGGAGGCACACAGCTGCTGAGGGTAGCCAACAGCAGCATTAGGGGGTGGATCTGTCTGCAGGGTGGACATGTCCAGCACTGCAGTTCACCAGGGTATGTTTGACATTGAACTAGGCCTTAATGAAACACTGCAGGAAGCTACTTGTTCATTTCAGAGTGA
This sequence comes from Falco biarmicus, assembly GCF_023638135.1. Classification (NCBI taxonomy): domain Eukaryota; kingdom Metazoa; phylum Chordata; class Aves; order Falconiformes; family Falconidae; genus Falco; species Falco biarmicus. The sequence continues at coordinate 60,671,209 of NC_079293.1, read as the reverse complement.
GGTTTTCTTCACAGTTTTGGGAAGAGGGACAACTTTAAAAAGTTTTGTCTTTATATGAAAACTTCATTTTTAGTCAAAATATAGTTTTGCTTGAAAACTTTCACCTACCCTTAGCAGAGACCTCACTGGCCCCTTCTGGAATGCTGTTGGCTGTACCTGTGGGATAAGTTAAAATCCCTTGAATAAACAAAACCAAAACCTGAGGACATCTTATGTCCCTAGGGAAATGCCTGGCTTCCTTAAGTGTTCTGCAAATACCACAAATCCACATCAATTAAACCCATATTCTGTAACACTATTTTTAACCTTTTTTCATAAGACACAATATTTTACTATAATATTTGTATTCTATTCTTTGAAGACCATCAAGAGGACTTGTCAGTGATTTACTTCACCAGTAGTGGATAGTTAAAGCAAGAATTTTTCTTGATACTTAAATGGGCTTAATATCTCCTGAGCAAGGAGGTACACATGCAAATCTGTGATTATCAGGACTATGCGATGTTGCATCTGGTGTTGCATTACTTAAAGTCATCATGTAATTGCTGATGGTTAGTAAAAACACTTATCTCTGCTTCACATTATTATTATTATTAATATTATCATCATTACTATTAATTTTGGGAAGGTTGAGACAGTAGTTGAAAAAGAACAATCCTTCCAAATCTGAGAAAGTTTCAGAAAAATTAGAAGATTGCTTTTGTGCTTTGGCATGGCTATGTCAAAAATACATGATAAAGTCCAGGAGTCTGAAAGATGACCTCTGTTTTAGATTTCTCAGTCACAATGCATAGTTAGATAGCTCTAACCATTCATGTAAGGGTTTTTTATGCTTTTTTTTTTTTCTTTTTCCAATTGTTAACAACTCGTAAAGGTTGAAATAAGACTGTGTAAAGAACTTTCTAATTTGGATTTACTCATATTAGCCTGGAAAAACCTCCTATTTCTGTAATCTATACAAAGAAAACAAATGAACCCTGAAGTCTAATCCAGATAGACAAAGGTGAGAAGGCCAAAGCTGATTTCAGGGAAGGGTCTGCTTCTGCTCTTCCCCAGTTCAGGAGCTGGTCTGGAGTAATGGATAAAATAAAATTGTGTGGCAGCACCTATTACTTCTGCATCTGGTGAGGAGTTTTACTGATATCTGTAGGTTCATGGAGCCATATATATTACACTGAAATACTGAAAATATTCCTCCTTAGGTTAGGACACATCAAAGTGGAAGGCAAGGATGCTAAAATTCTGGCTGTAGTCCTTGTAGACCAATAGAGGAGCAAAGTCTTTCTAAAATGTAGTCAGATATTTTCTCAGCAAATATTCATGGTCTACTTGTTATCATCGCTCATAATCCACTTTCTGAGAATGTCATACAAGGTGCCTTCTGTTCACAAGTGGGAAAATGCAAACAGAAAGCTGAGGACAGCTCCTGAGAAGGTCAACACAATCTGAGGAGCTGGCATGAACAGGTCAGTTTCTGTCTGCCTACAGAAAACTGTGCTGGAATGTTGATTGCTTGAGTTACCTGAGTTATTTAAAATGACTAGTAGCAAAAATCTAGAAATGGCTGTCAGTTGTGTCTGTGAGCTATAAAGTGTTGTGCATCTCATTAGTTACCTTCTGGTATGGTGAAAGGACTTGAATAAAAGTACTAAGGAACAGCAGAACAAAGAATGATTACATAGAAATGCTCAGCATGATCAGGCTATCTGTGCCATCAGGAAAACTTAAAATATATAGAGCCTTAAGATATATATTTTGAAAGAAGATAATTTGGAAGATCAACAAGCAAGAAAAGTGGCAAACATTAAAAGCCGTGCCGTCTGTAGAAGCTGCATTCTTGGTGTCATCTGGATTATTGCTACCAGGCATGGCAAAATTTTGAATTAATCTTTTTCTCCTGGAAACTTTAGCGTCTTCAAGTTCTGCCCAAATTCTCCTTGAGATTAATAGATGAGTTAGAGAGAAACCCAAAGAGACCTAATACATGGAAATGTGACTTTATTATAGGGATAAGAAAAGAGGGTGGAAAGCAATTAGAATTTATGCTAAGAAATTTACCATTACTTTACTTTTTGTTACTTTTTTTTTTTCCTTTTTCCACATTTTTCCTTATTTTAGTAAGCAGCTTTAGCTATCTGGCTATTTAACAGTTCAGTATGTGGTATTTTCTTTTGCTTTGAATACAGACATCACTGAGAATTCCCTTTCATGCTCTAATTGTCTATTTAGCACCTGCATATGGCCTTTTAATAGGGAGGTTCTGATCGCAGCTCTGAGAGTTCGGTTTGTTTCTAGATCTTCCTTTACCAGTATGTTTGTAATTGTGTGATTGTTTGAGTTAAATATTCTGTAGCAAATTCTGTTTGTCTATATTCTATTCTTCATATTTCTGTAAGCTGTGTTTCTCTGTAACAGCTGCAAAATTTCCTCCCCCCCTACAGTTGCAATCACACTGTCTTTCACACGCTCAAGATATTCTATGTAATTGGCAGCAGACAGCATGTCCGAGTAAAAAAAGAGACAGTGACCAGCCTGTCATGTGCCTCTTGGAGCAGACAGAGCGATCACCTCATCATTGCATTGGATGAGTTTTGTGCTGTGAACTAGAAGGAGTCTAAGGCGGGTAGGAGGGCTGACACTGCTGGAGGGAGCCCCGGTGGAGGCAGAGGGCTGGAGCACCCCCACTGGCACTGCTTTCTCATTCTGTTAATTTAGCCCTAGCTGCTCAGCTCTTTTGCTGGGCTGCTGGCTCAGGCTGGCCCATCCCCTTTCAATACTGTAAGACCTCAACAAAAGAAGGAGCACAAGCCAGGAGCCAGAATTGCCGACTGGAGCTGTCAATGTTCTGCAGGTGCCCCTTGAGCACGTGGCAGGTTATTGGGATTTAGCAAGGGACAGGCAGCTCAGGTTTTCAGTACTTTCCTTTTCTAGGGTCTTATGCCCCTTCCAAGTGGGAGGTCAGTGTGTGAAGAAGCATGGAGGTATCTGTAGCTCTGTAGCTGGCAAATTTCTCAGGGATTTTGTGATCTATGAGCAGAAGAGGAGTCTGTATTTCGGTGCTGATTGAGGCATGATGCATGGGTGGTGGTGGTGGTGAACAGGGCTATGAGTTTAAGGTAACTGGGTGGTGTTCCTCAGTGTGCCAGAAAAGGGGGGGGGAATAAAGAAGAGAGGGGTGAGAAGATTGCACAGGTCATACTGTGAAGTACTTTAGGTAAGATTGGACAGAAAATTGTTGCTGCAGTCAAGGCAGAAAAGGTTATATTTTTGGCAGCGTAAAATTAGAAGCATTTTTTGAAATAGAAGAAACAGATATGTTACACAGAAAACTGGTGTTGACACATATTTGGGATCTGGAGAGACACATTCCTTGTTGAAGGTGAAGACCCAGCAGGATACCTGGACAGAAAGTGGTCTTGAAGTGCAAGCTTTTACGATGGGCAGGATGCATTGTACTCCGCACAGGAAAAGGGTATAGCAGGGGTAGCTTTGGGAAAGATTATTTTGTCCATATTGAGTTTAATTTAGGCTGAATGTCTGTGTTCCGTTCAAATGGTTTAAAGCTGAGCACCATTACTGCTAATTTCTCCCAGAACCTACACTTTCCTGCCAAAGCACAAATCCACACGTGCTGACACAGCAAGTTTCCATGCTTTGGGCTGGAGCCACCCAATATGATGCATTCGGTGCCTGCAAGGAGAGGCAATTTTTTACTGGCAGGTAACAGTTTTCAAATTTCCACAGGGTTTCACAGAAGGCCATCTAGCAGGGGCAGCTTGGAAATGGCTCTGTCTTGGTTTCCCTTGCTTCAGGGCTTTTGTGCACCAGCCTGACAGCCCTGCGAAGGAAACAAATTGAAGATGGCTTGTTCCAGCCGACTTTCTATTGCTACAGCTGAGTACCTGGTGTGAGCAGAGGGTGATTGCTGCTTATCAGAGACTAGCTTTGAGGGCAGAGCACTCTTGATCACCAGTAGATTTCACACATTGACTTTGCACAGGCTTAAACTGCTCACTGGGGAGAAATGTGTGTGGTTCCCTTTGGTGCTCTGCTGTGTTGTGTGCCGTTCTAGCTCATTTTCCTGCCTGCTGAGCAGCGGGGCGAGGTGGAAAGCTGAGTGCTGAACTACGGGCAGTAACATGGGAGGTAGATCAGGCTGGCTCAGGAAGCGCTACAAACACTGCCTGGCACCTCAGAAACGTATTAAAATCAGAATTATACTAGAGCCACATAAATTGTTGTCAGATTTCAAAGTATATCGGTCCCTCTGCCTACCTGAGGGAGCCCTACCACTGGGAGGGAAGGCTGATGGTCATAGCGGCTCTGTGCTTTTGGCAGGGTTGCGATCCATTTTTTTTCAGCATGGTGCCATTTGGCATGAAATGCAGTAACAGCCTGATGGTGGTTTAGAAAGGGGAAGCCACTCAGCTGTGGTAGAGTCTGGTTCTGCCAGAATTGCCCCTAAACTCCACGAGGGTTAGGTTGAAGCTGGCACTGCATGCAATGTTGATGCAGGAGGGTGGGATGTCGCTGTGCCTGCCAGTAACCCTGCCTGTGGTTAACACGGGCAGCTGGAGAGATCTGCTGAGGAATGTATTCCACAGAGTCCAACTACCTTCCTCACGCTCGACTGTTTCCCCTCAAACACATGCTTTGAATGGCGTTTTAGCCTGACAGGTGCTGCCATGGCTGACAAGCCTGTGCACCCCACAAGGGGAGGGAAACGGACAGAGGCTGGCAGTCACCAAAATGAGCAAATACTCGCTTCTGTGCAGCCACTGAAAGTGAGAGCACATGGCTTCCAGTAAAAGCAGGGCAGAACAGGACAGAGGGGACCCTGGGCACTAATAATGTGCACTTCATAATGTGCTGCACGGAAAACAAAAACAAGTCAGCAGTGACAGCAAAGCTGTCCAACAACTGTCTTCCGCAGAAGAGCTGCTTCTCACTTGGCTTCTGAAGATTATTTCATTTTGGTAGAGTTAGTAACTGAGAGCCTCTGACAACTATATGAAAGAACAGCCTTGTTTCTGGGACATAAGCAGCATAAAAGACAATCTTATACCAAGTTTTTCTTTCTTCTTCTTTTCTCCTGTTTCATTTGCCATGAATATGAAATGATAATGTTTAAGTATTTCTTTAGGCAAAAAGCTAGGTCCTACTGTTTCCATTGTCCATGCTGTTTACATGCCACAACCCACAAACGTCTCCTGCTCTTTTTTAGGAGAACTGAATTGCCTGGTAGGATAATTCTGGATATCAGATTGTGATGGGAAGTAGGAGCTGCTGGAGCACAATGGGGCTCCAACACCTCTCAGAATCTTTGTATCTGAGATACCAATGGCATCTTTAGCCCAGCACTGCCTTACAGCACCTGTCCAGCATCAGCTCTCAGGCATTACTTAAGACACACCACACACAACAGTTAAAAACGGGAGCAGGGGAATGCTTGTAAACATTATCTGCTCAATAGCTGCAGTGTGCTACATCCCCCTGACATCAGTGGTATACCTGTTAATGGTTTCTGTAGAGGAATGACTAGGATATATGTGGTTGGTTGTTCGCTGTCAGCTGAGAACGAAATTCAGTAATTTAAAGGCTATAGCTCCATCAGCTCCAGTGCAGCCCTGGCACAGCTCTGCTTGCTCAGCCCCCTGACCCTCCCAGAGATCCATAGTGAAATTCTGAGCTGGCTGTAGTTTGGGGGTGCTGCAGTGCCAGGTGCTGGGTTTTTATCCTCATGCTTCTCACTAGATTACTCTTCCTTTGCTTCCTGTGCTTGAATTCTAGTTAATTTCACACTGTCTTCCATTTAACTGAAAAATAAACCTCTTTTTTTTCATATGCTTCTTTTTGTATGCTATTTATACCCAAAATCTAATTCCCAAATCAATACGCTTCACCAGACAGGGAAGCATTCTTTACCTAAAATGGCGCAATCATGGGGAAATAACACACAGGTAAACTTCCTAAAAAATATCAGTGTAGATATACTGTGGCTGCATGAATGTTGGCAGGCTAGTAAACAGGAAAGGCTGTGAACGGAGCTCTATGAATAAACGTGAAGGTGGTGTTCATCCTGCCCTGCTCTTAGGATGTGCATATGTATTCCTGTTCTGCCTTTTACAGTACTGATAGTTCATCTTTAATAAATCAAAGGCAGCTTATTCTTGCTTGCATGCTCTCTGAAGGAGGGGATATCCAGTCATACCCTAAAGAGTTTTGACACACAGATAATGTCTGGTGAAATGTGCTAATGGTAGTCTTTTATTTACAGATGTGTTGAGAAATATGCAAGGTAATGAGTTTATCTTCCCTCTTCCTCAGAGGAGGTGAATAAGATGAGAAGCACATTCTCCTTTCGTCCTCTAAATCCAAAGGAGGCTGGTTTTCCCTGTCATCCCTCGAAGAAACTCCTTTACACTTGTCTAGCCAGGACAGTTTCTAACATGCCTCTTTTCTTATGCACTGGCACCCTGGTGACTCGGCTGACATTGATATGAGTGTTTCTCTTTCCAGTCCGCCCCTGCATGCCTGCTGTATGGGGCTGATGCCTGTCAGCTGCCTGGAGCGCTGCTGCTGGAGCACCTCTTGGATCAGTGGGCTCCTTGTCATGCGGCAAGGGCTCGTCAGGAGCTGCAGGCTGCTGGCATATTCCTGGTCCTGATCTGAAATTAATTGACATAACTCGAAACTTTGGAGATGATGCCAGAAGGAAGAACAGAAGACCTGTGAGATAGCAAAGAGCAAATATGATGTAAAATTGTCTGCTGGCATTCTTAAAATGGAGTGGTTTGATTTTTCTTTTACAGCTTGGTTTGCTTCACCTTGCAGCCATACAAGCTGCCATTTAGAGCTTTTGAGACTTGCCATTGTCTCAGCAGCTCTGTGCGTTTCTTTAGCCAGGAGAGGTTCAGTACTGTATGTGATAATAAAAGGCTCTTCATGCTACTGTGCAGCCTCATCTGTAAGACTGCCAAAACAGCCTTGTCACAACAGTGAAAACTACCAATATAGGTGCATGGTTTTGGAAAAGGAACAAAAGAGAAGGAGTTTTTTACTGAATTAGGTTCCTGGGTATAATTTCTTTGAAGGAGATTCCACAACTGGAGTATTACATAAATACTGTACCTTTTGTGAGGGCATATTTGCGTAAGATGCCCTCATCTACAAAACTGTAACTGGTTTGAGAGGTCAAAATAATTAATATCCATGTTTTTCCTCCTCCTTTTATATATGTAAAGGTCCCTTTTTTCTTGCTCTTAGTGCCACCTTCTGCAGGTCACACTAACTGAATTACTCTAAATTGTTCCAAAAATCTCTGAGTTTTTCTATTCTCTGCCCCACGGAAAGCTTTACAAATGAAGACAGCTAAAGACATAAATAGTGTCTGAAGAGTACATATTTGAGATTTGCATATGTTCAGAAATTTATCAGTCTTGTTTCCAAGAAAAATGGGGATGAATCACCCTCCAGAGGGGCTTTTTTCTCTCTGCTGACTGTACAGGAACTTTAGCTTGGTGTCAGGCAGCTGAAGTTACAGCTAGCATTCATCTGACCCAAGAAACAAAAATACTCTTCTAAAGGAGAGATCAAGCTGGTACTTAAACACGGAGTAATGGGAAAGTGAAACGTGCAGATACCAAGTGAAGGGCAGAGGTAGGGACTAAGAGCCTGCCATACCAAGTGGGATAGGGAGGTGTGGTTACACATTGCAAGGGTACAAAACCAGACAACTGGCAAGAGGATGATGTCTTTTTCATGACAGGTAACATTTGAAAGCAGAAGTGGTGGTTTGTATCTCTTAATCAAGATCATAATTGACGCTTTGTTCCATGTGGACCCTGTCTATGCAACCAGGTGCAGACAGCTACCTCCTAGCTTTGCCCATTTTCTGGGCACCCAGGACTCTGTGGCCAAACTGAGATGTGTGCCAGCTCCACTCCAGAAGCCATTTAAACACATTTACACAACTGTGACAATGTGACTGAATCCTCCTTGGTGCATGTAAGAATGTGGCATGCAGCTGTCTGCACTTAGACTCACAGAGCAGTTTAAGTTGGACAGGACCTTTGGGGGTTGCCTAGTCACACCCCCATGCAAAGCAGGGCCAGACAAATCAGGCTGCACAAGACTGTGTCCAGTCAAGTTCTGAATATCTCCAGGAATGAAGATTCCTTAACTTGTCTGAGCAGCAAGTTCCAGTGTTTGATCTCCTGCATTGGTGGTGAAGAACAGAAATATTCTGCTATCTAGTTGGAATTTCCTTGTTCCAGCTTCTCTCTCATCCTATTGCTGTGCACCTTTCAGAAGACCCTGAGTTTGTCTTGTCTACATATTCCCATTAGGTAACTGTCAACAGCCATAAGACCCCTCCCTGAAGCCTTCTCCTCTCAGTGCTGAACAAGCCCAACTCCCTCAACCTCTCCTTGGCTGTCCTGTGTTCCTTCTCCTCGACCAGCTTGGTGGCCTTTGCTGAACTTGCTTTGATGTGCTGATGTCTGTCTTGTATTGGTGAAAAGTGAACACAACAGTCCAGAAGTGGTCTCACATGTACTGAATAGAGGGAAGGGATCAGATCCGTGGACCTGCTGGCTAATGCAACCCAGTATGCGGCAAGCTTTTGCTGCAAGGATACTCTGCTGACATATTTAAATTGCAAATGTTCAGTCTGCAGCTATGCACTCTATTCACCTAGTTAAAATAGAAGAAACGTAAGGACAAGACATACTGTATACATACTGAGCTGGAATTAAATATTCAACCCTAATGGACAAACCTCTGGATCCCAGTTACACTATATGAAAAAGTCTGAGCAGGTTTGCCATCACACAGCTTGTAGTTCTTGGTGCTTATTTAGAAGTCCTTTTTCCACGGTCAGTTCTGAACAGGAATTTCTCATGTTCATTCCAAATTCACCACAAATAAAGATAAATGCTAGGTGAATGAACAGCATCTCTTACCTATGGGTGCTAGAAACATAGCAGGAAGCATTAGTGTCTTTAGCTTATGTTATTTCTGTTTGCAAACAGCAATTTAAATAACATTCATCACCCAAAAGAAGGTCCATTGGTTGTAGAGGAATGCAGGCAGTGGGTTGATGGGCATTGATGGTATGCAGCTGTGGCCTTGCCTCAGCGACAGTGGGTTGATTGACATGGATGATGTGCAGCTGTAGCTCGTTCCTGCCAAGTGGTTAAATAGCCCTGAGGATGGTGGGAGAGAGGTTGGATGGTGGAGGAGCAGTGTGGTCTGACCTCTGGAGGAAGGAGAAGCAGCATGGACAGTAGAATCTGACTGAGGGTAAAGCCTTATTGCAGCCTACTAGTTTGTTTGTGTCCTGTGTGAGGCTGACTGAGTTGGACTCTGACTGCAATTGGTAAGGAGAGAGATGATATTAAAAGGTGTAGGACAGCTTTTATACAGTTTGCTGTTAATAATTTTTATGTGTGTCTTCTATCTGCGGAAGACCTTGGCCCCCAAACAGGCATTTTGGAAACATCAGCATGTAGTGCAAAGGGAAAATGTATTAGTTTCATAGATATCTGCTTAGTAATGAAAGAACTCTAAACTTTGTTAAAAATTGCATATATATATGAAGTGATGAAAAGTAAAGATTCTTGGGACACTTTTAAATGATGCCCACAGAAAATGTTAAGAAACATTAATTTATGGTTTAAGTATTTAACAATTTCTTGAGTACCTTGAAGAAAATAAGGCTGTTCTTATCCCCAAGACTGAAGTCTTCTGATTGCAAACTTAGAAATACCTGCCCCTTTAGAGGAGGGTTGTATGTTAAGATTTTGGCTACCCTGTTTGCAAGCGAAGTTCAAAACATCACACAGCAGTTCCAGGTTGCAAGAGAGGCAATATCTTTCCACTATTAATAATAAAGTGCTAATGATAAATTTGCTGTAATAGTTATAAGCCTTGCCAAAGCTTTTGATTTAGTGAGGCATGATCACACTATATATGTTGATAAAAATATTGGATTAAAGACTATTTTAACAGAAAAATGTCAAGATTTGTATCAGAATTATTCTCATTTAGAACCCAAACAGGAATTGATAGTGACAATTATTCTTGTTTATAATAGCATTATATAGGGCTATCCATAAGTCCAGATTTAATATCACCTTCTATCTTATTTTTTGTTAATTGAGGAATGGAATAATCAACTTTATAATATTTGGTGGACAAATAATAGTTTTGTTTTTACAAATAAATCTGCTATTGGCAGGATTTAGTATCCTGATACGATTAAAAATTTAGAGCTGCAGAAATGGTTTTGTTCTTGTTGTAGGTTTAAAATAAACACAAAGAATATAATAAGCGTTACCTTAACTGAGTACTGAAAAACTAAGTGAAGTGAAACTGGTAATATAGGAGAAGGCTCACTTGAAATATATTTGGGAATCCAAATTGATTCTTGGAAGAGTATAATATATTTATCACCTTCAATTAAGCTTATTTGATGGTTCAATAAACAAAATGAAACAGCAATTAAAGCACCATGAACAGAAAGTTCTTAATGCTTATCCTCTTTCTGGATTATTTCAGTTTAACACACTTTGTGTCTGTTGGTATCTATGCTGTTATACAGATTTACTTGCGAGAAAAAAACCCAAAGCATCATTCACTTATCAGAACAGGCCTCTAACAAGATAATGTATTCCGGATTTAGAATAGGGATCCTTTGTCCTTTTTATGTATGCTGTGTAGCCACTCATAAATTGGTTAGAAAGAGAGAAGTGATGCTGTTTCCAAGGGTATATGTTTTAAACCTCTGCCATTTATATTGGTGAGAAATCACTGCAGCAAATCCTCTGAAATACTTTTGTTATCCTTCAAATTTAATCCAAAACCAAGTATGGAAGATAGTCCTGTCAGTGTCAAGGGGTAGGAATAGGTGAAAGTAAAATAGTGATAAAAAGTCATGGCTAACCTTCTCCCTGGTTCCATTCCACCCTCCACGCACACCCCCCCCACCCTGCCCAGTCTTTCCTTAGGCTACCAACATTTATTTCAGGTTTGCAACTTACTTTTTACTTAGACTTGCAGATGTAAATACTCTCCATGTCTGTGGTCAAAGCTACAAAACAGAAAATATCAAAATACAGGGGCACTCTAGGGTATGAGAAAAATTAAAAGTAAATGGTTGAAGATTATTCTGAAACTGTACAAGAACACCAGTAGATTCTGCAAAACAACTGAGGGACTCTAGAGGAGATGAGAAGGCAGTTATGTCATGGGAAGATGGGGTAATGGTGTTCAGAATACGGAAAAGAGCCATTGTTTGAAGGTGGAGTGCTTCAGTTAAAACTGGAACAGAAAAGAAGCATATCCTTCTGTAACTCTTCCTTTTCAGATCTTTGTTATTGAGTTGTGTAAAAAATGGACAGATGGCAGTTGTGCAGTTATGTTTTTTCTGATCTCACGATGGATCTTTTGTTTTAGAGGATATGAAGGAAGATTGGACTTTAAGTTGCAAGCAGCAGGTCTTATGCTTTCACAGAAAGCATAAGTAATTACAGAAGTAATCCAAAAGAATTAAAAAGAATGTGTAAGAAGGTATAGTTTATAGGGCTTTGTGAAGGGCTTTGCAGGTTAATCAGTATGTTTGATTTTGTCTGAGTTTGGATCCATCTTTTCTATAAGACTCACTGTAGACAGAGGAAGAACTCCAGTAGATTTGCTAGGCATGATTTCCTTTTACAAGAAACATGCCTCTTCTGGATTTTTATGGCAGCCTGTTAAAGCAGAAGATTGCAGTTGTTGATCTGGAGCATTGTCTGAATAGGGCAGTGCTCAGAGCTGTGGCCAAGGCGCTGACCAAACCCAGAAATGGCTGGGCTAATCCAACCATTTAGGCAGGGATTTTGGGTTATCTGTTAAGCACAGATTCCCCAAAGCTAGCCAGACCTAACTTGTGATCCTCCTATGGAAAAGGAAGCTGAACTAGTCTGTAGCATTTTGTACCCTGATCGTTGCAGATCATGGGTATGTATTATGGATGCTGTACCTCTAAGAGAAAGGAGTACCAGAATGACTTTGGAGGGATTTGCAGTCCCCATAGCTGCCACATCCTGATTTTCATTGATCAGGGCATGCCTTATGAGTCTGAAGGGCAAAGTAACTCAGACCTGGGACAGGTAAACACCAGTATTTGATGATGAGAATAAACTGATTTAAGGGATGGATATGTGAGAGCAGTCTTGGAGTAGAGGAAGGGCTTTAAGTAAATATTTCTTGTGCCAGAATGTAGGGCAGATTAGAAGCCTCACGAAATACAGAGCATTGAGGAAAGTAATTTTCTTTTAGGTCATATGATGTTATTTTGACTTCTACTGTGGAGATGTTAATTCTTTAATTTTTGAACGTATGTTATATTCGCTCATGAAAAATTGGACTTTTTAGGTATTCCTGGGGAGTATGTGGTCTACCGAAGACCTACCTAACGTAACATTTAAGTTCTTATGAGTAATTATTGCTTCTGTTTCCATTTTTTAAGTATTACATTTTTCTGTAAAAATGTCTTATATCTTTATGTGTGGATAACCTTTGGCTTTTGCATTTGCTTGCTTTATGGTATCTCATGGACACAACATTGTTTTACGTTGTTTCCTTCAATATGTGTTTGCACGTAATCTCTTGTCTGTGGGAATATATGTTGTGTTTTCTTAGCACAGGAGTCCTCAAACTTTTTAACCAGGGGGCCGGCGCGCGGATGCAGTGGCAGGCAGCCATCTGCGGCTGCTTAGTTTCCCCCACAGCCTGCGCCGGGGGGTTCTGTAAATACCGGGGGCCGGATTGGGGACCCTGGGGGGCCGTATCCAGCCCGTGGGCAGTAGTTTGAGGACCCCTGCTTTAGCACCTCTTTCTGGGAAGGAACCCAGTGTTACACAAGCAATAGGTTTTAGGATCTTTTTAGCGTATAAAGGATGCATCCTAGCCTGCTTCTTGAGACATTCTTACCTCTCTCATACAGGGCTTTTAGCTCTGCATACAGACTGTAGATGGTTGAAAATGCATTAAACTCTCAGTAAACATTTCAGATGCCTCAGTGTTACTGTTTTCTGCTGGAATTGGGCACACAAAAAATCAGTTAATCGGATTCTCTAAGATTCATGAGCATCTTGGCCAAAATAATCTACCACAACCAATTGCCAGAAAAGGTGGAGTCCCCACTGCTCAGTCTCTAGGCTTCTGACTCCTACTTATCCTCAGGTCCTCCAAAATACTCTCAGGTGTTCAGTTTAAGAAAACATGGACAGCTTTCCTTCCTAGTCCCTTGAGAACCTTGCACGTACTTGATATGACGAGCTGCATAAGGACGGGTCCAGGGTCTGATGAGCTGTGTCACTCCACAGTCTTCTTTTAACCACTGTCATTCTAGGGTTCCTTGGGCATATCGGCTACCTTGATGAGGAGGTGAGACTGCCTAAGCAAACCTACACTAAGTAAATCCCCCTATAACATTTAATAATAACTGGGTCTTCCTTTATGCCAATGAGAGCGATTATTTATCGTGGTTTAGTTCTCATTATTACTCATGCATTTCTCTGACTAAGGGCAACATTTTTGTACAAGTAGGCTGAATTCCTGATAAAACAAGCTAGACATAGTTCTTTATCATTCTTGCATGTCTTCGGTTGGTCCTATATCTTTTGGCTCAGAAAGGATGCTTAATTATTCTATTTGATCTTCACTTATCATGGAAGCACTATGTAAATTATTTCAAAAATGACCTGTTTTAATTTCATTATTTATCTTCAATATAACCTGGTTATTATGAAATATGAGAAGTGCATGCCTTTCTGGCACACTTAGATTTGAAAATTTTGCATGTGTTTTTGTTACAGGTCTTGTGACCTGTTGTTCGCTGTGTCTGTTAGCAATATACTTCTGTGCCTTCTAAATTAATTATCCTGGCTTCTAACTGGCAGCTTACTATCATTACTGTCTGAAAATGTACTCTTTAGCAAACCAAAACATGCATATTCCTTAGCAATTTAAAACATGCATTTAGAATTCAACCGGCAGAAATCATAAAGATCCTTTCTATCCTGTATGTAGTATGTATATACTTTTTTGTTTTTCCAAGTGTAGAGCAAAAATCTCTTCTTTGATGAAATCTGTGGGCCACATGTATTTGGTTTAGTCTTATTTGTGAGAAACTTCAGTGATGTGAACAGAATTTTGGCTCTCGGAAATGAACATACGGTGTAACACAGCATTCCAGGATACCTTGAAGGGGCATGCCTTTGCTGTTGAAAGCTCATGTCGAGCAGTCTCTGATGTTTTCCTAACTTTACATCTATGCATGAGCATTAGCTCTGCTCCCTAAAGGGCTGTTTCAAGTTGGTCACATTGTACCCCTTTATAATAATGCCTTCTGTCATTGTTGTATTAATAATGTATATTGCTTTTTGCAAACAGTTAATTTTCTTTTTTCTGCAATAAAGAATAACTTATCCATCAAATTTTTATTAATTTATCAAGTTGAAGGCACATGAATGAAATCAGAGAATTAAAAAAATATTTGCATTCCTTTGTTCTTCAGCTTTCAACTTGAAATATTACAAAATTATGTGTTCCAGTGAAGCTTTGCAGTACCTGAACAGTATGCCTAAGAATTTCTCCAAAATTTTTAGATTTCAAATTTTTCTTACTGTCATTTAAAAATATTTTTTTATTAAATTTGTTTACAGAATGTTTCTGGAAAAATAATGCTTGTCCTGATAGTATTCACCTTTTGTCTTTTGCACTCACTTTATTAACAAATCTTTCTTAGCAAAATAAATAGACTGCCTGTTGTTCGTTCCTTCTTAGAAGCAGAAAGTCTTCTGAATTCACAACGGATGGAAATTTAGAATGTTATTTTACTACTTCCTGCATTATCTAATGCTGTAGAAGTTATGAGAGTAATTCTCTATTTAGCACCTTTTCATCTGTTTTCTTACGAAAGTTTATGCATTTTAGATCACATATGCACTGGATAAAATCAAGAAATATCCTGGAAGAGAGCCAGGGGACCTGGTCTGTCCTCTTCAACTTGTAAATCCTAGAGCAGATTTATACCCTGTTTAATTTGTTCGTTATCTGGTCCTGTGCAACTTGTATTCTTGGCCACTCAACGATTGTGTTTCAAAACCACCTTCTTTAGTATCTTCTCATGTGGGAAGTGCTGCTGTGGGATTAGATCTCCCTTTTGTTTGGTAGGTGCTTTAACCATTAGGTTGCCACACAAAAGGTAACAAAACCCCCTTTTTTTTTTTTGCCAGTATGTCTGAATGAACTCCAAGCAGCATGTCTTACGGATGCTCTTTCTATATCAGGTCAATTCTGATCATAGGCTGAGGTCTACCTTTAGCTAATATAAGGACTTCAGGCTTACCAGGGATGCTCCGCAAGGTGGGAGGTACAAGAGACTGTTATTTGGACTTACTTCAGGGACACAGGCAATTTGAGGAAAATCAGAAATTTGTCCTGGATGACTAAACAGGTCCACGATCAAAGATCAAAAATATTCTCCTAGTTTCTTTAGAGAGTTGAGGCTAAGTAACTCTGAAGTGATGATCCTTCTGCTGCCCTCCAAACCCTTTTTGTAGAAGATAGAATCTCAGGTTTTCTTCTTAGCAGGGTTTTGCTTTACTGTAACTTTATACCTGTTTGGATCGTACGTAAGTAAGGTTTCCTGCCATGAGATAATTACACTGACACAGTACCCAGTAGTCAGAAATTTAGTTTGTCATCTCTGATGTGGCAATTGTCTGACCATTTGTGGAGGCAGACAGGAGTCTGAACATAGCATGATGTGCTTACGTTACAGGTTGTATCTCTTTGTGCTGTAGTGAACAGTGTTTGCTACATTGAACTGGAGAGGCTCAGCTTGTGCTCAGAAAAACAGGTCTGTCTGCTTCTTCTGTAGGTTGGAGTATGTCTGCACTATGGTCTGGGGAAACTCCTCTCTTATCTTTTAGAGTGATTTTATTTCTCTTTATCTTGCACATTTGAAAATAAAATAAAATATAAATATATAAGTTAGCTACATTTTCCTGCTCTGCTCTAGGAAAAAAAACCCAAATCATTTTGGATGGACTCATTACCCTGTAGGCTGTGTGGCCCAGCAGCCATTTGGCTACCTCTGAAACACTGTTCCAAGTCACTTTCTTTTTCTGCAGTCATATTTTGCAAACCACCTACATGGAAAATAACCACGTATCAGGAAAATCCCTCTACATGCAAAATGGACATGGATCAGGAAGCATCTTTAAAATAACTGATTGCAACTCCACAAAAGATTAGATATGAGGCAAAATTTCTTGACTTGCTTTGGGGGAAAAAAGTTGAACCAATAAAGAGAAGAATAAAGGAACAGAATGACAAACTGATAAAGGCACTGCAACCCATTTCTGACTAAAGTGATTTGGCCCAGTCATTTCTTAGCTCTGAAAAGGATAGTAAGAGAAAACGATGGCAAGCAACCACTATGATAATAGAAAAATAAATCTGGTAAATGCTTCTGTGACTTTGAAAAGTAAGAACTGCTGACTTTCTTCTTTCTCTCTTGTTAAACAGCTTGGCTAAGAAAATGGGAATTTCGTTATTCTCTCTTTACACTGTCTTCTAGTCTACATGCTAATTTTTAGGAAATTCTAGGTATTCTTCCATGTTTGTAACTGGAGCAGATAATAGGCACAGATGGCTGCAAATTCAGCTTTTCAGGAGGACTTTCCTGCTTGGATGAATGAATGAGCCTGTAGGTAATGTTTATGGTGGTCTTCTACCTTCCGTCCCCCAGAGGAGGACAAATATTGCTTAGACATCAGTGGAAGTGAGATCTTTGGGACTGGGAGGGGGGAGCATGCACGCACTTCAGTTGCCATGAAAATGATTCCCTGATGGCATCTGAGGGACAGGGTAGGATATTCATGACTGAGTGTTGTGTTTAAACATGTGATGTTTCCTACACATTTTCCACATCATGAGGCTGTGCAGTCGTGATATTACACTGAGTAGTAGCAGAGTAATTGGACAGTGGGATATGAACAAAGTCTGTTTCAGATGTTGGAATTCAAATGTATCTTTGGGGTAATGTGAGTGCATGTTGCAAAAAATGTGACCTTCAGTTGCTGTGATATAAACAGGGAGCAGGTGGAAGGAGAGGTATATTCCTTTTAACAGACAGTTGAGGTTTGTGACTTGTTACAGCATTGGATGTATCCAGTAAATCTTCAAGGACCAAAGACATGTGTCTGACCTGTGTATAAGACTTAAAAACCATCCCCTATTTTTTATTTAAAGGTGGCAGTCATCAGAGAAAAGATGAAACATCAATATAATTAAGAAAAAAACATGATTAGTAAGCAAACTTTTACTGTTTAATTTAAAGAAATGGAAGAATGAACAACCTAACAAAAGCAGGAAAAAGAGACAGTGGTCCACCTCAGCACCCCAGCAGGCTGCCAGCTAATTTAGGAGGGAAATTAAGGAACTGAATCAAGAGACAGCCTCATCATTTGCTAACCTTGTGAATTCAATCTCAGAAATAAGCAAAGCTTAATAAAAACAGATGAGGGGGCAGACTAACTGGAGCAGCAAATAGGAGAAAGAGAATGGAAAGGCATATTGATTCTTTTTTATTGAAGTGAGAGAGACAATTGTGCATAAAATGTTCTAACTCCTGAAGCTGATTAAGAATGAATAATATAAAGATTTATGAGTAATCAGAAGAAGAAAATTATTAAATGCTAGAATTCATATCTTTATTTTTAAATTAAGTGCTAGAAGTAAATGAGAATTTTGATTACATGATAGCACAAACCCAGAGGGCACTGATCTCAAGGAGACGGAGTCTTTCAGGTGTTGTGTGGGTGGCAATACTTGTGAATTTAGTTTAGTCTCAATTAAAATGTTGAATTTCCTAGATGTTTCCTTTTATTGTTATACTTCATTTTATACATTAAAAAAAACTAGTCATCTGTAAATGAAAAATTGAACATTTTTACCATATTGCAAGGCTGTCTATGGATATCAGCCAATGTGAAGGAAAGGGGAAGGAGACCTGGACAGATTGCTATTTGTGCTATAAATGAATAAATGTTGTTTGCCTGGGAATGTACATTGTTCATATGCCTACAAGAAGTGTTTTGGCACATTCTAAGATAGATGTAATAAAACTGAAATTTATGCTTATGATGTAGTTGGACACATGCAGCATACTTTCAAAACCTTTCTAGAAAAAAAACCCAAGAACAAACCAACAACCATTGATTCTTATACATATCCAGGGTCCTGCTGTCAGTCATTTAGCTGGCAATTAGGCAGTTGAATGGAGGTGAGGTTCTATTCTGAATATTCTTTTTTTCTAATGCATATAAGGTTGGTACCTGTAAGTGGTTTTTACAGCTCTAACCAGAAATATTGAACTTATTACCAACAGATGTAAAAAAACATATTGCAATTCCCTAATTCACTTTACAAAAAATATTATGACTTTGTGATTCAACTAGCTATTCTTGGCTAGCTGTTTTAGATAAATGTTATTTCTTCTAACTGATTTTTTTCTGGAGTTATGCATTTTCAAGATGCATCAAAACATTTGAAAGGTACTGCAAAGGTGATATGTCTTATACCTTGGGTTCTTTTGTGGTATTGTACTCATTTGCTGGTTTATTTTTTTTTAGATGGGAAGAGAGGCCATGCAAACACAATAGCAAAGGAATCTCAGAAGCAAAAGGAGAATTCCTGATATTCTCTCACCTATGGTGTACACGTAGAAAAACACTACAATACTGATCAGCATGTGATATTACTGAAATTGCATTGAAAAGAAACCAAAAGAGCATATGTTCCTTCTCACACAAGGTCTCAGGCAGTTCCTGAAGGAATGTTCAGGAATTAATGTATCCTTCTTAGGCAATGCATCTGAGAAATTGTTTCATGTGCATTTAATACACCTTTTAAATGGTTGTCCTGGGATTTTGTCCAGTCTTATCATTTTTTCTCTCCCTTTTTAAAACGCTCTTAAGGGACTCAGACACATTTAAAACATGCGGAATAGTTGTAATAACGTTGTACCTAGTGAAGGTGAAGTGTTTAGCTTCCTTTTCCTTGGAGACCCAGAGGCAGCAAAACACTATAAAACACCCACGGAAGTGACTTTGTTAGAATTACAAAAGAAAACCACAAATTTTAATTGGCAGGAACAAGCAGGCTTTTCACTCGATTCTTGCTTCAGGCAGCAGGGATTTGGCTGTGGTATTCTTTTCCAGTATTGCAAGCCTTTTAAAATAAGGATGTTTGTTTCTGTTTCCAGCTCTGTCTCTCAAACATTTTCTTTCCAGAATGAAGCAAGCTGTGAAATGAAGGTAGATTCCCCGATCTGTTTGGAAAAGGGATATTTTTTTAACTCTTTCTGTCCAAACCAATATTGCTTGTTTTCTGCATGTTTTCAATTTCTACCAGATGTAGGTACTCCCTATTCAACTCCAAGAGCTGAAAGGGCTGTTTGTGCTGCTCCATGTAGGCTAAAGTTCTCAAATGCATCTCCTCTTTTTGTTGGAGTTGAGATGAAAATGTTTAATGCTAGTAATAGAAAGAAGCCTTCATTGTTGCCCTAATTAAGGAAGAAAAAGATTCCTGTTAAAAAAAGATTCATGTGAACACAACTTGGCAAACTCCAATGGGATGTGATTGGATCATCATGGCTAATTTGCCAGTTGAAGTCAGTAGAACAACAGAGCCAAACTTTTGGAAATGTTGTCCATTGTTTTGTAAGTATAATCAGCTCTTCCATTACTACTTCTCTCAATGTTTTTTGTAGCTCCTTTGTTACACACAAGAACCAAAACTAGAAAGGTAAGGCAAAGGAAAAGGCATTTATGCTGTTAGATCCATAAGAAATAAAGTAGTAAATTAAGTGGAAATTCTTGGAAAGGGGGAAGTCAGTTATTGATGCAGCAATGCTGATTGCTGGAAGTAACTTTGCACTGCTGTTCCTTTACTGAATCTGGAATTGTGATTATTTCTATATGCAGATTGGGCAATTTTCAGGCAATTGTGCAGGCAAGCATCATGTTCTGGAGGTAACTTATTTGCCTGAGAAATTCTGGCAACCAGACACACAGATTTTGAAAACTAGGCTCAGCCCATTATGTATGGGCCTTTGTGCAGGGCAGTCTTAAGTTTCACTGTTTCTAGGGCTTGATCAAATTAACAAAACCAATTTTTACAGCCAGAGTGGGCTCTATACATAAACAATCAGTGCTCTCAGAAGCGACTGTCACTGGCCACTTTCTTAGAACTTCTAATATCTCTTTGCTTCTCCCAAGAGTTGCACTTCTCATGTTTCCAGGGAACAGCAAGAATTCAAACTTTTTCATACCTAGATCATGCATTATACCATTGCTTCACAAGCAATTTAAGCCAGAATATTCTGGCCTTGTCATCAAAAGAAGCCATAACTCCTTTTCATGCATCTTATTATTTCTAGTTACCTACTGCCAGTCTGGCACTTTTCTCCTCCTCCACTCTATCTGGGCAGCGGGTAAAAGACTGTGCAAACATGCAGGGAGAAGATGGTAAAAATACTACCTTAGAAACTATCTTTAGCTTACTTCAATAGTCAGGATGGATTTGACTACTTCAGTGGTGGAGCTGATGTATGAACTAGCAAGGAGGAGAGAAACAAGCACCTGGCAGTATAAGGGAGGACAAGACTACTCATTTTTTGCAGCAGAGCTGATTTACATCAGTTGAAACATCTTATGAAACTACTGTGAGAAAACTTTGGAAACATTGGGAAACTGCTGAACAGCAGGTTCTGAACAGAAGCTATGGCTGCCTGAGTGCTGTGTGGGTCGGTGGTAACTGCTGTACCCAATGTGGTTCAATGAGTTTAGCATATGAATGGTGTTTGCTTATAGTTTAAGGAGATGTTTATAGTTTAAGGAGATCAATGGCTTTCAAATTATTAATTAAAATTCATAAGAACTTGTGGCATGGTCAGAACGTTGTGAAAAAACTGACATAATAATCATACAGTGTGTACTGCTCATCACAATTTCTTTGGGTGCCATGCAGAGCAAAAATAGTGGAGCAAAGCAGAGAAGTAATGCAGAATAAGATACAAACGTAATAGCAAAATTAAGTCATAGACATGTTGCATTTGCTATCCTTTGATGCTACATTAGCAAATGGAGAGGTGGAATCTAGAAATACTTCTCAAGCAAACTTTGATAGAGACTAACTGCAATGACTCTTCTAGATGACTAGAAACTGTTTTCATGTATAAAATAGAGTTCTGTCTTCAGTTAGACTTAGTAACATTGTCTCAGCAGATTCCTAGATTTTAAAAATGTTTTTATTGTAAATACTATATTCGTTAA
This sequence comes from Falco biarmicus, assembly GCF_023638135.1. Taxonomy (NCBI): domain Eukaryota; kingdom Metazoa; phylum Chordata; class Aves; order Falconiformes; family Falconidae; genus Falco; species Falco biarmicus. The sequence goes on along the minus strand of NC_079293.1, from coordinate 60,649,817 downwards.
AGCACATAATTGATAAAATGCACAGCTGCAGCCAGGCAGATAGTGAGGAAAAAACTTATGACTCTTGCCAGTTTGACTCTTCTAGAAAGTACCTCTTGTTTAGAGGTGTTACAAAATGGTGGAAGTGCTGTCTCAATGCCACAGGAACAGGGGTTACCGTTTCCAACTATGTGTATCTGTTTCCATGAAAACTGCTGCCTTAACCTCCCATTGTTACCCTTGCACAGAAGGACCTTGCTACCTTGGTTTCCTGTTGTGGTGTTAATATAGGTGCTTGTGATCTTTGCTGCTTTTTCCATATGAAAACATAACTGATGTTTTTTGGTATTATAAGAAGGCTAAAGTTGAGGCAGCTGCTTTTAGTTTTACTTCTAACTCAAGACACAATGCAAATGCAGCTCTGGTGGTATGCAAACCTAGTGAATCAGTGCACTGTGTTGCTTCATTGAGCTTTGTTTCCTGCTTATTTAACCTGTGGCTGACTGTTAAAATGTGCTCTATGCCACTTCTTTTAAAGTTATTTACTGCTAAAAGGAAATCTAAATTTTCCATTTGCTTTCTTTCTATGAGTTAAGCATCATGTTTTTCCCACTCACAATAATAATTCAGGTTGTAGAGGGACATGTTTTGACAGGAACATCATGCATAATTTTAAAATTAAGAGTTGCAGAACTCATGACTTATATAGCATGACAGTTTTAGGCCTTGTTGTTTCTAAAAGGCTGGGTAATGTGAACAAGAGATTTCCTTTAATTAGCTTTATTTACTGTTTCCTATATTGAAACATCCAAAGGACCTTTCGTCTGCAATTTTACATGGGCTGAGGGAAGTTACTACAGGCTGTTACTTCTGAGATAGTGCTGGTATTACAGGATGCTGTAGTATTACACCACTGCCATCCCTGGGAAATGTGATGGCAGGTAAACTTGCCTGTTTGGTCAAAGTACTGTCATTACTTCTAATAGTTTTGAATTGTCCCTTTTTTAATTAGGCTAGCCCAGCAATTGTCAAGATGATGAATTGGTGAACAATGCTTGAAAACTTCGTCTGATTGCTTCCTAATAACAGTTAAGTGAGGATTTTAATTGTATGCATTGCATATTTTTCAGCATTAAACCTTTGTAGATACTAATAATAAAATGCAGAAAGCTCTAGAAATAAAACCAAAGTGAAGAACATTGATAAATAGAATAAACAGGAAAGTTATAAAAATAAGCAGAGAAATGTTTAAAGAACAAAGAGTTCAAATACAGTCTAGTATTTGACATCACAGAGTCAAAGTGTACATACATGGGAGGGGAAAAAAACACTTCCTCAAGGCAAAACTAATAGGTGGCTTCCCTAGAAATCCTGTAAGACATTTCAAAGTTAAATGTTAAGAAATTGGAAAATAAGCTAATGCTAAAACAGCATTAAACCCCAAACTTCCTTTTGAGAATTGACGCATGTGATCTTGGAATGAGTCTTGTGTGTGAACTTAGAAGAATTTATTCAAGTACTTCAGTATTTCAGGTGCTCAGTCTTAATATTCAAATTCCTCATTAAGATCCACCAGTGCCACCTGCTATATATTTTCCTCTGGGAAATAAATAGGGCCTTTTGGTTTGTAAAGGGCTTGTAAACTGACCAGGCTACAATCTGGGAATGAAATTCTTGAAGGGGTTGAAGGAATGTAGAAATTTAACAACCTGAATGTATTTGGCAAGACCTTCCTTACAGATTAAGGTATAATCAGGTGTAGAAAGAAAATAATAATCAGTAATATAGAAGCCCAAGGGAAAAAGAGGAAGGTAATAGTTTAAGCAAAATAAGGACCTTATTTTGCCAAAGATGAATGTAAATACAACAGAAAAACCCTTTAGACATTGTTAAAATCAAAATTACTCTTGAGATCAAAAGTCCCACTATGTGTGAAGAAAGGAGTTGTTATGCTGGCACTGTTGATGCTGTTATGTGCAGATATTGTTGCCTTTGTTTCTCTGATGTAAAGATTTCTGCACCTTTGTACATTTTATTACAAAAAATTAAACTCATAAATAACTAAAGGTTCATAATGCAATCAGTTCTAATCTCCTAACAGAGAGAGAAAGACTCTCCCAAGACCAGTATTTCTTTGTTTCCTCTACTTTCCTCTTCTTGGTCCCTTATGTTGTCTTTTTGCTGATTGTCATGATATGCGGTCTTCAGTTTAAGTTTCCCAGACACCATAAAGTTGTCATATTGTTCTGCTTATTTGGTTACCTTCTTTTCCCTTTTGTATTATTAAATATATATTTAATACTTCCCTCTTGTCTCACTCTGACAGTGACCTTAGAGTCAAGCTTTTTGATTTCCTCCACATCCATCTATGGTTATCTTATAAAAATCTAGGAAGTATTCAGGCTCATTCCAAAGCACAGTGATTACCTATAATGAAAAGCAGTAGCTCTCCATTTTATTTTTTTTAGAGAAAAAGTTTACTAGTGTTAATGCTTACCTTCAAGATAGAATTATGCTGGTGTGCTCTGAGCAGAGATATGTGAAACCCTCCTATTTGCAGTTAGGCTAACATATCCAGTGGGTTGGGGGCTTCATATAATTTGTGTTACAACTTCCAATCTTTGTTGGATAAACAAAAATTCCTTTTTATAATACCATGGGCCTAGCTTTACTGAGTCTACTTTAGTTTCCTGTCTCTGATCACAAATGATCCTGTCACTGAAATGTAGGGAGGAGACACACAAGCATATAGTGATATTCTATCCAAATATTCTCCAAGCAACCACTGATTTTTGTAAGTCTGAGGTCAGAAATGCTGCCATATATTCAGTGTTTCTAAATAGATTTTTTGTATCCAAGAATTTTGTTCTGTCCCACTTTGAAACCAGGTAATATGTACTGTATTCACCACACAGATGAACTACACATGTGAAGAACCCTCTCTGCCTGTTTTGAATCTATCATTTACTATTGCCATTCATTGTCATTTAATTCTTACATTAGGAAAGAAGATGCAAGACTGAACCTTTCTCCATTGCACTTTGTTTATACACTTCCATCATATTTGTACTGACTCATCGTATCTCTTGGGTGATGCTAGTTGTTCCTCTCTAGTCCTTTCCTTGTTCTGTTACTTTTTGTGATGGGCAGTGTTTGGGTTTTTCTGCTGTCCCTTCGAGGAGAGTGTGGTGGAAGGAGCATCTGGAGCAGAAGGGTGGTTGGCCCTGCCTGGGCACCTCATTCAGGTGAGGGCAGGAGGGACCTGACATTGGCAGCAGCCATAGCTGGGGCTGGGGTCTGCTTTCATGAGAGTGAGGGCTGGAGGGCATGCCTAGACTTTCTGGAGAGAGCACAAAGGATTTCCTGGGGATCAGAAAGAGTGGGCAGAGCTGTCTGCAACTCAGACAATCCTAAATTTATATGAAAGCTAGGACTTGCCTGCAGGGGAATGGTAGGCAGTGAGAGCATTGCATTTAAACTGTTCTTATTTCTGTTCTGACTCCCTCTGCTACTTTTTCTTTTTACAAGAATATAATTATGTGTCTCTCTAAGCTGTGACTGTGTTGGGATTCTACCATCCTTTTCAAATCGAAAGGATCATGTCCCATTTTCAAGAAGCTGGATCCCTTCTGTAAGCACCTGAACACCCTAGTTGTGATGGGAGGAGACTCCACTGGCAGCAGAGCTACCTGGGGCTGTAAATGTTTACTGCTGAGAGTCACTGTGTCTGTAGATTTGGCCTCTTGTCTTCTTTCATGTAACTGGCATGATCTGCATCCTTTATGGTGAAGAATAATCTCAATCACAGCAATTTTAGTCTGGCATAGGACTGTCCTATCATTGCAATGTGTGACTATGAGCACTCCGTCAAAATTATGCTGTGCCAACCAGCTACCCTGCATTAAATGAGGTGATTTTGCTGCAACATCTCATAGCAGTGAGTTTATCCTTGTGACATTGATGGAAGCAATTTGGACCTTAGTGTGGAACTCAAAAGTGAAAATCAGCACTGTTCAGACGATCACACTGCAAGCATAGACTAGGTGGTCACTTCTCCAATTCCCCTCCTCCCAAGCTGGTTTGGGCTTTGCCTTTGACAAAGAGTTTGCTACTTCTGTAACTCTCTGTGTTTTCCCATGCAGTTGATGAGTATCCACCTTCTGCCTCACTCTTTAGTTGGTGACCTGCTGGCTCAGTTCCCTCTTTCTCCCACCAGAGACTCTGACAGAAAGGAAGACATATATATCTTGTATGAGAAGTACTGCTGGGTATCATTTGTCTTAGTTATGATGTCTTTCTTGACACACCCACTGCAATTTATAAGTATGTTCAACATACCACAAAAATCATTATTCTGCCCTCACAGTGCAGGCAGATTGTGGGTAGATATGCCTGCAGAGTACAAGAATTGCATTGTGCCAGTGGATTTGTGGTGATGCAATTTAGAAAGGTTTTAATTTGGATTAGTTTTAAATTGACAAATGTTATATTCTTCCTGAAACAAATAATAAATAGTAATTTAGTCTCAAATTACAAAAGCGACCCCTAGTTGCACAAGAAAACCTTTCAGATATCACAAGGTGTAAAAAGCAGAATTATCACTTTGTTACAGGTGTAGAGGTGTAGGCTGAAGTGTTTTTTCTGTAAAGCTGAACTTAAAACTTATGTTTCTCATTTTTTTTTTACAGAGGAACAATTGATATTACTTATATGTAGTTTGGTTTGTGCCAGTTTATAGCAGAAGTATGGTTTGAGGTGCAATTAGCTGAAGACTGCATAGTAATTTTTGTACAGACTTGCAGCAGAAGTTTTATGTTGTGCAGTAAAGCTCTGAAATGAGATACATTTTAATTAGGTGATAATAGTGATAATATGAAGCTTTGTTTATTAAGTAGTCAGAGGGTTCAAATAAGCTGTGAATTTTGAAGTCTTTGGCAGGAGATGAAAAACACAACAGCATAATTCAGAATTCCTTTTAGTTTGGATGTAATCTCATGAGTCTAATCCAAAATTCAAAATAAAATAAGGCCTGGAGATTATGTAGATGTTTACATTTGACATTTCTATTCTGGGAACGTCTTAAAAACCACAAGAGCTAGTTTTTCTTTTTTTAAAACAGATGTTGAACTCTGAAAAAATCCAATTGGGGAGGAATGTAAGGTGGTAGAAACCAGGAAGGAATAAATGTATTTGTTTGCTAATCACTATGGAGCCACTGTGCCTGACTTCTCTATATTATTTCATCAGTTTATTTGGTCCTGAAATCTTGAATGCATAAGTGATCTAGAAAAGCTTTTATGTCCCTTTTGATGTATCACTATTGCTGCATGTCTCCTTCCCTAATATGATGTTAAGTTTATATCTCTGGAGTATCTACAGAAAAAGAGCTGTACCTAAAGAGGGATAAATGCCCATGAATTATCCTATATTACCAGGACAACCCCTCGTCTGTTTAAAATATCCTCAATGACAAAATGAATGACTAGAATCCCCCAGGTCTTGTGCTGAGTGTCAGTGAGAGTAATAGACGAGAGCAAATAACCCAAAAGGAAGACCTGTCTGTCTTGTGGCAGCTCAGCTTTCCTATGCATTAATGGCCATTGTCGTCTTCCTCCTCCCTTCCTAGCTCAGGATATTTTGCAGCTTGGATTCCCCTACCTGCTCCTTAGGTTTCCTGCAGGCTATATGAAGATCTGCATTAGTCCATTATTGCTTTTCAAATTCCCAATCTTCTGTGTGGATGTGAGCTAAGTGAAATACAGGTTACATGCATGAAAATAGAGTAGGTGTGTATTTCTAGCCAGTCAGTAACAAGTTTTATGGCTTTTCCTATGAAATGACAAACTTGCAGTGATAACTGGCTTTGCAGTATTTCCTTGCCTGGCATACTGTTCATAGGCAATGACTGTCACTTATTAGTATGCTTGAGAGAGAAACAACTTTACTTAGAAAAATTAGTATTGTTTCAATATTAGCTATTGCTCCTCAGAGAATAGATCCTGGAATCATCATGGACAGGTCCATTGATTGTCAGCTTGGTGCTCAGCAGTGGAGTGGCAGAGAACATAGGGCAAAGGAATGGAGATCACATGAAAGCCATCAATATGGAACTGAATAGGTCCAGGATGCACCTATGGCTCTTGAGAATTGGTATTCACTCTTCTGTTTCACTAAAGAATCAGGAGGTATCAAACTGCAGGTAGTTTACAGCAAATAAAGAAAACCCTTACTGAAACAGGTTAAAAATCACTGAATAAATTCATGGAATAATAATAACTTGTGATGGATTTTTTTTTTATTAAACTCAGATGTAAACAGTGGCTTACTGAGACCTTAAGCCACAGATTTCTGGAAGCTGAGAGTATAATGTTTATTGCCCTCTTGTTTCTGACACATCTGTTACCGTCCACTGTCAGACAGGATGCTGGATAAAGTTGACTTTGTTCTGAGAAATATAGTCATTCTTACATTTTTTTAGTGCAGAAGACAAATATAAAAAAATGTCTGCCTGCCTGCCCTCTCATTTCCCTGTGTCCAGGCATTTGTAGCCTGACAGCTGTCTCTTACACTGCTCTATATCACAAATAACAATGCTGAAATAATTTAAAACGAGTCTATGAGAAGGCAATATTAATAAAAGGGTCCTTTCAGTTTATCTTCACTGGGGACAAGCTTTTCCCTCTGGCACAGCAGATAAGTTTTGCAGCCTCTTTTGCATATATAAAACTCAGTCATCATAGTCCCCCCCTCCCTGGACCCTGCATGCCACCCCCCCCCCTCCTTTTTTCCCCCCTTGATTGCATTAATACAAACAAGTGATCCATAGGTAGCTCTCCAATGCAACTGTGCATTTGCTTAATACAGGTAAACACTTTTGTACCTACATTTTACACCTACAAAACAGTAGGTTTTTTTTAAATGTTCTAGAAGGAAAATAATGGGATTGGTCACAACAACTATAGGCAGCAAATAATTCAGAAGCCACCTAAAAAAAGTGTCTGTTCTGAGCCAGGGTCTAGTAAACAACTAATAAATAATCTGGAGCTCCCTGAGAAGTGTAAGCATGATTGACTCACAGAAAAGATGGATAAGAACCAACCTTATGGCTTCCAGGGGCATCACAGAAACAATTAACCAAGCAGAGATAGGTCCAGACTGTCCATCTTTGATCTTTTATGGGTGAGGACATTTATAATGACCCTGTGGCATCTCTATTTTTGGTTTATATTGGCAATACACATTTTTTAATAGTTTGCTTCTATTTTGTGCAAAAGTTGTCAGCCACATTCCCCACTTCCCAGATGACTTTAACACATTGCAAAATGTGCTTTCTGCATCCCTTAGATTAAAGTATTCACTAAATACCAGTAAACTGCCAAAAGATGGGGATTGAATAAACATAAATGCTCCTTTGAAGCTACTCCCATCTGGCAAATAAAAGAATAGACGTGTCAGCAACACAAGTTTAACTTAGTTCAAAAAGAAAAAATGTGTTGCTACCAAAACCAAACAAGACCAGAAACTTCAAGCTTGATTTAAATGAGGAATAGTGAAATGGAGAATAAAATTGCTCACAGAATGTGGAAGCTGGGTTTTCCTTGCTCCATTAACTTTTCTGTTACAGCTCGGCAGTGCTCTCTAACACAGCCTGGGATTGCTTTCTTCTCTTCTACTACAAAGCCACAGGTGAAAAGGTGTCAGCCCTTAACCTGAAAGACAAAAGTGACGTGAAGTATGTGTGCTTGGAAGAACCTCTGTAGGTAAGAGAGGAGGAATGTAACTCTCTCCTTGTACTTATACCTGGGCATACTAATCCTGCCAATTTAATGGGGTCTTCCTTCTGCGTACTTTTTTTCTTTCTCCGGATTGTCCTGGCCTTTTTGACAGTGGCTTTAAAAGTCCTGATGTTATTCCTAAAGAATAAGAAACAACTTTTGCTGTTTTCAATCCAGATCTGTTTCCTGTGTCTCTGTGTTTCTAACTTCTTTAAGCAAGTTTTAGGAAGCTGATAACTTCAGAGCTTGATTTGTTTTGATCCCCAAGGTCAATTCTGTGTAATTTCCAGGCTTTGTAGTCAAAGACAGAGAAGGATTCATAAACCCACATGAAAGTATTGTGTTTATTTAATAATGTGCCTTATACAGCCAGCTTCTTGGTTGCAGTGTGATAAACCATGTTTTCCTAATAATGTTAAGTAACACTGTTTCAGGTACAATCCTTCTCTTATTGTCAAGATTAGGACAGGTATAAAACCGATGTGGAGCTCCAAATGGAATATTTACTGGTTTTTTATTTACATTTTTTTATTACATTCAAAATTCTAATTCAAGTTTAGTTGTAAACCTGAATAATTTATGCTAAACAGTACAACAAAAAAAGCCTTTTTAGAGAAACCATTGAGCCCAAAAAAGAAAGGTCATATCTGTTTCTGTGCAATACACTGAAAATATATACTTATGCCACTCTCATAACAATAAATTCTGTTATGTTTTATATGGGTGAGAGACTTCTCAGGTATTGCTTAGAACCAATCATCCATAAATCTCTATCTCACCTGCCACTTCCCTTTCAGCAAAAGGACGTTTAGGTTGCTCTTCTTCACCTTACAGCTTAAACAGTAATAATTGTGAAGAGAGATGTTGGTCACTGGGTATATTATATATGTACCCATCCTTTTTTCTGTCCTTAAATACAACTTTTCTTATTGCTGTCTGTGTATCAACCTTGTTGAAATTCAGCTATAGCAGTACATGTGCTGCCAAATCTAGACTGTTAACTCACAGGGGACTTCATTAGTAGATATCTTTCTTTCAGTTCAAAGATTGCACTTGAGAGTTTTAAACTCTAGTTTACTAATTAGCTTACCTCCAAGGACTGTGTTTAACAGTGTACAAACCTTTTTTTATTGATATGGGCATTTGCACACACCTCCGTTCAACTCACAGCATCACCATCCCCTGCTGCATTCAAGGACAAATGCTTTTAAACTTTGAGTGTGATAGAACAGCTTTCCTTGGTGTCTCAGCTCTGCTTTTGCAGAACACCTCTTTTCTACTTATGTACATGAGGATAAATAATCCAGTTTTAAACAAATTAATTTGTGTATTAAATGTGTTAAGAATGTTACAGTGGCAGTGCAAGGCATTTACCATGTGATTCCATTTTTTCAATGTCCATGTGTAAGTTAAGTCTTATAATTGAAATAATCAAATCAATCCCTAGCAGAATACTAATCACAAGTCTTGACACAAGACCTTATTCACAAGATGTTTTTCTGTGGGTTGCACAGTTTCCAGGCTGAGTAACTTTGCTGATCAGGTCTGCATAATCAATTCCAGTCTGCAGCAACTCTAATTGTACGGAAATGGAAAGATTTCTTTCATTCCATCAGGACTCATTATGCGGCGGTCCCAGGCTGCCCTTCCATCACAGGGTTTCAGCTTTTCAGTGTCTGCTGTGCAGGCTCTGGCGGGGTTTATGTTCCCAGCCCTGTCGCCTCACTCCCTTTTCCTGTTTAGTAATGGGACAGACTCTATTAGCCAAACAGTGCCGGAGGACAATATTTGTATTTTTGGTGGGATGCTCTGACAAGCTGAGTTCCTCAGGAGTCATGATCTTCCTATAGGTTGGTATTATGCAGTCAGAAATGTTGTTTGAAATCTTGACTCCTTTGCTTTACGTTTCAAAGAAAAGAGAGAATCCTGGGGGTCTGTGGCCTTACAGTAAAAGTGCCAGTTGTTGGTATATACAATTACACACAGAGTAAAACAATATGTACATTCTAGTTAGAAGCCAGCTTATTATATTGTTGTTTTACAAGGTCATTTGTTCTAGTTTCTGTTCCCGTGAATGTATAACTGATCGTAGTGCACTTCTATAGGTCTCTGCTGTCCACTTCTAATTGACCTGACCGATAAGAGCTTTCATCATTTTTTTCTCAAAGACTATGTCACAGCTTACTCAGACTTCTGCCCAGGAAGCACACCTGCATGCCTGAATTCTCAGTTGCTGTACTGCATCCCAATATTCATCTTTGCACTGCCTGGGTAACATGTATTTAGATGGAACTGTTAGATCCATCCCAGTGCGAGTGCTAGCTAAAGATAGCATTTCTTCATGCATTGCTTTTCCCCTGTAGAGGTGGGGGAGGGAGGAAGTCCTTTCTGCTTTTTGGATTGGGCAAGCGCTACTGACCTGACTTCAGTAAAATAGACTATTATATCTTGGTTGCCCATTTGTTTTTCTCAGAGATTGCATCTGGGAGAGCTGGCATTTTAAATGCTCTGAGTTTTGGATCTGGAGCGGTGACTAAAATATTTTGATTAGTTTCCAGCATTAAAAGTGATTTTACTAGAGATCTCCCTTTCTCTGCTCATCATCCCTGCATTTAATTCTTTATGTGGACCTTTAAGCTGACCTTGCTTCACAGGTGCTGTGCCAGCCTGCTCTACGTCCTGAGCTGCTGGACCACTGATGCACTGGGAAGTCGAAAGTATGCTCTGTTGAATGGTCAGGAGTCACCATACATAGTGCAGGAGTCCTTCTTAGCTGAAGCAAACTTTTCTCCTTTAGACTTCATCTGTGACTGTGAAATAGCAGTTATAAACAGTGAACATACTTTGTGAAGCTTGGCAAGGTTCATTGTTTGATGTTTGAAACCTGTGTGGATTTTCTGTACTATGAATACCAAATGCTTAGGGGAAACACAATATTTTGCATACACATAATATATATGCAAACCCATGATGAACCTACATATTATGCTCAGATTAAATGTAGGTGGTCTTCCTAGAAAAAAAACCAAAAAAAACCAAACCAAAACCAGAACAAACTAATAAGCTCTGAAACTTGAAATTCAGAAGTGGTATTCACATTTCTTCTCAGTACTTGTTTCTCCCACCTGTTAGACTAATATTATCTCCCAGTAATTTAAGGGAATTCATTGTTGGTGTGTGTGAAAAGCTAACCCAGCCCAGTGGAGAACTGAGCATGTTATAATAAGCATAACGTTCTGAGCATTTTAATTTGAATTTGCTTTGCTCCTGTTTTGCATCACATGTGATGTTCTTCACTTAGAAAGCCTTTTGCATTGGAAAAGAAACTTGAGCCCATGAGAGAAATATAAATCAAAGAGGTTATTTTTTGAAAATGCAGAGGTGCTTTCTTCTGCTACCCATGTTTTGGGATGTTCTGAGATGGGACTGAAGATTTGACAAGCCTTGTTTCCATAAATTAAACCAGAAATCTTTATTTCTCCCAACACTTTTCCCCCTTTCCACATTTCTTTATGAGTAGATCTTTTCCGCTGTTGTCTTCATGCTTTCGGTGAGCTGCCTTTGGATAAAAAAGGTGGAACATTTTCCTCATCTTGAACAGCAACTGAAACTTCGTTTTGCTAAAATCGCTCATAAACAGACATCTTCATCAAAACCAGACTAGTTTATCTGGTAGAATTTATCACTGAAATACTGCAACCAGCCATCTTCCTCTCCCATTTTTTGCAGCTTATTTCTTCATTATAACTGTCAGCTATTCTGAAAGTCTATGACTGGGCAGACATGCTCAGGTATTAAAAAAAGGATGTAGTACAAAGACCTAAATAGAGCAGGATGTTGCATTTGCCACAATTTACAGAGTAACTGCAATGTTGACAGGTAAATGGACATTTAATAGTCCAGAATTTTTTAGGATGTTATTCAAAACCTCAGTTTTCAGTGGTAGGACATACTCTAGGTAATCCTTTTTGTTACTGGATTTGCTTGTTTGCAAGAAGAAAGACCAAAATTTGCATATAATGATTTGAGCAAGCAGGAGGAAAAAAGTATTCCAGAATCTGTCCCTATTACACCTTTGGCTTTCATTCTTGAATTTCCAGAAAAAAGTAATTCGTCTAATGGAACCTCTTTAGTGTGAAAGTATTTTATTTTGTCTTCTTTTTCATAACATAGTAATGTTGAAAAGTGCACTAGAATTTATTAATATTGGGCATTCAGTAGACAATGTGCAATTGTAATTTTGTCTGTTGTTTGGAGAAGTTTGGCTTTACTGAGGTCAGTTTTACTTATGAATGCTCCTGTATTCTTGTTTTAAATCACAGGTTTTGTCATGGAGTGTGTATTGAATCATAGTCAATTGTATGACACTGTATTCAGGTTTGATAATGATAGGCTCTGGAAGGTAAGGCCCAGTGGCTTGAGAATCACTACATTTGATGTTGGGTCTATGCATGAAAAGTAAGGGTTTCTTTTGTGGATTTTTTCCTTCTTCTTCTTCCAGGATATAAATGATATGCATTTGTCATTGTTCTAGAGATGCCTAAGATTCAAGGCCAAATTTAGTGAGCTGTGTCTTTCATGCATTTTATAGTGCTATAATTTCTTCTGCTCTTGAAGAGGAATACTTTAAAAGCTAGGAAAGAGGTGCAAGGTAAAATGTACACTTTTTCACTGGAGCATTCTTCTCGCACCTTAATCTGATGTGACTTTCTAAACCTGAGAAACAAACCAACATAAATCAGTAAGATTTATGTCAGGTTCACTGTTGAGAAAAGATCATGTTGACTGCTAGTTCAGATTACAAGTACTATGGAACAGTTTCTTGTTGCCTTATTTGCTAAGAAAACCAGTGAACACACAGGAAAATCAGTTCAGGAAAACAGAGACAAAGAAGTTAATACCTTGTTATGCAGTTACTGTTTTCTGGAATAATTTAAAAATTTTCTTGAAGATATTCTTCATTTGTATGACTTTATGAGCAGATTTTAAAACTGGTTTTCATTTATGATTATAGAACAGACTTTGAAATTAATTTTCCACTGAACTTGTGGATAAAACTTTGCTACTCAAGACTGTATAGAAAGGAAACACAGATGGTAGCATGAATTACCTAAAGAATTTAAACAAATATTTGAATTAAATGCTTTGTTATTTGATTAGTATTAATTGTATTTGACTTGGATAAATCACCACTGCTTACTGAAGAATTACTTTCTTAGGATATGTTCTTATTTGTGGATTTACTTTCATTGAGTGGTTCAGCTGTCTCCTAATTTAATCTCTACTGAAATGGAACGGAAAGGCAGCATTTTAGAAGATTTCTGATTGTACATTTCAAACAATATTAACTACCAGTTTAATCTATTTCTGGTGACTGAATTGTGCAGACTCATCATTTTTTGTGTGAATATATTAATTACTAAAGGCATTCCCTAAAGTCGTTTGGGTAAACAATCTTCAGAAAGAGAATAATTTGTGAAGAGTTTTTCATCTGCAGCTCAAACTTCCTCCTCCATGTCTACCCTTGCTAGAACTTGCCAGCCTGTGGGAATAACAAACATTTGCCATCAATTTGTATGTATTTGGAGAAAAAAAATAACACGATTCAGAAAAAATGGAAAATACCTTCTAATTTGTGAAAATGTTAGTGGAAAATATTAGCCATAGAAATTATTTTCTATTGTAGAAAAGTGTCATTGGTCAGCCATCCTATTTGAACTAAATGAAAGAGCAACAACTGTAGCAAAGATTGACAAGTTTCTCCTACTCCTGCTAGGACCAATCTCTTGTTCAGATACAAATGTGCCATTTCTGTCCCAGACATGCAGCCCTGCTGTATGTATATGGTAGCCTGTTCTATAAATCCTTTCTGCTGCAATCTGCTGGGATGTTGCATTGCTACGTATAGGAAAACAGATTACATCTTCACTTGTTTTACCTATCCCCTTGTCAAATCTTACTGGAGGCAATAGGGCTTTTCTTCAATGGAATGCTACCACACTGATGTTGAAAACTAATTTTGTATTCAGCATCCTGGAGGATGGAAAAATTCTCAGATGCCCTGGGCAACACAAGTTAAACTCAATATGTGACCCTGTCAATTACCAATTTGCCCGAGGGATGTTTCTAGGGAGCAACTGCTGCAAAATCTAAAACCAAGTCCAAACTTGTTATATGAAATGTAAAAGTTCCTACATTCTCAATGATACTTTGCTGTGAGATTCACATACCATTGTCTAGGAGTTGACTGTGCCTGTTAGATGATCTTTTCTGCTGTCATTTACACCTGTTCCCCATGTTTTCCCAGCAACGGTGAAAAGATGAAAGCAAACATGAAATGATGTTTCTAGGTGGTTTTTAGGTATTACAATCTATGCCTTAATCTTAATACTCAGTTGTAGTTCTGTATATTCGGTACATTCTTCTGGGCCACTTTGTACTTCAAGATTGCATAATTAGCCAAGACCGTGCTTCTTGAGAAAGTGTTTCTTTTTGTGTTTGTTACTCACACAGTCCTGTTTCCTGCAATCAATGAGAGTAGTCAGCTGATGGCTTCCTTTTCTTTTCTGGCAAATATATTCAAGCAGCTTTCATCAAGTGTAAGGAGGCATGCGGTGCCAATGCTTGACTGCTGGTACAGATGGGAGGCATCCTGCAGCAGAAACGGCATTTTCAGTATTGGGTAGGCTGCTCTTCTAAACACGTTATTGCATGCCACGTGTACCCTAGAGCAACCATCTGACTGACTTGTGGGCAGGCTCCATGCCATCTGAACAGATGGGCATGAGTGTAAGCTGACAAGGGAGCCCATATGTTCCTAAATTGTGGATGTTGAGGAGGGGATTCTTAGCCAAGAATGTGCAGATGATGGTCCAAGTCTTACATGATTGTCATTAAAAAGAGGCAGCACTGCCAAGTGGAGCTTACTCCTTGGAGTCAACTTTTGCAACAGTGCATGTGCAGCATTGTGGAATGAGTTGCTGGATAGCCTTTTATCCTGGCTGAACATTGGGTGTCCTCAGACTTTAATCTTACTTAGAGACCATTGTGGATTTTCCACAACACTTTCAAGTCTAACCTTTGCTTCTGAACAGTCAGGAAAGTACAAACATCTGTTCTTCACCCATCATTTTTTTTTTTTTCTCTCCAGAGGGGATATGACTGTTAAGATGTGAAGTTAGGCCAAGAAATTTCTTAAGGCTTATTTTCTGTCACATGATCCTCCAGTGGTCATGACAAAACACAGATTAAAATAACCAGTCTAAGTACCTGGCAAATTTCATTAACTCAAAGTAGATGTTCAAGTACTTGAAGACAGTTGATATTCATAACAACTCTAATCTGATTATAGATGACAGATTTTACCATGCTTGACTGAATAATCAGTTAACAATGGAATAAGAAGTAGAAAAAATCTTTATAAATTATATCATATCTGATTTTTTAAGTAGTTCCACTGGGAGATAGGTAACTATAATCTGTAAAACATTGTACAGATGATAACAAAAGAGTGACTAACAAGGAGTAATATTTCTGAGGAAAAAGATATCGTTTTTTGGGCAGAATAATATGGCTTAGTTATGAACAAAAATCATTTATACTCAACTAAAAGGAATATTTATTTAACTGCACATAATTTTGCCTGCTGCCATAGTAACTTGTGACAATAAGGTAAATCCACATGAAAGTGGATTTCTATTTTGATAATTCTGTATTTTCAGTCAAATTAAAAATGGTGGTGCTCTTACCATTCAATGTTCTATGGCTCAACTGTGAAAAGGAAAAAGATGTAAAATGAGACAAAAACCCCAAGATTTATTACAGAATGTAAATTAGTCTGTGAGAAAAATCTAAAGATATTTTATATGACAGCAAATCTCCTGCAACTTTCCTGTCAACAGAAGATAGGCTAGTATGTCTTTTTGTCAATATACTCGGAAAAAAACCCCGCCTCACTTGTGAGGAATAAAACCTACACCTTGGGTGAAAAAAGTGACAATCTGAGCTACTCTTGAGTGACTTGGCAATTAGTCATTAGTGGCAGAAATCTCTGATACATTTGCATACAAACATCACGTATGAGCACTGGTACAGCGCATCACGTTTCTTTGGAAAATTACATTTTGATTTTGTGATTCGCCAAGTACCATCTGGTGTCTCGGCAATGCCAGTGGGGTCCCATGTAAATCAGCGCATTCCCAAGTTCCCTGATTGGAGCTATAGTAAAGTGAATAGTAATCTCCAAGGCTGAATGCCTGCATTTGAAAAAGCATTTATTTCCCTGATTTGTAGTTTGTTATTAATGGCATGTACCGGGAGCTGAAACCGAAGTTCTGAAGACTTTGCAAAGACGTCTGTGCTTGCTCAGATCTAACACTGACATGTGAGTAATTGCTAGTTAGCAGCATGAACATTTCCAGGCTGCTGACACTGTGAGGTTGAAAACTGACAAGTTTCACTCCTGTGCCATAATAACCTACAACGAAATGCAAAGCAGACAGCAAAGATTGCAACTTTAAAAAAGACAAAAGAAATGTTAGCAAATCTTTACTCTGTGCTGCTGGAACATAATTAGTTTAGTTTAAGGAAGATGATTATGGACGAGAAGGAGATAGCTGCTACAATAAGCTCAGGCATACCTGCAAAGTATGGTTTTGTTGATGCTTTGATGAATACTTTTGTATTGCGAGGGGACTGGAGGATTTCACTTTGTCTCCCTTTGCAACCTTAGGAGAAATATAGCTCCTTTATGGAGAGTTTGTTTTAATAACTTGATAAAAGTTAATGTAGTAGATAATAGACTTTAGACAGTTTTAAATCTGGCATTCTTCATTTGCTTTCTAGTAAGGCTGTGTGGATGAAAGGAGGGAAGAAGCAAGTGTTTTCTGAAGGGAATTAGCATCCTTTTTGCGAAGTATTTGACTTGTTCTCATTTTACTCATCCGGGTGGTTCCAGGTGCTTCGTCCCAAAAAGTCACCTTGCCAGTGGTGCACTGCCACAGCATAGGAAATGGATTTCAGCTTGCTTTGTTTTAATATTAAAACTGTAATCTCTGTCTCTTTGGAGAGTTCATCTCATCCATCTTTAGAGCTCCTCAGTGAGAGCCTATGTTCTCTTCTGACTCCCCAGTCTGCATTGTACCAATATCTGATGTAGAGGTTGAACTGAATTTCTTTGGGAGACCATTAACCCATTTCCTAGATCACTCAGAGTTACTGCAGTATTGTGCTTCTTCCCCTAGGAAGATTATGACTCCCATGGCTCTTGGCCAAGAAAGAAAGAAACAGCTACTTGATTTTCTATCCTGTTCCTTTTATATTTGAATTTTAGACAAAACTCTAATTTTTAGCTTAGAATTGCCGCTCTCTTTAAAAAAAAAGGCAAAAAAAATAGTTATAACTTAATTAATTTGAAATACAAAACCACTGTTTCTATCTTTCAAGCAACAGTTTCATTCGAATGAGTTGAAATAATTTCAAATAGGTCATTCAAAAAAAGAAATTGCAAAATTTAAATTCCTCACTTTTTTGAATACCTTGAAGAATGGATGTTGAGGAATACTTTTAGACTGCCTTCTTGCTGGAAAGGCATATGAAAATAAATGTCTTTTATCTAACCCTGGGAGGTGACCATGAGAGGCCAATGGGGTGCTGATGCATCAAAAATACTATGGGTATTCACACTGTACTGGTGTGTCTGAGTTGTTGCAGGGCTCAGTAACTCGTTTATGATAAAGACATTTGATTAAGTAATGTTCCTTTTAAAACTTGCTATTCTTTCAGTTTTGTATGTTATTGATTTTGTTAGTTTGGGTTTTTTTTCCTCACAGGAAAGAACATGTTACCTGGATATCTTACCTGTTTCATTTCTGCATTATGCTACATGAACATCAGTGCCCTTGCTTAGGCATTGCAGTGGTGACTATCTGTTAACTGTAACTTTTGGAAGCAAGGGCTCCCTCCAACTCCTCAGACTCAGGCCAGGATTCTTAAAATGCTCTACTGTTCTAGGCATGGTTTTGCAGTCTTTTTCTTGACTGGTGAGGATGATTACTGGAGTTAGTGCTGCCCTTTGCTTCTCATTCCTACCTGTGCGCTGCTCCTTGCTTGTGGTAGTGCTGTTGTTCTGAGGGCCATCAGTTAAACCACGTTACTGAACAGAACTGCTTCACTTCATTGAAGCCAAGAGTTATTTGGAGTGACATAGGTGGGTAATGCAAAGGATCCTGGCAAGCACCCAATTAATCTTCTTGTGCAAGAAGAAAGTAAGAAGATGTGCCAGTTCTCTTCTCTCCTTGTGCTCAGAGCAGCTAGATGTAAGTCTTGGGCTGATTTCCAGAGGTTGTTTCAGAGGTAAGAAAGGGTTAGGCGTTGCACTAACGCTTCTGCAGCATGGTTTGGCCATGAGGTGCCCAGGACACTGACATGCAGATGTTTATCATCTACTAGAGTGAACGTCTCCCCAAAGACCAGCAGATTTAAAGCCCAGCTTCCCCCACTCCCATATGATCTGATTGAAAAGCTAAAAACATAACTATTTTTTAATACATAAAATATAAATAGATTAGAGAAAGTGGAACAGGTAGAAACAGAACTTAAATACAGCTCTCCCCCTGCCCACTTTCTCTTTGCAGGTGACTATGCCTCTGTGCTTGGCTTCAACTGTCTCAGCAGCTTTGCTTTGCAGCACCACTCAGGCTTTGCACATAGGACAGCCTGCCTGGCTGCTCCCAGCTCCTCCTTGCTGTCCAGCTTTGTACAAGTTGTGTTTTTTCCCGGTGCCACTTCCCATCTCTGGAACCTCTCTCAGTAGCTGCCCCAGGGCAGGAACATCAGGTCCCTTCTCCTAATGGGCCTGTGTGATCTCTTAGAAAAGAAATAACTGGTGTAACCAAGGACTAGGAAAGCTCAGCACATGCAACGCTGACACTGTCTGCTGCAGGTACAAAGCGGTGTGCTTCTGGGTACAGCTATTGTAATACAACTTGTAGATTTACATAGCTTTTCTTCTGCCTTGCAGACTTTAGTATAGATTATTTCTCTTCTCATAACTTCATTTTCTCTTTCTTAACTCACTATTTTTTGTTATCCTTCAATTTTTTATATAGAACATGGTAAACATACAGATGTATGTTCACATATTATGTAATACATAAAAACATTATTTGTTTGGATACTTTTCCTGATTTCTTTATGCTCACCTATGTAATACGTAAAAACAATTGAAGCAAAGCTCATTTGCAGCTTTAGAATGATTGCAATGCATTGAAGATCACTTAGGGTGGACTGTTTGTAATGTCACTAATTCAAAGATGTAGTTTAACTGTTGTATTTCATAGCTAGTGCTTTTGGAATATCTCTAAGCCGTTATGGTAAGGTTTCCCTTGATTCATATCACAACAGTCAGTTTTTCATAACATCTTGCTGCCTAATTATGCTAGGATCTTGAAAATTCAACCATTTAGAGATAAATGTATCTACAAGAGTTATGTCTTTCTGTATAATCTTATACATTTCAGAACTGAGACATTTTCATTAATTCCCTTCTGAGACAAGCTGATGTATCACAAAAAGGTGTTATTACCAAACAAAGTTAGGGATTCCAAAATTTATGGATGTTTTGAAGGGTGAAATCAACACAGCTACCTGAGTTTTTTAGGTCTTGGTTATGAAGGAATGTGCTGAGTTATTACATCTTTAAAAGCAAGTTTTCAGCTTGTGTGAAAATTGTCATTTATCTGTAAAGCTCAGTTTTATTTCATACAAGCTCCAACATGGGAAATTTAAATAGGTGCAGGTGAGATGTGGGGCTATTTGCATCACGATAATTACAATGGGAATAGTGATACAGCTTGCAGAGTGATCTTTATTTTTTCCAGGAGATGTTAGGTCCAAATATAGATTACAAAAAGAGAAATTGGAATCCAGAAGAGGGTTCCTAAAAAGTATATAGAGGTCATAGGCTATGAAGGAAATAAAAACAGATTTCTCTGTTATAACGCAGCAGAGAGGGACAGGTATGCAAGTATGTATAGCAAGAGTAGTGAGGTGGCTTGAGCTACTATATGCAGTCCTGGTGAAGTACACATTAAAATGCTGAAAACAACTGATACCAGAGTTTGAATATCAACTTGAACTGATTTAACTGAAATTCAGCCTTCTGAAAATTGGGTGTGCAGTCCAGTCAGGTGGCTTAGATTCCTGCTGTAGTCTGTGGACCATCATTATCTGATCCTGAGAAAGGTGTCTAAGAGATAAGGATTAATTGCTCTCTGGAGTTGCCTTCTGTCCTTTGCAGACTATAGAGGGACCTTGCAGACTTGCCTAGGCTAGATGCCCAGCTTGTAGATAGCTAAAATGAGATGAGATGAATTAAATTTAAAGAAGCAAGCTGAAAGATTGATGACACAGAAGAAATCAAGAGAAACAGTATGAGGGCTGAGGATAATGTCAGAATGAAAGACAGACAGAGAGCAATATGGTTTAGTTTATCCAAAAGATGATTTACGTATAATGTGATCAATATGGATAAGTGTTTTCATGGGAAGAAGGTACTGGGTATTACAGAGCTCTTTAATCTTGCAGGAAGTGCATAACAAGAACCAACAGCTGGAAGCCAAACCTAGACATGTTCCAGCTGAAAATAAAGTGTGAATCATTAAGAGAAAGGATGATTAAACTGTGAAATATGATTTTGGGAAGTATTGGACTGCCTACTTGGCAGGCTTAAAGTCAATATTGGGCACTAAAATGTTTAAACTGTAAGTGACATTTTACTTGCAGTATAAACTGCTAGGTGTAAGATACCTGTTTTATAATATTAGCAGGTCAGATTAGGCCTTGCACACTTCCAATTTAATGACTAATCACAAGTCCTTCTTTGTAGTATTTCTCTTTGGTATAACATGTGCCACAACGTTTTACTGTGTTGTTTTTTGGCTACTGTGATTTATGCTTGGTTTAGCTGTTCAAATAAGCTCTGATGCAGGATTTCATTAGTGTTCATGCTCTTTAGTTTTATTCCTACAGAAGGTATAGCTGGAAACTCATAAGAATGTATTTCCTGTATGCAGTCAGCTAATACTGATAGGCTTGCTTCATAAAAAACTTCAGTTCTCAATTTTAGGAGTAATACAAATAAACTTCTCAAAGCCAGAATGTCTTTGTCCAAGGCTTGTGAGCTAGAAACCTCCACCAGTTTGAGTCAGTTAAGCAATCTCAAGTGCAAGTGCATCACATAGCTTTGTTTTTTCTATTTCCACATGGATGCTGACTCAGATCCTGTGAAGGTCAAAAGAGCTCTGCTGTATTTTGAACTTGGGTTTGTGTGCTGGTCAAATAAATCAACATTACTCTTCTTTGTAGGGGATTCCTGAGCGTCTGAACTATTAAGTATTAAAAAGATCTAAAAATATATCGTGTCATCAACCCTAGGATGACAGTTGAGCTAGCAATTTCTTGACCGCATAGAGGCCTTTTATTACTGTCTCCTGCCTTCACAGCCTCACAAATCTCTTTCAGTATGTTGCTCACTACTGTTACCCTGATCATCCAGTCAGTGTAGGCTCGTTACTGAACTCCTCCTAGTTAGGTCAGTCTACAGGGGTTCTACTGTGTTGTAGGTACAGATCTTATGTTAACTTGTACTTCATATTAAGGCTTTATAATTTAATTATAAAGGCTTATAATGTATTGTTACACTTACCCAGTGGTTTTCCCCCATACTTCATATCCCAATGGAATAATGCTCCACTGATCATTTTTCCTCTAAGTTTCCATTGCGACTACTGTATCAAGCTAGGTATTCTGTCTCTACCATCTTGCTTCTTAATCTCTGCAGAGGCATGTGTAAATTTGTCATAGTTTTTTGAATGATCTATTTACTAGCATTTACCATTTAAGTATTCCCAGTTTTAATTTTATTCCTTTCTTAAGGATATAGAGCTCTTGTGACTGAGAAGATGCATCACCACAAACTATGTGGTTTTTGGTAATTTTCTGGTTGAAAAATCCTCCTAAACTTTCTAATTTCAGCTTAGCTAAAGCCCTTTCCTCATAGAAATCTTTTGTTGCAGATGTTTCCCCAGGTCCTAGAGAATCTAACCTCTCTTCTTTATGTTTCTGTGTATAGCTATTGTACCTCTGGCCCTGCATGTGATAACAGCCTTGCAGTTGGTCCTGTTATCAGGGGGTCCTAGTCCTCAGATTCCTCTCTGGTGGTCTGAATTCTACCCCCAGAGCATCTCTCCTTGCTTTTCCCTGTGTTACCCATATGGACTGATTTGTAATTCTGGTGGACTACTGCTACCAGTTTTTGTATGTCTGTTGAGACTCCCAGGAGCATCAAACCACTATTGTGTCTGGTAGGTAAACAAATGCTTGGTCCACTCTGATACTGCTAAACCATATTCTTACTGCAGCAAAAATCCTCTTTCATATCTGAAACTTTCCTCACACAGATAAGAGATTTTTGCTGTGCTTTCCCTTAGCTTTTTATAGGAATGGCTGGATCTGTCTTTCAGCCAGAGCTTTTGCCTGATTTACTAATTGTACAGTTAAGCCTTTTTTAATTCCCCCACTTTGAATCATGGATTATGTTTTATCATGATCAACCCTTCCTGTTTCTTCATTACCTGTTGAGTCTTATGGTATTTACTTGCATGTACTTTATCAAATTCTAGTGTCTCCATTTGATTTTATGTGTAGACTCAAGGCACTTGTGTCTCTCCTTTCCTGACTTTACGTTTTCTTTTTTTGATTGTCATATTGACTATTTTGTCTGGCTGACTACCACTTCATTCAGCATGTGTCTTTTTCTCATCTTGTCTTTTTCCCTTCTTCTGTCCAAAGGCATTAATTAATCCATAGTGTTTCCATATCTGTTACGCTTTCCTCTTTTTATGTGTTGACAGACAGCATGGATTTCAGAACTCTCTCTTAAAAGTTCTTCTCCCCAGTTTATTTACTTTAAAACGCATGAAACTTGATTCTGGTATGTAAGTTAGCCAGGTATTGTGGTTGATTAGGAAATCCCTGTGTCAAGAGACTGTTTCCCATTAATTCTTCCCAAGGATTACACATCTGAAAACTTCCCCAGATGCAAATTACATATTCCATTAATTAATCTGTTAATCCTCACTTTTTTTGTTGATCCCATGCCTTTTCCCCATTGGGGACAGAGACAGATGTCATATCATCTTGTTTTTATCCTCATTACTAGTGGGCAGAGCTATTCTGGATTGTTTCACCAGGAAACTGGCAGGATCATTTGTTCCAATGTGAAGGGCAACTATGAGAGTGTTTTCTGTGCTTTCCTCACCCCTACTTCCTATCAGTATTTGTTCTTGCCTTAGACACATAACTCATAACCTTTTGCTCATGGCAGATATCGTGCATCTTCCTTGGCTGCAACAGTTCAAGTGACAGACTAGTCAATTCTTACAACAAAGCCCATAGTCACTACATTTTCCTAATTCTCGTGTAAATCTTAGGCTATCTTTCTGCTGTCAGCAGATCATTTTTTTCTCCTTCAGAGCAACAAGTCATCTTTATCCCTCCTCGGTTATGCCATTTCAGTCTTCCCCTTGCTCTTTTCCTTGTCACTTCTTTGTACTCTTATTGCTCTTCTATGCATCATGTCTCAGTTTCTTTGGTATGCAATGTGGATTTGACACCTAAGTGGACATAAAAAGTCTCACATTTAACTCTCCTTAGTCTCAAATTTTGAAGGTAGATGGGCAAAAATTGCCCAGACTCATGCATAAACATACTTTATTCTTTGTTTTTATCACTGACTGCTGGTGGTTTTTTGCCAAGGTCAGTCCCTTCTCCTTGTTAAAACATAGTGGTTCTCAGCCTGTGGAAGTGATCAAAACAAGGTGGTGAGCTACAGCACGCACTTTGAGATCTATCACCTAGCTCCTGTCTGGTAACCACAAACACTACTGAGTAATAGAGAGCAAGATACATTCATCTAAATCAAGTGATCAGCTAGCTGCTCCTTCCTCATCAAGTAGTTAAGTTTGTATACTGTTGCTGCCTGAATAATTTATGAAGAGAACCACAGTCCCTCAGTCCCTTTGAGGATGTAGCTGAATGAGTAGCAGTTAACCTGCAAGATTGATACCATCTCTGAGAGGGAGAATGGTACAGGATCACATTGAGAGAATGTATATACTTTTTGAAATTTCTTCTCAAGGTGTATCCTTTTGTAATCTACAATCCCGCACCAGTGTGTATAGTCTGTAATTGCAGTTGCTCTCAATTTTGATACTTCCTAGGAGTTATTTTTCTAACATTATTGCTCCCACAAAAAATAGAAATACAAAAGAAAGAATTAAGGTTGAATGGCCAACCACTGAAAAATCCAGGTGTGCCAGAAGTAAAATTACAAGCTTGGGTCATCTCATTTAGGCAGTAATTTTACCTAGGTGCCTTTTTCACCCCCACACCCTGAACATTGTATTTCCAGTGCACAGATGCAGAGATGCAGTGTAGTCCTTTAAATGATCTGCTCTGCTGTCACTGATCAATGAGTGACTGTAAAGGAATGAAGCTGGGTTAATTAATATTGATAATATATAGCTGTGGGCTGGCTTCAGGGGTGGCGGGTTGGCTAATATGGATAAGGTGCAGCTGTGGCTGGTTCCTGTTAAGTGGTTAAATAGCTCTAAGGGGTATGGAAGAGGAGCAGCCAATGAAGAGAGATTGGGAAGAAGCAAAGCGAGGAGAGAGAGACCTAGATGAGGAGAGAAGAAGAGAAGGCAGCAGAGGGACTGGCCAGAAGAGTATGAAGAAACAGCATAAACAGTAGATGGACCTTTAAGACCTTGTGGGAGATTAGTGGCCATGCCAGGGCAAGGTGTGCTAACTACTTATTGAAGTTAACTTGGTGTGTTAGGGTAAAAGACCTTGTTGCAGCTGGCTAGTTTTGAGAGTACTGTGACAAGTGACCATAAGCGTTATTTACTGATTGTCAGAAGTTTCCAGAGAAGTGTCATGACGCCAGATGAAGTTGTGCCAGGGTAAGTGGAATTACTAGCCTGACTCTTCCCACTGTTATAGTACATGGGCTTCACAGCTTGACAGAAGAGGAGCAACTAGAAATGGGGTCACAGCTAAAAGCAAAAAGTGAGATGCTTGTACTTTGCAATATTTAAATACGGTTTTGAGGACAGAGACTGGAACAGATTTCACCTCTCTGCACTGCACTTTGTCAGCTTGAAGGCAAGCCTGGGAAAGCTTGGTTTGCTGGGTGGGACCGTGGCATTGTACCTGCTGATCAGCCTCTGGATGCTTGCTGCTCTTCCATTGCCTACCCAGCCGACAGACATTGAAACAGGCAGAGCTGAACAGGCAGCAGCTGTTTTCTGTGCCAGCAGTAGTAGCTATAGTTGCAGGAATGCTAAGTCTGACACTTGTGCTTAAGCATCTCTGGCTGGAGCCAAGAGCCATCATCTTAACTGCAGGGATGGCCTGCCTCCCAGCTTTCTACCCCAGCAATTAGTGGGAATGCAGAGCACTGGATCACCTAAAGGTTCCCCAATTTCCATAACAAGACTTTCAACCTACTCAGTTGAGCTGACAATGCTGACAACGCTTTTAAGGGTGGAGTGTACTCCACTACCTTATACATCCTCTTAAAGTGTATTATTGGTGTATTGCATTTGGTCTCTTCAAGAAGCCAATGGAGTATAATAACAGTTGGCAGTCTATACCTTTTATGTCATTTTTTCCTGTTGCAAAGAAGCAGTTTTATTATAAGGAACATTACCTTGTCTTGTTAGCCAGCCATCTAGTCAACTTACTTCTTCGTCAGAGCTGGGGGTGGAAATTGGCAGCCTAATGAACTATGATCATGCAAAAAAGTGATGCTGTCTCCAATTAAGCCTAGACTGAAAGCTGTTTCAGAGCCCATAGCAGGAGCTCAAGGAGCTGTAGTCTAGATTTTTTTTCCTATGGAAAGCTAGATGAGGAAAAACAGCCAGTCTTTGCAAGAAAAGCATTGAAATTTTAAACAGGAAGTCTTGAATAGGCATTTTTGGGGGTATGAATTGGGTTCAGCTATGTGTAGCAGTACTTGAAAGTAAAAAAAAAAAAAAAAAAAAAAAAAAGTAGTACTTGAAAGAAAAAAAAATGCAAATAGGTGGTGGAGAGGCATCTTAGATTGTCTCATGGGGAGTTACCTGGCTAGCTAAGGAGGAATTGCGCTGGTCAAGTTTAACCCAAGAATTGCACTGCACTAGTTCTTATCTTCTCCCATCCCATTTCAAACTTTTTAATCCAGATCTTGATCTTTTGGTTTGATAGAATGTTAGCAGTATTTCTCTCTCAGGTGTCCCTATGAGAGTCAACTCCAAATGAAGCTGATCAATTCTTTGTACAAGCTTTTTCCAAGAAGACAAATCTAATCTAACTGGTGAATGCAGTTGGTCACAGAGAATCGTGTATAGCCATTTACTGAGACATATTGAGAGGATTTAAAAGTTAGATGGTGTCCCTTGCCACTTTATAGAGGCAATACAGAGGATATTGTAGCCAGCTCCTTGATTGTCTCAGATCTTTTCTTGCAGAAGGAAAGGGTTTCAAGACAGAGACATAACTTACAGCTCTCTTGAGTCATCATACACACCCTGGGTCATTTGGACACTATTCAGTAAAGAGAGAGAAGGAAGAATGGGGTTTTTTCCCCTTAAAGACTGTGAGAAGGGCCATCTAACTAAAGGTAGAGCTTAGAGGGAAATCCTTGGGGGTAAGGAGAAGCACTACCCACTATAGTATATACGTGAAAATATCCCAGAATATAGTCTAATTTGTTCTTTTAAATTATATCACCAGAATGAACGACTAAATAAAAGCCTGTTGTTCACAGGCATGGGGTGCAATTTGCTGAATAATCTCTAGCATTTCTTTTGCCAATAAGCAGCATGGCAGATCAGCATAGAAAAGGCTAAGCCACAGATGCGTGGCAAGTCCTCTAGGGACAGAAACAAGGACTTATACACCCACTGATGAGCAATCAATTTCTTGTTCCTTAGAAAAAAAAACAGTTAAGTTTAAAGGTTAGAAATTCAAATACATTCACATATAAATATGCCAAACCTACAAGACAATTTACAATGTAGTAACTCCTGTATA
Organism: Falco biarmicus; assembly: GCF_023638135.1. Taxonomy (NCBI): domain Eukaryota; kingdom Metazoa; phylum Chordata; class Aves; order Falconiformes; family Falconidae; genus Falco; species Falco biarmicus. The sequence goes on along the minus strand of NC_079293.1, from coordinate 60,622,926 downwards.
AATACATTTAGGTTCTCTGATTTCCTCAGATAGGCTGTATGTAGTAGCTGTAAATTTCTCTTTATGCTTCCTGGAGATGGACAGGTTCTTCACCATACTTCTAAAAAACTGAGAAGATATCTAGTCCCCATCACCTCTGTTGCTGTTGTTAACTATGCCATATCTTACTGAAATGATGTTTTCTGGACTGTTTTTCCAAGTTTCCTCTACACACCTCATAACTTTCAAGTTTCTTTCCAAACAGTTGGCTCAGGAGATAAGAGGGAAAATACAGGGGCTTTTTTTCTCCCCTTTGTTTCTTCTTTCTTCCCTTTCCTCCTCAACTTACCTCCATCTTAGAGGTATGCACTAAGCTATACTCAGTGGGATGACACTGAAGAAGCTCTCTTTAGTGACTGCTTTCTAGGAGGACAAAATATATGCAAAAAGTGAACAGACTCTTCAGAGGCAGTTGTATGTAGGCAGTTAAATCTTCAGTCACCAGTAGTTTTGGAGAAGTCAAAACAAGCAGATATCTCTACTCCATCCCCACCAAGGCCTTCCTGTTCTTTATCTGTTATACGCTTCTTCCTGCTGTCATGGCTAAGACTAGCAGAAGTGAGCAAGGTTGTTGGAAATTGCATTGTTGGATATCTTTTTTATACCATGTGATGTCAACACCAGGGATAATATTGGCTTCAGGTAGGTGAGCTAAACCTTAGGTGTGGAAATTTGGCAAATGGACCCCAGTTCTGGTAAGAAAAATAATAAATATTTTCCAGTGATGATGAAAAAATCAAGTTGAAGTCTTTGCAAATGCTGTCAGAATGGATGATAAGTTGCATCTGTGCCTGAAGTCACCTACAAGTGACACTTTACCTGAGATAGCTGGAAGTATAAGGACCTGCCTTTACCTTTTCAGAATCTGTTTGTATTTTCCTTTCTTCTTGGACTGGACTATGAAGAGCCTGCACTAGACAATGAAAGCTGGAACAAACATGGTACAACTCAGTTACTCATCTGCCATTAGAAGTCACAGAATCACAGAATGGTCAGGATTGAAAGGGTCCTCTGGAGATCGTCTAGTCCAACCCCCTGCTAAAGCAGGTTTACCTATAGCAGGTTGCACAGGATCATGTCCAGGCAGGTTTTGAATATCTCCGGAGAAGAAGACGCCACCACCTCCCTGGACAGCCTGTTCCAGTGCTCTGTCACCCTCAAGGTAAAGGAGATTTCATCTTATTCAGAAGGAAATTCCTGTGTTGCAGTTTGTGCCCATTGCCCCTTGCCCTGTTGCTGGGCACCACTGATGAAAGCTCGGCCCCATCCTCTTGATGCTCACCCTTAAGATATTTGTAGACATTGGTAAGATCCACTCCCAGTCTTCTCTTCTCCAGCTAAACAGGCCTAGCTCTCTCAGACTGTCCTCACAAAAGAGAGATGCTTCAGTCCCCTCGTTGTGTTTGTAGCCCTCTCCAGCAGTTCTTCATCCGTCTTGAACTGAGGAGCCCAGTATTGAACACAGCACTACTGCCAGCTTGCTCAGCACTTGAAAGTGCTTCTCATCAGGGCCTATGAATTTGCGGGTGTCAGGTTTGCTTAAGTGATCTCTAACATGATCCTTCTTGACCAGGGGAAAGTCTTCCTTTTCTCCAGACTTCCTCTCTTTCCTCCAGGGCCTGGGAAACTGGTGGGTCAGCTGTGCCAGTGAAAACCGAATCAAAGAAGGCATTCAGTAACTCTCCCTTCTCTGTGTCCTTTGTCACCAGGGCACCCACCTCATTCAGTGGGCCCACATCTTCCTTAGTCATCTTTTTCCTGCTGATGTACTTGAAGAAGCCCTTCTTGTTGTCCTTGACATCCGACATACCTTGCCAGATTTAATTCCTTCCTCATCACATTCCTGCATGTTCTGACCACATTCCTATATTCCTCCCAAGTGGCTTGTCCCTTTTGCCACATTCCATAAACTTCCGAGTTTTGCTAAAAGTTCCTTACTCATCCATGCAGGCCGCCTCCTTGCTTTGCTTGATTTCCTGCTCACAGGGATGCACCTATCTTGAACTTGGAGGAAGTGATACTTGAATATTAGCAAGGTCTCTTGGACCTTCCTACCTTCTAGAGCCCTAACCCATGAGATTCCTCCAAGTAGGTCCTTGAAGAGGCCAAAGTTACCTTTCCTGAATTCCAGTGCTGAAGTCTGACGTGTTGCCCTGTTTCCTCCACATAGGATCTTGAACTCCACCATCTCATGGTCACTGCAGCCAAGGCTGCTCCCAACCTTAACATCTCCAACCAGTCCTTCTTTCTTTGTTAGTACAAGGTCTAATAGCACACCTCACCTCATTGGCTCCTCCATTACCTGTATCAAAAAGTTATCATCAATGCTCTGCAGGAGCCTTCTGGACAGTGTGTGCTTAGCTGTGTTATCTTTCTAGCAGATATCAGGAAGGTTGAAGTCCCCCATGAGAACCAGGGCCTATGATCATGAGGCTACTTCTAGCTGCTTGTAGAAGGACTCGTTGACTTCCTTTTCCTGATCAGGTGGCCTGTAGTAACATGCACAACAGTGCTCCCCATGCTTGCCTGGCCCTTAATCTATACCCATAAGCTTTTTACTTGTTCTTCATCTACCCCTAGGCAGAGCTCGATACGTTCCAGTTGCTCCCTCACATAAAAAGCAGCTCCACTACCTCTCCTTTCTGGCCTGTCTTCCCCAAAAAGTACACAGCCATCCACGACAGTACTGCAGTCATGCAAGCTATCCCACCATGTCTTTGTAACTGCGATGAGATCATGGCCCTGTGACTGCACGCAGATCTCTAATTATTTCTGTGTATTCCCCATGCTGTGCACAGGTGTACAGGCATTTCAGGGAGGAATTGAGCACACAGGTTTCCCAGGAGGTGTGCAAGTGGATCCACCATAACCACACATGCCCTTGAGGTGGCTGGTTTTCTAGTTCTCATCTTGGGAGTCAGCTAAGGAACATATATCACTGCTCTGGTTGGTCTGGCTTATTCCCCAGTTGGATGCGATGGTGTTGGTATTGCCACTTTGGACCCTCCCCCTGAGTCCTTCAGTTTAAAGCCCACCTCACCAAGCTGGCCAGCCTGCTGCCAAAGATTCCCTTGCCTCTTCTAGACAGATGGATTCCATCCCTCCCTGACAGGATATAGTCATCAAAGAATGTCCGTTTGTCACAAAAGCCAAAACCCTCATGACAGTACCAGTCACAAAGCCAGAAGTTTATGTGCATCATACACCTATTTCTGGCTGCACCCTTTCCTTTTAGTGGTAAAATGGAAGAGAAAATTACTTGGGCACCAAAAGTTTTCACCTGCACCCCCAGGGCTTTAAAGTCTTCCTTGATTCTGCCCAGGTTCTGGCTTGTGCTGTCATTTGTGCCCACATGAAAGAGCAGCAGAGGACAGTGGTCCGTGCTCTTGAGGAGCTGTGGCCCCTCGGCAACACGTCGGGCCGCAGCTCCCAGAAGGCAGCACGCCTCACGCGACTCCTGCCAGGCCGGCAGGCGGGTGCCTCTGTGCCCCTTAACAGTGACCCACCACAAGCACCCGTCATTTTGCGGTAACCAGGGTCTGCTGCTGGTCCAGTTTCTCCATGCAGGCCTTGCTCGTGGGTGTCCACAGCTGTTAAAGCTTTGTATCTGCTTCTGGTTGTGATCCAGGAGGGTGGATACTGAAGCAGAGACTTTTGTGGGCCACTAGGTCCCAAGGTGCCTCATGCTCTGTGGTGTCCCCTTCAGGTGCACTGTCCTGAAAGCCCCTGTCTGTCTCGTCTCAGCTCCTCTAATACTGCGCAGCCTTTAGCTCTTTCCTGCAGCTCGGCCACTTGGAACAGATCAACCTGCGCACACCTGAGGCAGGTACTTACCTGTTCTCCAGGAGAAGGGTCTGGGCTCTCATGGCCACCTGCCCCCTGTACTGAAGTCTCCTTCCTTACGGGTTCCACCTGGGTGGAAGCATCAGCCATCACAGGGACTTTCTCTGTGAAAACACTGGCTTTACCTCCGAGGCGAGCGCCCACCATCCTGGCAGAGGCCGAGGGCACTTCCCTGGTCTGTGGGCCTGCAAGTGGGTGTGGGGGTCCCCCTGCGCCCTCCCTGGAGGTACCATGCCCTGGCTGCTTGCCCTGTTTGTGGCACCTCCAGTAGGTAGCACTCCCTAGAGCCATTTAAATCTCTTGTCACTAATTTGTTAGCAGGAGTATTTCCCCTGCATTGGTCCTCAAGGAAGGAGACTTAATAGGCTTCGAGATGTCCACATTTAAAGGATGATCCTGCTGTGGAGGTATGTGTCTGGGAAGCTTCACCTTGATGTGCTTGTGGTCTGCTGCATAGCTCATCACACCATCAGAAGAGAAAAACTAGTTGACATCCATGTTGCAGTTGAAGGTTTTGCATGTTCTTTTGTGGGAGAAATCATCTCTTTCCTCTCCTTGAGGAATATTTTAATGCCATCTTTAAAGTAGGAAAGCAGAAGTGAGTTATTTGGGCTATGGAGATTTGTTTTACCTGGAGAATTGCCCAGGGTGGTCATTTTGTTGCTGCCTGTGACTGACAAATGTGGCTTTTGCTTTCCAGCTGCAAACAGGCACAAGTCCCTATCACACTGGATTTGCAGACCTTATGTGAGGCAATGATGTTTCAAATAAGTATAAATACCTGTTACTGTTTGCACAAGTGTGAGCCATGACATGAGAGCTTAGGAGACTGTAAAGGAATCTCTGCTATGGTGACAACATTGCACTTTTCGTTGGCTTCTAATTTATTTGAATTGCCTTCTTTCCTCCTCCTCCTCTGAGATATGCATTGTGGATATCCCATGATAACTGTCCTTGGCCTTCTGAGTTCAAGAAGATTTTTATTATTTTGATGCCAGTTAAATATTTGCATTGGCTGTGATTAGGGTAAGGTTGAGCTGGTAGTTGAATGCTATGAAGTTAGGTATAAAAAAATCTGTACACATGAGAAAGCTAAAACATACTGATTTCCCAAAATGAAATACTGAAGACTTTAGGGCAGATTTGTAGATTAATGTTACTTGGAATTCATGTTTTTGCATTTTCTAATGCAAAAGTTTGCTGCCTTAATGTTTTGCTGTAGAAATTTCCTGGCTTTTTCCAAATTACATTTCTGCAAGATGGTTTAATTTTTGGGTGTGGTATAGATTGTTTTGGGTCTTTTGTGTTTGGTTTTGTTTGTTTAATCTTGTTGTCATCATCTAACGATTTACTAGCTGTTTGGAAAGATACCATTATTTTCCCAGTTTTGTCATCAGTTAGTCTTTTTTAATTAATAACAGTGTAAAAAAATTTCCTGTATTTCTGAAGAATGTTGATGGAAAATGATAGAGATTGTGCTGATGGATCTATCTTACAGATGGTATACATTTATAAACTTTGGTGCATGTACTGTGAACTCTATTAGTTTGTCATTGCTTTTTAAGTAATCTCTTGCATCGCCAAAATCCATCTTTTTTTTTTTAGTCTGTTATTACTTTAACTTTGCATCTCAAGATTACCACACACCCGGCAAAGCAGTTTCCCATTTTTGTCCTTCACACACAGAAGGTAAACACCGTGATCCACTCAGTTCTTAGTTAGATTGATTAATCTTGCTAAATTCTCTGATTTCTGATGATGTCTCTATGGTCTGGTTGATACTTTGTAATTTATTGCCCACTACTCTATTTTTGTTGGCAGCTCTTATCCACAATTTTTGCTAGCTATCTTGAACCCTTGGGGAGGCCCTGTCTGCTGAAACAATGGCATTTTTCTTTGTATATGTTTTCAGATGAATGGGAAACAATTTTTGTAGCTGTTGTTTTGTATTTTTCTTACTTTATAGTCAACTCCATTGCTCTGTTGCTGAAGGCCAGTTCTGATGTAGACTCAAAGGGAACGATAAGGAATATATACAGCTCACAGGAAAGGAAGGCACTAAAAAATTGACATCTTGCCTTAGTCACATCCACATGCTGGAGCTGAATAATACTGCCTCTTCTGGCCACTGTTACAGGCCTTTGCTGTAAAAGAAACACACAGAAAATAAACCCACATTTATTGGACAGTTCTAGAATCTGTTGCATGCTCTAATACTTTCTTCTCAAAGACATCTTTTTAATAGCATGAACATCCACAGTGTTAAGGGAAAGCTAAACCAATTGTGACACCATTTTTATCCTAAGAGTCTCCCAGAGAATGCTAGTAATTGAACATCGGTAGCCTGGTGTCTTATGGTGCTTTACAAAGCTGGCAAAAGAAGTCAACCAAGTGTGCGTGTGTGTTTATAGATATTCTTCTGTCAAATTTGGAACACAATTTTGCAACTGAATGTAGAAGACAATTTCTGCCTTCTGTTAGCCTCCTCTGTGTTTTGCCACTAGAGTTATAAAAAACTGTACAAATCTGAGTGTGGATTTATTATTTATTTGTGGTGAACATAAACCTAGCTTATCCTCATCACTTTATTATCTTTGCAGAATACCACAGATGTCAAGTAAAACTAAAATTAATCGCCACACACGAGTGTTATTCAGCATGATAGATCGTGGTTTTAGTGCATCAACAACCTAGTGACACATCAAAGGAAAGAATTTAGGAGCAATCTGGAGGAGAATAAAGAAGGATTTTCTTGGATGATTCAGTAAATTCTTCCTAAGAGGGAAAAGCATAATAGGAAAAAAATGTGTTTGAAAATGGAAGTTATCCAATAGGCTGATTGGAATTAACTTCTTGCAGCTGAATATGAGATAATTATGAGGATTTAACTAAGTTGTGAAAAGCCTGTAGAGAGTAAATACTTGATGTACGTTCAGTAGATGGCAGAGCTGAGAAAGCAAGAGAGATTTGAGAACCAGGAGAATTTATCACCAAGCATGATTACTAATTAGGTATAGAATAAAAGCTACAGGAAAAGTCTGCAGTATTTGAACTTTGATAAGACCTTAGAGATGGAAGGTTTGCCTCTTCCTAATGAAGACATTATGGAGAGGGAAGCTGCAACATGTAGCAATGACATTAATGTCAGGACTAAAGGGTTTCACTTCAATGATGCTCTATTTATACCCAAGATAGAGTAGGATGGCAGAACCCATGGCTGTTGGGATATAATATAGTGATGAAGGTTTGCAGAAAAAGTGTCTCTGATAGCCATGTTAAGCTTGATATGAAACCAAACATTAGATCAGGTAGGCAAGATGACATTTAAAATTGCATAAGAGATTTACAGAATTAAGGTAGATCTTAGAACAGTCTACAGGAGTATGATAGTTACATATATGGTTGTAGATGAGATCCCTACAGTCATATCTAAAGTAAAAGGGAAAATGGAAAAGAACCCTCAAAATTTGGAAAAGACATAGATGAGAACTTCTAAAGGAAATACTGAATATGTGGGACATTATATGAAGAAATTACTTTTGGGGTCTCTGCAAAAATAAAAAAAAGTAATATGACTTTGAGTTCAAAACCAGAAGTTTTCAGTTTTGCTGGTGAAATAGAGTTACTTTTTACACTTTATTTTGTGTTTGCTCCTTGTGATCCAAATGAATGTTTTCTTTGGATAAATTTTTGACAGTTAAAAAAAGAAAGATGTTTACAAATGGAATCAGTTAAATGTGAAAGACTGACTGTTCCATGCTGAAATTATGACCCTTTCTGCAAATTATCAGCAAAAAATACTTGACACAAACCTACAAATATTTTTCCCAGCTCTAATTGAGGGCAAATCAAGGAAAACAGGGCCATATTAGGAGACCATACACTGTGAGAGTCTGGGGCATCAAGGAAGATGAAACAGTAGTACTGGTGCTGCAAACTGGATAATTTCTCTTTTTTTTACTAGGAGATGCATATATTAAAACATTCTCACAAACACCCAGCTGTCAGTGAATACATTGCTCTTCTGATGCTGTGAGGATTAACCATATTGACTGGTTAGAGACAGGCAAGGGGTTTTCAAAGGCAAGTTAGAATTTTGTTGTCATGAAAGACTGATTAATTAAGAATGTATTTATTTGCAAGTGCCTACTATGTTTGACAAAACCATTATATTCTGGGTGGAATTTCTGCTTGAACCAATGACTGATTGATCTCCAAATTATCAGCTGCTTCATGGCCCAAGCACTGACCTGGAACATGAGTGGCCCAAACTCAAATTCTTTCCCAAACTTTAAAAAAAAAAAAAAAAATAAAAAAAAAGGGGTGTGTTGATAGGATTTAAACCTCCTTTCCCAAACCAGAATGTCTTCACTGCCAAGCCGTCTAGATTCTTTTGGGGGTTTAATGTCTAATTTCTAGCTTCAAAAAATCTCATAAAAGTCTTTATTTCTATGACAAATTATTTTAATCTGTTTTAATCTAAAAGTTAGTTTGCCCAACTTGATAAATAGTGTTAAACCTGTAAGCTGCAGAGCAATGGAAGCTTAAGTATCCTAGGTATTAATAAGATAAGATGTTTTATTTACATGGTTCTGTACACTAAATATTATCTACTTTACACTTTTACTGTAAAGAACACGTGGTAAGAAAGACTGAAAGGAGGAAATTTTGAAATTTAAACTAATGACTGCATCTGAAAATTATCAGCTTATATCAGCATAATGTATGTGTTGGAAGAACACCAGCTGTATGCAAATTCCTGGGTTGTTTTCATTTTCTTGTTCAAAATGGCTTGTGATTTTTGGTTTCATTTGTAGTGTTCATGGAAGAATGTAAATGTTGCAGTACTACAAGGATCCAGAGGCATCGCATTCAGTCAGTAACTGCTATGATGATTGAGCCAACATGCTTTTTGCCCATGCGTTTCCACGTGCTTTACAAAGAATGTGCTATTTATATTTTATAGATGAAGGAACTGAAGGATAGGTTAAACAACTCCTCCAAAATCTCATAATGAGTCAGAGGCAGAGACTGAAAGAGAGTCTAGGCTTAATTATTTCTTATTTACCCCTTTATTCACTGGACCATAATCTTGCCTTCAAATTCCTAATCCCTTTGTAAGTAACTGATGAGGTGGCTGTTTTGCTAGTTTGGACAGCTGGCTGGCGTGTGTTATTTGAGTGAAACTGCATTTTCCATACTCAAGTGATTAATAATGTAGTGTCTTACTGGGTGGGTGTTTAAAGTTTCTATAACCAACAAAAGTGAGAAGAGAGCCAAGAAAACAATTAAATCCTTAAACTGAGACAGTGAAAATTTTAATTCTTAATAGCTCTCCCTCAAATCCTTTTTTAATTTAACTTTTATTGAAATATTTCAATAGAAGAGATTAAAAACTCCCAGGGGAAATACTCAATGGAAACAAAAAAGTACACATCCCCATAGAAAGCAATAGGATTAGAGGAATTTTTTGCCTAGTTCCTCTGTTCACCTCTTCTCTTGTAAAAGTGCATTTTATATACATTTATTTAACCTCTTGAAAACTGCTGCTAATTTGTTTCGGTGTCATTCTCTGGACAGCCAATGGTTTAAGAATCTTTAAAAGTAGTTACTCCAATATGTTTGGCTAAGACATGAATGGTAAATCTTTGTCTAGTTGTGCTAAAATTCTCTTGTTTTACTGACATCGTCCCTGCTTTTAAATTGAAAAGGGTACAGATTTGGGCATAAGACTTACCTGTAAAACTGATAGACAGTCCCTTACAGCTTTTGGCCCTGGCTGAGTACCACTGGTCAGACCAGCTCTAGGGCAGAGCTCTCACTCAGCACTTTCAACATTGCTACATGTTTGGAAACTGCATGTTTAATAATATTGACCTTGGCAATCTGGGTTTGTGTTCCTTTGGGCTAGGCACTGAATCCTGGCACTGGCTGGTTTGCTAGTATTGATGTAGCCATATATTGCGTTACCCTGAGAACAACCAGAGCGTAACAAGGATGCAAACAGTGGAGCTAGCCTGGAAAAAGCATGTAGGAAATAATACAGAAAGCCACCACCTTAGAAGAATTTGAATTTTGGTTACTTAATGCATTATTGATACTGTCGAAACAAAAATAAGCAGTGAGTTTTGAACAATAAACTCTCAGCTAAAAGCACCCATTGCTCTAAAGATAGTCAATAGGTAAACCCAAGCTTTAAAGGAAATGAAAGGCAAAAGCCTATTCCCAAGCAAGAGTCTATGTGGTAACTCACAACTGATGGGAAATATGTTATCAGTGTAATCTGTTTTTATATTGTCTTCACAAGAAGTGCAGCAGGCCACACACCTGGAGCTGATTTTATTGATAATACATGTAGTGACGTCAACAGAAGATTCAGAAAGGCACTGCGTTCAGACTCAGCATCACAAAATATTGCAAAGCTGCTGCCTTTGCAGTGTTCTCAGTAAAACAGGAAATAAATTCAAAATTACATGAGAAGCAGAAAATAAATTTGAAAATGAAAAGATTATATATGATACAGAAAGATACAGAATGCTGTTTTAAATGCAGGAGCTGGAGGGGGACCTGCTTTTCAGCCTAGTCATGAGCTGTTTTACAGGATGAAGAATGTTCTGAGGAAGTGGTCTCTAGAGATGCTGGTCAGATAATAACGAGCATTCATGGACATTTTTGAAAATCAGGCTTCTTTTCAATTTGTGTTCAGAGTTTCTCAATAACAAACACAAGCACACATATAAATTATACTAAAACTATGTGGTATGTAGTTAGGTACCAAATACATATTAGCATTCTTGGAATATAAAGACTTGGGACATAAAGGTCCATTTACATTTTTATTGTCTTTTTTTTTGTTAATTTCCTTCAAGCCTGGAAGAATCAGGAACCCAAAATTTACACTTAAAACACCTCCAAACAACATACTATCAAAGCCTTTTGCAGGTTTTGAGCCAAACGGTGTGAATCAACTTAACTCTGCTGGAGTCAGCTTTCTGTACAAGCTGCTGATAACAAGTGGTTAATAAGGAACAGAGATTTCAGAATGGAATTCTAGGAACATTGAATCCTAGCCTCCTCAACTATAGGCACTCTCAGAGCAGAATTTTGGACAAAAGAGCTCCCTAGAATGTTTGTTCTGCGCATTTCACTCCACTAAATTACTCTCTTTTTTCAAATTTGAAACTTGGCATCAATAGCAAAATGCTCAGTGTTTCAGGGGGATGTCAAAGGGAGAAATCAAGGCTGTACTCAACATTGTAGGATGCTTTGATATCAAGAGATTTAGAAGGTGAAGTCTTCAGCTGTTTGCATAAAGCAGGTCATACCCTTTGATACCAAGTTGGCTCTCCATTTTTCCAGAAAGATTGTCTTTTGCTTACCCTTCCAAAGAAAGATTAACTTTGTAGGCGACCAGGGTCTGGACCATTTTTAACTTCTTCCCTTCCCCTTCACCCTCTAAAGACCTACCTCTCCCAAAAGAGAAAACATGAGTTACTCTTGAATGTTAGTAGTGAGACCTGCACTTTTTTGCAGAAGTAGCATCCACTGTTATTCCTGTTACCTCAGGAATGCTGCATCTCTGTAATATTGTTTTCACTATTCTCACTCATCCTTTTAATCAAGATGTAAACTACAGAACTGATAGCTGAGGTTCTTTAAAAGCAAAGCAAACACCCAAACCAAGGCAGTGAAATGTTTCAAGCACTGCTGCTGAAACCTTTGAAGGAGAATTTGCTTCATGCCTTGGAATAAATATGCCTGCACTCCGATCCTGACAGGTCATTTGGTAATTTTTTCCCCCCATCTGTATATATTTGCAGAATCAGTGGGTCTTGTTTTTCTTTTCCAAATGATGATAGAACAAATCTAAAAGCTGTCCTTTTCAGAGTAGACTCACCCTTCTGTGTCTTTCAGAAAAGATATATTTACTGTATTTTCTTGCTTTTACTAATTTCCAAACTGAAGTTAAAGATATACCTTTCCCACTGAATCTTTGTTGTCTCCCTATGTCTTACTTAAATTTGGCTTTCTACTTGGATATATAAATAGCCCCTGGTTACCTAAGGGTTATCAGTGCTTCATTGATATTAAAACATGTTTTAACCAACCTCAGCAGTGCAGCATTTAAAAATAAATACATGAAATCAAATGAAAGAATGGATTATTGACCAGCTGCACATTCATCCTGCAAGGCCGAATCAAACAGGAATCATTTATCACTTCAGTTTGATGAGTTTACCCATGTCTTTAGATGACAGTACAAAAATTAACTCCATGAGCTAAAACTGTACAGTCCCCCAGAAATGTCATCCATTGCATTCATCTGACAATTAATCTGGGAATATTTGAATAATAGTAATTGTCTAGATTTTATAGTTAGCATTATGATTTGTTTTGAAGGTAATGTGAATTGCTGCTCTTATAGGAGTGAAAAAGAGTTGTATACGTTGAAGGTTTAACTTAATTCTTGTATGTTATGTGCAAATATCTACGAATATTCCCAGCTTCTATCTTGGAAAAAGGGGATGTAGAACAGAAAAGACAATGTTATTTAATCTAACTTGCTGTTATTACTGGACAAATCTGTTGAGCTCCATCTTATACTTAAGGTGTTTTCCCTCTCTGCTGTCACTGGAAGAGCCTTCTAGAGATCCGTTCCTCTGATGAATAGAAACATTCTTCTCATATCTGGTTGAAATGTATCCATGGTCACTTTATAACCATTTGCTTTCACATCAACATTTTCTCTAGGTTTGAATAGTCCCTTTTCTCTGCCTTCTGTTTACCCTTTGATGTATTAATAAAGAGCTTTAATATCCACTCTCAGCCTTCACTTCTCTGGGTGTATGAGCTAGTCTTCTTCTAAAATCAGCTCTCTGCTTCCTTGATCATCTTGGAAATCTTTCCCTGTAACTGTTCCAATTTGCATTAATTTCTATTGGCCCTGAGAGATGAGGGTTGTGCACAGTATTCAGAATAAGGTTTTACTGGGGCCGTATGAAGGAGGCTGACACTTAGAAACATTTCTGTTGCTGCATTATCTACCCCCATCTAGTTCCTGTCCTCTTTTAAAATAGGAACATATTGGCTGATACTACTTTTCAAAAACATGAGCCCAAATACTGATGATATGTCTGTGGTGGTTAGAGGGGCAGAAGAGGTTTAAATTATCTTTTGTTAAAAACAGCACTGTGCTCCTCTTCAGTAAATTGCTTTCATGGGTGCAAGAATATATTTACCAACAGGAATTTATTGTGGATACATGGAAAATTCTGTAAATGAATTTCATATTCTCTCTTTTTGTCATTACAGAAGCTGTTGTAGTGAGAGAAGCATCCACAATCCAGACTGCTGAGTTCTGGACTAATAGTTTTAGTTTAATATATGACAGGGAAAGAACTAAAGCAAAAACTTCTGAGTTTCTCCAAATTGCAGTGACATCTGTGTCAGTACAAAGAAGAAGTAATGCATAAATAAATGAATACTATCAGCATATGGTGACACCTCCTAGATCTGTTTTGGCATGAGAGTTAAAGCAAAGGAGGCTGAAGAAATGTTCAAGTTAACTGTGTTTCAAACAAGCTCAGCAGGTAACCACTTTCTGGGTTTGTTTCATGACTTTCTGAGGTTTGTGGAAGCCATTTTCCTTGTATCTAGTGAAGACCATCAGGTGAGGCTCCTGGTTATTATTATCATGCTATTTCCTTTTCACTCTTATGAAAAATGTTTTCTCTTTATAGGACAGAGTGGTCTGTGACCTACCTCTCTGGCAGGCTGCCCCCTCGCCGACCTACAGGAAGAGATGAATGTATATATAAAATATATGTTGGAATGGTTTAATTCAACTGCCTTTAAATCTGAGCACTCCCAGGTTAAACCTAAGGCTTTCTCTGCAAAGAGGATTCCCTAGGCAGTTCAACAGAACCTAGTTCCAGCAGCCTTCAGGACATGGAAGTAAAGATTAAAAAACAGTTTTTCCCAGCTGAATGAAATCCCTGCAAAGCTCTGGGTCAGGAGAGTATGCATAAGCGGCCCATCCTTTACAACAGGGCCATTACCTATGTGCCAGATACTGCCTTTGCCATGGAGATCTCCTGGTTCTGTGTTGTTAGCATCCCTTGGAGACATATTTTTAGCCTGTAGCCCATCAGGCACTGATTTATAGTCTGATGCTGGAAAAAGTCCTGGCATCATTGCTGCTGTCTGGAGCCTTGCTTAACCACATTTGAAGAAATGCCTTGATCTTTTTTCATGTTTCATCTCTTCAGACTTCCTCTTGGGTCCAACTTTCCAGAGCAGTCCCTCCTTCATCTGGGTATCACAAGGAATACGCAATCCTTGTCTGTAGCTGCTTTTGTGCTGTCATCCCCTTATGAGGTCTCTCCCATCAGCAGGCAGAAACACAGGCACGTCTGACCTTCTTGCCTCTTACCTCACCAAACTCCTGACTCCAAAGTGGAGCTGCTACTTTGCCAAAGATTAACTGACTCAACTGGTTTTTGTTTTCACAGTAGATCTGGTGAATTCTGAACAAAAGAAAACCTTTTATTAGCTTTCCTTCCTTTCTACCCTTGAAATGACTGGACCTAAATCTATAAAGATCCTGTAATTGGATAAGTGTCAAAGGTCTACTGAATCTTTTTTGAGATTCCACTGGCAATTCTGAGATTAAGCAAAAGTTAACCAACTCTTATGGCAGTTCACATTTAAACAACTACTGCCTACATTCCCCTTAGTAATCCATCATTTCAGACAAGAGTTGGGGTATTTTTAGGCTCCCAGTGCCTCAGGGGAGGCATTTATCTAGTGGGAGCTTTATCAAGGTGGTCAGGTATCAATAATTTTTATAGGAAACCCTAGGTCTTAGGCTGGCCAAGCTGCCTTGCAGTGCTTCTTTGCTGAGGTGTTTTATTCTGTGATAAAGGAACATATATCTGAGAAATGAAAAATCAAACAAAAATCAAACTGTGCCCTGAGATAACATGATGGGAGGAGAAAAGGAAGAGAATTCATACTGCCAAACTTCAGAAATTGAAATGAGGTGCAGGAGTTAAATTCATCACACCAGGCTCCTTGTACAGTCCACATGGTGTAGATGTGCTAGCCTGCCTCCTCTGAATGTAGTGGCACTGAAGATTAGAATCTGCAGTTCAACACCTAAAATTATGATGGCTCCTTTGCACCTCTGTCCCTTTTACTAGGCAGATATGTTTTCCAAAGGCAGGGAGTCTGCCTTTGATGCAAAGCTGTGTTAACTTTGCCTGAAAGAAGGTGACCACAAGGAACCAAGGTATTAACTGTAGATGGATCATGGTAGGAGCAGACATGTTATTTTAATGAAAACTAAAATATATGGTGTTTAGTAGGCCAGCCAACTTGGGTAAAGATTAAAAGTTTCACAATAGGTAGGAGATACCTGTTTCTATACAGACAAAAGATGCATCAGTAACAATCTATACAGTTGTATAAACATTATAGAAGCAAAACTTAGATAGCTTTCCTTGTTCTATTAATTTTCAACTTAGTTTATGTGTTCATTTGTAGGCACACAAGATATGCTCTCTTAGAAGTTTCTCCAGGTCATTCATGATGCTTAGGGGTTGAATCACATTTGTGTTTCATAAATAGACCTTGGAATTAAGTGCCCAGAACCCTTTGAGATGTGCATAGTCCATCCTTCTCCAAGGCTTCAATGCTTTGCATAGCCACTTACATTCTACAAAATAGGTGTAGCAGATCAGACCATAATGATTGTTTGCACTCATTTTGCTTTGATCAGGTGACTAATGTGAGGTGTGAGGCAGCAGGGAAAAATCAAAACAGCAGCATGCTAACAGTAGGGTCAGAGGTTTGTTACATGGATGGTGAGCCATGAGCATCATGAGCATCTTCTGTAAATGGATTTCTGGCTTCTGAAAGGTTTCCAAGGTTTCCTGTTCCCTTGTACACTGACTGACAGGTTGCATTTCAGGTGAGGAGGCAGTCATGCACTTCGGGAACCATTCTGAAATATCTACTTTGCTGTTTTTAAGATTACTGTATGTCAATGTCACAGAGCTGTACAATAGATGGAGAGAAATAATTTATCCTAAAACTCTAGAGAAACTTCTGTACTACCATTGTCACACACAAAATATGCATTTTTCATTATATATTAATGTGATAAAGATGTCATGAACTGCCATCTAAACCCATGAAGATTAAGGAAAAAAAGAAAAATTGGTACGTTGCAATTTAGTAGTTACTGACTCCGCCATCTGACATATAACCAAGCCAGGGAGCTTCTTTAAAGAATTCACCTTTGTAGTATGCTTTTTTAAACTTTTTTTTTTTTTTTTTTTTACTGCTGTCTCCTTGTATTGTACCTTTTGAAAGACTAGCTTCTAGTGCTGTTTTTCTGGATTTGTTCCACAGTTCACATGGTATATGAGGCACCTGCCTGGCTTAATTTAGTTAAAAAAAAAAAAAAAAAAAAGCATGTAAAATACTTAGATTTGTATGCTGGCAGCTGTCACAAGAGAAAGAAAACAAATGTTATTTTTATTAGTAGGCAGCTTGCTCTTCCAGTGCAGTGGTTCACACTTTCTGGTGTGGCTGCTGGCTGCTGTCAGCCCTCCCAGCAGTGATTCAGAATCTCTTCGTCACAGAGCAGTGGTGGGCTGGGGATTTCTGCTGGCTGGTTCATCAGAGCCAAAGGGTTATATTTGGCTAAAAGCAAACCACTTTGAAATATCAGAAATGTAGAATGATGAAGAGAAGCTGAGCAGTGCTTTTTGAATTAATCAGAATTCAGAAGCAAAGATGGGTGATACAGTCATGCTGTGTGTAATGTCTCAGTCAAAAGCTTGATCCACTGGCTGTAAATTGGGACAAAATTTGACCTGCTATGTTTTCAAAGCAGTATTTTCTTCAATTTCATAAACAAACAAACAAAATCTTTGTTTCTAAAAATCTTGCAACTTTGTTAGTTTATAATGAATCTGGATGGTGAAGGCAATCTTAAAGAAAAAAAATTGCATTGCTACTTACCTGTGGCTAGACTGGTTTGGAGCTGAAGAACTGATTTTTCATTTGGATTCAGTAGATGTGCAGTCAGAATTCATCTAGTCAGTCTTGCCTTTTCTTAGGGGAGGCAGGAAGACTCAGATTTTAGCAGCTTTGGAGAAAATGGAAATAAATGCTTCCCATTTAAATATTGGTTATGTGAATGAAAGAGATATAAAGGCTCTTACTAAGATTTTTCATTTTAACTAAGATTTTTAACATAAAATCTTATTTTAACTAAGATGTTATGCAGCATAGTAACAAAAGAAAATAAATTCTGGAAGAAAAATCTGGAGAAAATGAAGGTCCATGGAGCCTAATTTCTGTTCACACTCAAGCAGTGCTTAAGACAACCAAAAGTTCTGGTACTAGGCAAAATCTGAAGGATACATATAAGCTTGGTTTCTCCTATATACTTACAAATAACTGGAAAGACTCTCAGCTGAGTGATTTATGGGCATAGAACAATGGTAAGCACAGGTGTTTCTGTGGTTTCAATGGGCTAAGCATAACGCTGTGTGTGTCAGCTCTGAGATTCTGTTTGGCTTCATGGTCTGTTGGTCTGGATGTTGGCAACGAGGTCCAGAATCCAGAAATGCAGTATTTGATGAACTTTTGCACTTAAGACCAGCTTTTAAACATTGGTATTTTATGTAGGATAGAGTATACCTGCTTCAGATTTACAGTAAGTAGTTTATGAATCAGGATTGACTTGTGTGTTTTCTAGTAAACTGCATTGATTTTAAACATAAATAAAAATGATTGCTTTAAGCATAGTTCAGTGACTTCCTTAAAGTTTTATTTTCTTAATCTAGGAAACATCTGGATGTTTAGTTACTGTATGGATGTAGTTTGCCTTCCCAATCCTATTGACTGTTTCCTATTATGCATAATAGATCTAAAGATACAGTGAGATGAACATAAAATTATTGAAAAATCACTCTGGTTATCTCAACTGTGTCCAGAAAGAAGGTTTCACATTCTGAAGTTTATGAATGATGCTAAAAAAAATCTGCAAATGCCAAAGGAATCTCTAGAAACAGCATCAGCCTTGATAATGACTTCCTATTTTGCTTTGCTTGTACAGCTGTATAAAAAAAATAGTTCCTTCTAGTGTTGCTTCAATAGTAATTCAGGTATTGTAATAAATGGCAATAAAGCTGTAGGCAGATGGTTTGCAACCTTTAGCAGATATTCGACAAGAGAGATCTTTGGAGAGAAATGGATTGAAATATGTGTTAGTACCATGATCTTAAGCCCAAGATGAATCCTATGATTTCCATAACCTTGCTTTTAAGAATTTTAAATGGGATTGTGTCAAATATATAACCAGCCTTAGCTCCTTTAAACATAAAACTAAATTTACTAGAATTTGAGTAGGGTATCTTATCTCTAGTGAAATATTTTTATCATAGTTTTATCTTTGTTATCTGTTTTTCTTTCCTTCTTTCTGTATTTATAAAGCAAAGCATGAAGGGGAGCAAAACATGTTTTCAAAAGTCTGAGTTCATATTTTAGGGGTTTCTAGATAGCAAGCAGGCATAGGTGGATTAGGTGAAAACAGCACCAAAGCGCAGAAAGAAAGCCTGTGAGGTGTTTGTGTACAGTTTTTATCTACATGCTCAGAGAAAGCTAATTAACATGCTTACAACAAAAAAAAACCAAACAAGAAAGAAAAAACGAAAAAGATAAATAGGCTGGAGATTATTTTAAAGGCTATCAGAGGTCTTCTAAATGAAGTAATACTTTAAATTTCCTCCTTATATGTTTTAGATAGTTAAGCTCCTACCCATAAATCCCAACCTAAGAATGTTTTAAGGTGGCTTGCCTGATTAGACCAAAATATCCACGGTGCTTGAATTTGGAGCCAACAGCTTCAGGGGCGTAATAAGACAGAGAAATAAGCTTTTAATTATACAGGCTTAATTGTATTTTCCTCTCATCATTAACAGTTATTTAAATATCGCTTTGGAAATGGTCTATGTAAAATAAAGAATGAACTCCGATGCATCTCCCTTAAATCTGTATATGACATGCATACAGTATCATGGAAGGTATTAATGACTTCTAATGCCATCAGTATGACATTTTGACTATTGCACTGTTAGTTCCTCTGCATTGTGTACAAATAATGATCATACTGTAGTCTTGCAATCATTGCTTCCGTATTTTTGTGTGTGTGTGTGTGATTTAACCTGCATCACTAAGGAACGAAGTCTGTTTAACTATATTTTTATTATCCTTGTTTAAGATGACTTTATGAGTTTCCCTGGTGCCTGCTGGAAGTTCTTTGTTGCTCTCATTCAAGAGCATTATTTTAAGTCATAATGTCCTACAATATCCAGGTGAATATATTGCCATGTAAACAGCACACACATTTATTTCTTTTCCTTAGTAGACTTTAATTTGACATTTCTCCTGAAATTTGACATTTCTGATTCAGTGAAACAGAGCTAGATAGAGTAGATAGGGGAAAAAATGTGTTACAACTCCAGAGTGGCTTGTATTATATTGATACAGAGTTCATCTGTAACAGAAAAGAATCCATTTCCTTCGCTTATTTCCTATGAGTTGGTATGAAGATGTACTTGACTGATATCTTAACATTTAATACACACTGTTGCTGAACTTGCAGTTTATAATTCAAAGTTCTGTAATTTCCTCAGCTTTATTATGAATGATTTATGGTGCATTCTGTTAAAGTGAACATTGATAGCATCTGGTAGTCCTTTCAGAACAAAAGAACGTAATATTTCTGTTAAAAGTAGATGGAAATAATAAGAAGACAATATTTGCACCAAATGAAACCAAATTTTGTTATTTATGTATAAAGGTTTTTTATGTCTCAAATATATTGAAATACAAGTACTGTATAGAGTAGAAATGATAATATGTTAGAAGTTATAGACTTGACTATATTTCTAAAAGACAGTGTATCTTACAGACGCAGTTAGTATGCATCAACTAACATTTTTATGGGGAATCCTGAAGGGTGTTACCACAAAATAAATACAATCTCAGAAAAAACATATTATCTCAGAATTACAGAGATATTTATTACACACGTCAGTTACAAGTGGGTTTTCTGGAGCCTTCAAAGCAAATAAATGAATCAGTGTCAGTGAACAGAATGTTAAAAGAGAAGAATGCTGAATTTCATTTTTAAGTCTGCTTTAGAAGATGAAAATGGCCTCAGGTATGACTGTAGGCTGTGCTTGGAGCTTACATAATTTGCACAGGATGCTGTTATGAGAATAAGGATGGCAGACAGAAAATGTTCTTTGTATACTATTGAAGTGATGGAACTAAACACTGAAATAGTTAGGTGACTATTTCTTGGGAATAGCGGGAAATATATGGTGGAAAATACACTCCTGAACACCTAGTACCCCTGTCCCTCAAACCACTTCCTATGTGCAAGATCAGTAAAGTACACTAAGAAGGTTTCTCTTTCTGGAATTGGTGAATATGGAACATTGCCTAGTTTTTGAAGGAAACAAAGCTTATTTATTTTCATGTATATTTATATATATGGATATACTTATATACTATATCTGTGTGTGACTGTACACGTGCATGTCTGTAATTTTCTTTACAATTTTTAAAGCCACTTACTAATGTAATTCACAGTTGCCATGTGAGAGCCAAATACATCATTATCTCTGCAGGTTCTGTGACACTAGGTGACCAGGGAGAAGCCAGACATTATAAATGTTCTGATAAAAAGCAAGGCTCCTTAAAAGCGCCTTAGATTTTTAAGAGGTTTTTTTTTTTTTTTTTTAATGTAGGTAGTAGGAGGGCTGCTTCAGCATAGTGTTTTCATCTTTCTTTATCCTTTTATCTTTTAATGTAAGGAATACAATCTCAAAACTTTAGAAAAGGAGATCTGTGTTCAACAGTCATCTGTCAAGATCATACAGATCACACATGTAAGTAGAAGTGAGTAACATAAATACATTCCCTCCCCTTCATCAGTGACAGTTCACTTGTATTCCTTCAGACTGACTCTGACCTCAGTTTATTAAATTCTAAATTAATTCTTACCAGTGCTGATTAAATGATGTTTTTTGGGCATTCCTGACACGGGCATCAAAGTTTGAGTTTAATCATCAAGGTTTGGTTATAATCTAGTGCTGGCAGAATAGCAGTTTTGATTCACTATTTTTGCCTTAGTCTCTATGGTAAAGTGTGGTGACAACAGATTCTTTAAGACTTATTCTTTAATGATTAATTTCTTAGATTTCACATCCATTTCTAGCAGAACTATTGTTAAGATATCTAATTCTTATGTAAACATTGTCCAATTTTCCTATCTCATTTTCACTAACTTTCTGTATATATAGCTTATTTCAGATCCTTTTTCCAGATATTCTCTATTGCCAACTGACAGATAATGAAATTCAATATGCCAGTTCAGAGCTTTTGCCGCAATCCAATTTTGGATGACTCCTTTGAAAAAGTATGTGGCATGGGATCTTGTCAGTGTGGTTGAATTTGGAAACTTCTGTGAGTCTGTGACAATTTATGTATGCTGCTAACTGTCACAATTGTGTATTTTTTTCAAATTCAGCTTAAGCAGCATATAAATAATAAGAACTGCAGTTTGAAATAGCAGTTTGAGAGCTTCTTGGCATGTCTAGTAATAAAATAGACTACTGTGAAGTGTAAACTACATACAAGGACAAAGATTGAATACAGCTATTGTTTCATCCTATGTCCCCTGACCTGCAAAGTACTCAGAACAAAAAGCCCATCTTTGCCTTTTATTCAGAAACCTTCTTGGGAGGCCCTTTCCCTCACCTTCATCTCTCAGTTAGTTACTTATTTTTACTGCTATGGTCCTCTGGTATATGAAGGAATCTTACAACTATTATTGCATAACTTATATTTCTGCAAAAGTAGATCTGCTCTGAAATGAGTATCTTCTCTTCAGAAATCTTTGTGTGTAACACTTGAATTTAGCAGACTTATGGTAATATTTCACTAAAAAAGATAACAAGATAAATTTTGATACCATATGAAAAATGCTGAGAAATCATATCTATTATTTAATTCAGGCTATTTTAGACATGTGAGTTGGACATCATGCAAAGGTCTGAAATTAGGAACGGTACTATCTGAGACCAAGCATCTAAATTAGATGTTTAAAAAGTGCAAATACCACTAATTAGGCAGTAGTGCCAAAAGGTCATCTGGGAATCATAAACCAAAGAGGACTTAACATTCTGCCATTGTCACATGTAGATATCTTAAAGTATATATATATGGGAATATAGCCTCAGAGTGAGCTATGTAATCATTTTAACTCTGTTCTGCAATTGTAAGCATTAGGCATCATACAGCATGCATTCAGATATTCAAAGGTGTGGACCAGCTGGAGAGAAACTGATGGAGGGAATGAGAGTGTGTGGAAGTCAAAGGACCATGATTCTGGGGGAAAGAGTAAAAGATAACATTATCTGACTTGAAGAAAAGACTAAGGTCACAAGTGAAGACCTGTAAGAGGAAAAGAATACATTCTTTTCTGTATTTCTGATGGATTGTAATAATAATGAGCTTACACAGTAGCACTGGAAAATTCATTTCCCTAACATAAATGAATTACATTGCCTTTGGGGCTGTGTGGTCTTTATTAGTGCACATCTTTTATGATCAGTCTATAAACCAAAAATATGTCAAGTTTGACGTAAGTAGTTTGGGCAGGGAGCTAAACAGATGACTTCTTGTGTGCTAGTCTGATCCTATGAATCTCCAAAAGCCACCCATTTTTTAAACAAAACTAAGAAATACTGAGTTATATACAAAGACCACGTGTGACAGAATGATTTTTTTCTGCTGTGTTTCTCTCTCTTTGACTTTTTACTTTTGATTTAGAAGATTTTTTTATTTGTTTACTTCTGCTGTTTTTCAGCAAGGACTGGAAAATGGCGCTTGGGTCAAGAGCAGAGAAAGTTGCAACAAAATTAGTCTTTCAAAGGATGTTTACCTGAAACTTTGAGGTTAGCGGTTCCTAGTTCCTCACAGTGACCTGCTTATGTGATATCACATACGTAGCACCATTTCTGTAATGTTATAAATGGGGAAAATTCACCAGAACCAGCTACAGAAATAACTTGCTTGTGAGGAAAGTGAAATAAGAGTCAGGAAGATAAAAATAAGGTTTTGGTTTGCAGCACTATGTAAGTTTTTTGTGCTTATTACAGTATTTGAGATGTTAGCACGAACTAGTCACAATACAGAGGTGACAAGACCCAGTCACAGACTGTTTTCTAACCTGTGCTCTTTCTCACTAAGCACTTACAATGGATGGACCAGGTGCTGCAATTGTAATGAATTTTGGATTACTTCTGAATATGGGCAGCTTTGAAAATCTGTTGGTATGGCATAAAATACACAAATTGTTGTCTATAAAATGAGTTTACTTGGGGATCTTTATTGTTACCTTCCATGAACAGCTGGATTTTGCCCCTTTTTCATGATTCTTATACCTCTGTTAGTGGTTTGTTCAAATCAAGACTCAGTTCAGGTATGTTTTTCTTGTTACCCTTATTACAATCCTAGTGATATTGATGATTATTTCAACCAAAGAAGATATAGATCTTCTTATTTTTTTTGCTATGTAAATGTTAGCATATGTTATTCAGGAAAAAAAGGCATTTTATCTGGTAACAGTAAGAAATTTCTATTATTTTTTTCTATTAATCTCTTTGTAGGGAGGGAGAATAGGAAAGCAATTCCCTTAATTCAAAGCCTTAAAAAAAAAGGTTTCTAGTTTCTTGGTGCTTTACTTCCAGAGAACCTTGCTGCATTTGTAGCTGTCTATGGCTTGGAAAAGACATTTAGGACTATGTGTAATTTGTTTTGGTGTTTTGTTTTGTTTGTTTTTTTTTTTTTTAGTTGTTTTTTGTATTTCCAGAGAGCCTGGTGTGCTGTAGTTAATCCAGTCTCAAGTTATATTCTATGCTGGTTTAGCGCTCTTCAGGCAAAAGAAAGAAAAATCCATCATTCTTAAATGTGTTGGAGAGCAAGAGGGTAGAGAATTCACCATGACAAAAAGTAGAACTTTCTTTTTGTAGCTGCCACTCTGAATAATGAACTAGTAAAAAGCATGACACATGCAGTAAGGAGTTACTGCTTTTTGCATTCAGAGAGGTGACCACTCTTCATGCTTTAATAGTTTATATACCTGTACATCCTTTTGGTGTTACAGTTGCAGACATATTTGTTAATACATGAGAATTCAGGGGAAAGGTAGTTCCCTAGATTAGTAATTTTATGAGCGTAGGAACTGACAGACTTCATTGGGCTGGAGTTTGTCTTCCATGTCCTGCTGCTGTCAAAAAAAGCTGACTAAAAAATGTTTTGGAAAGTGAAAGAACTCCTTGGTGTCAGGGTAGGATAACTTGTAGTCTTGTTCATCATTGATCTGTGTTTTTTAGGTGGCTTGACAATTGACTTAAGCCTGGGAACACTGAGCTTCATATCTTTTGCAAAAATAAAGATGTTTTCCAACAGCTTTGATTACTTGGACTATTCTTGTTGCCTATATGAAATGTAGAAGTTGAATATATGTCTATATAAAATATAGGTGTTCCTTGAATCTTTCTAAATTTTTTATGTCCATAAATTCTTGTGTAAATTATCTTCAAAATGTTCAATTGTAGAAAAGATTTAAATTGGTTTTGAATTAGCTTCATTTTTATTTTATTGAATATCCTATGTTACTGTGAGATGAAACACTAAACTCTTCCCCACGTTACTCATTTTGATAAATATTACTGTTTCTTTGTCGTACTTCATCCTACAGTAGAGGCCTACAAGCCTTTTTAGTCTCTCTTCATCAGATTGTGTCCAGGTGGATAATTCTTACTATCCTTCCTTGAATCCTACCTAATTTTTCATTGCCCTGTTTGGAATAGGCTACATGTTAATACAGATGAAATTACATTTTTGATTTATAGAAACAGTATTGTAACATTTTCAATAGTATTTTTCCCTAGTCCTTAGACAACACCTTGTTTTCCTGATTTGACTTTAACTGCAAATTTACTAAAGAGCTTGTTTTCCTGATTTGACTTTAACTGCAAATTTACTAAAGAGCTTAATTTTTCATAGTGACAATTAAGTCCCCTTTCTAAACTGATTCTGGTAATTCGGAATCTTTACAGTTTGTATGAATGCAAACAAACTTGGTTTTAAAAGGAATTGTCATTCTGAATAGCCAGGTTAGACCTTGACCTTTTAAATAAAAATAATAAAAAAATAAAATAGGTGTTGAATTCTGCCATCACTGTTATATAAATCTTGCAGTACTCTAGTAGATACATGGCATAGCTGTGCAAAATTCTATTATTTTGTTTGCTTCTTTCTTTATTTTACAATTCAGAATTTAACTTCCCAGTGAGTGGTATGAGCTCTGCATTTATGAAAATAATATCATTTTTCTTGAGAACACATTTCCCAATAGTTTGGAAATACACTAGAAATTGAGCTTCCATTCCAGCCAGCTCTCACTGACAATGATACAACAAGTGTCTTGAAAATTGTAGCAGCCAGAATTTTTTTGGTAATCAAGAAACATAGAGAAAAAGCCACAAGAATAACCAGATTTTTTGGTCCCCCTTGTGTAACGTGGGGCACTCTAAACCACACAAAAAATTACAACATTTAACCGTCTATAAATACTGTGAAAAGTTGAGTTTGAAGGACTAATCTGGATCTTGCCTAAGTTGTCATCTGACTTAAGTCTGTTTCCCTGACTAGATAGGCATGATTCAGGCATGTAAAAAGCAAGGTGTAGCTCCCTGTGAAATAATGTCCCTGAAAGAGACTGTAAGGGCGTTTATTTTTATTTTAAACACATGTGAAACCATGGAGACATTACTGCATCGTTAACAATGGCAAGAGGGTGATGACAATCCTCTGTTATTTCATGTTTGTCTAATGTGCTCCTTTGGGAACCTTTAGAGATTTGACATTTTCCCTTGTTCCTATAGCAATTGTACAAACACCCTAAAACCAATGCAATAGGTTGCAAAGATGACCTTCCAAACTTTATAATCTCTTTTTTGAAAGGAGTTAGGAATAGTACTTAGAGATCTTAATCTGCTGTATTTTCTTTTAAATGGCTACCACCTTAGTCACTTCAAAGGAATTATTCAACATCATTATTTTAAAAATTAAACATTTAATAATACAGGTTTTTTTCATTTTTCTTCTCCTTAATATCCTTTTTTACATTTGCTTTTTTTAATAATCACTGTGGAGACCCAGTAATACTCACAAGTGGAATCAAAGCTGAAAAGCTTATGCTTGCTGAGGAAACCAGCATGTCTGCCCAACAGGGTCATGGGCAATTACGTGGGCTCAGAGTGATTTTTTAAGAAAAAAAATTTGGGGTTTTTTTTTTTTTTTTGAGAAGGGACTATTTGTGTCTTAGAGCAATATTAATTACACCTTTACTGGGAAGTGTCACAGAACATGAAACCTATTATTAATTTATTTAAAGAATGTGAAACCTAAAGATGTGACACTGTGAACTTAATTTCAAGATCATTCCATGTCTGCCCTGAACATTTATATCTACTGTAAGGTTGTGCCCTAGCTGTTCTCTCTGCTGAGTGATGTGACCATGCAGCTGCAGGGATGTGGCCTGAAGTGACTGGAGATGTCGTGCTGCAGTGGGAGGGATGGGAGGAGGTAGAGACAGACTCCTCAGCATTCTTTAGTGGAGAGTGGAAATCCTCTAGGATTTCAGTGGACACAGACAACATGGTGTAAATAATAAAACCAACAACTTCAGCCAAGTTATAAGATGTAATAAAATTACGCTGAAACTTGACAGTTCATGTTGTCTCTGCATAAGTGCTTTATACCATCTAAAGCCCATGCAAGTTATGCTGTTTTTAGAGGGTCTGTGGCTACTAGAAGTGGCAATAGTTGCCATTTGCTATGAAATGAGCTGTAAAAATATGAAGGAGTTTTACTGAATAGAGGGTAAGATGCAGAATTCAGTTAGAAGCCTTGGAGTTGCTGTGGCATTGCTTGATTTCTTCCCCTGCCCTCTTCTTCCTCTTTCTTTGAGGAATCATTCTTTTCAGGAATGATTCTGGACTATTTAAGTAGTAAGCTCTATTAAAAGAATAAGGGTATAATAATAATTAAAAAGTAGATTAAAGAGAATGAGAAACTGAGAAAATGAAAAAGTTCAAGATGCGAAAGATTAAACCAGACCCAGAAGAAAGAAGGTAGGGATAGAGAAGACAATTGTGGCTATTACAGAATATATGATCCCTTTCCACTTCCAGAAGAAGGAAAAGAAGTGAAGGTAGTAAAAGACTTTTCCTTCAACTATTTAACCTGCTTATTTTTTAAAAGCTGTTTTTTAAAAGTTTTATGAGTAAGTTTTAAACAAAAAAAGTTGAGAAAGCCATGTATATTGCATTTTATTTCCATTTCCCCCCCCCCCCAAATAAAGCAACTAATACCAAGGTTATAATAAAACTCTTATTTCAGCAGTTAGATTTGCATAAAATATATCAACAATTGAAATTATTACTTAAATATTTTCACAATATAAAAATTCAAGTTAATTGTTAATTATTTGTATTCTATACTTAAATAGTTTATTTTAAATGAGATCCATGAATAACGGAAATTGTACTGCAATTTTATGCTAGAATGGATATAAATGGCTATGAGTATCTTAAT
Organism: Falco biarmicus; assembly: GCF_023638135.1. NCBI lineage: Eukaryota > Metazoa > Chordata > Aves > Falconiformes > Falconidae > Falco > Falco biarmicus. Next base: position 60,595,290 of record NC_079293.1, on the reverse strand, counting down.
TGCTTGAAATTATTCTTGAATTTGTTTTGAATTTAGCAAATATTTCCATTAAGTGATGTCCCCCTTTTTGTCTAGTAGATTAGGTGTTTAAATCCTTCTCTCATTGGACCTTTCCCAAGTGTCATGCTACAGATTATGCATGACTGAAGGGGTAGGTGCATTTATTTTGGTGCTGGTTTGCTTCATAAGAGATATTTAAATATGCATTCAATTAATGAGATATGGTTGAACCGCTTTGTAGAGAAGTGAGCAATCTCAATTTGAATTCATCGTTGCGGTTGCTGCTCCAGACTACATCCTAAGCACTCTCTTGTAGGGTTTTGATGGTTGTGTGGTTCTCAGAACTGTCTGTTGATGCTGCTCTGTTTCATAATGTGCTTCATATTCATGGATCAGGGACTAGGAACAGGAGTGTACTGCATTGCTGCAGCCACTGGATTATAATGTCATTCCTTTCTCAGTGAATATTTAAGTATCTTGTACAAAGGTGGAACATACTCAGCATGAGTGAGACATTTGGAACTGCCCCCCTGCCCCACCCCTGCCCATGCTTGATGATGTGGATTCAGTCCTTTCAAAGAAGGGAAGAAATACAGACTGGGTTTTCAGCAAAACAAACTGAATCAAGTGCCTAAATCAGCCAAACCTAACAGCCTAAATTAAATGCTCTGTTGGCCATTACCAGCTCAAAAGTTTTGTGGACAGTGCCCATGATCTCCCCATTTCTATCACTTTCTTTTGCTATAGATGCAGTAAATAGTCAAGTTCTGCTCCACATTTTCTTTGCCCACTTTCTATTCATGATCCAAATTAAAAAAAAAAAAAAAAAAAGAAGCATTTGCTGAGCTGTAATCTTGGCCAAGTAAGTACTTGCTGCTCTTGGTGTGCTTATTACAATTATTTGTTATTGTTGCTATTGTTTGCTGAAAAATTATGAATGACCTAAAGCTCTGATGTACAGGTTTTCTACAAGTGCATAAATGTGTTCAGGAATGCTGTAATGGGGAAGATAATCTGCAAGGAAGTGGGTTTGAATTTAAGTGCAGTTGAAGCAAATAGAGATCAGGTGAACTGGAGGTTGTGAATAAAACAAAAGGAGGGAACTGGCAAGAAATGGTTATTTATTTATGCAAATTACAGTTCTGCTATTTTGTACAGTACCTGGATCTCCTTGTTATTTCCCATGGCAGAGACTAAATTTGGCTTTTTTTTCCCTTCTGTTCTCAATTCCATCTTCTTCTTTTCATCTTTGTATTTTGCTTATGAAGCTTTATATCCTCATAGCTTGAAAGGCTTTCATATTATTCTGTTTACCTGTGAAATAGGTTTCTGTGGGCTTATTTGAAAAGCCAGCTCCTTCTGTAACTACAATAGCATAGCAATGATCTCCTTTAGGTGGAATTTATGGTATTCAAATACTTTTGTAATTTTTTAACCACCCTTTATAGTCAGATTATGGCAGAATTCCTGTTAATGCCTTTGTATTAGCTGTTGAACTTGTTTCAGTCAGCTGTACTTTGTTTATCCCTGTAATTGCAGCCTTTCTTTAATAACCTCATTGTTTTGGTGCTTTGTCCTTGTGACAGACTTACTCTTCTCTTGAATTTCTGAAATATTAATGACTGCTGTTTGTCTGAAGCAATCTGTGCAGGATGTCATGTTGTCAGCGTTGTCACAAAGACATTACTAAAGTTTAGATCCTTCATGCCATTAGTATTATATATGATGTAAACAATAGACTTAGGTTCTACTGCTGCTAGTTTGTAGGTGTGACTGTCCCATGCTTATTTAAAGTTATCTCCAGTAGCCAGCACTCAAAAGATTTGTAACTGAGGCCTTTCATTTCATTTTAGATGTGTTTTGTTTTAGCCAGGTTGGTAGGTAGTGGCTGAATACTCTCTGACATCAAGTCTGTCTTCTCATTCATTACCTGCTGAAGTGTTTATCCAACACATTTTTTGTTCATGAAATTGTTTCCAGAGAATTTCACCTTATGTAGAAACCTAAAAAAAACCCCAAGAAAATCATGTGAATGGCCATGATGGGTTCAAGAATGAATTTGAAGAGCCTTAAAAAAACAGTGTTCAACCTATCGATAGAATTTCATTTAGTGTCTGTTGATTTCCACTAAGTTTTGTCTTTGCAAATTAAGTTCTGCTACCAGATCTATTTTCTCATTTCTCTTCGCATGGAACATGCCAATACATGCATTGGTACAAGAGGTTTTTAATCTCAATTCCACTGAGTTTAAAAAATGGCTTTGTTTTGCTACATTGGGCAAAAGCTGCATCTGAGTTTCTTTTTTCTTTGCGAACTAGTGTGTTGTGGTTTATGTAGTGTATATAGGCTGTGTAACACAGCAGAGCTAATGTTGCTGTAGAAAGATAAGATCTTAAATATCTTGCCTTTTGCGATGCCTGCCATGCCAGCTATAATATGCCATTAACATTCTTCAGTTTATCCCCTTGATGCCATTGGTGATCTTCACTTCTCATGTCAAGTCTCTGAAAACTATTCAGGTCATGACCCAGATCTTTTGGTTTGCCCTGGAAAACATCCAGCATGCTTTTGGGAATTGTAGAAACAGCAGTCCTAGATTGTACACCTAATACGGGTTAAGTTTAGCATCAGTAACAGATCCACCATCTATTTCATCAAGGTCTGATTGTTTTCATAGGTAGCTGCTTCTCATTCCACGTCACAGACTTCTGCTGTTCTATGCTTTTTTATTCTACACAGACTTTTTACTACCTTCATCATCTTAGAGGGTGAGTATCTAGCATCTGTTATTTTTCATTCTTTCTTCCACTATTTTTTTTGTGGGGTGAATATCATATGAGGTATAGTATATTCCTTGGGTAAAGGTTTTATTAATTTATATGTAGTTGTTTATAGATACACACATGTATATATACAGAAAATATGTAGTTCATTATTCTTTCCTTGTTCATGGTAGTGTTGACAAAGGGATCACCCCCCTCAAAACTCCGTAGCATTAGGAGAAGGAAGAAAGACAAATTCTAAAAGGAGAATAAGATGGAGCTTCTTACTGCCCATCAAAACTTTTGCCCTGTTCTAAATCTCTTCTTTACATATGACTGCGCTTTTCAGTTCTGAAAAATGAAATTCAAGTTGTTTTATCCCCTAAAATACATTCAGCAATGAGGACTATGCATGAATCAGAGGTTTTAGCAACTCTGTTCAAAGGTCACCCCTGCCTGCCTTTTTTATATGTTGCATCAGTTAGTTAAGATGGAGACAGTCCTGATGTGACTCTTTGGACTGAGTTACCACATCTGCTCCTCATTACTTCAAAGTCTTTGTTACACTTAAGTAGTTGAGACCTTAACCCTTCCAGAGGATGCTGCAAAATGGTTTTCTTGCTACCAGTGATGGTGAGGGACCTTTGTGGGATCACAGCCTGGGCTTATGACTCTGTTTTTCTGCTTTTAGTTCTATCCTTCTCTTCAGTCTGAATGGAGTGGGTAATGGCTATTGTAGCCATTCAACAGATGGTTGATTTATTGCACTGTGTTTGCAGTTCTTGAATAACATAAATTCTTTTTCTGGAAACGTCCTGTATTGATAGAAATATTTATATCTGCTGCTGGTTAATACTTTTGAGAAGGTGTGGTTCAGCTAGTGTGTAGTCAAGGAAGAGTTGCTTTGAGGTAGTCAGCAATGAATATGAACATGAGACTTTTGAATTGCCAGTTGTCAGCAAGAAGGGCACTAAATAAGTCTGATTCCCCTTGTTCAGGTTTTTCTTCTCCCTGGGGCATGCCCAACCATCAGGGTGCTATTTATCACTCTCCATTTTACTGGCTATGCTAGATAAAGCAGCTACAACAGCAGCTGGGGAAGATTTAGATTTCAAAATGGGGAGAATGACAAATGTCTAGAGATAGTAAAGCAGAAATCAAACATGTGACAATAAGTGTATAAAGTACTTGAAGCTGGTGCTGCTGTGTGACAGCAATCTCCTTTGGACAAGCAAATTGTTACCAAAGTTGCAGCAGTAGTAATCCTCACGCTTTCACATGCAGAAGGGCTTTTTTTCCATGACTGAGCTGCTGTTTTAACACACATAATGAGAAGGAAGAGGGCAACCAGCAAGGGTCTGTCCATATAATTGATTTCAGTTAGATCCCAGCATCAGGCTTCTGTAAGTCCATGAAAGCTATAATTAGGATTTATAAAAAAGATTCTTTTTGTGGTTTTGCTTTCTTTGGGGATGTTTTGGACTGACATTTTGGCTGCATTTCCTCCACTGTATTTTATACAGGTCTACACATTCTGAGACAATGATACAGATAGCTGCTGTGAGACTGCAATGTGTACATTGGTGATATATCTTACTATGGTAAATCACTAGCTCTTACAATAGGTTACAATTTTCTGCAGTGGGAATTAAGAATTAAACAATGCCATTGCTCTTCTGAGAATCAGACTGGTTTATCAGTGCCAATTGCTGAATCAAGCCAACTAGCCAAGTGCTAGCAAATTATCCTTGGAAGTTGTTATGCTATCACTTTGTCAAGCCTGGCAGAGAAGTCATTTATTTAGCCATGGGTATGGTAGCAACTTATATTTAATTTCTTTTCTGTGCTATGCAGACCTCTTACAACCCAAATTCTCTGGTGATGTTCTCTAAAATGTGCAAAAGTAGCATGGACTCTTGATTAGATTCCACTGGCCTAAGGACAAAAAGAACCTATTGCTTTTCCCTGTAGCATGCTTCCCTCTTTACTCATGCATGGCTTTTGCTATTCCAGCAACCTTTGGGACATTAAATGCACCATGATCTTGGCATTTCTTATTTCAAATGCTGTAGGTGTAGGGTGTTTTTTATTTGTAGTTATTTCCTGTGAATCATTTTGTGGGGTGATTAAATATGTATTTTTCTCTCCTAAATATGCAGTCAGGTGAATGTGGTATAACTGCAAAGCCCAGCAACAAATTGATAAAATTACTGTGGGTTTTTTGGTATATAATCTTTCAATAATGGTATTTATTGCTAGGTGGTAAATAAATTTAAAAACGTAACTGCCCCAGCATGTGTTTGCTTGAATAAAACGTAAAATAACAAAACAGGGAATGAGAGTTTCCTCTTTAATATTGTTAGTGTCCAGAGTAGTGCAGGCCACATACCTAGATGGATATTATTTGATAGTGTGTTTAATTAACAACTAGTTAAGTATGAGTGTCTACCTAAACTACTTGTAAAAGCCATCTGTAAGGCTTTTGTTGTCAGTTTGCAGGACTTTCAGTTAAGCCTATTCCTTGCTAGCAAATTCATTGGGTCTTTTTGGTGGCCATGTCAGAATTATCCCTTTCAAGCAAATGTGACCTATTTGTGGGGTAAAATTTGTTGATGGCATTTCTTTGTGGAATGTTGACAATTTACATATCACACAAAAATGTATGTCTGTATTAAAAGTGGTTCATAAACTCGGGTTTTCATCCTTCCTTCCTTGCTTATTGTTTTGAGAGGGCTTTAGCAGATGTTATAGGAGCTGAACAATAAAAGTGCTGTATTTGTTGAACGTTTTCTAGAATAGTTTCAGTAAAATTGGTGCAAGAATTGCTTTATGTGCTGCATATTAAAAAGCCTAAGAAAAATAACTAAAAGGTTTTGCACCAGGGACATTGTCTTTTGCTTAGCTTTTCAAAGCATTTTATGCCCTTTTCCCTCCTAAACCTATCTGTCTATAAACGGATGCTTGGATAGCTGAATTCTTTATGATAAAAAAGGATATTTTGGTATTGTAAACTGTAAAATAAACACTCAGAGAAATCTTAGTAAAAGATAATCTTTCTTTTGTTTTCTGCCAAATATTTGCTAGTTTCCATTGGGATGCTTTCTTACACATCTTCTCTTTGTTAGCAAATGGACATTCAGACTTCAAGAGCCAGCCCCTCAGATATATTAAGTACCAGCTTGCCATTTGTTTTCATGGGAAACTAAGTATCTAAATAAATGTGAGGATCTAGTACTCCATAACTGAATGGAGTACTAGAGACAGATATAATGAACCAGGCTGGGTTGGAAGGAGAAATGATGACAAGAAAGCTTGAGGAAGAGGTACTGATTGATTTCCTCTAAATTAAATGAGGCAATTGATAATGCAGTCCTTTGCTACCAGGTTAACTCACTGTTTCCTTCTTTCTGGATCCTGCTTTTAGTAAAAGGAAAAAGCTGAAAGGCATTTCTGGTTGCTGACATTTGCATGGTTCCAAATAAACTCTGTTATATGAAAAGTCCCTCTGTTGCAGGTAGTAAAGGTTTTATACCTGCAGTCATGTGAAAACCTATGCACACGAGCACTTTAATTTTGTGGAAAATTTTAGATTTAGTACAGCAGCTTTAGTTCTGTTGATACCTTGACATTTTATTAGCCATAGGTTTGGTTGGCAAGGGAAGGAGAGGGTGGTAGCAAAGAATGACATTTGGGGGTCTGTGAGAGGGTGTAAAATTCACCTGAGTATTCTCCTGCTCATGTGGCTTGGAGATGCAGTCTGTACCTGACTTGGTACCATACTTTCAGGGAGCTGGATATGAGCTGCAGTTAAGAGAGCTGTTGGCAGAATGGCAATGCAGGTCTTATGTGAAAAACTAACCCATTCAGCTTATTACTGTGTCATTTCTTGAGCTGGAAGAAGAGAAAGAAAAATAAGTATCTTCCAAAAGTGTACACATAACTAGATTTCAATTCCTCATGGAAAATAAATTTCAGTATGCCTTTAGATGGGAATTTCAGCTGAAGTTTTTGCTTCATTTAGAAGAAAGCCTAGGCAGCTCAATAAACCCATCCATTGCTACTTGTTATGGTTGCCAGTGCTCCAGTGCAGTCAAAAGTGTATGTTGATGAGAACTCTTCATTACAGGAACCTATTGTGAAAGCAGATTTTGCCTGAACTCCCGAATGGACACAAGCAAGCACAGTGTACCTTATTCTGAATGTAGATGCCAATTTAAAAATAGGGGTTGCTGAAAAGTGGAGCTTCTGGTTCTATATTCAGTTCCCAGTCCTTCAGTAACTAACTTGCAGAGTGATTACTTGCCTGCCTTCCTTTCAGATGTATATCAATGTATATAATAAATATGTGAAGGGAGGGTGTGGAGGAGAGGGCCAAGGTCTTTTCAGAGGTTCTCAGGGAGAGGACCAGAGGCAATCAGCACACACTGAAACACAGGAGATTCCATCTGAACATCAGGAAACACTTTTTTACTGTAAGGGTGACTGAGCATTGGAAAAAGATGCCCAGGGATGTTGTGGAGTCTCCATCCATAGAAATATTAAAATCCTGCCTAGACATGGTCCTAGGCAACTGGATGTAGGTGTCCTTGCTTGAGCAGGGGAGTTGGGCCAGATGACTTCCGGAGGTTGCTTCCAGCCTCAACTGTTCTGGATTCTGTGATTCATGTCTTCAGAAGAGCTGACCTTTGTGTGTCACCTTACTTTCCATTCAGACTGCAAGTATAGTGCCAGAAGCCTTCCTCTTTCAGTTAATACCAAATGCGCATAACAGTTATTTTTGGTCATCAACCCAGCTACTGCCTAGAGGTTGCAGTTCCTAAAACTGTACTGAAGTGTTAATTTTGCTTCAAGGTTTTGTCAGGAACAGCTTGTATTTTTATAGGGTTTTGTATGGACTTATTACCAAGAAACATTTTGCCACAGAATTTTTTATTTTTTAAAATGGCAAGCTGATTTGTCAAACTTCATAGAATATGTACTAGGATAATATTTTATTTCCTTTTATTTTTTTTTTTTTTATTTTATTGGTAGGTTAATATTGAAATAAATAAATAGTTAGCTGTATCAGCCAATGGCAAAACAAAAGTCCAGCATGTATGACTGTTTAGTTTTGTACTGGGTGTTGAAGAATATTGTGCTTCTGGTCAGGAATGTGCCCTAAAATCCACCAGAGTTTCAGTGCCAGCAGTGGGAATTGTTTTGTAGAAACCTGCCATCAGCTGGGATAATTCTGACATACTATTTTTCTTTTCTAACAGAAGCTCAATGTGCTGCTCTCACTGGGACCACCAACTGATGATCTATTCAGTTTTGCTTGTTAATTTTTATTACAATATTTTTTTACTCTTCCATAGATTAAGATACTATATAAATGTATTTCAAAAGAAGAGTTGACTCAAGGCTTGTCAGCTCTGTAGGCAAAATAAGGTGATGGGGAAGTATGAAATCAATAGATTGGAAATTTTGCTAGGGAGGTAAGGAGTGGCAAGGAGGAGTGTCCTTTCTTATTCCTTGTCCCTTGAAGCCAGGCCACTGCTACTTTATAGTACTGTGTTTGCAAAGGATGGGTTAATAGAAGGGCAGGACCTCCTGTGATTCCCTCCCAAAATTCTTCTAGGTCAACATTTAGACAAGACAACACCTACTCAAAGGTTACAGCAAAGTCTTATTGTTTACAGGACAAGGCAACTACCTATTTGGCTTTTGCCCAAAGCTGTTGCTTATCATTAGTTCTTTCTCTAGGTGGCTGGTGATGACAATGTAGGAGGAAAGGAACAGGACACCTAGGGATCACTGCCCTACCCCTAACCATAACAAAGTCACAAAGCTGCAAACAAATGGACTGCTTAGAGCTAATGCTGATAGATTGAACTGAAAAGGGGGAGGGTAGTGTCAGTATTGCCAGCTGGAAGTGCTCAAGAGCTGAGCACTATCAACATCCTGACATTTCTTAAAACCATGAATTTTTTATTATTATTTTTAAAAAATCTTTTAAAATTAGGAGCCTATAAAAAGAGACTTTTCTGTGACTGTGGGAGGTAAAAAGAACAGATCCTTGAGCTAGGGTTTTAGATAAGACACATAAAATATTGAGACACTTTTACAAAGCTGAAGCAATCAATTAGAGTCAGACAGGGACATCACCACCCTCTTTTCATGGTTAGAAAAGCAGCCTGGGATCTGTTGCCCTTTAAACTGCAGTTTTACTGCCACAGGGTATTGGGAAATATTGTTCTGGGTTGGAGTGTGACATTTCCCATTGTGACATGCAGTGACTGGCGTCTCCTGTCAATCACGGCTTAAGTGAAAAACTATGTTTTAACATGATTGTTCTGTGTGCAAACATGCTTGTTTATGTTCAAATCCATAATTGGCATGAGACTTTTCATTCATCCATCCATTGTCAGTTTAGTCTACTGAAGCAGCCAAGCAGTTCATCTCATTGAAATTTTGAAATCAGAGGGCTTTAGTAAGTATTGCTTAGTTGAAGAAATAAGATAAATGTGAAACCTTTCCCTGTGGTTGAACTACGAAGTTTCGTAGATGTAGCAATGTTGTTTTTGCTTTAAAAGGAGAATGACACAAGGCTTGTGCCTGCCCTCCCTCTAATGGGCTCAAAACTTGAGATAAGGTGGTAAAATACCCCTCTTGCCCTCAAAACCATGCAGCTTTACCTTACTCCCTCCTTACCCCCTGGTTTAACTACATTTTCTGTCTCCTGGCTGCAGAAGCACTAATGACCTATGGATAGTTTGGGTCTCCCTTTGCCTGGTCCTCGTAAAGCCATGCTAATATACATAGCAGACTTGGCTTCTCTCAGTTGTACAGGGAGAAGTACCCAAACCTTCATGAGATCACATCTCCAGAAAGGCAAGATGAGTGAAGGACTAAAAGTTCTGTAATGGATATTCACTAGATCTGGACCATCAGCACTGGGACTAGGATGCAAACTGTTTTGGAAGAAGGGGAGGCTGTCAAGGGGAGCAAGGGAAATATTAATGAAAGAAAAGAGATGCCTGAGTTTGACCTGGGGGAAGGAAGAAGCTGAGGGTTTGTTGCAGTCATTAGCCCTTTCTTCTTTGCAGTTTAATAACATTTCTTGTTAATGCGTTGCCTTCAAAGCTGTTGAATGCTAATTGCTCTGCAGGCCTGAAAGAAACTGTTCTTCAATGATCCCATCTCCCCTCCTCCTGTCCTCACACCGGATTGCTATAGGCTGTATCTGCTTCCCAGAGGGTTTGACAGCTTTACAAGGCTTAAAAGAAAGTCAGAGTTACATGGCAAAGAAGCCATATTGTGAGATAATTGCTGGTGTGTGACTTGAGGCTTATGGCATGAAAAGCAAGACAAAATATAGACAGGATTTGAGCTGTGCAAAGATGCTGAGAACTTGAGTTTGTCACAGGGAGTGAGAAGTTGGCATAATTCACTTAAAGCACAAGAAGTGACAGTACGCTGGAAAGACCTGAAGGGTGGAGATTAAGAACCCTGCAAGAATGAATAGCTGTAGAGGTAGACCTCATAATTATATTTCATAATGGGAAAATGGAGAAGTTAATGCAAAATCTGAGGTAGAGAAGTGGGTGGCTTCACTAAGGTGTCACCACAAGCTAGCTTCAGAAGCAAAATAATTTCCACATTTTGAAAATCCAGGAGATAAAATAAAGGTCACATTTCAATCTGGAGATATTTGCATTTAGGTAAACAGTTCAAAATTATACTTGGAACATGAGAGTTAGTCCAGTGCTTTGGATGTCTCCTCTCATGAGAAACTGTCAGTACTCAGAACGTGCCAATTGGAATAGTTGGTCTCTTTCTGTTATTTTATTCGGCTGGAAAGCAGAAAAAGGATTGGGGCAGTGGAACGAATTTTTTAACACATATAGGCAAAATTCCACTTGCTCATTCAACCAAATCAAGTAGCTGTTTTGATAAGTCAAAAATTTAAATATTTTCCTCAATTACAACAGGACAACAGGCAAAGAGCTTTTATACAGAATACTTATGACAATTTTATGCCAACTTAATTTTTGCACTTGAATGTGGTTATTTTGCTGTCCTCAAAGTAACTGGGAATTTTGACTACCCTCTTGGATAAGAGGGCAAAAGACTGAAGTTCCTAGAATTGGAAGGGTAGAAACTTTTCTAATTTTCTTTTAACTCTGTGTGAGCTGATCTTATCACCTCTGTCTTAGGTAAGCTAAAAAAACACCCAGCTCTGCAACCCGACAACAGACAAACAACTGCTCTGTGAGTTGAAATCCAATCCACTCTGTTTTCTGTAGCCTTTGGCTAACAACCTTTAGTTATCTTTTAACTTTTCTTTCTGAGGCTAAGGCTTGCAATCCTTAGCTGCTGCAAAGCTCAGGGAAGAGTGTTTTTGGCAAAAAGGCTTTAAAAGTCGCCTTTCCATGCAGTAGAAGACATGATACTTGTGCTGACAAGAGAGTTATCACTAGGGAGTCAAGTGGTATAATGGTGCTGGTGTGTGTGAGATATGGTGATTTTTCTTATATCTTTTTCTGTATGTGATTAAATATTGAATTTCTTTTTCCTATGTAACATTAGTTCTCTTACTGTCCTGTAAGACAGGTTTTGGAGAAAAGCTTGTAACTCTATACCCAGAGACAAGATTAAGAATCTGAATTTTGGGGGTGAAAATGAGGGATGATAGGTCCCTAGGGCAGGGTGAAAGTGCATCTCTTTCTGTTTTGTTCCTTTTAGATTTAGACAGAAAGCTGGGAGAATGATATTTTTCACTCTATTAAATAATTTCTTTAAAAAAGCAGCATAAGAAACAATGTTTCTTCTTCATTTTTCTAGTGATACCAAGATTAAGTTAGTCACAAGTAGCTTTGTAGTTAATTGAAGCTGAAAGAATGTTTAAAATAACATTTGTTATCACAATTTGTGTTGCATTTTATGGCTGATCTGGTTCAAATAGTTACATACATTATTGTTACTTTTATTACTATTTATTATTATTACTAATTATTATTAATACTAATTATTTTTAAGAATTATTACTCATTATCATTATTTTTTAATATTATTTGGTTTAGTATTGTTGTTTATTTTGTTGTTGTTGTTGTTGTTGTTTTTCAGCCAAAGCTTGAACTGACTGGCCATGTGATCAGATGATCTCCAGTGACAAATCAAAAGAAGGAGGGGAAAATGTCCATCAGGAAATGAAAGGGCAGGCAAAACATTACCTTGGCTTGGAAGAAGCTTTAGACCTGCAATTTAAGGCAGCGGAACAAATTCTGTAATTATTGTTTTCAACTATATAAAATACATGTAGGATATGTATGTAATATATACCTGTATGTAGAATAGGTATTTATTCAAGCTGTTTCCACTGGTAAGATAGTGCTTTCTCCAACAAACATGTTTCTGAACCATTAGAGTCTGGGACAGATTTCGTAGGTCAGTGACAAAGAATGGAAAGTATGCAAGGAAAGCCAGTGAAAATTGAATTAATTGATCATGAGTTTCATACAAACATGGTGAAAACAGTTTTTTTCCCTTTTGCTTCTGCAGTTATAATAAGCTGCTTTTACATTGAAAATGGCAAGGGGGGGGGGGGGGGGGGGGGAAGGTAAACTTCATCTGTTTACCAGAGATAATTGTCTGGAAAAAATTGCATGCAAAAATCTGGTTGATTATCAAGAGCTGATGTTTTATCTTTCACATAAATACTCAACAAGAATCTAACTGTGAATCTGCTGGGAAATATACAACTGAGCTTCTTCAGAGTTCTGTGATGCACAGTGGGAACTTAATGTTGTCATCTCTTAGACATTATGTGAAGGACTGGTCAAGTCTTCAACATAACGTGAGTGGACAGATTTAAAGAATATAACATGAATTTATTTTAGTACCACTCATTTCTCCATTGCATAAAAGCACTTTTGAAAGCAAAGAGCTAAACTCTGGTCATTGAATCACTGTGTGTCTTGAAACATCATTTTGCACTCAGCATTAGACTGAAGGGAAACTTGAGCATGAGAATAGAAATAGGGACAGAGAATCAGTTGGGAATTTAAACAGCTCTGTTTACTCTGCCTTATCTGTAGGTGTTGCAAAAATGGCCCAATTTCCAGATGTAATACAGACTTTATGGAGGTTCTGAAATGTTTCAATGCATTTTTCCATTTCTCATTTTTATAGCCTTTGAATTTTTGGGACCTGGCCAACACTGGAAGTGCCAAGATACCTTGAGAGATGTTGCTGTTGAGAAATTTCCAGCTGGACTCAGAAGTCTTGAGAATCTTGAAAGACAAGCCATTCTTTTATTGAATCTACTCCCATTTGTTGATCTCAGAGGTCTGAATCTCACTTATTCCAACCTAAGTCAGAAGTAGTGGTACTGAATTCAGTAGATGTGGCACAAGGTCAAATCAGTGTGAGATCTAAATCCAGCCTTCAAAAGGTTGGATAAATTGTTGTAAAGATTATTTGAAATTCAGCACGCTTATCTAAACTGAAAATAAATGAAACGGTTTTTGAAATATTTCTGTTAGCTAGAGAGCTCTCCTTCACAGGAGAGAAGAAAGCTGGCAGAAGAATAAATGTTATCCACAATAATTTTAATAATAACTTGGGGAAACTGTATTCCTTCTTTGATTTTTGAGTTGTCATTTCTTCCTGGAGAGGTACAAAGTTACTGAGACAAATTAATCTACTTTAGTCTTGGTTCTTGATTGTGTGAATAGGTTTTTACAGCAATTTTCCAGATGTGAATATGGACTCTGACCACTGTTAGGAAACACTCTGTGTGTTTTCTTGTTAGCAAAGCATCATAAAAATTACAACTTCAGTGTACCTATGAACTTGTAGGTGTTGTTACCCTCTGTACAGGCACTGGATATCGAGTAGTCTAGACATTAAGGATACTGTGTGTCTCACCTAATCTTAGCTGCCAGTCAAAGCTGGCTGGGTAAACTCTGTCAGTGAAAAGAGTGGAACTTCCACATGGTGATTTCATCCCAGCCGATGTTCAGATGGGGAAGATCTGGATGTGGATGTGTCTGTCTCTCTATCCGGATGATAGAGGGAGCCCTCACGCTTTATCTATATCCCAGGAAACCAGCCCTCCAAAAAGAAAGAACTTCTTGCAAAAGAAGTCTTGACCACAAAAAGAAAGGAGAAAAATAGACACAGTGGAGACTCTTAGGGTCTTAATAATGCTATTGGATTTCCATTGGTGGGTCCTCAGGTGCATCAGAGCAGGCTAGCGGCAGACTTAAACCTAGTAAAGATCAAACTGATCCGTCAATGTTCTGTCATTTCTTCATAGATGATACTGGGAAAATAACAAACGTGATCTCAAAAGCAACGTTTCACTGTTGGAGAATAAAGGCAGTAATGAAGGCATAAATGAGACTGGGAAGGACAAGAATAATATTTTCTGTACCCAAATTCCACTTAGGCTACAGTTATGGTCTTTTATGGTTTACTGAGTTTACTGATGAAGCATAAATTACAACAAATGAGGCTGGCTGTATTGCCATTAGTATAGTTTCCTTGTATGTGATTTTTCTGTAATACCTAGAAAATTATTTATTTGATATAAAACTAAACTTTAAGATTGGACATAGCAAAAAGTAAAAATTATTCTGCTTTCAAGAAATTAAGTTTTGCACCCGTGAAAATTCTCAGATTAGTTTTTTTTTAGCTAATTGATGAATCATTTAGACTACCCTTGCACAATATTTAATTATTATATAATAATAATTAATTAAGTTTTAATTCATCCAGTTCTTTCTTCTGCCTTCATAGTCAGAAAGCAGAACACACTCAGAATACACCTACTAATAGTATATGTGGATTGGAAATGTGTCTTCTAAATAGTCTAAATCCAAGGGGGTTTAGTTTATTTCAGTGTCTCAGTGTTTCTAATTTTAGAGTATTTTCAGGTTATATCAAACACTGGGGCTGCTTTTTACTTGACCTGATAGACGGATTTTCTGTTGTAAGAGGTGGATTTTGTCAAAATCAATATATCTTGTAGGTGAGAGGAGTCAATGTCTTCTTTTACCAGATAGCCAAATGTAAAAGGGCTATCAAGACTTCCAAAATCTTGGATTTCTCACTGTTAGAAGCTTTGCTAGCTCTCCTTAATGTTAACTGGTGATATTTTTTATTATATTTAACACATTTCTAAACTATTGCTGCCCATTTTTAACTTGTATTTTCCCATCACAGTATGTACAGCACAACTATATGCTTTGGTAATTATATTTTACTTAACATACATAGTAGTATGTGTGAAGTTGAATTTTATTGAAGTTGCATGGACAAAGTTCAGTCAAAACTTTGCCAAAACAAAGCAGTTAAATCACTACAACATACTGTTTTGTTCTTTTGTCCAAACAAAATGTATCAATCTGATCTGATAAAAGTTGGAGTAAACTAAAGTTTTGTTTTTGTAGGACTGGAATTACACATTTTAGCAAGATCTTCCTCTAAAGCACAATACTTTAGAATTGCTTAGTTCTTCCTCTGTGACTTCCTGTCATCACATCTGCTCAGATGCTTTGTGAAGATAGGAGCCTTCATGTTTTAAAGTTCGAGGTTTTTTTGATAGTGAATAATGCACAAAGCATGTAGGTAGGTAGGAAAAGGGATCGACATCGTGTGAAAGTTTGATAGTACAGCAACTGGACTTGCTTTTGTGCTGCATGTTTTGCAAAGGGGATTCAGTATATTGACATATTTTTCAAAATATAGGAAGTAGTTGTAGTGGGTTTGGCATTGGGCAGTAAAATTTCTTCATGCTGGAAGATGCAAGACCTAGCAAGTGGTGTATAAGGCTGGGCTCACAGTCAGACAGAGCCCTGTTGCTACTCCCTGCTCTGTAAATTTCACCTGAGAAAGGATATCTGATTTTTTAGGAGAGGTACACAAAAACCCCTGAAACTTAACAAACAAAGGTAATTTGTGAAATTTTAAGATGTGTTTTAAGATGTGTTACCTTTCAGTTTGATTTCTAATCTATATTACCCCTAGGTGCTAGACAGACCTTTCCTGGAGTATCCTTCCTTCCTGGGGATAGTCTTGTCTATACCTGTCTGGCTATTTAAATTAGTAAGGAGATATTCTGCATTAGCAGCAGTAGTATCAGTCTGGCTATAGAGAAAAAGACATTGAAGGTGTTGTTTCTGGAAATGCTCTGTCAACAGCAGAATGGACTCCAGTGGGTATCTCGGTTGGTTACACAAGGACATTTGAGAAGAATATTGGCTGATACTGTTGAAGAATGACTCTTTTTGTGTTGCTAGCATGTAATCTTTGGCACCAAAGGGGTCTGAAATCTATGGTCTATATCTTAAATTATCTAAATAGCTACCCCACTCGTCCATCTCCACCAACAAACTTTCATGGTCCATAGACCATAGATTCCGAGAGAGTAACACTGATGAAAATAGAAGCGGTGTGTGTGTGTGAAGATTGTAAAAGCTAATCTTGTTTGTATTGTGTTATATTGTTATATTATATACTTTCTACTACTACTGAACTTAGCAGAAGACAACATATGATTGTTGATGTATAAGTAAGAAACCTTATTTTCATCCAATCAGAAAGTGAAAAAAAAAGGTCAATTTTACTTCAATTCATATGTTACTCTTCCTACAAGATTATTTATTTATTTTTTTTTTACAATCAGCAGCCTTTCATGACCAGCATTAACCTCTTTCTCAACTGCCAAAGTTATGTAGGAATTCTATTAAGATTGAAGACTCACTGAAACAGCCTGGTTTTATATCCTCTCCATTCAAGGTCAGGACTGTTTCAGGTGCCCTAGATCATGTTCTTCTGGGAATCTGACACAGATATAGATGTCAGTTCAAGTGGATGGACCTATTGTGGGTAGTTCTAGATTATCTGGGCTCTACTTGTAAATCAGGTTAGGACACTGATTTGTTCAATTTATCTTGTGCTGGTAAAAATATTCCATTGTTACCAACTGCCTCCCCCTTTGATGCTTTGAATTTTTCTATCTTTCAGTCTCACATACTGATCTAATCTTATCTATGTGAGGACTGAGGCTGAGCTATCACAAATTGATACATTTTTTTTTATATTCCTATTTGTCATGGTCTTTTAGCTATTTTTAATTCATACAACATTATCACTATCCAAGTCCATAAGAAGTAACTTTTCTAGATACTGAAATAGATCAAATGCTCACTAGCATCAAAATGTATTTTCTTGTATAATTTCTCCAATAATTGCTTGTGCACATCCTAAGGCAATCACGTTCATTTGCAAAATATTCTTTGAGCCTATGCTCCTTATTTTTTTAACCTGTCTAAATTTAATGATTCTTTTCAACGAAGTGTCACTACATGATTTCAGGATGGATAAAATTTCCACTTATGTACTTTTGGAGGTAAGAAATGTAAATGAATGCCCAAGTGCAGTAGCTGAACGGCTGTATGAATGTGTAGCGCTTGTTGGTTGCTCACTGAACCCCTTTCAGTTTGTCAGCGCTCCACATCACTTTAATAAGTTCAGATATATCTTATTGCCATTTAGGTATTCCTAAGTCAGTGATTATATTTTTAAACACAGTTTTAGCGTTCTGCATGTGATCCTGTGTTCTATTTCTTCCAAGCTCTCTCTGAATACCTCCTCTGAATACGGGATTTGATGCTACGAAAGTGTAAAAAAAAAAAATGTTTAAGATTTACAATTTTTCATGCTTTTACCTTGATGTCGCTATTTTTTTTTTCTACTGTCTGCAAGTGGATCATGAGGATGTTGTAAATTCTTCATACTGAATTGCAATATTTGCATCTACATGCTACTTCCCTGACAGATGCTTACAAGTACTTAATGCAGGTAAAGGTGTCCTTTGTCCAGGGTCTTTCTGTTTTGTACTTCACAAGGTTGTTCTATTTCTGAAGCAGCAATGATCTTCCAGCATTGTTGTTTCTGTTTGGTAAGTACAAGGACGGATAGAAACCTTCTATGCTAAACCTTTGATGTGTCAAAAGGCTATGTCTTATAATGCCTTTCATAGGGAATTATATTCACAAGCTGCATCTTAAACCTGTTTGATGTAATTCCTTCTGCATGTCACAGGTGCACCTTTCTAAAAGAGTATAAATAATTAGTTCCAATAACTACTGCTGTACCAATGCTTCTGTTTCTGTCACTGCTCATGGTAGCCCCAGGTGGCAGTGGCAAAAATTGCTAAAATAGCTTCAGGGTATGAGACAAACTTTAATATATGGGAACACTTTCAGGGAGAATGCATATATTCTTCAGCACTGTGAAGCAATGATGCTATTGCCCCACCTTTGCAGAAATATGAAAAGAATAGTTTTAGCTTAAAAATTCTGCTTACTCTAAAATAATTATACTGTAGCTATTTGGATACTTAGATGTTAACCCACTCACCTGAATGAGGAGTGGTCTGGTTTGTTGAGTAAAAAATAAAATAAAGCCAAAAAAATTTAGATTGTTTACTCAAGTTGCTTTTCAGTAATAATGAAGTAGGATATTGAAATGTAATAAAAATGCAGGCATAGTAATATGGTAGTAAGCATTACTATAAGGATGACAAAATAGATATGTGTAGCTAAGAAAATATGTATCTTAATGTTAATTGATAATGCTGAGAGATGACCTTGAAATTATATGACAAGTAGATAAAATACAGGGGGAAAGGATGTTCCTGTAAAACTGTGTCCCAGGTAATGTCTGTTGTTGCAGGTGGGACTAATTTGAACAGACCAGACTCTTGGTACCAGAGAAAAGCACTTCATTTGTGTAAACAAGGAGAAGTTACCATGCACAGCCTGAGCTATAGTGATGTCCAGACTTCATTGTGCGTGCAGCCCAGTTTCTGGCCATCCTGCTGAGCTGCGTGGTGAAGCAGAGTTTCTCCATACACATCCTTCACTCTGGGAGCCATTATATGAGTAAATACTGACTCAACACTTAAGCTGGAATGTGCTCCTCTTGCTTGCTCCTTTGACTCCATAAATGGCCATCTGCTTCTTATTAGTTCTCTATACATAACCAGAATTTTTTGGGTGTTCGTGTTTTTTAATAACTGTAGGTGGGAAAAGACATTTTAATGGTTGCACATGAAAATGGTTGCACACTTGCTATGAGCAATTTTACTTTATATAAATGACATTAAGACACTTGCCTTAGAGGAGAAAATCATATGGAGACTAAAGTGTCAGAGGCATGCTGTAGTGCAACACTAAGGACTCATGTCATCCTGCTTCTGCCAGGCTGACTAATGGCAAATGAGAAAACAATGACTTCTACCAATAAAGTCAACTTCCTCTTGATCTCTATAAGGTCACAGTTTGCTATAATTTAATAATAGTAGTACAGGTTAATTGAATTTAACTTAATCAAAATGGAAGGATAATAAGCATATGATGGATGAGAAGACTCTAAAAAGGTTGTTCCAGATTTCACTACCTGACAGGCTAGAAACTAGGATCTTTCTGATCTCTTAATGACGGTTTACATCCTATTACATGTTTTTTTAAACTCTAAATTAAAGCAACTCTGTTGCTTACCCCAGATTTATAGATAACAAATTCCTCCTGGTCCTCATTTTACTTGACTGAAAACAAGCCAGTTTTATCTAACTTCACCTTATATGATGGGTTAGTCATTGCTCAGAGCATACCAGTACTTATTTTCTACATCTGTTCTAGTCTGAGTTCCTTGTATCTAAATGTGTGTGGTGGAAGCTGTATTTTAAATTAGGCATCATATTTTGATGCACACACGACATTAATATTTACCTAGTTCAACTAGAAACAGCTTGATGAAAACACCTTGTAATCATATTTTTTGTAACCACTTCTCTTTTGCTGGTTATTGTTCTTGCTGCAATCAGCTAAGTTACCAAAGTTTCCTTCTCCTTCAGTTCCAGCTGATGTGCTTTACAACTTCTCATAGAAATTCTTGTTGTTTCTTCAATTGTATGCTATTTTACCATTACTTTTCTGTTTCTTCATGTTTTAAGGTCATCTGCTTCTTCCCTGGTATTATTCCAGTTATCTCTTGAATGGATTATCTTCCTGGCTTTGTGATGTTGGCCAGTTTCTTAACTTAGTCACAATTTTTGTGTTAAAGAAATTGATGAAAGCAATGAAAGAATATAAATACTAAGATACTGAGCAAAACTAGTCAATGAGAAAATTTCCTGAAAGCTACTTTTGCAAGGCAATGTCACATGATGGCCCTCCATACCTTTCCATTCATTTGCCTCTGTGCCCACTGGCTATTCTTTCTGTGGTCCTACCTTCTGCATCACTATAATTTCTGAAAACAGACAAAACAATCTGCTCTGTAGCACAGTGGTTGAACTTGTTTCTGGTTGATTTTTTTTGAGAAATATAATGCCTCTGACAGGATATTAAGACTTATATTTCAGATTTGTAACTTCAGCTTCCATTTCAATAAAATAGAATATTTTTCTGAGAGAATATAAGTTTAGTAATTTCTTAACTTGATGAGCTACATTTACAACAGCAACCAGATCTTTCATTTTTATTTTTTTCAGAAAAATTCAATTAGTTAGTAACACTTAATGTCTTACCACTTTCATCCCATGACTAAATTCTGTTCTAAACTTGTCTTCCCTCCTTCTGAAGTTTTTATGCTGAACAATTTAGTTCCTTTCTGCTTAATGTTTTGTTAAATGATATATCCCAGCAGGCAGGTCCTGAGTTGAAGTGGTTTTATTCTACAGTCCTCTGGGTAATACAGAGCCTGTCAGTCAGAATGAAATCAGTATAATTCTCTGTGTTGCCACACAAGTTCTGTGTCTACTTGTTGGGTTTTCTCTTTTCTGGTCATTAAAGATCAAATTGAATGTATTTAATGCATATTTTTTTTACAAGCCTTGCAACAGGCCAGTTCAGCCAGCAAGTACATATTTTGAAGCAATTCTGCTCTTTCCTGAACATAGATTATAGTTTAGCTTGAAGATGAAAGATTGATGTAACATATCAACTAGATATTTCACATGTATTTTACATGTTGTGAAGATTTTAGGTTTTCTTAGAGAAGTTTATTTCATGACAGTGACAAGCCACTTACATGTAATTTCAGCTATTTCTATGCCTTGCAAATTAGCACTGTATTGAATCTTTTCTTTAAAAGTAATGATATATTTCTTAATAGCAACAATAATGATTTTCGGTAGGATTAACACTACTCATTGTCTGAATAGTTTCCATATTCCTCAGCATTTTGTCTTATTTTTTTGTATTTGTTTCAAGGAAACACAGCACTTTTAATTTTCTTGTTTGAAGCCGTATGGTATCTGGTATGTGGGTAGCTGCATGAGGTAGGAAGGTCAGAAGAAGCCTGTGTTACCTACACTACACATCTGTGGCAGAGCCAGTTAAAACTCAGGTTCCTAAAGAAACTTGACATTGTACCTCTGTTGTCCTATCACTTCTCACTTTTGGTGCTGAATGCTGAGTGAGAGAAATGGCAGAGCCTTCTCTGCCTTCAGTCTGAGCCAGCAATGGAACTGGTTGGCTGCAGTTTAAAAGTTTAGTGCATCCTGAGTGCAATATGATTGGAGACAAATAGAATACTCTGTGTTATTATTAGATCTTGACGTTACTGGGCTGAATACTTTTTGTGTGATAGCTCAAAACAAATGAACAGATATAAGAAGCCTTATTTTTTCATTATCTTAGAGATAGACCATTACTCATAGTTTCAATTATTTCATTTTTTTCAGTTCATGAAAAGCATGTTATTTAATAACATTCATATTTAATTAACTTTGCTTTGAAAACCATTATCACTGACTCATTTTTCTGTAAATATATCTGAGTCTTGGATGTTGAAAATGAGTAACAAAATCACACCAAGCCTTATGATGTGAGCAAAAAATACAGAAGATATGAGTAGGAGTCTGCTTCCTGCTTCCTGTTAATAGAAATCAGAAGCTGCTCCTCTAATTTAGAAGTGAAATATTAGTTTATTTTAAAACAACATGAATTGTACATGGCAGAAACAGCACTATCTACAAAGTCAAACTTTGATACCTCTGGTATGTTTGAATGATAAACAATAAAAATCTATTATTTGGGGGCAGTCAGTCCTGTCATTCCTGAATAATAAAACCTCATGGGTTATTTCAAATATGCAGGACAGGGAATCGTTATTTCATATGAAAATATTATTAATAATCACAAAAATGAATAATTCAGAGCTGTTAATATATACAGGTTATTTTCTTCTTTCCCTCTGCCTTTTCCTGGGGGATAATTTTCTGTAGATGAAAAAAGGCAAAATATTTTTCACATTTGCATATGTTCTGCTAGGTGATTATTAGAAGAGTGAAGGTCAAGGAAGTTGGTTTAGCAGACAGCGGCTAAGGTTAGCAGGGCTTGCACTGGTTCTTAGGTCTTCTGAGAACGTTGTTAACAGTTTTGGACCAGATCCAAGCAATGTTTTGTCCAAGAAAGAGCCTTTATTCACCTGGCAATAGGCAGCATTTTTCTTGTTAGCCATGATGGCTTTTCAAGGAAAATCAGTTTTTATTTTTGTTTGGTTTGGGTTTTGTTTGTTTTTTCAAAGACGCCCACCCTGAAAGGTGACCCAAAATCTTGATCATGATGGAAAATTCTGTATGGAGACTAAAAGCCAAATCTGAGTGAATTATGGTCCTTATGGTAAGTTACAAAGTTTTCTGTTACATTTCAGCCTTGGCTGAAATGGCTTGTAGTTTCTGGAGTTCTGTTTTGTGTCTTCTTCCAAGACTGCGTTGTTATAGTCCTTCTAAATATATCTAAGGGACATAGAGTCAGGTTATTTAAGGGAAAATATAATAGAGTGTCCTAGCCAAAATGAATTACTTCTCCATGCATATTACTGTATGATGAAAAGTTCCCTTCAGTGAGGAATCAAAAATTCTTAAGTAGCTTGAGTTAAGAATGAACTAGTTGTGATTGCACTTTATCAAATAGATGAGAACATGCATTTTTGCAGACTGTGTGCTTTCCTCTACCTCACAGTGTAATATTAATTTTGATCTGATTAATCTTCAAACAGCTTTTCTTCATCCATGATCTCATCTTCATAAAAAAGTAGATTAATTTAGTGAGGGCGATATAGCTGTATGCTGTGAAGGGTAGACAAAACCATGTATCATTAGCAAACGTATTCAAATTTGAGTCTGTAGTGTCTCATCAGTTCTCTAAATAGTCAAAGATGAATGATCCTTGTGAATCTCTGTGTGTGAGGTGTCTAAAATTTGAATTTCTTACTTTCTGTCATTAAGTGGGCTTGCTTCGGAAGAATTAAGTGTGAATTTTTACCTCAAGAGAATAGGTCCTTATCCAAGCAACCACAAACAAAAGTATAGAGCAGCTCAGGCTATGAAAGCTAATGGAGCAGAATGATGTACAAAGTATGAAGTACCTCCTTAGACAGCACACTTCTGTCTCTTGATGAGATGCCAGCAATATACGAATAAACATTAACCTTCTGTCTATGGGATAGTCAATAGCATGGCTAATGTGTTTTTAGTTCTGTGTGTGGTATGTACAGCATCAAAATCACTGATAATGGCTACATGAGCTTTAAAAGCACTTCTCTGAAATTCCTGAGGAATAGAAAGGGTAGTAGCTAGCCAAGACAGATGAATTTCATTCAACAGGGATTCATCAGAGCCGATATACTTCCTGTTGAAAGAGGAAATAAAGATTTCTTCAGTGGGTGGGAGGGGTCCGTGAAAAGAACTAAATGGGTAATATTTTCTACAACTTTCTTAAATGCTATCTTTATTATATTTTTGTTAAATGTAATAGTTACTTGGTTTGAAACTCCTGAGTGATTTGTCAGAATTGGTCTGATAAACATCATTAAACATTTCGTCTCAGTGGCTGGTAGAAGAACTGGCCAACACTAGGACTTTTGAAGCCCTTGGGAGGAGGAGTAGGTATAAGATGTAGAAGATGAGTAAATAAGGGAATTTTACATAGCTTTATCTTTTTCCCTTTCTCTGCCACAGTTGATTTGCCTGAGGCATCATTGTAAGAAAAATCAGGCTATTGCAATATTTATTGTCTGTCTGCATGGTTTAATGTTTTTTAGCATGCTTACCTGAAATATTGAAAGAGTGAAATGAGAAATATTTTAATGTTTTCCATTCCTGAGATCTTTGAGGCTTCTGTGTTGAATGCAAACAGAAAGGGAATAACAAGTTATTGCAATGGGTAGAGTGCTCAGTGGTGAAAGGGTCTAAAACTTGCATGGAAGATTTCCTACAACGCTGAGAATATTGTCTCTGAGGTTACAACCAACACATAAGCCCATCTTGATGCTGGGAAAATTTCTTAACAAAGATGTGATTCTGAAAATAAGAAAATTAATTTTGAAAAATTCTGGTGAAAACATATTTTGTTGAAAAATTCTCACCCAGGCTGCTCTCTACAGTCTACAGACTACAGAGGTGTGCTGTAGAAAGTGCAGGTTGAGGCTTGTCTGTTTTATTTAATTGCCTCTGGGACTGATTTTTTACTAGAAGCTTGGGGAATACATAGTCTGTTATCTTAAGAATAGCTCATTAAGATGTAATAAGCCAAGCACACTGATTAGCTGTCCTGTAGTCTCTTAACATTGACAAAATGAAGCTGAATGCTTGTGCAATGGCCTGAACTGGGATATATGTGATCAGGTTGTTTCCTGGACACAAATAAGCTGAGCCCAGGACCAGAGGTTGATAAAATACCTTGGAGTTTTCAGATTAGAAGAATAGGAATTATTATAGTCATGAGTGACAGGACTCAAAGCCATCCTAGACTGAGACTAGTCTTTTCCAAAGTCCACATCCAATGTATGAGTCTGATTGTCATCCTACAGTTTGCTTTTAAAATGGGTAATATGAAGAAGACAAAGATAAATCTGTAAGTTTCGACCTTACCTTTCAATCAGTCACCCTCAGTGTCATGGGATGGACAATCATGAGCTAAAGAGAACCACTGGCATATGAAGGGTTTGTGGATGTAATAGCGGGGATAACCAGCTTTTGAATTAAATTACTGCCAATAAATCATCTCTATCTCTCTCTCTATTTTTTTTTTTTCCTGTGAGGATGGTTGTTTAACCCACAATGCAATTCATAAATAGGCAGGAACCAAGTAAGCAATTTCTGTCATTCTCTTGGACATTTGTACATCAGAGAAGCCAATGCAGAAAATGACCATGACTTGTGTGCTGTGTCATGAAATTTTACTTTAAAAGTACTTTCAAAGAATGTTTATTTCTGGATGTATCCTCTACCATCAAAGTAAAGAGGAATTTAAACTTCTGCTCTCAGACAGCTTTTCCATCTTGTTTATAGGATTCCATCTCTGGTAAGAGAGAGGAAACTTGGAGAAACTCTCAGAGATATAATTGGCAATATATCTAGGAATGGTTTGGATAAGAGGGAGAAATAGTTCATCAGCACCATGTGGAAAGCTACTGTGAACAAAAGCAGACAGACCTCGACATCATTTAATGTTAATGAAAAGAAAAAAAAACTTAAAGTAAAAGTAGAAGTAAAATTGTCAACAGGGAAAAAAATATATATTGAAAATCAGGCCTAGTAATCACAAACAACGTAAAAGAATAGAAGAAAGCTATTCTAAACCCAAAAGCCTCTGCTTGGTTTTCTTTGCAGCTATACTTTACCAATAAAACATACATACAGAATTTTCTTTCTTCTTCCCTCCCTACAAAAGTACAAGCAAATGGGAGGTGTGGGATTTTTACCATGTGTTTTAGAGAGACCTCTGCTTCATACAAAAGGCAGCTTTGATAAAACAGGCTTTGGAGGAAAGAACTCAACCCAGATGTCCACAAACAAGCTACAAACTAAAACCTAAGTATAATATACAATAACTGCAGAAATTATTGATGCACTGCCAAGTGCCAGAGAAGGAATCTCCCCCGGAACCATGTAAGCATAACCCAAAATTACCCCTTACATTGCCTGAGTGAATAACTGGTCTGGAAAGGTTCTGCTCTCCGATTCAAGGCACTAAGGAGGCCACTAAGTGTTTCTGTACACAGAAAACATCCCTTTTTTAGAGCACACCGATATGAAAGACCTGTCTTCATCTTTCTGTTCATGCTTCCACCTGCAGCATAAAGCAGAGGTTACTTGTTATTAGCTGGACCAGTTCACAGTCAGGAAGTATCCTTTTAAAAACAAAAATAAAATCTCGTGATACCTTTTTGAAAAATGGGAAGACAATGCCATTGACCTAAAATTCAAATGAGTTTAATTTCATCACAAGTATTCCTGCGTTGTTCAATTTCTATTCTATATAACAAAGGTGAAAAAAAGAAATTAATGGCAGCCATCACTCACCCTAATTCTGGTAGACTATCTGAAAGCTTTCTGTGGCATAAGAAAAATCTTTCTGTGGCAGATAACAGAAATATGTCTATGCCCTTGTAAAATAACATGGGTAATTTAGAAGCATTATTAAAAACCAAGGATGTTGAGAATGGATTATCTGTGCTGGTCTTAGAAGAGTTATGTGGATATGAATGATACTTGCTTCCTGAATGTACTCAGATGTGAAATGCAACAGACTTTCTAATCAGTACTACCAAACAAGTAGGTCTTAAAATGTACAAGTTAAAAACAAATGTTATGACAATCAGTGTGAAAAGCCATCATCCTAAAAGAGATGCTCTGAGACCTGTTGAGTTTTCTTACCTGGACATCATTTGTATCCATACAATACTGCTGTCCTGACTATGTTAGGCAAACCTTATTTTCAGAGCCTTCTTTCACTTTAGCAATCTAACAGCATCAGCCACCACCTGGTAGTCCCTAGCAGCAATGTACTTCACGCACTTTTTCTGGGTTTGAGCCATCAGAGTCCAGCATGTTCAGCCAATGGAGGTTCAGCAGTAAAAGGCAAATTGGAACCTAGAACAAGACAGGTAATTTCTGAGGGGACTTGCTGTAGAGTGGCAGTAGCTAAGGGATCATGCAAAGCTTTGGGTGTCAGTTTCCGGGAGTTGGTCTCCTCCTGGTTTGCAGAGCATACTCTTACCCTATATAAATAACATGGTTATTATAGTATATAAATAAATATATTTATATTTATATAGATATATAAATAAATAAATACAAATGGTAGATATTGTGTGCTAAAAATTTTATCTGCTTTTCACAGGCACAGTCTTGGCAACTCAAATGCACAAAACAACCAAGTGGACACAGACGTTTGAAAGCAGCTTTCAAACCAAAATGTAAAGTTTGGCAGAATAGCCTGTCCTACTGCTCTCCCACAGTGCCCCGTTGTTTCTTTCTCTCTCACCGGGCCAAGGGGACACTTGGCACTGATGGAAGCTGGCCCTAAGTCAGGGCTAGACCAGCATGGTGACAAGCTGCTATACGTGCTGTTTCTGGGTGCTAGCTGTTTTGGCATCACCATGCTGAGTGATGTGCTATGTCAGTTCAACATGATGGGTCTATATCTGGGAGAAAAGTAAAGCTCTGAGCATGGATCCCATGACACACTAGCACCATTTCAGTGCTTGGCATCCTTGACAGGGAACTGACTGACAGAAAGGCCAGACACAGCATTAATTACATTATTGACAAACTGTCTTTTAAGAAAAAAGTGAAGGAGGGAGAAAAAGAGAAATCTAAATGGCACAAACCTGTTTCTGTTAGTGTGAACCTATTTTCTGTATGCTTTTTAATTGTTTAGCTTTTAAAGAAAGTGTAGGCCAAGATAATTAGGGGATTCATGAATCCTTCTGGTTTTACTTTGATTTACTCTGATTTTTCTGTTCTTTAACTTGTAATGCTTTTAAATATGAGAATTCATACCAAGTTGGCTTTCTACAAGATCCCAAAGGAAATAAAATCTTGGGTTCTAGGTAGTTAAATTTTGGGTTGGATACAAGAGCATTTGAGTCTGTTGTATGTTGTGAGTTACAGGCACATATCTTTTAATTTGCTGAATAATCTTGAACTTTACAGAAAGTTTTAAACTTCTTAATAAATACATGAATAAGTTGACAGTTAAACAAACACCTTCCAGTTATCACCAGAACCACTTGAACTGAAAAGTATAGGTTATCATGTCTGAAACTACCCTTTTATGCCTGATTTAATCAGAAGTCTCTTTGGTAAATGTAAAAGAAGATATATATATATATGTTTGGGGTTTTTTTGCATGGCCAAGAGCAGGACTAAAGTATCCAAATTAATGTACACAGAACAAAACACTTATTCTTTTTCTGCCAAATATATGCACCTGTGGCATGTGTAAAGGGACAAGATTGTGAAAGGAAATGTGCCAATCCCTCAGCCACATAAAAGTGATCCAAATTGTTTACCTATCAATCTATCTTCTATCCATCTATCTTCCTATCTAGACATAAAATAACTTAGAAAACTGTCATGTGATAGAATTTTCGTTGTTCCTAACGCATTCTGTTAGCATTGTTATATTTTTTCCATACAAGTCTGATACAATGCATTAAAGAGAATTTATGTTAGTTACTTCACAAAAGTGTGATGAGTTACTCCCACTCATTATAGGAATATATAGAAGAATCTTGAAACTTTTGTAGACATGTACAAATATTTAGTCCTTATTTCTTTTGTAGCCCCTTTGGATGTATTATGTCAAAGAACTGCAAGCAGATCAAAGGTATTTATTTACACCGTAAAACATTCTGATATTTATGACTCTGCAGTTCAGGGCTAAGGTGTTTTCAGGTATATTAACTACGCTGTTTCCATTTATTGTAAGGAGGCTTACAAACAAATGTAGGCATACTGAGCTGACACTGGTCTCTGGTTGGTTGGTATATTGAAATGCCCTAGGGTAGATGAGACATTTGCATAGGACTGGCAGATATGATCTGGGTTCTGTGCCCTTCTGAAGGAGAAGCTGGAGGCCAGATCAGGCCAGGCAACCGGGCATTAGATGACACCTGATGTTGTGTGCCTACAAGGCAGGATTCAGTTAGAGGCTGAAATATCTAAATACAGGTGTCCATGTGCAAGCAAGGTGTTTGGACTCCTATGATAGTAAGTGCAGCACTTGTCTCTAAAGTAATGGAAGCTAGAGGATGATTAAACTCAACCTTACACATGGGCTGTGTAAAAAGAAGCATGTCCAGAAGGTTGAGGGAGGTGATTTTCCCCCTCTATTCTGGACCTGTGAGACTGCACCTGGAGTACTGCATCCAACTCTGGGGTCTCTAGAACAAGACCGACATGTTGTAGAAGATCCAAAGGAGGGCCATGAAAATGTTGAGGGCTGGAACATCTCTCTTATGAAGAAAGGCTGAGAGAACTGCAGTTGTTTAGCCTGGGGAAGTGAAGGCTCTGGGGAGTCTGTATTATGGACTTTCATTATATAAAGGAGGTTTATAAGAAAGATATAGAGAAAGACTTTTTACCAGGGCCTGTAGTGACAGGACAAGAGAGAATGGTTTTAAACTGAAAGAGGGTATATTTAGACTGGATATAAGGAACAATTTTTTTTTTTATGATGAGGGTGGTGGGACACTGAAACAGATTGCCCAGAGACGTTGTGGATGCTCCATTATTGGAAGAGTTCAAAGAGAGATCAGACAGGACTTTGAGCAACCTGTTCTAGTGAAAGATGTCCCTGCCCATGGCAGCGGGGTTGAACTAGATGATCTTTAAAGTTCTTTTCCAATCCAAATCATTTTATGATTAGATGGTTCAAAGTAGGCAGCTGCTGGTTGGTCAGCAGAAAGTCAGAGAGTCTTAAGTTTCATTGACAATTGGCTCAATCTCAGTTGCCTGCAATGGGCGTTAGGGCCTACATAAGTTTATGTGCAGAGACATATATTTAGGTATCTTCAGTTTGACTTGAATTCTGCCCGATTGAGTCTGGAGTGGTGCAAAGAACTGACTGCAAAAATGTCATTGGAAGCCTGCTTTGTCTGATAGCTCACAAATTGTGTCTGTGCAAGGGGCAGATGTGTTCAGTGGGCCATATTCTGGCCCAGGTTTCTCCATCACTCAGACCAATAGAAATCACCAAGGTTCCCTCCTTGCTCATGGCCAGGATTTCCTTCCAGAGAACGGATTGCATGATAAGATGCAATGTATCTAGCTCTCTGATTATACATCTGTGACTGGATGTGCTACAGAGTGCTTTGCCATTTGATTTAACAGTTGTGGGGATAGAAACACATGAACAAAGAAAAACTGTTTGTGTTTTGTCAGTTTATTTGCAGAAGAAATACTGGAAATACAGGATATAAAAAAAAACTTTTAATGAAATATTCCTACTCAGGAAATACAGTTTTGCTTATTCCGTGATCTATCTAGATTTGAGATTGATGAATTAAAAGCAGGAGGCACAAGCTTCTAAATGAATTTACCATGAGCTTGAGATGAAGTATGAAAATGTTATCTCTGAAGAAATGTGCAGAAGAAAGTTAACTGTCTGGCTACTTGGAGAGAAGCCTGTCTGTCTCCCCATTATGGTTTTGCTGAGAAGAAGAGATTGTTTTCTCTTCTGTAGAATAGAATCATAGAATCATAGAACAACCCATGTTGGAAGGGACTTTGAAAGATCATCTGGACACATCTTTTGTGGGAAAGGGAAACTAGGTAAGACTATTTAGCACCTTGTCCAGTTGCATGTTGAAAACCTCTGGTGATGGAGTCTCCACCTCATCCCTGGGGAGTTTCTTCCAGTGAATGATTGTTCTTACTGTAAAAAATTCCTTTCTCATATCAAGATGAAACCACTTCCAATGCAACTTGTACCTTTTGCCCCTTGTCTTCTCTATGTGGCTGCTTGTGGAAAGAAAGCCTCCATCCTCTTTGTAGCTGCTGTTTAAATACTGGAAAACTGTGATGAGGTCATCCCTGAGCCTCCTTTTCTCCAGGATGGAAAGGCTTAACTCCTTCATAGGACAGGTTCTCCAGGCTGTTTTTGTGGCCCTCATTTGGACCCTTTCCAGTCTGTCCATGTCCTTTTTGAATTTCAGGGACCAAAACTGGACAAAGTACTCCATGTGTGGCTTAACAAGTGCTGAATTGACTGAGATGGTCACATCTGTATCTCTGCTAGTAATGGATGCAGCCCAGGATCTGATTTACCTTTTTTGCAGCAATGCACTGCTGACTCATGTCCAGCTTGTTCACCAGGACCCCCAGGTCCCTTTCAGCAAGGCTGCTCCCCAGCCACAGAGACCCCAGCCTGTACTGGGCTCTTTGGTTATTCTGTCCCAGGTGCGGGACCTTGCACTTGTCTTTGTTAAATTAGATACAGTCTTGCTTCCCTACTAAAATGTCTTTATCTTACACCAATGTGAAACAGGGAAGATTTTAGAACCACAGAAAGTTGTATGGGAAGGGAAATGACTGTCATTACTGCCTTTCTTCCCACCTGCCTTCACCTTTATGACTGTGCAGGTCTCATTTTCCCATTTCCTGAAGCATAAACGGTACTGAACATATTGCACTTCAACAATCATAAGTTAAAATGGAAAAAGCTAAAAAAGGCAACAAACCAACTCTGCCCCCAACTGTCTTCACCTGCCCTAAATTTCTTCCTAATATAGGTTGGTTCCTTCTAGAGAGGATATGTTGTCACCTTCTTGTCTACAAGTGATAATAGAGTATCCTCTCCCCTGGAATTTCAGGTACGTTCTCATTGTAGTTAAAATTTCATATGTGGAAGGTATCATTAAGAAAAATCTTCTGTCTGTCTGTCTTTTTGCTGTTATTCCAAATGAGTAAAAAACCACAGGGAAGAAGCACTTGCTCAGTCTGTTTGTACAATTTACACATTGTGTTTCCCAGATTTTTGTAAGAAACCACAACTTGGTGAACTGTAATATAAGGTTGTGATTTTCCTCTTCATGATAAGTGTTGTTTGTAGAAAAGGAAAAAAAGTATGGATTGATTTATTTTTTTTAACGGTCTTTCTGAGGATTTTGTTATATTTCACTTTGGCAGGGTAATAATGTTTATGTGAAGTGGTGTGACAGGAATGACTCCAGTTTTCCAGCATACTTAAGCAAAAAAGGTGTAGAAATTCATTGTAAATATGGAGAACTCCTCTATGCTGATGGGGAACATGGTGAGAGTAATGCACTTTTGCAAGTATGATATCTTCTTTGCACTGACCTTGGGTCAGAGAGCAGTTTTTACAGTTAAGGAAACAAAATTTATCTGAAACCTTTCCTAAAAGAACATGGATTCCAGCAGTATAGTACTACCAGAAGTCTTCTTTAGTAACATCAGATTGAAACAAAGTGTGTGAACCTGAAGAATTTTCATTTTTTTTCAGTGTACATGTATCAAAGTCTGCATAGGCTTGAACACCAGAGAAGTCTTTCTTTTCTTACCTCAGGCCCTGATGTTGCACTCTCTTCCCACAGCAAATACCAGAGTGGTGTATAACAAAGAACAGACAAAGTCATATTTCAGTGTAATCTGAGAAAACTTAATAAGATATGATTTGTTATCAGTGCACATTTATTAATGTTGTTTTCATTTTTCACTGTAGGAGTTAAGCTGAAGTATAGATACAAGACTCACATGTAGACAGGCACCAAATGTATCTTACTGTGTTCAGTTTTTTGATATGCAAGCTGATGTTATTTATGAAACAAAACGTTTTAAAATGAGACATAAAGTAAAACATATAAATTAATGAAATCTTTATTCTTCACATTTATTGGTGAAACTGTTTTTGCTATATACATATCCATTACCTGCCCCTTTCTTTTCCACTTGATGTTGATAGGGAAATGGGTAAAGTTATGATACTGTATGGATCATGGAATAAAAAAACCCCAAAACTTTAAAACCTGAACTCAATATGTTAGGAGTTAGAAGACTGGAGAGTAAAGAACTGAGAAAACACTCTCATGAATGCAGGAGAGTAATGGTGAAAGGTAATCAGGGGGAAAAAATAGGGAATAATTTCTATTCCTTGCCATATGCTGTTTAAACCCACATTACCTTAAGACAATATTGTTCTTGTAGTTTCATGAGGAAATAGTCAGATCAAACTGTAACTAACCAAAACTAAGATGATCAGTCTTTGTGTGTGTGTGTGTGAGAGACACGTTACATTTAATTCAGAGTCTTTGCATTAGAATAACCCTCCAAAGTACTTCATAAAATGAGTTAAACATTCCAGCGTCACTATGAGGAATCAATATTTTCATTTTGCATAAGGAAAAATTGAAAGACGCTAAATGAGAGTGTTTATTCCAGAGTCTGCAGAAAACTGTAACAAGCCACAACTATGGTATCTTTTGCAGAGGTCTTCATTCCCAGACCTATGGTTTTCAAACCTGAACTTCTTCTTTGCTATGTTTTTGAATGTTAATCAAATCTTTCTTTAATGTGTTGTTTGTGAGAGGTTGGTTAAAATGGGTATTTCAATGTCTTCTTAAAGATTTATTTATGCCAACACAAAATATATATCCCCAAAATATACCAAAGCTGGATTCTGGGAATATGCCATCAACTGCAAGCTTGCTTATGCGAAGAACTTTAGTGTAATAGGATGTTGGCAGTATAAAAACAATAGATAAAAATGTTTCTCTGTTTATGACAGTGAAAACAATGAAGAATTTTATGTAGCTTGTGACCAGTCTATTGGTCAACCTCTGATACAGGTCTGGTACAGCAAAGATGAAGAGATGGCATTAAATGAAGAGGTGAGAGGAACTACAAAACAAACAAAAAATAGCTTCACTTAATTTATTAATATGGTATTTTCTTGTTTGTCATTTAGTTAGTCTACTTCATAAGTTACTAAGTTGGTCTTCAAAATGGGCAGTGTTCAGTAAAATAGAAATCAGGAATTCGGGTTTGGTTTTATTTGTGTTTTAGATTAGTAATGATAATT
This sequence comes from Falco biarmicus, assembly GCF_023638135.1. NCBI lineage: Eukaryota > Metazoa > Chordata > Aves > Falconiformes > Falconidae > Falco > Falco biarmicus. The sequence goes on along the minus strand of NC_079293.1, from coordinate 60,561,641 downwards.
GAAATAGTTGGTTGTGGCGGTGACTCACAACCAGTAGCAACTGAAAATCATTGCTGAATATCAAAGAAGTTATCCCATTGCTGCCTGCTATGTCTGTCAGTTGTTTTTTTTTAGTAGATCATGTATTGCCATTTGACGACTCTTATGTTATAAACCCTCTATCATTTAACCTTTAAAATGAAATAATTTTGCTGTGACCCTGAGTTTAAATAGGGCTAGTAAAGTCACTTATAAGAAACTTTATATTACAGGGGAACTGTTTGAATAGTGTATAGTTTATAGCACAAAAATAAAATTGGCTGTTTGGGATGAGGAAGGGGAAAAAGTTTCTAAAGCCTTAGATTAATTTTTAAATATTTAAAAAATTGGATATCTGAAATTCCACTATTTTCCTGAGATGCTTAACGTGATATTTGATTACATTTAGTCATTATTTTGTGGTGTTCAAAACTGTGTAAGCTTTTGTCTCTCTGCTGTCCTCTGTCCGCCTTGGTCCTATTGACTGAAAACAGAACTATTTTCATTATCTGCTGAAAATAAATTTTTGCCCTGTAACCTTAATTGCTTGTTGTATCTTTTTCTCTTTTTTATTTTTTTTTTTACTCAGTACTTATACCCAGTGAAATATGAATAATTATTTGTATTGTGAATATGAAATTTCAGATATTAACAATTCAGCTATTAAATTAAACAAATTTATAATTTTGTGCATTGCTTTTGAAAAATTGTGACAACGTTTGAATTATTTTTGTCTTTTGTTAAAAATTTGTTTTACACTATTCTTCAAAGTAATTGGTGAAACTGCTTATGTCTCTAATTTTTATCTGACTATTCTTGGCAAAGTAATGAAATTCTACTGAAAACTTCACATTTGTAGTTTATGTTATACATTTGTAATTTCCTTAATGTGTATGGCTGTGTGATTACACCATCAATTTCAATGTGTTGTTCCAATATGACCACTAGTGAATACAGATGCTATCTCACTCTTAACAATCAGACATTCTTGAGTCTCTTGTGAAGACATCTTTGTTGCCTGATCAAGTATTCCAGCATTACCCTACTTTTAAAAAAAGTTGGTCAATCATCAAGCAGCAGTTTAAAAAGGATTTTTCCTTTTGTTGTTCAAAATATCTGACCCACTGAAACAAATGATTTATGAATTTTAACCAAGTTGCAACCTGGAGGGTTTATGAAGTCGAGCGAAGGAAGCAAAGTCAGGCAAAATCAAGGAAAACATTCCAAAGTTTCAAAGGCATGGGCAGCAGGACTGGATTGCAGGTTGTGTTTCTGCAAGTGCCTCTGGAGCTGTATCTATGTAAGCTGGTAAAGCAGAACAGTAGAAGTGAAACTGAGGAGCAAAACTGTTGCTATTGCAGACATGACATCCAACTTATGTGTAAGAAGTCAGAGGTTTTACTTCACGCCAACTCCAGTCTGGTCCCATGGATCTATTAGCAGTTAGGGCTTGTTAGGAGGGCCCCAGACCTACATCTTCTTGTTTCATCTGAAAGGGGCTCTGTTTGTGCAGTGCAAGACCAGTTCCAGTACAAAATGAAGCATGGCAGAAGATGAAGAAGTTTGCTTAAAATGTGTCATCTCAATCTGAAATAAGAATGTACTCTAATACCAATACGGACGCACCTCTGCATTGTGTGTCTGGAAGCAGAGCCCAGGAACATGTGTACTCTGTGGTGGCCGTCCTGGCCATATGTTCTTGCTGCAATGAAAGAGCTTGCAGCGCAGTTCTGTTACCTGGAAATAAAGAATTTACCCACTGATTTCCCATCCCATTTTTCATTATTCTGGCCCACATCAAAAGTGCATACAGAAGAATTCTGTACGCTTTTTAATTTCTGTCTCCAGAACCATAACAACAACAACCTACTCAGGAAAAAATGTATTGTCTCCAACCCATTGCCACTCTGTCCTTTTACTCCTTATTTCATTGCTTCCTATCCTTTCATTGTTTGTCTTTGCCTCCTCAATACTACCTACTCTTCATCTGACAACTTACCCTATTGTTTGTCCATTTGACCTTAGTCCCTCAGTGCTTCTCTTGAATGCCTATTGAGAATTTTGTTATTCCTGGTTACTTTTCCTGTAGTTCTATTCCTCATTACAACTTTCTAAAATAGCACATAATGTTCTCGATTAGTTGTGTTTGCGTTTTACCAGACAGAAGATAAATTTAATTAGGGGTAGTTACCAGAAACAGGTTCTTTTGTTTTTAGAGATGGAAAGTGTATTGAGCATTTTCTAAATCCTCTGGAACTTCTAAAATAATTACTTATTTGGTAAAACCCTCAACTTTTGTGGCAGTGACAAAAACACATACTTTGAATTCTTGGGCATATGTATCTTCTGGGTTGTACTTCCTGAAGTTTTCACACTAGCTAAGGTGGTTACATAAGTTTTTTTAGCTGACTTTAAAAAACATCTGATACATTCATTTTATATCATTTACATTTTGGGAACTTTTAATGCATACCCCCTTCCTATAAATTAGTGACTGCTGGAGTTTAGATTAATGAACTCTCATTAGTTATTTCCTTTGCATTTTGTTTCCTGTATAACTTTGGAGATGATTGCTTAAATAAATTACTTGTACAAGCAGTTGTTTAAGTGCTTTTCTGTTTCTTTCCTGCTGTGGTGACAAGTGCCTCATTCAATTGTTTCAAAATGAATGCTCTAAGTGTCTTTTCTCCTTTTTGTGTGTCTTCCTCGGTTACAAACTTCACTGAAGCTAAAACTTTGATTTGTAGGATCATTTTTGTCCATTAGGATTAAATGCTGATTATTTTTTTTTCCTCAAAAAGTTATTTACTGATGAGTAATTGTTTTAGTTACATGGTCCTGAAACAAACTAAAACCACAACTTCTAATAACGTTATTGAATTAAATGTGCCAGGTCTGCAAAATGAAAAATCTTTTCATCACTTATTTTTGGGATAAAATGTGGACTAGTCTGTATTACAAGAAGCGCTGTCTCCTCTGTAATAAGAAGAATGACTTTGCTCTCTCAAAGCCAGGGCTATATTGGAAAAGAATTATTGTCATTCAACTTTTAAAAAAATCCTGCCATTTCAGACTGTATCACAGATCACAAGCAACAATAAAGCAGGACAAAGACACTTGTAATAAGAATTTTTCCTCTCTGGACTCATCTTGTTTACACAACATGTTGCCAAATGCAAAATATTTCATTCTCGATTATGTATATCTTAAATATTTATGGCAGCAAATAATTCCTTTTAGTAAGAAATAAAAATTACTCCTAACCCTTTAGCATGTCACAGTTATAAAACCATTATTCATATTCATTAGGTATTCCAGCTGTTAAATGAAAATCTCTGCAATGGTTTTTACAACTTATCAAAATGTTTCTAGAGTAGATGATCAATCTTGACAGGTTTATGAGAGTTGAGTGGTGGCAGATGAAAAATCTGAAAACAAATTTCTATTTCTGTGATCATGAGTCCTACCACTGCAGAACAGGGGCAGAATTTTGCTGGTCAGTGTTTTCTAAACAAATGCAGTCATGAGAATGATTAAATGGATAAGTTGCCTTTGATAAAGTAATAATATGCCATTTTCGCTTAATTTTCATATTTCTTTTTGCTATTTCAATACAACAGATGCACATTGTGCTAAGATTTTCCTTAATTTTCTGACTCATTTAATCTTTAACTTACATTGAAGTCAAGATTTGGGTGACTTTCTGATATGAAAAGGAACTCAACAGGAAAGGATTTTGATATTGCTGTAGAATAATTTAGAAAAGGCTGGCTAATCAAAAATAAGCCTACAAGTGATTTTAATTTTAAAAAACCTAAATTTTGCCTGAGTTTTGATATTTTGTGTATGAATAGTTAGGTGTGATGACAGTAACAATAAGATGATCAACAGCAATGTAGCAACACAAGAGAGGGCGAGTGAACTTTTAATGTTGGTTTTAATTTCTGCAGGATGATGCTAAGGTCTTCTTTCACTTAAATGCCTTTATTGTTTTGTTTTGGGTTGTTTTTGTTTTGTGGTTGATTTTATTGTTTTTTATATTGGTTAGACTGGGTTTGCCAAATTTAGCTTTCATTAAACGCTGGTGTATTCTCTTCAAAATAATTTTACTTTAAAATTTTCCTTTAAAACATTTTTTAAATCCATTTCTGCATGCTGAGCCATCTAAGCTGTTCTTTAAGGGACTCCATTGATTTTATGTAAGCATAAGAGACTAACCAATAGACTAGGCTGCAATACCAGTCTCCTTCTAATTTGTATTAGAAGTCATATTTCAGACATATTTCAAACATAGTTTGTCTGCTACTTTAGTAGCAAAAAAAAAAAAAAAAAGAAAAAAAAAAGAATAGATAGTAGTTATACAGAAAACAGGAAAATGCAGGGATTTTGTGACCAAGAAAAGCTCCCTACTGACACATTGCATCTGTAAAAGTATTTTTCTGCACCTTCTGCTCTTTTTAACATGGTTATTTTGTATCTTTTCTTAATACCATGATAAAACATCACCCCATTAAGATTTCAAATGCAAACATTCAATAATTAGCTCTAGTATCAATGGAAACTAAAAATTACAGGCAGCATAAATTACTTTAAGCTCAACTGGCCTATTATTTTAAGCTTGCATCAGTATTAAAGTTTCTCATTACAATTGAAATTATTTTAATGTGACATATTGAATTTCATTAATACAATTAGAAATAATAAAATATTATTCAAAGACTGTTTATTCAATAGAACTTGTTCCCATAGAAACAAGGAGAAAAGGATTCAATTTATTCAGGTTTTATGGCAAATAAATATTCTTCTGCTGTGCATATTTAATGCTCCCACATCTCTGTTTCACAAGAATATCACAAACAACAGGCAACTGAATATAAGGTATTGCTTTTACTCTTTACGTGGCATTTTAGTTGCATTTGCTGGAAAAAAAACAGAACAAAACACAACAAAACAAAACCCAGAGTAAATCTGTTTGTGCACCAAGAAGAGCCACAGATGTTTTCTTGTTATTGATCTTCAGCAATAATGATTTTCAAGCATTGAAGAAGTGCATATGGGGATTTTGTGTGAAAGCCAAGAAAAAAGAAAAAAAAAAACCAACAAAAAACAAGTAGTGGAAGAAATAGGAGGCTAAAGAGCTGCATCAAGACTGCCAGCAGCTAGCACAGCTTTCATCTTATGCAAGTACTGTAGGCTTGTGTTTGAAAACCTCATGATTTATTTAGAATTTTAATTAAAGAAAAGAAGTTATTGGAACAGCATCCTAGCAGTACCTAGCATCTGCCGACCGTGGCAAATGATTTTTACAACCTCATCTGCAACCACTCCATTAAAGAAGCTAACCATGATGTGTGACACAACTGAAGCAAATGAGTAAGGGAAAACAAACCTTGCCTGCAGCTATCACTAATATGAGACAGAATAAGGGTAAAAAAAAAGACATTACTTGCAAAGTGGTGTAGCTTCAGGGCTCAATCTCTAGTCCTCGGGAAGAAGGATCGTTACATACTCATGAGCACATGAAGCATTTTGGCCTCTGGATGCTCTCTTGACAGCTTTTTCAGAATTTGCATTTTTTTCTGTTTTCCAAAGGAAAGGAGAAAAGACACTTCAATGTTTAAAAACATAAGGCCCTCAATATTCTTTTTTAATCATAGTTGTCAGTTTGGTCTCTCTATTTGTAGCTCTTTAAAAACCACTACTTTACTTCTAGTTGGGATTTCATTGTGCAAGGTATGATTTTAAGTATAGCAGCTCCTGGGTGCAGAGACGGATTATGTCAGAAGTGGTTATTGATGGTGAATACAAAGGGATAGTGTGGCAATGTGGCTATAACTTCCCTGTTCAATGGCTGCAGCTTGTCTTCCATGCTCAAGTAGTCTATCGTCATCTTCTTGGTTTCAAGTAAGTTAAATATTGTAGCAAACTGGATGCAATCAACATTCTCTTAAAAGTACCTCTTCTGGGATTTAGCCTAACAACCAGCAAATCCTAGCATTTTCCTTGGTGAAAAAAAGAAAAGAAAAAGTGAACTAACTGCTACAGCGTTGGCTAAACTATTTCAGATTTGTTGTGCTCCTTTTAAATAATTGTTGAGATGGGAAAGAACTGTTGCAGCCCTTTCCCTACCAGTGCAGGGTGCTTTACTGCATTATAACACAGTAATACCACCACAATACTTAACACATTGTATTTATCTCTGCCTATCTGTTAGAGAAGTCCTGAATCTTAGGTTTGACTCCTCTCCAGACCAATCTGTGCATAAAGGCAAGCACCACATGAATGTGCAAGCACACCAAAATGAAAGTATATATCTGCAACAACAGCTGAGCTCCTTCTGATGGTCAAGTATATGGAAAACAAAAAGAAAACCCTCAAAGGTCAGGTATTGTATTCAGAGTTTAAAAAGGCTTGGAAAAGTTTACTAGAACAATAGAGAGCTTCATTTGACACAGAACATTTTACTCGGCAGGTTTTTTTGATAGCTGAATCACTGTAAATCTTGACACGTGTTTTGTGCAGCATTTCACAGCTTGAAAAATATATCCCTGCTGCTACCTAAAGTCATTCTATAGCTTGGTGTATTTAGTGAATGTATTAAACTTGTGGGTTAGAAGATACTGTGTAGAGAGTACTGATACAAAGAAAAGAGACATGCCAACTTTTCCATCCCCTATTCCTTTCCAGCAGCGGGAAAGTTTTTGTTCACCGAAAATGACTCCATAGAAAAAGAACTTTCTTTTGGAAAACTTAACAGGCTCCTTCGGGAACTGGGGCTCTCTTCCTGGCAGATTTGGGTTTTATTCCAATCCCAAGAACAGTGTAGCAATGCTTTTTTCTTGTTCTGGAAGAAAATACACCTGTATAATAAGTGTTCTTGCCGTTAATACAATCCCTTCACACCAGGCATCTTTGTTAGTTAGCATGCACTGAGTTTCACTCTTTTGTCTGGCTGGCAGGCTTCAGCTGCTTTTTGTAATACTGCAAGCACGTATCAGTCCTTTTACAGCTGAAGTGAAAATCCTTAAGCTTTCTTTTGACTGCTAGCCATTCTCTATGCATTAAACTTCACCTAAATACTATAATTAAGTGTATTTTTCATGTCCCACATCTTCTCAGTATGTTACCTTTAAATCACATGGGTATCATGGAATTTATTTGCTGAGAACTAGTGGGATTTCAGAAATGTCCTCTAAGGAGTTGCTTTATAAAATCCTGCACACAGAAGCATTCAGAAAACTCCGCTGAACTCATATGAGATCTTAAAAGACTTAAAATATTCTGTATCGATTTACAGAAAAGCCACTGGACTTATGTTGCTTCATGCAACACTATTGACAACTTTCAGACAAACAATGGAAAAAGTAATTTGGACTCAGCTCAGAAAAAGCTGTATCTGCCCTTATTGCCCGTCTCGCAATTTGTTAATGCTTCAGTTGGGAAGCTGACCTCAAACACATTCAGACTAAGTGGTTTTATGATGCACAGAAGTGGAAGAAGCAGTCAGAGGTTCAAGTGCATCTGCAGGCTCAAGCCAAAAAATCTCAGATTTATGTGTTTTAAATTAGTAATTTTACTCCATAATCAGAAGCTGATGATATTTGGTCTGAGTTTTAAGTATCTGCAGTTAACACAAAATTGAATGGGTATTTCAGGTACCCCTAGTTATACCCAGCTATAGTTGCAGCAGCTCTGAAAAGAGCAACTGTCCAAACATGTATTTCAATATTTAACTTTAGACAGCTAAAGGTAAGTTTTGTGGTTCATTGGTTTATTTTGTCTCTATGTGAACCAGAACTCCATCAGAACATCTGTTGCATTCAAATCCTGCTCTCTTACCTGGCTGGACTCTGCACAGCCTGATCACTCTCAGCTCAAGTGTCTTGGGTGGTCAGAGTTACTCATGTCAGCCATGTGAAAACACTGCAGACACAGAAAACATGGCTGATCCTTTTCTATTTGTTGCATTACCTTTGTTTGACTTATTTTCCAGGCATGGGTTGATGGGCTAGAAACAATTCATTTTTCATATTCTTAGATAAATTGGAGGGGGCAAAGAATCTTCTCTATTACAAGATCATATTTGAAACTGAATTATTGTGAGAGAATAGAAATCTTTTTTAGAGCAATTTTTCAAACTATTGCATTGCTTTTTAAACTTAAAAGTACCGTTGCCTTATAGGCTCTAATTAGTTAATGTCTAACCTCATATTTATAGATTTCAGTATTTATACAGTTCAAGCTATGCATTGAAAGTCTATGACATGTTCTTTTACATGTCTGTTGCTTTATAAGTGAAGGTATAATCTATTGTCCTTGAAAAAATGAGTTCACTGCCAGAGTAGTTCACAAACTGGGCTGCTAAAGAGGTGCCTCTTGCTGTTCTGTGAAGGGCTAGTAGCCTTATAGTCAAGTCCTCGTGAACTCTTAATCAGTTACCTTAAAGGATTATAGAATATTTTAACTGGTTCCTGAATGCTAATTTAATATACACAGTTTTAATAATTGCTAGCCAGGTGATACACAATTGCAAAGCAGAAAGGAGGATCATTTTAAGAACTATGAATTAAAGGTAGGCTAAAGTCTGCCAGCCTATGGGAAAGATAATCACAGGGACTTTTGTGGAATTGTATTTTGATTTTTTACAAATGAAATCTAAAAACATTGAAAATCAGGTTTGTATTTGGCCTTTTTATGGGTAGGTAGTCCCTTGCTTTTATTTAGAGACTGGAATGAATGAAATGCCCTGGTCTATCACCTGGCATGTGACGAGACTGTAGAACAGTAAGGTAAATTCAATAGATCCAGTTTTACTGTGGGCTCATGGGACCAATCCTGAGAATGCTATGTGTGTGTTAGCACAAAACAACATTCCAGAAAAATGAATACACTGTGTAGCTGTACGAGTAGTTCTGGCCCATGTGACTTGGGAGCCCTTTGCTCCCTCGCTCTTTTGTATGATATAAAGCACACCTAAAGAATCCATTTGGCTTGTTGATTAGGGAGGAGAATCTGGCACCTAGGATTTTTGCATTTCTCCTGGCAGTTTTCATTGTTTGGCAGATCGAGGAGCAGCAGGCAGCACCAAAGATATCTTCAAGAAATGGTGAAACTGTGCTCTGGTGGTTTTCTTCTTGACTTTTAGAATTTCTTCTGCTGATGTGCATATCACAGGTGAATATGATGTCTGAACTTGGTGAGAAGGAAGTATTATTGATGCTGAGGCTACCTGCAATGTTGTTTTTATTTTTCACAAAGAACTGGTGGATTACCTTGTCTGTCTTCTCTTTTGCTCCACTGGAATATATTTTGGCGACGGGACCAGAACTGCACTGTAGAAGGTTAATTGGCAATTAATAGCCATTACTGCTACTTAGAACCATCCTTCTATCCACATCTGTAAAGTGGTAATATGTTTTAAAACTTGTAAAACACAACATGTGAATTTATTAAAATAGTAAGAAAGAATGCCTTGAACTTACTGTTTCTATATTTTTACTGACTTTTTACTGTTTAACCTTTTTGGAATTGTCTGACAAGAGACACTGAACAGATTACATGAAATGAGCTAGTCAAGGTTTAATATTTAGAATTAATCTTGGAGTGAGTAAACTAGGTATTATGCTAACCTATCTATGCTATTCCTAATTGATGCATTTGATTTTATTATTTCAACAGTGATAATAATACCCACACAAAGTGGCCCTGTGCTCCAGATCAACCCAGGAGCAAAGCTAAACTGGGAGCTTAATAGCTAGATGACTTTTTTTACATTGTTTCCTGTATTTATTGGAGATCCTACACTTCGTTGCCTATAGAACCTACTTTGGGCTTGCTCTTCCATTTACTTCATAGTATACAAACATGCATGGTAAATTATCCTTTGTTTTCCAAGACTCATGTGGCTATGACCCAATGTTTCCCAATGATACCAAAGACTATTGTGCACAACAATTACATATCTGTAATCTGAGGGAATGTCTCTGCATTTTAGAATCCAAGAAACATTTAATTTGGATTGTTTCTTGAAGCTTTCTGCTTCTCTTTGACAAGAACTTTGAAAGTCCATCTACTGTACAAAACTCCCCATTGGATCCTTATTTTCCACATAAGATTTGCTTGAAGATTTCAAGTGCTAGGATACAACATCTTTTCTTTTTTGTAACCCAGCATGTTGCAGCTTGTCCTCTATTTCTGCCACAACCACGTTCTGCATGTAGAAACATTTAAAAATATATCTCTTTTTTAAAAATGGTTAGCTATTTTTCTTCATTTATCTAAAATTATTTGGTTTAGGGCCTATTATATTAAACACTGTTTTCCTTTGTGCAGATCTTACTGCCAATTATCACTGATAGAGGTATTCAAGTTACTGAACCCCACAGGTTTCCCACAGGGAAAAAACACAGCAAAATGCTGGGAAGACAGCTTTCATTAGAAGTCACCACCTGCTTTGTCCGGTATCTTAAACTTTATGTCACACTTCAAAGCTTATATCTTTCTGCAGTTTTGTTTTTTTGGAAAGATGTACATAGCACTGTAACTGATTTGGAACAAAGTTCTGTATTTCTAGGTTATGGTTGGTGGCTGAGTTTGCATCATCTTATACTGGTGTGACTGAACCTCTAAAATATTGTCCACTGCTGCCTAGGACGTTCAGTTTCTGTAGCAAGTTTGGCAACTAGGTGGCTTGATTCTACTGCTGACAGTTAAGGTGTGGAAACTTGCAAAGGTCTACTACTTAATATACATTGATCAATGATGTACTGGTAAATAAAAACATGGACAACGTAACATTTCTGGTGTCCCAGGCTTGGCAGGAGTATGAAGAAATCTTTATCACTCTGCGGTCCTTGCAGCTCTCCCATTGACTGCGCTGCTAGTGTTGACTCCCTGTAACCTCCCTGATCCCTTTTCACTGTAGGTTCTCACCTGCACTTTTCTGCAAATGGAAACACAGAAGTGTCCAAGGACTAAGGAAATACAAGAAGAAAATAGAAATCTGAAGAGGAGTCCTGGAGTGTTCTCTTTATATTTTTTTCTTTTTCTTTTTCTTTTTCTCTTTTCTTTTTTTTTTTTTTTTTCTCTCTTTCTTTTCTTTTCCCCTGAGTCACATACTAAAATTCCCAGAAGACAGAGAAAGGGGACAGATCAGATCTCAAACCCCACTGTGTCTTGTCTGCTGGAAAAGGTCAAGGTAGCAAACCATTAGACGTGGGTACGTGCAGAGTATGCACTCAGATGAATAGAGACATACATAGAAGCTCAAGCTGTGTATCTCCTCCTCCTGTCATGTTGATCTGTGAATATATTATCTATCCCCTTGATTCAGTGAAACTGAGTGGAATAAAACGACAGTCCCAGTGTGCAGGGGACATTTTCTCCAATTTGCAGCTAATATTTTTGGTAATGTATGTGTTAAATATTCCCCGTAAATGCCTGAAAATACAGCTTAATGAATATTCACTCATATGCTTGAACATAAATGGCTGCAAAGATTCCATGTTACTACAGGCAATTAACTTATACTTATTCAAGATTTACTTTTTCATGGCCAGCAGGGATACATCCCTCCTGGGTTGTGACCAGATGTTTAAACATGAAGACTGTAATTTTAGCTTTTATAGCAAGTATATGCCTCAGTGGTAATGGGTTTGACTCTTTCCAGCAAGCATCTCAAATCCTGCAATTTAGCGGTCAGCTTAAGGAAAAAGAAATGCTCTGCAAATGAGTAAAAACCAGTCTGCATCTCATATCAGTGGATCCTCTGAAGCCAGCTGCATAACTAATGGAATCAGCTGCTGGCCTTTTTACCCATGGGGAGCACATTCTCTCTTAATAAAATAACTGCAATCCCAGAGTCTGACGTAGTTTGGGAAGAAGTGAATTTTGAACTCACTGAAGCACAAGCCTTTCAAGCAGCATGTTTGGTTAGGAATGAATGAGTCCAACATTAGAGCCGGTAATGGAGAGGCAAGATGCCTAGAATCTATTTGCAGCTCTGTCATTGATTCCCAGCAGGAGCACAGATGCGTTCAAGTGCTTGAAACTCATTCCTCTTTTTTCAGTATCCATCTCCAGTCAGCTCTGTTTAATAAACATTCGTTTCTGCAGTGCCCCTGCCCCTAGTTTTTGTGCTTGTGAATCTAAGGCATTTAAAGGTACAGTTCCCAGGGCTGCCTCTTCTTTCCCTGCCAAAACTTAATACCACTTAACAAACAACATATGATCTGAAATACTTACAACAAATCTGTTATCCAGATACAGTAAATATTTATGTATTTTTTAAAAATACATGGGATTCTGCATCATTGCTTGGACTTTTTCAAGTATCAGTCTTACTCATTATTTCTGCAGTGACTAGACTGGAGCAAGACCATACCTGTATCACAGTGTTTGAACCTCAATTGTTATATCGAGATGACAGGTTTTAAATATTTTCATGGGAAAGGAAGGTCATGCATAGTCAGCATTTTGGAGTCATTGTCAGCTGTGCCCAGAAAAGTAGGGCCTTGAAGACAGGACGCTAAAGTTCTAAATACATGTCTCAGTAAGAGACCACCTGCGCTTCAAAGGTGGAGATTTCCCTTGTCATTTCTTCACCCAGGATTTCTGTCCTGTTAGTTTCCACCAGAATAACTATTTTGACTTATAACTCTGTTTTCTGGGGTGAAAAGAAAGTCTTGCAGTTCACCTTCAGCAATTTCCTAGGGCTTGGTTAGTTTAATTAATACTTGCCAAAGCAAAGATGTGTCTTCAATTGAAATGGTGAATTCAGAACCCTTTGTGCCTCCCTTCTGGAAACTAAGATCTGTTCCACTTGAAGCATATCTGTTTGGGGAACAATCTGATGAGACTGTGTGGCAATCTCTGCAATATGGTCACTGCAGCTGACACCCACTGGGCTCCTCTGCACACCTGTATTGCCACATGTTAAAGATAATAATAACAACAAAGAAAAAATACTGTTCCCAGTGCTGTATATTCATTTTCTGGGCAAGATGTAATATATAGCAAAGAACATACAATCCCAAATATTTATAGCTGGCAGAGTCTAAACCTATTGTCTTTAAATAGGTATTTCAGCCTCTTCATATTGATACAAATCCCTAGTCTCTCTGAATGTGTCTAATATTGAGGAACACTATTCTAGTTCTTAGCTATTTACATGATAAATCACATTTTATTGAATTCATGTTTCATTAGGGTCATCCTTTAATTCTGAAGAGCAGTTGACAGAAATGCTTGAAGAGCTGAGGATGGAGCATTTATGCTTCCTCCAAGAAAGAAAGAAACAGAAGTGATTTGGGGAGTCAGCAGTTCTAGGAAAGCCATTTGGTTTCTGGCAGCACAAGTCCCGTGTTATCACTCTGCTCTGCTTGGACCAGGCTACCTTGCTGAACAGATACTGAGCTCTGGCAGCTCATCCTCCCCATGCTGCAAACATAGACATGGAAATGTCATTTTTAAAATGATAGCAGTATATCAGCTGCAAGCCATTTTCCTTTAACCCTCTAAAGGACATTTTTCATGTTTTCAAGCAGCAAGCAGGCATTTCACAATTTCCTAATCCAGTGGTATATCTGGAAACATGTCATCTTAGCCAACCAGCAATCATGCCTCGTCCATCTCATCCAGACCTCTCCTCCAGCAGTCTGTGTTCATGCCTGGGAATGGACAGGCTTATTGGGCTACACTTCTTTGTGTTTGCTTCTGTTCTGAGGGGAGGATGTACTGAGTGGTGGTAATGGGGAAGTGTTTTTACCAGATTTAAGCTGGCTTTGAAGTTTTTTCTACTATCGTGTTAGGACAATGCATTAGCATCTGCCAAACTCTTCTCAGGTTTTATTCAGCCACCCAGGGCTAAGAAGGGCTAACGGTGTTTCCTGCAGCTCTGGCTTCCTAACAACACAGCTGAAATGTTGCATACCCAGACATCCACCAAATCCCTGCACTCGGCTATCTGAGGAAACATTGCCACCGTAAGAGGTTAGGGCTGATGGGGCTGTATTTTTGACAGAGACGGGTGCTGGCATTGTAACTGCTTGTTGTGCGAGTGACAGTGATACCCATGGCATCTTGCAAAAGCTGATGCTGGGCAAGTCCAGCCTTGGAGGCCACTCATGCAGTGAACGTGTGAGCACAGGCCTAGGGGAGGGCAACGATTGCCTTCTAGAGCTTGTGGTGAGTGAAATCCTGAATGTGGGAGGCCCCTTGGCACCCACCAGGCAGCTTGGCTGGAAGGGCTGCAGCAAGCCTGCCGCCAGCCCTCCAGGAGACTGCCCTTTCTGTGCTGTCTGGGCCTGGGACAAATGGTGCAAAACAGTGTAATATCAGCAGCAAGTCTTATGCTCTCGCTCGCTCTCTCTGTCTCTGTTTGAAGCAAATCAATGACAGATTAACTGTTATAAAAGAAATAACTATGTTAGAAATAAAAGATGAGGCAGTCAGATAAATCATATTGTATCCTTTAAGGGGTAATACCTTATGTTTATAGTACTTTTTCATAAAAGCAGAAATCTCTTATAAGTGAACAAAACTGGCAAGATACTTTGAAAGCCTGAAGTAACCTCAGGTAAAATGAGCATTAAGACACAGCAAGTCACTCAGGCCCATGCACAGCAGGGTGCGTTACCTGCTGTACACACAGCAAACTGAGCTTCTCGGAGTCGTGAGCAAAACGAAACCTGCTGCCTCCTGGCTGGTATATAGTTAACCAGCCACAGAGGGTCACGCCTGCCCTTCCTGCAAGGCTGAGAGTGGGGGCAGTTGCTGCTTGAATGGGACTGCTTTCCTCTGATCTCCAGAGCAGCTTCTCGCCCGCACAGCCTGCACAGCGGTGCAGTCCCAGCTGCCGCAACACGATACTCTGACGTGACCCCGTGGATGTAGCCTACTTATGCAGTTGACAGGTAAGGCCTTTACGAGGTTTCAGATAGTTAATTTACTTTAGAGAGTTGGCTTTTGGGTGCCCAGTCCTGTTCTGAAGTTTTTCTGATGGAGTAGGTCAAAGGCTGAGTGTTGTGCACGTGTTGACCCATTGATTTACATGGGGTGTGATTTTAAGAGGAAGCATCCTCCCCTTTCCCATCTCCCAAATCTTCCTCTCTCCACAAGGAAAACAAACATGCATAAAGACCGAGCAGGGTCCAGAGTTTTATCAGCAGCCGCCAGAGGAAAGTTTCTTTTAAAGAAACACATAAGCCAAAAGAGACCTGAGATAATTCAGAGTGGAAGAACAAAACAAACCCAACCACAGATCAGGTCATGCCCCCCTCCACTTTTTATCTTGCTGGCTGAGGAAATGAAGTTCAGATTGGCTTTCATCTCCTTGGGATTGCTGTTCTCTCCTTATGGACAGTTGAGGACTTGGACTATGAAAGAAGCATTAGCAGCTTTGTGCTCTGTGTGTGTAAATGTCTACTTCTGACCTAGAATTTATCAAAGCAGCAAAGCAATAATGGCAGTGAAAGAGCTGTTGGAGTTGCTGTGCTCAGAGGAGATGCTGTCTGCAGTGATGCTGAATGTGATTGCTAAGGTCAATTGAAGTATCTGAGAGGGGAAAAGCCACTCAATGTCACTTTTCCCCCTCCTCTATAGCATTAAACATTCTGCAGGCCACAAATATAACTGTTTACTAGAGACATTCCTAGGCATGCACAGACATAAACACTCAAGACAACACGTAAAACAAGGGACCTGTTCTCAAAACTTTTTCTTTATTTAGCATCTTTTGTCACAAAGAGTAAGTCCTGCTCTTCACAGCACCTTACTGATCTCATATATATTTGATTAAATGTTAGTATATTAACTCTGTTAGTTTTAGTTAGCTTTTTTTTTTTTTTCTTTTTCCTCTAGGGCAACTAGTAACCAAAACATAAAAGCATTAGATACACTTGAAAGCAATTTTGAAGTTGCTATATTCATTTCAGTTGAGGATTAATATTTGACTTGTGACTTAAATCTCTGAATACCTTTGAATATGTTGCTACCTCTATTTTAAAGAACTACAGATATAAAAGACTTTTTTTTTTTTTATGGGACTGTCATGTATTCTGCTAGGGAGGGTTACTTTCTGCTGAGACAAAAACTAGGCAAAGCGATTGAATGTGGTGGATTCAGCTTCATAAGCAGAAATATTTTCTTTATGTGACACAGAATTAAGAAGCTACTGAAACTAAAAATTTAATCAGTCTCTTTGGTACATAAGAAAGGTTTGTGAGTCTTAACAGTAAATGCTATCCCATTTGCAACTATTGTGATTGAGGATGTACTTTTTTTTTAACCTACAGGATATTTGGAAGAGACTTGTCCATGGCAGACTTGTCCTGTACACCTACATAAAATAGAAGCATCTCAAACCTCCTTTGGAATCTTCTGACCATTAGGATATTGAAATAGATGGACTCAGCTCACATCCAGTCTTACATTTCCTCTTTTGGTAGAAAAATAAGGAAATAAAAACTGACTCAATGAGCTTACCCAAATGAAGAAGCCTCACTGAAAGAATCAGAGAAGGGAAAAAAGGCTGAGATGAGAAGGAATGAACTGGCAAAATCTGAAGAAGCCTATCAGAAAAGCTAAAGCTGAGGCATCCAGACAGAGCAGATGCTAATACAGAAGGTTTCTGCATGCTAGGGCCAGCCTCAGTTGCATGTAGAGATGATACAGATGCTAAGCAAATTAGAAGACCTCTAAATATGTGTTTTTTTCACCTCTTGAACTGAGATCTATGATCAGCCCAGGATAACAATAGAATCAAACCAAAATACAGATGTGAACCTTCTTAAATGCAAAGGAAATTCATCTTTGCATTTAAGCATGGTGGATTGGTGCACTATAAATCTAGAAGTGGTCAGCTGCTTATTCACATCACGAAAATCATCAAACCATTAGCAGCGCTGGGGCTTGCTTGAAGATAAAAGATATTCTTTATAAATAAGAATACCAAAGATTGCTGAGCTACTTTTGAAATGATTAATTAGTTTTATCTGGCATGAAAAATCCTCAACTCCCTAGTAAAATTAAATAGCCAAATAGCTGTGAGCTTATGTGGTAGTTTCTTTTCATGAAATCATTTGCAATTAAATGTCGTGTTTTGATCAATTTATGCCATCTCTGATGTACATAGTTTGGTTATCCCTTATCATTACTAGTGACAATATTCACAAATACAATTCATATTTGTAATGAATGTCCAACCTCTTTTTACAGGCAGTCAAAATTTTGTCTCACTGACCATTTGTAACATAGACTGGATAGGTACATGTGACTTGTAAAGAAATATTCCTTTGCATGGTCCTAGATTTCCTTCACTTTAGCTGTAGTCCAATGGCTTTTCTTTGATATTTTAAAACACAAAAGGAGTAATTAGTTTCCCTGTGATTTTCCTGAAAATATTTCTGTTGGTTTCCTACATGATTTTGAATATCCTAATAAACTTTCTGCGTATCACTAGGTATCTAGGTACCCCCTTAGACTTTTTTTTTTTTTTAATCTAGAAAATGGGGCAATCAATTTTGAGATATTTCAAAACCATTTCCTTCTCATGTTTGTTCTGATTTCCAGTTGGGATGAAAGCACACTTTATAGGAGAGCAAAGTGTAGTGTCATTATGATGTTTTATTCAGAGTATCTTTCATTCGCTTTAATCCACAGAAATGTCTCATTGCTAGTTTAAACACTTAGAAGTGATGGCTTCATTGAACTATCCCATTCATCAACAGTTCAATTCATGCCTACCACTGCCTGGTGTTGATAATTTGTTGCCAAAATCTGGCAGACAAAAAGAAATTATTCTTGCCTCAGTGACAGATGGTTCTCCTGAAGAAAGATCTTTCTGCCTATAAAATACTTTTTTTTTTTTTTTTTTTTTTTTTTGTCACAAATGTATATTAGGTAGCTACAGCACCATCAATACAGTGTTGTTCCACCAGGCTGGGACAGCAGGTGAGAGTACAGACTTGTGCCATGGCTTTGCAAGGCTGGGTCAGCCCAGTCTGTACCATCACATTGTTATGGTGCTTTATTATGATGCCCAGCTCTACTTAAATGGGCTATACTAGCTCAGGTCCCATGCCATGCTAATGCAGTTGTAGGATTCTCAGAGCTGAGCTGGTTTGTCTCCAGATGCCATGCTGCATGGCCTGCCCTGTTCTTCTGGGTGCAGCAGAACATAAACACAACTCTAGCCTGTTCTTCCTTACCCCAGACTGCTGAGAAAATGATCTCTGGGAAAAGTTTTTTGATTGTCTCATTTTTTCATGTCTCATTTAATAACCTTTGAATCCTTTTGACCATTTTCAAGAATATAATGCACATGAAGAATATTCTCAGAGACATCTGAGATCCCTGGCATTTTCTAGAGGAAAAAACAAATTCATTGTCACCCCTGAAAGAATATCAGTGAAACCTTAAATATTAGTGGACATCTTAAAATTTGCACAAATGGAGAGGAAACTGGTTAAGCTTTCATTTGAGCTCACTTTGTATCTGGAAAACTGATTTCTTTAAAATAAGGAACCCTTTGCCTTCTCCAGAGCCCTTTTAGGAAAAAGTACATAGTAAGTACATTACAAAGTACATTTCCCCCTTTTATGACATACACAAAACATTGCAGGGCAGTACCATGCTAAAGCAGAACTGTCAAATCCTTTACTCTTGTAATGCATTCAGCTAGTTCAGCAGAGCTTACAGCAGCCAGATCTTGTTGGAAAATGGGTTAACGTTATGCAGTATTGCGTACCGACGCCATCAGATCCATGCAAATTGAGTAACTGTGCTGTGAAGCATCTTGTTTGCCTGGGTTGCCAGAGGAAGTAAATGTATAAATTAAACCTTTATGCACATCCAGACATTGTTTTTAAATTATGCTGAGCACCATGAAACCTACCAGCTAACCAAAATAACGAACCATGAAACAAATGAAGGCACCCTCTTACATAAATTCTAGCAGGTTTGTCCTGTTATGCTTCCATCTTTCATTAGGACTGATTTTTCCTTGTGTCCCTACTATTTTAAAATTCTACCTTGATGAACTAGTTGCTTCCAGACACCCAGAATAAGAATGAACCTATTCTCTTATAAGTATTTTTTTTCATGGAATCACTTGCATTATGTTTTATGTTTTCCAGTTGTCCCACTAAAAGAAGATTGAAATATATCCCAATATTGGACTTGACTGCAGTAGATCAGGTAAGCTAAAATTCTGACCCTGATGGTGACTTCTTCATCTCTGTGATGCAATGGCTGAAGATGTGATGTGAAGCAATTATACTTGTGATGTGATGTGGCTTGATGTGAAGCAGTTATACTTGTCTATAAAGCAGAAAGCTTGAAACCTGTTCTGCAAAAGATTTTTGAAGATAGGATACTTCAAAAGTTAGTATCTATCCTCATGTCTAGTCCTACTGATGCCAACGGTACAGTTGAAACGGTAGTGCTTTTACAGATACATCACTGCATTGGTTTCACTGATAGTGTGGAGCTGGAGGCTGGATGAGCTGAAATACATGGCTTAGCTCCAGAAGTTTTGAGCCTATTCTGAACTGGGTGCCATGGTGAAACATGTACGAAGTATACTTCACAGAGTCTGGTGGATCTCTAGCACCCTTGTGTTCAGGCATGGCCACAACCAAGGCTCTTTTTTTTTTCCATCTAGAAGAGAGTTGTCAAGCAGTATTTTATATCATGACAGGACTCCTGTCTCCAAACATTTAATATCTGTGAGAGTTAATTCTGTTCAATTTAATTTTGATAAAATTTTGAAAGTATTATTCAAAATAATATCTTTCAAATGAATCACACAATCATTTCGTTGAGGCTAACAATACAGATCATCTTTTAAATCATGTATATTGTTCTAGTGTGTGAAAGTGAGAAGGTGCAAGAATTACAGTCAGCTAGTAATGCACCAGAAGGCTGCATAACTTCACATGCACTTTTTAATAGGATCTGATTATCCATTAAACCTCCTAAGGAAAGAAAGGATTTTCCATTTCTGTAAGGTATCTAGAGGAACATGAAATAGTGGATGAGAGGTATTTTGTCTGCCTGTTCTGAGTTCCCTCAAATCTCTCCTGCTTGTGTTGTTGCGACACATCAAATCTAAACTTCAGATTCTTCATGCACTGACTGTTCCCTTACCTATCTGCTTTATTGAAAGGGAAATGTAGCATAATATTAATTACTAGTAGATTAAGTACAAATAGAAGAACTGTAAAGTTCTGGTTTGTACACATCTGGAGTACTGTACATGATGTAGCACTGACACCAGAAAGGACATAGCAGAGATAAGCAGGTAAGATATGGGAAGACTGAAGAAACCAAATTTAAGTATTGTTTAAAAGGGACACAAGAACAGTAAAGTACCTTCAAAGCAGCACCCCTAAATGAAGTCACTATCTACAGTTCATTGAACATAAACCGATGGAATAGGATTTGAAAGCAGACGATAATGAATAACATCCTATTGCTGCATAGATTCCTAAAGGAATTAGTTAAAATCAGAGTAATCCAGATTCAGTGAAATGCTAGGGGAAAGATTAATTCATATAATTGATATTTAAATGTTATTTATTTGCAACCCAATAAAAGCCCAGACTCCACTAGAACAATTATTTCATATTAAATACTAATTGATTACTAGCACATGGCAATTGAAAACTAATTAGCATGGCATTGGTATGTAGTCTTTTATTTCCCAGTCTTGGCAGATGGATTTTTAATAATTTGTTTTTAACTAATATAGATAAATGTCTTACTGAATAAAAATGGAATTGATATTCGAGGACTACCATTTAATAATTTCCTTTCATTATTTCCAGCAGGCTTCTTTAACACCCCTGTCTCATTTTTTCCCCTTCTTCTTCCCATCTTTATGCCTGAGGATTGTAATAATGATGAAGTGAGAGCAGAAAGTCATAAGAACCATTTCATTCTTTGTCAGGTAGTAAAACCTTTTCTCCTTCCTAAGCTGCACAGAATGCGCCTGTGATTAGATAACAAATTCAATAAAACAAAGCATATAGGTTGCCAAAGGGAGGATATTTTTTTTTTCCAGACTAATGGTGCTAAGCACTGTAGGAGGCTGTTCAAAGTAAAGCTACTTCTTCAGACAGCTGTCATCTACAAGAGTGATCCAGATGTCGGGGATAACATAGTTACGGAAAAAAATAGGATTTTATTATTGCAGATAATGCCTCCAGAGCAATTCTGGTGGGATGCAACTGTTCTAGATGTTACTGTAAGTTAGGTTTATCGTACGATACAATGTCTGATCAGCTTTGCTCTTTTACAGCATTTTGCATCTGAGGATCTCAAGGCACTGTATCAATGGCAAATATTTAAACTAAGGAGATTATTTGTGAATGCTATCTGATGCAAAAACTAGATAAAAAAGGGCTGTCATGCTTTGTGAAATTTATGGTTCAAAAATAATTTGTGTTTATTTCCAGTAGTGTTAAAATTCTGCATCAAAATAGAATTATGAAAGAATTTCATAAACATTAAATCATGGTGTTCAAAAATGTCAACACTTTTCCCATAAAGTAAAATTTATTAATCTAATATCTGTATACTTTTTAAATTAACATTAATGTTACAAAAGTTAGTGTTTCCACTATATCTAAACAAAACACTTCAGTGTAAGCCATGTTATTGAAACAAGTAAGCAGAAATTTTTTGTTTTGACACTTCTCCCCCAAAACATAATGAAATTGGGCACATTCTTGTGAAATGTTTTCATCTGCAAGTAACTGCATGTTTTTTCTGACAGGGTGCTATCTGTCCCACCAGCGGTATCTTACCAAGCTTAGAGCTGCTCTCTACTTTAGCTAACCCAAAGGACACGCTTTCTAGATCATAAAAGAGTTGGTGACTTGCCTTGCATTAAATGTTAGAGCTCTTGGCTTTGCAAGACTTGTTCTCATCATGAGAGGGAATTCGGGTATGTTCATCCTTGATAGCTGCATTAGCCCAGCACATGCCGCGAATACAAGTGTCTCAGAACTCAGCCTTGCTCAAAAGGCAAAGATATGCCTAGCCATACCCTTTTGAAAACTGGGACTAGGTTTGGGGTGCCATAAACTTGCTTCTGATTTCTCTGGTCAGGTTGGCTTGGCATCTAGACCCTTGGGAAACAGCATCCTACTTCATAAAAGATTATCCTGTCCAAGCATTTTGTTTGGAATTTAAAGAAATGTGTTTCCCGGTGTTCTTGCTCCTTTAGGAAATATTTCCTTAATTGTTGCTATTTTTTCTCATTATGGAAAAGGAAACTAACCCATGACAACACAGTATCTGGTATATCCCCCCTCCTTACAAATGAAACAACAGATCTAGTTCAATGATTTTTACATGCACTTAGGAGCTTTCTATGGAAATTCCAATTCTCAAATGTAACACATCCCGGTCTGAGAATACAAAGACTGATCCTGCTTTAAAGACCTTCTAGCCAGTGGTTTTATGGCAATTATGGTTGATGCTGATATTGACTTAAAATAGTTGCTAAAATTATGGCTGTTCATTTGTCTATATTCAACCAACTAGATATGCCCATCCAGTTCTCAGTATAAACAACTAAAAAATCACAGTCAAGTAAATAATTTTTACAATCTATTGTTACAATCTCATAATCCTGTGGATGTTACATGGTGACTATCAAGTTCTTATGGTCCTGTGAAAGCTCTGTATTTTTGTAGGCTGGAGTACTACTTGGTGCCACAGGGAAACAAGGTTTCACAAACCTATTAGAAATTTGTCAAGGACTGGCATGAACATGGTCATGTACTCATTTGCACAACTGGAAGCTGGTAAACACTATTCTTATATGGCATTAAGGGAATGAGAAAGAAATATGACTTGATGGAACAGGGAGGGCAGGTTTACAGAACACTTTGGAAGCATCTTGCCACATAAGAGCTAAGTGAAGGAGATGTTCCTGCCTCCTTTTAACCTCAGAACTGCCCATTTGCACATAACATAATTGCTTTGTGTCAATGTAAATGAGAGAAAATCACTTTTAAGCTTTGCCTTTAGACAACAAATCTGTCAGAATCCAAGAAGTTTCAGGTTGCCTGAATCTACCACTGAAAAATAAGTGATGGAGGACTTTTTTTCAGAGTCTTTAATTGAATTAGTCTTTCTATATTGTAATAAATTGAGGAATCTTGAACTTAAACCCCTCCCTCTAACTAAAGCTATAGTTGACTAAAGCAGATAGTTTGATTATAAGTACAACATGGGATAAATAGCTTTCATTCAGTGTAGACAGAATTGTTGGGGAAATGTCAAAACTTGATCTGCATATGGCAGAAGATTTAAGAAGGTCCCATGTGTGTAGATGTAGTGGCTAGATGCATTCCAGCAGTGAACTTGTGATCTGCTAAAGTGGGTATACATTGATGCTGCTTTTGAAAGACGTGAACTTATACTACCTTTTCTCATTTCCACCCTTGTGCTGTGTCCCTGTGCGTCCACAGGTATTAGTGTCATCAGATGGCAATCTGCTCAGGCAGCTGAGTCTGGTTGAAAGCAATGTAGAAAAAGAAAAGTTAGTTTTCAGCTGACTTGGATCCATAGCTCTGTTCACCATATCGTCTATGAAGGATTTGTTTCTGTGTGAGAGAGACAATGTGAGAAAAAGAATAAATTCTATAAATATGAAGAAAATTATATTGCATTTTTCCTTTCTTTCCTCATTGTTGTCATAAAACTGCGTCCCTAAATTCATTAAAGGTACCTCTGTGTGTTTGCTCAGTTCATGCAGGAAGACCAAGAGAGTTAGGTACTTATTTTTGGATTAGAGATTAACAGACATCTGAAGATCATAGGTGTTGGCTGCCTTCCTTGCAGTTCTCAATGATCCTTCTGGGGGACATACAAATGTTTTACATGCTTATCTTCAGAAATACACTTCTGAAACCCATGGTGTTGAAGAACACCATGTGTCAGAGCTGTTGGGTCTTCCCCACTTGCAGCTTCCTCTGCAAAGTCCGGCTCAGCTTTTAGAGAACAGGTTAGCAGTGTGAAAGCAAACATTTCCTAAAGAAAGGACATTATTTAGCTTCCTATGTTAGTCCTTATAGATTTTTTTTTTAATTAAAACCAAACCAAACCAAAACAAAACAAAAACATTCATGATCTTTCCTGACTTGGAGGGGTTTTGTACTGATGCAAAAATGAAGGAGTGTAACAGCTCATCCATCAGGCTCCCCATCACTGCTAACACTGTGCTAGGGTTTGAAGGGACACTGAGGCATTTCTTAGGAAGAAACTCACAATTAGTTAAATTTATGGGGTGTCACTACACATGATACCTGGCTACTACCTAAAATTACATTGTCACCTTAGTGTCTGTGGGGACTTTCAACACTAGGCAAAGTGATAAAAATTGCAAAATATACCCACCACCCTAAGAGCATTTTTTTTACTAACACTTCATTTTTTTGTATTTTCAGTCTTTGCAGTGTCAGGGTTATTCTTTCCACCTGACACTTCTTTCAGCAGATATAACAGCTATATAGGTCGTCTTCTCATGAATCTGTCAACAATGACAAGCAGTGTGCATCTGCTGAAAGTTTGTCTGCTGGCTGTCCCAATAAAGTGTCATGAGTGTGCCTACCTGTTCCTTGGAGACGTTCTGCTTCAGTGAAAAACTGAATTTTGTTGCTTGTGTTGTCCAGTGTATCAGCAAACATTTGTCTCAAATTGACAACAGCAATGAAATAGTTTCTCCCTTAAAACAAAAGCTTTGGATTATATCAGTAGTTGGTTACTAATGGCAAAGCCTCTTTTTCTTATGCATCTTCCCAGTGTTCTCTCAGTCCATCATTATTTAGCTTTTGTCTATTTGGAGTGGTATGACTATATGCTACTCCTAAGGAAAATTTAATTGCCACCTTGTGCTTCAGCACTCCTGTAGTTACCAGTGCTTAAGAATGCTGGCAATCTTGCAGTTTTAATCCATGATAGCTACAAAACCTAGAACTAGAACTCTGAGTTACTTCAGGGATTCAGAATTTAAGTATTATTTTATTAGTTTCAGTGTGGCTATTGTAATTATGCCTATGTCTTTGATCAACATTTGCCTTTGTCAAAAAGTTCTGTTTTCCTGGTAGGGTGATTTGGAAGAATGTTCTTGGGGACATTGTATGGATACCAATGAATGAAACTATAAGAGCAGGCTTTTATGTCATGTTTTATTCATGACCTTACTTGTGTTTCACTTATCCCTAAGCTATTGAAGCATCTCTATTACTGAGGCTTTTTTTAAAGGATGGAGAAAAAAGGCCTATGACCTTGAAAAGTCCAACTATTGTTACAAATATGAAAAAATGGTTGCTGTTTCTCTGCTGTGCTCTGTTGAACCAGTAAAAACAACCATAGATGTTTCTTCCACAGAGATTCATCCCCATGTGATTTCCCATCCAAATGGAAGATAGAAACACATTGCAAAGTTTTAGCCCATTTGTAACAATGGCTAGTACTGTACCACTGTTACAAGACAACGTGAAAGGAAAGTAAGTCTGGGGAGCATATCAGAACAATATCTTTGAACATTAGATGTGATTGCTGAAGCCTTTTCTCTGCCTTTGGAAGGAGGTAGTTTAAATACTGTCCTGCAACTTCAGCAAACAGGTTTCTTAGTATGCATCCTCAACCATTTTTAACCAAATCCTTACCTTCACTTCAGAGAGGCAGGCACGGTCTTGTGAAGGTGACACAGAAGGAAGCAAAGAGGCCAGCAAAATTTCCTGAGCAAGTTACTCAGTTAACACTTGTACTTTTGTGTAGATTGCCAGACATCTTTGTATGGCCCATAATTTAGGCTGTAGGTGAACTATTTTCTTAGTTGATATTCTAATTCAGGGGTTACGAGGCAGAAGGAGACATTTTTCTTTCACTTATTGACATTAGTATGGCCTGATACTGAGAGGTTTTAATTCATGTGGAGGTTTCAATTTTAATTAGTTAAAAAGGTTTATAAGAAGGGATTTTTTATTTTAAGAAAGCAGAAACTAGATGAACTGAAAGCTTAGATGGTGAATATAAAGGAGAAATTGATACACTTTTGATAAAAAGAGCATGCGTTTTTTGATAATTAAATTACAGGCAAATAAATGTTTCTTATGTATTCATTTGTTCAGTGTGTTTTGACTAGGTAGAGAGGGGAAATGCTAAGATATTCTGAAACAGTTTGCTTAGGTCTTGAGTAAAAAGACACCCAGAGATGAATAGTGATCTAAAGTGAAACAAAATAAAGACCTGCCAAGAAGGACCTGGGGGTACTGGTGGATGAAAAGATGCACATGAGCTGGCAATGTGCACCTCACAACCCAGAAAGCCGACTGTGTCTGGGACTGCATCAAAATAAGCACGGCCAGCAGGGAGGTGATTCCTCCTCCTCTACTCTGCTCTGGTGAGACCCCACCTGGAGTGCTGATCCAGCTCTGGGCCCCTCAGCACAGGAAAGACATAGACCTGTTGGAGCAGGTCTAGAGAAGGGTGTGGTGGGTTGACCCTGGCTGGATGGCAGGTGCCCACCAAAGCTGCTCTATCATTCCTCTCCTCAGCTGGACAGGGGAAAGAAAACATAAGGAAAGGCTCCTGGGTCAAGATAAGGACAGGGAGATCATTCAGCAATTACTGTCATAGGCAAAACAGACTCAGCTTGGGGAAAATTAGTTAAATTTATTACCATTCCGATCAGAAAAACACCTTCCCCCCACACCTCCCTTCTTCCTGGGCTTAACTTTACTCCCAGTTTCTTGACATCCTCCCTCTGAGTAGCACAGGGGGATGGGGAATAGGGGCTACAGCCAGTTCATCACACATTGTTCCTGCTGCTCCTTCCTCCTCACACTTTTCCCCTGGTCCAGTGTGGGGTCCCTCTCACAGGAGACAGTTGTTCTATGTAACAGGATTGCACAGAAAAAAATTCACACTGAAATTCCCTCTGTCTGGAAGGTTCAGCCCTGCAACAGATGTAAAACACTCTAGTTTGCACAGTCTCACTGCTCAGTCTTCTCTCCTTAGTGGACACAAAGTCCATACCCAAGCCAAAGCATGCAGGAATATTGTCAGCCTGCCTTTCTAACACACTG
Organism: Falco biarmicus; assembly: GCF_023638135.1. Taxonomy (NCBI): domain Eukaryota; kingdom Metazoa; phylum Chordata; class Aves; order Falconiformes; family Falconidae; genus Falco; species Falco biarmicus. Next base: position 60,534,519 of record NC_079293.1, on the reverse strand, counting down.
CTGAACCTGGAGCAGTTTTAGTAGTGTGGAATACAGAAAAACAGAATTAAAATGAAGAGGGTTAAGTATATCTGTTCCACAGAGAGTAGGGACAGTCTGTTGCAAATCCTGTGGCAACAGCATAACTGTACTAAAGCATATGCAAACATCTTTCAGCATCTTCATGCTCTGAAGTTTAAGAATTCCATGCATGGATTCATATGTAAAATTAAGAGCATATGATAGTAATCACCCCTCTAATCATAATGGAATATTTAACCATGAATAAAGAGGACCCTCACAATCAGTCTTTCATTGTATTCAGGGAGTTTTATCGGATAGCACATTTAGTAGAAGAATAATCCTTCAGAAGTATGAGGAATGCCAGGTACTCTCTTGATAGATAAGGAGTAGTCACTTGTGGTTCATTTTTATATGCTGTTTTTATTGCAACAGCAATATTAAGACCTACAAAACATTACAAAATTTACAAAGTTAAGATTTGTCTAAAGTTGTTCCTGAAATTGTAGTTGCATAATTTAGATGTTGGCATATTTGGTTTTTATTACAAACTTTTTTATTACAAGATGAACCTGAAATGAGATTCTCAGGTGCATCGTAAAGTAAAATATTGTTAGTCTGCAACTCTTTTCAGTAATTTGTAATACTGGGGTTTGCTTTCACCTGGTTGTACTCACATTCTAAAATCTGGCTTTTAATACTCAACTTGCTTGTTAAATTCTACTTACAATCATAGATCCATGCAAAAAAATTAAAAATAATCAAGATTATAGAAAAATAGATTTTAAGGGACGTTTGGATGTCATCTAGTCCAACCTACTGCTCAAAGCAAGGCTAATTTCAAAGTTTAGATAAGGTTGTTCAGGACTTTGCCCATCTGAATTTTGAAAATCTTCAGGGATGGAAATCTATTCCAGGGCTTAACCATGCTCCCTGAGGAGAAATTTTTCCTCACAGCAAGACTGAACGTACCTTGCTGTAACTTGGGTCCTTTTGCTGTGCACCTCTGAGATGAGTCTGGCTTCATCTTCTCCATAGTTTCCTACATTGTGGAAAATAGCAATTACACTTTCCCTTAGTTTCTCTTCTCTGTGGCCTCCCCTTATACATTGTGGTCTCTGCCCCTTAAGCACTTTAGTGTCCTCAGCTTGATTTTCTCCTACTCATGAGTCATATGCAGTGCATAAAAATGCTGCTCTTGAAGACTACTTGTAAAAAACATTTATTTTGACAGCAAAGTCAGCTTCTTTTAAATGACTTCTTTTACTGCTTTTGTCTTCTGCTGTCACCTGTTCTCTTACTTGATGCTATGTGTGAGGTACCTTCCTTCTCCACTCTATTATTGCATGAGGAACTGAACACAGGAAAACTAAGAGCTGTAATGTACAGCGCATTGGAGAGGAACAGAGGAAAATTACGTTTTTTGCATTGGTAGAAATTGCTTTGTTTTAATTCCTTGAAATACTTGTGAACAACTTTGGTCTTTCTTTAGGGTACCTACAGATTGTGTCATTGCTACATAAATCTTGGACTAGTTTGCATATTCTTTACTATATTGAATAATCCCATTTCAGTTGCATGCTTTTGCTTCTTATGTTGTTTATTTGGACAGCATGGTAGACAGTGATGAAAGGATGTTTGGGTACTTCTGTCTAAGTATACCATGCAGATACTTCTACTTCTTCTCCAGGAAGAGAATGTCATATGGCATGTTTATTACATGGGATTTACATGTTACTTAATTTTATCCAGAAAGGCTTTTTAGATATATTCAGATCCTTTCTTTTTGTTCCCTTTTTTCCCCAAAATATTTTTTTTCTGTTGTGTTGTTTTCCCCTCAAGTGGTTATGTCTAACCTTTAATTGCCTTTCTGGCTGGGCAGATCATGTACTTTGCAAGCAAAGGCCAGTGCCAGTGCCAATATATTGTAGTGTCCACCTGCCACATTACTGGACCTAATATGCAAGCAATATTGTTGGGATGGGATGCTAATATCTCTCCTCTTGGCCATCTATTGATCCCCTGCAGCTCCAAGACTGGAGCTGCGTCCTTCCTGTGGCACAGGATTTACCTACCTTCTAACGTGGTGGCAAAGACTTAATTCCTGCTGTGTCCTCTAAAATTAATCTACCCAAGAGTTCATTTCCTCAGGAAAAGAGGGTCACTGTGAACAGATTATCAATCTGTTAGTTGTGTTTGTAAATCTCATAGAAACTGGCATTTTAGGCTGAGAGCTACAGTTCCTTAGCATTGTAAATATATCCTGTCCTTCAGTGAGATATGTAAAATGCAGCCCAAAAGGCAGAAGTTAAAAGTTTAAAATGTTTCTTGGTTTTAAGAACACTTGCCTGGATCTAGCTGAGATATCTTTACTTGAGAAATCTGATTGGTTTCTCAACTGAAAAAGAGTGGAAATAATTATTTTTCACATTTACATTAATTTTTTTCAAGGTGATGCAAAATGAAAGACTTACGTCTTGTTGCAAGCAATAGGGAAGATGCCTTCTTTATCAGCTCTTCTACTTAATCAATGATTTTCCAAGAAAGGAGCTCTTCCTTTAACCTTTATTTTAGGGTACAGAAAATTATTTGAATGCAAATTATGGTGATAATCTTTCAGCTCCCTTTTTTATGTTCTTTTTAAGAATTCCTTCACTATTAGGGAAGAAGATGGCCTTATATTCTTCCTTATCTATTTTAAACCTCAGCCTTCCAGTGACTTCTTTCTCTTGAGGGACAGCAATGGCTTGATGAGCTTTCATCCCTATAATAGAAACATTTCTCACTGGTGCTATTACATATTTTGTCATTTCGCATTTATTTTGTTTACACGCATTCAGTTCACACACTCCCCTATGGGGATAAGGTTACAATTGTAAATGTTCAGGTCTATTAATTAACTTTCTATTTTCTGAGTTTTTTTTCTCTTTGTGCTACTGTCTGTAAAACTGTGAATAGATGGCTTTGTGCATTCTATGTTTTGAGCTGAGTATGGCTGAACTCTGAAACAGTTCTTAGAAATCTTGTTTGGTTTTAGAAGGTGAAAACAGGACCTAGAAGAGCATAGGACGCCCAAATTGCAAAACTCCCGGAGATTTCAAGATATGTGTTTTTAGGAGGAAGTGAGAGTTTCCTTTCCATTCACTGATGTCACTAATAATGTTAGTCAAACTTTTCTCACTTGTACAAAGCTGTCATTACATGAATATGACAGTATAAATGGTGTAGTACACCCTCCTGCAGCTGTTGTTTTACCACTTTACCTTAATGGTGTAAAATAATCTTGGTGTGACAGTCTGACCCATGGATAGCAACACAGATGAAAGAGCAGTATATTGGTAATCACAGCTGGCATGAGGATCCAAAAAGATAATTCTGTCCTGCAAGATGTCCAATACACACCAGGCAAATGTTTAGTAAGTACTACTTACCTAGAGCACACAATTTCTTAGAAAAAAAATAGTATTCAGACCCCTCTGTGAATTTGCTAAATGTTTTATTTACATGGCAAGGTGTGAGAGAAGCAGGAGCTGACACATCAACTTGTAAATAAAACATTTGTCAGACTTCTTCAGAGATTTTGGGTAGTAATGTTCAGCAGAAGAGCAGCCTGGGAGCAGGTAAACCCAGTTGTCAATGTTATCAGCACCTTAATCCAAACTGGACTGATGGCTCTGCTGTGTATATGATTTCAAATTATTTTATTTGTGTATGAGAGTCTTAATTCTGTTTACTGAGTTTTCATGTGTTTGAAACTTGTATTTGTTTTTCTACCTGACACTCCACTATATTGCTACAAATTAGATTGGTGGTACAGGGGAGTAGCTTATTCTTCTTACCACATACATCTTGTCCTTGCAAGATGTTTCTAGAAAGAAAATTTTCTGAAGGGGCTTAGGAAGTGCCTGACAGAGCAGCTTTCAGTGAAACAGAATGGTATGTATACAGGCTGTTGTCATCATCTGGTAATTTTTGAACAATGCAGGTGTAACAGAAAATAGAATATACACAAAAATACAATTACTGCTATGTTTCATTTTCCTTCGTAACCTTTCTTGTACATGGTTATTAGCAGTGGTTGTGTTTTGCAAAGTTGCCCAGTCCTGTTTCAAACAAGATTTCTTAAAATCTGTAATGTATGTCTGTCTACACACATGCACATAGATACAATCTAAGTCCTTTGTCATTCTCCAGTTTAATGACTAGATGAATACATCAGGCTAGAAAAGATGCATGTAGTGGTAACCTTAGACATTTGGAATGTATTGCATTTCTTAAGTAGAGTGCAAAGTTCCAGAGTACTTGTATTTTACACAACATGACAAAAGCGTTTATGAACAGATCCATCTGGGGCAGAGTAGGACCAACAAAATTTCCTGTAAGCTCTGAATTTGACTCTCTACCAGGGCACACAAGAAGAGTTAAACTTATACCCTTACTATGCCTCTTAAAATAAAGATCTGTTATTCTGTGAGTGCTATTCCTCTTTCTCTGGGCAATAAATGTAACATGAACTGCTGCTATAAGCACTGCAATGTGGGCAGAGCCGCAAAGGTCCTCTGGCTAATTTCTGTGAGGAAGTCTATTTCAGGCAACCTCTGTTTGGGGCTGGTTACATCAAACTATTACTTATGCTAAAGGTTTATCTTGTGTTAGTCTGCTTAGCCAGTTGCAGGTACTGAGGAAACAGACCCTGCACCTACACAGATTTCCATACAGCATAGATACATAGAAGGTCTGGTCCAGCATATGAGAAGGCTGCTCCAGCTGGGCAGGGCAATGGGGCATCAGTGAGGGCTGGGAAACCCACTTTTGGGCTATGTCTCCATGTTTGTAGGGAAGGGGTAGGGTGGGTGGGAGGGCAGCTCTGTCTTGCAACCCCTTGCACCCAGCCTGCAAGAAAAAAACCTGCTGCTTGAAGAGAGGTGGCTCTGCCCTTACTGCTGGGTGCTGTGACAGTCGAGAAATGAGATACTGCTTTGCTGAAAGCACAGATGGCAGTGGCTGATTATGCACTTTACAGCAGCATGGAAAAGCAGAAGGGAGGGCATTAGGAATGGTAATTATTACGCAACTGGTAATTTGATGAATTGACTCTTGGGATTCTTCTAGATTTCCTTAGTGTGGTTTGCTTAGTTTAAAGTGAAGATATCCGTATATGGAGTTAGATTTAGGTAATAAGGGTTTGTATCACATTTTGATGTTCCTATTTCTAGGGTGGAATGGGTAATTAAAATAAAAACCCCGCTGACCTGTTCTTTACATAAAATTCTACAAGGCGACTGAGGCCAGTGTCAGTTCTAAAAAGATTATTTCTATGCTGCATTTTATCTGTAAATGTAAGCTGATGAAAGCTCTTATGCCTTTGGCATAACATCACAACACTATGCATCCTTCAGACGAGGTGCCATTTCAGTGGTAATTCAAGAGATATACAAAATTTGTACCAAAAATTTACTTGAGTTAAGCCAGTTTGAGATATTTTGGGTAGAAAGACCAGGAAAATATGGTTACTACTGTTGTGAAAAAATATCTCTGGGGCAAGTTGCTTAGCTGTGAATTTAGTAAGTTTATTACATATTATTGTACCTATACACAGATGAAGAGGTTGACCAAATGAATGTGATCTAGTTTGTTCTAGGGGATGCATTTACAAGGATACTTTAAAAAAACCCAGCACCTAATGACAAATATTCATACATGCATACTACCTTGTCATACCCTCTCCATCTTTGAAATGGCAATGGTGTTATGGTACTGCTGTCTGAGAAGATATGTTTCTCATTCTTGGCTATGCTAACAATCACGATCTTAGCACCAGCCTGAGATTCTGTGATTATGATTAACTAGTCCCCATCTGTGTCTTTCTGTTATTTGCATCACAATACTGTCTATGATTATTTAATAATACGCTATATTAGCCACATAAATCCTTTTCTTGTAACAGTACAGTACAGACCTTTTTTGGACATGAACCAAAGGTTTACAGTTAAAAAGCCTGACGTCTCTAGCCCCTACCTAATTTCTTGCAGATGCTAAAAAGGAATGAGTGAGTAAGCAATGAATATAGTTTTAGCAGTACTGTTTTTTTCTTCTATTGCTTCAGAAGGTAAACAGAGAAGTTTTGGAAAAATCAGTTATTATTATTGCAGTCTGGCAAAAAGGAAAACAACGCAAAAAAGGTATTTCATATCAGCATACCAAACATATTTAATTTTTTTCTTCCCCATATAGGAGAATTTCAAAAGCAGACAGCTATTTTAAATCAAGGGTCAAAGTGCTTATACTTGAAAGTCTCTTTTCTTTCGTCTGATGCCGTATACACTATTATTCTGTAAAGGTGCATTCAGTTTAATATGCTCTTATACTTCTCTCTCTTAATCTCTTCCTACTCTTTTCATTCTAAAACTGCATTTTCTGCCAAATTTTCTCTTCGCTGAAGAATGACCCAATGCCCCTGAAAGGAACAATGCAAAGAGAATATTTTTCATGGGCAAAAGAGTAGACTGTCAAGGGTTCCACATTATTTCTATGTAATGGTATTTCTGTTACCCAAAGTTTCCACAGATGCTTGCTAATACTAAGCTCTTCATTTTTTGATTATCCATCTCTCCACACCGGCTATCTGACTTCCGGAAGTGCTGACTAGCTGCCTCTGTTGCCAGTGGAAATGAACGCTGATAAAGAACTGACATCCAGATGCTCAGAAATCTGCATCTAGTTCATAAGACCTCAAAATATTTCCCCATGTCAGGTCTGGCTTGAAGTTTAGCCCAACCTAACTGCTTCCGTGAACTTTCAGTGAGAAGGAAAAACAGGCATCTGGCCTGGAAGGAAATATTTTGTGGCCGGGTCAGATGCCCAGTTTGGTTAATCAGAAGAGTTACAGGACACAGTCTAGGCTTAGCCAGAAGGAAGTAAGTTTTGACTGCCATGATGGGCTTTGCAACCTTATACTAGACTCCTAGAAGCAGGTATGAGTGGAAGTGTTATTTTCCTGGAATTTAGTGTGTGGGAAAGGTTTATTGTTGTGTGAAAGAGTGAGAACTCCTCTAAGCACATTTGAGAGGACTCTTGAGGACTTAAAGCAGTGTAACCATCTCAAGGGTTGGTGACCTAAAGGGGCTAAGATGCATGAGGAATGTCCCCTGCTGCTCTGCCAGGATGGAGAGCCTCCATCACTGAACTTCCAAGGCTTACAGAGCTGGCTGTGGCATCAAGACTGCTCATAAAACCTCACTGTGCCAGTCAGGGTGTTTACTGACCACTTGTGTGACTTCAGTGCCTACATGTTACATTAGTGGGGGCATTTATTTTAAGAGCTACAGGTGACAAAGTGCTGAAATCAGTATTGGACATAACAGCATAGCCTTGCTCATTATTCTGTGTGTGAGAAATGGGTACTTCTACTGTGAGGTCTAGCTAGTCCCTTTTTGACACTTACCTTAGGTATAGTATGTTGACCCAAAGAAGGGAAATGAATAATACTATCTTACCTTGTTTTAAGACTCAGATCTAAGATTACTTGCTGAAACCATTAGAGAAAAGCTCAGAAAGAAATCACTACTTTTCTGTATTTGCATGGTGAAAAGTAACGAAAGGAGCTAAAAGATAAATGAGGAGAAAGAGAGAAACTGGACTGGTAGTTATTTAATGAGAGCCCTCCTTCTTTTCTCTTCCCTTTCTTTATGTAGTTAATCCTAGTTGTAGCAAAATAAGGTGGGTTGGATGCCAGTAATTACTAATATTTATATTTTTCTTTTTGAGATGTTCAGCTGCATGTCATTTGTTCTTTGTTGTCTCTTGTCAAGGACAATAATGATTTGAGTAAGTGTTTAGAGATATAATTTCTAGACATTTTATGGACATCAAGTCACAATATAAAATATCTCCGCAGGGAGTTATTGTTGAATTCAACAGAGATAAACATTTCAGATTTTAATCAATAAAGACAACAGGGAATAGGCACAGAAATTTTTTATTAAGACTATACATTATGATTGCCTCCTTCCAAAACCAGCACAAACAAAACTGACTGTATTACTTGAAAAATAAATGACTTTGATCTTTCCTTCCATTTCTAAATCCATGTTAGTGAATTGACTCTATAAACATCACAAATGTTGTGCTCCTGGTTATGAGATTTGATGCTGGTGTCATATGTTGATATGTGGACATGTATATGTATGTGAAACTGTAAAGTAAGGGCACTACATCACTTGTAGCTAACTGTCACAGAGCCTTAAAGTTAAAATTTTGAATCTCAGATATAAACAGTTGTTTCTGGAGGCCTTGTGTGTGAGATGGAACAGTCAAAAGGGTAGAGAAGAAAGACAGGGTAAAGATTAAATGAATGGGGCTCCCCTTTAACAATGGAATATCTTGTTTTTTCATGTGTTCTCCCCTCTCCTCAGACTCTTTTAACCATTAGCCGTCAGCTACAGTTGATAAGTAACACATCTCTAGACAGTGCTGGGGAACCTGCACAGGGCTGGAGACCATGGTGCTTGGATACTCTGAAGGTCCATTTTTAATTTCTACATTCTGAGCACAGTGACAGATTCCAGCTGTCTAATCAGTCAGTGCTTGTATCTCTTGTGTTCTCCTCCTCTCCCAGTGCCAGTCACTCTTGTTTATCATTGCTTTGATATGAGAACTGTTTGAGCCCTGTGTGATTAAGTCAGGGAGCAGGAAAAAATGCACTGTAATTCATTCTGATATAAATATCTTTTCATTCTACTGTTTTAATTTCTTGGTTTTGTCACTTAAAATCCTCAGAGAGAAGCATAACTAAGAGCTATTAGAAGCTTTTTGTTTTAAAGTTCACATGCACAAATTTTACAACCTATTGAATAGCTTAGTGGGAAAACCCATTACTCCCACTTGCTGGGTAGGGGATCTCATCATGAGGATATTACATAAAAGGTCACTAACACCATTCTTCTGTTGCCTTTTTTTTAATGTAGGTAACAACAACTGCTATATGTTGTGCTGTACTCATTGCATGTTCATCTTGTGTTAAGCCTACCTACTGAATCAGTACTGGGAGCAGAGACACCTGCATGCTCAGAGATAATGTGCACGCCTGTGGTATGTGTAACAGCAAGTTCTCTTGTGAAAATGTAAGGAGTTATGTCCTCTTGATCAATTAAACAGGTTTTTTGTGTTATTGTCACAAATTCAGTTCCTTAAATTCATTCTGAATTTTACTGCTGATGCCGAAGTAATATTTTGGGTATCACTGGGTGAACAGAGAGGATTGCCAATAACAAATCAAATCAGAGTTGCATGTGAAGGCCAGAAAAATCTTACCATCATCTTGCATACATTTTCCGTGAAACTGGCATATGGTACTTTCTGTAGCTTATAACTTCTGCTTGACCAAAACATTTAGTTTTAATGAAGCTATTAGGTGATATCAAGTCTACAATATTAGTAAATAGTTCTAAAGGGTGATAACCTTGTTGCCAACAAACATTTTTTAGTCTCCATTTTTTTAATTTCACTTCTTTCATTAGATCATATTTTGTAATTTTTTTCCTAAGTATAAGCATTTTTATTTGCAAAAAATGTATGATAATATATATAAACTCTTACCAGGTTGGACCTTAACCTCATAAATAAACAAAAGAGGTTTCGTGCAATAGTTAATCTTGTCTTTTTAAAATTTTCCTGGCATTTCTAGCATGAGTAGGATTGGACAGAGCACTAATACTATACTGGAAAAGAATAAATTAATGTTCATAATCTGTATCAAGTTACACACATTTTCTGGTGTGTGCTACCATCTTGAAAACTATTTGGTAGCACTTAGTGGTGAAAAAAAGAAATCTAAAGAAACCAAAGATAAACTTCTCATAGACAGTAGTTTACAAACTGAGCCCCAACTTCAGAGGCTCCGTTATCAATCTTGGTAACCTGACTTAATACCTTGGAAAGTAAATTAAGAGATTTTGAAATGAAATTTGCTACTCCCTGTCACAGAGATGAAAGTCACAAAATAATTTTCTGTAAGGGAAGTACCATGCTACCAGAATTTGAATGTTTCATCCAGTGCTAGAATGGTTCACAGTGTGCTGCAGTTGTAACCTAGAGGAGTGATCTTCTTTCTTCTCAGAGTTATTGATTTATACTGATATGCTCAGTGCTAATCCAGGATAAGCATTATACAAAAGTGTACTGTTGACTTTGTTACAGGATTATTCTGAAGGGGGTGATCTGCAAAATCTTCAAAACTTGCTGTCTTGTTGTTACTAGTGGTAGAGATACTTGGGTTAAATACATAAAATGCACCTGCTCGCATATATTCCCCTCCATGGGATAAACCCCAGCCTTAAACTTCTGGGTGAGGGAATGGGTTATCCAGTAAAAAAAAAAAATAAAAAAAAATTACCAAATGATGTGGCAAAATATATGTGAAGTTCAGAAAAGTCAGCTGTTTGGAAACAAGGGAGGTGGATTGCAGTTCAAAAGTCTCACTCTTAGGATCATATGGTATATTAAATTTAAGCATATTGCAGCCCAAGGGATACTGCTGACCCTGGTTGGATGCCAAACCTTAACCCATTCATATCAGTATGATCTCAATCAAAAGGAGTTTAATGTAGATTTTTGAGGTGGGGGAGAGGTTGAGATGATTTCAAAAAAAAAGGTTTTACAGGATAATTCAATGGGTAAAGGATCAAAAGATAATACTTGTCAGTGCTGCATTCTGTAATAATGCTCATGGTCTCCTGGACTTTGAATCCTTTGATGCAGAAAAAATATAAAACATGGTAAACCTCTGCATTTAGCTATCTCATTTTCATGCAATGCAAGTTGGAAGCAAGTAAAATAAATGGATCTTAGCAGTCATAGCCTTTGATGGTGGTTTCCATCCTGAAAGCTCCCCTTGCTCTAGAGTAGAAAAGTGTCTTGGCAAAAAGACGACTTTTTCCTTTAAGGGAGAGACTGCCTTAACTGAACACTAGGTATTAGAACAGTCAGCTACAAGATCTGAATATCATGAAGCTGATGGTCTGTTTCCTGTAAATTCAGGCACCTGTCATTCATTTTATTTCAAGGTTAATTCACACACAGACTTTCTGAGAAATAATTATCTTTCCATTTACTCTGACAGGTCAGCTCCATGACTCTTAATTCACAGCTATCATTTGCAATCCAATGTGTGTTTTTCTCACTATTTCAGAGTATTTTTGTGTTGACCTTTAAGGCAAGAAAATAATTAAGCATACAGTGTTGTTCTGTAACTTCAAATTCACTACATTAACAGGCTCATGGTATCAAAAGGCCACTAACCCATCCATTAGGTCTGATCATGGCCTTTTGGAATCAATAGCAAAAATCACAGTAATCTCAACTGGCTGTGCTCAGACACTGGAAATTAATTTTATTTGCAGAATCACAGAATAGCAAAGGTTGAAAGGGACCTCTGGAGAATATCTAGTGCAATGCCCCCACTCAAAGCCCACCACTGTGTTCAACTGGGTTTTGAATATCTCCAAGGATGGAGACTTCACTGCTCTCCTGGGTAACCCATTCCAGTGTTCAATCACCCTTATAATAAAAAAGCTTTTTCTAGTGTTCAGATGCAATTTTCTGTGTTTTGACTTGTCACCATTGCCTTTTGGTGGATGAAAAAGTGGACTAAACCAGCAATGTGCAGTCACAGCCTAGAAAGCCACCCCTAGCCTAAACTGCATAAAAAGAAGCATTGCCAGAAGGTTGAGCAAGGTGATTCTGCCCCTCTACTCCGCTCTGGTGAGATCCCACCTGTAACATGGTGTCCAGTACTGGGGTCCCCAACATCAGTACATGGACCTGTTAGAGCAAGTCGAGGGCATGGAAATGATCACAGGGCTGGAACACCTATCCTATGAGGATAGGCTGAGAGATTTGAGGGTGTTTATCCTGGAGAAGAGAAAGCTCCGGTGAGGTGAAATGCAGTGAAACTGGAAGCAGCACTCAGCTGGTGAGACACACAGCAGCGGCAACAGTATGTTCTGTGGCTGAGCGCTAGATCAAGGCAGACGGAGGGATTCCCAGAAGCAGGGAAACCTGAGCAAGAGCTGAGAACCTCACCAGGAACTGGCAGCTCTTGTGAGGCTGACGTGGCTTGGGCACTGCCAGGAGCAACTATGAGAGATTTAATGGGCCCCGGGGAGCACTGTGGCCAGGGCATGGTGCCTCCCAGGGAGGGCGCAGGGGGACCCCTGCACCCGCTTGCAGGCCCACAGCCCAGGGAAGTGGCCTCTGCCAGGATGGTGGGCGCTCGCCTCAGAATTAAAGCCAGTGTTTTCACAGAGGAAGTCCCTGTGATGGCTGATGCTTCCACCCAGGTGGAACTGGTAAGGAAGGAGACTTCAGTACAGGGGGCAGGTTGCCACGAGTGCCCAGACCCTTCTCCTGGAGAACAGGTAAGTACCTTCTCCCCCTCCCTTCTGCCCTGCTGAGGCCACACCTGGAGTTGTGTCCAGTGCTGGGCTTCCCAGTTCAAGAGAGACAGGGAACTGCTGGAGAGGGCTATGAACATGATTAGGAAGGTGGAGCATGTCCCTTCTGAGGACAGTTTGAGAGAGCTGGGCCTGTTTAGTCTGAAGAGAAGACTGAGAGGAGATCTTATGAATGTGTATAAATATATTAAGGATGAGTGTCAAGAGGACGGGGCCAGGCTTCCATCAGTGCACCCAGTGACAGGGCAAGGGGCAATGGGCACAAACTGCAACACAGGAATTTCCTTCTGAATAAGAGGAAAATCTCCCTCACCTTGAGGGTGACAGAGCACTGGAACAGGCTGTCCAGGGAAGTGGTGGAGTATCCTTCTCTGGAGACATTCAAAACCTGCCTGAACATGACTCTGCAATCTGCTCTAGCAGGGGGTTGGACCAGATGATCTCCAGAAGTCTTTTCTATCCTGACCGTTCTGTGATTCTGTGACCTTGTGGCCTTTCAATACTTAAGGGGGCTTATGAGAAAGATGGGGACAGAGGACCCTGTAGCAACAGGACAACAGGTAATGGTTTTAAACTAAAAGAGGGTAAATTTAGACTAGATATGATGAAGAAGGGTGGTGAAAAACTGGAACAGCTTGCCCAGAGAGTTGGTAGAGGCCCCATCCCTGGAAACATTCAGGGTCAGGCTGGACAGGTGGTCTCTGGGCAACCTGATCTAGTTGAAAATGCCCCTTCTCATTGCAGGGGGTTGAACTAGATGACCTTTAAAGATCCCTTCAAACCCAGACCATTCTATGATTTTCTTGTCTTTCACTGGCCACCACTGAGGATAATCTGGCTCAGTCTTCTTTACACCCTACCATCTTGTGTTTGTGCACATAGATAATATCCCTGTAAACTTTCTCTTTTCCAGGCTAAACAGCCCCAGCTTTCTTAGTCTCTCCTCATGTAAGAGATGCTCCAGTCTCTTAAGCATCCTTCTGAGCCTTTGCCAGGCTCATTCCAGTATGTCCATGTCTCTTGTACTAGGGAGGCCAGAAACTGACACAGCATCCAGATGTGGCCTCAGCAGTGTTGCACAGAGAAGGAGGGTCTTTGTCAGGAGAGTACACTGCTGGCTCATGGTTGTCTTGTTAACCACCAAGACCCCAGCTCCTTTTCTGCCATACTCAGCAATGGACTTTGGCAACAGTTTTTAAAGAATCATTTGGAAGTAGGAAAATACAAGATGTTACAAGTATGGTGGTTACCAACAATTTTTGCTCCAGTTGAAAATATAAAAAGTGCTGGAACCAGGAAATTAATAAAATGTTTAAATTTAATGTTCATCTTAAACTGTTATTTTGATGTGAATACCAATTGCCTGGTATTTGTTTTAGAACTTAGGCCTACATGTTCTGTTTCATGCATCTATTTCCATCCTGTAATTTACTTTGCTAGATTATTTCTTGGAAAAAATTATACAACTAAAAGCATGCTTTTATAAAAGACAAGATAAGTAATTAGTTTAAAATTATTTAGATATAAACCATTGTCTGTTAAACTAAGACGATATAGATTGCTGCTTGTCAAGAGAGGGACAGAAATGCCTTTGTGGCTCCTCTACCCAATTAAGTTTCATAACAATCAGGAAATCTTACTTTTTTTTTACTAAGTAAGAAATCTTACTAAAGATAAAAGTTACTGTTTGCACTTAATTACATATCAATACTAAATTACATCAATTAATTGCTAACAACCTGTAAAGCAGTTTTAACAGAAATCCTAAACCCCTGTAATTTACTAAAAAGGTAATTTGCTTTCTTAATTGAATTTTAATTGTTTTACACACACCTCTTTGATATACAGTTAACATTTGCATTGCATATGGCTTGATGGTGGCTTTTTTTTCCTAAAAGGAGATTAATTTTAATTTCTTCAGTTATGCTTAATTTTTCCTGTAAATATTTGAAAGATTTCTTTGGTGTCCTTGGTAGACAGCTATGGCTACTGACACTGGCTTTTGCCTTAGTAGCACATAAAAATCAGAAAGTGATGTGTACATTTAGTTCAGTAAGCACTCAAAATCCATCACTTATGACATTGCACTGGGGACCCTTTTTGACCAAATTGGTATACTATGATACCAGGAAATCTTGAAGCAGGTGTAAGATTCTTGTTTGCAAGGGGTGTATGTGTGGTTGATGACTTCTTGGCAAAGCTTTATAATACTGCAATATTGTTTACTGACTTTACTAGAGCACAGCCCCATGTGTTGAGAAGCCATAACATGCTACTGAAGAAGTAAGAATAGTGAAAAAGAGGAAGGTCAGCTATAAAAAGTATCAACCTAATGTACTCCAGACCTGTCTACTATAACTTTGAATGCTGGGTTTGATATAATCGGAACCGAGGCTTTAGCAAGCAAGCAAGGACCAAGATGTTCTCTAAGCTGCTTAGGATGTAGGCTGAGAACTTTCTCAATAGAAGTGAGGAAGAAATTCTCACAAGCTTTCCTCTGTTAACATTAGTCCAGTTAGGACTCTTATTCAGAAGAGGGAGAATAATTTCAGTGGAGCTACTGCAAAAAGTTTTTTTCTGAATTCAGGGTAAAAGGCCCATTTTGTTCTAGATATTCTGAAAATGATGAATGCTTTTACTTAAAAATGAAGGAGACTTGGATTTTCTAACTCATTTATTAGAGTCTTTACACATTTTTCCTTTATCCTCTTCGGGCTCTGATTGAATTCTCAAACCCAGTGGGACCGGACTTCTGTTTGTAGTGCAGTGGATGCCTTATTTCCTTTATTTGCACAGTCAATAAAACCTTTCTAATATTTCAAACCACTCCGAATTCCCAACGACATATCTAATCAGGGGAACTGTTTGTGGGGGTATGGATGTGATCAAATCCAATAATTTCCTGGAAGGTAATACCTTCCTTTGAGGTACTGTTGATGAGTAAATTAACGAGATGCTTCTAAAACATTTACCCTTACTTCTCTTTAGAAGTACTTGTGTCAGTGTGAAATTATAATCTGCAAAATTTTTTGCAAGATGCCCTACCAGGTATCTTCATTATTTTCCATTTTCCATGCAGATTCAAGTCCAAGAAACTGCAAAATAAGTTTTTCATTTATTTATCCATATCATCCAACTTCCAAGGATTCCATCTGAAGCTTCTACTGACTAAAGACATGAGAATTTGTATTGATGTATTTAATCCTAAACCAACAATTTCAAGCTGCTCAAGATCTAAGCAGAAAAGGATGTCTTAGAATGTCTGTTCATGATTGTAGGTCCCTTACAGTGCTAAATTTTAAAACCTACTCCAAGCTTTGAGACTTTGCTTTTTTTTTTTAGAAAGTATGTATATTCTCTTGTGAAATCTCAACCACAATGTACTTTTAACATTTAGCTCTTGAATTCTCCATTTTAGTAGCTGCTGGTGTATTTTACAGAATTACTGCTGCATAGATTATTGTACAACCTCTCTTCATTAGTAATCTGTCGAGATTTTCCTATCACAAAAGTAGGCTCTGCATAAACTATGCATACAATGCACAGCTTGTGTTTTATCACACATGTAAACAAGACCCTGCAGAGCCTGAGAGGCTTTAGATGTAAAAGTGAAAACATACCTTCTGTTTGTGGAATCAGTGCTTCAGGAGAAGAATTCTGTCTTTGAAGGCATAGAATATATCTGGGCTGGAGTGTCATTCTGGGGAAGGAAAGAAGAAAGATGGTTGGAAGGACTGTTTTTTTCTGTTTGATAAAAACCATCATGAAGCTTGGTGGGTTGGGTAGCAAAACCATGTCTAGACTGTATTTAATTCAGGGAAGGATACTGTGTGTAAAGCCTCACTACAGAGTGAGATGGGAAAAATTATGTTTTCTTATTTTTATTTTTCTGATGAAGTCTAATTAATAAAAGAATATTTTAGTTGCATAGCAAAACAATAAAAATGCTTACAAGGGCTTTCTAGGAATTAACAGGCAATTGTTAAACAGTTGCAAGAGGGCCCAGGTTTTCATTGGGCTGCTGAATAAAGACCCTATCCAAAAATAGTTCTAATCTTTGAAGTATACAGTCAGCTGTATAGAACGTACATAGTTGTTGACTTTTATATATCAAAGTGGTTTTAAAGCAGCAAAGACTAGAGAAGCTAATGTGACTACTTCTGTTTGCCAGAGGACAAAATCTTTGGAGAGCAAAACCTACACAGGCCAAGCCTTAGGTAGATACAGCATATCAAGGACATGACTACCCGAAAAAATGATGCTGGAAGGGAAGGAAGAAATGTTTCTGCTGTTGTTTAATGTAACAAAAGCGAGAGAAGTAAGAACATAAGGAAACGTGAGTACATGTCTTTCTTGAATCATTTCCTAGATGTATGTTTTTAGAGGGTCCTTCCTTGACAGCGAGTCTCTAAATCAGCGACACTGAAGGCAACTTTAATATAGGAACTGATGATAAATGTAGTCTTCTCACTGGGCCTGAAAAATCCTGCTCAGTTAGCATACACTAACTCATATAGAAACAGTTTTGGAGGAAAACTTAACTCTGCGAGTTTTCTACAAAATGATTAAGCTAAAGGATACTAATTCCAAGCAAGCTGCCTTCAGATTAGCACCCTGTTTTGCATAACAGAGCTATATTGTTTAGAATGATGCAGAAGAAAAGATATCTAGTTTTAAAGAAAGGTAAATATTACTCAAGTTATTTTGCTTTAACATTCAATCCCTTAAATACTGTTATGACAAATGGATTCCATTTTCAGTGGTTTTGAAACCAAGAGAATTGAATTGAAAGGTAAAGCGTGGGATTAGATAAAATATTAGAACTAGGTCTAGGCAAAAAATTCATTATCTAAAATTATAGTATGGGATGAGATTTTAATGAAAAGTGTATTTTTAAAATGTCATTCTTTTTACCAAAGCAAAGATATTGTTTTGGATCAAGCAAAACAGTCTGCTGACACCAAAACATAAAGTTTCATTTTCAGGGACAAACAGGAAACGGTGGGGAAAAAATAGGGCTGAATACACACAAAAAACCTTTAGAGAGGTAAGGGGTGCTCCCACCATTCCTTTCTGTAACTAAGAGCCAGATTACTGAATGAGATTGTGGTACAGGCACTGCAATTCCCTCCTTTTCCAGGGGCTTGACCACGATTACTCTTCCCAGGAAAGTGCAATTAATAACCATAGTGTAAACTATCTGTGTTCAGAGGTAAGGGAGTCTCAGCCATGTCTGCAGAACCTTTCTACTTCATGTAAGGAAACAACTTTGGCATGAAGGCTGGAAGCAGGCCGAGAAGCTCTTGAGTTTCCCAAACACCAAATGTGCGATACAGCACTGTAAATGTATGGGTGGAAGTGCATGACTTACACAGCACACCAAAACAAGTAACACTTCAATCCACAGGGACCTTGACAAACTCGAAGATAGAGCCAACAGAAACCTCATGAAGTTAAATGAGAAGTTCAAAGTCCCACACCTCAGAGGAATAACGCCTGTGCATCAGTACCAGCTGGGGACTGGCTGGCTGAGGAAAAAAATTGCTGGAAAAAAGACATGGCAATTATGGTGCATGCCAGGCTTAGTACAAGCCAACAATGCACTCTCATTGCAAATAAGAAAAATTGCATACAGAGCTGTGGTATGACCAGCTCTGCTGGGTGACACTGCACCTAGAATACTGTCTAATTTTGGACCACCCAATTTAGGAAAGAGATTGAGAAACTAAGGTTCAATGAAGGGCAGCTCCGTGCATCAAGGGTCTGGAGCACACAAGTTGGCAAGGGAGATTGAAGCACGTGAGCTTGTTTAGTTTGATGAAGTACAGGCTAGAAGTGATCAAACATGGGGAGTTACAGAGATTGCAGAGCCAAAATCTACTCCACAATGGCAGATGACATAAAAAGGGGCAACAGTCACAACTCTGGGAAAGACCGAGATGCTGGAACAGATTACCTGGAGATTTTTGTGAAATTTCTGTCCTTGGAGGTTTTTCATGTTCAGCTAGGTGAAATGCCAGCAAGCATTATTATAGATACATATAGAATTGTTTAGGTTGGAAAAGACCTTTATGATTGGACTTTATGATCTTTAACCCAGGACTGCCACTTCCACCACTAAAACATGTCCCTATGCACCACATCTACACTTTTTTAGATTATCTTCATGGTTGGTGACTCTACCACTTCCCTGGGCAGCCTGCTCCAATACTTCACAAACATTTCAGTGAATAAATTTTTCCTAATATCCAGCCTAAACCTCCCCTGGCACAACTTGAGGCTATTTCCTCTTGTCCTTTAGTTTATGATCTGGGAGAAGAGACCAGCCTCGACCTGCCTACAGCCTCCTTTCATGTAGTTATAAAGAGCAGTAAGATCCCCTGAGCCTCCTGTTCTCCAAACTAAACAGTCCTAGTTTCCTCAGCAGCTCCTCAGAAGACTTGCTCTCTGAACCCTTCACCAGCTTCGTTGCCAGTCTGGACACGCTCCAGCACCTCAATGTCTTTCTTGCAGTGAGGGGCCCAAACCCAGTATTTGAGGTGTGGTCTAACCAGTGCCCAGTACAGGGGGACAATCACTTCCCTAGTCCTGCTAGCCACACTGTTTCAGATACAAGCCAGGATGCTATTTACCTTGACCACCTGGGCACACTGCTGGCTCCTATTCAGTCAACCAGCAGCCCCAGGTCCTTTTCTCCCAGGCAGCTTTCCAGCCACCCTTCCCCAAGCCTGTAGCATTGCATGGGGTTGTTATGACCCAGGTGCAGGGCCCAGCACCCAGCCTTGTTGAGCCTCATACAACTGGCCTCAGCCCATCAGTCCACCCTGCCCAGGTCCCTCTGCAGAGCCTTCCTGCCCTCAGGCAGATCAACAATCCCCCAGAGCTTTGTGTTGTGTGTAAGCTTACTAACAGCACACTTGGTCCCCTTGTCCAGATCATT
The DNA here is from genome assembly GCF_023638135.1 of Falco biarmicus. Classification (NCBI taxonomy): domain Eukaryota; kingdom Metazoa; phylum Chordata; class Aves; order Falconiformes; family Falconidae; genus Falco; species Falco biarmicus. The sequence goes on along the minus strand of NC_079293.1, from coordinate 60,515,127 downwards.
GATAAAGATATTAAATAGGACTGACCCCACTACTGAGCCCTGGGGAACACCACATATCACAGCACTCTCAGAACTAGCCATCTCCAACAAGGCCTTTTTCCATCACATACCAAGTTAACTTCAATAAGTAGTTAGCACACCTTGCCGTGGCATGGACACCAATCCCCCACAAGGCCTCAAAGGTCCATCTACTGTTCATGCCATTTCTTCATACTCTTCTAGCCAGTCCCCCCATTTTTTTACCTCTGCTGCCTTCTCCTTGTCTCTCCTCACCCAGCATACTCTCTCTCTCTCCTCCCTTTCCAGATCTCTGTTCATTGGCTGTTCCCCTTAGCAATTTAACCACTTAACAGGAACCAGCCACAGCTGCACCTTATCTACATCGGCCAACCCGCTGCCCCTGAAGCCAGCCCACAGTTGTATATTATCAGTGCTAATTAACCCAGCTTCATTCCTCTACAACTTGTGGCCAGCCACCAACTGGGTTTAACTCTGTTTATCACCACCCTTTGGGCTTGGCCATCCAGCCAGTTTTTCATGCAGCAAACAGTACACATGCCAAAGCCAGGAGCAGCCATTTTCTCCAGGAGGATGTTGTGGGGAATGATGTCAAAGGCTTTACTGAAGTCCAGGCAGACAACATACACTGCCTTTCCCTCATCCACTAAGCAAGTTACCTTGCCATAGAAGGAGATTCAGTTTTCTTCCTGCATAACTGCACAACATCCTTCCTGAGTTGCCTGCTTCTTCTTCCAAAGGTTATAAACTCTTCTCTTTTTCCTGAGTTCCAGCCAAAGCTCTCTGTTCAGCCAGGCTGGTTTTCCCCCTGGCAGCTTGTTTTTTGGCACATGGAAACAGCCTGCTGCTGCACCTTCAAGATTTCCTTCCTGAAGAATGTCTAGCCTTCCTGGACCCCTTAGGAGTCCTTAGTAGTTAATCCTTGCTCTTCACAAAAATATTAAATCTCACAACATTGCAGATGTAACAAATCAGGTTACACAGCATTTCAAACCTTGGAAAAGGTGTGGGTTTTTTGTAAATTTCAGTAAAAATGGTTTTGAGAATTTGGGCATGTTTCAAGATATGGTAGGTATTTTGCCAGTTAAAATTTTGCAGGGCTAGCTAGGGTTGACAGCTGGGTAACTCACAGAAAATGTTCACTTAGAAAGAAATGGTACAGTGAAATCAGGATTATGTTATTTGGATTAATTTTGAAGTTCTTTCACAGGAATTTGTATAACTCCTGACAGGTCTAGCTTGTACTGGGCAAGATTTTTTTCAGATTAACAAGATGTGGTTTTTCTACCTTATGGTCTTTCATTTCCCCCCAGATTCTTCTACATTCATGAAGTGTCAAGTTAGCTAATTTTATTTAACAAGTCGAATAGACTCTTTTCCCTTGACATTATTCACGCACTTCAACTCATAAAGAGGAAAATAATAGCAACTGCAGCACCTGAAAGGTGATCACTTACAGGCGGTATTGTACGACCTTTCTCAAGAATAACATAATAAGTCTATTATATTGAAACAATGAAGTGTGTGGGCCTAAAGCTCAAGAGAAATAAGTGCTGCCTTTCTCACAGTCATCTAGGGCTCCTTGGAAACAATTAGCAAGCAAGTAATAGATCCAGATAGAGAGAAGGTAACAGCTAGTAAGGCATTTGGAAATGAAAGAATTCTTACAAAGATTCACTGTCTCATAGAAATAGTTAGGATTTTTTTGACAAACTCTTTGCAGGAGATGGGAACTCTTGAAGTGGAGGCTTTTAATACAGAATTTACCTGAGGCATAAGAGGAAAGACAGAGAGTAGATGAAAGCAAGGAAGGACAGCCTGGTAGAGAGTTGTCACAGCTGAGAGAGAGTAAACCACAATCCGTGGTGGATTTGGATGCTGAGGTTTATTTATGGACCAAAAGGGTACAAGTTTTTACTGTACCTGATTCAAAAAGTCACTCCCCACAGTGTTATGCTCCCTAGGTCCTGACTTCCCTTCTGCACACAGTCATTGCTGCACTAGGAAAACCATGCCAAAAGTCAGGTCAGTTCCCACCAATCTGCTGCTTTCGGATACCAGCCTTTGGCATCACTGGCCAAGGCCTCTGGGCACCCCTAGCATTCATCTCCACGCAGCTCTCTGGTCTCCATGATCTTCCCCTACTTCCTAGATCTTTCCTGTAGCCAGGATCGTCATCTTCTGCTTTCGAGAACACTTTCTCTACTCCGAGACCACTTTTTATCTTTGGCACCAGCTCTTCTTTCTTAGTCCCCAAGCCTCTCATTTTCCCAGTCCAAATAACCCATGTGCAGAAGCACAATGTGTGATTAGGCTTTTAACTGGTGGTTCTGCCTCATGTTTTCTTATTAGCTGGAGGATTCAGGATGTGTTGCTTTGTTCAGTCTGAGTATCACCAAAATTTGTAACCAGCCCACACCAGCCGCAGCTACCAATTGTCAGCCTTCTGTTTGAGAACTGAAGAATTCAGAAGTTCAGTTTCATATACTCATCCTAGCAAACATTCAAAATTTAAACTCTTTTTCCACCTACAAGTGAACATTTGGAAAACCCATTTCCTAGTCCCGCCTTCAAACATCATGAACTTGGCTATTCCCTGTCCCTGGTGGGGGCTGTAATCTCTGGGCTCTTCCTGGATGATGGGAAAGCTGAAAACATTCTTGAGCATCTTAGGCTTTTTGGATACAAAATGAGAACAAATGCACAAAACCTTGAATCCCACTACAAAATTTTTTTTTTTTTTTTTCTCTCTTTAATCTATGCAGAGATCTCTGAAGATGACCTGCTTTTCTGGAACAAATCCTGAAAAATCAAAGCATTTGATATTGCAGCAAAATATAGAAAGTAAGTTTCCATCAGCCTGGATGACCTGTAAGGCACACCAGTGTTTCCTTGTCTACTGCCAGCAGGTATACTCAGATGGAAGTGCTGAGCAGTTAAGTGTGGATTGATAGTTAGCCAAAGCAAGCTGCATAAAGTTTGAGGGTACTGAGGGGGTACTGCAACTTGCTATGCTCTGATTTAAATGGACTGCCTGCATATGTTATGAGCATGAAAAGAAATTGCAAAATCATCCTATGGATTAGATTGCTGACAGCTTTTAACTGACAACAAGTCACACACATGACTGAAAAATACTAAGAGTAGATTCCAGTGAAAAGTCAAATTATTATTATGCACTTCGTAGGCAATGCATGATCATGAAAGGGCCTTGGCTCACTAATTGCTTCTACCTTGTCTATACACTCTCTGAATACCATTTATTTCAGATTAGTTTTACAGAAATGTCCAGAAACCCTGACTGGAAAGTCATAAATAGGTAGTCCCTGTCCCAGAGAGCTTGCAATACAAAAGGATGCAGAGGCAACTGTTGAGTGCTATGGGAGAGCAGAAAAGAAATGTGGGAGATAATGAAGATGAGCTCTTGCAGTGATATTAGAGAGCTGTGGTACTCTATTGGTTTCAGCTGCACATAAGTATTTCTGAAACAACTCTTCTGGAGTCTTTGCAACTACAGTAAAGTGAAATTTATGTGAGGTCAAAAGCAGACTCCTATTGTTTCAGGTGTGACACATAGATCAGTGAGCCAGTTCTCTTAAGTGTGCAGAGGGCATGCCTTTGTAATGTGACAGAGGATTTTGCAAATTCTGAGAGACATTTCCAAATCTCAGTGATGTACTGCTTAGCCTCCTGGGTCACTTACAGTTTAAGATTTCCTGGGCACTCTCATACACACTTGACATGCCACACTGAAATTTAATTTTTTTAATGTATTTAAAATTTTTTTATTAAGGGGGAATGGAAGATAATTTTTGCACAGGTTTTTTTATTCATCTGATAGGAAAAGCAGATAAATGTAGCCTTGCTACAGTGTTAGCTAGACTTACTTTCAAAGTATGTTGCTCAACTAATGTGCTCACACAAAGTACAGAACTGTTTTCACATCTCATTTCCTTAGTAGATGAGATGGAAAATTAATTTAGAAAAAAAATCAAATAAAAATATAGTATTATTTTTTCTATATTAAAAACCAGTAAAAATAAGTAATAGCATTGCCAGTAAAATAAAGGTTTCACAGCCTAGGCCATAACCCCAATCAACCTTTCTGACCCAGATAGCATAAGACAAGGCAAAGGTAATTGAATATTCATCTTAAACATACTACTAAATCCTTTTAAGACTATGATTAGAATATGGCTAGTAACAGGTCTGTTTCTTATCTGTCATGAAGAAAAAGTCTGTAAGTAATATAAATGCTTTAAGTGATTTACTTATAATTTGATTTCTTTTGTACTATGAAATATGACATGAACTCATGCATTGAGATAAGCAGGGACACCATGTGTGGAAAACCATTTAAAAAACTGTTATGAACGAAAATGGGTTTTAATACAAATAAAACCCACTGTGCACAGCCTGAGTCTGCCAAGGCACATTATTTTTGTGTTTTTGTTTTAAAAAACATGTTTTGGCCTAGATCATAGATTTCTAAAAAGTAGCATATATTCCACAGGTGGCTTGTAAGCCCCTTCCAAATGATCAGACACACAGATGGGAGCTGCCTCCACCAGCAGTGCTACCTGCTGCTGTCGCTGCTCTTGTTCAAGGGCCTGCAGGGCTTTATCTGTCCTAGATCCCTTTTTTGTCATGGATTCCTGTGTCAGATCTTGGTTTTAAAGGGTATTAGAAACTGCCTTAATGTAAAATGTAGTTGAACTATAGTCAAATGTATTTTTCCTATCATGTTTATCTTCTCCAAGGAGTAATTGATGAAAGAGAGTGTGACCTTACTTCTTCTTTCAGACCATCAGCCTCTGCTTTTCTCCTAAACTCCTTTCTCCCCTTGGAATTTCAAAAGGTCCTTTGTCTGCTTTTCTCTGCTAACCTCTGTGCATTTGAAAATGTCACTGCCCTCTCTATGTGCAATGGCATCAGCTCCTGAACTTGGAAAAAGACCTTTCTCTTAAGGCAGATGTCACACTTTCAACTCCATACCGAGATGTTAATTACACTTTGAAATAAACTATTCATATGAAAGCCTTTAATTATCCATACAAGTTCATCAACAGATGAAGCTTTGGAAGAGCTCATGAAAAACCCACCAAAACCAGAAAACATATAAAGTAACAGTGCTGATTAAATTTTGAAATAAAATATCACATTTTGAAATAAAATCAAACACTGCTCACCTGAACTTCAAGTATCCAAAATATCCCACTGTGTGATAGAACTTCTGTCACCTTGTCATAGAGAGAGAATGTTTCTCTTCAGCATGGAAGCCTGAAGCAGGCTACTGACTCCCTAAAAGATAAACTGAAGAGGGTCCCCCATGGAGAATCGGCCAAGTCAACGACAATCCCACCAAGATGGTTACATGCCGAGTTCACTTTATTAAACAAACAGGTCATATTTATAACTTAAACCAACCGCTCACACGGCTCTACACACAGGTAATTGGATAAAAATTTCTGGTCACATGGGCGTCCGTGTCACTGATTGGTGAGCATGCTGCAGGCACCTGATCAGAGTGCACTGATCAGAGCGTGTTGATTTTGCGGTTCCCAGGACTTGCTCTGCACCTGGCTTCTTGTTTGTGCATAGCTTGTTTTCTTTCTCACACTGCTTGTTTCAAGGACAATTTAAAGTTGCTCTGCAGTTTCAACTAACAGGCCTGGGTTGTCCAACTTGGACAATGGTAACAGACGTCCTCAGTCTTTTAAAAATTCCTCTACAATAAATCTGACAAATCAGGTAGGTACTTGGATCTTTCCAGAACCAAATTCTTAACTTTCTGGATCCAGCCCATTGCACCTCTTGGAGCTGTTGTGACCTGATGCAGCTTGTGCATAGCTGGTCTCAGAACCTGGAAGAGAGTCAGGTTGTATTCCTTTCTTGGCCCAAGAGCTTACTCTAAAAATAAGCCTAAAGAAAATAGAAAATGCAAAGTTGAAAAAAGCTGGAAGTAAGAAGAAAAAGCTATTAAAATTGATATATCTGGATGTAGTCCGGGACTCATGAGATCCCTACGTTCTTGATTGTTGGAAGCCAGCAGGATATACCGCAGGAAATATTACTCTATGGCTTTCCTGCTTTTTAAATGCTTTCCTTAAATGTTTTCTGTTTGTCATTGCCATGGACAAGCTATTGGGCTGGCTGAATCCAATGGCTACATTTATCATGTTTAAAAACAATAAAAAACCAGGCCAGGACAGTTTTTTGCAGCCAGCTGGTATGATATGACACATGTCCATACCACTAATTCTCTTACCCACCTAAAGGGGATGGTCTTATTTAAACAGGCCATTGGAAATGATTCCTGGCCCATACAGAACCCTGGTGCATGCCCAGGATTTGTTTAAGAGGTTTCTAGTTGACACAGGGATCTTGCTAACAGTTTTAATTGCTAGCATGACAATCCTTAGGAAGAAGCCCCCATGCTTATTGTGCTGCTATAGATGTAGCCAATGTGCCACTATAAACACATTAAAAAAAAAAACAAAAAACAAAAACCAAAACCAAACAAAATAAAAAAAAAAAAAGAAAAGAAAAGAAAGAAAAAAAAAAAAAACCAAAACCAAAAAAGCTCCTTCTCTTTTGGCTTTTTTTTCATTGTACAGTTGTACAGTTCTCTTTGTGTGGACTAAGCTGTTCAGCACCATGGAAAGAGCAGTGAGAGAATTTCTCATGGTTCTTGCAGAAAAAACCCTCTACCACACCTCAGAGATAGCTGCTCTTCACAGTATCTCTGTTTATCAATTCTCCGGTTGTCCACATTTTTTTGGCCATGGACAACCCTTAGAAATACCCCAAAAGAATCTTTACCAGAGCGTTAAAGGGGAGATACCCCAAGAGACTTCAGCCTTTGCAAGTCAATCTAGGACATTTAGTGCAGGAGTGGACTGTCTTTACCAAGAACAATTCTGTTTTGGGCTGTCAGAATAGACAGAAACACATCACAGAGTAAAGTGGGATAGTCAATCTCTCCACATCATATCATGCATTACAGTACCCTCTCGCACATTCATTTATATGTTGGCATGTGCAAGACAGTTGGCCTGACCTCACTGTCATTTTCAGCTTCCAATGTCATGTTTTCCTTCTACTCTTTTTCTGCTAGGTGTATGGTCCTTTTAATCTCCATTTCCTTGCAGTACTTTTGGATAAAATACATGTGTTACATCTGGTTTTGCAATAGAAGTTGGTTAAATCCCCAAAGACACAAAGTACCAGCAATCCCCAATGACTTAGAGTTAGTAGGAAAATATTGCCTGTTTTGCTCTGATTTTAAAAAAAAGAATTTTTTTGACAGAAGGATTAACATGATCAGGTGTCTTGTAACCTTTCTAAGAGAGATGGAAATCTCCATACATTACAAGTGACTTTCTGAGAAATGCAATTTCTTTTGCTAACAGATTTATCTCAGTAAAGATCAAGGAATGATTCAAAAGTCATTCACACCAGGTGCAGCCTTAAAAATAATTCAGGTTGGTATATAAAAACATCAGTATACTCAATCCTGTTGACCTTTAAAATGGCTATAGACATTCATTTTGAGTACTCGTAAAGGTGAAGTCTAAATAAACATATAAATTGGTGCCACATGTATTCCATCATACAGGAGCTGTGATTCTCACATAAACCCTGACTCATTAGTTTTTCATGTTTTCAACTCAATGACTGATTAATTATTTACTCTCCAGCTTTTGCAAATACCTGATTATCTAGTGAAAAACGATGTAGGGAATCCGGAGTGAATCATTCTTTAGAGGAGGAAAGGTGTTAATTTAATCTTCCCTTGTATGATCATGGAATTAAACAAGGAAAAGGTGAACCATAACTAAATTGTCAATCAGATGAAATCTCTGAAGATATTTTACTGTCTAGTGAAAAGTCATCTGAGAATGGATGGTTCTTAGAATTGAAATCTGCTGATTTAAACTACAGAATAGCAAATAAGAGGTTTTTAAGCTTAGGCTGAAAAATCTGTTGGTTTTTTTTTTTTTTCATTTAATGTATAGGAGCCTGAAAAGCAGCTGTTTCTTGGTATTTTGGTCCCTGTTGCTTGAATTTTGCATATTAAAATAACAATTGCTAACTATTAATTACACATTAAATTTATGTATGTTCAATAATGAATATATAAATGCTCCTTATGTATATCTTATATTTCCATATAACATCATCTCTTGTCACATAAATTACATTCACCACTTATTCATTATTGGCTAACCTTAAGCCATATAACAGGTTTGAAAATTATTTTTTTAAATCCTAATGTTAGATTTTTCCACTTCTCTCAGATTGCTAGTTAAATTTTCACTTCCTATATTTCATTTGATTTTAATTAATGCAACTCAAAATCTACTTTTCTCCAGGAATAATAAAACCTACTTTACATGCCACATAGATACACACTCTGTAAGACCTTAGGTTCTCTGGTCACAAAAGGGAAATTTGTTGTATTTAGCCAAGGAGGTATAAAGTTCTGAAAGTGAAAATTACCTTAAGGATTAACACAGGACTGTGTAAGAAAGACCATGACTGCCAGCATTTTGGGGTGCAGCTCTGTGGTTTCTCTTGTTCTGAATGCCAGTAATTTCCCACTTCTTTGAACTTGTATAGTACAGCTTTCCCTGTTTTAAACAGTATTAAAGAGAAAGTCTATCAAAGCTTGTATATTCATCACTTGCCTGTTCTGAGGTGAGAGTATGTGAGCTTTGGGTGCACAAATCCAAGTTTTGGATAATCTTCAGAGGATACTTAAAGAATGGATAGGCTGTATTTGATAAATATATAGTTCATGTCAACACATAATAATTCAAAATACTGATCTATTGCAATTTTTCTGGTGAGACATTTTTCTGTAACTTTTGATTACTACATCTATTTATTCATATTTTTCTGACTCATAAATTAGATTTTCTATTTTCTATTGTGGGTTTTTTTTTCCTCACAGATAGTTTAATTTTAGTTTAATTTTTCCACACAGCTAATTTAGCTGTTGTGATATTCCATATAACTGTTAATTTTTGGAATGCTGAGCTGGGTAGTCACTGATGAGTACATGTAGACAGCTGAGAAGTGTTATCTCACCGCTTTGTCTGTACTGTGTAATTCATAGTAATGTGTTTTTCAGAAATTTAGAGTTTTTAATGACAATGTTTTCTATCTGAAGAAGGAAATAGAATACCAGTAAAAGAGTTAAAATATTTTTTAGTTTAGAGGAGGAGGAAGAGAAGGAATTAAACTGCAAAGCATATTCAAGGTGAACTGAGAGGAGGAAAGGTATCTTAATTATTTGAATATTACTGGAAAACAAGAATTGCATTTTGAATCTGTAGTATGAGAGGACAGTCACCTGATTGAGTTGCTCATTTAGGATCAGGGAGAGCTGCAGTCATTGCCTCGCTCTGTTTTGTACTGTATGTGATATTGGGCTTCTGCCTATTTCTCCATGCTTATTCTGAACAGAATAGTAGCACTTACTGAACTCTTCACAGTAAAACTTGTGGGCCGCTCATTTTCCAGGCTAATTAGGATTTTCTGCATGTTGGAGATAATGGTGATTCCAATATGTTACCTATTTTCTGTGTGGAAATGTCCCAAGTAAAGGAAGATATTTCATCAGCCTGGCTTGTTCTGAAAGGCAATGTCTGTATTTTCCTAAACTATGTTTGTAATTATGTGTCATAATAAAAAATACAACTGTAGATTTTGGAACTGTATTTAAAACTCGATTGGTAAATCCTTGCAAAGACTATGTAATGATTCTAAAGAAATAATTAAACACGTAAAATAGACTATTTGCAGTGGCCAGAAACAACACACATGACAAACACTACTGTAATGCAAGTATGGGAGCACTGTATGTTGTTTATTCCATGAAGTTATCTGAGGTTGTTGTCTTAGATAACAACCCTTCATTTCTGATCTTTAATTTCTCAGAATAAAATCATATTTAAAGACTTAATCCCACTGCAGTTGAAGTCAAAGCTGAAAGAACAACATAGCTGGAAATATTTTCTTAGTAGCTCTTAATAGGTTACCCGAATGTACAAAAAATACTTCAAAGATACTTAAAAGGGCAACAAAAAAACCACAATAGCGGTGTTCTTAAACTCTGTACTGCAAATTCCATGTTGTGCTAAAAGCTCCAGTAGCCTGCTTTCTAAGATGTTTGTTACAATCTAGATTTGATTTGCTAGATCAAATTACTAGATTCAGGAAAAGCACTGGATAGGGAAAAACACGGGGAAAAGAATAACAGCAATAATAATAATAAAGCCTCCTAGGGCTTTATGTTTAGAACAGAGGGCTTGGATATAAAATTACAAATGAAGCAATATTTGAAAGAGAAAAGTATTAAGAATATGCTGGGAGGAAATATTAAGTGGATTAATGAAAGGACCTTTTGACTGATTAACTATTACTCAGAAGAAACAACTTTCACATGCCAAATGAAGGTAATGTGATTAATAAAAAGAAGAAAATGATCAGGCTTCTTATCAGCCTAAAGGCAATGTAAATGAAATGGTGCACTTTGTGCTGCGATGATGTTGTATACTGTTTATCTTGGCTTGGAGTGAAAAGTCAGGCACAGAGGGATTTTATGCAAAAACTCTGCAGTGAATGGGAAAAGGGGAACAGTAGCTTTGGGGTTAACACAATGTTCCTTTTACTAATCAAGTTCCTTCTTCAATATTTGAAGAACATAAATATTTCAGTGACTCTTCCAGTGTCGTGTGGCAGATGGTAAATCTAGAGGTGTAAATGAGAAAGAGCACATGCCAATAGCCTCTTTTGATACACACATCTGGCTACAACATTGTAGTATAAACTCTCCTAAAGTCTAAAATCATTCATCATGAAATTAAAGAAAAAAAAATCATAAATTAGGCAAGGGAAAGAGAATATAAATGCTTGACTGGGAATGACATTTATTGTATGTATGCACAGTTTTCTCATGGAAAAGGCACTGTTTTCCTCCCTGCTTCAGGGAAAACAATGTGATGACTGCCATTTTGAGATTCAGATGCAAAGTCCTACAGGCTGCGTGAAACCTCTTTCAGCAGTTTTACTCTGCTATTTTTTTGTCTCTTTCCTGAATAAAAACACTGCTTTTGGGCTTGTGTAAGATTAGTTGTTCTGAATATGTGAATAGAATTTCATTTTATTTCAGAAGGGATTTGATTTCAGCAAAGATTGAATTTCTCACTAAAGATGTGGAACAGGTGGAGGAGCCATGTACCAAATACTTTATTATGACAAAAAATTAAGAGAGCCTGAGTTCTTGCTGTAATATATTTTGAATGTGTGGGCTGGTGGATGAAATTTAGCTTTCCTATTCTTAATCAAATTATTGCATGTTTTAAGGCTCAGGCAAATTTCTTTAATATGTTTTGAGTTATTTCCTCTCTGGTGTCTTCATGGTCTTGGAATTTACCTAAAATTTTCACAGAGTTAAGGATCTCTGCTTTATTCTGAACACCAATTAGTATAGCTGAGAGAAAAACTTCAACAAATAATTTAGTTCTTCACTAATATAGTATTTTCTTAGTGTAATTTCCAGATCACTATCTCAAGTCTTGCAGACTGCCAGATTTATTTATTTAATTTTTTTTTAACAAAGTTGTAGCAAGTTCTTACTGCACCAAGTACTTTAAATATACAAAATGAAATGGCCTTTGGTCTCTCAGTCATTTTCTGATGGACCTATGTTTTATCCATATTGTTGAAATGTACAGAGGTTGGTAATTAGGAGCATTACTAGTCTGTTGCATTCCTGAGCTACAGGGGTGAATGAAAATAGGTCCAGTTTCCTCATTAATAATACTTGCTTCTCCGCTGCTTGTGAGCCACAGTGGAAACCAACCTCTGAAAAAGGTCCCTGTCTCTCACCATATCAACAGTACTTTTGTTCAGATACCAGCCATGAATTTAATCTCATGCAGTCTCCTGAAGTCACAGTTTCCTCTTCTTTTGTCTCTTTGCAGACAGTAAGTAGCTGAAAAGACTTGTGAAAGTGATTTGGCTCTGTCAAAGTCATTTTCAGAACAGCAAACATAACGGCATTTTTTTCAAATGGGTGTTAGACTGTCTTGTATGTCACCCTAACAGAGGTAAACACAGTTCCTAGCCTGTGTCTACTTACTCTCCAGGTAACTCACAAATGCACATGAGTTTGTAGCTCTTACGTACATCAGATTTACTGTAAATGTACAGGACATTTGTTCAGCACCTGTTGGGATGTCCAATGGATCCAGGAAATGGCAAATCTCTTTTGCTCTCTTTACATCTGCCTTAAGTCTGTTGCATCCAGACCACCAGCATGGTGATGAGTAGATATGTCATGCATATAGCGTATTGGGTGCTTCATCCATGATCATGCTTGAGCGCCACTATTTAGACTGCAGAATTTTCAGATGCCACCCTGAAAAGATTTCTTATCAGGAAAAAAATACATGTCTAGAAAAACCAACATGTCTGGCAGTCTTAGCTACATCAGGACTTGCCGTTTTCTATGTGGAAAACTGGGACAGCATACACTCTCCAGTTTTCAGTGTGGGTCAGTGCTTAATGGCCATGAGTAAACCTTAATGATGTCTGTGTGTGAGACCAAGCAAGCTTGAATTATTTATCATGTGCCAGCGTAATTAGTGTCATAAACATGATTTAAACAGTGGGACACTGTGAGGGACAATCCCCAGCCACCAGCTGATGTCATTGTGAATTAGTAGTATTGACTCACAAGCTCAGTAATGGACACGTGGTTAGCTAGTTAGAGAAGATTCATTAATTACCCATATATGGATCCTGTAGAACTGAGTACAACTCTTCAGGATGTAAAATCGTGCAGTGGCACCTTGCTGCGGAATATTTTCCGTATGTCTGCTACGTGATAAGAATTAGTTGACCCAAATTAGAAACGTTGTCCTGTGGGTTTTGGTATTCCTAGTACTTGACATTATGAACAGTACAAATACTGTGAAACTAGAACTTCCATGGCATTAATACTTTGATGTTATGATGTCTACATCACAGCATCACTTTTCATATCTAAAACCAATGTCCCATATTCATAATATTACATTAAGGTATGTCCCAAGCCCAAACCACTCATCTGTGTTGGAAGTAGCAATCTTTATCTCATAGTGATCATTATTTTACAGTCAGTTGCTGCAGCCCTAACAACACAGTAGGGTGCCTGGCCCTAACCCATTGCTGTTGTTTGAATGCGTGCACTCTCAAGCTCCATTAAAGCAAGCTGGAACCAGTCCAGATGCGGTTTAGTAAGCCTGTCTGAAAGGCCTCGAGGAAGCTGGGACAGTCATGGAGGCTTGACTTGTAATTAGTGTTCCCAAGGGGCAAGATGAGGTCGAGCAAGCAGGGTCAAATAGCCTCAAGTGTCTCTGAAAGGGAAGAGGGAGCTCTGCAGAAGGCATTGGTAAGAATAGTTTGTGATTGATACTTGAATTATCAGGCTTTCTTGACCTCTGCTTTCTCTCATGGATTTGTGGGTGCTTGTGAATAGTTTACATGTTTTAATTTTGGCACAATTGGATCTTAAAGAGACATAGTATAGAAAGCAGGCCCAGCACCCTTCAAGGTATCCCATTCATTACCATACACCTGTGTATGTCCAGTTTACTTCAGTGGTCCCTAACTTTGTCTTCATCTACCATGAGCTTCTTACACTCCCAAGCTCTGCGACTATGCACAAAGACGTGGGAGGCCTGAGAGCAGAGCTTGCCAATAAAGGCCAAGGCAAGGAATGTTTTGAGTCTTTACTATGTCCTTCATCACTAGATAGCCCTCTCCAATTAGCAGTGGGCCAACATTTTCCCTGATCTTTTTGCTGCTCATGCAGCTGTCAAAGCCCTCACCATCCCACACATCCCACACCACTGTTACCTTTCAGCCAGTATTTGTCCTTGCTGATTCCATCCCCGTGCACCTGGGCAGTGTTTCTGCACTGCTGCAGGGCAGTGCCTCCTGCTCCCCCTCTGTGTGTCTCCTTTGGTGGCATGGGCTCAGCCAGGTGCTCCCATTCAGCCACCCCAGTCTGCTGCCACACGCTGCTTGCTGTTCCACATGCTAGGATGGACTGCTCTTGCATCTGAAGACCTCACAGGTCTCCTGGGCATCTTTCCTCTTTGGGAGAATTTCCTTTGGGATCCTGCTGATCAGGTCCCTGAACAAACTGAATGTGTTCCTATGAATTCAAGGTCTATTATTCCCTTGGGCAGATGGGTCCTCCCTCAGGAGCTCCATCTGGGCCAAGGTCTCAGAGAGAACAGAGGCAGCTACTCCTACTGATGCCATGTCCTGACACACAAGTCTGTGGTGACAAGGCAGGTCCGAGTTTCAGCCAGGAAGTCAAAGTCACCAATACAAGGTCAGGATCATGAGGAAACAGGGCCAGACACCACCATAGCTACAACACAACTGCAGCAATGGCCTGAGACAAAGGCAGCTTCTGAGACAAGGTTCAGTGCAGACAAGGCTTCTCACGGCTTTTTCTACTAGCTTAGGTGTTTAAACAAAAGCAGTCTGATCTGAGGTTACACAGCTGTTCCACATCAGAGCTGACCTTGGAAGCAGGCAGCCAAGGCCCTGGGGGAGGCAGAGGAAAGAAGCTGCAGAGCTGGTCGGTGTATGCTGAGCTTGGGCAGAGTCAGGCAAACTCTATGAAATCTCTTGCTCAGTATTCTCTAGTTTCTTGCCATGGTTCACTGATTTGGGGAACATCAGGCCTGCAGCATACTCCTCACTCTTGCTCTGTGCTCTAAACAGCCTGCATTTTTAAAACTTGAATAGCTGAAATTGAATGTCTAATTCTATGGGTTTTAACACAATGCTTATAGGCAACACTTTGTCCAGGAGATCCTCCAACATTGCTTGTAGGCACAGGAAATTCATGCTGTCATGGACAAGGTTAACAGGAGAAAAGCATATTGTTACCTGTGGTATTTTATGAACAGTCATAACTGTGGGCCAGTGGTTTAATGTTATTTAATATCTATACAAAATGAGCTTGTTTTCATAGAGTTAAAGTCAGTGTGGAGTAACTGTGGAGTTATCATTTTCAGAAAAAAATTATTACAACTCCAGACTTTTGTCATCTAGACTTTAAGTGTTTTCCTACTTTGTATTTAGGAAAAAGGTTTTAATAAGACAAAATAAATTAATAGGAAAGCACTCAGCCAGGTGTCTTTTTCAGGCTTTCATCTTCTTGTTGATGGAGAAAAAACAAATCGGAGAAACCATCATTAAATTATATCGGTGTGGTAAGTTGCCAGAAAAGGAATATACTGGCCAGTGTTCTATAATTTACCATGCAAGGCAATGCATATAATCTTCTTCCATGAAAATGTGTGAATTATGTAAAGTTTTGTGACCATGTGCAGATTTAGAATCAAGAAACAAACATTGCTGACAGTGCAGCTTTGTTTCAATCACTTTTGCTCTTTAGTCTTTTGTGATGGCAAGTTCTGACTTCTCAAGCATAAAACCTCATTCCCAGCACTCTGACTGTGGGAGGAGAAGATGACCATCTAGCTCCTGTAAAGCTAAGTCAGCACATTAAGTTAGATGAGGATGAGTATTCTTTCTCATTAAAACAATAAAAGTTCATGTACTGATGTCAGGGCAAGTATATGCCCTCCAAGTGACTACTTGTGCTATTATACAATACACAAAGGCTGGATTTTTTGTTTTGTTTTGTTTCCCCCATCCCCCAACTGCTGAGTTTCTCAGTTGCTTGACTTTCACATAGGTTGAGTTTTGCTGTTGTCAGGTACCAATCAGATAACCAGCAGGCAGCAGCCTGGCGTGAAATTCAAACACAAGACAATCAGTGTCAACATCCTGATGTTGACTCAGACAGGGGAAGGTGAACATTAGGACTGGAAGGAAGGAAGGAGTGATAAAGCCTGATGACAGCTTTCTACTGTGGGTATGAACCAGCCAAATTGCAGCTTTTAATGGAAATCTAGTGATGTTAACCTAAAAGAGAGGTGAGATGAGTGCTTCATTCTTAATGCAGTTGAGTCTTGGGAGTGAAGACATTCAGATTTAGGAAAAAACTCTGGCTTAAAATAGATGTGAGGACAAATTGTGGTCACTGCATCAGCCCACAGCTTATTTTTGCAGTTATCAATGCCATAATATTGCAACAATAGTCCCCTAACTTTATTAGTGTAGGGCAGGTACAGCGCAGCTCCTTTAGAGAAACTCACTCTGTAACAGAAAGAAAACTAAATGGCAGAGAGTGAACAGGGAAGACAACGTAAATAGATGTTAGTGTCAGCAATGATACCTCACTGATACGCCACAGATCTAAGTCAGATGTGTATGGAGAAACCCTACAGAAGGGTTATCCAGTTCTTGGCACTTGGTACAGATCCTGTCACTGGTTACTGTCTCATCCTGCTTCCCTGACACCGGCCCATGTAGCACCCAACACAGCTGTTACCTGTAAGGAGAATCTCACAAACAAGCTCTTCCCCTCAAGTTATATACATAGTAGCAAATGTTAGAACATGGTTTAAGCATAACGCTGCCAAACTACTTTGTAGTTAATGCTCCAAAATGGCAAAACCAGAGAAAATCCTTTCAAAAAATGCCCCAATTTTATTAAAAACCATCAGTCTTTATTTCCTCTTGCCTCCTGCAAAGAACACGAGTGTTTCAATGTTCATATTTGAATAAATCCTGAAATGTACTCACTGCACATGCCACTTCATCTACTTAGCCAAGAGCAGTAAAATATAACTTGTTCATCACCCATTACACAGTGAATTGCTTGTTACAGCAAGCCATTATAGACTCCACAACATATGTTCCAGACTGCAGTACGCAGGGCAGAGTGGGGACCTGAATCCCATTTATCTCGAAGTCTTTCTAGACTGTGCTGTTAATGAAAAACAAACTTACATCAGGTGCCAATGAAAGGTACGAGACCTTTGTAATGGTCAAGTTGTATAACAGATCTTTGCGTAAATGAGAACTCGGGCTGAGGCCATCGTCAGTGAGCATAAAAGACCAAGTGCAGCTAATGCCAGACAGTGGAGATGCTATGAGCACTGCACATGTGGCTTCAGTGAGGTGGCATCATCTTTAGACTGTGAGCGTAACCCACAGTTGACAATTTTATGCCTTTTTTCACAACTCCCACCTCTCTATGCGGGGCTTTCTGCCACCTGCCATTGAGCTTGATGCTATGGTTTAGAAATCCCAGGTTTGACTTGCTGACAAATTAGCCAAAATACAGCCACCTCACCAGCCTCACAGGGACTAGTCACACCGCATTCCAAGTTACACTCTTGGCTTCCTTCTTTCACTGCAAGCACGATCTAGTAAGACATCTCAATGAATCATCAACCCCACAGCAAGCTGCTACCCATGTAAATTGTTTATAGCAACAAACAGAATTCAGTGGAGGGATCTGTTTCTACTCCTTGTGCCAACTGTGTACTTAGTCAGCATCTATTACAAAGGCTGGCTGTACTTTTGGGAGTAGGCCTGGTGAGGTTGATTGCTGTTGTATCCCTGGGTACCTTCAGATAAATCATACAGCTCCATCTGTGTCTCAGTGAAATAGCACTGCAGAAAGCTTCCATTTCTTTATGAGCCTGAATACCTGCAATCATCTGGGCCACAAGTAATGATATTTAAAGTCCCCTGAAGCAATAACTGAATGTTGCAGGAACAAACTGCTCTCAGCAGAATAACACTCAGCATGTCTATAACCATCAGTTAAGTACATGTTCTCAAGACAGATTTCCCCACAACCACAGATTATAAATCCTCCAACTTCCACTTACTGCTTATCCAAACCCAAGCCTGGAGTTCACTGCACACCGGGAATCCAGGCAAGATTGGCCCCTAACTATAGGTGTAAGCTTTCACTCAAGTATCCTGGGTAGACTGAGGTGTGGTGGGACAATCTGTTACAGCTCAGATTTTCCAAGTCAAGGATAGGCGCTTTGGTTCAAGGCTCCAGCTGGCAGAGCAGACTGAACATACCCATGTTCTTCTCCATGAAGTGGAGCCAAAGCCCATATGCCCTGAACTTGGTGCTATAGAGAGGAAAATGGAAGATGAAATATGTAACTGGGGAAAAAAAGAAATCACAACAGTATCGATGTCATATAATTCAGTCTTGGGAGGAGGTGCAGTCATGCAGAGCTTTGAAACTACACTACGCACCTCACTTTAGAGGTTCTGGGACGTGTTGAGAATATATGACTGCTTAGCATGTATAATCTGCAACTGTTTAAAAGGAGCAAGCCTCAAAAAAAAAAAAAAAAAAAAGTTCCTAGGCTATAGCCTAGTATTTTTGAAGTACCCAGCAGTGAGACTGGTCAGGGATATCTTCCACCTCCCTGTGCATTCCCACTCCTGCTGTGAGCTAGACAGGGGAAGTCATCTGGCCTGAAGAGATGAAAAAATATTTTAAAAAAACCTAGGGATTGCTTCCAGCTGGATCAGTTCCTTGGTCTGGTTCACAGCAAAGCCTCTCAGACAGCTGTGCCAGTACAACTGAGGAGGTAATGTGCTGTGACAGGAGTCGCTGGTGCCAAAGGCTTTAGTTTACCAAATCAGTCTCAAGTCTGTCTATAACTTTAGCAAGGATGGACTCTAAAAATGGCTGGTTTGTTAAATGACCAGTAAATGGATTCACACTTCAGAGCTAGCAGGGTCTCAGAAGGAAGGACTAGGAGGGAAGGATTTATTTGTTTAACTTGTAACTCTTGTTTGATTAACTGTTATTGGGTTGATTATCTGTGAAGTTTTGGCCACATAGTGATCAATTTTACACTTGTAACTGATTCTTATCAACACCCAGTCCTGTTTCCAGTTCCATTTAGCAGTAGTAAAGTGTAATTTTATTATGTAGTAGTAAAGTGTTATTTAGTATGTTTAGTGGGAGTTGTATAAGATATTATAAATTATTTTTTTAATGATACTAAGGATTTATAATTGTATCCCATTTTGACTTGTGGTGTAACCTTTGAGTTACAATGGTAATTTGAAAGTTTGAAAATTGAGTGATACTCAGGTATTTAAAAGTCAAGAAAAAAAAAATAAAACAAAATCACAAACAAAACAACAGACATATTTTTATGGTAAATGCTTACCCGCAGGCCTCATTACTGCTGAACCAAAACCTTTGTGTTTTTTCTCTATCAGCTCTCTTGTGAATGATACCTGAGAATAGTGCAATTTAGCTAAGAACAAACAGGCTAGAGGACTCACCCTCCACCCTGCAGAGCTGTAGCACAAGAAAACCTGCTGATGGACGATAGAGTGCTTTTTGTGTGAGTGATGGATGCTGTGTTTTGCTCTCAGCCATTGGCTGGTAAGGCAGTGGTGAGTGGTTGCTCTTGCAGAATCAGCTGCCAAAAATCAGCCAGCAGACACCAACGCTGTAACACATGATGAACCTGTTCTGTCACATATGCTTTGTATTTGAACTGCGTCATTGATGCTTTAATCCCACCTTGCTCCTCTTTTTCAAAGGCAGTGGAAGTGAGCAGTCTTTCTCTTTCTTCTTCCTTCTTTCCTTTTTCCCCTTTCCTAAATCACAAAGTTTCAGCAGAGGTTTTTTGGGTACTTCACTGTGTGAAACTGTAACAGTGGTCATTAGTGGAGGCTTAAAAAAAACCAAAAAAAACCCCAAAAACCCCCAAACCCCCCCAAAAAACCCACAAAGCTAAGAGCTTTTATTTTCATTCAGGGCTCCAAAGAGAGTGAGAAAAGCATTTAAAGGGGCCTCAGAATAGATGGTTTCTAGGTCAGACTATCAGGTACCTTGTACCATCTGAGTGCACGTACCACAGTGCAAAGGGCTTACTAGCACTTGGACTGTACCTTGCTTGCATTGCAGGGCATTGCTACATTGCAGTTGATCGTCTGTTGAATCAGAGAGCTGAGGCTTCAGTCAGAAAATTAGGGACTGGGGAAGTACCCTTACCTTTCTGCACTGAGTGACCTGTGTGTTCCTGAACCTGGAAAAAAATCAGAAACCAAGAAGGTCAATATTAGGTCTGCTTGAGAAAGTTTTTATTCACTTTGTATATCCTCATTTTACACCTTGGAAATAAATTCTGTGGTGGACTACCTGAAGAATGAGTACTGTCATATAGGTTTTATCTCATGTCTTCTGATTCAGACTTCTGCTACAAGTGGAGGCGATGAGGTATGCATAATACAGCAGTATGACACTATGAGTTGCAGTTTATTGTGTTGCTAGTGTCTCCTTTGGGCACACCATATGGTGAAGCTGCCCTACAGCTTCCTAATGGATCTCTCTCTATGTTTTTTGGGTTTTTTTTATAAATCCCCTCTGAAAATGTCTACCTGAACAGGAAATTTTACTACACAGAAGCCCAGGAGGGCAATAAGAGAAAACTGGGGTGGGGTGTGGGGGTGGGGTAGGGGCTTGCACCAAGGGATATTCTTGTAGAAATGTATATTTAGTTTTTGATGTGAAAAAAACCAGGCTAAATGTTGTTGAGGATGCATAGTGGGAGGCAGAAGGGAAGGGAAAGTAAAAAGAGCACTGCAGAGACATACGTATAGTAAGAACTTGGCTGTACATTTTGAGCCCAAGGCCTGAACTGTTTAGCACAAATTCTTGAATTCAGCTTAATTAATTTTGCACAGGTAGAAAAAAATTGTATAGATATATTTTCTTTTTACTTCTGCAGTGCTTTGCAGAACATCTCAAAGTACTTTCTGATAGCTTGGTTATTCAGCTTCATAATATTCCTGCAACCATTACCTGATCTTTTATAATTTTTTTTCCAGTTATTGAGTTAGAAAACTCCACAATTAAGCTTCTATGAATTACTAAAATAGGTAAAATGTACACTTTGTAGTCTTCCCTTTAGCTCTTCCTTCCACCAGTTTCCTAACTTACTTTAATGATTCTCTGGTATGTGACGTTTAGACTGTGTCTTAGATTTTTACTCTGGTAGGCTTCCTGCCTTTTCTTAAAATAAAATGGATCCTGATCCACTAACAATGATGCAGTTCACACATTTTCGTAATGAACTTTTGAATTCTCACAATGTTAACATTTAAACTTAAAGCTGGTTTCTGATCTTCTAGGTCATGTTCCCACTATTCTTGGTAACAGTTCAGGTGGAACTGGCATTCCCATCCAAGTCCATCTGTGGCCTCTGTTGTTTTCAGTCATGCTGTACACCTGGCTCTGAGCAAAGCTCTTGTGCCAGCGCATGGATAAATCAGAGCGTGTGAGCTGGGTTTGGGTGTGAGCCACACAGACACAGCTCTGAGCCCTGAACAACCAGATTATTGGCTTTAATGAGGAAAGGTATCATTGGCTCTTTCTGGCTGAAACTCCTCTCTTCAGCAGAATCAGCTACATATTGTACAAAGGCATTTCTTATTACTTGTGGGGATCTTAACTCACCTCAGCCTACATTATTTGCTCACTAACAAACCTTATTCTTTATTTTTCTGTAGCCTTTTTGGCCATATAAATGTACTGTTAAGTCAGCAGATCTGCCCAGTTGGAAATATGCCATGAGGCTCTGATCTAGGTCTGGGTCAGAGAGATTCTGGAAGTCTCAGAAGCCTGACAGAGAGGAGATAGAGAGCCACCCTCTTTTTACCTGCTCCTTTCCTGTGGTGAGCACTGTTCTGTCTGAACAGTGAGCTCTGTCTGAATCAGTGCTAGTGATTGCTATGGAAGGTATTCAAAGGAGGAAGGGGTCCTAAGTACTGTATCTTTTACAGTGTTTATGTTTCTTTGCCCACTTGATTTAGGCCTTAGATGTACTGGTACAGCACCAACTCAGCTTTCCTTTGTATCTCTTGCTTCAAGCTTCCCTTTCTGCACACAATACGATTAGGTCTTAAATCTCTGGATGTGTTTATTTTCATAGCAGGATAACTTGTACTGATGCTGTGTCACTCTGGTATTTATTAGTACCAACAGTGCCACAAAAGTTGTCATCATTCTGACATCTCAATATCATCTTTTAGAGTTTTTAGATCTTTTGAAGACATGATTTTTCTTCAAAGCAAATTAAAACTCTTAGGACTGTTTCTGACAAGATTTCCCTTCCCAATGTGTTCCACACTACTGGTTTTGGCACGTGAAGATCTGACAAAAATACACACAAACCAGAAATCCACATATAAATGTTCTGAAGAGCTCATGTGCAGTGGGGCTTTCCCTTACTTCTTCAATTTTATCATAAGCCTTCTTCATCTATATGTTAGCCAGAGTGTTCTTAATTAGAAGTTTTATGTTTACATTATTATAAAATTTAGGATGTGCAGCTGACTAAAGTATGGTACTGATAACACAGGGAGCCAGAAAGCCCAGAGATGCCTTGCTTTATTAGCTTCTTTCATTTCATTGTCTTTGTCCCCTTCTACTCCCCTATGCCATTAACATGAAACTTTAACCATGAGTAATTTGTGTAGAACAGAGCCATAGCTAGCTGCAAATGTAAGAATGTGTTTCATAATCACATCTGCCCTGCTTTCTAGCAAAGTCATTTTACTCCTAGGAGTGTGGAATAATGCTAAGGAATGCAGAATCATAACATTCTCAAATTCTGTTATGGATGTAAACACTAAGGAAAAGGTAGCGTGGCTTCAGACATGCTTATTCAAAAAAAAAAAAAAGTTAAAAAGTTAGCTCTGGGTGAATGCCATTAATCCAGACTAGTATTCTTCAGCTGATGAGTCACAGCTCCTTAGAGAGGATATGAAGAGCTACCAGAGGCACTGTGAAGCACTGAAAGTTTTATTACAAGTCTAAAGCAAAGAATATTTCATTCTCTTTTCGTCTGCACACTGTTAGCTTTCACAGGCAAGTGTTCTCTGTCAACTTCTTGATTCGTTGATATAAATTTTTTAAGTCTGTCTGTGATATAAGTTCACCTTTGTTTTTACAAAAAATGTGAAGTTATTGGGAACTAGAATGTGGAATATGGAGGTTTAGTCTCCTTGTATGCTTGATAGAATTTTATTACTGTGTATGCTTTTTCCAAAGACCCTGAGGGACAGATAGGGTCATGATTGTTCCCAAGTCATTACCTAGAAAAAACTGAGCAATACCAATATCTACAGGGCCAGCAAATAGACTTTATGGGTGGTAGATTTTAAGTGTCCTTCCTACTATTCAGGAACATCCTCTTTTGGGCTAGTGACCCATAGTGCCAAAAAGGAGGAATAAGAATCATGTCCTCCAAGTTACCCTGTGTACTAATAGAGTCAATTTAAAGGTGGATGCTTTGACCTGCTCTTTGCCTAGTTTATGCTGTGGGCTTAAATAAAATTCTCTACCCAAAATACTTGATTATAAGATCTGGACTCAAATCTCTGAAAAGAAATGAACCTAGATTTCTAGACATAGCATGTTAGCGCCACCACTCCACCGGTTCTGTGAGCCTGTTCCTTTCTCCAAAATTTTTGCTGTGATGTGAATTTTCAAATAATTTCAAAATAACTAAAATTTTTGTCTCAATGAGTTCAACATTTATTGACAAGAATTAATAAAACCAAACTGAAATAAACTTTACTATGCAATTGTAGTTGTTAAGTATAAAAGGGACAAACGTTAAGCCACTTGTTTTCTGAAACTGTTTTATAAGATGTGACGTTTTGAGTGTTAAGTCTGGCAGATAATCTGAAATCCAGTCCAAACTGTTACAGGGATGTCAACTGACTGAAATGCTTTGGATGCTCAAAGAATCCCATTTGTTTCAAAGAACTGAATGTATAACAATACATTGAATTTACATTGAATGCATAACAGCAGAAAAGAAAGAAAACTTATTCTTGCTTCTTTGGCACAAGGAAGCAGGAGGTAGGACTAAGCTGGTCGTAAATAGGTTGTTATTTTCACCTAATTCAGAAATCAAACACTTCTCTAAAACAGATGGGAAAGAATAAATCCAATGATTGCAATTAATGAACATCTCGTTTAAATGCAGCTGATTTTTCTGGATTTAAATAGCTCAAAACTTCTCAAATGCCTTTATGCAAGATAATGCTGCCTTGTGTTTGACTGGAGGCTCTGAGAATACAATACCAAGATCCTGATTGTGGGAGTTAACTACCGTGGAAGTGATTTTCCTACTTCTCATGTCTGTTTTGTGGCTAAATTCAAGTGTGAGTTTAAATGGGGATGAGTTAAAGCAGCCAAGGATAACCCCTAAAAAGGGAAAATTCAGTTATATATTTGCTGGTAGTTCTTTATACATTTTCAGCATTTAGTGCAATGTCACATCTCATAACACAACAATGCACTAGATTATCTGAGCTACTGAGAAAGGTCATCTGTAGTGGCAGTTGCTTAAGCTACCTATAACTTTTTTAGATCTGACTATCTCATCCAAAATATGGAGGATGACAGAAATGTTCGGAGGAGGCAGCCTACCTTCATTAAAACACCTCAGCTGAATTTCTGAAGAAATCAGTAAGACAGGAAGTATAAGCTTAGCTGCTGAAAATGTTCAGAGTAAAGACAAAAAAGAGAAAATGCATGAAAGGTGTAGTCTGATTGTTGATTTCTAGGTTCTCAGGCACCTAAGCAGTTGCTTAAAGAAGAAGCAAAAACCACCTAGTCCCACATTTCATCACTTATCCTTTAGTCATTTAGACTCTTAAATAGTTCATTGATATATCTCTTCTTCCATTTCAAAAGATTATTTTAAAAAGTTGTGCTTTTTTAAAATGAAATATGAGATTTTGACTTACTTTTGGCTCTTTAGTTTAGGTGTTGAATACCAGATAAAGAGATCAAGCTGTAAGCCAGCTTGTTCCAGTGTAGCCTTATATTCTCCAGCTAGAAACAGATTTCATTTATTTTAAGCATATTATCATAAATGGTTACTACTATTATTATTATTGTTGTTATTATTATAAGCTATTGCTCTGTAAAGTGCCAGACTGAGAGTTTTAGCAACCCAAGATGTTATCATTCTTAGGAGAGCAGAGGACTGATACTCAGATGCACACAGCTTCTATCTTGACACATGAACATGGGGTCACTGCAAGCCACATTCCTACAAAGTGTTGGGATATGATGATTAACAGCAGTCAGAAGCAGTCCAATTTCTTCAAGCAGGAAAATGAGAATAAGTTGTCATTATAGTCTTCAAATGTTTACGCTGCTAGGTAACTTTAATAGCTGAAGCATCTCACTTTTTTCCAGGGTTTGGACATACATATTTATATCTGCAACTAGTAATTACAGCTTGTTCTTACTGCAGACACACCCCACACACCCCAAGCTGAGCTGCCACAGAAAGACAAGCAAAACAAAAATTTCAAGCAACATGTTGATGATTGAATAGGACTATCACCTAAATATTAGCTGCTTAGACAAGATACAGTGAAGGTATACAGATGGAAGACTTGTGGAAAAAAGGGTATTTTTCAAAAGTAAATTTTAATATGCCTGCAGCAGTTTATCAAAGTGAGTATTGTGGCAAAAAAGGGATAGGAATGTTTGAAAGAGATCAAAATACTATGAGCTACTAAAGAAGAAAAGACAAATGTTAAATCAAAACTAAATTCTGCTAATTTATTACTAGCTTAGTTTCTTCTGTGTAACACAGTAGGAAGCAGCTGCAACTGCTGGTTACTACTGTTTATACTAGCCAGGAAACAGCTAACAGGCTGTTATTAACAGCGTCTAATTGCAGGCATTGGCTTAGCTCCCATGTGACAGGCAAAAAATGAACTAAGTTGTTCCCAGTAATTGCATCTGCTTCTCTCTTCCTTACTTCCTAGGAGAAGAGGTGCTGCCATCAATCACAGGTGGTAGCTTTTTCCCTCTTTGGGGACAGGAGTAGTACAAAGGCAATGAAGCCCAGAAAAGGTCAGGCTTGCAGGGAACTTGAGAAAAGCTGACTTACAATCAACAGGCTCTTTTAGCAGGCAAGTCAGGTCACCTGTGTTTCAGAGTCTGCTTTCGATCACCATTCAGAGAGCATGTTTTCCTTCTACAGGACCTGGGAGATGTGTTTTCCTGGGTTGAAGAAAGCTTTTTTAAATGTCCCCTCCTAATGCTACCAATGGGTTAACTATTGTGACGCCCTCATTAATGTTTTGTTGTTTTTTCTTTAAAGTGTCTTGGTGAAAGAACAGATTTCTTCTGAAAACAGGAGTTTGATTCTTTTCCAGGCAGAAGCAGCTTTGAAAGCACAACACAGATACAAATGCCTCAGTAGGCTGAAAAAATCCCAGGTCTCTGGGCTCCAATTCTTCAGCAAGCTGCCTCGCACTGTGGGTGATGAGCTGATGCAGAGATTATTGAACTACTACAAGGGTTTCTTTTACACTAATTATGGAGTAAGCAGCCTTGGCTGGTGGCTCGTTAGTCAAATACTCCATGCTCTGTTACTGATCCCCTGTGTGTTGTGTTGCACCTTACATGTAGTAGTACTGTGTGTTTGCTTCATAAATTAGTAGCAATTACAGTGTGCTATATCAATAGCGATACTGATATCTGTGTTGGAAAACTTGTAAACCCAGAGATTCAATGGTAGTTGTGCTCCCAAAGGTGCACTGAGTGGGCAGTAAGTTCTTCAAAATTCTCTCTGCAGGTTAGGTGCAACCCTTAAAAGTAAAAGAGAAACAGCTAGGTATGTTAGGAATTAGAATTTATTTCTCTTCTTTGCATTTCTAGGCACCAACTTCAGGAAATGTTATTGTAAAGTTCAGAAGTAGTGTCATAGTCAAAATGTTAAGAATAAAGGTTTTTTAGTTCTTTTTTGCTTGCTGTTGGGGGAATTTTGGCAGAGGAGGAAAAGACATTTATTTAGCTAGGGCATCTGAAAGTTAGAAAGGGGAGATCTTTTCTACATGATCAAATAGTGCTTAAATCTGCAAATTCTTCATTGCAGAACTCTGATTCTAAAAAAAGCTAAATATATTGTTTAAATAGCAAGGTCTCTTCTTGAACTGCTAAACCAACACAGGTGAGAAAATCACCTTTTATTGAGTTTTAAATGCTGCCTGTGTTCCAAAAGAGATTGCTTACTAACAGTAGCAAACTCTGATTATCAAATATTTGTAAGTAGAAAACATATTTTTCAAATAAATCATTTACTAATTGGAAGAAAAGTATTCTTGCTTTTATAAGTCTTTGAAGAATTAAGCAAGTGTTTGGGGGATTTTTTTCTGCAAAGCCATGATCTAAGAAAGTCTTTGGAAAAAATCTAACCTGAAGTTGGTGAAGAAGTGATTGCAGCCTGTCTCAATATGACAAGAATGGTTACGTAGCTTCTGAGACCGAGGTCTTGGGAGTGCTGGCATGTAAGAAATGAAGATGGCTCTGCCAGAGAGGTTGAGATGGTTGATAGCTTTTGTGTAAGGAGCAGTTAATGACTTGGTGTCAATGTTTTTTCAGTGCTTTAAACCTTACAGCTGCTTTCAGTGCTGTTGCTTGTGAAGGACTGAATTTGACTTAGTGGTATGTCTGATCATAGTAAGATGAAACTTTTTCCAGTGCTTTATTTATTCCTCTTAGACAGATTATAGCAGATGGGTGTGGGTAATTTTTTTTCCCCAAAA
This sequence comes from Falco biarmicus, assembly GCF_023638135.1. NCBI lineage: Eukaryota > Metazoa > Chordata > Aves > Falconiformes > Falconidae > Falco > Falco biarmicus. The sequence continues at coordinate 60,487,539 of NC_079293.1, read as the reverse complement.
CTTCTTTTTAGTGTGGGTACTGCTGGACACTGGATTGGTTTTTCACTTCTGTTCAAGCAGAAATGTGGCTATTTGGGAGTTATTGTGGGATCTAACTCTGAGGTCAAAAAAGCTTGGGCAAGTCTGACCTGGACACTTTGCCTCACCTCACAATCAGGAGAGAGAAGCAGGCATTGAAAGCAGAAAAGGTTTAAACTAGGTCAAATAATTTGCCTTCTGGATCTGCTTATTACTTTTTTTTTGAATTTTTGTGGAGGTATGGGAGACCAGATTGGATTTCAGGTGGCTGAAAGTTAAAATGAATTAATCCCACCCTTAGGAAGGATGGAATCTAGTTATTTTTAGCCTATTGATGTATAAATCTTTATCTTCCACCCAAGATGGACGACACAACCCCTCAGTTTGTAAGGAAGAACACAGCAGAGGTATGCGTTAGTTGGCTCAGGCCCAACTCAGATTAACTGAGACTGTGATGACAGGTTGGGAAAGTAGCCAGGGGAGACAGAGGAAGTAATCTTAGCTCCTCTGTAGGAAGAAATACATCTACCACTAGTTAACAGTACCCACAGCTAAGATGTGATTATAAACTCCCAGCTGCTATTTGACAATTATGTCACAGCAGAAACCCAGATAGCCTTGAATTACTGGTGTTTGGCTAAGGAGCTGTGACCTTTCCGGATACAGACATTGGTAGTGGCATGCAAGTCCTGTTGCCTTAAATCTTAAATTATTGCTAAACGCTTGGCACCTATAGAGGGAGACCAACAGGGATTCTGGCAGTTTGCTCATGGAGAGAGCAACTTGATGGGAACATGGTTCCTCTCAGGTCTGTACAGGCTTCCTGCAGATTTCAGAGTGAATGCAAATAATAGTTGAGGAACAGCTCAGCTCTTGTTATTTGCCATTATTGCTGCAGTTGGTATTTCTTTGCACCATTGATTGAGACGGTGCCAGGTTCAGGAATTTGGTGCCTCTGGTCTGACACTGGCAGATTTTGATGCTGTCCTTACCTTGGAAAAAAATATTTTTGATATTATTGAGTTACAAAAGGTGACAAAGGAGACAGAGAATTTTGGGAGCAAGTCAACTTCCTGGGTAATTGACTTTGGCACTACTATCTAGATTTAATTATTTTTAATTCATAATTAGTTATGTTAGCGTGTATCAGTTGATCTAAATACACTAAAACAAAAGACTGTATCTGTTGTTCTAAATACACGTAAATTTTATGTTAAATGACACTTTAAATCTGAATTTTAACCTGGATAATGGTTATTCTAAGCCTAAATGAAGTACTGCAGCTGTGACTCCCATTGTGGACAGAAGTCATTCTCAGATGAAAAGTGAAAACTTCCATCTACCCTCAACTGTTGCTATCAGACTCCTGGCAAAAGATTCTTCATGTATGTAGAAGATACAAACTTTTGCTGGCACAATTTATCAGATACCCTGCTGAATGCTGTTATGCAGATCTCACAGAAGTCAAGAAAGTTTGCCCAGATGGTGACTGGTGAGTGCCCTCTGGCAGACAGAAGCTGCATGTATGATCTGTGCATTTATAGGTAGGATGAAACTGGGGCACTTGCCATATTCCTATGAAACCTCTGGGTTGAGAGCCAGGAATTGTGCCAGCAAAATACCAATGCATAGTGATAACTGTTGGCATTAAATGGTTGATTTAGAAGAAGGGGAGCAGTTTTCATGTGAAGACAGAGGAAAAAAGCAAAATAGTCTGACTACTTTGTTGTTCTTTTTTGCTTCCAGGAAAGGAAAGCAGTTCAGATATGCAAGTTACTAGTTCCCTCCTCCCTTCTACTCTCCTATCCTTTATCATAATACCTTTGAGACTAAAAAAAGTTTGAAACAATTTAAGGAAGGTAAAGACGGAAAAGGATGTTGCATAGTGGTGTTTGGAACATTGTGCTTTACCTCATTACTGGAAGTACAATAGAGCTCAGGAGCAGTATGGGACTTCGTTAGCTCTGGGAATATGGGGACTGGACTGTAGGGGGCTTTGTTGTTAGGGTATTTTAGAAAGAAATTTCTGTAGGTCCACAGATAATAAGTACCCTCAAATTTGAGCAGCTGGTAATGTGAAAAGTTTGGCAAAATCATCTGAATTGTATATGAAGCATTGCCTCTGGTTAACAGTGGTAAAATGTTAATTTAGTCTTTGATAGAACATATTAGCATGATAACTCACAAAACAGTTTTAGTATGCTAATTCTGAAATAAAAAATGATTAATGCCTGAATCAATATGAAAACTACCGGATGCTTGAAATGACAAAACTGATCAAAGCTGTCAAAAATGTGTGGCAAATATATTAACAGCAATAAAGGCTATTTTTTTCCCTTCCTGTCAGAAGCAGCGTGAAATTTAATTATAAGTGGAACCTATTTAAAGACATAAATCTGCAGGATTAAACCTGTCCTTACCTTAATTCACATATTATTAGGTTTTGCTGTCATAGATTTTGTACTAATATTTCTAATGAGTTGTCACAAGTGTTAAGCTCCTCTGAACTGACTATTCAATTTCAATGACTAGAAAATTAAGGATTTTATTAGGAACTTTGCTAGCCTTAACTTAAAAAAAAATTTCTTTATGTTGTGGTTTGATACATTAAATTACCAGACCAAAACATTATTGCCCCTGTACAGTATGGATGTATCACTGGACTTGCAAGGTGCGAAAATGTATTTGCTAGAGTGTGCAGAAGACCCCCATACAGCAACGTGTCAGGCATCCCATTCTGGCATGTTCCTCATTTTGTTCACAGTACTTTTTTTTTCTTGTTAGTCTATATTAAGCACCAGAATCTTGCCTGAGGGTTTACAGAATGTACATGGAAAATCTGTCTCTACCTTGAAAAACTTGGTGTCTGATAACAGCAATTAGAGGAAAACCAGTGTCACACAGTAGAAAGACCGAGGTACAAGTGAAAGCACTAAAGGGAGATGGAATACTTTAAATTTAATTTCTTAATATTAGAGACCAGTGTGATTTTTTTCAGGTATTTCTAGCACTGTAGACTGTTTAAGTTTAAGCCTAGGGCGTACAGTATATAGAATACTGGCTTATAGACAGATATGTACAGACATGGAGAGCTTAAGGTCTGGTGTAGAGAAAATTGTGCTTTAAGGCAGCACTTGAACACAATTGTTTCGGCAATGTCTCCTGGTCTTGGCTAAGAAATTATAGTTGTGTATGTGCTCTCCTGAATAGATGCTTGGGGTATGGCTTTAGGTAACATAATAATGATTCTACCAAACCAAAAGCCCTAACACTCCCATTCAGGCTTTCCAAAAAACTATGTCATGCTGTGTCCTTACCATGTTACAATAATTTCTTGTAATTTACTTGGAAGAATGCTTGATAAATCTTATTAATGGTGTGCTAACACATTTGCATGCAATTAATTCCATGCTGTATAATTACAGTATAGAATATAGAAGTATAACAGTATAAAGTACAGTAATGTAATTACATAGCAGTTTATTCAAGCCTCAAGTCAGTGGAAAGTCTGGCATTGATTTCAGTGATGAAATGGGAAGTAAATGAGAATATTTCTGTATTCTCATGGTGTGGTGCTCTCAGGAGGGAGGATGGTTTCAATTAACCTGCCAGGTCAGACCAGCAACTAAAACACGTTTCCCCTCCCGTGCTCTGAGGGAGGGGGTCTCTCTGACTGAATGGGCATTTAGAAAGTCCATAAAAATGAAGCTGATCAGTGCTGTGCAGTTTGGAAAAACCTCCTGTGCTGGGAGTAGGCACTCCCTGGGGAGATGGATTCAGATGCCCTTAGCTAGAGGTTGGAGCTAGAGTGTTCACACCATGATCTTGCGAGTGGCTGATGGCTGATACTAAGTAGTAGAATTGCTCCACCAGGAAACCTCCATCTTTAATTTTGTAGTTGTGCCCAAAACTACAGTGTTTCAGAAAGGTGTGAGGGTTTGACCCCCTCTTTTTCTTTTTTTCTCCCCTGAAGGAGTTAGTTTCACTCTGCTAAAAAAAAAATCTTGCTTATATGTAAGGTAACTCATCTTTCACAGAAGAAGTAGAAGCAAGGATTCAGAAGTAGGACAGTTTGAAGCTGTCATTCCTATTGCTGAAGGAATTTCTGGGACTCCTGATATTATTGCAAGCAGAAGGAATATCAACAACATTTGATATGGTGAACACTGATTTCCAAGCAAAAATTCTTTTTTTCTTTTGCTTCTTGGGGCAACTGAAGTAGATCTATCTCTCTAGTAAAAGGAAGAGGTGATTTCAGTGGCCTTTTTCTCTTTTCCTCATGGATAGGAGATGGATGATGAAGGCTCCTACCCTTTGGAAAAAACAAACCCTTGATTACTACTGCTATCTGGTGCCAAAGGAAGGGACATCCAGGTCTCATACAGGGTAAGACTTTTCTCTCCTTTTCTTTATCCTACCCTTTCTTCATCTTATCTAGTGATTGTACAGATGGGGAAGATGAAGAGCATAAGGAGAAAAATAAGAAGTGAAGACCAAAGTGACAAAATGTGCAGAAAAGTGATTGGAAGCTGGATTCTAGGAAGACAAAAAGGAACAATGGAGAGAGAAGGGAGAAACAGAGAATCAAGGAATGGATCTGGAAATTATGCACAAGCCTAGAGGGAGGGATTTAAGGAAATAAAGGGAAAAATAAGATAGCAAAAGGGGGAAAAAAGTACAATGAGGAAAGGAAAAGAATCACTGTATCAAAATTTGTCACTTTCCTAGACCAGGGGGAGGGACAAATAGTACTGTGGAGCAATATGCAGGAGAGATGAAACATTAACAGAAGAACATAATACAAGAAGGGAAAGTTTAAGTAGAAACTGTGAAACTGTTCCTTTTGTAGAACAAAATTACCAGGGGAGGCACATAATTATATTTTTCAGTACCTTTAGTCATACATTAAAAAGCACTTCATTTTTCTTTTAAAGATATGATACTTTTTCTTTTAAATTCAAAAACATTCCAAAGTAAAAAAACTAGTAATCTTCTTGGTGTGAATTTAGTGGTAAAACAAACAAACAAAAAATACAGTTATTAGCACTCCTAATTTTTTTCCTTCTTTCCTTTTTTCTTTAATTTGTGGTAATGATAAGAACAACTTATTCAAAAAGTCTCCTGGCTCAGTTGGCTCAACCTTGACATGGGAAAACTCCCTTTAGGAGAGTAGGAAGTAGACTGTAGTTTGTATTTATTTCCTCATTTAGTGTCTCTCCTGGAGTTTTAATGAGTACTCCATTAGCAAAAGCTGTAGCAGCATCAAAATATTTTTTCGCCACCCCTGTTTCCACTTAATTTTACATGTAACTTCTTATAGTGTATGAAATTGAGCTATTCATAAATACCTGTTGAGTAAGGCTTCTTTCCGTATTCTGCTTACGGAGAAGAACTTGGTCCATTTTGCAAACCTGTCATGTGAAGAAAGGGGAGTTCCTCAGACTCTTTGTATTTGATCAGCCTGTCAATTTCCCAAGAAAGACGAGACCCTTGTGTCCGACCAGCCTGTCCGACCACCATCGAAGGGTGGTTCAACTAACCTGTTTAGGGACCCCCACTGACAGCATCACTGAGTCAAATCCCTTATAACAACTACTCATATCTCTGGAGACTTATACAAAATGAACTTCAGCTGAAGATTTTTATTATACAAAATACAAGTTTGTGACAAAATAAGGTTCAAACATTGCTGGTGGTAATACACTGATGGCAAAACAAGCTTAAAACAATACACTTAACAGCTAGCATGAATTAGTCATAGAACAAAGTTCTTACCAACAGGTGTCCCTACGGGGGAGAAGACAGGTTCAGCCTGTCGACTGATCCCAGAAGTTACGATGGAGTCTTCCCTAACTTCTCCCCTCATTTGTCCACTTTATATACTTCATAGTGCATTGCATATTCATTATTATACACAGGATAGGTTACAAGTTTCTTGCTTCTAATGTAAATTAGTACACATCCTCAGATAACACTACTGAAGTTTTTTCACTAACTACACATGGTCTCCAACAGGGTTTTGCCCCCTTTTCAGGGGGTATTTGACTCAGAGATTGCTGTCTCCCACTACCACAATGACCTTTGTTCTGCTTTCGACTAATTTTCTGTTGATGTATGGGGGTTGCAACATCTTATCAGCTTGCCTTCTCTTGCAAGCAGAACTTCCTCACTTGAATGTTCCTTTCTTAAATAATGGTGTTCTTTTCACCATCTGTTCTTTGTCAGTCACCCTTCCCAAGACTGACTCCATTAATTAGAAGTTCCTTCATTTGTAGAGAGTGGGTCAGCTTGACCTAACTTCATGCACAAACCTGTTTAACATGTAGTTAAACACTAAATCAGAGTTTGCCAATTCGGAAGTTTACACAACAATACCACCCCTCTTTGAACTTATTTCAGTCCAGGAGCAGTCCATTTTCTTTACATATAGGTGGAGCTTGAGTGACTCTAGTCATACGTACTTCCGTTATTTATTGGTATCACATGCCCAGCATGGTGTAGTAGTACCTTGAAGGTGGGTAACTTTGAGATAGAGGTATGTGTTAGTATTACAATGAGATTATTTCATCTGAGAAAAGTAATTTTGCCACAGTGGTTAGCTCAGCAGTGGACATCTTCTCATATATTCTTCATGTGACAACTGCTATACAGCTTATCAGCTGAGTGGTACATCAAGTTCCTATTCCCACAGGGAGTACAAAAGAGCCTGGCTGTCGGGGCCTTCACTCCACTCCACCCTCCATTACTCCCATCACCAGGTGCTGACATGGCAGGGTGCGTTGCTTAAGGAGCTGTGGTAAAGTAGATTCCATGCATTCCAACTGCCTTGAAAGTGATAGCTGTATTTCCCCTAAAAAGCTTTCTATAATGCTATGCTTCTATTAGGTCCCAGTTTGCTCTAATTCCCCTCTCCCCACAAAGTAATTTTCCCACAAAACTGTGAGTGACTGAAACACCAGAGACATCTCCGTTTAGTTCTGTGTTTGGATCAGCCCTTACGAGGACCATGCTAAACTCCTGCGGGAACAGGTAGAGGTAGAAGTCAGGGTAGTCAGGAAGCCGGGGTAGATCCTACACTCGGGGCAGCTCAGGATGAGGGGACAACAGGGCCTCCCTTTACGCTCTGGAGCAGCAACTTCATTGTAGGGCTCTGGCTGCTTTCTCCTCTCCCTCTTCCCACCCTCCAGACTAACTGTCAGGGCACACTGAGCACCAAGTGCTTCTGCAGGTAGGCAGCCCAGGATCTCAGGTGGACCCTCACTAATGGGTGCCATCCCACATGGTCTGACCATGGTGGGCACAGATGGGGACTCTAACAGCACCCATCAACAGCTCCTGACATGGGAAGTGATGAACCAGGGTCAGGGACTGTCCAGGGGCTCCTGGATAGGAGCTAATGCAGGTGGGCCAAAGAGATCAGAGACAAGGCTGCAATGTATGATTGAGGTGCCCATCCAGAAGACAGGCTGCACACAGTAGAGGTCCATGTGTGCTGGAGGCTGGCACTGTTGTGGCATCACTGGGACAGGGACTGATGGCCCCAGGGGGCTGAAGTGGAGTCCTGGCCCACAGGCAGGGTAAGGGTAAGGGAAGCACAAGGGGTCCAGGCAGGGACAGTCAGGCCCGGATGTTCCCAGGTTTGGGAACTGGCTGATGATTCATTTACAGCAGACTGCTTTCAGCATGCTTTAAATTAAGACTGGTGGTGAGATGTCCTCTTACTTCAGTTTCTGCCACACCCAATTTCATTTCCCTTCTGTGTCATGCAGTTGCTAGAAGTCCATCTAGATTCTTAGGTGTTGATCATATGTAGAAGTCCGGAAAACTTTTCCTTTTGTTTACATAATTTACTAGAATTATGGTTCATGCAAATAGTATTTTCATTCATCTGCTGGTTTTATTTACTTCTCTCTTTTAAATTGATTTATTGCGGGTTTTTTGTCTATGGAAACGAATGCATTCATTAACTGCAAAATGGATGGATATAAACTGAATTAGGCTGATTTAGGTCATTTGTGTTAAATGGTTTCAATAAAATTCAAGGAAAACCATAGTTTCACTTGGACATTTTGTACAAATTTTAGCCAATTTAGCAGCATCTCATTACTGCTGCTATTGTTGCTAGAGCTGCTTCTTGAAACTACAACTTACTGCAAATCGCAAAACCAGAAACACCACCTACAAACAGCTGCTACATGTGCTTACCTCCTTCCTAAAATACTTGCTCACTTTGTCATTGATCTAAGAGCTAAATAGTCCCACCAATCAACATATCTGTAATAAAATATGCTAAATTAATGGGTTCTTGCCAGTAGTATCCAAACTTGCCAGTGTGGCTGGTTATCAGCTGTATTAGTTTTTTTATTAAAATATAAATTCCCAGTGACCAGTACCAACAATTGTCTTAATGCAGACACACCTAAGAAATTTAAGCCTTAATTTTGAAGGATTCCTTCCTTCATCCATCAAAATGTCTGAAGAGATAAACTGATCTATGTAAAACTCATGATAAACATACTGGAAGATTTAACTACCCCTATACTCTGGAATGTATTTCTCCTGGCAGCTAAACTCACAATTTTTTTTCTGGAATTATTTGTGCATGGCTAGTAAGGAATTACTATACTTTTAATTCTCAAACTAGTGTTTGGGATAGTCTCACCTTTAAAGTATCTACTAGCTTCACACAGTCTGTGTCACTGTTTAGTTTCTGACATCTCCTATGAGATGAAGAATAAGCAAAAACCTTCCAAATATTGCAATATGTCAATATGTTCGTATAACTGGTGGACCAGCTTATGCTAGGAGGATCCTCTCCTCTGCACAGGTGTTCAGCCTCTTTCGTCCCACTGCCCCCCAAATCAGGAGGAGCCATTGCATGTCACCCTACTTTTGCAGGCACAGTGATGGCACTCAGAAGTTGAGTGCTGTTTCTGGGAATCAGGTATCAGTGAATTTGAAGAATCACAATCTCTTTGTGTTCCCTTAATCACATATTAAAAAATTACTTAATTGGTTTATTTATTTATTTATTTATTTTTCTTTTGGAGGCCTTTCTTACAGGGTGATCCTCCTTACAATCTTAGGACTTTTGTAGACCTCTTCTAGCAGCTGGGCAAAACAATGTCTTTGGGAGACATATTTTGCAAGGCAACATTTTTTCTGAAGTCTGCAAATAAGTGCAACATTTGCACCTGTCTTTTAACTGGAAAATTGTCATAAGATGCCTTATGTTTTATAAAGCATATTCTGTATTCATCAGTATCAACTTCTCTTCAGCTCAGGATTTTGCCTCCCCTGCTCTCTCCAGATGATCGCTATCATGAACTGCTGACTTCTAGGAAAGGTGAAGGGAAAAGAAGCCTGAAAAGAAGGGAAGAAGGCAAACCCTTTATAAACAGGTGTCTTATAGAGCTAAATGGATGGTTAAAGAGCATTAGAAAGTTATGATGCATAGCATGTATAATACTGGTGTCTAATTCTGTGGATACTCATCCTAGACTTGCTTCTGTCCTGGGCAAGACAAGCTGTAGGCTGTCATGTGCCTAGCCCTGTTGGGGTGGGAATCTAAGAATAGCTAGTGGTGATACATTGAGATCTGTGAAAAAATAATTACAAGCTAATGAGCACATCTTTCACTAATAAGGGCAATTAGGAGATGGGAGAGTCCTGCAGGTGAACCAGTGGATCCATTTAGCATAATAGCAGAAAGGTACAGCCTTTTGGTCTTGTGTGGAAAAAAATCAACAAACCACCAATCATCTTTTGGAGATGGCTTGTCTACCTTTTCCCATATGATAGTCATGTAACTCTATGCTCTTTTCAAATCCCTCAGAAAGATAAAAGTGAAGCAGTCTTCAGTTTTTAAAGTTGCCTAGTTAATATCTTAAAAGAATGTCAGTAAATGGACGGAGTGACTCTAAAGATGCCTTCTATCAATTTATCTGCTTGCTTTGCAACTGTTTTATCTCCCTAAGACTGCAAAACCAGTGATGCAGAAAAGACTTGACTGGGCTTCTATTGAGCTGCATCAATGTGAGATGGAAGAAAGCAGTGACACAAGCCTACCCCCAGACTAGAAATAATGATATCAGCTCTTTGCAGCATCAAGATAGAGCACAAATGATGAAATAGCTGATTTTTTTTTTTATGCTTTCCTGGACATTTGTAAATAATAGCTTGTTTTCATTGCTGATCTGTCCTTAATGGACCATGACAGTGCCAAACCATTTTTTTCCTTCTTTGCCCTTTCCATAAAAACTCACGGGAAAGAGGAACTATATAACAAGATCCCTAGTGGGATGAGTTGCCTTCATAGTACCTGAGTGAACAAAAGTTGTTCAAGACATGTTGCAAAATCTCTCTTTACTGCCTAAAAGCAGCTGACAGATTAAAGAAGAAATGTTTTCAGTTGCAGGTGTAATTTACAGTAATCAGACACTTATTAATTATCTGTTTTTTAAGAAGTGAAAAGGGAGGGAAGACAACGAAAAGTGTGGTGGATTCTGGGGCATGAAAATAAATGAGGGATAATAGCAGACTGAAGTAAAATATAATGGGTTTGCATTCATTCTTGTGGAGTGTCCAGTGAAACACTTTGATCCAGTATCACTGGGGCATAGGCATTCAGCACAGGAATCAAAATCAACTAAAGCAAATAACAAAAATCTCTTGCACCACTTACCACAGATTGATGTGACTCAGTCCATTACCTTACACCTTGAGTTGTATCCTCATCTCCCAGGATTAGGGTCACAGCATTTCAACTCATGGCACCAGTCTCTATAGCTAATACTTTTGCATGAAAAAGAAAATGAAATCATGGCTCTGATGGCAGGAAAGAGTTAAATGGCTAATACTGTGGCCAGCATACCGTTCTTATTTCTAGTTGCCTAAACTTCATTTCAAACATCTGCTCCCCGGCATTTGCTCAGTTCCAAACACTATTATGCTGATAGCTGTTTGTCAAAGCACAAAGGGAGGGATTATAAAACAGTTTAAAAAAATAAAATAAGGAAAATTATGAATAAACAAATCATCCATAAAACTGGAACATCAAGACATTCCTTGGAGAGTGGGAGGTTAGGAAAATAAAAGTAGTTTAATTTTCTTTAGAGCTGTAAATTAGTTGTGCATACAGATTTATTAAGCAAGATTTTTCCCCATGTTATTTTTGACACTTTAGTCCTATTCTCTGCCCAATTATTGTTTTAAAGATAAATATTCATTGGTTTTAAAGATAAATATTCATTGATGATGTGCAATGACACCATAAAAATGGGCATTCTGCTTTGCAAAAATGTTATTTTTTGCTCAGCTACTCAAATATGAACAAAATAATTGTCTGATCGGCACTTTGGGTCCTCTTTCTCTGAAACAGTGGCTTATTTGAGATTAATTATAGATAAAAAAAAAATACCCCACAGTTTTGACTGTTGACAAGGGACTTTTCTAAAGTGTCTGTGTGAAGTATGTGGATGAATTAATAGAATGATCTTATCTGCCTTCCCAATACATTCTTTCAGACTAGCATCACCATTTCTTTCTTTCCCCTAGAAAATGGAGGCCCCATGGTGCAAAGAATTACTGCCTTTTGTATTGCTAAGGGATGGGACAAGGGAAACGTGTTTTGGTGAATCAGTGTAGAAACGTTCATAATATTTTTCCTCTGAATGCGCCTTTTCCATGTTGTTGACAGAGAAGAGAGGGATTACAGCTTTTCCTGTTTTCTTTTTTAAAACCGAGGCATTTAAACGAATATCTCTGATGACTTAATATGGTTTATTTTGTGTAGCCTCTCTGAGAAGCTATTCTTACTTCAAAGACCACCAGAGAGCAAAGGAATCACTCAGTGACCAGAATCTAGGTTCTTAAAACCTGTTTTGCTGAGCTGGGGTTGGGCAAGGATGGTATTTTCAGAGGCCATAATAGAACAACTCATGCTACTGAGTTTGAGGATCCCAGCTGATGCTTATTACTGGGTAACACAGCTTTTGACAGTAGTAATTTTATGGTCAAGTGCACATATTTTAATAAATTACCTTAACATTTTAGGACACAGGATGCAGAAGGACACAGTCAGCTAAAAGCCCTGTTTCCTCTGCCCAGAACTAGCACTTCACTTTATTTTGTGTGCATGTGGGGGTTTGGTGATGGTTCTTTGTTTTGCTTTTTTGTTTTCTTTTTAGAAACAGTTAAAACACAAACGGAAGGTAAGCGTAGAATTTGCTTTCATGCAAGCTTCCTAGGAGGGAAAAAGATGTTAGGATATTGAAATAACAATTTTAATTTGAGATCAACTGTCACTCAACTGGAAGGGCAACTCTTGTCCACTTTTCTAGTAAAATTGGTGATATGCATTATGCAGTAAGATTGAAGCAGTGTATTAAAATAAATTTCAAATAGGATATACTGGATTATACTGTGGTCTCAGCCTTGTTCCCACTACAGTCAGAACCATTTTAGGACCAGAGGTCAACCACTATATATTTTTGAATGGATTGGAGAAATGTTTGATTTTGGTATCAAAGAAACGCAAAGAGGTAACAGACTTTGAAGGGATTATTTAGTCCGCGTGCATACTTTGAGGTAGAATTGCACACACTTTCATGGCTCTTGGCAGACATTGACCAAATTGTAAATCTCTGGTGAGAAGCTTTTCTGAAAAACCTATTCTGATATTTAAACATTTTTATACTTGGACAGTTTCTCCTTATGTCTTTCCTTAGTTTTAGACTTTCAATTTTTTTCCTAACCTCATGGATGTAGACAATGGTATCTTTCTGTCTGAATTAGAAAAATCTTTTGCACATTATCTTTTTCCCAGTTTTCTCTTTACTTTTTTTTTTTTTTTTTTTAGAGTTTTGTTGTTGTTGTTGTTGGTTTTCTAAGATCCTTACTCTACAATTTACTTTTCCTTCCAACTTTCCTGGATATGGTCTTTCATTAGAAGCTTTAGCAGTGTTGAATGAAAAGGTGTACTTGCTTTCCTTTTGTTGTGTACGCTAATCTCTAAGTAATGCTTCTTAAAAAGACATTTGCTTTATTTTCCACAACATAGATTTTTCTGACGTGTGCATTTCACTGCAAGTGTTAGAACTTTTTCTGCCATGTAGTTTTCAAGACAGCTATTGCCTAACTTAAATTTTTAAATACAATTGTTTTTCTTCTTAAATGTAGTTCTTTGCTCTTGCAATTTTAGAATTTTATTGCATTTTAAATAAATTCTTCAGTTTATGAGGATAATTTGAATTCTTACCTTGCTTCCAAAATCTTTGCTTTCTAGTTTGGTGTCATGCCCAATTACAGATATGTGATTTTCTGTTTGGTTATCTATATTGCTGTTATAAATAGTAATTGGGTAATAAACACAGGATGGGTGAGATCACTCTGTTAGCTGACAAGCTCTCTCTACTTTGAATCTAAACTCAGTAACTGTTCTTCAAGGTGGTTTTTTGTCTAATTGTGTGTTTTCTGTCATTTTCCAGTGTGCTTATAAGATTGCTACATCAAACTAGATCAAAAATATTGCTAAAATAGATAACATCTTCTTTTTCCATGTGTCTTCTAGGAAATTTGTCCTATTAAGAGGAAACAAGATTGGTTTGTTTAAAACCTGTTTTTGACTAACAAATGTTGCCTGTTCATTATCACTTGATTGCTCTTGTATTCTTGAGCTTCTTACTATTTAATTAATTATGTAGCACCTAATATTTTCCAGGCATCAATGTTACATGTTCAGTTGGGTCTACATGCCTTTTAATATTTTTTCTCCTTACCCCTGTCCTTCCGCTCTAATGGGAGTTGTTTTCCTCTTTTCAGTCCACTGAGCCCTCAGGAGTCATCCAAGAAAACTGGCTAAGCTAGTTGCCTTAAGTGATTCTCATCAGGGAACGATATCTTAAAGATCTTAACATCATTAGCCTGCTTTTTTCCCTAATATGGCCTGTTTTCTTCATTCCTGGTAATTAATATTAATCATGTTAAGTGTCTGATCTCAGCTAACCTCTTTATATAGAATAAAGCAACCAAACTGAAGCAAGAACACTTCAGCTTTCTGCGTCATCTGCAATAGCTCACCTTCCCCCTTTAAATAACAAGCCCTTCTTTCCCCCATCGCATTATTACATCTAACATGTTTCAGAGCATTTCCTGATTGCCTTTTATATTTTCTTCCAGGTGCATATAATTTTGTGCCATAGACTTCTGTGTTTATCTGTTCACCATGTGCTATTCTTCTAAGCTGTTTTTTAGCAATAAGTCTTTGTTTCCATTGTACAACTTCCCTGCCCTATCCCCACCTCCTGATCACTGAGGAGCTCCTGCTGGAGTTGGTGCCTTACGACATCCATCAGCTCTTCTCTGTAATGGGTTGTCACTAGACTTTGCAACCTCATTATAATCAGCTACTTTCCTGCATTATGGAAAAGGTACAAAATCTGTTATTAAAAAAAATGTGAGGGAAGATTGCATGAACTAAGAGTCAGTAATTTCCCAAGTAGTATCAGAAAATTATTTTAAATGATCCTTCATAGTTGTGTATAACAACATCTAGTAGAATGTGATATGCTAGATAGATTAAAGTATAGCTCCCATAAAATAAAATAGTACCTATCCCATCAATAAACATTGGTAGATATTAATTTGTATGAATGGAAGTAGCTCTGTTCATGTCTCAAGCCTTGTAATGTGAATACTCAGTGTAACAAACAGAGCTAAGAGTTGGATAAAAGATGAAAGAGATGACACTTTGCATGTTAAAAACAGTCTGAACACCATCTTTCACAAAGGTTGTGAGGCAGGGCACTGAACGCAGTGGTCCTGTGGGGTAATTTAATTTGTGTTTTCCCATGAGAATCTCTGAAATCTCTACTGGTTGTGTCTGAACAAGCAGATCCCTTGGCCTTCACTGGTGAGCAAATCCTTTTGTTCGAAGTTCATACAGAAGTATTGCAACCCAAGACCAAATGGGTGTTGGAAAAAGTAGCAAATGAGATTTTTCAATACAAATTCAGTGCTTAAATATGGTGATAAAGTTTGTATTTCTGTGATTAAAATAAAGCAAAGAGCTAAAATAAGAAGTGCCTTGGTGGAAAGAAACCCAGACTATAAGTGAACAAAAACAAAATAACACTTAATAATTAAAAAAAAAATTAAAAATAATTTTTAAAATAGGAAAAAAAATAACCAGAAAAAAACCCTGGATAACAATTAATGGAAGGTAAAGCAGATTCTACTTCCAGATCAGAAAAGAGATACTAAATCATATGTACTTGAATTTATAAATGTCAATATTGTCATACTTGATCAGAAAAATTGTTCCTGTCATTGCCTGACACTTGAAGATGTCAAGCGAAAGTGTGTGAAAATGTTAGGTCACTGATATTTGTTCAGTGCAAAGTAAAGAATCATGTGCACTTGGCCTGTTTTACTCTGTTTATGTGTTTTACCATTCAGCCTTTTCAACATTTTTTTGAGGCAGTAGTAAGTAGAGTGCTGACAAACAGTTAAACATGGCATTTATATTTTGTGCTCATTCGTGCAGAGCTTGGCTGTGCTGTGAAGTATATTGGAATGATAAACCTTACCTTATGGCAGTGTCACCCTGTGTGCATTAGTTCTCAATTTTGAGTTCAGTAACTTCTAACACGTGCTGTTCAAATATAGATGGTTTCCTCTAATGGCATAAGTTCTTTATGGCACAGCACATTGTCTTGTGTGGGAGCAGCATTGTTGATACCAAGAGTTATGCAGTAGAAATACCAAAATATGCCTATTTGTGTAAGATGACCATTTCCTTCAAAAGGAAGACACAGTCATTGAAGTAGCTGAAGGACTCAAGACATAAGCAAGTATTAGAGATTTTTGCGCTAATGTTTTTTTTTCACTAGTGCAGATGACACCAAGCTCGGGGGGAGTATAGATCTGCCTGAGGGCAGGAGGGCTCTGCAGAGGGATCTGGACAGGCTGGACTGATGGACCGAGGCTAGTTGTATGAGGTTCAACAAGAAGTGCCAGGTCCTGCACTTGGGTCACAACAACCCCATGGAACACTACAGGCTTGGGGCACAGTGGCTGGAAAGCTGCCTGGGGGAAAAGGACCTGGGGCTGCTGGTTCATGGCTGGCTGAATATGAGCCAGGTGGCCATGAAGGACAACGGCATCCTAGCTTGTATCTGAAACAGCATGGCCAGCAGGACTAGGGAAGTGATTGTCCCCCTGTACTTGGCACTGGTGAGGCCACACTTCAAATACTGTGTTCGATTTTGGGCCCCTCACCACAAAAATGACATTGAGGTGCTGGAGCATGTCCAGAGATGGGCAACAAAGCTGGTGAAGGGTCTAGAGAGCAAGTCTTCTGAGGAGTGGCTGAGTGAACTGGGGTTGTTTAGCCTGGAGAAGAGGAGGCTCAGGAGAAACCTTGTTGTGCTCTACAACTACCTGAAAGGAGGTTGTAGCAAGGTGGTTGTCGGTCTCTTCTCCCAAGTAACAGGAGGAAATGGCCTCAGGTTGCAACAGAGGGGGTTTAGGCTGGATATTAGGAAAAATTTCTTCACTGAAATGGTTGTGAAGTATTGGAACAGGCTGCCTAGGGAAGTGGTGGAGTCACCATCCCTGCAGGTATTTAGAAGAGCTGTAGATGTGGTGCTTAGGGACCTGGTTTAGTGGTGGAAGTGGCAGTCCTGGGTTACTGGTTGGACCTGACACTCTTAAAGGTCTTTTCCAACCTGAATGATTCTTGGATTCTATGATTAATTGATTTGATTTCTTGGCTTATCAGTTGCCAATCAAGGTTCAGAAGTGAGCAATGAATTACAGAAAATCCACTGCTATTTTTAAAATACCCTTTTAAAAAGAAATAAAATCTCAGACTCTGTACTGGTCTAAAATGTCTTACCCTTCTTCAGTCCACGGTGCAACCATAGCTACCTAATAAATACAGGAATTAATGATCCTTATTCAAATGTTGAACAAGCCAAGAAAAAGATTAATAAGCAAGACTTTCAGAGAAAAATCGTTGTAATCAAAGCACAATGCAAAGGGCTGGTGAAAAAGTTGGGGTTGTCTTCTGCTACTGCTGTTCCTGAGCAGAACTGGATGTCATACCATGTAGGACCACCAGAGGATTTATCTTGTATACTGGAAGTTTCTGGTGGTTTTGCTGGTTACTTGGTTTGAATTACTATGAACTATCCCCTGTTTCAGAGGCCCAAGGGCACCACTTCACTTTCTGTAGCTGGCCAATGAGTGCCTGGCAATTCTCATTTTGTACTGTAGCAATCCACTTCCCCCAGTTGTCTCATGTCCCTGGCTCCATGGCTAGCCATTGCAATAAGTGCTGAAGTTCTGCCAAAGCAGAAGCAGCAAGTCTTTGGTCTCTTTTTAGAACTGATAGAAGAATTACATCAAATTTTAAGCATCTGTGCATGTAGCTGTTTCCAGCAGAGAGACTGATAAACATGGCGGGTCAGAGCATGGATGTTAGAAGAGGGACTAGCAGAAATTATTAAAAGCTGCAAAAAGGAAATTTGCAGGAACAGAAGATTCTGCTTGAAATGTGAAGACTTGACTGATAGTTGTCACCCCACAATGTACTGTAGAGGCATTTCACAAAGAATCAGCTGTTCAACACTGATGTAGTCCAGGCTGGTATGGTATAGTGTGTTTTCTGTGATGGAACTCCTTATTGTATGCCCATAGCACAACAGCCAAGGATGTTTATAATTTTGTCACGTCAGATGCCATTTGTTTCTGATACTTCAGCCACTGACAAAATCTTTGAGGATAAGCATGACTTTTTCACCTACTCCCTCTTTCCTGAACTGATTGATGAACATTTTCTGTTAGGAGGAAAAAAACCCAGAAAATACCCTTTTTAAATTTTCTCTTTGTTTGTTTGTTTGTTTGTTCATAATCGTAAGACAGTGTTAGTAACAGTCATTCTCCAAGCAACCCTACAAAGGAAAGCATCTGCTCAAATGCCTAAAGAATGCAACCAGAAGGGTATATGAACTTGGATGAAGAGGAGGTCCACTCAGAGTAGGAGTTCTTGGGCTCTTACCCCACCCAATCCGCCTTGTATGCCAAGTAGTTTTAAGATGCATGGTGAGAAGCTGGTCTCCGCACACACAGAGGGGCACAGAGGAACAGTGGCAAGTAGGGGAATCCCAATTACCCTGTCAGAGACAGGAGCCCCTGACCTGGCTCCCCAGTGCATCCCAGGAGGGTGTCAGGCCCATAGGCTGGCAGTGACACCTACCACTATAGGGGCCTGGGAAAGGCCGTCGTGAGATCACCTACAGACTGAGGGGTCACTGCCAAGGAGTATTACGGGGTACCAGGGAAGAGCATTTACACAAGACTTATTATAAGATGTTTATGGGAAGAACTAAAGGTTGGGAATAGGAAGGGTCAGGGTTATTTGGGCAGGAACAAACATAGGAAAACAAAGGGATTTTGTTTTATCCCCTTTATAGGGGATGAAAGGAACCAGTTGTATAAACAGGTAGCTGATCAGATGTCTGTCTTGGGTTCTTATTCAATAGCTTTCCTAACTTTTTTTCCTGGGTGAGGGTCTCTCTATCTGAGTGCATGTGTATGGGGGTCTGAGTGCAGGCACTGGAGCAGAGGAGCCAATGCACCTGCGGCAGTGAAGGTGTGTATATCATAGGTTATTTAATTGCTTTTTTCTTAAAGACTAGTTTTGAGATGAAACTACTATGTTTAAAAGGAAATGTAACAAAGAATTGTTTTATTTTCTTAGAAAAAAATCTGGAATGACAGGGCTTGGATTGAAAGATCTGTTTGTTAAATTTTGAAATGATGAAATCATAATTTAAAAAAATCTTCTATTTTTCTTCAGGCAACCCAAAGTGTTGAATTTCTTATTTTTGGAAGCAGTATTGTTCCCATTTAAGTGTTTGGAGTTTTATTCTGCAAAGTTGCAGTTATCTAAAAATTTACTTCTACTCCTGGGTGCATTTAAAATTGACAAGTCCCAAAGGTAACATTTTTAAATCCCAGGGATTGCGTTTTCATACATAAGAAAATAGGACTCACTAGATTTTCAAATCCCCAAAACACTTTGTACTGTGCAGGTGAAATGGACACAAGGTGGCATTGCACAAGAAAAATGGGAGTCGGTTGTGCTCCACTGCCACAGTTCAATGAGTCGAAGAAAGGATTTCATTTTTTTTTTTATTTCAGATCAATTCATAATGTCTTTCTAGCCTTCTATACCTATATATATAACTGAAATTAATGTCTTGGTTGGATCCATAGCCAAAGAAATCCAGCCTGACATTTTCTGAGCAGTAGGAGTAATTATCATTACAATAAATTTTATTGCACTCTGGTAAATCTATCATATTTCTCACTTCTCACACAGTGATATGTTGATCCCTGTTTGAAGCAAAGTCTAGTGCTTGATGATGTGGGAGGAGTGCTATGCTCTTATTTTTCTCTCTGTTGTTTCCTCTTTTCATGACTCCTGTCTTCTTGAGAAACCAGTTCAAACCATGCCCTGAGGCTTGACTTATGCTGGAATCTGTGCCTAAGAAAATGTCCTGGAGGAGGGTTGGTTTTTGCTCTTAAAGTCTCAGAAAATGTTCAGCTTTGCTGTGAAGTGATACAAGAGCAGCTCCACTTAGCAGAGGAAGGTAGCGTCTGGCTGGCCATTTAGAAGTCTGGATGGAGTTTCTCCACTCTTACTTCCCCAGAGCTGCTTGACCCTTTAGTGAAACTGAGAAAATGGGATGGGAAAAGTCATGATCCTCTTATAACTTGATGGTATGGTATTTGCCATAAGAAATACCTTGTTCTATACAGAAATTGTGCCATTTCAGAGTTTCCTCAAATGACAGAATGTGAGTCAATGAGATCTGCTGGGATGTGTTTTTATTTCAGTGTGATGGGAGGTTTTTGGTTTACTTAAAGACAATTTGATTTAAAAGCACACTTTTTGTATCATGTCATGGCCTTAGACAGCTAGAGTTCAGTTTCCCAAGGAGGTGGATATATGGTATGAAGGACCCTGCCTTTCTGCTATTTATTCAGATAGGAGCCAACTGTGCTCAGAAAAATCACCTTGAATCTTTAAATCTTCCCCCAAGTATAAATATATTTTGTTTGTATAAAATGTCAGTGGAGAAAAAGCTACTGGTCTCCTCCTAGAAGTCTAATAAATATCATCCTTCATCCAGTATTTTCTTATTCAGAAGAAGTTGACGAATTGTTGTTGAACACTGCACGAACAGAACAAGTCAGCAGGGCACTGAAGTCTCAATTACTGGTCGGTTCAGAGGTGAGAGACAAAGATCATGCTTCATCAACAGGAGTAGGAGAACCCCTGGAGCAGTGCAATTGCCAGTGTCCTGTCATGTTGAAGCCAGGGCACACCATGGAGGCAGGTACCATGAGGTAGAAAGAACTGGTTATGATTTCAAGACTAGCATCAACATAACTGGACCAGGCTTTTACCAGCAGCACCCTGCTTCTGCAGAAAGACCTTCCTCAGTCCTAATACCATTCAGTGTCTTGAACAGCATGAAAATCTCTAAGTTCAGTTACTGAGGTTAAAAATTCATATCTTCTGCTTAATGATTCCGCTGGCATGATGCTATATATGTATTTTTATTTTAACAGCTCTACTTCAAAATCTGTTTTTGGGGGGTTTGGAGAGTTCTGTATGGCTTTCTTATAAAAGCAGGGGCCCCACACATGATAAATAGAGAAGTAGTGGTGTGGGTGATGTTTGGCTGTTCTTCCCAAACACTGGGTGAAGAAAATGAACCTTCTGAAATAACTAAAGAAATACTCCAAGTCAAATAAAAACTTAGAAACCTTCCCTAGCTATATCTGGGTGCTGTAAAATCTACATCAGAGGAATTACTTGCAAAGCAGTTTCTTTCTCTTAAGGTCAGGGACAGAAGTTTTCCACTGTGCATACAATTCCCAGCTCACACTGAGCACAGTAACTCTGTTTTCCTGAAAAATGAATAAAAGTGGGGGGACACTGAGGGACACACTGTGTTTTTGAATTATGTCATTCCCACTAAGGTGAGTGTCAGCCATGCTGAAGTAATACATCTACAAAGCAAAAGGCAGCTTTGTCCTAGACCAGAGAAAAGCCTTGACAAAGAGTGACTTCAGAGGGTTTCATGTAAAGGAATTGCAAACCAGTTTAGATAGTGTTTAATTTATTCACAAAGCAAAATCTTCTCTGTCTTTTGAAAAGACTGCACTAGACACTCATCCTGACAAGCTCAAAAAAACCAAAACAAAACAAAAAAAAACCAAAACCAAATCAAAAAAAATTTGTATTGGTGCTGTTTGGGGGTTAGATCATACACAATAAAGATTTTGGACTCTTCTTGCTGGCTCCCTCTCTGATCAGCTGTTTGCAAGGTGGACACCTATACATCAGAACACACACCAGGATCTGCAATGTTTAAACACATTGATTGTGTGTTAATAATCTTTTCTAAGCTCAACTCTGTTTGCAAACCAACGTTGGCAGGATATCTATTGCACCTGAAGTTTTTGTCTTTATCCATCATACCTGGTACCATCACATTTTTTCCAGCCAGCTTAGACAAACTAGAACCAGCCTCAGGATCCAGATGAAACTTGAACAGTCCCTGCTCATACTACTGGGAGCTGAGGATAAGCCAAAGCTTTCCTGGAATCCGACCTCTTTCTATATTGAACCATAACAAAAGGCACAATTTAGAGCTATTTCTGGAACTGTTCTCCTGTGGATTTCTACCCTACATTTTCTTAGTGTGTAAAGTAAGCTTGAGTTAAAAGAAGCGATGCCACTTCTGCTGCAGCTCTGGAGAGCATTACTGGGTAATGTCCACTACAACATGAGGCAGCTGCAGTGTCAACTCAGGCAGGCTATCGAAGGGAAATTGTATTCCACAACAGCAGTCAGTAACAGACCATCGCTTCCTCCTCCTCCTCCCAGCTTCTTCCGTTGGGAAGAAACTGTTCAGAAATTACTAGAACTGTTGCAAAAGTAAGCACTGAAGTTTTAACAACAATCTACAGCATCATTATTTATTGTTTTGTTTTAGTGAAAAACAAGCTTATCCAAAAGTCCAAGAAAGCACGTAAAATAAAACACAAGTCAAAACCAGCACCATAATATAAAAGCCTTCCAAAAGCACTGAAAATAAGGTCTTGCCCACCATCCAACAGAACCCATTCATCCTGGTTTCCCAGAAAAAAGCCTTGTAGAAAAGATATCCTTTGTAGCACGACCTAGAGGTCAACTAATTCAAGCTTTGTGGAAGGATGGGAAAAGCAAGTTCTGGAGTTCAGGACCTTCTGGCAGAACACTCTGTCTCAGCCCCTCTCAATTATATCAGGGCTGTGTTAATACCTCAGGCAATCTCCACTGTCATGCTATTCACCTGAAAGAAAAAAAAAAAGAAAAAAAAAGAAACATCTCTCATAAAGGGAGACTTCCAGGAAGCCTGGATTAGTGCTTTTGGGTACAAGCAAAATACGTGTTTTCCTATAGTTAATATAGGTTTAGCACCCTGCTATTGGTTGTTACGAAAAATGATCCTTCTTAATTAAACATCAATACAGACCCTTACTTTGTGCTTGGAAAATGTCTGGATATCCCAAAATAGTGATTTTGTTTATTCTTTATATTATGGTAACACCTAGAGGCCAGAGCTCTACTGTGCAAGGCACTGTACAAATATACACAAGGGGCTGGCTTTCACTTTGAGAAATACTTTGAAAATGCAAGATGTAAGCAGCAAATGTGTAATGCAGCAAAGCGCATTACCAGAACAAGCAAGATGTTGGTTGTCAATATGAAAATTAGGGACTGCAGTGACCCACCTGTTGAACTGCAGTTGTGTTTTGTAAAGCACTGTTTCAGAGAAGACTTCCCAGGATTGATTTGGAAGAAGCCATTGGACTATTGACTGACGCTGTGAGGAATTGCTCTGAGCATATGCTGTGTTGGGGTTAGCATCCCTCATTAGCTTCACTTCCAGGTATTTTGGTGCGGTTGTCATTATGTGTTCAGCAGTGACTAATAGATTACAAGGAAATAATTTGCGTGAAGATGGTAGTCCATCATAGAATCAGTCAACATGGGATTTACCTATGTCCTGGAGCCTTGAGGACATTGGGTTTTCAGATTTTCCTCTTGAATGTTACCTAACATGTCAGAAGAAAAAACTATTGATAGTGTTGAATAGTCCTAGAACTGCACTGCCCCCTTCCTCTGCCTCTGTTTACTTACTGAGTTGGTGACAGAAAATGTCAAGAATTATTATGGTTTCAAAAGAAATAGTAAACCCATGGAAAACATTATTACTGGTGTCTGTTCAATTTTTACAGAAATGTCCTCCTACTCTTAGCTGGACAATGTTACCAAACCTGACAGTGACCTAAAAGTTGTCAGGTTTGGGTGCTGAGTGAATATTAGCATTAGCTTTGGTTCAAGTACTGAACCTATTGTAGAGGGAGTTTATTTGTGTTAGTGAATATCTGTTCCTATTTTTGTAAAACAGCTGTGAAAGCCTCCTTGGAAGTGGGTGACATTTGGCTGGCAAGCTAGCTCTGAAAAAGTCGCAAGTTCTGTGTTATTTATCACATGCCAACATTTTGCTCTGGCAGTAAGTCTTCCATGGAGCATTCTTCTTCTTGTTATCAATGGCACTGGACAGCTTTCTAACATCTTCCCTGAACGTTTTCCAAAACCATCTGGTTGGCTGGGAAATACTCAGTGATACACAAAACTCACATGTGCCAGCTGTTGACTGATCTGTGGTGACTGGCACATGTTATTCTCTTTACATGGAGAGGCATGAGATGGAAACCACAGCCCACAGTTTGGAAGGACAGAGGCATATGAATAGCTCTGCAATGGCACTGGCTTGTCACGTGTCACCTGTAAATCCCACTGAACTTTGCTTGTTACAATGAAGTGGTAAAAGAGGAAAAGCGTTAAGAACTGGATTTTACAGTGTAAAGACAAAGTCACACACAAAAAATAGGTGCCAGAAAGCTTTGCACTGTGTGTTCAGCTCCTCTGTTGTCCAGTAATGCTGTCTAATTTCACTCATCAGTCTTCACTCATCCCTTATCTCCTCTGAATTACTTTTTTTTTATTTCTATACTTCTACATTTCCACTACATACAGCTGGGAGAATCTTCCTCCTAAATCCTCACAAGTTGTTTTCAATAGTGAAGTCACTATGAAGCATGTAATCACAAATCTTGAAAGAATATCTGATTCCTGGTAGCCGTTAACAGACATATCTTTCTAGCCTCAGTACTTCAGAAGTAGCCTATCTCTAGCAGCATGTTTTTATGATTGCTTATTTTTAAACATTTCTTCTATGTTTAGTGTGTAAAGTGGGAAGAAACTCTTAGATGAAGAGATGACAACACAGTGTTAATTTGACAAGCAAAAGACTATCAATAACACAAGTTACGTTCTTATCACAGATAATTGAAGGTTGCTAACTGAACAAGTGTTTCTGGTATCAAAATTGCTGAGGACGATAAGACCAAGTGCATACTGAAATTCAGGCAGCAAAACAGTGGTGCACACTGCAAAGGTGGCTGGGGTACTTGGAACTTGGAACAAAAAAAAAACTTGAATGATGTTTTGCTGCTAGTGAAAAGTTAAAATTTTCTTCTGTCCTCAGCTTTCCTCTGCATATAAAAACAATGTCAGAGACATTTGGTAACAAAGGCTTTGTAGCTGGTGTTGCTTTTCCCAGTTCCCTGCTCTTCCATAGCCTTCATTTCCCTTCCAGCATTACCAGGCAGAGGCAGCACAGCTGTCCCACAGCCCCTTGGTGAAAATGCCAGCCCCCTTCACTCTCATGCTCTTCTGTACTCACTCCAAAAGTGAGTTCATGGTGCTTGCAGATTAATATCCAGGCTAGCTCAAAGACTGAATATTGTTCTTCAGGTAGATTTATGGATGCAAGTGGATACCTTTTCATATTGTATTGCATGGTGCAAAGCCTCTATTTTTAGACTGGCAAAATTGCATCACAGCTTCCGTAGACCTAATAATGCTGCTTTTTGATTTTTTGTCCCAAGCCCTTTTCAGTCTCTGACTGCAAAACACAGTTAATTGTCCAAATCTCACTTTTTTTCAAGCATTAGTTTATATGTCATGACACAGAGGCAATTCCTTCAAAAGCTGTTAAACGGTTTTTACTAGCAGGAACTGGCAATAATTTTTTTTCTTTGAAGACAATAGGTCTGATCCTTTGTTCCTCCTGCTTAGCAAAATCAACACAGGATATTACTGTGAGAGCACTGGGGAAGCAATGGAGCATCAGATTCAGGAAATGTCATCTCGTGGTGCTTTTTATTCTCTCAAACTTGAGAAGCAAAGGACCAGGGAAAGAAAAGAGTGACCTGGCTCTTTTGTAAATAGGGCAGCACAGTGTATCACCAAGCTGTTACTGAAGTGACTAAGAGAGGCAATTTAATAAAATGTGGCCAAAAAAGCCACACATTATTTTTCAATTATTGCCTCACAAGCCAGTGCCTGAGTACATAAAACGTACACAAATGATTTGAATCTAACTGCTTTTGTATTCCTTCAGTGGTGCTTTAAGTATGTGTCCTCATCTCACAGCCTCATTCAGTGCACATTTCTGCAGCGATTTGTACAGAGGTTCACCTGCCTCATGCTAGTGTCTTCCTAATATTGCTGTAAGTACTGTTCAAATCCTGAATGC
Organism: Falco biarmicus; assembly: GCF_023638135.1. Classification (NCBI taxonomy): domain Eukaryota; kingdom Metazoa; phylum Chordata; class Aves; order Falconiformes; family Falconidae; genus Falco; species Falco biarmicus. The sequence continues at coordinate 60,461,788 of NC_079293.1, read as the reverse complement.
AATGGGAACAATGCATTATTTTTACTGGCTGATAACTTACACACCAAAATATGCTTTTATATCATCCAAGTGAAACCATTTTGACTGACTATAGAAACCAAAGTGGTAAATTATTCTAAATGGATAAAACCATTTTTCATTAAGTATCTATTTCATAGTTCTCATTCTTTACTATTGCTCTTGTAACCTAGAAAGCCCTTCTCAGTAAAAGGTAACATGTTTGCAGTCACCAGTCTGTAATCAATTAATTAAGTGATAATTAATGTAGTTTTACCAATAGTCTGTGAATTTTTTTTGTTTGTTTGCTATTTAGCAAGTGTCTGATAGAAGCTATTTCCTGGTAGGTAGAGATCTAAGCTAGTACTTTTCCTAGGTACAGCCATTCAATATTTAAAACATGTTTTCCTGTTGTTAAATCAAAACTGATTGGTTTTGGACTTGTTCAGAAATGTGAACTACTGTGCAAGTCTGACAGACCCAAGAAAACCACTTGGGTTATTCACTGGCAAAAAATGCAATAGTTCTCATCTTCCTGGTGAAATACAGACTCCGGCGGGCAGGACACTGATGAAACACATGGACTCCTCATTCCCCATGGAGAGGAGACACAGAGACACAGCAGAATGCTCTATGCCAGGCCCTCTGAGGCTTTGCTGTTCTGTGAGACTTCAGATTGTGGCTTAATATTTGTCATGACACAAGTAGTAAATAAATACCTTGGCACAAAGCCTAGCGCCTGTCAGCACTGTCCCTGCTGCAACCTCCTGTTCAAAATACAGAGCTCTATTTATCATCTTTCACATAAAGCCTGTTCAGGGGAAATCACCTAGGATATGTTTAATTTCCTTCTTTGGCTTCTCGATGATGTCACATAGATAAACCACATATCCAGAGACTCTCACTGAGAGTGTTAGGCCAAAGTAGCTGTGAGGGCTGTTACTTGTCAAAGTCATTTAATTTATAATGATGTGTTTCATAGTTGGTCTGTGCAAAATCAGCTTAAGCAAAAGGCTTCTATTCGTGTTATTTCCCCTAAATGCTGAAGTATGTAATAGTTACAGCAGCTGTTTAATGAAAAGGTTGACAATCACAAGGATTATTACACTACATAGGAGTCGCAGTGCTGACTCTTTTTATCCCTTCAGTGCAGTGCCCCTTCCTAAACATTCTTGCTGAAAAGTGGTAAAATGCTACTAAAAACGTACGGGGAGTAGGAAAGTAATTTTTATCATTATCTTCCCTCCATCAATAATTATTGTGTACAGATATTACAGTGGTGGAATTGGATGTATTTTGGGTGAGGGAAGGAACATGGGAAAGAAGGACAGAGGTGACAACAAGGAAATTATGGATGATGTATTGAAATAGAAGAACAGAAAGAGAAGAGTGATGTCCAAGGAAAGGTAGTCATGAGAGTCAGCAAACCAACTGGGACCTATAGATGGAGGGGGAAAAAAAAGAATAAACAATTGTTTTTTGGGAATTATATAAAGTCATGTCCTGAAAGACCAATACATATTGTTGGAAATCTATGGTCCTGGAGGTCCTTCCTCCAGATCCCTTGGATCTGGCTACTTTCAGAGGAGGTTTCAGGACAAAGAAGTTTTGCACAGCCTCTCCATGCTGTAGATGATGAGAAAAGGGCCACAGGGCGCACATTAGCAACCATTTGCTGCTCAGTCTAGACAGTAGATTAGTCTGGGGTGTGAGGCATGTGTTCAGGGATCTGACGTGGAAGAAGAAAACAGAAGGTATCCTTGGACTGTGCTTCTGGCCTTAAAATTTCTGGGTCTCTGAATACCTCTCTTGGGGAAAAAAAAGTGCTCTGGTACCCCATTTCTACCCTTTTTGGAAAGAATTTAATTTTTTTAAGAGATGGAATTGTGGTTTTTCTTCTTTCCTTCAGAATGTTAACCTTTCAAAATCAACAGGAAACACAACATAACCCAGTATTTCAATCCTATTTCCCCTCTGATGGCTATTTATAATTGCTACTCAAATAGGAAATCTGCTTCTGACCTTTGGTGCTGGAATATACTTGAAATTCATGCCTCACTGTGCTCCGTCAGCTCCTTTTCATGCATGCTTTTATATGTGGGCTAATAAATACGAGTTTGGGAGCAAAAGCTCTGGCAGTGAAATCCAGCTCATTATTTTGCTGGGAGACATACTTGGAAAAAGTTTATCTAGCAATCTAAAAAGAACAGTTTTTCACTTAGAACAGTTTTGAATATGACATCACTGTTTATGACTGACATTAGCAAGTAATTTTAATGTTGGAGTGACACATATGACAGGATCACTAAAGTTTAAATAACACAGAGATGCACATTTTAATTAGTTGTCTTTGTTGAAACTTACTTTGCCTGAATCTGTGATAGGAGATAAGTTTATTTTAATATTATCCTGGCTACACTTTTGTTATTACAATGCATTGTATTTCAGTCTGCGTAAGTACATTGCTCATCTTTGTGCTATGAAATGAATTCAGCAATCTCAGGCTACATGGTTTTGCTCTACATCTCCAAAATATTATACCAATCAAACAGAAAATATTTATACAGATGATGCTCAGAAAACAATGAGGAGTAATGGGATGCATCAAATCCTTTCAACCTCACAGCCCCGGCTGGGGCTGAATCAAAGTCACCAGCTATTGCTTAGAGTCTTAGACAGTCTAAAGTGGATAGGAACAGTAATTTCTGCCAAGGCACAACCTAAACAGTAGCAGCTGACAATATATCTCAACTGTATATCTTCTATATACCATAGAATAAATCTGCTGTATATCAGTCATGCTATAATACGTTAAATGAAATTATTAAGTTTGAAATAAATTCAGAAAATAATGAAAATTAAAATAGGGTAATAAACTAACCATTGAGTTGCAGCACAGTGTTATGCTCCTAGGCTTTTGAGATAAAGAGGAGAATGTAACTTAATGATAAAGTTGTGTGTCAATAAGCAAGGGTTTGAGAAAAGAATATTCTCCTATATGGAAGCTGTCAGGGTAATTACTGCAGGAGTTTATCCATCATGACAAAACAAAATATTTGGGCACTGACAACACCTCTAGACCTTTAGGCACATAAGAACAAAAATATCCATGGTTCTGGTCTGGATGTAAAACTGCAGGAATCAGGAATAGGGATGTTTTTATTTTTACTTTTCTGTGGCTTCCTCATGCAAGATTCAAATGAAAGTCAGTTTCATCTTTCAGGGTCAAAATGTGTTAAAAAATAGGCATACTCTTCCTATAAACCCTGATATGCTTGTGTAAAAATGCTTCAGTGGAGCATAGCACCAAGTAGCTCTAAGTTTGCTGTTTTCAGAAGGACTTAATTTTTAAACATGTTTTGGTATTTTTCCTGTCAAAACTTGGGATTAAAACAGCTGTAATGCAAACATCATTAAAATTAGTGCGTTTTAGAGAAGTATCTATGAGTTCACATATATGGTTTGGTGTAAGGATAATGGTGCCTGAATTGTTCCTGCAACTTTAACATGCAAAGTATGAGCACAGGAGTTGGAAACTTGTCAGCTGGAAATGGTTTCTGCTTGAATTGGTTCAGTATAATGTGTCAAAACCAATATTTTTCACTCTGAAGTTTTTAAGATTTGCATTTTAGTTGTTTAGCTTTGGAAAAGGAAACCTCAAAATAAAACATTTTTCCCCCTAAGCATTTTTTTTTTTTGATTTGGATCCAAATGACAGCTGTCTTTGCATTGAATTCAATAGTTGTTGGATCAAGTGTTGTGTTCTCTAGGGTGATAGCAGCTGGCTGGGGCTGGTTTGGGGCTTGTACTAAATGTTGCTTGGGTCTCAGTTCAGTTGCGCTCAGACAAGGACACAGACACAGGAGCTGATGCAGGTGATAGAGTGGAGCACTTGGGGAACCGTGGTGTCTGGCACTGAAGCCTGAACTCATGCCTAGAAATGGGTGTGCAGGTGAAAGCTAAATCAGAAATTATCGGGAAGTTTTGGAAAGTATCTGCTTGGTGTTTTCTTGAGAACAAACTCCCTGCTGGTTGTATCAGCCCAGACTCTTTTATATACCCTCTAATTTGCTCTCTGTGCCTCCTGGAAGGGATGGTCTGACTGAAGTGCACCCAGTCTCCCCTTGTTCGTATTCCACTGCGTATAAAGTGCACTGACACTCTCATGCAAAACTGGCTGAAATTAATATCAATGGCTCCATAAAACTGGTAGATAGAGCATCTGTGAAAGAGACACCAACTCAGATTTACTCATAGGTGATTGTGAGCAGGGAGTATAGAAAGATCCCAAGCCTCTGGGAGAGGTCTACAGTTATGTATTCCTAGGATCACATGGGCAGGGCTTCCTTGATTTTGCTTATTGGAGCTATTTGATTTTGAATAAAGTATTTTAAATATTAATCAGGTCAAAGAGTCCCTGGGAATGGTGCTTCATCCTGGCAGCTAGAGTACTTGCTGGAAGGTGGAATATCTGTGTGCAATGAATCTTTAATAATTTTATGTGAGGTTGAAGAGCCATGGTAAAAGAGTCTGAGAAGCCATCATTGCTCTGCCCTAGAGTGTTAGCTGTCAGGTTGCTGGGGCAACTTTTCCCAGGCAGGTGGCAATTATACTGACCCTTGTCCTGGCTGCTGTGCATGATCTGCTGGTTAATTAGGTAAAACAGGCTGACAAATTTTTTCTGTTGTTATCCTGGGAGAATCTGAAAGCACTGTACATGTGTTGAATTAGAATCAACCTTTCAACTGGCTTTTCTAGTATTTATCAAACTCTTTCATAAAAAAAAAAAATAGTGAAGACTGAAGAAAGATGGACAGGTGTGCCTAAGCCACCCTTGTGGGCTGATAAATCTGTGTTCAGAATATTTTTAACTTGATCCATTATTTTTTACCGAAATAATAAAACATGCATCTATGATAACGCTGACAAAGCTATATGTCTTATATTTTGGTGCTCCTTTTGAGATCTCGACAGAAAATATTTGATCTTGAAGGGCACGGAAGTGTGGCTAAAGGTGAAAAAGAGTATTAATTTTAAACTGTAATGTATTTTTGAGTGCTGTAGGACCATTTGATTACCTTTTATGACCCTTTGTCCTTGATATCCTCTGGCTGAAAACCATTATGCCATGTACCATTTTTCATTCCTTTCGTGTGTCTTGTTTTATCCACCTTCTTGCAAGATTAACTATCCTATTCTTATTTGTCTTTTTCCAGTCTTTTACTGTCTTGAGCATATAATTTCTCCTCTCTCCTTAATTCTTCAGCTTCCTTCAGCAAGATCCTGTGACCTGGGTCCTGGATTCTAAGTGAGGAGACACTGTGGGTTTTGAACAGCATCCTATAATTTTCATTTTGTGTTTTAGCCATTTCTGTGTACATCCTACCACCCTGGCTTTTGTGACAATCACGCATGTTGAACCAAGATCTTTACTGAGAAGCCTGTAAGGATGCTTCTTTGTTGGATTCAAGCAGGTAATTTAGGTACTTCTTTTGTTTCCAAATGATATTGTGTGCTATACCATGAATATGCTTGCGTAGTTCTGTGCAAGAAAAAATCTTTACAAAAACCAGGAGCTGAGGGCGTAGGAAGGACGTTGTGTAAGCCCCTAATCGTGGTTGAAAACTTTTTTTGACTAACTTACAACTAATGAACCTGTGATGACTGATGAGAAAATAACACAAAAAAGGAGGGAAAGGTAAGTTAAATATCAGTGCACTTGTCTGCTTATAGGTACCAAAACATTTACATAAGCTTTTGTATTATGTCTGTCTCCTTAGCACTTCATATTTGCTAAGTCACTTGTCTGAAGAGAATACAAATAGGCAAGGTAGAAACAATCATTTATAAAACATTTATACTAAAAATATGGTTCAAGGAGACCTCAGTCGTGATGTGGGTTTCAAGAGACTATAATAACACAAGTAAGAGCAATGTGGCAGCGAAAGAGGGGCAGGACTTCTGCAATGTAACCCATGAAGTAATATCGAGATAAAACTGGACAAAAGCTATTTGAGCCTGACTGCTGATGCAATTTCCAATGGTGACATTTATCAGAGTGATACAGTCTCCAGAGGGAAGCAGTAGAAACTCCAGCAGTGAATCATTTAAAAATTAGTCAGTTAAAACACTTGAGAATGTAGTAAATCGAAGAGGTCTGTGTTGGCAGGGGACAGCAGAGAAAAAGGGACATGTTATTTCCAGCTCTCAGTTCTGTGAATCTGGGACAGCTAAAACACACTTGTCTTTCACTTCTCTGGTACATCTAACCAAACTGCCTAATTTTGTAACACTTGGGAAAAGGATAAATATATTGTATTAAATACTTCCATTTATGAGCTGCATATATGCCATTAAATTTATGACAGTTCTTTTGTTCCCACTGGAGGAATTTCTTCTTGAAGTCTTTTCTATCAAAACAACTAATGTAATCAGACCTAGGTGCCAAAATAAAATGTAAAAAGGTACTGTTCTTCAAAATGTTCAAAGCCAACTGTACAAGGTGATATACTTAAATGTCTGTGAACTGTACTTTTCCAAAATCAGATTTGGAATACACTATATAGTGGAAATTAAACTTTATTTTCTAGCAACTGCATGCAAGCCACAACGAGACAAAAAAACCCAAACCAAACCAAAACAAAAAACCTCTCAAATTAATTTTCACACACTGTGTAAACTTCTGGACTATGCTGTTCTTTTATATTAGAGCAGTATTTTCATTTTATTTAAACTGGATTTTTTTCTAAATAAAATGGAAAACATTATAGGAGATTGTTTAGGGATTTTGCAAATAGCTAAACACCCTTAATTATTGTAGAATGAAAAATCTCAAATGCTTTCAGCAACTGCCCTCCTAGGTGAGTAGATACAGAAGTTGTATGGTTATTGTGTTTGTGTTGTCACCAACGAGGCATTACCAAAACTCTCCACCACAAGTATGATCCCTTCTAATACCAAGGTAAGGGTAACCTCCTACCATCTGTACTGTGAAAAGATGGTGGCAAGTTTTCAGCTCTATGGGTTTACCTGTAGCACAAACTGTGAAAGGTAAATAACAGTGCTCTTCAGCTTTGTTTAAAGACAGAACCATTGCAAGCAATGATTTTGCTTTCTTTCATTTTTCCTACTTTAGTTGTACATGACTGAGTTTAGAAGGTGTAACTACTACAGAGGACTAACCCCAAGTTTTCCCAGCCGTGCACACAAGTTGAAGAAATCCCTGTTCATTGAATCCAGCCAGGACTTTTTCCCAAGAGCCCACAGAGGGTGCTGCACTCCTGCCTCTGCAATGAATATTTGATTTATGGGATAGCAGCCCCTGAAGATCTCCTTGGTGTTAGACAAACTACAGACACACACATTGCTCTAATCTGTTGTTTAAGAGCTTGCAGCCTACTTAAAGGTTGATGTAAAGGTATAGTGAAAAGTGGGACGTGATCAAAAAGAAGTGACTGGGAAACTACAACAGCACTGTGGCTTATCTCACATGTGCAGAGCTGGGTATGTCTCAGGTACTTTAGTTTGTTAAGTAGGTTTTATGAAAGACTCCAAACTTGCTGCCTCTGTGCTTTAGCTCTTCGCATCCTTACATGCTGCCCATAACCTTGCCTTTACCTTCGGCATCATTCCCTTTGCCTTAAATAGCTTATTTTTACAGTTTTCCCATGAAACAAATCTCCTGGCAGCTCTCCAGAGCATAGGTTGCAGCAGAGAAAGCAGATGTTTCACAGCAGAGCTGCAGAGAGGACAGTTGGTTTTTTACAGGGCTGCTGAGGGTCAAGTCTTCCCACATGGAGGTTTCAGAAGCGATGCCAGAGGCTCGACCTCTGCCTGGGCTGCTCACTAGTCCCCAAGAGCTCAGGTCTCAGTGCATCTCAGAGCCAGCAGTGTGCCGGTGCCAAAGCACAGGGAAGAAGGGAAAAGCTTTGTTGTCCCTGAGGTTCATTGGTAAGATCTGAACCAAATGTTGACATTGTGCTATTTTAGAGAGCTGGTACATATTATAGCACTTTGTCTTGATCAGCAAAGAGCTGCAGCAGCTGGGCTACATGAACAGACTACCTGTTTTTAGTCACATTTTCTAGCTGTACCCTTGAGCTCTTTACGCATGTTCTGCAAATCTCTTGCAGTTTGCTGGGCTGGAATCATTGCAGCATGGTGTCTTTGTGTGCAACCAACACAGAAGTGCATAGAGATGTAGTTTATGTCTTTTGCTTATTTTCCTAGAGTGCATATTCACCAGAATATGGGGAAGATTGGCATGTCACGCTGTCCAGTTAAATAAAAAATAGTGATGATCAACACTTAGTGGGCCTTAAGGTGTAGGTTTTCAAACAAACTCCTGAAGAATCAGACATGCTATAGGGCAGTCAGTTAGTGACGTCTCTAGTATTATTGGTCTTGGAGGATGGAAATGTGGGGAAAAAAAATATGGACTGAAATAGCAGGAGATTTAGAGAAAAACATGTCTTAGAAAACATAGTGGGGTCTGTTAGTAGTGCAGCTTTGTAGAATCTGGAAATTGAGTATGCTGGGTAATCGTGCATACATCCTTCATTCAGAGAGTGCCAAGATTCCTGTAAAAAATCTTCTTTTTGCCACAATAGCAAGGAAGGGAACCCTGGATCATTTTGATATATTTCTGCAGAGAAGCACATTAGACCTAATGACTGCACACTGGGTGATGGAAGGTACTTCACTTATCTGGGAAAAAAATGCTTTTTAATGACTTCATTTATTCATTTTTAAAAAACAGTAAAGTTGTCATGTTATAATCTCCCAGAGATACTCCCGGGTGAGCTGTTGAAAGGTAATTTCAGCACACCTAAGGCTTCACACTGTAATATAACCTGTTGTGCCTTACAACTTATTCACACTGTGGCATTTAGAAATCATTCACTGTGGCTGGCAAAAATGTCTTACAATAACACCATTACTGCAACTTACATTTTTACGGCAATTTTTACTTCTTAGGCAAACATACTGAAGTAGTCTACAAAACATTTTAAGTACATAGCAGGCATTGAATCACTGAGCATTGTGAGTCCTTTATGAACTAGCAGTGTCCCTTATATAATAAAAATATATCACTTTTTCATAAGGAGTTATCACTGCTATAAAACATGCATATGTTTTTAACTTACATAAAACTTCGTTTTCCAAAAGATCATACTGAGTCATGGACGCAGATACCAAAGTTACAATGCTTTATATCCACTTGGAGACTAGCAGTCTGATCCCAAACAATCAAATGTTTTAAAGAAACCATAACACAAGCTGTGGTAAAAAGGGCTTCTAGCAGACTGCTGGTCTCAGTTGGGGTTTACTAAACTCTGGAGTGTGCAACACAGGCAATTCAGCACATAATATTCCTAGTGCTCAAGGAACAGGCTGTCATCCACATTTGGAGAAGAATTCATCTACTAGTATGTCATGGTGGAATATCAAAATGCCGCTTCACAGATGAAAAACATTTAATTTGCTAAGGTTCTGGGTGTCATTTATAAAACTTTTCACGTTCTGGGTGCTGCATCTGAAGAGTTTACAACTGTGGATGCTCCTCTGCAGCAATGACATTAGGCTTATTCAGTGTCAGATGGCCCTGCCTAAACTGGCTGGGTTCTTTGTTGATTCTTGGAGCTCACTTCCCCAGGTAGGCGAGAGGGCCCCCAGGGCACGCTGACACTAAGCAGGCTTGTCCCAGGTCTTTGAGGCACAGAGAACTGTCCTCAATAAAAAAAAAAAAAGGGACGGAGGGACTGAGTGAGTGAGTCAGGAAATACGTAAGTTTCTCGTTACTGTCTGTACGATAGGTATGATACCTTTTTTATAAACTCAAAGAAATCCATTATGGAATTGGAACATTTTACATTTATAGATAATAAATGGACTATGTGAAAGAGATGGAAATCAACCTGTTTCATATATTACATTCAACACCAAGATACGATTTTATATATGTAGCATGCTCATGATGTATTTGAAAAAATATACTGAGTGTATTTTTCTTTGCAGAGTGAACTGAATCTATATGTCTTTGCTAACATTGTCATAAGAAAGATAATGACATCTAGCACAACTATTAATATATATAGAACAGTGATCAGAATACTTTATGAAATACTGAAAGATAAGAAATAGCATGCTTATTCTGCTCTGGTTAATCTTACAAATAACAAAACCTACCAATACACTTTACATTTAGTAGAAGGAAAGAAGTTCTGCAGCACTAGAACTCTGTTGCCAAGTGACCTTTAATCTTGGTCTGAAAACCACTGTAGCATGAGCCCTATTACCAGGAACCCCCAAACTTGAACAATGTTGCTGTATATTCAGTATTTGGGGTTTAAGAAGAGAGAAGTCTAACCTGAAACTGCGAATTCAGAGCCAGATTCACATTTTCAGACATTATCATGTTTTGGCCTTAGGAATGGTGGGGAAATTGAGATGCTCAATTCCATTTTAAAGGAGTAATGGATTTAGAAGACCTATGTAGAACTAGAATAAGCAGTTGTTTCTAAATAATCTGTTTCTTTGGGCTTTTATTTGAAAACTGGCAAGTCGCATTCAGGAGCAATGCAGGATGCCAGCTTTCTCACAACCAACCTACATACAGGCAACACGCTGTATATGAAGAAGCTGAAAAGTCATTCTTCATTTGCCTTGCTTTAAAGTTCACAGGATTAGTGGCTGCAAGTCTCAGAGGTCATCCAATAGACAGCATGACTCGAAGCTGGCATCCTCATCAGTGCTATATTACCTTGATAGGCTCTGAATTGAGTCAGTTCTTAAATAAATTTTGCTTAGAGTATTTTTTAAAGTTATAGGAAGTAAGAAGGAATTGGAAACTTTCCAAGTGTAATCTGATCGTGATAAGTTAAAACCAGTCATCTGACAACCAAATGGAATTATATTATGGTAATCATGAGGAAGTTCCAGCAAGGATAGTGAGACAGTGAGACAGCTAAATAAATATTACTGATCAGCTCACCCAAGGCAGACGTGTCTGTATTGGAATTTTATATGTGATTGTATACAACTGGAGTGGTCTGAAGGCAAACTGATTTTAAAGTAAATACTGTTGGCTATTCGCCTACAGCAAAATAAAGCCTGTCTCAGACCTTGTACTGATGTCATCCTTACAATACCCAGCTACTGTTTTTCTGCTTTTGTGCCATTGTTTCCCTTTTAAGCACTTTTTTCTTTATGGGAAGAAAACAAGGAGAGATTTGTAAGCAGCAAAGGAATGAAGGGAAGAATGCTCACCCTCCTGTGGTTCAGCAATAAGCTATGGGCTTTCAGTAGTACCATGTTTTAAATTTGGGCTTAGTGTATCTTGAATGCCCAGAGGGACCCTCTGTACTTTAAAGCCTGGAAGTGGGCCAGGAAGAGAACATTAGTTTAGTACTTCAGACTGATTTCAATTTCATATCTCAGCTAATTGCCATTCAAATTGCAGATTTACTGCATTACTCTCTGTATGAAAAACAACATCCTTCATTATTATGGTTATTAATATCAGATTTTTTAGAATTTTTAATATTTTAAAACTTATTTATTAACAGCTATCATGTATTTGGAGCGTAAACTCCATTTAGGTCTGAGAGTGTGTCTAGAAGGTTCAGTTCTGACCATGATATATATGCAGCCAGCACTGAAGTCTATGTGGGTCCACAAAAATACTTGGGCCTGATCTCTGCCATTGCCTCATCCCACTTACAAGCACAAAGCTCAGTTACAGAGGGATCCTGATCCAGTTGTGCTCAATGCTGCCTTGCCAGAGATTAGGTGACACTTCAGCAGCATGAATGCAGCTGTTCTGCCCAGATGAAAGAAATGCACCTTTACAAGGGAGAAGTCTGCAATGTTTTAGGAAGATGGCACACACAAGGGGCTGTATGGTGCATAGTTTTGTCTTGCGTCAGGCAAGGGATGAATTGTAATAAAAGTCTGGATGCTCTGTCCCTGGCTGTCCTTGTACAGTAGCTGAGGGATTTCAATCATTGCTAATTTTCAAACAGTGTATTTGGGGCCGGGGGTGGGGACTGGGGCAATTTTTTTGTTTGTTTTTAGGAAACTGAATGTACTAAACTTACGTTTGGGATGAATATGTACCTAAAAGTCACCTCACTACATACCATTTTTTCAGACACTTAGAAGTTCAGAAATAGCAGGTGTTTGTTAATAAGAAGCTAACTATTTTAATGATTTTTAAATATTTCATCACTCAACAAAAGCAGATTCAATGCAGCAATGAGGAAGAGGAAAGAGTGGAATAACTCTTTAAAATTATCATTTCATTAATTATGTACTTTAAAAGAACAAAAGTGAAAACTTAACTAATACAAACCTAGACCTTCCTATGAATTAAGACACAAAAGTGGGTAATGTTTCACAATATAGTAACTTTGGCTAATTCCTACAAAGCTGTTTTAGCCAAACTTCTTGTTTACACTTTTGCAACAAGTGAAACCAGCTGACTTTTCACAAGAGGGAAGCCCTAGCAGGGGTCCTCACACTACAGCCCGCGGGCTGGATACGGCCCCCAGGGTCCTCAATCCGGCCCCCGGTATCTACAGACCCCCCCGCCCCCCCCCGCCAGGGTTTGGGGGGGACACCAAGCAGCCGCAGATGGCTGCCTGCCACTGCATCCGCGCCGGCCGCCTGGTTAAAAAGCTTGAGGACCCCTGCTCTAGGGGAGAGTCAGAAATTTGCAGCACTGCTGCAGTGAATTCTCTGAAAGCCTTCTGAGCACTGCCCAGCAGAAACAGAGGAACAAGGCTGGATCCAAAAGCGGTGCAGTTGCCTGAAGGACCATTTAAATACCTGTGAGCCAGAAACTCCTTGCATGCCCCATAGATATTTAAATACTAAAGATGTCTCTGGTTTATTTGCTTGTTTGTTTTTGTTTGTTTGTTTGTTTTAATGAGATATTACCACTATGCATAAAAGAAAAATTTCAACTTTTTTAATCCTTCACAGTTGTGCCTCTAGCTCACCATTAAGACACACAGCAGAGCATTCTTCTGCCTTTCCCTCCAAAGTGATCCATACATACATACTGCTTCTCTCCACATCCCTCACCTTTCAGAAGAAAGCAGTAAGTAATGGGGCTACAGATTCTCTGTACACACAGAGTACCTGGAAAAGCTGTTTCACTTTCAATAAGCTGTCTGAGATTCATTGCATCAGAGAAAGGAACCGTGATGTCTTAATCTATACTAGACCCTGATGACTCACCCAAACATGAAACATATAACACATGGGGCCTGAGCCATTTTGAAGGGGTCATAGTCACAGTGGAAATTCGCATGACAGCAGTGAAGTCTAAGTGGGGCTCTACATTACAAACATTTACCCATGTAAACCCATGGGATTACTCTCACGATTAAGCATCTGTCAGAACTGAACCTTAAATATGTCACGCATCCAGCCTGATTGTGGGTGTGAGTATACAGCCATGCAAAAATATAAACACATAAATATGCCATCCTCTATGTAGCTGTCAGTGACTGATAGAATCATCTGCTTATCAAAAATGAATTCTTAATTAAAATATGAAATTCTTCTTAATGTTTTGGTTTTTTTTTTTTTTCTGAATGGTTGGAAACTAATTAGGGGTCTAATTAAGCAATTTCACCTGACATAATTATCTGAATATTAACTCATCAGTAGTGCAGTGAGGGATTTTACATGCTCAGGGAAATCTGCTCAGTTTCCTTCGAATCCCTTGAGTGTTGTGCCTATCAGTTTTATGTGGTCTCCCCAGGCTTTTGACTGGGGATTGCATAGACTTTGTTCTGCTTTATTTTTCAGGTATACGTTAGTATAAGATCTCAGTGTATTTTCTTTTTTTATGGGTGGTTTGCTTTGGGGGTTTTGGTTTGGTTTGGTTTGGTTGCCATTTCATGTGTGAGGAAGGCATGAATCATCCGCAATAGCAAGGGGCAGGGCTTGACAAGTCAGATGGCTCTGCCCAGGTCTTCATTTCCAATTCATATTTTGCTTGGTGCTGCCCCTGCATGTGAGTGCCTGTGAACCTGGTCATTTAGCTGCATTGTGTGTGTGTTCTACATTAGCTGCACAGTAATAGACTCACACAATTCTGCCTTCTAGCTGTATCTGTTTCTTAGGATGTTGCTCGGGACAAATGTTCAGCATTACTCTGGCAGGCAAAGTTATACCCAACTGGCTGTGCACTAGTGAGATGAACCACAAACCTGCACCACAGTGTCCTTTTAACATTAAAATGTCCACATAAATAATGCTCTGTCTCCTGCTTTAAGAAGAAAAATGAATACCTGGGCACTTGGGAATCTTTCTATTTAAATGCAGATTCCAGCTTTCCCCACAGCCATTCAGAACCATTAATCGGAACTTTCTCTTCCCAAGGTGGAGGGAGATGGGACCCGGTTGCTTTTCAACATGCTTTTTTGTCTGTGCAAACCTTTAGCCTTTATAAACTGGTGGATCTGCCCCAGTTTTATTGAAAGGAAGAGGACCTTAAGTCTGTTACCTCTAGCACTAGAAAAGGTTCATTACTTCCAGAGTGTGTCTCTGCCCTGAACAAGATTTTGAACCTATATAAACTTAGTTTAAGAAGCACTTCAGATTTTCTAGTAACTTACAGTTGCCATAAGACCAGTAGTTACTGAGTAGTGTATGGTTAAAGAGACTTTTAAAAAAATTCCATTTACTGTTCCCAGGCTGACTGCTACCTGCAGGCTGCTTGAAGCCAAGCCATCCTAACAGATTAATTTGGGTTAAGTAGAGTTGTGCCAGTTATGCTCAAAGGAGTAAGCAGGCCAGCATTTAAGTCTCCTGCCTGATGATACCTCTTTGGGGCCAGCTTAAAGGGGACTGGGTCTTTCTGACAGTCCCTAATGAGTCCTGAACTCAAGCAGCAGGACCTGAAGCAAAACACTTCAACTGTTTTGCTGCCATGCCCTTGTGTTAATTAACTCAGTTATGATGCATCTGGCAGTCAAGTTAGTTTAGGGTTTTCTGTAACCCGAAAGATTCCTTTAAGGTCAGTTAATTTAACACCAAAAGAACTGCTGCTGAACTCTGTCTCTTTTTTGAAGTGATCCAGTTCAAGAAGAAGTAGAGTGAAAGAAGAATTTATGATTAAACTTCAGGATAACAAGTTTCTGACAGAATTCTCTTCTGTTGCTGGATAGAAATCTCTCTTCTCAGGATTTTTTTTTTTGGGGGGCGGGGGGGGGTGTGCAGGGTGGAGATTGAGGCTCCACACTTTATGCATTAAAACAATTATACAGGATGTCCAGGGCAGGCCAAAAATCAGACCAGCTCAGAAGCCTGGGAATACCACTCAAATCTGTGTGCTCCTCTTCCTTTCCCAAGGATCTTCACTTTCAGATAAAGCTGATGATTTTTATGTTCCTTACAGATGGAGAATTTCAACTTGAGGCACACTGATGAGGCAAGCTGAGCAATGAGATATCTCAACAGAGGTACTGAACACTGCCCTGAAGGCATTTAAAACTCTCCTGCTTTGTTTCTCTTTAGGGTATGCGTGCTGCATGGTTGAGCATAAAAGATGTAAGAACTCCAGACTGCAGTTTCGCTAGCAGTAAATGCAACTGGGAGTGTGTGTAGTGTGAGGCAGAATACTAAAATACTAGTGGCTGTTGATAATTTTTTCCCCTACCATATAAGATTAAAATAATATATTTAGTTGAGTCAGAAGAGTGAAACACTCAAAATGAAAAGCGAAGCCTTACTGAAGCAGATTAGAAAGCAGGGGCATCTCTTGAAATATTTTATTTTAAAAGCCCAGGAAGCTGAAAAGAACTTTGCATCCTTTACCTCAGTTTCTGTTAGGAGAGGAGATTTCCAGGGAAGGAGGTCCTGCTCTTGTAGCACCATGAGGGCTGGGACGGACCTTAGCTCTGGCCAGCTTGGACCACAGGACTTATCTAATCTTACCTTTTGCATAGAACAAGTTGGAATGAACTTCCATTTCTGAGATTTCTTGGACAAGCTTTCCTTTTCCACCTGGAAATGCTATCTGGTTTTGAATGGGCTTCCTGACAATCTGGTTTTCCTAACAGATCAGAAACCTTCATTGTAAGGTTTGACGCTAGCGTGACCATAAGGGTCATGAAGCTCATGTTTGTTCAGAAGCTAATAGATTGTGCTTAATGTTTCAGAAGTTAAGCAGCTGTGACTTAAAGACTCTCTCTGATGGGTGAATGTGCCAAAACATCTTCTGGTCTGTGGTATTCACTCTTCACCACTATTTTAGACTTTTGGGTGGTTACATCAATGGTGGGATTATAACACCCAAAACATGTTGTTACTGAATCTTCTCCCATACTTTTTTCTCCATTGCAAAGAAGTAAATGGTGCAGCTGAGTAGCAGTAATATTATGATAGTCTTCCCAGCTGTAATAGTCTGAAGAGCTATTGTTACTAGTTCTAGTTCACAGCCATTGAAATTTAACCCTTAGCAACATAAAGAAGAACATAAGGATGGTCTCCCTGAGGGAAAGACCTAACAAATGAAGGGAAGACTTGATAACTAACAAGAACCAAACTCTTTCCTTTTATGAGATGAAGGTTTATCATTTTCCTGCTTCTTGTGGCCTCTTACAATAGTACTTGATGCTTATACTGTGCTTGTGATCTTCAAAGCACTGTATAAACATTAACTAATTAATCCTCCAAACGCCCCATGAATTAGGTGAGAGAGCAATATTTCCATACACTCTCTGCTAGTGCTATAGGGAAAATATCAGAAAAGACTTTAAAAGGAGACCTTTGCTCATTTATATGTATTAACATTTGTGTTACATATGTCTGAACAACAGTGTTTCCTTTAAGGGCAGACCGCAAAGCAATAATATTTATCAGTATTTATCTGGGGCTTTTTTTTTTTTTTTTTTTTTAAACAGGCTAAGAATTAAGTATATCTTTCCCTTCTGCAACTTGAATCGCTCTCTGACTCCATTTCAGGGTTTTATGCCTCACTCATCCCTGAGGTAAAAGTTAGCATATGAAGGTAATATGATTAATCTTATTTTGGACAGGGTCTTTTAGCTCCAACTTGTATGATTGAATTCCTCCTCTCCCGTCATTAGCTTTCCTGTGATACCTGTCTTTCTGCTATTCTTGCTATTCTTTTTTCTACCTGAAAATACAGGTCCTGTTACAAAATTAGATCCTAGGTATTGCGATGCTTGGAACTGCAGTAATTAACTTTCGAGACTCTGGCACTCAGTTCATTTGCTCTGACACTATAATGTCTTGAGACCTACCTGTCTATCTGTGGCTTTTATCTGTGTGCAACCTTAGTAGACAAATTTGAGCACACTTTGCTTTTTTATTCTGCTTGCTGGTGGAAGTACACTTGTCTGTTCCTCCTCAGGATGTGTCTAGGGGGGATAACAACCTTACGAGGCTGCGAGCAAGCCGTTGGGCAGCTGTTACTGCCTGCAGCCACAATGCTTAATATAAATTCATATTTCATCACATACCCAAAGCCATCACTGCTTCCAGGACGCCATGTTATGCTAAATCTTGTTGCTATCTTTGACTTCTTACATTTCTGCATATACTGAATTCTACTTTCATGAATTCCTGATGTCAAAAACTTTCCTGTTCCCTGTGTTGTGTTAGATGAGTGTCACAAGGTGACAACTGGTATTTCACTCTATCTGCCATGCACTTTATCCCTGAAAAATGATATGTGTAATTGGGATCTTCCCCTCTAACTTTTTTTACTCCTTAATTTACCAATCCATCAGATCAGGGTTTTCTGAGACTAATGAAAATTAGGAAGTTTACTCTCCATGAAATAACTAAATAAATGCTACTGAAAACTGCTTAAATTAATGTGCACTAAATTTGTAGATTGTTACTGTTACGTGGTGTATATTGCATCTAACAGTAAACCATCTTTGACATGCAGTCACTCTGTCTTTCAGAAGAAACTATTTCACAGAAAACTGAAAAATAGTCATGCAAGAAAACAGTTTTCCACATATCCTATATGTGTATGTGTATACTTACTTTTGGTTGGCTTTTCCTGCACCACCAGCATACACTTTCCTGCTTGTCCTGGTCTCTGTTTTAGGATATATAACATGTCTTGATAGCTTCCCAGTACTGTTATTCAGTAGAGGCCATAGTAAAATATAATTCTATGGTTTTGGGTTTTGTTCTTGGGATTTTGTTTTTACATTCTTAAACAACTTTTATACAATCTGTTAAAACTAGTGTTCTCTGCTGTCTTTAAACAGAATTCCTTTTGGATTTGTGAGATTCCGCTTGGCTTGATAGTAGTGGCTATGAGAATGAGCTTCCAACCACCTTGTGCTAACAGACTAATTGTTTCCTCTGTCCTAAAGTGCTGCTCCACCTGCAGTTTATCAAACGATTTCTTTTTTAATCAGACTTAATTGTGGTTTTATCATATGCATTAGAGAATGTGCTTGCAGCTATTAATGTTACTCTAAACTTGTTTTCAACTTGTTAACCATATATTTTAAACTGGAAACATAAGATTGTTCTCTTAGGACAGTTTGCCAGCTTCCATTGTCAGGTTGGCAAGCCATTTTCCTTGTGTTTCACACAGCAACATTCACTCAAAGGAATGGACATGGCAGTTTTTATATCAAGCCACTATTAGGTTGATCTGGTTCATTCTGTTGCAAGCCAGTGGCCTTATCTTTTTTTTTATCTTAATGCTGAAAGCGGATTTTTCAGTGCTCTGCTAGAGAACATCTGTTGTCTATAGGATTTTCACTTTGCTGTCCCAGTTCCTCAGGACTGGGACCTCTTTAAAGTCACCTTATTTGGTTTCCCAAACTCTTGCCTTCTCCATAGCTACCTTAAATCCCTGTTTGTACTACAGGAATTTTTCAAGACACTGGCATAATTTAAAAAAAACACAACCAGCTTTTATAATAATAAAGTTACAATTGTTATCAAATATAAAATAATTAGATATTATCCTGTAGTGTCCAGAGCATAATTTCAGAATTACTGAAAGTCCTATAGCAACACAGTAATTTATATGCCAACACCCAGCTTGGGAGAAGTGCTGTTTCACTTGCTTTCACGTGGGCTGTCAACTCAACTTTTGTAGGAGCACTGTCTACAGCTCTGTGAAGAGCTTTTATGTGTCATAATTCTCCTTGTCTGTGTACTAGCAGCACTCAAAACCTGTGAGAAATAATGTGGCTCCTTTTATTCCATTGCCTATTTCCTATTTTCTAGGCATTGACTAAGCCATTGCTCTGTCAGAGAAAGTACCACACTGCATATCGTTTTGTTCATATTAGACACTGAGGTTTGTGGCCATTCTTCCACAAGTTCTTGGGCTTTTTTAATGTACTTTTAGGGATTCACTTACGGTTGGAAGGTCAGACTCTGCCCAGAAATGTGTAACTCGCATTGTACACCAAATGGAAGAGGATGAAAGCTTGATCTCTACATAGTCTTATTCTGAGTTATTCTACTCTAAAACCAATTGGAAACCAGGTTTTTAGAAGTTGTAAGGTGGACTTTTCAGCCTCAGATCAATCTTTAAGTCCCCTGGTTTTTCGCCTTCCCTTAGTCTCCTCTGATAAAAATCAGATGCATGTGAAATATATTTATAGACTGGGGAGCAGTACTACCTAAGTTTCTGTACAAGCTATTAGGCAAATCAGACGCTGTGGAACCAGCCAACCATGAGAAATACCTGATGTCTTCCATTAACTGCTCCTCATTACATGCAGAGGAATTCATTTGGGTTTTCTTCCAGTTTTCTTGACATTTTTAAAGAGATTCAGCTACTCTGATAGAGCTTTTAGCAGCCCCATCTTTTCATTCAGGGTATTTTAGTACATTTTCTTTTACTTTTTACAGTATGGGTAATCTCTCTGATCTGTTGTTTGTTTCAGACCTTTTTAATTTATTGTTTCAGTTTCCACCACCTTTGAATTAGGAAACAAAAGCTGCTTAAAAGTGCAGTTTCCTTTCTGCATCACAGCAGTCAAAAGACCAAAGAGATTCAACAGGCTCCCAAAGTACAGCAGCTTAAAACCACCTTAGTTTCTTGGCAAGCCATTGGTAAGTTGTCAGAAAAGGGGGGGGGGGGGGGCTTGAAGGCTGTGGCAGTTGGTTGAAAGAGAGGAGAAAAGGGAACAAGCCTAAATGCAGCAGGAAATAAGTTTTTGTCTGTTTTGTCTCTTCTGCCACCCTAAAATCCAAAACTTCACTTGAAGGGGTTGGCAGCTTTTCCTAATCTTCTGCTCCTTTTCAGTCAGTCCTTTCACAATTAAAAGCTTTTTATGCAAACTCCTTTAAAAAAAAAAAAAAAAAAAAAACCAAAACCAAACCAACCACAAATCCATCTATATATTATATATAATTCATGAAAAAAATACATAGGGATTTAGGAGAAACACATTGTGCCAAAGAATTAACCACTCCAAAGTAAAAAAGATAAAAACAGATATAACAAACTAATGTCAAGTATCTCAAAGATATGTGATTTTTTTATTAATGTGATGGAATTTTGCAAATATAAAGAAGGAGGTCATTAAACTTTAGATTCAGAAATATATTGAGAGAGGTATTAGTCATACCTGGAGAACAAGGTTTATTCTTTAAGAAAGGCAATAATTGGGCTCCAGTGTAAGATTTCTGCGAAAACTATCCACGTGGAAATGCGTACCTTTCTCTGCTGTTTGTGGAAATGCTGTAACAGGTTTGTCACTCACTCAAGCAGTGGTGCTGCAAAAGCAGCATGGCACTTCTATTTCAAGTGAGTCTGTCGGAGTGCTGCTATAGCAAACCAGCCTCCATTTCTCCTTCAGTACAAACAGCAATCTTCAACATTTCAATCATATCAAACTTCGGGGGGGGGGGGGGGGGGGGGGGGGGGGCAGAGGAGAAAAGTTCAGAGCTATTGTATCCAAAAGACAAAAAAGACTTCTCCAGTTTCACTTCTTTTATCATCCAACAAACACACCAAAAACCCTGCCAAGAAGAAAAGACTTCTTTAAAAAGTAATATTTTCTAAGAATTTCAGAAATCATAATAACAAGACAAAAGCATCAGTTCCAACTGATGGCTGGAAAGTTTAAGACAATTAAAGAAATAACTGTATGGGCTGAAGAACTCTGGGATGTAGAAGTAGCTGATCTGAAGGACTCTGGTTTTTAATGGACTTTTCTGGTAAGCTGTCAAGATGCTTTTCCCCCATGAATTTTCAATCATTTCACGGAGTCTTTTTCTCGCTTGCTGTTTATTCCATTTTGATGGTTACTAAAAATTGTTCCTGTTTCATCTAGATCAGTAATTCCCAAACTGCTCACCAAACACTGATAGCTACAAGGCTGTAATAAGCAAGATCCATTTTCAACAAAACAATGTGGGTTTTCTAGGCTTTTTTTTTTGCACGTGGTATTTTGACCACAACTGAAAATGTTCCTGGGTTTAAAATGGAGCAAACCTATAAAAAAGAATTTCTAGTTCACCAAGAGATAGAAATAGTGTTGTGTTAGGCAGTAACAAAAGTACCAACATCAAGAAGGGAGAGGGTGAAATAATTTACACTGCTGGCTACTATGTTGACTCTTTACAGATGTGAAGCTGGTGAAAGAGTTTCCCACAGTCTGCATCTGGACTGATCCTGTGCATCCCTGCAGTGTGTCCTGGCTCCTGGTCCCTTGAGCATCAAGCTGTGTGCAGGGCTCCTCCTTGTCCCAGCCCAGCTCTTCCTGCAGGGGTGAAGGCCTGATGAAAGACAGTGGCTGTGCTAGCCAAGCCATGGGGGAAAACTCCGATCCATCATCTATGTGCTTGGCTTCTGAAGAGAGAGTGTACTGTGGGGGCAAGTTGTAAATCTCAGAGTAACCTGAAAACTCCCTCGGTGCTGTGATTTAGTGTGGGGTGTGACAGGGACTGGATGTGGTGGCTGGAGCAGGAGTTTTGGATGAAGGAAGGACTGAGCCAAAAACAAGAAGCTGAGCAGGAAGAATATCATCTTCAAATAATTAATGTCTTGCTTTTGCCTTTCCCAGTGGCATCTTTTCAAAACAGCATTAGCAGAGTTTGCCCAGCTGTGTTAACACAGTTTCTTTACTAAAACAGGATTCTCTTTCTTATCTTGCCTACTGTTTTGTTATGTAGCATATGGGTTTAGGCTGTGTCAAATTCCATGTGAACCATAATGAGACAATAATCAGCCT
Source organism: Falco biarmicus (assembly GCF_023638135.1). Taxonomy (NCBI): domain Eukaryota; kingdom Metazoa; phylum Chordata; class Aves; order Falconiformes; family Falconidae; genus Falco; species Falco biarmicus. The sequence goes on along the minus strand of NC_079293.1, from coordinate 60,439,583 downwards.
CAGAGAAGGCAGACAGAAGGAAAGAAGTTCTGGAACTTTACCCTCCCCAGAACCATATTCAGAAGTGAACAAATTATATACTTCTCCATTGTTTTCACAGAGCTTAAGTTTCTGGATGTTTGAGGTATAGACACTGATTATTTGGGGGTGGGGGTGGAATTTGGGGAAGTTTTTTAATCGATGGCTCCTGGGCCAGTGACAGAGTGGGCTCATAAAGGCCAGCAGACACGGAGCTGGGAGCCGTGGCTTCCCTATGGGCTTCTGCAGGGGTTTTCCCAGCCCTCTGCCTATTTCCTCAAGCTTAAATCTCTGTCATCTGGCCCCACTAAATCACTTTCCGAGTTCTTCTTCCTATTCTCATTTTTTTTGCCTGCATTGTCTCAACCTGCATCCATCAGATATGTCATACCAGTCCCACTGGCACATCCACATCCAATGCCAATTCTTCCAGCACCCACCTCCCTTCCCTTGTATCCCTCTCCTAGTCTCACTGAGCTTTTCATCAGTCATAGATCACCTCCCTGCTCCCTCCTTAGCTCTTTCAGCAGTCTTGCTTCCTCTCTGGCCATTTCCCATCTTTTTGCATCCCAGCATGTATCACACAATTCTTCTCCCTGTTATTTTTCCATTTCCTATTCATCTCTTCCAGATCGCACTAGCTCTAGCAACAAGCTTCTTCATGTTTTTCAACCATTTGCCCAAGTTAGCCGAATAACTCTCTGTGTCTTTTACTAGCTCCTAGTTCCAGTCTCCTTCAACTCTTTTGCTTATTCAGCAAAGTCCTGTTTGCCCTTGACCTGTCCCAGCTCTGGGTCACCATTGCCTCCTAACATTTCAGCCAAAACAGTTTGCAGAAACTGCAAAGGACCTAAAAATATGAAGCACTGGTGAATTTGAAGTGGGGGTGGCATTAGCCTATGTACAACACAGATTGCAATCTCATTAGAGTAACACTCTTTGTTTTGCTGCATACCCATAAAGTGCCAAGGAAGCCATTAGAACCATTTCTTTTTATTTTATTATCTACCAATAGTATAAGTAACTGCCTATTATAACTCAGATCTCTCTGGCTTTGGAGAAAATTGAAGCAGCATCAAGTAATAGAAAAATGGTAATAGAAACAATAAGCCAGATGCTAAGATGGTGTAAATCAGTGTGACTGTACTGAAGACTATGCAGGAATCCCAGTTTGTACTAGCTGAAGATTTGCTCTCTTGAATATATATTTGCTAGTGAGAGGAATGCTAATAGAAAAGTTGTTAAACTGAGGCTAAAAATCTGTTTCATAATAACAGCAACTTGATCAATCTCTTTTCTCTCTTAAGCTTCATTTGTATGCAAAAATAATAGGGTTATTTTCATTATCTAACTATTTCTTATTAAATAAAGATTTATAACACAAGCATACAATGTAAAGAGGTCAGTTCACCTACACAGATTATAAACGGAAGTTGTATTCCCTAATAAAAACTACAGATCTATTATTTTTCTATTTATAAAAAATACATTAAATCTAAGGGTTTGGGGGTTTTTTTGTTATAATTTTAGTTGCTTCTTTTTTGGGTTTTTTTGGGTTTTTTTGGTTTTTTTCCAGTATAGCCTGAATTGATGTAGTACTAAGGTAAAGTAATTTCTTCCCCTCCTTAAGAGCCTTTAGCTTCTTGTCCTATTTGGATATTCTGATTTCATTTTTCCCTTTTCTTCTTGCAGGACTCTTAATCTCTATTTATTTTTTTAATAGACCTCATGATTATTGAATTATAGTAGGTAATTAACCTGTTTCCATTTATGGAAGCTAGTTTATTTACTAATTTCAAATGAACCAATTTATTTTTTATTTATGTTTATTTAAGTGTCATCTGTGTAAAATTATTTTATAGTGTTTATTACTACTTTACTTTTCCATTTCCAGCTCCTGGTAGCAACTTTCTCAAGTATAACACAGAGACATAAATTTCATTTGAGGACTAATGTAACTGGTTGATGCGTGCCATGGCTGGCTAACTTAACACCAATGCTTTTGCACAATTGATAGAGATAGCCCCCATAGCTTGGCACAGCATAGGGCAGCCAGCTGTATAGTTTCCATGTTTAACAACTTCTATATTTATCTGGCTTACACAAAACAGAGCGCAGACCAAGGAGTATTATCTAGGAATCTCTGCACTAGCACAAATTTCATCTTGTGTCTAAAAAATGTGTTTGGTAGAATTGGTAAGAACAAACCTGACAAAATATTTCCTTTTGATTAAATGTAACTTTTCCCAGAGACGTTTCATTTCAAGTTTTCCACAAGAAAAATCTCTCCACATTCATTGATTACAGATAAAAATCCATATATATATATATATATATATATATATATAAAAAGTTACAGAACGTTGCTGGTTTTTTCATCTTTACAACTTTTACAGACAAATTAAAGTTTTTTCAGGTATCAATATCTTCCAAACCCAAATAGCTTTGCAGTGAAACTTTAATGAATAAAACCACAACAGACCAACAGCCACTTTTCAGTATTCTCCACAATAACATCCAACCTCCAAACATTTTATTTGTGACACTGAGCCTGAGTCACAAAGATGACTTTGGCACTGTATAACTACTGATTGTGATGGCAAACCGCATCCTCAATTACAAAGATGTGAGATTTTTCTTTTATTAGCCTTTCCCTAGTGATTTCAGCAAAGCTTTTTGCAGCCATCTGAACCCACTTAGCTGCTTTAGTGGGGGCTGGCAGAAGCACTGTACTAAAGATATAATAAGCTATACTGTAATTAGACACTGAATGTTCATAACTAAAGTAATTTGTTGTATTCTAGCTGTTGACATTTCCCAGCTTGAATATGCTTTAATTATTTATTTGTTTGTTTATTTGTTTATTTCAATTCTAGAGGGCCACAAAAAATTTCAATCTCCTTATGCAATAGTTAAACACCACAGAAAACATGCATATACAGAACAGAGAGTCTCAGTCCTACAATTAGACAAAAGGGGTGAGGAGGTATGCAATGTACAAATGAATGAAGTGCTGAAACATCGCAAGTGTGCTGGCAGTTCTAACTTTTAGTTTTTCATGTTGTTTTAGAATCAGAGAAATTTTTTTTATAACTCTGGTGTTTTTTCACATAGGTTTTCACAATATTTGCTGCATGTCATTCTCTTCTCCTTTCCAAATGACTGATTTGCCTTTGCCTATTCTTAAAGGTAGAGAAAGAGAAGCCTGGAAAATTTACATCAAATGCTGAAAAGTTTAAGGAAGTTATGGTATGAGGAGATAAAGGCAGTGCTGGAATGCAGACAAATGTGAGACTACAATGGTATTGCACAGCTGCTACCCACCAATTGTCTAATACAGCATGAGCAGTGAAAAAAACGGTAACACTTCTAGTTGTCCCTTGTTTCAAAGAATAATGCAACAATACTGCTGTCAGGTTTCATCCCAGATCTGTAAGCAACCAAATATTTTTGCAGCTCTTCTGTTTTCCTTGATGGTCACTACTGTTCCTATGACTTGCAGGAGAAAGTCACCAGAGGGTAAATCTAACATTTAACTATATTTCGTTGGCATATTTTCCATATACTGTGAGAGGCTGAATCCATGTTTTCAGAAGTAATGGCATCCCAAGAGAAAAGGAGGTCTGTTTTAACTGCTGCCTTGCAAGCACTCTTTGTTTCACAATTTACAGCAGGTATTAAATAAATGTTTACACAAATTAGAACGGATTTAAGTGCAACAAAGTAAAAACAGAAAAAAAGAAAATTAAATGCAAACACCAGACTTTCTAGTGCATCAAATTATTGATGAAAATTTAAGCTACATACAAAATTAACCTTTAAGCATTCGATGCTCCTATTTGACAGCACTGTATGGTTTTCTTTTAGATATTTCCTTGCTAAACTTGTACTTGTTTTCTAGTGTTTCCTCTGCCTGACAGGAGAGTCTTAAAAAATTAATTCGTTCGCTGAATAGTGTTCATACACAGTCACAGAAAGGATTTATACAATTTTTTACAGCACGCTCTGGTGAGTAGGTCTGTCAGCCAGGCAGTGTTGTAAGATGGGGCTGTTCTATGGATGCTTGTATTGCAGTGATGCAGCTTGCACATCTATGTTCATGTTTCAACACGACATTGTTGAATTAGCTATTTTTGCATTTTTTTTCCACTGTCTTTGCTTACATTTTGGAGTCTTTAGAAACTGGTCTATACTGAACTGAAATGTTAGTGAGGCTGATGTAGAGGGGATCCCATCCCAAAAAGACCAAGTAACTTTCAGTTTGATTGAACATGATTAGGGTTTCAGAGGTTGGAGAAAACTGTTTTTAACAGACATGTAAAGGACAGAGAATCAGTCTACTATCCCTGCTCCTCTGGAAACGAAGTGAGCAAAGACTTAGCACCTTTGTGAACATTTGAGCCAGTCATCAGGATCACTAGGAAGATGAGGACTTGCTATGTACTTTGCATCTGTGCAAAAATATCCTAGGTTGCTTTACTAGGTATTTTTTTCTAATTTCTTTTCTCTTCATCCATGTTTTTACTTCATCTCTCTGTCCCGCTAAGGCTACTGTGCCAGAGAATGAATGATCTCTGGCCATGAGGTTAAGTGGCATATCTCCATACCAACCACGGATAACTGCTCCCAGAGCAGAGTTACCATGTATCTAAGTGTAACACTTGGACCTGGGCCCCTCCAGGTCTGTGTCCAGTCTGGGTTCTGGTATTGTTTCTTGTATCCTGGTGCTTGTTCTTCCATAGAAGAGGGCCTTCTTTCCTGTTGTTTTCCTCTTTTGACTCTCCTGCCCCAGCAGCCATGTTTATAAGCACATAAGTGCTTCCCAGAATTAACTTTCTCTGTCCAGGGAGAAGCTTCATCACATCCACAATCAGCCAGACCTTCCCTTGCCCTTCTACATGCTGTGCTCTCTGAAATTGCTTCCATCTAGCTTGTCTCATCACTAAATGAGATTCAATATGAGTAAAACATTTAATTATGAGAAAATATGAAGTATAGCGTATCCTCTTTCCCCCCTCCTGGTATGTGAATTACAGCAGACTTTGTAGGTGCTCTCCTCTGAAGCTTTGATTCATACATGGTGTTGTAACTATGACTCCCAACATCAAGTCTAAAGCAGTAATTTAGAATTAGTGACTCTCTGCAGCAAGCAGACATGCAAGTGTCTACATCCCAATTAGCAGGGGCTGATCTTTGACTTGTTCATTTATTAAAGTTGTAGGACTGTAGCAGGAAACTAGTGAAGAAAATGTAGAGTGTCTTAGTATTTCTGTTTTCAACTACCAAACTGTAATCCCAAATTTTTCTCATCATTATTCCTGTCTGACAAGGTGTTAATTTTCAGACACCAGCTTGAATTCCCCTTTGCTGACTGGATATAAATTGCTCCAGGGATTGCTTTTGATTTGCATTCTCCTATTAATGCTACCATTAGCCTTGATAGCTTTGTTGAGAAGGTTACAGAAAGAAATAAGAGTATTCATCTGGGACCTTGTGCTTTCTTGTTTGGCTTATTTTGAACAGATTTTTCACTGTTGTGAAGAATTAACTGAAATACTGTCTCAGCTTTTACTTGGAAGGCAATGTTTGCTATGATGCTGGAAAAGCTCAGTGTCCTCCTGTCATCTTTGCTCTGTCACTGATTATCTCTTAACATTTATAAGTTGTCCCTCCTCTGGTTTAGATCTGAAAAGAATTTTGCTTGGAAAAGATACAATGCTAGTGTTGTATTATGTCAATTCATTGACTGTCTTTGTCTTTGGTTTGGCTAAGAAAAGATTTGGGAATGGAGAGCTGGAAATGGTGCATTCCAAATACTGGAAAGAGGTAAGGTGCAGTAGGGTAGATGACCTCTCACTTCAGGACTGGCATAGTAATTACCAATATTATTTCTAAGCAGATCAAGAGGAAGTTGCTTAAAGATGTGGAAATTGTATTACAAACACTAGCTACAGATTCATGTAAGAAGCCACAAAGCAGAAACTAAATACTTTGAGTAAGTGATGGCTACAAGAAAATTAAAACAGATATTGCAGTAGTGTGGGCAGAGAAACTGTTTAAAGAACCACAGAGTAGGAACAAGAAGCATTAAATGGCAGTGAACAGAGAATTTTTTTTCTGCCCTTATGGCAATATTGCCATGGGAAGGATGAAAGCATGCACTGAAAAAGGAATAAAGAAAGAGAATAAGTAGGAGAAAAGTAGGAAAACAATTCAGATACTGAAGGTTTTTTCTGTCCAAAGGGACTGCCCACAGAGCCTGAGGAAACCTTGCCAGCAGACACATACTCACCTGGGTGGAAGAGACCAGAAGGAGGTAGGCTGTGCCATTTGAGTCTGCCCAGTGGTCCCCATGAGCCAGGTGTTGCCGTGTTAGAAGGAGCAAAGTACACAATATAAAGTAGAGTTGTACATGGACAGAAAGGAAAAGAGAAAGAGAGAAAGACCCCCACAAAATAAATGTAACAAAGGTATGTTTCAGATGCTCCAAAAAGGCTACACTTAGTTCCTAGCTTGCTGGCGAGTCAACTCATTTGCCTGTCCTTTGCATCCTCAGTAAAATGGTCCTGCTTCATCTGTCACCTATTTTGTTCATGAATGGAAATCATGTTGGTTTGAGAAAGGACTTTTATCAGTGCATAATGGGTTTTTTCCATAGAGGATTCCTGAGCTGTGGCCTTAGTCCACCCCAGAGAGGGGCCTGTCTTTTACTATAGCTCGTATGCTCTTTCTCTAAATATATACACACAATACGTAGTCTATCACAAAGTAGTCTGTTGGCTCTGAAGGGAGTGGTAATAATAATAATAATAATAATAATAATAATAATAATATAGAGATAAGGCTGACAATTATAATAATAGTCAATGTTTTACAGATAGATCTCTAGGTTAGATATAATTGACTCTGAAAGTGAATGAGAGCTATATTTACCCAGTAAATACATGGTTTTAATGCAATTACTGGAACAAGATATTTGCACCAAAGAAAATACAAGCATTTTAGGAGTTACACTAGTGGTTTCTTCCCCAGCTGACAACACACAGGGCATATTTAGCTGGGCAAGGCTGCACAGTTTCTGCCTTTGCTCTGCTGATTTTAGAAATGAGCATATTGGACTGAATTTTCCAACCTTGCCAGCCCAACTCTCACAAGCATTACATTCAATTAGGAAGAAAACCAAAACCAATTTAAAACAAATTACAAAAGGAAGAATCCACAATGAATAAAGTTGCTTGCTCACCGCTGTAATGGCCATCCCACTTCCTCAGCTGCTGGGATTATCTCAAGAGAGTAATGGCAGCTACTGTTTTTTTCAGCTTATCTCAAGTCTCCACGATGTCTCAATTTTCTAAGTATGTGTGTTATAAAACAGCTTTCCTTGTAAATGCAAATGGTATAGGAATGGCCTCTTAATGGCTTATTTTTATGTCCAGTATTAACTTAAGTGTGACTCATTTACCCAGCCTTCTGCTGCATACAGCAAAGGAATCAAATAGTTATTATTATTATAATATTGCCCCATGCAAGTGCCAGGTTATTCAGCATGTCTCACTTTGTGTTGACTCCCCCAGCATATGCAAGTTTTTTTTATGCTGGCTGTGTGCTGAGTTACTGTGGATTTTTAGCTGCTCCTGATTTCACAAGTGCATCTCAGCATAAATATTATAATTAAAAATTGTTTTTATAATAGCTATGCTCAGGTGTCTAAAAGTGACCTCAGCATGTACTTCTTGAAAATTGTATTGGAAATTAACTCACCCTGGGAAGATATTTGGGACGTATGTGTCCCACTAGGCAGTCAGGTCCCTTTGTAAGTTAGCTTAAAATAAGTATCAAGCCTTTTCTTTTTAATGTTAAATCATTTAGCATCTGTCACTGGATTTGTACCTTCATCTTCTGCTGTGTAGTCAAAGTACTCTATTTGTTATTTCCTGCCACAGCTGATCCCATATCCTCTCCATCTATGTGCTATCAGTGCCTCACATCTTCTAGCAGGTGCTGAAATTTGTTCTGTAAATGTTAACAGAAACGGCAGAAGAAATTTGAACATTCACTAGCGAATGTCCTCGTAAAACCAGCAGTTGAAAGAACCCAACGAAAAGCTCCTGCCAGAAACTATTTGATCATAAACCTCTCAAGCAGAAAATTGGCAATCACTGCAGAAACAATTCCTCAGGAAAGTATTCAACTTTCAAATAACCCTGAAACACAACTCAATATCATTTGATTTCCAGTGAGGAGCTCTAGCAGTCCATCCCTGCATCAGAAGCCAGTGCAAGGTAAAAACCTGCCTGCTGTTCCCACAGTCCCTGGAAAAGATGTTTTAGGAAGAAAGAGTGCAAAAAGTCCTTTTTAATATAGGGATGATGATTCTCTACATGTGTTGACCCACAGAGAAGTGAGGAAAACCCAGAAATTCTTGCCTGATTTCTAGAAGTGCCCTGAGGTTTTTGTAAATCCCTGGATGGTTTTGCAGTAAGAAAAATGTATAAACCAGACATGATTAAGATCTGATAATTTCACATTCTTCCTTGCATGCTGCCCATGTGTGTGTGTGTGAGATGGTAAACTCCAGAAGTGGCTGTATGTGTGTGTGTGGCCTGGATTTGGAATACAAAACAGATGTGTGAGCTGGCACATACACGCAGCAGAAGATGAAAGGGGGAAATGGCTGGTTTGGGACCAGCCCCTCACGACTGCACTCCTAGCTGAAATAAGCTAGAGGCGAGGCAGAAGGCTTTGCAGAAGCCTGCAGGTTGTGAATTATTGTTCCATCTCTCTCAGGTGCAGTATACAGGGAAACAGAAATGGAGGTGGTTTCCTGTGCTCTGGTATGTCTTCATCCACAAATACAAAAGGGTTTATTGCAATATGAAGCAATAAAAACTACTTTCCACACAGATCCAAGAGTTTCAATGGGAAGCTCTACAAACAAGGAGACAGAGCTCTGAGCATACCATTAACATGGGAAACACCTTTTGTTGCTTAGCTGAGAAAAAAATGTACTGAGCTGAAAATGCAACAATCAGGTTTTGGGTTGTAAACATAACCAAAGAATGCAGGGAGGTGCTAAACTTATCCAGCAGGCTGAGGTTTTATAAAGGCAAAGTATTAATCATAAGACAGCATTAAATAGACTTAAATGTAAATTTATGTTATGTGTGAACAGAATAGTGTATAATTTTTACAAAGTTCAGTGTACTCAGTTTTTGCTCTACCACCTCATGACCTTCAACGTTTATTTCTCTCTGATCCGCTCATTAATATCTACTTTTCAAAAAGATGGCTTTGGAGCATAAATTAAGTTCCATAATTGTAGACTATGATCACTAATTTTATATGTGCCTAAATCATATGAGTGACTTGCTATGGAAGAATGTTTTGAAAAAACTTAGTTTACATTTTGGAGTGATCAAAATTAGCAGAGGCATCAATAAAAAAAAGATCATTTTCAATCTACCACATTGGTCTTCATGGCATTGGCTCCTGATTTTGACCAACAAGGGAAACTATGAAGGACTGAAAGTTATTCAACCACGTTGAGTAAGCTCAGCTCCCAAATATGCAAATATTTTTTTTCTATAGAAGAAATGCAGTCAATCTGTGGATTGCCTCAAGTCCTGTCCTCTGTGCAAATGGACTTCAGCAAAGCTGATTTTTCAGAAGATGTGTTGATATGTGCTCATGCATTAGATATCAGGGATTAAGCGTGCAAGGGTATGTGTGTTTATATATTTGTATGGTAGAGGAATGAAGTGTGGCAACTGCTGGTGACAAGACCAAGGTAGTCTTTCACATGTATGCTTTTTCTGCCTCAGGTAGTAACAGAAATGAAAAAAAATTACATAGGAGTGGAATGAAGTGTTTTAATTTTTCAGTGCATAATATACAGCTGGAGGTAGTAATAAGGCAAATACCAAAGGGATTAAATATCTTTTGAATATCTGAAAACCAGTCCATAATAGAAAAGATTTAATAATTAGAATTTCATCTTTAATGCACATCAGTGTAGAGGATTCCAGTCAACTTTTTAGCTTCCAGCTTTCTTAAGCATAGAAGTCAAATGCTGCATATAAGTAGATTTATATTTAGGTATTATTGAAATGATATGCTGATTATAGTATACAGTTTATTGACTGAAAAAGCAGTAGGACCTTTCAAATATTTTAGTAATGTTTAAAATAACATGGAAAATGAATAGTATTTGTGACTACTGGAATATAAGAAGGTGGGAGTTTATGATATATTCTTGCCTAACACAAGTTCTTAACTATTCATAACTCTCCAGCAGAAATATATTTTTTTTTCACTCTTGGTAGGACAACATTCTGCTATAGAATTTATAATAATTTTTGTACGGATCGTATAAGGTACAGTTTTAATCTTACCAATATTTAATAAAAAACAGTGTATGACTAGGGAAACTGAGGTAGGAAGGTTAACTAGCTTATTTTGAGGAAACATATTTTATCACTTCTCTCAGTTTAACTTAACTGTCAGCTTAACTTCATAATAAGAATTATTGTACAGCTTTGTCAAGCATATTTCCAACTTCTCTCTCCTCATATGCTCTTATGATCTTTATGAGTTGCCTAGCACCCACTGTGGTATGATTTTAATTTTTTAGAATTATTGTTACTGTTATTGTGTTAATTTCACAAAAAATATTGTAATAGAGGGGGAGGCTCTCTGACAGATCTTGGAGAAAAGCTTTCCCTGATTCTTCCCTTATCATAAGCTCTTAAATCCATAAATGTCAAGTAAACATTTATGTAACAGAAAATGAAATTACAACAGATTATGATGAAAATGCAGATTATTACTTAGGCACTGACACATTAATTATAGAGACAGTCCAACATTTTATTTCATGTAGCTGCAGGATGTAAATGCCTGAGACAGATATCTAAGACAGTTCAGATGAATTATGCCTGGGCAATGCTTGTATTTTCCCTCATTGATTATAACAGGAGCTAAAGGTGATTAGTTTAGATTCAGAGACCTAATTTCTGACATGTTGAGCTAATGAAAGATAAATCCTGGCATCTGCTGGTGCTACCAGTGGTGACATTTTGTACCGTTCTTTTTAACTACCCCACATAAAATTGCTTAGCAGTATACCTGCTTTTCTTCCATATTTTTATTAGATGGGTTGACAGTGTGTGAATATTCATTTCTACTAAAACCAAGGAACTTTGCAGTCCTGAGAACAGTAATTATTAACTGCAACTCCAAAGACAGCTTCCATTAATCACCAGCTATTATTTTGTTCAAAGACCTATAAATGAACAATTTTCTAATTTGTCAATATTTGATAGAGGTTTGTTGTTTTGGGATTTTTTTAAGATTTAGGTCACTCCCTTCTGGATTAGTGCCAGTGCTCACACTGGCACTGGATCAGTTGGCAGCATGTCTTTGATGCTCAGTCACATTTGCTGTTCACCATCAATACAGGTGGTTTCACAGGTCTCAGGTCAGGCCTGTTCTCTGTTTACTTATTGCTCAGTGAACATGAGCTTAAATGTCCAAAAATCACTGCGAGCATTTTTTAAAATTGGTGATGTATTCAGTGCAAGGTCTGTCACACTGATTATCTTTCCTGAAGTATTAACCTTCTATAGTTGCCCAGGACTGGGGACAGCCATCACCTAGATAGGATCTTCCAGTCCTCTCAACTAACTTTTCTTTCACTGGAGAGCCAAGCACCGCTTACTAAAACATGGCTGCTGGTTTCTTTTGTGTTATTTCATTAAATTCTTGTGGGGTATCGTATATTGTTTACTCTAGTTCTGGCCTCAAGTTTGAAGTCTGATCAAGTGTGTTCACTGACATGGCATGGGCTCAGAAAGCCAAAAGTGCCAATGTTCATTCTTGTTCTCTGACTTTGACTGTGGCTCAAGATTTGGTTTAGGGTGACTGATAGGAAAGTCAGATACTATATTTGCCTAGTCATTATTTGGGAGAATTCAAGAATGAAATTTTTTGGATCCTTTGAAACATCTCTCACTGTATCTAAATTATATTCTATGAACAACTCGGCTGCCATCAGCGACCAAAGGTAGAGACCAATAAAGTTATCCCAATTAAACTAAAGGTCACTCAGGGTTTCTGGACAAAACTCCAAATTAATTTAACCTTTTTCATGTTGATTTCTATGTCCATGCACATCATAACATACTTGTTTCATATAAGGCTTCAAACTGCTCCAGGAGGTAACGATGAACCTTGTTGAAAGAGGAGCTGGTGGTCTGTGCTGTGCATCCCAGAGCCTGCAGCTCAAGACACAGTAGCATAAAGTGATGCTGAACTGTTGTGCCCTTCCAGTGGTGCTGTGTTGGTGGCTGCCCTGTCTCTGTTGGAAACATTTAATTACAGCGGCTACAAGAACAGCTACAATTTCTGAAACACTGTCACTAGCAGCCTAGCCTTGACACGCCCCTCTTTCAAAACCCTTTAATGCTTTTCCAACATTGTTTCCTTAGTAGAAAAGAGGCCTGTCCAGACCAAGGGTGTAGGGATTTGAAAGGAAATACTGTTGCAATACTGTTCTCAAAGATGCATGCTCAATCCTTTCATAGTTGCTTTGTGCTCTTCATACAGTGTAAATGCAGTCTGTTTGTGGTCTAGTACCCTCACACTGTATGTGCAGTGTGTGGTGCATTTCTATTATATATGATGCATTTTTTCCATGTTCAGTCATTAAAAATAATATTTTCGTTGTTACCTTTTATTTTTAGTTCAGCCTTAGGAGGACCAGTCATTAAATGGATTTCACCTGAAGCGTCTGTCAACGGAAAATAAGAAATCAAGAGTTCTGTTTGCAGATATGGTTAATACACCTAAGGGGGAAATACAATTATGTTTTTTTGCCCAGGTTCTTGCTTTTCTATCTTTTTCTGTTTGTCCGTATGAAATCCACTAATACATATTTGTTTATTTGACTACTGTGAACAGTTTTTTCTGCTTGTCTTTGGTCTGTTCTGAAAACAAAACAAAATAACCTATTTTCAGCATGTTCTGATTGCATCAAAATCAGGGACTACTGCAGATAGTTTTGAGGCATTGCATATGCACATTAATGATGCATATGAATAGCTACCCAAACCTCTCATTTTAATTATCTCTCATAAAACAACTTTTGTGGTTTCTTCCTCAGGATCTGTTTTGTAGGAAACCCACAAAAGTGGACTGGCTTGTTTTTGAGAGAAATTTCCTGTGAGGTGGTGTCTTTTACTGGTGGTATCTTGCTGTGAGGGGAGTTGTAGGAAAAAAAAACCCAAAACCAACAGATAACCTGTTGAGGCAGGCAAACCATTGACATCTGTCCTGAAATCTGCTTTAGGAGAGCAGAAAATGCTGGAAAGTGTCAATAGAAGTAATCTAGAAGTGTTAGTTTAGAGAAAAACTCTGTTTAACTTGTGGAGACTTTGAAGGGATGAGAATGAATTGCCTCATGAGACCTGATACAGTGAGGCTGGCTGACTCCAAGGAGTCCAAAAAATACCCAAAAAGATATAGGAAATGAAAAGCATCCACTGAAGCCCCTTGCCAATGAACTTGTGAAGAGTAAGAGATTAAAAAGAAGAAAGAACAATGTTCAGGGAGCATGGGAAGTAAGTTTTACCATGAAATCTGCAGCAATGGGGCAGCAACAGGCAGCAATAAAGTCCAAAGACAAGGAAAAACTGACCCTGTGTGTAATATTTCAAGAAGAGGTGCATCTACAGGAAAACACCAGAATAATTCAAAATACCTACAAGTGATTGTGGATGATACCTGATACTTAAAAAGCCTTTATTTTTACTAGTGGTTGATAGTTGCCTTTTAGGAAACAAATTGCAAATATGTCTGTTTTCTCAGCTACTTGCTTTTCTATATTCTTAAAGAAAAGCAGCTTTCTAACTGCTGCTAGAAAGCAGATAAGGACTTATCTGAGCTCTTAATCTGCAGAGCAGAGCAGCCAAGGTGCTGTGCACTGGAATGATGTTCTCCCATTTTCTCGCAATACCTATCTCCAAAGATAGGCTGATAAATTTGGGAAACAGATGACTGGCTTTTCAAAGGACACAAGGAAATTAGTTGAATGCAAAGATGCGTGAAGATAATGGGGGCCCCTTATTTAACATACTTTTTCCATATTCTGTGTATAGGGATGTTTTACTGGTTTCTAAATTTGAATTTCTAACCCTTCCTCAGAAGTCTCAGAGCTTTCTGATGTTCCTGTACAAAGTCAAATGGATAGTTAATACTGAAATATTGTGTTTACTGCTGAAATATTTAAGAATGCAGTAATGACCTTCTCTTCTGGAATGTAAGGTGACTTACATCAGGACACTACTGTGTACATGGACATGGACATGGAGTAAGCATTTAGAAGAAGGTGGTGAGACCCTGTGGGCAAACTACAGATGTGCTAGAAGCTAGCCTATCCATTGTAGTACAATTGGCTCCACTCCCTCCTTCCAGGAACTGTGTACCTCCTGTGCTTGACTTAGCATAGAGCTTGCTTGCTTCCTTCCTTCGTCCGTATAGTCATGGGCCTGAAACTCCCATTCCATACTGCATCCCTGCATTGCCCTGGCCTGCCTGCATCTCTGCCTCTCACTCCTTGCCTCTGCCTCCACACGTGGGTGGCACTCACTGACCTTGGGAGAGCAGCTGGTTGCAGCCATCTACTTGTGTTGCAGTCACGCTGGGCCAGGTCTGGACTGAGGACCACCACAGGAATTGAGCGTGTACCTGGAAACTGCTGGGCTTCCTGATGTGACACTCCTTGCTACCAGGACTAAACTTCTCTCTTCATGTAGTGTCAGGGGATTTGCTGCTTTTGTGACAGATGTCAGTTAGGCAGTCAAGGGCAGCCAGAGGGACCATTGAAATGGAGGACTGCATGGAACTCTGTGCTCTGCAGCGTGCAGTGTGGTTCTTAGAAGTATGGCAAGGTAACAAGTGTCCCTTACTCCTGGTTTCAGCATACTTTGCTTTCTCTACTTTCAGATTAAATTAAGTTCCCTGATTGTGATGTTGAACCCCAGGAATAGAAGGACAAGACCTCTCTTAAGCCACAGAGCATCATCAGTGATGCTCACCTGGGGGACTGGATCCAAGGGGAAATGAACAACTGCTTGGCATGTATCATCATGATTCCACTTTTCCCAATGGTGAGTACAATACAAACCCGATCTCTTTGCAGATATCCTCCCATAACAACAACCTGCATTTCAATCACTTGAAAAATACCTTTAAAAAACATTTTTATCTGTGTTATAAAGCTACTGTTTCTGAGACAGTCACAACAGGCAGATCTCTTCAAACAATCTCCTGGTTCCACTTCATGCTGACAATAAACTCTGAAATAAACAAAACCAGAATTACATTAAGGTCCCACTTTTCCTTGCTGTTTCTGCAGGGTGTTTATTTTCTTAGTACTCTTCATTCTTTGGAGCTGGAGTACCAAGGCCATCACAGTCAGAGTGGTTGAGGGCAAGAGGTGGGTTTTTTTCAGCTCATACTCTACAGAGATGAGGTTTAGGATTTGTGAGAATAAGGGAAGATGAACCACTTCATTTTATTTGAGCTTTCATCCTCTTGTAAGAAATAATTTGCATGTAGGGGTGCTTACAAAAATGTTATTTCCTGAAATTTTTGTAAAGCAATAGAATATAATGAAGCAATTTACATATACTGAGCCACTCATCAGCAAGGTGAAAGAAAAGTCCATGATATTAATGAATATCTTGGTGAGCTAGATTTTTTCAACAAGCATTCAATAAATTAAAGTGGTTCTATTTGACACTTGAATACCAAATTTAATTTTGCTTTTGGATTAGGGTTGTTCTTATCACTCAAACTTTTTTTTTTTTTTTTTTTTTTTTAATTCAGAGAGTGTGCAAAGTTGAGAAGTTAGGTCATCGAAGTTCTCTGACACAATATCTGGAGTTTCAGGTCAATTAAGGATTTGAACTATCTCTCCGTAGCAGGAAGTCACTATCTGTGTTCAGCTCATTGATAAGTAGGAGTTTCACCTTTTCTTCTGTTGCTATGATCAAAGAGTATATGAAAAATAAGTTATTAGTCTTTGGGGCTCAATAAGGAATGCCTCCACTGTACTGAGGTTTGCAATAATGACTTTAGGCTTCTCAGAAGAACATGCTCTGAGAACATATGAAAAATAAGGAGGAAGACATGAAACTAAAAAAATAAAATTGTGTTAAAATTTAAGGTATTGATAAACGCATAGATTTAGCTCTATTTTTAAACCTGTTGAATGTTAGCTCCATTTCACTGGAGAGTGAATTTCAAAAGCGACATTTTTCTAAGACAGGGGAAATGGTCCATCTGAACTATGCACAGTGCTCATGAATGAAAATCTGCTGCAGGTGAGATCGATAATTAGATGGGTTTCATTCACTGCTTCATTTTGAGTCTTCTTTTAAAAAGCTTATATATGTAAATGTTGGTTTGCTCTTTATGTCATGAATGTATGAGAACTCATGACCAGCAGGTCGAGGGAGGTGATTGTCCCCCTCTACTCTGCTCTTGTGACACCCCACCTGGAGTTCTGCATTAAGCTCTGGAGCACCCAACAGAAGAAGGACATGGACCTGTTGGAATAAGTCCAAAGGAGGACCATGGAGATGATCAGAAGGCTGGAGCACCTTTCCTATGAAGACAGGCTGACAGAGTTGGGGTTGTTCAACCTGGAGAAGAAAAAGCTCTGGGGAGACCTCATAGCAGCCTTCCAGCACCTAAAGGGGGCCTACAAGAAAGCTGGAGAGGGACTTTGTAAAAAGGCATGCAGTGGTAGGTCAAGGGGGAATGGCTTTAAGCTGAAAGAGGGTAAATTTAGAGCAGATATGAGGAAGAACTTATTTCCTGTGAGGGTGGTGAGACACTGGCACAGGCTACCCAGAGAAACTGTGGATGCCCCATCCCTGGCAGTGTTCCAGGCCAGGCTGGATGGGGCTGTGAGCAACCTGGTCTGGTGGAAGGTGTCCCTGCCCATGGCAGGGCGGGTTGGAACTAGATGATCTTTGATGTCTCTTCCAACACAAACCATTCTATGACTCTATGAATTGACACTACTGTGCATAAGGGATAGAATATCTTATTCAGAACAGTGGGAGAACTCAACATTCTAAGTCAACAGACTTTAATATATGCTGTTATGGGGGCAAAATTACTTTCTCTTTTACACTTTACTCAAAGTTTGATGCCTGAGTTTGTTTATTCTGCTGGATAGAGAAGGTCCTAGATTTCATTTTTTTTTTTGCTGTTTGTGGAGGCAATACTTAACCCAGAAAGTGTCAGTTGTTTGTGTTCACAGCACATTTCTATTCGCACATATACGTTTGAAAAAGAGTGTGTGAACAGAGTAAGGTATTAATAACAAAAGATTAGCTACAACACCAATTGACTAGGCAATTTTAATTCATTTAAATAAATACAGAAGAATCAAGAGCTTTTTTTTTTTTTGCATTGCCTAAGCTGTCTGCTTTAAACCAAAACAAAAAGAAAACAAACCAACCAAACAAACAAAGCAAAACAAGCAAACAACAACAATTTTCTTTTTTTTTTTTTTTACCTGCAGAAAAGAGGGGTGTTAAGGTTTTACTAATTAAGATTTGGTGCATTCTTGCAATCTATCTAAGTACATTTTCTGTCAATAGATTTGTTAATCTTACAAAACTGAATTGGTTTGCTTTGCTTTTCTATGTACTTCTGACCTACCTCTAGGCACAGAAATTTATGACAGATTTGTTTAACTTTTTTATCTGTTAAAATTGTAATGCTCCTGGAGTTTGTGAACAATGCAATAACAGTTTATATTATCAAGGAAGTACCACATCTATTGTAGTTTCTTTCAAGGGTAATGACACTTTCTATTATCTCTGTCAAAGTACTATTGTGAATTATCTGAATGAATGTAGCCTTTTTTTGTGTGTTCATAAACTGATCCAGAATTTTATGGAAATGATCATTACTTGCAAGCATTTGCCAAACAGCAAACCCATTTTATGTTATGGATTATTTACAAATTGTTTGTATGAATTCTCTGTGTGCCTGGTCACCTTGCTGGTAGTACTTCTTTTTCGTTCCTGCATGGAAGTATCTTTTAAAACCTGTGGCTTATCAATAACAGGGGGGGGAAGTACATGCTGAATCCTCTGCTGCATATGCAAATATACTTCTTTCTGCATATGAAAAGGCACTGGAGGAATAATAACAGAAACAAAATCCCATTAATAATAATAAAAAAATAATTAAAAATTCCTGGACCACACAGCTTTTTGTGACTGATATTCAAATAGATTTTTGCAAAAACATCTTCTTGGATGTTTTGCAAGAACATCTTTATCTTTTTGGAATATCTATGGCTGGATGGATTATAGGTTGGAAGTATATCTCCTGTTTACATTCCTCCTTTAGTATAAGGTAACTTGTTGAATTGCATTAAGCTTGTCTTGCAAGCCTTTCTATCGAGCTTATCAAATGAACCAGCTTAACCTCCTTATTCACCCTTACACTGCCCCAGCTATATGTTAGAGTTATTAGAAACTTTGTTACTTTTAGCAGCTTTTGGAAACCCACAGATGTTTTTTGACCTAGGTGTTTTCTTTTGCACAGAATTAAACAGCTGTGCGAGCAGGGATAGAGAGCTGAGTGTGGGAAGAAGGCTGACATAGGAAGATGCCTGTTAGCTCTAACAGTTGTGTTCATTCAGTGCATGTTGAAGCTTCAATGGTGTGAACAATATCTTGTCCTGCTTAAACAACAGCAAAATATGAAATTAAATATGCATTCATTACTGTCTTATACAATCTCTCTTGGAGCAGTAGATGACAATGGCATGTGTCCATCTCAGATAACAACACCCCTCACACATTTTCTGCTGCACTAAAAAACAAGTAGAAAATAGTATCTGAAGAGTTTTTAACCTAATTTTTAATGTCCCCAAATAAGCATCTTATTAGCTTCTCTACATGCAAATTTATTTCTTCCTTTTTTATGTTTAAAATTTCTTGGAGTGAAGAACCAACAAAACTGCTTAGAGAAACTGTTGGCTTTTGAAATCCAGATTTAAGCTCCATAGTCTCTTATTGTCCTCCTAATTATTTGCCTTCTATATATCTATCAGTTGAGATGGAATCTGCACTAGCCTGACTCAAGGGGGTAAATGAGGGAGCATTCTGACAAGAGCATGTTTATGACTAAGCCTTGTAGAGCATAACTGAGATTGAACCAATGGGGGTCTAAGGAAACCAAGAAAATAAACCATTTCTCAAAAATAAAAAGCCTTCCTATAACCTTTTTGAAAAAAATTATACAAGAATATGTCAGGTGTCTAAGTCCACAACATCCTCAAATAAAGGAGAAGAGCCAAAAGGCAGCTGAATTGAGACACTATAATGGGTACAGTAAAGGGAGGAAGGCAAAGCTGATTCAAGGTTTAGTTGCCTCCATTAGCTATGTTGCAAACCCACCAACAGACTAAGCCTGCAATGCCACTCAATGAAAACCTTTTTGTTAATTTTAATTACTTGAAACAATTCAAAAGAAGTGCTTATTGCCTAAAAAGATTGGGTTAGATGGAATCTGAGACTTTTAAATGAACAGTTTGATGGACAATTTAGGAATAGAATGGAAGTTTGGACTACCAGATCTATGTCAGAATGATCCTGTTCCAGTGTTTTTCCTTACCGAGCTCTACAACCAAATTCTAAAATAACTTCAGATTAAACAAATTTAATCTTGGATATATCTCCTTAAAAATATGTTTCTTCTAAAATTCAGAGTGATTTTTCTTTTATCCGTATTCCCTCTGGGCTACTGATGTCTGTGTGAATATTTAATATCCTATGGTATCTGATCCCTGGGGAGATTTTCCTCAGACAAGTAAGGCTTGGAATGCTTATGATTATCAGTGCTGTTCTTTACCCAGGCAGGTGTGAATACATGTAGAACAGGGAAGAGACCACAATCTGCTGCGAATATTTTGTCAGCACACTGCTTGCAGTTGGAACAGCCGTGAATGAGGCCACATCAAAGAAAAGAGAGTGCTATACAATTACCCTGCCATATATACTGCTCATGTATTTGCCCCATGTTGAAAAAGCTACTTTAGAAACTCTTGGAAAGTTTAAAAAGAGACAGCTTGGACAATTTATTCTCTCTTCTACAATCCATCACCTGCTTAATCTTTTCTATGACGGACCAGGATCTCCTTTTAAACGATGTGATTGCTTCAAAATCCCTTTGCAGCAAGGCACTTACTTACCTCTATTTGGTATGTAGTGACTTAACTCTGGTGAAAGCTTGGTGACACCTTGCACACATACAAACGCCCTGCTTCAGCCTCCTTGTGACAACCACCGTGGCCAGAATGACACCTAAAAGCTGAACAAATCTTGAACACTGCAGCTAAGGCTTTCATTGGCAAAGAAGCTAGAATATATTAGAAGCTGTGACAAGGTACATATTATTGTGAAGGTACTTCATAACTCTAAAGACAGAGGCTGGCTGTTGCAATTTATATGGGTTTTTCTAAACATTACCATGGGTGTTTTATCTCCTATGTGAGGCCATGGCTGAAAAGTCATCCAGGTGAAGGTGACCTACAGCTACTTTAACACCCCTTCCTAATTCTATATCATGTCATCTGACCACGAGTCTTACCCCAGCCATGAAGCCATGTGAAAGAGATGCATTAGTAGAAATGAAGTAAATAGAAAAAAAACACAAAAAAACCCCCTTCTTTGGAAAGTACAACACACTTTCTTTTTGTGTATAATCACTTTCAGTCCCAGCACTCAATCCAGAGGTAGGAGTGTGGAATCTCCTGTGCTCGCTTTGCAAACTGGCCATCTACCCCGAGAGATGGAGACAGCACTGGATTTTGAAACACGCTATGTGGCAAGACTATTGGTGCCTACTCCAGAACACAGTTTCTCCCTCCCAGTCCCCAGGCTGACATAATCCCATGTAGTCCATGGCAAGCACTCAGTGCAGAGGGGAATCAATAGGGTTAAATTTGCATTTCAAATTCAGAAATTGAAACTTTTTCTTTTGCAGGTCTTTTTAAGGTTCCTCAGGTGAAGTTGCTCAGACCTGGAATATTAAAGTGAATTCCATGAAGTTGAATCTTGTGTTAAGAAGGCAAATGGCATGATCAGTAAAGCAATAAACAACAAATTGGCTGTTTAACTGTAGTTACAACACATGCAGGACAAAAGAAAAAACGTGTCTGTTGTAGACTACCAATATCATTGATGGACCATAGGCAACAGAGCACCACCATGTACTTCCTCTAGTACAGGGAGTTCTTGCACATGGCATGGATTAGTACTGTCAAGACACATAAATAGGTATATACACACAGATCTATGCTCATTTTATTTTTTTTCTGCTGAGTAGAGAACAGAGGCGAAGCTATTATGTGTACCCAGGGGCTACAAAAGGTGTATATTTTGCAAACAACAAAAGCAGAATGACAGCTCAAATTACCCTACTAGACTTGTGTGTGGGTCACACAAACAGAGGCTACTAGTGTGAGGACCCCAGGCAGGGTCAGCCTAATTAAGTCAGTCTGAAAAAACATTTAAGATGTTAGCAGGGCTGGGTTTATTCTACTTACAGTTCACACTGAGGAAATTTCACCACTGAGCATTATGAGGCAGGGAACCTTATACTCTCTCTCTCTGTGTGCTCAATATCCATGCTGCTTAGTTTGTGTTAATGTTGTATACTGAAAACTTCAACATAACCTGCCTGATAACAGTTTATTCTCTGCCTCCCCACAAGGGGATTGCTAAAAATACTCAAACCCACACAGCAGATAACAAGATCGAGGGTGCCAGGATACTCCCAGTCCTTGCCACTCTTTCCATGGAGGGTCCAGCAGTATGCTGCTCCTACCACTTCATGTGCAAATTGTTTACTTTTCATTTGCATTGCTGAGATGGCAAGGCTGGTTGCTCTGAGAATTTGGTGTCATTCTGCAAAATCTGCCCTTAGAAGAAAAGCTCCTACACTCATTCCAGCAAAAGACTTGAATAACAACAAGAAGAAATAAATTCCTTCCCTACCTTATTTTTCACTTGTAGAACTTAAAGCTTTTACTCCAACTGTGCTAAGTGCCCTGCACAAAAGCGTTAAAGGGAACAACTCGTACCTTGTAAGAAACAATTTGTTTTAACAGTCTAACTAGACATGAGAGGCAGTGGGGAGGGCTGCTATTATGGCTGCCTATTCTGTGGTACAAAGGGATTTGGTTAATTAGCCAAGACTGTGCCAGAAGTCTGTGGAAGATGTGGGAACTGAACTTGGCTCATCTGAGACATTCTTAGTGCTGTAATTATAAGGTCGTGCTTCCATAGGGGTGAACACCAAACATTTTATTAGGCATTTCTTCCTCTCCAGTTCTGTCTCTGGGCAATTTCCCCCTCTCTTCCGCCCAAGTCTCTCTTATTACAAAGTTTATTGGTCTTTTATTGATCCTGGGTACATTCTGCAGGTTTGGAAACTTTTATTTTGATACGCAGGAATTGCTTATTGATAGATTTCAGGACTATTTTAAATTTCATTGTTATTCTGGTCACTCTAGTTGAAGAAATCCCTAGCACGTAGACTAGGGAATAGATCAGATAAATATAGTGGACTAGTAGAATACATTCTAGACAATACAGAAAGTATTTTTCCTACTTGCTCCAGCAGCATAGAAGTTAAATAACTTGCCCAAATTCGTACATCATTTACAGCACAGGTAACAACTAATTTACAGTTCCTGTGTTTCTAACCATCCGTAATGGTATTTAATTTATCCTTTCTGGAGGCCTGACTGGTCTGTTGAAGGGTTCCCACACATGTGAGCGTGTTTGGATCTTTCCATTAATTGATCCCTTGGTTTTATATATAGAAACACTTTGCATCAGTGATGATGGCTACTGTAACATTCAGATGCTTCAAACATGGCAGCTTCTTTGCTTTGCAGAATCACTCACCTCTTAGTGGGATAGTCCTGAGAAGTTTCTAGTAGCTCCAGTTAGCCTGTTCTCACTTAAGAAACATAACATATGTCTGCTCTGGAAGAACAGTGACAATCAGAAAGGCAACACTGAAAGGGAAAAGCTGATTGTGAAATCTCTTGGACATTTTCCCTATCCACCTCTGAGCAAATCCATCAAAAGCCCTCTTGGGGTTCATCAGGAAGGACAGCTGCCAGAGCGGATCGTGAGAGAATCAACTTAACTTACCGTGCTTCTGCTGAAATCCTGTCTGAGGCTCCTAATTTATTCACAGATAAACAAAACACTCTTTATGGCCTCACATGCAGTTTTGACAGATGGTTCTTAGCATTCAACACAGGTGTAAAGAGACAGAGATAAATGGATCCGTTCTCTTTAATTCACACACACACTTGTGACTTTTATCTCTATCTGAAAAGCTCCTCAGGCTGTCTATCTGTTTCTTGTTCCATCTATTAGACAGATCTTCTTCTATCCAGATATTCACTTTATTGTGCCTTTTAACAGAAGTTCCTCCCCCTGGAATATGCAATGTTCAGAGCATGAATCATACATATCATTAATATCTGATTTAAAAGTAAAATAAAGTTTAATTATGAATGCTCAGAGTTCTTGGCCCAGTGGAAAGTCTTATGAAAAGGAAAAAAAATACCTATCCCCTATATAAAAAGAGGTTGTTTCATTTCACATTCCAAGTGGTAATGATTAGATAAGTTACATGAAGTTAAATAGTGAAAGAAGAGAGCAGGATGGAAATGAAAGGGGTCTTTTTTAATACAGAACTTTTCCTATCCTAATAAGCATCTTGATGGACTTCCTTGCTCAAGTGAGCAGCTAATGTGCAGTACAGCACCTGGGAGAAGTTCCATGTCATACTCATATTTTGCAAAATTTCTTATGCCATAGGGAGCACTGCATTCTTCAGTACCTTAAGTAGTGTCACATTGTTGGAAACTACAGAGGATGAAAAGCAAAGAAAATGGCAGAGCAGTAAAAGAGATGCCTGGTACTTTGCCATTAACTTATATCTTAGGGTGCACAGAATCTGGAAGGTCAAAGTACCTCTTGCCATTAAGAAGGAGGGCTCCAGAAACAGAAAAGCAAATAGGGCACACAGGATCTTTGCAGTAAATTTAATGATGTACTCGAGCAACTTAAAAATAGAAAATAAATCAACAACTTACCTCTGGTCTTGTGGTGAGTACACCAGTAGTCCACACCTGTTTGCTTTATAATGTTATTTAAATTTACGCTATAAGGCAAACCAGTATTGAGTTTATGTCAAGATGCCCTAGACCACTATCAGCATTAGAGAAAGTTTTAGTCAGGGGTACCGGGCATGAACTTACCCCAGATTTCAAACCAGAAATCATATTGACTTAGCAGAAGTTTCTTGCCTGTCTTGTTTCATCTTTTTTCTATTATGTTATATTGCTATCTTTGCCGAAGAGTTAAAAGTATGTCTTCTTCTACACTCATGGTTTGGTCAATGGAATATGAAAACCTAGCTGTGTCTTAGACCTGAGGATAGTAGCGTATCTGAGTCCAGTCCACTTCTGTCTCTTCATTAATTTGGCTTAAATGTGTTACAGAACTGATTTCAGTCGATCAACATCACCAGAGTGATGTGCCATACAATATAATTTCTCTCCCAAGTTTTTAGGAAGCTTTGTAATTCATTGCAAATTGGAGGGGTTTAGTCAGGATTTTGTAACGCTGCCAAATACACTTGTTTGGGATTTGCTAGCACTCTTTTGCCTCCACAAGCTGTCACCACCGTAACAAACTGTAGGAAAATGTAGCCATTGTCTCAATAAATGGGGTAAATTTACTGAGATTATTTGAAGTCGGTGGATCCACAGGATCCTAAGTGGAGAAGCAGGCTGTGCTGTCTGGGATATTTCCTCCTTTCCCTGATTACTCAGAGTATCTGATAACAACCAGTATTGATCCTGCTTCTGGTGATGGTGATAAAAAAAATTTCACCAACTCTAACCACTGCCTTTGGCTGAGGTATAAGGCAGGAAAGAGGGAGAATTGATTATACGTGAACAGAATCAGTCTGTGCAGTAAGAAACATTATCTGCATGCATTTTACAGTTCTTGTCGCCAAACTGTTTGAACTGCATTTCCAAGAATTTCTGATGACACTATCCAATCATATGTTATCACTAGAATTTAGAATTCAGAGAATTTCTTCTTTCATTTCAGGATAAATATTTAGTGGCTTGTTCTACTTGCTCTGCCTGAATGTCAATGTTAGTTAATAAAAAACAAAATAAAAATTTAAAAACTTCACACTTAAAGTGGGGTTTGCTTTTCTGTTAAAATTTGTCCAGAGCAAGTGAGAAGTTCAAAGGAAACAGCTCCCACAGGTGAAAATGAAACCTTTGAAATAACTGCTGATTCTGTTAGCTTGGGTAGAGAAGAGATCTTACAGTTGTGCTCCAGCTGCCTTCATGTGCCCTGCATTCCTCCCTGCAGGAAGAAGATGAGAAAAGTCAGGCAAACAGAATCTGACAGAAGAGGATGAAAAGGCCAATCTCAAAAGTTGCTGCTTGGTGTGAGGTTGCTTTCATGCTGCAGGTGGCTCAAGGAATGCCAAATTCTTTGAGACGGAGAAGGCCTGATATTAAAGTTAAAAGATAATAAGATGCAATCTTCTGTTTAAAATTCCATCTATAGGTTTGTGATTCTCTGTCCCATGTGTCCTGTCTTCTAACCAGCCTGTGTACAAGACTAGAGAGTTCATCTCTGCTCTGATGTAAATATAAAGCTTGGAAGTAAGAGAACATTCTTTACTTTGATTAAACTTGTGAAAAAGCACTGAAATCTGGCATACTGTAAACAAAGAGCACTTGAATGTCCTTTCTGATATTAACGTTTGGAAAATGGCAACATTATCTTTGCAAATATCCTGACTGGAATGGTCTTTTTCTGGAAATGTTGCAAAGCTTGTCCTCCCAGGCTCTTTTTCTCTCTGTTCCCCGTGGTTGCCTATTACGTGAAGTCAGAGTTCAAATGTGTATTCCCTGCTTTGAAATACTCTCCTGTGCAAAGATGAAAAATCAAACAGAAGAAAAGTTTTTATATTCTACGAACTGGTCCAGCGGTGACTAAGGTTATCTGGTGCCTTGCTGAAGAGTCTATATTATTAATGAAGTATCTGGAAACTTTTCTGTGAAGGAAAGGAGGGTGACAGAAAAGACTCTGATTATACATCCACTCTCTTTCTCCAGGCGTTTTGTGGAGATGAAATTTCCTAAGGTTGCACTGCCTTAGACTTACATTTCAGCTAGATGGAGAATGCAGTGAAACCTTTCCCTTCTGTGTGTTGCATATGTGCCTCAGAGGAACATGTTAGTTCAAACATAGAACCATACCCCTATGCAAATATATCTATACAACTTCCAGATCGTAGCTGGCTCCTATACAACCACCTTGGAGTGTGGGCAGAGTAAGTTTTTGCCTGCCTCCAAACCACAGTGCAGGCATACCCATTCTTCTGGATTTGCACTTGCTGTCTTTGGCACAGAAAGGTGGTTTCAAGCCCCCATGCAAGCTGTGAAAGGCAGGAGCTGAATGCGGTGACCTTTTCAAAGCTCTTCCACAGCTCAATTGATTTCTTAACAGTTGTGGCTTCAGCTTCTGGGATGGAAGGTAAAGGCAGGATGCCAGGTAGTCAAAATTATAGGATATTGAAAAGGTTAAATCAGTCCAGCATCTTCATAACTATCCTTAACAAATGTTGTTAGGCAAAATAGTTCTGATTTCCTGTACTGCTGCTGTAGACAGCTGAAAAAAAGAAGAATCTTTTAATGAATATGCATGATTGGAAAAAGAACAGAAAATGGTACATACACTTAACCTTTTTTTATTATAATTTGAAGACTGTACTCTTGTGGTCCTCCTGATGTGATATACCTGAGCTGCAAAGCAGCATTTGCATAGCTTTTGATCTTACAAGTGTCTTCTACTTTTATGAGTCTGATATGATTTGATGCTTCATTGGTTTTGACTTATAAATGGTAGTTGCAAATCCTTTTATTTTGGAGCTGAAGTTGAAAAATAATTTTAGGGAGAAATAATAAGTAGATGACATTTTTGTGAGTGGAAAAATTGGCCTATCTCTGCTGGGGAGAGAACATTTTTGTGCAGAGTGGAAGACAGTCTTTTTTGGGGTAGTCCCTGGTATGTTTTTCCTCTGAACTAAACTCTTTGGGTTTTTTAAAAGGGAAAAGTACCAAGACCTTTAAGTCAAAGAATTAAAAAATTGTGGCTTAGGTAGCCACAGTACTTTCCCCCAGAAAGACAGGATTATTTTTTTTTCTACCATGCCTTAGTGAATTATCAGAGATTTGACTGCTCTTGGCAAATATTTGAGGTTACTTGGTTGTCTTCAAAGTTTTGATCATTTATAGGGAGTATGGTTTGATGCAAGCTTGACTAAATACATAATGGTAGAGTCTTTTCTAAGAAAACTACTTTTACCATCGAAACTATGCATAAAGTCAGAGAGTACTGTTAGAGATGACAATTTCCTTTCAATATGCTGACATTTAAAAAGCAGGCATACTATTCAGTATGATTTTCAATTTCTGAGCTGCAGCAAACGCTACATCCTGTGAGGGCTTTGTTACAAAATGCTCTTAAGAAGCAATTTGTAAGAAGTTCTTCACAGGATTTAGTGAAGATCTGTAGCAGAGTAAGGCACTCTTGCACTGCTTACCTATGCTGTGAAAGGGACTGCAGCTGTAGTAACAAATACAGGTAAGCAAGGAGCAAGTAGCTAGGGTCCAAGGCTCACAGTGTGCGGACCAAGCCAGCTGAATCAGGAGGGAGATTAAATCAAGCACTGTAAATTACCTTTTTACTTTTACTGTGAGTTAGCTTTGGTAGGTTCAATGAAGACAGGTTTCACATGTTTGATTCAAGAACAAAATAGGAACTCAAAGGTGACCTCAGTAAGTTTGTTGTTTGGGAGTGAACCTATTTCATCTGAAGCTAGTAGGAGCTTTATGAGACCCTAAATAAAGATCTGGGACAAACTTCAGACATCTCAGCTTAAAAAGCTGGTTTGTGTGTTACAGAAAGGCTAGTTCAGAGTATAATAGAGGGTATGTTTAGATCCAGGTGGAGGCAATGATGAAATTGACAGGTGCAATTATTCATGCAGCTGAGGAATAAAACAAAAACCTGCTTAACCAGGGATTTATGTGTTGCAGCTCAATTCTTGCTTGAGAGCGGTTTCAGCAACAGAATGCTGTTGACAGCATGGTGTTCAAGAGCATACCGTAGTGAGGCCACTCTGCCTATTTTTGTAATTACAGCATCACTGTTTAACGGGATGATGGATTTTGATATATACCTCTTGTGTACGAGCCAGTGACTGGGAAGTTGTAATTCAGCTTCAGTTCACTTAAGATTTTCCATTGCAATCCTGTGTTAATGAAAGGGAGATTAATTTGTGCCATATTTTTGTAAGAATGTCAGAAAAGTTGTCACCAAAGGAAAGGTGCAGAAATCAGGCAAGGGTGGGAATTCTGCCCAATGAAAAATGCATCAGATTAAACTTTATTATTCTGAACTTAGAGATACTTGGTATATAGTGCCTGGGGGCAATGATCCTCGCTGGCTGAAAGTTAGTGCAGTCTGGCCTCTATGCATGGACGCAGGCACTGTGATTTGTTAATCTAAGAAATTTAGCACTTTCTAAATTTAAATTCTAAATGAAAAAGTAAGTGTTATGTTTAAGACAAATCAAGAAAATCTTATACTCACCCTCTGGAAAGGCTGCACCTGGGCTGGTGGTGCTAAGTCCCTGAGGCTGGCTGGGGCTGTGTGCGACTGACGGCTCAACAGAGGACCTGCAGCTCAGGGAAATCTACTACAGGGACAAGTTGTAAGAAGCAAGGCTGGAAAAGCAGAAAATCCTCCTTTCTGCTTTGTTCCAGGGCCTAGCTAAGGAAGAGTGCTAGGAGCATCTGACAGCCTCCAAACTGTGACTTAGACACCCGGGGTAAGTTGTTGCTTATAGCAGAAAACCATATAGAGCCAGCTAGTTGGAAATGTTAGATACAGAGACTTTGGTGGATTTTAAACTGCTGTTAATGAACATTGCCTAATGAGGCAGCTTGCAAGTCACTCAGTGAGGAGGAACAGTACCTTTAGTTGTGATAAGGGAGTGAGGGAAATGGGACAAAACCTGGTTTAGTTAAATGTTTTTAACTCTGCAGTTGTACAGATATGAACAAGGTTAAAGTGATATTTCAATGAGCTTTTCTGTGTTGTTCATTGTGTCACATTCTCAGACCAGTGATGGGTACTGAAACCAGGACAATTCAAGTTCAGGATTGCTTGTTTCAGTTACTAAAGGTAAGAAAACTGCCCTGGCTCAGTAATACATCACATTTTTCCCCATTTGAAGCTCTGTAACTGAACTGAGATTCACATAATGGAGACACTTACAGAAATGAGAAAGCAAATAGAATATCCTCAACCTGGTACCTGATACCACATCATGTGTGTTTCTACCATGCTTATCTTCACGCAGCAAGTAAATTGTAAATAACCATTACAGAAGTAATTTTTAAGAGAAACTAACCAACCCATATGGTATGCATCTTACTTGCTATTACAAAGAAAAGCCTTTTGTAATGACTGTGGCTAATACAACATTCAAGAGCCTGTAAATTATTTTCTTTCACCAAGCTGAGGCATACATGTATATGTAGAAACGGCAGTGTTCTGGCTCCTAATAATCTAGAAGCATAAAATGGATGTCAAGGTGTTCCATACCTTCGCTTAGGGCATCTGTCAGTGCTGCCAGAGCTGTAGAATGGTTCATGTAAAAAGCAAATACATTAAATCACAAATGCTCCTTTCCCTGTATGGAATAAAAGTATTTCATGAAATCCACAGCCGTGTTTACAATGAATGGGAAATGCATTTATGCATAGTGTTGAAAGGATCTCTGAAGCTAACGGGGATTAGGGCATGAATTTTAATCATTTAATGACTCTCCTTTTTTGGTAGTGGTGATTGCCTCCTTTCTGTTAAAAGTACATTACTTAAAATGTTACTGTGATGCTAAAGCAAGTACTCGTTCTTAATTGCAACACTTGTTTTAACATAGACATATGGAATATTCTGGGTCTAGAACTGTAAAACAGTCTTTGCTCAAGAAACTCTTCACTAGTACCTGCAGCAGCTGCTTTCTGGTACACAAAAATTCCACTTCCAAACCTCTTTCTTGGCATCAAAAGTTATGTATTTTCTTCTTTAATATTCTACTAGTGTTCAGAAGCACTAAAATGATATGCAAATAAAAAAGACATTTTATCAAATTCTTAATGGATCCAAAAGATGTCACAATACAGTGAAAAGATACTTTGGAACAATAGATCAAGTGTTGTAAAAAAATTTACTTAGGTTTGGAAGCAATCTACAGCAGAACAAAGGAAACTCTTGGGATAGTCACAGAACTGCAAATGACAAAGAAAACCAAGGATAAAGGAAGAAGTCGGGTAAGCAAATTCAGAATAAAGGAGACATGAACCATATGTTCGTTTAGTCCTCAGTGCTGCTGGAGTGTATCGGTTCATCTGACATCTCTGCTGTCCAAGTTGTTGTGCTGGCCAATGCAGCTTGATGTGAATTTTTAAGGAAGTCAAGTTCCTTAAGGTAGGAACTACATCCTCAGGTAGAAGAGTTGGTGTCCAGGATGTTGCATGCACATTTGTGCACCTGTGGAGGAACATAGCATTCTAGGCCTGCCTTGTACAATATCCTTTCCTAATGTGTATTTCACCACACTGCGTGCTATTGCATGTTAATTTTGCTGTTCCTCCAGCAGCTCAGACTCTCCTAACATGAGGAGATAACTTTCTCCCTAAATGCCATTCAGCTTTCAGGTTAACAATACTTGCCATACTGTGCTTCTTTGCATAGCTGATGGGCAAATCTGTGCTGAGAGGTACTAGTATTCAAGAGTCACTTCTCCAGCATCCCCTCTTCCCACAGCGCTTTGTCTCTTCTTTCACGTTCCAGCCTCAGTGGACCTACAGCTCTTCATCCTGCAAGACAGCAACAGTATCATGGTAGTAGTGACCACCAACGTTCATGCGAGGTTAGACCAAGACAAGTTGGTAGGTCTAGTGGTGACAGGATCTGTTCATTCATATCTTGTGAATAAGATGCAGACTCCTGTTTTCCAGGTAAGTTGTCTGCTTGAAGGCATGGTTTATGAGTAAATTCTGTCCTCCCGTAGCTCACCATGATATGAGAATTATTTACTTTAAAAAAAGAAAAAGAGAGGGGGGAAAAAGTAAATATAGTGAAAAACAGAGGATGTTAGTTAAATTCTCCATGTTAACAAAATATGGCCTTTGGAAAAGGAACAGACACCATAAATATGTCAAGCAGGGACACAAGATGAGCTCAAAGAGAACAAAATCGTTAATGAGGCTAAACAGAAAATTACTGGAACTATGGGTGAACTATCCTAATTATTGTACTAAATCATCCACCCTCATGCAAAGGAAGGCCCCTAGTAACAAAGCCCCCTCTCCATAGAACAATGGAGGTGAAAAAAACCCAACACTGTACCTTTAAATCGAGATGAGACTTGTAAGAACCCATGAGAATGAAGTGTGACTAGTTGCAATTGTAAACAATTGTTCAAAGTGTATAAATAATTTTGCTATATGTTAAGATGGGCTAGCATTGTGGATTACCACCCAGCACCCATATCTGCTCAGATGTGCAATAAACAAATATCTCGACTCTGGACTCTGTGCGTGGATTGGCTTTTGCACTCTGGGTGAAGAACACAAATTTGGGTTAACAACTGGGGAGATTGGAAATGAAGCTGAAAAAAACCTTTTCATTGCTCCCCTTCCTGCCTTTCTGTTCACTACAGACGCTGTGCCCTCTTCAGAGTTAGGACACAACTCTTTGACCTTGGGAAAGGCAATCTCCAAAGGCCGCCTTTCCATCTCTTTCCTCCTGAAGGAAGGCATAGGGGTGACTGCTGAAATACAGGGCAACTGCAGGAGTGCACAGTGTGGTGGGAAGCACAGCAACATTTCAAATATTCAGTGCCAAAAAATGTCACAAGCATTCCTGTGGTCTCAGTGCTCCTTGAGCAGATAAGTCAGCTCTGTTGAGACTCCAGGGTGGACTTAGCTCAACAGATAAAACCCACAAGATCAGTTAGGAAGTAAAGACTGAGATATGTTTATTGTCAGCAAGGAGCTTACTTTGACAAGGCATTAGCTAACATTGCCATGACTAGGTATTAAACATCAAGCTACACCCCATGATCCAGTAAACAGCTGTGAAGTTTCCAACTTCTGTTCCCTACATTGATCCAAACGAGCTACAGAGATCAAGATCAAAATAGATTAGATAATGCCTGATACCCTCACACTGATAGTTGTAATCAGGATCCATCCTGTTTGTATGTTCAGGTTATATCCATACAGCATCTGACCATTCCCTGTTTCATAGCCTTATCTCCTTTACTCGCTCTTGGACTGGGTTCTACATGTTTTAGTTTTCTCCTTTTAAGTTTAAACTCATTGAAGTGGATGGATTTTACATGGTAAACAGCTTCTTTCAGGCCTACATTGCTCAGCACTTCAGCAAAGCCTTTACATGAGCTGAGCAATGCTTCAGCAAGACCCATAGTGAATACCAGAGAATTTTTTTTCTTTCATTAATATTGCTTCTACTGCTAGTGTAGTAAATTTTGCTTTGTCATATGTGCTTCAGCTACCATTTCCCTCAGCTGAGATACTCCAGGTGAAATCACTTACAAAAGGAAACAAAAAGGTTATGTTTACTCTAGCTGGAATTGATTCCTGTTGGTTGAGTAACATGTATGTATATTGTTTAACTTTCTGTTGTGTCTGTTTCAGGTTCTGTTTGATGCCTGGGCAACTTTAATTCTTCTTTGTTTCTTTTGACTTAGCCTAATCTCTGTGTGGATACACAACTAGAAATCCAGAGTATGATTATAAAAGTTTTTAATAATTGCTATACTAATGGTGTGTTTACAGCAAGAGGTGCCTGTTTTCAGAATTTCAGCAAATGAAACCTCCTCAACTATACAGAAAATTAGAGGCCACTTTTGCAAGGCAGGTGCATGCACGCTTTTGAAAAACACTATTAGATCTCATTTTTAACAAGGTGGCATTTACCATGTGTACAAGAGATTTGCATACTCCAGTCAGGAAAATCAAACCATTCTGTAGGACTGACTGTTTCTTGGCAACAGGGTCAAATGTCCTATATGCCTGGTGTACCACTGCGTGCCTATCCATCATGAACAGAATGGCTTGTGTAAGTGGGAATGGTTGTATAAAGGCATCCACAGTCAGAGGGGTGGTGTCTTTTCTGCATGTAGTTTAGAGAATGGCCCCAAAGACAGGATTCACCTGGGCTGTGGGGAAGCAAGGCTTAAGCCTTTGCTTTTGATTGTGAGGGAGCAAAGCTTGAGCTCAACTCTTATCACCAAGAGTTTTATTATGTGGTTTTTGAATTTTCTATACTTTTCACATGAAGACATCAGGGCTATTTTGACATCTCTTTTTTAAAATCATGCTATGTAACTGTTTGCTAGACAGACCTGTTGAAGGGGGACTAAAACTAAGGTTTCCTTCTATTTCCTTTTCCTAGGTGCCTTTAGTGCTGTGTGGTTTTGTTTTGGACTTAAATTTGGAGGGAACTGGCAGTTATCTCTCCATCTTTCCTCTGCTTCCTGGCTAGAGAGAACATGCAAGCTGGATCCAACAATGCAGCCCAGCTGAGGCCAAAGTCTTCTGCTTTGTTTCTGTACCAGTCTGGTTTGTGTTTGGTGGTTGTTTTCTTTTTCATTCTTTCTTTCTCTTGCCTCTCTTCCCACACAAGCCTGAGACATCCATCAGTTGGCTAAAACTCCTTCAGCAGTGCTGTTTTCTGGCTGTGTGGGTCCTGTTTCAGGCCAGTGACACTTGGTGGAGTCTGGCTGCCAGACCAGGTGGCTTGTACCTACACCACTGCCTTTTTACTTCATGTACGCTACCTGCATGTATGCTACCTGCATTGCTGCCCATAGTCATGCTCTCCCAGCACAGCCTCTGTGCCCTTCTCTGCAGGCCAACATGTAGCTCTGCCTTTTGAGTAGCAGAATTAGAAACTGAGTGATCTGAAGCAGCAAATGTTTGCATACAGCTCTGGCACTCACTGATTTCTTTCAGCCAAGTTTATTGCACTGACATCCTTCTTACAAATCCAAGCAGAGTTTCCATTCTCCTCTTCCTTTTCTGTTAGCAAGCAACAGTTTGAGAGGTCCAGAACTGTGCTCGTAACAACAAACCAGTAATATTTCCTAGTACATGGGCAGGATTCACAAAAATTGGGGTTAATATACTGAGCATACAGATAAGGTGATTGCTCTGGGGCTCCTGGAAAGGCGATCTGACTAACATTTCCTCTAATGTTACCAATGGCTGTGAAACAGAGGGTTAGGACTGTCTGCTTCCATTGCTACTGCTAAGAGCACAGTGCAAGGGGAGTGAGGAATGAACTGATATAATTTTGTCTTGTTTCCAAATATCCTTGCCTTGCTCCTGTCCCCAAGGTTGTATAAGGACAGTATTATTTTATAAAGGTATTAATATCCCAAGTGGTGAATACGTGTCCCAGTGCTTACTTTGGCAGCCCTCTCCATCTGCTTAATCATTCCCTGAATGATGGCATTGGGTGTTCTGGTCACACAGGCACCTAGAGAGTGCACCAGTTTAGAAAAGCCAGACTTCTGGACTCCAGGAGTCTGAAACAGGAAAGGATGTGGGATAATCGCTATTTCTGCTCTGCAGAGGTAATAAGGTAACTGTTTCTCAGTGCAGCCACATGCAGGATTTGTTTCTCTGCATTTATCGCCTTGTACCATGCTCTTGATAATATTCTGACCCATGAACTTCCACACAGCTCAGCTTTTTCAGCTTTTGCAAGAGCATTCATGTACTCAGGTGCATATGTAGCTTTGAATTAGGCAAAAACAGCAGAAGCAGCAGGCACCACTGTTGGCCCCAGCTTTTGACTTCTTTTTCTACGGTCTTCCCTTTTTCAAGCACTTGCAGAAGCGGCAGAGACAGCCAGCTCCTACTCACAGCAGGTGAATTTTCAGACTTGGAACAGACATCTTAATCCAGTTCTTGTTTATCTAAATACATCCTATTTCAGGCCTCCTTTCACAGCAAATCTACACTGAAATCAGAGGCCTTCTTTTTTTGTTCACTGATGGCTGCGCTTGTTTTCATGTTTCTTCAGACTCTTTTGTGCCATCCTGCTTCCACTATTTTGCTCTCAGGAGTTCTCCTTTTTTTCCCCCTTCCTAGTCCCAGACATTTCGACAAGATAGAATCAGACCTGCTGTATTGGGCTGCGTATCGGGTTGGTATTGTATATGGGTGGCTTCTGTGAGAAGCTGCCGGAAGCTTCCCTTATGTCCCATGGAGCCAATGCCAGCTGGCTCCAAGACAGACCCACCGCTCGTGAAGGCTGAGCCCATCAGTGATGGTGGCAGCACCTCTGGGATAGCGTATTTTAGAAGAGGGGGTAAAAACTTTACAATGACAACTGCAGCTGGAGAGAGGAGTAAGAATATGTGAGAGCAACCACTCTGCAGACACCCAGGTCAGTGCAGAAGGAGGCAGGAGGTGCCCCAGGCACTGCAGCAGAGATGCCCCTGCAGCCCCTGGTGAAGCCCATGGTGAGGCAGGCTGTGCCCCTCAGCCCATGGAGGGTAACACTGGAGCAGGTACCCACCTGCAGCCTGTGGAGGACCCCACGCCAGAGCAGGTGATGCCCCAAGGAGGCTGTGACCCCGTGGGAAGCCCACACTGGAGCAGACTCCTGGCAGGACCTGTGGCCCCGTGGAGAGAGGAGCCCAGGCTGGAGCAGGTTTGCTGGCAGGACTTGCGACCCCAGAGGGGACCCACACTGGAGCAGCCTGTGCCTGAAGGACTGTGCCCCATGGAAGGGACCCACTCTGGAGCAGTGTATTAAGAACTGTAGCCCGTGGTAAGGACTAATGTTGGAGAAGTTCATGGAGAACTGTCTCCCGTGGGAGGGACCCCACACTGGAGCAAAGGAAGAGTGTGAGGAGCCCTCCCCTGAGGGGGAAGGAGCAGCAGAGACAAGGTTTGATGAACTGACTGCAGCCTCCACTGCCCATCCTGCTATGCTGCTGGCGGGGAGAAGGTAGAGAAGTTGGGATTGAAGTTAAACCCAGGAAGAAGAAGCGGGGGTTGGGGGAAAGGTGTTTTAAGATTAGGGTTTATTTTCTCATTACCTGACTCTGATTTGTTTGGTAATAAATTAAACTAATTTCCCCAAGTTGAGTTTGTTTTACCCTTGATGGTAATTGCTGAGTCATCTCTCCCTGTCCTTATCTTGACCCACGAGCCTTTTGTAATATTTCCTCTCTTTTGTCCAGATGAGGATGGAAGTGATAGAGCAGCTTTGGTGGGCACCTGCCACCCAGCCAGGATCAACTCACCAAAGCTGTTTAGGTAGATCATGGAACACTTACTGGAAAAGGAGGTGCTTCTCAGCCTGGTGTTTCATCCTGTGCCCTCTGCCTTGCCACAGGTCCTCTCACCCTGCCTGCTGTTCATAGCCCAGTGAAATTGAATGTTTGGAGTCACAACGCAGAAGTTCTGTTCCAGCTTTGCCAAGAACTTCTGGGTGTTGTAAGGTCCAGCAGTGCTAAAAAGTAGGTGCCTGTTCTGGGGGCAGAACTCATCATGAGGTTGACCTAGGAACAAAAAGATGGCACTGCACTATTACAGGAAGAAAAAAACCACCAACATGAGGCATCACAAGGACATGCTGAGGGCAGTCACACCTGCACTGAAATGCTAAAGGGAGGAGTGTGTCTGCAACTTTTGCCTCCTATGTAGCCTTAAAAAATTGGAAGAACATGTGAGTTAACTACCTGTCCTTAGATTTTTCCTCATAACCCAGGATTTCATGGACTCACGGAAACAGTAGGAAACTGGGTTTTCTAGGCTTTCCATGGAAAATCTATGAGGAAAAAGTCTCCACAGCTAATCTTAATTGCAAACCACCTGCAGTGGACTCACCTAGCTTCAGGGGTGTTTCTAAGCATGAATAGCAGCAGGTGCAGAGGCCAGACTGGCAGGCACAGAGAAAGGGTTCCCTGATTCTGCCCGCTTGCATGCTGCAGCTCCTGGTGTAGGGACTTCCCAAACTGAGGGTTGTATTTTTCATCTAATAGCCCTTAACTTTTCTTCCCTAGATTTAATTACGTTTAGATCCCATTCAGACTTTTGGCCTCCACAGCCTCCTGCAGCAGATGGTTCTGTAGTTTAAATACACTCGGCTTTACACCTGCTGTTTGATAATTTAATTTCATGCCCCTTTGTTCCGACATTATGATGGTCTGAAAAATATTTCTTCATCCAATCATTATTTTATATATCTCTACCATATTCCCACCCTGCGGCCCTTTCTTTTATAACCTTAACAATTATAGTTAATTTCTTATCATGCAAAAATCACACCATACCTTTTTCACTTTTTCCTGTACCATTCATAATTGTATCACATTCCTTGGGAAAGAGGAGACTCCGTATAGGAATCAAGACACAGATACGTCATGAATATATACAGTGGCATTTAATATTTTCTTTGTACTCTCTTTCTGTCCTAGTAATTTCTATAGTTCCATTTATTCTTTGACACCACGGATATGAAAATAGTATTTTCATAGAACTGTCTTCAGTGGCTCCAAAATCTCTTCTTTAGTAATAACAGGTAATATCAAGCCTCCCATTGTATTCAGATAGTTAGGTCTGTTTATTCCTCATTTGGATTCGTTAGCGCTTATCAACAGTGAATGTAATTTATCTATACTGATCTGAATGGAATTTCATCAGTGTTGCTTAATACCATGAGACCCTCTGAAATCTGCCTTCTCAGTAAGTGTCTGCTTTACCCCCTTGAATTATATCCATATCTTTTCTAGCTCACTGAACGTCCCAGACTCCACATGTTTGTAGAGCTTACTTGCTTTTATTAAGTTTTTAACTTATAAGAGGCAACTGAGGGCTGGTCAGAAACTGGTTTTGTAAACAGTGAGTTGATACTCAAAAGCAGGCAGAATGCCACCGCTCTTTCAAACCCATTATTTTCAAATTATTTCTTTTTTTAAAAATAGGATTTTTCTGAGTACATATAAGGAGCAAGTGTGCTACTAGATAAATTGTGATGCTGTTTTCTTCATTCTGGATATCAGTGGGAAGGAAACTGGTGCTGTTTAACAAATGGTATGTGTCTAATGGCACAGCCTTGGGCATCCAGCAAAGTTCTTTCCTGAAACTCGAGGACTTGGGTCTTATCAGGAGTGTACACAGTTTTGCCTGAAAAGTTCTTCTGGCCATAAATGGTTCTTGAATGTCTAATGTAAATTTTCTATGCAACTGCCCTTTTCTCTGCACATTTTGGTCAGCTGGTTTTACCTCTAATAAGCCAGTTTGTGTGGCTTCACCATTTCTGAGTGTGCTGAAGTTCTCCCTTTAGAAAGAGAAATATTGGCTATATATAATCCCACTTTTCATTTTAAGAACATCTTTTTATTGTTTTGTTTCTTTTTATTGTTGTTGGGGTTTTGTTGGTTGCTTTTTGCTGTTGTTGTTTTTCTTGTCTGTTTTAGGTTTTTTTTTTCTTTTCCAGAAACTCAGATGCACAAACCACAATGATAGGGGACAGTGTGAAATCAAGCCAAAGTCTTTAGGTGCAGAAGGAAGCTGGAGCACCTCTACTATGTAGACAGGCTGAGAGAGTTGGGGTTGTCAGCCTGAAGAAGAGAAGCCTACATGGAGGCCTTATAGCAGCCTCCCAGCACCTAAAGGGGGCTCACAAGAGAGTTGGAGAAGGACTTTATACAAGTGACAGGACACTTTAGTGGTCTTGTAATTGTGTTATGCAGTCGTTATGGAGTGGCCTGGAAAAACATTAGAAGGAAGCAAGGAGAATTGCTAAATTTACTGATAACAGGAGTAAGAGGTAGATGATAGATTCCCCCCCATTACATTTTTCTGTGCTGGCACCAACTCTGAAACTGGTGTGAGCTCAGCCTTGTGGCCCCCCAGCTCCTGCAGAGGGGACACACACAGCAAGGAGAGGGCAATTAGCTGATCCCCCCATTCCCTCCCTGCTGGCCATGCTGCCCTCTTCTTCCATGGCTTCAGCTCAGGTTCCTTAAAACTCCAGGAAGGTACTATACTGCTGGCTGGTGCTGGGATTTTCCTAGGCACCACAGTGCTTCTTTGTTCCTGTCAGCCAAACTGATGAATTTATTCTTAATTTTGGAAGTGGCGGTGGAAAAAGGTTTATGTGGCCAGTGAGCTACGTGTGCTCTCACAACAGCCAGTTATGTTTTTCCTACTGGACATAATCATTGATTTAGCCCTATTTTTGAGTTCAGCTGTTCTTTTTTTTTTTTTTTTTTTTTTTTTGTTAAACTTTCAAACTAGACACATGCCACATTCAAAACCAAATACTAGAAATATTTAAAGAAAACAAACAAAGAAATTGATTTGGCTTTCCCTTTTGTTTATTTATTTTAGAACATTTGTGTAATTCCTATTCAGTCACAGAATAATTGAGGTTAGAAGGAACCTTCATATGAATGAAGGAAGATTGCTTTGTCCAGTCTGCATTTTCAAGGAGTGGGAATAAATCACACCATTGGAAGTTAATGCTCCTTGCAGTTCTGAACATATTCAAACACAGAAAGCCCAATATAACTGCCTGTGTTCCTTAGAAGGGGGTGTTACAGTATGTATACAATCTACCTAAGACAAGAGAAAACCAAATTTAGGTACCACACCAAGTCAAGACATTTTAATAAATAACTAAAGCAAGTTTACTCTACAGAGTTCAGATGAGGAAAAAACTGTCATTTTCTTATATGATATATTTTTACTCCTTTACCTTAACCCCAGAAGCTCAAAGTTCAAATGCTTCCTTCTACCCTTTTCCTCACGTCTTTGTGTTTAACAGGAGGGAGGCACAAAGCTGGTGAACAGCCGCATTTCACTTACACGACATGGAA
The DNA here is from genome assembly GCF_023638135.1 of Falco biarmicus. Classification (NCBI taxonomy): domain Eukaryota; kingdom Metazoa; phylum Chordata; class Aves; order Falconiformes; family Falconidae; genus Falco; species Falco biarmicus. The sequence goes on along the minus strand of NC_079293.1, from coordinate 60,399,410 downwards.
CTGCAAATATGTATCAATTGCTGACAAAAGAATTTGCTGACAAACTATAGAGCATTGGTATTCAAAAAATCTGTGGATCAACATGTTCATAAAAGCTGTCCCTAATTGTTTACTCTAGGGACTTACTTTCCTCATAGTGTAAATGGGCCTGAAAAGAGGATCCTACAAATGTAACATGGCTTTAGCAGAAAGCAAAATCAGCCTATTTGTAAACAGGGTAGTTTAAAGGATGGAATGTCTCCTCTGCTTTGAAATATATGAAAAATGTAATCAGAAATACCTTTGGAACCCTTCAGCTGCTTCAAAGAAAATCTCCTTTCCATATAAAGCTGGAGAGATTTTCTTGAGTATGATGAAAATAGTAGCCTACTACTATGTTGTTATGCATCAGCTTTAATTATTGTTGCCATATTTTATACTGAAGGTCTTATTTAAAATGTAGTCAAGGTGTTTCATGACATCTCGCTAAACTTTGAAATTAAACTGTTGAGTCAACTGCAGAAAAACATCACACCAAGTGTAATAATATTTGAAAGAAAGACTTTTTAAGACCAGTACTGAAAACTACTACTTCCTCTTACTAATTGCTTTAGAATAAAAAACTAACAGGACGTATTAGATCTGTAAATATGTTTTTAAGTAGTATTTTAATCCCTTCGTTTCCTCTGCAAGGGAGTGTTAATTAAAGGGAAAGAAAAGCAAATGTACAGGGAACCTTAATAATTTCATGATTCTTACTATACACTGTCTACCTTTCTTCATTCTTCTGCTGAGTCAGATTTTGAAAGGAAACCAGGATATGTGCACATCTTTCCTTTACAAGCATGACTGTAAGTGAGGATTAAACTTCAAACCTTTTTGCAGCCTGCTGAAATTACCAGCCTTAGATGAAAAATGCCCAGAGATTCTTAGCAAACATTTGATCCTAAACATCTGATGCCAGACACTGTTCTCAAAAAAAAAGGGCAATAGTGTCCCAAGTGGACAAACATAATTTGCAACCAGTACCAACAGAGCAGGAGAGCACCCATGGGCAAGCTGTGCACAGCACAGGGGCACGGCTGTGCTGGCTGGTACCTGGGCACCTGAGCCATGAATGCCACAGCAGCTGGATGGAGCAACAGGAGGCATGGCACGTGGTCAAAACAACACAGCTATGACATCTTTATTTAATCTTTATTTAATCTTTATTTAATTGCAAAAAATATGCCTGGCAGCAGAGGTTGGCTTTGAAAAGAAAGGAACCGAATACTTAGTTTTCAGTTGAACTTCCCTTCTGCATGTCGGGTGCACTCCAGCCCATCTGACTAGTTATCTACAGTGTAGAAATCTACCTCTGAGTTAACCACCTCAGGCTCCCTTTTAGAGTCAGTGAAGACCTATAGGCACTTTTAGGGCATCGTTCATGAAGTCTGTTTTAGCCACCAACTTCAGTGACAGATGAATTAGAGCCCCGAAGTACCTATTTTTCTCAAAGGAAGTCTAGGGTGACTAACTCAAATATAGTTTCATATTCTATGCATGCATCCCACTCTGCAGTGTCCTAATAAAGCTCCCTAAGGTCTTTTTCTACAAAGAAAACTGGTTAAAATATTTTGTGTCCATCTAATTTAACAAACTATTTTGTTTTAAAAGAAGTAAAGGTTTTTGAGATGGAAAGTAAGCTTCTTGAGGTATCTTTATACACTTATTTGCAGCCTAAAGGATGTTGTCTATATAAATGGAGAAGCTTTTTCAAGAAAAGCCCTAAAGTGGGCACTCTCATGGTCTTTTTTTTTTTTTTTCCAGTAAGTGAGCGTTTAAACAGAGTGATTCATTCAGAATTCAAAGTTGTCCCCAAACCCTTCTTGTTTAGCATCTGTATTCTGACTAACTCTGAGAATATATTTTAGGACTTTTTGAAGTTTGAAAGCTTTATTTTGGCTAGATCTGCTTGTGTAGTGTAAGTATGTGTTTTCAATTTAACGGTAAGCTGGAAAACTTGGAAGGACAGCTTAGTCATCCTTCAAAAGGAAAAAAAAAAGCGGGTATGACTGAAGAGGGCCCAGGCTGTTTATAAGATGATGTTATTAGAAGAGACATCCTTCTTGAGTGGTAATTGAGGTTTGTAAGTTTAATGGACAAAGCAATAATCAAGCATATATCCAGAAACACCAACTAGCCCCTCTGTGTCTGTAAGTGTGAGCTTTGTACAGGTTTTCTTTTCCTTAGATGTGTTCTAGAGGGAACTTTGTGAATAGCAGTGTCAGAGAATGAAGCCTAGAGGTGCTCAAAGTACTGAATCTAGCTTTTAGTGGATTCTCATGAGCCCATGCAGCCTGGGAATCTGAGCATTTCTTTAGACATCTGACAAGAATTAAAAAGGAAAAGTATGCTAGGTATTATCTATGCAATATTCATTAAAGAAAATAATCCACGTGTTCCTAATTTAGGAACCTGTGAGTGTACTTCAGTCAAGAAACAGCAAGAATGTTATTAAGCCCTCAATTTTAACTCAAAAGCATTGGGGGTGCTTTCTTCTGGTGCACAGGGTGTGAACCACTTCCTACAACTGTCTGGAAGTTTCGCTCAGCAAATCCCTACTGCTGGCACCCAGTGGCACTGGTCTTAATATCTGCTGCTCACCTCTTGCTGGCACATTAGAACTGAGGATTCTGCTTGTGAATTTCTCCTGTGCTGGTGGTAAGCATTTGTGGCCCCCAGTGAACTTGGACTGTGAGATGAAAGTGTTCTATGGGCCTTTCTGTTTCACTGTGATTGCTGGAGATGCAATTTGAAGACCCTGTTGGCTTCTCCACAGCCTGCACCATTACATTTGTCTAATTGTTGAGAGCTGGAACGGAGATGAGCTTGTTCCATTAGGCACTGCTAGGAAATGGGATTAATGATACTTTTTCTACCTCCCTTCCTTAGGAACAGCAGAAAAAGCTGATTTGTTTTTCCTAAGTTTGACCAAATGCCCCTCTCTATGCCCCTCTGCTTTTCTTTGTGTGTACCTACTTTACCTAAATTGAGGAATTATACATAGCTTAGTGGTCATGACTTAGTAAACAGTCACAGCAATAACACTTAGCCAACAGTTGTCACAGTATCCACCACCCATGGTCATTCTGCCTCCTGGAAGTCCATGGTGTTGAGGCTGGGCTGAGGTCTTCAGATTGACCATGCTCAATTCTTATCTCCATAGGAAAGCAAAGACTTTCACTGTCTCCACCAGTCTTTGGGAGAAAATCTCTTCCTGACCCCAAATCTGGTACGCAGTGTAAAACTTCAAGCAAGCAAGCCAAATGACTTCTTTAATCATCTGTTCCCCCTTGTCTTTGTGGTTGAACACTCCTTGCTGACAAATTTTATAGCATATGATTAGATATATGACAAAGCCTGTCATTTGTCTGTTAACTTTTTTTTCTTCTTAATTGAATGACATTTGAGCAGGTTGCTGAGCCAGAAAGAAAAGACCATGCAGGTATTTTATAACAGATATCTGTCATCCTTTTGACAGGCAAATGTTAATTTATACTCCTCTTTTGCATATGATATATCAACATTTTGCATGAATGGCATAATCAGTAGCCACTATTTCATTTTCTTCAATAGCTTTTTTGCCTGATATTCTCCTGTAAGAGTCATTTAGACACAAAATGTATGGGATCTTCTTTTTCAGAAGCCAATTCAGCATTGCATCTTTTTTTTTTTTTTTTTTCAGCAGACTGAAATAAAATACAAAAATTAGAGTTAGAAATGGAAATAAAGAGTGGGAAAATTAACACCGTTGAAATATCTTAGAAGAGTCCAGTGACTTTCAGAAGTAGTCTGGTTAGCCAAAACTGAATATGAGCTGTATGTTGTGTTCTTGTGTAAGCATAAATGAAACAATTACAAGAATGGTCATGGAAAGTCACTAAAATTGGGGATTTTTGCTAAAGGTATTGAAGGATCTTTGTATCTATAACATCCATTTGTATTTATTGCTTCTTTTACTTCAGATGAATTACTTCTTTTCAGGTCTTCTCTATCTGTGGTTAAAGCATCTGTATGCTATACCCATGTTTATTGTAAACAGTATAAACAACCCTTTTTTCACGGTGCTACCGAAGCATATATACTTGTGACCCTTAATATCTTTCTCTTTCGTGCCATGTACACCTAGCTGCATTAAAATTTTGTTAGTTTGGGATAAGTACTTCCAACTACACCCAGATTTTCACCTCTACCACTCTTTATTACGGTCTTTATTTAGACTTTTGAATATAATTATTTTTATTTTATATAAATATACTTGGATTTGTTGGACTTTATGAGGTTCACATGGGCCCACTCTCAAGCCTGTTAAGGTCCCTCAGGATGGCATGCATCCCTTCTCTCAAACAAATCAATTACATCGTTCAGGTTGGTATTGTCTGCAGACTTGCTGAGGGTGCACTCAATCCTACTGTCTATGTAATTAATGAAGATATTAAGTAGTACTGGTCCCAGAAGGGACCCTTGAGGGACACCATTCATTACTGGTTTTCACTTGGACATTGAACCATTAACTATGACCCTTTAGATGTGGTTATCCATCTAATTCTTTATCTATCTACTGTCTATCTGACAAATACATATCTCTCCAATTTGGTGTTAAGAATGCAGTGGGGGACTGTGTCAAAGGCCTTACCGAAAGTCCAGGTAGATAACATCTGTAGCTCTTCCCTTGTCCACTGGTGCAGTCATTCCACACCCAACTTTATTTTTTTTCTTGCTTGCAGTCGTGTGTATTAGGGGTAACTCTAAGTTACTCTAAGTAACACTGAGTTACCCTGATGTGAAGTTACAGCTAGTAAAGAGCCAGTAAGAAGCACAACAAATTCCTTTACTCCTTGTAACTACTTCAAACAGGGGGAGTTCACTCTGAAAATTCAGGATAAGCATAATATAGACATGACAGAAAACTACATTTTCTTGTAGGATTCATAACCATGAAAATTTTATCCATGTTGTGTTTCTGGAAAGGCTTTTCACTAATTAGATGTGGATGATTACAAGTAGGACAATATTCATAGTATCTCTTTACTCATTTTGTACTTACAGATACAAAGGAAGAAATGAAAGATGGGCAGATAAAGTGCACACCCATGTAGAAACTTCAGTGACCTACTCTGCTGACAGGAGATAAAATCAGGTGCACTGAACAATAATATAATACACTCTGTAGCACAGATATTTTTAATGGGATGTTTCGATAAACTAAAATAGCTATCAAAATAATTTTGATAAACAGACTGTCATGGGCCAAATGAACAGTTTTTCCATTCAAAATACTGATGTGATAACATAAAACCATTTCTCAGGAAAATGCCAATTTTGTCAACATTTTCTACAAGTTATCACTGAGACATTTTATTTTTATCCCATTGAAATATTTCATTTCAGATTTGTTATATTATATTAGATTTTGAAAACAGAAGGAAAGAACTTGACTCCCCATTCTGATGGACCAAAACACATTTCAAATCCACAAGAGAAAAGCCCAATTTTTCAAACAGTTGTACAGTAGACATATAATCTTACGTGCATGCTTACTCAGCAGAAGAGTGCAGTTTCTCACAGCAGAGAGCTAAGATGCTCAGTGTTCCTGTAACACTGTTCATATATTTCAGATATTTCAATCCAGGAAACAGGGAGTGAGATGATGCTCTACCCAACAGCTGAAGCCATATTTCAAAATTCCTGAAACCATTAGGTGCAAAAATACAGCGTTTTAAAAGAGGATGAAAGGGTATTTCATATTTTAAGGGGTTTTTGAAGATCCCAAGTGGAATTTTTTGATATTTGGATCCAATTGTATCTGTTTCTAACTGTTTTGGGGTATACTTTGGATCGTCTTTGGGGTTGCTGATACATTTCACTCCACTGATACAATGTACAAGTGTTAAACTGTTCATTTGAGAGTGGATTTGTTCATTAATGTTTTGTAGAGGTGCATAGCTCATGATTTCTACCCATGAAAATCTCCAGGTTAATTCTGAAATTAGTCCAGTCCCTATCACTGTAAGAAATGGAGGTAGCAACTACATGTCTCATGGTCTGGCGAATTGCAGAGGGGACTTGGAGATGCAGGTGAACCTCTGAAGGGACTGTAAGAAGTGACGCATGCCTACACAGTTAATGGTGTACATGTGAAGGAAAGAAGATGCTTTTCAGTGAGAGATCCTATAAGAAGAAGCGATATCCAAGGTTAGGTCCCAGCAGTCTGGCATTTTACTATCCATAATTGTCTTTGATGAAGGAGAGTAAGGGGATAAAAAAGCAACAAAAAATATACAGACAGGACATTTAAGGAGATCACTGAGGTCCCCTAAGACTAGAAATGCAGATAGCCATGTACAAAGTAAACATGTGGCAAAGGGGATAGAGGTGGCCTTCAGCATGGTAGCTGAAGCAGTTATGTGCAATACCTGAAAGTAACAATTGGAGGTGTCTGCTGGAAAACCTAGATTGCTGTTAATGTTGGTAAAAATGAGGGGAAATCTTGAATGTACCCTTAATGTGACTGTTCCTTTAACAGGTAATTGTTCTATGTCTTTTCAGGGTGCTGAACTCACCTGTAGAGGCTTTTCAAGGTCCTAATTCTGTAACTGTAAGAGTCGGAACCAGGACCAGTGATGAGCTAGTTTAATACATCTTTCATCAAGCTGTTGTAAAATGAGGTGTCTGGAAAGCAACAGAAGGTTTATGGAATTGTTTTCTAAAGCCACATTGACTTAGCAGCTAAAGGGGATGTTTCCTTGATGGCTGTTTGGAGTCAGTGCAGCTGGAAGAAAAATTAACAATGAAAGGAGTTCAATTTATTTTGTCATTAAGTTTTATGTTGACAGATGATTTCCAAATGCTGTGGTAGACTTAGAGATTATAAAATGTGAAATATGTATATTTCATTCATAAACTAGTCAGTAAGGGCTTTTCTGTAATCTCTGTCCCAGAAATTTTCTTCATGGCTACGTCTACATCTACTAGAAAATGTACAAGCACAAACATAATGCATTGTGGTTTAAATGTGGAAAAGCGATGAGGTTGTCAGTTAAAAAGCATATATGAATGTGTACATCTTTATTAACTTGACATTCAAATCACTGTTTAATTCAATTTCCAAGAGACTAAGCAACCTATTTTTAGTCAGTACTTCTTTTGGATGGTTCTTCATATTGCAGTTGCTGTTGTTCTTGGACATGTGAGCAACAGTTTTATTGGCTCAAGTACAGAACAGCTGGCTGATTCACAAAAAGCAAAGCCATGAATGAATTATTCTGCTTGTCCTAAACATATAAAATAAATCCATCTACTACAGCAAACAACCCAGGATTCTTCTTTATCTTTCACATTTTAGAAAAGCTATTTTATAGAGTAAAAATAAAAGACTTTTAGGAAAGTTTTATTGGTATTGACTCTGTCTGTTCCTTTCACCTGGCAGGGTCTTTGCTTGCTAAGAGCTATGGTCATTTAGATAAAGCACACGCATCTACCAGTACCTTTCACCTGGTTGAGCTTTGACTCCCTAAGAGCCATGGTAATTCAGGTAAAGCAAATTCTGACTCATATGAAAAGGGAGTACTACTTTACAGTGTACTTCCTGCTGTGGATCATGGTCCTAGTTGACATGCTTTCCCTGGTCACTGAAAATCAGGACTCAGACCTACGTCTACAGCACCTTTGTACTGTAAAGTGGTTTCATGAAAACCCACTATTTTAAAAAAAAATAATTTTTTTGGTTTTTTGTGGGTCAGGCACACCTAACTGCAAACTAACTGTCAACATTTTGCACTCTACTGCTGAGCTATAATGAGAAATCTACTTTGTGGATGATTTTACCTCTCTGACAGTGTTTTCCTAGCATCTTTTCTTTCCAGCTTTACCAGGTGATTTCCACCTCCTCTATAGATAAGGTCATCACAGAGTTTCTGTAATTAGGCTAACTTACTCCTTTTTTATTCTTTTCTTCCTTCCTCTTAACGCCAAACTTGGGTTTTGTCCCACCTGCTTTCAGGAGCTGCTTGCACAGGGAAATGTCCCCAAATATTTGTTAATTTTTCTCCTTTTCTGACCAGAACTGCTGCTAGTGATGACCTGAGGCAATCTGGCACACTTGCTGTGATGCAGCTCAGGGGGCATTTGTGCATGGGAGATTTACCCCTGGAGAGGGACATAGGGTAGGTGTGTGCTCTGCATGTGCATGAGCGAACCATAGCAAATTGTGTATGCAAGGTAGTTTGTTGAAGAGCTGATATGTTTCTGAAATTGCAGGCCGTTTAGGGTCTGTGGAAAATCTAGGCAGATAGATGCCAGTAAGTGGTCTCTAATGCAAGGCCGCGTTATACACAAAGCTGGGAACCCCGTGTTATACAGCCTTGCGGTTTTTCTTGGATGCCCAATGACAGTGGGATGGAGGACACAGATAGGGGTTGGAAGTCTCATTTTGTGAGGAAGGGTTTCTTCATAATTGGACACCCTGATACCATAGGCATACTTTGTATACTTAATATCCTTGAGACACTAGCTTAGACAAGAGCTCATGACTTGGAACAGGTGTGCCTTTAGCTTCTTTTCTGCCTTTGTGCAGAAGCCAAAAGCCATCTCATTAAATTGTCAGAGATTTTGTCTTGCCAACATCCTGCCAAAATACAGTTTAAGAACCAGCATGGCAAATCAGATGGAAGTTGCCCACAACATCCAAGGTATAATCTATTTAAAATAATGTGTAAAAATCCTTCAAGTGTTCAAGTCCGTGATCCACACAAAAAGCTGTGCCATTAACGAATGGCCTTTGAAAAATTTTCCTACCAGAATGAGGAGCAATGTCCAAGAACTGGTTAAACAGTTAATTCTGCTTCCCTGACATGACTGTTGCATACTGCTCCTTCTCCCAATGGTAAAGCATAAAGACATTTGCTCAGTGGGTCTGCTGTTCCCAAACAGCCTTGTATCCCTGTGAGACAAGACCAATTCCTCATAGCTATTAGGAAAATCTCTGAGACAGGTCTGTTTACTGCTGTCCTTCAAATTGTCATAGTACATGGAGGAGATCAGCACAAACTGTGGAACTCACCCATGATTCCCACCCCCCTTATTTTCTCTATCGCCATGTTACCAAGTTCTTCTGTCATGTTTTCCACCTGCAGTGTGTTTACCCTGGAGGAGTCAGTAATGGCCTGGAAAACAAGTAGCCATATAAAATGTTTTGGGTTTACTATGTCAGTTGCCAAAGATATGCAACAAATAATCAAGAACTTGGTCTTACCCCAGACCAGGAAGATCTTTGATAGATGATGTTTTTTCCACACTACTTGTTCTAAAAATGTCTGAACTGTCAGCCTTTCCCACAAAGGTGAAGCAATATTTGTTTTAATGAAGGATTCCTTCAATTCTGATTTTGCTTATGTGCATAAGCTGTGGCTGTTAGTGTGGAACTGGTAATTTATTAGTTTCTGGGAAGTAAATCCCACTTACCCTCTTTAGATTCTTTGGAGTTAAAAAATGAGTTGTTCAGAAGCTGCTGTACTGTAAGTTTTAATTGTCCCACCTTTGCACAAAATCTTTGGAAAGATCATGTGCTATTATTATTAGAAGGGATTAAAAAATATAAATTGCAGTAATAAGAAACTGGAGGAGAGCATCATATATCATATTTCTTCTAAGTATTACTACACTTTCTGAAGGAAAGCCAAGACACAATGACTGTATGTTTGGACAGGTTATTCTTGCAAGAATCTCAAATCAAAGTAGATTCTGCTCCACAGACACTCCTGTCCTACATTCAGTAGAAAGAAAAAACACTATATTTTTTTTAAAATTAGCTAAATATCTCAAACAGGAAGAATCTGACTCCCCTGTAAGTTTTCATTATTTAAGTTGAAAAAGTAATTTTCTCTTCCATAGTTCAGTTTGATTAGTTTGAACACTTGCTTTGACTGTCCAGTGCTTTGATGATTTGAACATACTCATCTTGTCTCTACTTATGACCTTGCTTTCTGCTATGAAAAAAAAAAATAAATCCTTTCTTTAATTATCTTCCAGAACTTAGGTAACAGCTTGTCTTATGCTAATTTGTGTATTTGTTCATCTTTTTAATAAAATCCTTGTTTATTTTAATCTATTTGAGAATTACTTGGCAAATTACAAAGGTACTGGTAATCTCCTACAAACAGTTTGCATGTTGCTTGTATCTCCTTCCTAAAATAGTACCATAGTTTTATCAGCTTGTCTCAATGACACAGAAGTGTCCTTTTAGTGCAATATTCCAATACTGTAGCCATTCTTTATCAAAATATAGAAAAACATGACTTTCAGGAACAAGGAAAAATGTCTTGTTTCCTGAGAAATCTGGACATTGTTTAGGACTCCAATTCTTCAGTATATTTTGGCATTCTAGGCTGGGTCTACTACAGTCCTCTCCAGAATGAGATCTTAGTGATATGGTGGACATTGGCTTAACCTTAATGTCTGCTCTGTTTTGCAGGTTTTGATTGGGCTTCTTTTGTCTTCAGCTTCTCGGCTTCAGCCACTTTTCTTTCTGAATCTTCATTATTTCTTCCAATCAGAGTCAAAGGAGCATTTGCTTTAAGCCAGGTTCTCCTCTTTGAAATTGGAATCATAAACTTTTCTATCTAAGAAGGATTTTCAGAATTCTCAGATATAATTTTTCCAAACTAGGTTTCTTGGATTAGCCATATTCTTATAAAAAAATCAACTGTGATAAATTAAAAGAGCATTTTTTCTGTAAAACAGAGGTATATTAATTGATAGCTATGGCAACCAGTGTTTTCTTTGCAAAGACACTGTAGCAGAGTAGTACATTGTAACAAAAAGTACAAAACATTGTAATGACCTCCACTTCCATGGTTGTTTTTTTGTTGTTGTTTGTTTGCTTGTTTGTTTGTTTGTTTTTGTCAAAATTTTCAAGTCAATAAATATACAGCATACATTTTATCAGTGGAGAGAGGCATACTGGGCTTTCAGCTCTCTCTCTCCCCCTCTTAGGACTGTAAACAGCTTAAAGCTGTCATAGTGAAGCAGACACTTGTAAAGAAGGACTTAGTTAAGTGGTACTTAAAGGTTAATGAATTTTACCCAGAAACTGGGTAATCTGTTGGAGTAGCACTGACTGGTGTATCTGGCTCAGTAACTTGCTGCACAGTTAGATTATTAGGATGCCTACATTACAGCTACCTAAATACTATCTTTATCCCTCCCTGCTTTTTCTCTCTAAAATTTCCATCAAAACCATCTAATTATAGGCAGAAAATATGTATTAAAATGACCTTTGCATTTTGTAACTAAAGCACGCTGAAGTTAATGTGAATCTTTCCATTTACTTCAGAGGACTTTGCATCTAGCCCTAGAGATGATTTTTAGAATGGTCTTGTACCTCGTGGTTTCTTCTGCTGAAATGATTGCCTGACTGTGAAATTGCAAGTCAAGAAGCTTTGCAAAAGGGAGGGGGGGGGGGGGGAAGCAAGAAGGCAAAAAAAAGCAAAAGCAAAAAAATCCAAATCCTATCAAGGATCACACTGGAACCTTGCCATAATGTGATACATCAAAACATTATTTCTCAGACACTACATAGCCTATCTCTTGAGAGCATGGTATTTCATCCAAAGTCATGAGTTCTCAGGTAAATTTCACACTAGAAACTACTAGAGTTTTCAGAAAACAGAAAATCTGTTCTGTGAAAAATATTATCTTATCAGAAGTGTCTTATAGTTTTACTGGTATTTATCCTCATATTTATCCTCCAATTAGCCAGTGCACATTCAGATTAATTTTGATGTGGGAGTGAAACAGTGTGGAGGAACTTAAGATGCCAACTGATGGTGGCACGTTCATCACAATGACAACTGAATCTAGTAAGTGCTACCAGGAATCAATTTTTTATTGATGGATGAAGTATGCTTATGTCTATGCTGTAAAAGACAGGGTAAGGGGAGATGGAAAAGAAAAGGGGTGAGAGTGGTGCAATATGAAGGCAAAATACAACCAGGTGATAAGAGCTGAAAGACAAGAGATGTTCAGGTCTACGTGGGTGGCAAAGGGTAAGGAACAAAAAGGAGGGAGAAGGAAGGCAAAGGAAAGAAGAAAGGAGTGGAGTGAGTTTATATAGGTGTTTTAGTTTTGTTCAGTTTTTTGTTACCCTTCATTAAAAAGCCAGTGAAATCCTGTGATAATAGTGAAAAGGTAAGGAAATCTTGAGAAGCATCTCAAAGCTGGCATTTAGTTTTCCAGTCATGTAGGAATTAATTTCAAACTGAATGGATAAAATGTATTTCTTAAAACCAATGAAGCCCATGATCTGGGCCACAGTTTGATTTGGATGGCTAAAAGATATTATGTAGGACTCATGGTTAGTGTTTATGGGGTTAAATAATATTTTTTGCTTTTATAAGATTTTCCTATGTGATGCTGAAATTGATGTACTGAAAATTGGAACCTGGATTTCCCAAAGGCCAGCAGTGTATTATGAGGTAACAAACATTAAACTGAGACCATGTACTAGAAGTGGGCTGTTTCACTAAATGTTCTTAACAAAGGATATACCAATTCTGTAGATGTTTTAATTTCTTAGAATTTTTCCTCTTCATTAAACAAATTCACTTTCTCATTCTCTTACATGAAAGATGAGTTTAATATTTCACTTTAATTAGGCACCGGAATGATGTCATGTTTAATTAGTTCAGCCTCCCACAGAGTCATGATTGCACACACAGTGTTTTAAACTGTTACTAATATTCTATAATACATTTAGTCCCGCATATTTTTTTTGTGTCAGTCCTGGTACAAGAACTCATATTTGATTTCAATATTTTTGGAAATGGGAGATTTAATCAGGGGCTTTGGTTACTGCACTCTGTCCCACTAGGAAGCACAGAAGTTCTCTGTAAAACTTGTCAAAAACTCCATCCAGTCCAATCATGCATTTACCTCTGAATATTTTGGGCTGTTTTATCATTTCCATGACACCCATTCCTTGGAATCAAGCTGAAGATCTGCTCCCTATTGTTAAGATTTTTACATTCTTTACCTAAAGAATATAAAATATTGTTATTTGGTGGGTGGTAACTGGTGGAAAAGCAAGCAATTGGAACATGGGGTTCTTCATAGGATGAGGAATATGATAGGGAATTCTGCACAAAAACAGAGTCCTTGACTTGTTTCTTGCCTAGCTAGTGCTGGAACACAGTGCTCTGGGATGTCAGGGCACTCATATGGTGTAGGCTCAACTGCTTAAGAGAATAAGATGGCAATTTTCTGAATTTTGGCAGGTTAATAGTACTTTGCACAGGGATAACATAGGAGGGAGTATGCTCATTTGAACCAAGTCACTCATTGTTTCCATTGTCACATAAAACTATTTGTTTTGTATTCAGATGTTAATTTTTATGACCAGAAATCCCATAAAACCAGCTGTCTCTTGTAGTCTAAACTTGCACTTAAAAGTGAAAAATGCCTGGCTCCTTTCACCTTGTTTATCCTCTACATCTGGAAATGTTTTGGATGGGAACACACTGCTGAAATACAAATAATACTTGCTTTGCTCGAGTTGTTGAGGTTCTATCTCCAACCATATCAGCCCAGTTTTCAAAAGAACAAGCAGCAGTGGCAAGGTTGCACTGCCCAGCTGAAAGGGATTATGGAAGACTAGTGGCGGGTCACTTGCTCACCTCCAGAAATGTTGCTGGTGCCTGCGATGGTCCTGCTTTTTATGTAGGACAAATTCTAGAAAAGAGTTGCTTCCAGGCTTTCATGTTGGTGTCCATATCCAGTTGTTCACCATCTGAGAACAATGGTGAACTTTCACATGTCTTGCTGCCAGAGCCCCTTTTCATAGAGCCCCATTATCATTGTATCTGAAAGACTACAAGTAAAAAGTACCCTTTTTTGATCGTTTCACTTTCAACAAGAATCCACTGTAATGTTACAGATTTGAAGATTAAACTGGATATGTGACCTAGTTGCTACGGAAACCTTTCCGGAATAAAATTAAAAGGAAGGGGAGGGGACACTGACGAGTGTTAATTTACAGAACTAAGAATATTAAGTATCCTTGATCTGTGGTAATTGATACCACCTCCCTGTTTTATTTATTAGAAATATGGTTGAAAAGAGATCTCTCTTAATTTGCCCCCTGGAAAAAAAATACATACACAATTGCTACTTGGCAGTTATGGTCCATTAGTCATATTAGCTTGGCTAATGCAAGAAGGATTATTATTGGACTGAGCTCTATCTGCAACACACATAACACAGTGCAGCCACTCTCAGTATGGATGTTACAGCTGTGGTCCCTCAGAAGCCACAGAACAATATGTGGTGCTTTAACCTTGGCTGGCTGCCAGATGCCCACCCAGCCACTCTCCACTCCCCCTCCTCAGCAGGACAGCGGTAGAAAACAAGATGAAAATGTCATGGGTAGAAACAAAAAGAGTGAGATTACTCACCAATTACTATCACAAGCAAAAGAGACTTGACTTCAGGAAGACTAGTTTAATTTCTTGCTAATTAAAAATAGGGTAGTATAGTAAGAAACAAAAACAAAACTTAAAGCACTTTCTGTCACCGCTTCTTCCCAAGTTCAACTTCATCCCTGAGTCTTCTTCCTCCTCCCACCCAAGCAGCACAGGTGGATGGGGAGTGAGGGATGTGGTCAGTCCATAACACTTCGCTGCTGCTCCTTATCACACTATTCTGCTACTCCAGGGTACAGAGGTTCCTCTGTGTTGGTTTTGGCTGGGATAAAGTTAATTTTCTTCACAGTAGCTGATATGGGGCTGTGTTTTGGATTAGTGCTAGAAACAGTGCTGGTAACACAGGGATGTTTTAGCTATTGCTGAGCGGTGCTTGCACTGAGCCAAGGCCTTTTGTGCTCCTCACCCCACGCCACCAGTGAGGAGGCTGGGGGTGCACAAGAGGCTGTGAGGAGACACAAGCGGGACAGCTGACCCCAACTGCCAAAGGGATATTCCATACTGTATGACATTGTGCTCAGCATATAAAGCTGGGGGAAGAAGAAGGGAGGGGGGGACATTCAAGTGATGGCTTTTGTTTTCCCAAGTAATCGTTACGCATGGTGGAGCCCTGCCTTCCTGGGGATGGCTGAACACCTGCCTGCCCATGGGAAGTGGTGAATGAATTCCTTGTTTTGCTTTGCTTGTGTGTGTTGCTTTTGCTTTACCTGTTAAACTGTCTATCTCAAACCACAAGTTTTCTCACTTTTACTCTTCTGATCCTCTTCCCCATCCCACTGGGAGGGAGTGAGCAACTGTCTGTGTGGGGCTTAGTTGCCAGCCGGGGTTAAACCACAACACCCTGCCACAGGGTACAGTGCTTCATACACTGCCCCAGTGTGGGTCCTTTCCGTGGGTTAGAATCCTTCAGGAATTAACTGGTGTAGCGTGAGTGCCTCAAGGGCCACAGGTCCTGCCAGAACACCTGCTCTTGCATAGGTTCCTGTCCTGTGTGGGCTCTCCGTGGGCTGCAGCTTCTTTCAGGGCACTTCCACCTGCTCCTGCCTGTGGTCCTTGACAGGCTGCAGGCGGATATCTGCTCTGGCATTGTTCTTCACGGGCTGTGGAGGGACAAACCACATCATCATGGTCTTCTCCAAGGGCTGCAGGGGCATCTCTACTCTGGCACCTGGAGCACCTTCTCCCCCTTGTTTTTCACTGAGCTTGGTGTCTGCAGAATTTTTGCTCTCATGTATTCTCACTCCTTTCTCTCAGCTGTTGTGCAGTGGGTTTTTACCCTTTTTTAAATATGTTATTACAGAGGTGCCACCAACATCCCTAATGGGCTCATCTTTGGCCAGTAGTGGTTCCGTTTTGGAGGTGGCTGGAACTGGTTCTGTCCATAGTGGGGGCAGCTCCTGATGTCTTCTCACAGAGACCACTCCTGCAGGGCCCCCCCCACTGACAACACCTTGATACATATACCAAATAGAAAATGTTAAATTGCTAGCAACTTTCTGCAACATGGATTATCCAGCTTTTTTTTTAATTGTTTTTTTTTTTTTAAATTTTTTTTTTTTTTTTTTTAAGGAGAACCACTCTGGTATATAATCCAGCATTCAACTGCTTTATAACTGGCTCTTTCTGCCCAGCCACTAACAGGCTGAAATAGCCCAAGGGCGGGATGCTTACACTATACCTTGGCTGGAGGTCAGCATATGTGACTATGAAGCTGCTGGGTACAGTGTAGCTGACCAACCAAAAATACAACCTTTCTGTAAGATCATTCTACAAAAGTTCTGCAGAAATCTAAATCCTGGGAGCTGAAAGCCTCTTCTTTCAGTGAACAAGGCACTTCAGCTCAACTGAATCAGCTTTCTGCCCAATCTATCTTTGTCATTATCACCAGTTCTCATAAAGACATGATTTTTCCTCTTTGGTGACTCTTTCTGCTTTGTGTCTAACACAGTCCATCCAGTTCTTGTCTTCTGTGATTTTCATCTGACTTCAGAAGGCAAAACATGAAAGTAGTCAAGGTGAACATAAAAATGTTTTATCAAGTGGAAAGGACCAGAGCAGAAGAGGGGTAGTGAGTACATGTATGCTGTCTATTTTGATAAATCATAAATTATGAGCCATCTTCCCCTAACATTCCAGTTACCTCTTTAGACCACTTGGAATGATGTACCTCCAAAGATGCCGATCTGTGTTTCTTCCTTAAGTGTGACAGCATCTTGTAATTTGCACAGGTAGTCTGTCATTATGGGTGTGACAGGGCAGAATCCTTATTTTCTTTGCTTTAAATGCTTGTTTTAAACCATATAGGTGCAATACAAGGTAATACATCATTAGTGCATTCTTTTACTGCATATGACACATACATGCAGACTACATCCCAGTGGTTATACCCAGTGGATTTGGTTCATCACAGTTTAATGAACCACTAGACCATAGCATGTCTTTCTATCTAGACACTGTCTAAAAAGATAATGTTTCGTAACTGGAGCTGCTGCTGACATTAAAAGTTCCAAAATCTTTTTTTTTGTTGCACTTTACATTCTTTTGTAGGACTTTCTTTCTCTTTTCCCTTTTCTTTATTTTTTTATTATTATTTTATTGGTATGGATGGAAAAAATGTATAAATTGTTTCTAAAGCAGAAGAGAAAAAAAATTACAGCAAAGTCCAGTGAAGTTCATTCTTACTTACAAAGCTGATCAGTGATGTGTAGAGTTTTTCCATTTAGCTCTTACCCACAGAAGTAATATGCTCAGTAGGTCACAGTAACCTGATAACTCTGTTTTCTTGAGTTGACTTTGCCATTTGTTAGGAACTGTAAGTGGGCCAGGTGGTAGAGGTTTACAAAAGACAAAGCTTATTGATGCTTTCCTCTTTGCTGTCTGTACTTAGAAATCTCTTGACAGTATACAGTTGCTATCACTTGGTCGGGCTTTTTTTTCCTAAGTATGCATTACACAGTATGTGACATTCTGGGTAATATTTTTATATCTTCCACCTAGGAGTTTTTAAATTGTCTTCCAACCACCTCCTTTACACACACACACATATATATATATATATAAAGATACATGAAAATATGTGTTTATATTTACAAATACGTGTATATCTCATGCTTGTATGAAAACTGAATTTGCTGGAGTATAACATCTCCCATCTTCTGGGGATAAAAGGCCTGCACAGTAGGGGGATTTTTTGACACATGCCAGAATGAAAGCTTTTATTACTTAGAACCTGATGGAAATGCAGCTAATATTGACAGTTGGCTGCTTCTTTCTGTCTTAATTATTAAACTTCAGGAAATTACGAATAAGACCATTGAGATTTGTTTCTCTCTAAGTAATACAGTATGTGCATGACACCAAAAATCACAGTAAAATATTTCCCTGATAATGTCAAGAACTAATCATGGGCATTCTGCCTTCAGGAAGCAATTAAGAAATTTTTCCAGAGGGGATAACTGCTAAAACTGCTTTGCAAAACAAGTTAGTGAGACTGAGCAGGAATTAATTTTTTCACCCCACCTTCAGAGACCTAGGGACATTTTTCACCTATTTTATTTTCAAAGAAGGACAAGTGCAGAGACTTCTCTACAGAAAACTAATGTGAAAATTAAAAAAAAATAATGGTGTGTCCATTTGAAGGGTATAAAGACACATCTAAGAAGATGTTTGCTTGTAAGGGAAGGAATGACCTTCCACAAAAATTTGTCTTGATAAAAAACAAACAAATGAAAATATTAAAAAATAAAATTAAAAATACCTCAGTGGTAGAGAAGATGTTTGAAAATGTGTGTCTGGGAAGAGAGGGAAGGGGGAAGGTCAGAGCCAGTAGGTCAACTTGCTACGGCAAACTGATTACAGAG
Source organism: Falco biarmicus (assembly GCF_023638135.1). NCBI lineage: Eukaryota > Metazoa > Chordata > Aves > Falconiformes > Falconidae > Falco > Falco biarmicus. Next base: position 60,381,055 of record NC_079293.1, on the reverse strand, counting down.
TAGGACTTGAAATGTTTGTCTGGTGTCACCAGGGAAAAAGGAGATCAGCAGGTCATATGCAAAATAACAGCTAACTAAAGTTACAAAAAATGCATTACCTTTGGAGCCCTGGGACTGGAGTTTCTGTGTTGAGAATTAGAAGACCTCAGACTTTCATCAGACCACAGTATTTTCTGTTAGGTTCATTCTCCTATCCTACTTCCTCTCACTATGAAGTATTGGTAGATCCAGGCTTACCATTTCCTAGTCAGTGCAGGAGGGCAAATTAGTAGATTACCTCTGGCTTGAAACTGTTTACAACAAAGCTGAAGCAGTTGCAGAAAACCTTGGGAGCTTGCCTCAGTTTCTTATCTTTAGAGAAGAATCATAGTACTTTGAACATTGCAGTCATACTGTTAATAGTTCTGTGATGTTAAGATGTACACTCTGTAATTGTGGAGATGTACATATGGACATTAGTTTGGAAGGTTAATGGTAAAAAGGAAAAGGAGTTATCTATCTGATAAACTGGGTGCACTTTCAGACATTCATGAAGAAAACTGATATTTTCTGATGGCTGAACTGTATGTATAAAAGGAGGTGCAATCATGTGTGAAGCAAAGAACAGCTTCATCTTCCAGAGAGGTACTGGAAGGGCTGTGTAGTTTTGTGATTAAATATCTTAGGAAGTGATTAGAGTTAGAAGACCAGTAGCTATTTCACATGACCAAGCACATGGAGTAAGGACATACATGTGTTAAATATATTATAAGACTTATGTTTATCTCTGCCCTACTATGAAGGACAAAAAGAAAAGAAAAAAAATGTTTGCTTCTCTTCTGTACTGTACTAGCCTAAAAATTTGTAAGGTTTTACAATATCACTGTATAATTACAAGTGAACTTGCAAGAAGTCCTGCTATTACAGAACTAAAGTTCTGAATGATACTGCCTGGCTGCTACTGTCCACTTTAGGGATATCAAAATATGTGTGAGTCCAGCCCAGATAAATAAGTAAACTTACAATAAATGCTTAATTGCAGTTGGAAAAAAAACCACCCCTTTAAAAAAAAATAAATAATCACAGTCCACCTCAGCCAGTCTTTGCTTTGCTATTTACTGGCTGAATAGTGTGCACATCTGCTTCTTCTCTATTACTCCTAAACTTTTGAAGGTAAAACCTTCTTAACAGGAAATTTGTTCTTGGTGCCTGCAGTAATCTCTAACTTTCCCATTTAATGTAAGAAGAATGAGTTACCTTTCCATTTGTAACAGAGTTATTAAACTTTGTGAGGTTACTCTTTTTTGACAGGAGTATTACCAAAAAGATGATCAGACTCTAGAAAGCTGTCATTTCTTGTATGCTCTGAGGGTTGTAGCAAAAGTTGTTGAAGTAGCACTGTGCAGTATGCTCTAAATCAGCTACACATACTATCTGCACGGTCTGCTTAAGAGACACCAGAGTAGGCCATGATCTGAGCTTTGAAAGTAAATGGAGATGATAAGCAGGAGCATATTTCGTTCAAGAACTCATAATGCAGTCTAGGCAAGTGGTGCATAGGATAGGTCCTAGAAATTTGGTCCTATATATCAGCAGTAATGGAGTTCTTCAAGGGAGACGGGGTTGCATCTTGTATCCAAGAGACAGCCTTCCTAAGAGTTAGATGAATGCTCTACTCCCCTACAGACCGGCTGTCACTGATTTGTTACCACAAATTACTCTGTGCAATAAAAAGTCCAGTTCATCAGGGGTAGATCTGTGGAAACCAATAAACATCCACTGTGCCCGATATTTCATCAGGTTTTATATTAACTCTAGTCTGGTCCTTATTTAGCATGTGCACTCCTGAAACACATATTTCAGTTTAATTTTGTCCAAAGGTTTTCTAGTTCATGCAGTCCAAGACTGCTCCGTGATGTGAGCCAGCGTGCAAAGTGGGGGTGGCTGGGAGCGTCATTTCAAAAGCACACTTCTGGTTCAAAATAAACTGCTAATCTAGTTGCACCAAATAGAAATATAAAGTACATGGACTATGGTCTTGCTACAGGAAAAGCTTCTTCTGAACTTATCTTTCCTTTGCAGTGCAAGCATACTAGAAAATCTGCCCTCACAACTGACACTGTCAGTCAGAAAATAAAGGTCCTTGCTCTTTTCCTTTGGGGAACATTTAAATGTCAGTCTTATACCAAAGAAGAGCTTTTCAACATAAAGCCAAGAAACCTGTTTCCTGGAGAACTACCACCTAGGTTAAAAATCAGTGATTGTAAGAAGAATCTCCAGTGTGACTTCCTGGAGGCTTGTACATTTTCAGGCCAGAAGGAGCCAGTTTTACATCCTCTGTAACACGGGCCACAGATTTCACAGAGGGATTCTTGCATGGATCCCATTAACTACTATTCATGCTACAAATTTTCTTTTATTTTCAGGACTTCCAGAGAAAGGGAAGACACTACTCTCAAAGGGAATCGGCACCTGTCATTAATTAAACTCACTACTAAATGTACATGTTGCTTGCAATGTGCAATATGTCTGTTGGCAAGAAGAGCAACATAGAGATCAGTGGAATTCAAGTATTCCTGGAGTAATTTTTCTACGTAATAAGTACAGAGGCTTTCATTAAAATTACTTTGCCTTCATTTTTATATTCATTGCATGCAGTAGTCCTGGGAGAGCAGCCTTACTGAGAAGTGTAGGGCCACTCTATAACTGGTTTATCTGCCAGCAAGTGCTGGAAAACAGAATTAAATATATACACACTGCCATCAGAGGCAGAACACACTCAGTACTTTTCCTGAAATACCCACCCATACCAGCAAATCCACAGAGCCTTCAGATAATGGTTTGATAGCGAACAACATTGAATTCACCCTTTCAGCTAGGGATCAGGTTGGCAGTCTCTGGATAAGCGTGAATAAAATTCCTGGGCAAAGGAGCTTTTATGACTATTGTCCAGAGGTCCCCAGGATATGCCTTTGTTGTTTTACCTACAGTTGTTCAGTGTCTACAAAGCCTGTGCAATCAGCTTGATTTGAATGCTGAAAGTCCAGCAAGCTGGCTACACAAATGAGCACATGATTGAAAGTGTTTGACCTGAATATGTGTTTTAGGGAAATCTCCAGAATGTCTTGTTGCTGGTTTTAGTGGTCTTCCCTCTCATTTCCTGGTTGCAAATGCTTGTTCAGTGCTATGTTTTGCAGATTTTGTTTCACATTTGCAGTACCTCATGTTTATGTTAATATATGTCTGCACCAATAATTTAGTGGTATAGGAAAAATATTCAGATGTATAGTATAAATATTTGCCTCTAGTTAGACTTCCCGGAAATTAGAAGAGGGCTTTAAACTAAAATTGCCGGTGAAGGGGAACCTGAATCAATTCCACTCCTACCAGTTTGTTGCCAGTGCCAGCAACAGATGCTCAGAGCCTGCAGAAAGATCACAGATCAGCAGGGGAGCACCTAAAGAGCAGCAAAAACGAATTCCACACACTCCAGCCAGTACATCAGCTTCACCGGGGGCCCAACTTAAATGACTCTATGCAAATGCACATAGCATGAGGAATGAACAAGAGGAGTTAGAGACATCCACATCTGCAGGGCTATAATCTTATTGGCATCATTGAAGTCCCTGGACTTCAGGAGAGCAGACTTTGACCTCTTCGGGGATCTGCTTGGTAGAGTACCATGGGACAAAGCCCTGGATGGAAGAGTGGCCCAAGAAAGTTGGTTAATATTCAAGGATCACCTCTTCCAATCTCAGGAGCAGTGCGTCCCAACAAAAGGAAGTCAGGTAAAAATTCCAGGAGGCAAACTCAAACACAAAAAGGAAGCCTTCAGAGGGTGGAAGCAAGGACAGGTAGCATGGAAGGAATACAGAGAAATTGCCCAAGCAGCCAGGGATCAGTTTCAGGAAGCTAAAGCTCTGATAGAATTGAATCTACACAGGGACATCAAGGGCAACAAGAAAAGCTTCTGTAGGTACATCAGTGATAAAAGGAAGACTAAGGAAAATGTGGGCTGTCTCTGGAAGGAAATGTACCTGAGACATGGAGAAGACTGAAGTACTCAACAACTATTTAGCCTCAGTCTTCTCTGGTATCAGGACAGGTGCTCTTTAACACCTTTGTCAGCATCACAGACAATGTGATTGAGCTCACTCTCAGCAACGTTGCTGATGACACCAAGCTGTGTAGTGCAGTCGACACACTGGAGGGAAGGGAAGCCTTCCAGAGGGACCTTGACAGGCTTGAGAGGTCGGCCCATGCAAACATGGAGTTCAACAAGGCCAAGTGCAAGGAACTGCACATGGGTTGGGCAATCCCAAACAGAAGCACGGGCTGGGCAGAGAATGGATTGAGAGCAGCCCTGAGGAGAAAGACTTGGGGGTGTTGGTAGGTGAGAAGCTCATCATGGCCCAGCGATGTACACTTGCACCCAGAAAGCCAACTGTATCCTGGGTTGCATCAAAAATATGATGACCAGCAGGTTGAGGGGCCTGATTCTCCCCTCTGCTCCACTGTCATGCAACCTCACCTACAATACTGCATCCAACTCTGGCACGCCTAACAGAAGAAGGACATGGACCTGGTGGATAGAGTCCAGAGGAGGACCACAAAGACGATCAAAGGCCTGGAGAATCTCTCCTGTGAAGACAGGCTGACAGAGTTGGGATTATTCAACCTGGAGAAGAGAAGGCTCTGGGAAGACCTTATAGCAACCTGCCAGTACCTGAAGGGGGCCTATAAGAAAGCTGGAGAGGGACTTTGTAAAAAGGCATGCAGTGATAGGACAAGGGGGAATGGCTTTAAACTGAAAGGAGGCAAGTTTAAGTTAGATATAAGGAAAAACTTATTTCCTGTGAGGGTGGTGAGACACTGGCACAGGTTGTCCAGAGAAGCTGTGGATGCCCCATCCCTGGAAGTGTTCAAGGACAGGTTGGATGGGGCTTTGAGCAACCTGGTTTAATGGATGGTGTTGCTGCCCATGGCAGGGAGGTTGGACCTAGATGATCTTTAAGGTTCCTTCCAACCCAAACCATTCTATGATTCTGTAATTTTGGTACAATATGTTCTACACTGATAACTGGACATAGGGAAAAGGTTACTTGCAATGTTGTTTCGTTGTTGGTCAATTCACCATCATTTCAGCTTGAGCTTATCGACAGACTGCTTTCTCACACCACCATTGCTGGAGAGCGAAGAAGTTTTTATCTCAGTTTTTTAAGTATTTGTCTAAACTGGAAGTCTAGATCTGTAAAGGTTCACCCTGTAAAACTAGACATCGTGGCCCTGCTAAGTGAGTTTCATGCTAGGCATGTCATAAAAAATAGAAATTAATAAAACAGAACATACTATGAGTTTGGTAATAATTTTTTTGTTACCTTTTGATTTATTTTTTTTTTTAATTGGATTAATTTTTCCTTTCTTTTGACTGTGATATTCATGGTTCAGGATTTGTCAGATAGATAGAGTTTTTATGATACTTCCTCTGTGTACCTGTGTTTATAGCAGCAGCTGATCTGAGCAGATGGAAATTAGAAGCAAGAGGGATACACTGAAAGTCGCACTGTGGGAAAACTCTTCAGATTTAACTTGCCTGTTGGACTGTAAAATTAGCTGGGATGGCATTTGGCATTTTGTCCTCAGTTGCCTAATTCATCCAGTTTGACTGACAATGCCATAAGATGGCGTGGATATCCCTCATGAATGTGCAATATTATCAAAATTTTGGAGATGGGAAGTATCATAGAAGAACAAAACACTGGCTACAGAAAAAATTCTGTGCTTTTCCCAGCTCCAAGGTGCTGAGATCATATGACAGTATGTCCGTGTATTTTCATCATACCAAGAGTGCTTGTATATGGTTACACTGCTTTTGGGTGTGTATAGACATTATTATACGTCCTAAAAGTCAAAGATATATTATTATTTTTTTTAGTTAATGCTTCTTTAACAGATGTCATTGCTGTTGTCCTTCATCCCTGTGCAGAAGAAAATCAGCCTGGTGGTTTTACAGAGGGTGTGCTGTCACAATGTCACTATGCTAAATCATTCAAAACACTGGAGAATTTGCAAAGTACCGCAAGTTCTATTTGTATGGTGCATGGAGCTTACATTATGCAAATGAAGTTATCGTTTTCAAATACACTAATCACTGAGTTTATCCAGATGTGCTCAGTGTAAAAAAAAAAAGTTAACTAATCTTATTCTCTGAGGAACACTGTCAGATGCTCTTCAAAAGTAATTCATAGGTGGAAAAGAAAGAAGCTGGTGCTCACGTATTCAGGAACAGCACAAGAGGTTTTTTCCTTTTAGTTGCGAAAGATGAGAAGACTGTCACTGTTAGTGATGGTTCAGCTATGTAGCTGTTTGTAGGAGCTGGAAGAAATATCAAATCAGTTTGTAATATCTGCATGCTGAAAAGTGCACTGTTCATTTGCTTATGCATTTATGTCTCTTAGACTCTTTGGACAACTTTAGAAAGGCATGAGGTTAAACAATTCAATTTCAAGACCAGATTTCAAAAAGAAACAAATATCTTTCACTTCTTATTGTGCTTTTATTTGATGAGAATGGTATAATTTGTCAGCAATGTCTGAAAAAGCAGATGAGAGCCACTGCAGAGCCCATAAATTATATTGTCTATGATTTAGCTATTTTTATATTTTCTTTTTCCTTTCAGTTTCCTTTATTTCAGATCTCAGATACCACAGAAATTAGGTCACCAGTGGCATGATGTGATGATCTTCCCACTTAAATCTGTGTGGACAAGAATCATTCAATCATTCAGATTTAATAGGAGAGAATGTATAAGTACATTTAATTGTAAGACTTTTCTAACTACTATGATCTGTGACACTTCCACATATAAGGTCAGGTTGTACATTCACCTCTGATAATGTCTATGGCTCAAATATTTATTCTTTACTACCCATGTTTCTTGACTGCTAGAGTGAAAATACTATTGTCGGTCACATTTACTTTTGAGATTACTAGCTCCATTTTTCTTTTTATACTAGAGATTTTTGAAAACCAGCTTTATTGTGTTTGTTTAGATTTATAGTATGACAAATGCCCATTTAAATGGGCGAGGTGCTTCTAATGAATACTTAAACAAAATCAATATGTAAAAAAAGAAGCTGCAAGGCCACTTCACATCAGCTCTGTTCGCTTCAACAGGCATTCTGAGTTTAACTGACACAAGATCTCCCATAGGCTGAGAAAGATGTGGGTGACTCAAAGCATGTCAATGAGATCTCTGAAATGTTAATCTATACTTCACCTACTTTAATCAATATTCTTTGTCTATGTCACTACTACTCGGTAGTTACCTTTTGCTAACAGGTTAGGTTAGCTTTGTAAATCAGATTTTGATATCTATACAAATCTGTTCAAAATACTCTTCCTCTTCAGCCCTGACAGTGATGTTCATGCTGTGTGAGAGAGGTTGGAATGAACATTTAAAAGCACCCTCAGAATGTTTTAGTTTAGTAGCTGGACATATCAAGAGCACTGAAGACACAGGTGACAAATACTTTTGTGATGAAGACCATACAGAGCTGTGGGGTACACTTGCAAGGACCTTAACTACACAGAAATCTGTGTCATTGCACCTGGTCTAGGGGTTGGTACTAACCAAAATTCCATGACCTGAAATTATGTGCCTAATTTCAGTCTGAACAGAGCTGTAACATCAGTGCTATTAGTATTCCCCATGCCTATGTAATGGGGAAATGATTTCTTTTTTTATTCTTAAATCAAAATAATCTCTGTTCATATACTGTCATTCGTAATGCTGAAAGTGTTTCAGGTAGCGGCTGAATACTAGTGAGATGTTCCAGTTTTCTGGAAATTATTTGTTCTTCATTCAGATTGTCTCATAATCTGTATAAATACAAATTAACGTCTTCCAGATAATCAAAGATATTAAAATGGTTTAGGTAAAAAGAATTATGTTCAGCTTTGTAATTTAAAAGGAAATAGCTGAATTTTTCTCTCTTTCTCTCTTTTTCTTTTTTTCTTTTTTTTTTAGAGGAATGTTATTAATGAGAAATATGGAGAAATATGGGTCTTTGTCATAAAGGCTCATGAAAAATCTTCCAGAAAGCTATAATTAAGTTATGCAGTTTTCAAAGGGAGGCATCATGGACTTGAATAGGCTGGAAGTTTAACTTGGTGTGTGACTGCTTTCTGCTCTGAGAACCTGTTATTGGTCTGCCACTTCCTCTGCCAGGCAATTGCTCTTTTACTCTACTGATGATCATCATGGCTAGTAAAAGATTAAAAGGCTAATCTTCACACTGCTGTCAGTCGCAATCAACAGAAAAATTGTTGAAAGGTGATGCACCATTTGTAAGCTGAATAGGGAACTGTGTGCACTTTTCAGTCCTGAGTAATGGATGGTAAGCAGAGGAAAAAGGCACTCCACTTGGAGTGATATTAAACCGTGAGCTGCTGAAGAGTGCAGCCGTTTTGAAGTGCTGCTCCCTGTGACTGGTGGTGGCACCGCTGAGGACCCCAAAGCAGGAGATGCGTTCGCCACCAGGCAGCTGCGTACCTGCCAGGGGCTGGGGGCAGGGGGGCAGCTGGCAGCACAGGGAAGGCAGAGACAGCTGCAACAGTGACACAAAGATGGATTCTACCTGACTTGATTTGAAATTAGGTCATTGATTACAAATGAGACTCAGGCTTTGGAACCACACTGGCCTCAGGGGCGTTTATTTCACCCTGTTCAGTTGGCTGAATGTGCTGTTGGTCTCCCACCCCACATCAGAGCCCTGTGCTACACTGCCCTGCCTGCACAGCTGGCTGATCTCCGTGTGTCAGCCTTCACGTGTGCACTTCTGCAGTGACTATGGCACACTGCCGGCTCTCCAACCTCACGGCCCAGCTGTGGCTGTGTCCTCTGGCAGGGCCACCTTAGTGGTGGGCAGGTGCCTGGCTCAATTCATTGCTGAAAGGGACAATGGAGTATCCAGAGTAGGAGCAGGAGATGGCTTTGCTATCACTGTAGTTGAGACTCTTGGCTAGTTTTACAGGAGTAACAAAAAGCAAATGTTTCCATCTGATTCACTACCATCCAATGGTAGTAAAACACTTGCTAGCAACCTCTGGCTCTATAAACTTTTATCAACCCTGAAACCATGTAGACCTTGCAATGTATTTGTCCACCTGTTAACAGCAGTTGATATAGGTGTCTGCTTCCAGCATGAGAGCAAAGGTTGTTGATGGCCTTTCTGTTGTATTCTCATATTAATCCCTGCAGGAGACACAGTGAAGGTTAGATTTAAAACAACAATATCATTCAAAGTATATTTCATAGTCAGAAGTAGTGCCGGTGCTGCTGAGCATATGGTGGGATGTACACATCAGAATACCTTCTGTACAGGGTAGCAAAAATCAGGAGGCTAAAATTAAATTATCAAATGCACATTACCATTACAATTATCTTGTTAGAGAAGTTTCTACTACTTAGTTGTATTTCATGGGAGTTCTTTGTCTTAATTTTTTTATTGTGCAGAGTGCCTTTTGGAGTAAGTTAGTAGGGGTACTCTCTGTCCACCTGCCATGTGAGAATTGGTATTTACTGATGTGCATGACCTTGTCAGAATTTATGGTGCTGGTACAGGCAGCTGGGCTGTGCCGTAATTCTCTCCAGAGAAAGCAAAGGAGTTCAAGTGTTTGGGGTGACAGATAGGGCCATGGTAACTTTTTATGCAGGAATGAAGAGTAGCATCAGTTTCTCCTTTACTCACTGCAATCACTTTTGTTGTAGGTTAAAGATGGTGTAATTTAGAGCTGCCTATTGTCAGTGTTTCACTCCCTGAATTACTGCTATACTTAAGTGACAGTATCTCAACCCATTGCAAACACGTATATCTTATTCTTCTCTTGGACGCCTGCCACTGTTAAGCTGAGTAGCAAAGGTTTTCTCCTGAGGATTAGAGCTTGCTGGAAGCCTTACAACTATTTCTTTTTCTATGAAATATGTTGGTTTGTCAGAAAGCAACATGTTCTGTAGAAATGTTCCTTTTTTGTACCTGTGAGTTTCCTCCAAAGCATGAGAAGGGATCTAATGAAACCTACCAACTGAGTCTGCCAAGCTGCCGGATCACAAAAGCATTGATGGTGTGGTTCTCTGGGTACCTCCCATATTATGTACACAATGCCTGCATCAGGCATTGTACGTGCTTGTGAGCTCTTTGTTTCAGAGGGACCCCGTTAGCAAATTGCTGCAACTGGGAATTCCAGCACTTCTGGGTTCTCTGTTGATCTAAGAAAACACGGGAAGAGCTGTTCTTGAAGCCATTTTCTATTTACATGGCATAGAATTTCGAAGTCCTAAAAGCCCTCTTCAACCCTCTGCTTTGCCATGGAAGGCTTTTAGATCTTCAAAAGAAGGGCTAGCCAATTAATTATCATTAAAAATAAAAGAAGTCCTAATTCTTCAAAATAATAATTAAGATTCTTAGTTATATTTCTGCAGGAGTCCTCATTTGGACCAAAAAGTTAGATTTAAAAGCCAAAAAAGAAGTCTGTATGGGATGACCACTCCAAGTTTTGACCAGTTGTACAAGGGAGCTGTTTTCTATACTTTACCAAAGAATACATCTCTATGCAGTCTTTCTTTCAGGACCCAGATTTTGGGACCCAGTTAAGACCTGGGTTCACCGTTACTCTTCTGAAGTAATACAGAAGAGGAGGTAGCCTGTGCCCCTCCCGTGTGTTCTGCTTTATGGCAAGACATTTACCTAGATGCTGTGGTGAACTGGAACCTTCCTGACAATGGCAGTTAACAAATGGAAGAACATGATGGAGTCTGAGCGGATCCAAAACTCTCTGTGATAGTACCATGTTGCCTTCACTCCATATGCAGCCCATTTCCAGTTTTAAACACATCAGTTATCCCATCCCATTCCAATCCAGCAAAGCAGTTAAGCGTATGCTTAAGTCAAATTGCTGTCAGTATGATTTAAGCAACACTTCAGCAAAGCACATTCTTAAATGCTCATGTAACTGTGAAGGGATTGAAACGGGCTTAATGTTCAATGCATACTGGTACATTTCGCCGGGTGGGATCTTTGAAAATGGAAAGGGATTAAAGCTATTTTTCTTCATTGTACCAGTGCTTATTCCTGCAGATATGTTGATGGCTGTTAGAATGGGATGAGGTTAGCTCAGACTGAGTTCAGTAGGATTGCTCTCATATATTGACTTTTTCAAGTCCATAAACATTTAAAGGAAGGAAATTCCATTGCTGTGGTGAGTTCTGGAGGATGCAGTAAACCACAGTCAGTATAGCTGAAAGATTAGAAAAAAACAATTTCAAAACAGTATGATTTTGAAGATGATTTTCTTTTGAATAGACAGCAAAGTCTGAAAAATAACATAGAAAACATTAATCAGGAAATTCACTTGTATCTTCAGCAGTAAATGGAGATTACAGCTTTCTTCAAGATAGTACGAAACAAAAACATTTAAATCCTGTTTTGATTGGAAAAGTTAAATACCTGAGTTACTCATTTTCACATATGTTTCCGTAACACACCCTGTTTACTCTTTCAGTTGTGTAGAAAAATATGCTTACAAGAAAATGTTAATGACTATGGATCCTCCGATAATAAGTTATAGAACTTTATTCAAGCATGGTTACCTAAAAAGTTACTTTTTAAATGCTTTTTTTTTCTTTTTTCTCTCCTTTCAAAGGCTCTGTGTGGTCATCCAAGAGTTTCTTGTTCTTCTTTAAGGTTTCATCTTAGGATTCCACTTAAGCTTAGTAAATAGGATAATCAAAAATAATTTCCAAACCTTGTTTTTCTGACAATGTATTTATTGTAAATTTTAAAAAGATAAAAGACTAGTAAATAATTTCAGCTGCAGAGGAGGAGTTGGACTCTGACAGATTTAGACTAGTTTAGGGGGAGCACTTGGCATGCTAATTGGTAGAGAATTCATCCAGGGAGAAGATTGGGCCAAATGAAATGTCATGAAATTCAGCAAGGAGAAGTGTGAAGTGAGAGGAACATTGCCATTCACCAGTGCTGCCTGGGAACCAACTGAAAAGCACGTTTTGTCAAAGGACCTGGATAGGCAATGGGTGCCAAATTAAAAATGAATCAACAGGGAGTTTTTATCATGACAAGCCTCATGTCAGTTATCATTTGGGGGCAAAAAAACCCAACCTATGTACATGTAATTTGTAGACATTATTTTTTAATTACCTAAGTTCTACACAACATTAGGTGTGTGAAATTAGCACTATCATTCAGAACCACATGGAGTATTACCTAGGAGTTAATTTAACCAGAGTAGGTTGCTAAACTACAAAAGCTAACACAGCATTATCATGCAATGGAGCTGTTTGGTTTCTGTATACACTATATGTAGTGTCAGGTCTGATGTCACTCAATATTTTCATCAATGGTCTAGAAGAAATATGAAACCAGAACTAATGTGCAAGATGACACAGATTATTACAGTGGCAAATGAACGGTGAGGATGGGTCATATAGTCCTCCTGATCACTTGCTAGTCTAGGTCTTTTCAAACATTAGAATTCTTGCTACAGTTTCAGTCAAATATATGTACCTAGAAATAAGATGTTCAGTCCACACCTTAAGAAACTGGGAGTTTGTCTCAGTAGCAATGTCTCTGAAAAGAAGAAGAGCTTAATAACAGGTAAAATAAAAGCATTAACCCTGAATGTTATACTGGAGAAATGGAAGATATAAATTATTATATAAAAATGGAGGTGGGAGTACAAGGTTATTTCATCCAGTATGAGCCATTCTGAAGTTATTAGTAAATTATTTTATAAAATGTAGAGGTCCAGAGTTTTTAAAGGCGAAGTAAAAACAACAGTGAGATTATGGAATTTATTAAGAATTGGAGAATACTTAAGAATACTTTAAGTCAGATACTTAAAGCCCTTTGTCACATGATTACAGTTGTTAAGTACCAAGGTGAAGACAAAGGCAAATACTATAAAAGGTGTTGTCTGTAAGCAGTGTCTCCACCAAGGAATTGCCCAGTTGGTGTGAAAAAATTTATCAGTGTGGGAAAAGAATGGAAGATTGGTGAGGAGGATTGTAAACATGCTCAAGTGACTTGCAGCTGGGTTGTAGAAAAACACATATGTCATACTAACTGTTGTTTAGCCTTGTGTGTTGGACAAGTAGACCATCTGTGTTTAGATAACATAGGCCTGTGATAGACTTAAAGGTGCCCTGTTGAACATGTTTGAGATTCCTGCCCTGCTGTGAGAAAGGTCAAAGCACCATGGTAAACTGTGTCTGCACCAGTCCCCCCCGACATACAGGCAAAACCAGCCAGTTTGGTGATCTTCTAGCATGAACAGGGCACCGCGGTGCCTGCGTCCCTGCTCATGTGTCTCTGCCCAGGTGCTGTTTTGGGGATCCCCTGGGTGGTGAGCTAATGAAAATAAATTTACTGTTTGCATTTCATTCATGGTTTTGTGATTGTTCATGCATCCTGCCTGTGCTAGCTCACACAATCACCTCTCCAAAATGTGTTCTTTCTGCACTATGAATATAGTAAAGTGCTTTTCAGTGTCTAGCTGAGCTAGGTTGTTCTTTCTAGCCATTTTCTCATCAGGAAAAGATTCTTTAATCTAGGGGAGAGAAGAATAGAAACAATGTCTAGAAAGTGGAGCCAGACAAGATTAAAAGGGGAAAACCCATTTTTAACAGCTAGAAGAACTGCATCAATGGGAAAAGCAGAGGGAAAAAAAAATCAAGGGACATCATAGTCTCATTTCTCATTCTCCAATTCAAAACTCAGTGTATATCAGAAAGTATGGTTTAGTCAAAGGCAACCAATTCTGCATCAAATACCAGTAACTGAGCTACTGAAGGGTAAATTGATGAAAACAAATTATTTATGACACGCAGAGGTTCAGAATAAATTCTCTTATAGCAGCATTGAACTGTATGAATCTATTATTTCAGCTACCATTTTCTGCCTCCTAATATTCCACCACATCTCTGCAACTGAGTTAACTTTCAATGTTCTACTCACCAATCAGCAAAGCAGTGCTCCTCAAGCACTCCTACGAATGGTAGAAAGGCCTCCTAGCTATATTTTCTGTGCCAGGACTCCTACTGTCCACAGAAAAAAAAGCATCATCATTTGTGTACAACAATAATAATTGAAAAACTACCCATAAAAATTCCTCTTCTTATTAAAAAGCTGAAAAGCAACATCCTTATAGCTATCATATCCTTCTTGCAATGGTAAGAGTGAACAATGAAGAAATATATGCAAATAATCTCAAAAAAATCCATTTTTTTCTGTAGTATTTCATGTTCATGTACCTTTACCAGCTTTTTCCTTTCAAATTTCCAGTTTATAGCCCCAGCCTGCATAGTGTCCTGACCCAGTGAGGTACATTAAGCATACTGTGCCAAATGAAAATCGGTCTTTGAGTTGTATACCTTTTCACGTCATCATTTTTTCCACAGATGCATGGGCTCACATTTCCTGGGGGGACTGATGGCCCTAAGCAAGTCCATGGTGTGTTCAGTAACAAAATGGCTCTAATTTATGCAAGAGAGAAACCTTGCCAAAAGTTTGTGAGCTCATCCTTGTTTATCCTTGAACTTTTTAAAGGAGTGGAATAGCCCACACTTGTCATAACCTCACATCAGTCTGACTGACTGATTATCTGATACTAGATCACAAGTTTTTGGAAAAAATATGCTTCTTATATCCATGTTATAATTGAAAATTCCATTGATCTGTAAAAAACAGTTGCAAAAGAAATCCAGAAAACTAATATTAGAAAGATTTATATTTTAGGTTAAAAGAGAAATTCAAAATTACAAATGAGAATTCAGAAAGACTAAACTCAAAGTCGCCTGTGGTATCTGGGCATATATGCTGGAATCATCCCTGACAGAGCTTGAAACTGGAATTCCAGTGACATTTTGTGACTTTACTATATGAGGAAATGACTTCAGTACTTCACTTTGTAATATAAAGCTTCACAGAAATCTTTTAAAGATAGATTTCTCAAGCCCTAGTCTGTGCATTTTAACTGGTTTTATTCAGAAATATTGAGACTTTAGAGGGACTTGGACCATAAAAGTATCTTAATTAAGTGATGGAAACCCTTTTAATTTAGTTGCTGTTTAAGACTATGTGAAATGTGTGCTGTGTGGGAGTAATGCATTTTTCAGCATTAACATTTTGAAATCTCATACTTGGAGACCTTCTGAGTTCGCATCATTTCACAGCTGAACCTGCGATTCTTCCATGGGTAAAAATGAGTCCTGGATAGTGCTTAGACCAGTGAGATAAGTCACATAGTTCATCACAACTGAGGTACAATATCACTTTGGTAAATAAATATGCATGTTACAAGAATATTTTCTTACATTGCTACTTCTATAATGATATCTCTAAGTCATCACTGTTCTTTATATGCTCTCTTCCGTACAGCTGGAGTTCTTCATTCTCCCTTCAGTTTATTTTTCCTGAGTTGTGATTTTCTGTGTAGAAAAGCATAGATATCAATGGATTTGTGTGATTATATTCCTGTAGTCACAGCAAAAGATTAGATTTTATATTTTTCGTGGTGTTATGTAAAGATAAAAACTACTTCTGGAGTGAAATATTTCCATTATAACAAAAGCTGTTTGAGTAAATGCCTAATACAAACTCTTGTAATGTGAAATGGAATCTGAGAAGTAATTTGGCCATCTTTGTTTATTTACTCCCACAGAGGCCTAAGAGTGCTTCTTAGTTTGAAAATCTTCATTATACCAATTTCAGAGTCATCCAGCTTCTTTTGTGGAAGTAAATAGTGCATTCTCCTGCACCTTCAGAAGTACCAGAATATAGCTGAAAGCATACTTCTGTATGAGTTAGTTACAAGCATGTCTAAATTTTCTTTCACTCCCACACTAATAGACATGCTTTCTTGGCTTCTCAGCTTACTATATCACAATTTCAAGTTAGCAAAGTGTCCTTAGTGGGGTTCTTCAGTTTCTAAAAGTTGCAGCTGACACATCTCCAACAGGGCCTAGGAGGGATGGAGCCAGCACAGCCTCCCTGAACAGTTGCACCACTGCCAAGGTGCCAGGGGAAAAGCCTTTTCCTCAAGTCCTGCCTGAACCTCTTCTCCTTGGTCAAACTGATGCCCCTTATCTCTCTGGCTCCCTCTTCTCGACCACCTCCCTGCAAGTACCAGGAGCTGTTTTCATCCCCTGCTGGATCCATCTCTGCCCTCAGCACCATTGAGTGCAAACAGTTGGGTGCCGTGGATTTTTACGGGTTGAGCTCTCAAGCAATCCGTGACTTGATCTTCATTCGCTGCTGGTCTGTCTTGTCCTTGAACCCTTTCAATAAGCACAGAGGCGTGGGACATTTTGTTACACTTCAACCTTATCCATTATTACTAAATCACTTATCGTAGTCAGAAATGAGCCACAGACCCACATTTTTAGTGCTAGCTTTAGCAGAACTTCTAACTTCAATACCAACATAGCAGAAGTTTTGCCCTTCATGCCCCTCACATGTCTCAACACCACTTGAGCTTTGGCTTTCCCAGCACCATCCATGCACACTCGGAAGGTGTAGCCTGTCCGTGATTACTCCTCCCGTATGCTACCTTTTTGCACAGGAGCTCTGCCATGACTTCTCTGCTTAGCCAAGTCAGTCTCCTGCTCTCTGCTTGTTTTCCTAAGCATTGGGATGGGTTGTTCTTACGCCGTCAGGACGCTGTCCTCAAAAACCTGCCAGCTTTCAAAAGCTCCTTTGCCATTCAGATCTGTACCCCATGGGATCCAACTTACCAGTTTCCTGAATAAGCTGGAATCTGCTATCTGAAAGTCCAGGTTCTCTATCCTGTTACTCTCTCACCTCCCTCAGGATCTGGAGCTCGACAACTTTGTGGTCACTACTGTAGTATCATGTAGTAAAATGATATTTACTGCATTTAACAGTTCACTGTGGGGCAGTTTTATTAATTGCAATTGTGTTTCTAGCAGTCTATTCAAAATGTAACCTAGAGTTGAAACAAGTTTCATATCAATTTCTCAGAAACTGATATGCAAACACCAACACATCAGTCTTTTTCAGCATCAGTTTTGTTCCTAATGAGAGTTTTGCTTGAAATTGCCTGCCATTAATGAAGTCAGTTTATTCGGAAGCCTATGTTCCCAAATGTTGCTTGTGAATTAGGAATCAAATGTACTCATCTGTGTAAAGAAGCAGATATTACTTTCCCTGTAATAATTTGTACACTTACACTACTAAGCCAGTGTTGCTTCACAAGGCTGCCTTTTGTGTTGTTTGGTGCTCTCAGCAGTGCAGGTTGATTCTGGTTAGTATCATCTGAATTTCTGGGAAATTCTGCCACATAGTGTAAGGTAGTAAGGAGCTCAGCATTGTCATTGGAAATTTTGCTTTTTTCCCCCCTTGAACATATCCCAAATGCCCATCATACAAAACTGTGACTAAGGGACTAGTCTGCAAGAGACCATAGCATAGCACTGAGGGCAGATACACTAAAGGAGATGAATGGGTTTCCTCTGTGATACACTGCTGTGGTTGTATAACATATAATTTGGGTGGGTAAAATCATTTTTCATCAATAATTGCTGGTTCTGGGGCAAGGATGCCAAGCTTTTCTTCCCATATCATAATACTCTACCTTTTCTCAAAACACAATTTCTCTATAGCTCTTTTTTATTTCAGTTTTTTTCATTTTATTATTTTTTTTCTGTTCTGTAACAACACTCCTTGTACCCTGTGCTATTCTTCTGTCTGAATAGTAGCATCACTTCTGTGGTGCTCATCCTGTCAAAATAATAACAAGTCTAAGGCATTGCAGACAAAATTCTGTAGGTCCCATATGTATTTATGTAGAAAATTAGCATTTATACATTTATAATATTCAATGTGAATTCTGCCTCTGTATTATGACTACAAAAGATATTAGTCTCAGTTTGTCATGAGGGATGTAAATACAAAGCACTAAATTTGCTAAGTTTTCTTAACCTCACAGACAAAACTATCTTCTAAAATGGTTTAACCTTTTGAGGGGGCTTCTCTAGTCTATTTGTGCTCCCTTCCCTATGACCGTTGCTTAATTAAACCAGAATCTGACTGCTCTGGGAGGTAGAGTATGCTTGTCTTTCCTTCTTTGATTTCTAGTTATGCTGTTATTCATTGTCAACAAATATACGTATTGGATTATACCAAGCACTAGACAGACATCTGCATACCTATAAAACTGTTTCTCTTTCCAAATAACACTAACAGAGGTTGCAGTCTGAGGGACTGCAAGAAAGAGCAGGCTGATTAAAGAAATATTTTGTTTGAAGTATATTCTGGTCTGAAATTTATTTTTACTGCCTTCTACTGTGAAAGAGACCATAATTACTGAATCATGAGGTAGAGTAGAAATGAAAAAAAAACATTTACCCATGGTTCCCTGAATGGTTGTGTTTGGTGAAGTCTGCTACAGAAACACACTGATCTAGGTTGTATTATACCTTGGATCCTGGATAGAGCAGTTGTTTACATTTCTTTAGGCCCTGCTGCAGAAAGCAACTTTCTAGAAATAGCTTGAGTTGTAAAATGGGCCATGTTACTATCTATAAGCATAAGTAAAACAAAAAATGGAAAAAAAATTTTCACATGAAGCTGATAATGATTTCTGCAACTTGGCTCACATCTGGCGTTATGTGAATAACCACATTCATACTTTATGACGGCTATGGACTTACTGCCATGCATAGCTTCTTAGCATTGCCTGGTACAGCACATTTCAGACCATGGGACAATCTTACAACTACATCTTCTAATCAGCAGCATGCTTAACCTAAATGTTATGCCTGAAATGCTCACACATCTCCAAAAATGAACACTAACAGACATTTAACCCACAGTCATATTTCTGGACTCCTCAGTTTCACACATGCTGTTTCCTTTAGCATTTGCCACTATCAGGTCTACCAATTTATTTAAGACTTACACAAGGTCTACTGAGATTACTGGTCACACACTGCTTCAAAATTTGTTTTGGGCTTTAATTGCTGATTGGCCCTGTTTGCTTATTTAATAAAGAGATAAGTGTGAAAAGCAATCATGCACTTCCTTTCTCTGACTTGAAAGGTTTTATTTTGTTCTCTGGGAGGTTTCTTCCTCACACTCCTGGAGCTGTGATCCTTTGAAACTACTTAATGTCCAGCAGATTAGATTGTTTGCACATCTCAACACCTCCTGCAGCTAGAAAATTGGGTCTTTCCATGAAAAAATCATTTAAATTTTTCTGCACAAACTGCCATTCCGTGAGTGGTTCTATTCAAATAGAGACATGGCAGAAAGACTGTCATCTTCACCAGCACTTTGAATTTGGAGTTTAAATAGGCTTTCTAATAAGGTGCATCAACAATATGACGTCCATAGGCTTTCTGTACTATTTGCAGACTGACAGACCTGAGCTCTGTATTCTGCTGAAGGCTTATGCACACATTTTGTTTTAAGCAGCTGGGACTGCTCAGGGTGCATCAGGTTAAATACATACATAAATCTTTTCAGGATCCAAGCCCTGAGAGGGCTTCTGACATCTTATAACCTTCAAGCTTGAGTGCTATCCACCCTGCAGGACACCAGTGGGATTTGCACACTTTTCTAAACATTCTACACAGATTGTTCCTATTGATGCTTGCTCCTTGTTTGTCTCTACTGAAATATGCTTTTGAGTTCAGAGAGAGAGAGAGTTTTCAGCCTTGACACAGCTGGGAAGACTTTAGACTGCTTGCCATCTGCCACTATAGTAGTGATAGTTTCATAATGATATTAAAGGTTTTTAGAAGTGGAAAGGTATTAATTTATAATGGCAAGCTGATGTCAGAAGGGATAGGATGTACCAGAGAGAGAACTGCTGGAACAGAGGGATTATTTGACTCCATTACAAAAGCCCAGTATTTCAATGCATGATCAGGGGTGAGGTGTCACGATGCATTCTGAGATCCTGACTACCAAAATCTGGTTTGCAATGCTTGAGATAGATAAGCTGAGATTTCATTAGAACATAAGGATGGCTGTGTCAAATGAAACTGAAGATCATCTAGCTCACTGCTTCCAAGAGTGGTATGGTCAGAAGCTGAGCATCTGCCTGTGGCTCTTTTGATGATATGGTCAGTTGTTTTCTTTAAAATTGGGTAAAATTCTTCAGCCTTTTTTGAAGCAGTAGCTAGAAGCTGCCAAAGACAGAAGTCATGCTGTAGGTCTGAGAGGAGAAGCACTGGCAGGATCAGGAGAAAGGCAAGAGGAAAAGTTTAAGAAGATGGGGAAAAAAGAAAGAAAAAAAAAAGATACTGTTAAAAATATTCAGATGTTCCACTGATTAATTTTTCCCAGTTCCTCAAGATCCTGTCAGCTGTGGCAGTGCACTACCTCCATTGCCACAAAGCCACTCGCTCAGGATCCTGGCCCACAGGCTTCTCCCACGTGCAAAAGGACTTGTGGAAAACCACGAATCTTTGTACACATACAGAGACACACAGAAGCATTGGGAGGGGGGTGGGGGAAAGCAAAATAATGTAGCAGATCTAGACAGAAATTTCTAGTTATGCCTTTGTACAGACTTTGTAGAGAAAACTGTGAATCTTGAATCTCAACATTTTTATTTGCAAATGTTACAATTCTAATAAAGCAAGAATCTCTAGCCTCTTTAGTGACAGGTCCACATCATTTACAAATATTTCAAAAGAAAAATTATGTCAGCAATTGAATCCTTCTCCATTTTTTAATCATTTAGCTTTAAAATTAGAGGGTTGTGCTATAGATCTAAAGAACCCATCCCTGAAGATGACTCATGCAGATAGTAAATATAACCCTGCAAGTGTAGTTCTGAGACTTTTAATTATAAAAAAAAAAGAGGAAATTACTTCCAAAAGCAAGTGTTAGTCTCATTAAATCACATTCTTGAAAGTCAGGACATGCCAGCACTATGACTATAGCCTATGCAAATCTAATTCATTCCCCTGACATTAATTACAGATTCATGCGATTTTTCTTTTTTTTTTTTTTTTTCCTCCACAGGAACCAAGCCATATCTCCATAGGACAAATAAATTTCAGGGACAGTCCTGACTAGTTCAACAAGTATCTATTAAGTACAGAAGCACACCTTATCTCACCCTGCAGAAGTGTTCTGAAGATTGATTTTTTTCAGTATGTAGAAAGTATTAAAATGTTAGAAAGACATTACCTGAGGAAAAACCTTGAAGAAATTAATTATGTTGTCCTTGGTTCAGGATTCGAATGATGTGTACAAAGCCTCTCACTGAATAATGTTGATAAACAGAAATACTGAGTCTCTGCTAACAAAGTGAATGTTTCTTCACAGGTATTGAATGATCAAGCAATCACAAACTGTTTAATGATTTGCAAATATAAGGGACTAGAAGGAATGCTGTTCAAGCAGCCTCAATTTTGTCAGTTCCTAATGTCTGAGCACTTGATTTTGCAACCTTAAAATTCATTCCACTGTTATTTTCTTTTTTCACGTAATGGGTATATATAGGACTTATACTATACAGATTTGTGTCATAATTCAAAATTAGTGATACATACGTGATGTATTTTAATATTAGACAAAAAAACTGGCTAGCATCAGAAATAAAAGACAATGCAGAAAAGTAGTTCTATAAAGCAGGTCAGAATTTTAACAAACAACATAAATATTGTTGGTCAGATAAGAAGACCTATTTCTAGAGGCAAAATAGTAGGTGTCCTTAATAACTGAACATACAATGTCCTTCCCACCATTCCCCTGTATTGCTTTCTCATTTTTAGCAATAGATAAGTAAGAAGTGACTTTGAGTTTGGTCTTTCAGCAGACTTCAGCCACTACTCATGCATCAAAATTCCTTGTGGCACTGCTGACTTGTTAGAACTCACTGCTAAAAAAAAAAAAAAAAGCCTCCAATGTCTGCTTTCTCATGACCTCATTTTTGCTAAATTTAGTTCTTAATGGTTCTCAGAAATCTGGTTTCTTTTCCTTCACAAAGGTGGAAAATTCAGCTACCTAACTGTGGTAGTCCCTTGAGTGCAGCATGATCCACCCCTGCCAGTCCATCAATATAATGATGTGCCACTATAACGCAACAATTAATACAGCAATGATGGAACATCCAGAGGCAAACAGCATATATTCCCCTTAATGTTAAAGGTCTGAATGAAACACAGAAAAGCATGTGAAATTAGGGTAGGGCATCTGGTAGGAAAAGCTGGATGGGTAGAGAGACGGTCTAGGCATCATTAAAGATATTTGCTCTGCTAAGAGGCACCTTTCCCTCCCATTATTTGAGAACAATATATCTCAGCTCAAATGAAAGTAAGTTTGTTTCTCTGCTATATACAAGCTGCCATTTATTTTACTCCCAGCCTCTAGTGATGCAAGTCTGTTGATGCAAAACAGGAGAAAAAGAATGAGTGCAGCTGAAAGATTTTGATATCTTAATGGGAACCCCTAGTGTTTTGATTCAAGTCACTTGTACAGCAAAACCTGGATCATGAGGTCAGGATCATGTCCTGGCATCACAGTCTGGTTCAAATTTAACAGATGGGTCAGAAAGGCTGTGCTCCCCTACGGCTTCTTTCTTTTCACTGTGCTTAACCTAACTTTATCCCAGGGATCTGATCTGATTATTGGTCCTTCACAATGCCTACTGCAAAAAATGAGTATGTAGGAGACAGCTAAAATTCCTTGGGCAAAAGAAGTGGACTTTAATAAAGTGTTAGCATGCAGCACCAATGACTGGTTTAGGGCAGACTAGAGAGGTCTGATTTAGGAGAGAGGAAGTAGATGCAGAAATAAAAGTACAGTGACTGATTCCTTAGGAATTGTTTGCTACAGTTGTTATAGGAGATACAATGTTTTCCATGTGTATTAAATATGCACGCTGTCATAAAATATTTAAGATCAGTGCTTTTGCTGATTGTTGTCTGGAACATACACACGTAACAATTCAGTTTAAGTTATCCCACAGTGATGAGAGGTAAAATTGTCCATTAATTATAGTAATATTTTATTTTCCAGTTTTATGGCAGTCTGTAATTAGAAGCTCCTAAACTTTGATTAGCAATAAACAGAGAGAGAGAGAGAGAGACTTAAAGCTTTTAGTTTGTTGCCAGAGTAGGAATTCAGAAAACTATCCACCACTCATACCCTGTGGTGAGATCTAAGGTGCATCCACTTTGTGCCACCTCCTACTCTCTGGATGCTTGGCTGAGTTTGGACTTTAAGCCCATTTCTTAACACCTGTGTCACTAATGTATTCATAAACTGTCTTGATGGAATGCTGATCTCCTTAGGGACAATAGGAATTGTGGTGTAAATGCTTTGTAAAATAGCAGTTAGGTACAGTTCAAAACACAAGATGAGGGGGGAGAAATGATACTTGAAACTTCTTGTGGAAACTAAGATGGTAGTGTCTGCCTAGAAGTCTGGCCATGACCTGCTCTTTGGTCATATTTGCAGGGTGCGACTGGGAAGCTCATAAATGCAGTGATCCTAATGTGTGGAAAAAACACTATTCTCCCTAGATCTAGTGAAGTGCGAGAGATTTTTCTGTTCCTCCTGAATTTGCAGTGAAGACTGATCTGGTTTTTAAATCTCCATTCATCTTCTGTGTTACTATGGATCTCCTAGACCAGTCAATGATATTGACTCAATATTTGGGCTTATTATTTCTTGGAGTTAGCTGGGATCTTTAATCTCCAGCAGTCATGAGCAGTTGATGCTGAACTCACTCACTTGGTAATCTTAATAAAGAGATTAGTTTGGTATTTTTCCTATCCCATCCACCCTCCTGCCATTCTCTTAAATCATTAAGAAAAAGCCCATGTCAAACAACAGAATTAGTGAAATTGCTAGAAAGTCTTAAAAACACATTGCTTGACATGACTTTTGGTCCATACATTTGCTTCGCTAGAGAGAAAAAGTGAACCTAACACTAGCTTCTTAAACATTTAGGAACTCTCACAAATGTTTGCCTTATTCACATTGTTCACGTAATTGAATGAATAGAGGTAGATTTCCCAGTATTACAGAATTATGTGTAGATGACTTCTCAGAATAGAGATTTACAAAAATTTCTTAAGATCATACCTAATATTTTGATGGAATCAAAACACATAATTAGCCAGAAAAGTAATAAATGTTTATTACAATAATACAGTTATCACTTCAGCAAATCATTAAGCAATAACTATGTGTTTCTGTATTGAGGCTTGTGTGTGCATGTATGCTTGTGTGTGCTTAAAGTTGTAAATTATTGATTTGTCCATCTTGTACATCCAGAAGCAATTTTTCTTTCTCAGGCTGTGGTAGTTCCTGTATGTTATTCATATAAATTTTTCTGAGCATCATCAGACAAAATAACAGTGTGATGCATTTTT
Source organism: Falco biarmicus (assembly GCF_023638135.1). Classification (NCBI taxonomy): domain Eukaryota; kingdom Metazoa; phylum Chordata; class Aves; order Falconiformes; family Falconidae; genus Falco; species Falco biarmicus. Next base: position 60,356,643 of record NC_079293.1, on the reverse strand, counting down.
TTCTGGCTTAAGAAATAAAGGAAAACAAATGTGATCTGTGATAAAACACTGGAACAATGTGCCCAGAGGTGGTGGATGCCATGTCACTGGAAACATTCAAGATCATGTTGGATGGGTGTCTGAGCCACCTGATCTGGTTGAAGATGCCCTGCTCATTGCAGCGGGGATGGACTAGACATTTAAAGGTCTCTTCCAAACCAAACTGTTCTATGACTTCATACCACTGGACTATCATTCTTCTGTTATATTCTTCCATTCTGTTCTTTCTACTACATACTGAATGCATACCTGCTTTCTACCAGTTCTTAGTCATTTGAGATGACAATGTCCATTTTGCTACATTTTTCTTTGGATAAAGTTGGACAGTCAAGTTCGCAAAAGCAGGTCAGTTATTCCAGTTATGTCTTTTCCCCTGAAGTAATTATCTGACCCAGTTTGTCGGAAAGGATATATTCCATTCCTAATCTGAGTTTCCTATTGTTTATCCCTTATACCTGTATGTGACATATGTTTCTGTCTGTATGAACAACAATTTTTAGTGAACATATACCAGCAAAGCATATGTGTAAGTAAATGTAAAGCCTTGGCAGCATTAGCACAGAATTTGCTGGGGTCGTATTGTGGTTGGTGTTCTCAGATGTTCTCAGTCTACTTGCTACTTTTTCCTCTAATAATTCTAATAAATGCTTCTCTTGTTCATTTCTAGTGTTTTGGGTGTAATTCAGTTGCCTGCTTTCAGTCTGTGGACCGTGTTTGCCTGATGAGCCTACTGAAGGTGAAGACAGGTAGGGAAAAATTATATTTATACTTTTTATATAAAGCCATCTAGACAATACCTAAATCCCACTCAGAATTGCTATTTTAGGGACTGATCTTTATGAAGTCAATAGAATTGAAGATTACGTAGTTTGGATTATGTAGATTTGAACTATGAGAAGATAAGGGACCAGCTGGCTTAGAAAGTCTAATATCATGTCTCAGTCTCTGTTTAGGAATCTTTTTGAACAGTTTTGTCCCTGTGTAGAGAGAGCATATTCTCTCATTGTAAAACCGTATGTCAGGGAATGAGTGCCTTCATGTGGCACTACTGTAAAAAATGCAACAGTACTTGACAAATGGTACAGGGTGATATTTGTATGGACAGGGAGACAAAAATCAACTTCCCAGGAAAATGAAAGCACAAGTCCCTGAGGATGAACTGGAGTACTTCAGCAGAATGTCTGGGGTTGTAAAAATCCTGCAGCCAAAAGCTTGGAAAGCACAGAGGGCTCCCAAACCCCTGCTGAATGCTAAAGCTGTCCTTCTATTTTGTGTTGTAGTTGTTTGTAACAATTAAAAATAAGCATAATAGATCATGAAAACATGTGGAACAATATTTATTGCTGTTCTACATAGTTATATTTCCACAAGGCCAATCCTGATATGTGTCTTGCTGCCATAAAAATACAACCGACAGTTTATTATCCCCATTACAGAACATCCTTCATTATTTATAGAGATTGTGTTTGGAAAGACAAATGACATCTGTTCTTTCCAGAAGCAGTAATAAAGTGATAACACTTTTTGTTAACAACCAGCTCCTTTCTTACCCCTCGCGCTTGCTGCTTGCTCATCTGATCACGAGGTTTCCGTCAGTTTGACAGACTGCACTGTTGTATTTATTAGCTGTCACAGGTTAAGGATGGTTTTTTGTCCACTTCTATTTTCCACCCTAATGATGATAGTAATAAACAAAGTATTTCTTGAAATGAATTAATTCAGTTATGTGTTTTGGGTGTGTTATTTTTAAGCAGCAGCATAAATACTTATGTTAGTATATGGTCTATTTTAATAGAATATATAATAGACTGACGGATTGCAATGATAGTACTTCTTCCCAAACCCTCCAAAATGGCCTATTTTAATAGAATATATCATATGCTGACAGATCACAATCATTATATTTCTTCCCAAACCAGTGGTATGGGGCTAATCCTTAAACTGTGCTCCTTATTAGGCAAACATTCTAGACAGCAGTTCTTTGATGTATATAACACAGTAATTATTCATAAAATAAAGTATTATCGCTTAATGACTCTGAATATCTTAGACACTACTGCTATGAAGCTGATTTTCAAGCTTTCAAGCACTCATTCACTGATAATGCTTCCTATTTATGAGCCTCACAGATGAGCTTCGACATAGTATTTCAGTAATTTGCGTAAAAAGACAGCAAAACTTTTCAGTCTAGTGCAGATACAAGCAGTAAAAATCATGCCAGGAATTCAAGGATATGCTGAGCAGAATTAACAGTGAGAAACACATTTCCATTCTGGGGAAAGCCAAGCAGAAGCTGAAAGAATTTTAATCAAACGGGGAGCTGGATGTTGTCTAAGGTGTACTCAATTTGTGTCTTTAAAATAAAATGTACACTTCTAGCTAAGGAGCCTAGTTTATGCTTTGAGCCACTGCTAAGTACATGAACCATTGCATTATTCAGCGACAGCACAGTAAATATTAATTTGCACAATAGCTATATTTTTGATGAAGCATCAACAGAGCAGAACAAGTTGAATCTTACAGTAATTAGAAAACATAGCAAGTTCATGGTGATGAAATGTGAATGTTTGAGTGGACTTAAGAAAAAAAGTTAATGCACAATGTGCAAGAAAGCCAGTCTTGACAGCCATTCTTGACAGTAAATATAATGAATGGGAGTTGGATCAGAAGTCTGGATTTGGCTTCAGTTTTCTTATGCCTTTGCTGGTATATGATAGAGAAGAGGATAGAAAAAAGGCTTTTTATTCTGTTTTCACCCTTTGAAGAACTCAGAATAAGTGACTATATCTTCAGTTTTCTTTTGTTGTGTCTTTTTTCTGTTGTATCAGTATAAAATTACTATCAGTTTAAGCATGATGATAATGACTGTAAGTCTAATAAGTAATTTCTGCTTGTTGATGATTGACTGCTGTGTTTGGTGGAACGTGCTTAAACATCAGTTCTTCTCTTTTTCTATTTAGGTGTTGATGAACACTCCTAACCCTCATTTTAATCCCTCTTCTAGCAACAGAAATGGACTGAATAGTGGTGTTGCCTTGTTTCGTGATTTGCTTTGGCATTTTCACACCCACCTGGTTAATTCAAAGTAAATTTCAAATAGCTTTGCTGAAGAATGAGCTGTAGTTAAGCAACAGTGTTGCATTTCAGAGGTTCTGAGTTAAGGCCTGTGGAGTATGTTACCAGATTAACTAGATTATTTTATAGAAGTCTATGCTGATCAGTAGTGCTAGGTACACATACTCTGAAGCTAGCGTTAATTGAAACTGATATGTTTATGTCAATCAGTTATTGGTTTGGTCCTAAAACCAGAAATAATATGTTGGTACTGTGCAATCCTGAACACTTGAGGCAAGACTTACTAGCCTGAAAACAGGATTCTTCTGTTGCCATTCAGATGCTATTATGTCTATACAGCATTGTAGTGGGGCTTGTGAGTGTACCAGTTTGAGGCAGTAGCCGTACAGGGTCCCTAGAGTACAACATCTGTTGAGAGCTGTAGGTGTGGCTCATGCTTTGTCATTGTACAGGTACTATTGCTATTTGCAAGAGGTCAAAGTGAAGTCAAAATGCAAACATTCCTTACCTCTACATTTCCCATTCTTAAGGATGCCCTCTTTTTCTACTCTGAGGAAAAAGGCTGCCTTTGAGAATGCTCCTTGTCCTTTTTTTCAGCCTCGTGTAAGTAGCTCTGCAAGTGGACTGTAGAAGGACTCAGGGTTCCACAACTGTGACATACAAGTAATAGAATACAAATAGGTGTTAATACCATAAATGCCTGAAATATTGAACCAGGTCAGATAGATTTTTTAATGTATGGGAGCTTGTCTAAAAATATTGAACTCTTTTCCCCCATAGGATATTTGCCTTAAACCCAGGAAAAGGGAAATTAAGACACAGTGCAGAAGCAACAGTATTCCTGACAATGGAGAGCCTATAAGACCTGCTCTGCGTTTTGTATAATATGTTTTGGTGAAAAGACATTGTAGTATGACTCTCAGCTTTGGATTTGTTTGCATTTTAAGGACCTAGCCAGCTACTTTTAAACAAATAGGGAAAAAGAAGGCAAAGAAACCCAAAACACTAGGGAATTATGGTAAATTAAGGCACAGCAGAACTCCCAAGACAGCTATTTCACCAAACTTTCTAAACAAGAAAACCAAACGATTTTCACAAATTAAAATGTTAAAATAATGGATTGTGACTTGAAAAATGCAGCAGAGGCAATCCAATTACTGAAGCTTGGGAAACTATTAAGCAAAAATGTCGATCTTATTCCAAGAGAAAGTAGGGGACCCCTTTAAAATTTAAATAGCATCCTCTGGGGTTTCATTGCAAATCATCTCACCTAGAATGCATTGAAGGTTTATATTGGAAATGTTCCTAGTATTGAGTCATTTGGACTATTCACTTAAGATGTCTGGAACATTGCACAGTAAGTTCCAACATTTAAAAGTTATGACTCGCAGCTATTTTAAAACCAGTCTTGTTAAGATCTCATTTTCCTTTTTAGACTTGACATAACTGGAGGCAAAAATGTAATTGAATCTTATGTGTCCTCAGTGTGTGTGTGGGGTAAGTAGGGGTTAAATAAAGGTTACACCATAGCAGCTTCTCTTTAGCAAGAAAATGTGGGTTTTTCTAACAAGTACTCAGTATGGTCTAGTGAGAATTTTCAATTCCTACCAACTTGCACAGCACTTTATAGCCAAAGAGACCTTACAGACTGGGGTGGACAAAAGATCATTTGCTGAAAAAGCAAGAGACGTTCAAAACAAAAGCCACTCCCTCTTTCGAGACTCTCATCTGCCCCATGCTAAAGCTAACCAAAGTCCTTCCTTACTCCAATAATCCAAAACAATTTGTGAATCCCAGTTCAACAGAAATATACAGGCTGAAGTTAGACAGGTCTCTCTGCTTTTTACTTTTGCAGGGCTCCCTGTATATGTCACAACTACAGTGGAGGTAACATGAAAATAGTTTGCATGATGTAAGGATGTTATGATATCCATTTGGGGTGATGTAGGTTTTTCTCATTACCAAACACAGCTTTATTTTCTCATTCTTTGCCCCATAATTTCTTGTTTAGACATTTTGAAAAATGAACAATTAGCATGTTGTTGACTGCACTTAGGACTGCTAAGGTGAATCTGTATTCTCAGCAAACCCTGTGATCAGGATGTAAAATTAATGATTTTTGATACGGTTTTGACCCAGTTCTATCAAAAAACTTTAGGGCTACTTTAGTATCAACAGAGGCCATTAGTGCCCACCAGATTTACTTTCATTTGTCAAACTATCCCTGCTCAGACAAACTGTAATTAAACTGTAATTTGAAAAAACTGAGATTTAAAGAAAAAATAATTTCTTTATTTTTATGTACTTCTTCCGCAAAATGAGTTTCCCGGATAGTCAGTTGTCAGTTGTGTCCTGATGAATTTCACCATGTCCATGGTATAACACAGATGGGATCTGTTCTTGTTCTTGCAAGGTGTTTTTTGTTTTCTAAGTTTGCCTCTGGAATACAACAGCAAGTTCTACTTAGCAGAACAGGTGACAATATCAGGAATTACTTGCTTTGTTTTGAGAAATGTCTTGAATCTTTGAACTAGAGCTTGCCTTGCTTATTCATGTTGAATGCTGAATTCATCCACCAATAATCCATTGCTCTGCATTCAGGATTATTCACGGAACAGAAATGCTATTCTACACAAAGGAGAGAAAATTTCACCTCCAATTTGCAGAGGTAAAACAAACAATACTTGAATAATCATCCAATATCTTCTTGGAAATTATAAATCACTTTTAGAATTTAAATAGCTGTGTAAAGCAAGTATTGGCTTGTCTTCTCACAAATAGGTATTTTGCAAACAAAATAGTCTTGTATTTGATATGGCACTTAGAGTGACACATTCAAAAGTGAAGTTTGTAGGATTTCAGCAAGAATTTGAGATTATTGATTCTCCTGTTGTTTCACAAACATGTTATCTCTCATAACTTCTTCACAGAGACAGAGTTAACTGCTTGAGCCCCTTCCAAATATTTTTCCTTCTGTCCGCTGTTGTTCTTCCACATCTATCATGTCAAAGTTCTAAACTACTGTCATTCTTGAAAACTTCTCTATCACCTTTTACATCAATCTTTATGATTCTTAAAGTTTTGTTCTTTTTTACTTGCAAAGGATAGGAATAAAAGAAAACAAAATCTATGTAACAATGCTTTCTACTGATTGACGCTTTTGTGCATTTGACTTTCAGAGGCTGTTGAGCAAGAAGAGCTGATTCTCTGGTCTGATTATTTGTACAAGATTTTATATCTTTTTCTCATCCTTACCTTTCAATAGCATATTGCCTTACAGTATCATTTCAGTACATACTCTGAAGTTATGCTTCTGAGTTATGGTGACAATGAATATGGCCGTTTCTTTACACAAACCAAGTAATTCACCATGAAAGAAGATAAACTTTCTTTTTTTTCTACTTTGTGTAAAAAGATGCTCTCTTCTTCAGGTACATTTACTGTGTGGGACAGATTGCTCTTTTTCCCTGTTCCTTATTAGATATTTGATTAATATGCAAAGCGTGGATTCTTGGAATAAAAAGATCTTGTAACTGCTTACCATTTTGACACACCGTGTGAAAGAAAAATCAATCATACTCCAAGGTTCCATTACCACAGGCTAAGCTGAAATATGCCATGCCTTATTTAAACATTTTAATTTCTGTGTTAAAAATTAAAAAGTCTTTTGTCTCTTTATTTTTAACAACAAAAAATTTAATAAAATAACAGTAGCTGTCAATACACAAGCAGTAGTGAGATGAGGTTTAACAATTCTCCTGCCAATTTCACATGTTTTCATTTTAAATAGAAACATATAAACCATCTTGATTTCTAGGTTCCAGGCATCACCAAAAAGTGAAGGGTATAGAAAAAACTTTTCTCCTCTCCTCTCCTCTCCTCTCCTCTCCTCTCCTCTCCTCTCCTCTCCTCTCCTCTCCTCTCCTCTCCTCTCCTCTCCTCTCCTCTCCTCTCCTCTCCTCTCCTCTCCTCTCCTCTCCTCTCCTCTCCTCTCCTCTCCTCTCCTCTCCTCTCCTCTCCTCTCCTCTCCTCTCCTCTCCTCTCCTCTCCTCTCCTCTCCTCTCCTCTCCTCTCCTCTCCTCTCCTCTCCTCTCCTCTCCTCTCCTCTCCTCTCCTCTCCCCTCCCCTCCCCTCCCCTCCCCTCCCCTCCCCTCCCTTCCCCTCCCCTCCCCTCCCTTCCCCTCCCCTCCCCTCCCCTCCCCTCCCCTCCCCTCCCCTCCCCTCCCCTCCCCTCCCCTCCCCTCCCCTCCCCTCCCCTTCCCTTCCCTTCCCTTCCCTTCCCTTCCCTTCCCTTCCCTTCCCTTCCCTTCCCTTCCCTTCCCTTCCCTTCCCTCTCCTTCCCTTCCCTCTCCTTCCCTCTCCTTCAATGTACTTTCACTTCACTTCTCACTTCACTTCTGACTTTTCCTTTTCTCATAAAAATCAAAGTTTCACCCTAAAAGTTAGTTAATGTCTGAAACTGAAGGGCTAGCAAGGTATTCCTCACATCAGGAGAAATGATGAAAATCACCTCACAGGAGAAATGAAAAATTTCACATGAAATAAATTAGGGAAAAATATTCTCGAACCAGAGGTACTTGGAGATAAAAACCATGATATGTTGTAGAAAGTAGCTGTAGGAGTGGTAACAGCTGTAAAATAAGACATAGGAGAGCTAAATACTCCAAACAAACAATAAATTTTCTTTGCTGAATAGTAGAGAGGGTCTTTTGTTGATACATTGTATTTACATTTCACCATGCTGTATGATGGAGGAAACCAATGTTATTGGCAACAATATCTTGATATTGTTCCTTAAGTATTTGCAGAAATGTTTTAGCTGAACAGTCACCAATTTAGTTAAAATGTCCTGTGGAGACGGTGTTGGTTCCGGATCTGATTTGCCAGGAGCTCAGATGGGTTTCCAGATGACTTGGTCTGCACAGGAGGAAGAAAGAACCTTGCCAGCCTGTCCCAAAGCTGTCTCTGCTTATCACTGTAAGTCCTTAACTGTATTTTCCATAAAACAATTACAATGCTTAAAGAGGTGGATAGTGTCATGTTTGCATGCAGAAAGCCTCTAGGTTCAACATCACTGAATCTGAAAACCTGCTCATTTTAATCCCTACTAAGGAAGATGAACAATCTATATTCACCTACTCTCCAGAGTTAGCCCTCACACCCCAGGACTCCTGATCCAGGCTACCTAGAAGAAGCTGGACTACCGTGGCAGCTCAGGACAGTCAGTGCTGCCTGTATGTCTGAAAGGAGTGAATTTGAGAATGGCCCAAGCTACTCATCAGCATCTCTACCAGTGAATAAAAAAACGTCAGGGACTTTTGCTGCCACTAGGTCAGTGAAGGCACGTTTGCTCTGATTTTGTGCAGATTGATCTTGGCATGTGCTGTCCCCCATCGTGTGCCTGGACCTTGGCTGGGAGAGTGAGAACTGTCACAGGCCAAACCTCTGTGAGGAACTTGTTAAAAATTAAATGGTGTGGATGGCCAGTACTTCTACTTGGCCTTCATTTTAGTTGGACTCTATGAACCTGTTCTTGCTGTACAATAGAGCAAGGTCCTGGTTTCCTCTTTCTGCAAAGTTGCATCGCTAACTGCTGTATTAGAGGGAGGTGCAGATCTCTTTTCCCTGGTATCCAGTGACAGCATGCATGGGAATGGTTCAAAGCTGTGCCAGGGGAGGTTCAGACTGGACAGAAGAAAGCATTTCTTTACAAAAGCATGGTCAAACACCAGAACAGGCTTCCTAGAGAGGTGGTCCATGCCCCAAGCTTGTCAGTGTTCAAGAGGCTTTTGGACAATGCTCTTAATAACATGCTTTAACACACAGTCAGCCCTGAAGTGGTCAGGCAGTTGGACTAGATGATTGTCGTAGGTCCCTTCCAACTGCACTATTCTAATCCATTAATACCATACCATTCCATTCCATTCCGTTCCATTCCATTCCACTGTCTAGTGAATGAAGTGTATAGAAAGGGTAGAGTGAAGGTTTCTGTTGAAACAAGAAACAAGAAGAAACTGGGAGATATGATCTCTCTTTTATAATATATGTTGGATTATCTGATGTTATTTGACAGATTCTATGGCTACAGGGTACTGTAGCTATTAGTGCATTTCAATGGACAAGCCCATTTTAATGTATACTTTTCTAACTGGGCTATTTTTATAGGATTTTTTCCCCCTTATCTAATTTTGTTTTAACATAGTAAAGATCTCTATATAGAGGATTTAGAGCTACTTTAAATTTAGATAATTCCCCTCCCTCCCTCCTTCCTTCCCTCCTAAAATATCTTCATTCTCAATATTAAAAATGCCCATTTCCATAGGTATAGAATGTAAGGTTAGGTCGTTTAATTGCCAGGGTCTAAAGAACATTTCCTTTTTCTGCCTTTTAATTTTTTCCACTTTGAGAGCACAGAAATTTTCTCTTCGAGTACTTGGAAGAAAAGACCCACAGGAATGAAACACCTGTGACACCATTTTTTGAGAATAGCTCTTCAGTGCTCACACTGTTAATTGTACATAAAAAGGCACTAGAAGTTATAGAAGATGAAAAGGTAGAAATAAGATTGACTGCTTCAACATCTGGACATACTATTCCAATTACTACCATCTGAGTTCTTATACAAGAGAAGTACTAATTGTTGTCCACTCCTATTGGGTCTGGCTGAGCCCCACCGCAGCCCCCCTAGTGCTGTGCTTGTATTGGCAGCTGGAAAGGTGGTGATAACACACCAGGGTCTTGGCTTCCGCTGAGCAGTGCTCACAGCATCACGGCCGTCTGTAAACCCTTCCCCCTCACCAGCAGCCTCGGGGTGGGCAAGATCTTGGGAGGGGTCACAGCCGGGACAGCTGACTCAAAGTGACCAATGGGATATTCCGTACCATATAATGTCTGTTCTGATACAAAAGCTAAGAGAAAGGAGGAGGAAGGAGGGACATTTGTTATTTATTTATGTTTGTCTTCTGGAACAACTGCCATGAGTACTGAAGCCCTGCTTCCCAGGAAGTAGATGAACATCGCCTGCCGATGGGAAGTAGAGAATAACATCTTTTGTTTTCCTTCACTTCTGCTCTCCCTGCTTTTGCTGTTGCTTCATTAAACTGCCTTTATCTTGACCCACAAGTGTTTTTTCTATCTTATTTTCTCCCTCTGCCCTCCCTGTTCTTCTGAGGAGGGGAGTGATAGAATGGCTTGGTGGGTACCTGGCTTCCAGCCAAGGTCAACCCTCCACACCAATCTTATCAAGAAGGTGTTTGTAGTTTTTTTTTTTAAAAAAGACCATACAAAAGACTCCCCCCAAAAAAAAACCAAAACAAATTTTGTTTTACTCTGTTACTAAATAAATATTAATTGCATTTTCCCACAATGTTGTAGGTAAATGTCAATTAGTACTTCATGATGTTGTTAGAAGGGTTCATTTTGTTTGAAAGAAGACTTTAGAACGCATACTTAGTGATCATAATTTAAATAATTTTTAAACATTTTATTTTCACTGAGAAAAAAGCCATTAATAGAATGTCAATTGTCACTGAAATAACTGATATTTAAGTGACAGACAACTAATATCAGCAAGTTAGACTGTAAGCCACAGTACACTATGAAAATAATTTAAATTAAATATTTTTAAATGCTTAGAGATCAGCATATTACTTTAATTTTCACATGAAATTTATCAACTACTGAACTTATACTGCCAGGTAAGAGTGTAAAAATGTTCAGTTATTTGACCATAATCCTCTAAATGCCTTAAAGTAAATACTTTTACAAATAAAAATGTTATGAAATTAGAGCTGAAAAAAACCCTTATGGTCAATTCTCCTTCACACTCTGCATGTTCTGTAAATACTAAACCTAGAGCTGATTTGTTTCCCTTTTTACTTCCATATCCAATCTTTTGCCACTGACCCAAAAGGAGCTGATCTATTAGACCATGGGAGATCCATGAAGTGGGATTGGAATGGTACTTGTATTGGAGATGTAGATGAGAAGGATCTCTAAATCTGTACTCCTTAGGGCTAAAAATAATTATTATTTTTTTTTCTCCACTGATACAAAAATAGCATTTATGATACTTGGAATAAAGGAATAAAAAAACCCAAAAGTTTAATTACATTGCTTTATTTCCCTTGCAGCTGTGTTCCATTAGCTTGCAAGCAGTGGGGTATCGCCTTGCAAGCTCTGACCCTCCTACCAATATATTTTTGACCAAACCAATAATTAAAAGCAATTACAGGGGATAGAAGTGATAAAAGGGATATTTTTCCCAACAGAGATCTCTGAATTAACTTTGATGTCATACAACAACTTTCCGTTTTACTGGTTGCTGATTGCCAGATGCTTATTTGAGATTCTTAAGGGTGAAAGTCATCTTCCTTCAAAACAGCTATTTGGTCCAGTTTAGAAGAGAAAGCAGAGAATAGAAAATTTGTGTGGTGTAGACTGATTGTTTTTATACACATTTTAAAGAAATTATTCATATCAACTAAGTCCGTAGTTATTGCTTATATTTCATAAAATATTCGGTATATATTTCACATAGAATCCAGAAGTAAAAGGTAATGTAAAACATTAGCTGTTTAGACTGGGTTTTTAAAGTCCCATTAGGCATATGGTGAGATCTGTGATGGTATTTGCATGCTTCTAAAAATGTTGGCATGAACTCATTTTGGATATGCCATCAATTCTGAATTTATAGGCTAGTTATGTCATCCACCTTGGGGAATTTTCTAAGAGCATTCAATATTGCTACAAAGCTCAGATTAGTGTCCTTTGTCTTTTGAGCTGTTGAAATATGTGGCTGAGGTGTAGTTATTTTTTTCCCCCATTTTTTCTATGTGCTTAAAATGTAAAGGAAGTAGAGGCAAAAATAATTACTACAAGCATTCTAGACAGAAAAAAAAGAACATCTATATGTCTCCTCAGGGATTTTGAGCTCTTCTCCCTGTGAAAATACATACTAGAAATACTGCTGTTCAGGTCTTGTTTGTTGGTTTGATTGACAGCAGGGAGTTTAGGTATTCAGTGAGTGAAAACTAGGAACAGGGTGGATCATGGCTAACACCACCTAAACGTAGCATGTGGCGTATAACCCAAAAGTCCACAGACTCAGCCATGATCTTCCAAATTCATGAATAAAAATACAAATACTGTGGTGCTTGGGGTGGTTAAATAATTACCTCCAATCTACCTACCCGTGAAATGCGTTATAAGTTACTATTAGTATCTTTCCGTAATCCACTGGAAACCAGAAACAAAGCTCTTTGTATTTAAAGGCTGGTTCTAAAAGACACATTTTTAGAAGTTGGATCAGGCTGGATTTCACAGCCTTATTCCAATCTTTCTTTTCCTCATTATAATTGTAGAATATGCTCTGTTCCTGCCTTGGCTTTTTCTCGATAGTCCTTCTGTTGAGGGTTTATCTTTCATTAACTTTTAGGCCTCCAGCCATCGTATACTGTCATGGTCCTCTGGGGCACGTTGATTTTTATTGCAGCATTGTCTCACTCACTTGAAGGCTTATCACCAACATTTCTTTGAAAGGCTGTCTCTAGTTTAATATCTGAAGGTTAGACAACACATAATAGACCCTTTAATCTCACCAGCAGAGTCCTAAACCAATATTATCACTATTCTGCTCTTAAATTTGCAGGTTTTAATTAGCTTGGATGTGTAGGAGAGAAAGTTTAAAACAGTCATTAAATGTAATTTGTTGACTATTCTCCAAATTCTCATCTGTATTTTAATAATATGCATGAGCATTCTCATAATTAATAAGGTCATAATGGAATATTCATTATTGTAACACTACCCATCTGATCTGACAAACATAGATCCTTTTCACTGAATTTTTGAGTGTTTTTTTGAAAATACCAAACAAACCAAACCCACCTTCTTTTCTATTGAGCAGTCAACGGTAATGAATTATGTGTTTTGTTTTCAAATGATTCTGCTATAAAAACAAAGAGCCATGAGGGAAATTCTGACAGAGATACCTTGACTTAGATCATATAATACACTTAACTAACCTGAAATTAAAAAGAAAAACAAGCACATAGGGCTTAGCCTTTAGATTGTTTAGTTTGAAGGAAAATACTAAGCAGCTCAGGCGTAGTGCAATTTGTTCAATGGACTAATCAGCAAGGGAAAAGAGCAGAGGTGGAAAGGTGGAGAACAGGAACGGGGGAGACTTTTTTTGTGGCCTTGCTTATATCACAGAAGATTGTTTCAGCGTTTGTGTCGGTTTAGTTCTCATGGAACAGTGAGTAGTGTAAATCCTACTCACTTGATAATACCTTCTGTGATACAATTTGCCAAGTTTCCTTTTTAAACCACCTCAAAGAAAATATGATTATTCATGATTTTAGAAGAATGAATGCATCTTTCTGCTGACACCATGCTTTGATCCATGGATTCCCAGATGATAGATGATATGCCTCTCCATCTTCCTCGTAACCACGTCTCCCAGATGGGCAGAACTTCAGTAGGAATCCATACACAATTTAATAAAACAATGCAGTAAGATTCTTTGGCTGATACATACATAAATCGTTCTCCTTATTAATATGAACCGCTCTTATTTGTTGAATACGTATTTCTTAAGACCAGAAATTAAGATAACGTTACTTAGCTCTCTTTAAGTCACCAAGCAATCATTTCTTCCTTGGCTCAATGTCATCTATACTTTGTCTCTGGATCTGTTCGATATTTTTCCAAGTCAAAGCTATTTCAAAATTTATGATGTTTTAAGGCAAGAAAAGAAAAAAAAAAAATAAGGTTGTTTGCAGTTGTTTGCCTTATCTGGATACACATCCTCCTCTGCTGCTTCCTCATTCACTTCCTCTCCTCTTTTCCAAGTTTATTTCTAACTGGAGTATGGTTTTTCTGATTTTCAGTTTATACATATTTGATGTCAGTTTATTACCATTTGGTTTTGTATTAGCATGACAACTTAAATTATTCTTCTCCCTCCCTAGTGTTTCTACACAAACATATGCGTTTCATGTCTATTTCTAAACTTGGTTTTCCTTTTGCTAGGCTAAATAAGCCAATCTCTCCCAGTCTCCTCTGCTAAAATAATTTCCCTTTTCCCTTGCACATCTAATATCGAGTTCAGTTTTCTTGAGCATGAAAATATATCAGCATTAATTTAAAATATTTTTCCTATCTGTGCTAGTCATATGTTCATCAAACTGTGAAGAATAAGGGCTTGAAGCATGCTTATCCATTGTCATACATGCACAAGCATACGTAGCATCAAAACCTAAACATGAACTCTCTGTTTTGTACTTCAAAACTAGCACTTTCCACATATGTAGAAGAGATGGGAACCAGTGACTATCATGAGCAAGCAGTACTGCCTAATTTTAGCAGAACCTATCTGAAATGGTAAAGACGTGGATATTTTCCTGCTGAGAATAGCACTGTACAAGCTAACGAGCAATAGGAACAAGGAAAATTCTGATGGAGGCTCATCACTACTTAATGCAAAAAAGCTGCTTCTATCTCCCGAAGACAGACGGGCTGCCTAGGGTCAGTAGTTACTCTTGCACTGTAATCTTAGAAAGGGGAGTCCATAAAAGATGATTTTAAATTGAGACCCTTTGCTGCATTGTTGCGAGCTGCTGTAATACCTTCCCTGACTATAAAGCATTTTGCAAAGCTTTAGAATGTTAAAAATTTGCCCTTTTAATGTTGATTGAAACTGTTTTGAACCAATGAAAAAACTCTTCTACTAAGCATATCCAGATCCTAAGGGAAAGCAATCCTTAATACTGGGGAAGTTTGGGCTCTGAAGTTGCTTTGAAGCAAGTGACTATCACACAGATGAGCTTGCCCGGACAGTGTGGGGAGGCGTTAATTCAGTATGCTCTCCATCTTTCCAGTAATCATTCACTACTGAGTTTGTCACAGTCTTCATTATTGTCTGCAATGATGCTTTGCTATGCCTAAGCTTGGAATTTGCATAATGCCACACAGGTTGCTAAGAAATCTTATAATATTTGAGAGTGTTATTTCCTAAAAAGAATATAGATTTTTTTTTTAAAAAAAAGCAAATAAATGAAAAAAGAAACAAAATATCCTGTTTGCTTGATTTATTAGAGCAATTTGTAAATGTTTTAGTGACTCCCACGCCCAGGAAGAATGTGCAAACAAGTAGAATTTTCTCACTAAGAGGTGGGATAAACATTATGTAGAAGTTTGATCTAGCTTGTTAACTAACTTCCCTCTATACCCAAAGCTAAGATAAAGACTTTCCAGAATTTTAACTTGTTCAGCCCTGAAATGGTCAGGCAGTTGGACTACATGTTCATTGTAGATCCTTTCAAACAGGACTATTCTGTTCTGTTCTGTTCTACTCTACTCCTATTCTATTCTACTCTACTCCTATTCTATTCTATTCTATTCTATTCTATTCTATTCTATTCTATTCTATTCTATTCTATTCTATTCTATTCTATCCTATTCTATTCTATTCTAATTCTATTCTATTCTATTCTATTCTATTCTATTCTACTCTACTCTATTCTATTCTACTCTACTCTATTCTATTCTGTTCTAATTCTACTCATCTAAGACACATATGCTAGGAGGTATAAACTGCCCTCCAGAAGTGCCACTGTCTCATGCTCCCCTGATTGCAAAAGGGCAAGCAGACAACTGGTGTAGGCTGAGTATTTCAGTTTTACACACGTCACATCATTTTAAATAAATCTGATGCTATATGTGATAACTGATGAATGTATATTTTTTTAGTTCTTATTTTCATCTACTTCTGATTTTTTCTCTTTGCAATAACAAGAACAGGAAATGAAGAAATGAATCCAAGAAGAAAAGTTGTTTGTAATAATTCTTTATTAGATCCTTTATGGGGAATTTTAAACAACAACAACAAAAAAGTTAGGAAGAACATGCTTCTGTTATAGTGAGTTTAACCCCTTATCCAGACTTCAAGGAGTTAAGGGAAAATGGTTAAAAAGATTTTGCATACAGCATAAGCAAAACAATTGTGCATAATTACTGGCTGTATAATTACTTATATTAAAAATATTATAACACATCTGAATCAAAACAACAACCACAAAATTACCTCATCGGTTGTCTTCTGACTCTCATTACACTACATAAAACATTCTTAATTGTAAACAATCTGTACTGAGAATCCCTCAAGAAAGATTTGCTAACAGAGAAAAATATATTTATGTATTATATCCCCCTTTCTTAGGTAAAACAGTTACTTATTCTAATTTAAAATTAATTACTTTGTTTATGTTCTGAGTCCAATTTCTCTTCAGAGTATTTCTCTTGTGTTTATAAACAAAAGACTCCTTTCTGATTCTACCTTCTGTCACACTAATTATTAAGTCTGCTTTGCCCAAAACAATAAAAGCATGCAATAACAGTAAAACATGGGTTCAGGATTATTTATTTTATGTTTTAATTTATTTACAAAGCAGTTTTAAAAATTAGGCCTCAAGTGATGGAAAAATTATGACCCCCTAAACAAGAGCCTGTGTTGGAAACCTGGCCTTCTGTGTTCTAACCTACCCAGCCACAAGTTATAAACCACTAGGGTAGTCCAGGCATGGTGGTGAAAAGACACTACATAAAAAATAAACTGCAGACAGGTAAAACTGAAAGGAAACAACAGAAGTCCTAGTTTCCTGAAGGCAGATTTGGTGCTTACTCCAGAGGAGCCAAGGGTGCTGAGCTCCGCTACTTTGGCCCATGACATCTGGGGAAAAAAGGCATTTGCCTGTTTCTTACTTTTACTTGACTAGGTAGGCACAGCCCAAGAGATGTGACAGGCCACCAAGTCCAGCCCACTGCTGTTGCATAAAACCAAAAAAGCCACTTCTCCTGTCTTTTATGCCTTTGCTACTCTTATTTTCTGGCACTTGCCTTCCTCAAGTATATAACATATCTAATACAGTTTTCTCTTTATATGTCTCGCCTTCTCTCCCCTCCCTTGCATGTGTTAGCATTTCCCTGACTTCTCTTCCTTCACCTGCAGCTCTTCTTAGTTCTCACCACTTTGAGCTTTGCTATTCTCTCCTCCTGCTCTTTCTCATTTAACCCTTTAGAATCTCTCTGCTTTTGACCCTCCCTTTTCGATTCATTCCAGCTCCATTAATTTCTCATGCTTGATTTTCTACCTGTGACAACACTTTACCTCACACTCAGACCTTAATTTCCATCTCATGTACTTAGATTATAAAATTTTTAAATGTGAAGCCAGAAATGTTTTCCAAAAGCCATGATGCCTAACCAGAGCCATCAGCCTAAATAGCTTCCCATGACACTGAATATGTATAATTTAATGTGATTCTATTTTTTCTTGAACATTCACTATATATAGATAATACCAAAATCCATCTCTCCTAAAGTTTTTACCTTGACTTTTGATAAGCAGAGTTTTTCTTTATTGCTTTAAAAAAACCCACAGCTGTCATGCTTCTGTACCTTTGTTCACAAGGTTTGCAAAACCAGGTTACAGCAGGTAACATCTCTTCAAGACACTAGGGACATGCACTTCCTTTCAGTTATCATTGTACTGTTTATAAAGCACTTTCTGTCAAAATAAAGCTTTATGGAACTGTGACAGCAAGTTACTTAGTGCTGGACTTAAGTCACTGAGGAGTGAATTTATATCATTTTACATTAACCGCTTTAAAGTTTGGCATCCAGTTCAAGTACATCACTGTGACTCCTGGTATTCCAAGATGAGAGACCGCACTGTTTCTCCTGGGATGCAGCTTGCCTGGCTAAAGGATCTCTGTATGGGGAGAAGTGTGCATGAGAGGTACAGTGCTCCTTGCAGGGAACCAAATAGTTATAATAAACAGATAAAATTAAGTGAGAGAGTAATGCTATCACTCTCACAAGACCCATCTCCTCCTTACTGCACCTTTTAAAAATGTACCTTACAGCCATGAAGGTACCATCTTCACTTTATTTTTTCTTCCAAATGAAAGTTCCTAGAAATTCTATGACAAGCTGATTTACAAGATGCTAAAATCTAATTTGTTAAATGACAGGAAGTTCTCTTCAACTCAGATTATCTCGTTATCGCTTTTTGGGATGTCATCTGCACTGCTAGGATATTGAAGCTCATCTTATGAAACTACTTGTTACAAAATTCAACCTATATTCATCAAGTCTGACAAAAAAAACCCCAAAACAATAACAACAACAACAAAACCAAACAAAAACCCCACAACCACCACCCCTCTATTCTGTTTAGCATTGCTGCAGGAAACTGTGATCCTCAGAGAAAATATGGACAGTTTCCAAAGTGTTGCAAATTGGATTTCCAAGAGCAACAAGATCAAGGAATAAGTAAAACCCAAGAACATAAAGACAAATATATCTTTTTTTTCCCTACAGTAAGTTTCTGTATGCCAAGTACCACTTGGGAATCATAGGCATCACTGCAAATAAAATATTTAGTGCATACTTTTCTTTCATATAAAGTTTTATATTGTTGTATACATAAATTTATGTCACTGCTTGGTCTTCAGAAGTGATTTTTGTTGGACTGTATCCAGGTAGTTGTTCTAAGAAGGTGCTGTAGTAAATCTACATTCTCAACATCCAGATACTATAAGTGTGTTTCTAGGGAAAATATCTTAAAAAAAACCAAAACAAAACAAAAAACAAACAAACAAAAAACCAACCAAAAAGTACACAACCATTGAAAATCCCTCAACTGTTTTTTAAGGATATTATTTCATTTAGCTCTAAGTTCACTGATTTAGCAACAGTATTTATTTCTGGAGAACACATTAAAAGAAAAAAAACCAAAAAACAAAAAAACCCAAAAAAAAAACCCCCAACCAAAACCGCTCAGAATTTCCCAAAAAGCTAAGAACGTATTTAAATAGATTATTTCTCTTTAGTTGATTTTTTTCTTTCATGACTATTTTAATACTTTGCTGCAATTGATGCATGAAAGACAAAAGCCTATCAACTTGGGATTTCTTCTCTGCAAATATATTGTTCCAAAATTAATGAAAAGTGTATGGAAATTATGAATATACTATCTACCCTCTTCCTCTGGGGCTGTTTTAACCCACGATTCAGCATGACTGAAACCTTGCTACAGTAGAGATGTAGTTTAATTGAATGGCTACATTAATCATTTACCTTGCAGAGATCTTCTGAGAATTGGCTTTTTTTCTTTCTTTCATTGCAACACTTTTCCTGATTTTTATTTTTTTTCTTCTTTTTTTTTTTTAGAAAATAAAGGTAGAGAATCACAGATACATAGAGCACAAGAGGTCACCTAGCTGATTTCCCTTCATGCAGCCCTACACAGAGCAGAAAGGACTATAATTAAGCTATCTATAGCAGAAGTTTAGCTATCCTGCTCTGGAGATCCAACACACCAGAGATCCCATAGCCTATCCAGACAACATTTGTAACATTTCACCAACTTTATAGGTACAAACCTTTTTCTAATATCGAATCTACCTATTCTTGGTGACAGATTGATTTATTTTTTCCCCCTTTCACTTTCACACAGAAAGCAAGTGATAACCATTCCCTAAAGGACTTATTTTTCCATCCAGAAAGATGACTATCAGGTTTCATGCAAATAAGGCAGAAGTGCTGTGGAATCATCTCATGGTAAAATGAAAGGCAAGGCTTTACTTTAGTCTGGAAAGATCACAGCTAAAAAACCCACACAAATCATTCCGTTCATGGAAATTTTTATAAAACCTGTGGAAAAGGATATATCATTAGATACTTTCTCAGCATCCAGCATCATAAACCGAGCAAGACATCTATCTGCTGCTGTAGTATTTAAAAATGGTCATTATTGTACTTTTCAGCACACACGTTCTGCTTTTCATCTTTAAAGTGTTCTAAAGTAGAGGACTAGATGCCTGCTGTCACTGTTAACACTTTCATGGCTATGTTTCCAGTACATTATAGATCAGATCAGGCTGCCAGTAAACTGTATAAATGGGGTTTCCAGTAAACAAGTCAGCTGGAAATAATATTTCAGTGTAAGCCCATGAGCAGTAGCGTATTCTGTGAGAATGGATTCCAGCCCTGTAGACATACCGGTTGTGTGACATGTGAAGGCAGGCACGAAGGATTCCCAGTCTGCTCCTCACTGCCTGAGTACAAAAGTGTGACACCCTCTGAGCTATTGCTTTGCCTAGGTCAAGCCTTCTAGGAAGAAGTTCATGCACAGAATAGTAGTTCAGCCACTTAGTGCTCGTTGTGGCCTTGGTATAGGTCGAACTGCTCCTCAGGGTCAGAAAAGCTGTCCTGTACACCAGCCTCTAGTGATAACCCAAAATCCACAGCTAAACTAGATATTATAAAACTTTGCATTCAAGCCTTGGACTTAAATATATTCTAAGAAGTCAGTTTTGATCATCATGCTTCCTTGTCCCCACAACTAGATGATAAATTGGATCAAAATCTTGTACTAGTACTCCTCAAGGAGGTTTCTGTTAATCACATATGGTGGTCCACTCCAAAAGAAATGTACAAAGTCTAGCTTGCACAGAATCGTAAATCTGCCTTTTGTGCAGGAAAAAGAATTTTATTTGTTGCCTCTGTTTCTTTGCCTACAAGATCTGAAGTTGTGAATGTTGTTATATGAATTTAAATAATATCTATGACCAGGAAGTACATTAATTTTATTCACGTTTCCTAGTTTCCTTTCATTTCAACATATCATAATATTTGTGTTAAAATTTGGAAAGTATGAACTACTCAGTTCTGTAGCTAACCCTGTTTTTTTTAAATAGTTGCTGCTTGTGAAGTGAAAGTCCCACTTGAAGTTCAGGAAATATTTAGAAGTATTTTAGGAAGGCAGGGTTATACTGAAGAACATAAGAAATTAATATTTACATTTAGATGATGGTGTTAATATGGTTCGGATATCAGAAATAATTAATTTATGGTTTCTTCCGTTGTTTCCCATTTCCCATATCTATCTTCTATGTCAGGATCCTTTTTTCACTGTTTGAATTGTAACCTACTGTTCAGCACTGAGTTTCTGGAGATATGTGCAAATAATGTGATTTCTAAGGCAAGAGAGAACGTGATGGAATTGCCCCTGCCTACACAATTTCTTCATAGTGGTGTTGCCTTAATGCTGAACAGGTTCTTGGGTTTCCAATACCACTAATTTCAACTTGCTTTCTTCATTAAAATTCCAAGAGACAAAAGGCCTTACAGAAAAAATGACCCCTACTAAGCAAAGCAGTGGAAATGTTATTACCCTCAGGAATTCAGCTGCTAGAACTTTTTTAATATTTCTTAAAACATTTGTTGAATGTATAAAATGTGTGTTCTTATTTTTTCCACCACATTTTAGAAGAAAGCAAAGAATGAACATATTCTAGGTTTGCTTCAGTAAACGTAATGGGTGATGGGCTGCTGGCCTCAGATATTGTCTCCAATCGAGCCCTGTATGCTTTACATAGGAAGGTGAATTGACATAATTCTTAAAATAGCATTTTTCAGCAAATTGTCCTGTTAAATATGAAAACTTTACTCAAGCCTGCAAAAGCGATAAGCCTGACCCTCCAGCTCTCCTTTGAAAGGTCATTTTGATTAGTATAGGCAAAATTGGAAAGTAAAGGCATTTTCAATGCCTGGAGTCTTTTGCCTTTTAATGGCCAAATGGCCTGATTTTTCAGAAGGGTAAAGCATGTGCATATTCTGCTGAACTCAATGGAAGCAGCAGACACCATGAATTCCTGACAATCAGCCCATGAGTTTTCTCACTTACTTCTCTCTTCTCCTCCCCCCACCACCCCACCCCCCCCCGTTTTCTTGTTGTGATAATGTAATGTCCATTTTGACAAAGAAGCATCATTTATGATCTGCTAAGTACAATGGCTTTCATTTCAAGGTTGTACACTGAGAAAACTATTAAAGTTTCCTTTCCGTTCATCAAAATTGAATTATGTTTCAGACACATACCGAGTGCATCAGAGGTCCCTTACAACACCAACCACAGCCGATTGGCAATCCAGCTGAAATTAAGGGTGCAGACTGAGTTCTGCATGGTTAAACCCATTATGAATTGTCTATGAAGTATCCACACTCAGATTTAGTCTATGAAATTAAAGTTCTTAGCTATATTTGGAATGTATAAGGGATTGTCACCAAATAATCACCTTTCTCAGGAAATGAAAATGTCATTGTTCTAATATTTAGACAAATTGTTGCTTAAGTAAAATGAGAGGATGGAAACTAGGGGGTAGGAAGAAGCATAGGAAATTGCAGCTCTTTGAAACGGTCACCATTTCTTATGATTTTCTAAAAAAAGTAATTTTTAAATTCATTGCTATTATTTTAGATATGGAAGAACAACACAGGCTTGGGACATTATACTCAGCTAGAACTTTTATAGTCACAGAAAAGTAACATTTTGACTAGCCTGGCACAATCAGAGCATTATATGCCATTGCTATACAAATACCATTATATCTATTCATACCTGAGATGTAGAAGAACTACCCATGTAAAGTGTATATGCAACTTTTATTATCCAAAAATGACCAAATCTACGCTAAGGTTCCTATTTGTCTAACATTATACCTGAAATAGTTTTGTCAGTATAAAACTACATGTAGCCATAGCAGAGACTTTAAAATGTGAGCTCAAAGGCATTTCTTGCCTTTTAATATGCCATTCAGTTTCCCTGCACCATGGATTTATGACTTGCATTCATTAGTTTGATTCTTTCATCCACCTCACTTTTCCCATTTATATTATTTCCATTATTTAAGATACATTCTGTCAAAATGTACAAAATATTTTAAAAATTATTAGAAAAAAATGGTTGGATAAGAAGCCAATGTGACAGAAGAAAATGGCTATATGTAGATATTGTAGGCACACGATTAGCAAAAGGAAATCAGTCCTGTTTCTGTTTCTTCCAGACGAGAATAGGAATGAAGGACAACAGTGGCATTCTCAACACCAAAGAAAAACACATTGCGTTGGGAGCTGTGATTATACTTTGTACTCAGATTCAGTGATGATGGTTTTAAAAAAAGGAATACTTAATTTTATCCTCTGCAGAGTAACTGTTTCAGGCTATAAATTGGGGATGTAATAGGAGACTGCATTAATGCTTTGGGTTGAAATGGCCTACAGGTGAAGGAGGCAGAGAAAGACTGCCTCCTGACTTTTTCTGAAGTTTTAAGATCAGTGGGAAGAGGGAGGGTTTATCATGCCTTGATTTGAAGGCATTTCATTGCTGATAAGTAGAAGTGAAAGGAGAAGTAGTTCAGAAACTGGATGAGATGTTAAATAATTTAAAAGATAGTGTACTATTATGTAATATTAAAACCCTAACAAAACCCAGTAAAATGGGCCTTTACTTGAATTAAAATAAAATTGCACAGTGACCTAAAGCCAAGGAAATAGAGTGGCTATGATCTTAGTCTATATCAAGGAGAAGAAAAAAAACAGCAAAGTCAGTGTGCCTAGACGTTTAGTTACCTTTGGGAAAAACAAAATCCTAGCTTATTAAATAGTGGGATTTTTAAAAAGGAATGTGCTGATCTGACATGTACAAGATATGTACAGTCAAAAGCCTAAGGAAGCAAAATCACTAAAACCTGCCAAATTTAATGAAATACGGATTATTTTTTTGTTGTTGTTCAGTAATAGGAATAAGTTTTTTATAATTTTTTACCAAAAATGTCCCAAAAAAATCACAATTTTAAAGATTAAAATTGTGAAAATACAGGCTTAAAGCCATATCCTTTATTTTCAAGTGTGTTTTAAAACTCAGAAATGCAGAATCACAGAATATTTGAGCCTGTCAGAGACCTCCAGTGGTCATCTAGGCCAACTCTCCTGCTCAGGAAGGGCTACCCAGAGCCAGTTGCTCAGAACCATGTCCAGACAGCTTTTGACAATCTCCAAGGATGGAGACTCCACAATCTCCCTTACCAGCCTGTTCCAACTCCTTTCCAGATAATCTTAATTGCTTATTAGTACTGAATAAAGTATTTCAAATAGCTTTTTTTAAAAAAGGGGATTTTTGTAAAGAATTAATTAAGCTTAATTATTGTTTTTGGAGGGGGGTTTCTAGCCACAAAATAAAGTTTTATACAGTGAGAATAATAAAAAATGTAAACAAATTTCTAAGAGCTGAACTTTTTAAATATTAAACTGAAATTGCTCAAGGCATGCTTTCAAACAGGTGCAGAAATAATCAATCTGGCAAATGATTGCTCTTTGAATCAGTCTGTCAGACATCTAAACAGAAAGATGACTTTAAGAAACGTGGAGGCAAAAGCAGAAAAAAGTAGCTTGTATGCATGATGAAATGACGAAAGTGATATTTAGTTTGTCATATAGTAATTTTAAAATCAAAATTAAAAAAAAGTTACAAACAAAAAATTTGTGACTTTACAATCAGGCCTAAAAGCAGATAGAAGTGGGCAGGTGAGCAGATGAGATACATGAGAAAGAACAAAAAACTATTCATTTGAACAGAAATGGAAACACTTGATGTAGTATTGAAAATGCATCATTGCAAGAAATTAAAAATTACCTTTTACAAATTTAAAAGATTACAAGGTACAGTTTAAAGAAAAAAGGAAAGTGACAAAGAAGAAATCAAACCAGAGAATATTTTCAATCACTCCTGAGATAGTCAACCATGAAAATGTACAAGAATGACATGTATTCAGTCAGAGATGTTGAAGGTATCTTCTCACAGTTTCCTTGTGTACTACAGGAATAAGGGACTGATGAAGAAGAAAATTAGACCTTTCCAGCTTGGGACAGGAAATTATTGACATCTTGAGAACATCTAGTTCAACCCCTGCTCAAGCAGGGTCAGCTACAGCAGGTTGCCCAGGACTGTGTCGAGTCAGACTTTGAGTATGTCAACAGATGGAGATTTCACCACCTCTCTGGACAACCTGTTCCAGTGTTTGACCATCCTTACAGTAAAAGAGGTTTATCTTGTGTTCAGATGGAATTAAAAATTCTGATATTTGAGAATCTGAATTAGAACAGTTCTTGCTGAGATCAGGATTAATGTCCAAAGACAAAAGGACTGCGAGCACTCATGGTCTCCTCTCCACAGACACCCAGCTGTAGTGATTCAGACTATGCAGAAAAAGAATCCAACAACAACGTAGTTTTGTAGGATGAAGAATAAGAGAACGATCCCATATCTGTGTACTGTCATATTCTTCCAAAAATACTATTCAGACATCTACAGCTGAATTTAACATTTTTGTCTCCTTGTGAAGAATGCTCCATTTCCTTTTGTGTTAAGAGAATTAATTCTGTCTCTGGTTCCTTTGAAATGCATGGTACAGAAAAGATGCCACTGGTATTTTAAAGGGTTCATACAATTTAGGAAGCAAGGCCAAAAGGGCCTTCATTAGGTCAGAACAATTCCGTCCTGTAAGGTAAGGAATAGGAAAAACCAGACAGACGAAACAGTTTGCAGTGTCAGAGAACCTTGCAGTATTTTGCAGAGAATCAATAAGGGAAGTTATGCTGTACAAGGCAGAGGAAAGCAGAGACAATACCAGTCTGTTTGGGAGCCTTACCAATATCAATCATCAAATCCAGAAATCACCATAGCTTTGTGAGCAAGACACATCACCCCAGTCACCTGAGTGGTTTTTCTATACTATGTAATAGTACGTTTCTGATAGTCCTGAGGCATATGAGAAATCGTTCAGGAAACAATATTAAAATATGACAAGAAAAGCCTTCCCTGAGTCCCCTGATGGACTGAGAAGGGAATCCTCCTAGAAGGAAATCTGATGTGTTGACAGTTCGCAGACATAAGACTTTATCTTATATGTTTATAATTGTGTCCAAGAGAGGGCTGGAGCTGATAACGCTGACTTTGTAATCATGGGAGTCCAGACTGTTCCACGCATTATTCTCTTTCCTGTTTGAGTTCACAGGTAGATGGTCTAGCTGGCTGGCTCCAAGATGTATACAGTCTATGCATTCAGCATAGTTTGAGCTATCATCTGAGTCTGAACCTTGAGCCAGTTTGACAATGTAAGAGTACCTGTGCACTATGGCTGTACGTGGCAGAAGGAACAGATGGACCAATGCGTACAGATTGCCCATCACTCCATGAAGGACATGAAAAGATAACTTTGATCTATTACTAAAGCAGCCTTCACATAATGAGGTAATACATATAATGTAATTTCATTACTACAGGCATTCTTCAGTATAAAATACATCCTTATCAGCCTCCACCCTCTCTACTCCCCTAAATATCTGTTTTGGTTTTCCACTTGTCTTTTCAGCTTGATAAAAGCATGTCAAGAGCAAAGTTCTAATGAAATGCATCGGGGCACGTATTTAGAAGCAGTTAAGCACAGATAAAGAATCAATTGCTAGATGAGATTTTCCAAAATTGCTAATTACTGAACTCCCTCATGAAATCTTTTCTTAGGTAGTATTTGTACTTTCAGGCATCCAAATATGATCTTCAGTTTTAAGCAAGTTTGCAGTATAAAAAATTATGTATAAGGTGTCGTAACAGAAACTTGTATTCATTTATACATGAAAGCTTCAGAAAACTATTGCTTAGTTTTAAGAAATCCTATTCTGCATGTTTAGTTTAATACAGTCCTAAAGAAGTATTTAAGACAGTGGAAAACTTTCAAATACAGTTGTTCAAACCATTATATTACCACCAACAGCTGGTTGTTCACCATCTCCAGGGGCAGCAAAATCAGACCCAAGTAATTTATTTTAATTTAAAATCATATTTGTGATAAACATTAGATAATTTCCCATGAAAAATGAAGGATGAGGATCAGTGGTATGATCTGAGACCTGATGGTGGGTTCACATTTTATTGAATCATAGTTCTAGTATATTTGCTCTCAGTGTTTTGTTAGCACATTCTCAATTTTTCAACAGAACAATTTACAGAAAATTTTAGGAAGTCAAGTCCTTCTAAGAAAGAATGGAGGGAAAAAAGAAAGCTATTAAATATTGATACTCTTTTCTATACAAGTTTGGGATGGAATTTGGATTTTCTTAGCCTTGACTATGACTGTAATAATGGACTGCAGAGCAAAATTAAGAAAAGCAAAATGATGGCACAAAATGAAGGCACAAAAAACCTAATTGAAATTTAAGCCCTAGTTCCACTGAAGCATGTGTTTGAAATAATACCTTGCATACTCCAAAGCATCTCTTCTGCCTATAAACTTTGAAATGCAGTTACACTGTATTTTGCAAAAAACTTTTTCTATATGCCAGTGATAATCCATCTCTGCACCACAGGACATTGAGGATACCGTGTAAACTGAGTAAGATGAAAACATGCTCAGATGAACCAGAAAAGTAACCATTTGGTTAGACACAAATACTGGTGTTTAGAAATCTTGATTATGACACCATTGTAGTTTGCTATGAGCTACCAATACAACTACTCCATATTTCTCTCCCAGCTGGGGCAAAATAGTTACCCAGGTAGCACAAACTAGGAGGCTTGCTGAGTTTCTGTTTGCAAGGCACTTTTAGACCCTCTGGTAGAACATCTTATCTGAATGCTGTGGTCTGTTGATATATGCACTATAAAATGTATTTTTCAGATTGTGGCAGGTTACAATCTACAGCCTAAAAGCAATCAGACCACACAATATTTTGCAGGGGCAAGATTTCAAGATAAATTATTCTTGATGGAGCAGCTTAAACAAGCAACCCATTATTACATGTTAATTTACATGTTGAAGCATAATACAAATGTTAAAATCCTAGATGGCTTTGGAGAAGGAGACAAATGTTCCCTTGTACTCCTTTCTGCTCCAAACCTATGCATAGCCTTAGCACTTAATTTTTTCACAGCTCTGGCATTTTTTTGGCTTCCATCACTGTCTCTAAATAAAAATTCTAGGGTGCAGAGAGAAGAGTAATCCATGTAAGGGCTTAAGGCACATTGTGCATAGCTGAAGACTGCCAAAATTAGCCAATTATAAATTAGTTGAAGTTAGAATTGATATTACACTTTCAATTTTATGAATGTTCTTTCAAAAAGACTCTTTTTTCTACTGTATAGAAAAAAATTGCACCATATCCATACAATTCCCTCAAACAATTAGTTGGACTCCAGAGTGAACAACTGCTTCCATAGTTTGGTTAAAAGGATGTCTTAAGTGCTTCTGGAGTGGAAGGCTAAAAGTCTATAGTAATGCATCTGGTAGAGATAAACCACCCTTAAAGAACTGTGCTTTCAGTGTCTGAGGGTATTCTGAAAGAAAGCTGCAATGGCCATTTTCACACTAATAATTACATCAAAAAGGCAAAAGAGACAGAATTTCCCTAACTGTCAAAAAAGCTGAAGAAAACCTGTTTACTTAACCAAAGTAAGAGAATATAAGTGTATCTATGAGCAGCTGGTTAAAACTTTCAGATGACAAATTATGCATAGACATTTAAATGAGTTTTTATCTGGCATGCTCTGATGAAGAGA
This sequence comes from Falco biarmicus, assembly GCF_023638135.1. Lineage (NCBI taxonomy): Eukaryota > Metazoa > Chordata > Aves > Falconiformes > Falconidae > Falco > Falco biarmicus. The sequence goes on along the minus strand of NC_079293.1, from coordinate 60,328,070 downwards.
ATGTCTTCCAGCTGGGATGCAGTCAGAATTGCTGGTAAACTTTATCGCTGTATTATGATGTAAAATTTATCATTGTATCACTGCATCAGTAATTTGATGATATTATTCACTATTCAGCTTCCTCATCTGGACTCTGTGATGTGTGGGCAATAAGCTTAATTGCTGATGATCATAGAGTTTCCGTGATTCCAACCTTTATTTCCTCCGTTATGCTACTTCATCACCTCACCTCACTCATAACATTATTTCTCTAAAAATTAAACATGGTGACTTCAAGTTCATTGACATCAAACAGATTGGCATTTACTTTTAATCGAGATCCCATGGTTTAAATGTTTCAGATTTAAGAAAGAAAAAATTTAATTCAGGGTAAATGTAACCATTAGTTAAATGTAAATTTGAAGTGTAGTGAAGAATCATTACATTCTATCCTGTCTGTCTCTCCCCTTCATACCTTTTTCCCACTTTCATTTTTATGACTTATAACCTTTTCTTCACCTCTTGACCACTCGCTGACTCAGTTGCTGACTCACTTTCAATTTGAACTATAACTTTCACTGACATCAGTGAAACCTATCCACCAACCTGGAAAAAATCAGAGGCTAGGAGAACACACAGACAAAATATATGTATAAAACATTTATTTATTCATTTATTTATTTATTTATTTATTTAGATTTACATATATGTGTGTTTTTTCTAGTCTTACTCCTACCTACACTGCTGCTTGTAATCACTGTTGGAAACAGGATATTGGGCTAACTGAACCCCTGGTCTGAAACTACATGGCTCTGTTTTGATTCCTAAGTTTTCTTACAAACACTTGCATATTTTATTTTATTTTTTGACAATGTTTCCCATATTTGTTCCATTCTATGCACCCATAGAAATTATTCACATCCACTTATCAGCTTGATGATAAAAGGATATATGCTTCTCTGACATTAATTGTTAAAAATTCTTCCTAGTTCTGTGTCTATTGCTCGGTTTTGGTACTCACTCAGTTTCCATTATTTTAAGTCATAGTTTCTTTGTGTTTTCTTCTTTCATATCTTTAAATATTAATTCTTCATTATTTTCTTGTTGCCATTTTCAGTTTTTGAGGCCTTATGAGTTTTTAAATTTGTAACTGTTTTTCTTCTATCAAATCCTTACTCAGGACTAGCCACTGTCACCAATTGTAAAAGACACTGCCAGAAAGCGTGCATTTTTATGTATAATGTGCATGAGAGAACCATACTTCTTAATATTTTTTGCCTATTTCTAAGATTTGCATGTTCTGTTGGGGAGGTTTTACATTTAGTGTCAGCCTTGCTATGATTACTGTAAAAATAACTTGTTTATTCCTATACAATATCACAAGGAAAATTCAGTACATATAATTTCAGAGTTTTAATTTTTATTGACTTAATTTTAAAAAGTGGCCACTAAATAAACAACATAGCATCAGCTAAGGTCAGTTAGTAAACTGTATTAAAAAGGTTAATTGTCAAGCTGACATTATGTCAGCCACAGAGAAGGCTTCAGTATGAATTAATAATCAGAAGGATTCATTCTGGTTATACAGGCAGCTCTCTAAATTTTGGGGTTGATCTGTCATTGCACCTCAGCCATTTAAAAATGAAAGCAAAAAATCATCATTTGTTTTAACCACTGGGACACATACACACTTCAATAACTACATAGAAAATATATTACAATGAGCAAAACCTGCTGCAAACTTCAGCTGATGAAACTAGGTGCCTTTATTCATGAATTTATTAGCTTTCTACGAGTCAGCACTGTGATAGCATGCAAGTCATTTTCATCTTTTTAATTTAATTGCCTTGTAAAGAAAACAGGAGGTTTAGGGACCTACCTGATTAAATATAGTTGCATCTTCTGATCTGTCTTGGAATTTTGGAGGGGCTTTTTTCTGTCAGTAGTTTCATAGGCAAACTGCTGCCCAGCTTTTTCTTACTGGTACAAAATGTGCAATCCATGGAGCATAGTCTGTTACGTCCCGTGACACAAAGGAGTCCCATGGTGAATGTGAAGACACTGAACAATCACCAGAGCTACCTCTTATTTTCTGCATTAACTGATTGAATACATCAGTTGAGTTTTAACACAGTGTGGGTATTTTGAATACTTGAGTTTGACTCTATATTTTTAACAGGAACTCACTACTGCAATAATAAAATATTCCCAGAGAAGAGAAAGCTGGCTAGCTTGGTCATGCAGTTGGTTTTCCAAAGCTGTTGGAAAACTGCACTGGGGTGTAATATTCTTAGTCAAATGAAGTTTGTTGATGCAGCTGTCTTTATGAGAAGCATGAATTTATAAGTAAACAGCTGGACTCCCCAGAAGTTGATCTGCACCTGTCTGCCCTAAAAGGATCCATGTCCTTCTTACCACCACCACCCTGGGAAAATGGAAGCACTGAAGAGATAACAAATAATCTCATAACATGTTTGCAAAGCCATCAGCTAATCTCATCCTCTCTTAGGACTTTCCTCTTCCACCTCTGGCAGAGCATTTGCTTTTATCCTCAGCCTCTGTGGCAACCTGTGGAAAGTAGCTGGGCCTAATTGTGACTGAAAACTTCCTTGTTTAATTGAAACAGGATACCGCAATTGATTTTGAAATCTCAAATGGACCAGCAGTTTCCCTGTGGTTTCATTAGGAAAGCTTTGTGGCTATATTCATGGGGAGCAGTGGAGGCATTCTAAAGGAGAAAGGAAGCATTTAATGGCCCCACCTGTTTGTGTGTACACGATTGCATGATTATCCATTTACAACAGCTAAAATGGAAACAGCTGTCTTAAACAATTTAGAACTTTATCCTCTACTTAACTGCACACATAAATAAAAATCTATTTCCGATGCAAATTATTCCTGATACCAGCTAAAGGTATTTAACAAGTTAGTTATGTTTGTTTTTAAGGCATTCATATTTATCTATGTGTTTTATCTTTAAAAATAACAACATGAGCTTTGATGCTGACAAAAGCTGTGCAACACATACAGTATGTGCAGGCATCTCCAGCACAGTTGAGTGAAACTACTTAAATGCAGGTCGGCAATCAGCTTCCCTTTTACTGCTTTTCTAAGAGTCTGAGTAAGAGACTGCCTGTAGTTGATGCCATGGTGCTTTGTAATGTGTCTCTGCCTGAGTGTCTTAAAAGACATTGCAAAAAATATTATTTGGAATGCCTTGAGCTAGTACAGCCTGTCTACACACCCCAACAACAGCTGTCTCATGTATTTTAAAAGTGCTGTCTCTACTGGTTTCCTCCCAGCATGAACAGAAAATTACAAACATTAAAAGCATATTGGTACACCCAGCTTTTGTACTTTTTTTTGCCTACAGTGCCATGCATTATGCTTTGAATTTTACTCTCGAAGATTCTACTGTCAAAGCCAACAGTGGGCATTTTGGGAGAAGTATTTTTTCTGAATATGAAGGATGGATAGACACAGCAAATAATGTCAGGTCTGAGAGTGTCACAGGGTGCTTCAAACCAGTATGGATAGCCCAAATATTTCAGAGGTGAGAAATCTGCAGCAGCTTTCTTTTCTTAAAAGCTATGTGCTGCTCGAACACCTCAGCAGCACTTCTGTAGCAAGATGGGTGAATTCTCCTACCCCATTCTCTTACCCAGCAGCTATTAAAGAACAGCTGCTTCAACAAAAGCTTTGGGGAACTCCTCAATTCTCCATTTCCTCTTTTGCTCCCCACAGAGTGAGAAGGCAAAGAGGATGTATTTGAAGTTGTGCTATGTCTTTGGACTTCTTGAAAAGCTGGGTGAATTCTCTATGGGTCACTGTTTCTATACGAACTAATTATTTTGCCCAACTGTCTGACTTTTCTTTCCAGACACTTCTTCATTAGCTTCTATTCAACATAGCCAGTCAGGTCTCTATACTGCATTTTCACAATCTCAGCCTCATTGAGTTCCATGATCTTTTTTTCCCATCTGGAGAATTGTAAGGTCTTCATCTCCCAGACAGATTCCATGAAGTTTGGAGTCTAAAAAGTTTTAAATTGATATGTTAGCTATTTCCTCAGCAACAATGCTTATAAAATCATCTTCTTGGACACAAGTTTCAACAAAACTTTAAAAAATGATCTTTGAAACTATGTTCTTTCATTAAATAAAACTGAAATCAGGTGACAGCTTAGAAAGGTATTAAGGAGAACATGTAGGCAGAATGAAGCACACGTGCACAGAAGATGAACTCATAGACAATAAGGGAAAATTATGTCTTCCAGGAAAGGGGAGGTTGCGTTATCCTTTAAGGTGCTAATGTTAAAATAATCTGTTTAACAAATAGAAATAATAATAAATTCTTGAAAAAATTAAGTGATGTTAAAATAAATTTTCTTGCTTTGAATTAGTTGATCAGTCATGGCTCATTCCTGGCCTTTCAGATGAGACTAAGGACATTTCTGAGTTTGCTTAGTGCTGCTTTGCCATACTGAGTTAGTCAGACACTCAAGGTCTAATTCTGTCGGGGATACTTCATCACACTGCTGGCTGATAATTTAAAAGCAAACAACAAAACCTCGTCCTCATTTTCTAAAGTAGCACAAAAATAATATGAAGTACAGTTTAGCTCAGGTAGATAATATTAAACATGATGTCCCTTAAAAGCCTACCGGGTTTAAATCATTTTAATAGTACATATTATAATGGCTTATGATGTTGTGTGAGAAACATTCAGTGCTGCTCCTGCCTGTAACACTGAAGACAAAGTTCCATGCTGGTGATGTGATATGGGCATTATTAGTCCATAATTTCTTAACGTTCATCTTGGACATTGAGCTTAATTCTTAGCCAGAGTGTAACAAGCATGAAGCATGCAGAAGTGGTGAAAATGATGATGGAAGGTTTTCTAGTGGGGCTCATTTATTTTCTCTGCTCTTGTCTAATCGGCATTTTGACTGGAGGTTACTTTGCAACATCCTTATTATGCTGAAATGTGTTGTTAAATACTAATTAAGAAAAGATAATATCTTGAACTTTTAGATTAGTTCAGTAATCAGGAGCCTTCAGCTAACACTATGCTTGTTTCCTCATCCTAGACCAACTTGAGATTGCAATTTCTCTCCGCGTAAGATTTTTCCCCACTTTTTCTTGGAAACTGTTTTTTTTTTCTGTTGTTCTAGTTCAGCTGATTATAATTTGGTATTTCAATGAATTGACACTAATATTCATTAGTTTGTTCAGCCATAATAAAGAGGAGTGACTGGAGGTCTTCATCTACTACTACATGGCAACTGGCACACAGTAGAGCTGTAATTATTGTCATAAAAACAAATCCATCTCTTCTGCCTAGCTAAATAGATAAATAAAAGGAAGGACTAAACAATTCAGTCATGATACAAATAATTTTCTATCTGATTCAAGAGATCACCTGACACTACTTTGGAGAATGAGCTGCCTTTACGGCAGTTTGCATGTTGCATGATCGCATAACACAGATATGCCACCAAAAATACACAAGGGTTGAGTATAACAGCAATAAGGATTACAGAGAAGGAAGGAGATGTAGATCTGCCTGGCCAGTCATATCACACAGCCCAGCATGTGTGTGTCAAATGATACAAAACTGATACACTTTGAAGAGGTCAATAAAAGCCTTATCAACATTCTGCTGCAGTAAATCTTTTCTAGAGTCTGCAGCAGAACTGAGTTAAAGAAACTTTGGGAGATATTTGTAGAACGTATCTAAATTAATGCACTTTACCAAATAGGAGTTAGAAAATATTTTCTACTTTCTAAAGGTATTTATTTACTCCTGAGTATTTTTTCCTCAGTGTCCTCATAATTGCAGAGGTTTGGCTCTTTTGAGGAAAAAAAACCCGAACTCCCCCCCCCAAAAAAAAAAAACCCACGTATATTTTCCTGTAATAAGAGTTTCAGAGCATGTACATTGAATTTTTTTCAAAATATGAAGCATTACCAAATCTTTGAAATGAAATCTGAATGGAAATAGAGGGTAGTGTGCATTATACTGTGCCATGTATTTCCCAGAAATAACAGCTGGGCATTTATCATGTTATCTGGTCTTATCACTTCCAGTGAAAAAATGATTTCAAGACATATTTACCACTGACTTTCTTAAAAGACCTGGTTCTCTTATCCTTTGACAAACTGCCATAGAAGATGAAAGCACAAATGAGAATTGTGCCTCCAAAAAATAACATAATGAGGAAAGAAAACAGTCTGTTTGGACTGAAAGCTTATTGGCTTATGGAAAATGTTGCTATAAGTACCTCATAATAGATAGAAAGTCAAGCTGTTTAGATCATTAAACCTAGACTGAAAATAAATTGCTTAATTCCAGACCCAAAGAAAGTAGAGCAATATTATCTCTTATGTATGCATTTATGCTCTATATTGCCATGTAGTGAGCTACAGGGATTTTAGAAAAGGGAGGCAATATTTGTAAATCATCAAAAGCCAGTGATGGGTAGTGAGGGATAGATTTCTTAGAAAGTTAATCAAGCTTGAAATACTATTAATAATTGTTCCATGTTGTTTTCTAGCCTTGCTGATCAATCAGCAGTGTATCTGTATGCAGCCATGGTATTGCCCTTTCTGGGAAGAATTTATTATCAGATTCCCAGTAATTAAGGTAAAAATTGTGTTTCTTTTCTGTGTTAGCATACATGTTCATGAACCATGACAAAAAATAAAAACTTCAGAAGACAGGTGCAATACAGTGAAGGACAAATAAGCTGTGCAAATTAACTTTGCTTGACGATGCTATTGCATTTCAATAATGACTTAGGGGGAAACTTGCATTTCTGATACTGGTTAGTTCCAAACCTTTCCACCAAAACTTCTATAAAACATCATTACTATTTGAAGTGACGGTCTTTTGCTCTGCATGCTTAGGCTTTGGAAACTGAGTCAAACACCATATATGTTTGACAGGGACTGTGAAACAAACGTCATAGCTTCTGATCATTATTGATCTGGTCTACATGAACAAAAAGCTAAAATAACTTTGCTCCTCTTATGAACTGTTTGAATTTACTGTATTTTTACCACATTTCATCAAACTTCTTTCCAGTAGTTCTCTAATGGTAATTTCTGATTCAAATTGTATTCAGCCAGCTCCCCACGCTTTTTCTAATTCTCTCCAAATATGCCCAGCTGTACAATTTGTAGTAACACACTGTGATGCTAGTAAGGTTACTTACTACTCTTCCAGGGGCATCACCGTATGTGTGGATGTTTTAATACCTGTTCCACCTACTCAGAATTCTTTCCTTCTTTTGCACTCTGGTGGATGATTGGTGAAATATATAGAAATAAGTAATGTATGCAGGACACAACCGTGAAAACAGGTACTCAAACTCTTAGATTTAAAAGCGGTGTGGGAGAGATCAACAGTGCATGATTCATTGACCTAAGTTACATACGCAGATTTTGTGCCTTGCAGACCATTAAAGCTCTTAACTTTAAAGTACAGCTTTTAATCTTTTAGCATCAGATCATGTTCTAATTGTGTCCTTGTTAGGAGTCTTACCAGAATTTTCCCAGATGTGGAGACAGAATTTGTTTCCCTGTGGAAGACTGCTCTGCAGATCAGAAGGGAATTTGGTCTCAAGCTCTGGATGAGACACCTTGTACTTTTTCATACAATTCTAATGGAAAAAAAATATTTCTCCTGCATACTTTAGTTAAGGTGACTCACAATGTTCAGGTCTTTCAGTTTCTTATCTGAACCAAATTAAGTTGCATCATAGATATTCTACAGTTCCTGTTCAAAGTCATGCTTGAGTTACCCTACAGGCTATTCACAGGTGATACACAATGTGAATACCTTGCTAGGATTGATAGTACACAACGAAAAATCTTGCTCTTACTGCTAGTACACCAATAGTCAGTTTTCCAACATGATTTCTTATGCTGGAAGAGTACTTTATTCCACCAGGTTATCTCCAGAGGTTACTGAAGCCACTTCTGGAGGAAAAAATTTGTAGAGGTAAAATAAAGGTAATAAATCTTGACTCCTGGTGTTCAAATGTATCTGTAAATTTGACCTCCTTCATAAGATAATTTGTTGGAAGTTTTGCAAAACTTGGCAGAGAGCCAAGCTTGTTCCAATGACTGATAATTTCTTTCCTGGTTATTAGATTTCTGAGTTTGCAATCATTTCTCATTCTAGTAATGTAATGCCATTTCTTGACAGACCACCCATCATCATTTAATTTTGTCTGCTGGGAAAACTGTGCCAGTCTATTCCTCTTCAGTGAAGGAGCCATACATCACAAGGTTTTTTAATCCTGATATACAGTCAAAATTGATTATCCTGTAGTTCTTAATATATACTAATATAAGAAAATAAGCAGGGGTTTTTAAAGTTTTTTTATTATTAATATTTTGACTTTCCTTATAAAATTTTTTGAGGCAGCTGAGCAATATTGCTTTAAATATGATGTGCAGAATGTGAGTAAATCCAAAGACAGGCTAAAATCCTGTTATCCTGCATCTTGTCAAGTTATCTTGCAATACTTATATTTGAGAAGTAAATTTCAATCATACTGACTTGCAAAATCCTAAAGTAAGTTCAGCTTACAAATTGTTCTATAGGATTAAAGAGGTGCATAGGGATCACCTGCACTGAATTTCTAGACATGCACTGTCTTTCAAAATCAATGTTACACAAATAAACATTTGTCTTCATGAAGAATATATTTAGTATGATCATGAGTGTAGGACTATTATTAGATATTAGGAAAAGAATTTCAACCATGAAGATAGTCACACAGGTCACCCAGAGAGCTTTTGCAGTTTCCATGGCTGGAAGTATTCACAACTTACTTAGGTAATGTCCCTTGTCTCCCATTGAACTTAGTCATTTTCTGAACTAGTACTTGGAGAAGACGATATTTTGAGGGACCCCCTAACCAGAACTGTTCTATGGCACGCCAACTTTTTAATGACCCTGTGATCTGGGAACATGTTTTAGTGTCTCTTCATATTGTATCAGTCAAATTGCATATCCAGCCAAAACCTGCATTGTTCAGACAGTTTTCAAACAAGGAATTCAGCATCCAACTCAGCTGTTCACAATACGGCAGGTTTTATTCAAAGCACTCCAGTCATAAAAGCATATTCCTTGCACCTATAGACTGCTGCTAATATTTGCTGGGTTTTCCTCTCAGATTAAAACTCCAGAATAACACTGGTTCTACTTTCAAGATTTTCATCTGAACTCTTAAAGAAGTTTATTGTCTATCATGTACACAGCATCTTTTAATAAACTATCATGTTAATTTCTCACTTCTATCAATTTAGTGGAACTCAGACTAAAGCTTTGGCCCCTGCCAGTTATTTCTCAAAACATAGAAGAATGCATATTTTAACTTGTTCTTTGTGATTTTTGAAAACATCCTTTTGTGACATGGGTAGGAAAGGCTTCTGTAGCTCATAATGATCCATAATTACATTTCTGCCTTGAAGCAATAACTTCATCCTCTATTTAGCTCCAATCATTAAGAGCATAACTAGATATTTCTATGGCACTATAATAAAAAATAATGCTTGTTACAACTATACAATTATTTGTCTAAAATATTTACACACCTTTTTTCTTTTATTTTCTGCAAACATTCTAGCAAAAGTTTACATTAAGCCAATACTAGACACCATTTGCAGCAAGTGATTTTAATTCATAAATACAAATATTCACATTGCAAGCCTGATTCTCAGGATATATGATCAGCATTTAGGAAAAACAAACAAAGCCTTGCACTAAGCTTACTAACAGCTTCAAAAAATAGTATAATGAGTAATACACGGAAGATACTTCATGAGTAATTTTGACTAATCCTTATGAAAAAAATGTGATTTTCTAGAATAAAATCATAAAGGAAAAGACACAAAAATAATATAATAGGTAATGGGTTTATTAATCATTCCCTGGCTCAGATCATATTTGGGTACATATCCATTTAAGTGACTGAGAGCTTTGCCTGAATAAGTGTTCAAAAAATCTCTCTGGAATGTTGCTGTTGAGAAGTCTTAAAAGAGAAAGGTGTTGCAGGGAGGAAAGAGAGACAGAAATTCTCGTAAAGGACTGAGGAATAGAGACCATTGGAAGATGGAGACCTCTAGTGATCTTATTTTAATTTCTTTTTATATCCAGCAAGGGATGTGGTGAAGAAAAGCTTTGTTTTTTTCTGGTTTTGAATATTTTTAGAAATCTGTCACTTGAATTTTGAGAACAATGAGAACAAGGTTCATCTTGGGCTTGAGAGATGACTGTTATTACAGTTTCCAATAAATTGGCAAAGGACAAGTTAAGGGAAACAAAAGCATTTTCTCTTGAGAGCCAAAACCACCCTAGGACCTACTTCAAGAGCAGTCAACACAGAGCTGCCAGATTTTTGTGAGTCTCAGGCTTGTGGAGCATGTTAGACCCATGGATCACACTTGATCCATGTGCCTAAGTATTTCTCTGGATCTTGGTCTTTGTTGTTTTAAGAAATGTTACCATAAGGATCCTATTTGTACATGGAGGCACAAGAAAGACTGTACCAAAAGAATGTCTTGTGTAGATGTTCCTATTCCAAAATGACATTTTTTTACAGTTTAGTGTGCGCCCACTGCACACTAAGCTGCTTTGAAAAAAGGTGTCTACAGCAAAACAGGTGGGCCAGCAAAACAGGAAAACCTTTATCAGCTAGTAAAAATGTTTCAAGAACATCATCCTTATAGCAAACACCCTTAACCAAACCTGCTTTAAGCTGAAAACAGGCTCACCCATCACATCTGTGAACATAACTACTCATTGTCTTGCTTTGCCTTGCCTTTGGCTCCCTCTTCCATTTGACCTTCCCTTTCCCCTTCCTGTTCATTTTTTCCTGCTGTAACCAAGGACTTTGTGTTCTTGTCCTTTAAAGAGAGAAAGTTCTCTACATATTAAACATATCCACCTTACTTCTGTGCAGCAAGGATAAAGCAGAATTTCAGTTTTGCAGTGGGCTTTTTTTGTGTGGTTTTCCAGTGATTAAATTTAATTCAGCTTATTTTGGTCTCATAGTTCTTTTCTGTATCCCCTTTTAGAGGAAGAGTTCCACTCTCCAGCACTTCTGTTTCAATATCAGTGTAAAATCTCAACTTGATAGGGTAGCCTTTCATTTACCTGAGTAGGCTGGGGTACACTGAAGCTGGTCTCAAACCTTTTCCATTACAAAGCACCAGCCATCTCTAATATATCATTAAGCAGTGAAAGGCTACAATGATTATTTTAACTGACACCTCAGTTCTTCCCACCACCACCCCCACCACCACCCCCCACCACCACCCCCACTTACCTTTAAAAGTCCTTACTCTTTTCCCAGAATGTTAATCTCTGGCTCTACCATATCTTTTTCTTCATCTGATAAAGGCAAATTAGATGTTTTTTATTAAGTGACAAAGCCTTTGGATTTGAAAGACTTTTAGTTTCTCTTACATTAGACACCTATATACCTTTCAAACCTCTCTCATGAGTACTTCTCCGGCTTCCTATATCCCACTGTTTTGAGAGAGAGCATTTAAAAGAGATAACCATATTTTAATTCTGATTTAGGTCCTTTGTCAAGTCGGCTCTACTTGCAGATATATTTCTTTATTTTGATGAGCTCCTTTTGATGCTTTATTGAGGCAAGCTCAACTCTTTCACTTAAATCAAGAGTGTAGCAAGAATTACTGAAAAATGCAAGTCTGTGCGACAGGTGGTTTTTTATGTCCTACCTCCCCTGCTTAGTTGATATATCTGTGATATACCCAAATCTTTAGACATATGTTCTTTTACCATCAGTAAAATGAGGTAGAAAAGGGAAAAGCAATAACCAGGAACACATAAAAATTCTAATGAAAATGTATTTGAAAGGAGAAGGTGGGAGGGAAAAATTAACACATTAAATACGTAAACATTATTAGATACAATACCAGTTTGATCCTAATGTCAAACATAGGTAAATGGGGAGATAAAATCATGGATTGAGTGAGTCTATGTCTATCTTGGAATGTACAAGGTAAAACTAACAGTGCACTTATCATTTATTCTTTCATCTATATACTATAATCACATTGTTTATAAAATATATTGCTGATATTAATTTGTATAGGAAGCAATATCTGTCAAAAGAGCAACAGTAATGCACTTAAAATATTTTCAAGCACTAACCTCATTAATCATAATGTTGTTGGAAATCCTGGGACATTCATTTTTGCTCTTGTTCATGTTGTTTTGTTTTTATTTTGTTATGTGATTGCTAAATCAGGTAGGCTGCTTGATGTCCTTGCTGTGTCTGGCACTGAACCAATATGAGTCAGCACATATTAATACAGGAAAGTTTACGTCCCATCAGAAAAACCCAGAAGTGCTACAAACTCCAAATGAAGCTGATCTCCATGGATTTAATAGGCAAATTTGTTCCATGTATTTTTGTAAACACAGGATTTGAGGTTTTTTACTCAGCTGCAGATGTAGAAATGTGTAGTGAGAGATAAAACCCCCATAAATTACTACAGATGCCACCATAAGCTTTAAGAATATAATTAAGTTCTTTTATATCTGAGAATGCACTTATTACCATTTTAACATAAGAAGCCTTTTAAGAAGGATTTTTAATTTGAATTGGGAGACTTTAAGGTTCTAGTGAGAGATATATTTTACTGGATTAAGTTTTCACTTGAGGAGTTATAGCATATTTAAAATGAACTGCATTATCTTTGTAATAGGTAGGCACCACAAGAGCAAGATTTATTGTAATTTACATTTTTTACCTTAAAAACAAACTCAGGTGAGGAAGTCTACCAGAAGATATCATGGGAACTTTTAGGCATTTCATATTAAAAGAGTTTGAATAAATTATAGTCTGTTCCAGTCCCAGCTGACTCCAAATCAGGCTCAGCCTATTGCTTCTAATACCAATTTCTATGTTTCCAAGTATTAACAAAAAATAATAATAATTAAAAAAAAACCAACACCAAAACCCCAACACTCAAAACAAACAAACAAACAAAAAACCAGGACAAAAGAACAGCACTGTTAGGACTGGGAGCGTTCTTTGTATCCTTCATTTATATGATAACAGCCTTTCTTTATATTTCAACAATGTCAGGAGACATCAGCTTAAAATGAGGTCCACATTATAATAGGCACTTCACAGAAAAATTAGGAGAGAGAATCCCTGACTTAAAAAATGTGTACTCTGGACCTTTATAGATGATAAAATACACAGAAGAAGGAATGCCCTTTGGTATGTGACAGACTTTGGAAGAGGACACTTAGAGAACAAATCCTGCAAAGAGAACAAATCCTGCAGAAAACCAAGTCTTGTTCCTGTGTAAACTTTTATTAAGTTTAGATGCAGATGTTGTTTAACCACACAGGACCTAACGTATTATCAATACATTACTGGTTTTCCTTGAGTACACAATTTGGCAGTAGCACACTGGCACTTAAACTCAAGTTCATTACATCTCAGAGTACTGATGTAAACATAAAACTTGCTAAACTCTCCATCACTCATGAAAACTTAGGTGTATGTCAGTTCCACAAAACCCAAACCTTTCCATACACCTTTTCCCTACAGTTGAGTCTAATCCTGGAAGAAAAGGACCTATATTATCCTAAGTACTGAGAACTTTGCAAAGGACAGAAGGGTTTAGGCACAAAATGATGGCAAATATAATACAGGCACTCATGACCCAGAAAGCCTGGATTTAGCATAGATTTTTTCCTTCAGTATCTCCTTATTGGTACTTTTCAAGCAGCTTCCTGTTCTGCTTTCTATCTTTTGAGAAGGGTTTTTTTAAGGTAAATTTTGCCCCTGAACTGCACAGGGAAACAGATGCTGTAATATTGAGCTTTTCAGTAACCACTTTAAGCCTAGCCATCACTGTAAGTGTAGTCAGATTCTCAAATATTTGACAATGGTTGAGCTTCTTTTAATTTTTTTTCTGTATATTTTTGCTTGTCTTTGGTAGAAAACAAAATATTTTTTTCCATTCATGACTTTCAATAAACCTTTCATTATAAATTATTTTTCCTTGGTTTCTGATTGTCTTAGAAACTCAAACCAATCTGTAAACCTCCAAAGTTCTCAGATGGCCTGAGGCACCTTCCATTTCAGCAAATCTTTGCAGTGATTTAGACAAGAATTATCTTAGAAACAGTATTTGGAGTGAGTCTAGCTATGAAATCTTTACGTGCCACCTAGAATTCTGAGTCAAACTCCCTCCCTAGATTGAAATGCAGATGGCCTTTGTTTTTGTCTTTAGAGGTCTGATTCAGTTTCCTTTTGAATCTTTAACATCTCTTTCACTAGTTCTAGGAAAGCTGTAGGAAATGAACTGTCTGGAGTTAGGCCCTAATTGTAAACAGACTGCTCTACCTTCCATAGTCAATACACTAACTTTAACTATTCAAAGACTTAAGGTAAAACTTAACTGCTTAATTTACTGTAGATCTACCAGCTTCCAGATGAAGATTGACATAAATTAATGTTAAATCAATGATAATTTGTAGGGACAGGTGAATTAATGTGCCTAATCTAAAATCATCTTAAACACTTTGGATATGAGTGTTTGTCTTCAACATTGTTATCTTGACATTCCACATACAAAACAACTAAGAAAAAAGTCCAATCAAAAAAACCAAACTACTTTGACAGATAATGTAGAGGAATTTCATTTGACAGGACGGCAAAATGAGAAATAGAAAACTCAGGAGAGTTATCTTGTTAAAAAAGAAAAAAAAAAGCTTCTTAAAGCATTTTAAAGTTCTTAGCTGAGGAGACATGACAGTGAGTACACTATTTAAGTAAAGGATGCATTTAAATGCTTTTCTGAGTCAGGGCTAAGGTCTGTAGAACATGTGCATTTTATTGGTCTAGTTGAGATCAGCTGTAATTTGGCTATGATTTAAGGATTTTTTTAAATCTTTGCTGAGGTAGATTTCAGTTAAATATGCATCTCAGGAAGTCAATGGATGTATACACATTTAGCATTGCTGAACAAAATTCAGATTTAGTATACTGCAGAACATGATTTGCAAAGGCATATGCAAAAGTAGTAAGAGCTTTGAAGGAAAAGCAGCAATGTGTTTTAAGTCTGCAGGGTGAGAAATTTACCCAAGTTTTCTAGCTTTTCAATGCAACCCTGCGCTTGGCCCTACCTTCCGGATGTCACATACACAAATCTTCCAAAAAAAGATACTTGAAAATAGGATGTTTATACTGCAAGTAGGTCAATGGCAGAATTCTCTGTCCTCTCTTCTGCTTGCATGGTTAGAAGTTTACATCTGGGCCTTGAATATGACAAACCCAACTAGGGTTTGTACCTCAGTTCTATATGCTGGATGACTGATGGAGTAGAGCAGTCTACCCTCCTTTTCACCCAAAATAAGAAACTTTTCAACAGTTTCTCTAATTCTCTGCTGCTCCACCTGCCTTTACTCCAAGACAATAGGTTTCCTTAATCTTATCAGTCTCACTTCACAAGATATTTAATGGTTATTCAAGTAGCAAAACAAAGGCATCTCATCTCTTCAGTGTTTCAGAATGATTTATTTTCAGGAAGTAGCTGAAAATTGCCTTGCTTTGGTCATACAAAAGATAATGAAGTTTATCACAGTCATCATAAGGCCTTAACATGCAGTGTCCACACTACACAAAAAGTAATTAGCAATCATTACAAAAGGAAAACCACAGAACTAAAATATTCATATCAACCACAGTTACAGTCATGGTTTGCTCATTCCTCCCACTCCTGACTGCAGAATCAAAAGTTGTAGGTTGAGCAAATGTCAGGTTTGGAAAAGATTTTGTCCTCGGGTTGTGTTTCCCTTCCATGGTGCCTCAGCCTTACAGATCTAAAAATCTTCAATGTTATCAAGTACTGTGCATGAACTTATTGTATTTACATTTGTCTGTTAACCAACAATAATACATTTTCACATTTTTAATAAATTCACTCTACCTATGCCCTACTCACAGTAAGTTCCTTCTTTCTTTGTTGTTTTTTTTGTTTGTTTATTTGGGGGTTTTTTTATCACTCTGAATATACAAATATCATTCATGCCTGAACACACTGTCAGGACAATCATTTTCTTCATATTATTGAGTGACTGCAGGACTTTATGTTAGGGAGGGTGATGTGGCATCCTCTGACGCTGAGCAGTTTCCATTCATCATCACTCTCACTGGTCCTTGCATAGAGCCATAGCAAAATAAGCTGTTTGTAATAAAAATATTTCTGAAAAAAAAATTGTCTGAAGAATAAAAAAAGAGGTGAATTTACTTCTGCTAAGACAAAAGATAAGCAGGTGGAAGCCATCACACAAACTATAAGGGGTTTCAAGAGCAGCCACCATGTCCAGCATCTCAAAGCCTGAGGATCCCTCCTGCCCAGCTGCTGGAGCACAGCCTGTGGTATCTGGGCACCCAGGGTCTCCATCCCAAGGTGATGGATGTGCCTGCTGCTTTCCTGTTTTTGGTTTCAGCCAGTAGCGAAGCTGAGTGTGTGTCCCAGAGACACACACACGCAGATAAAATGGGCATGGTTGACTACCCAGATCCCTACTCACTCCAGCTGCTGACACGATAGGTCAAGGGACCTTATGCCCCTGCTCTGACTCCAGTTACTGCCCCAATATCCAGTCACACTGGTCCCCTCAGAAGCAGGCAGGATAGAGGGTGAGATTACACAGAGAGATCATATAATGATTGAATCCTAGAATTGTTCAGGTTGGAAAGGACCTTAAAGTTCCATCCAGTTCCAACCCCCCTGCCATGGGCAGGGACATCTTCCACTAGACCAGGTTGCTCACAGCCCCATCCAGTCTGGCCTGGAACACTTCCAGGGATGGGGCATCCACAGGTTCTCTGGGCAACCTGTGTTAGTGTCTCACCACCCTCACAGGAAATCTACTCTTCCTTATATCTAACTTAAATTTGCCTTCTTTCAGTTTAAAGACATTGCCCCTTGTCCTGTCACTGCATGCCTTTGTAAAAAGTCCCTCTCCAGCTTTCTCGTAAGGCCCTCATCTAAGGTCATCCCAGAGACTTCTCTTCTCCAGGCTGAATAATCCCAACTCTGTCAGCCTGTCTTCACAGGAGAGATTCTCCAGGCCTTTGATCATCTTCATGGTCCTCCTCTGGAATCACTCCAGCAGGCACATGTCCTTCTTTTGTTGGGGGCCCCAGAGCTGGATGCAATATTCCAGGTGAGATTGCAAGAGAGCAGAGTAGAGGGGAGAATCATGTCCCTCAACCTGCTGGTCATCATTCTTTTGATGCAGCCTAAGATACAGTTGGCTTTCTGGGTGCAAATGCACATTGCTGGGCCATGTTGAGCTTCTCACCCACCAACATCCTCAAGTCTTTCTCCTCAGGGTTGCTTTCAACCCCATTCTCTGCCCAGCCCATGCTTCTGCTTGGGATTGCCCCAACCCATGTGCAGTTCCTTGCACTTGGCCTTGTTGAACTCCATGAGGTTTGCATGGGCCGACCTCTCAAGCCTGTCAAGGTCCCTCTGGAAGGCTTCCCTTCCCTCCAGTGTGTCGGCCACACCACATAACTTAATGTCAAGATAGTCAAGAAAGGATTTAATAGGAAGATGCCACAGACTGCAGTGATCAGGCTCAAGGCTGTCAGGCAAGTGTACTGACTGGCCCTTTTTTACATGTGATCCCTTTTCACACTCCTTACTGCCTATTCCCCCATTATTCTTGCCTGATTCCTTTCCTCTGCAAGTTCTGCCACCAGTTCACATAGTTCCACTGCCCAACACCTCTGATATTCCAGACTGTCCAGGTTTGCATCCTTATCAGTTACAAGGCATGGCTCTGCCTGCAATTTCTTGATAGCCCATCAATTAGTGACCATTTACCTGTTTCTTCTCTTTGTGCCAGCTATGCTTGTCTGCCAGGTTTGCATCTTGGTATATTTTGTTCATTGACTTCCTTTTTTCCTTTCCATCTTATTTTTGCAAGTTCCTTGAGCAAATAATATCACTGAAATCAATGTTCTCACATTACATTTATCCTTATGAATTCATCTATCTGACTGACCAGGTTTGGTTCTTATTACTGCCTCCCTTATTGCTTGTCAGTCAGCTTTCTTTCTCTGTATGTTTTTTGGTGGGTTTTTTTTTTTTTTGTTTGTTTCTTTTTGGTTTTTTGTTTGGTTGGTTTTTTTGGTTTGGGTTTTTTTTTGGTTTTGGTTTTTTTTTTTTTTTGGGGGGGGGGGGGGTTGCATCCCATCTTTTCTTATTATCCCCTTTTACACCAGAAAGGTCTTTGACCAGGAACCCTTGATGGAGCAGATGCTGTCTCCTTCCCCATATCGTTCCAGAAACTGCTACACAAATCTTACTTTGAAGCAACAAAGTACCTAAGCAAAATCAATTATGTAGCAAGGCATCTCCCAGATCAAAGCAGTCCCTTAAAATGTAGCATAAAGCACTAGGATTACAATCAAAATCTCCAATAAGGAAGTGCACTGGTTTTTATTAGCTCTAAATGTGACTAGGATGTCACCTGGGTATTTGCCTCTTGTCTGAGCTGTCTCAGTCACTGCAGAAGTCTTTTCTCCCTGCTTTTCAATAACCTACATTCTTCACCACAATGCACTCCCTGAATTTTGAGGTCTATATCTGAGGTCTATGGTTTAAAAATAACATGGATTCCATGATAGCCTATTGTAAATGTCATGGGAGCCCATGTTGATGATGTGCTTTAATATTTTGTCTCACAAGCCAATCTGTTCTGATTTTTATCTTCATTTTAAGAAAGACTTCTCTCACTGTCTTTTTTTCTCTGTCTCCCTTTTCCTTTATTCTGGTGCCCATTTCAATTTTCTGAGGGTATACCTGCCTTGGAAATAACATATAACATCTCTCCATACAGCTCTTTTTGTCTGTATTTGTAAAAAAAAGAAAAAAAAAAAAAGAAAAAAAAAAGAATCATCAGGGGTAACTACACCTTACTATCCTACTTCTGAGAAAACCGAGGTTCAGAAAATTTTCTAAGTCACCTAAAATCATATGCCCATCCAACTGCAAATCTAGTAATCTTCCACTTAATTTTTGTCTCACCACTTGTGGACTACAGAATATAAATCAATCTTTTCTTCCGAAAATAATTTCATACTTACATGATTTTATACTTATCAGGTCAGACATCTAATATTTTTATTTTAATCTGTTCTGCTTTCATTTCCTCTGTGAAAATTTAATCTTTGGTGCAAAACTGCAGATTGTATAGTTATTTCAGGGATAAATTTGATCTTATGTGCATCATGTTTGCTATTTTTCTTATTAGTACTTTTCATTTTGAATATTTAATATATCTTAAATTTGTTTTCCTTCCATTTGCCTTTCTAGCCTTTGATCTTCTCATTGATATCTTCTCTTTTACACTGTTATTTTTTTTATTTGCTTATTTGATTGTTTTTCCTCACTTCTCCTATCATTTTACCTTGTTTAATGGCTCATTTTCTCTTTTCTGAATCTTCTCTGTACAGGATAAATTCTCAGGTATTGCTCATGCTATTTGACCTATTCTACATATCATTGACACACTCACTGTTACTTACCTGTTCTTCCTAGTGTGTGATTTTAGGTAGGAAAATGAAGTACAGAGTATGACTTGGCTTGGGAGGTTCAGTTTTTGGAATTAGGGATAATTTTTCCACCAGGAAGTTAATTGCAGCAGTGAAACGAGTTGACCAGGGAAGTTGTGTATCTTTCATCTTTGAAAATTTTTGATGCCCAGCTAAACCAAACCTGGAGTGACCTGACCTAGTGTTCACGATAGCCCTACTTTGAGCGGGAAGACTGGGCTTAATGATCTGAAGGGGTCTCTTCCCATCAAATTTGCTATGATTTTATGCAGTCTCAAACTGAGAACCAGGACCACTGAAGGTCAGTGGGTGTTGAATCCTGACTGCAAACAAACCTGCTGCAAGAAGTTGTGTGGTTATTACCTGCAGGAAGCAAAAATCATTCTTTCCTGATGTAAATGAATATATACATATATATACAAATACTGTAAATATAAAAGGATAAAAACAACTTCCTAAGCTCATCTATGCCTATAGAATTCTAAAGCTGATTTTTATAACTGCAATTAAATGGGGATAAAGTGGGAGATGAGAGCAATACACTGTTTAAATAATTTATTCCCAGTAATCTAGATAATTTTTTTCTTTCTCCCCAGTTCCTTCTTTCCCCTGTGTCCCAGTAAAGAATGTTCTATACAGTTTCATAGCCATTCAGTACTTTATGTACAGAAATGTCCTCACTAACTGTTCCTCTTACTTCAGTACTTTTGAATTGACATTCATTCTGAACATAATTGAAAATCTTCCATAGAAGATCAGTTTGATCTACAAAGTAATTTAATGAACATGTATTCCATCCTGGTCCCAGTTTGTTGATATGTTTAAACTATAAACCCTACCCTGACTCTCGCTCTCTTTTTTTTTTTTTTTAACAAGAAGGAAGCATGTCATTAGGAACTAGATTAGATCCTCATTCCATTGTGGCATCTCTTTTAAAACTTCAGCCTGCTCAGCCCATGGTATCAAAATAGTAGGTAAATGGCTAACAGCATCTGGAGAAGCACTTACCAGTACAAACATATTCATTAAAAAGAAACACAAAATGTGTTTGAATACCTTTTTTTTGTTGTTTTTTTTTCTTTCTATCCTTTCAGCTCTAAATCTGAGGCCTCCTTTTGAAGTTAAGAGCAACAACTCTTCATGTTCCTCAACCACAGTTCTTTGAAATGTTAGTATGCATACCTATCTTTTGGGTTTTGAATAATTGCCTTGACTTTTCTTGATATTTTTTATATTATCAAGTGGCATATTCTCAATGCCTGGATACAGAGGAAGGTAAGCTTCATTTACTAGAAGACTGGAACATTCGCACAGCATTTACATCACACAGGGTTTGCATCTGCAGGAAACTTTCTTGAAGAAAACAGTGTATTAACCATAAGACTTATCTTAATATGATATTCCCCCAGTACTACCATTTCAGAGAGAGCAGAAAAAAGAAGTGAGGCAGCAGGAGAACAATGCTTCGCTCTGGAGAACCCTGACAGCTGATAGAGTGTCATCTTCAAAGCTGTCTCAAATCAAGTACTCTGTGAGGTTATACCTCTCAAATAGATGTTAGCATTGCTACAATAATAGAAATAACTCATTTAAATATCAGTAAAGTATGTGTGTCAGAGCTGTAAATGGCAGTGCCATACTCTGTATCAGAGATCCTTTGACAAAATGCAGAAAAGGACTCTTATTTTTCAAGAAGTAAGCTTAGTTTATTTATTTGTAGCTTGTTGATATAAAACTTCTTAGTTCCTACTGTGGAAAAAAGATGAAGTCTCAAAAATCAGGAAGATTTCAAGTCCAGTGAAGAGAACAAAGAATACAGCTGATACTACTGATAATATGTCAAATTGTTGACATATGAGACTTCATAGGCTTCAAAGGTTATTTTATGTTTTAAGATTAGAAATCTCTGTGGATTTCTAGAACAAGGTTATTTGCTGAACTTAGGTATCAATCTAGGGTGAATGTGTATACCACACCTTATAATTTCAGTGGAGAGACTACAGGGAAAGAGTCTACATGGAAAAAAAAAAGTATTTATATGTGACTGTCAGTACTTCACCATGGTTAGAAACCACTCCATGCTCCAGGTGCTCGCATATATTTGCTACATATCATAAAATTAAAGCTGTGAATATAAAAGAATCCTTGCAAAAAGCCATCAGAAAAGCATTATAGCTAAATACTAAATACTTCTTTATGCTCATTTTACATAGCTAAACATGGTTAGATATAAGTGGAATTACTCTCATTCAATGTCAGTCTAAGCAAGGGATTAATCAGGTGTTATACTTTGAAAGAGAAAATTATTTTTTCAGGTTTAAATATCATGACTGACATTATACAAGTATAATGACCAACTTTTTTAAACAACCAGATAACAAAACCCACTCTGCTGCTTTATTTTTTATTTTTTTTTATTTATTATATGGGTACCATACCATTTTGGCTTAAAAACCCCCACCTCCTCGTATACAAGAAAATCAAGATTTTTGTGGAACTGATTAAGCAGTACTATCTGAATACTTGATCCATAGTGCCTGGGTTTTAGCTGTGCAATAGGGCTGTGCCAAAGAACTTAAAGGATTTTGATCTGAAAGTATTATAGTTGCTGGACACCTCTTAAATCTAGTGAAGACAGTCAAGCTGATAAAAGGAGATAACTGGAAGTGTAGTGTGAAAGATCTAGTTATGAATGCAGTGTTTTTCATACATCATATCTTATTCCAGCTGCATTCCCTACAGGATACCACATGATTCAGAGTTAAAAGCTCTAATGTACATTTGATCAATTTTAGTTTGTCACTTGGAGAAAAAGCTGTCAAACTGCCATTAAACTAAGTTTCTCTTTATTCTAAAGTATAAGAAAGTAATGCTTCAAATAATATGAGTATCAGGCAAAGTGAACTTATACCAAAATAAGGAATGATGCAAGTAAAGCACCACAGAGTACAGATAATTGCAATGGGACAAAATAGCAAATACAGATGAATTCTGTCTTTCAGAAATCATTCATTTAGGTAGACAATAAAAAAGACCCCACAGCAGCAACAGTGAAAACAATTAATTTTCTTAAACATTCCTAAAGATTTTACAAACTAATTTAGAGTTCTGCAAATTGCTCTTTGGTGATTTGGTGTTTCTCATTTTCCCAATAGTCATACTGTTGCAGGGCCAGAGCAGGGTGAGGGTGCAGGAAGGGACAGGGTGATTCACAGATAGAGTGATAAAGTATGTTTGATAGCAACGTAACACTTGGGATTTCAGCAGTTCTGATTTCAAAGCAAATTTTGTTCCTTATTTTAGTCTTCCTTACTGGCCCATTCTTTGATATTATAATTAATTTATATTTTACAAGTAAAATATCCAATTCTTGTCAGGGTCCTGAGAGCACCCCCGGGTCTGGCTGTCCCTGCCTGTCCACCCAGGGGCTCCCCCACCTGCCCATGGCCCAGGATCCCGTGTCATCTCCTGCCCCAGCAGCACCTCAGCAGGGCCAGTCTGTAGCTCCCCCCAGCCCTTCCCAACTGTGGGCCTCGCTGACCCATGGGCTTACATCTCACCTCAGCCTTGGCTCATCCCCATTCCCGGGGAGGTATCTGATATCTGGGGTTGCCCTGGTTCACCCCAGCTGCCTTGCTCCTGACTGGGGTGGTGGAGTGGTGGGATAGGTGCTGCTGGTGAGGCCCTGCCCTGCCACCACCCAGGGCTGAGGAGACCCCAAAGCTCCTGGCACCCCAATCCCAGGGAGCTGCCAGCCCTTGCTGAGCCCTGACAGTTCTCATGGTAGAGCATCCATGCTTTCTCCATATCTGAAATATATACAGTTAATTTTCTGTAAGTCCTGATTTTATATATAACTGGTAACCTTAGATGCTATTAACTTACTAGGTGCCTTGTGAATTATAAATTTGTTGAAATATAACCTGGCCTGACCTTGTTTTGGATAACAAAACTGATAAGGGTTTCCTAGTGCATAAAGTGTTTGGACATGGTCAGAGACAGCTCAGGTGTCTGACAGCAGATCAGCCAGGCAGGGAAGGTGCCCACACAGCAAGTCCATTCCCTGGGCAACACCATGGAGGAAGACTTGCCTGTCCTTCAAGTTACAGTCAAGCTGGAGACATGGAGACCAAGGAAGTGGACAAAAAGATGGGTGGGAAACTGAGTGCAGTGTCATGCTCAAAGGGTAATGACCACTGGTACAAAGTCCAGCTTGTATTCAGTGACTAACAGTGTTCTTCAGAGATCAATAGTGGGGCCAGTCCTGTTTCATGTCTTTATTAATGGCATAAGTGATGGGATGGAGGGTCAGCAAGTTTCAGGATGCTACCAGATTACAGACAGAGCCTCCGTTCAGAAGGACCTGGAGGGACAGAGGGAGTGACTTGAACCTCCAGAAGTTTAGCAAATGCAAAGTTCTGCACCTGGGATCCCATGCAGCAAACCAACACAGCTAGAGGAACTTTACAGCAAAAGGACAGGCACTTCTTATTGACAAGAAATTAAACAAGATTAGCAGTACACTCATGCATTTAAAAAAAAAGAGCCAGTCAGGTCCTGGAATGTATTAGAAAGACTGGAGCCTGCAGGGTGAGGGAAGTGATTCTTCCTCTTTAGGTGGCACTTAAGAGACTGCATCCAGAGTACTGTGTCTAGTTTTGTGTCTTCAGTACAAGAAAAACAATTGCCAAATTGGAGCAAGTCCAGGGAAAGGGTAACAAAATATTTGGGCAGCTGGAACACATGACATAAAGCACAGGGTGAGAGAACTGGGTTTATTCCTTCTGCAGAGGCAGAGATCTCGTGTTGGTCTACAATCACCTGACCAGAAAAAAACAAAGATGAAGGACCTAGATATATTTTCTCAGAGGTGCACAGTGGAAGGGCAAGAGGCAATGGACACAAACTGCAATATGGGAAATTCTGACTTGATATAAGCAAAAACCCCACTGTGACAGTGATCAAACACTGGAACAGGTTTCTTGGAGACATAACAAAGGAGGAAATAAAAATTCCCTCGTTAGAGATTTTTAAAACCCTCCTTGGAGCTATTTAAAGGACATGTAGATTTGGCACTTAGGGACATGGCTTTGTGGTGGACTTGGCAGTCCTGGATTAACAGTTGGGCTTGATGGTCTTAAAGGTCTTTTCCAACCTAAATGATTCTGTGATTCAGTGAGTTGCAGCCAGCTCGATGTCTTATCATTGCTTTTGGGCTTTACAGATAAGTAGGATGTATATATCAAGAGGACAATTATTTGCTTCACAAAGACACTACATTTAACATAAGTATAGCAACACTGACTTGCTAGGCTCCCCTGTTTGGGGGGCTTTAAAGAATTGCTTTAAATATTAAGAAGATTATCCCAAATACATTTCTGGAGACCTGGCTTTTTCATAAATAACACAACAACAAAAATCAGTGTTCTGATTCTTAAAAATAATTTCTTGCTTGCAAAATACTGTGTGGGACAAGGGCTATTAGCATGTTTGAACACTCTTTAACAGCAATAGTGTTAGAAAGAAGGCTTCTGTGTGCCACAGGTCCTGTAACATGGCAGAAATCTTTACGCTGCCCTAGTCAGAGTCACTGCAGAAAAAGGGTGGAAAAAGAAGAGAAACAGCTAAAAGTGAGAATTTACAGCTCCCTTTGTCAGCTGTAGTAAATCTGTCCTTGGAAAGTGAGAAGGGGCATTGTCCTGTTTTCATCTAGAATAGAGTTAATTTTCTTCTTAGTAAGTGGTATAGTGGTGTGTTTTGGATTTGGTGTGAGAATAATATTGATAACAGATTTTTTTTTAGTTGCTGCTAGGTGATGTTTATACTAATCTTTATACAAGGACTTTTCAGTTCCACAGCCAGGGCAGGTGACCTGAACTAGCCAAAGGGATATTCCATACCATAGAATGTCATGCATAGTGTATAAACTGAGGGGAGCCGGACAGGGCCTGCCAGCCATTGCTCAGGAACTGTCTGGGCATCGGTCAGAAAGTGGTGAGCAACTGTATTGTGCATCACTTGTTTTTTTTCTCCCTTCCCTTTGGATTTTATTTCTCTCCCCTTCTCTCTACTTGTCATTATAAATGTTATTATAATTGTTGTTATTATTGTTGTTGTTGTTGTTGCTATTATCCTACTTTAAGTATTAAATTGTTTTTATCTCAACCCTTGAGTTTTATATTCCTTCCCAATCCCCCTCCCCATCCCTCTGCAGGGGTGTCAGTGAGTGAGTAGCTGCATGGTACTTAGTTACTGGCTGCAGTTAAACCACAACAGCCATAGATTTATTACTGAATAGTAAAACTGCACAAGACTGAGAAACTACAATCACAAAGTAGAAGAAGGTAGAGAGGAAGGGGTTTGGGTCACCAAGTCCACTCCTTTCTATCAGGAATAATCTAATATAATACCTATCAGAAATTTAAGGAATTTGAAAATGTTTTAAAGACTATCCTCTTCAAGCCTGACTTGCTCCTAACCAATGTTGTAGTTTGCTTTCATCCTTCTTCAGTATTTTTCCAGGAAGAGCCTGAGATTTTGCTGTGTGGATTGCTGAGTAAACGTACCCTTCACAGTTGGTTTAGTATCATTAAATATGTTTCAATTGTGACCAAAGCTAAATTTCAAATGATGCTCAACATATTCATTTGTTAACACAACTCATGAGCAGAAAAATTCTTCCTTGCATTACTTAGTGTTGCTTTAAAGATAAATTATGGTATTTCTTTTAAATTAACCAAAATGACAACTACCAAACCTGCAAAGGCAATTCTATTAAGGCAGCAGAATGTTATGATTTCTCCAAGTGCCTCTTGGAGTGACTGTATCAGTCTCTTAATATACCTGTTTTCCAACTAGAGGATTGCCAATGAAAAATATAGTTAATTACAATGCTTGTAACTATTTATCACTTGATCCAGCACAGTTCTGTAATTGCCCACTTTGGTTTAGCCATGGTAGGTTCACCCCAGCCTCTAAAGAGGGATGGTGCTGCTACAGTGAAAGCTATCTAAAGCACTAAGCTGACATGTAGCTCACACAGGTTCTAGCTTATTAAACGTCAGTAATTTTCTTCCCATGATGCTTTAAATCTAATGTTTCCAAATCCAGTTTTACCAGCAGCAACTTATAGAATCACAGAATCATTTAGGTCGCACGAGACCTTTAAGTTGTGAAGGTCTATGTCTCTGTACACAATCTTCTTAAAAACAAAATTATAATTGATACTATAATTTTCTAGCAAGATGGTCAGAAACAAAGTTTTAAAAAAAACACGACAAACAACTAAAAACCCAAGCATAATCTGTTTGGTAAAACATGCATTGAGACTACTTAAAATGAATAGATAGAAAGGGTACTGTCAGAAGAAAAATTGAAAATCTTTTTAGTTCTGACTCATCAAAGCCTCTAAAACTCTTTAAGTATCCTGGTAGTGTCATTATCCTCAATTTTATCTGAATTTAAGTGTATCATTAAGTGTTTTACTGAACTGAGCTTTTGAGTTGTTGTCGCATGCATTTGTTGTTTGTATTGAGGTATATAAGTCTCTATGTGTTTTATTTACACAAAACATATAGTGTTACTGAAAATTCCCCAAACAAAAGTCTTTGTTTCAATATTTTTTTATATTGCATATTGACAATAATATACTTTCTGTGAAGGTCCAGTTGGGAAAGCTTCCATTTTGCTAGTTTGGTTACATAACTACACTAAATGAAGGGTTTTGAAGGAATAGAATGGTCCCAGGGATCATGATCAAACTTCTTTTACACACAAAGGAACATGTGCTTCACCTTTCTCAGTAAAAAGTTCCAAAAACCTGTTTAGCGTGGACACTAAGTTTTTTAATAGGTGTTATGATATTTTCTAAAGGTGTATTGATTGTTCAGTTATCTTTTTGGTCTCATAGATTAAACAAAAAATACTGAAATAAAAATAGTTCATATTTTCTTCTTTGCAAGCATGACCACTATCCAGTTATATACTGACCTTCTCTACCAACTGAAGGACTAAACAGTGCTCTGGGACTAAATAGAAAGTTGAATTACTAGGATATTAGCTATTTGTAGTGCTGCAGTGAATAGATCTCACACACCCCTTCACGCTTGTTTTTTTTCCCAAAATTTAGAAAACTGCCAAGAATTTTTATTTTAAGAATAAAAACAAAAGTTGTGTCTATAAATCTTGACCTGGTGCACTTTTCTTCATTGGTCCTAGGATACCATTCCAAACTTTGGAACCTTAGCAAAGGCGTAAGACTTTCTTTTATACTAATTTTAATAGTCCTGTACCTTTAGGGTTGTGGGTTTTTTTTTTTCTGCTCAAAATTTTGATGTTATAGAAGTTTACTTAGGAAAGCTTTTGCAATAAGATTTTGAAGGTTGGGAAAAAATATTTCTCTATGGAAAGGAATCATGAGGGAAGAGATTAGGTTTGAAAATCAGGCTACTATAGATCAGCAGTTAGTTACTTCTGTACTTACAAAGTAATACAAGTACAGTGATTTGTATGTGCACACTCTCTTCAGGCTGATGCAGTTGACTTAAGGAAAAGGATGATGTTGACCATCTTCAATTATTCAGTAATATTTTTGGCAACTTTATCTGTAACCTTCATAAGAAAAAAAATAGCGAATTGTCTTTTCAGAGCAAGGGGCAAAAGTATTTCCAGGAGACATGGCATTTCTTCTCACAGAAGTCATTCTGATAACTGAACCGTAAGATGGGTCCAGTATTCATTTCTTTGCAGTCAATGATTAAATAGTTGCAAGTCATTTTCAAGAGTATTACTACCTGATAAATACAAGAATCTAAAACTTCCTTTTATTTTGACATTAGAGAAAATTATAGAAACTCAGTCACAACTTTTTCATTTCTCCAGTGATCCTTATGAATTATGAGAACCCAGGGTCTAGGAATACTGGGGGAAAATGTAAAATGAGCCCAAACAGTGAGACAGGGAACCCTATAGACAGAAAAATAAACCTGCTGCAGAGATCCATTTTCAGAATAGGTTTTTCCTCTCACATTCTTCATTTCATTCCACTGAGGTTGAAAATAATTTGACTGCTTCAGTAGACAATAATAAGATGTCAAAACATTTGCAGAAAATATCTAGTGACTTTGTTCTGTTCCAGGTGTAGGGAATTTTCTGTGTATTAGAAAAGTTGGCTTTGTTCACTCTAACAGCTAAATTGCACTTGGCTTGCCTGAATGGTAGTAGAAGTAGTGCAAGATATTCTCTTAACCCTACTCAACAAAGAATAAGTCCTCAAAAGTGAATTGCCTAGTGGTGCTACTCAGCTAAATCAGATCAAGTTTTTCTTTCCTGGAAAATAACTGCTGAAGTTCCTCTTTTGCCATCTATTTGCATCAATAGTTTAAAGTGGTTCATAACTGCTGAGGGCACGGTAAATTAACTTGTATAGTACTTGTACTTTTCATTGTGTATTGCTCGTAAGCTACCATAGAAACACTGGGATCAATTAGTGCCCTCTAACTCATGTGTTATAGGTTTTCCCTGAATTAATTTGAGGGAGAACATAGCTGGGTTTTTTTAAATGTCCAGTTTGGACTAAAAAACATCTAGTTAAGGGGAACCTCCCACATCCTTCCTTGGCTGAGTGATGCTTGAACTGATTACCCACTCTGCTAGTAGTATGTTTCCTATTTTTGATATATGTCTAGATTATTTTTTCCACCTGTACCTATTGTCAATCTGACTAAACAGCCCTCTTTTATCAATATTCTGTTTTTCATGGAGCTAGTAATATATCCCTTGGTCTTCTTTTTATCAAGCTAAATAGCTTTCAGCTCCTGGAGAGAATTACTATTAGGTTTATTTCACAGTACTTAAGTCATTCCATACATCTCTGTATCCTTCAATGTATCAACATTGTTTGGGAACTGTGGACACCAGAACAAATTGCATTACTAGGCAATTCATTTGCATTGCTACCAAGAAGAAAGGGAATATGATCTTCCTGATCCAATATAAGATTTTATTATATTTTTGCAGAAGATGAATGCACTGCTACTTTTAAAATAGGAGCTCATGTTCACCTGATTATCCATTAAACACTTCTAACCCTTTTCAAAATTTTCCCATTTTTACAATCTTTGCAGCATCTACAAACATTAATCAAGACTTTTTGCTTCCTTCTAAAGCACTGATAAAAATGTTAAATAAATTTCGCAATTCTAGGAAATAATATACACAAGAACTCAGCCTTGCAGAACCCAGTAGAATATTCACTCTCTAAGAAGATTGCCATTTATAGCTGCATCTTGAAAGCTATCAGTTACTCAATTTTTAATCTAGTTAATGTCTACAATGCTCATTTGCTGTTGGCAGAGCCTCATTTTTAATATCCCACATCTGCAGAAAAGCTCAGAAATTACTTCAGCAATGAACAGTTCTATTAACCTTACATTCTTATACTGTTTTTCAGGTTCACAGAAGCCTCCTATAAAACTTTGGGATATCTTAAAAAATAACTATTCTTACTGAAAACACTGTTATTAAACTAGTATATACTCATAAAAAAGAGAAACCAAATTGGTTTGTCAACATTTATTTTCTAGAGAAGTATGATTAACAGTGGCAGCTTTCTTATTAATACCATTCTATACTAGAAATTGTATTATTGGTCTTGGGTCATTCTGTCAGTCCTTTGAATACTCCACTCATGCCAATCGGTTATCTGAACTAGCAAACAACAGTCAAACAACAGATCTCAGAATTTACCACACTGTCCTAATACTTATGGAAATTCAACATAAATGATAGGAGAATCTCACATAAATTTCACAATTCTAGGAAATAAACTATATAGACCCACTGATGTACTGTAGTAATTTCCGTTTAATACTGTACTGCTTCCTGTTCAAATGGAAAGTAGCGTATTTTTAGAAAAAAAAATTGTATTATGAAAATATTTTATTGTTTCCAAAACCCAAAATGCTTATTGGAAGAAAACCATTTTTGGACAAATTGTCTTGGTTATTTTTACTAGTTCCACCAACTTCCCCTATAAAAGCCAGTCCTATTTTTAGGATTACTTAAATTCTTCATACACAAAACAACCCTATTCTTTTGTAATCAGTTGCCAAGATATTTCTCCTTTTCCTTTTGCTTCCCTTATAATTTTCTAAAGTTCCAAACACCTATTCTTTATAATTTATGTGACTCTTTTCTGTTCTTTCATTTCTTAATTTTCTTTTGTACTATTATTTTTATATGCATACTTTTACCTTCCTTCTAGATCATGTCACTGGATTATTATACCTCATATAGTTGTCTTTCTCTGAAGGATCATATTTTTCTTTAAGCAATCTTTGAGAGTTTCCAATTTTCATTAATATTTTTTTACTTGATTCTTCTTCCAGTTGATCCAACGCAGAATTATCTTGGTGCTTCCCAAAACTGCAGAACCGAAGCTCACTTTCATTTTTCAACACTTTAAGGTGGTGCAGTTTTATCACGTCAAAACATTAGGAAGATCAATGTTTTCCATACTTTTTTGAAAGTAGCAAAATCATAACTGGACAGTTAATGGTGGGTGTTCTAAATAAGATCATTGTTGACCATAAAAGTTAGTGCAGGGAAGCTATGAGATTTGTGGGCAAGAAATATACTTTCACTATCTGTCCTTTCAAGACCTAGTTTAACTCAGTTTCAGTTCTGATTCATAGTATTGGTTTGATAGGAAACCGTGAATCAAAGCCCTACTGTGAACCACAAAGGTGGCTCCTGTTGATTCTGGAAGTTGTTAGTTAACGCAGAATGTGCTTGGAGAGATTTCTATGTAAGCGAACTTTTTTTGAGCTAGTGAAACACAAACCTATTTTACCTTGGGTCATCCAAAGCTGCAAAAATGTTTTGCCTATGGCTTTAATGGAGAGGCTTTGGTCATGATTTTTCACTCACGTCACATTTTCACTTAGTTTTTGCAAGCCCTTGATATCTTCTAAGGGGCTTTAGTATTTCTTCCCTATAGTTAATATTGAAGAAATTAATACATTATGGATAATTTATTTCTATCCCTTTCTTTCTTAGCTCCTGAAGTCTTCTTGCAGCCTGGCATACCCTACTAGAGTAATTTCCAAAACTGTCAGGAATTCTGGGGATGTAAGACCCTAGTAACTGGCAATCAGTGAGCATCTGGCATCTAAATCTTCTTAATCACATGGCAGTTTTTATCCAGTGATTTATCAGACTAGCCAAATATTCAAATGAACTTTCCTTGCTTCCTTGAATTAAGGCTTTCAACTAAAGCAAACTGGATAGCACACAGATGCTTTGAACTATAGTTCAAGTATGTATACATGTGCACTGGGGAGATACTTGATTTCACTTAGGAGCATCTTTTAATATTTTTGAGATGGTAAGCTGTGGAATCAATCATTAAAGAAAGAAAGAGTTACTTTGACCTTTGAAAGCATCTTAACCGCCTACAGATAAGGGCCCCAATCCCCATGGCGTTATGCTACATAACCGTAGCAGCCAAGTAAGCTATTCCAATTTTGTCTCAGTATTTGGAGCAGAAGCAAAGACAAAAAAAATCACATTTTCCACAATCCAGAAAAAATATTAAGTAATACATAAAGTAAAAATAAAATTTAAAAAAAAAACCAGTATTGTGACTACAATGTTGGCTGTCACAGATGTGAGAAGGCAAATGTAAAAATGACTGGGGATGAGAAAATGCCAGGCCTCATTGCTCTCTACAGCTTCCTGTGGAGGCGAAGAAGAGAGAGAGCTGCTGAGCTATTCTTTCTCCCTGGTACCCAGAGACAGGATGCTTGGGAATGCTTCAAAGCTTTACCAGGGAAGGTTTATACTGGGCATTAGGGAAGACTAGGGAAAATATGTGCCTCTTTGGAAGGAAGCAGGAGACCTGGTTACCTAGGACATGGAGATAGTTCAAGTACTCAGCAACATTTTTGCCTCAGTCTTCACCTATGAGTGCTCTGGCCACACCACCCAGGTCACAAAAGGCAAAGGTAGGGACTGGGAAAATGAAGAACCACCTGCTATAGGAAAAGATCAGGTTCAAGACCATCTAAGGAACCTGCAGGTGCACAAGTCCATGAGACCTGATGAGATGCATCTACAGGTCCTGAAGAAATTGGCTGATGAATTGCCTAAGCCCCTGGCCATCATATCTGAGAAGTCATGGCAGTCCAGTGAAGTTCCCACTGACTGAAAAAGGAGAGACATAATCTTCATTTTCCAAAAGACAAATAAGGAAGACCCAGAGTAATATGGAGCTACCCAGGCCAGTTAGTCTCACCTTATTGCCTGGCAAGACTATGGAACAGATCCTCCTGGAAGCTATGCTAAGGCATACGGAAAGTAAGGAGGTGATTGATGACAGTCAACATGGCTTCACTAAGGGCAAATTGTGCCTGACGGATTTGGTGGCCTTCTATGACAGGGTTAAATCTTTAGTTGATGAGGGCAACTGATGTTCTACCTGGACTTCCACAAAGCATTTGACACTGTCCTCACAACATCCTTCTCTAAACTGGAGAGACATGGATTTGGCAGATGCCACACTCGATGGGTGGAATTGGCAGGATGGTCACACTCAAAAAGTTGCAGTCAATGACTTGATGTGCAAGTGGAGACCAGTGATGAGCAGCATCCCTCAGGGGTCAGTATTGGGACTGATGCTGTTTACATCTTTTTTTTTGGTGTCACAAACACTGCAACTGAGTGTCTTTCAGCAGCTTTGTCAAAGACACCAAGCTATGTATTGCGGTTGACACACTGGAGGGAAGGGAAGCCTTCCAGAGGGACCTTGACAGGCTTGAGAGGTGGGCCCATGCAAACCTCATGGAGTTCAACAAGGCCAAGTGCAAGGAACTGCACATGGGTTGGGGCAATCCCAAGCAGAAGCACGGGCTGGGTAGAGAATGGGTTGAGAGCAGCCCTGAGGAAGAAAGACTTGAGGGCGTTGGTGGGTGAGAAGCTCAACATGGCCCAGCAATGTGCATTTGCAGCCCAGAAAGTCAACCATATCCTGGGCTATATCAAAAGAAACATGTTTGAGGGACATGATTCTCCCCTCTACTCCGCTCTCTTGCAACCCCAACCTGGAATATTGCATCCAGCTCTGGAGCCCCCAACAAAAGGACATGGACCTGCTGGAGTGATTCCAGAGGAGGACCATGAAGATGATCAAAGGTCTGGAGAACTTCTACTATGAGAACAGGCTGACAGAGTTGGTTTTTTTCAGCCTGGAGAAGAGAAGTCTCTGGAATGACTATAGCAACCTTCCAGTACCTAAAGGTGACCTTACAAGAAAGCTGGAGAGGGACTTTTTACAAAGGCATGCAGTGATAGGACAAGGAGGAATGTATT
Organism: Falco biarmicus; assembly: GCF_023638135.1. Classification (NCBI taxonomy): domain Eukaryota; kingdom Metazoa; phylum Chordata; class Aves; order Falconiformes; family Falconidae; genus Falco; species Falco biarmicus. The sequence goes on along the minus strand of NC_079293.1, from coordinate 60,294,082 downwards.
TAAACTGAAAGAAGGTAAATTTAGGCTATATATAAAGAAGAATTTATTTCCTGTAAGAGTGGCAAGGCACTGGAACAGCTGGTCCAGAGTAGTGGTGGATGTTCCAACCTTAGAAGTGTTCAAGGCCAGGTTGTATGAGGCTTTGAGCAACTCCCACGACAGGGGAGTTGAAACTAGATGATTTTTAAAGGTCCCTTCCAACCCAAACCATTCTGTGTTTCTATGATTTTATTATTAGGAAGCATTTCTTCACCAAGAGGGTGGTCAAACACCGGAACAGGCTTCCTAGAGAGGTTGTCAATACCTCAAGCCTGTCAGTGCTTAAGAGGCATTAGGACAATACCCTTAATAACGTGCTTTCACTTTTGGTCAGCCCTGAGGTGGTCAATCAGTTGGACTAGATAATCATTGTAGGTCCCTTTCAACTGAATTATGGTAGTACTGCTCTCCTCTCCTCTACTTTCTATTCTATTCTATTCTATTCTATTCTATTCTATTCTATTCTATTCTATTCTATTCTATTCTATTCTATTCTATTCTATTCTATTCTATTCTATTCTATTCTATTCTATTCTATTTTTTTTCCAGGCATTTGAGTGAGAGAAATGAAACCAATATTTTTTTCTGTTTAAATAGCAAATATGTAAGGTGAAAGGTATTTTTACTTTTAAAATAAATCAGTTCACAACAGAGCTAGATTTTTTTTATTTCCATTTACAGCTGCTTAATTATTAACTTCCAAATTACATTTTACTTTCTGTCAGAATTGAAAGGCCAAATAGATCCATGTGGTAACACTGATGTTAGGAAAAGTTTAGTGGTGCAATGGTGGTACTGTCATTTGTTAGAGCATGTTTGAGACACAGAAAACTCTGTCATATATTCAGGAATATGTCCAAAGACTGCATCTGGGTATGTAAGAATAAGATGAAACTGATGCAGTCAATGATTTATAGTTGTTTGCTGTCCTCAAAAATAACCTTGTTAAAAAGAAGTAATTAAATGAAACTGTTATCTTTTCAATTTAATCCAAATACCAAAGTTGTCTTTAAAAATTTATAAGCATTTTAAGAAAACAGATGGTCTACTTGTTTAAGTCAGCCTTTGAAGAACAATGTTAGGGAAATAAGTAAATTAGACTTTTCCACTGGTCTTACTTTACCCAAAGTAAAGCTTTGAAAGAAAGCCTGTGAACAGTTGCTCCAGTATTTGGGGGACTGCTGTCATAACAAATGTTGTTTTGTGTTGCTTTCACTAGCTTTTACCTTACCTTTCATACATTTTTGTGCCTCCAAATACAATACTTGCACAATAAGGAGCCTTAAATATTGGAAGTTTAACAGAGGTAAAAACAACTGCTAAGTATAGGAAGAAAATCTTATGTTACCCATAAGAATACACAGAAAAAACTTCAAAGAAACATTTTTAGTTCTTTTCCCATCTATTATATCTCAGAGAAGGGGGAAAGCCATACAACACAGTTGCCTTTAAAACCTGGATGACATATCCAGAGGGGGGGGAAAAAAAATCTTTTTCTTTTGCATACCCATGCATTTCCATGGAAGCTGAGTAGATTTAGCAGACTGACTACACACCTTTGCTGTGATTTTCTCCTGGATGTAATTGAAGGAGACCCGATTGCTTCTTTGGCATTTGTTGAGGTCATAGATTTGTGTGCTAGCCTCTAATCTAAAGAAGTATTTTTCTTTCTACATGCAAAGGGCCCTCAAAACATTCCTGATGGTCACTTAGAAGAAGTCAAGGACCAGTCTGAACCTGATGAGGGGCTAAAAGCATGAGTAATAAGATGGCAGCCTAGGACTGGCAGCAGCTAGGGCATTGATGGCTTGGCTATCAATGGACAACGGCACAGGCAAGGAGTTGATTTGGATTGAAGGCATCAGAATTCTGACATATGCAGGTGCCTTCATACAGCACTGCAAGGCTGTTGATAGGTCATCTGCAGTGACCAACAGGGAGCATGGCTTCTTCGGAGGGACACTAAACAGCCATGGTTGTCACATGCAAAGACTTGGAATAGATAGAATTGCCTTTGAAAAGCAGCACTGCTAATTTGCATGTCCTTAGCCAAGCCACAAAACAGTGGGCACACTAGTGGATTTTTTTATCATAGACTTGACAATGCTGAACTTACCTTCTACAGACTGTCAGAAGTTTGCCATGGCCATTTGCCTTAACGCAAAAGCTGCTTGCTCTGGGTCAAGGTTCAGGGCTTTGATGTGAGGAACAGCCTTTAAGCACACGTTTCCAGCACTATTCACACCTGAAGTCATGGCCTGTTGGTGAATGTCTGGATGGCAGTGTAGTATCTGGTGCTGGTAATGTACATGCAGAATGGGTTTGAGAAAGCAAAAATAAATATTTGTCTCCAGCAATGTAATTGTTGTCTGCTATTACAGACAGATTGATACACCTCTGAGATACCTGATTAGAGCTGAGTTTCTTGTGATAATATCATCACGGTCTTGTCACTGGCAGTGGAGCTTTTTCTGGAGACTCCCTGGAGACTGTGAAGTTTCCACAGAAGCTCATGCTGCTACTTGTACTTCAGAGTTCCCTAATTTGCTTGGCTTTACATGCTGGTGCAGTGACACCAGCACAGAAGCTGAAGTCTGATCGCAGGAATGACATGTAACCAGGGTATCTGGGTGGCCTATGCTGTGGGCATGAAGTATTAGACTGGGATCATCTAACTAGAAGAGTCGTCAGGAGCATACTAAAAGAACAGGGGCCATAACACCCAGTTGTAATTTTCAGCCTGAATCCATCCTTCTGTGTACGTCTTTGTCCACTTCAATTTGCTCACCTACATTTGCCTTCCTTAACTCGGTGTTATTGTCAGATTGCTGAGAATTGCTATTTCACTTCGATTTCCAATGGTGAGGGACAGGGTTTTCCAGGTGTAGTTTTAGTTAGAACAAGAATTTGTACCCTGATTAGCTGTATGCCAATGACAGATATAAATCTATCTCTAAGGGACTAAGATGAGACACACTATCCACTTCTGAGCTTCGCAATGATTGACTGCAGCCCCAATTAGGCCAAGGCGTTCAGTTGTATTTTGTGTACACTCTTCAAGGGCAGCCTGAAATAACTTATACTCCTAATTCTACTGAGTATATGGCTTAAAAAGTTTTAAATTGAATTGTAAATTTAATTTCCTTAATGCAGTACTATCCTTCTGTCACAGAAAGGCAAATATTTTTCAGAATGACTTTATGTAGGGGGTTAAATCTACCTCAGACATTTAATTTTGAAGTGACCTTGATTATATGCTGGGTGGGAAGAAACATTTATTATGTGTTTTTTAAACTACAGCTGTATGCTCATGATTATAGGAGTTGGGGCCCCTGCCTCCAAAGATTAATATAGTTTTAATTTGAAGTCGGTGAAAACCTTACAATGTTTTTGGTATTATATTAATAAATTCTGTATAAAATTGGATGTACTAAGAAAAAGGGGGCTTTATTGCCTAGAAAAGATGATGATTTTTCTCATACCTCTGTTTTGGTAACCTAAATATTATAGAAATCATCTTATACCTTGGAAAGCAATGCCTGAGTGACACTGAAAATATTGTTTTTAAATAAACACCACAAAAAGCAATAAAACTCTTTCAAGGGCAGTGCTGAGTTGCTTGAGCATCGGATGTGAATGTGATTAATGCTTTCTCAAATAACTTTACATAATGTACACAACTGAGGACACACATATCTTTGGGTTTTATCTTTCATTTTTATCAATGTAACTGAGTCTTTTCTTTCAAATTTCTCTTTATGACCTACGGGACATTTTTTATGGTGCCATTTAGTATCACTGGTGTGGTCACCATGGCAGTTGGATTTTAATAAGTTTTAAACAGGCATTGCCAGTCTGAAGGTTAGCTCTAAGGGTTATGATTTAGAGTTATCAGATTTACTCTGTATTATATCATGAAAGGAAAACAAGACATGGCCTCAAACCATGACATTTAGATGGAGGCTTCAGAAACTCAAACACTGGAGTTTGGCAGTCTGATATGGGGTTTTAATTCTGCCTGGTTTAACAAAAAGGTCACTTTGTAAAATTTAACTCTGAATTCACAATCTTATTTTAAGTTACCCACAATTTTTAGGTTATTCAGATTGAGTGTTTTAGTAAAAAATGTATCATGGGTTGAAATATGTTCTTACTTTCAGTTCTCAAATAATTCCACAGTTCAGGGACATTTTAGGGGGGATAAATAAAAAAAGGGTTTAGTTGTGACAAAGTCAAAACTGCAGTTGTTCACATAGATTATTTGCTTCCTAAGCTGAAAGAGAGGAAGGAGATTGACTTCTGCAAGTAAAAGGCAAGTATCACTATAAATTGCATTGGTTCAAATCCTGTGATTTAAGAGAAGGAAAAATAATAAGATGTAAAGTAACATAAATTAACTACAAGCTATTTCTTAAGTTGAATCTTGCAGCTTTGTTTGTAGATCCTCACATCTAGTAAGCTGTTTCCTTGCTCTCTTGTGAGTCAGTGTTGATATTCAACAACATTATGATTTGTATTTATGACCTCATATAAGACGTAGTAATGACATATTAGTACTGTTTCTGATTGCATTTCTTTAAGCTGAGTTTATGGAGGAATTAATCCTGCTGAGTGCACACACTGTAGTCAGACAGCATTGTTAACTTTGCCATTCATGGAAAGAGCAAAGAGAATTTCTGATCAATGCCTTGTAACCCTCTTTTAACTGTCTGTTGGTACCTGACTTCTGGCATTGATCAGTTCTTCAAAAAGCTTTTATTACCCATTTGACCACCTTACCTGACTGATTTTGAAGAGTTAATGATGTCTATCAGCTCTTAGATGTCTATATATCTGAGAAACAAAAATATAATTATTTGATGGGGCATTGAAGAGCTAGTTTGCATATGATTTAATTACCTCCTTCCTAACCAACCCAGTCATCTAATTATATTGTGTTACATGCAAAAATTTATTCTGTAATGGTCTTCCTGCAGTCTCAGGCATCAGATGCTGTAACAATATTCTTCCCACAGTCCTGATAAGCTGGCTAGCTCATGATGAGGTATCAATCAACCTCTGATGCCTAATAGTTATTTTTTTCTGTTTCTGGTGCCAGAAGTTACGTGCAAAGTTAGTCATCGCTGAATTCTTATTGCTAGCTGTGATGTCTGACACATCAGTAGCAACAAACTATAGATATATACAGACTGAGGCAAGTAGTTGTACTAAAGGACATTTGCCCCCCCTGGAGCTTTAGTCTTCAAGAGAGGTCTTCCAAGTAATACATGAAATATTCATTTGTACTTGGGTTGTCGTTTGTGTCCCCTTATACTTTGCTGTTGCTGTAGCAGTGAGTATACTGCTCTGTATTTTCTCTCTTTGTATTTTGTCTAATACAATCACTATGTTTTGAGTTAAAAGATTATTCTCTCCAGCTCTTTGCTTTGAGCAGTTGATTTGGGGAGGTTAGAAACTCATTAAACATTCACATCCCATGATGATGGGTGTAGCCTACACAATCAAACAGACAGATTATTGGAAATGCTTATAAGGTGCAACACAAAACATATTTAGATAGCAATTGAGTGTAAATATTTCATAGCAGAAATCGGATGCCAAGACTGAATGCTTCCATCCAAAGAACTGACTCCATTTTTCAAATTAATGTATCTTTAGCAGAACATACACAATTTAAAAATAAATTCAACTTAATGCAGTCCTCCCATATAATTCTTGGTTTATGTATCCATGCAAATTTACCCTGTTACTAAATCAGATTATTGACTTCACAGACAACAAATATGTATATATTTAGAAACCTGGCATACTAACATTAGATTTCAAATTATCTCTTAGGGCAACAAAAATAAACCTGTTTCTTGTTTCCCTTTAGTAATGCAAAATAACAAAACATTTTCTAAGAAGATCCCACAAAGGACACAGAAAAGATCATATCCCAGTCAAATCAGTTACCCTAACCTAGTTTCTTTTTATTCTGCGTTGAGACAATGAGCATTACAAATATATATTATGCCTTGACCTAACGTAATGTAATGTATATATGTATGTTTATACAAACACATGTATGTATACCTGTACACGTATGTGCATGTGTATGTATATGTATGAGTGAATAGCTGTAATTACATGCTTGCATAACAGAGGAATCGGAAGTCATACTGCAACTCTCAACTTGATTTCTGTTAAGATGCCCAATTTCAGCTAATTCAGTTTAGTATGCACACACCCATACCGGTTTCTGAGGGATCTAAACTAGTACCTAGCCAGAGGAGTCTGAGAAATCTAAGTCTATATCATATGCAAACTCAGAAGAAAATGTGTTTGAGTAATCTAAAATATAATCATTTTTAGTGATATTGTAATTTAGAAAATTTGTAAGGGACAGCCACTCTGCTATCAATTTACCCAGTAAAAATACATAAGAAGTCTAGCATTATATATGCTATACAGAGGGAAGGATTAACATTAACAATAGCATTAATAGCTATATTATAATTGTTGAATAACCAACCATTCTTCCACATTCCTTGTAGCCTAGCCTTTAATGCACAAAATGGTTTAAACTGCTACTTCCTTGCACAGCCAGTTTGTCCTCCTGCCTTTGGCTCCCACCCTCCATTGTCATCATTGGTGTAATTCTCTGCCTCACCCATCATCTCAGTTGAAACCTTTTTCTGTTCTTGAATAATTGCACTTATCTTCATCTGGGTAATGCCTTTCCCTTTTTTTTTTTTTTTCCCTTTTTTTTTTTTTTATGTGTGTGTGTGTCCTTTCAAATATCCTTCCCTAATGACTACAATTCCTCCTTTACTAGTGTTGGATTCCTGCTGCCTCTCAACGTCTTCCCAAGGTATTCCCATGCTCATAATAATGCTAACCTTCAAAAGCCATTCCTCTTAAACATCCCTAGCAGCTTCTTTTCTGGTGCTTTCAACAAGGTCCTGGTGCTAGGAATATGAAGAGCTCCCGTGGAGGGAGAACACGTCAATGAATAAACTATTCTGTGAGATAGACCCAAACTGGCATCATCAGTACTTTGAGACATCAGACTTCCCTTTAGTACTTCAAGCAAAAGTAGAACATTTCCTAAATACGGATAAAAATCTCTCTATAACAATATTTTGCAACTGTCAAACTGGTAAAATCTTTAGGACAGAATTTTCCAAAAATGCATACATAATTTAGCTCAAGATTTTTCAGCTAACTTGGGCTTCTGCTTTGTATATGTAAACCCCATTTGCATGGGTGAATTTTCTGTACATTTCTATGATCAGCTGCACCTGAAACTGTTAGTGCTTGAGCTATTGCTCGTGCAAAAAAGGTTCAAGTCTGAGAATTTTTCAGTATTGCCACTGAATAAGTAGGTTCCTTTACATTTCAATCTGATATTAAATGAATGTGATTTTTTTCAGCATTGAGGCTCTCAATTATTTTATTTATACCAAGGATATTTCAATTACTGCATAAATATGTTATCTTACAAGTCATAGAAAATACACTAGTTTTAGCATGCATGAAGACAATGCAATCTTATGATAAAAGTCCATAAATTAACTTCCTGTACACCTGAAAATCCTGCTGTTCTGAGCAGGAACTTTGCAGAATTTAGTTCCATATCAGGTACAATTCTTAGGAAAATATTTTTTAAAAAGCCACCTTACCCATAACTAAAAGTAGAGACTGGTCTGGCTTTTTTTCTTTTTTTGGCCTTGGTTTTATGACCACTTAAATTTTTCATACATAAAATCAATACATGAGCACAGCTTGAAAGATATTGATCAGTGTGTACTATGGAACACTGAAAATTCCAATGGAAATGGGACACAACTAGGTAAGGCTTCTTTTTTTTTTTTTTTTTTTCAACTTTTTCCAGATCTAGTGAAATTCAAAAAAAGCAAAAAATGCTCATATACTACATCAGAGATTTTGCATCCATTTCCTAAATCTCTTCAGATTCAAAGTATGTCTCCATGCAGCTTAAGTCTGACTACAGTGACTGCTATTGCTGTGTGAGAGGCACTGATGATAAATCACTTCTTGCAAAGTGAGTCACACTCAGGCAATGAACACAGCAAGAGTCCAAACAGTGATCAAAAGGCAGCATGGCTCATTATAAAACCGCTCAGCAATTCCAGTCTGTGTTGACCAGCTTTGAAATTATAATGAGGTGAGGGGTGCAAAGAGTGCCAAAGCCTCTCTTTACCCCCACATCATAATGTATTATGCTTCTGATGACCTAGGGATACATAGTCCAGTTGTGAAATACTTCAATGTTAGATCTTGGTAGTCTTATAAAATATACCATACCCTATTAAAAAAAATGACACTTTTCCCTTTTCTTCCCCCTTCGCCCCCCCCAGTACTCAGCAATGAACAGGAAAAAATGTGATGTCACAGACCGCAGGTGAACCCAGCTTGACATTGTGGAATACGATCACCTCTGTTCTGGCAGATCTCTGAAGCTAACTTCGCTAGCCAGTTTGTCTGCTTTACTGAGTAGACTAGAATAGCCCTATTATTTTTATTTAAAAAAAATGAAATTGAAGCATTGCAGCAATTATATTAGATGAGCTAATAAGCCAGTTATATATTGATTTATGGTTCTCAGAAAGAAATATGTTTTAAATTGTTCTGTAGTATGTACAAAGAGCTATGAAGGCTGCCAACCACTTCAAGGAACAGAAAGAAAGAAGATTTTTTTCTCTTGTAAGATGTATTTGAAGGCTTCTTTTGCTAAAGTTTTCTGCCACCGATTTAGTGCTACTTTTCATAACAATAAGAGTGCTTGTATGGCCAAGACTTTAGGAGGTACTCTCATCCTTTCAGCACCAAGCAGATTAACAGAAGTGTGCATCAGACCATAGGTGATAGGAAGTCATCCACAACATATCCCTACTTGCAGAACTATTGTTGCTGTAAAAATGAACAAATGCTACTAAAGTTTTGAAGATATTAGTATCACGGATAGCTGAACATTGAACTTAGCCACGTAGGTTAGCTGGTTGCTTTTCTCTGACTCCCTTCAAAACCAATATAAAGTGGATCAGCTCTTCTAGAGGGACACCTTAGGTATCTTCTGTGTTAGACTTCCCCTTTGAATTTTTGTCTGGATGAACCTGCTGCCCTGCACTGACCAGGTAAGAGCAGGCAGAAGACTAAAGAGCTGAACTGGGCTCCTGAAGACAAGTATTTGCCGAGGCCATTTTGGGTAGATAAGACCTGAGGACAGGCTTGGGCTGTGTTTCACCAGAACTGTCTTTTTAGCCACTTGACAAAAGCAGACTTTTGTAGGCTTGTTTTGTATGGTGTGACAGTACTAGCATCCACAAAAGTTTATTATATGTCAGGACTGTGGCTTTGCGTGTTAGAAAGACTAAATTCAAATACTAGCTCTGAAACATCTTTCACATTCATGGGAACTTTCCGTAATGAGCAAAAAAATTAAGTACTTAGAGACTTCACATTTTACTTTTTAACCTATGGCAATAATTGTCTCATAGTATACGGTTATTATCAGTGATAGGCAAGAACCATTTTTTGTTGTTGCAGAATTAATAAAAACTTGTGTTGCTACTCTTCATTAGATTACTCTAATGCTTAAAGTTTTATAGTTGTAAAAATATTCCATGAAAATCCAAAGCCAGTATCAGCTAGTCCTCAAGATACTTGCTATGTGTTTCATTATTCTAAAATATCAATGGAACAAAGCTTTCTTCCTCTTAAGGCCTTCTGAAAACTCAAAAGCAAAAATGATGCCTTTCTGATATTGCTTCATATGCTCTCACTTTCAGAATGAAAAAAAATATCTCATGTAGGATTTTGGTGTTTGCGGTACACTGCTAAGGGTAATGACTCCATAGTCCCTTCACTTACCCATATGAATCACCATGGATTCATCAATTCACACATCAATTTTAAAGAAAGGTAAGCAATTAAAAGAACCATTCTTCTCTTAGTAGCAAAAGATGTAAACTTGTGTCTTGTGAAAAATATAGTGTCAAGGAGAAGCCCAAACACCTGGGAGATTTGGTTAGGCCGTAGAGCTGTTAGCAAGTACCAGGGCAACATAATACTTTTTATTTTTTTTAAACCACGGGAACCACAGGTGAGGATTTTTTCGTTCAGACTGTTCTGAGGTAGCTGAGGGATGCCTCTTTGTTTTTCATTCTTGATTTCAAGGATTTATTTTCAAACACTTCCTACTCCAACATGTATTTCCTTTTTATATTCACAGTATCCCTTATTTTAATATATGAACATCTGCAAGAAAGATCTTGAGTCATTGATCTGGGTGACTTAAAGGATTTCCTTTGAAACCTACATGTGCTACACAGAAAAGAGAGTTTTCGTATAGAAAGTAGACTTTATATTACAGTTCTTGATAATTTAAAATGTAAATATATTCTTGGTTTAATAAACTGGACCTGAAAATGGTAACTTTTTAAACAACTGTTAACTTATTCAACACCAGTATGATGTTTTACTATTATGTAGAAACAAACCTTTTTCTCAGAGTTCTGCATATTTTCCCAAAGGCAAATTTATTCCTGTTATTTGTGCCTTCTTACTCATCCTATAAATAAAATGTGGATTCTCATTATAAATGGGAAAAGAGGCAAGTTTTCATCCGTTATAGGATTTTGTAGTATGTGAAACAATCTTTAGTGTATTTTGTAAAAATATATATTACACAGGGAAATTCAAGGAAACATACAAAGAGTTTAAAGTATTATATTTATTCAACATTTCAGTCTTACTAAGTTTATGAATTACATAATTTAGATAATATTTCTTTGTTACTCATAAGTGAGACTGCTGAGAGTGTACCTGCTTTACGTTACTTCAGTTAAAGCACCTATTTTGTGATAAGTTCTAGGAGACAGGTAATTCCTAGCCTAGTGAAATCCAGTCTAGGTGTGTACCTTTTTTTATGTTTAAACACTGAGGGTTTTATTAATTTTAATACTGCTTTAGATGCCCATTTCCTACAAGAAACTTTACTTGGTTTTCAATTTTCTTTATGGCTTATAAAGGTTATTAAAAGTTGTATAACATGATTTGTAAGCTCCCGCTGCCCCAACAAACAAACAAACAAAAAAAGGACCACAGAAGGCAATAATATTGTTAAAATAATGACATTCATGCTATTGAAACACTGTCTACAGAAGTGTATTTCGTTTTGACACAAAGTTCATGCAGTACTGTGGAGAACTGAGGCATCTAATACTGAGGTGTAACACACAGGCTACATATAGGACCATGTAAAACCATTCTTAACTTTAACAGCTTTTGAGCTCTCCCAATAAAGGTAATAGGGCTGCCTGTATGAAGATAAGAATTCCTGTGCTTAAAAAAATCACCAGTATCAGAGGTAAGTTAATTAAATGCTAGTGTCTAATAGTAAGACCTGCAAATGAATGTGAGAATAGTTTCAGTTCTTACTGTGACCTTTTCAGACAGTTTTGCTTACAGGAAGAAGAGACATAAGAACTGGTCATCTGGTATCAAGAGCTAGACCATTTCTAATCAGTACTACCAAATTTAGTGATCACTGAATCATTTTCTGTAGATTCAGATACTTCTAGTAGAAATGTTTAGTCTTAGTCAAGCTTCTACTTTGCACATACTTAGTAATCAGGAAGATTGGCTGATTATATATTAATATACATTTTTGTTTTCATTACTTACATGTATACATAGGTAGCTCAATAAACAGAGAGAAGCTTAAACAGATATATAATGAACCAACAGAGGGAAAAAAATCATAAGACTATGTTGTCTCTCTGTTTTCATAGTAGCAAAACCATTCGTCTACCTTGACTTCTGTAAAGTCTTTGACACAATCCCAAGCAACACCCTTGTTTCTAAATTGAAGAGCTATGGGTTTGATGGATGGACTGATAAATGAATAAGGAATTGACTGGGTAGCCACATCCAAAGAATTGCAGTCAATGGCTCAGTGTCCAAATAGAGATCAGTAACAAGTGAGGTCTCTCAAGGGTCCGTACTGGGGCCAGTGCTGTTCACTATCTTTATTAAGGACATAGTGGGATTGAGTAGCAAGTCTGCAGAAGACATCAAGCTGAGTGCTGCAGCTAGAGGGAAAGTATGCCACCAGGGGCACCATGACAGGCTTGAGAAATTAGACAATGTGAACTTCATGAAATTCAACAAGGCCAAGTGCAAGGTCCCAGACCTAGGTCAGGGCAATTCCCAGTATCAGTATAGACCAGGGGATGTATGGATTAAGAACAATTCTGCAGAAAGGAACTTGGGGATTGTGGTAGATGAAATATTGGACATGAGCCAGCAGTATGTGCTTGTGGTCCATAAAGCAAATCATATCCTGGGCTGCATAGAAAGAAGCATGGCCAGCAGGTCCAGAGAGGTGATCCTCCCCCTCTGCTCTCATGAGATCTCACCTGGAGTACTGCATCCACTCTGAGGCCCACAGTACAAGACAGGCATGGGCCTGTAATGGAGAGAGACATTTTACCAAGGCCTGTAGTGACAGGACAAGTGGAAATGGTTTTAAACAGGGAGAGGGTAGGTTTAGATTGGACATAGGAAGAAATTTTTCACCATAAGGGTGGTGAGACACTGTAACAGGTTGTCCAGAGAAGCTGTGGGTGCTCCGTTTTTGGAAGTGTTCAAGACCAGGTTACACGAATCTCTGAGCAACCTGATCTAGTGAAAGATGCCTCTGCCCGTGGCTGGTTGGAACTAGATGATCTCTAAAGGTCCCTTCCAACCCAAACCATTCTATGATTCTAGGATTTTATCCTCTATCTTAACAATCTTACATTTGCATACTTGATTTTGGGTTCTGAACTTAGTACTATGACATCAGATAGAGTGCTTGGATTTACATAAAATGGATCAATGAAAAAATATATATGTTTATATAACATATATAGAGAGTGTTCAGTTGCAGTTAAAAAGAGTTAAACATTAGAAATTTTATGAAAGAAGTTGAGATTAAAGCATAAATGTTTCTTTATCCATCCATCCATCTATCCGTCTTATGTATGTATTTGTATCTACATGTACACTTGTTTTTAATATGTCAGCCAGAAAGCTTCCTTTACAAGCAGCAGAAATATCCTGTACGTTATTCTGTATAGATAGAATGACAGCACCATAAAACTATATTCCTTTTCTATATTTACAATATTTGATTCAGCTATGAATAATTTAAAAATAAACCAAAACATTAACTATCTGTATTTTATATCTTACAATGACATGAGGCTTTCTTTAATTGATGCTGGGCAAGTTAGATTTTTATTTTGAAAACTTCTTTACAGTGAAAACCAAACAGAAATGCACATTTTAACATGAAGTCATTTCACTGGTTCTACTAGATTGTTTTGGAACTCCAGGAGTGTGTGTGGGGGGGGGGGGGGGGGGGGGGGGGGCAGGGGGGGTTGTGTGTGTTGTCATTCATAATACAGATGCAGAATAAAAATTTTTTACATGGTATTACTACTTTCACTATTGTCTAAAATTAAATAGAATTCTCAAATGCAGTCTTTCATATTAATATAGAATAGTTTTTTCTTCCCTCATAAACATGATGCCATGTTTATATTATAATTCTGTGTGTTGATTATGAGACCTGAGAAAAAAATCTCTCCCAATAACCTCAGATTTTTCATTTTGCTTCTTTCCATTCTTTTTCCCAACAAACATTTTTTTTTCAGAAAAGTGTTCTCATGCTGCTATGTTAATTTATTATCAGCTTTTCTCCACAAGCCTCCAGATTTTCTCTGTGAAAATTTTCCGGTGATGGAATACAAAGTCTCTTGTACATTTAGACTTCTCTCTCATGAGTCTTTTATTTAGTTTCCTATACTTTTCTCAAAGGAATCTCTCCTGAATTTATGACTTAGAAAGTCTTTACCACAACCACAGATGAGGGAAGATAGGTACTGTATCTTCATAAATCTGGCAGTAAGAACCCTGAAATCTCTATGAACTTGAGAAAGCTTGGTCTTCACAAGGCAAATCTGTTTTATAAATTTGTCCTTTATATTAGCATTTTTAGAGATTTATTCTTTAAGAATACTTTGATTCTGAACTGCTTTCAAATTTTATTACACTGACTGTATTCTACATAAATTTTTGAAATTGTTTTATCTGGGATATATTCCATGGCATTGCAATAGTAATATAATATTATTTATAATTACAAACACAAGACCAAGCATATTCTCATTTATATGTATTAATGACTCAAACTATAATACTAATTATAGTATAAATAAACAGTAGCAACATGCTAACTGTGTTGATCTTAGGAAATGGAATCCTATTGTAGGCTACTGAACCTCAAAAAGTGACTTGAAAGGTTATTGTCTGAGATTATTAATAGACAAGGGTAGCATTAATTTGACATCAGTGTAATATTCTTGGAGTGTGGTCAGTGTTAGATTGATGACTGAAGTGAATTGTTAATACAATTAGCAAAACAGTAAAAGCATTTGGAAAGAAGAAAAAGAAAGTTGTATATCTGGGAGGTGGTGGGGCGGGGGTGGGGGGGTGTTCCTTATCCTGGCACTTATTTACACTTTACAAAAATTTCCAGAAAGGCTATACCTCTGCAGCCAATAAAATTGTGTCTTGTTACAGAGTTCACGTTCCCTAAGTGATCCATAGGTTTCTTTTTTATTATAAATTTCTGTAAAGAAACATCCTGAAATTGCCTAATGCTTTTAAACAATTTTCCGCCCAGAACATAGAACGTCCCTTAAGCTGATTAATCTGGTCATGTACGCTGTGCATGGCATTATGGCATTACGGCATTAGCCATTTTATGTTGGCATCCTTATAATAAATGCAGCAATCACAGGGCAATGTTTTGTCAGAACAATTGGGTTTTTTCTGTTTTGCTTTGTTTGTAATGCTGATAGTCATGTATATCATCTACTGTTGTACTCTTGGCAAGTGCCCTCTCTAACCATCACATTTCTCCCAACTATGTCATTTCATTTCCACAGGAGTTACATAATAGTAAACACTGAACAAGGAAAAAAAACCTGTGAAACATGTTCCTCTGAACTCTGTCCATCTTCAGTGCTAAATATGTTATGAATCCTGTAAGGAAAAGTGATGAGTGGTCATGTTATTAAAGACTGCACTTCAAAGGCAAGAAGTCTGTATAAACAAGTGCAATCCTTGTTTTGTGTTTAACTTTTCAACTTAAATAATTGTTGCATTTCAGGATGTTTGTATTTATGTACACAAGTGAGTACCTTAAGAGTGAATAAAGGATCATAAAAATGGTTTACAGTACGTGACAAACCAGTTTACTGATTCTCTTTATGGTGTAGAAACTTAAAAAAAAAAAAAAAAAAAAAGGCAAAATTCCTACACTGCGACATATAATGGATTTTTATTATGTGACTAAGCAAATCAAGCAAAGCAATCAGTAGGCCTATTGATAGGCCTGTTCATAAGTCTATTTATAGCTGAGAAGTGACAGGTTTTGTGCTGTATGTGCAGCATAGGCTCCAAGTTCATAACGGTATGTGTCTTTTCAGAGTCAGCTACCCATTCCCATAAGTATATATGCATATAGATAGATGTAAATTGCATATACAGTACATACATATGTAGTATGGTATGTAAAACAGTATCACTTAAGAAAGTGTCACTGAGTGCATACATGCAAGAATCTGAAGGAGACAAGCTTGAACCCCATTATAGCTTTGTGACAAGAAATTTCAGGCAAGAGTTCATTTCAAAGATAAACATAAATATTCATGTAAAGTAACAAGAATATTTGAGTGTAGATAAGTAAATATGTACACTTAAAGTTTTAGTCCATCACCCTCTGACACTACTCAGGAAAAATTCTATAACTAGCTGTCAAGAAGCTATTCTGGCAGATATTGAGCCAGTTACTGTACTCTGAAAACTTTACTGAGAGACTTACTTTCTCTTCCTTCATCACTGAAAAAAAAAAATCAGGATTGTCAAGTCAATCAAAAAATGTCAAGACATACGAGTCTGCAGGGATGATATGTATCTACCTAGATTTTGATTGCCCTTTAAGTCTGACTTGGAGATTGTTCTAACCTGGTGACACTTCATAATTGATGGGTAGATAGTGTCCAGAAGAATGAATGTGCTCCTTTCTGGATCTTCTCCAGTTTGGTACTTCAGGTGGTCTAGAGAAATATTCAAGAGTAGATACTTGGTCACTCCAGACACAGGTGCTTGTCACTGAAGATGTTCAAATGCTGTCACTAATATTATTTTTAGGGTAATTTTATATTAGATGGCCAGGGAATTTAATTTCAGGCTTTCTTGTGTAAATATTGCTTGGTAGAGAGGCAGCCTCCTCTTTCTTCCTCTCCTTCTTGTGCAGTGCCATTTTGTTTCTTGCCTGCAGAGCAGCTGAGATTCAGCAGACAAGGTAAAGAAAGACTAGGTGATGACTGGAAGTGGAAAAGAGTTTTGAATGTCCTGTGGGTAAGAGAGGAGTTGAACAGAGCACTCCTTTTCTGTGTCTGACTGCTGTAATGAAAGCAGCAGCATCATTTCCTGAATGACTCCAGCTGCCTGCACTTTGTACAAGACTATTCTTGTGTGTCAGGCATGCACCAGCTAATGCCTTAAAACTAGATGTGTTTGCTTGTGCTCAGGCACCAAAGCTGGCTGCCCAGACAAATCTGAGGCTGACAGGTAAAAGCCTCATGAGCTTATAAGTGGGTCACGGATAAGGCAACTTCAAATGGTCCTGCTTTCCAGGTGGATATTTTTTTTTTTGTACTTATGCATCATAATTCCAGCCCAACGCTATTTTAACCATGAAAGAAAGTGGTCTGAATCTCATTTTTCGATTGTCTTAAGGTATGACCTTGTGCCTTTCCATACACCTGGCTGTTCACTTGGGTTGGGTTTGTCACCTCAGCTCCTGCTTCAGTGTAGTCTGAAGAGCTACTAAATAAATAAATCAAGGCACAAAATTCTTATCTTGGCAATGATACAGACTATATTTTTAGTTCAGGAAAGCTTTTTCTTAAATACCGTTAAGGTGACTTTTTATTCTTAATCATGCCGTAACTCCCATAATTTAACTTAAAATATTTTATTGGATGAATTATTTGTATTCTCTAGGTTCAATGGCTATATTCTTTATTCTGAGGGAAATACTGTCAGGCTGTGGGATCTACCACAGGCAAATAAATGAGTGCCTGATACTGATAACAAGCCACAAACCTTTTTTATTTTCAAACACTACTTCATTTGCCAAAAGGGAAAAGAATACCACCTTGTGCCTACCCTTTGCCTCTCTGCTCTCTGCATGCAGACAAAAGATAAACAAAATTACTTTTACAGAAATCTAAAATGGAAGGTTGCTAATCTTGGTGCCAGACCTTTCTGAGTGACACACGTGCTGGCTATGTTGAGAGAGCCCAGGGCATGAGACTGCTCTCGGCTGGTGGCCACACCTCAGCCCCCATGGGGCACTTGGCCACCTGGGTTACAATTTCAGGACTGGCATGTGGGAACAAGACAGTGGAAGTTAAAAAAAAAAACAAACACAACCAAACAAAAAAAAAACAACACAAAAAAAATAGCCCTGGGGCTTGAACAAGCTCCCCCCAGCATTAAGAAAGGAGGATAACTGCATCACGATGGATCACAGTTGATGCCTCTTTTTCATTTCCAAGAGAAAGAAAAATGCACCCCTGGATGCTCCTGTTTCAGCCTGGGAAACAGTCCTGTGGCACACCACTTATTGAGCCGGGTCTCCACTTGCCCTGGCCTCCTTGTCTGCCTTGGTCCAGTGGTTGCTGCAACTGCTATGGAAACTACAGAAAAGCCCTAAATTGTCACGTTCTGGCATGAAAATTGTTTGTGTTTTGGAGTCCAGCTCTCCCTACCAAGCTGTCTGTTGTTTTTCTGTCTGTGATCTCAACTAACACTGTGTTTCTGATGTATGACCAGAGGAAAGTGGGAGTTAATTGCCAGCCACGGACAGAAAGGGGGAGTTCACTTGGCCAGCTAATGGGTAAAAAAAAAAACAGTGATATGGACTGAACCTTGATTTTTATAAAGCAGTGGAAATTCTTTCTCTAAAAAATAGTCTTGTCATCCTGTGATGACTGTGAATAAAATATGTATTTGATCTGGATATCTGACTGCCAGATCTGTGCCTGATTCTACTGTGTCTTTCTTTTAAAGGGTAAAAAGGTTTGTGGCTTCAGGAATGGTCTATTTAAGAAATTGAGAAGCAGAAAGAAGTTCTTCAAAGAATACTTTTCAATTTCATCAGGTAAACTGTAAATCCTGGAAGGCTGATGTATAAAACTAGAAACTTTGAGCCAAATCTTCAACTTATCTTTAGAAAACGTAAAAGCACATGGATTCAGCATGTGGGATTCACATGTGGAAATCTGATGTCAGAGGTCTGTTCCTGCCTACTCAATGACACCTGTAACCTACTAGTGGAGGAGGCAAAAGAAAGAAAGAAGGGCATCAAGGGTTCCTGGGGCAGAAGTGGGAAAATCCCAAAAGAGATTAAATACACAAATCAGAAGACTATAAAAGTTCTCCTCTGCTTTCTTACCTGTTAACAGTAAATTACATGTGGTGGCTCCTGCATCATGTGGATTTTTTCGTTGCTCATACAGTAAGGAAGGGCTAGGAGAATAGCTAAATGGAATGAAAGTCATGCTGATGAGAAAGACAGGTCCTTACAGAACAGGTCCTCACAGAAGAGTCTGTAATGCCTGGTAATGCTCCATTACCATCATCCTTTGTTGTTCACCACCACAGTGACTCCCTCTCCCAGGTTTCAGTACACATCAAGTGAGAGGGAATAGGAGAATGAGGAGATGCATTGAACAGGCTGGAAGCCAGAACTGTCCACTGTTGCCCCCACAAAGGAGATCTCTGTAACCTTATTGAGTGATTTCTCTTACATGATCAATTAGTGTAGGTTCCTAAATGGGCAGTGGTGCAACAGTAGCAAACCCAAGAGTCATGGATATGTTCCCCTTTATTACACATATGTAACTGGGATATTGTCGTGTTTAGATTTATTGATTTTCCCACTGGAAACTTGTAAACCTAATTAATATTATTCCTCCCTTCTCAGTGCAGTTCCAGAAAATGGTTAGAGATAGTGAGGGGAAAAGCAGATAGTAGTTGTTTGAATCATTTCTATAAAACAATTTGATTCCAGTTTCAGCTGTTCAGTGTGTCCTGGACAGGTTTCCTGCAATACATCTGCTTTCCTGGCAGGAGCGTGGCTTCTACTCTTGCTGGTCCTTGCTTAGGGCTGTAATTCCAGTCCTCTGCTGAGCAGCCAGCAGGCATGCTGCCTCCAAACGGTGGCCTTCAGGGCTGTGACACTACGGTTGGTAGCTCTGCTTGCTTTCATGCAGAGTTTAAAATTTGAGGATTTTCCTTCCCCTGAATTTAAATGGAATCAAATTTCTGTACATTTTGCACAGTGAGTAGAATTGTCTTTCTTATGCACATCCAGCTGCAATTACATTAATTTCTCTTTTTCTTTGTTTCTCTTACTCTTTTATTCTTTTTTTCTTTTTTTTTTTTTAACATATGTTTTCTTCTTTTTATAGCTTTAATGTTTCAGGCCTCCTCAGTCAGCATGTCCCACAGGCTCTGATCTTTCCCCTCAGCAGGCAGTACTGGGAAGGGTCCAATTAAGGTCTTTTAAGTCCTCCTAGGAACACTCCCTGCCTTCAGTGATTAAGGTTGATTCTATAAATTTACCCATGTAATACAGTCTTAGTTTTGATGATATGAATTTTATTCCAAGGCTTTAAAAGATTTATCAGTCTTTTTGTAGTAACTATTGTGACTGTAAGAAATATTCCAGTGTCTAGGAACTGGCTGTTAAGTTGGCCTCTTTGAAAATGAAGCAGTTAATCCTGTGAGTAAAAGATTGGTTAAAAGGTGTATTGAAGTCTATAAAGCAACATGGGGCCTGTGCACAATTTATCTCTCATTTCCAGTTATTGTGCATGTAACTTTCTTTTCTGTTTACAGTAGCCTTGCATATATGTATTTTAGTGAAGCATATACCTTCCATGGAAATTACCTGGGAAACATAGTACATATTGTGAGGAAACAGTTAATAAAGAGTTTAGAACATTTGGAAATTATATTCAGCAACATTAATACAAACGAAACATCCTGACTCAGAAACATCCTTCAGAAAATATTCTGTAATATATCAGATTTAATTAAATACATGGGATATAGAAACTGTGGTTGAGTTGTATTTCTTGTTGTTCAGCAGACAGAAATTATATTCTCAGCTTTCCCATAAAGGGTACTTATAACACAGTGACAGCCTAAAAACTGCCTGAGCATCAAGGACCCCAAACAGCTAGGTGTTCAGATAGTAAGAGCTGGTTTAGGTGATGACTACTGCTGAGTTTTATTGATCCTAATTACTTCTAATCAGGAAGCTAAAGGAGTGGAGAGTTTCTCTGCTGGAGGAAACTGTCATCAATGAAGGTGGTTCAAAGGACAACAGCATAAAAGCTGCAGCTGAGTTGAGGTGAAGGTGCTGTTGTTGGCTACGGTCACTTGTGACTTCCAACAGCACTGGATCTTTGGCGTGACTCAAGTTTTTTAGTGGATGTGCCTATGCCAACAGAAGTTAGAAATGTGTGGTAAGTCTTTTATTCTGCTATCTCTGTAGTATGAATTTACATTTCCAATATTCAAGAAAAGCATGTAGTGGCAGTAACTATGCAAATAAAATGTGGTATTCAACAGTGAACTAAATGCTAAAGGGTTGATATTGTAATATCAGCTAATTCAAGTTTGGCTGTATTAATGTAAGTTTTGGAAATTTTTTTCTGACAAAAATAACTCTTTTGACTTGCTAATTGGACAGAGAATCTTATTGGAAAAAAAACCCCTGTTACTTTAACTATTGTAGTGTCCTGTTTATAAATAGGTTTACACATATTTGGCTTTTCTTGTCCTTTAAATTTTGAATATTTCCTATGAGAGTATGATTATTTGTTTTTAGCACAAGTGACTTATAAGTAGTTCAACTATGCATCTATTTAACTCAAGGATTAGGTTGTGTCTAGATTAAAGTAATTTTGGGTTTGGTGTTTCTATTGTCATTTGTTGATTGATTAGAAAACTAAGATGTAAAAGAAATGTCTCACATACAACTAAAATACGTGTTGTTTAGCCACCGATATGTGGATTAAATACCATGCTCAAAAAAACCTGTACCAGGGCAGCAAAGGCTGAGGCAGCTGAGCCTGAAATAGACAGGAGGACTCTAGAAATAGGAATCTGGGCTAGAAGGGTAGAGGCAATAAGCAAAAAGGAAGGAAGGAATGAGATAAGATTCCTGCATCTGTAGACTGTCAATATTGTCTGTATGGCATTGTGAGATGAAACTATTACAAGGGTTTTGGAAACCATTGGTGCTGAGAGTGCAAATACACAATATTGCTGATACTGAGAAAATTGAATTCTACATACAAAAAGTCAGGATTCACTACTAGTGTGGTGTTGGTGTTCTCTGTGCTTGAATCACTAGTCTGAAACATGGTTTTCACATTTACAAGTACCAGCAATTGTTCCCAATGCTCCCTTTCAAACCAGGCTTTGTGTAGTCAGTATGTAAAATGGCGGCATTTCAAATAAAGGAAGATACGTTTTTCCATCCTCTTTTTCCTCCTTGAAAAGGAATGTTGAGGTAATGCTTTGTTAGCAAGAACCTCCCAGGAGGAGGGCATGGAGGACTAAGGAAAAAACGATCCCTTTTGCTGTGAGAATTTGCAATGTCACGGGCAAAGAAAGAGATTGGTTTTGAGGATAGACTTGAAATATGTTATTCAGTGATATAAGGTAAGTACTATAGAGTTTTCTTCAAATTTCTGCATATTCAAAATCAGACAATAATGTTGGTGGTGAGGTGGCTTGCAGACAGCTGTGGCTTCCTTTGAAACTGGAGAAGCTCTCTGCAAGGTTAAAAATATGAGAAAGGAGAAATATTAAGGAGCTGTTCTTCTGTAAGACAGCCCCAGAAAAGCCAGGGGTGGCAGCTCCTCTATGAAGATACCTGTGATCTACTGTTTTTGTGGGGAGAAGAGAGCTTTGGCTGCTGACTAGTAGTGAATGGAAGACAAGACTGAACAGCTGATATTTACTACAACTGCGCTGGAAGGATGTGTGCTAAAGCTGTTTGGGTGTAGAGGTAATACACTCTCACCATAAGAAGAAAGCATTGCTGTATTTAAATCACTTGAGATGCTCAACACCAGGGATCCTCAAACTACGGCCCGCGGGCTGGATACGGCCTCCAGGGTCCTCAATCCGGCCCCCGGTATTTACAGAACCCCCCGCACCCACCCCCGCCCCCCACCACCGGGGGAAACCAAGCAGCCACAGATGACTGCCTGCCACTGCATCCACGCGCCTGCCCCCTGGTTAAAAAGTTTGAGGACCCATGCTCAACACAGACAGTTCCACAACACCTAACTTTTTTATCTATGTCAAGGGACACACTTCTATGAAACAGGATCTCCTCCTCTCTTGGTCCTGGCCCTGACTTGAAGTCTGTGTTCATCAGAAACAATATTCAAGGTGTGATGATGGAGTTGAAATCTCATCTCTGTCACAGTAAGGATTTTCATACAAGCTGCAAGGAAAAGTACCTTGGTGTGTGCATTTCTGTGGTGGTCTTTACACTAACACCTACAGAACTGAAATAAATTATTTGGAAAAAGATTCATTTTTTCTATAAATGGCATGGCAAAGGTTGTGAGGCCAAAGGTAGTGAGAGGTTATCTTTCTTGGAGATCTGTATGGATTATGACCCAGAGGTTGAGCTAAACCCACTGGTGCACAATACCACTCTGGAACTTCACTACACGGCATCTGCAAACTGCAACTGGTATTCATGGGCAGGGAAAGAGAGAGAAGGAAGAAAATTACCTCAGAAGTTCAATTCTATTTGCTGGAGAACCTGTGCAACACAGAAAAAATGAGGCAGAGGCTGCAGCCCCACTATCTAGAATACGTGTTGCTGAGTATTCCCCAGGTAAATATTTTCCTTACAGGACACCTAATTGTGTGGTCTTAAGGAATAAGCATGTTAGGAACTGTTACCTACCTTAAGGGTTTCTGAGGGAGAGGATAAGCTTTCCCACATACCTGTGTGGGAACATAAACCTGTTGCAGGGGAAGTGAGGAGGAGGATCATGATTTTTATTCTGCAGTGCTGTATAGGCCAAATCTTGAATTGACCTGCTGGCAACATGTTAGTTACTGTTCTGACCTGATAAACTATCATGTTTCAGTTCAGAAATCTTGGCTTAGGTTCAGTAAAAACATTGTGACTCTACCTTCTCACTTGCCCTTGCATGGGCGACAAGCAGCAAAGATCTGTCACCAGCTCTGGGCTGGCCAATTGCTCTTGTTCAGAAAGTGAGTTGAAATGCTATAAAAGCTGTCACTGGGGTCTTCCCAGGCTCTGTTCCAGCTAAAAGCTTTTATGTCTTGTTCCGTCAGTCCACATCATGATAGGAAAATCAGGTTATATTCCTCTCTTGTGGAGATGAAGAGAATGGCAGTTCAGTTGCTTTGACTGTCAGCCAGATGGCTCAAATGACACATAAAACAAGAAAATATAAAAAGCTGTCCCTCCCCTAAGGTCATTTTTAATATTTAGAAAACTAGGAATGCTTTTTACTTTATTTGCTTTGCTTTTTCTCTGGGAACTATCAGCTGCAGACTATTTACTAATATTTTCTTGAAGTTAACTCAGTAGAGATGGGAATAAATGTCTTTGCAAACAGATGTAGTGTATTACATCCATACTATGTTACAAATCTGCACATGTATTACACAGCAAGCAGATACCCATTGTGGATCCCTACTCATTTTATAATGGGTATTTTGGACCTTTCAACCTGTGCATGGTAGCTAAAGGAAGCTTAAGGCTACTAGAAGCAAGTCCTGTTCAATATTACCCTATTCTCCCCATCTTATATGGCTGCAACGGGTGTGAAAGAAAGCAAACCTTAGTACTGACACAACAGCAGGATAAATCAATATTCTGCTTCTGGACTGGTTGGGATTGCTTAGTGAGAGATTTAAGACTGATTTGAGATCCCAGAACAAGCTTGTTATGCAATGATGTTTTTTGAGATTGAAGAGGAGCTTAGGCTGTTGTCCTATACATCCTGGTCTATATTTCTTTCTGAAACATACAGTTTGTAATTCACTACTGCTTAATCCTATGACGTTTTCTTCATCAGAGTCAATTTCTATATCACTTTGCAGTTTTAGTTAAGTAACTGGTGAATGATGGTGTATGTTTTAGATAAGGCAGAATTATAGAGTACTAGATCTTATTTGTTCCATAGGTAAGAGCAGACTAGGAAATGTGGAAGGACATGAGTTGCTGGTAAGTGGTAGAAAGTACCTATAAGGTGCATCTGGACATTACCTTCCTTAGAACTTCTGTATCCCTTTCTGAAGGGAAAGAAAAAGCTTGAGGAGTGAATAAAAGGGGTATTTTACTGGGAAGTGGGATAATTAGACTTTGTGCTTGGCTTCAGCAAAAGATCTTGTGCTCTACAGTGTTACTCCATGACGTTTTTGTCATGATTCTGCTTTTAGACCTCAAACAGCATTACTCTGCAGCGAGCTAGATCAGGGGAAAAAGAAAAATCAGTTTCTTCCTTTTTCTTACCTGGTGGTTTTTGTTTGTTTTTTTTTTTTTTCTTCTCCTGACAACTAAAACCTTCAACTGTCATTTGAAGTATAGATGATGATAGAAATTTTTTTTTTTTTTGGGGGGGGGAGCGAGTCTGCTATACAGCAATCCCGGTTTCTAACTACATGTTTGTTGTTTTGTTTGTTTTTTTTTTTTTTTTTTAAACCGAATGCTTCTAGAAAAAAGAATTATCAAATTAAGTGTTATACAGATAATCTAAGTAACCCATGTCTGTTCCTTAGCTGTTGGGATTCTCTGCCATTTCTAAACACTAGGGGAGACAAATAGTCCACAGAAGGTTTACAGAGGTGAGGAAAATGAAAGATGGTGAGCGATATCCATGTAAGAAGGAAATAGTAAAAATTTAAGCTTGCTTGATTTAAAGCAGTAGCTGGACTGTACAACACAATTTAAAAAAAAAAAAACAAAACCAAACACAGATGGGCTCTTTCTCTTCAACAAGTAAAGGTCTGTGGGGAACAAAGGTCAAAAAAATTCTCTTTAAATCCTCATAACACAATAACATGGAAACATTCACTGAAACTGACAGGCCTTGTATTTAAAGGAAACTACTTTACCCCAGTGCATAATTAAATCACAAACCTCATTGTAATAACATCATTACAGATAGTTTTACAGAGCTGTGAATGTTGTTATCTATATAAAATATTTTTTGAAAGAGTCTCTCTTCAAAAGAAAGATAAATCATGATGCTTCAGGGCACAAGTCAAACTCTAATGAACTGGACTTAGAAGCTCTCCCCCTCTACTAGTTATGTCAGATGACCCTGTTTCCTGGGTTTCTGCATTTTTCTGAGATTTCTGATATGGTGGTTCCAGTGCATGTTCTAACAGAACTCCATTAACTCTTCTGATGGCCAAACTTCATTCTAGCAATGCAACAAAAGTCTAGGCAGAGTAGGGTACTTTTACCTGTGGAGTCTTAAACTGTTCTGAATATTTGATGGGACCAGGAATCAATATGAACTTATCTTATTATTCCTTAACACTGAAGACCTCAAAATTGTGATGAATGGGAAAATAGTACAATAAAAATTGAATGTCAATTTATTATTTGCAATTATCTAGCCTGTTTCTGTAGGCAGAACGAAAGCAAAATCAGACCTCAATCAAAACCTGATACAGACTAGAGGTTATCACTTTTCCATTGCATCCAACAGACTAGCTAAAGAAGATAAATCATTATTTCTGAATTAGTGATGACCTACACTTTGCTTTAGAGTGCACAGTGAAATGACACAGAAGTAGCTGCTGTGATATGGAAGAAAAAAAAATGGTTGCTGTATGAGTGATAGTGTGGCACTGTGATCACAGGGATGCTGCTTCTGAACCTACATCATTCTTTTAGAGTTAACATACAGTGAACAAACCTGAGATGTCTTTTAGCCATAGTATATTCCCTACGAAATAAAAATTACATGCAGAGGGCACAGAATCCTCTGTCTAGTGGTTGCAGCTATTTCAGCTGTACAACTGAGGCTAACACCATGAAAAAAACTTTTCATGTTGTTTTCATTTTTGCCACTCTATGAAGGAGGCAGAAGATTTATTCACAAACTGATAGGGGTGTGTAAGTCCCAAAGCAATCTAATCTAGTAAGTGTAGTGTCTTTTAACAGAGAATGATCACCAGAGCTTCCACATGCATCTTTAAATGCAGACAACAGGCCTTACTGTGCCATATCTTGGAGTACCTCTTCTAAGTCCCATTTCAGTGAGCAAGACTATAACCCATGCCTCCTAGGAGGACCTGTGTCTTCACAGGACAAGTTTAAGGGCATTTAGAAGGTGTTCACATAGCATGATGATACTTAAATGGATGAACATAACATGTTACAACCATTAAAAATAGAGATTTATAGTATTCCAAATAAAATTATCAGAGCTGGAATTTAGCCAGTGCATTAACTGAGTTAATGTTCTTCTTTCATCAAAGTACAGTGAGATTTCTGATCGTCTGAAGCAGTTCACATCTCTTATGACAAATGTTATGCACGGTATTGAGTGTACTTGCAAGTCAACAGTTGTACCAGTTCTTTCTTGAAATCTGTATCCCCTCATTCCCTTGATGTTACAAGATGGCACAGTGAAGACTTGGAGGGAAGGTATGTAGTGTCTAACTTATTTCTCAGTTTTTATCAGTAAAGTACAATCCTTCTTGAATGTCAGTAGGTGTTTAGGTTTGCCCTGGAGATCTAATAAGAAATGTGTTAATATAACTTGTGTAGGCATTTGAAAAGAACAGTCAGATGTTCTTATTTATCTGGGGACTCCCACTTTTTTTAAAGATGATAAAACTGCATTGACTACTGCTAGTAAGTTTAGCATGTGTGAGTTTCCACTTACCTAGGGAGTCTTTCCAACTGTGAACAAACTACTGCATGCAGCACATTAATATTAATAGGTCTCCAGCTCTGTTTGAGCAGGTATTGTTCAGTTTGTTATTTCCTACTCTGTTCATCACCCTCACTTCATACTCTTGCATCTGTTTCTATTTTTTCTTGTGATATCTCTCTCTGTGTAGTGAAGAACAAAATTACAACAACTCATAATGGGCTTGCACCCACAATGGAGTGGAGCAGACATGAGAGGCCTTCTCTCCACCTCTTATTTACTTTCTTGCAAGACAGAAATTTGGTCTTGGTGCCTTCAAGCAGAGTTTAATTTCTTCTAATACCTAAACATCAGTATAGCTTAACACAAAGGTGTTTTCTCTCATTTTTTGCCAAAAGACTTGAGAAAGGAAACGAATAAACGAATTGATATAGAACATCTGCAATTCTACTTACAGGTCTTAGCTTCATCAGCTTTTTTAATGTTCATGCCCTGAGGAGCTTCAGGCCACCAGCAGCCAAATGCAACCAATTTGGAGTGACTGAATCTGTCAGCCACGTGGAAGTGAGCCAAGTTGTGCTGCTCCTTGCAGCCTGTGTGTCTTGAAGGAGCCTCATGTCTCAAGGAGCCTGCCACAAGGGTTGTGACATGCAGCAGCACTTGCAGTCCCCTCATGGGCCTCTTTCACATGAACCAGCATGCCAGTACTGTGCTATCAGTTAGGCAGCTCTGGTACTTCTCCCATGGGAATGGATGCAAGTGGAGAGGCTTGGCTTTGTTTTCATGTCTGTAGCTATGCAAACTAGCCTACCATTTAGATTTTAAGTTCTTTTGTTTCTTACTATTACTTGCATGTCTTACTCAACTCTTTCTTCTTGATCAGGTTCCATCCACCCCATAGTAGAGGATTCTTCTTCCCTTCATCTGCCAAGCACCTGCTACCTCTGCTTTCAGACACCCTTTCAGACTCAAGCATTTTCATCTTCAAAATGGTTTGTTCTTTGAATGGCTGCACTGTGCTTTTGCTCTGCAGGAGTCACTGTTCCAGAAAATGGTTACAGTGATGTGTAGCACCATATAAATGTTAGAAAAAGAAGTGCAGTTGCTGAGACTGGATTTGAATGAAAATCAGAACTTGTGGGAGTACCCTTGTACTCAATGAATAATTACACAAACAGACATGGGTTATATGTGCATGGGGTTTTTTATTAAAAAAAAAAAACCAACCAAACAACAACAGCAACAAAAAACCCAAAAAACCCAAAACAGTCATGTGGTGTAGTTATTGATATGAGGGCATTTAACTCTTAAACTTAGTGTTGTGTTTTAGATTAAACAACTAGCCCTTACTAGGGTGAAAAAAACACTGGGTATGTATTAAAGTTCATTAACTTGAGCATGTTTTCACCAACTGTCCTTTGAGCTATTTATTTTAGGCTAGATGGCAGTGCTAAAGGTCAAAACAACTTGATAATGAACTGCAGTGATTTAAAGCTTTGGTTTGATCTTGAGAAAGGGGGGATGAGGGGGAAGGGTAGGAATCCTTTCTTATTTCCCCTTGCGAAAAGCAGACTACATCATAAAAGTCCAGGATGGTTTGTATGCTAGTTCCCCATCTTAATTGCCACTCATCTGGGTACAAAACCTTTTTTGTTTGATACAGTGAAATGCAGAAATAAGCCTAACAACTGGCACTGCGCATCTGCAGAGTTAATGCTTATCTCCCATTGTATTGCTTCCAACATTCTCCCCACAGCATCTTCCTTTTCTCTGTTCTATGCCAGTAGCTTATGGTCTTCCAACATTTCCTATTCTAAACCATTTTCGGTCTTCAGCTGGAATCTGGTCTTGTAAAATCTTCACCTGTGAGGAGGAGGATGGGAATCTAGATGTAAACAGTCTGGACTAATTCCAAATTATAGGATGTAGGGTATATGTAAATATTTTTTTTTCCCCCTCTTAAACTCTACAAACTAATCTAATCTGGAAAGATAACTGCTTTTTAGATTTCATTTCTTTCTAATGAGAAAATGTTTATGTTTTTATAATTCTACAGTAGTTTGTAGGTGTCAGCTATAAAGTTTGCCACCCTAAAATGAAGGAGGTATTACTTAGTTTATTTAGCAGTTGTTTGCCAACCTCAAAAAAGAACCATGCTTCCTTCCCTCCATAAAATGATCTGAGGCTTTAAAGGAACTTGTGGAACTCATGTAAAAATGCTGAAGTGGTAAACAATTTGAGTGATGTAATGAAATCTGGAAATAAATAGTGACTAATATTTAGGAACAAATACTTAAATATTGCCTCTGTAGTGTAGCATCCCTTTTCTCTTGGTTACCTCTTCTTGCCTACAAGGTAGTAAGCAAGTGACAAGTGATTGCTGGTGGTAGTGATGTTGCTGTGCTTCAGTTAATCTTATTTCTTGCCCTTTTTCTACTTTTAGAACATAATAAAGTGAAATCCCACCGAAGAATTTGTATTCTGAAGCTTGTGAGCTCCAATATTTGGAGCATGCTCCCTATCTGTAATGATGAAAACGTTCTACTTCTCATTTTGTATGATTTAAACTCTGTATTCGATAGTCTTCCTCATTTCATCATTTAAAAAAAGATACAAATTTACATTCACTGAGAAACCCCTTTTTTAAAATTTTCATAAATACCTACATATCTTCAAAAGGTCTGCTGGCATTTGGTTCTAATTCTCCTCTAGGCTAAGTTAGGCAGCTTAGGTCTAAACTTCACTGTCTGGAAATGGTAGTTTACAATCATGCAGGCTTTGCACTTTTACTGAAATTATTTCAGACTCACAGCTAATAAAATGTTTTATTAAATATCTGTTTGGAAATCTGCCAGTCTGGCAATACAACACATCATGATGCAAGTAACAGCTACTAATTTTCTCCCACATTCATGCTAGAAGAGGTGATACAGAACCAGGTTTAATTGCTGAATGTAATTGACAGCTCTTTTCTGAAGTTAGAGAGAATTAATTGTTTGTCATTTGTTACTTCTTGCTGCCTTCTTGTATCCTCAGGATTGCAAACAGGTAAAC
The DNA here is from genome assembly GCF_023638135.1 of Falco biarmicus. Classification (NCBI taxonomy): domain Eukaryota; kingdom Metazoa; phylum Chordata; class Aves; order Falconiformes; family Falconidae; genus Falco; species Falco biarmicus. Next base: position 60,263,894 of record NC_079293.1, on the reverse strand, counting down.
AAAACCACGCTGTTGTGCATGTGTTTTTCTCTTCTGTTTTCACTCCTGTCTAACTTTGTGTTGCTGCCTCTGGTCCCTGAGATATTGAACATTCTTGGGATGATAAACAGATTTCTCAACCCTATATTTCTCTTGAGTGAGTGGGTCTTTTGCTGTACTGATATAAAGTTCATTATCTGTTGGGGGGAAAGCAGTTGCATTTTTCTCTTGAAAGCAATTCATTCTCTCTTCTCTAAAAATGCAGGCCAGGAGAAATGCTGAGAAGCAGCAGAAGTGTATCAGACTTGATATACTGCTAAATAGTAGCTATTTGCTGCAAATATGGAGAGATGCTTCTTTATATTTCCTCATAGAAGACGACTTTTGAAGTGGAAGTTTTATCTGCTTCATTACACTTAAGTATTGGGTGGATATTTTTTTTTTTTTAATTCACCGCTTCATCAATTGCTTCTTAATCTCTTTAATATTTTCTACCTCAACAATGTCTTATGTTTGCCGTTTAATCTGCCTACAGATGTGCTTTTTCACTGGAGAGCTGAAAGCCATGGCTATAGAAACAATAGTAACCCGTTAGTCTCAAAATTATGCATACTATGCAAACACAGGCTGTTTAGTATTTAATATTTATTAAGTTATAGCAATCTAAACTTTCCTTTTTGATCGGTGTGCTTTGTCAGGTTACATTGAAGAGTACCTTTCCATTTGCAGCTAAACAGGCCAAGGTTTTCTGCATTCACAGGACAGTGACTGTGTAGTGGTCACATGAAGTGCCCTTGTGGAAGACTGTTTTATGACAGTGACCTTAATGTTTGCTATTTGCCTAAGCAGGAAGATTTGAACTTAATAGTAATTCACTATAAACACATTGGAATCTACTCTTTTAATGTCATTAAAGGTAAGGCAGGTGGGACTCTGCCTTGTACATTCGTATTTATCCATATTCTTCCTACTAGTCGTCATCTTGTGAAACTGAAATGAAATTTAAGACTAGATGGGGAAAACAGACTGTGTGTTTAAATGGAGATCTCTGTTCAACTGCCTTACACAAGATATTTGAAATACTAATAATACCCACCTGTGGGTACTGTGTTGTTGAGTGTGGCTAGTAAATTTTCATTGACTTCATGGCAGTGATGTGGTGAATGCTGTTCTTAAGTGCTCTCCATGGGAGTAGTCCCTAGAGGAAAGGTAAAATGTAATGAAAGAGCTGAGAGCTCTCCTAGAGAGCCAGTGTCTGGGAGAGGGATGCAGAAGTGTACTGCAGCAAAGGATGTATGAGAGTATGTGTTAAAAGCAGTTGCTTATTTTAAGAGTAATTCATGGTACAGTTCTGCTCCAGGCTTCTTAATTAAGCAATATTCTTGTGAAATTCATTATTTAGGTTCTTGGGTGGCCAGTGAAGATGCATTTTGTGTATGTGTATTTTTAGTGCTGAGGTGGGGCAGGGAGGGAGAGAAAAAGTATGAAGGGCAGGGGGAGGCCTGAATGCTTTCCCATGTTAGTATGAACTGGATATAAATAGTATCAGGCTCAACTAAGTTTACATTTGATATAGGCCTGGAAAATGAGGTCTGGCACCTTTCTTCTTTCTTTGTGTTTGAGTCAAGTAATTAACTGGGTTTTCTGCTTCTAGTTGGTGTGAAGATACAGAAGCTCTTTATATAAAAAGTTGATCAGTATGGAAAATTCGGTGTTTATAAACTGGGATTATCTACATATATATTAAATGAGAGGGAAAAGCAAGAAATATTGTAGAATTCCAAACAGCAGTTAGAGCTTCTTTCTCAGGTCTAGATGTATCTATTTATGCAGGATGGTTTGATTTCTTGACTATTATTTGACTTTGAAATTTAAACCACCTTACTAGTTTCTTGTGACTAACTATGAATGAGTTGCAATTCTTGCATTTCTGGAACAGCAATTCTTGTATTTCTGTGAGGGTAGGAATAATCACTTTTGTTGGTACATACTTTGAGCTGAAATTATAAACTTAGTTTTAGTTTCATATACTGTACCCAGAAACTACTAGGGAAAGGAAGCAGGAGATGTAAACAGTTTAGGCTAAAGATTCTGTAACTTTAGTGATTAAAAAAAAATTAATTTTGACTGGTTTGCTTCTTAAACTGTAAGAAAGAAATGTTGTAGACAAAAATGAGAATTATTATTGTTATGACATTCAGGTAAATGAGGAGTGCTAAGCAGGACATATGGCAACTGAAGTCTGAGGAAAAAAATTGGGGGGGGCTAACTTATGGCAAATGAAATAATATCTTTGACAAATGTAAAGTACTGTCCAGTGGTCTCAGTTGGAAACAGATCTATGAAAATAAAGAACCAAAGCAAAACAAAGATGACCTTTGACAAATTTTCATGGAAAAAGCCCCCCTTGGGATCTGTTTTTCTTTACCCAGAAATTCAGTTCAACCCTCCGGAAAAGACCCACATCTGTAGGCTGGGAATTTCTGGGAAAGGTAGATATGAATTTTTCTTCAGTGTTAAATTGATAGATGTGTTCTTGTAGCCAACAAACGCTCGTGAGAATAACACATACTCCATTTGGGAGAGGAGGAAATCAAGAAGGAAGGGAGAATGATATAAAATTCCCAGAATTTATAGCACTTGATATTTTTCTCCAGACAGCAATATAGCTTGCTCAGGTTTTGTAAAGTGTGGTGGTCTAAACAGTCTAGTAAAAATAAATTTGTGTAATTTAAAAATTGAAAAAAAACCAACAAAAAACACCAGCTGAAGGATCAACTGTCAAGAGGATGAAAATATAAATCCTGAAGAAAGAAAATGGAGCAAGCAGAAAATCAAAATGACCATGAGTCAGCTTTGCTAAAAAAAAAAAAAAAAAAAAAAAATCAGGCCTAGTTTCTGGTGTGGGTAAGTGCAGAAGAAACGATTGTTGGGTTTTGTTTCGGGGGAGTGTTCTCTCTGAGAAACTGAAATCTCAGTTCTTGCATTCTTGCATTAATGTGCATTTTATTTTAAAAGTAGTATTTTAATTTTAGCTGTCTGCAAATATGACGTCTAGCTAAATATGTTCTTTAGTCCTCATTTCCAAAGGAAAGAAGGCTTAATCTGATCATTCCTTCTCAATCCTCCTCTCAGCATTTAACCTATTATTATAAAGAAATGTGTGCTTAGACCTTAGACATCAGAGAATTCCTCAGTTGCCCCCATAGGAACTGAAAGCTTGTACCTTAATAGATATCTGAGCATCATACCGTGAGACAAAGCCATGCACAGTGGGAATTTTTAATTCTGCTGATTACAGGATTTGTGTATCTTCTCCAGAAGCTTGAGGCAGACTGCTGCCAGAGGTACATTACCCAACCTGTTGCAAACTTAAGTCCTTGCTGTCAGATGTACATAACTAAATGCATATTGGGCTGATACGTGAATTCTTGTAGGCAGAGATTTTCTTCCAAAAAACAAAGTGGTTGCCACTTCTTGGAAACAGGCATAGTTATGAAACAAAATTTAAAAAAAGGCGGGGAAAAAACCATTGAATAGATCTGGACATTTTATCTTTTGTTGAATAACTTGCTGTCTTTTTTCCTTCCTGATTATAACCAGACTAACCTTTGGGGAAAGGGTCTGAAGGTCCGGGAGACTCCCACAAAGCATACTGAAAAGGTTACCTTTTGTGTAACAGAATTGTGTAATTTAAAGGATGTAGCTCATAGAATGGCATTTAAGTTGCCTTATCATAAGAAGAACTGTTTTTCTGTAAATGATGGAAAAATAGTTCCTCCCTAAAGTATTTTTCATCTGTTGTTTTTGGTTGTTCCCCCCCCCCCCCCCCCCCCCGCCCCTTTATGTACACATTGCTTTGGCATGCACAGTTACAGTCACATATCACATAGGGCAGCGTCGTCCTTGAACAGTGGAATAGATTTATTTATTGTCCTCTTGCTCTGAGCTAGAATGAGACATTCAATTATAAGCAGGTCACAGCCAGCCAGTATAATAGCTAGTCTACACACTAAGTTGAATTCTTATATCAGCTAAAGTATATTTTTGCAATTTACAGGATTATTCAATTGGGCAACATTTCTACAGAAAGTAGAAAGTTCAGGAAAGTTTCAGGAGTTCTATAGCTGGCATTATAGTTTGTTTTCTTCAGAACTCCTGATAAGGAATGATGATAGAAGAGACCATGTTTGAACCATAAGGGGTGGAGGTGATCTTCTGTGTTTCCAGGAACACCGATATATGAATTTCAAAAGGTTTGAAAGTTCATGTAAGCTTTCCTATCCCAATGCCTTTATCAAGAAATCTGACTCAAAATTCTCAGAATAAAATGTTTTCTCTTGAGACTCCTAGTGATCTTCAGGGGATATGAAAGCAGCTGTACTTTGTGTTCTGATGATTCAGAAGCTCTGAAGAAGGCAGAAATATGTTGTTGGGATGGGGGGAAGCACAGGGTAGTAGCAATACTATTCTATTCAGTGAACTCCAAAATGTTCGGCAGTTAAACTTCAGGGAAAATTCTGGTTCTTGTTTAAGCAAATAACTGTATTACATCTCTCTTAGGCTTAGCAAATCAGAACTGACATGGAAAACAATGAAATCTGTTGGTTTGAAGGTGTCTAGTGTATTGAAAAGCAGAGTGTTTTCTTTTGTGTATGATATTATTGAGCATCATTCTTGCCATGGCCCTTATTAAAGTTCTAGCCTCAGGTCAACTAGGCCCATAGGTATTATAGACATGACAATTTTGTCCTGAGATTAGATATTAGGATGAACATGGATGAAGGATAGGGCAAGAACCAAAGTCTGACTGGTGGCTGAAGACCATCTGTTCAAGGAAGAAATACACAGAATAACGTTGTTGTTTTCCAACCACCTATGTGCATATGGGAGGGGAGCTTTCAGTGTGACTGTGAATGTTTTAAGGCTTTGGAAGAAGCCTTTCACAGGTCCTCTATCTTCAGCCATTCTTACGTCATCACTAGTCTCCCCTTAAATCCTGCTTTTCTGAAAGGATCAATGTTATTTCCACAGAAACTTAAAAAACAAACAAAAGCCAAACACAAAGGATCAGTGATCCTTGCTTCTCAGGTAGTTGGCGTAGAACCAACAAGCAAGGAAAGAAAGAGAGCTTGCCTTTCCAGAGTCAACTTTCCTGTTTGTCTTCATTCTTCACAGCACTTAATTTGTACACATCTAAATCGAACACTTGCAATCCTCTATTTAAAGCAATGTCTGCCTCCAAACTTCTTGTAATTGGTTTCTGTTTTATGTTTCTTATTCTGTTGAGAGCCTTGCTAACTACTTTAGATATTCTTGGTGTTAGTAATGAGATAATTTATATTTTAATTAAACAGAGCTGCTACAAAATATTATAATGGATGCCAGAAGCATTAATCTCTTGACTCTTGTCTCCTTGAATTTTCAACAGCATGGTGCTCCAAAAAGTGGCTTTTGCTATCCAAATCCCATAGTGTGTCCAAACAATGCTCTTCCTTTCATAAGACTATAATGTTGTTTTACTCTTTTTGCACTTAATGACTCCTGCTACTTATCTGAAATAACTAGGTATGCAGTGGAAACAGTACTTTTTCAAGTACAGTCTTAAACAAGATTACAGAGCAGGTTGGTTTTGGGTTTTTGGTTTTTTTTTTCCTTGTCAATATTATACACAACAATAGTAGAAAAATAACCTCATCCTTCTCCCCTTCCCTCTGACTCTTCAGGTAAAATAAGGTAACTCTGGCAAGAATTTTTTATTTTTTTCATTATTCTCAACCCATCGCTTCATCTATACTTACTATGTACAGGAGCTTAATATTAGACAACATCACTGCTGAGATCACTTAATTCAAAGTAAAAACTCTGGCCACTTTATGACCTTTCAGCAAGAAAAACATTAACTTGGCAGTCATATTTTCACACCTTAGAAAAGAGAAGAGTTAAAATGGGAAACACGGGAGACTGTAAAAGCAGAAAAAAATAAAACCCCAAAATTTGTTCTGTAAGTATGTAGCAGGGAAATGGGGAATAGCAATAATTGCAGGGGAGTGAATTATTTACTTTTGATGCTAAGATGTATGCTGCTAGATTCCCTCTCTGAATTGCTTAGTTTTTAGTATATTGCTAATTTTTATTTCCAGTCACATTGTTTGTCTGATTTGATGTATGATGTTAAAGAAGTGCTGTGCGAAAGTATTTCATATTAAAGCTTAAAATTCTCCAGCCATGCACCTTATTAGTAATTTAGGTTATTCTGCATAATTTACTATGCATATCATTGTGCATTTGTGGATGATGTTGTTGAGTTGTATGTTCACTATTGTAAATATTTTTTGATTATAGTTACGTTTTTCTGAATTTTTTTATGAACACTTAAAAGTCTGGATTCTTGTCTTAAAAACAAATGTAGGGTGTTTCCTTTTGAATTTTAAAATGGGACAATGAATTAAACTCTGCAATTTCTTGGCTCATGTAAGAATCTGTTGAATTCTAATTAACGTACATATATCTCATGATAATGGTGCCCAGTTCCCCTTTCCACCCCATATTTTGTCTTCCAAAAATAATGATTTTTCCCTATTACTTGCTATATAAAAATAGTAAACTTTATTGCTGCAGCATGCTACAGTGGGGGATCAGCAGAAAGTAGGTGAAATGAAAACACAGGAAAACGGAGTGCATTGTTTTGCCAAAAAAAGGGGCACAGACACAATATTTAACAGCACTTATCTTCCTAATTTGAAAGCAGAATGTCCTAAAAATAGCCCCTTTCATGCATGCTTGCTTTCAACTGAACATACTTTTATTGAACAACTTATTGTTTTTAGAGTTAAAGCCCATTGTTGCTTCAGTTAACATGATAATCTCCCTTAGCAGGCACAGGTAAAGTCAGGAAGAACAGCCGTCTCAGCAAAGCCAGCTGAGAAGTGTGCTCAATAGCAGTGCTGAACCCTTCAATAGGATGATAAAATGCTAAATTGAAAAGATGACTAGGAGTGTGTAATAATTAATAATGGCTTATTTGACATTCTCAGATGCTTCAGAAGGAGAAATTAAAAAAGCTTAATTAACAGACAGGGCACTTGATCTTGTCTCTGCCTATTAAAAACAGAGTGCATACAATATCTAATTGTTAAGACTTCTGCACTTAAATAGAAGACAGAATTTTTGATTGAAGGCTAGACATACTTAAATCGCATCACTGACACTCATTTGGTTCCTCTGCAATAGCAGGAAGTGTTTCTTAAGGTTTAGGTTTAAAGGGAGATGAATTGTTTCTAGAGGATGAAGTTGAGGCCATATCCTCAGAAGAAAAAATCTGTTCCTTCTGGCTTAGAATTTTTCAGTAGCCTGTCTAGCCTTATTCATACAGTTATGATTTCTTAGCTCATGTTTACTCTGGACAAAATGACTGTGTTGTCAATTGGTGGTGGTCTAGCAAGGGAGGCAAAGAGCGCTGTAAGTATACAATACACTGTCCACCACTTTCCATTCCTCTGCTTTTAGTCAACCACTGTGCAACCAAAGATAATTTCCATTATTCACCCACTTTCTCCTTCTGCCCAGTCCTGCTGTTAGGTCATCACATTTGCCTGTTGCAACAGAACCTAATGTGATAATGTGATACAAGATTTTCAGTATCATTATGATTTCAGCGCAAGATTCAATGAGTAAAGAAGGTGGGCTGGAAGTTTTCAGATGCAAACCCATCACTGCTAATATAAGAGTATGTCAGGTATAATTACAGAGAATGAGTTGGAAATAGATTTGTCTGAAACACTTAAAACTCTCCTGAAACATGAAAACATACATGAAGAAACTATTCTCTGAGGGACTCACGTGGCCTTGCACTTACTCAGAGTTTTTTATAACAGTACTTACTGTGCTGTTTTAATGGTGCCATCATATCTTGTGACAATTGCATGTCCTTTGTATTGCTATAGCAATAACAGGATAAAATGCTGGTTTTCTCAGTTGTTTAGCACCATCACTGATTCACACTGCTGTTCTCTGAATAAAGTAGACAAAGAAAATTCTTTCTTCTGCTCAAATTACTCCCTCCTTTTATTTTTATACACCAATTTAAAATGTATTTTCTATCCTCAACCCAAATGCATTGGCTCTGTGATTCCACAGGAATGTCTGAAAGCTCAGTCTTTCTCCTTTACTAAAAATGCCTGTACTGCACAGTATTTGGTCCTCGCAGAAGCAGTGGTTGGTTTGGTCATGCTCAGGGCACAACTGGTCCTCTGGCCACAGGTGAAGGGGAAGCAGAGGAGAGGCTTTGTGCAAGCCTGGAGAAGTGAAGTAGCCTGGCAGGGGTTCTCCAGGTGCTTGTGGTGAAGGGGTTGGTTTAACAGACTAGAACTCTTTAGCTCTCTCCTGACATCACCTCAGTTGCCAAACACTGTTGGCAAGAAGAGATTTGGTTAGCCAGCCTCCTGCTCACCTGCCACAGCAGTAGCTTGGCTGCCTCCTTTCCCTTGGGGCTGGGGGGCAGGCATAGGGTCTGCATGGAGGCTGATGAGGTTGCTTCTCTGCCAGAGGCCTCCTGTGGCCTTGGACAAATGCACAGAATGAATTCCCTGTATAGCCTTTGCCATGGCTCTGATAAGCAGGAGTGTATAGGTTGTGTAGCTGTCACTATTGATTAGCACCTCTGTCCTCCTCAGAAAATGGTTGGTGACAAAAAGCTGAAATTATATTAACAGGTTTGAAAAATAAACATGTGTACAAGGATCTTATTTACCTGATTCATTTGACATAAATGCAGACATGTCTTTGAATGCTGATGCAAAAATAGAGTGCAGCTATTGCAGTGCAAAAAGGCTTGAATTGCTTTATGTTTTCAAGGTTATTTTCACAAAGTTTAAATTTCTTGTTTGTTTTCAGAAGGCAAACTCTTTTTTACAGCTTAAGGTCATCTGCGGGCTGTAGTTCTCTAATAATCAGCCTCTGGCTTCTCCTTCTGAGGGATGTCTAATAGTAGGAATGTTAAATGGGTAAAATTATTGTATTTTCAGTTATGTAGACTTAAAAGGCTCCTTCAGAGGAAAATATTCCAACTTCCGATATAATGTGACTTTTAATACCAGACCTTTTATGTCTTAGTAATCTTCAGTAGTATTTCATTTTATTTTTTATTAAAATTGGTGGGAACCAGATTGTGGGCTACAGACAGCTGTCTAACTGGCTTTGATATACAAGTGTTCTCTAGTCTCCTTTCTGCAGACATGTAAACGATGAGTAACTTGATGATTTTGTCTGGTTTTCTATGTAGATAGAAATCAAGCTATCAAGGCAACAGGGCTGATAAGATTAGTTCGTAGTGGACATAGATTACTGCTTGCTTGAATTTTTTCTCTTGCTTATTTGAAGAATACAGAGAAGCAGAACAATATTTTGTTTGTGTTTTATGGAATATTTAGCACTGTTTAACAATAACAAAAATTTTCCACAGCAGATGTGCATTTACACATTTCAAGGACATAATTCCTCACAATGCTTACCCCATGAACAGTTGCTGGGCATTAATGATATTCTCTTGGGGGGAAAAGTCTGTTATCTCTTTGATGTGAGCAGATCTTTTATCAACACTGATTACTAATCCAGTTGAGAGAGACCAGAGAGGCTGTTAATTATTCTGTTCAGGTGTGTTTCAATGAAGTTATTAGCAAAGTACATCTGTGAACTCTGTTTTACAAAATAAAGCTTGCAACAAATATGAAATTGGATTTTAAGGGAAAAAAAATTCCGTCATTTTCCTGCAGGGTGGATCGCAACATTTGTGAGCGTAGGTATATTGGTTAGTTTACCAATAATCTTCCTTAATGAGATTCATGCAAGATAATTTATATTTTAATAATAACCTTTACTTAAGCCAGTAGTTTCTTTTCCTGGTAAGTAATGGCTTTTCCCCATCAAGTTTTTTAGCTCTGGGGTTTTTTTTGGATTGCCATGCTTTTCCTCAAGACACTGTTAACAACCAAACAGACATGACTCAAATAGGGTTTAGTGTGGATCCTCCAGTAACAAATGCTACTGATCCAAATCCTAAACTCTGGGACACCCCCACTGCCTGTAGATGCCTTTAGCAGTCAATACTTGCACATCCATGGCTGATGAGCCTGAACTGAAAATCCAGTTCCAGAAAAGAACATAGGACGTTAGCTTGGGAGAACAGGGCAGTAATAGCTATGTGGGAGATATTTCTTCACAGTAGTACAATTTTGTTAAATGGTTGGAGTTTGGGGGTTTTGTGCTTCTGTTCCCTGCAAGCACATATGAATAGGCAGAGAGATGGGTAGTACCATATAATTCCTTCATTCTCATCTATAACATTCTTCCCATGAGCTGGTGCCAATCAGTGGGAAAGTCCCAGTATCTTGACGTAACCGTGTGTTTGAACCACAATTGTCAGGTTTTTTAGGACAGGGGTTCACCAGTGCTAATCTAGCTTTTCTACCATACCCTGCAGCATTCAGAGTCTCACTTTTTTACAACTGTGGGACCAAAGGCTAAATACTTCAATGTCTACTGACTGGCAGTTCTCCTGCCTTCTCCTACACCCAATTTCTGTCTGCTGTTGGTAGTTTCAGCAAAAAGCTTTCTGTACTGCTGCTTAAAGAATCATTTCTGCATTGCTGTTCAGCAAAAGTCTTCAAACTAACGTTTTCAGGTCAGAGAATCATGGTGTATCCCAAGGCTCATATTTCATACACTCAGAGCATATGCTGGTATACGTTCAGGTATAAGGGATTTGGGGAATTTTGAGCAAGTGAAATTAATACTACTTCCAGACATCTCTTGAAGAACAGAAGTCTTGTGGAGATGCAAGTTTTTGCCAGAACAAACTGTAAAAGGCAGGGTGTGGCCAGCAAGAGAGGTGTACATGAGGGTGGGTTAACAGTAAACATGGTTTCTCAACAGGTTTGGATTCTCAGTAAGAAAAAACAAATTGACTGACTAACAGATACACATAAACACACACAGCCTCTGCAACTGCAAAGTTATTGTACACCTAATACTTGAGGGCGAGCATGAACTTCAGTTAACAAGGCTTGTGTTTTCTCTTGTGGTCAGGTTTGGGTTTGGTTTGTTTTTTTTAAAGTTTGAAAGACTCACTCGGAAAGTAACAGCTGATTTAAACAGAGACCTATTTGCACTTTCCCTCAGATTTCCAAGATGTTCTCCTTTTCCATGCGTTCTTACTGCCATGTCAGAATTAATGGTACATTTAGTTTCTCCTTCTCTGTGATGTTTTCAGTTATAACTGGCATTGGACATCAGAAGGCACAATCTCTTACTGCCTCTCTCTTTTTCTGTAATAAATTGTTTCTCTATATTTATTTCATAGCAGGAAAATAACTGTTCAATTTAGAGAGGGTGCTTAATTTTATGTAGCTGTACAGTTGTGGTTTAAACCCTGTTTGTAGTATATCATTGCAAAACTTCAACCTGGGATTAACCAGCCAATGTTAGCTGCTCCTTTCATGAAACCAGGGTGGCTTTTACACTTTGGCGTTTAAAATCATAGCTCACCACTAAATTGATTGCAAGATTACAGGTTAAAAAGTTGGTGAGCAGTATGCAAAAGCCTTATACTGAAGGCTGTTTTATTACATAATGGAGAACCTGGCTTTGTTAATATTGTTCAGTAATGTGGTGATCAAATTATTGAATTGCATATGAAAAAAAAGTGGGGAGGGTGTTCAGGAAAAAAAAAAATCTCCCTGAGTGGCATGGTAGCATTCTTTGATTTCTTCAGAAGTGGAATTGATTTAGCAAGGGCAAAGTTAGTTTTGCTGCTTTTTTTCCTAGCAAGGGCAAAAAATGTGTGTTTAACACTGTTTAATGAAAGAAATGTTACCATCTGCCCTTTCAAAATACAGAAGTAGAAAGAAAAGCAGCAACAAAATAATCTCAAGCCCTAAAACATTTCAGATATTAGTGTTGAAATTGTGTAATTAACAACTGAAAAAATGGTATTGGAAATCTTTTTCCTTTTATAATTTACATGAGAAATAGTCTTCTGGACCTCTGGTGGGAGTTAATTGTTCAGGAACTAAGGTTTTAGCCTTATGAAAAGAGTGCAATGGCAGGGCTGCACTTGGATTTGAAACCTCACTAATGATTTGTTTTTTCCTTGTTGTTGATCTGGTAGAAGTTCCCACTACTGCTACTTGATTAGGTCTTGATCTTGTTAATCCTTAAAAAGGTAATTAACCTTTAAGTGTATTATAAGTATTTTTTCTTTTCAGGATGTAGAATTATATTATGCTTAATTCGTACAACATTTCTCGTTCTTTTCAACCCAGTAAAATTCAAATTTTCTCCCATTGAGAGTCTCTACCTTCCTGTATTCTCCCTCACTTATAAACTCTATGAGACAGAGGAAATATTAATGTCATTTTTAATGTTTTTCTATTGTGCAGTCTTTGGAAAAAGTACAATCCCAATAATTTTACATTATAATACATACCCTGTTTGCAGAGACTCGCACTAACTTTAGCAGTAATTTCTTTAAGAAATTTCTGCATGTGATATTTGTATTTAACCTTGAAAACCTATTCATTGGGTTAAACAGCAAGCAAGAAGTCTGCATCAATTCTTGTAAATCTGGTGGTTTTCTGGGTTTCAATACATCAGAAAACTCTCTTTCAAAAGCCTCCTTCAACAGCAAGAATTGTGTGTTTATTTATAACTTATGTGATACGGGGAAAACAGGAAAGACTTATTGTATGTGCTTATTATCATGTTCCCTGTATGTTACAGTATAGAACTTTTTTTCTAATGGTGCTGCACTAACATAAACATTAGATAAAACAATGCATGCCAATGTTCTGCTTTAAATTTCACTCTTGAGAAATGAAGCAAAAGGATGATACCTTGCAAAATTAGATTCTGTTCTTTTGCAGGCTCATCGTGAGAATTTAATTTTCATGGGCAACACCTTTTTATATGCAATTTAAAGGCAGAATTGTTATTAGAGGCCACAAATGAAAATATTGTTATAGATGAAATCTACCTAGGTGGGTAATTTCTGAACTACATTACTGATAGCTTAATGTGTTTAGTGGTGTTATGGTAAGTAAAGTGTATTTGTATCTATATAGCTATATAGTGTTTAACATATTGAGAAGACATGGTGCACCATATAGATGGTGCTGGCCAGGACAACCTGCACCACCTCTGTGAACTCAGACAAGAAGGAATAATTTGCAGAGATGCTGCTATTAGCACCATTAAATCACAGGCCTGCACTGTGAAAGTCTGGTGAATCCCAGATTTACAGCATGAGTAAGGAGGATGGTCCTTGCAGGAGGGGTTTGCCATCAGGCTGCCACTGCCTTCCTTTTAACAGAGCTGTTTCTCTTGTCTTTCATGTCTGTGCCCAAGTTCCTGCACAACCTCCATGTTAATCTACAATCAGAGCTTCATCTTTGGTTATAATCTCTAGCTATACTACCAGGCCCACAAACGGCTCTTAAATTTAGCAAAATATTCAACTCATACGTGTTAATACTCCTGTCATGGATGCTGCTGGTATTTCAAACTTGGTGCTTAGGTCACTGAGTAAAACTGATGGAAAAAGATGTGCTTACCACACAGATCTTGGGGCAAACTGAGATACTTCACCCACCTGATATGTAAAGCAACCTTTAGTCTTAGCTGTACTTAGGAGCCTCTTCTCCACTGTGGTGGGTTGACCTGGGCTGTATGCCAGATGCCCACCAAGCTAAGCTCTATCACTCCCCTCCTCAGCAGAACGAGGTGTGGGAGGGGGAGAAAATGAGATCAGGGAAAAACACAACTTGTGGGTCAAGATAAAGGCAGTTTAATGAAGCAATAGCAAAAGTAGTGTGTGCAGAAGCAAAGGAAAACAAAAGACGTTATTCTCTACTTCCCATCAACAGGCGATGTTCAGCCACTTCCCAGGAAGCAGGGCTTCAATATGTGTAGTGGTTGCTTCCAAAGACAAACGTAAATAATGAATGTCCTCCCTTCCTCTTCCTTTCTCTTAGCTGTTATAGCTGCACAGATGCCATGTGGTATGGAACATCCCTTTGGTCAGTTTGGGTCAGCTGTCCCGGCTGTGTCCCCTCCCGAGATCTTGCCCACCCCCAGGCTGCTGGTGAGGGGGAAGGGTTTACAGACAGCCGTGATACTGTGAACACAGGAGCCAAGACCCTGGTGTGTTATCACCACCTTTCCAGCTGCCAATACGAGCACAGCCCTGGGGGGGCTGCGGTGGGGCTCAGCCAGACCCAATCCACCCACCAATACAACTCTGTTCCTTCAACATCTACATACTCCTAGAGCTGGGAGTCCCTGAAGCTCAGCCTGTCCTTCTGTTAGCTTGTACCATCCTTAGAGAAATAATATGCAAATCCTTCTGCAGGATCCTTTGATACTTGCCGTGCACCGAGCAGCAGCAATAACCCCTGGCATTTTCACAGGCTCCATTATGAACCAGGGCTGTTCCTCAGAGGACAGAAACTAGCTTGTAAAGAGAGAAATAGGTCTCTTAAAAGTGCTGTGCATTTTCTCCATCTCACCAATGAGGAACATTTTGCAGAAGCTTTTTCACAGGGATTTGAAAAGTTTCTAAGCTCTTCTGTCCTGCTTTATATTAAGAAAAGCTGAAGCACAGTAGATTAGTCCCTTCTGATCTTCAATTTTATTGTATCATCCAAACTAATCTCTGTATCACGAGCCTTTAAAATTCATATTGGGCCCAATAGCTTTGGTTTGACTAACATATATGGTAGATATGACTAAAGCACAGAAAAGCACCCAGCCTATGTACAGATATAGAAAGACACAGATTTCACCACTCCCCTGGCGTCTTCACACAGAAGCCATCCTGGCAGCCTCTTTGCTGCCAAAACCTTGCCACATTAACCCCACCCAACTAACATTGCAGACAGCCATAAAATTGCCTCCCTACTCCAATTTGCTATCTCTTTTTCTGTTTGCAAATTCTAAAACCTTGGCACCCTGACTGTGGGACTGAGCTGAGACTTCTGCTGTGCTGCATGGTTCAGATCCTTGTAGGACTCCCTCTCCTCCACAACTGTCTTTTGTGTAGCTGCAGTATATTTTTAAAAGGGTTGCTTCAAGTTTGTATCCCTTTTAACAGACTGGAACTATAAAACAAAGGTTGTGTATGCATATAGATATTGACAAGCTACTGCTGGTTCTGGCTGAGGTTATGTTATATAAATTCAGTTGCATTAGCATATGCCAAGCACAAATTACAGAAGACTAATGAAAGACAGAGTGTACAGGACTGGGCTCACACCCGACCTGCAAGGGACCATGCAATGGTCACCAGGAGATTTAGATCGCACATTGTGACAGACTTTCCATCATGATTATTTAACGTTTCATCATTCTTTATGCTTCACAAATTTTTTTAGTTATTTTAAAGTTGTCTATAGATCACTCATTAAAATATGAAATATTAATGGTCTTATTAGCATCTCCTGTGGGTACCACCCTCTAATTGGTAATTCCCTATGGAGAGCTGCTTTTCAGAGGGAGGACCCAACTGTCTGAAGTATGAATGTTTTTAATAATCTTTTAGATGTATAGCTATATAATTGTTTTCTTATTAATAGTAGATGCAGACACAAATGCTTTACAGTTTGAAGGTAGCTTAGGAAGAGTTGCTAACCTGAAGAATTTTCCATAGAATGATAAAGCATATTAACTTTGTTATGCTAAAGATCTTTAAATATTTGGGACTTCAAAAGGTTTTGACTTTTTCCTAAAAATCAAAAATTTTTAAAAAGTCTATTTTCCATTGTAAAATTTATTCTAGATAAAGTTAGTTACATTAAGAAATTAAAACAGTGTTGTTTTCGGCAGATCACATTATTTCAGTGGTAGAAAATGTAACCTCTGAGAGCAGGTTTATTTTAGTCCTTGCTACAATTCTTCTTTGAGTATGAACCAGCCAAGATTTTGACAGATTCTGCCCTCTCCCTGCCAAAATTGCAATTTGGACACTGAACTTCAGGTACAAGTGGGTAATTTTTAATGCAGAAGTCCAGTACCTTAATTAGATAGGTGTCATTTGCTATTCTTCTCACTTTCAGTTTTCACTTCAGATATCAATAAAGATGCCTTTATACAACCTTTGCCACTAATCTCCTCCTAATTCTTCACCTTTTAGTCTCATTCTTCCCTGCAGTTGACCTATCATTTTTCATATCTTTTTTTTTTTTAATGCCAAAAATCCAGTGTTATTATCCTCCTCACTGTGCCTTTATTCCTCAGCTCCGCTCTGTATCTCTGGATTATATTTTGCGGTTTCAGATGCCTCAGGAAGCCACATGCAGATTATGTTGATAGGATAGAAAGAAAACAGTGATTTGGCAAAATATAGTTCTTAGTTTTGAGTTAGTTGGATTTCCCCAGGTTGTGAAGCACAAGAAATAAGGATGAGCCTTAAATTCTGAGCTAGGATGCCAGCGAAAGCAAGGGCTGATGTCACTGCCCTGGTACCTTGTTTGCCTCTTTCAGTGCCAGGAAGGTGTTCCAACATTCCTTCTGTAGACTTCTATAATTATTAAAAGCAGGTGACTATTTTTGCTGTAGTGCATCTGGTAATTGTGCATAGGTAATTCTCATAGAAAAACTTTTCAGAGTACCCTTGTCTTGTAAATTACTTTTTATCTGCCTGATCTCCAACTTCTATATGAATTACAGGCAACATAAATTAGCAAAATGTCTATATTGCAAATATAGAAGCACCTGACTATCATCCAGAAGACCCTCCTTCTCTATGTTTTTGTAAGGCAAATTTGTAGACTAATTTGCTGTGTGGAAAGTTACCTTGTGAGCTAAATTCTGAAGGGCTGATTTCAAGTTGTTGGTACCCTATAAACTAATGTTTGTGATATACATTTTGTACTTAGCAGTAACATATGCTTCCCTGGCTTAAGAACAACTTGCAAAGCACTTTTGCTTGGTTTTGTGTTTCTACACAAATGTAGGGATCTATTGAAAAGAATTGAAGGTTCCATTAATTCCCTAACCTCCTTTTCCTGCAGTACAAATCCACCACGGTGTCTTTTATATCAAGTGTCCCATGTAAAATATGGGGAACTTTACTAAAAGCAATAAGTAGAAAGAAAGGAGAATCATTCTGAACCAAGTACAGAGACAGACTGTAAGTGTTGAGAAAAATAAATCGGTACTTGTCAGACTTAAATGGAAATGAAGTTTTACTGCACATAAGGAGTTTAACTGTGTATTTAATTTCTTTGTTAAATTATTCAACATCTTAAAAGAAATAACAGATGAAATGGTTTAGATAAAGATGGAGAAGATAAAAGTTTTGTTTTGTCAAATTGTCTCACCATATCCTTTTTGCACTGCATTTGACCAGTGGGTAAAAAGTCTACCTATCCCCAAACCATGTATCAATTTATATTTCCTTTGGAATAATTTTCTTTTCAGTGTCAAAGCCAGAAAGGTGTATTTCCTCAGCATGAATTTAAGGAACCTAGGAGTAAATGACCCAGTGGCAGTAAATAATTCTGCCACCTGCACTAGAATGGAATTTCTGATGTCTTGTTTTTCATCTCTGCTACTAGTGTCTCAATACAATATTTTTTCAGACTATAGTGAATATGATAATGTAGCCTTGGTTTATTTATGGGGTACACTGCTCCATGGTGAAGAAACCCACCTTTTTTGTATTATTAATCAAATTCCAGGCTGATGTTAGTGCAGCACTCAACGCCCTACACATACATTTCTACAAAACTGAGGTGCTTTTATAGTTATAAAGATTTTTTTCAAAAATTGCAAAGACTAATAGAAGTGTGGGGTGGCTTTTATTTTTACCCCTGGAAGGTGTAGGTGATATCATGGAAACCGTAGCCAAGAGATGCCAGATCAGTGCAGAATGGATGTTAATCAAATTATTCCAAAGGTAACAAAGAGATAATAGTTTGAATCATATGCCATGATCATGAATGACTCTAGAGCAGCCAAAAGAATACACAAGATGGAGAAGCTTGTTTTCAGCTGAGAATGGGATATTTTTTTTTATGTTTCAGGGATTTTCTTTCTATTCTGTACCAAAGCTTTTACAGATGGAAGTTTTTGCTATAAAGACTTGTGAGAAAGCACCCATACTAAAATATGTACTGGAGTTTTCATAGTACAGCAAAGGAAAAAAGGCAAGGTACGTGTGTGATATATGTACACATAATATAACTCCACTGTGCACAGTGGTACGTGAACAGTTTTTTTATTAAGGTGGGGATTTGGCAATGAGCCGTCAGTCTTCTCAAAAGTATATAAAAACAAAATTCATGATTAATAGTTTGAGATCATGGATACCTAAACAATGAACTCTGTTACACATTCTGGCACTGATTAGTGATTGACTAGGAATGACACATGACCGTGCAAAGGCTGGTGAGAGGAAGGTCAGCTGCTTATTTCAGAGTGGATATTTTAAAAAACCAACCTATTTACAAAAGAGAGGAGAAGAAAAGGACGTACAAGGAAAATGAATAGTTTTGTGGCGATCCTAGTATTTCAGCTGGACTGGAAAGCAGCTTGGCAGAAAAGAATTGGCGGGGTTCTGGTGTTGGCCATGAGCCAGCAATGTGCCCTCACAGCAAAGGCGGCCAACAGCCTCCAAAGAAGCATTAGAAAAAGCTTACCAGCAGGCTGAGGGCAGTGATCTTTCCCCTCTGCTCAGCATTGGTGAGATACATCTGGAGTGCTAGGTCCAGTTCTGTACTCCGCAGCACAAGAGAGACAGACGTACTGGGATGAACCCAGGAAAGTACCACAAGGATTACTAAGGGCTTGGGTCATCTGATGTATGAGGAGAGGCTGAGAGCTGAGACTGTTTAGCCTGGAGAAGGAAAGGTTCAGGGCGAATTATATGCACTGATTAAATACCTGATGGTGGTGGTAAAGATGACAAAGCCAGACACTTTTTAGCAGTACCCAGTCAAAGGACAAGAGGCAACAGGTTCAGATTGAAATACAAGAAAAAACATTTTTACAAAGAAAACTTTTTTTACAGTGGTCAGACACTGGAACAGGCTGCCGAGAATGGTTAAGCAGTCTCCATCCCTGGGAATATTAAAAACCTGACTGAGTAGTTGCACTCTAGATGACATTGCTTTGAGCAGGGGTTAGAGCTAGATGATAAACTTCCAACTCTGATGATTCTGTGATGCAGATGGCAAAGATATAGTCTCTGGCTTTGTAACTTTTAGCCTTTTGAAGGCAAAATTAATGGGGGTTTTAGTACACCTTCTAGTTTAGTGTTTCTGCATTCAGTTTCACATTTAGCAACATAAGTTCCATTGTTGCTGACTTGAACGCTAACATAAACTGCCGAGTGGTTTAGTTTGATTGTTACACCAATCTCACTCTACAGGCAATGTAAAAAACTTCTTCTTAAAGACTGTTAAGATCTTTTTTTCAGCAGATCTGTGTCTTCTGAGAGATGAACTAGGCTTCCTCTTCTGTTCTCTACCAATGGGATTCCAGGTAGAGAATTCTGTATCTTTTACCATAAGTAAGGCAGCATGTGCAGTTAATTAACCTTGTATTTGTTAGCAGGGGTTCTGTAAGGAGAGGAAGGCAAGGGAATAGATAACATGCAAAAAATAGAAAGACTTGCACTTATTCCCAGAAGTTTAGAAGCGAGCAATTCTCTTGACTTTTGCTTCCCAACTTGTAACAGAAACATGCTATTCATGAGAACCAGCTTTGTCTTCTTTCTGCTCTAAAGAGAAATCTATTTTTTTGTGGAAGACCAGACTATCTTGGGACTGTGAAATGGAGTTTATGTGGAACTAGAGGTGTGATTATATGGTGAGCACATGAAGGACAGAGACACTGCTCAACACTGATCTTGAGTGTAGCCTGCTAGAGTAGGCAATGCTGTCATACAGTCTTCTGCAAGGCACTGTGTGGGGTGTCTTGTGTGGGGTGTTGTGGTTTACCCCCAGCCACAAGCCACAAACTAAAGCACCCAGCTGCTCACTCACTTCCCTGCAGTGGGATGGGGGAGAGAATCAGAAAAGTGACAAAACTTATGGACTGAGATAAAGACTGGATAATAGGTAAAGCAAAAGCCACACACACAAGCAAAACAAGGAATTCATTCACCATTTCCCATTGGCAGGCAGATGTTCAGCCATCTCCAGAGAAGCAGGGCTCCATCACACTTCACAGTTACTGGATATACTGGTTTTAGCTGGGAAAGGGTTAAATTTCTTCATAGTAGCTTATAGGGTGCTTTGGGGTTTGTTATCAAAACCTTGTTGATAACGCAGAGATTTCAGCTATTGCTGAGCAGTGCTTACACAGTGTCAAGGCCTTTTCTGCAACTCAGCCCACCCCACCAGCGAGTAGGAGGTAAGTTGTCCTCAGAAGGGAGGGTGACACAGTGGATCACATGTGACTGGCATTAGTGCCTTGCTTATTGTGCTGTTGGAAATTACACAAACATGAGGGCAGTGCAATTAAGACCTAATATAAAATGACTACCACAGCCTTAGACTGACAGTCCTTTCTAGGGCCAACTACCTAAGCCTATTTCCTGACAAAGCATTGCGAAACTTCAGTCGTTTACTTGGAAATCTAGAATCTTGAAGCTTAGCTGTAATCCTTAAAACAATGAGAGAAAGATAAAGAAAATACTTATTCTGCTGTGGTGCACTTTGGAGAGAGCCTGAAGTAGTTTGTTGCAGCATTGGAGGCAAGAAGCTTAACAATCAACCCCTTATCTTTTGTAGTTTGGAGCGAGACCATTTGGGACCCGCTTTCAAAGAGTACAAAAAGCAGAAGCTGTTGTCAGTCCCAAACCTTCTCTTTCCTGTGGCTTAGCTGCTGAGGAAGCAGGGTGAAGCTCTGTGTGATAGAGGAAGGGCCTTAGAGCACCTTGATGCATGTTTAAAGCTACAAAGAGGTAGAGGGGCCCTTGTACAAAGTAAGCAGAAATACCAGAGAAAGCAGCTCGGTTATGCAGTGTAGACCTGATGTTTCCCTTGTATACAGAAAAGGTTCTGAGCTGGAATTGCTGCTGTTATTATTTAACTACAGTCAACTGGACGTCATTTGGATTCCACTGTTTCAGTTTTAGTGCTAAGAACTGACTGAGGTGTATATCCAACATCTTTATGGCTGGGAGGAAGATACTTCAGTTTAATCTGCAGGGAAAATATCTTAAGTTTTCCTTGAGTTCAACAGTTTTTAGTGCAGTTCCTTTGAAGTCTTATCAGCTATTTAAATCCTGGTCCACTTCTGGGTGAAGGCAAAATGAAAATCATTTGATACACAACCCTTTTGAGCAGTGCAGTCTTTCTGTCGCTGAGGTTAAACAATTCCTCTAAAACCACACATTTTTCGAAGACTCTGCAGCAAAACAACAGCATATGTTTTGAAACAACTTTCATTTGTCCTGAGGTCTTTACTAGCACCTAGATCATTCTTTCCCTTAAAATACTAATAATGAAATCCCAAACTAGAAGACTTCATTGAACTTGGTATGGTCCATGCGAAGGCTGAGAAATAGTTTCTTTCCTGTAAACTCAGTCTAAATGGAGAAAATGGAAGCAGAAAAACAGAACCAGCCATATTTTTAATATAGGAAACTAAGTGACTTGCCTGAAGCCAAGCTAACAATTTAATTTTTCCACATTCTGAATCATAGTACTATTTCTCTTCATTCCGCGCCACACACCCCACCCCCCGTATTAAAAAAAAAAACAGGCTGATAAACTAAAAGTAGTGGTTATTGAAAACATCACAATGTTCAAGTCCAAATTTTATTCAGTGTCTTTTTAAATTATTTTTCTTAGTTAAAAGGTTAATATTTGCCTTTTAAGTTTTCCAAAATTATCAAAGTTCATATAAGCAAAAAGACTACTGCTGAACGCTGGCATTCTTCCTTGTTCATCTTGTTATCTAATAGAATATGTAGCTGGGATTCATATTTGATACCTGTAAAGCTGGGCAGCTAAAAATAGGATGCCAAACCCCCTGAAATGTGTGGAGTTGCAGGATGAGTAGATATCACCTAAACTATCCAATCAGAAGCACTATAGATGAGTCTGGCTTAGGACCTGCCCTTTCTAGGTCTTAGATACTGAGATGTTGAGTATAGTAGCTGGGATTCACAACCCTGCATGTCTAATTCCTTCTGTCATTGGAACAGGGTACATCATCTTGCGAAGAACAGGTTCAGGTCTTTAGGCTGAAAGGTCATTTTCATTCCTCTCCTTGACCCAAGGGAAAAAAAAAAACCAAAAGTAAAATTGCTATTCAGGCACAGTGGAGTTGTTTTAATAAGTAGGACTCAATTCATCCTGCTCCAGAAAACCTTCATTGACTTTAGTACACTCTGTAGGAGGGGAAGGACTTCATAAGACCCTCTTGTCCTTGGATCACCTGTTTTTGGTGACTGCTTTTATTTCTGCTGGGAAAAGGTAGAGCAGAGCTGGTGTTCAAACAGGCACAGTGACAGCACCTGAGTGGGCATAGAGAACTCATGGAACTGAACCTTTCTGGTTAGGATGCAAGTCTTACTATTTAAGTTTCTGTTTATGCAATATGCAACTGAGGAAGTTGTTTTGCCTCTGTCAATGATGAAAAATTTTGTATATTTAAGTATTAAATCTTGTAACTGTTTACTACAAATCCTTCAAAAACAGTGATTTCACCTGAGAGGTCTCTGAACACAAAAACAAACTGAGCTTCCTGAAGATAAATTTTACTGATTCCTGTGAAGTATCTGTGGTCTGTCAGACTTACCCGCTCTCAGGATTTCTAATTGCAAAGGAGATGAGGCAAAGTGCTGCTGACAAGCCATCTGGACAACCCACGTAATGTAACAGACTTATTAATGCATGTCAAAGAAGACCCTTTGCCTTTCCTGTGGCAGGTCATTGTGGGATTTCTGCAGCTTTGTTGCTGTTGGCAGTGTGGTTGCTCCTCCTGGGGCTGTATGTGACTTGGAAGTTGGGAGGAAAGGGACAGAGTGCTGGGAAGTGCAGGTTCCATTACTGATACCAGTAATATCTCACCATGGTCAAGCAACTTCAGTTTTCTGTTCCAGTGCTCCAACTATAGAATACATACAAGGAATACCTGTTCAAGATGTTAGGATTTAATGTTTACAAAGACACAGAAAGGTATAGTTGACATATGCTTGGGCTTTGGATTACATTCTTTTCCTCCTGCCCGTACTAAAAAAAAAAAAAAAACCAAAACCCAAGGAAGGTCCTGTTAAGCTTTCTTTCAAGAGTTCAAGAGAATACCTCCATTTTATGTCAGCAACAACAAATTAATAAATTTTAGAAATCTTTTTATTTTCTTGTTGTTTGTCTAATGAAAGCTGGCTCTGAAACAGAGAACACAACTTTGTTTGGCCTTTTTGCCACTTGCACAGCAGTAAATACTGAACATCTCCTTTCAGATAAGTTGAGTAAGAAGGTGACATCATTCTAGCACTGAACTGAGAAGTGTATCGGTTCTTGACCCACAGAGTCATCACTTTACTTTCTTGCTGCCCACTCTTACACACACTCCACACCTCCACCCAGCACACACAGCAGGACACTGGTATTCAGGCCCCATTAAGTTATTGACACTCTTGTTCCTCAGGAACCTTCTGGGATCAGAACAGTTGAGTTCAACAGTTGACTCTAATAGAAATATCCCTGACCTTTTGCCTTCACAAGCAGTGTGGTGACCATATGTAAATGCCAATTAAGAAGCCATGGGCATTTTGACTGAGGGTATTTCAGATTAGAACTAGGGCAAATACAGCTTTGAGGTTATATAACCACATTTCTTATTAACTTCTGCAATCTGAAGGTAGAGAATGTCCTTTTTTTGCAAAAGCAGATCAGCAGCAGCTACTTTCAAATGCATCAATAAAATTCTTCATCTCCTGGAAGATTTATCACTGGAACAAAAAAAAAAACAAAAAAAGCAAATCATTGTGGAAATGGGGATGCTTCTGCCTTCTATTGTGCCGCTCACACACCCCACCCCACCCCCCCCCCCCAGCTAGAGAAAGAAAAGCAGAAAATGTGTTTGTTGAGGGGGGTCAGACTAAAATGAATGCCTGCTCACTGTTCTGCTTAGTTTAGATGCTTCCTTAAGCCTGCTTCCTGAATTGCAGCTGTTAGATTTTCCGAATTAAGTGGGGAAAATTAGAATTGTATCAAGCAGGAAAGCACAGTGACAGATGCTGAACTGGATGAGCAAATGCCCAAGGAAACAAGGAAGGACAGTTCCCTGTCCATAAACTCAACACTTCCACAAGCAGTAGGATGCACAATTGAAGCTTCTGCTGTGTAGAGTAACTCCTGTATCAATCCAGTGGATTTCCACAGGGGGCCTGCTGTTATCCACAGGGGCCAGCAGCAAAACAGCTTTAGTGTTTTCTATTCCATTTGCTGAAGCTTAGTCAGCTTTGCCCTAGGAGTCTATGAGGACCCACTTACACATTTCCATTCCACATTATTTTGCAACAGAACACTTCTAGTTTTAAATAATACATGGGTAAAATCAGATTTTTTTCTTGTGTTGTGGGGATTTTCCTGGTAAAATGGAAAACAGCATCAAAAGACATTAATGTGACCATCTCTCTGGTCTCCACTCTCTTGTGTTATGAATGTAATGTGCAAGGAGGGGAGGAGAAGGCAAAGATTTCATTTGAAATTATGGAAAAGAAGGGCACGGTAAACAATAAACTAATGAAAATGGAATAGTTCAACTAATGCATCACACTAACTCAGACAAAAATGTCTGCTGAAATATTCATGAGGAGAAGTCTCCAAAAAGAATATGCTGGGAGGAATTAAGGGAGCAGAGAGAGATATGTGTGAGAGGAATTCCGAGGCTGCACATGGGCTGGCATTGAACACAGAGAAGACTTCATTAGGAGGAAGCAAGTAAGAAAATGGAAATGAAGGGTGAGCAAAGAGAGCCCTTTCATGAAAAGGTGATGCAAATCCTTACCAGCTAACAGGAGCTGATCTTTATGGGAGCCCTTTAGAGCATCTGAAAACACTTGTGTATTCCAGCTCTTGGGGACTAGAAGTAAAGGCAAGGGAGGTGAGGGAGAAACTCACTTGAAACTCACTTTCAAAATGGGAAAAGCTCATTAATGGTGAATAAAAATTAACACATCTCACGGAGGCACGACTTCTTTATTTTGGTGTAAGATAAGTGTTAGTGTCTGTGAAGGTTTTCAGTCTTGTTTATAGGCTGCTTGTGCTACACAGTTCTGAGATGGCATATTTCTATTGCATGGTCTCTGTCATATAGAGCTCTGAAAAGCTGCATTACGAGGGGATTTTCAATTTGGATTTAATGAATAAGGAATTTACTTTGATAATGTATCATTTTGCCCACACTAAGAGAGAAGCTTCTGAAAGAACACAGTAATGCTTGGCTTGCCAGGAAAAGCGATTTCGCTAATTGAGAAATCTCATTTGAGAGGTAACTTCATGCCAAGCTACTACTGCAATATTATACACAGAGCACGTATGGAAGTGATTATATTTTAATATTTGGCCTTGATGGGGGTCTGCTTCCTACAGCCTTTCAGTTTAAATTCTAGCTTGGAAAGCATACAGGCTCCCTGTAGAGTGACATTTATGCTCTTGTTTAACTTCTTGTCCTTGAGGCTGGCAGCTTGGGTAACACTGCTTCTGCAAACCTGACAACATACTGAGAAAAATCTGACTCTTGCCCTAGGAGCAGAGAGGAAACATGATGCTCTGTATGCAACAGTATAATGACTGCTGGTGCAGTTACAAATGAGAGGAGCAGAAACCCCTGCATTATCTATGGTTCAGTGGTTGGTTAGATGATTATTTTTCCCCTGTGGGGTCATGTTAGTTATATCTGGTTTTGTAATTTATAAGTGTTGTAGCTAACATGTACTCATAGGGTCTTCAGGCTGTGCCTTGGGAAATAGACTCTGATTTAAGGATAAGCTCTGCATATGAGGGCTGAGGCACATTTCTCATTAATTTTGAGATTATAGCACTTTCTCATATATATGGATACTGAGGTACAGAATGGTTAAATCACTTGTCCAATAGAATCCTCTATTTTCAAACACAGAGCCAGAAATCACTTCCAAAAATAGCATTGTACAAATGATATTTACCCTAGCACTGAGAATAGCAAGCCCCTAGATGTGACCTTTTCTCAGGAGAGAAAAGTCCACAGGATGTCACTGACACATCATTATGAGAAAACAGAGTAAAAGACAACAATGCAGGCGTGCCAGGTTTTGGGCTTGTAATGGTATTTAATACTAAACTTTGGTTTTCATCCAAAATGGAATAGACAGTGCTGGATGCAAAGACCATCCACACATTAGGATCTACATAAGTGTCATGGTTTAACCTCAGCTGGCAAGTAAGGACCACCTAGCTGCTCACTTGTGGGATGGGGGAGAGAATCAGAAGAGGAAAAATAACAAAACTTGTGGTCTGAGATAAAGACAGGGTAATAGGTAAAGCAAAAGACACATATGCAAGCAAAGCAAAACAAGGAATTTATTCACTATTTCACATCAGCAGGCAGGTGTTCAGCAATCTCCAGAAAATCAGGGCTCCATCACATGTAATGATTACTTGGGAAGACAAACGCTATCACGCCAAATGTCTCCCGCTCACTGTCGGGGTAGGGTGAGAGGCAGAAAAGCTTTTGACTGTGCAAGCACTGCTCAACAGTACTGAAAACATCCCTGTATTATTAAAACTTTTTTCAGCACAAATCCAAAACATAGTTCCTTACTAGCTACTATGAAAGAAGTTAACTTTATCCCAGCTGAAACCAGCACAACAGGCAAGCGAATGGACAGCAGCAGGAAAAGAGTGAATAACCCAGATGTTGGTTTACTGGGGGTCAATTAGTGGTGGAAATGAGACTGTTTTTAATTGCCGGTTCCATTTGCCCTGGACCATGCTTTCTTTTCTTTTTTCTTTTTTTTTTTTTTTTTTTTTTTTTTAGGAAGGGAAATACAATTGTGCTGTTCCTCTTTGGAGTAGAAGATGTTTGGACTACATAGACGTTATAATTATGTTGGACTAGATGATCATTGTAGGCCCATTCCAACTGAACTATAACTATTCTAGTCTATGTCTATCTATTCTATGTTGCCAGACTTTAAATAAGTACCAAATAGGTATGTTCAGCAGCTCCTTCTATTTATCCTGTCACTGGACATTGGATGTCTTTGTTTGAAATCTGAAGAGGAACACACTAGGCTTCCCTCACAAATAATTTTTTTAAGATTTTTTCCTGCCAGCTTCTTGTGAATATCTATAAATAATGAAATAATTCTGAAATATTCACCAAATCATTCCAGGAATTATGACTGAAAGCCCATGGAGTAACCCATCTCCAGAGGGAAAGACATTTAAAGCCAGAAACACAGTTTCAGGCTGAAATGATCCTGCTTCTTTACTGGGAGACAGTGTGCATAAACCTAAATCGTAGAAAAAGAACAGTTTCTACCATGTTGAGAGCCAAGTTGTGAATAGTTGATGACAGCTTGTAAAGGCAGAGTTGGTTTGAAGTTTTAGGCAGCTTACCTTCTTTTTCAGTGGTTTTCCTGGGAAAAAGAAATAGTTCAATTTAAGTTATACAAATACAGAAAAAGGAGAAAAGGAATACTTGTCTAAAGCAGAGAAGGGGAAAAAAAAGAAAAGAAGGAATGAGTAGATAGGTAGCTCTGTGATACGGAAATGCTCTAAAAGGTAATCTGAGGAAAGGCATAGAAATATAATACTCTTATGCTTTTTTGGGGACTTTAATTGTTCTTATCCCACTTCCCACTCCCCCCCCCCACCCCACCCCCAAGGAATTTGGTGTCTGTCATTATTCCAAAATCTAGCTAACAATATACAGAGAAGTCTGTTAAGACACAGAATTTCATGTTTCAATTAGACAGGGTCTTGACCAGGAACCATCAATTTTTTTCCTTCTTTTCCACGTGGTCCAGCTCCAGGAAATCCTTAACAGATATTTCTGCTATTCATAAAACACTGAAGAGAGGTTGACTGAAGCCTGCTTTGTCTTTCATCAAATTCTGTCTGATCAGCATTGTGTAACTGAACAAATGTATAAATGATAAAACAAGCTCCATCTTCCAGCTTTTACCAATGCCTCTTGAAGATAACAAGCCGTTCCTTGCACTGCTGATTGTGATTCTCTGTAGTGAAACAGAATGGTATGTTGAGTAAAAGCAATTCAGACGAATGCTGATGGTGCTGCTGCTGAAAGCAATGGAATCACATCCCATCTGGGCCATTCAATAAGGCCATGTTACAGGACCCCTCTCTCATCTCATGAAAGTTATAGGGAAATCTGCTTGTGCTGTGAATGCATGGCAGAAAGCCTTGCCTTCTTTTCTTCTCCCTTTGTCCTCTTTTGTAGTGGTGGCTTGAAAACAAGGTATTCAAGTGTGCCTGGTGGTCAGTCTGAAATAAAAGGAAACATTGCTCCCGAGCAGTATTCAGTCACTCAGAAGAGAGTTCAGCACTTTTTGTCTGCCAAATAGTTCAGATGTGATTCTAGCTTTGAAAATGTTGCAGTAAAAATGATGTTGTGAGTTCCCATATTTACTCCTTCTAAAGATTTATCAAATCAGATTCAGAACTGTATGAAATACAGTGGCTTTGCATTTTAGTCTTTATATAGGTGTTCTAACTGCCAATCTTAATCTATTCAACCTGTATCAGGTTCTTTCTGACTGGTGTTGTCAACAGAGGGATTTTGCTGGTGAAAATTA
The DNA here is from genome assembly GCF_023638135.1 of Falco biarmicus. Taxonomy (NCBI): domain Eukaryota; kingdom Metazoa; phylum Chordata; class Aves; order Falconiformes; family Falconidae; genus Falco; species Falco biarmicus. The sequence continues at coordinate 60,235,099 of NC_079293.1, read as the reverse complement.
CTTAATGATAACTGAACTTGAACGTAATCTATTAATTTCACTATTTATTCCTGTAGCTGTGCTTGCTTTCCAAAATCAGTAAGAAAAAGTAACAAAACTGCAAATATGCATAATCTTTTTCTTTAGCCCTGCTTCCCTATCACTTTCAAACTAACAACCATGGAAACAAGCTGTGTGCTGTGTCTCTCTCTCTCCCCCAAAACCCCTTTCTATCCAGAGTCTTTGTTATATCTGCCACATCATTCTCATCTATCTCCCAGACATGTCTGCATCACTGGCCCTTCCTCTGCCATGCCAAAGAGCACAGTCTTTAGGAAGCAGCTATTGCTCATCTGGCAAATGTGTCCAAACAGCTGAAGCTTCCTTATTCCTGGTACATAAAGGACTACCACCTGAGCTTATCCTTCTCTTGATTGTCTCCCTCCTGACACAGTTTTACCAATTAACTGCAAGGATCTTTCTGTAATAGTTTATTTCAAAGGCTGAAAGTCTTCGCATGTCAGGCTTTTTGGAGCTCCGCCACGAAGCTGCTTAGAGCACATCTGGTTATACATGCCTCATTAGCAGCCTGCATCTCAACCTGTGGAGATTCCCATGTTTTTTTAAAAAAAAACTACGACTGCCTGAGTTTGACTAAGGCTGCTTGTACCAGGTATATGCTCCTCTTTCTCCTTAGTATATAGTAGTTCTGGTGTTAGGGTGTTTTTTTTCATTCTTGCAATTTTTTTTCTCACTTTCACAATTTAGGGTGGAAACTTTAAGTCAAAAAGATCAAGTATTCACCAATATCTTAAAAACTTCATTTAAGATATATGTATGCAGGGTTTTTTTCTGTTTATCATTAATATTATTGATACTACTACATGTTTAATAATTATTGCATATTCTTCATAAAAATAGATGAAATAGAAGGAGGAGCTAAAGTTCTAAATTAAACAATAGGATCTGGGGAGAAAGAGGCAATCAATATTTCAGTGTGCCTCTGTCTGTGTGAACACATATGCACCCATTTCTCCTTGTTTTGCACGAATTGAAAATTCCAAGAGCTGAAACAATAAAAAAATCTCAGAATAATTTGGGACTTAATGGGCTAAAACTCAGAACTGGTCAAAAATATGTGATTGCCAGAGAGATAATTTTAATCACTTTTTGATAATGAGCTGAAGTGGAGGAGGCTTTCCCTGTTCCAAAAGGTACACAAAGATGTGGAAAACCTGCCAGTTCATTAAGAAACCGAAAAGCTCTCTCTTTAGCCTCACTATGGCACATGATATGGAGTTATAAAAGATACTTGGCTTTGTGTTCTGTTCAAACACATAGTGGTTCAGGTCATATCTTCCTCTTGATTTGCTCTACTGGGTATTGAGTAGCTCTAGTTTCCAAACTTTAGAGGTTGCTTCATAAAAGATTATATTGTTTACTAATGTTTGAAAAGTGGCAGAGGAACTATTACATTAACACAGAAATATTAGGGCTGGGAGAAAGAGAAAGTCAAGCACATAGCTGGGGTGGAGCTGTGAAAGGAAAGCACAGCCTGCAGAGCGTGCTTGGACACAAGAATTTTCCGTCTGAGCAATGGCCAAATGGCAGAGAAGGGGGAAGCTTGTCTAATATTATCCTCCAGAAACAGTAATGTTACCTAGTTCTTGGGGGTGAGAAGGGGTGGTGGGAAGAAATATTTTTTTTTTGTCATCATGAGAATCATCATCAGTGCTTGTTTGCTTGTTTTCATGATAAAGAATAACTATGGTGAACCATGGTAGTGCCCAGGTCTATTGGATGTGAACTGTCATTGTAAAGCTCGGAGGGCTGAGTGCAGGAGGCTTCCTCTGAAAGAGGGCATTTAACCTGTTCTACCAATGTAAAGAAAACTTGGTGGGCAACCTGTTACTTAATGCTATTTCAATAGTAATAGAATTTAGCACCTTTCACAATGGTTCTCCAGGTGCTTTATTAAATCAGTTACCACTTGCATATTGATAGAGAAATTGAATTGTAGAACTAGGATTGCCCGCTTGTATTCCCAAGTTCAGCAGCTGTGAATTGAAAGCTGAGTTCCTGATGTCTTTTAGGGACTCTCATCAAACCCTTTTCTTCTAATATTTTAGCCAGAGCTTATCTAAAGACTGTAGTGGCAGTTTATGGGGGGAAAAAAATGGTTTTAGTACTGGCAAATACTGGAAGAAAAATAAGCATGTTGAATATTCATGCAGCATAAGTTTATGTTTTCTAAAGAAATCCAGATTCAGTTTTTCTGTCACTCTTACAGAAATTACTCAGAGAATCTCACCTTAAATGTCAGAAACTTTTCATGGACATTATAAGGATACACTTGAGCATTGAAAAGTGGAGAGATCATATGTATCAAGTTGCCCCATTTAAGTGTTAACTGTAATTGGAGATTCCAAGGCAAAATCCCTTGTTTTGTGCAGGTAAACAATTGCTGATATTTTTTGTGTTCTTACTAATTTCAGTAGCTATCCATAAAGAATATCTTATAGTATATTTATAGGTATTGTGGGAAGGAAGGGTAGTAGGGAGATTAAGAAATTTTAAAATGAAACCCCAACATACCTTTTAGATAAGTGCAAGCTGCATTTGAGAGAAAGTCAGTTATCTTGCAGGTGCGATTTTTACCTATTTGATAATTATTTTCTTTTATATGACTATTAAGTTATTCTTTCATAAGGAATTGCAGATTTCTGTTGTTCAGACTTGTTCTTGCTTAAGACAGGGCTAAAGTAAATTAGAGTAGTTCATGTAAGGACAAGAGAGAAGTTAAGTGCAAATATAGGTAATTGTGTACAGCATATACAAGTAAAGGCATTTGCAAGCAGGTCTTTAAAAAATGTAGTAAATTCTTTCCTTGTTTGTTTATGCTGAGCATAGCTTAATGAAAGTGTCATGCCTCACTTCTTTCCTGTGCTCTAGTTTAGACATAACACCTTTGTTTGTTTTTATATAGTGCTCAGTTTCTTTTAATTCCTTCTAATTGATGAAAACAAGGCTGGCTTAAAAACTTTGGGGTTATTCTTATTAAAGGTATTATCTATATTGTTACTGTTTGTTTCAAATCTCAGTGTTTGTCCTCCTGGTTAGACTGCCAGGAAGAAAACCTTTCATCTTCAGACACAGAATAGAACACATGGATGTGCTCAGTTTCTAAGAAGTCCCTGTGCTTCTCACAAATTACAGACATTAAATGTCTAAGATATTACAGCTGAGTAAATGCATATGTGGAAAGGATTGACATGCTTTGTTTATGTTAATGTCCCATTGACAATGAAGTTTCCAGGAAGAAACTTTTCCCAGCTGAAGAGCTAGAACTGGGCTGGCTCAGAGCATGGATGAGTAGGCAAGCAACTACCTGCACCTGGCTATGTGTACATTGTCTCTGCTACATGTGTCATTACATACAGTGGGCCATGATTGCCAATGATGGCTGCTGGTCCTGACTGAAAGGAGATCTGTCTTATGTCCCTAGTTCGGTGGGAACCCAAGCATGATTCAACCTTAACTTCAATAACCGAATTCAAACCTGGTGCTACTTCAACTATTTCCATGCAGCTGAAATGTGAATACATAAATGAAGGTGAACAAACCATGCATAGCTGAGGGAGGGAAGAAAAACGAGGACTTTATTTCTTTTAAATAATACCCGGGAGCTCACATACTAGTTGTTTACATTAGCTTTTCTTTATTTTACTGATTTGCTGTGGTTCAGATGAGCGTATTTGGTTGTCCTTACATATACATATGCAACTTTGACTTATAGTGAACTCAAAAGAAAAACATGATGGGAAATGCTTATGCAACCCGTACCAGAGAAAGTCGCTAATATGGGTTTAAAATAGCCTGAAACTACTATAGTTAAAACAAAGTGTCCTAGAAACTTTCTGACTTCACTTGAGTGACCAGCCTGAAGGAAGGTCACATCATGCTGAGAGGTGATCTGGCCTGACACAGTGGAGCCCTTTTCAAAATGGAAAATAAAACTGTACTAAGCAAACGAAAATAGAATAGTTTATGCTAATATTCTTTGTTTTGCTGTCAGTGGTGGGCTTGTTTTCCTGTAACAATCTGCCCTTCATGCAAAACCTGAAAACTCACTGTCCTTGGTGAGGACATGCAGTTAGCTACCAGCCTAATGGCATTGCCTCTTCTTTCTTACATATATATACGTATATTTCTTACTTATACATATTTCTTTTATATATAGATACATATATGTGTGTATATACATATGTATATTTGAGTGTGTGCATGTGTATACATATTTGTGTGTGTGTGCAAAACTAAAAAAGTTGTGCCCTACTACACACTGCCTCGGGGGGAGACTTAATTTCCATTTTTAGAACATTTGTGTTCTAAATTTCACCACTTTTTCATTTTCTCACCTCTTAGGTCAGTAAGTAGTGTGTATGAGAATAAGACCACAGATTAGAAACAGCATTAAGAATAAAGAAAAGGAAGCCGACTGTGTGTTAGCCACACGCTGAAGCTGACTTTCTACCTGGCCAAAAATAATTTGGATATTTCTTTAAATAAAGCTTAGGGCATGTGCTGAATATCCTTCAGTGCTGGTTTGGGTTTTGGTATTTTAGGGATTGCTGTATCCAGCAGTCTGATAGAGCCAAGGCTGCCCCAGCTCCATGCCTCAGGTCCAGCCAGTAGTGAGGCTGAATGCGTACGTCCAGTAGACACACACACAACACACATATACGCATAGCCAGTCACACAAATAACACAAACAGCACCAATGGCCTCATCCTGTTCCCCTCTCTGGCTGACTAGGACAAAGGTTGATTAGTAGGAAATATATACATATATTTAGGTATATGCAATGCAGATCATTCCAGTATGTGGCTTAGATATTAAGTCTGCCAGGTATATTCTCCTGGATCTCGGGACTCTCCAGTGGCTTTCACTGGGGTGCAGGAGCCTCTGAACCCTGCAGCCACACTCCAGCTGCTGGTAGAAATAGCCTTACGCACATCAACACACACACACGTGTGCATGTGCGCATGTGTACACAGACACATTCACTGGATCCCTCCGGTAATTGCCCTCAGACATGTAGTCCACCCAGGAGCTGCCTGGCTCCTTGCACCCTCAGGTGCCTCCCTTTCCTGTTTAATTCTGCCCCTAAACATCCAGTAATAAATGTTATGCAGCCTGTAAGCGCTCTTCCCCCCATAATGAGCCCATATGTCCCAGCAGTGACCCCTCAGGATCTGGCAGGTGATCTCAGGACAGGATCTCCTGCTGACTCATAGAGGTGGGTGTCACTGCCAGCCCATGGTGCTGACACCCTCCTGGGATGCCCTGGCAGGGCCAGGGCTGGGACTCGTGTCCCTGACTGGGTAGTTGGGGGTCATCCCCTGCCACCTCCCAGGTCCGGGCTGTTCTTCTTCATGCCTGGGGAAATCAGCTTCTTATCGCACATCCTAACCGTGCTGCTGCTCAAGTGCTGATTGACTGCCTACAGGACTTGCAAGTTTAACAAGTTTTCTGAGAAGTTTTTAGTTAAATTATATTGTCTCTTCATAGTTCTCTATTTTATTATTTTAATTCAACGATTTTTCATGACCTAAGCAAATGTACTGAGGTGCAGTGTGCTATTAACCAATTGCTTTGCTTCCTCCAAAATGTGGCTGCATCTGTGATAGTGTAATAATTTGCATATGCTTGTAAAATATTTTGGAACCCTAAAAGTGCTCTCCTCTACACTGTATTTTCTTCAGATGTTCAGAGCTGACTATTTAAACTTAAATAAAAATAAACAACTACTATTCTGTGTTCAAGCTCAGTAAGGAAGATGAGGGATTTCATGCTCACAGGTTTCAGGTCAACTGCTTGTACTCTTCAAGAGCAGCATTAAGGAAATAAAACAAGACTGCAGTCATTAACACTGAAGAAAATCTTTCCCCAAGTCTTCACCTTCAGTTTTTTCACACTCATTGCTGTAATGTAACCACCTCTCTTAAATTACTCCAAGAATTTTCCTTTTTCTAGATTGTGGTCTGATACACATATAATTGCACTCAAAAAAAGCAAAAGACTCTGTTTGCATTTGAACTTCAATTGTGTTATCTTCATAATTAGTGCAGTGTAAATTAGGCACAGGTATAGAGCGGACAGAAGGCTTCTTTTAACTAAAAGGATTTCCTTTCTCTTGGCTATATTGAACAGGTGTATTTCAGGGGTCCAGACTTGAAGATCTTACTTTACAACTGGAGAGCACGTGTGTGTATTTGTAATTGATATGGGCAATGATTTATTGCCATTTTTCTTTGAAATGTCTCAGTAAAATGGTCCTCTGCTGGAAATGCCCACCTTGCACTGCTGATTTTGCAGCTCATTTATAGAATCTTGGAACTGCAGGTTTTGGTTTTAATCAGGTTTGGTCTTTAAAATTAAGGCAGCACATAAATAATCTTGTGGCATTAATTTAAAGTACTTTTCATACTTGTCAAATGTCTGTAGTCTGTAGTCTGCACAATTAAAGGCCCTCGGAGGGAAGCAGGGGTGGGGGGAGTACTGTTTGAAAGAGAATTTACAATGAAAAAGAATCTTCTCTTAAACAATTGACAGGATGCTAATGAGGTCAGGATAAACAGAAAAGAGTGGATATTTATGCTTGATAGTTACTGCAAGAATGCTTGAGCTTTATCAAGAAAAGGGGAAGCTTAAAAATCTGCTTGCTTCATACACAGGGAGATTGGTCCCTTTGCAGTACTCTGGCACACTTTCCCCAGGGTAGCTGTTAGAAAGCAGCCTGTCCCTAGAGTTCTTCATTAAGCTTCGTATCCTTAATCTGAAATCTAAATTTATATTCCTTAGAGCTTTTGAGGGGAGGGAGAGGTCTTGTATTTTTGTTTTGTAATGACCTGATTTTTTTTTTAAATCTACATCTAGAGCTAACATTCAGAAACCATTACAAATAAAAATAAATTTCACTTTATTGATTAAAAACAGGAGAATGAAATCTTTCATGATTTTTTCATGAAAAATCACATGGGTTTTTCTTGAAAACTCATGTCTCTACTGGAATAAAGAGGGCTTTCTTAACGTGGTGAGCCATTTCTCAATATATAGAATGAGCAATGAATATTTGTTGTCATTTTTCTTGCCTCAGAGATGCTGGATCATAATATATACAGAAGGTGTTTTATGATCGCTTAAGGTGTTCAGGGACAAGCACACATTCAATCATTCAGTTGTCTGATTAAATATGGCAGAATAAAATGCATTCATAGGAGATATGCCTTCCGATATTTACTGAGTGTTAGGTAGGATATGCTGTAGAAGAGATGGTCATCTTATTGTTAAATAGCATCTTAAGAGGATCATCTGCCTTTCACAGGACTGATATTTATCATGTTGGCTGTGCATTTCATGCTTTTTTGCCCGCTCCCCTGGGGTTCTGACTCTTTAAAATAGCAAAAGAGGAAAGCTGTGTCTTCCATTCAGATTTTATTCTGTTGCTGGTCTGTTTCTTTAAAAGTTCTTCTTTTCTTGAGATTTTCTGAGGCAGGCATTTCAAAGTACTCCGTGAATGAAATAGATGAAGAGAAACACAGCATCTGTGGAAGAAAATGACTCAAGTAAATACAAAATAGTCTGCATGCACAGCTTTCAATGTTAGCTTTTAGGTTTTTCAAAGTGCTGTGTGAGGTTGCTGCCACACAGGTTCTTTAAGTAAAGCTCTGCGTGACTGAGCTGCTACTGAATGGGGAAAGGCATACTGTTTAGGTCTAAGTATCACCTTTAAATTTTTTGCCTTGTTTTCTCAAGAGGTCATATTTCATCTAAACATCCAGAAGATGTAGAAAAGAGAAACATCCAGTCTGAGGGCTCAAACTTGGCTTCCTAAAGTGTAATTAGGTTTCTGAAAATCAGTCCATGTGTTTTCAATTCCCTAGTGACTTACTATAACTGTAAATATTAGCAGTTTTTTCCTAGAGGTAGTATATTGCTGTATACCAGATATTACGGCAAAGCGTTGCCTCTAGCAAGGTCTTGTTCAGCATGCTTGGACCCAAATGTCTATTAGAAGTCTGCATTAATAAATCTGCTTACAGATGGAAAGAGTGTGCTCACTCTTACTAGCTCATTTTAGTTCACTGTGGTAAGACAATTGTTATTGCAACTGTAAGAGATCTGGTCAAACATAACATAGAAAGCTCATTATTTTTTCTCTCTTATCAGCCATGAGAAAAAAGTGATTCAATTCTGTCCTGCTCTTTGAGAATCCAAACCCTTTTTTTCAAAGCTTAAAGGCCTGTAATGTCTCTGAAGAACCATTTTCACAATAAATTTTGTCACCTACCAAAAGATTTTTCAGAGACACCACCCTATCCCTTCCTGTGACAATAATTGTCACTCCTATGTCATTTTGAGTGAATAAAGTTGATTTAATCGATCTTAACCCTGAGTCAACCTGAAAAAAATAAATTACTGTGTAAGCAGTATTGGACATACCAGAAGTATCATTTTACAGGCTTCATTGTCATCATCAGCCTGTTTTCATACAGGTCTTCCAAGCAACTTGTTGGAAGCAACAATTTGAAACACAGAGCATGTAGACCTCTTTAGAAGTCTTGTCTGTAGGACAAACATTTGCTGAAAACCTCCTCAACAGTCCTTTGAGAAGGAGTGAGACCATCTGTGAATTAATTTTAGGTCTGTTTCTGCTTTAAAAATAATTGTGTATACTTCCACAATGTTGGATAAAATAGTTGGCGGTATGTTTCCTTTGACCTAGCATTAGCCTTTCATCTAATGTACCTTGAAGAGGATTAGTTTGATAATGTTTTCCTTGTTAGCTGATGATTTCTTGTAATTGTCTTCTAAAATTTCTTAGCTTCACAACAATGCTGTTCATTGGAGAAGAGCACTCTGGACAATAATATATTCCAAATGTAAGCAAATGTGCTTTCAGCCATAAAATAAACTAACAAAGTCTATATTGAGAAACAGCTGATTATGTTTAAGGCTAAATTTTGTAAGTTATTCACTACTGTGATTCACACCCCAGACTGCATGCATTTGGATTGGGGAAACCACAATGAATGACTGTTCTCTGTGATATTCACTCATTTTTAGGACACTGGTTAACTGCAGAGTCAAGTCCAAGCAGGTACGTACAGTAGCCCTTCTTCTCTACTTGTTCAAACTCTGAAAGACTTTTTGGTTCAGTAGCACAGCCTTAGCATACCTTAGGTACTCTAAGTTTGGAGAAGATGCCAATTTTCATGGGATTTTTAGCAGCAAAATCTCTCCTACAGCTTCCAGTGATTTTAATGCATATCAAGAACTCATTACCAGCCAGTTAGTTCTCTGAATATCATTGACATAAGGAAAATCAGATAACTGGTTGTTTAAGAATAGCTAAGAATATTAACAAAACATAAAGAAGTTCTACAAGTTTGTTGTTTCAGATTGATGTTTAATGAAATACCTGAGTCTACATGACAGGAGGCAGGATGCAAATGTGGTAGGGGAGACAGACAATAGAGGTAACAGTGACACTTTTATTTTGAGCATATTTGAACCTTGTTTATATTTTTAATTAAAGGATATATATTCCAGGAGGAAACACCAAATGGTTGTTTTGTTATGTTTCAATGCACAGATAAGTACGATTTGGCTCTTCTGCTTTTTAATTTGGGCTAATCAGTCATCTTCTGTCAAAACTGATCGTAATGGAAAAGTGAGGTTTTGACTAAATGAATGATTTCATGCCTATTGTCTTCTGTCCATTGGAATTTCCAGAATTTTTAATGGAACAAATAGTAATGAAAATTGGCTTCATCTCCCAATGGTGTATTCCACTACACTGCATCTTGTTACTGAGGAATGCATCTTGAGAGATCCAGTTGAGTTTAGAGGGGAGAGCAGAAGCGTATGAATGACAGCATCCATTCGGGATCAACTTTTTTATTTTCATTAGTTTTCTTTTTAAAATTCAGCTCTCTGAAAGAAAATGTTCTTTCCCTATGGTCAAAATGCAACTGGAGTGTTTCAAAAAAATGTCACGTATTTTGGAAAAGTCTATATTTCAAGCATATGAAAGGGCTCCCGATAATCTAAAATAACACAAGATAGAAAGCCTTAACAAGCTAAATTTGTGAATTACCAGTTGTTTAAATTAATAGGTCTACTTTCTCAAGTAGCTCCAAGGCCTCTGATCCATCTGTATCTTGCTGTTTCTCCTTCAACACTCTCTCCTGCCTTTGGGTCCTTTTATTTTTTTTTCCCTCCCCCCTCCCCCCCCCCCCCTTCTTTTTTTCATAAATTTTTTGAAGATATCATCTTACTTATTTTCAAGGTCTGGTATTTTTAAGACACAATTGTTCTCTGAGGATAGGGATTATACCCTGAAAATAAGGTCCTAGAGAAATTCCAGAGGCTGCTGGTGTTTTTGTTGTCGGTGATTTCAGCTAGGCTTGTCGGTATGTTTAAGTATTATTCTGAACACTCGAATCTGTGATTGATGGGCTTGATGTATGGATAGCTGGAACAGACAAGCACAATCTTCTGTCAGACAAATTGAGCATTGATGTTCCTAATTAACACAATTTTTTAGAGGTGGACAAGCCCATGAGGGTATTCAACAGCATGAGGTCCTTACTCTTAGTTCCTGATCCAAACCACATTCCTCCCTGTTCTATGACAGATGGACAAGTGAACAAGTGCAAAGAAGCAAAAATAGATTATGTGCTCTGTCTTCATAAACGGCCAGATGTGTTTTCTCCTTGTTTTGATTGATGGAAGCTTTATTCCAGGAAAAGTTATTCTCAGTTTATTATTTATATCTTGTAGATGATCAGAGTAGCCTAGAAAATGCTTTTCCAAATGAAACAGAGCATACTCACAGAGCCTGTATGAATGAACTTGCAGGCTTTACAAGAAGAAAAGGGAAAGGGAGATAAGTGTCCAGGACAGATGTTCTCATCAGCACGTATTTCATCAGAAACCAACACCTTTTGCATGAACACACCTTCACAGGACACAGATGAGCTGCTGGTTTCCTGCCCCATATTTCAGACATCAATTCAAGCTCTGAATCCATCCATGACTGCAGCCTATACACAGATTCAGAGGTTTACAGCTTTGCTGGCATAAGAAAGTCGTTAAAACACAAAAAAGAATAGGTCCCTTGTGTGTGTCTCAAGAGCACAGCCCTGCCAGAAGCCAGCAGTTCTCACAAGCTGATGTGCCTTGGGTGCTGCCAGGAGCAATTACAGCAGATTTAAACAACCCCGGCAGCACTGCGGCCAGGCTGTGACATGGCAGCCAGCATGGTGGGGTGCGCAGGGGGACCCCCACACCCACTTGCAGGCCCACAGCCCAGGGAAGTGCCCTCAGCCTCTGCCAGGATGGTGGGCGCTCGCCTCAGAGGTAAAGCCAGTGTTTTCACAGAGAAAGTCCCTGTGGTGGCTGATGCTTCCACCCAGGTGGAACCCGTAAGGAAGGAGACTTCAGTACAGGGGGCAGGTGGCCATGAGAGCCCAGACCCTTCTCCTGGAGAACAGGTAAGTACCTGCCTCAGGTGTGCGCAGGTTGATCTGTTCCAAGTGGCCGAGCTGCAGGAAAGAGCTAAAGGCTGCGCCGTATTAGAGGAGCTGAGACGAGACAGACAGGGGCTTTCAGGACAGTGCACCTGAAGGGGACACCACAGAGCATGAGGCACCTTGGGACCTAGTGGCCCACAAAAGTCTCTGCTTCAGTATCCACCCTCCTGGATCACAACCAGAAGCAGATACAAAGCTTTAACAGCTGTGGACACCCACGAGCAAGGTCTGCATGGAGAAACTGGACCAGCAGCAGACCCTGGTTCCCGCAAAATGACGGGTGCTTGTGGTGGGTCACTGTTAAGGGGCACAGAGGCACCCGCCTGCCGGCCTGGCAGGAGTCGCGTGAGGCGTGCTGCCTTCTGGGAGCTGCGGCCCGACATGTTGCCGAGGGGCCACAGCTTCTCAAGAGCACGGACCACTGTCCTCTGCTGCTCTTTCATGTGGGCACAAATGACAGCGCAAGCCAGAACCTGGGCAGAATCAAGGAAGACTTTAAAGCCCTGGGGGTGCAGGTGAAAACTTTTGGTGCCCAAGTAATTTTCTCTTCCATTTTACCACTAAAAGGAAAGGGTGCAGCCAGAAATAGGTGTATGATGCACATAAACTTCTGGCTTTGTGACTGGTACTGTCATGAGGGTTTTGGCTTTTATGACAAACGGACATTCTTTGATGACTATATCCTGTCAGGGAGGGATGGAATCCATCTGTCTAGAAGAGGCAAGGGAATCTTTGGCAGCAGGCTGGCCAGCTTGGTGAGGTGGGCTTTAAACTGAAGGACTCAGGGGGAGGGTCCAAAGTGGCCATGCCAACACCATCGCATCCAACTGGGGAATAAGCCAGACCAACCAGAGCAGCGATATATGTTCCTTAGCTGCCTCCCAAGATGAGAACTAGAAAACCAGCCACCTCAAGGGCATGTGTGGTTATGGTGGATCTACTTGCACACCTCCTGGGAAACCTGTGTGCTCAATTCCTCCCTGAAATGCCTGTACACCTGTGCACAGCATGGGGAATACACAGAAATAATTAGAGATCTGCGTGCAGTCACAGGGCCATGATCTCATCGCAGTTACAAAGACATGGTGGGATAGCTTGCATGACTGCAGTACTGTCGTGGATGGCTGTGTACTTTTTGGGGAAGACAGGCCAGAAAGGAGAGGTAGTGGAGCTGCTTTTTATGTGAGGGAGCAACTGGAACGTATCGAGCTCTGCCTAGGGGTAGATGAAGAACAAGTAAAAAGCTTATAGGTATAGATTAAGGGCCAGGCAAGCATGGGGAGCACTGTTGTGGGTGTTTACTACAGGCCACCTGATCAGGAAGAGGAAGTCAATGAGTCCTTCTACAAGCACCTAGAAGTAGCCTCATGATCACTGGCCCTAGTTCTCATGGGGGACTTCAACCTCCCTGATATCTGCTTTTGGGTTTAGAGTATCAGCTGTTTGGTTCCTCACTTTCAAGTCAGGAGCTTGAACTGGCGTTATCCCTTTTTTTGTTTGTCACTTTGAACAGCTGAAGTTCATGTTCTGGAGGCACTGTTTTTCCAGCAGGAACGTTGTGGCAGTCTGAAATTCCTGTTTACACCTGGCTGACTGCCTTGCCAGCTGTATTTTGATAGTTAATGCAATTAATTTAAAGTAATAAAGTAAAGACTGCACTGTATGCACTGCTGGGACATTTTACACCTAGCTGGCAGAACAAGCACCTTTCTAATAACAATGCCATTCTTGCACTGCTGTGTCTGATCCTGCTAATAAATCTGAGTAAGACAAGTGCACAGGAGCTTCTTCTAAGTCATGATTTTTTTACTTTTCTCCTTCCTTCACCTCTTCTCTCTTTGCTCTCCTCTTTCTAGTTCACAAGCTTCCACGTCTACTGATTGGTGTCACATTGCTTTGCTTCATGCTATTTGAATAACATGGAAATCACAGAACTGCTAGTTTTTCCTGCTATTAATTTAATTTCATAAAACTGACTTTTTAAAGAAAGTTCTTGTAGGGTTCTGTAGTCAAACCCTGAATTATTCTAATTGTCCTACTGCCACATAATTCAGAGGTCACCTGTACAATCTGGCATTTACAAAACTGAGCATCATATAGAAATGTTACAGAGTTCTGAATCCTCCGTAGAAAATTACAGGGATATTATTTTCTATTAACTTATATAGGATGGGGTCTGTCTTTCACAACCAGAGCTTGCCCTAACTCAGGTGCAGGACCTTGCAATGTTAGTCTGTATACATCTATAGTATCACAACTGTATGTAGTGCCATCACACTGAGACTCTGTACAACTTACTGGGAGCATAATGTGGGTCAGACAGTTCCCTCACCATTTGCTTGGGGCAATTAATATTCCTTTCTCCTCAGATTAGAGATGAAGTCAGGAGCAGTTTATCAGGTTTCGGTAAAAGTTCCTGCCGTGGGATTAATGGCAACAGTTGATTGAAGATGTCCCTGCTCATTGCAGGGAGGGTTGGATTAGATGACCTTTTAAAGGTCCCTTCCAACCCTAACTACTATGTGACTTCTATGATTTTCAAACTTGGCTGTTTTGGTTTGCACATTTAAATTCAGTATGGTCTTATGATTAGTGTATGAATACTGAGCTTTTCTGACGCTGCTGGAGAGGATGGAATCCAAGTTTTGCTGCGTGTGAGTGGCTGCTGAAGTTGTAGACACTGCTATGTGCTTCATGCCTATTTTCCCCTGGCACTTGTAGCTCCAGTTTTTTGATGGAACTATTACATATTCTCTGCCAGAAGTGATCTGAATTCTGGCATAATTGCCAAATAAGGGTAGTTCCACAGAACTCTTCTTCGTTATGTTGATAGTACTTTGTCACTTCTGGAAAGAAGGCTATTTACAGTAAGAACTTAAGTATGAAATTAAATTTCTGCTTGTAAAAGGAACTTAATTTTGAATCTAAGTGCTTAATTATAGATCCACATATTTGAAAGTATTAAGGATTATTTTCTATATCAAATCGTTTTCTTCTTTGAACCCCCTGTTGTTGACCCTATAATTGACAATCTCCAGAAGGCAAAGTGGTTTATGCACATAGTTTATGCAACATCAGAGAGCAGGAAGATTGTCTTTCTGGTCCTTGCAGGCCTTGTAGATTCATTATCTTTGTTTTGTGCCATGTAAGTACAAACTTGACTCGCTGCAACATAACAACATAACAACTCTTTAGAGTGCTGTAGGTGGGGATTATAGGTGCTGACTTCCTCCCCATCAAATCTACAGCCTGAGTGTACATTGTGTGGAGAGGTATTCCCTTGAGAAGTGCTAAAAGGACTGCTATAGGATTGCACCTGATTTTTCCCTTGTTTTATACAACTAGAAAAGGTAGGAAGGACAAATTGATCAGTCTTAAGTGTACAGATTTTAATTATAAACAACTTACTTGAATCTCCATTAATCTGTCTCTGTCCTCACCATCTAATTCTCATAGTTAAAATATGCACAGTAAAAACATTTCTGCAGACATTTGCAAATATATCAGGAGGTAACTCTGCCGTAAAGGTTGTATTTAGCTTTTCATTTAAAACAGTCATAAATTTCTTTGTTTCACACTTTAATGATCAAATGTAATCTTCAAGGTTTATAATAGCCATTAAGTTTTTCTAGAATGTTTATAAGCTAAACCAAACCATTCCATTAGTAGTGCAGAACTACTGAAACTTGCTTTTCTACTGCCATCAATCCTTACACACCGGCCCACATTTGTATGTTTTGTCATGCAGCCACCACAGCAGGTAGTGTAGTTTGTCTGGAATTGTGTACCTGCTTAACAGATAAAAGATTATTATTATTATTTTTTCCCCCTGTACGTTGGCTGATGCTTCTTGCAACAGATTTGGACTGACCTCTTTCTGATTTCCCATTATTAAGGAGATAAATGGCATCTTTCTTTTCTCCCTAGAATTTCTACTGGGGAAAAAAAAAAAAAGCCAAACCAATCCCAAACATTTTAATATCCTCAAAACCTTGTCCACCTTCAAATATGAATTAAATCAACCTATTGAGGGGACAGACAGAATAATCATGAGTTTTATTTTTTAGGAAAGCTCACTGAAATCTGATATGATTTATAAATTAATTGAGAAGCCACCTGGTTTTGATATGCAGCTTTAAGGGCATCACTTTACTTTAAATATAGGCTAAGAATTCCTAAAGTAAAATCCTAGCTTATAGAACTTGGTGTAAGTCTTCTGTTCATTATCAAGTGGAGAGAGCTGGCTGCTTTCAGAGGAAGTTCAATTCAGCTGTTTTTAACATTGCTGAACATTGCTTTGGAATGGAGTTAACTCTGATTAGCTCTCTTCTGACTCAAAAGGAGGTCTGTGTTGAATGATTCAGATACTGACATTTAGTCAAACAAATCGGTCCACAGCCATTTATCATCTGTTGGGTTTAAAAAAAATAAATACATTGAAACAATTCCCCCCCAGCTTCATCTTTTTAGGCTTGATCTAGAAAGTTTTGTGGAACAAATCTGTTGCTGTTAAAGCTAAAGCTGCATTCCGAATTTGGGAGAAATACTTGGAGCATTGCTGGAGAATGGATCTGTGAGTGAAGCTTTGGCCCTGTTTAAGCTGATGGGATTTTACCATAGATCTTTTTGTAAGAAGGAATTCATGGGAAACGGGCAGTACAGCTGTGAGCTCTTTGACTGTGTTAGGGTTGCATGATGCTTGGTGGTCCTTTCTAGTCCAGGTTGGTGGCTGTCCTGGTTTCAGCTGGGACAGGATTAATTTTCTTCTTAGTAGCTGGTGCAGTGCTGTGCTTTAGATTTGATGTGAGAACAATGCTGACAGCACACTGATGATTTTAGTTGTTGCTGGGTGATGTTTATACTAAATCAAGGTTTCTCTGCCAGTGAGAAGGCTGGAGGGGCACAAGAAACTGGGGAGGGGACACAGCCAGGACAGCTGACCTGAACTAGCCAAAGGGGTATTCCATACCCTATGACATCACGCTGAGTATATAATCTGGAGGAAAAATAAGGAAGGGGAGGGATATTTGGCATTATGGCGTTTGTCTTCCCAAGTAACCATTACACATGATGGAGCCTTGCTTTCCTGGAGATTGCTGAACACCTGCCTGCCATTGGGAGTGGTGAATTAATTCCGTGTTTTGATTTGCCTGCATGCGTGGCTTTACCTATTAAACTGTCTTTATCACAGCCCACAAGTTTTTGCACTTTTACTGTTCTGATCCTCTCCCCCATCCCATTGTGGGGGGAGCGAGTGAGCAGCTGCATGGTGCTTAGTCACCAGCTGGGGTAAAACCAAGACAGCAGGGCAGCATCGGTGGGGTTAGTCTGTCTTACCTGTTTGTAAGGTAGAAACTTAAAGATCCTTTTACCACGTTGGTATAATCATGCTTCTTCTCTAATTGTGTAATCAAGTTTTCTTTCTTGTGCTTTCAAAACAGTTGGAAAGGTGAGATGTGTTATTTATTTTTTTTTATTTTCATTTTCATTGATATTAATTTTCAGTGATAGTATTATTCACAAATAAAAGAGATGCTAACACTCTACCTTTCTGCTAATGAGTGAGGTTTCCCAGAATAGTAACTTGAGGGCTTGTTTGTCCACATGTCCATGTCCTGTACTGTCCCCTGTTCTGTCGTGTCACACCTCTTTCCCACCTCCTCCTCCCCCCGCTCACCCCCACTTCCCCATTTAATCATAACTGAACAGAATTTTATCCCAGTTGCTTGTAGAAACCACAGGTGAGAGGGATTGTGGTCTGAACCAAGGGAGGACAGCTACTTAAAAGCAACAGTGACTACAAGCAAAGTAAACTAATAAGAAAACCAAAGATTCAAAGGCCAGATGGATGAAAGAATGAGTTTTTCCTGGAGCACTGCAGAATATGAGTGCTGGAACAACTGTCTCAGGCTTGTTACAGTTAGCTTCCAACAATTTCTAGATACAGTGTTATGTAAGTTATACATCCTCTATTACTCTGACAGGTATATTAACCATTTTGTCAAAAAGATTTCTTTGAAAAAGAATCAGTGTGTTTTGTTGCTTTGCAGAAAACAGCAATGATTTCAAAGGTAAAAGCAGTTACAAATAAAAGATCTTCATCCAGGCATCATTGCTTGCACAAGTATATGAAAGAAATCCTGGTTTCAATATGTATTTTAAAACTAAGGGAAGAAAAGAGAACCTACCCATGGATTAAAATGTGCTCTTGTTAGTGTTGAAGAATGGAGTAACTTAAAATTATGATGAAGTTTTACATTCTCTTAAACATCATTTGCTGGTTCAACCTCTGATGGCAGTCCTTAGATGGGAAGTTGAGATTTTAAAACTGCAAGGTGGCTGAAACAGTAAATCTCATGCTTCTGACAAACTCATGTCAGTCCCAAGAGATACAGCTGAGATAGGAAATTTAGATCTTGGGAGTAATAAAATGCTGGAGCGGAAGATATTCCAGACTCTGGAAGGAGATAGAGATAGGAAGTGATTTTGACTTAGAACAGCTCTCAGACAAAAATATACAATGTGATTTTGAGATTCAGGACTGCGTGTGGTTAAAAAATAGGAATTGTTTTTTCTTTCAGCCCTTGCTAGAAAGCAAAGATTTTGAAGTTAGGTGATGACTGGTTTTTGTGTTGGTGTGGTGATGATGATCTGAAGTGATAGTGAATTTTTATAGCTTGGATTTTCCCCTGTCAGAAGGTTTCAGAGAGAAGGAGATATGATACAGCTGGTGATTATGATACCACTCCAGCTGTTGACACACCAATTTCAGGTGTTTATTTTAAAATAAGTTTCCTGTACTCATTAATATTCTGCTTGGATGTTTCAAAGAACTTCTTTCAGTGTTAGAAACTAACAGCATGTAATAAAATGCCAAAAGAAAACCTGTTGTATTTTAAGAGTTCTATCAGTTTAGCACTGTTCAAATTGCTAGTAATTTTTGCATTTTACTAGACTGCCACTTCAGGACTCATTGTGAATTCCTGGGCACAGGTTGGAAAAGGTGCCTATTTCCTTTTAGTTTCCAGAAGGATCTAAGACTCACTTTCATCAGGGTTTCTCCTTTGGCTGTAGACTTTTAAGACACTGTGGTTTAAATAGTCTTTTCTGCACTGCTATCTTGAAACAGAAGGTCAAAAATACTGCAATGACTGGGAAAACACCACTTTCTTATAAAAAGAAATAGAGTTTCAACTCTCTTGTTTCTGAATTCCTGAGGTTTTTGGTTTGAATTGGCTGCTTCCACCTTATACTAACCTGTAGCTCAAGGATCTTTTTAGGCTTCTGTTGTTTCCATGCATATAACCAATGTTTCAAGGATAGCTCTAAGCCAAATAGCAAAATTAGTTATTATTTTTCAGCTTTTCCTTGAAGTCATTGTGAATTTTGATACTTACATTTGGGATAATTGTTATCTGGTCATGTATGAGGAAAGCTGCAGTACTATCCTGACAATATTAACTGGTGGCTGGAGATGTTTAACTTTTCATTTTACACAAACCTAATAAATCTAACTTATTCAGAAAAAACTGTTCATAAAGCAAACTTTTTAATCCTCATTTCCTCTTCCTATCTTTAATGAGTACAAGGTATCTTATAACAAATCTCTGTGACATCTACAAATTTAGTTCATGAAATTAACTAGTGAATAAACTGACTTTAAAATGTGTAAGCATTGATACTCAGCATCTTTATTAGTATTCCCTTGCAATTCTTAATCCATTTCTACTGAAGTCATGGAAAAAGAATTCCCTGAAGATAATCTAATATCTGTGAACTCCTATAGCTATTAACTGATGAAAAAGTACCCTACCATTCCAGAAACCCTTAACAGAATAAAAAAATGTGTAAAGCTTTCTATCTCAAAAAATATTAACAGAAGATTTCAGTCTGTGTTTGCAGAATGAACTTCTGAAATTCTCTTCCAGTCTTATTTAGCATGCTGTTACAGAATACATTGTAGTTGAGTAAAATTTTTAATGACTTCTACCTAGTCACTGTGAGCACATAGTTCTACATAGACTCAAGGCAACAGCACAGCACTATCTTGATTGAAAAACCCCTGTATCATATGGTATGAAAGCTGATCACTAGCATCACTAGAGTCTGGGTTTACATGATTGAAGCAGACCTAATATATCAAGAGTTTCTATTCAGAAACTGACAATCACAACTTATGCACTTGGCAAGTTCTTATTACCAAGCATGGGTTTTGTTCATGACCTCACTTCACTGTCACACCTGGAGTTTAAGTTAACTTGCTGCACTATGCTGCAGTATTCACCCCTGGCAAGGATTTCTGAAATGCAGCCTAAGCTCTAGTGGAAGACAGACTTCCCTTGTGGCCTTATCACATTTGCTGTCCTCATAATGTAACATGATAAGGAGCCTCATGTACAGACCAAGAAGAAAGTTAAGAGGTCTGTAATTGTCAGGAGGTCTGTAAGTTCCTCCTCAGCCTTCTGCTGCCTTGGGTCACTGCAGACCAGAGGACAACTATAAGAGGAGCTGAAGCAAGACCAGGAACACTGACCAGGCTTAAACAACCAAGATACTGACACCAAATGTCCAAGTTCCTTCCACTAAGCATGGAATACAGCTGCTTTTTTGTATGAGTATGGATTGATGAATGCTGTGCAGCATCACAGGTTGCTCAACAGATGTAGTTGTTTCTTTGCATGTCAGGCCAGCTGGGTTAAATATGGCAAGTGGAAACATCTAGAAAAGGAAATGAATGTGGGAAGAGTAAGCTGTTTAAATGCTAGAAATAAACACACAATTGTTGCTTAGATAATCCTCTCTTCTTTTGCATGGTAAGGTTCAGAAATCCAAATGCAGGAACTGAGTAGTAGGGGTGAATTTCCCTATACCTGAAAAAGGTAACCAGTTTGTATATGACCAAGCAAAATGCAAGTTTGAGTTAAAGGTTATACTAACATGTGGATATTCTAGGGAAAACCATGAGTTACCATCCTTACCCGAGATAATAAAACAGTTTAAAAATCTTAAAATTATTTCTATCTTGCTTTAGTTTTTCTTCTTACTGAATTAGATTTCAATAGGTACAATTTGCATATCTTAATATGGTAACAGTTTTGGTGGAAACTCAGAGCATCTTAATGATGCTTGAGAATATTTTTACCTTTGGGTGAGTAGGATTTAGTTTTATGTTCTTCCCAATCAACCTACAAAAACCAAGATCACTTTAATACTTTCATGACTTCTGTCAGAGAAAGAATCTCTTTGATGTGTAAACTTACTTTAGAGGTAATTTCCAAATATATGTCTAAGTGGTTGAAATCTTTCTTAAATATATAATTGGCCACTGAGAGATTCTCTTTAACTCCCCTGACTTCTTGCCCTTCTTACATCTACAGTATGCAGAGCAGACATCTTTGTTTTAGTATTTAAGGTACATCCTGTTAGGAAACAAAAAATTTTAGAAATTCTTCTATTCAGTAAAACAAAAAAAAAAAAAAAGTGAATGCATTCAACTTACAGAATCTGTCAGAAAAGTTATACAGTAGTACATCCTTTTATGTAAGCATGTAACAGCTAGAATATGTAATTCTGGGTATTTATAGTATTGCAACATTTTTCCAAATGTGTTTAACTTGTTGACCTGCTCACTGGGTAGCCAAGTGAAATGGTAGTAGAAAATGACAGTTACATTTAACCATTCTTGCATCTTTAATCCATTACCAGTAGAACAGAGTAATCAAGACTCTGGTTTTATATGTCACAGCTGAAAAGAAACACTGCTTCTGAGTGCATTTAACCGTAAAGAACTGTGTCTGAAGCATACAATAAACTTCCTGGCATGCTCATTCTGTTTGTGTTACATGTTCATTAATCTTATTGCTTTTGTATTGTCAGTTCTGAGTGTTCCTTAAATTGTCATTGAGAATGTGAACTCAATGAAATGTATGAGAAAGACAATATGGAAACGTACCTAACAGATAAAACAAATAATACAATGTATTTGGATATGTACAAAGTAAATATTAGTAAGCATGGCATTTGTAAATTCTATTTGTTAATATTTAAAATTATTTTAAAATAATTTAGAATAATTTCTATGATTCAATGATTAAAAATTCTATTTAACGTGTAGAAGACTACACTTCCAACCTATGAGCAAGCCACTCCAAGCAGAGTTAGTGTGCTGAGACTTGTGACTACAGTGCTATTTTAAGGAACATTTCTGGAACACATACGTAGTCTGACTTTTCGAACAGCCATAATATAAAGTGATTAACTGGACTTGGTGCACATGTTACTTTACAGGGCATCTCTACATAAGAAAAATGGGGCTTCACTAGTGTAGTGGGTTAGACAATCAGAAATCATCTTAGTGGAGATACAGCCTATTAGCTAAGCAGATGAATATATTCCATAGCTATTTTGATTTGTTCTTATTCAGTTCTCAGTATTGACAAACTGGTTGAAGTATCCTGGAGCACATGGCACCTTTGGTTGCTTTTATGAATGTAGCTTGAATCTACAGACTCCTCTTAAGTAGGATAATTAGTTGCAGAAGAAAGACAGCTTTACGTAGAGCTGTATCCTCAAAACATTGAAGAGACTTTCTTGTCTCAAGAAGGACCAAGTGGCACAGCTGATATTACAGGGCAGTGTTTCTCCCTCTCTCTTGCTCTCTTTTCAGCACTCCCTAACTGTCACAAGAGGGTTTGGATAAAGCTGCTGGAATCTTTGCTCTTGTTAAACATTTCTCTTAATGTAAACTTAATCTTGTTCAGACTGGAAGCGTATGTTTGCTTTTTGAAGATGTGGAAAATAAATCACTTTTGAAAGTGAGTACTACAATTCTGATGTCTGTCAAATGAGCCATGTTCCATTGTCTGAAAGCTGCTATCACATATTCATGAAGGTCAAGAGTTGCATCTCTACCTTCATCAAATAGATTGTAATGTTCAACAAGTGCTAAAGTTAAGTAAAGTTCAGAAGTGTGAGTGACAAGCACATGGAACAGATGTAAAGCACAGAGGATTTGGAGGAACTGCACATTTTATGTGACCTTTTGAATCTGTGTGCAGAAGCATACAACTTCATTAATAACTAGGGAAGGGCTGTATAGAACAAAACAATGCCAGTAGGTCCTTGGCCCAATCTGAAGCCCTTCGGCAGGAACATCTATTATTTTGTTTTCCTTTTTAAAGTGTTTTACTAGTCAAGAACTGAACAGCCATATAAAAATAAAAATGTTTACATGCCTTTCAGTAATTTTAATAAACTACCAAATCTTTTGTATCTTGTAGATACAAATATCTTGTAGAAAACTCTGTATTGCTATTATCATAGATAAAGCTTTCAGTGAAGCTGAGTCTTTGTAAAATTTATTTTAAGAAATGCAAACTTTTGCCACTTTACCTTAATATTTGGAGTAGATTGAATCAGTGTTTTTAAAATCATTTATCAGGAAATCATAACATGTATTGAATTTTAAAGACTGGAATTATCTGAATCTAAACCACTGAATATTAAAACCTTTACTCTCCAAAGTATAATGTGCTTGAACTTAAGCAAGAACAGCATCTGGTGCAAAACTGTATTGTTCCTAGAATGCTTTCTTACTGGCTTCAAGTCTCTGCTTTTTTTCTAAACTTCAGTGCTTCCTGTAAACAATGAAGGGTAAGTTAGACTTTCAGAAAGTGCAACTGAATACAGCTGATATTTTTATAGATATAGAAAAAGTTTCAAACACGGACCCTGAAGGTAAGTCTTAAACCCATTTTTTTAGATATCTGAAGTTAGAACTTCAAACATAAGTAATAATGAGATTCATGGTGTGCAACATCAGACGAAAGGGTCCTGGTCCATTCATTCATGTATGACAGGTCACTGACTGACAGAAATTCACTCAGCTCAGTAGCCAGCATTTCATGGGCATGTCTGATCAAGAGGCATAAATTATTGATGTGAAGATGTTAAGAAATCAACATTTACTACTTCTTTGGTTAGCTTGTTTCAAGCGCTATCCATCTTGTGATTAAAAATATGCTTGCTTCTTAATTGTAATCCTTTGGTCTGTTCTTCCAGACTATAACAACACTGAATGCTCAGAGCACAGAGAAAGTAAAGGAAACCATTCTCAAAGTCTTCACTAGAAAAGAAAGAGTAGGATATTTAGATGGAGATAGGAAATCTTGAGATCTAGGTCTGCATGATGTAGCATATCTTTACAGTAGAACAGGGCATCAAAACTTGACCCTGAATTCTGAAAGTGAAACTAACTATGTGCAAGTATGTAATCATGTTGTTTTCTGCAGGAGTTTAGACATGGTCTTATGCAATGTTTGGAAGATACCACATTAGATATCCTTTTTCTTTTCACATAGATACACCTTTTTTTGTGTGGACTAAGAAATATCTTGCTTCTGCTTCTAACAGAATATTGCATGTCCTAATGTTTTAACCAGTTAATAAAGTGGGCCAGATCCTCAGTAAAATCAAAGGCAACCTTAACAAAATCATTGGAACTGTCTGATCTCCCGAAGAGTTAACTGTTCTATTTGATAATCTGACTGAATTTAGCCTGCTTGGTTGTTTCTTTTTCTTCTTTTCAGACTTCCATTTTTATTAGATTATTAGATTATGGCTTCTGTCTATCTTGTCTTCTAACTGATGCAGAATGGCCGGGGGGGAGGGGGGAGAGGGGGTTGAAACAGGAACCCACAACACTGTTTGAAAATATTGTTTTGTTCAGATTGATTTTCCGGAATGAATTACTGTCCTTTACTTCTCATGATAATAATGTTTACATGGGAGAGGGGACAACTGATTTAAATGTATCTGTATGAAATAATGCTATTTGAAAGGGAGGCACAAGTGCTCAACAAGTAAAGAAAAAAGAAATGTAGTTAATGCGTGTTGGAGCCAGGCTTCATTAAAATTTCTGAGCAGAAAAGGTCTTTTACTTTCATTGATGCTGTGGAAGTTAGATAGGAGAGGACTGAACTGTAACATGAAACAGCAGAGGAAAAAATCTTTACTAGAGTGAATCAATATTTGAAAGTGTGCAGCTGGTGTTACCATTTTTTTCCATGTGTTCTGCTATTGTCAGAAAATTCTTCCTTAATATTTTAGAAATTTGACAAATGATCTATTTGTAATCCACTGGAGATGGGAGAGAACCCTTGACAAGAAATTTAAAGCATTTTGTTTTATTTGATGAACAGTCAAATATGAAGTATTACAAGGTGGTTTATTTGTAGACCTAATACATATGCCATTACATACATAATTTTGTTGATACAAGAATCATGATTCAGGAAAACATAATGTTGCTTGTTTTCTATGACATATATTTCCTGTTCTAGATTTTCTACCTCCTGCACACAAACACTGACATATTTGTGTATACTAAATATATAGCCTGGAACAAGTTTCATTTGGGGCTGTGTGACTTTATTGACAACATTTTTGCTTTATTTATGTTAGATTTATAAAAAATTGTATATAACAATTGACAATGAGCTAATACTTCAAAGAAATTTAATTAGTAATGTAACTAGGGAAATACAAGGAGTTAAAAATTTCAAAATAATATTTATTTATAGTAGCGCTGGAAAGGTCCTTTGTTATATTGCCTTATTGCTTAGGCTAGCAAACGGTACACTGGAATTTTGTTGTGAAATAACAAGCTAGATGATTAATCCAGAATCAATTCTTCATAACTATTTCCCCCCCCCCCCCCCCCCCCCACTAATATGAAGTTGAATATGTATGCCTCCAGGACATGGTCCTAAAGGATGCTTTTAATGCAGTGAATCAGGCAACCTTCCAAGAATATCCTATTCCCATTTTTAAGAGTCTGAGCATGCAGCCATTTTGGAGAAGTATCTGCAAATGGTCTTCATGTAGAGCTTCTCTTGTTTCCTAGAAAACTATGATCAAGAAAAGATCACAGAAGTTGTATAAGTCATTATTATACCTGATACAGTAAAGAACAAAGTAAAATAAAAGTAAATATAAGTAAAAGATAATAGTAAGTAATAATGTTTTAGCCTCTGTTAGAACTGAGTTTATTATTTGGTATTTACATTTTGTTATATGTGAATGTGTATATGCATCTGTATATCTCCATTTGTTTTACACTCAGTGTTTGAATCGAGGATGAGTTGTAGGCAGGATTCTTACAGTCTACTCCCCTATACAGAACCTTAACCTGCCCAGGTACTCAGGGCAGTCTGCAGTTCTGCTCCTGTTTGTTTCCCAGCTGAGATGTATATCCTAGAAGTCCTTGTGGTGCCATGCTACTTAAGGTTTTCCAAAGGGACTAGGCAGGCATAGAAGGGTTAATCATTATGCTAATGCTGATAAGGCATTTAAATTTCTGAAGCCAACTTTGAAAAGGAAATTTGCCTCACCAATCTGAAAATCCAGGTGCTTGTTTCCACCAAGATGAATGGAGTGGTCTTTGAAACAAGACTGGAGAGAATGGTGTGATCTTGTGTCCAGATTAACATGTGAAGCACACTGTTATCAAGACTTCCTTTTTCACCAAAAATGAAAATTGTTGCTAAGCTCTCGGTGGGTAAAGGAGATAGGGTAGCTGTTTTGTAAAGTTGAGCACAGATGTAGTTCTGGCAAAGAGCAAGATTCTATCTCAAAATTTCTGCTTGTGTTTTTAAGAGTCCCTCTCAGAAATGAACAGATATTTGCCACCTATGAAGTATATGCAAATGAGAGAAGGGATTTACACCTGGACCTCAAAAAGTAAGCTATTCCCTGCCTAACTGTAGTTCCTAGGCTTGTATTACAGACGGCAGTGTTCTGCAAATAAGCAACTAAACCCTGACTGGCAAGTAAGACCACGTAAATCCTAACGGGTGCAACTGCAAAGCAAACCAGGTATTGAGTAGGGCAGTGGGTATCCCTTAGTAACAGCACCTCTGCCCAGCTTGTTTTGTGTGATTCTAGGCTAATAATTTTACCTCTCTGTCATTGCATCAGAATGAGAGTAATATATGACTGACTTGCTTTCTTAATTATTTCTCCAAGCAACAATATTATCTGCAGTGTACACAGAGTTCTGGAAATGTAAAATCCTGTATGAAACCACAGATGGCATTTGATTCCTAATCTAGAGAGACAGCTGTGTTTCTTAGTATGCTATTTTGCTAATTGTTATCAACACCTCGACAACACAAGTAATAGAAAATGTTTAGATAATACCAAAGGGACTATGATAAGGAAGAAGGCAAAAATGACTGCTATATTAGCAGTCAGAAAAGACTTGACAGTTTACTGCAAATACTATAAAAGGTTAATCTACAAATTACAAAAAATAAGGTAATATTGATCAGGTGCACTACATTTTTTAATTTGTCCTAATTTAGTGACACATTTTTGAGTCGAAGATGTTAGACAACTACACCTCCAGCTTTCATTCTTAAGAAACCGAACATTCTTCTCATGCATTCAAACCGAAAAATTGCCCTTTGTATAGCATAGGTTAAGCTGATTCATGGTTTTGAAGGTTCCATAAATCTTAAAAGCCAAGGTGCTGATGAGTTAGTGTGCTTACATAATTGTTTTAAAGTGACTGCCTATTGCTAGCTGTAGTTCTTCCATTACACTGGGAATTAAAGATTAAGGAAGCCTCTTTAAAGAATGCCTACTGATGTCTTTTAGCACAGAGATTACTAATTTGCCATTCTTGAAATATTAAAAAGTACAGTGATTATTCATCTTCTCAGGCTCTGCAGTGAAATTAACTCTTATGAGAAAAGAAAGGGATTTGGGGACATTTCTAGGAGAGGTGTAAAAGCATTAAGTGGGTCATAAAGCAACAACCATGGCAGCTTTACAAGACTTACTGGGCACTGTAAACAACAACGGAAATAATCCGTTATTTTCACATGTAGCATTAGGAGTTATTAATAATGAAATGATACCTTAACTCTCCAAAGATGCATCAGTGAAAGAGAACAACTGGAAAAGAGGCCTGAGACATCTTGCTAGCTGAAGATCTAACAGCAAGCTTTTTCTAAGGTTATCTGGTTTTTTGCAGGCTGAGTATTTTCAGACAAAGGAGCAATGTGTGCTCTCGCACTAGTTACTAGTTTCCCTGGGCAGCTACAACTTCTTGCTGAGAAATTACAGAGGACCCTTGTCAGCTTTTTGTCTAGATGTCTTTTCCCCAGCTCTGGTCTTTGCCAGAGTCTTAAAGCTGAGAAGGTCTCTATTTTCAAGTTCTGCTGTTCTCATATACCATTTTAGGACAAAGTTTAATGTTTTGTATTACTCTTCGGAGTAAGACAAGTAAAAACTTAATCTGCAGTTGTGATTATTATAGTTTCCAAAGCTTAAATCAAAGGCAGCAAACAAGGTGCATTTAGAACCATTTCAGAAATTTTAAAATTTTACTCCTGCATTTCCCATCCTTGAACCTTTACTGACAACATGATTTTGTCTTTCAGCTGCCTTCACCAAACAAGCTAGTCAAGCATACAGGAAGCTGTCATGTTACTCAGATAACTGATTCCTTAGATCAGGGCAGTTAAACTGCAGGAATTTTTCCTTTTTTTTTTTTATGCTGGAATTTCTTGTTTTTCCTCTGAAACAGCTTAGTTTCTAACAAATTAAACAGAATTCTAATGCTCTTTTTTGTCTCTACTTTGTTTCTGTCAATTTTCACCATCTGTCGAACAGTTTCATCAGAAGGTGTTCTAAGAAATTTCTGTTTCTTTTTAAGCTTTCCTGAGCCAGTTGCAAATGAATTAAGTGGTGTAATTTCTTCTTCTTATCCCAATTCCTGATTATTTTGACAGTTTTTACAGAACCTATATTGTTCTCCAAATACCTTTGAAGAAAATCATAGAATAATTTTATAGTTAGACATACCAGGAAAGTTTCTCTAAAAGGAGAGGCAATAGGGTTTATGGACATCTTGCCTGTCTTTTTCTCTCAGAAGGCTTTTCTTTTTTTATTTAGCCCTAAGATGTGATTTAAGTTGGAAAGCTGAAATGCTTTAAACCAGCTGCCTCATTTAAATGCTATAGCCTAGAAATTCTGACAACATCCAAAAGACAGCTTTTTGAGGATGAAAGATAGCACATCATATTTTGTTGGCCCAGTAAAAGGTATTGCATTATCTACCTTGTCAGTAGATCTTGACATTCATAGTGCTTGGCCCTTACCCTGGGACACATAAAACCCTCTTGATAAATTACTTATGAAAAGGCTGAGTAGACAACAGGCACAATGACAGTAGTGTATCTCTCTTCCCTATCATTCAAACATGAGAGACAGTGTGCTTAGTTTTTCCAGTATGGGATGTTTGAGAACTATTCAATTAATATAATCTGGTAGTAGACACTTTTGTGGCTTTGCAGAACTACAGCAATATTGTAAAATAGCATTCATCATTTTCTAAGTTTAGCCTCCTGCAATGAACCCCCTCCTCTTCCCACTGAGAATACCGACTGAGGTAATAGCTTTTATATCTGTTAAGGAGTTAGCCCTTAAAGTGCATATCTCATCACCTTTTTTATGTGCATATTGGCTTCCCACAAAATGTCAAGACAAAGTCAGGGATGCAGCATCACCCAGACTGTTTTCAAAGCCATTCCTTGATGTCTGGAGTTTCAAGATGGAAACCTTGTCCTAAAAGTTTGCTCAAGTAAAACAGAGGTTTCTACAGGAAGAGTAGAGCTTGGCCATGAGGAAGACAGAGGTCCCTGGCTGCTGGATCAATGCAGGGCAGGAACATTCTGAACTGGTCATGGGCAGGGCTTAACGTTCAGCACCATTCACTAAGGAAAACCAAAACCAGGCCCTACTAAAATAAAACATCATAAAGCCATTCCTCTAGAAAGTGGATGAAAGAATGGACACTGTTTATGCAGCTAATGGTTTATTCATTCAGGGACTGTGAAAAATGCTTGGATATATCAATGAACTGTATTTCTAGAGGTCCATGGAGGAGATGTAGTTTTGATCTAGCTTAAGCATCTATTCAGATTCAAACTGATACATGAAACTACTCCATCCTCATCCCTGAAGATTTATAACCTAACCAACAAAGCCTGAGGGTATAGAATGATATGAAAGAAAATTCATTACTTGCTGAAAAACAATGCATTTCAATAGGTTACAGAGAATAGAATTCCTAGGGGGGGAAAAACTACCTTCTTAAATCTCTCAGCATTTTAAGGATAAGATAGGATGACAAACATGCTTTTCAGAAGTCACTAATATTCTAAGTGAAATATCTATGACCTCTTTTGTGGTTTGGTTTTGGTGGTTTGGTTTGGTTTTTTTCTGAAGAGGCTTTTGTTCATATTTTGCCCTCTGCATATTTTAATTAAAGTTAAAATGGTGTAGAACAACTTTAAAACTACTCTTGTGTCCACAGAGATTGCCTGAATAGGATTGTTGTAGGCTTTCTTGGGTTGGAAATGCAAAAAAAAAATTATTATTCTAGCACCCGAATGTTCATCTAAATGACGCAATTCAGTCTATAAAGTAAGACAAGAGCTGTGTAAATGACTCATATGTACTGAAGTTCTGGACTATTGAGTTTTAGGAAGAAGTTTTTATAAGGGATCTTGGGGTTGAACGAAATGGGAGTTAATGAAAAGTGGTACTCTGAAAACATGGCAGTGAATTCATATAACAATGATGTGAAATAGTCTGAGTCGTACACAAACCTTGATCACCTTTCAAAGAATCTCTGATCTAGTTCAGCTTCATAGGTTGGTAAGTGATGCTTCTTAAAAAGGGTACCTGTAAACTATGAGGAAAACCATTTGAGTACAAAAGAAAGGGTGTATTTAGATTTTGACTTTCCTTTTATTTTCTCTTTCTGGTCTTTCAGGCCTTGCACAATAATTGTGCAAGGATGCAGAATGAATCAGAACATAGTCTTTTATATTGGATTTGAATTAAGGTAGTATGTTTTGTACTAGAGCCTTGGACTTACCTCTTACAGTGGAAGATAACTTCAGGAGTACTGCACAGAAAGTCCAAGCCTGTGATGAGTAAAAATTATAAATTCTGCTTGCCTCTTATTTCTTCAGTGCAACTAGCTGACCCTCTTCTGATTGCTGTCTATTGATTCTCCACCTCTTGCAAATGGAGGGGAGGGTCTCAGCTGATCTTTAAGAGAGAAGTAAAATATTAACAATTACTCTTCTTTCCTTGGTGCAAGAAAAGTTCTAGTAAGAATTCCTACATGTTGTTTAATAGAGATCAAAACGTTAGGGAGGAATGTTTCTTGCAGAAAGCTTTTTCCGAAGAAAAGTCCTTAGCTGTACTATAAACTACTTCTTTCTGGTAAGATGCTAAGAAATATTTATTAACCAAAAAAAAAAAAAAAGGCTGTTGTCTTGTTGTCTGCAACGTCAGATAAAAAGAATGGTTCATTTTTTTTTGCTCAGAGCTTTCTAATACCTCATTTTTCTCTAGAAACAATACCTTTGCAGTTATCTGAAAGGCCTTTACATTAATTTAGACTCGTAACTCTCTTACAAAACAGAAAAGTATTAGCCTTCTGTCATGGATAGGACAAATGGGATACAATGTGTTTTAGGTAACTTCTATCAGGTCATCATGGAGTCACTGAGAAGATGCCATGATGCAAGATTTCTGAATGTATTCTTTTCTCTTCATCTATTGTTCCTATTCTCACATAGAGACCATATTGCCCCCAGGAGCATGGAGACAGATAAATCAGTAGGAAGCTTTGTTTTCTAAGTGGCAAGTAAAATTTTGGAAGATATGTATTAAAATGGGGATTTTGTGTCGCTGTGAAGGATGTAAGGAGGAAGATGATATTTCTGCTCTTTAGAGCAACCAAACAAAATATTTGGCACAGCAGGAATCTTATGACTAATTAAAATCTGTGATCATTCATGTAAGACAGCTTTCTTTTCAAGAAAGAAAATTTGCCAAGGCCAACAGCATCCTAGCTTGTGTCTGAAGAACTGTGGCCAGCAGGACTAAGGAATGATTGTCCCCTTATACTTGGCACCGGTGAGGCTGCACCTTGAATACTGTGTTCAGTTTCGGGCCCCTCACTGCAAGATGGATGCAGAGGTGCTGGAGCTTTTCCAGAGAAGGGCAAAGAAGCTGGGGAAGGGTCTGGAGCACAAGTGTTATGAGGAGCAGCTGAGGGAACTGGGGTTGTTTAGCCCGCAAGAGACTCGGAAGAACTTACTGCTCTCTATAACTACCTGGAAGGAGGCTGTAAGCAGGTGGGGGTCTGTCTCTTCTCCCAGATAACAAGTGACAGGACACTAGGGAAGGTTTAGTTTGTGTATTAGAAAACATTTCTTCACAGAAAGGGTGGTCAAGCATTGGAACAGGCTGCCCAGGGAGGTGGTGGAATCACCATCCCTGGGTGGTTTAAAAAATGCATAGGTGTGGTGCTTAGTGGCATGGTTTAGTGATAGACTTGGCAGTCCTGGGTTAATAGTTGGGCTTGATGATCTCAAAGGTCTTTTCCAGCCTAAACGATTCTGTGATTCTATGAAAATAACAAAAGAATAGAAGAGTAAAAGACCAAACTTAGCAGCGTAGTCTGACCTTTCTGATACATGAGTAGGAACAAGAATAAGATATGCATAAAATGAGTGCTCTTCTCATGGAGAATTCCTGTTCGTGTTTGGGTTAAAAAAAGGGTTGCAGTGTGGGCACTTATTTCAAATTTATGCTATTACATTTAACAGTTACATGTTGAAGCTTTTTTCTTGCAAGTTCATGTATCTATAAATAAATTAAAAAACAAACAAACAAACAAACAGGTTACACCTGCAAAATGCACCTGGGGATGAGAATGAGTGATGGCAGATTATCATTTCACTGCAAACTAGTGGTTCCCTCCTGTGCTAGAACAGGTATGATCCATGGATGCAAGAGCAAGAATCTATCAATGAATATAGTGAGATGTCCACAACTAAGCACACTGAAAACTTGGAAAGGGTTTAATAAAAAAATCAGGCAGTTTTAGTTCTTGAAGAAATTAAAAAAAAAAAAAAAAAAAAAAAAGGGAGAAAAGGAAAAAAAACCAGCAATAACAAAAAAACCACTGGAGAATCCACCTTAGTGAGAGATCTAAGAAACCCAGTCAACTTTGTGCTTAGTTTAAAGTAACTTAAAATGTGAATTGATTACAGTACAGAAGTGCCTAGCTATTGGGATGTCTGAAAGTGAGGATCTTATTAAAGTAGCAGAAAAATGCAAACCACTAAAGACTGGGTTCAACCAGATATGTTTCCATAACAAGGAACATAACTGCTATTTTCACTTTCCTTAAAGATGGCAATTAAATATGGCCATCAAGCAGCATGACAATCCTTTAATATTTTAACCTTTTGTCAGGATTTAGATATAGATCAAATGGAAATTATTGGTTGGGTGAGGTGTGTCCTATGTTATGGAGGATGTCAGTACTTGATCATAAATTATTTGTTTGGCCTGAAGACTTTTAACTTTTCTGTAAAAGCCGGGGGGGGGGGGGGGGCGGGGGGGGGGGGAGGGTATTAGTGATTAAATTCATATTTCCAAGGGAAACAGTTTTCCCCTTTAATCCTCAGTTTACCTACAGCTATGTTTGTTTACAGCATTTATATTTTCCTTTTTGGAATGCTCCCAACTGAACACTTACATCCTAATTCCCTCAAAATTACCTGGCTACCTCATCAGCACTGAAGGTAGAAGTGTATTCTGTGTATCACTAGATGGATCTAGGATGGAACGGGGATCAAGTTGCATGGCTCTTTGACTATGCAGAAGTTAGGTTTTTGGGGCAGACATGAAGAAAGGCCCCCACAGAGCAGTAACAAGACAAACAGCTGCCTGAATCTCCAGAACCAGTGTATTTTCCCTGACCAAATGTTTGCAGCCAGATATGTGGTGTCACATCTACAACTTTGATCTTGGGTAGCAGTAAGCAGATCTTTTCTTACTGTGCATATTAACTTTTTTAGCCAAACGTGGAAGAAAATATATCATAGTCCAGCTCTTTAATATCACTATGGAACAGAATAAGAACATTGTGGATGTTGGGACTGTGTAATCACTGTGCAGAACAATCCAAGCAATTATAGCACAGGAGCTGCTGTCCTTTTATTCTACATTTCATCCATACAGATGCACACACACAGATACAGATACGGATCTGTTTGTCAGTGACTAAACAGGACAAGACCGTATGCTTTGATTGATGTATTTATTATTCAACTTTGACAATAAAAATGGAGACCAGGTAACTGCAGACAGAAAGGTTTCTGTGGGTTTGCGTCATACCCAGTATCTAGGGGTTTGTCTTATCAAGGACATTGCCACTTTTCTATATGCAGCCAGTATGCGTCTGTCCATCAGTGGAGTCAATGGGGGCCTGGCAGTTCACAGATTAAGTGACAGCCAAAAGACGTGGTCTCTGTTATCATTTAATTTAGTTCCTTCCTGATTGATGAGATTTGGACAGTTTTGTTTTCATTCCAAGATGAAAATCTTTTAATGGCACTTCAAATAGAAGAAATCTACTCACTTTGTTTCTGACAGAAAACCCAGCAGGGAAGAGTAATTTTTGAAGTGGTAAGAGCAAAACAAACTGTGCCATTTTAACTCACCCTAGTAAGATTAATTTCTTGCAGATCAACGCATTATATATCCAGAGGCAGAGTATTGTTTCCGAAGGAAACCAGAATCAATGAGTAAGTCAGCTTCACTTCTTTACAATGGTAGCAACATTTGGGTTTATAGTGCCCTCATTAGCTAAATCAGAAATGCCACTTAAGTCTAAAGTTATAACAACTATCCTTTAAAAACAGGAGGAAATCACTTGCTGTTATAATGAAATATCATTTGCCGCATGGGCTGTGATTTCTAGGTGTGGCCTGAAACAATCTCCATAGAGGTTAAAATCTCCTGTATTTACTGAGTGTAAAGGAATTAGAGGCCAAATGCACTACATCTTTTCATCTGAATTCAATTTGTGATTCTAGAATGGAGACTAAGCTTTTACTAAGAAAGCTTGCAGTGAGGCTGAGAACAGACGAGATAAACTCTTTGCTCTTTTTGCTACTCATTTCTAGGACTGAAATATGAAGCCTGAACTTTTGCAAAGGTTCAGAACTGCACTTTAGGACTTCTTGAATAGCCTATTCTTCTTAATGGGCTTTAAAAAATCCTGTTCTGAGTATTTTTCAAATTGTAGCCTATTTCAGCTTTTATCTAGCACTTCTCCCTTTACTTCACATTAACTCTCATTGTGATAGCCAAAGACTGTCTGCATTATATATCTGTGTTTCAGGGGAAAGCAGATGGAATTTTGGTTTTGCTTTGTTTTTCACCTAAAGCTTCATATCTCTCATTAGAATACCAAGGCACTTGCTTCTGTATGTTCACTCTGCTTACTGCTAAAAAAAGCATTCAAGTTTAACCCTCATTGCAGTCCTAGGAGCAGATTCTGATATGGGTTAATTTTTGTAGTTAGAAATTTTCATAAAGCACTGATTACTTTATGTCAACAGAGCATTTTCTCTGCTCAGATTTAATGTTCCATCCATCTTGCTGAGAGTTTTGTCATCCCTTCTTGAAGGAAAAATGTAGTAACAGGAATGAGACAATATCCTCCATAACTGTAAATCATTGTAGGATTGATTTTAGAGGGAGGAGGAGATGTGGAGACAAAGATATAATGGTTTATAAGAGCTGAGATATCTGGCCATGGTAGGCAGACGATATAGGAATACATTACAGGGCATTACCGTATATTGTTTCTTTCAGAAAAAAACTTTTTCTCATGAAGATGGCATTTACATGAGTTGGTAATGTGCCCAGCCTGCATGTACTGCAATGGGTGAGGAAACTGAGGAGGAACTGCACTTAGCCCTACCTGCCACCTCTATCCTGCTTACAAATTTAGCGCTGTGAGGACAGTGAGAGTTCAGTGCACTAGAAAATGTCAGTCAGCTCAATTAAAGTCAGGAAAAGGTGATTTCTCATCAAAGTGTGCTAGCCTGAACAGAAAGGCATCAGTATTCATTGTGAGCTAACAGGTTAAAAAGATAGAGTATAACCACCAATGCCAGGAGGCAGCATAGGCAAATCATTCCTTGTCTGCTGCTGTAGAAGAGAAATTACATTGTCCCAAAAGGCTATATTGAAATAGAACTTGGTATCTGTGCTTTGTGCTTTTTGAAAAGTTGTGATAGTTGGAGACTGCTGAACCAAAAGTTTCTTTTTGTTTCTTTTTTTTTTTTTTTTAATATCTATCTGAGGAAGTGGGAGAAGTTTTAGTACCGCAATATTTGCTAACAGGAGTTGTTGAAGGTGTCAGCATACTGTAATGCCTAGAGCAGGAAGCAACAACTTAAACAGCCACAGGGAAGGCTTTTAAATGGGCTCCAGGATTCCCAATAGACTGCTTTGATGATTGTTCTTGATTTTACTGCAGTTAAAGAAAGAAGAGAATGAAAGGAAATATATCCCCAGTGAAGGTCTTTCTGAGTTGACTTTATAAATGTCTCACTCTCCAGTCTCTGCTGAATGAACAGTGAGGGGATCAACACTGTCAGCTGTGATGCATGCAGAAATCAATACTAAAATGTGAAAGAGAAACAGTTTTCTATAGTTTAGTTGAGAATCATGAAAAGCACAAAATTATGTGAGGCGTGTAGAAATCTGCTTAGTTTCTTGGAACGAGAAGCATAGACTGGGAGCCTATTTCATTAGGTTCATTTCTACCTCTGACTAGCTTTTAAGAGTACAACAACATAGTATTCAAAACCCACAGTCACCTCATAATGCTGTGCTACTATGGAATGTCACTTTTACATAGGCAATGTAAACTGAGCCAAGTATTGCTCACAGGCAAAAGTCAGGAAAGGTCTCAGCTATGTAATTTGGATCCTGAAATGGTGATTCATAAAGATTTTTAAATGTCTGGGAGTCTTTCTAGGTTTGCATAGAATCCGGTCTTATAATGAGATAAACATGGAGTGGTAATTTAGCTTCAATTTTATTAGAAAAATAAATCAGAAATTACTTTAAAATAATGTAAAAAGTCATGGTTTCTTACTCTTTCTAAGATGCTAAAAATGTATAGATTTTCACTTTAAACTTGTTAATATTGAGGAGTAGGGGGATTTTTAAAATCTTTGAGATTGCATCCATGTATTGTAAAGGTTTCCACATGCACTGATGATGTTCAGAATCATAACTTTTATGTACACAAATGTAATCTTTCTATCTATTTGGTAAAGACCAGTTTGATTCTGCATGAGGATAAGGAGGGTTGATCTAATGAGAGTCAGTAATATTCACAGCAAATAACTGACAACTTGTAAATGAAAGCTCCCTGAAGAGTGGTATCAGTTCTTACAGGGACCAGGAAAACAATATGAACAGTTCCTCATTTTCCTCATCTGCTTTTTTAGCTGTTTGTGTTAGTTTTGCAATACTAAATCAATTCATTAGTAGTGACAGTCTGTAAGAAGAGTTTCATTGCCTATCAGTCATGCACTAAAAAAAAATATTGTTCAAGACCATGGTAAAATGGACATATTCTATTTTACTCCTATCTCAAAGGCTGAGCTTCTGATGATGACTGTTACTTTGTTAAAGGGGATTGTTTCAGATATTTCTGAGAACACAGAGGATCATCCTATGTACCTCGCAGAGACTAAGGCACCAAGTCACTATTACTTGAAGAATGATCAATTCTTGTAAACAACAAAAATGAAATGTCAGTTTTCCCTGACATACAGCACATCCAACATTGATTTATTGCTCATGAAGTCCCTCTTGTTTCTCCCTGCTGCTATTAGATTCCCAGGCATCCTCACAGAAAAGTGAACCATTTTACTCCAGACCATGGTGTGCAGTAAAGTCAGGTAGGATGACATTAAAAAGCCTGGGATGAACTAACCATCTGGGACCTTCAAAAATCCAACCCTTGGCAGAACTGACCTTGGTCTGGGTACAGGTATGGCATGCTAATATTTGATTCAGAGCATAGGACTGAATTAGAGATAATCATCGCAGGCAACATTGTAAGGCAGAGAGAACAAACAACATTTAAATAAAGTGAAAGAAATTCATGCTAAATAAGGAAAGACTGAATGACTAGCTCTTCCTTTTATTATTTGGTAATGAAAAATTTGAGTTTGTTACTGACCTATTGCTAAAGCCAGTACCATTAAAGTGGAACTGGAATGTTAATAACCTAAGTATTTCTTTCTGATGATTTAGGCTTAATGCACCTTTAATTAAATTCGTTGAAACAAGTGCTTTGCTTTTCTTGGAAAGGTGAAAAAATGTTGATAATGATCCATTGCTAATTTAGGGATTGCATTTTTGTAACAATCAATGCAATTAGTGAAGGTTGCTTGTGAAGGTTGCTTGGGTAGTCTGAAGCTTTGAAATGTTTTCTGTAATCTTTTTACATGTGTAACTCTTAGCAGGCTACTAAAATACGATGGTGATAACAGTAAGATAGTTATCCTTTTTTGTTAATTTTCTAAGTGCTTTCCCTACCGCAAGTTCTGCCAGGAGTATTTAAAGGGGGCGGGGGAAGGGGAAGAGTTGACAAAGGGAAACCAAAAGCATCTTTATTCTTTCCACTTTATAGCTCAGCATGTGAATGATGTGCCACTAAATCTTGCCTTTTACATACATATAAAGGTGGAAAAATAAAAAGTGAATTATCAGTGCTGTTGAAGTTGATGGGAAAACTACCGTGACTTTCTCAGAGGCCAGTGTGAACCCAGAATGAACTCTAAATGAAAGTTCAGTTCTGGCAGTAGATGCTGAAAGCACGGCTGGCTGCCTGATATACCTCAGCATCTCACTAGCACCTATTCACTTGCCTGTAACTTGCAATCATGCTTAGATAACAACGGTCTAGGGTAATGAGCTTAGGTAGGATCTGCTCCAGAGGTGGTATATGCCCTTTATTTGCTACTTCCATGAGGAAGCAGAATAAAAGAGGGAGGAATTGAAATTTTCTTTTGAATTTCTTTTTTCTAAGGGGGAAGAAGGTGTATAGTGCTTAATGGGTGATGGTAGACTCCTTATGAGATCTAACAGAAGAGTCTGTTTCTATTCAAGAATATAATTGGGAAGTTCTTCTATTGCTCTGGTATCTGTGGGAGAAAAGAAAAAAAATGCTATGAATATTGCTAACACAAAGGACTTATAATTGAAGTCCCCCCCATGCTGGCATGTAGTGCAGTTTGCTGCTACTCAGTGTTACATACCTGACACGATGCACCAGCAGGGAATGAATCCTCCTGAATCATAATCACTGGACTATGGCAATGGATGGCGGCAAGAGAGGAAGTCTGGAGAAAAGGAAGACTTTCCCCTGGTAGAAGGATAACATTAGAGATCATTTAGTAAATCTTGCACACACAAATCCATAGGCCCCAATGAGATTCACCCCTGAGTGCTAAGGGAGCTGGCAGATGTCAATGCTAAGGCACTCTCCATCATCTTTCAAAAGTCATGGAAAACGGAAGAGGTGTTTGAGGACTGGAGGGAAGCCAATGTCACTCCAGTCTTCAAAAGGACAAGAAGCAGGACCCAGGAAACTACAGGCCAGTCAGTCTCACCTTCATCCCCAGAAAAGGTGATGAAACAGTTCATCCTGGAGGTCATCTCTAAGTATGTAGAGGAAAAGGTTTCTGGGAATAGACAACATGGATTCACCAAGGGGAAATCATGTTTGACCAACCTGATAGCCTGATGGAATGACTGGCTGGATAGATGAGGGGGGAGTGGTGGATGTTGTCTACCTTAACCTCAGCAAGGCTTTTGATACTGTCTCCTATAACATCCTCATAGCTAATGTGGGTTAGATGAGGGGAGAGTGAGATGGGTTGAGAACTGGCTGAATGGCAGAGCTCAGGGGGCTGTGATCAATGATGCAGAGTCCAGCTGGAGTCCTGTAGCTAGTGGTGTTCCCAGGGGTCAGCACTGGTTCCAGTCCTGCTTTTTTTATTCATCCATGACCTGGATGAAGGGACAGGGTGTACTCTCAGCAAGGTTGCTGATAACACAAAACTGGGAGGAGTGGCTGACACCCCAGAAGGCTGAGCTGCCATTCAGTGAGACCTGGACAGGCTGGAGAGCTGGGCAGAGAGGAACCTCATGAAGTTCAACAAATGCAAGTGTAGGGTCCTGCACCTGGGGAAGAATAACCCCACACACCAGTACAGGCTGGGGCTGACCTACTGGAAGGAAGCTCTGTGGAGAAGGACCTGGGAGTCCTAGTGGACAGCAAGTTATCCTTGAGCCAGCAGTGTGCCCGCATGGCCAAGAAGGACAATGGGATCCTGGGGTGCATTAAGAGGACCATGGCCAGCAGGCCAAGGGGGATTTTTCTCCCCCTCTCCTCTGCCCTGGTGAGGCCACATCTGGAGTACTGTGTCCAGTCCTAGGCTCCCCAGTTCAAGAGAGAGTCTACCCTCAAATAAGAGGGTCCAGCAGAGGTCTATGAAGATGGTGAGAGGACTTCCCTATGAGGAAAGGCTGAGAGAGCTAGGCCTGTTTAGCCTGGGGAAGCCTGGAAGGGGATCTTATCAATGTCTACAAATATCTTAAGGGTAAGTGTCAAGAAGATGGTGTTGGGCTCTTTTCAGTAGTGCCCAGCGACAGGACAAGGGGCATTGGGCACAAACTGCAGCACAGGAAGCTCCACCTGAATAGGACAAAAACCTCCTTTACTCTGAGGGTGGCAAAGCCCTGGCACAGGCTGCCCAGAGAGGTGGTGGATTTTCCCTCTTTGGAGACATTCAAAACCCACCTGGACGTGATCCTGTGCAACCTGCTGCAGGTTAACCTGCTTTAGCAGGGGGTTGGACTAGATGATCTCCAGAGGTGCCTTCCAACCCTGACTATTCTGTAACTCTTAGATTCTGTAATGACGTCCCTGGGTCTGTGTTTCTAGACTGCATTAAAGTCTGTTGTGGTGTACCCAGTACTGCTTGACTTAAGACAGAAGAGTTTTTACCTCTAAGATACCTTTGAAACAGAAGAATTGGTATCCAATGAGATACCATTTGTAAGATACTTCTGTTTTTTTCCAGACAAGTGTGGTGGGTTGGCTTTGACTGGAAATAGGTGCTCCCTAAAGATGCTTTATCACTCCCCCTCCTCAACTGGACAGTGAAGAGAAAATATAACGAAAGGCTTATGGGTCAAAATCAGGACAGGGGGAGATCACCAATTACCATCATAGGCAAAACAGATTCAACTTGGGTAAACTAGTTTCATTTATTACCAAGTAAATCAGAGTAGGTTAATAAGAAATAAAACCAAATCTTAAAAACCTTCCCCCCACCCCTCCCTTTTTCCCAGGTTTAGTTTGCTTCTAATTTTCTGTACCTCCTCCCCTCAAGCAGCATACTGGGGAGGGGAATGAAGGTTGCCATCAGTTCATTGCATGTTATCTCTGCTGCTCCTTCTTCCACAGAGGGAGGACTCCTCACACTCTTCTGCTCCAGCGTGAGTTCCCTCCCATGGGATACAGTCCTCCACAAGCTTCTCCAACATGAGTTCTTCTTATGGGCTACAGTTCTTCATGAACTGCTCCAGATTGGATCCCTTCCACAGCATGCAGTCCTTCAGGCACAGACTGCTCCATTGCGGGTCCCCTGTGGGGTCACAAGTCCTGCCAGCAAACCTGCTCCGGTGTGGGTTTCCCACAGGATCCACAGCCTCCTTGGGGCATCCACCTGTCTTGGCATGGGGTCCTCCACAGGCTGCAGGTGGGTACCTGCTCCACTGTTAACCTTCATGGGCTGCGGGGGGACAGCCTGCCTCACCATGGGCTTCACCATGGGCTGCAGGGGAGTCTCTGCTCTGGCTTCTAGAGCACCTCCTCCTTTTCCTTTTTCACTGACCTTGGTGTCTGCAGAGTTGTTGCTCTCACATATTCTTACTCATCTCTCTGGCTGTAGTTGTGCAGGTGTTTTTTCCCGTCTTTATATACATTATCCCAGCAGTGCTACCACCACTGCTGATGAGCACCTTGACCAGTGGTGGGTCTGTCTTGGAGATGGCTGGTGTTGGCTCCATCGGA
This sequence comes from Falco biarmicus, assembly GCF_023638135.1. Taxonomy (NCBI): domain Eukaryota; kingdom Metazoa; phylum Chordata; class Aves; order Falconiformes; family Falconidae; genus Falco; species Falco biarmicus. Next base: position 60,193,462 of record NC_079293.1, on the reverse strand, counting down.
CACAGGGAAAGCTTCTAGCAGCTCCTCACAGAAGCAACACCTTTAGCACACTCATACCTCCCCACCCCACCCCCAACCCCTCAACTCACCACCCTTCCAAGCTACCAAAACCTTGCCATGCAAAACCAATACAACCACATATTAGTGCCAACCAACCTCAGTGACAGGGTGGACCCACCTCTGAAATACCTGCTTGGATAAGATTAAACTTTGTTGCTTGCTGGGTGTTTTGTGAAACAGAAATATCAATGGCACATCTGCTATTAAGGTACTTTTTGGTCGGGGAAATCAAATGTTTCTGAATATCGTTAACAGCTCATGGGCTGGTAAAGTTTTTAGCTTTGGGAATATACATTCTTCCATGACAATATAAATGATAGTAAATACATGCTTAGTACTGATAGATGTTACAGTGAACTATTAATTTGTTTTTAAAAATGCATAAAGGAAAGCAACATCCAGAATGTGTGAAGAAACCATGTTAGTTCCCATTTACAGCCATGCATGGTGAGGAGAGGGCTTGGGCTGGAGGCAAAAGCACACTTAAATGTGTACTACTGATGTAACAACAAACATTGCTATCCAAAAAATCCCGAGCCTAGTTTTACTTGTTCAAACAGCGTAGTACACATATATGGATGGGTGTTTCAGGAAGAGAAGAATGTTATAACCCAAAAAGAACCAAATTCAAACACATACTAATAAAGTTGACATAGATATTTATAATGAGTAGTCAAGGAAATATTATGTATATAGATTCTTTTAATGAATCACTGCTATACAGAATGAATTTTCAGCTGCCCTGTAACAAGTGTATGTACCAGTCATCAATAATGTGTGTTGAAGTTGTCAGAAACCACCTCAGAAGAAACATAATTTAGAATCATTAAGGATGTCAAATAACCCTGGGGTGATAACAAAAGCCTTGAAAGTATAGGCACAGAACCACAAAGAGGCCCTCAGACTATAAACACAGATGACTACTTATTGATCAGCCTGGATGCAACCTGGAGAGAAACTGGTTTTAGATCATAACTTATTGTTTGGCTTACCTGTGCTGATTGAAGGCACTAGTGAGGCCAAGGTCTGTATCCTGAAGTGTTGAAAACAAGAATCTCCAGCTGGAAGAAACTGTATATTGTGGAAAATGGTGAGGCAAAACAGCACATTTCTGTTAAATCTTTTGCCAAGCACTGTATGCAATGTTCAGGTAGTTTAATCGTGAATAGAATTGTCTATCAGCCTGTGAATATTGTCTATGACTCATTATATAGGTGAAGGTCTCTTTAGCTTGTTTTTGCAAGTCTGCAAGACAAATCGCTGGGTTCACTGTTACCATACTTCAGAAATGAACATGCAGAAATGATCAGTCTGATATACTCTACTGTACTAATACACACACAAGTATCATCACCAAAGAAAAATCTGTCTGGGTATTTTTTTAAGGTTTGGTTGATTACATTTTGATCAATTAACTAGGTTATATGCTTTTGAGGACTGGGTATTAAATCTGAGTGCAACTGAACTTTGAGAAGGGCTTCAGGGTGCAAAATTTCAGTCTGTATGCACTGTCATAAGCATTCTTTTTTTCTACATTTGGAAATAATACCCTCTTAATATAGCCACTATGGCAAATCCTGACAGTTCAGCTGATCAAATATTACAATTTGGTTTTATCCTGTCAAGTTGGATAGAAAAGATGAGATTTTCCACAGCTGAATTCTTAAATTGTTGTAAGCTGAACATGGCTATAGCTTGCCCATTGATGGTGCCACAAAAATGGTGGAAGTTGCATCACACCATTCATCAGTATCCTGGGAAAGAAACCATTTGAAGAGATGGGAACGAGGTAGATGACGTCCATTTTTAAAAAACAGTTACATCATTTACTCCAGTGTTACAAAAATGGGGAACATATGAGAAATCATTGTTCATTTTCCTGGATGGAAGAAAAGCAAAGAAGCTGTAACAATTAAAGACAAACTTAGTATTTGATTTCCTCCTAACTTACAGGGAAACGGTGATTAGCAATATTGGGAAAAAACCACATTATAGTGGGTTGACCTTGGCCAGCTGCCAGACACTCCGCCAGCTGCTTTTTCACTTCCCCTCCTCAACAGGGCAGGGGGAGAAAACGCAATGAAAAAGCTCATGAGTGGAGATAAAGGCAGGGAGAACACTCACCAATTACTGCCATGGGCAAAGCAGACTTGACTTGAGGAAAATTATTTTAATTTATTGCCAGTTAAAAACAGAGTAGGATGGTGAGAAACTAAAACACAACTAAAACACGTTTCCCTCTGCCCCCCTTCTTCCCCAGCTCAACTTCACACCTTCATTACTGGCTCCTCTGTCTCCTCACACCATGAGTGATGAGTTTTAACTCACTTCTCACTGCTGGGCAGTGTTTTGCCCTTCCTTACACCCTTCCAGAGACGCCACCATCTTGTCTGAGGGACTCAGCCATGCCTGGCGGGGCCGTTGGAGCTAGCTGGAACTGGCTGTGCCCAGCACAGGGTGGCCCCAGCCGCCCCTCACAGAGGCTGCCCTGCAGGCCCCAGTCAGTATCTGTGCACCTGCCACAGGTACACACACAAAGGGGATGTTGGAAGGAACAAAAAAAAATGAAAACAAGGACTTTTAGCACATGCTGTAGAAGAGGGGGGGAAAAAGCAGGCAGAAAGGGGCTGGAAGGGGCAGCCAAAATGTTCTCATGGCTTTGTTCTTGGTGTGGTTTCCATGGCAGGCTGCTGGAGTGCCTTCCCTGCTGCTTTCCAATTTTTAAAATACTAGCTTTGAATGCAAAATGCTGAGTTCAGTTTTGGAAAAGGTTCAGAAAGACATTTTATAAAAAAAAAAAAAAAAGGACTTTCATGTTTCAAATGATCTGCTGGAAGCTCAGCAGGGTTGAAACCACACTGGAAGCGGCATATGCCGTCATGGCGACCTTTGCGAACGGGGCCTCACAGAGCCTGCAGCCCTGCGCGCTCCCGCCTGGCTCCAGCGGGTTAGGCAGAAAAAGAATGAGTAAAAATGCTACTCAAATAAGTGCTTATCTAAGCGCTAATATAATTTTAAGTGGGTCATTAGTTATAAAGCTTACGTCAGAGAACTCCGGCCTGTAATGTATTAATAATCTCTACCACTTTAAAGTACAGGTATTCATGAACCTGCTGCTCCCCTGGCATTACGGGCAAATTGCACTTGAGGGAAATTGAAGCGATACAAACAAGGATCAGTGTCATGCACAAGCAGTATGGAAAAAGAGGTAAAGTTGGAAAAGCAATCACAGCAAACGCAGGAAGAGTACTATCAGTGGCCTTAGGTAGTGAAAAAACCAGGTCCTTAGAGTTTCTTTAAAAATGTTATACATGTAATGGTAGTAGATGGTATAAATTTCTTTTTTTGACTTCTTTTGTGCATGCAGGCAAGCTGAGATTACACCTAAGAGTTAGGTATTATATGGTACAGATTTGAATTATGGAAGAGCCAGGTGTAAATTTTAGAGTTTTAGTAAATCTAAAAGTGTTGGATTTGGTTTGGAGATCTTCCTATCTGAAATTTTACAGGCTGAAGTGTCTACAGGGTTAGATCAGAGATCAGGAGTGATTTTTACAATATCAAAGGCAAATTAACAAAAGATTCATAGGTGGCTGGTATTGTGGGAAATGGCATGTATTTTAATATCATCACAATCATAAAATATAAATATCTTTCTCCTATTGACACTAGACCGAGGTGCAGAACAAACTTGAAGTCGTATCAAAAGAGATTGAGAAAAAAATCACTATCACCATTTTTATTTATTCTTGATGGTTTAAGGGCCTTTTTGTTTATTTGTTTTCTTTCATTCCTTCTTTCTCTAATTAACTTTTGGTGTTTACTAGGAAATTTGAGAAACCAAGACAATTTATAATTAATTCCTCTTAAATTCCTTTTTTGCAAACATCTCATCTATATCAGGTTCTAAGACTGGTGTTTTGTTTTCAGTCTCATATACAGCAAGGAAAACGTTCCCTAACACATTGGGGCATGGGATTAATCCTTACTTTTCTGTGGGTGAGGTGGGTTAATTTTTTTCCAAGTCTGAAATCTTTCTTTTTGATGAATAGCTTATGCTGCTTAAGAGCTTTTGTACCTTTCATCTCTAGACCAGGTGGAATGCTGCATTGTTGCATTTCAGAACAGATTTTCTCTGACAGTGTCCCCTATTCACAAAGAAATAAATGGATATTGCAGAATCACAGCAAGGCAGAGTGGGGAGATAGGGTTAGTCACAATTTGAAAATAGAAAGAAATCAGTCTCCTGAATGAATGTTTTCCTACTGTATGTGACTAATTAAAATCCATTACTGCTTTCTGCTTTGGAAAAAGCAGTTGAGATAGATTCTTGGTAGCTTGTGGATCAAGCCTGAAGAAGATCGTATTGAAAAGCATTGAACTATGTGCAGCTAGATACTGAACAGTAATGTAACAAAGATATGTATCAGACTGAGTATGAATGATCAAAAGATCATATTTTAAAGAAAATGAGAAAATTCTTAGGAGATGTACCCATAGTTGGCAGTGGAACATCTATACATTGGTTTTAAAGCCTTAGACCCTTCTAAAAATGTGAAAAAACTTCTTTAGAAGGTTCTAAGTACATATGGGACTTTGGATGCATATACAAAGAATTGGATGCGAAGTATTAAGTGCCCCAAACTTTGAAACAAGTATGTTTCTTTAAGCTAGTTTCCAGCATTTGTTATCTGTTGTAGTGCTGTTGGAATACTTTTATCTAAACAAATGCATAGAGCTGGGACTTCCAGTTGATTTTTTTTAATTGCTTTTTGATTAAAACCCCTGGAACTATTTAAGCACTTCAATATAATAAGATGTTTAGAGCTTGCAGTTTCTCAGTGAGAATGGAACAGGCTAGGCTGACATGGAGATGTGCAATTATGTGCTAACTCAAAGCTGATCACTTGCCTGGAAGTTGTATGGACGTAAGATGGGCACATGTGCATTCATGTCTCTAAAAGGCTTCCCAACCTGGACTGGGCTGTGCCTTACTAGCTTACAGCCTGGGCAAATTGTCTGGTGTTACGAGTACTTTCTTCTCTGCTCCTGATAAGGTTACCAGCACTTCCAGAGCAGCCAGGTTCGGAGGGTGGGAAAAGCTTGATCTCAGGTAAGGCAAGCAGGGCTTTTTAAATACCTGCCATGGGTTTATGGAAAATTCTTCACTGCAAGATGTTTCAAAAGAGCTGCCTGAGGCCAATACACTGGCCATTTTAACAAAAAGGTTCTGTTGAGGAATTGTCAGCCGCGTAAACTTTGGACAGCATTACACAGAAAACACCATTCTACAGTAGGGTGAGAGCTCTGTTGCTTTCATATACTTCTTGGGGCTGATTTTTGTTACAAGCAGATGATCCTTTCTTATCCATTGGAACTGCATTTTTAAATTCAGATGGTCTCTGTTGTGCTCTGATTATTTTATGAAGGGCCTTCTTTCCAACTCCATGCTGGCATACTAATTTGATAGTTATTTCTTTTCTAATTTCTTAGTCTCAAACCTAATGTTTACACTCCTTCTAATGGTTTTTTATTATTACATTTACTGTTTTAAATTCTGGTTTCTCTCTGTACCTTAAGTAGCTTGCTGCCAGTGGAGCATCTTTGCCACACCACTGTGCACACAGTGTTCACTGTCTGCATTTGCATAATGAGCTAATCTTTGTTGGCTGGTTACTTTGTGGAAAAAATTGAACATTTAACTGTTAATAATTGCAATCTATCAAACTGCACAGTCACCTCACAAATGAGCACAGTATGTTTGCTGAAACTACTGCTGAATTTTATAAGCTTTCACTCTCCATACTGACACCTGACTAGAAACTTTACCTAACATTCAGCTCTGTCAGAAGAAAGCCTGGGATCTTACCAGGTCTGTTGCTCTGGAATTAATAAAAGCAAGAGATTTAAAAAAAAAAAAAAAAAAAACAACCACCAAAAAAAAAACAACCCCAAACCCACCTGTTCTTTGTTAAAGGTAATGATGTGTCTTAATATAATGCTAGTTTGAGGTAAACAGAGAAAAGTAGGTACTTTCCCAAGCTACTGTTTTAAATTGACTGCCTTGCCTTATTGTTCACTGAGTTTATACTCCTAAGATTTTCTTTGCAAGTAGAACACATAAACCATTAATATCTTTAGACAGATTAAATAACTCTACAGATAAATATTTAATTTAACCATCACATCTAGCCTAAATTCCTCAATCTACCTTTTTGCAGAAAAAAAATTAGCAAGTCTTAGCATGGTTTTCAGTAGTTACACATGAAACTTTTACAGGTGAATTTACAAATAGCTTAATTAATCTCAGTGGAATTATCACTGGGATTAAATAAAGATGTGTCAACATTGGCCTCTCATGTGGCAGAGTGGCATGTTTTTCAAAAGTGATAAAGTGCATCTAGGTCCCTTAGCCTTTGTGAGCAGCACATTTTTTGTGAGTTTGACTTTTTTATAAACATAAACCACAAGAATGTTACTGTAATTCAAGGAATTCTTCACACCCTGTCCTGAAATGTTTTGAAATTGCAATAGAAACTGCTAGTACAAATATTAAGGGCTAAGAAGGAGGCTCTTTCCTGAAGATCTTGCAGGAGCTAAGGTGGGGATGGACCAAGTATTATTCCTCATGTTGTACAGTTGTTTATCTGCAGCATGGAAAATGTGTGACTTGCATACCATTGCCCATGACAAAGGATGCAGAGTCAGGAACTAAATGTGACTCTATCTTGTGTGTCTTCTGACAAAAGACCTTTGAAGACATATATGTGGGCTTTCCCGTATTGCTCATACTTTTAAGTAAATAACACTCAGAGACTGTATTTAGAGCATCTACTTCAGCACAAGCTTCCAGAAAGATTTCTGTTAGGATCTATGACAACTTTTAAACAGTAGCAGGCTGAGCAATGCCTTGTGCAAGGAACCTGTGGCTGCAGTCAGGGAAACTGGAGAAAGGCTAAATCTGGCTGATCCACAACACACATGGTCAGAACCCAAAACCATCATGAGTTGACTGTATTGTCATTAACCTGGAACTTGCAAGTAATACTTCAAGCATCCCTTTACAGTTACTGGTTTAAGTGCACCCTTCCATTTGAAGATCACAAGCCCTTTAAAATGAATTCCTGAACTTACACTATTGCAGTCATTGTATAATTTTGCTATATTTAAAAAAAAAACAACCTGTAAGTGGTGGGTATACAAGGACCTTAGGGATAGATGCTGGCAACTGTGGTAGATACCAGAGGAAAAGGACAGTTCAATCAGCAAGCTGAGGTAAAAGCTATGTGCCAAAGAAAAATTACTGTGGGTCTCAGCCGGGATTTACCCAAAGGAAAACATTTGCTATGCTGTTGGTGCCAAGCTTGTTTTCTTGGTTAGAATAGGAGAGAACATTTGGCTTTTTCTAGTTTATTGCCCATTCGTATCTTCTGAAAGGCTCATTTGGAAGACCAGGTTCTGACATTTATCTTCTCTGCTCTTTAAAGTCAAGTCAAACTGGCTGCTTATAATCCAAACCATGCTATACCATAGAGTATGATAACATATTTCTTTAAATCTTTCAAGCTTCTTCTTCAGTAGCTGAAATTTATAGTAAGAATACGTTCATGTGGGGGGGAAAACAAACTATTCTTACATTGGAGTTTTGACAGTTTCATCTTCTCTGCTGTAACAAATGACAGTTTAACTGTTTGTGACGCAAGCGGAGGAGAGATTTTTCCATCTGTGCACTATTACTCACATTACAGGTTCAGCTTGCAACCCTGATGGGGCTTCCACTACCCATCCAAGCATCCAGAAAACAACCTGCACAAAATAAGATGTCCTTCTGCCGTTCTAATTGTACAAACCAGCTAGTGGAAGGATCTGGTAAGAATCAGAGTGGTGCAAGCAGTGGGAGTATTTAACATAGGGGCGAGGATTATAGAAGACAGCAGGTTATTAGGTTGTTTTAGCTGCATGTAAGAGAATGTCCTGGGAGTTCTTTATTACACTCTCCAAGGAGTATTCTATTTTAAATAATTCCTTGTTATTTTGGGGGACAGTTCTCAGAGAGGGGGGCTATTTTCATGGGAGACTCTTAAGAGAGTTTCCCTCTCTGAAAAGAATCACTGTGCTTTTGGAAAATATTTTGGAACTCTGGAAGTTCCAGAAAGCATTTGGAAATGCTTTTGGAACTCTGATGTCAAAATTTTGTTGCAGCAAACAATTCCATTATTATTCATAATAGAGAAAGAGCTGGCAGCTTGCAGGTGGAAGATCATACCTTTTTCCTCAGTATAGCATGTTAGTATTGTGTGATGCTGTCAATAGCTGTTTGAAACTGGCCTCACAATGAAAAGCAGCTGGCACTAAGAATAGCCATAGCACTAGTCTGCAGGAGCATTACAGAATAAACCCAGAACAGTGGTTGTTGAGCATTGCATTGAGATTCTCCCACTTCTGCAGTTCAGGATGCTTTGGAAGCTTCAAGCCTACTGTATGTTGAAGGTGAAGTCAAATATTTGGGATGTAAAATTAGTTTCTCTAAGGGAGAAAGCTATTTGGCTCCAAATGATTTGGCTGAAAATTGATTAAATTTACTTTTCATGGGAGTCTGAAAGGGTTGGGGTATCTAGAGGCCATCGTTTCTCCTCACCTCCAAGATCTGTACAAAATTAATTTCCTACAAGTATCTGAATGACTCCAAAGTGATTTAGACAGATGGTCTAACTGGCTTCGTGGGTCTATAATTTCCCTCAGAAGAAATTCCTTGCCAAAACTGTATTTGTTCCAAACCTTGGTTTCATATTTTCTAGCAGGAGGCCTTTCTTTTGTTGATTCAGAGCTGGAGAAAAATAACATTATAACTAAACACCATCTTGAATCAAAATCGGGAATAAGTTCTTTTGGACCTGAAAGCTTTACTTAGAAAGTCCATGACACAAATTGTGACAGTATATGGCATTGTTCACAACAATACTTGCAATTGAAAAAAATACTTGCAATTTGCTTTCTAAGTGAAAATTGTGCTGCAGGAGGTAAGTCTTGATAACTCCAAAAATGTACCTTATCTAACCATCAACCCATGACTCAATTTTTTTTAAAATGTTGCGTCCATTTTAAAAGCAGCTAATTCCCACATAATGGATGAATTTTATTCCATGACAGGCTTTGACTTAGGGTACAGGAAATACCAAGAGCAAATGAAATCCTTTGAGAGACTAAACATTGATTTCTTTCAAATGGTTAATTTCCCTTAGGGTTTTTATTTGTGTTGTGTTTGTTTCTTTAAAAAACTACCACAAAAAAGCCTGCTCTCCCCATTCATCATTCTAAGTGAATTTCATGTGTTCTCCTTGTCTTATTCTATTTCTGAGCAGGAAACAGACCTGATGAAATATTAGTCAAGTGTCAATTCCCAATTTAACCCCATCTAAACTAATTTTTCAAACCATGTTGATACCTCCCTATACCTCACTGCATTTGTATGTTAAGCTTTAAGACTTTTTTTTTTTTCTTTTTTGTTTTTTTGTGATTAAATGGAATCAAACAGCTTTATGCTCTGGAGCTTTGAGGTTTTTTTAATTTGCTGGCAGTTTGGTATCAGAGGAAAGGAACAGGGAATGTGTTTTTTACAAATATTCTGCTGAGTATACAAAACTTTGAACCAGTTCTTGTTAGGTGAAGTAATAAAGCTGGTACGTCATTCCTGATCTGAAATTAAAAGGTGCATTCTGAACAAAAGTGAAATCTGAAAGGACATGGTCTGTGTATCTGGAAATAGCATTTTAAATGATCGGAAACCAGGCAGAATACTTTGAAGTAGAAGTCATACCTCTGTCTACTTACATGTGATCAGTTAGTAAACAAAATGCCAGAAGAGGCGTCATGAATACACTCCACTGATTTGCCAGAACAGTACAAACACTGCAGCTCTCCAAATGACTTCCTTACAGGAAATAAATGCTAGTTACTTTTTGTCACATAACTATAATGTAATGATTCAAATATTTTTTTATTTTCTATCTGCTCAAACTAATTAAAATTGTGTCTTCAGTTTTAGTCCTATGTGATATATAGGTATATATTATAATTTGAAAGGGAAAATGTGTGCTGTCATTACCATCTATTCTTAAATTCTTTATATACATTTTTTCCTGTTCTACCTCAGATTTGTCCATCTCTAAGGCCTTGTGCTGTTTTAGGGGGGATTTTTTTGTTACAATTTGCCTAGAAAGCATCAGAGAACTGGGGAAGATCATATCCCATTGATACTAATGAGATTTATTTTTTGTTAGATATATTTTAAGGACAGAAAGGTCAGATATCACAATTAAATCACTGTGTAGCTTGGGCTGTGGAACTTGGAATAGATTGCATGTTTTAGAATGGCATGTGTTCTACGATAGCTTGTATCTCAAAAAATAGATCATGACTAAAAATATCGATCTGATGATTTTTTATCTTAAAAGTAACTTTGTTCTACTGGATAATTATCTTCACTGTGACAACCTCTTCCGTCTGTTTCCATAGCTCCTCATGCCTAGATCTCACACACTCTTGTTGGCAATGTGCTTTTCTTGTTTGTGGGGTGGGGGCTGGGGAAAGACATTTGGCTAAGTTAAGAAGACGTTACCCGAAATCTATGCTCCATATAGACCATCACAGACAGTGAGAGAATAATCTAATACTCTAGCCTAACAGTCTTCTCTTGAATGGACTAATTACACTATGCCTCATAGGTCCTTAACTGTGTGACAATTATTTAGTATGACACTTACTGTAGCTTTTATCACAGCCTTCTAATTTTTGCACGATTCCTGGAAGTGCTGGGAATGGAATAGGATGTTATTTCTTTAATAGTCCCTGATGCTGCAAACAGAGGAAAATAGTCTTTTCATTTACAAATTAGGATTTCTTTCTTAGCCACAACTCATAAATGTCTCTGTTGCAAAATGTCATGGTTTAACTCTATCCCTGACGAAACCAAAACACAACAGTCCTTGCCCTGGTGTGGGTAAGTGATGAACCTGCTCATTTCCTTAGGAAATGCAACCTGAAGTAATTGCTTTCAGTGGCTGGTTTTCAGTAACGCTGCCCAATAATGTACCTCTTTTCTCAAATGTTGAGACAGACTGCCAGTTTCCTTCTCTGGAAACCTGCTGCTGTAACTCACTAGTGAGGGACCTGCTGTATCCTGAAACTCCACTGGTGCTGACTCCATTCCTCTTGCCAAATCTCTTGCCATCCTTGAAGCATTATCCCTGTATCAAACAAAAATGCAAATGATCGAACCGAGTACATGTTCACTGGACAAGCAATAGAGGATGATTCCCATGCTGGAGGTGATGAAATGCAAAGAGGCTGGCAACGAAGCATTGTGTCACTACTGTGCATTATATGACACAACAACTTTGCCTATAGTCTCATATTTTCTAACTTCCTTCTGAATGTCAATTCACCAGTGCTGCTGCTTTCATTCTGTATTGTGATCCCTTGTCATTCAAGACACCATGTCAGCCTGTTTACTGGGATCTTTTAATGTTACTCAAACTTAGGTCCCTTTGAAATCTGTGGAATACTGCTACGGATTAGCTAGCAGTTACTTTGAGAAAACACAAAAAAAAAAAAGTTTAAAGAAGCTGAGACTGTTTACCTGTTGACCTAGTGATTGTTTGAGCTGGACATCTTAGAACAGTGGAAAACAGAGTTTAAAGTGTAACTATTTAACTTTGATCTAATTTTTCCTACTGGATCTAAAAGTTGGGGTTTTTTAACTTTTTAGTTGCTTCCACTGCCAGGATTTCTCTTGTTGCATGAACACTATATGGTAATGAAGAATCTGTTTCCACTTGCAGAACTGTCATTTTTTACAAAGCAAGTAAGCGCTACTTGTATTTTTTTAGACAGGTACCCAAAGTTTCCAGAAGTAAAATAACTTGGCTAAAGGCAACACGGCAGACATGAACAGGTGACAAATATTTTTGTGTATTACTCATTTTATCCCCAAAGGCTGAGTCATGCTGCATAGGCTGCTGAAGGAGATGGCCTGGAAACTGCGTGTCTTTTAGGGATAACACAGACATTTCTATCCAGCATGGCATCCCAGCTGATGCTTAGGAGGGTGTGACAGCAGAGGCAGCAGTGCTTAGCTTCCTCCAGTAGGAGACTGGGTCAGGACTGCTGACAGCTTATGTGGGCAGTTATGTCGTCCTACAACTGGCTTCTCAGTTTTTCCAAACTGGGGTTTTATATAGTGGTTTGGGTTTGGTTTGGATGCTTTTGCCCCACTTTGACCCATGTTTAATTAAAATCATGTTTAGTTACACATTTTAGGTACAAGCAAGGAAGCACTTCTTACCCTTTAGTGCTTGGGCTGTCACTGGGGATTGGGAAGAATGAGACAGCTGAAAATAAGAGAGATAAAGACTGAGGGAGGTAAATACAATCAAGGTGGAAAGCAGGGAAAAGAAGCTGGAAGAGGCAACCATAAAAATACAAATACATTTAGAAATAGAAAATGTCTACATCTCAGTAGACTTTAGTTCCCTGAAAAAAAATGGGGACCTGTGCGAAGGAAGAAATTTACCTATAAGCCAGCAAAGCCAGATGAGGGAGTTTTCAAACTAGAGATAATACAGCATGTGGGTAGGTCTTCAGGTATCTGTTGCTAAAATGGTCATTTGTTTTCAGAATGGCTTTGATCCAAAGACCCCACTGTTTTCCCTGACTACCATCCCTTTAAGTTCTGTTTCAGTCTACTTGTAGCTTGTCATAAGGCACAATGGAAAATTATATTATTATCAGGTATCAAGATTTAGCATTTGCATAGCATTTTCACGCAGTAAATGTTTTACAAATATTATTAATTAATCATCTCAGCACCTACATGGACTGTATAAAATTGTAACTGTTTTGCAGATGGGGAAACTGCAGCTGATTGAATTGCTGGAGGCAATGCAAAAAGTGCTTTTGTCAGTAGCAGCAGTTTGCTTTGTGTTTGTACTTACCTTCCCGATTATTGCATGCTGCACCTCTTTGCACTGATTTGATGCAGTATTGATGAAAGTTGTTGATATTAAGGGTCAGCTCTGCAGTCCCTCTCTCTTCTTTGTTGGGGGATAAGGAATACAAAGTGGCAGCTATTTAGATGGCAAGAGTCCCTCAAATGTCTAGCACAAGAGCTAATTTTCCTGACAAATATCTGCTGCTGATACAGGAACTGACAACTTCCTAATTGGTAGCCTAATCAGCCACAGTCTCTTTAAAATGTTATAGAATTTCTAGAAACACATATATATTAGTGTTCTAGTGTTATTATCTGGATGTTTGTAATTTGGTTTCTTTGAAATATATGCCAAAAAAATACTTTTTAAAAAAGAGACTGTTATTAAAAAAACAGGTTTTATGGGAGTCTTGAGATTCTTTGGCCGTGTTGTCAGGCAAATACTTGGTTCCATCAGCTGTCATAATTTTTTCCTCATACTTGTCAGCCTCTTTTATTAAGTAGGTGAGCAAACGCAGTTCATGGAAGTCTAAAAATATTTAATTTTTTTTTTCTAGACAGGAAAAAAACTAAATACATGAATTTATGAAATGCATAGTCAGGAAAACAGAAATTAGTGGCAAAACCTCCATCAGTGTTCACTCCTAGATTGTACATAATTACAGAAATACAGAAATTTTACTGTGGGTTCTAATGTATTTTATAATTTGAATTTGTGTATGCGCTCACACATTCATTTTATCTAGTGAATTTGTTTTTCAAGAACTTTACGGTAACCTGTAGTCTGTCTCACAGGAATGTGGCAATGATACTGGATAAATCTAAATTCAACATTCGTGGTTTCTGTTGGACTTCTAAAACTTTTATTATATCACAAATTCTAATAAAAAACATTTTGAGATTCCAGACATTCTGTAAAAAAAAAAAAAAAGTTATTGCAGGTGTTGATAAAACATAATATTTTCCCTGCTTCTTTAACCAAACCAAGAACTACCTAATGCTTAACTTCCACTACCTAACATTATCTAGTAACGCTGCCTACATAACCAGGATGCATTTGGGGAAATTATGCTGCTTAGTTACTAAACTAACTACGGCAGGGACTTGACCAATTGTGCTGGCTACTTACAATTCACAGTATAAAGACTTCTTATAAGAGTACAGATGATAAGTAACTTTTTGCTGGAGAAACTGAATCTTGTTTTAATTGATAAAGATCAATGTCATTGGAAACACCAAGGTACTAAGGGTCTGATATTACAAGATACAAGGCAGTTTACCAACTTTCTATGCAATTTAATTACCAAGACCAAAAATCTCTTTAAAGGTAACTGCAGGAATAGGGTATTTCACTCTAAACTGAACTAGTGCAACTATTACTTTGGCTAAAACAAAACTGAAATCCTAAGAAAGGACAGATCTCCCAATAAAAAGATACACTCAGTATTTGCCTTTTAAAAACTGTGGGCAGTTTAAGGAGGAAGCACAAATTTCAAGGAACTTCATAATTATTGCTTCAAATTTACTCAGGGAAAATAAGTATCTCAGTGTTAGAATAGGTTTATAGTCCAAGACTAAGCCAAAAATAATCTTGTTTTCGAAAAGTTGTTTAGAAAACTTGATACTGATACCAGAGTACTTGATACTTGACACTAGAGAATCTTCTATACTCTCAAAGTAATAAACTAGTATTTGCTGTTTTCTGTGTAGCAGAACTTTTACTTCATCCAGTTGCAAAGCCTATTTAGACGCCATCACTGAGCATGCCAGTAGTGAGTGACACAGGATCTTAACACCTTAAATGAAAGTTAAGGCAGTTTTGTGGTAAGACTTCATAAATCCAAGTGCTGGATCAAGGCTTGGCTAGATAACAGCATGGTTGTGTTGTCTGAGTTTTTGAAAGTGTTTTTTTCAAAGAACATGGTTTGAAAATATGCATTAATAAAGGGCATGAGTAGGGAACAGAATGTCTGGAGATGAACCCTTCTAAGTAAAATCTGCACTAAAGCTATTACTTCCTTTCTTCCATTGTCAATTTTCACCTAAGAGTTGCTTACTGACTTCTGAAAACGGTCTGCTTCCCACCTCCTAAGACAGCAAGATGAAATGACAGTCACTGCCTGAGCTAGTAAGACAGCTCACAACACATGAGTAGGATTCCTTGGTGAGTTTCTTCATAGCACCCAAACAGACCTATGCGTCAGTTTTAGAACCTACCCAGAGGTCTCTGAGGCCTTTTAATGTAAATACTTTATCATGCACCATAAAATTCTTAATAATCTATAAATGACATCTGCGAAATAATTACAAAAAGACAAACCCAGCTTTCAGACCAAAGTCAGAGATCACCAGTCAAAAATACCTGTATGGATGAATATTAGAAAACAGTACTGTTACTCTGAGGGGAAGGCTGTGGGCCAGCAGGCAACAAATGCCAGTTCTGCACAGAAGAAAAAGCAGGCAAGTGTGTTTTACTTCATGGATGAATGCTACTGCTCTGAAATGCTCCCAAAAGTTTTGCTTCAAGCCAGTCTCTAAGCCCTGTAGGCTGAGCTAATCCCACTGTCTGAACTCTTTCAACCTTCCCAATACTCAGTGAACTTGGGCATCCCATGAGACAGCTTCAAATCACAGAGATCTATGGTGAGGTAGTGTATAAGAAACACTGTAATGTGTCTTGTAGCAGAGAACATAAAAACAGGGATAGAATAGAGATTGTGAGAAATGGAAATTAGTGCATCTACTGAGAAAATACCTTTAAGCAAAGATGAAAAGCCCTGAATAGAAGAGGCCAACAAAATACAGAAATGAGGGGAGAAAAAAAATCTTGCAAAATGAAAAGAACAAGCAATCTACAAATACGGGGGTGGGGGTGTGTTGTGTGAGTGGTAAGAGTGAGGGAGGCTGGAGAAGCAGCTTTGCTGGTGATGGGTAGAATGCACCAGACAAACCACACTTCTCCTTTTTCGTTTCAAAACATCTGTTACAAATTTGAGAATAAATTTTAATAACTTTCTAATTTTAGATTTTATTTCCATTTTATTTCTGCAGTTAGCCTGAAATGTCTAAGTAGACATCTTAAATATCTGAATGTCTACTTTTCATCTAGCCTCACGCAGGCATTGTAAAGATTACTTTTCTACTGGATTCTTTTATTTTTTTATTTTTTTTTTTCCAATTTTGATGCAGATCTGATTGTATGAAAAATATTAACTGGCCACAGGACAATATGTTGTATTCATCCATTTACATACTTCGATTACTTGCAAATATTGAAGGAGACCTCCTACTTGACAATAACTATTATTTTATTAGCCATAATTTTGATCAAATACAAAGGCATTTATTAATTCTTGACAAACCAACTCTATTATTCATTTTAGGAATATGCCATCTAAACGACATTTATTGACCCAACATCATGCCTAGTGCTTTGAAATTTGGATTTAAAAAAACAACTATTAATTGGTGCACAAATATGTATTTATTTCTTAACAGAGAACAGTGATATAATAGAATATGGAAAAGAAAGCTGCTAGAATGTTTCCTCTGCTGTCCACTGACTGTTACCTAAAATCTATCCTTAAAGCAAATGGGATGCAGCACTCCTCAATAAAACCATGTTTCTTCTGAAATTAGGAATTTTAATCAACAACGTTGAAATTTTAGCTACACTGCACTGGTGTTAGAAAATATTTAGCAGCTTTCATTCTTGCTTTTCATTGATGATAAAAAGCAAGCACAGATGAAGCTGCTTCTTAGTTTCCTGCCTGAATGAAACCAGAATCTTTAAAAGCAATGATTTTCCAGAAATACAAAGAGCAGACGAAGAATGTATGTTACAAATGCATGTTTTATGACATGAAATTATTTACTTTATTAAAAAAAAAAAAGGGGGGACAGGAATATCATTCTTTTCATTGCATGTATTGGAACACCCCATTTTCTGAACCTTATCCACAAACTCAGAACAGCTGTGTATAGGGAATTTGTTTTTGATTTGTTGACTTTTCATGCACATTTTCTAAGAAAAATCACTTTGTCAGGCCCTATCAAAATACAAAAGTTTTAGGACTGTGCTACAAGGAGATGACAATAATGCAACGAATTGCAAACAGGTTCAAGGCTTTATGAGGAAGACACTTCGGTACCCTACCAGTGAGTTCTGAAGCTGCCTTCTGTTAACTGAAAATGTGGCTGCACATACAGTCTGTCTGGAAAAATGTGGTATTTTAGGTCATGAAAATTAGATTAAGACCTTTTCCAAAAACTGGATTCTGATTTACAATATGTACAGCCTGACTTATCTTAGGTGAGTTTAATTTACCAATCAATCAGCATCCTTTTAAAGGATCTATCCACAACTGGAAATTAAAGTGCTTGTTTGCTTCATCTATGGATTCTGCACTCTGATGTTCCTCATGTCTTTCAGCAACATAGGTCTGTAGATTGCCTCCAAGCTTTCCATGTATTCTAAGTAATCACTCACTCGAAATCCATGGAGTGCTTCTTCCTGCAGAAATACACACAGAAAACATTTATTAGGTAGGAAAAAAAAGATGCACAACTTCAATTTAATGAACTCCAAGCTTCTAAAGATAGCTCATTTTGTTTTGCTTGTCACAGCCTGGGTGTTTAGAACACACACATTTTATTATCTTTCATTTAGAAATAAAGAATTGGTAATATCTGCTTCCAGACAGTTCTTTCTAATTACAGTCTTCGTAACAAATAGTTCTTTTCAGGTGGACATTGTTCATCTCATTTTTGGAGAACATGCCATATGAAGATTTTTAAGGAAAACAAAGTAAGCTATAAGAAGGCAAAGCCAGGTACTAAAATACTCCTCAAAAAAAAAGACTTCTACACCAGCACATGACATGCTAGATGTTTATTAATATGGCTTTTATATCCAACTAGATTCTCAATAAAACCAGGAGAGTAACAGTAGATACTTATTTTTAAAATCAGCAATAAAGAAAGGTCTTTATGAAGTGATTAAATAAAAACATAATAAACACTTCTGCATGACCACAATTAATTCTTACTAATTCCAAAACACAGAAGTAAAAGAAGGTGCCCTCAGGAAAAAGAAATGAACAGGCCATGTTCCTTCTCGTGGCTACCATATTAGAGGGAACGGGAGGATGCATGGCAGAGAGCAGGATCCTGAAGAACAGTGTAGATAAAATGGGTGAATTTGTTGCTGCTTTGAACTGGAACAACTTGCATGCGCACCATCTACTAAGCCGTATTACCACTGTTGGCAGCATGTGCTGCAAAAAGCTCTCTGGAGCCAGACAGTCCTTGTGGACATATGTTGTATCTGCTGGTGTACTGACTGTGCACCTTGGCTAAGCAAAATTCTCCTGAGATCATCTATTCAGGCTTGGAAGGCACTTTGGCACCTGAACAGGAATTTAAGATGGTCTTTATATTTCTTCTTCCCTACTCACAAGTGAAAGCAAAGGCACGATTTTACCTTCCAAGTCGCTCTTCATGCACTGCGAGAAAGTTAACTACAGCACAACAGAAAACTGACTCCAATAAAGAACTGCAGTAGGTATTTAACTCTTTATTTTAAGCAGTCAAATCCTATATTGATTAAATATGCACATGTATTAAAGCATTGGTCAGCAACTTAGTTGTCAGTAATATGGCCTATACTCACAGAAAATAAAGTGAGGAGTAGCTAAATTACTCATAAGAGACTGACATACTGGCCTGCATGTGCTATTACCAGTCACAAACCCTGTAGCCTCAGTTTCTCTATTTTATCCAAATGAAACCGACAAAACCAAGATAGTCAAGATGATGAGGTGGCAGTTTACAGTATTCTTACTTCACATATGGAAATAGTAAAGCTATGCATCTTTATCCTTTGATGAAGAGATTAATAAAATACCAAGCAATAAATTTAAAGTTTAGTTAATGCTGAAACTTCAAGACACCTTGAAGGGATCAAGTTAGTAACCCACCTCAACCAACAGAAACAATCAGAAAAAGGAAAAAAAATTTCATGGGTAACTTGTTTCTTCTACTTCCCTCTTGGCACAGAGGAAAGGCTAATTATAGAGTAATAGAAGATGATCTTTTTCACAGGTGGTCACCTGGTTTTTATCACTAGAAGGACGTAATGAAAGGCTGAACGTTTTACATATTTTAAGTGCTAGGCATAATGTCATCTGAATTGATAGCAAAGTTTTCTCCAATTTCTTCTTCAGCATGCAAATGAAAGTATATTTATATTTTAAGAAGAAAATATTTGCTTTAAATTTAATAGCTAGCTGGAACTATTTATTAGATAATACCAACAAAGGTGTATTGCTGTCAAATCATCTTTTCATTACAGATATAAAGCATGGTAGAAACTTGAAAACAGAAAGTACTATCGGTTCTTGGAAGGAAAATAGGCAGGCGGGACTTGTTTGTACAGCAAATGACCACTGCTAGTATGAAGCTCAAGATGTGACATTGCATTAAAAAAGAAATATAAAATGAATATTCAAAGTTGTAGGTGTGTTGGGTTTTTTCTTAATTGGATTATGTTCTCAGACTAGTTTACACTTCCACTTTTAAGATCATTGCTCCACTACAGTAATCCAAATCTGTGAATATTGTGCTGAGAAATAGGCTAAAAATTGAAATTGAATGTGATTATTTCAATGAAAGGGCAGCTGACTTATGCCTTTGCAAGTATTAAATACAAGTAACCTCACAAGAAGCCCATAATATATCTGAAATCAAATTAATAGAATGACAGAATCTTTTTTTCTTTAGATTAATTAAGATTTATCAAAAGCAAGAGTACAGTTTAAATATGCTATTAACTCCTCCTTTTCCTGCAGTAGTCACTCAATGAATTGTAAATACTCTGGCAGTGCATTAACACACACAATTTCTCATTAATTTAACAGTACCGTGTCAAATCTTTGGCCTGTTTATACTGTAGGTGACAACATACAAATTTTCTCTTCTAAAATTTACATAAATTATCCCAATAATGCCATCAGGATTAAGTTGTTTTTAAGCCGCATTGACCAAGACCAGGTCAAACAAAACAATTCACCCATTAGAGAGTGTACCAAACATTTTCAAGGAAAACAACTGAGCTGACATATTCTTATTTAAGAATATGTAAGTTGGATGCAAACTAGTCTAGAAAACTATTGTTGTTAGGACAGACTAAGATGAAGATTAAAAAAAAAAGTCTTGCAAAAGACTTCTGACTGGAGAAAAAAAAAAGAGCAGATAAAAAAGCAAGAATGTCTCTGGGAACAAGGGTCAAATATTTTATCTATTCATAACTGCATTTATAGCTAAGCAGTACTCTGCAAAAAGAATCTGATAACCAAATGTAATTTATAATATGGCAAAGAATATCCAGTTTTGAGGCTGGTTGTATAGCAATTGGCATCTGTTCAAATTCACAGCTCACTGAGCTTTGTGGCACATCCCTTCAAGCTTTAGTAGGAGACCACCGCATAAACCCACCTTTCTGGAGAACGTTTAGTTTAATGACATTGAGGCCATGTAGAGAGAACTGAATCAAATGCCCTCATGACTTCATGTGGCTATTTACTTGCTTACAAATGGAACTGATCGGGACAAAATGCAGGACAACTATACCCCACTTTCCTGCCAGAAGTAAAGTGTTATTTCACTCACTTAAAAAAAAAAAAATAAAAGGTCAATGTTAGTAACAGTTTCAGAGTCAGTAACACATATTTTCAGTATAGACAGCTTTGCTTCCCTTCAGCAATTGAAAAATTAAGAAAGAAATCCTTACTTTAAGAAAAACCTGGAGATCTTGGGCTTCAGTGTGCTTCAGGATGTCTTGCTGTAGGTGTCTGAACACAGAAACACACATATATACTTGATAATCAGGACCAAGGAAAATACATACAGCAATGTAGTGACAGATCTCACTCCAGTCCATGTAATTCCAGAAACACTGAGTTATCCATTGCAGACAAATCTAGATGAGAATGAAATTAATATATAATTAAATTGCTGCAGACATTCAGTCATAACTGATCAGATTTATCTCTTTTCTATACTACAGACCCTTTGTCCTGTAACATTACACTATTTATGAAAATAAAAGGGATAAAGTACAAAAGCCAAGAAACATAATTTTTTATATCACAGCCTATGAACACACTTCCAGAGGGTTCTGCTAACGTAACACCCTGCATCTGTATATCTTGCTTATCTGAGTATATTCCAGCAACTCCTGAGTTTGAAACATAAAGTCTAGTGAAAGCAAAGGTGATTTTTTACAAGGTTTTTTTTATGTGGCCTGAAGTGTAATGAGGGTGAAGGTGTGTTTAATGTGGATTTTCCTTTAAATTGAAGTAGTTCTTTGCCTTATAAATGAATGTTAGGCCCATCCCTAGGACATGTTTATTTAATGAAGTGGGTATGGAACACACTTAGCGAATCCTTTTTCCAGCTCTAAATCACAACGTATTAAGATGTGTACAGCACATTTCATTTAGTTCTAGGCCACAAATCTTCTGCTAATCAGTCCTCAAAGTGTTTAAAAATATGCAGCAGCAGAAGCACCAAGATTCTAATTAGATGACAGCAGCCATACTCTGGCATTAAATCTGTTTTCATGTATTTATTGATGCACACAAGCACTTAAATACATCAGAGTTGTTTTCACAGTTCAGAGCTTGTTTGTTTTTAATCCTGCAGCAGAACTGCAAAATCACATAGAAAATACAGTGGCACCCACCAGTGGCATTTCAGTAAGATGGTAAATAAATAAAAAAAAAATAATTCCCAAAGAAAAAACCTTGTCAGCAGCTTAGAACAATTAGTCTACTATTAATTGAGTACAAACAATTTAAAAAAGCACACAATGTTTTTAAAAAATTAAGTTTAAAAAACTTACATAAGAATAGTTGAAGGAGTGACTTTCCCCGTGTGTTTTTCCAGCCCAAAATAGGAAACTTATCATAAGCACCTCATTCCTATGCTGAGATAAAGTCCCTCATCTGCCAATCTTTTCTCCTCAAAGGCCAAATACCAAGCTGACTATTTTAAGCAGTATCTGTACCATACTGGCATCTGCCCCCATTAAGAAGCGTCTTAAGCTGCAAATCTTTTGGCAACAGGGAATTTTGAAGGCACAAGATGAAACATATTTTTCTTGCCTTGGAACACCAATAAACTTTCTTATTGTGGTGACAGATCCTTGCATTGGCAATCAAACTCATTATTGCATGAAGCTGTTTACATTTCATCATGACTGTAGTCTACAAGTAATGCTCTATACGTAGCATTCCAGGTTACCAAAGAATTGTAGTAAGTAGGTATAAATGGAAGCTAACATCATGGATAAATATTCTTCTTTAGTAACATCTCTTTAATATAGAATAATAGTGTGTTACCCAATTGTAATAGTTATGGTAGCTCAAACAAAATTAATTTTGCTCTAATACCACCTGAACTGCTTCCTATTATATGCCTATCCTAAACTACTCATTTCCCTCCTATGGAAAGTTTAGAAAATCATTCCAGGAAATAAGATATTCTATTTATTTTAATGATAAATCTGATGGTTTAGATGATGTAGTAGGTTTTTATCAAGTTTTTTGCCCAGATATGTAATGGAAGCTCATCAGCTGCAGTACACTGTCATTATTCTACCAAAGTCAGTTCCTTTCTGTTTTCAGGCATTCTAAGTCATTACGTATTCAGTATAGCTCTTACCCCCAGATCCATAGCCACCACTCAAGTGCAGTATAGAAAAACCACAGTAGTTCCCGAACATCCTTGATTTTGTGGATTTGAGTCAAAAAGTTGATGATACTTTGATATGCTTTCATTACTTACCTGGGACGGAGTGAAACCAGACATGTGGAACGCTGAAAAGACAAGTGGCAATTCGGCTTTCAGCAACATTTCAATGTGGTGAGCACTGCAAAAATAGACTGGATGGATGCCAGATTCCACTGTGGTAATAGGCAGGTGCATCTGATTAACAACAACAACATCATCAACAAAATTGAGGAAAAAAGATTACAGACTACAAAAAGGTGTTATTTTAAAATACCTTGCTGAGAACAATACATAAAAATACATAAGTTCACTTGTAAGTCATCCCAGCTATTTTAAGAGACAGGAAATAGAACAAACAAAAAAGCTGGCACTACCATCAGGAAAAATATGTAGTTAAACTAAAGAAAATTAAAAGTTAGAAACTGTTATTAAATATATCCTGACTATTCCTTTGCATTAGCAATCTAGCTCTTTGTTGCATGCAAGCTCTAATTGCCAAAGCAGAGATGGAGAAACTGATGTTATGTTTTAAACAAAAGAACAGAAAGAAAAAAAAGACTACTTTCTGTTGGATTTTTTTTTCTCTCCCATTTACTGGCAGATACAGTGGAACTTCTATGGTGTTTGAAGTTGTTTTCTGTGTGCATGTTCTTTTGCAGTATGTGTGGCTGGTATGAGTGAAATTCTATTTTGTGCAGCAAAAGAAACAGAGGTTTTATCAGTATGGAAAGCTCTGAACACCAGTGCATGGTTTCTAGGTAGTGGAATCCTTGGCTTAGTGCTAGGTCAAGGTACATCCTTTGGAATCTTCCTCCTTCCTGAGGTAGGCAGCATCACAATCTAATGGCTGGATAATCCCTCATTCATGTTTTGACATTTTATTTTAGTTTACATTAAGGTAGTTATACAATAGGTTAATACTGAATTTTCTCGTTGTGTTTTCAAGATATATTATGAAAAATAATTCTTTTAAGTACTGAGAATGAACATTAGCACTGCAGCAACCTGCCTGCAGTGCTGGCTAGTTATTGTATGCAAGACGACACTGAAGTTCTGAGCACTGACAGTGTTCAGCACCACTATACTCATACAATGGAGCAAAATTTCATAGTGCTGGAACAACCTCAGGGTGAGACACTGCTGTGAGCGGACAAATACAGTCACTTCTGGTGACAAGACAGACTAATTCATATTAATACAGAAGCCTGCATGCAGAAGAGGTACAGAATCTAACCCGTGCTTCTTATTCCCCAGTTTTCTCATAAAGACTACAGTTATTTCATAGTTTATGTTCAAAACGTTCAAGACAATGTGACAATGTATAAAGTCAAACTGGAAGTTTTAAATAGTTAGAATAACCTCTAATGAAAGATGGAAATGATGTTTGCTACACTACAAACTTGATCCAAAATACTAATAATTTTAAGTTGTCAAGCATTCAGTATTTGGGCAGTAATAATTTTTAAAATTTACTAAATATATTCTAGTGTATTTAGTACATTTTAAACCTGATAAGTTTTACTAAAAAATAATCAAAAGGATGGACTTGCACACTGTAATAATAAAAAGAAGGTCATTCAACATTCAACAGTATTGCAGCCTTCAACACAGAATTTAATGCCATGAATAAAGTTTATTTTACTGCAAGCTTTAAAATTCAATAACACTGCCTTTACTATCAGTCCACCTGTTATTTCACTACTTTCAAATAGCCATTTACACAAATGTCAAATCTATATTTTTTCCAGGAGACTTTTTTGGTGTCACATATTCAGTTAGAGGGCTGTAATAAAAACTTAATGCACTAAAAAAATCCACCCAAAACTGAGAGAATTAACAAAGTCTTCTTTAGAAACTTCTAGAGTTGCTTTTCAGAAAGAAACAGCTTTTCAGTTCTTACAGATACATGCAGTCTTGGCAGCCAGAGAAATGCTGAAACAAGAAGATGTGAAAATTGCTGAAGAAACTTCAGTGTCTTTTCCCCATCCCCTGACATTATGAGGAACACAGAAGATGCAAACCAGTCGTATCCAGCATAGCGCTCCTGCAAGCAGCCTGTGGAGAAGGTTAAGGAACTCAGGCAGAGATCTCTGCTTCACCGTCCTGCAGGAACTCCAGCCCTCCTCCTCCCCAGGCCCTCGCACACAGAGGCAAAAGCTGGTTTGTTGGAGGTGGGACAAGGGGAATGCAGCTGCACAGAATGCAGCTTTTTGAGGCACTGCTGCCTCTCAAACTGAATTAAGAGAAACGATTTAAGCTACATTTTTTCCAGTCCATAAGTAGTCAAGCCCAATCAACAAAAGCAAACAAAACCCAAGTAAATGCAATAAACCCTGCACCAAAACAAATGTGCTTATAGTACAAGAAAGGAAAACAGTGGAGGAAGAGAACAGGAGTTGTGAAGATTATGGGGGGGGAAAAAAACAAAGTAAAAGAAAAGCTTTAAAGCAGAGATTAAACATATTCTGACTAATATAGCTGAAGTGTATTTTAATAGTGATACGTTAAGTCCAATACCTGAAGAATATAGCAAAGCTTGTTGGAAAGGGGTATCTGTTTTTTTAAAAATAAGTTCCACAGTAGATCTAAAAGAGTCAGAAGTCAAAACATTCCTATTGATCAGATTACAGCCACACATTACATGGGCTATATCATTAACTGTTTGTATTGTTGGAGTATCACAAATACTCATTAATGCTCAAAAGTGCATTGCCGCAGACTCTATTACACACAGATAGATGCGAACCTACTCTAAAATGGTTTATTACAAAATTAATGAAACACAATATAAACAAAGTATGGGAACAAAAGGGTGAAGATTTTCTTGACTACATTGGGTGTACAGTTTAACTTAATAAAAAAGTGCTGTCTTATTTTTTGTTTTTATTTCAGTACATATTACGCATCTACACCACCATCAAAAGCCCGCAGCAAGAGGTCAAATTCCACTGCCATTTTTAGGCAATATAATTTATGCCATCAAGAAAGGATACAAAGTGAGGATATCACAGTCCTTTGCTGCTGTTTCAGAAATTTCTCACAATTCATTAACACGAAGTACAGCCCATTTTCAGCATGTTCTTTTAGCAAGTTTAGGTATTTTCCATATCTAGCACAAAAAAATTAAATCCAAAACTATGGTTAAATATTTTGGGTTTAATTCTTAAAAAGCAAGAACTCACTTTTAACAGGCCTGTGAAAGTTAAGTTGTCATGGTGTTGTTCATCACAAACACTATATTGTAGATATACACATAAACGGTTTACTAAACGCTGTTATGCTTTAACCTAGGAAGGATACTCACCAAACATCTGCTACTCAGTATTACAATTCCTCATCTAAATTCCTTTTACTTCAGTGTTAGAGACTGTGGTGGGAAGGAGCAAGTACTCTAACACACATGACTCATTTTCTTCACATACATTACTCAATTCCATCTAAGTATATTGTATGTGTAATTATTAACATTAGAGTTCAAATATTAATGCTGAAGATAACAATCTGTGGAAGTACAGGCATTAGCTTTTTCTTCATCACGGCTCCGCAAATTATAAGCCAAATAAACTGTTTAAATGGCAGATAACTAAGCCTAGCTAAACAGAACCATTTAGAGAAGTAATATGAGGAAAAAAGACACATAACTCAGGATAATGTAACTTTATGGTAAACATTACTAACAAGTTGCAATTAGCCTTTACAACAATAAAGGATAATAATTAAATTATCTTTACAGATTATATAGGTTATGCACTAATGCCTTTTACATTTTCAAAGTTAGAACTCATTTTCTTAAAGATGATTTTTAGATTTAAACAGTATAAAGCACTGAGCTGATGGATTAAGTATCATTAAAGTCATCCCATGAAAATCAAACAAATCGCAGAAATACACTAGGGAAATACTTTAATACCAGGTACCTGACTGTCATTTCAACACCAAGCTGCTGCACAGATGAAAGGCTTTCTTTCTTCACAGCAGCATCCACGGCTAAAACAAAACAAAAAATGTAATAAGGTATTACGATAAAAAATATTTTACCTGAATACTAATGTAAAGCTTCTTTCATGTATGAATACCAATTCTGAACAACTGTTTCTTATTTGAAATGAGTTTAGTAGTGTTGGCAAAGGATGTATCAAGAACCTGCATTCTTCATATACTTTTTTTTTTATTAAAATCACCTTTATAAGGAAATCTTCACTGTTAGTATGGTTATCGTTATCTTTACAGCACGATGTAAACAAACAACATCTTTTTCAGTCTCATTTCTTAGTAGAGCTTTATCCTTTCTGGACAAGGAATCAGACGAAGAAGCATTTTCTCATCTACTTTCTTCCATTCCAGTGGTCTTAAAAGTCTCCAAGCTAGAAAACCAACTTTATTAACAAAATTTCTATTTTGATACGAATCACAGAAAACTGTATAACTGATGGATTTTTAAAAATCCTGTGTTTCTATGCATTGTTCTTTAAAACAGTAATATACATTTTATTTTCTGCATTTGTTTAAATTAGAAATCCGTTAGACAAAATAATAAATTATGTATTAAAGCAATCTCTGTTGTAATATTTCCTCAAAATTTTAAATTCTAAATACAATTAAAAATAGGCATTGTTTCTCTCATGTACATATACCATCTAAGATAACTATACCTCAACAAAAAACTACAGTCCAATAACGAGTTACAAAGCTGAGGGCTTAAACCTTTAATATGCTTCTTTCAGACTGATACTTAAAAACAAAAAAGAAATTAAACAAATAAATAATTTTAAAAAACCCAAACCCTAACAACTGACTTATTTTGGTAAAAATGTAAAGAACATGGTAACAGAAATTAAAATACATTAATGTGATAAATGCAGAAATCTAAGCAGATCACACAGCAACTTGCTATGCATTTTTTCTATATCCACCTCAGACAGAGAAATCAAACTGAAAGATTCCCTGGCTACCAATTCAAGTAAACCCTCTACATTCCTGGTAAACAAACTAGGCTGTTAAAGTTAAAAAAAAAAAAAAAAAAAAAAGCAGCAATCTGCTCAGGTTGACATGAGGTTGGCTGAAATTTTCAAGAAGAAAACAATACAGTGAAATTACACTTGACAATGAAGCAATACAATTCAGCAGAGGAAATACGGTAAGACAAAACCCACACTGTATTATAACTTTAATAGAGGACAATGATCTAAGTGTAGTGTCCTGAGAAATTAACTCTGTACTTTTGACAAATACATTTATACGTAAGAAAAATCAACTGGTCTTTCAGCAAAATGAATTTATTCAATAATCTGATGAGACTCAAGTAGCAAACCCACATCAGAGAGGTTTTTCTTACCCAAAAAACAGAAGTTCAAATATCTTTTGCATAGCACAGCCGCAACACAGTATTTGGAAGAATACATATAAAATCACAGGGCATTTGAGATGAACCAACCATGGAGATGAACGAAACAGTTCATATATTTTTACGGCTCCTGTTCCAAGTTACCTGTTTACTCAGGCTGCAATTACCACACTAGAGCCAACTACTTTTCAGGTTCCTGTGTGCAACTGTGAAGGCAAGAGGCGTATGTATGTCCTAGAAACCACGGGGAACTGGAATGTGTTGGTTATGACTAAAGGCTAATTCAGTCCGAACATGACCGTATTCAATGGCAGGAGAGAGGCAAGCAGTATAACACCCTCTAAGCCAGAAAGAAGCCCTGTCTCCGTTTTGAGGTGGATTCTCCTGCGGGCAGCAACGCAGGAGCTGGTATCCCAGTCCAGCAAGGGTATAATGAGGAACAGCTGTATCACAACCCACAATCTGAGCCCAGTTTCCATTCTGTAACTGTTCACAGCAAGTACTGTATGCCTATTTCCCATTAATGTTACAAGAATGCAATTGCATTGATTTTCATTGCCTTTTCTTCTCTGTTGTAGTGATTTCTTAGTCACTGAAAAGAGTTTTCTCCCTATCAGCTTTCCTTTTGATATATTGCCCAGCATTGTGAACAAAGATAAAATTAACATAGAGTTTGGAACTAAAAATAATTATATATTACATAGCACCTCATCAAGGCAAAAATTCTTGCTTTTGTACACCACTGTGTTTGATATAATCATAGCTCCATACACTAGGCAGTCAAGTTGCTGTCAATCCACAAGTCACAATGGGAACATGAAAACTGTCACTCTTTTTTCCTGGGTCAAAAGTTTTGATTTTCCATTTCATTTAGCAATTAGGAGACTGGGAAGACTATGCTTTAGAAAACTATAAAGTCATTTAGAATACACAAAGGACCACTTCCCACTGATTAAAAACTGGACCTGGAAACTTTAAATGGTTCATTAAGCTTAGAAAATTGTTATTAACAATAAGGGGAATATTGAAACACTGCATATTGCAATCCATGGATAAAAATTTGACTAGTAAGATTACAGGATTATGTTGTGGCTGCACTGTTGTAATGATACTCATACCCCTGATTTAATACACTGAATGTAATTTTCTGTAGAACTCATTTGACAGATACTTATCAATACACCTGATATAACCGCCTTGAAATACAATGGGTTTCATAACAAAGGCATTGACAGACCAATTCTCTAAAGAATGAAACAAAGGACAGAACACCTCTCTGAATTGTGAATTGTGAATTACATAACACATGGTACAGCACTGTGGCTAATGGAATGAACAACAGGCTTTGGCAGCTTCCTTTTTATTTATCTAATTTAAAAAAAATACAGTGTTGAACAGGCATTTTACATGCCTTTCTTTAAAAATGTAAACCATTGTAAAATAGAAATTAAGTCACTTGAAGGATATTAGAATTCTCCAGGAGTTGATTTACAATTTAAAAGAAAAAAATATTCTAATAGAAAGTTGAGTTTATCTCTCATTCCAAAATGCATTTAAAATGCCACAGCAGTAACTATGGACCATTTTTAAGTGTAAATGATTTTTTTTTTTTGCCATTTTTAGTCATGCAACTGGTCTTTATATTAGCAACCTACTGCACACACTTCAGATATGCTAATCATAAGAAATATTGGTATCCCTGCTCTAAAGTCTGCTTTTAAATCTACTATCTAACATATTCTTGTTCATTCAAAAGAGAAACTGCTTCCTTTGAAACACCAAAGACCGCAAACTATTAATTGTCAGTGATAACTTTAAACAAAGAACAGAACATTACATGTGAAAAATTGTAGAGCATTATCTTTTTCTATAACAAAGAAATGTTTTGTTTTATGACTTGGCTATCTTCCTTTTGTTTCCAACCTTTCTACCTCTACATCAATTCCAGTGTTCCACAGAGAACCAAACCAAGAGAATTAGGACCTCTGCTGCTTGAGTGGGGGGAGCAGTGAGGGTAGGGGGCAAGGCAAAAAAAGGTGGAGGGGGCTCAGTGAGCAACTTGTCCCACCTGGTTCAGTCAGCCTACATCTGGGACTCCTAGCTAAGGCATGCTTCACTGCCCTTGCCTATCTAGTCCTCATCTTTAAAGAGAAGAGATCCTGTGCATCCTGCATAGTTCCAGATGCAAATCAGGTGGATCCTGAGGACAGGCAGGGACCTTATTTATTTATTTATTTATTTATTGCAGAACAAAACCTAGTGATGGAAAGGAATGTGAAGGTTTTCATCTTGTGTCAACAGGAACAAATGGGCTGATTGTCTTCTATGGTTTTATCTTTCAAGTCTTCCTGCAAAACTCTGAGCAAAGGGTAAATGTCAAAAGGGATTAGGGAGAATGGGAAGAACAGCGTGAAGGGAAGATGGGGAGAATTCTTCAATCAATCTCAGTGTCTCCTTGCTTAGAGGTCATGACTGATCATTTGTACTAACTCTGATCATGCCCATTTCAAGCACTTAGTAGGCAGTACGTCTCCAAATGTTTTGTAGCATTCACAAAAACGAATAACCCATAAGGCATGTTTTGCAGACATTTACATATTATTATTAAACTCAATCTATAGCTACAAACACTTCAGAGTAAGTTAACTGGCACACACAGACTTCAATCAACTTTACAACTCACATAAAAGATGACTTTTTTATTAATTTTCCCTCTTACCATGAAGAAACTTTTATGTGTTTAAGTCAGAAAATGGGCTACATTGTATTCATACTGAAATGACATGCTGCCAAGCTGAAACAGCTTTACAGTGTATTTCATACAACTTAAATGGTCTTTAGGTAATAATTTTATTTCCCTGTTTAACTACCATTACCCCAAAGAAACTACTGGCTTCCCTTTTGTGTTAAGTGAAGAAAATTACTAAAGCTGTCCCTCACATTATTAATTTAGCTTTTTCACTTCCTGCTGCCCAGGCAAAACTTTTTTTAGCTATATAACCTCTACAAAATGTTAATGAATGTTAAATTTTAACTCTGGTGATAGTAAGAAAGACTAGGTTTACTTGTATGGATTGAAAATACTTTTGATTCAAAGTAACCACATAAGTAACACTGTAAACAGTTGAAAATTCCATAATGGCCAGAGCCGTCTGCATAATTTCTGCAGACGTTTTGAAATGAAGCATGTAATTATGTTCGCTATCAGATCTCTAGTCTTTGGCTTTCCCCATACAAACTGAAATTGTGGAACTTCATGCATTGGACATCACAAATACTCAAGCTATTTTTGGCAGCAACATTATTAAGAATGAACAACATTTGCAGTCCAATTACATGCAAATTGGCAAAAGGCAAAAAGCTTTTTGCTAACAGCATCTTTAAAGTGGGCACCCGTATTTCAAGAAGTCCATTCATCAAATGATGCAGAAAGAAGAGAAGACTGCCCTTCCTTCTCCTTCCCTTTCAGTCCAGTTTGCGGTTATAGTCCTGTATTTCCCCTTTGCTACTCCTTCTGATCAGCTCTACACTGATAGCTTCCCATTGGTGTTTTTAAAATTTCTCAGTTCATTACCCAATCCACCTGACCCTTAGAAGATTAAGAACTCATTAAATGGTAGAAAGTTCCTATGAGATTTTGTTCAGCTGGAGAACTAAGCCTCATCCAGAGAAAGAACACACCACGACATTTGAGTTTTATGGCCAAAACCTGAGATCCCTGCAGATCTATCCATTTGGCAGCACATGGCAGAGCTGTTTCAGAGACAGAGTCTAGTGGAAATAGAGAACTGAACTGCAAGGTCATCTGCACAACCAGAGCTACCAGAAAAAAACAGTTGATCCTGAAAGGTCGTAGCATTCCCAAGTTTGGGTAGTCTGCAGCACATTGCAGAGATTAGTTAAGAAGTTTAGACACCAACCTATTAGATGACTCTGCAAGTGGAATTCTTTGAGAAATGGGTTTGTTGGAATCTTGAGAAAATTAATACATTTCTACAAAGCATTTATGTTGCAATTAACTGGAATTCGCTAACAGGAAGAGCAAGCGACTATTCTAGAAACTCCATAACCCTAATGCATAATGCCTATTTTACTACCATACCAAATTTCAGTTTCTTGCCATGCTGTTGATGTTACAGCTAGACATCAATGATTTGGTTTTCAATGTTTTGGGGTTTTTTTAAGAAGAAAGAAAAATAAAAGCAAACTAGAAAGTATTAATTCCAGGAAAGAGGATAGAGTTCATTAACATTTAATGTACACATTGTACATTATTTTACTCATCTGAATCCAAATCACAGCTGTATCATTGCTGCCAGCAGAAAGTAAACTTCAAGTAAAATTTGTGTCACTGTTTATAATTAAACACTGTAACTGCATAGTGGTTTATCAGATATTTTCCTTCTCTCTTATCTTGAAAATGATAAAAACTCAAACTAATTTGATTTTTCCATATTTGCAAATTTTATAATGGACTGAAATCCTGAGGGATTCCACAGCAGATGGATGACAGTGTTATTCTAATTACAACCACCTACAGGTTTAGAAAGCTGTCATTTTTTAAGATAATCGATTTCTCATTTCAAGAAACATGATAAACATTGAATATCTATGCACTGTACTGAATCCACTTTCATGAAAATTGTGGCTTCCCTTCATTAAAATTAAACAACTATTAGAAATTGTTTTTCAGTTTCTCAGACCCAAATTTATTCAACAGAATGGTGGACACACACAAATGCCAAGTGCACATTTGGCTTGCTTAGATGTGCAGCTAGAAAGATGCATCTGGAATATAGTTTACCTTGTAACAAGTCATTAGCTTTACCTAATTCAGAAAAATGTCTCTACTGTTAGAGCAGTTTTAGGATTTAGCTTAAATAGTGTTTACACATACATACATGGAAAAGACACCGTGAAATAACATGGCATTCAATAATTAATTGTTCTCCTTGGAGAAATTCCAACCCTTCATACGCATTAGCATAAAACCCTGGTAAATGTACACAAATCTGATCAATCATTATTCAGCCAGTGAGAAACCTAAATTTAAGTAAATAAGGTTTGATAAAGATTCAACCATGTTGTGTTTGTCCCTTCTGTAACAAACACAGGAAGCATAATACTGACTTGGGTTCTCAAAGTACCTTCCCTGTCTCCACAGGAAGACCACACTGTACGTTTTATTATGCATAAAAGAACATGAAGTGAGTGTAAGTTTAGCCACATCACACACCTAATTCTTACAACCAAACCCTTTTACTATTCCAGAGTGGAGTATGATCATATATTCAATTTTAGAGCCAGATTTTTCTTTCACTTTCATGTTAATCAGTATGAATTTATTGGTCTAAACTAGTTTCCCTGGACAACACTCACTGCTACACTTGTCTGAAAAATGTACCGACATTTTAGTAGCTATCTTCCTGAAAAACTTAGAAGAAATCCTTGATGAAACATACACTGTTTGCCTGAGCAACACTCCTTCCTGAACTGGAGAACTCAGCACAAAAAAAGTCTGTGATAATGGTGTTGCTGATATGGAAAGAAACCATTAAGGCAACAACAGCCCTTTGTCTACATTTTACATCAGTTTCTTACCACCAGACCACTGACTGTCCTTGAGAAGGCTTCTCATTCTCCCATTTCTAAGCTCCTCTTCATTAAAGCACATGGAACGCCATCAGACAACCCTTTACATTTTGGAGCTTTTATTTGAGAACTGAACGGGCAAACTTATCCAGAATTAATGTTCAATAGTGTCTGTATAAGACTAAATGAAAAAAAATATTCAGAAGATAAAAATGGATAGAAAATCTGTCAGGCTCAAGAAAATCAAGACTTGAGGCTTTTACTATGTTATCTTTGTTTTGTTTCTGTGCCTATTCTTTGGGACTTCCTGTTCTAAAAATAACTAATTTAAAGAGTGCAATTGCACAGGATTTTCAAACCTGGTGTTTCTAGAAAGTTTAATTTTAGATAAATAATGTAGTCTCGTTGCCACTGGCACCTAATCAATGGTTCATGGTGAAATCAATGAAGTAGAAGATCCAGGATAAACCTCCCTGCATGTGTTTTAAATCCTAGCTTTGAACAAGAAGTTGAAAAGAGTGGATTGAAACTAAGGTACTCAACATCTAAGTGAACAGAGTATGGACTACTGCTTCCCTTCATTAGAGTTCTTCCACAACAGATGGAAGTACTTAGCTGTATGAGTAAGAAACAGCAGGATGCTGTCTTCGCTGGGCAAGGCATCCACTTGGAGGTTGCACAGTTAGATGTCTGCTCCTTCTCTAGTTAGCTTTTGCCTTATTCAAACGATGTGCATCTTCCTGTTTTTCGAACAGGGAACGCTAAGATAACCTTCAAAAGTTAGGTCTCTGGGCTATACTGTTGTCCAAAGAAATGTGAGATAGGCATTCCCCAAGACAGAAAACTACACCTGGGCCTTCCATATCGTTGGAGATTGTGTGATACTTTGAACTGCAACCTAAAAACAGATGTGCAGAAAGGAGCAAGAGGGGCAGTCTAGGTATCAAATAAATCATTTACCTCATGAACACATTATGTGGACTTTTAAAGTAACAATCAAAATCATAACTTGAACTGGTAAGTGTCAGAAATATGTATATAGCAAGTCTTATGACTCCATGAAAAGATTTTTATTGCTTATTATGCCTCCTGAGAAGTTGAAAAGTAAATGACAAACTAATGCAGGACAACAAAAAATCCTTTATGGATCTTTCAAGGAAAAATAAAATAGTGACAAGAAGAACTGTCACTTCAGCAACTCTCTTCATTAAGCAAAGACAGACATTCTCAAATAAAATTAAAAGTATTTCATTAGCAAGCTCTCAGAAGGTAAAGGCCACTACATAAAAGAATAAGATCTTCTAAATTACTAAAGGGGTTTTATTTTGAAACTTCAAAGTCGAATCTGAAGTCTCCAAGGACACTATATTTGCATCCTATGTATGTGAGGATAAAATATCAGTATAAATAACAGGCTCTCCCCAAAGCAGACTTGGTTCTCCAGAGTCAGTGGCAGAGTAAGTACTCAAAATGACTGAACTACAACCTAAGAGAAATGTCCTGGACAGATAGAAAAGAATGAAAGTGCATTTTCCAGCAGGTATTAACAACGCTTCTAAATCTTCTAATTTTGCTAGTCCTTCAAAACATTAAAATGTATTGCTTTATACTCAGAATAAATTAACTTTATCGTTCATCCTTTATTTTTGGCTGTAAAGATAACACCTGCAAAAAACTAATACTCAAGATTACTCTGCCAACAATAGCAGTTCTTTAATAAATTGCATATACCTTTGAGTAATTATATATTATGGGGCTTTCGAAAGGTAAGCCAGATTGCTTATACCATCTTAAACATTTATGCCACCAGCTTTGCAAATGATGCTATAATAATGTCAACAAATACTTTGAATCATTCCCTCACCTGTCCTGCATCTCCATCTTTCCATTACACATACAGAAATGTGAAAGCCCATTGCAAATTATCATCTGTACTGTTTACTTAAGCACATCATCTTTTGCTTCCAAAGTGAGGAAATATCCCACCAGTTAAGTGATGACTTCCTGAGCTGTTAAAGAACATTTTAAACAACTCTCAAAATGCTATAGATACATTTAGAAGGAAAATAATTTAAATATGAAGAGCTGCATGGCAATAAATGATTAGGAAACTGACCTTCATGGTTGCCTGTGCTGAAATAACAATCCAATTGGCTTTCAGAAAGATGTGACACGAACTTTTCAATTAATTCAGCCAAAACTGCAAAAAGTAAAAGCCCATTAAAACATTAGAGGCAACAAACAAAACGTGGAACTACATTACCTAACAAAATGACAATATGTGAGAAAGTAAAGGTATTTGAATACCTGCATGTTTATTTATGATTTTCTGGGGGAACAATTCAAAGCATGCATTGTGCTTCTGCATTCCTAACACCATTCCTACCTTAAATTAATTTTTAATAGTTTTACTGAAAACATATTCAGTGTAAACGGAAAGAGAATCACATATTGTCTTAATGTTCTCCAAAGATTACTGCAGAATTTGTTACATGGTTTCAACATGAAATGAAAATCAACTACAATTAAACTACAGTATCTTAGCACGTTTGTCTGTGTATGTAAACAGGAAAGAATGTAAAAACAAACAAACAAAAATGCAGCAACCTATATACAACAAGAAACACATGCCAGCCCAAAATGATGCTAACAAAAGTAAATGAAGGGTGGTTACAAATAAAAATTATGTACCACCATGTATGCCATCACAAGATAGAAATTATTCACTTGGAATTAAGCAACAGGAACAGGTACTTTGGGAAATTCTGTATTTTACAATGACTATAATGTTCTTACTCAATTCTTGACATGGAACTTTGAGTGTGCAGACACTGCATAGGTAAGTCAGATGCTGACATCTGGTCACTGTGCAGGTAATCATATCTCTCAGCTTATCAGGATGTTAGTCAGGAAGTCAGTGAGAAATCTCCATGACAAATCATTAGCAAAACCCATTCCTGATTCCTAAATTCTGCAGATTTCAGGATACTGCAACTGAGCAGATCCCACCTTAGAGGTTTAAAGAAAGGATGCAAGGAAGCTGTTACATATACTGCATAGAGGAAGCCTATATTGAGATAAGCCATATTAAGAATT
Organism: Falco biarmicus; assembly: GCF_023638135.1. Lineage (NCBI taxonomy): Eukaryota > Metazoa > Chordata > Aves > Falconiformes > Falconidae > Falco > Falco biarmicus. Next base: position 60,156,590 of record NC_079293.1, on the reverse strand, counting down.
CACAGTAGGAACAATTAACATTTTTAAGAAGCAATGCTGCTATCCCAAAACAGCTGCTGTTGTCATGATAAACAGGATTTAAAGAATTGTAGTATAACTTTTTCACAATAATGCAAAGTAAGGAACTGTATTTAGAGTAATGACTGCTGTTACCCATGAGATTTCTTGTTTTAAGACTGCATGTTACCATTTCCTTGGTAGCACCACAGTTTAATAGCACTGAAGCTTTAGCCCTGGTCCTCCATTCCTGCACATGATTCCATGCACCCACAGGTAGGTTTGCTGGTTTTAGACTGAATGATTCCTCTAACCATTTTCATGGCTAGCTGCACAAACAAGTAAGGCATAACAATCTGTGGTGGAGATGGCAATGGAGGAACCTTTGAACTGGTTTGAACTTTCGTGGAGAAAACTCTTAAACTAGCCTCGCTGACAGGAAAACTAACACAGCACACTGCAGTGCAAGCTCTTCATGCGTGAGGAGGAAGACAGAACCTCCACCCACAGTCCGATGCTTGTTAGTCAGAAAAATAATAAAGAAAAAGATATCATAAAGACAATTAACTCCTTCCAACCGTTAAGTTAATATTTATTAAGTTAATACTGACATTAAATCATGATTATTTTTTTCTTATTAGTTGTCTAAAATATTTACAGAAATTTATTTATATTGAATGCGTCTAGGAAAAGTTTTCAAAAGTTTGAGTTTTGGTATTACTATGTGTTCAGGTTTCAGCTGGGATGGAGTTAATTTTCTTCTCAGTAGCTGGTGCAGTGCTGTGAGTTGGATTTGCGGTAAGAACAATGCTGCCAGCACTGATGGCTTTGGTTGGTGCTGGGTGATGTTTATACTGAGTCAAGGACTTTTCAGTTTCTCAGGCCCTGCCAGCAAGAGGGCTGGAGGGGGACGGGAAACTGGGAGGGGACACAGCCAGGACAGCTGACCTGAACCACCTAAGGAGGTATTCCATACCACGGGATGTCGTGCTGAGTATATAAGCTGGGGGAAGAACAAGTAAGGGGGGGATATCTGGTATTATGGCATTTGTCTTCCCGAGTAACCATTACACACAGTGGAGCCCTGCTCTCCTGGGGATGGCTGAACACCTGCCTGACCATGGGAAGTGCTGAATGAATTCCTTGGTTTGCTTTGCTTTGTGCATGGCTTTTGCTTTACCTATTAAATTGTTCTTATCTCAATCTTCAAGTTTTACATTCCTTTCCGATTCTCCTCCCAACCCCTCTGGGCAAGTGGCATTGAGCGAGCAGCTGCGTGGTGCAGCCAGGGTTAAACCATGATACTGTGTTGATGGGTGAGGCAAAGGGGAAAAAAGTTTCACTACAACAGCTAAACTCGGATTTATAGTTAGAGTAGCCAACTTCAGCAATCACAAAATTAATTTTGCATTGCAAAGGACTACTAAATCAAAGAAAACATTACATGTGTAATTTATATTCTTATGAATTTTTATGGAGAGAAGAAACGGCTAATTAAACATAATATAGCTATTTTTAAACCTAGTTAATAAACCACATGGGACTAGCAAAAGGCAGTTTCATAGAAGAGTAACAGTTTATTCATTTTGTGAGAATAAAGAAAATAAATAATCTCACTAATCTTCACTAATATGCTTAGTGGAATTTGGTCAACAAACAATATCGCAACTATTTGTGTAAAATGAGCAAATATGTCTATACCTGGATCAGTAGATAGCAAAACCAAGAAATTAAAATTTGTAACTAGCTAGATGTTTACTGTATGACTATTAGTACTGTCACTCCATTGTAGAATCGTAGAATCATTTAGGTTGGAAAAGACCTTTGAGATCATCAAGCCCAACCATTAACCCAGGACTGCCACCACTACAAGTCCATCTAACATCTAACTAACCCAAGACCATCACTACACCATGCCACTAAGCACCACATCTATGCATTTTTTAAACACCTCCACAGACAGTGATTCCACCACTTCCCTGGGTAGCCTGTTCCAATGCTTCACCACACTTCCAGTTAAAAATATTTTTCCTGATATCTAGTCTAAACCTCCCCTAGCATAAACTAAGTCCATTTCTTCTTGTCCTGTCACTTGTTATCTGAGAGAAGACCTACCCCCACCTGCCTACCACCTCCTTCCAGATAGTTGTAGAGAGTTATAAGGTCTCCTTGAATCTCCTCCAGGCTAAACAACCCCAGCTCCCTCAGCCACTCCTCATAACACTTGTGCTCCAGACCCCTCACCAGCTTCATTGCCCTTCTCTGGAAAAGCTCCAGCACCTCTGCATCCATCTTGCAGTGAGGGGCCCGAAACTGAACACAGTATCCGAGGAGCAGCCTCACCGGTGCCAAGTACAGCGGGACGATCACTGCTCTACTCCTGCTGGACACACTCTTTCTCATACAAGCCAGGATGCTGTTGGCCTTCTTGGCCACCTGGGCACACTGCTGGCTCATACTCAGTCAGTCGACCAACACCCCCAGGTCCTTTTCTTCTGGGCAGCTTTCCAGCCACTCTGCCCCAGGCCTGTAGTGTTACATGGGGTTGTTGTGACCCAGGTGCAGGGCCCAGCACTTCTCCATGTTGAACCTCATAAAATTGGCCTCAGCCCATCAGTCCAGCCTGCCCAGATCCCCCCGCAGAGCCTTCCTGCCATGAAGCAGATCAACACTTCCCCCCAGCTTGAGCAAGTGCAAGCTTACTGAGGGTGCACTCAATCCCCTTGTCCAGATCACTGATAAAGACATTAAAAAGAACTGGCCCCGTATGCCATACTATAATAAGAAACAGCAACTAAAAAGACTAAAATAGCACATAATTCAGAAAATTTAAAACCAAATCAGAACATTGTACACCTCTTCCCTTTTTGTTGGAAGGCATCCACATGCTTGACTTAGCAGTCAAATATTACAGTTCAGTGCTTGAGTTAACAGAAGTGACAGCTCAAGTGCTAAGCAGTTTTTTGAAACCAAAGCATTAACTTTACTTCCACCATTTGAAAGTATTCATCTAAGTGCCTTTGATCTTTGAAAAGCTTTTAATCAAGTCTTAAGAGAGGAAGAAACATGCGTAAGAATTTATCAAAAAAAATGTGGTTAATACATAAATAGAGGGTTTTCACAGCATGCTATCCCTTTCAAAAGAATGTCCAGGTGAAATGACAAGTAGTTACTTTCATTTTTGTCTTTCAATACTAAATCATTTAGCTGCCTTTGGACACTCCCTGAAAATCTTTATAAGGGTGGGAACTGGCTCAGTGATTTTTCCTTTAACTGGAAAAGTAGACAAAAGCAATTTAGGAAAGTTCATTGTATAGTATAGTCAGTATTGTTGTAAAAGCCCACATTCTCCTGCAGAGGTTATGTTCAGAGGTAGACCAACTCAGTGAAAATGTTGATTTTCTTAAATTATGGTAGCTTGGCTGTATTAACATTGAAGTTTTTAAGAGACTGGCAATTACCTCATGCAAATTTAATCCACACATCCAAAATAAAGGGAATTTTAATGTAGGAGTGTGTAATCATATACAAAATAAATGAAAGGGCTTTAAAATTCCCTAAATGATTGCAGTATGCTCATAAAACAGCTGAATTCCTGCAGGATTATTTTTTTCCCCTTGAAGAACTAATGTACAAAAGGAAGGTATTGAAAATGGCTTCTGAACTGCATAAGAACACTAATTAAAAAAATTCATGTGATTAAAACTGTTTGAATAGGTAACCACCATGAGAGGTTATCTAATTTCTACTCTGAAAGGTTTAAGCCAGAAAGGTCAAAAACTGTGAAAACCATCAGATTTTTCTAGGTCCTCTAATGTCAGTATTATTGGATCATATTCTACACCAACTCACAGATGCTTCAGAGGAGTTTAAAAGAAAAAAACACTTTCTTAAGAGTTAAAAGTAGTCCTGCTTGACTTGTGTTAATGGTTAAAAATTCAAGAGTGAAAACCTTGGACAGCTGACTTATTTGTAAGAGTACTGTCAGAAATTTTCAACTCCATTGACCATACTTCAGTTCAATAAATCTATGAAAAACATAGCTGGCAATTCCATTCTTAATGGCAACAATAAGGAGGAAATTTTTGAATTCCTAAGATAATAGGAGAGACTTTCAATTACTGCATATTGTAATGGCAAAGGAACAACCTGTGTTTTCTTTGAAAAGAAGAAAACAAGAAAATAAAGATTCTAACAGTGCTTCCATTAGAGATGAAGGTTGCATATCTTACAACAAGATACTTGTATCTTCTTTACTAATGGAAAAAACAGCCTTTCAAATCCTAATCAAATGTTATAATCATCACACACACGCATGCACGTTCACGTGCATTTACACTGCTTACAGGATATTCCTACGAAGTTGCTCCAAACTGGTCTGGGGACAGAAGAAAGAAGTTTTGATCTGCAATTGTTCTTCCTGCGTAACGTGTAAAAACCCACTGTTCCACCCTAATTCTGAAACAAGCTTCCTGGAAAAATCAAGGACATAAAAAGGTAAACATCTTTTTTTGTATTATTCTAAAAACCTCTTCTGTGAACGCAGTATTTTTACATTGGTCATACTAAAGAATGAGAGCAGACCACAGACCACAGACAAAGATCTGAGTGATCTTTGAGGTAGAAAATTTAGTCCATATTTTAGAAGAGTAAATGGAGCTTAGAGAATCTATATTCTTCTTAAAGAGAAGAATAGGCGCCTCTGAGAGTCAAGTCAGAATGGCGATCTAATGCAGTTACCCCATCTGTCTTTTTGAAACTACAGCCTAGATAATCCTCTGTCACAAGCTGTATATCTTGATATAAGCTACATTTACAATGCCTGATTAGGCTATTCTGATAAACTGCCAAAGTTTAGCATTTTGTTATCCCGAATAAAAAAAACCACAACCACACACAACAGTCATACCTACTGAAAATACTCCTCTTTTTGGTTCTTCATTGCATGGGGCAAGTTCTGCAGTTACTTTCAACATTTTGCAGCAATTGCTAAAGTATGCAGCACAAAAACACCAGAAACAAGACACTGCCTCTTGAGTATTCATTGTCAGCAGGTTTGGACAGAGCTACCTCAGACGATGCAGAGCTCACAAAGAATTAATGGATTCCAGAACACTATGTTGATCATAACGACTCTGCTTTCATCAACCATTTCACTTGTAAAAACTGAAGAAAAATCCTGTGTTTGCCAGTAAGTTCTCATATGCAATTTCAAGAGCTGCTATGCTTTTCATATCTTTGAAGTCATCAATAGCTGCTGACACTAAAAGAATAACGGCCTAAAGATTAGAATTATCTATATGCCTCCCACATGTATTTTTTGTGTTTGTTTTTTAAGCGAGAACCATTTGGAGGTAAATTAATAGGCCCTAAAGAATACTGGTGATCTAAGTCCAGATTTCTGATGGAGATGTGCCATGGAAACGGGATAACTCCAGGTAGCAAGTAATTTTAGCTGAGTTTACTACCCCTATCCATATCCACATATGGATATAAAGCTCAAGGAGAATGATTAGAATTTGAGGACTGAGTATCTGTCATTATGAAGGGAAGAATGTTAGCATATAATTATATGATCTCTGCAACACCCTTAATTTCTCTTACTTAGGGTTTAAAGTCTCCTAAGAGGGAAGATTAAGGATGTTGAATCTGCCCAGACAGGAAAGAGGTCAGCTGCTGATATAACATTGAAGTCAGCTGCTGATACAACATTAACTGGGAACACATAAAAAAGAAGTTGCTGAGGTTGAAAACAACAGAAATGCCTTCTGCCATACCTGAAGGACAGGAAGAGTGAGACAACTGAAAAAGGCATGGATAAAATAGTCAAGTAGAGACATGGTTCAAAAAAACCAAAAACCACCTCCCAATCACATGAACAATTTGAACATGCAATATACTAAGCCTAGATTCACACGGACTAATTTTCTAGTCAAATCCAAGCTATTTCTCACAGGAGTTGATTTGTCTCTTTCTCTTCCTGCCAAAGCTCAGATGCCAATACACAGAAAGCTCCTACCTAGATGTACTGAAGATGCTTCAGGGAGGACACAAGTATTGCAAAGAGTAGTTCGAAAGGGGCCAAGACTTAACCTGACCAAGGGCTTTATCCATAGTTCTCTAGCTGACCTAAGTGACCCAAAGATATATGCAAAGCCACTCAACAACAAGTAGCTGTAACTCTAGCATCGACAAAGAACCCCTTTGTCTTAGCTTATTGCACTTAGAACAACAGAATTTAGAAGGTGGCTGTCTACAGGATGTTCTCCTTTCAGATGGCCAGTCCTACCACACTAAAAGACATACAATCCTGAGAAGTTTTGCATCTTCTGTTAGCAGTTCAATAAAGGCATTTAAAACTGGATCTTGATGTTTGACCACAGAAAGTACTTAAAAACTATAGTCAGAGGTCATGCTTTAGCAGAGAAAATGCCAATCTAGGGATGAAGATGGACATTCTCAAAAGCAATGTGATACGACAGCGTTTAGCACAAAAACATTGACCAAGTCAATGTCATGGTAATCAACACCAGAGGAGTGAATTCAAGATATTGATACTATACAGTTTGCTCAAGGATTTTCTGATGGAGTTCAAGCAGGTTCTACAGATTCAGCATCTGGTAATCCTGACACTAAATCACAAAATATTTTAAAAATCAATACACACTACACTATACAGTCATTGGATCCAGTTCATCTTTGCTGATTTTGTTCTGGTTCAACTGCTGTCAATGTTAATCTCCCTTACAAAGGGCACAGTACAGGAAGTGTATGTATGCATCTTTGTTCTCTAATCCTTGGAGTTTGCTCCATCGGTAACTACAGAGAAAGTTTTGATTTCTTGGAATCTGGACGGAAGCTTCTTAGTGCTCTAAAATCGGGGAGAGCTTCACATGCTACAAAAGATACATAGCAGCACAGCTGGCCCTCATAAAATAGTTTCAGTGAACATGATGTTGCCTCAAACCACACAGCAGATATTTTGCTGCTTCTGAAATATCTTGAAGCAGATATGCACCATTTGAACAGCTTTGCATCCACCTTAAATTACCAAGTACTTACACTGAGTTTATCATATTACTATCCTTTTGCAGGATGATTTTATTTATTTGGTATTTCATTATGATATTCTGTTTCTATCTTCATATTTGCTTTTTTGTATGGTTTGTGAAATCACTTGCATAAGTTCCTGTGAGGCTTAACATTTCCACAGACACTTTCTTGCTGATTTTTACTACCAGTTCCATCTCAGCTGGAAACAGTTATCCAGAACCAAGCATAATTTTTTGCTTTGGGTTAACAAATCTTAATGACTCTCTTTAATTCCTCATTATAGCTTCTGGTACCTCCACAGTTGCAGAAAACAACCCTAATGTGTTTTGAGACTGTGTAAGGATAGCTACAAAGCACAAAAGGAAATACTTTTTCTTTGGAAGCCACCTACTTTAAATGTATGTTCTGTTTTTTTGTAAAAGTATGTTTTTTCAACAAACAATTCCTTTTAGATGCAGGAAGACAGACTAACAATTTTCAATGAAAAATTCATATAATCCAAGAAGAGATCAGTCTAGAAAATACTAAATTATTTGTGCTTCACAACATATAACATCAAAAAATCTTTCACTGATCTACTAGATCAGTCATACAAGAGAAGTAAACACACAATTTTGCTAGAAAAATCTAGGGTTTTCTTAATGGCTACTCTTCAACTTATTTTTCTTATACTGGCAGAAGCTCATATAAAATACATTCAGTTATTTCTGAATGGTTATGAATCTCTGTTTACCTGTTTCACAAAGCTGCCTGAATATATGCATTTGTGGACATGTACAATATAGTGTATAAGTGGATATATGCCCTCTATACCAATATATATGTATTCTGTCTACACACATGTTCTTCCAAACAGAAGGGGAAAGCTCTGACTAATTTACAATCAGCTAAGATTATACACTCAAGGTTGTTTCAAAAAAATAATAAGAACAGAAAGCTCAGAATTTAGAAACATTCAATAATTACTGACTTTAACTACGTTATACAAATGTCAAATTTCTTATTAACTATTTTAATACTAAATTAGTTCCTGTATAAATGACTCCATTAAGGCTTCTGAAACCATTTTATACTTTTGTGTTGCTATGTAATTTATCATAGAATTCAGGTCTCATGTAAACCACAAATGCTGGGTTACTTTGATCCCATAGTTCATCTGCCTTCACTGCCAGTTGTGTTTATTCCTTACCTGAAGAATTTAAAGGGAAACCTTTGGCACCTGTGAACAAAAAGTCAGACTACAACTGACCATCTGACCATAACCAGAATTCTTACAGAAATGGAAGCCAACAGTTTCTGAAAACACCTAACTTCTTTATTGCTACATAAGTTTATATATTACAAGTGAGTTACCACATCTGATTTCTGATGATTTATGTCACATGGGTGATCACTTGCTTTTGTTTTGGCAATGCTCCTGCATGAGCATGCTCTTCACTAGGATGAAGAAAAATCTTGAGTGTGTTCTTTGATGTTTAGAATGGCTTAATTCTGTAAAGTTTTACTGAATTTGGCCATTAATACAATTTCTCAACCCTACAATTTCTCAACCCATCTTAAAGTCATTCACTGATCTCTGGGAAATGTGTTTTCTCTCAGGCTCTCTTTTCCATTTTCTCAGCATCTCAACAATGGACCCTTTAGAGAACTGAAACACTTATATTTGAGCCCTGTTTCTGCATCAAATTTCAGAGCCAACACAGAGAGATGACAGACATAAGAGAGAAAAATAGGACATCAGGCATAAATCTTTTTTTCTCAGGAAAATCCCATTGAAATAGTTTTCATATTCAACACAAAATTATTGACTAATTGTATAGATAATGTAATCCTCAATGAAACTTTAAAGAACAGTTGCTTGCCAGTGGCCTTCTGTTTTGCTTGCTCTGTCAAACTCAGTACGTCCTACTCACCCGTTCCACTGATGATATCTGGTCTGGCTTTCATAACTTTGCAGAACTCTTGCCTACAAATTTCTGTCCCTCCAGTTTGCTTCTCTGGACTTTTCAAGAGTGATAGAAGCTTGTCAAGATCTTTATCTAGAAGAAATTAAAAATAAGTGTTATTCTGTAATTATAATCCTGGCTCTTTTTTTATTATTTTTCTTTCTGTTTTTTTTAAACTTACTATATAAATCATAAGAAGCTATTAGTAACAGTGTATCATAGAAACAAGTAGATGCATTCAGAAAGAACCTAGAAAGCATTTCAATGAAAAACAGGAAAGTCAGATGCAGCTGAAAGCCCTGTCATTGCATAGTAATTTTGGCAGACTTCATACCTTAGAAAGAAAAGACTAAATAAATATCCCTTATCTTATGACAATTAAACTGGAGAAGCAGTCCTAAAGCTGATGACATTCTGCTTTATACAGAACAGAAATATTCATTCTATTTACTGCTGGGTTTTGAACATTTAAGACATTACTGAGTTACATTTTATAACTCCCCTAAAGGTATTACTCCTGTGTCCTGAAGTGATATAAACTGGAAAGACATTTTAAAGAAAGTAGTTTTGTATTTCCATGTAATTTCACCACTTTGACAATCTAAAATAGAAAACAGGCAAAGATCCTCCACCAAATATCATTGGTTTAACAATAAAACTGTGAAGTGGCAGTACTGATTTGTGCAAAATTAAATGGAGCATGATAAGACAGCAACGTAACAGTGTTCGATAGAAAATCTCTGCTTCCTTCTGCAAGTAGGTTTCCTTCAGATGCTTCTACTTTGGACAGATATTATGGCATGTATGTGTATACTTTCAGGTTGCTAGACATACCTATTGAATAAATGTTGTTAAAATATATTGGGCTGCCCATACTAAAAGAATTCTTGTAATAGCTTTGCTGCTGATCTCCAGCATTTCCTAACTTCAGCTGAAGGACTTAAAATTGGACCAAAAGGTTACTAAAGTATACTTTTGCACCCCCCCAACATTTTCCAGCCCAGGGCCACAGGCTCCTTGTTGGTGCTGTCAGAGGCTGCAACAATATAATTCAGACATTTTCTAACTTCTGAACACTTGACTTTTTACCTGAGCACTATTAAAACAGTCTTTTGGTATAATTGTTATGTATGAGGCAAAAATGGATCAGATAACGTTTTTCATGATATGTTCAGCTTGCTTACAAAACAAATCTGTGGAACAGTTTACAAAAAAATCCTTATGAAAGGTTTCTTTTAAATGCAAAGAAAGTATTCCAAAGATTGCTCCTTACTGTTACTCTTACCTTCTTATTAAAGACACATTCTCTCTTTACAATAGGGAGACAAGACTTCAAAATTAAAATTGCCATTGATGCTATGACAAAAGGACAATAAATATGTTCTCTTCTCTTTTGGCTAAAAGTGATTTTCCCCCACCCTCTATCTTCTACTAACTTAAAGGAAATTACACATAATTTACCAGTTTTCTAGAATAAAATATTACAGGCTGAGGCAGTAAATTTCCCAGCTAGCTGGATCTCACAGAGGCTGGAAAACGTTACCATGAACCATAGTAACAAATGTAGAATGATCATGTGTAATCATACACAAAAATGTTAAGTTGGCTTTCAACAATATGATGTCTGTACTTAAAGCCTTAAGAATTTTTTACTTAAACACCTTCTGCAACCAAAATGTCTGTCTTCAAATTCACACTGAACAATGAATATCAGCAAGCTATCATGACATATGATGACAGAGCACACTGAATAATATATGCAGGGTAGCAATTAAAATAATGCATACATATGCTTTGGCAGATCACAGAGAAAATAATTTCTTCCTATATGCAACATTTGTTTAAAATATGCTAATATATTGGGAAGGGCTGACTATTCAAATTCTGTTTTTCTGAAGGCAGAGCAAATTTCAAGTTCAAATGCCAAGTCATTTCATAAAGTAATTATATGCAAGATAAAACAGATCAAACTCAGTTTTCTAACAGAGAATACTGACTCCTACAAACTGGAAACAATCAATTGGACTGCCTCTCCTCAAGCAACTTGGTTGCTAGAGTACTTGATGCTAGTATGAAATGTTTTCTCATCAACTTGGGGGGAAACATAAAGGCATTATCTGTGATAAGGTAAAAACATATGCATTCACTCCAGCTGTGTGCAATCCCTTTGCTATGAGACCATGCAGTTCCCATCATTGCAAAAGGATCATAGTCTACACTGCTACTAACTATCCACTAATGTGATAAAGGTTCTTTACACCTTGCAAGCTCTTCTTTGTTCTGTTTCTACATTTTGGACACTATAGAAATGAATTCTGTCACAAAAGTTGACTTGATTAAAGATTCAACAACTGTTTTAATCAGTTTATTTATGGCTATTTAGAATATTTGCTGTTACTTTTACTTCTTCATAGTATTTTTTTTTCATCAAAACTTAATTGTTTCCACAAACAAAATATTATTTTCAAATTGTCTTATTCCTTTAAGATGATTAGAATCTTTTCAACAGAATTACAATATTGCATATAATTTATTGTAAGCTGATCTAAAGACCTTAATGATTTATAATCAGTAAATTGTCTCCCTGACATTGTAATTTATTATACAAGACACAGTATTTCCAAAGAAGCTTATTATAGTAACTTATTTATCATTAATAATTATTTCAAATTATTTAACCTGAAATCCTTTGTTACCCTCAATATCTTTCCAAATAACAAGCACTGATGCTTAGAACAGTTCATGTGAGTATGAAAATTTAATGTGAAGGATTTACTCTTAAAGTATTATTAGTAAGATTTCTAGTTCTTTCGCTGCCCTTTTCTACTATTTATATAACAGATGAAGACTGGGGAAAATCTTAGAACTGCAGAGCAACACTCGTCTACAAGTTAAGTGGTTATTTTACTTCCTAAAGGATTGTATTAATTCAGTTTGGCGGACAAGGATCAGAGACTACAAGCTGAGATTTAATCAGTCAATTTACCAAACAGGGCCCAGGGTGAAACTGATTCCCCTGAAGGAAACAAAACTACTAAAAAAGAAATTCCCCCAATAATTTCAAGAACAAAGGATTTCAAGATCATGGCCCACCCATCTATGCTGTGTCCTTTGGGCTTCTTGATTTGACCCCTACTTTCTTTGCAGTTTGTCTCTAACATTCTTCCTCTCCTACAGGTTTTACAAAATTAAATCTTCATTTTATGATTGTTGAAATGCACACAATGCTAGTGTGTAGCAGCGTCAACGCATCCATAATTGCACTGTTTAAATGTGTAACCTTTCACAATGTTACCTTATAACAATAGGATAAGGAAATAAAGATTGTAGTATTACAGTCTTTTCTGAAACTTTGCTAAAGACCATGGACTTTTCTGCCTAAGGTTCCCCTGGGAAGGTAGTATTTAATAAAAAAGGAACTTAAGCAACTTCAAATACATATCAACTAGAACTAATGCAGATACATGTTTTGCCATCAAAACAGGGACAGGCAAGCAATCTGCTGAGAATAAGAACTTGTTTTTATTTAACCAGTGGATTTTTTCCCATCCAGTCAAGGAAGATACAAGACAGCTCAGAGAATGCACAGGAATGTTCAAACTCAGAAAAACAGAAACAAGCTTACAATCCATGCAACAAGATACTAAAGCATAACCATGCACTTAATACATCTATCATATACTGTAACTGCTATACTGTGGCAACTTCAGCATCTTATTTTCTTCCAGCTAAACTATTTGCTTTTCTTAACAGCTTGTCATTAAACATGGATATCACTTCTACCAGCAGGTCATCACAGTACAAAAGTGAACCTTGGGGTTTTTTTGAATGAATACTGCTTCCAAAAAACTCACGATACCAAATAAATGCCAGCTCACTTTCACAAGTTAGCAGGCAACTGTAACTTGCCCAACAGTATTACCACGTAGCTGGAACTACAACTACAACACAGTCCTGGGCTATGCATACTGCTTGTTACTGAGGGTGGGCTTTCACACTGTTGCTAGAGGTTTTCTAACTACATGCCAATGCCAAAACAGAGAAGTCCTGCTCTTCTCTTTTCTTGTATGTCACTAAACAGGTTCACTAGTTATCCTACACTAATTACTTGCCTTTTTTTTTCCTGAAAGAAATACAAGAAGGTACTTCTAGAGGTACTCCACCCAAGGACTCACCACCTTCAGCTAACAAAGATCATCTTCTGCCTTATATAAATGTAACTCACAGACTTTTCTCATAATCACATTTTTAATCTCTCTTGTGAAACAGCAATTCTGTCACTGCCTATCACTACCATACTGTCATGCTGAAGGATACAGTTCAGATATTCCCCATCTTCTACTCATGCTCTTGATTTCTTATTTTCCAAGCACTGGAAATAGCAATTTTTTAATTTCTTTCTTTTCAATTTTGATCTATTTATTCTGATACTGTCTTTCAAAATAACTTCACATCCTGAAAGCTTCAGTCTGGCAAATCAGATATTCACAGTTCAGCGGAAGAATCCTTTTTTGTTTGTTTGTTTTTTTAAAATGAAAACTGAAATAGAACACTTCAAATGTTGGGGTTTTTTTTCCTTTTTTTCCAAACAGCAAACACAAAATGTATTGCTTAACTATGGAACTAGATGTTCTGTTCATTTTTCAGTGGTACAGTCTTCAGCTACCTTTAATATCAAAAACACCATTACAAATTAATGTATCTCAGTAGTTCATCAAACACATTTGCAAACCTTTGAAATTTCATTTTTGGAAATTCACTGTTAGTCGTAAAGTTTTACTCAACCTTTCCTAGCTGGTTCCCATCCATGAAAGTGGCAACTACAATCTCTATTCCATTATCCCGCTGATTAATGATGAGCAACAGAATTGCTCTGAACATGAAAACAGAGAGGTTCTGTGGGATACAATAAAATATGCTTTTCCAATCCAAGAGCTATACTACCTGCCTCCTTGAAGATATATTTAAAACTTTACAGTGATTTGGTTGTTGTCTTACGAAAATTGTCTTGAGAAGCCTGGAACAGTATTACTAAAGTTTAGATGCAGAAAACTCCCTTCTTTTATAACTACATGGCCTTTCCTCTTGTCAGAGAAAGGAATCACCATTTATTTTTTCTAGATTTTTATAAACAGACTATTTTGTATTCTACAGTTAATGTGGAATTTTTATCACTTCTGAAAATCTGTATCTGCTAAGGAAATTCACAAGTAATTTCTCGTAAGTGCATCTCAAGGATACAGTAAACATGAACAAACACAAAGAATGATTTATTTACTATAAACCATTCAGATTCTTTTGCATTGTCTATGCAAATTAAAACCTTAAAATAGTTTCTCTGTATGAATTAAACTTCTGTGCCTAGACAGTTCTTCAAAGGATTCTTCGGTCCACCCACATTCCAAATTGATGTTCAATGTAGAAACCAACTATCCTAAACGCTGTCTATTTCACACATCGTCAAGCTTTGTAAACACAGGGATCTGAATCACAAAAACAGTGTAGAAAAAATTTGTAGCTTAGCCATACTGTCTTGCTTCAGTTACTAGAAATATGATATAAATGTCTCATGAGTCACCCACCTGAGACGAGCCAAAAGGTTAATCTTGAAGTTTGCATAAGAATTAGATTACTAAACAGAGCTTTGCAGATTGACAGTTTCACAAAGCCAGACAAGCAAAACCAAACCAACTTATTTAGCTACAAATTCAGCCGACAATAAACAACCCTTAAGCATTTATGGGATTATAATCTGAGGGATGGGGTGGGGCAGGGAGGAAGGAAAAATTTAATAAATCTAGAGATGCTTGTTTGACATCTACACTGCTTGCAGGCTTTTGATGTACCTTGTCTGTATTCAGCTTTCCTTGAAACTTCTGCAAGATAGCACTTTGGCAATGGGAAGGATGAAAACATTGGCCAAGGATATGGATCACTGCCCTAAAAACAGAACCAGAAAGAAATTAATTTAGGAGAAGAATTAATAGCATTTGCTCAATCAACACAAGGTAAAGTTCCCTGAATTATTGACTATGCACCAAAATTATGCTTAATACTACAATTTGCAATGAGCTATTCCATAAATAAAAGAAAAAGAAAAAAAAAAGTTGAAGGGATACAAAATTCAAAAAGCATTTGAGCCAGAATTTTGTCTGGTATCTACCACTGACAGTTTTGATTTTACAGTTCTTCTTTTCAACCAAAAAGGAAATAGCAATTTTTATAAAAATAAAATAAAAAAACCATAAAACTGTATTTCCAATTGTATACACTGATCTAGCTGTCTTTGCAGTGCTGACAGCAATTTGCATTTCATCTTTATAAGACTGACAGCCTGTGAGAAGCAGAACATTTAAAGCAGCTGCTCAAGAAACACTATATTAGACACCGCAGATGAAAACCCAAGCATGGAAAAAATATCAAATAAAAGGAAGATATAACACATGGAAAAATAATAAAGAAAACACAGAAATAAAAAAGGGAAAAAAACCACAAAGTGCATTCACTTTTATACTAGGAAAAGTAACATTCAAATGGAGCAATACAAACATTTCATCTGAATGAGCGATGTCCTTGGCACATGCCCAATCCCCAGAAAGTGGGAACAACGTATTTCTTCAGTGTATCGCTTTTAAAAAATTTTAGCCCTTTATAAAGCTAAAGGTGGACTGGTATTTTTTAATGTTAAATAATTTTCCGCATGCTGAATTATCAGCAAAAATGTTCAATTAATGAAGGCAGGAGTTATGGAAAGAGAAACTGTTAAACTTTAGATTCTAACCTTATCTAGTTCTCTCAAAGGCAAAATCCTTTCCTGTGGTCCTCCAATCACATTTATCCTTACAAGAACATGGTTTCTCTCCACTGATAGACCATCAATTATAAAATCTCTGGGGGAAAAAAAAACATGTAAAACCGCAAAAACAAAAAATCAGAACCACTTTGATTTACCAGCTGTTCAATTCAAAAAACATTAATGAGCAAGAAGATCTTGAGAGACATACTGGAGTTAAAACACGACCTGGAAAACACATAGGCATAAAGAAATAAACAGAAACATTAAGTATTTTGAGATGTTGGCAAGCATTAGCCTAGCTCTGTACCTCCCTACCTACTGCTGAATGGAAACATCTGAGCAGTTATTGGTCACAAAAGAGTAGAAAACTGCACAAGCTTTTTTTATGCCCACATGCTCAGTAATTAGGGCAGAGACAGTTTATGGACCATCAAAATTTGTGCCTTATTTGGCCTACTAGCAAATTTTGGCTGTCAAAAACAGTTATTCTTAACTTAACACACAGCTAACCTGCTGTCTGAAGGCACTGTGTAGCCCAAGGTACAACATTTTTTTAAAAGGACTAAAAATCAGGTTTTATACACCAAGTTTCTTCCAACCTTTTCCTTAGTAAGGGAATAGTAGGTCTCATCCTGAAATGGTAAATAACAATCACCTATATCTGCTGAGACTTCACCCGTACTGGTTGATTTAAACTCAGTACTGGTCCCATACAGCAAACAGTAAAAGGAAAGTTCTTAAAACTCAGCATGCCAAGGGAAAGGACAAAATATCTGTGACTAAATGACTGTCCACTTCTGTCCCAAAAATACACTTTTCCTTTTGAAAAGATACATTGTACAATTTTATATAGAAGTTAGCAATGGAAAGTCACAGAAGCGGGAGTCTCGACTATGGTATAAATAAATATTAAAAAAAAAAAAAAAAACAAAGTACTGATGATGCCTTTAATTCATAAGCATTAAAACAATACCCTAATTTTATATTATGTACATAACATAAAAGAATAATGTAAAATTAAAAGCCGCATTTACATCTACAAATTTTGCACTCTTTTTTAAAAAAAAAAAAACAAAACTTAATTTTAATTCAAATAAAAATGAGGAAAATATTTGCTGCTTTATTTCTTACACTTTTGAGGTGGACATGGGAGAATGAACAAAACTGTTGTATCTTTTCATAACTTAAGATTGATGACAAACCTGCACATAAACAAACTTAAGCACATTAGAAGCCAACTTCAGTGAGAGCAGATGTATTGTTTAAAGCCACTAAGGTATTCATGCATTTGTTGTCAGGAAAAAAGTCTGATAGTTAAAATAACATTTACATCAGTCACTTCTTACCCTGGTCCTTCTGAAGTTTCTGTGACATTTTCCTCCTGAGCAGTTAGTAAAACTTGTGACACTTTATACTGAGATTCCAAGAGTAATAGGGTATTGAGCTCACAGCACAGCACATTTAACAGCCTGCAGGATACATTGAAATGATAGCACATCACTCAGGAATCCAGTAATGCACAGTAAGGCAAAGGTGAACGTGTTTATGAGATGTCAAAAAAAAAAAAAAAAAAAAGAAAAAAAGAAAAAAAGAAAAAAAGGCAACCCAAAAACCTTGAAGTATCTGGAAATACCCAGACAGAACTGGGTCAGGAACACTCTTTTATATCCCTTTTAGCCACTCAAGTGGCACAGCCTTGAGCAAACAGGGAATAGTTCCCAGCAGATTTTCATGTGCACTGAACAACCAGAGAAAATATTCACTGGTCAGCTCAGTCTGCTTTTGAGCTTATATCACACAATAACAAAAGTGACACAGACTTAATCAGACATTCCATGTGAAATGTGAATAAATTATACAATAATAGGCTGGTAAGGCAACTCAGAATCAGGTTGGCTGAAGAATGGAAAGGGAAGGAGATAAAAATACATCTTTCCTTTAGAAAACAGCCTTTTAAACACTTTTGTATAATCAAATTTAACACAGTTCAAAAGCAATAGATTTACCTTGTAATAAAAACAACAAATCTTCCATGTTTTCCCTTTATTTCAGAAAAACACAAAACAATGGTAAATTAAATTAATAATCACAAGAGAACATAACAGCGCATTATATACAATTTTCTTTCATAACTTCAGGGCAAATTAACAGTGAAAGTACTCCAATATATTTCACGTAAATTTGATGTAGGGCAATCCAAATCATATTACTTCCTTTTTTCTTTCCTTTTTTTTTTTTTTAATCTATTCATTCTAACACAGCAACAATTTCATTTAAGGCTTCCTGTTCATGGAAAATAATATGACTAAACATTCTTGTTGTTATTTTTCTTTTCTGTTTTATCACAGTAATAAAACACAATATAAATAAACTCTGATCAGCATTATATTTTGCATTCACATAAGACTTGATATCAGCTAAAGAATACGTATTGTCTGAAATTTGTAGTCCGTTAGTCAATGCCTATTTTCTTCCATGGAATTCCCAATATGCTTCTACTGACAATAGCAAAAGTTCACAAGCTATTCTCTGCATAATTTAACACCTGCAAATTCACACAATTATGGCCAAGGATTAAATGGTCAAGATGATAATATGTCTTTTTTTTTTTTCTTGTTGCTTTTTTAATATAACTTGTTCTGTTCGGTTTCAGTCCTCTTCAAGTTTTATTTAATTTTACATTAACTATATCCTGACAGTGATTTGTTCTCAGTACTTTTCTAAATCACAGAAGAAATGCCAGTTCGAGTACAATTTTTTTTCTTATTGTATAGAAGAAAAATCCACAAAAAGAGCACTGAAACCATTATGAAGATGGACCATTTCTTCTGTTAAGTATGATGACTTTAAATGGCACAGAACCAGTTTCCAGCAGTTAAAAACCACTTGGGGGAAGACTGATGGCTGAGAACACTTATAACATCTCCACTGGCAGAGCAAAAAAAAAAATAAACCATAAGCAAATAAAATTAGGTAGAGGGATTCTGATAGGATAAATGACAAAATTTATGAGATCTAAGAGGAGCAGCCTCTGCTGTGGCATTCAAATGAAATTTTCATTTACATGGAAAAATCCATGTAAAAATGCCATCACTGAAGTACAGATATTTGGTTAAAGGTAATATTCCATTGCTTTACCTTCCAAAGTCATAAATGTAGAGACTAAAGTTTGAAACTAAAAAAAAAAAAGTGTCACATTTTCTAGCACGTATATTTGCAAACATGCTTGAATATAGCAGTGAAGGTTTTCTTTTTTATTTGTTTTTAATGGCATCTGGAATATAAGAATTGGATTAGACCACCCAGCTCAATATCCTGTCTATAAGGAGCGCATACTTATGAAAAGGTATAAAACCTTGACAGATACAATAAAATCGAAGCATATCTTTCTGAGATACATTAAGTATGATTAAGGGCTTGGGCCATCTGACATGGGGAAAGAGGCTGAGAGAGCTGGAACTGCTCAGCCTGGGGAAGGCTCTGGGGAGATCTTGTCAATGTGTATAATTACCTGACAGGAGAGTTTGGAGATGGAGCCAGATTCCTCTCAGTGATACCCAGCGAAAGAACAAGAGGCAAAGGGCATGAATTGAAACACAGGAAATTCCATTTTAACATACTGTGACAGTGGTGAAACAGTGGAACAAGTTGCCCAGAGATACGGCAGGATCACCACCTTTGGAGATACCCTAAACGAGACTTGACACAGCCCTTAGTAATGCTCTCAAATCGAACCCACTTTGAGCAGAGCAGCTGGACTACACAATCTTCAATCTCCCTTTCAATCCTGATTCTAGTGATATGGAGAAATAGTGTGAAATGGGGATAATGGACATCGATTGTGATTGTATGTGTCTGCTTAAGGAATGTGGGTATGGTGACTAGTCATGGGTGCGGTGACAACTACAGTTTTGAGGAGACGCCTGCCCCTCTTCCTCTAACAAAGGGGAGACGCCTGCCCTTCTTTCTCTAACAAAGGGGCTATCTAAAAGAGAATGAGAAAAGATGAGAGACATTCAAATGCTATCTAGAGGGAGGGAGTGCTAAGTCTCCTTGCTGGAAAAGATTGGGTGGTCACAATCACCTGAAGAAGATCGGGTGGTCACAAGGACATGAATCACCTGAAGAAGATCGGATGGTCACAAGAACATGAATCACCTACAAACCTGCAAGACCACCACATTCCAGGAAATGGACTGATAAGCTAATTAACATACGAAGCGGGGTTTAGGTAACAAATATGTATAGGCGTTAATTGAATATTCATTTGTTCATTGTATAAATGTGAGATGGTTCCTCACTTCGGGTATGCACGCTTGTGGAGGAGCGATCCCCCGTGCATCTGCGCGCAATAAACATACCTACTTTATAACTTTCGAGTTATAGAGTCTAATTCCGCACGTCACTATAATTCTGTGAAAACTACTAATACGATTTACCATATTCCCAGGAACAAACTGCAACACAGATAAAACAAAAGGTTATCTGAAGGCAGTCTTTTATAAAACAGTAGTTTTAAAGAAATTCAGAAAAATCAAAATACGTATCATATTTGTGAAAATATGGTAGCAGTAAGTAGCTTGGTTTCTGAATTCTGCATTCCCTGTCCTATGTCACTCCTGTCTTTCTTAGAGGGTGCTCTCTGGATTCTCCCCCTTCAATTACAATTACACAACTAGTACTTTATTGTAAAAATCTCTAGTCTGAAAGAAGGCATGGTAACTAGTACTTGTGTACCGATGTAAACCAACTATCTCTTTGGTTTTGGTAGGTGGAATCATAATGACTTCTTTAATTATGGCAGAATAGAAGGTCCTTCATGGGAATAAACCAGCTAGTAAAAAAATTCTAGCTGAAAAAAACCCCAAACAAACCCAACACCTTGTTATTTTTTATGTTGCCTTTCTAATTTTTTTAATTGAAAATAATGTAATTAAACCACCTATTAATTTCTCTGAGTTGCTACCCATTATGATGATAGCTTAGTATCATATTTCTTAATATTTTTTATATTAGTGTCTTTTAAGACTACAAAATAATATGATGTTCCCTGTACTCCCATTTTCTAAGTTGCCTTTTTTTTTTTTTTTCTTTCCCAGCTTCAAATCACAGCTCTTTCAAACACCACTTTCGTTATGGTAAACCCAGGTCTAGCCTTCTGCAGTTCCCACTACACTCCCATAGACTATTCTTCCTTACTTTCATAACATGTTCTTTCCGAAGCCAATCTGACACTCTGCCTGTACCTCAGGGATGCCTGCAAATGCTCAGCTGGCAGTGAAAGCTGAAATAGTCTGTGATGGGCTGGCATCAGCCATCAACTGAGCACCCACCCAGTAGCTTGCTCACTCCCCACCTCCCACAAGCAGACCAACACCCAGCCAGCCTCCGAGCAATTGCCACCTGAAAGACCCCCCACCCTCCACAGTTTTTATTGCCGAGTGCAATGTTAGATGTTACGTGGCATGGAAGATCGCTCTGGTCAATTCAGGTCAGTTGTCCCAGCCGAGTTCATTCCCAAGCTCTTGCACACCCCGAGGCTACTTGCTGCAGAGGAAAAAAACAGAGCCCTGCTGCTGAGCAGTGCTCACGGTGTCAGCCAAAACACCGGTGTGTTATCAATACTGGTTTAGTCACAAATCCAAAACACAGCACTATGTGGGCTTGTACGAAGAAAATCAACACCATCCCAACCAGTACACATTCCCAGCAAAAAAAGATAAAATTTCATGCTAGAAGCAGAAGTCCATCCACCATAGGGAAAAAAGAAACCGCCACATCTAAAGTAAACTATACTGCAATCTCCATAATATACGTGTGCAGGCAGTGTGCAATGGCTAACCAAACCTGAAATGCTTGTCTGTGCTGTCTATAAGGTGTTCCAGTGATGTGACCCCAAAATGGAGGGTTATACTAGTCTTTAGTAAAAGGTTTTCTTTTGGCTTACAGTTACTGCCTTCTATAGATACAGGCCAGTGCAATACAGCGTGACATCTGTAAAGAGCTCAGCTATGGGACAATGTAAGGTCTTTGTTTTTCTCCCAGGAATCAATACTAAAAACATAAGTGGAAAAAATCCAAGAAGTGGAACCACTTTGCAGTAGCAGGACATCCTTCTTGCTAAATGAATATGGATACCAACAGAGAAACCCAGAGCAAAATTTTCATTAAATAATTCCAGTGTTATCATCATCATGGAGAACAGACTCAAAACATTTAATGTCAGAGCCTACACTACCAATTTGAATTATTCTTTATTATGCTTTGAGTATGACCTGAGTTCCAATGAGAACACTGATCCAAACAGCAAGTGGCAATTACTATCAAGCATGCCTGACCAGTAGACAAATGCAAACGGCTAGCAAAAAAAACCAAACCCAAAACAACCACAAAGCCAAAAGCTACCTAGTCAGCATTACAGAAAAAAGGGCACTTGGAAGCTTCAGCCACCAAAAGCTTTGCATGCTGCCTTTGCAGGCTGAACAAAGCGCATAAGTAATGAGCAGAGAGAACGTGCCTTTGCATGTGGTCTTCTAAAGCGTCAACGCTTTTAATTGTCCCACTGAAGGCAATGCTCATAGTGGTTCTGAAAAATATGAGATCTTGTGGATACAGAATATTTTTCAATACCCTGCGTTACAGCTCCAGTGCCTGAGACACTGGAAGCCACTGCCTCAGGGCAGTGATGTTTCTCCCAGTAAGAAAACTCGGGGACTGATGTACTCTGTATAGTATTTTCCACATGAAAAGATTTTCAGAAGAGTACCTACAGTACTTTATCTACCCAATGTACTTACAAATCACATGTAAGGTGATTGCTAATGGCAAGAGTTTCCCTAGCTAAACAAAAATGCTTTTCATAAGCATCGCCTGCCAGCCTAGAAGACTCAAAAGTGAGACAGATTTTAAACTGCAGGAAGTGAAGCGTTTTAATTTCCCTTAGTGAAGTGAAGAAAAATAACCACCAACAAATAAGTGATATAATCCTACCACAAAATCTGCTATTCCTGTTTTATTAATTATAAATTGTCTTACATTAATAAACTTAGCAGAATTCTATTAACATACAAGTTAACAAAAAACTGAATTAACTCTGTAACTACACAATGCGGAAGCATGCCAGCATAATCCTGTTACAAATCCCCACCACTATTAATACAGACTCTGTCCTCTTTTACCTTTGGATTGATAAACAGGGGTCAAAGATTCACAGGACATGTGCCCTCTCCAGTGATCACTACTGCAGAAGTCTTTTCCCTCACACACATCCAGCATGCACACTTGGAAGGAAGAGATTCACTTCCAGAGAACTGTGTATCACTTACTAAAAAGATAACACAATTAATAACCCAATTTCTATTATTAACTCAATCAATTCTCCTTATTTAATTGGAAAAAGTTTGGTAGAAAATAATTGGAGGACTATATAGCCTTTCATGCCTCCAAAATAAGATAATTCAAATCTGCCAGAGTCAGAGGAAGAAGGAAATACTGTTAGGCTTAATTCCTCCCTCTCTCACCATACTCCTCCCTTCCTTCGAGAGGAGGAACTCTATCAACATGGCTTTCTTCCATTCACGAAGAGACAAAAGGATGCTGAATGCCACAGGATGTGGCATGAGAAAGGTTTCTTCAGTACATCGAGCCAACAGTACCATAAATGCTGTTGCAAGAGTGAATGTACCAGCCAGTCACTCAAATGTTAGCAATCAACAAGATTCATCAGTGACATTAGACAGTGTTCATGGGTTATGCCAGTATATTTAGAATAAAGATGTGTGAAAAGCAAGAGATACAGCCTTGTTTCTGGCTCTGCAAGTGAAGTAGAAAGAAAACATGAAACTAGCAAAAAAGTGCCATGTTTTCTAAAGGGGAAACTGGATTTGTTTATCTTGCTCCAATGTATAATGAATGAGACTTTAAAGAATTATATAAGAATATTTTCAAAAAGCTGCTATTCATAATGCTTTTTAATAAAGAAAGAGAGAGGATAAATCTAAACATCATGTTGACCTGAGGAAAATGAATGCTCAGCATTTGTATCTTCTACCTTTAGAAAACAAGGCAATTAATGCTCCTCCCATTGTGTTGCAATTATTAGAAATCACACATTCTCTTAATTAACAATACATATAATGTAAGTACAATTAAGGGAACAAATTACTTCATGTGCTGAAGCTACCTCATTATTAAAATGCAATTATATATAAGAGGGTGTGTTTACAATGCAGATGAAAACATAACGGAAAAGAATGCAGGGTGTTTATTATCTGTATTTCCTCAACCCACAAAGCTACCTCTTGCCTATTACAAGCTTGTTCATCTCCCAGCTCCTGTAGCATTTAATTAATTCACTTGAATTTCACTGGAGTGTACTTGATGAAATTTTGACAAATACATACTGCTTTCAGGCAAATTTCAAAACGCCAATTGCTTTTCATGTCAGTAAACCACTGAAATTCTCTTTCCTAAAACTTTCTCGTAATAGTTTTGTTGGCCAACAGAAATAAATACAATGCAATTTTTATCATCTTCTGCACCATTCAGCAAGCTAGAAGATCAGTATTATAAGAAAAATATATTCACCATGATATTTTATATGACCAAAAAAAAGTGACTTAACAATGTGTATTGGGTCTGGCTGAGCCCCACGGCAGCCCTCACAGTGCTGTACTTTTTATTGGCAGCTGGAAAGGTGGTGATAACACACCAGGGTCTTGGCTCCTGCTGAGCAGAGCTCACAGCATCACGGCTGTCTGTAAACCCTTCCCCATCCCAGGAGGCTGGGAGTGGGCAAGATCTTGGGAGGAGACACAGCCAGGACAGCTGACTCGAAGTGACCAGTGGGATGTTCTATACTATATGACGTCTGCTCTGATATGCAAGCTAAAAGAAAGGAGGAGGAAGGGGGGGACAGTCGATTTACGACATTTGTCTTTGGAAGCAACTGCTATGCGTACTGAAGCCCTGCCTCCCGGGAAGTAGATGAATACTGCCTGCTGATGGGAAGTAGAGAATAACATCTTTTCCTTCACTTCCGCACACAGTACTTTTGCTGTTGCCTCATTAAACTGCCTTTATCTTGACTCACAATTTTTTTTTTCCATCTTATTTTCTCCCCACCTGTTCTGCTGAAGAGGCGAGTGACAGAGCATCTTGGTGGGCACAGGGCACCCAGTCCAGGTCAAGCCACCCAGCCCAGGTCAAGCCACCACACAATGTCAGAATTTTTATTATACAAATCTGAAAATAACTAGCCAATATTCTTTTTCTATCTGCAGAAAGCTCCACACAATCCTGGGGCTGATATTGATGAGCATGTAACTCATTAATATTTACTATCTTCTATAATTCCACAGAAACATAAATGCATTTAGATGATTCACACAAGCACTGTAACAAATACTTCTTTTCAGTCTTACCTTACAGAGGCCTAAAATAAATCTATTTTTCATTGCAGTTCAAATTATGATTCTACAAAATAGGTTGTCTTCAGATATCTCTAATGCTAAGCAAGCACGTTGTGTCTTTAAAATTAAACAGTCCCAATTTGCGTATCTGAAGGAAAAGGATTTATTCTCAGAGTTATTCAGGCATTTTCCTGCAGAAAGCCAAACTCTTGAACAGAGTGCTGTCTTTGTTGCTTGATGACCACTAGCATGAGGCATTTAAGTGAACAAGTGCCATATTATTAGAGAGCGATTAAAAAAAAATAATAATTCCAGGACCAGTGTATGTTACAAAAGTACTCTGTTAAATGAGGGGAATTTTTGCAAAGCTGCCTGTAGTCCAACTCTGATCCCCTCCCACTGTCCACAGTCTACTCTTCCCAGTAATGCTGTTTCTCCTAATTGTTATGCATGCCAACACTGACAAAGTCTCTTTAATTAATTTTGGAGTATTGATACTTTTTAGGGATGGGAGTTTGGTTATCAAAAGTACAAAACTGGTACTTTGCCACACTAATTGACCTAACAACACAGTGCCACTAACATTCACAGAAAACTCAGTTTCTGAACACAGGGAATGTAACATGTAAATGCCTGAATAATGTTTTAGGCAGAGGCTTTGAAAATATATATTGCTCATCTATTTTCTTGCAGGCTGTAAAAGCTCAACTCATAGATGTATTCACTGTACTGAAATACTAGATGAGCTGCCTTGATACCATATAATTCATCAATCTGAAAGAAAAAGTATGTTACTCCTGTTTACTTAATTTCTTTTGTAATGTAAGTTACAGAGACTCAAAGAGCTTAACTCCAACTTCTTGCCTAGAGTTTTCCTTTAATAATTAATAATATTTTTTAAAAAATAGTTTAAAAGGATCTTCAAGTGAATAAATCTTGTCCTAGAATTGTGCAATAGCTGCAATTAAAGAAATACCAGATCAGTGTTTGTGAAACTACTGAAGAATCCTAGGCCAAGATACCTCAAGGTTAAGAATGATAAAAATATATACTCACATTAGGCTATAGAGTGTGTGGAACCAAGTATTTTACCTTGATCACACAGGACCCAATCTATATGAATGCACTCTAGGGAGCATTCTTTACAGACAGATACTGGCTATGCAAAACCCTATCTAGCTTCCCTACATTCTCCCTTCAATTTCTACTGCGAGCACATCACTTCTCAGAGCAGGCAAGCTTGGAAAGGAAAGCTCTTCAAAATAATAATCCAGAATTCATACTTATTCAAAATGAAAACAATCACCCACCAGAAAATTCAATATTTACATTATAAACATAAATAGATACACCTATGTGTTTTGGATTAAACAGACTGTGGAAATACCTATATATTTTAAGTTTTATATGTAGTTACACAGCTAGTAACCAAAATAATTTTAAGTCACTGAAGCACGGTATTCACATGAAGAAAACTGCAGCTCTAAATTGCAGAAGTTGTTTAAGGTTCAAGTATGTAGATTTGTAACTCATTTGAACAATAAAAGCGAGTTACGGGACCTCCAAGTATAACCTGCAAATTGAACAGAACTGAAGTTCAGCGCTCAGCTCTGGGTGGGCCACGTGTACAAGTAACGAAGTATATCGCTGTGTAGATCCGTGAACGATTACAAGAATGCAGGTATGGCTGTACTATTGGTACTAAGCCTAGAAGAAACAAACATTTCTAGACAAACGTTTCACCAAAATCATTCAGTTACAAAACCATTCAGTTTTCCAATGTCACCGTTATCACAAACATTTAAATATTTTATTTCTACATAGCGGCAAAGAAAAATGTAGATCTTTTGCCCTTTCTAACTAACTTTCTAAAATTTCAGACCTGTTAAGCATCTGAGAGCATTTGATCTAACTGCTGCTAAATTTCATCAAGGAGCAAACCAACCACACAAGGCAAGAACACAGATATTTGCAGTCAGCAGCATTTACAGAAAAGCTCATGGAACTTGGTTTCAAAACGTATTTTAAATTAACTGTACACTGCATATTCAGGTAACATAGCCTATCTTACAATATTAAACAATACAATAAGCATGATAAATTCCACAGCCATCCAGAATTCTGGTATCATTTTAATAGGGAACTTTGAAAACTATGTAATAATAAAAATTCTCTTTGTTCAGGGAGTTGACTTAGTCATATTAAAAGGGTCATGTGTCAATTCTCTATTATTTACAAAAAACATTTGTACAGCAAGCCCAACATGCTTTTGAAAAGCCATTTAATCAGTAAGTCGAGTCTTACATTATCTGTGGTATGCACAGGTCCATATTAAAAATCCTAACATTGTATCTTTCCTTGTTTTACAGGAAAGGAAAAGAAAGGCAAGGAGGAAGGGAACAGGGCTTCTGAACAAAAAAAAAAAAAGAAAAAAAAAAAAAGAAAAAAGGCTTAATCTGTTAAAAATGAAGGTACCTATGAGGTCCTAGATATCACTGAGATTCCAAAGTCCATGCAGAACATGAAGCCTCTATTGGAAATCATATTTAAATGTTTTTAAAAAAATCTTTCCTTTACTTGATTGCTACTAAATTATGGCAATATCTACCACTTTTATGAGTAAGTTTGTACAATGAAAATACTACTTTCCTGTAATCTGGCAGTTTGACTGGATTTTTGCTTGTTTTTTGACTTTGTCAGTGTCCAGCAGAAAATGTCAGTACCACAGTGGACTCTAAAGCTCATCTTACCTGTGTAACAATATAGCTTCTTTTACATGATTACAGATGAGCTTGTTACATTGCTCATATGCAGGCTTATGTATAGTTCTGTTGCTCCACAGGTTATAGGCCTTGTTAAAAACGTTGTAAGCATTCAACAGAACTTCAACATACGATCCATGAATTTGTGTACCAGTCTGTCTTAGAGCATGGACGTCAACCGCTTATGCAATCATATTGTATAACTCAGTTTTGTCTATACCTTACACAGATTCCTAATACCGTTGTAGGAGTAATCTGCTCTTTTACTTTATACACATAAAACACAATCTAAAAGCAAACTATTATTCTAAACTGTAAAACATCTCACTTTCCCTTATCCTGAATTAAGTCAATGGGAGTTTTGTTAAGCTTTTTAAGGAAGTCAGTATAATCCTACATGAAGAGTAGTATCTTTAAAATTTCATCTTAGGACTGCTAATTCCTAGCTAACCAGTGATTTCCTCCAAAGCAGCATTTATAACTTTTAATTTATACAACAAATTCATGTATCTCCCAACTCCGAAGTCTGCCATGTTCACCCTTATCAGGAAATTATACTGTA
The DNA here is from genome assembly GCF_023638135.1 of Falco biarmicus. NCBI lineage: Eukaryota > Metazoa > Chordata > Aves > Falconiformes > Falconidae > Falco > Falco biarmicus. The sequence goes on along the minus strand of NC_079293.1, from coordinate 60,128,064 downwards.
TGTTATGGTTATTCATACATAGTATGAAATAATTTTACTGTGATATCAAAGTCCAAATACAGCTGCAGGAAGCTAATGTTGCAATACTTAATCAATTGAGCTAGATCTTGCTCAAGCAAGGTTATCAAAGTTTTCCATATTATTGTAAAGTACAATCCAGTAGATCTTTTATTTCAATTGCACAAAATATGTTAGTAATAAAAATGTGAATTCAAGGATTTACATATCCAACTTTGGAAAACAGAAAAAAATGCAGGAACTAATTACTATGTAAAAATATTATAAAGCACTTCATATTACAAAACATGAGGTTGATAGTGTGAGCATATATGAAGTGTTCCTTCAGGTTCTAGAAATATTTGGGATCAAATGGTACTCTCATTCTCAAAGTAAGTTTTGTTGAAATTGGTGATACTTAAAACAACACTTTAAAAAGTAATTTTAAGTACAGGGAGACTAAATAAATGAACTCTGGTATAAACATGCTAAAAAAATACTTTATTTTAGTATTTTGATACGATTTTTGTTTTATGCACTACAATGGATATGTCACATGTTCATTGCAATCAACTGAACAAAATAACAACATGCAATTTCTATTACTGCTTATTGTATTATCCATATATCCATTTACAGGTAATAACATTAGTTTCACTGCTATTCTCATTGTGTAGGTCATTTTTCATTTAATCATCTTATGTTAAAAAAAGGGGGGGATTACACCTTCATGCACAATAAAAACCAAACAATGTTATCTCATCAGAAGCAACACATCCAAGCATGTTATATCCTATTTAGTTAATGTGACCAGAGAATAAAAAACTGAGCATCTTACCTCAGACCAAAGATATGTGATTGTTCATAATTGAATAAGGAATGAATTTTAGCTTCTGAATTCAAAATTACAAGCCTGTCAATGATATCCTGCCAAAGGAAGACAAATGTAAAAATCTCATGTATTATTTTATTTTTAATGCATATAATAGTTTCAAAGGGATGTTTACTACAAAATGAAACCTATTATTAAAAGACACATTGAAATTTTTTCTGTAAGGATAAGTGCTTTCCACCATAAAAGTTAATGGCAAAAAAAAAAAAAAACATACAGAAGGTTAGGGGGGAAAAAAATCCAGTTAAAAAAACCTAAACGTACAAAATGATCCTGGCATACCAAGTATCCTAGTTCTTATTTAGCAATAAACCACACAAAAATGTTACACTGTTTTGTGTGTTTGAAATAAGTAGACATCTATTTTAATGAAAAGAACAGCAAATCTTTTTGTATAATGCCCTTTCTCACAACAGTTAGTATACATGCTTCAAAACATGGCCATTTATTCTCAGCATAGCAAGGCTTGGCTTGGATGTTGAGGCTTACATCTTTCATCCTACAGCAGCTCATGTAATAGACAATGACCTGCGGCTGCTTCAACTTATTCCAGAAATCCAGCCTAGTTATATTCCCCTCTGGTTCACTGTGTACCCAAACTGCTTCAGAAGAAAAAATTTCATTAGAAGACTAAGAGATGCATAAAAACATTCACTGATGTTATCATCTCAGAGACTGCTTGCTGTGCTATGGTCAGAAGAAACAAACTACAAAATCCTTATGGGCTTCATTTAGTCTGGATTAAATCCAAACTTTTATTTTCTCCAAATTTAAGTATAGTTTTAGAGACAGTAGGGGGAGTTATTATTCAACTGGTTAGATCAATAAGTCATTTTAATGTGATATGAGAAAAAAGTTAGGATCCATACTTTCACAAAATCAGCCAAAGCTATGATCTTCAACAGAGAAAAGTAAACACCACTTCCCAGTAGTAGAAAAAATAGAATTTTTCAAAGTAAAGTGTTTTCATAAAAGGTATTCTTATTAAAAATACAGTGAAAACACATTTTCCCTATTGGATTTTAGTGGGTGGTAGGGGAGACAGCTGTGAAGAATGCACTTTTTCCACATAGTATGTTCACAAAAAAATTCTCAATAAAACCACTCAACTCAGACCTCAAGACTGTTCATAAAATAGGTAGTGCAAGCAATTGATTTGTTTGGGGTTGAAGCCATTTAGATATTTGCACATACAGAGTTAAATGCCAAAGGGCATTTCTCTGACAACAGCCTCTTTCTCTCACCTGTACATCAGAGCTTGGAGCCTGCAAAAGAGTAGAAAGAGCAAGCACAGAGACAGGACTATTGAGAAAGCAGACCAAGTCTGATTTGGGATATTAGGAAGGAAGATAATGAGCAAGGTCTGATCAGAAAAATGTGGAGATACATCTGCAATGCTCAGATACATTGTGTGAGCAGAGTGAAATATTACAGGTAGGATGTCATCTACTTTGAATAGCTAAGAAACACCATCCAAATATAAGAGTCTCCATAATCACTGAAAAAAAAACCCTCCCAAACATTTGCCTTAACATGTCTTTCAAAGCTACAGTTCTGGAGGGTACTTTCCAAGCTAGAGTCCCGAGGTAGGTAGAAGGACCCTGATTTATCTGCTCCGTTTTCTAAAATATTTTTATAATCTAAACAGAATTTTAAAAAATCTTGCATGTATTAAGAAAAAATTTCCTAAGGGCACAAAATAAAAACCTGACTAGTCAACCATTAAAAGTAGTAAAAAGTCTGACTGATAATCTGTTCAGTCAATGTCACAACTAGTTAGCCAAAAATACTAAGGAGGAAAAAAATGTTCAAATCCTGCATATTAAGAAATAAAGGGCATACAAACATGATTAAGTTCTGTGCACTATCAAATATAGTTCAGCATAAATATTACAAGTCTGATCCTGTGGCAATGTGACATGATTCAGAAATGTAGAAAAAACAAAGCATACAAAGCAATTAGGTCTTCTAGTTGCAGTGAAATTGCTTTTACTTTGCTTTCTAACCATACTTACATTTGGCCAAAACTTTTACCTTTAGCTTTCTGCAGTCACTGCCCAAAAACAAGGTTATAACCAATCCGTATGTCTGCTTAATCCCAGGCGTTTTCTGACTACTCAAACTTAGTCATCATATGTTAAACTGACATTAAACAAACTGACCAATTCCCTTCTTTTAACTACATAACCTTGGATGTCTCACTTAGGCTTACAAACCCCCCTGTTGCACAGTAGTTAAGAGAGACAAATCCCATCCAAAACATCTGTAACTCCTCAGGGAACTTTGAACAACTGTATCAGTATTGCTATTTCTGGAAACGTAGAGAAATCCATCAGAAGACTGAAGTGCCTCAAAAGCCAAATAACATAGGCTTTCAAAAGTCACAAAAATCATTACTTAATATCTACCCTAATCTGAAAGCTCTCAAATATGTATCACCTTCAACATACATTTATCTCCCCTGCTCCCAGTGCCTCAGAAAACTTGACTGAACAGAACTATCCACCAGTGGACATACCAACTTTGACCGAATTGGAAAAAATGGAATTTATCACCCCACTTCCTCCTGAAATCATCAAAACAGTATTACAAAAAAGAACTACAAAATATCCCTTCCAAACGTAACATACATTATTATGATATACTCTGTCTAAACAACTGAACTGTCACCAATACAGAGTTTGCGCTAAATAAAAACTTTAATACAACAGGAATTCAATAGATAACTCAATAGATTAAAAAATCTCATTTTAACTGCCACCTAAGGTCACAGATGAAATTTGCCTGTGCTTTGTAGATGAGAAAAAAACCTTATGGATTGCAGTTGGATGAACTAGCACAAACCAATACTAAATACAGAAATAGAGATACTGATTTTCTTAGAATTGAAATATGCCTAAATGAGTAGCTTCACAAATAGTGATTTTTTCTGTGTGTGAATCATGTATGTTATTAAGAAAGCTTGACTGTTTTTTCTGGTTTTGTTTTTTTTTTTTAATTTTTGCTTAAATCCACAGACAGTGGGATAAAGCAGTATTATATGAAATGCAAGTATAGATATTCCAGCAATTTCCTGTATGTAACTGCATGCACATACAGAGGTGTTTATGTATACCACTTTTTTTTCTATGGAAAAACACAGTTCTAACACAAGCCAGGAATGATGATCTTAATATTAGGCATCAAATTTTATATTATCTTTAGGATTTAAAAATTAAAATTTAGGTTAACATGAAGTGATATGTGCATATACTGCCCTCATGCTGTATGTAATACAAAATGCAGAAAAATTCAAAATCCTTTAGGAAAAAGAAAAACTTACTCTGTTATTGCAGTAAAATTTTCTCAGAAAAAGTTTTTCACAGATGTATTTATTTTTCCTTCAGAATAAATGTGTACTTACAATAATATCTGCAGGTACTTCGCGGAGTGAATACTTTGGTTTATTTGGTATATCTCGTTCACTCAGGAGCTCAAAAACTGCAGGGTAAGTGAGCATGTTTATCAGAGACAGAAAAGACTAGAGAAAAAAAAAAGTGGGGGAAGGGGGGGGCAAAAGGGAACGAGGGAACATTGATCAGTTAAGTATAACCAAGTAAACATAAACAATTATTTGCCATTTACTTTAAGTTTGTTCTTATCCTTCTTTGTAGGCTGAACTTGACATATGTATATCTGCCCAGGATAAGACTGCAAACCCTGACAGGTGTCTGTATAATCTAAAAGGGCAGTAGTGTCTACGAAATATATATTATCTATAAAATTGTATAAAATTTTTTGAAAATTACAATATTTTCTTTAGCACGTAATTCTAAAATACAAAGACACTGCATACTCTACAACATGTCAATCTCCATGATCTTACTACAGTAATCAGACATATGAACTGATGGCCAGTATTTTAAGATTTTCAGTTGTGACCATGATTGTTATTTATTATTTTGTATTGATTTTAATGGATCCTTGGCACTGCAACCTGCCATGCAGCACCAGAATCCTTTCAATCAGTCATCGTTTGACTAGTGTACTATATTAATTTTGCCTACATGGCAAAAAAAACAGGTATAGTTGCAATAAAAGCTTACAGAAAGGTAGGTATCATCCTACCTGAAATACAGCACTGGTTTTGCTATGCCAGTACAGAAGATTAAGTAATTTCTCACCTTCTGACAGCTTTGGTCAATAGGGTCAACTGGAGTAGATTTGGGTTGAGTTATCCTCAAATCATCTTTTCCACACTCCAAAAGAGCCCATAATTCAGTTACAAGTGCCTTTATAAAGCCTAAAACAAATTTTTCTTCTAATCATGAGAATGGCAAGAATATCAGAAAAATATTTTCATATTTAAAACGTTTTACATAACAATTCTAACTCATATTTTCAAAATTCTCTAAATTGTCAACTATAATTTCACAAGACACACTGCCTGAGGGTTACTCTGCTATTCTCAGTCCTTTAGTCAAATTGCCTTTCTCCAGTGGTCTGCTTATATCTAATCTAAAATATACAGCAAGAGTTTGCAAAGACTGTTATACTAGAGTGGGATGATATTTATATATCGTCCATGTAAATGAGCTGCTGACCTCCTCGAACGAGTTAACTGCTACAGATCAAGGCTTAGCTAGTATTGGCTCTGTGGTTCTAAAAATACACATTTATTATAACTCATTAATAAATGAAAACATACCACAGTGAAAAGTTAAGGACTGCAAAAATCTTTTTAAGAGAAGCATTATTAGCTGAATTTAACATGTTAAATTAAAGTAGAGGAGGAAGGACAGCCATCTAACTCTGAAACCTCCAAATGTATGTTACAAGCCTGCTACAAACTTCATCTACATTAAACAACCTCTACGCAGGTTTGAAAATCAATGCTGACTATTTTTGGCCTATCATTTGTTTTTAACACCAAGGGACGTAAGAAACAACTTGGCTGAGAACCTTAACCAAGAGATGGGTTGCTCCTCAAGTAGATCTGCTCCCTGCTTTCTGAAAGATCCCAGAGGCCTAAATAATGAGCAACTAACAATCAGTTTCCTTGACCAGCAGAACTGGCCTGCCTTTCTGGCAGTTTTTCAGTCAAGTCATTTTAATTTCACAGCAGCCAATTCTAGATACTCGGAGAGAATATCTGCAACTTTTGTACCTCATTGATTTCCTTAGCAACTTAAGAAGTAGCTTTACTTTATTGCTAAGATTCTAGTTTTAACATGACTACCTAGACCACTGCATGGTATGACAACAGTTGAGTTATTTAAGAGTGAATCTGAAGGACCTTTGTCATATGGGTTGACATACAAGAATTGCCAATTCAGACAATGTCAGTTCCATTTCACTGTTGTATAGGAGCACCAACGACATTCAGGCCTTTGCAGTTTCTCACTCTCTGAGCAGTCAGTAACCATGGAAAAGTACATACAACTTACAGCAATCAACAGTTATTAGTTCTGATCTGTAGGTCAATAAAAATCACTTGCAAATTTTTAGCAACTTCTTTTTTAACAGATATAAATGTCTTCATGCACATACAGGAAAATTCTGGAAATATAAACCAATGAAGTAAAAAATGTGCATAATTCAATTTAAAAAAAAAAAACAAAAAAAAAACCAACATCTAAACTCTGCATCAAGTGAATGACTTAAAAGTTGGGGGGAAAAAAATTCTATCAAGAAAAAAATCAACAGACATTTAAGCAGTCTTTGCTAATTCTGTGTGATTATTCCACTCCGCTGATCCTTTCCAGAATATAAGTGTAACTATTCATAATAGCATCATTCTTCAATTTACCTGAATTCTGTAGAGCTACTGCACCTGTTGGTGTTGTTGCCATTTGTGTAACAATCACTCTATTATCAAACTCTTCATATTCATTAGTCTGTTAGTAACAAATATAAAAGCACAGTGTTAGTTATTCAGAGGGCATAAAACCCTCAAATGATCTCTTAAATATTGATCTTTCCTACACTTATTTACAGAATTTAATCCAATGTATGGTTAAGATTTGAACAGTTCATCCTCTACAGACTTAGCAGGGTTAGATTCCAAACCAAACATCTTTATTGAGTATCTTATCAAAATTTAAATGCAAAATACTATGGTTGAGACATGATACATCAGGAAAGAATAAAAATGTATTATAATGTTTTTTGCACACATTCAGTAGGATGACTACAACATCATGTTTTTTCTCCCAAAATGCATATTATCCAAGTTTTTATTACATTTTGAGTGCCTAGCATATCTAGATTTCAACACTACCTACCAACATAGTATAGAAAAATTGGCACTTAGGTGAAAACAAGAAAAAATATTTTTCCTAGCATTTCAAACTTTACAGTAAAAAGTCAGAAAAACTAAATATATGCTTGACATTCTGAAGATAAGCAACATCCAACAAACTTAAATCAGTGTGGCACCAATCTCAAAGATAAGATACATTTTAAATTCATTTTTGCAAAAATTAAGTGACAAAACTGTTTCTGGACTTATTTTCTTTCTTCTTTATTTTCTTATAATCATTAAAAGAAAGAAAAACTGTACAGACTCTGTAATGCTTACCTGGAGTTTTTTTGATAAACTGCTGAATATAAAGTTCACACAGTCATTTATGGCACCTGTACTATGAAGCAGAAACAGTCCTTTGGGTGTGGCAGAAAAATTCAGCAAGGCATCTAACAAAGTCTCTTCCCATAACAAACTGCAAGAGTAGCAATAAAATAATTTAAAAAGTTATGTAAAAAAGCATGTGAAAAAAGAAAAACTAAACTTCTAACTTTGAAAACCAACACCCCTTCATTCACTAGACTCTGTGCTTATTCTAAATGTTTACACTATGATAGTTTAAAAAAAGTGTTTGGAAAAGTTGTAATATGTATTAGACTCTATTTTGTACAAATATTCACACTCATCCTGGCAAAACTAAGGTTAGGTAGGATCACAGAACAGAAAGACAATGTAACAGGGAACCCAAAAGACTATGCCAACCTTAAACATACTTATGACTTACTAACACAAGCCAATTCTTAAGGTATTAACAGGGCAGCTGCAAACTGGCAAAGCAGACACAGACTTTCCCACCAATGTAAAAACACTATAAGGAACTAATAAAAACTCATGTTTAAGGAGATAAAGGCTCCTGCCAGAAATTAGTAGAGTTAAGAAAACAACGTGCAATATATACAGAATAGCTTCACATACTAACTACAGTAAATGGAAAATATTTTCTACAGACACGGCAAGAACAGCAATTGCAAGTATGAAGTATGATGATACCCTCCTGCCCTGCAAAATATTCTATGCCCAAAAAATAAAAAGGAAGCAATTACACTACCTTTGAATGGGTACCATCCCTGCAGGTATCACGAGACTCGTGGTTCTGCTTCTCCAAAAGCATTTGCTTACTAGATTCTCATCTCTAGTTCTCATTTCCCATTTTTTACTCATATCACCAGCAAGCAGCATACAGCTTTTCTCGTAGCAGTCAACCACTACCCAAAATTTTAATCACTTCTGCAGAATCCCTGCCAAGTCATGTTCAGAAGCAAAAAAATTCACCCAGAAATGTATCAGCATGTCTTGTTCCAGAGTTAGCGAACAATCTAGATGCCAGGAGGAAACTGCAGTTTATGTGAACCTCAACAAGTTCAACAAGGCCAAGTGCAAGGAACTTGTGCAAGGACAAGCACAAGCACAGGCTGGGCATAAAATGGGTTGAGAGCAGCCCTGAGAAGAAAGACTTGGGGGTGTTGGTAGGTGAGAAGCTCAGCATGGCCCAGCGATGTGCGCCTACAGCCCAGAAAGCCAACTGTATCCTGGGCTGCATCAAAAGAATGATGACCAGCAGGTCAAGGGAGGTGATTCTCCCCTTCTACTCTGCTCTCATGAGACACCACCTGGAGCGCTGCATTCAGCTCTGGCACCCCTAATATAAAAGAGGACATGGACCTGTGGAAGTGAATCCAGAGGAGGACCATAGAGATGATCAGAGGGCTGCAGCACCTCTCCTGTTAAGACAGGCTGACAGAGTTGGGGTTGTTCATCCTGGAGAAGAGAAAGCTCTGGGGAGACCTTATAGCAGCCTTCCAGTACTTAAAAATCCTACAAGAAAGCTGGAGGGGGAGTTTTTAAAAGGGACAAGGGGGAATGGCTTTAAACTGAAAGAGGGAAGATTTAGATTAGGTATTAGGATTAAATTCTTCACTGTGAGGGTGGCGAGATACTAGAACTGGTTGCCCAGAGAACTTTTGGGTGCCCCATCCCTGGAGTGTTCCAGGCCAGGCTGGATGGGGCTGTGAGCAACCTGGTCTGGTGGAAAGTGTCCCTGCCCATGGCAGGGGGGTTGGAACTAGATGATCTTTAAGGTCCCTTCCAGCCCAAACCATTCTATGAACCCACAAATCTATGTCAATGGTAGTTATTAGTAGCAGCCACCTCAGTCAGAGCTCTGCATCCCTAGATTTCTTTTTGCCACTAGACTGGAATTCATATAACCAGTTCACATGCCGCCACCACCACAGACTGGAGTAATAACTGTTGAGTTATCTCTGCAAATTTTACATGAAATCTACTTAATTAACTAGGTTCTGCACTAACACGAACATCACCCTGAATTTTCAGGCTCACAAGTATTTGTATATTTCCCATCTTAATGCATACAAACTTCTATAAAGGGACATTAAGTTTTAGTATAAAAGGAAGGATGCCTTTCATTTAATATGTATCAGACTTTCAGCCAGAATGCTGCCAATCTTCCTGCATATTTTGAAGGTTTAGATACCATCCAGCTGAACATCTTAAATTAGCACTATGTCAAAGCCATAAGATAAACTCTAACAGCTATTTTGTTTTATGCTTTCTAATTCACATCTTCCTCAAACTAATTCCTGTAGACAGAGTCAACTATAGATCAAGTTTCACATAATTAGACACAAGTCTGTAAGCCACAGAAGTTCTAAGAGGTCAAGAACAATTTTGTAACTCTACAAACACCCACACTAGGACAACATCATTCCCTCTACCTACCACTATGCTTTTGGAAAAAAGACACAGGGTTATAAGATGCCTCAGTTGTCAATAAACTAGCAGTATGTCTTCATACTTATGCATGTGCATAAATTAAGCATCAACTTACACGTTTTTTGACTCTAGACTTATCGATGAAGTCAGGTCTGCACCAGTTACAGGAGTAGGTACTCTTTCTGAAAGTAAACTCATCTGAAATAAAAAATAAATAAATACCTCCTTACCGTTTATTTACACCATTTTTAAACTCCAGATCTTGCTTGTTCTCTTGTTATATATCAAAAAAACCACGATGATCAGGCTGTAGTCTAGACTTTGGTATAGAATAAATTATTCCACTACATCTTTTATTCCAGAAAAGCTTATTTTTTATTTCTTCCTTGGGTATAAACCATTTTAAAGTTAGTACATTTTTAAAAAAATCATTAGAATTCTTAAAACAAAAAATTCTTTTCTTTATACTTTTTAACTGGAGACTGTCAAAGCAAAGATCATCATTAAAATAAATAAATGTTAAAAAATAAGAAGGCAACTCTTTACTCCACTTCTGTCACAGGTAATGGAAATAACAGCCTCTGGAGTCAACAACTCAATACAAAATGTATTATGTAATATTGCAAATTTTATTGTATTTATTGACAAATTATATAAATTTATCTAAATTAGTATGCATACAATTGGAGCTACAGGCATATATAAATATATATACATACTTACATATATTTGATGAGTTTCTAATTTAAATTTTAAATCAGACATTTTAAAATAATTGGTGTGAGAAGCACTGTATATTGCAGATGAATGATTTAAGCTGTTTTATGTTTCTAGGGATAAAAAGCAAATTGCATCATTCAAGTGAAAGTGAGCAGTCATGAATTTATGCTCTTAGAAACACAACCTAATAAATCCATAAAAGATTCCTCTATCAAATTAGTCAGTTTCAGTGGATCTGTTAAGTTCCCCTTTTATTATCATTTGTGTAAATTTTGTCCCAGAATTCCAGCAGAATCTGTCAAGAAAAAAGTTGTTTCTTCATCAGCCTTAAAACTCCAGGAGACATGCAAAAAAGGAGTAAACAAATTACCAGTCTATCCATTAAAAAAATTGTCACTACTGCTTGGAGAGTCTGAATTCCACCATTTTTGCTACACTATAAATGGCAGAATATTTTATAAACTGTCGATGTCTTAAAATTGAACAGTGACAGGAAATAATTTAAAAACTAATCAAGACAGTAGAGTTGAAAATGTGTTTTTCCTGTACTAACTCGTTGATTCCTGAAGTCCTGAATAGGTAGATTCCACTTCAGTCTCAATTTGACCTCCAAAGCAATGTGAAGAAATGGCGTTTTGTCAGTTAAATGTTTCATTATTTTTTTTAAATTCAACACATTCATCCTACTTATCCTGTATGCATCAAAACAATTTGTCTAAATGATGTACCATACCATAGTAAAGGATTTTAATGTGCAAAGAATTCTCTTGCGCATGTGTAAATGCTGTGGTGCTTTAGAGCAAATAACTGGATATGTCCCCTCAAAGCACACAACAGTCTGCTTGTGATAAATATTAGAATAACAGGTTAGCTCAAGACTGCCCAGTTACACAACAAAAATGCACAGAAATACAGTTATGTAAATCACAGCACGATTCAAGTGAACTAAACTCCTTAATTCAATAAAATCCTAAAATTCTCAATGCAAAGAAAAATGTAAGTTTCAAAAGCAACATTCTTTGATGAGATTTTAGTGTGACATCATTAGGATAAGTAATAATATATTTTATTTTCAGTCAAAATGTATTATTTCATGACCACATTCATATATGAAAGCAGAGAGAAATATCCACTAGCTGCTGATTTAAGTCTCTCATGTTCTATCCTTCTGATATTTTCTGCCTCAGTTTACATTGTGACTGTTTTTGAAATTTCTAATCATAATAAAAGCATACACCATTTGACAGGAAGAATAGCTGTTCCATTCTCTTTCCCTTGCATGCAATCTCTTTCCCACTTCCTTGACTCAAAAAAAAGAAAAAAAAAATCTTTTAGCCACTTTTTTTCTTCCATCTTGGTCTGCTCCTTTTCTAAGAAAATATTTTACAATCACTGGAGAAGGAAAAAAAAAATGAGAACGTTCCATTTTTCAGTATAAAGTGAAACAACACAGGTAAATTTTGGTTTTCCATTAGGAGTTCCAATAACTATAGTTTAAATACGCATTCAGTTTAGCTGGAAGCCAAAGCTGAAGCTTTGCATGCTACCCTTACCTAAATGCTGCCAATGTTATTTTAATGGTTCAAATGTTTGACTTTTACTTCAGTGTAAACTTTTTGAAAAATGGTCTTGCAGCATCTATTGTCATTTTTCCATCTTAACTAATTTTTTATAATAGATAAGAATTTTCACACTGCATATGATTAGCAGAACAATGAAAACAGAAAAGTTTAATGAATAAAGCGGTGATCCATATACCTTGTTCAGTAAATTTATAACAGAAAATAGAATAGACAGAATTATTGGACCCAAGCTCTTTCAAGCAGAAAAAATATTAGACTAGCAGTCAAAGTGAAGCTCGAGTGCACATCCTACATTTCATACGATATCCAAGTACATCGGTAAGACAACCACTCCTGCCTGGCACTTCTCATTATGGTCTCTTGAGAATATTTCAGTGGCATCTAACTATTTAAGTCAAGTATTTGGAATCTCCTTTTGTCCTCCCTATCTCCCATCAAAATAAATTAGTTTAACCTAAAAATTACTGAGACCATAGCTTAGGAGTTTATCTTTTCAAAATATCCCAAACCAAGAGTGAAAAGAAGATCTGTGGTGGACACTGGCTATCATGACATCAAGTGACACCTAGCATCAAGGGCAATGAATGATAAATCTCATTGGTGCAACTTGAGAACTCCTGGTTTAATCTTAAGGCACAGAAGTCTCAAACTAAGCTTCTGCTGGGTTCACATAGAGAAGGAAAACTTGAAAAGTAGAGCTTCATTCTAACAATTCCAAGCATTATCTCACTACTTATCTATAATATAAGCAACTTGAAGCAAAGACCAACGATTACATAAGCTGAATCTCTTACAGTTAGATTTTTTTCTCAGTCTCCCTAATCCAAAACACGATTTACCTTTTTCCAGGCCTCTGCTATAGACTCATGCAAGCCATAAGGAAGTAATATCTGCAGACCTTCACAAGTTCTATACATCTGACGACACACGAAAATGAAAGCTCCTTTAACAGCTGGCAAAAGCTCGGCTCCAGATAAAAGAGAAATATCATCACGGAGAAGCTTCTTTGTAAATGGAACAATTACATGAACAGCTGTAGGACTAGAAATAAAAGAACACTTTTAAAATGTTGGGGTTTAGTCATAAATAAGCCTCAAAACAAATCCTATGACTAAACTTATTTACATTTTTCTAGAGGAAAAGAAATTATGGAAAGAAACAATGACCCACTATGGCAGGGGCCAATTATGTAACAATTTGTTAACATCTGTCAGAAGAAAAGAAATACACAGCAAGTGATTTTATTTTGCCTACAGGTCTACATAAGCAAAAATGCATCTATTGTCTTCCATCCAGCCCACATAGCCATGAACTACACAGACTGTTTTATAGGAGTCCAGCTGGGAAGTATAACAAGAAAATCATTTTGGTTTCTGCTTGACCAGTGTTAAGGATATGTTAAGGCAAAATTTGTCCTTGTTCTTCCTTTTTCCTACCTGAGATCTCCTTCTGAAGTCTTCTAGGTTTGCAATGCAAAGCACAACTCCCTCCAAAATACTATCTTTTACTTCCAACCCCCCTTAAAAACATACGCAGCTTCTGAGAATCCTCCACTTGGAAGACACATATTCCAAACATTTTCATGACCTGCAGCTTAGATATTTTTAAAGGCTAGCTTCAATTTTACTGCCCTATTTCAAGTTTTAGCATCACCTAACAATATACTACCCACAGGATCACAGAGATCCTAAGTTAGGTACAGTGTTACAAATGCCAGCTACTGATAGAAGATCTGTCTCTACTAGATGTATTGAAAAGTGAATGGTACATTAAATCTATTATTTCAATAACTTAAGTTGATTTGTAATATTTAGTCTAAAAAAAAACAACAAAAAAAACCCACCAATAAACCAAACAAAAAACTGAGAAGAGAGGCCTTTGGCCTGAACAGTAGCACAATGAATACAATGGAACCACATTCAGAGAAAGGAAAGCTCTCGCATGAATAAGAACAGAAATCTTCCCTAATAAAATTATTTCTTTGAAATGTCATTTCACCTGGTATACACCTCTCTAATACATTCTCTGAAACACTTACTAGTTTGCTTGATAATCAGATGTTGTACTCCAAACATAAACAAAACATATGACATTATAGATAAATGAAAAACAAGAAAATTAGTCTCATAAGACTAAAGTAACTCATTAAAGTACTCACTAATGCCATTTGTTAATGCACTCTTACCTATCTTCTTTGGCAGTTTTTTCATTTTCTCCATAAAGAAGAAGAGAAAGACCATCTTCTACAGCAGCAATCCTTGCCAAAATATCAGCTACATCAATTAAAGTGGTTTCAAGACAATTTATATACATCTATTTGGAAGAGAAAAATAAAAAGGTTTAAATTCAAGGATTTCGTGAAAGCTGTTTATTGATGTCTGGCTTATGTATGCAGAACCTGAAGATCTCCTTTCCAATGATTGCTTAACGGCTTAAAGTAAGTAAACAGCCTATGTTCAAACACCATCACACAGACATCTTCATCACAAACGACAATAACTGTCATTTTTAATGATATGGTAGAATCCAATTACTGCACAGAAGTAGAGAACAGACTTTTGTAAACTCCTTTTTCTCTTTTTCCACCATGAATGCCAGCCAGAGGTATAAGAACAATGCCCAAATCAAGGTGCAAAATTTGCTAAGTCCCTCGTTGCTGCATGTGCATTGGCAACTTTGCCCAGAAATGCAATTCCAGTTCCCAAGATTTTCTGTATCCACCTCACTTCTAGGCTGCAGTAGACCCAAACAGCCATTTGCTTTGGAATCATGAGGAAAGTCTTCCCCACTGGAGCAAAGCAAAAGTCCTCTACCAATTTCTTATTTACATCAGAGCACTGTATAGCCACAACTCGGCTGTAATCAAGCAGAGTTGAACATCTAATTCAGCGATTCAGACTGTTCAGTATGGTATCATGACTAATGAATGCGAAATTAATGTTAAATTGGCCATTTCTTATTAATAAGTGAAGTCAATATTCCAATGGTAGACAAGCAGAACATGGGTGCTTCATAAACAACCTGTGAGGAAGCAGCAAGGGCAGGATGGACTGCAAGGGATGAGAAGCCAGGAGCTGAGCATGATAACAAGGTGGGCAGAGGCAATGGCTTGCCATCGGATGGGCAGGCAGTCCCACCATACCCAAGCAAGGTGAGCAGACAAGGTCCAGTGATAGTAACCAGTTTACCCAACAGTCTAGATCCCCTCCATTTTGTGCAATACAAAAAGTTTGCACCTTTGTTAGAACAAATACAACAAATTCCAGATTCACAAAACATAAGGAACCCACTACAGCTACCGTGCATTAAATATTTCTGAACATGGTATTTTTTTAAATAGACAGTTACTAAGTCACAGGAGGGCTAACAATTTGGTAAGAGTTCAGCCACATACAAGAGACAGCTGAGCACAGCAGAAACAAAAAGAAGAAAGGGAAAAACTGTTAAAAGTTGAGGTAATTTCTTTTTAACTACTAATTTATAATAAAGAGAGACAGCTGTATATGCTTTAGAATACCACATGACCACAGAGACTGCCTGGGGGATTACACAGGCCTCCATCACAGAAAATCAATGAAGTATTGCCTTAGTACTGCTTTTAAATTTGACTATCAGTGTTCAAAGCATATGCAGGTTCGGTCATTTTTTGTACTTGAAAAACTTGGCACTGAATTTTTGCAAGGTATAGTAAAAACAAGACAATTTAAAGTGTTAATCTTGCAAAAGCATCCATAGATAGCCTTGTAATAAAATGTCTAAGTAATGCTACTGTATTCAGTACAGACACCCACAGAAGAACTAAATTATTGATATGATCAAGTTTTTGCAGACTATTGTTTTAAGCTTTACAGAAATAAATACTTTAAAATATTTACTTTGAAACTGATTTTTTTATATCTTTGAATACCATTTTTGTATAGGTAAACATATTTTCAGGAATGAATAGAGTCTTTTCTGAAGAATAAACAAATTGCGCTGAAAAAATAATCAGAAGGATATTGACTAAATTCAGTTTTAAGAACCTAGATGAGGTATTTAAGTTAGGGACCCAGACATCTTTGCAAGCATGAGTCTCGGGAATTAAATTTGGAATTTCTCAGACATTAAATACTCTCAAAATCTCTTTATGTAAGACAGCTCAGGCTCCTCCATGGGCATTTCAGACTCATAGCCTCTCTGTCTTGAGACTTACAGTCACCTAGATCAATTAAATCATCTCGGTCAAAACAAAGTAAGACAGGCTGAAATTATAACTAGACTTTTAACAACCTCATTAACGTTGCCCAAGATTTTTACCATTTTGATAGAAATGTTAAAAAAAAAAAACAACAAAAGAAAACAACCCACACTCTTCCTTTTACCAATTGAGAAAATAATAATTTTTCACAAAGAATTACCTATTTTACCTATACTAACTATTGAGAACACTTAACTTCACGTTGCCAGTTGAATTTAAAAATTTAAAAAGGAATAAAAGTAGGTTGCCTTTTAAATAGAAGGTAGAGCAAATAAACGTCCAAGAAATATCCAAAAGACATCAGAAGGAAAAAAAAAAAAAGCTATGTGCTTCTCTCAAGTGATTTTTGCTACCATTCACAAGATTTCAAGAAAACCAAGTCTGTCAATCAATCATAACCTACAGTACTTAAGGCATGCTATGACAGCTAATGTAGAACATACTACAGAAGTTGCTATTTGTCTAAATAAATCTACATAGAAAACACAGAAAAATGATAACATTCTATAGATTTCAGAATTATTTGGAAGATTACTACAAACCTGTGTGCCACTCAGTAAACTTTGAACAGGATGAAGTAGGGCATCTATCACTGCATCCATATATAAACATTCAGCAGCACATCCTGTTTGATCACAAAAAGCTTGCAGAATCTCCATAACAAGACTTGCTGGAGAATAATTGTCTGGTGAACACAAGAAGTATTTATTAGTATTTTAACTTAAACAAACACATCTTTATGTTTTATTAGATGTTTCTGAATTATAATTTTGCTAAGCATTGATTTAACACAATTACAGGGAAGAAGGAAAGGTAAGGAAGGGAAGAAAAAAAGCTGCACAAATAACAGACTCAAATCAAAAACTGCAAAAGAAGTTACAACATGCCTCATAACAATGATATGTATTAGCATCTATTAAACACAAACATTTACCTGTATGTGCTGCCAAAGCTGTCTTTGGGTAACTTGGGGAGTAATAAATAAGCTGAGTAAACAATACCAACAGATCGGTTATGGATACACGATCTATTAAAAAAAAAATAAAAAGAGGAAAGTACTCTGCAAATTAATATGCAACTTTCATTTTACAAATGAAATGGATCTTGCAAACATATCTAAACAGTGCTTTGCTTTACTGAGAAAAACAACATGTGTACACCTGATAAAATAAAGGACTTGTGCATCCATGGGACTCTACCCAGGTATTTCATGATCAACTAATAAGCCTTGACCTTGCTCCCAACAACAAACTTATAGCTAAATGCAGATTGGAAGCTATTGCTCCAAGTTGAATGTAATTATGTTAATAAATCAGACAATTTGTAAGGGAAAAGTTGCTATCTGTGAAGCCAAGGACACTATTACGAAGACAGATGGTGAGACTGTTACTTTTCTAAGGGAGAGAAAAAAGCAACCATCACCAACGGACCACTGCTTGAATGGTGTTACACAGATAATCCATAATTGAGAAAAGCACTCCATTACTAGATGTTTCTTCCTCAAAACTGCTCTACAGTGGATCTACTAAGTCTTGATTCTGAAACTAGAGGGACAAAATACCTTCAAAAGACAAGTCTCAGAATTAGTGGCCAGTAATGTTTTCAATTCTACACTGAATTCATAGAGATATTAATGTAACAGAACACTAAAATTTCTCTCACATACTTGCATTTGCCAACTCTGCACAGTGTATCACCATATGCACATCTCCCTGGATATCAAAGGGCTTTTCCATTCCACATCTTTTGTCCTTACCAACATTTCTGTTCACTTGTACCAACTTTTTCCTCTAGAATTGTTTTTACCTTAATTATATGAATAGGCTAAGCTCAGAGCAATTGTTTTCAATTTGCAATTAGCTTGCAATACTGATTTTGTTTCACACCTGAAAAACAGTTTTGGTCCCTGGACATGTCTTTCTTCCAACCAATTATATCAATACGTTTGACAGAAGATATTACTCATACCTAGAAAGACTGAATTACTTACACACTGACCCAACTATCCTTCAACATGAAATTCATGTATTAAACATAAAGACAAAAATGATCTATTCAACCACATCCATCAAAGATTAAAAAACTATGTTGCTGCTCAGAATTGCCTATACTATCTTTTAAGAAAGGTTTCCAGGCACAAAATTATATTCTGTTCAGCAATGTCCACAACATTGCAGTGGAGACATATATTAAGTATGGATAAAGAGTTTCTCAACAGGTTCCATTTTCCTCAGCCCTCCCCTTACCTTTTTTATTATTCAGCTGTACTGGAAAGAGATTTCGGCCTTGCTTATAGATCAACAATCTTCCTAAAAGGCACAGTGAATGAACAAAATAGACGTACTGCAATTCTGGTCCAGTGTAAGAAAAGTTCTGCTTATCACCTTTAACAATAAAACCAAACAAATATAATTTGACTTTCAGTTTACTTTACAGTACCTAGCTACTACCTGCAACATACATGTATCATTTTAGATATAAAGACAGACAGCCCAAGTAACTAACGACTGCAATCAGTGTTCTCTCAGAAGACAGACACAATATTTTGGGAAGAAAAAGAACAGATAGAATGTCTTCCTCTTGAGGTAGCATGCAAAGACCTACAGAATGTGGATGTATGGGTACATAATCCAAGACATGCAAATATACTCACTACGATGCTGCTGCGAGAAGTCATCGACTCCCGAATTTTTATTAACTGATGCCTTGCAAAATTGAAAATAATCAACACATTGCTGAACAGCTGCACTAATCTGGGGGAAAAAAGCAGAAAATAATAAAATACCTGGCATTTTACAATAAAGTCATCCTCTCTTGAATCCAAGTACTGTCCTTTAACACAAGAACCTGAGTATCCACTTCACTGCAATTACCTCATGTTTCATTGCTTTGGATGGGTTACCCAACAGGAGGCAAAATTTTACAGAGCTATTAAAATACATCACTATTATTATTACATTATCACACTACCAGCTCCATAAGCATTAAGACAATCTATGAAAAAAAGAGTACAGAGAACATGCAAGTATTTAGACACATTAATGGCAATGATTGCCATATTGTCATTACTATGGAAGACTTTCATTTTCCACACATGATACAGTTTAGTAAATATATTCAAGACAAAGTTTAAGTTTGGTTGTTGGGTGCTGTCAGTGCTATTCCTGTTCTTTGCAGAAGTGTATCATTATCATAGCATTATCTTCTAATCAACGTATAGAAAAGTTTAAAAATTATCAACATAGATTTAGAAAGGAATCGCAAGTATTGTTCATATGAACAAAGAACGACCTTTAGCTTTATTACAGTTTGGAGCTGGTAAGATTTATTCACAAGTGTAAGTAAAATATACAGACATACATAATAAAAAAATAACCTGATGTTTACTCTATGCTTATAAATTAGACTATGCTGCTCATAGACTTCCTATTATAAACTTTTTGTTCCATGGAACGTGCTTTATTCTATGCACACAGATAAATGAGACAAACATCTCTTAATAGCTGTCTGTATCTTTGTCTCCCATCTTGAGGTTTTATCTTAAGGTTTTACATTGTATTTCACTTGTATAACAAGATTTTACAAAATAGTCAGTCCTGTGTATATGAATGGATCACACATCTATATTGGTCTTACTGAAATCAATGAAACTTCCACCCCAGTGAAGAGATCTGCCCATACAGAATATGTGATAGGATTAACACCTACGTTACTAAAGATGTTTTCCCAGTTTGATTTATCTTGCTGACACTATGAATCCTTAATGCTTCATATCACAACTTAAAGAACACAGTGGTGGCTTTTTCATCTCTTTCCATCAAAAATCTAAATTCAGCATAGAGTTTCTGGTGTTTTTCATACACTATTTGCTATTTTTATACATTGTCAGAAATAATGCTAAATATGAATACAACATAAGGAAACAATAAATAATAATCCTAATTAAACACCTGCTGTAAAACTTCCAAATTTCCCGTTACTCAGATCTATCTGGTCACATACCTTTGTATTTAACAATGACTTATCTAAGCAAAGAGAAACTAAAAAGTTAAAAAGCAAAAGGCTCATCTAGCTAAACAACATGGAACAGCTCTGACAAAAGGAAAAAAGGGAAAAAATGTTCAAATTACAATGTGCACAGCAAGAACAATCTCCAAGTAAATTTGCCTTTGGAAATACTTACCAAAGATTTATATTTCTTTTCCAAAAGCCTAAGTACCACTGTTCTGCTGTAATATGCATGCTAAAATGAAAAAGAAGACCTAATGTCAACTTCAAACATATAAGTTTTATTTTTTAATTAAAAAGCAGGAATTATCTCCAATTATGTTCTGTTATTAGGAATCTTGTGCACAGTACATATTCGATGTATCAAACCTCAGCTTGTGTAAAAAGGTATTATACTTAACTGAGCCTTCTGTTTGCAGTACACTTAACATAAGAAAAAAAAGTAATTAGAAAAATGTTAGCAGAACATGCAGTAAAACAGAAAAACAATAACTACGCTGAAATGTTAAGACTAAGTGTTTTGACATAGCCATGTAATCCTAAATTAGAGGTGTCTACATGGTAGGCTGCAAAAACCTCTAATGTCCACTGGAGGTTAGCAAGTTGTGTGTAGCGTATCATATATATAACTGTACTTTCATGCTTATCACTTCTTCCAGAATATGTGCATCTTTTAATGGCTATCAGTCAATTATGACAAAAGGACTGAAGTCACAAAGTGCAGTATGTTCTCAGAAATTCTATGAAAACTAGTAACTGAATAGAAATGGAGGGAGAGAGTAGTTTTAAAGGGTAAAGGGCATAAATGCCTAAAAAAACCCCCAAACTTCCTTAATTACAGTGCTCATTATAGGTTGTTATCAGGACACAACAGGTCTGTGATAATAACACTCATAAATAAAAGTTTTTAAAACATGAAAAAGTTATGGGGTTTTGGGTTGTTTTGGTTTTTTTTTTACTTACCGTCCACTTTTTAAACCATATTGCTTTGATATCTAGCAGAGCTAAGAAGTAGATTGGACTCAAAAAATCTGGAGAGGCAGGATGATTAGGTTCATCTTTTACTGACAAAAGTGACAAGGTACTCTCCACTACTTCTTCCATGTACCTTGTGACACAAATACAAAAAAACAAACAGAAAACAAATTAACTTAAATTATTCCACCAGTAACATTCAGGAACAAATTTATTGTAAAACCTTAAACCTTGTTTAGGTAAATCATAAATATGAACAACATTACCTTTAATTTCATCTTCTAAGCATATTAATTCTTTGTATTACCATGAATAAAACTGATACTAACATCCATGTGTATTGTCCCAAATTATTACATGTTTTGTAAGTCCTAAATATTACACATTACTTTGTAAAACATCCAAACTATATTTGTTAAAAAGCACTTAGGATACTTCAAAAGATAAGCAAGCAGCTTAACATGACTCATGACTATTCCTATGCAACCTCCTTATTCAACTTTTCCCACACACTATTTTTATTTCACCCCTTATCACTGACCAGTCATCTTTGCATCGTGCATCAACTCTCTGCTAAAATTATATGTATCTAATTACATGCCAAAAATCATTAAATTAAGAAACAGTGACAGGTTTTTGAAGGTGACATACTTTTCTGGATGACGAATCCAGGAGGATGGAGCTTCCTTTTGGTACTCATTTAAAAGGCGGACCTGAAAAAATAATTACTAAAATTAAAAAAATAAATAATGCATAAAATTTCAGTAATGGTAAAAAACGTACACAATGTTCATTTATACCTTTTTAAGTAAATAATTTATATCTTTGTTAGATACATCCAGACCAGCTGAAATACGAAGAGAGTATTCTCCAGAAAGGAAGTACAACTCTAAGTGTCTTGCTAAAACAGAAGAAAAGAAAAAAAAAATCACCAGCATGAAAATAGTGACAAAACAGGCTATTATACAGCTTAATTATAAAAGTTAATCTATTTTCAGGATGTACATAATTCATCAAGTCTTAAATGTAATCAAATGCACATACCTAAACTTGTATAGACATCTTTTGTCATATTAAATGGAGAAGAAGAAAAGGCTTTTGCATAGAACCTAAGAATTTTCTCCTAAGAGAGAAAAAGCAAGCAAATTATTAAATAGTCACGTTACTGTGTATTATTATTGCACAATGATCAATATGTAGTGGCATTATTCTTAGTATTATATATTTATAGGTGTTGAGCATATTCTATAAAAATGTACAGTTTGGGAGCGCAGAAACCTACAGTCCAAGGAAATTTTACTCAAATACTTTAACTGACAGTACCAATGCAAACCATCACTGAAATACAAAGAAGTAGATCAGGGAATATTACTGTACTTTTCCATTAACGTTAATGGTTTTATGTTACTAAACATACCAGTGACTTTAACTAGCACAGGTTTAGCTCTTCTAAGCTGAAAGAGAAATAAATGACAGCAGGTGGGGCAACTTTCCTATTTATTTGGTAATCACTTTAAAATTCAAAGAAAAAGAAAACAAGGTTTAACTGGGATAATAAATAATCTAAAAGAAGTTTAAGCAGCTGCCTCATCAGTGCCTGTGTAATACTACTATGTAACATTTTCTCATCAACATGGAGCATATATATGACTTAAATAGGAAATATTAACATGACATGTTTTACAGAATAGTTTTGTCTTTTTTTTTTTTTTTTTACATCTGTTTGCTAGAAGACATTCAAACATCTTTATTCCCATTAAAAGATATGCTCCAGTCTCTAAAAACCCTACTGAAATCCTGTTGTAATCCTTTAAATCAAGACCTACTGGAATCATATAGTTCTTTTACTTCAAGAAGAGTTTGTGTGATACATACACTCATAATAAAATGTCTTGGGAATCTGCTGAATTACTCATAGTAGGTAAGTAACTCCTTACTCCTCTTCAGTACTCTTTACTATGGCTACACATCTGATAACTAAACACAGAATATTAGCTTACACTGAATGTTGCATCAGGATCTGACAGAGACATCGTCAGATGCTTACGCAGATTTGGCCAACTCTCAAAGTTCAGTACATCAGAGGGAGGGGCAAAGCACAGTGTCTGCAATGCTTCTTGGCGAACCTGAAGTAGTCAGAAAGATAAACATCACAAACCCATTCACAGCAACCTCTCAAATATGTAATTTAAAATATAATTTGGAGGCAGGAAGGCACAGCATCTGGCTGTAGCACAGATAAGGAATTTCAGAATATTTCTCTTTACTATACTTTTATGGTAGTTTAGACAAAACACTACACCACTGAGGAAAAAAAGAAAACCAAACATATATTTAAAGAAGCAACAAAACCATTTTACATGCGTTTTCAATACTAGATAGAAGACTTATATTCTATTTTCTGCTTGTAAACAAATACTTTGTTATCAGGGAATATAAGAAACTATGGCCAAGTGATACAAACATGCCTAGCAGCTCTCTAAAATGTCAGTAAAGTGGAAACAGAGTTATTAGACACTGTATTTTACTGCTGAATTTTCATCAGCATTATAATCTAAATAATCTCAAATAACTTTTTTTGTTCTATTGGTAGACAACTGATTTCTAGTAATAGATTTCATATTCCTGAAAGAAACTCTAGGAAATTTTAACAATATTTAATAGCATCAGACTTTTTACCTGGTTTTCTAATAGAACTTGAACACAATATTTATACCAGTTCCTACCTACCATGCCTTTTTCAACTGCCAGACAATCCCAAATAAATCTAAGACAACACTCTCAAAATGATGTTTCTCCAAGCTTCAAAAATATCAGCAGCTGATGCTGATTGGTGGTTAGAGACCCAAATTAGTACTGCCACTGATAGAAAAAAAACTAACTTGGACTTTATACATTCCACCTGGCAGCAGCTTACTGGCAAATCAACAGGCAATTCTCTCTTCTGATAGGGATAACACAAAGGACAACACCGAAGTTACCGAGAAGGGTAAGAGACACATATACAGGAAAATAAGTGTCAATAACTTTATTTCTCACAGAACAACTTTTTCTAAATTAAAAATACACATCTGTAGCATACAGAGTCCTAACAAAACAAAAAAGATACTTCCTGCAACACTAATTTTTGAACCAGATAGTTATGAATGATGAAATACTGCACTGCAGAGCAGCAGCTGCACTGAAGCCAAGATATATCAACCAACAAAGACACTTCAGTACATGTGAACTCTGATGTATATACAGTCTGTTTTCCAATATGCCATAAATATTCATTTGTATTAACCTTTTTTTTCTGTTTTTAAGCTTACTTCCTTAGGCTGAATAGGGTCAAGCCTTTCTACAAGCAGCTGTAATTGTTCTTGACTCATGAACGTGTAACTCTGTAACACACATTATAGAATGATCATTAGTATATTTTATTAAACTGAATAGCAGACAATTAAAATCATCAGTCTTTCTGATATCTAATTTTCTTTTAATAATTAGGACTTCAACATTTATACTGATTTAATATTAAAGTCAACATTCTAAATGTTTTCTGCTGTTTGCCCCAAGTTAAATTTATAGCAACAAAATTGGCATTACATATTGTGCTCTGCTGTACTTGAGTTTCCTGTATCTTCATAGAATTCCTTATAATAATTCATTCAGTAGGTACTATGGCATGGTGCAGTAGTCTAGAAATGAACTGCACATTACTTGGCTCCTGAAGTAAAATCACAAAATGTTAGATGATGTATTGTTTTTACCATTATTTAATCTTTTTCTTTGCAGTACTGGAATAGGTACTTTAGAGCATACGGGCATCACATTAATCTCATCTAGCATACGCTGTCTAAAGGTTAGATAGCTAGTATAAGCTTAGTACTTCAAAGTGAAAGAAAGGTAATTAATTTGGTTTAAGATATATCAGATGGAAAGGATGAACTTTTTCTAGGGCTGTTCTCAATCTCCACTGACAGAAACTTAACAATTTTGCAGTGCCACACTTATTTCGTAACATAGAGAGAAAACACACTGTACTTGGTTGAATGAGGAGTCACTGTCAGAACAGTTGTCTGTGTAATAGCCACTCTGACGTTCTTTCTTTGGTTTACTATCCAGCTCCTTATTACGCATCCGATCTTCTTCAAACTTGTTAATCAAAGATTCTATCACAACCATCATGACATTCTTCAAGGCATGCATCATTTCTCTGTATCTTCAAAGCAAAGATGATTTTAATATTAAAAAGCATAAAAAATCACTAATTAAAAAAAATCACTGAATTGTGAATAACTGAATATTGCATAATGCTACTTCGACCCAAACTCACAGAATTTACACATATGAATGAAAAACAAATGCAAATCCAAAATGAGCAACAAAACATGTATGTACCTTAAATGTTTCAGATAACTATAGTTTAAAATTACAGTAAAATTCCTTTTTGCCCTTCTGAAACTATTCAATAAAATACCACTAACATAATCCTGTTTTGGGAGGTCCTTAAGAACAAAGTGAATCCTCCAAAAGGGAGAATCTGTCCCTGAGAAAACAGCCTAGTTCTCATCCTTGTTACTGTTTGTTTCTTCAAGTGGAACATCTAGTTTTTCTTCAGCTATAAACCTTGAGCAGAACCGAGAGAAAAGAACACATCATCCTGACTCAAGATCTTGAGTACAGGTCATGTACAAAAAATAATTTTCTTTCAACAAAACCAGGGTTTTTCTAAGTTACATATATTGAATAATAATATCCAGAAGGAAGCAATTCAAAATATAAGCTGCTTCAGAAAAACACCCTATTGTAAAATGTTGATATTTTATTTCAAACTATTTCTACTTTAAGACCACTATTACTTATTTTACAGTCACCAAAGATATAAATTACCATATTGTGCTTTAATATCCTCCTACCTCTCAAATGAAAAATATAATATACAGTCATATTTAGTTCATTGGAGCTTCTTCTACCAACTTTAACAAGCACAAGAACCCTAGGGTCCTAATCCTCGAAACAAGAAGACACAAACTGCATAATTTGAAAACAGTCATCCTAACATCTATTTCCTGCGTGGAAATACAAGCCAAGTGTAGTTGATTTCTAACATAAATGACTGTACTATGAAAATACAGAATGGAACATTAAGGAGTTAAATTGCTTAATACGTTTTTCTCCATAAATACCTTTAAACATACTACCTACCACAGAAAATGAGTAACTGTTATGAACAAAACTGGAACCTTGAATGATCCCAAAATGTTATCAAGACCATCACAGTGAGACCCAATAATGCTCGATCAGAGTTCAGAATGCTTGCAGACGGGTGACAAAAAATGACCCTATAAAAGCATGGTTCATAAAACATATTTCTGTGTACTTCTAGAAAAGAAACCATCTGAAAATAAATAGAAAATAAAATCTTCCAGAACAGAAACACGTCATTTTTTAATTCCTTTCTTACTGATGACACATACTAAACAATAAGCATCAAAGTAAATACTAGTTCCACCAAAAAAAAACATGAAGTTAAAATTGTGCAGTAAGAATGAGTGAAAAAAAACAGTTCAGCTAAAGTAATGTATAAAATAATTTTAGTGGCTAAAATACATGACAGTCAAAAATTGTCTTTTTTGGGTTTGTCCTCTGCAACACATAAAAATGACCACTGATGCTAAAATAGTTGGGAGTTAGTTGATTTTCATTTGCCTACATTCACCATTGCTCACTTTAATTTCATTGTTTTCACACTGTAATGTTTCAGCCTTAGTAAAGCCCTCAAAGCCCTCATCATTGGCTCTCTATAACAAAAACAGAGAGGCAAGGACCTCATTCACTATGACAACGAAAGTATATTGTTTGCTTTAATTAAAGAAAAAATATTTTTAGAACTGCTTTAAGCATTATGATATAGTTGGATTTTTTACAGGAATTCCAAAAAACAATGTGATGCACAGATTAAACTTCTGAAGTTTTACCTATTTTCTGGAAGTAACAGCTGTATATACAAAAATCATTTTCGTAAGTACTAGTGACCACTGCTTTAAAGAATCATGGCAGTTATCTGCCCATGCAAATCTGAAATCCAAAGCATGAAAATTCAGTAACAGAGCTACCAGCCTCTATTCCACGGACAAGTTATTTTAATGTCCATAGGAAGGTGAATAAAGTTAGTAGGGAAGAGATGACTAAGAAAAGAATTTAACTGGTACTCACAGAGGTTTTTCTATTGAAGGCTGCTTTACTAAATACGGTGTTCAAAGCCAATTAATCTGGACCATAGACCCTGTAATATGCTGACATGTGCATACCTACTGATTTCTGGCCATCTGACAGTCTGAGTCAAAAAATCTTAGACAATTATACACAGCTGGTCCACATACCAATTCCACATTATACAGATAGCCCTGCAGAAGTATCTTTGCATGTACAATAAAATACAAAGCAAGATAACTCAAACTTTAATTTTTAAACTAGTCAAGTTTAAAAGCAGATCTGACTAAACACACTACTCTCACAGGACACCTGGTTAGACAGCAAGGAAGAAATCCTTAAAAAAACCAAAAATACACATGTATTCTCATTTATTTTTTAAAAAAAACCCACCTTGTCATGCACTCTCCATTTATATCTACAGAAATCATCAAACCTTAATACCTGATAAAACAAATTGTTCCTTTAGGCCAGCTTCCATATTACAACTGAATTTAATTTGCAGCAGTAAAACAGTATGAAGTAGTGATTCTTCTCTCAAATCTTACACCTACTGAACTCCAGTCCTAGATACCTCAAAAAATTCATAGACTTGCTACCGATCTTTTTACGCAATACTTCATAATCTTAATTCCAGAGTGAGAAGAAATACGACAAAAGCATTGTAGGGTGGGAATACCTGAATTGCTTAGCACTGATTTTTTGGAAACAAAGAATCACTTTTGTTACCGGTTGGTTCAGAATTTGTTCAAAACAAGTTCTGGAAAGGAGAAAGGAAGACATAAGAAGAAAAAGAAATGTGAATTACATGTATATACTCACTCTTTTGATTCACGGGTCTTCTTAGTAACATGTTGGACAAGCGTGTCATAGCCAGATACTTCACCCTGATTTTGAGCAGAAGTACATTTTTCTGTTTCTTCTTCAATCACAGATCCCACTGTATTATTTATATATTGTCTAAGGTATTTCACAAACTCATAGCTGCAACAAAATACACAAAATTAACAGATTCCTTGAGCTCACCGTCAAACATACTCAACATTATATTAGCATTCATTATCTTCTATCCCAGAAGACCCCGTTACTTTAAGGTAAGGGTTTATGACTTGCAGAGAAATAAACTTCAACGGTGTAAAACACCACAGTAAAGTCTGATTTTTTCCAATATGGTCATTAACAGCACGTTCCAGGAAGAAACAATACCAAATAGTTTCTAATTTCCTTTTCTGCTTCTTCTAAATGTAAAAATCTACTCAGACAAAAGGTTAAGGTTTTGTAGACAAAAATAATAGAATATCAAGAAGTCTCGAATTCCAAAAGAAACATTACTTGGAACATCCTGAACATAGCACTGTCTTATGGTATATCCATCTGGTATTATTATTTATGCAGTATACATACAAAATGAGAACAAACCGAAAACACAATTCATAAATTCTACCGTATGAGCACGTCTAAGGTTTAAGAAAGTCTGTGTGTCATGATAGCATGCAGAAGCCCTCAGTCAAACTAACAAACTAACGGTCTGTAATTACATGTACATATTAAAAACTAGGAAATTGGCACTTTGCACTCATTATTAGATACTCACAGAAACTCGTTTAAACAAAAGAATAATCAAAGGAGGATTTCAAGTGAAAGACTCTCAGTGGGTCCTCAAACACTGTGTTAGCTACAGGAACTGCTAAAAAGTAGTGCTCAGAATATATTTTTTTTAGTTAGTTTTCTGATTTGTATAAAGGACAAGGCAAACAGAAACACACAAAAAAGTAATCATACATAAACAGTAGATGCACATCATTATATTTTCATTATATCAAATGTAGATGTGCAACTTTCTGTTCATTTGGATAATACAGAGTGAGAAAAATTCAAATGAAAGTCAGTTCACCATGTAGGTACTGAGTCCAAAGCTATAAAATGCAAATGTAAGTAAAAGCAACTGTTACAAAAAGTTACAACTTTTGCCTTTCTCAGATACTATAAACTAAAAGAAAATAAAATCATATTACGTTCATGGTACGTTAAAAAAATAAGCACAGAAATTGCATCTTGTGTCATGATTTTTTATGTACGTACATGGATTGCCTACCTCAAGTTCCATCAACTATAAGGGCGGGGGGGGGGGGGGGGGGGGGGGGGGGGGCGCACCCTCCTTTTTTTTTTTAACCCCTTCATTTCCCACTTTAATTCCTACATCACTTTTGTTCTCAATGAAAGTAACAAAGAAATACATTTCAAGAAAGGTGCAAACAAGTTTATTTGCATTTTCATTTGTCTTTAAGGCTAGCTTTTTACTTCTGCCATAATAAAATGGCACGACTCCACTGAATGAAAGCTTTCATAAAACTTTCTCCCATTTGTTTTCCAACAGTAACATTTCCAGGGTATACATTTTTGCAGTGGCTGCTTCGCTCTGAAATACACAGCAATCACATCATTATTCATGCCACTAAGTTTATGTCAGCTTCATGTCCTTGCCTTGATCTTCTGTATCATTTTGCCACCTTAAAAATGTTCTGCAACACAGAAGTATTTCAGCAATGATAGAACTACTTCCTCATATGTAGAATCAAGTCAGACTGAACTGGACGGGCTTACAAACGAAACACCAGGAAAAAAAAAAAAAAAAGAAAAACAGGGTTAAAAAAACTCTAGGACTTAAAGAAAAAAATACAACAGAAAACATGCTAATTATCTAGTTTACAATACTGTTCTCTACCACTGCACATAATTTTTTAACTTGATTCCATTTTCCTTTTTATTAGCTTTCTGAGGATCCTGTGTTTCTGTCTTTTGTACATCAAGGTGGGAACAAACCACAAAGCAGCATCTCAAAATCTGATAAAAATTCTGAGGCAAAATAACCATAAGTTAACAGTGCCGATCAAAACACTGAGCTAAACAAGTGCACTGTGATGCCAAAACGGCACAGAGTAACTGCTCAGAGACGAATTTTGTCTTTAAGCAGCAAAGGTATTTCTTTCGTGCAACGCTGGGGAGCTAGCCGATTTGCACCGGACAAACTAGCTCCAAAGTTTTCAGTGAAAAGTTAGGTATTTTATACAGTTTTCATGAGAGGTTACACAACATCTTTACATACATACTCATTTGATTTTGACACCTAATCATTCCATCCACAATAGGGGGGATCTGTCTAGGTGGAGTAGATCTTTCGATTTTCTTTGTTCCTGACTTGATGGTCTCCTTATCTCCTTCAGGTGCCCACCTTATCTTTTCTAATTATTCAGAGTACATTCCTTTCTCAACACAAACAGAGCATCACCCAGAGCTTTGTACCAAACTCATCCTGACTAATCTTTTTATTTTAAGACCTTGTTCTGTTTCAGTTGGACAACCCAAAAGCACACACTACTAATAAAGGAGCTTGTAGTCTGGATGGATGAGGTAAGGCTCAAGGAAAAAGCTTCTTAATTTTCTCGCTAAAAAATTGCCATATGACTGCTCTGAGCTTCCATGGAAACCAGCCTATATCGCTGTGGGTCATGAACAAGACTACAATACCTCCAGAAATATTCCAGGACCAGAGTAATGCTCACATTCAATCACTTTATTTTCCATTAAATGTAAGTTAAAACTTTTTCTCATTAAAAGAAAGTACCTTTAGGACCACCGAATCTTTAACATACCGGAAAGAGTAATGGATGCCATGGTTTCACTGTTTTAAAGAGGAAAGCTATGTGTGCATTGTTTCCACAGCTGTAGACTTTACTCCCTTACCCTGGGTATTCTCCTAGTAAGTCCTCAGAAGAAATATCTTACAGAAGTAATTTCAAGGTTTTGGTTGTTCGGGCTTTATTTACTGTATGTATCTTTCTTTAATATATCTTTCTTTAAATAAAAATTGTTTTATTTCAAAATTACATGCAATTTTCAACTTTGATATGTTTATAACCATCGTTTTTACTCTCATGCTTGTCACCCAGTAACCTGGTACTCAAAATTCGCAAGATGCCAACAAAAATGTTATCCGACACAATTTGTAATACAAATTAAAATTAAGCTAAAATACATTTTAAAGCATTTAGCACCTTCAGAAGATACAAAAGCACAAAAGTTTTTAAATTATAGTGAAATTTTAGATAAACCCTAGTTCTATTTCACTTATTTACTTTTACCTAACTTCTACCACTCACAAAGCAATGCTAAAAACTAGACAAATTTAAAAGAGTGTAGATAGTCCTGCTTCTGAAAAAACTGGCAGGGAACCAGCTTTCTCAGAAAGAGTCAGGTCACAAAACCGGTCCTTATTAAAATGTCTTCAAGGTCATTTCAGCATGATATTCTGTTGACTTACCATAAACACATACTAAAAATCTCCCATGGAGTAAAAAAATAAGCAAGTTAGAATACCATGGAAAGGCAAGAGGAGTGTAGGCTCCAGAAATCTACATTGCATGTAAGCAATGCTGCACTGTCAAGTCTAGTTTAACAGAAACATGATGGGGATACATTTCTGCTTTATTCAAAACATAAATTAAATAACTACCTCATAAGACATACAAGGGTTCAGTAACATAAGCCAAACAGAACAATCAAATACAGAAGCCAGCTAGCCTTCTTAAAATTTACCTTATTTTGGAAAACAAAATTAGATTGTCTAGCAGGTGTAAAAACACTGCCTGACAGCCTTCAGTGAGGATTCCTTCTAGCTTCTGTTCATGTGTGCATTTAGTACGTTACATGTACATATTCATGAGAGTTGGCCAAGTTAGGTAGTTTTCTAAGTCACTCTCTCACAAACAGCTCATCAATTACCATTACAGTAAAAATACAATCACCAAAAGTGGAAAAAAGAAAAAAAAAAAACAACTCAGAAAAATGGCAAAATTAATTTTATTCTCTAAATTAGCAGGTTTTGAGAATTGATCAGTGACAGGAATATCTATCTATATATAAAAATACATACACATTCACATAGAAATATAACTTGTAAATATTTCCCAGGAACAATATAGTTCAGCACATTTCACCTCCTTCAAAAGATTAAAAAAAAAGCAAAAATATTTTTACTTGTGAAAATTTTCATCTGTTTCCTCCAAATGCAAGAGAATCTCTTCTGCACATTCTACTGATGGGGCTCCAGTGATTTTTTCCTTCACACTCCGCAGCAGCTGCCTAAGCATAGACTGTAACAGAGCTTCATCTTCACTTGTAAAGTGCGACATCTGTATAAAGCAAATATAAGAATAAAAAGCTCTCATAGTGTTGGGTTTTTTCCTCCCCTCAAGATGCTAAAATCATAAATCCCTTAAATTGTCACTTTTTTCCTGTTACCAACAACATGAGATTTTCTATCAAAAGACACAATCACAGACAAGAAATATTTGACAGAGCTTATCTTCAGATGAGCTGGAAACAAAATAATCATATCAGTTTTAATAAACCTCATGTTAGCTTAGTACAATATTCCTAAACAAGATACTGCATTAAGAAAAGCCTGAATATTCCTGTTCATAGTTGCTTGAGGACTTTCCCATCAAACAGGCACAAGACTACACCGTAGTTTGTTTTTTTTTTAAAAAAGGGGGCTTCTACAGATGTAATGACTGCATCTTGATGAGAACCCTCTACAAGTCTCTCAGCTGCTTCTCATCCACTACTACTACTCAGTTCTGATTTTTGGATCCCTCTGCTCAAAGCTCTTGCCATGCCCATGATCAAGGCTGCTGGCAGCTTTTGCAAGGGGTGGTGGAATTATCAGCACTATTTTAATTTCCCTGCAGCAATCAACTGCAGTGACATGACAGTCCAGTCAATCTAACCCTACAGCTACTGGGAGAAACTGGGAGGAGCAGCAGCAGCAGCGAGAAACTGGAAACAGTCCAGAAGACAGCATCTTATCAGTTTAATCTTGAAGGGTTGCAAAAAAAGCCTAAAAGCTCCCTTTCTATCTTAATTAATTAATTAATCTAAATTTATGGCTTAAACTTCTTTATATTCCAATCCCCAGTAGCAGGTCTAACATATATTTCTAGTTTATTTGAGGAAGAATGATTTAGAGACCTTTGAGGGGTTTTTATCAAAAAGGAAAACAAAAAAAAGTCAATCAAAGACTCTCCACGCATCTGTGAATAAACAATATGCACACTTGGAAGAGACAATACAATAAATCACTTCTTTGTACTTAAACACCATTAACTAATAAAACACAAATAAAAATCAAAGCCATATAGCACCAGCTGGAGGAGTTACTCTTTATGAAAGGTAACGTTTCCGAGTTAGCAGTTCTCTGTAGTAAGTAGCACAGTTGCTGAACATTTCACTTTCACTAAACATAATTCAACATTAACTCCATCATCTTACCAGAAATAGTGTTACAATTTAAAAAAAAAAAATCTTGTAATAATCTTAACTCCCTGATTTGCAGTCCTCTTTCTTATAGTCTCAAGGTATTTCCTCAAAGTCAATGTATTTTTTAAGTCTATGTAAACCACTCTCGTAAGTCTTATATTTTGATCTTATTGTATAGCACCCTAATCCCCTGCAAAAAAAACTTCATTATTTTGGTATAACTAGGCATTTTTAAAAGTACAACTAATCTGGTACTGGTTGGCAATCCCTGCAAAGCCCCACTCAAACTATCCATAAAGACAGATCCCCAGAATATTGCAGTTTCACCTCCAATTTGCTTTCAAAAGTCGTATTTGACTAACGTAAACACTAACAGATACTCATCTTAAAATTACTTTGTAAATGTTTGTGGTTCGTTGTGTTTGGGTTTGCTGGGGTTCTGTTTGTGTTAGTTCCCCGTCAGCAGCCGCACCTCCCATTCAGTTTCCGGGCAAGGTTTAAACCGTCGGTTTCTCCCCAAGAAGCCCGAGCACAAGCCCAGTTTGCGGAGCCTTTCCAATTTCTAATTCTGTTTCCCGGCACCGTCCCGCAACCGCAAATCCTGCCGCAAAACCCAGGGGACGATTCAGACGCGGCCTGTTGAGGCCAGCATTCATCCTTACAAAAGCCTTTGCTTGAGGCAAGGCTTGTAACAGAAAACCTGGCAATTTTAGCAACAAACCAACGACAGCAGTTCACAGAAATAGGAGTAGTGCGAGAATTCCTACCCCCTCCCGATTTTTATCGTCATTCCACTGCGTATCAGTTCTCGGCTGTTACCAGGTTGCTAGTGCCAACTCGTGTATGACAGCGGCTTGTCTTTTAACAAGCGTCAGGAGAGGAGGGTTCACCCTGCCTGGGTCCCGCTCGCACGCCACGGCTGAACGCACCGCGGGGCTCTGCCAGGGCACCGCTCCGGCACCGCCGCAGCCGCCCGCGCCGCTCTCCCCCCGCAGCCTCAAGGCGCCCCCCTTCCCTGGCCCGGCCCGACCCCGGCGCCCCGCACTCCCAGTTCCGCCCAGCGCCAGGCTCCGGGGGCCCGGGCCGGCCCCGCGGGTTGTGGCGAGGGGCGGCGCGGCCCGGGGCCCTCTCCAGCTCTGCGCCCCCGCCCCGAGGCCCCCGGGCCGGCGGGAATCACCTTGTAGGCGGCGGCTGCCCTCCCCGCCGCGGCGGCCGCGCGTCTCCCCGGGCGGCGGCCCTTAGCAACCGGCGGCGCCCGCTGCCGAGTCTCGCGGGGCCCTTAGCAACATCGCGAGAGGGGCCGGGCCGCCTCAGCCCGCCGGCCGCTCCCCGTGCGCGGCGGGGGAGCTGCTGCCGCTGTCCCCGCACGCCCCCTCGGCCCTCGCTGGCTCGGCGCCCCGACCCGCCGCCGGCGCTCGCCTTCTCGCAGGCTTCCCCGGCCAGCGGCGGCCGGCGGGGCGGGCGGCCGGCCACAGCCCCGCAGGCTCTCTTCGTAACGGGTCCGAGCATGTAACGGCCTCCGTTGCCGCGCCGAGGCTGTTTGGCTCCCGCGAGCGTTCTCTGCAGCGCGGCATGGTGGTCTCTGTGTTGTCGGCCAAATTCCTTAAAATGAAGGTGCGGAGGAACAGCACTGAGCTGGGAAATGATGGGTCCGCACTTGCCCCTCGTTCTCGCCTCCGTGGTGAAGCGCCCAGGCCACGGCAAGGGAGAACCCATGGCCTGGATAACAGACAGGGTTATCGATAAGCTGCCCCCTGCCACCCAGCAACACTCATTAACCATTCAGCTGCAGTTAACTCGGCTCTCCTTGTGTTCAGGCTGGTGTGTCGGGGCTCCCCTCCGTCAAGCCCATGGTGGCCGCCAGCCATCTGTGTGGCAAAAGTTTTCCGCTAAAATCAAAGGAATAAACTTATGACGATATTCCCAGTTTACATCAGCAGGGGAGCAGATTGTCTCGATAAATGAAAATATGAGTGGCAAGGTATTTTCCAGTGCTCTTTAACTCTCCAGAGGAAGTATTACTGAAAGAGTAGATAGTAGTATTTTCTATTCAAAGAAATGCATAACACAAAACAGCTAAAGCATTTGTATTTAAAATCATTTTCCATTAGCTCCATTAGCTTATTTGCAAGCCAGAAATGAGTTATAATAAACCCTCATAATGACGTTTGACAGTGCTTGCATGTAAGTTGACTCATTGTACATTTTTACCCTCTACTCCTACTTTTTTCTAATGATTTTGATAATGTCAGTAACGCTGCTCTTCCATGATGACATGTTCCTGTAAGTGGATCTGTAGCCCCTTCGCTCTATCTAAGTGTGGGGATCCTCCACTCTCTCACAGTAGAACTACTAGCACGTTGGGGCCAAGCATGTAAAATGCAATATTTCTATTGAAAAGTGATGATTCGGGAATTGAAACACAAACCTGTCTTACTGCTAGTTCCTCAGAAACAAGATTTTGATCAGTTGCAGTGGAGTGTCTGTGGTACCTTTAACACTGTTCTCTTCAGCACTTTGAAGCAGCCAGTGCCCTCAGGTGCCCACAAAACAAAAACTGAAACAATTGTCTGCTGACTGTTGCTTGCAGAGATTCTTCAGTAAACTCACCAGAGTTCTGTTGGCTCAGCCACACACTCTCCAAGTCTTCTAAGTGCGCTGTGTGGAATGGACTACAAGTGACAGCAGCTTATTCCTCATCTGTGCCAGGATCTTCTTTCACAGGCAACAGTCTGGTTTGCTTCTTTTCTGTCCCTATACCAACTGAGAAGTGCTGTGCTGTGGTACAACGCTTCTAATTCCTCTGTCATTTCACAAGCACTGACTCAAGTGACAGCACCTCAATTTCATGGCTGGTATGGAATAAAGAAACTCAATATATGTAACAGTCAGCATTCGGAGTCCTTACTGAGAAAGCCTCCATTTTAGCATACCTTTCCTATCTTATTAAACACATTAGAAGACAAATTGCAGTTGTAGTGGCATCACAGAAAGATGTTCTCATGGTACCTGTGGTATTTCTGAGATCCATTCCTTTCTACTCTCTTCCACCTGTATTTCATTCAGCTACTTCTGCCACATGTTTTACAGCAATTGGAACCTGGAGCCCTTTCTCCTGAGCCGAGCTGGCAGATCTCAAGTGTCATTGGGCATGATCATTAGGATGCATCCAAGCAGATACCTTCTGAGGGTGATACTCCAGAGTGAGCAACAGTAATCTGAAGTGCATTATGTTTACATGGATGGATATCAGTCACATGAAAGAGGCTGTAATCACTGTGAAACTGCTTATGTGGATCTCACACCGGTGATATTCCACTGTCTCTTAGACCAAGGCATCCTTCTCATTGGCAAAAATATTCCAGAAGTTCTCTCCTGGTTGTACAAATGAAAACCCCTGGCTCCTAACCCTAGCTCAGGAAGACATGAGTTACAAACAAGTCTTCATCACAGTGCTGACCTCCAAAATTTTAGAAACTTAGAGAAAAGAGTAAATGCACCAGTTCTTAGAGCATATAAGGTAAGAAAAGTTTAAAGCTGTGAAACATAGGGATGTGAGTCATTTAAGTATTACAGAGAAGTTTAATTTCCATACCTGCTGATTAATAAGACTCTCCTCATACCTTGAACATATCCCAGAATTTGAATTACCAGTTTTTTTTCCAAATATCTGGAAATTTAAAATTATACTGCAGTGTCCCAACACAGCCATCCAGAAAGGACGAAACTGTGGAGGAATCTTCTTTGCAGCTAATGGTAGTAGTAGGAACAGATGGTCTTAGTGCTAATGTCATTACACTAGGGACATAATTTCTCTCCTTTCCTTACTTTCTGCTCTGTTCTGCCCTGCCATCTTCTCTTTTCCTTCAATTGTAACTGTCCACAAGACCATCCTCTTATGGATGGCACACAAAAGTCTGGAGAGATTCTGATTTTATGTAGTTGATGCACAGCCATTAGTGTCTCCAAGAACATTTAACTAAGACTTTCAGCAACAGTAGGTAGGACCTTTGTTTTAGCGAACTGAAGGAACTGGTTTTTAGTATCTGGTAGAATAACTTACCATAACCAGTATGTATTGAAATCCGGCTTCATGCTTTTCCTTGACTGACACGGTTTTCAAAGGAGTATATACCAAAGAAGAACTAAAGGGGAAGGCAAACTAACTTGACCAAAACCAACTTTCTATACTCCATTCTAAAGCTAAATCAAGAATAGGAGGAGCAAGGATACCCCCAGTTTAGAGTTTCCCAAACTAGGACTAAGACAGATGTCAGGAAATGAGAAGTCAGTGTGAAATCTGGCTCTGGACGTAATGCAAGAAGCTTACTCCACCTTTCTGAGTATGCTGACATTACTTAAGTAGTTCTTGAGCCCCCAGATAAACCCTTTTATGAACACTGTGGCTTTTGTTGCCCTCTCACGTCTCTATTCATGGGAGTCTCCCAAATTTGGAGGAACTTTGAGCATGTTTTGAAACTTCATTAGATCGTAATCTAATCATAAATATCAAAAAGGAAACTGCTTAAAATATTACTGCTGATGAGAAAGTCTTTTTAAATAATCTCCAAAGGAAATTTTCTATTTCAGAGACCATCTGTCCTTTCCTCTCTGTGCACTCTGGGGAAATACTAACCTATTACTAGATATTTCCGTTAAACAATAAGGAAACGGTGGGTGAATGGGCATGAGGGCTGCAGGCTGGATCACTTCATACTGTCAGCTGCGCTGGGAAGGCTTGTTTTAAAGCACAGCCATACAGAATTTACACTGCCTCTATTGCAAAAAAAAAAATTAAAGTATCATGATTTTAGTCTAATGTTACATCAGATGAGTTTGTACCTTACTACAGAGAGCTCATCCAATATGAGACACACGTAAGCTCTTCCAGTAATAAAAATTAAATTGAGTCAGTTTACTTATTTGATAAATTTCAGTTATGCTGACATTTCAAAAAGACTGAAGGTCTTACATTGCTATGCCTGATTTTTTTTTTTGATTTTTTTTTTTTTGTCTGAGAAAAAGAAGTGGAAAACTGGCACGAAATCAATGGGACTCTTGCATAACATTGTATAGCACCAACTCAGAACTATCCTGCCCAATAACAATCAGGAATGTTATTGATTAAAAATTCAACTTAGTGAATATATAGACACTGATTTTTCCATCTGTATTCTATGACACAGTTGTCAATAGATACTCTTCATGTGGTTGTAAAAGTAACTACTGGAACTGAGGTTCAGTGCAGGCAATGAAATCTATATTGCAATGCTAAGTAACTGCCTCTGTGAATCAAAGACAAAATAAGCTTCAACGACAATATAAATATCCAAATGCCAATAAAATGATTTTCTGATCCACAAATCTTTCTTGGTGAAACTTCAAGGAGCTAAGGACATATGTGTTACTGGCTTTGATTGGCTTTAGGCAAATCTCTCAAGATTGGACTTACATCTTTGTTGGAAATTGAGGATAATAAAATTATCTTTATGTGCCATTATGAAAATTAATGTTGCAGAAGTACAATATGATAACAAAGTGACATCATAAATCTCTGATTTATTTGCCATTTCTTTTCTAATTAATATTTTGGTCTTTTTTTATCATGTATTTCCTGAAGGTGGCAGCAATATTCAGGAGTTGCATGGATGCCTGACTTTTGAACCTGTTGAACTGTAAAACAGCATTTCTTGAAATGTAAATGCATCTGTATCTATGGCTATTTATAATATACTAAAATCAAACTTTTATGGCATAGATACTGTAGTTGTGGTCATATGATGAGCAATATCACCACAGAATATGAAGAAAATATGTTGACCTAGGGTGACAGGATTGCTTATTCTTTTGTCTGATAAGAATTCAGAAGCTAAAGGAATATTCCTACAGTACTATACATTTTTAATTTTTTTTTTTTATTTATTTATTGCTTGCAGTTAAAGTTATCTATTTCATTGGCTTCAGTGAAGTCCGGATCACATATATTTTCTGAAGTGAACTGTTAGCTTATTTGTGGGCACTACATTAGCACTTCAAAACATTATACAAATATTATCTGTGATCACTGAAGGAAGATTAGAGCCTATCTATAAGGTTCCTTTCAGTTCCATTCCTTCACTTGATCTTAATCATTTATAATCACTGCTACAGTCACTCAGGCCAACTGTATCTCACACCAGCATCACAGGGTTTTAGTTCAAAAAGAATCTTTAACACTTCTCCTTTTGCCTTAGACTCAATACACTTCGCATTATCATGAAATGGTTTTGCTGCTGAGGCAAGGCAATTACATCCACATTAGAAACAGGAGACAATTTGGAGAACTCACTTCCATCACATTGCCAGCAATTGCCTGGTCAGGGACTTGCAGATCCCAGCCACAGCTTGAACGGAGCATCATGGAAGCTAGCAAAGACATTGCAGCAGTGCTGTCCTCCCGTTGGTCTTTCAATCCAGAACTGCATGTTAGGTAACCCTCATGCCTGCAAGTCTTTTGTGAGCTCCAGGGCTGCTCTCACAGTGCATCCAGGACAGGGGCCCAGGTCCTGGTGCTGCTGTTCCAGGAAGGCCACTTTTGAGGAAGGGAATTGCATAGCTGATGATGCCCCTGCTGCTTCCCTGTGAGTCTTCACGGGTTCAAATGGACCTCCCAAATTCACAGCTGAATGTCTCATCCTGAAATAAAAGTAAGAAAGAAACTGCATTTGTTTTAAATGTAATCTCCCCACCTAAATATGCATGAAATGCAAAAGCTACAATTTTGAACAGTTTGTTACACTGTTACACTGACCCCTAAGGAGTCTGCTGAGCAAACCTAGCGGCCTTTTCTGTTGTATGTGAATATTCCTGTGCCTTAGAATTGTCTGACTTTCTTCTTGTCCTCCCCAGTTACTGTTTCTTCTGCCTTACAAACCAGTACTTTGATATCCTGAAGTTGAATATTTTTATGATTGCTTGATTTTACGTTCATCTTTTGTACAGTATTGCTAGAAGTAACTTCCTTCAGATTTCCTTCCAAGATCAGCATTAATTCCTGCACTTGTTATCCTGACATTTCAGAATTCTGAGCTGCTGATGTGGTATTCTGTTGCAGACACAGACTGTTATTCCTTTTTGGATTTCTATTTGTCTTAGATTTCCCTAAAATGTATCATTGCTGTCACTTTATTATACCATACTACACTATAAAGCCTGCATAAGTGGTTTTCTGCTGAGCCACCACACCTTCTCATTCCTGTTTCCCATCTGTCTTCTGAAAATTGTATCCATCCAGATAAACTTCAGCTCTCCTTAGTCAATGGCTTGTTCTTCTATAGTTCTGAATCCCAGTATCAAACACAAAACAATTTCTTTCCTGTACCAGCACACCAAGTGCGTTCTGTAATCTTAATATTTGCAGGGAGTCAAATACTTTACATGTTTGCTATGTAAGCTGTTGGTTTATATTCTTTTGTTCATATAATTGTTTTTAAGAGTTTCTTCTAGAAGAACAGATTAATCTAGCCAGATGTGGTACACAGAAGACTTTGTTCTCTTCATACTTGGAATGCTGTAAAATGCTTGAAAAGTAAGAAAATCATGCTCTTTGCTGCTCATTTGAAGCTATACTCTTTTGTAAGAGTTGCCCAGGAGGGCAGAATATGGCCTGTACTTTGCCATGCTTTATTCCTCTGTGTACTTCGAGCAACGTGACCTGTGTGCTTTGTTTTTCAAATAGGTTTGTCCTAGCAAACTGTGACCTCCTCAAACATCAACATGATGTTTTAAAGAAATAGTAAAAGCATTGCTTGGTAACAACACTGTTTATTTACATTCCAGAAAGCATTTTTTTAACTTTTTATTTCACTTAGATAATGTCTGGGATCCTAACATAATTTTACATCTGAGA
The DNA here is from genome assembly GCF_023638135.1 of Falco biarmicus. Taxonomy (NCBI): domain Eukaryota; kingdom Metazoa; phylum Chordata; class Aves; order Falconiformes; family Falconidae; genus Falco; species Falco biarmicus. The sequence continues at coordinate 60,086,232 of NC_079293.1, read as the reverse complement.
AAAGTTTTTGGACCCTCTCTGAACAAATACCATGTCTGAAATAAAGAAAGATGGATGAAGAAAAACAGCAGTTCTGAATGTCTTCACACAAAACAAAGGGTCTTTTAATGAAAATCGATTTTAAGATTGCTGTGTAACAGAATCTTTTGTGCAATGGAATCTCACTGGTAACACACAAACATCCCGTGGAATAATGAATTTCATTTCTTTGGAGAAGTAAAAGAATATTTGTTATAGTTTTGTATTATTAAAGTCAATATGCCACCCTTATCTCTGGTGTAATTCCAGTGAATTTTAGTGTTAAGGATGAATTTGATTCAGTAAGTCTGCAAATACATTTCTCTGACATGAATAATAATCTCTAAGTAACAAACAGAATACTTAATATTTTCATTTATATTTATTTTAGTGCTCTCATGGCATGAGTAAAATTCCAATAGAGACATGGGTTTATCAGCCAAACTCATTTCAGTGAGGAATAAGACAAATACTTCTGTATCTTGATACACCTCTGCAGTAACTGTTACAAAATTTGTAATGCATATTTTATTCCAGACTAAATCATTGTCCCGAAAGATACTGGTAAGTAAATAAAATATCAGCCATATATTACTTTATTTTAGTATTTTGAGAAAAAAAGTGATTTTCATGAAAACCATATGGCTTGCAGCAAAATGAAGAAATCTATTCACAGAACAGGCATAACAGACATTATTAGGGCTCTCTGCCAGTACTTTGGGATGCAGAAGTGTAAAGCTACATTCAGTTAGACAGGACTTGCCTCCCGCTGATCAGGACATTGAATGTTACAGCCTGTTTGGCATGAAATGTCAAATTTTTTAAATCTTTATCTGTAAACTCGGAAGAAAATTGAACAGCCTGTAAAAAACATATCCCTCCTCTTCTTCAGTTCAGAAGACTCATATCTTCAATTCCTTTTCAAGGGAGCCACCTCCTCGATCCAGGCAATCGTACTTAGGCATACGTGTTTGGGGCAACTACCAGAAAAAAACATTCACCGAGCCCCTGTTCTCCTGAGTCAGAAGTTTATTAAAATCCACAAGGAGGGACTCGGGTCCCATGGTTCAGGAGGTGCCATTTTTCCAGACTTGTGAATGGTCTTGTTTACTGCACCAGACCTGCAGTGTACAGGTCAGTGCTGCTGAGGGTGGAAAGACCTGGGATTCTGGGGTGGAAGAAGTCAGCTAGTGATGGGGCTCGGAACTCCATAACCTGGCTTTACGGTCAAAGAAAATGCGAGCATGTCCTGTTTTGATAAGGCTGAGTGTAATCTTCAGTACTTTCATATAATGAATATCTCATCTATAAAATGGGTTTTGTGAACTTGTAATGACTTGATTGAAGACTGATTATTCTGCTTGGAATCCTTGGAGTGCTCCCACAGCAATGCAAAGTATGCTAATAATGGGATAATTACTATTTTAAAGTCTGTTTCCCTTTTGGCATGCTCTTCCTGCTTAACTCAGGTTCCTGGGCTTGCACTGGAAAATAATGTGATAGCTGAAGGGAAGATTCCCTATGGATGTAGACTCTAAGCTGGTGTATGTTGATTAACTTGATTTATGCCGATGGATCTATCTTAAAATTACACCAGTGGAGGATTCAACACCAGTTTTAAGGAGGATATACTCAGCTGAGTAGTTCGCAAAGTTCTCAAAAAACTTTAAAAAAACATTCCTGCTTAGTTTTCAGCATAATTTTGCTAGCTACTCCGATGCTTTATGGTGTTTATAGCACTAAATAACTGTAATGCCATTGTGTTTCATACTCTATTTTACTGCGTATGCACCGTATGGTATTGATGTGTATTATATTGCATATAACTCAATACAATAAACATAGCATTACAAAACAGAGTTGCTGCATTTTTTTTTATTACAGGTAGGTTACCTACTGTGATAAAAATAATGTAAAAATATAGGGAAATTATTATTCCGTTTCTTCCTACTTTTTATTCACGACATAACCCATAGTAAATTAGATGCAATTTTCATGAAATTTTATACAAACATAGATCTTGGTATAAAACAGTAAATAAGCTCTGCTAGAATTTTATGGGTTTTACACCTGATTTTTAAGATTAGTTTATGTTTGTAATGCTTTGCTTCAGAGGTTACTTGAAGATCAGTCCTGAGGGTTATTGCACATTCTCAGTAGTTTCTGAATGCAGTGCCTGCCAAGAGTCTCACTTTGCAGAACTGAACCATTTATTCTTTCTCTTATTTACCCATATGTAGAATATTTTGCATTTTAAACAGGAGACTCCAGTTCCTATCCACCAGAAACTGAAATACTTAGCTAAGCTTACTGAGATGAGCTGTCTTCTGTGGATGACTGTACTTCCAGAAATACACTGCATGGCTCTCATTTGGTGGACTTGATTCCAGAATGGGTCCTGATAGCCAAAAGGAACCACTGAAATAGCATTTTTTAGGCAGTGCATGGGAATGTTCAGTGGCCCTCAGCAAATTCTTACTCTACTCTCCCCAGACATACTAAACAAGGAAGATGCAGGTAGAAAATACAAACTGAGGACTGTCCCTCAAATCCTGCTCTGGAGCTTAGGTTCCTTATTCAGGGCTGCAGGTCCATGCCTCTCTCTTGGTATCAGGAGTCCACGTTCTCTCTGAGGGTAAGAGCCCATCAAGACTGTTTGAATAAGCTAGGCAAAGCTCCTGGTGCCTTTTCAGAGTGTGCCCCTAGCTCGCTCTGAGAAGAGATTAGCAGTAGTAGACCTGCATAATTAGGCATCCTCCAGCCTGAGGGACCCCAGGCTCTCAGCAAGGTCCCTGGCAGCAGTCTGCAATGTGAGTGCCACAGGGAGGGGAGGGAAGTTTCCCAAAGCAATGCTAAATTCCTGTAGCTGAAAAGTGGATGCAGAGATGGAGCTTGACTGTTGCATTGTGGTTAAGTACTGATGTGGGACTGGCAGTACTTTTCCTTTTATTACTCGTAAGTCCAGTAACTGTTTAATATAAAATGCATAATCAGTCCTGACAGTAGTGACAGTCCCATCATCTCACTCCTACCCAAGTGTCCTAGTGACTCTGCAGAGCCAAGCTCTTCCTTATCAACTTTCCTTCCCTCTTTGGCAGATCCTGACTGCCTTTGCAAATCCTCAGCAGGAAAACAGGAAAGTCCTGCTCAGCCTGCTCCTCACCAAGTATAAAATTCTCCTATTTTGTTCAGGTTTGTGTTCAATTCCCAATTTCTAGGGCTGAGCTAGGTAGTATCAGTGAGCACTGTGATATAGGAGGGGAGAAGGTGTGCAGGCATCTGGGATTTTCAGAGCCAAACAGGAGACTGCATCCTAATTTTCAGTTTGGGGTATAAAGTTTACCAAGTCCTGTTTATACCAGAGTTCCTTCTGAATCTGGTCCTAAATGGCTTCCATTTTTCACATGTGCCTCTTTCTCTACACAGTTCTCTCTATATCTATGACAGTTCTTATACCAATTTCTGATACCTAGGATAACAAAAGGGCAGAATATGGAAGATGTGTCATATCTATATAAGCATAATGCTCTTTTTCAAATTCTCACTTAATTTCTATAAATTAAAGGCTTTTTATCAGACATATTATAGCAAATTACAACCTATATAGGGTACAGAAGGGAGTGAAAGGCAATCTGGATCAAATGTGCAAGGAACTGGTTATATATGCTGTATTTTAAAAGTTTAATCTGAAAGCGAGGCAACACATAGGAAAATTTCAGCCAGCCTTCACATCTGTCTGTCAAAGATGATTTGGGTGTTATTTAGTAAGTTAGTAGAGCCTATCATCTCCCAATACCACACTATTACTTGTATCAGAGCACCAAAGCCTTGGCTTATAATACATTATGCAGATTAATTTGTCCTGCATAATTTCTCCAATTCCAGTAACACTGGCTTTGTTTTAACACTCATGATTTTACAGCAACACAAGACCAATGGAGCTACTTCACTTGAATCCTTTCTCTTCAGTTTTATGCTAGTGTAACTCAACCATCAGAAAGAAATCACATCTATCTGCCCTAGTGTTAGTGACCCACTCGTGCTTGGTACTATAAAAGCATGTGGTGCAGATCCTATGGAAGGAGGGCCAGGGCTAGGCTCAGGCTTCCTGCAATCATTACTATTCAGCCTGCTGCAACTGTGACCCCCCTGGAATTTTAAACATACACTGCAGTGGCTCATTGGGAACAAGTGAAGCTGTTCAAGTGCTGATTATTCCAGCAGAGCCTGAGCAAGTTAATTAATAATTAGGTGTGAAATTAATGTACACCTTCTGTTTTCCCTAGTACTTTTCCCATGTCGCTAATTTGCTTCTGCACCACCAAGGGACAAAGTAGATTTAAAGAACAGATGGGGGAATGAGCTAAAAGTCTCTTCAGGTAAACCTTGTTACATTTGCTAGCTTTTTTTAGTGTCATATAGAGCTTTGTCTTAACATTTTAAAATGTCTGATTCCTTAAATCCTGAATATTTTTAGTGCCTGTTTAAAGAACGCTTAATTTTCTGATGAGAAAGAAAAAATATTGCTTTTTCTTTGTTATATTGTACTATATAAATATATAGCATATTATTTCATTATGGTTTATCCTGTATGCTTGCATTTCAAACACATTGTTGAGGGTGTTTATATAGGGTGTAATAGGTGAAATGGTGTGAGTTGATGTTAGGGCTGCAGTATTGCATATAGCATAGCTGTTGGAGGGATTTTTTCTTTCTTTATGTTCAGTAGATTTTTATTCAGAGGGAGAGTTTTGTGAATCTTTACAATGAGAAATACATAAACAAAGCTGAATGACTCTGATGGCCTCTGTATGAGCACTTAGTTGTAGGCTGCACCAAAATGCAGCATGAATATTACAGATACTTCACTGAAACTATAGCTTTGATTGTCACCTGCAATATAGGGTGTGGGAAAATCTCTTAGAAATCTGAGATTTGGAAATGAGATGAAGTCTGAACCTCTGTTCCTCTTAAAAGATGAGGTTAGGAACTTTTTTCTCTAACTGGCTAGCTCTGGGCTCTTTACTATGCCTAATCTTTCTCTTGGTGCTCTTTCTGTCAACTCAGACTGTGACTTTTGTTTTCTGTGGTCTTACTTTTTTTACCACTCCAGGCTACTGGACAGGGATGAAGATGTCTGTAGTGCAAGGGAAATTATATAAATGTGGAAGTTTCCATGAAAGTAGGTAGAAGTCTCTTAAGTTTAAGGAGTGTCCAGTACTGTGGGAGCAACACATGGCACACAAGAAGGTGAAAGGCTTTTTCCCTTTTTGTAGAACGGAAGAGAATAGGAAATCCTTCTTTCCTAAGCAGAAGGATGTCTGCAGTCCCCATCCCAGTCTTACCTCTTCCTGACCTGGTAGGGAAGCTTAGCAGATCTTTACAAGGTTGCTTTGTTGCTTGTTTTGAATTTGATGCTATTCAGATATCTCGCTTCTGTTCCAGCCAAGAGTACCATTTCTATCAAGGGATGAAATGACTTGACACACTAGTGATCTTTTAATTAGCTCATTTATAATGCAAATAATTTCCCAAACTGTCCTTATTGCATATGCTAAGTAAATAATCTGAACAAAATTGAGCTAACCCATCTTGTTCAGATTCACCATCTTGCCAGCATGTTAGCAGAGAGACTTTTGTGATCCTCAAGCCTGTTTATTTTAATGATGTACCAAAAGGTAGCACTTTCCTTTCTTTGGATGCTATTTACCACCAAAAGATCTAGGAATAATATGAAAGGTAAATAGTTAGGCTACTTATAAACTGAGGGAGGCATATATGCCAGCATTTAGGTTTACAAATCGTAGTTTTTGCATATAAATCCAAGGAACAGTTTATGTAAAGACTTTTAAAAAGCTGATTCATCAAAAAAACAGTTACAAAAATACATTAGGATTAAATAGAATCTAAATGTTATGGCTGGACCTAAGTGGCTTGATTATATACTTTTACATGTCTGGCACTGTGTTTCCGCAGTCCTAATAAACTGAATTTCTATTTCTTCCAAAACGTGTTTCTACTGCTTATCCCATTTGAATAAATATTTTTGCTTCAACTGGCTGGCAGGGGAAGGGAGGCAAAACCCTTCCACTGAAGTCACTGCTGGTGACAGCCATGAGCAGCACCTGTCACACAGAACATGGCACATGCGCGGGTGAGGGACTGTCCCTGCAGCAGTAGCTACAAAGTTGATCTGTGACTGGCGAGACTCACCACCTCCCAGGAAGACACATTTTAAACCAGTCTCTGTACAGTCTTAGGTTAAAACATTGTTAGTGCAAGCTTATTATTATTATGGATGTCACCAGTTTTCTGATGTGGATGTTCTGTTTCTTTCCACCTCTTCTCCTAATCCCTTGCTAAGACTGCCCACTCTGCTTCATCCATGCAGGTGGAATCTCCTGGGTAAAATAGGACCATTTATTCCATGCCCGTGTTTAATCGTATTTCTGGTTAAAGTGAAGGATCCATAATAAGAAACATTTTTTTTCTGAGCAAAACCCTTCTTTTCAGTGTTAACTTATCAATATATATAGATATAGCTATTCATCATTATAGCAATATTTCCTGATTTAATCAAATTAACAAAATTGGCCTTCATTAATAAGTCGGGTCACTTTTTGCTTTTCACTTTGATTTATTTGCTTTGTTAGGAACGTCCCTCCGTTTAGCTGTGTCTCTCATCTAATGTAATAGGTAGATAGATACTTTTGGGAAAAAGATATTTAACTTAAAACTCTGTATCCCGCTGGGGAGGAAGAATAAATTTTATTGAACTAACTGGAAGTGCTTGTAGTCTGTGGTTTCTCTGTGCCTCCAACAGTACAACACGTGTGAGGGACTGTCACATGTCATGCTATTTTTTCAGTGGCAGAATCAGTTGCAGGCTTGTATCTCCACCTCTGTGAAGCACAAGCCCCATGACAGGGAACAACATTAAAATCCCTAAAACTGAATTGGAGGACAGAATGTGTGACATGCTCCAAATTTTCATTTTCACCACGTGAAGTCGGTCGCATCTGTTGGGGGCAAACAAAGTGGCTAGTCTGAGGTGGGACCCTTCTGGGTGGCTGGTTGTGTGCTGCTGAGTGTGTGTCACTGGAGACAGTGGCGGAGGGAGGGAGGGGACTGTCCTGCTTTGGACTGCCCACCAGGTGCACACCACTTGCTGCCACACCATTTCTCACTCTCCATGTTCTGGTTCAGTATGACATCTGATTATATCAGATTCAGGAATACATCTCTCTGACACCTAGTGGTTATTGCTTTTGGTGCTTGGATGAGAAACAACCAAATGTCATTGTCTCTTGAAAAAGATCAAACACAAGAACATATTTTTCTTTCCCCTCACTTATTATGTCATATACATTTCACAATATTTCCAGTCTCTTTCTCACAATATTTACAGTAGTTCAGAGAAGCTTTGGGTTCCTAACAGCCTTGAAGTTCACAGTATTACAGCATATGCTACTACAGTAGCAAAATATAGGAGAGTGCATTTTATGCCTGTCGTTTGCATTATTATTTTTGTTCCACTCTTAATCGGCCTACTGACTTCCTCTTGCCACCAAAAAAAAGCCTTTCCTCTTTGTCTTCTCTGCTTTTTTGATTTCTGGTTTGCTTGAATTTGTAATGGAAATAGAAAAGTGGGAGAGATTCATAAGATACTTGGAGGATCTTAAATCCCTGTAGCTCTTATCAGAACTCTGTGGAAGGGCTGCCACCTGCGTTCTTCATTTCCTTCCACTGTGCCAGGCTTTCCTTCCTGCCTCCTCCTCGGCCCAGCCTCCTGCAATCCCTCTTCCCTTCCCTAGCAGTTTGGAGCAGCGCCCCAGCGTGCATCATTACTTTAGGCATGCCTCAGGGGAGAAAGCCCCTAAGTTGCTATTCTTTACAAGGTCTCCCTGGCCACTGCCCTTACTATTTTTTTTTCCCTTTTGTTAGACAGAAATGTCAGGACCTTCTCCTCTGAGCTTTCCTGAACTTTGGGTGCTAGCCATAAGTTCATTTCGCTATGAGAGAACATCTGAGTCTAAGCCAGTGGCCAGACTCCTGATGATTTTGGAGAGGTTTGGATAATGGCCATACGAACGTAGGACGGATTCTGTTAGTCAGAATTTCTTTCTGTACCATCTCTGTCCAGCAAGTCAGAGAAATGCCATGGCTCGCCCTAATTCCCCAGAACACTTGTTTGCTGTTATGGTCAGTGGTAACTACAGCAACAGTGAGGAGCTCTTTCTTGACTCATGTCTTGAGCTATTTAAAATGTAATTAACTTTTCAGCGATGGTAATATTCAGAATTTTCCATTTTTTGGAAATCCACCACTTTTTTTTTTCTTTTTTTTTTAATGCCTCATGTACCAAATATTCCCAGGCCAGGCAACTTCCTTTATCTGTGATCAGGAAAACCAGAAAATGCTCATTCTCACTTTTTACTGATATTTAGCCAAATTTTCCCAGCATGACTTTATCCATATCATATTGAGGTTCACATTTTAAAAATAATATCAATAACTGGTTACATTACCCCTCAGTCAACCGTTTGCTAAATTTGATGTAATTAGCACTTTTGTAGCTTATAATTGGTCCCAGCCTTCTGACCATTTCGGTTACCCTTCACTGGAACTCTTCTTCATTTAGTAATATTTTTCAGCATACTGAAATTAATTTTAAAACTCTCGACCTATTAGCCACGTTGTCCTGTCCAAATTTCAACATTTGACTGGTGATTTGGTGTAACAAGGTGAGCATCTTACACTAATGTTTTTAATGAACTATTGAAGAAATTACTTTGCAAAACTTGGAGCTCCTAAATTTCTTCTTGGCATATATCTCCTAACTGTGCACACCCAAGTATTCATGAGTTCTTGGCTTAACTCTCACAAGATCTTTCCTCTGTAAATGTTTTTTGCCAGTCACTTCTGACCTTGAGATGCAATTTTGCAATGTTTCCAGCTTTTGAAACTATATCAGAATATCCTCTGGGGTCTTTTACTTCTTCCTAATAACTAGAATCTCATATGGTTTTAAATCCTTGTGTGTCATGTGCTGGATCTATGCTTTAAACTATGTGTCAAATTAAGATAGTATACAAAATCTGTGCAAGTTGATCCACAAATTATGTTTTGTTGGTTGATATTTATAATCCTTTTCTCTTGTTTTATTATAATTTCTCAACTGTGGAAATTTTCTTTCTCTGTATCTCTGACAACTTACACGTTCAAAATAATTTAGTTTCAAAAACATATCAGTATGATCCTTCATCAAGGAGAAAAGGGGTGGCTGCAGCAATGATAATTTTGCTGGTTTAGACAGCCAGAAGTCACACAGTCTAAGAATGGTAATATGTAGCAGATAAGCCATTTGTTCAGCATTGACTGAATTGGAGCCAGCACAGAAGACACAAGCAACTTCACTTACTAAATTTGTTGGAGAATAAGGAGCCTACTTAGCAGTCTCCCTTTATTTCAGTGAGGTGTTTTTTTTGTTTGTTTAACCTGCTTATCAAGATCCGTGTTGGATATCTTTTCAGTAGTAGCCTGGATATGGCTCTGAGAACCAACATTTGGAGAAAAGATCCCTACTAAATGTAAGGCTTTAAAGCTGGAAAGCTAAAATTACCAACTTTCTTGGAGTCTAAATGTTCTGACACTATGTGGATAGTGGCCTGCAGCAGTTTATATAAGGGAGAAAAGGAGACACCACTGAAATACGCAAGAGAGGTGATAAAAATTGTTTCAAGTCTAAGAAAATCAGGAGGTAGTCAAAAGCTAAACAACCTGAATGATCAGACTGGGTTGTTTAGCCATAGACAGAAGGTAAAGGGATATGCAGGATTTTTTTTTCCTGTGTCTTGTTTAAAACCATCTTCTTAAAAAATTATTAACAGATTACATGGGGGTGGGGGGAGGAATGGAAGGATGGAGATGTGAACTGAATGGAAAATAAAGTTATTTTCTGGAGTTAAATATTTTCTGCTGAGACATTTGCTGATAATACTTGGTGCTCAAGAGGTTGTTGATATTTGTAGAAGTCACTATTGATTTTAAATGAAATGCTGTAAACCAGCTTCTTTTGCACTTTTGTCCATTTTGTTTTAAAAATTGTTGAACAAATGCACCTTTGGAGACCACACCATTGAATTTGATTCAATAAGATTATTCTAGGCATTGACTTTTACCTGTCGGCTCATAAACTATGCTTTATCAAATTCTAGTTGTAATTTAAGCCAAATAAAGCCTGTTCTTTAATGAATACAACGGTGAATATTGCTGAACCACATCCTTATTTGTGTTGGCTAATGGCACAGTTGCAGATAGACTTCAGAAATGTATTTAAGAGTTGCTCCCCTTTTACTGTATTGAAACTCAGCTAAATCTTCCTAACTACAAGGTATTAGGATGCTGTCTGCCCTTATTATTAGGGGACTTGGGGAAATAGGGATGCTATATCCTGGCTTTTCAACACTTTCCATTATTAACATTCTTACAGCTTTTTCTATAAGACTTTAGTGGTTTTTTTCCCCATAGTATTTACAGGAGGATTTTGAGGAGTGCTTAACAGTTAATGAAATATTTCTTCTTTCTCTTGTTAAATCCTGGTGAGCTTCTGCTGAGATTGTAAGTGCCTGATATTGCAGTTTTCCTTCTTTCACACATGCACCACAAGAACAAACTATGATAGCAAGCTGAAATATTCACAAACCATGAAGCTCTGTGGCTGGGCTGATTCAGAAGTCAAAGCAGAAAACAGTTTTTCTTTCTAATACAATCCATGTATGATGCCAAAATACACTGTTAAAACAGTGGAATGAGATCTATCTCCAAATCTGCTGCAGGATCCCCCCAAAATCCTTGTATTTCCCTGCAGTATGATATATAGAGAGAGAGACAAAGGGAGAAGGAAATCTGAGTTCTTGTTGACTATCTCCCAGGCCCGGGGGCAAACCAGATAATTGCAGTCCCCATTGCATCAGAGGAAACTATATGGGTATGGAGAAAGGAAGGAAGGAAGTTATGGCAAAATCAGTTTGGGCAGTGACACATAACCTAGAAACATCTCAAAACCTAGCAGCTAGGTATGTCTATCTGTTACGTAGCCTTCCCTTTCACTATTGCTAGGAGCCTCAGCCATTCACGAGGGCTATGTTGCCTCAGATGCTGTCTAAACACAGAATAGGAAGACAGTCCCAGTCACATTTTACAATCACAGCCTAAAAAGAACAGGAACAAACAAGAAGCCATATGCTGTAAGAAATCTGTATTTTCTGAGTTGGCATTTGGAAATTTCAAGCAAATTTTTCCTGCAAAACTAGCTTTCAGACAACTCAGTAGGCACTCTTGCGTACTAGGATTGGGCATATACCCCAACACAGGTTTAATACACAAAGCAGTGTTAAAGGTAATACTTCCTAACTTTTTCACATTTAACATTTCAAACTATAACTCAAGTTTCTTTAACATAGACAGTTAAACATATGCAAATAAATGTATGTTTACAATTCTAATAATATATGAAATGAAAGTAGTTGTTTTGATAATGAATTCAAATGAATGAATTATGGTCACCACTTGTCTTCTGGAAAAAAAAATCTTCCCTCAGCTACATTCACAGATTTAAGCAGCTTCAGTGGGGTCTTTTAGCTCAAGCCTTAAATTCCATTGTTAAGCAATGGACAAAAGTTCTTATGAAAAAAGTGGAATTTAATTAATGGGATTCCTGAAGACACCAACTTAAAATGAAGTTGAGTGATTAACCAAATGTTGTATCCACTCTGAAGATTTGAAATATTAAAATTTAAAATAGTAGCATAGAAGGAAATGCAGTACATTTTCTTTTAAGTGGAAGTCAGAAAAATTTCTACCAATAGAGTAGTCTCCAGAACACTAATTCCTGGGAAAACAATGGAGCAAGTCCTTTTGAAAGACATTTCTAGGCATGTGAAGGAGAAGGAAGTGATTGGCAACAGTCATCATAGATTTTCCAGGGAATAATCATACCTGACCAGCCTGATTGACTTCTGTGTTAAAATGCTAATTTTGTGGACCAGGGAGAGCAGTGGATGTCATTTACCTGGACTTTAGCAAGGCTTCCAACAGTGTCTCCTACAATGTGCTTGTAACTAAACTGGGACATCACAGTGTGGATGGGTGGACAGCTAGTCATTTAAAAAGAAGTTGGATGGTTGGGTTCAAAGGACAGTGATTAATGGGTTGTGTGGAGTGCCACAGGGTTCTGCCTTGGGACCTGTTCTGTTTAATGTCACCAGAGCAGCCCAGTCTGACCTCAGTGCTCAGCGTGCTGCAGTGGGGCTGGACCAGGGACCTGCCAGGCATTTTTATGATACAGCTTTATACAGCTGTCAATGTCTGCATTCTGGAAAGGATATGTTTAGAAATGATTTTGCTTTTGAAAACCTATTATGTAAGTAACTTTAAAACTACTTACAGGAGGAACCGGGCATCACTGAGAGCTATTAAGGCTGAACAATATGTTACTTACAGCTGAAAATTTAATCTGGTGTCAACTCTAAACAGTTCTGAGTAATACAGTTTTTATTTTAAATTTAAGAAAACATAAAATCAAATTAAAGTAGGAGTAGGTCTACTTACTAATAAAAAACCCATGCTAATTGGCAACTCTGCTTACTAAAAATTGAATTTATTTGCCCGAAAGAGCGCTGAGTCAGAAAGAGTCATTGTGAAACCAGCTGAACACAAAAAGCCAAATTCAACACTCAAATGCATTCACACAGCTATCACTGACTGGGAACAGGATTGGCTCAGAACATGGAAATGAGTAAGCCTTTGCCAAGTGAGGGAAAACTGAGCCAAATTTCAGAAACCACATCACAGGAACATTTCCCCACTGTGCCTGTGGTTGTGGTCTGGTGGTCTGCTGAAGTGAGGGAGAAGAGGGAAGCATGAAATCAGCCAGACAGATGTGTCTGCAGGCACTGAGCAGCCAGAGTTGCAGCACAGCGGCAAGGTGCCTCACTGACTGTAACTCTTAAAAAGCCGAAACAGCACTGAAAACAAAGTTTATTAATTCTTTTACAGACATTTAAAGAAAGATGACTGGGTGTGCTTTGTAAAAGCAATACCCTGCTTGCTGAACCATAGGTGTACTCCTCCTGAACAGGCATTTTGCTTCACTGCGTTGTTCTTTCCTCTCTGCATGTGTGACAACAGATAACTTGTGTTAAGGGAAGGATCACTCTATAGACTGTTTTCACTGTGTTACTGAAGGATGCTTTAAATGGCTTCATTAACAGTAAGGAAAAAGAAACTAATTTTACATGAAAATATAACTTACTGTGCGGTGGTTTAACAGTGATTTCATATATTTTGAAGATAGGGTTGGTGGTATTAATGTCCCCATATGAACTGAATCTGGCTGTACAAAGTAGGGTGGCGCAGGAATGAAAACCAGCAAAGCCTAAATTTGCCTAGGCCTTCAGGATAAAACAGTAAATCTAAACTAGTTATTTAGCTAATGAATATTTGCTTAAGACTTTGGAGGACACTGAAGGAGAATCCTGAGAGAAATTCTTATTCTTAAAAATGACTAAATGATTACTAGACAAGATGGAGTTAATTTCATTCATATTCCTACAGGTTTTTTTCTAGGCTGCAACATCTATTTCTGTTACTTTCAGTGGGACCAGATAGTAACAAAAGCTTCTACTCTCAGTGCTCCTGAGCAGACCTGCAGATAGCACTTAGCAAGTCTAATGGGCCTGGGGAGATGATGCTGCAGTGATAGGTGAGATGCATTTCAGTATAGCCCACAGCCCTGAGAACAGCGGCTTCCTTTCCTTGCTGATTTTCTTTTCTGTGGGGAAAACTCCAAAGTGTCAGCAATGTGAGTCTTATCTTAAGCTGCTAAACTTTATTATTTACCCAAAGGATAAAGAAGGTTATTCACAGAAATGAAGCCATTCACAATCTAAATCCTGTCGGTGTTCTTTAGATGCAAGGTGCCTGCAATGGAAAGCTGGTCCCAAGAACCCAGGACAGGATCCCTGCCTACCCAGCAGGTCTGGAGGGTTTCTCCCTTGGTAATGATGAACTCTGCCTAACGATGTGCATAGTACAGCAAATATTATACAGTTATCTATACTGATGCCAATGCCTGTGGCCACTGATGTGGGTGCAAACAGCTGTCATTAGACCACGCTGACTGTGCATGTACTAACTAGGAGATTACCAGTGAGAGCAACAGCAGCTCCTCTATCTGGTAGTGTAATGATGTCATGGTGTCAGAAATACATAGGAAGAAATCGGCGTTTCCATTGCTTTAGGCTTTTCCTTCAGCACATCACCATACTGCCCCATGCTCCTAATCACACACTATGCAAGTGTACTGCAAACATTTTAATTTTCCATTATGTGTACCAGAAAAAATGCTTACACCATTAATATATAACTTTCCCTGCCATGAAATATTCAGCTTGCACCTGACTGGTATGAAGAATAGAAAACCATGGCCCATTGAAGAAAACAAGCAGGCAGCTGTACAGGATGCAGTGAGCTATATGAAACTGCCAGATCAGAGGGACTGTGCATGTGAGCCGGCCATAAAGCTCCCACTTTTCCCACCAAGGAGGACAGTGCCTGGATGGGGCTGAATGCTGCTGCATGTTAAACACTGGCTGTACACTTTGCTATGTGTGCTGCATTTGTGTCGTTGATTTAGTAAAGTCACAGCATCATCTCCTCTGTCTGCTGAGGATGCTTCTCTGTCCCATATTACAGCTTCCATTGTCATGATATAAAAAAAAGGGAAGCATGAACAATTGATGAGGCTGTGTGTTCGCTTTTAAAAACCACTAGTGTTTTGCAGATATGCTGTGTGTAATAAAATGAAATGTAAGAAAATATTTTTTCTTTGCTAATTAAAAATAAAGCTATACAGTTACTTCAGTTACGGTTTGATCTTTGGCACAACTTCTTGATGGTCTTTTCCACACTTGCCTCATTTTTGCATGTTACTTCTAGCTAAGATTTCTTCTTAATTCTGAGGTTTTAGCATTGTGTAGTGCAATTGTAACCCTTAGGGAACAGCCAGCCCTCACTGCACCCTGAGAAAGTCTTTGGAGGGTAGGTAGAACAAAAAAATGAATTAGCAACACAGTGATCTCTCAATACGTTTTAATGGCAAGACTGGATACAAAGAAAGCACAGGCTATGGTATGAGCGTCAGAACAGCAGTGGTTGCACCGAGGACAGAGGAAAGGCAAGGAGGCTGGGCTTGTGCTTGAATGGTGATGTCATTTCTACAGTGTGGATTTTGCAGTGCTTGCTGGAGGAAAGCAGGGGCTTGAAATGAATCACCACCTGAAACTGGTTATTTAAAGTGATAGCGGTGGCTTCTTTAATGCAACAAGCCACACTGTAGTTCTGCTGTTCAATCTGATCGCCTTATACGTGCCTTGACTAATTGCAGTGAGGCCATGTATGGGAGAGGAATCCACTAGCAGGAGAAACAGGATGGTCCTTCAGAGCTCCCTCCGAGTGCTCCTTCCGCATGACAGTGTGAGGACAATAAAATGTTAAGACCAGGGCTTTCCCTAGCTGATTTTGGGGGCGTTTAAGTATTTTTCAGGAAGCTTTGGTGGGGCCTGCTTGTGCTGTGTATCCATGCCCTGCAGCTCCCTGTGCATCTCCATTGCACACATCTCTGCCACCCACTGCTGAAAATCTCAGGTTACCTCCTTGCATCAATTCTAGGTGATGAGACAAGTCTCCCAAAACTAGCTAATTAAAAGAGCCATTGCAGCATCACAAGAAAAAGCACGCTTTGTGATCAAAACACTCCAACTTCTGTTTGTACAACCTTCCTCTCCGACTAATGGCATCTGTTCCATGAGTGTGCCAGTATATCCTGTGGTGCTTGTCAATAACAGCAGGAAATTGAAAGCTGAAATTTCTATATAAGGAAACTGAATAAAGAGTTTGCATTCTTCCAGCTTAACTATTTTTGAAAATAAAGCCACAGTTTAAGGGTGCCAGAAAGCACAGTAAAACCTGCAGCCTCTTGCAGACTCAGAACAGATGCTTTCGGCTGGAGTAGGAGGGCAGAAAGAAAGACCAGCATGATAGACCAGGAGAAAAAGAGGAAAAGGTTTTGGGGAGCTACAAAGAAAAAGGTACGTTGAAGACAAGGCTGCAATGAAATTAAAGTTAGTATTATAAATAAATAATGGCATAATTTTCCTAGTAGTGCAGAACTGTGAGCCTGCTGACGGAGTAAACTCATTACTTAAGAGTTATCTGCACTTGCTGATGGAAACTGTCTTGCTGGATGTAGAGTGTGGAACATTCCTGAATATGTTAATGCTATAAACTGTTCAATGACCTGTCATACCAACTTTACAAGAGTCCTTAATGGCCTCTTGCAGATCTGCTGCATGCAAGTGACTGACCCAGCAGTGATCGGAGAACATTGCAAAACTTTGTCTGCAAGCATAGATCCTGTTTGTGCCTGCAGACATCATGCTCAATTTACAGCCAAAGCTGAAAGTCCTTTGGAAGTTGGCCCTTAAGGTCGTATCTTCTGTCCTCAAGTCTGTCAAGGATTTTTCCCCTACAAGATGTTCTTGAAAGTTTTTCTAGTGCATGCTTGTCTTATTTTGCTTTCTTTTTGATGTGGCAGAAACAACAACCTTTGGGAGAATTCAGATAATCAGATTTACATTTTGTTTAGCCAGTCTCACTGCTACTATCTTGAAAATAACTCCCAATATAGTTTTATACTCTATTATCATAGTATCTGATCATCTTTAATGCTAAACAATAACAACAAAGAAATTCCTAAAGGAATTCAAAGAGGGCCCAGGCATTTTCTTCTTTTTGGCATTTTTCTTTTTCAGTGTAGGTCTTTGCTTGGGCTGTGAGATTTTTAACTTTTGAGATACTAATAATTTGGTTTACTGATTTTTTTCTTCAGATTCCTGTAATTCAGGTTGAGGGGAATTAATGTTTCTCATTACAATGCGGCATAGTTCTTAGAGCAGAGAGTCTCTTTTGTTTAAGGTTTTTCTGTGTTTCCTAAAGAAAGTAATAACCTTTTTTAATTTCTTTTTCTTTTACCATAACTGGATCCCTTCTGTGGGAAATGCTTTGTCCCTATACTGTCCCAGGCTTTATCCTGTGCTTTTTACCCTGGCACTGCTATAAAGCAGCTTTCTACATAGCAGATATTTTACCCTTTAAATGTATGCATACACTTAGAACCTCTCTTCAAAAGTGTCACATCACCAGTATTGAGCTTTTTCAGTTTAATATTTTGCCATGACTTTCTCAACCTTCAAGGTTCTTTAATTTACCTGTTTTAACTCTGTTAACTCGCTGATTTGCATCCTTCTTGTATTACTATTAAGTATCCTGCTGGGTAAATCTGAAGGCATTTAGAACTGTAATTCTCAAACCTGATAAAGGCAGAATGCTTAATTTGTTTAAATTATTTACATTAATGAAAACTGCTCAGTGGAAGTGGATTGTCAACCAGCTAGTTTATAAAATACTGAAGTCAGGCTTTATAGATGATTCTAGGGATCTAAGAATAGCAGGGCAAAATTACATTCTTTAATTGAGAAGCTGCTAACTAGAAGATAAAACAGATTCGGAAGGGATTTAGTGGCATACTGGTAAATGGATAGAAGGCAAGTAGGCAATCTAAAATTATTTTATTTCTTCCCTTGGTTTTGCTTATTTTACACTAGTGAGTTAGTTCATTGAAAGTTATTCTTGATCTATAATATTGTAACTGATGGGAGAATCTGGCTGAAATAAACTTTCAAAATCTCCTAAAGTATGAGTCACATAACCAGGAGGCAAAACAAAACAAAACATGAATTACCTAGGGTGTAGTCCATGTTAAAACATGGATTCATAGACTTCATGTTAAATAGCTTTTCTGCTAGACCTCTTTTGGTACGTAACTGCTTAGCCCTTTCTCCTGACAAACGGTGGTAGAAGCACACAAGTGCTCAGAGGCTCTTGCAGCAGTCACCAGCCTTTGCTTCAGCTCTGTCTACATCGGGGTCATTCATTTCCACAGCATCAGTGCTGAGAATGGAAGCACAATTAACAATTAATGAAGACATTCTGTTTAGTGAACTCAAAGGAATCTCATAAAATTGTTTCCAGCCCTACCTGAGCTCTTAGTGGTGGCGTATGGGCGAGTGCTGATCTGTTGGCTATGTGAAACTCACTGCTGTGCAGAATCGGGCAATGCAAAACCCTCTTGCTTGCTGTTTGCGAGTTGTCATTGGCAATGAGGACTGTAAAGTACCCTGAATGTACTGAACATGCTTTGGAACAACATTAAGATAACAATGGGAAAATAATCCATCTGTTAACAAAATCCAGTTTTTATTTTGGAGTAATTCACATGAAAATTCCTTGGTTAAGTGTGCCCTTTTACTATATTACAATACATTATTGTGGCTAATGCTTTTGAAAGTTTTTTGGGGGCAATAAGCAGCAAATTCAGTTGTCTAAAAATGGAATTTACTGTCATTTGAGATGCCCTCAGGCACAGTGTGTAGCATCCAGCTGCTCCAGAACAGCATCCTGTTTGTCCTGTGTCACACCTGCCAGACACATGTGCACGTACCAAATGCCCTAGGGCATCTCAAATGGCACTAGGTGCCTGGTTTAGTCCATTGAATCAAGCCTTCTGTGTTTCTTTCAGGTGAGGTTAAATTGAAGGTGGGTTTAAGAGAAATTAACTTGAGGTGAACTTAAAGGCAAGTCTTGGCACAGAGCTGAGCATCTCCTATATTTCTGTGATTTTCTCCCAGTCCCATGGATATGCTAAGTACACCAGATGGCCCTGGCCACCTGTAAATATAGGCAGTTTCACCACGTGCAATTCATGCAACTAGATTTCATCCTTAACATCTACATCCTGTGTACGGAACAGTACCTGTCATTTAAGTCAAAGAAGTTATTTCAGTCTATTTGCTTTTCACTAATATGCTCATCCCCCTTAATTTCGGGGCACTTCATATAGAAACAAATTGCAATGTCAGATCAGAGCTGTGAACACAAATGAAAATTAAAGACAATCAACTCCTTTTCTTTCTGTTTCAAATAAAATACAAGGACTTGTAATTTCTGATGGGAGGATCAATTTAGCCTTATCAGTGTCTTATTTAATGTGCTTACAAGCACATCAAAAAAACCTGCTGTCATAGAAGTTTTTCCTCCAAGTTACATCTCTATTGGAGTCTGTTATTCTTAGCAATTCTGAATTTTCCCAGGTAAAGTGACAATTTATCATTTTGAAGTGATGTTATCACTCAAATTAGAACCCATAGTTTTGTTTTTCAGGGGGAAAAAAAAAAAAAGACAGCCAGTTTTCTATATCAAGAAAATACTCCTTCATAGATGACAGGAAAAAGAGGCATAGGTGTTTGGCATATTAGAATCTGACTGTAGTTATATTTCAAAAAATGAATGCACAAGGTAGGAATGTGATACTTGTCAAGTTCCTAATACAAAAACATATTTCAAAGCTACACAGTTCAACTCACCTTGAAGAACTCTTTACCCAGCTCTAGGAAGAGCTCTGGTTCAATGCACATCAAAATGGTGGGTCTTTCAGTGGAAACAGAATTTGGTTCAATCCTCTCAAGGACAAACCTGGGCAAGAGCTTTAGAACATGTCAATGGAAACAATTTTATAATATTCTAGCAACAAACTAGGAACAAATTTTGTCCTCTGTTGTATTTACATAAATTTTACTATGGGCCAACGAGTGACTGGTGCTTGAAAATTGGGCACCATACTGCTTCTGCTGAGGTCCCCGAGCTGTGTCAAGGGTGCTCCACAAGAAACATTCCTTAAGAATAAACCTATGCCCTGCAACTGCCATCCTAGACGAAGTAGGTTCAGCAGGGAGAGTTAGTGGTGGCTGGATGGATCAGACAAGGAGATGGGAGTCTCCAATACGTGCTCAGGTGGCAAACTGCTTCAGTGCAGCTCCCACTTACTAAAATTCTTAGCACCTAGATAGAAATTTAAACTCCTGATAATGGCAGGTTATCAAAACCACAAAGAAACTGTTATTTGTAAAGAAAGATTATGTTATCCCTCAGTGTTTCCTCACCTTTTTGCTCCTGATTCATTCTCCATACCAAAGTCTGCCAACCTTTCTCAGCAGAGCATCCTCTTGTCCTGGAAGCCATCCCACTCAAACTCCGTAGGAATTCCTGGGCAGAAAGATGCTATTCATTTCACTAAAATCATCTAGAAGATGAAGGGTACTTGTGGAGCGGGCTATGCCTCCACAACTATCATTGAACAGCAGCGTATGCAGCAATTTGACTGCAGCATTAAAGCCATGCACCCCGCGTGCTCAGGCAGGTGACATCGTTAGACCAGTATTGCCCAGCTTCTGACAATTTTCCAGCTCATGCAGCTGTTGGGAACATATGGGTCTTAATGTTTCTGTACTTAGTGATTCTTCCTCTTGCTTTTTCTTATGTATACACACACATCCTACAGCCTGGCTCTGCTGCACACACTGAACATTAAAATAACAGATTTGCTTTCAGAACAAGATTGTAATGGATTCAGCTCACCTTAGTTATTGAATAGCTTCATTGCCTTGGAACAAATCTGAACGTATTGCCAGGTCTGTGATCTGCTTCTTTGATAGTGGTAAAGAGTTTATTTGTGAGTGCACTCAGTTAGGTATGTAAGTGAATCTGAAAACTCTGAGCTAACGTACAACTTGCTTCTTCCCAATTATCTTAAGCATTTCACGTGTGGAAATGTATTGCATTTTAACTGGGTACAGTAATTTAGGTGGAAAGGTAGGAGCTGCAAATTTCAGTGCTAATTAAACAGAATTTTGACAGCAGGAGGAAGTGGTGTGCCTTGTCTTTCCAAATATGTGTTCAGTCCAATCTGTCTTTTTAATTGGACTGCAACAGATTATTAAATGATTCAAATAAATAATGGAAGAAAACTTCAACTAAAATCCTGCTGAAGGGGAAACTGCCTTTTATTAAAATGGGTTTGTATTATTTTGTTCTGCATTCTGACAAATACACAGCCATGAATATTATTGCTTCAGTTATGACAGAAATTGTTCAGATTGCCATATGAATATTTATTAAAAATGTTGATAAAATTGCCATCATATTTTCAAATGGGCAGACCATGAACAACTGCATTGCCCTGCAGCATTATTTAATAATTCAGCAAATTCAAATACATAGCTATCTTGAGAATTTTAGTAATTAAACTCCAAAGTGAAGCACATATGTAAGCCAGCTGTTTTCTCATGTCCCAGTTCAAGGTAGAAAGAAAATTCAACAGTCTTACCTTTTGGCAAATTACGCTTTGGAGGGAAGAACAGTAAGGAAGAGAAATTGAAGGTTAATCCTACAGTAGCAGAGTTATTTGAAAGATATCTGAGAGGAAATCATATGCCTCTAGTTGTGTTTACAGCTGGAGGAAAGGTTGGGAGTAAGGTAGCCAACTCTTAGAATCACACAGAGTCACTGCTAGAAAAATCCCTCTCTCCAAAAAAATGCAGTTTTACTTAAAATTGCTCTCAGAAAGTGAAAAAGTTTTCAGTTGAAACTATTTGGTACTAAGGTATGGGAATAAGATACAAACCTGTTGATCATTTGGCAAATCACATTAGTGCATTCACCTGTGCAAAAGCACTGCCTTGGAATAAGCAATTATTGGGTAACCATCTGGAGCACAGGAAAGACTAATCTACAGGAGAAATTAGATCAGAGGATAACTGGTAGACTGGTGGACCTCCAGCTTTGGGAAAGACTTTGAGACTGATACAGTCCCTACAGACTTGAATATACTTCCTTGTTTAGTTATCACAATCCCCAAATGGTTTTCTTATTCTCCTTTCGCCTCCAGATAAAACCTTGCACATGCTTACCAGACACGAAATATTCTGATTTTTTCTAGTTTTGAGTGTTTAAGCAGGCTATCTGTCCCAGATACAGTAGACACAGTCAGTGCCACAGAAATTTTATGTTGGAAAAAAGTTGAATCAGTCATTTAATTCAACTACTCTACATGGCTATATCTTCCTTCTATATGTTGCCAGAGGTGGTACATGTAGAATATAACCCTGTGTGAAAAAGGAAGTTTCTAAAAGCTGGGGATAAAAGACAACCAAATAAGCAAGAGCAAGATCTACCCAAACTGTTAATGGCATGGCACTGCATATGTGTACTCCATGACTTCGATGAGCTACATTTCTTACTGATTATATCCAACCACTAAATCTTAGATTAATAAAATACTTCTAGGAATTATCTTTCAAAGTAAGTCCTTACAGCTGAGATAATTCCCATTTCCTACATTTATCCATTATTTGCTCCACCCCGAGCCATAATTCAAAGTCCAAGTTGTTTTGATACTCAATCTGATTTCGAAAACTATGTTAATTCAGCAAACTTCTTAATACTGAGCAGCAAACGCTGCTTGTTATGAAACCAAATAGAGAACTAAGTAAAAAGACAAACTAATAAAAAACCCAAACCAAAAAAGTGAACTGAAAATCTAAGTCAGTGTGATGATCACAATGAAAGAAAGACCTCAATCTGGTTGTTTCAAGAACAAACCAGATTATATTTACATAAATATAATCCATATTGAAGCATCTGTGATTGAAGAATCACTGTTTGTTGTGTATCCTTAATATTTCATACAGACCTACATGCATTTTTCTTCCATGAAAATCTCTCACACTCCTGTAGGATGCACCACTAATAAGTGCAATTCTGTGTTGACAGGTCTTTCCAGCTACTGAAAATTCTAAAATATCACAGCATCATTTCTAAGGAGATAATAGTTTACTAGAAATTGCCATGGCGAAGTGTGCTTTGAATAAGTTTGTGCACATCCATCACACAGTGCATGGCTTTCAATAAGAGGTTTTCATCTTTATGTGATACATTCCTTTTTCAGATTGTTTCATCTTCTTTGATTTGATGTTTAAAAATTACCCATGACTTCGGCAATATCTCTTTATACTGTTCACTTCATGGAGATTAATCTACACAGCATTCAAAGAGGACACAAGAAGTAGTCATCTCTGATTTTCCTATGACTATATTTCAACTCTCCCCACTACAACAAAGGGGTAGACCTCAATTGTTGAAATACAAAATGAGAAGATTTAGAGCTGAAAATAGCTTTCATTAGGTCCTTTCATCTATACAGTTTTGCCATTTCAGAATTTCTGTCTTTCAAGGGCATTTGTCCGAGTTAGCTATAAACAACTCAGGCCATACAAAGGCTGAAAACAAAAGCAATGAATTTTTAGTTTCAATTCTCTGATAGTTGGAAAAATATTTTCCTTCGTTCGAAAGAATTTTTAGTAGTCTACCTTCTATTTTCAATTCTTGATTTTCTCAACTGTCCAAATAATCAGGCAAACAGAAAAATCCCAAACTTTGCCATTATTCTTCATTTAAATTTGGATTACAGGCTTGGAGTGTAAATGACACTGTTCTGCCTACTGTCTCTATTTGTCTGTATGTAATTCAGCCAGCTTTTGCCATAGACAAAAAAAACCTTTTGCAGGAGAAATTCTGTGAAAGTGTGGGTTTTAATTAAAATTCATATCTTTATCATTGTCATTGGTTGACAAGAAGCTCAACATGACCTGGCAACGTGTGCTTGCATCCCAGAAAGCCAACTGCATCCTGGGCTGCATCAGAAGTGGGACCAGCAGGTTGAGGGAGGTGATTCTCCCCTTCTACTCTGCTCTCATGAGACCCCACCTGGAGCGCTGCATTCAGCTCTGGCACCCCCAACATAAGGAGGACATGGACCTGTTGGAGTGAGTCCAGAGGAGGACCACAGAGATGATCCAAGGGCTGGAGCACCTGTCCTGTGAAGACAGGCTGACAGTGGCAGAGTTGGGGTTGTTCATCCTGGAGAAGAGAAGGCTCTGCGGAGACCTTATAGCAGCCTTCCAGTACAAGAAAGCTGGAGAGGGACTTTTTAGAATGGCCTTTAGCCATAGGACAAGCGGTAATGGCTTTAAGCTGAAAGAGGGCAGATTTAGATTAGCTATAAGAAAGAAATTCTTCACTGTGAGGGTGGTGAGGCACAGGCTGCCCGGAGAAGCTGTGGATGCCCCATCCCTGGAAGTGTTCCAGGCCAGGCTGGATGGGGCTGTGAGCAACCTGGTCTGGTGGAAGGTGTCCCTGCCCATGGCAGGGGGGGTGGAACTAAATGATCTTTAAAGTCCCTTCCAGCCCAAACCATTCTATGATTCTGTGATCATCAACAGAATCATAAAACTTATGGCCAAGAGAGGAGATTACATTATTTTGACCACCTAAGTTTGGTACCTATTATGCTAGCTTTTTAATATTTTTTTTCCTATCCTCATAGCTTTTAACTGAGGCAAATAAGTCAAGATTTTACTACAATGCATGCACTGTATTCTACACTTTCTTAAGGACAGTCATACAGGATAAACCTTATTATCAGGGATTTTTGCTGAAAATCAAATATTAGAATGAAATGAATGTGGGTTTGTACATGTCTTTTTATTAGGAGTGAAGCAGAGGAAGACACATGATCTTCTGGAAGGTCCTCTGTGGGTTTAAGATTAAATCAATCAAGCAGTAGGGAAAAAAAAAAAAACCAACAACAAAAAAAACCCCAAACATAAACTGTAACATACAAATAACTCATGTTGGAAGCAATGGTTGGAATGATTCATATTGGGAGCATTCCTGATGCATTCCTGAAATCCTTTAACATAAACATTTCAATGGATAATTTTGCACAATAAGTTTATTTGTAATTATCAAACTGTGCCTGGAAATACCATGTAAAGATGGAAAATGTCCAAATTACATAGATATACTATTTACTACAGCTACTGCAGTCAACATTGTGTGACTGTTACCACAACTTAAGACTGATGGAAATGGTAAATATTCTTGACTTTTTGCTAATGTTTCCCTTAACATTAACTTGTATCTACAGTACAAGTGGAGGGATGCCTGTAGCTGGATTATACTATAAATACCAATAAGAAAGGGTTTTAATTCCTGCTGCTTGTATTTGCCAGTGACTCCACATGTTAGTTATGATTATTTACCTTACACAGTATTTATTTTTTTAATGTCCCAAACACATATGGTGCCTTTCCTGGAAGTGGCATCAAGTGTCAGCATCTCCTTAGGTATCATGATAAATTGATACTTTTTCTGTTAACATATTGTAAAAGAATGTCGATGTTTCTGGAGGTAATTGGATCTCAAGTGATCCAAGTACCTGGTTTTACTGCAGGTGAACACAATCTCCAAATGAAAGCATTAAAGCTTGACATACATTCTCTAAAATCAAAATTGTTGTTAAAACAATTGCTCTATCATATTGCCCTGAAGGAATTGATCAAATCAATTGTACGTAATCACTTACTCCAAGTAAAACTGAGTGACAACTTTAATGGAAAATGCCTGTCTTGTAGGTGTATTGACAACAGGATACAACATATTGCTCCCAGAAGAGCCAGAACATTTTAATAGAGTAATATGAATGATAGTAAAGAACCTGGAAGACAATTAATGACAATTAATTAGTTGTACTAATAGACCTCAAAAACTCTGGGGTACTAGCCCAATCACTACACTATGTACATTTTGTATTTCATATGTAATGCAGAAATCCTGGTACAAGAGGAAAAATAGGGACTGGCCTTCTGAGTTGTGTTTGCCTTTGGTGAAAGTTGATTGATTTTGCAGATGTTCCAAACTGATAGATACAGAAACAAACATTCCCGCAACTTATCTTGGCTGTCATCAGAAAACTAAAACCAAACTGAAATTGCAGATCAGTTTGTCAAAGTCTGAAAATGTTATGGAAAGTATATATTACAGACCATGATATAAAAGACCTTGAAATACGTTTCAAGAAACGTTTCAGGCAGAAACCCTTCAGGTAGAAACTCTCTAGTTTCAAATTCTCAGATATTCATTCCTGAAAAGAGAAGAATGGCCGTAACAAACAAAAACTCTTGATGTCCCCGTGATGCTTTTTAACATTTATAGTAAATTCTTGTGTTCATTAACCCTTTTTCTTTTCTTTGTGTGTATGTGTGTGTGTGTAGATTCACCAAAATGCCTATTGTTTTTTAATAGCTATTATATAAAAAGTGCTTATTTGTGCTGGTGTGTGTATACATGAGCATTTCATGTGTAGGCTGATGGATGTACAAGGCATCCACGGGGCAGAGGCTGCGGAACGCCTTCCTGCCCCCCGCGGGGTCACCCAGCCCCGCCGCGGCCGCGCCGCCGGCCCTGAGCTCACAGCGCCCCCTGCCGGGGCCCGCCCGCAGCGCCGGCCTGAGCCCGCCCCCGGACCCGCCCTGCCAGGCGCCTGCCTCGCGGCGAAGCTTTTCTTGTTAAACCTCAGGCTCAGATAAAATCAAAAATATTTTCGGTAATCTTTCAATTATTTAGAATAATGACATAGCCACCGACACAACTTTTTAAAACGAAAAGGATCCGGGTTTTTTGAGCATTTTGTTGTGCTTTTCTATACATTATTTTTTCCCCCAGTATGGAGATCAGCTGTATGTAGACATGGTGCAAATCTGAATAAGGACAATATGCAGATTCGTATGTGCTGTCCTTCAGTGTCTTCCAGGTTAATGTGCTGTGTTTGCAGGTGATGCTTTTTCCTATCCACCACCACTTCCGAGCCCTGGTTGGGACGGGGATGTTAAACAATCCGTCAGGCACTTTGCCCAGCAGCAGTTATTCTTCTTGTCACAGCCTGAAAAATTATGTCTAATATCTATCTGCAGCCTTGGTTTGCAGAGCTGCATAGAAATGTCAACTTGTAGTAAAACCAGTAATTAACAGTGACATAAAGAAGGATTACATTTCAGCATAACATTTAGAATTAAGATAAAGATTTTGGCTTAAAGACACACGATGTTTCTGGTGCTGAATTATGTTTTAGGTCTTTCTGTACTGCTGTAATAGCCTGGAAGGTCCAAGTCAGCAAATGCCATGTCTGGAGGCACCTAATTTTCTCGGAAGTCCCTTAATTGCTTCCTGCTGTGACTGCAAGGAGCATGCCTGTCTGGGCAGCATGAAGCTGCTTGGTGCCTTGGTCTGTGGAGTCCGTGCGAAGAAAGCGTCTTTCTAAGCTAGAACAGGAATGGAACAGGTTGGTTTTGTGGTGATCAGTGGCATGGCCACATTGATTAGCACTGCAGCGTTAGGATCCTTTCTATGGGTTTACTCTGCAAAGCTCATTACTGTCCTGCTTTCTGGAACATTTTTAATATCTTCAAGGAAGAGATAGGCAATGATGCTATTATTTTTTTCCATTCTTTTGTTTTCACCCCTGAATTGAAAAGACTGGCAATGAACCGTAGGTATATGGGAATAAACCTTTCTCAGTACAATTTACAGAGCAGCAGTATGCTTCTGCCTACCTGTTCTGCACTGGGGAGTTTGCAAGGGAGCCAAAAGAAGTTTCACACAGTTTTAAGTGCATAGTATTGACTTAAATGTGTTTCCCTAGATTTCATGAATATTCAGAATAATTATACACAATATATACTCAATTCCCAGTTGCCTGTCTGATGTTAAATCTACACATACCCACTGTAAGAGCAAAACATTTTTTTAAAAAACTCATGGTGAGTTGTTACAGCAGAGACCAGTGGTAGAAGTGAGCTGTTTTATGATGGTGTGTAACACCAGGCTTCCGACACATATGCCAGCACTTTTCAGATGTAGTCTGTGGGTCAAGCAGACTGCAAATCAAGAACTTTTACAATTTCACACTGAGACTTCTACATTTCCATTTCAAAGGCGGGTAGAGACCCTATCTGTTCTTGATGTAGAATTCCTACTTGAAATCAAGTGGTATTGAGGGCAAGGAACAAAAGTTGAATAAGTAACAAAGATCTATTTATGTGCCATGGAAAGAACAAAAATCACGTATGTGCATCGGCATCGCTTGACTCTACATAAATTCCTAAAATGATCTGCGCTTTATGTAGCAGTTTCATGAAGTAATCCAAAGAGATTTTGCTTCGGTTTTAGCATTTTACTTGCAATTTATAGTGTGTGTTTCCCTTTCCTGTACCTAAGATTAACCCTTATTTTCTGGCTCATTTGGCTAATCAATGTGTTCTTCCTTTCTCACCAAACATTTCCAGCAGTTTCTTCTACAGTTATCAGCTTAACTGGCTTCATACCTGTCACTGCTTTCCACGTTTCAGAAAAGGAATTTACCCTAAGGAGTACAAACAGTGACTAAAGAAGTTCATCTGAAATGTAGTAATCATTCACCATTTCCATAAACTAGTGTGCAATGGGTGGCAAAAGGAGTTCTCAGGCTCATGTACACTGTATCAGCTTGTGCTGCGCCCATCTCAAATTGTCAGACATAAATATACTTTCTTCACGACCATGTTACAAATACTTACCCCATCTTTAAGAATATTTTTGGAAAAGATCTTCAGCAAGTAAATCTGATTCTAAGTTTCCAAAAATGTAAAAGCAGCTTTCTCACCTAGTGTGATGTGAAAGTCTTTGGATTTCTACCTTGTATCTTGCAGTTAGTGAAACTTTAAGAAAGAAAGAAAGAAAGAAAGAAAGAGAGAAAGAGAGAAAGAAAGAAAGAGAAAGAGAGAGAGAAAGAAAGAAAGAGAGAAAGAGAAAGAAAGAGAGAAAGAGAGAAAGAAAGAAAGAAAGAAAAGAGAGAGGAAAATCAGCTACACTAATGATCCAATTTCCTCAGATTTCATTTCTGAAGCATTATTAATTTAATATTTTGATTTTTCATTGAGTGGAGACAATGAACTTCAGATAATCCAGTACACGAAGAAAGACGGTTCTTGCTTACAAGTTCTTGCTTACTGCTTGGAAAACGTGCATGTTCTTCTGTATGAACAGAGGTATGGGCAGTCAGCTTTTCTGTTCCAAGCCTTTTGTAAGATAAGTAAGGGAGGAAACCTACTGTTTCACACCTCTTTGTTTGTTTGTTTGTTTTATATGTTCCAAAAATTGAAAAAGAGCAATATTTTCACAAGATTGCAAAACTGCATTGTCAAATTGTTACTGTGTGGATTTTCTATTGACCAGAAAAGAAATTCCTGACATAAAGCTTCAAAATGTGTACATACCTGAAAGATATTTAAATATGTATCACCTATTTTATATGTGTATACGTATATAATATCTCCGCTTTCTGAAACCATAAGCTTCTGCACTAGAGATGGAGACTTAATGCAAAGAGTGGAGCAAAAAGGACAGTTGCAGGCTGAAAACCTCACTTTCTGCCTTAGTGGTTTGACTGCTTGGCAGGGTGAAGAGAACTCAGAATCTTGTTTCTTCCACGGGGACTGTTTCTCTGTGTGGCATGTAAGTGCTAGTAGCAGTAACACAATACCATCTCTCAGTCATTAGACTGAGTTTCTTTGGCTTGCTGTTCTCTGCATGAAGGAGGGAGGTCAAGATCCCCAGGGAGCAATGTCATTCTGCTCCTGGAGTTTCTGGGCATGCTCAGAGAAAACAGGAATAAAATTGGGAGGTTTAGCTACACAGCTGAGGGCTAAAGTGCTGGTTCAAACAAAAACTTGTTAGTATCCTGTAGATATTCTCACATGTATTCTTTTTCTGAATTATTTCTCAGGTTAATGAACTTTTCAATTCTTTTTCATCATCACAGAATCATAGAATCATTTGGATTGGAAAAGATCTTCAAGATCTTCAAGCACAACCATAAGCTTAACATTGGCAAGTCCACCACTAAACCATGTCCCTAAATGTCACATTTTTTGCAAAATAACACCTTTCTCTATAGGAATAAAGGATGCATCCATTTTCCTTCAGTCTTCCTCTGTCTTGCTAATTAAATGAGTAGCTTGGAAAGCCAAAGATACTGTTTTGAACTTTACAGTCTCAGCAGGGCTTGCAAGCAAGTTTACTACTTTGGGGGCAAGTGTTCTGATCACTAAATAATTAGCAAAAACCTGGGTGGTGGCAGGAGTGGAATCACAAGTGGCCTCAGCCTGGAAGAAGTACACGGAGTTGGAAGTTTGGAAAACACACAGCAAAATGGGGCCTCTGTAGGGAGGGAGGTGGCAGTTCCTCTGGTTTCTTGGGATGTCTGGCCAAAGGATAGCAAGGGAGCTCCAGGCAGCATAATGTGAGGTGGTTAGGGGCATGCTGAGCACCGCAGGTGCTGCCTGAGCTTTGCAGGAGTTCATGCTTTTCCAGAGCTTGGTAATCATCGGGGCCAGAAATTAGGACCTGTGTGCCTCAGTTCTCCATGTCTGTAGTAGGACCTAAATTCTTTATTAATTCTCATCCTCACTGCTTACACTAAATCACCCTTAAAAAGCACTCATATAAGGACACTCTTTTTTTCATAGGAGGTAACATCTTACTGGCTTTGCCTACCAGTTTTACTTAGATTTTAGACAGAACAATTTGCAAGATACAGCCCTGACCAACTGCGAGAACACACATTCTTATGCAATTCTTTCACACGATCTTACACACATTCTCTGAAAATATTCTGTAAATATGGAATATTCTGAGATAATTGATACCCATTTTGGGTTTTATTGTGATCGAGTTTACAAGAACTATGCTTATAGATAATATGCCAGTGTCAGTTTTGAGGGCAAGTAGTTGAAAGTTGTTTCTTTCAAATGCAGCCTTGGAAGGTTGTAAGGCTGATGGCTTTTTTTATTCAAAGTTGACATGTTAAAGTTAACCCTTAGTTTAATGCTCAATACATTGCAACTGATTTTTCTCACTTTATTGAGCTAATTTTATTCTGTATGCTTTTAGCATAGTTTTGATGTAATGTATTTTGTATTAAAGTTTAATAGTTGAAAGATAGACATCTCATGTCTCATTGGTACATGTCATTAAATTGCTGATACACTGTGTAACTTGACTTTCTTTTTTCTTGCAGTTCAGTTAATCTTAAAATTTCTGAGAAATTAAATAAATTAGTGTACACACTTTTAAATTCAAAGCAGACTACTGGACTTGGTGTTCTTTAGTGCCTGGGAAGAGGACTCACAGATTATACTGGAAGATCCCTTTCCAGGAAAATCTTATAACAAAATGTTTATTCCAGTAAGTTAATTTTTCCAGTTGTTTTCCCAAAGCTGTTCCTATGGGAACCCCTTGATTAGCAGTATATTTTTAATCCATTTGTGTTTTTACCAGCAGTCACGCCTGTTAATAATTTTTACTTGCTTTTATGTAAAATTTCTTGATGCTTACTTTTTTGCAGACCCTTTCATGTCGACAATACAGTTAATCCTGCAGGCTGCCAAAAGAAGCAGTTATGCTCCCTGAATGATTCTGGCCAACATATAAGCAGCTGTACGGCAAATGGCAACAGAGCGGTGCAGGGAAAATGAGAGGGAAACCTTGAAATGTTCTTGTCCTCCGATACTGCTGTAATGCTGTCAGTAAACCCAGCGAGCATGCCTCCGCCTTTCAGCCAGGAACATCTCACCACCCTGCCTCTGCCTTTCAGAAATCTTTTGAAATAGTGTATTTTGGGCCCGTTCTCTTAGGTGACATTAAATTTCACTTGTTTGCAGCTGAAAAAAACTTAAGAGAGGAAAGCTGATCCTCTGTTTCTGTGGCAGTCATGGAAAAGACTTTAAAATGACTGGCATAGGCTGTCTACAAGTGAGTGAACACAGTCACTCAGCTAAATGTGAATGAGCCTACATGTCAATCTAAAAATTATTGCATCTACAGGAAAAGGCTGCCCACAAGCATTCCCTAATCTTGCGATTGATTAAAAAAAATAATAATACTGTGATTAACAAATCTTTTTCAAATGTATGGAATAATAAATGACAGCCTATAGATAAATGATTCTAGTTCTGTTTCTGCGTAGAAGGTGGTAGAAAAAAGGGACTTATTTCCAAACATTAAACAATTTGTAGAGCAACATAAATAAAATGTTCATTTTGATCTTCTGGATAAAAAGTACTTTTGGTTAGACTTCAATGCTTACTGAAGTATTGAAGCAGCTCTATTTAATTCACTGTAATGAATGATATTGCCTAAAATGTAAAAATATTGCTCTGTGACTAAACCACAGTACATCCCATTACCGAATATATTCAAATGCCATGTGAATCTCTGGAATTATTTAAATGAGAAGATCAAAAACCAAAATGAAATAAAACAAAACCTGAGGACAGGATGGAAAAGACGAGATGTCCTGAGAGGAAGGGAGCTCACCTATTTCCCCTTTGCTCTTCTGACATGGCCAAAAGTAGCCAAACTTTCTGTCCCTCACTTCAGCCACAGGTGGAAAACTCATCAATCTCTACATGATTTCAAAGACTACCACAGAAAAGCTGCTGCAGTTTGTAAGGCCTGGATAAAAAGTATTAGAATTATGTCAAAACCACTCACGTCTTCTAAACATCTAAAGTACAACAGCTACTGCACAGCTGATTTTCTGTTTGGTAATAAAGAACATGTTTTCCATCAATAAAGGTGCAAAACTGGGTAGGACTTTGGAGAATTACCTATTCTGGTCTTCTTTTATTTGTGCAGCTTTCTATTTTGAAGTTTGGCTGTATAGCTTTTATTTACATTGTTGGGTAGTACCTAATGTGTACAGTTTTATTGGATTCAATGAGATTACGCATCAGAGTAAGCAGCAGTGTCAATACATATTCCGAAATTTTATTTCATTGCTAATGTATTCAGTCATTGCAAGACTCCCTGAAGAAACGTAAAGACTGTTTTGTGAAAGACTATGTTACTTTCACACTATGTTACTCTTTGAAAACCTGAAATGACCATATTTGTTTTAAAAACCTCCCGTCTTTTGGAACAAAATTACTGGGAAATCCTGCCACCAATACATAGAAATAAAAGCTCACAAAATGCCATGAGATCATCTCAGTGCAAGATTTTTGCAACTGAAATGGAAAATAAAATAAACAAAAAGCTTAGCTGACATTTAAGATCCAATATAATTCATGTTTATTTTCACTGTGTACAGAAGGTGGAGCCAAATTCATAAGGATCTGTGAACTCACAGTTCATTCTTTGAATGGTTTTCTAGTGTCTTTCTAGAGAGGCAGCTATCTCCGAGGAGATATTGATTGGGTTCAGTTACAATGTTGGGATAAATTCTTTTATGACCAACTTTTCTGGTGTTCAAGCTGTCTGTAGCAAGGTTTAGAAGTTCCTTGGCACAGCTGAAGAGCATCTGAGCCTCCATGTATTACCCTTCTCTCCTTCTGTCCATCAGCGAGACAGGAGTGAATTTTTATTTCTAAGTGTAGCATGGGGAAGTGAGCAAGCTGAGTATCACCGTGAAGAAGTTGTGGTGAGATCTGAGTTGTAAGAAGTGGCAGGCACCAACCAGCACAAAGAATAGAAAGGAAACAATCACCCCAGACTGTGAACACTGTATTTTCCTTCTCTGCGATCCTCATAAATTTTAAAATGAAACACACATTTAGCTGTTTTCACTGCTAGCTGATATTTCAAAGAGCAACTAGAGAATAGGACAGAATAATTTTGAACTTAAAGAATGGAGCCTGGCATTAGGAAATTTTGCTCCTGATCCTGGTTGTGCCATAAGCTGTCTATGACTCAGAAGAGCTGCTGATATTCTCCATGGCAAACTTTCCCATAAAAGAGGTTAATATAATGTAACTGGTTCTACACTGATATTTATAAAACACTCTGAGCTTCTAGACAAATGACTGTGCAACAGTGCAAGATACTTCTGGAAAGTAGTGACCATTTGCTAGGCTGGGCTCTGATCTGATGGCATCTGTCAGAGACCTTCTCCACACTTTCATCTTCGGTGCTTCAGTCTTGATGTGTTTCCAGCGGGGCCTCTTTTAAAATAGCAGGTTTTTTTCTTTTGCAGGCAGATCAGTAAGAACAGAATCTATCTTACGCTGAGTAAGCTTCCTTTTCCCCTGGGGAATGCCTAGCTTTAATAGCCCCGTAAGAAATGAATCTGAGAGGCCAGTTTCAACAAGGAATGGCAAGTCTGCTCACTCAGAGACAGTCTTGTGATTATCCTACTTGTTATTATTACTATCCTTACGATTATCAGAAAATACTGTCTTATATGCTATGTATTGTGCCACTGAAGTGGGAACGGCTACGGCCTTGGGGGATGTCTATTGCCTTTAATTGCCTTTGCTTTGAACAAGCGATGACCCTATGGAACTGGGAAGGGGGGTGGGGGAAGGGGGGTGGAGGGTCGGGGGTGGGGTGGAGGGAGGCTTTGTTTTGTAGACCCTACGGTGCTGGGTGCAGCAGCTTCCAGTGGGCTCCAGCCCAGTCACTCCAGCTGAGAGAACATGCAAGCGCTGTGGTCAGCAACTTCAAAGCTGCGTTACATTTCTGCGTGATATAAATTCCTTAAACAAGCAAAAACCACTGGCTGCTTTAACAAAAAAAATCATTAGCCTGCACGTTTATGTGCTTAGGTAATCAAGAAATATCGCATTATTGTTCCTTGGACGTTCTGAGAAGCTTTACCTCAGTAGGGCATGTAACAGGGCCACGAATTATTCACAAGTCTGTCTTTAAAGCCAAATGTGTGAGAAGGAATATCTGTGAAAACATGCCGAAGATTACGTGCCAACCAGGGATGTGGGTGACTGCACAGTGCCTTGAAAGGCACACAAGAAAATCTGCATGGCATGTGTATATTCATCTCACTTTAATGGGTCCATGGACTCCTCTCCCAAATTGCACAGAATGAGGACAGTGCTGTGCATGGGAATACTCGGAAGTGAATTTTACAAACAAATTGGAAAGAAGACACGCTATTTGTCTTAAGTGCTCCATAAATCACAGACATGCTTAACTGGGAGTAGACCATG
Source organism: Falco biarmicus (assembly GCF_023638135.1). Classification (NCBI taxonomy): domain Eukaryota; kingdom Metazoa; phylum Chordata; class Aves; order Falconiformes; family Falconidae; genus Falco; species Falco biarmicus. The sequence continues at coordinate 60,051,319 of NC_079293.1, read as the reverse complement.
AACCCCACTGGTATCAACGGGAAATTTTGTAATGGTCAAAGGACTAGAGAACCTTCCAAATGAAATATTCACTAGGGCTTTCCTGGCAAATCAGGTTACTAATGTATTTTTGAGGGAGTGTTTGGAGACAATACAAGGAAAAAGTTTCTGTATAGAATTCTGTACTTGTATTCAGGTAATAAATAGAAAGAAAACAGTGTGCTGATTCCTGTATTAATCACGAATCTGTGTCAAAGGCTGGAAATACTAAATAATCCAATTTACAGTTCCCTTTGGTAAGTCTGTGGAAGAGCAGCAGTGGTACTATGGGCTCTGAACTAGTTCGCAGATTCAGCCAAGGATTCAGCAAAAAGTGTACAGAATTCCTGTGGAAGTCACCCTGATGTTCAGTCCCAGAGATGACTTGACAGAGCCTGGGCTCCAGTACTGCGTCTGGGTGGCAGTGTGAACGTGCCCTTACAGATTGTGCCAAACCAAAGACAAACAGGTTCTGGAGTCCTAGCATTGCTACACTGACAGATTGCTTCACAAAACAGCACTGTTTGCTCCCAAAGGCAAAATGTCAATGGATGGCAATATAGGTCCCTGAGAGCTCTGGGCCCCAAAGTCTTCATTTCTATCATGTAAAAGGAGTCTGCATTCCATGATACAAGGCTTCAAACCTATGATCTTCTTACCCGTCTCCTGGTCCGTAATTAAGAACAGACTTGCAAATATCTGGGGTCTGACACCCCTGTGCTTTCCTGTTGAACACAACTTCAGCTGAGGAGGGGTTGTGTGTGAAGACATTTGTTCCATCTGAAAAGCTTATTTCCATTGTGATGCAAATGAATGTGAGTCTTTCTGGTAACCTTGTGAAATGCTAGATCATTGCATCATCTAAAGCTAAAAATGTTCTGGTAATAGGCTGTGAAACGTGATCATGGAGACTATGCCCAAACTCTAAGAGACATTTCCAAGGCATTTTTATCAGAACTAATAGTAATTCTTCCTAATTCTGCAGAGTATCACGGTGGAGACTTGAAATACTTTCCCTTTTCATGTGGATAATGCCGTAGCAAAGCAAAAAAAAAATGTTACGCTTATTATTGCTGCAAAATTATTCTTCTTTTGTTACTAACATACACATTTTAGTTACCCGAAGTGCATTTTAAGAGTGTTGGGCTTCTTATGAATACCATTTGTTTATTTAAGTGGAGAAATACTTCTCGGTCTTTCTTTTGAAAACAGAATGTTTTAAATATTGCAAAGCCTATATGGGAAGATACATGGAAAAATGCAAGATCAGGCAAGCTGAACCGTGATCCTGCCAGCTTTGACAGGGAACGATAGCGTTGTATTCTAACATGCTATAAATCAAGGTTTTTTTCAGGGCATAATTCTGCTTTCCTAAAGGTCAACTTTTTCAGCACCAACATATATGACATCCTAGATCCTGTCATTGTCTCAGCATTGGCACACACGTAGCCATGTTGGTGGAGTTTTGTACTTTGCTCTAGAATAACCAGTGTTTTATGGGGCAGTACCGGGAGCATTATATGCCCTCTGTTCACTCTCTAGACCATAGTCACGAAGGCAGCAAAACGCTATGGTTTTTATATTACAATTTTTTCATTCTCAGGAAGAAGGTCCCACAGCCTGGTAAGCACAAAGCTCTATTTCTCCCTTACTGTGAAGAGAAAAAAACAACCTTAAAACAATGCTCAGAGAACATGAATAAAAGGTTTATTTCTGCCATATGGCTTGGACAACTGCAAAAACTGAAAAAAGCTGTCAAAACTAACAGTCAGTGTCAAAGGAAAGGGGGCAAGCTTGGGAAATAGGCAGCCATCTCCCGTCTGCAGCTGGGGGAAGAGGAATGGAAGGTGTGCAGCTGTAGTGTACTAGCTCTTTTCCTCGAACAGGAGGCACTGTGGTCTGCTACAAAGAGCTCCAAAGGCAGAACCAGGACCGTGAGTTTCTTTCCCGGCATCAAAGCTCCCTGCTGAGTGTCTTTCTACGAAGATCTTGTCTTAGTTCTCTTCTCTGGAGAGTTTTGGGTGAAAAGCAGTAGGTAAGGGCTGTGGAAAATAAGCAGTAATACCTAGGTTGTGTTGTAAAGTGTAGCATTCATTATTTCAAGAAGAAACTGCAGAGAGGACCTTTATTTGGGAACCTCTCAATGGCCATTACTGAATCTCTCCCATCCTATAAAGAGCAAAACCTGCTCATCCACACTACTGAGCTCAGAAATAGCCCATGAGAATAACAGGAATTGAAACCCAAAAGTCTGGTACAACCCAAAATGTCAAACTTCACTGAGAACTATCTAACCACTAACACTTCTAGAGAAGCTCTTAAGCAGTCCCACAGAGGAGCTAATACCCCATGACACAATTCCTAATGCAGTTTGGACTTCATGTGTGAGAAGCTTAACATAGGCAGAGAAATAAATTAATCTGTGTTCTGCAGAGGAGGCATTTTTCAAGGGGCGTTTAACCAGGCACTGGTCAGGAGCTAAGCCAAATTAGTTTTCTTCTAATTGAATAGATCAGTTTTGGAACATGCTTTTAGTCTGTAAAATGCGCTCAGAAATTATCGGGAGCATTGCTTCTTACTATTGAAGACTGATTCTCTGTACTATGCTTTATTTTCTGAAGTTTCCTGGAAAGAGTTTCCTGGAATGTGAGATCATTTCTTCATTTCTCCCATAGGATGGACACGGGCAAACACACACACAGAAATAATAATTAAAAAAAAAGAGTGATGGGTATCTCTTGTAGAAACAAACAGGCTGCTTCTGGTGTGTACTTTCATGTGTGCACGTAAAGGAAGCTGACCTAAGTAAACAAAGCTGTGCTGACAACAAAAAGCAGAGAGGGCTTGAAAGGGCATCCCTCCTACGTGGTGGCGAGGAGGGAACGGAGACAGCCCCTACGTCCGGGAGGTTCATGCTGGTTACCCATTTCACGCGTTTTTCCCTTTCCCTGTAGCGAAACTCCCGGTGCACAGCAGAGCGCTAAGTTGTTTCATCTGTCCCGGGCAAGCCCGGGTCTGGATACCGTGCCACCCAGGTGCCGCCAGTGACCGGGGCGGGGGCGGGGGGTGCTGACTGCCCTTATATTTGTTTTGTTACATCAGCAAGAGTGGACTTTCATGCCTTCGCTCGCTCCTTTTCCTCGGGCTGGTTTTTGCTGCGCCTTCAGTTCTTTCCCTCCTCCCCCACCTTCCTCCTCTCCATTAGCAGCGCGCCCCTCCCCCTGGCTGCCACCCCTCCCTCTCCCCTCCTCTCTCGCAGTCAGAGGCTTGAAAACTTGTTAAAAGCTCTCCCAGTGTTCCAAGTTAGAAAAAACTTTTACGAGGTATCAGCACTTTTCTTTCATTAGTGGGGAAGGAAGGATGAAAAATACAAAACAGCAGTAGACTTTTAAACTTTAAATAGGCAGGTCTGAGTGCCTGAACGTGCTCTTCCATTTTACTTCAATCCTCCAAAGAAGTGTTCTGATCCAGTTTCACTGCTGATCAGCAAGGGTAAGTTGAAAGTTTTCCTTTTTCATCTTTTAGTGTATCACTTTTTTTGCCACACTTTTTTTTTTCCTCCACCCTAAGAATTCCGTGTTATTGTGCTGATGGTTGAACTTGTTTAAAAATACACATCTATAGAAGTGTAAGTTCTCTTAAAGTGTTACTTTCAAACTTGTAGGAATTCCTTGCTTTCTTTCGTCCCGTTTCTCTACATTTCTTCCAACATTACACTTTTATAACTTTTAACCTTGTTCCATTGGAGAAGCTGCGGTGGAGTTGTAACTGCAGGGCTAAGTTGCAGACTTGTTGCTGGTGTTTGGGTGAAATCGCTCCTCTGTGCCCCAGACTAAATGAGCTCCTGTAAAGAAAAACTCGAGGTGTGCTTTGGTCCTCCTCTCTTGTACAGAAATTGCATCAGAAGTCAGTAACAGGGAGACCTTGTCCCCAGTGCGTCCCATTTTTGCCCCACATATCTTGCTTTCATGTGGAAATCCTCATTGATGCCTAATAGTTTGTGCAGAGCAAGGTTCTTAATTAGGTGCTTTGTTAAATGCTGCAGCTACTAAAGTGGTGACTTTCACGTGGTCTTCCAGATAAGTTTTCCCCTTTTCTTTTAAAATAGATGTGATAAAACCCAGACGTGGGTTACGGATTTTTAACCTGGTTTGTATATAGTTACTCTGTTTTAGCAACCTCGGTGAGGGATTTTAGAGCAGGAATGTGAGATAGCACGCTATGCCTTACCACGTTGGCAATGTCTGTGAAAGTCTTGGGTAGATATAAATGAAAGTTGTCTAGGAAGAACCGTGCAAGAATATCCACAATATGTGTCATAATCCCAATGTGACGCATTCCCTTTATATTACCTTGAAGGCTCAAATACTTAAATGCAGAGAAAAAATGCTTCTTGAGCAGCATCTCTTGGAGAACTAAAAAGCTTTTTACATTGCAAGACTTGGAGTGGTTCTTTACAGCAGTTGTTGCCTGCTGCTTGCCATTAGTTAAAGAGCAACAGGGGAAGGCAGGAAAAAGAGCCTTCAGCTGAAAGACAAAACACAGTCCATCTTATTGAGTAACACGTTCCTCCTCTTAAATCAGAATATCGTGTGCTTATGCGTGTCCTCACATTTTGCTTTGAGATAACCAGCGAGCGTATTTTGTCTGAGGAGTTCCTTGTGGTGGTTGTGTGTGAGATTTATGATAAACCCCCTGGTAATGGGGACAAAAATGAGCTACGGGCACCTTGTGCCTGACTTCTGTGTGCGTGCGTGTGTGTGCATAGGGAGCAAGTTGGAGAACTTGCGTGAAGCTTTCATCCTGCCATTTTTAACATCTGGACAGCACACTACAGTACAGAATTTAAGCCTCTAGTCTTTGGGATGTTTACTGAAGTGTTTCCTTCAGAAACTTCAAAGCCAAACACTGGCACTGACCCATGATACCTAAGGAGCATACAAATGGGAGAAGGGTGAACAGCAGGCTGAGTTCAGGAAAGGGGAGAGAGGGACACAAGGAGTTCGACTCGCCACATAAATCTGAATGCTTATACACTCGGGAGCGCAAACAGATTCAACGCTGTAAAGTTATCTAAGCTCTCATATTATGCAAGCCTGAAAGATTAGTTTTATTTGTCTCCGAAATGAACATCGGTTTAGGCCAAGGATTCCTGTGGGCACGAGGAAGGTTAGATGACATTGAGCAATGTATCTCTTTCATCAGATACGTTGCGCTCTTTTTTTTTTTTTTTTTTTTTTTTTTTTTTTTTTTTTTTTTTTTTCCCCTTGTGTCTGGTATTCCCTCCCCATGCTACCCACTGAATTTATCTCATGTGGAGGCTGTTGTTTATACCACACGTATGTTTTAGAAATCCAGATTTCAAAATCCACAACCAGGAGCATCAGAGGGCCCGGGCCCCCTCAGGGAATTCAACATTTCTTCTCTTAATTCCGAAGTGAGTCAGGAGAGAAGGGATGAATCTGGGCAGTGATACAGAGGGTAGACCTGACTTGTACAGCTAGAGAACGTCCAAGAAAGTGTTTACAGTTGCTTTTGTAACTATGCTTTACAACTAATTTAGGTGGAGAGGGTACAGCACAGGAGAGGCAGGGGCTGTGGGGTAGGTCCGCTGATGGCTGGCCGCCTGCAGTACTAGCAGATAACAAAAAGAACACACAGTTGTGACACTTTAAATTGTTAATGCAACCATTTAGTGCGTAATCTTTGTCCGGTGGATGAAATGAACTGAAGTTCATCTGCAGACTGACAAACGAGCTACACCTTCCCAGGGGAATGTCTGGAAGACATTTGCTGATTTTTTTGTAACATTTCAGGAAACTAGCCTTCCCTGTTCCAACTCATCCAAATCCCATCAGCTGTACATCTTAGCTGCTTTTTCTGCAGTACTGGTTGCTTTGGGGAAATGCTCAAGCTGATTGGTGTTCAGGGTCCAGAATCTTCTTTTGCTGGCTGTTAATGTGTGTGGGAGCACACATAAAAAGGTAGGAAAGGTTGGAAAACCAAAACTTTGGCCTGTTTCCCAACTGCTTCAGCTGCACAATCCCATTTTAGATCCCACTCTAACCCTTACTGTTCTTCCATCCGCTAGCATGTGACCTCCTAACACTGTAGTCAGACCTGGGCATGTTACCACAGCACTGAGTTTGCATTATTCTTCATGGAAAATATGAACCAGATGACATGATGAATGCTGTCCATAAAAAATAGTTCTAGAATTTCTTAATTGTGGCTTACAAATCAAATTTCTTATGTATGTGGTCATCCAAAATCCATGCAGATGAATACTGTCATATCTCCTGCTGCTCTGTGGGGTTTTTTCCTATCTTTATCCACACACAGTAGGACCTGGAAGAAATCTGTATTTTAAAGGGTTTACTAGGCCGGCATTAGTCTGTCTCAGATAAAGGTTATAATCCTGTAAAGCAATAATCAGTAAGAACTTCTGAAACACATACTCATCATCAGACATATCCCTAAGCTTCTGAAGTACCGAAATTGTATCAATTGATCAGGTCAACCTGTGCCGTGCAGTGGACTCACTTAAGGTGTTTGGGAGTGTTAAAAGAAGCTTAAGTTCAGAATGCTGAAGAACTATTTTTAAAGGTTATCTGCCATCCATTTCAAACTATTTACAAAGCTAGACTACTTAAATGACTGTTTGACACAAAACCTTGGTTTATACCTAGTAAAACAGATACTGTAATCAGTTAATAAAAATGGTTGTTCAGTGCCCTGAAAATAAACACGTTAGATCCGATGAATGAATTTTCTTTTCAACAAAACAGAGTACTGTGTTTCATAAAGCAATAGAATCCACTTAAGCAAGGAATAATATATTTGTGCCACCACAAGGTTATCTGATCAACAGTACAATGTTTTGAATTGATGTGGGCTTTTTTTTATTACTGGCAAAGGCTAGCGTGTAACTGATCTCTTTTAAAAAAAAGTTGCTTTTCAAAACTATGTATGAGTAATTCAAGCATGGAACGTTTCCTCCTAGAGTTTATATTGCCAGAGGACAGAAATGAAACTTAGCAATTTTGCATGCTGAAGCAAATCAAAAAATAGGTAGTAAATTCTCAAAATATTGCAGGTGTGGGATTAAGTAGGTCAAACCTGAAGTAAATCACATTGCATTAATGGACCAGAGTGGAGTGTAATTAAAAAACAAACAACACATAACTGCCTAGAAATAACACGTCCTCTGTTTTCTTAATCAAACTCTCAATCTGAAATAACATTTAGACAGTAAAAAAATATGTTGAGTCTGAGGAAAGTCTGTTAATGCAGTAGTTTCGAATCATCGGAAAGCTGACTAATTAAATCAAGAAGCTGTTACTTGAAAAAGGCTCCTTCTGTCCACTGCCGCTTCCAGGACATGGAGCAAATAGCTTGCCTTTAAAACAAACTTCACGTGTTGTATAGTTACAGGCTGTTCTCTGTTTTAACAATCCCAGCCTAAGGAGAAACATGGTCACATTTCATTTCAGCCTTTCCAGACCTCTGTGCTTGTGTGCCTGACTTCTCTGCCACTCCGAGCCCAGAAAGGCAAACCAGCCTTTCCTGGGAAGGACTAAAGCTGAGGAAAGCTGAAGGGATGTGCCGGAGAGAAACACGCTGTGTACTTGCCTCCTCCCAGTGGAGGCTTCCAGGTTTAAGTCTGAAGCAGGCTGGCCCTTTGATGGCCCTTCATTCATGTGAAGAACTAATTACAGGAGGAAGGGTCTGTGCGGCAGTAGGTAGACTTCAGAGCAAGTTGACTAAGTGGACTGCGGAAATGGCCCTGGGATGTTTTTCAGGGGTTCAAAGACAATTGGCATCGCGGAGCTATCGGAGCGGAGCGAGTACTTCAAATGCTTGTCTGCCATTACTCTCTCAGACTCTTTCCGATGGCAGGACCAGTGTGTTTGCATTTGGCATCCATTGTTAAGCCTGATTTTGCCAGACATAATAATCTTGTGTTTCCAGTGACTCACTGCTTCTTGAAAGTAAATCTCCTTGGTGCTAAAATTTCCAATTTAATGAATTATCCAAAAAGGGCTTTTCCTATAAATGACCTTCACTGGGGAATATATCCATGATGTGACGGGGAGGAAATCGTTTGGGCATTATCAAAACTATTAATACCAGGAAGGGATTACTCAGCATGCGTGGAACAAATACCTATACCCAGCAGTATCTACTTTAAAAGGGAAACTTTGTCATTATTTTTCTTTCAAGTGCCTGATTTCACATACTTGTTCATGGGGGGTCAAGTTAAAAATGTTAAGTTCTTATGCAGAGAAGATTACCATTCCTCAGTTGATAAAATCCCTATAACAAACTCTGTTTTTTCCCTAGGAATCTAGAGCATCAAATAAACAATTTCATTTCTTTTATGTCATCCTGTGTATTTCCAGATATCCCCGAGAAGCCGCCTGTGTCCCAGAAATGCGCACTTTAAAACTCAAGTGGAGAGAGACAATTTAAACTTGCAGTGTTCAACACTTGGAATGCAAACTGCGTGCCAGGAATTGCCTTAAAAACAGAAAGAGTTCATTTACCTTTTTTTTTCTTGCTAAATCTTTTTCCCTTTCAGAACTAAGTGAAGGAATTTAAATACAAAAAGATGCAAATACAAAGCTGAAATTACAGTGAATTAAGCAAGCCACAGATAAACAGGAAACCAGTTACCAATATGGTAACATGAGCTCAGCTGTGCTTCGTGTATTTACTATTTTTGATTCCTTCATAAAACTATAGGCGAAGAATGCTAAATTTGATCTTTGTGCGGCAAATACTAATGTATAAACTTTATGTAGATAGCAAGTTTTTTCTGAAGGTGATTGTAGTATAAACTTGACAGCATTAGGAACTATACTCTTAAATGTATTACAATGTAGCCATGTGCAAGAGCTCAGTTTAATGTTGCTGTCGGAAAAACAGCACATATTTTGCAATGGTAGAATTTTAGGTGTCCAACCCTAACATAACTTAGTATAATCTTTTGTATTTGGGTTATACTGTGGTTTGCTTTCTTACTGTCCTAGAGACTGAACATAAAGGCTACCGTGAATGATCCATGCTGAAAGAGAGAAGTCTTTCATGTATTTCTGGCACATGCAGGCAGCGCTACTACATGCTCCCACGCCCTGCTCCAGCAGTGTGTCATGGCTGTCTTCTGCCTGAGGCAGGTGTAGATCCCTGGAACTGAGGCTGCCACCGAGGAAGCCCAGACAACCACAATGGCAACTAAGGGTTGTCATAGACTTCTTGAAAACTGGAGTGAAATTAGAAACCTCTTTCTTTATTGTGCTCTGAGACATTATGCGTTACTTTCTCTTTTCAGTTTCCCTGATTTCCCACCCCACCTGCAGACTAACTAAAACTCTGGTTTCTCATCAGAACATGTAAAACACATGAATTAAAACAAAGCTGACATCGCTACTCTTTTAGCATCGATCTGTGATTCAGTGTTTCAAAGGTATTGAAGTTCTGTCTTAATCATCGCTTTTTTCTTTTTTTTTTCTTTTTTTTTTTCCTTTGTGTCCTTCTTTAGCCAGCATCCTGTGAAGATGGGTGATTGGAGCGCCTTGGGAAAACTTCTTGACAAGGTCCAAGCCTATTCTACTGCAGGAGGGAAAGTGTGGCTGTCTGTCCTCTTTATTTTCCGAATCTTGCTATTGGGGACAGCAGTTGAATCTGCTTGGGGAGATGAACAGTCTGCCTTCCGGTGCAACACTCAACAGCCTGGTTGCGAGAATGTCTGCTATGACAAGTCCTTCCCCATCTCCCATGTACGCTTCTGGGTTCTGCAGATCATATTTGTGTCTGTACCTACCCTTTTGTACCTGGCACATGTGTTCTACGTAATGAGGAAGGAAGAGAAGCTGAACAAAAGAGAAGAAGAACTCAAGGTGGTCCAAAATGATGGTGTGAATGTGGATATGCACCTCAAGCAAATAGAAATTAAGAAATTCAAGTATGGGATCGAAGAGCATGGCAAAGTGAAGATGCGCGGGGGACTGCTCCGTACTTACATCATCAGCATCCTGTTTAAATCTGTCTTTGAGGTGGCTTTCTTGCTGATACAGTGGTACATCTATGGGTTTAGCCTGAACGCCATCTACACCTGTGAGCGAGACCCATGCCCACACAGAGTGGACTGTTTCCTCTCCCGTCCAACTGAGAAAACCATCTTCATCCTCTTCATGCTGGTTGTGTCCTTGGTGTCTCTTGCCTTGAATATCATCGAGCTTTTCTACGTGTTCTTCAAGGGTGTCAAGGATCGTGTGAAAGGGAAAACCGACCCCTACTCCCACAGCGGTGCCATGAGCCCTTCCAAGGACTGTGGCTCCCCCAAATATGCTTATTACAATGGCTGCTCCTCACCAACCGCCCCCTTGTCTCCCATGTCTCCCCCAGGGTACAAGCTCGTTACTGGAGACAGGAACAATTCCTCCTGTCGTAACTACAATAAGCAAGCCAGTGAGCAAAACTGGGCCAACTACAGCGCAGAGCAAAACAGAATGGGGCAGGCTGGCAGCACCATCTCCAACTCTCACGCCCAGCCCTTCGACTTCTCCGATGAGCACCAGAACACTAAAAAACTGGCATCGGGACACGAGCTGCAACCCCTCACCATTGTGGACCAGAGGCCTCCCAGCAGAGCCAGCAGCCGAGCCAGCAGCAGGCCTCGACCCGACGACCTGGAGATCTAAGCTTCTAGCTGCAGTACTTGCTCAACTATGAAACGACGTGCATTGGAAGATGCAGTCAGTGCTGATCTTATTCCAGTGGAGGTGGTACTTAACAGTCTCAAGCAGGAGATTTTAAAAATCATAAAAACAAACAAGCAAACAAACTTTTAAAATATTTGCTGGTTTTTGGGGGATGTGGGGTTGGTGTGGGGTGGTACAGTACACATTGGTATTTAATGTAGCTGGTTTAAAGAATTTAAATACTAAAAAAAAAAAAAAAGGAAAAAGATAGGTAGTCAGTACTAAGGTAGGGGGTTGTTTTTCTAGAAAGGCTGTAAATATCTGAGTGTATGTGTGTACTATCATGTTTGTTTCTAAAGAATCTTCTGTAATACTAAAACCCAATAACAACTGAACTCATATTTGTCAGGGTGAAGTGTTGCCTGAAGATGAAAACATTTTTCCTATTCAACAAGCAAAAAAATCCAGGCTTGCCTCTGATCATTTCCCTGTCAAGAACATTCCATTCTTAGAAAGTGCACTTTGAAGGTAAACTTTCATGCGTGGTCCTCCAGGTTGTCAAAAGGCTCCTGTAAGGACAATCTACAGCCTCTGAATCACTCGACTCAAATTTCAGATATGGCCCACCAAGAAATACTTTGGTCACCTGCTTTTCCAGCCCTTCACGCAGGTAGATTTTGTGATGTGCGTAAGTGGGATGGGTCCACACTCATAGAACTGGCAAACACGCTCTCTTGCCCACAGCGATATTTGTGTCCTGCTGCTCACGTACAGTCTTAATTAGCATCATCTAAAACCCAGTTTGCTGTCACTTGCAGATTTAAGCATGAGACAGGCAAGCAACTGCCTTTAGTGAATTTCATCACACCTTTATGTGTATATTAAGGGTGTGCGTGTGTGTGGACGTGGAGGTAAAAGTATACACAGAACACCCTCAGAAGCATACATTGAGAAATAAACGCACACATATTACTTGCAGTTGACACTTTCTCTTGGATATTTGAAGGTGTGGGCCACTATGGTGTTTACATTCTCTGAATCCTTCAATGCAAGTGAAGCACATGTCATATTTTTTTTTAATTCTATAGAATAATTTCCATGTATCCTAAATGGATGCTTTTTTTAAAAATAAAAAATTGAAAGGGTCTAATCCTGGATGTCTTGGTCTGGAAAACCTCTCTTTTAAGCCAGTGGGAGTTTTGCCTGAACGAAGGCTACAGGATCAAGCCCAAGATGTAGCGAACCATGTTCTTGCTGGCATGAATGATTTTCTTTTTGTAGAAGTTAGGGGTGGAAAAGACCCATTAGGTCATCTAGCCAATCTCCCTGATAGGTAATAATGATGCTTGAATGATAGAAGATGTAGTACTGTAAGCAAGCTTTAGTCTTTTATGTGAGAAACTTAGAAAAAATGCTTTGTGCTGGATTAATAATAAAAATGCCTACATGACTTTTGCAGTAACTGGTATTTTTCTTGTTCTAAATACTCACATTTACTGAACTGTAATGTCCACTCTGAGTTTGACAGTTAGGTCTTTCTAGATGACTCTAGCAACTTTAGTGTTTACACGTAGGTTTTGTTTGAAATGCAAGTGAAGTTGAAAGGATTTTTAAAGAGTACAATTCTAGCTAATTTATTTGAAATATATGCTAAAGAAATCTACCAGTTTCTTCAAATGCATAGCCTTTTAGCTGAACACAGGTTGACCAAGGAAATGCATAGCTTGGTTTCATTTTGCAGCAACACAGATAAATTGTTTCATTTAATACATTATATTAATTTGTTTGACATTCCATGTTAAACTGCTGTTGTGTTCAACTTCATTGCATGTATGCAGCCATAGTCCATTGGATCGTGTTGTCTGGAGAACGTTAGTCAATAAAGTCTTAATTTAGTATAAATATATTTTCTAATTGTCTTTTACTGTTTTATATGTCCATATACCTTTTGTCTCAGTCTTATTGTTATAATACAAACTCATTCCTTCCCTCTCATTTTTTTTTTCCCAGTCACTGCATTTCAGCAGTATTCTTGATTTAATCCATCTGGGTTTACTTTGAACTGAAATTTGCGGGACCAGATTGAGATACTCTCACAACACTGGAAAAAACAAGCATCGTTTGTGCCACTCCTGGAACGAAGTCATACCCAGCATGAACTACTGTAATTAAAATTTTCCCATGAGCCTCAGAATATACATATTTATTTCCAAACTATTATTAAAAAGGTAGTAGTAAGATACTATCACCTAATATTTCAAGCAATTTTTGTATATGGCCTAGATTCAACATTTTGAAATTGTTGCCTCTAGTTTACATTTCTCCATGTCATCAAATTGCTTGATTGACATTTCAATTTCTGGAATTAAATCTCATTCTTTCAAAGTCAATGGGAGAAAGGTACTGACTTTGATAAGGCTGGGATTTAATGTACTGTCTACTGCTTCACCATTTAGGTCCCTGTCACTGATGAAGGCACGTAGTGCTTGGCTTTCCATCATTGGACTCTAAAGGAAGGATGGTTCAACTCCTTTTTTTTTACCTGAAAGATCAAAATACAATGGTCATGCAGTTATGATATAGCTTTCTGTTTTCAAATTTGCTTGCCAATTTGTCCAAATTGTTTCCACTGCTATTAGTAAAGAAGGGGAAAAATAAGCAGGACTGTGATAGTAGATTTACAGCTTTGAGAGATACTACACAAACACCAGCACAAGGAAAGACTCCTTGAAGTATTCCTGAAATAATAACAATGAGTCATACTTAAGCTGGCTTGTCCTAGGTCATCTGTACACAGGAAGGGCATTCCAAGCATTTTGTGAAAATCATGCCCTTGGAAAGGTGGATATAGAAACATGCAGAGGAGGGCTTACCCTGAGACAAAATCTAGTATCTCCTAGATAGGCTGATTGTCAGGTACATCCCAAATCAAGTACTCGATTCCTTGGGGCATCTTGGACAACTGATAAGAGATTGGCACTCCAGTGCCAAGGTTATCAGAGTGATTTTTTTGGTGGAAATGCATGTGTGTGTGTGTGTGTGTGTGTGTGTGTGTAAGGTAAAGACGTCCCATGGACCATTTCTCCAGCCTAGATTTATTTCTGTGGAGTGTATTTTTATTGTACACTTCAAAGCCATCACAGTGACATAATTTTGTGTGCCATTCATCTCATTCTTTGTATGCTTTATCCCAGTGCATCTCTGCAGCAGCAGTTGCATTGTCTGCAGCTGGCAAAAAATTAATGTGTGATACAATGCTAGTACATACTTAACCTCTGTAGAAGGATATGTTAGATATTGAATTCAAATTGGAAAAGATGTGAAAATACATCCCTGAAGGTAATTAGAACAAAAGCTGGGTTACAAACAAAACAGCAAGAACCCCCAAATTCAAAACCTGTTAAGTATTTCAAATTTGCCTTAATGTTTTGTGTAGAAGTATTTTGGAAAAAGACAAATACATCCTAAGGATCCCGCCCTGCCCAATAATCTGAAATGTTTGTAAAGAGTAAAGTTAGAAGGACAAGCTACAGACAGCCTAAAATCTATATGCAGGTCATGTAATTTCCAGATGTTTTAAATACAGTAAGCACATACTGGAGGTTATTTCCTAATTTAGAAATTTCCATATTTAAAGTGGAAACTACAGTAACAGTTGAGAAGCAGAACAAACTTTGTGAGCGTACCTGTCACACCACCTGAAATTGGTCATTTGTAAATTATGTACTCATCTCACTGTTCCAGAACCACGGCTGTCTGCACTGATGATGACACATGACCACCATGCTGGTGTTTCCCTCAGAATTTCTCTGCAGCTTGGTATCAATTCAAGCAAAAAAGAAAAGAAAAGAAAAGAAAAGAAAAGAAAAGAAAAGAAAAGAAAAGAAAAGAAAAGAAAAGAAAAGAAAAGAGAAAAAAAAGAAAAAAAGAAAAGAAAAGAGAAAAGAAAAGAAAAAAAAGGTATTAATGTAAGGTGTAGAGTTTTGTAGCTCTGATCTGGGAGTTGATCCAGATCTGAAGTTACCTTGACCGTTTAGTGTGGAGGTCTGGGTATGTCAGATCAAAACTTCCTCTAATTTTGGTGGTCTGTTTCTACCCCACTGGGTCAGGACTACTTTTCATTCTTCTTGTAACTCCTTCATGATTACCACTGCTCCCTTTTCCAGAATTTTAACAAAATAGGGCCAAAAATAGGATTTACTTTCCTCCTGTAGAACATTTTATCTCTATTTACTGCTAATCCAAACCTGGAAGGAAGAAGCCTTCTACTGAACTCATGAACTACCTTTAATATACAATATTTTTTTAATGCAGTGTATTATACAAATAGTCAGATTGACCATAATATCCTTGAAGTTGTCTCCCTTTCCTTCTCATGCTATTTGCAGTTAGTTCTGCTAGAGGACTCTGACTACTGAGGCCCTTGAGGATTTCTCTGGCAAAAAAGCAGTTCTCTGATGGTACAGAGCTGTTGAAGCTACTCCTACATTACTTTCGTTTCTACTGCCAACATAGACAATAAGGCCAGAAGTCATGTCTGAGAAATCACTACCTAGATGTATTCTGGCTCAGTCCCTTGAAACTATTTGAGGGTCTTCCATTTTATTCTAATTTATTCTAACATAATGGCTCCAGAAACACAGGGCTGTAAGATCAGCTCTGCGAAGAGATGGCTGCCTTTCCCTGACTTAAACCACGTGCTTTTGACTGTGCCCAAGGATATAATCACACCCAGACTCTGTCAGTCCTGGAAAGTGTGTCAGATGTAATTTACATGATGCTAGCACATCACTAGATTGAAACAGGAAGAGCTTACTGGTTCCTGTACTTATTTAAAAGGTATTTTGTTAAACACAAAAAAAGAATGCTTGTCTTAAACTTGTCTTAAATACTTCCTAACATGCAGCACTACCAGGAGACCCTATGAAGCAATACAGAACTGCGCATGTATACATGATAAGAATTATGTATGGCTACTGTGTCTAGAAAGTGTTTTAAATAGATACCGCTGCTCAGTAATCTGGTAAAACCAACTGCCTCCAAAATGCTTGCCCTCGCTCTTTTATGGTAGCCAACATCCTGCATCTGGCTTACTAGCTAGCAAGAATTTGCAATGCAAAGGCATCTTGGGCAAAGACAGACATGTTTTTACAGTGATCATTTTGTGTTAACTCCTTTTAAGTTCTGAGGAAGCATAGTGCTAGAAGCTAGAGGCAGAGAGTCTGGGACGAGCTGTACTGGGTTAGTAATACACAGCCAAGGGAGTAAGCTGGTCAAAAGTAATGGCTTTCTGGTGATTGTGGACTCTTTTGTCACTTAAAAAGACCTGTCTCTGCTTCTGTGTTGAGGAAATGTGCATAACCAAATGAGACATGTGAGCTTAGATCAGTATAAAAGGGAGAATGTTCAGACATTTAAATTGCTCCTTAAAAAAAGCCTAGACCGCAGTTGCATACTTCCCATTAGAACTGACAGAAAATGCCCACATGAGTTTCAGAGTTTCAGTCAATTAAATCAATGTAAAAGAAGTTCTCAATGTGAGACGTAAACAGATCGGATCCAGAAAGATATATTATGACATCTAATTTTCACTGATGTAACTGCAAAGGGAAAGCTTATGGGTATAAACTACTAAGTCTTGAATGGTGACCACTTGAATATGTGTAATCATACTGTTTCCTCACAACTTTCTTTTTACTATAACTCAATGCAGAGGGAAGTTTATGAATAGTAACCTAAAAGTTTGGGTTTTTACAAACATACATGAACTCTGTAAATGTAATAAAACACGGTTATGTGATGTCCATGTGAAATTTACACAGGACTACATAAGAGAGTGTACTCTGTAATATGTGTCTAACTCCTGGGTCAGGCAGCTGAGGAGTGAAATCTTCACTTTGCCTCTTCTCGTCCATGTTAGAAAGGTTTTCATATTCCAAACACCTGAGCAATTTTTCCATGCTTCTGAACGCGCCTTTGTTCTCAGCAGCAATTCTGTGAGCTTTGCTTCAGTAGGAACCTTTGCATCCTCCTCTTCCTCCTTCTTTTTCCACCTATAATGTAAGCTCTGTTGGGGAAACAATAAGCAGTCCCAAATATGTACGGAAATGCAATGACAATTGATAGAAAAACAATGCAATCACAGGATAAGCAGTAGTTCTCTTTTATGTGTCTGCAACTAACTGAATAGGAAAACAGCATGGAAAATGGCTTAAGGGATTAGAAAAGCCTCTGGATGCTTTAGCATCTTAAAACCACCGGTCCTTGCTGAAACAGGCTTTTTCAGTCTCAGCTTCTGCTGAGTCATAGAGTTTGCTGCCTTTGAAGGCTGAAGTAGCTTGGCTCAAAATTGAAGTTCTGAAAAAGTTCAAACCTTCACTAATGACCGTATTTGCATGCTATTCTGAGTGGTATTTACATATAATAGGACACCCTCCAAAGGGAGACCTCTTCAAAACACAGGTTCTGCTTACACTTTGAATTTCCCTATTCAAAGGGGAATATTCAAAATTATCTATGCATCACTACTTCAAAGTGTTTCACTGGGAGTACTCTGCCATGCATTTGGGAGACGAATCATAGTTGTTTGGAAGCTGAATATATAGCCAGCTTTAAGATTGTCACCTGGGGTTTGTGTGCGGAGGCGCAGTATTACGCAGGCAAGAATCCTACCTGGTCTGACCCGGTGTACTTCTGTTGAGGACAAGGAATTGCTGTTGAGTGACGTGAGATGAACACTCTGCTCTGAGCTTTACTTAGTACCTTATTTTATTCAAGTCCCTGTAGTTTTATTTCAGTGGCACACAAAGGATCCAACCATGAATCCGTGGGCCCTGTGTAACTTGCTGAGGTCTAGGGCAACTTCTGAGGAATTTATTCTGCCTCCATTTTGGTGTTGGTACCCGCCAGCTCTATGGACTTTGGACTGACTGCAGCATTCATCCCTCAGCAGTAGGGTGCCTGTTCAATTAGCGCTGTCAAAGGGTGTGTGAGCAGAGACAGTGGATCCTGATTGTTTCCTGTAGGGTTTCCTGTAGAATTGAGGCAAACTAGTCAATCACCATTCCTTCTCCTGAAAACTGTAGCTGTAAAGGTGTGAAGGGATTTCAGCATGGGTGATCGTGAAAACTGTAGAAATTCATCCTTCTTCCATTCTGGCTGGGGCTTCAGCTGAAGGCTGTAATATCCTCTTATCTTCATCATCATCTCCACTCCTCCCATCCAACCATCCTGTCCCCCTGCCCACTTCTTTTCTGCATTTCACTTATGCAACAGGTATTTAACGTTTTGTATTGAAAAAGCTGTCTGTAGTGGTTATTTTTCCCTTGCATCATGTGGTAAGGAGCACTCAAATATCTTAGAGTATCCTATTCCATTAAATATCTATTAATTAGCAAGCTGGTGTTTCTCCTATTTTGCTAACAAGCTGGAATTGTTTCTCCAATTTCGTTCATTCAGAATGAGTGAATTAATTCTATTAATTTCATTTAGAATGAATCTCACAGATATTAAATACTTTAACAAAAATAAGTTTTGGCTGACAGCTTAGAAGGTGATTTTGTATCTGGTTTTGCTTCAATCACTTTCTCTTTCACAGTATTTTGTAAGTAAGGAACACAGCAGAGGAACTCAGAATGCTAGTTATCTACCTTAGCCAGATGCAGTGAAAGTGCGAGGACGTGGAGTTTGTCCAAATCTTCCTCCCACCTTAGTCCCAAAGGGACTTAAAGCTAGGTTTCCATTAATTATTGTGTAAGCTATATAAATAATAATAATACCTGGAGTTGCACTGATACAGCACTTCTCATCTTCAAAGTACTTTGAAAAACCTATATAATTAGTGTGCTATGGAGTCATCTCTTATGATACTGTAAGAACTCCAGTACTACCCACTGTGGGAGCCCAAAAGGGAATTTGAACAGCCACAGAGATTATACATAACCTCCATTATCGCTACAAGATTAAATAAAAAAATGCTGAACAAGGGTATTTTACTACTTAATGCAGGAGGAGGATCCACAACTAGCAGGAAACCAGTCTCTCTAAGATAAGGAAACAGGAATGTTTTCTTTGCTGGTAATCTACTACTTCAGATCTCTAAAGACATTTTACCTTGAACTATGTCTCAGCGAATCTGGCAGCAGATCACAGGTAGATTATCTCACTACATGGAGTCTTCGTCTTCATGTAACTAGAATACATCCATCTTTTTTTTTTATTAAAAAAAAAAAAGCTTTAATTTGATGGAGTCAAAAGGGGCGCAAACTTATAAATCTAACATGAAATAGGTTTCTACAGACTTTAGTGAGACTTCAGGGGAGCAGCTTGTCTGGAGTACACCACTGGCAATTGACAATACAGCCGAGCACAATTTAAAGGTTATAGTATTTTCCAAGTATTTCCAGCACACTTACAATAGGTCCTTGTGAATGTTCAGGAGTTTGCTTTTTAAACCAGCTTGGCATTTGCTGGAGATTATCACCCCAACATAAGTTTACAAACAGCCTCTTCAAAACTAAGCCATTAAGAAAAGAGAAGAAAAAAAAAGCAGTAGCAGCCCGTTCAATCTGGTGAATATAACAGTGCAGAGGAACAGAATATTTTGGATAAAGAAAAACTGGAGTATTTCAGAACTTTCATAATTTCCGGTTTAGACTTGTACGCTGATCAGTATATATATTCTCAGCAGAAAGGCTAATGTACTTTATTTGCCTTTTCCAAGTACATTTTTCTTTTAGATATTTAATAGGGCAAATGCATACCCTTTTAAACCATAGTATGTATTAATTAATGGTCATCTGAAGAATAATCTTGAGATTGGATTTCAAAATTTGTGATCAGGCAGAAGTAACTGTGCTTCCCATGCAATTAATAGACACATGCATCCATGTGCCTTGATTTTTGCTCTGTTTTAAGGTCAGTGATTTTTAAAAATATTGGTGTTCTTCCCTGTTATATTTAAATATCACAAACCCATAAACATAACCATATGTCAGAATGAGATTTTTACTGATGAGCGATGATTTGGACTCCGTCTCTTCGCTTTTATTTTTACTGCTTATTCCATTTGCTTAGGTGAAATATATTCTGTCTGTGTGTTATATTCAGCATATTTTTAGCTACTCCTGGACTAGTTAAGGGAAAGCCAGAAGATGACCTGAAGAGTATGAGAGGTGCATCCTAAAGCTTCCTTTCCTGTGGTGCATCGGGACAGTTTCATCAGCACAGCCACAACAACCAGCTATCTGCAAATAAGAAATAATGTTTTGGAAAAGCAGCAAAGCAAGAAAAGGGCAGGAGAAGAGCAATAAGATGAATCATTTGGGCAGTCCTTCCACGTTTCAAGCAACCACAGCTGTCTCAGTTCTCTAGCAAGAGAAGTTAGCATTCCACACCAGCTATTTTTACAGTGGTGGAGCTGCAGGTCTCTGAGCAGAAGGAAGGAAAGGGAGTGACTAGGCACAGCTACATGAGGGGTGGTGTAGGAAAAAAAGTTGACAGCCAGGAAATGGATGTTTGAAAAGAAAGAATTGCACAACAGTAGCTGTTCTGTGATCTTCCCATATGCAACAATAAAGGTACTTTGAATTCAAGATTACACTGTGGAAGGTGTTAGGGGTGAGAAATTCAGAGCTTAAAGAGTCTTCAGGAACTCATGGAGCTTCTCTGGGCCTGACAGTGCACTTTTTGAAACATGATGAATATGTACCTCAGCAGATAAACGTGGTTCGCTTCACAGTTCTGCTGAGCAGGTTACAGCCGCGCTGAGGCACACCGTCCACTTTGAGCATCTGATGAGGAAACTTGCTCTCCTTTTTTTTTTTTTCTCTGGATTCAAACTTCTCATTTTCAAACCCATTTGTACAGCTGTGTTTTCGTACTGTCACTCCCTGTTGGGGCCCTGCTTAGCGCTGTTTTGTTTATTAATCTGACTTTGCTTCCTTTTTTTTTTCTTCCACTCAGTGGTCAGGTATACCCTGCCTGGCCCAGCACAGTACAACTGTCCTGAGGTACGGCCAGCCCTAGGACTGAGGGCAATATTTCCACATTCTAGCGACGCTATGGCTGACTCAATATGTCCGACAGAGAAGGTGACGTTACTAGCTGGGGCCGAGTGCCACAGCAGTGTCAGTGTGACCGCGTGGCTTCTGGAGCTGTCACACCCCGCTGCTCTGAGTCACCAGGAGGTGCTGGCCCAGGCTGATGCTGGCTCAGAGACTGGCAATCTCAGGGAAGAGCACCAGGCCACTGCACACAGCAGACTTGCCCAGTGTCTTCTTCCACATAGCTCCTTCCCTCAGATTATACATGAACTCTTGGATCCCATCTGCTCTTGGATCCCACCTGTGCTCTGTGGCAGCTCACCTTTAAATGCCACTAGCTCTTCTCTTCTTTGTTCTGTTTTCCATTGCTCCGGGCCACAGTCAGACAAGCTTTTCAAACTGTGATCTTTTCAGGCATTCCCCATCAAAAGTAAATAGGCCATTGGCAGCAGCATGCAAACTGAGTAATCGATCTGTTAATGGTTAGATGTACTGGGCAAAGGAGGAAGACTCATTTTGCAAGTTTTTAGAACCAGAGTGTCAGAGAAATTGTTCTTTTGGCACCTGTGTGCTTTTGGGTCCTTTAATATATCTACAAGTGAATGAAATGGAAGTCTTATGTAGCTGTCTCCAGGCATGTACATCATGAATGTACGTATTTCTCATGGATTTTTTTACTTCCTTTATTCACTCTTGAAGAACTTAAAACTGACATACATTTTGTAAAGTCTTAAGCAAAATTTCTCAGGGTGACCTGATGCCACCCATGACACTTAACATCTGAACTGGGAGTTGTCTGAGCCAATATCCATGACCACAGGCTACTGGAAGAAGACTCAGTAAATGTCCAGTCTGTGACTGAACTATCGTGAGTGCTGGATTTCCTTTCTGGAAAATGATGATTGTACTCCCATTTTTTGTCTGCCTTACATATGGAAATGGTAAGGTTTGGGGACAGGGAGCTGACTAGTGTTATGCAGAACTAGGCTTAGCTGAGACACAGGGAGAGCTCACCTTTGGAGAAGGGATGCAGTCATTGCTGTGGGTGTCCACTTGGTCCCCACCGCAGGGAGATCTGGCCTGCTGAACAGTCAGTTCCTGCAGAGATTTCATGTGTAAAGCAGGTTCTAATCAGTAATAATTTAAATCAAATCTCACTGTAACCAGTGGCAGATGCATTACTTGGTCTGTTCTCTATGCAGTGCAGGCGGAGCAGGCAGCTGAGCACCTTGTCTTCCACCCCTACTGACAGCACCATCGTTTGTCTGTCAAAAGCATATAGACAGCAATTCAACTACCAAAACCTCTGGTACGCTTGAGTACACTTGGTCAGAAAGTTTTCTGTTTTCTATAGGCATTTAAAATTTTGGAGGAGCAAAAAGTAAAGTGGAATTCAGTGGAATTCTAACAGAAACTGTTAGTGAAAAATGGAGCACGCTCATTTGGAAAGGATGCCCCAGATCTTTGTGGCAGCTGGTCTCTGGACTCAGCTCTCCTGGCTGGGTTCCAGGCTACTTTAATGGTCCCATAGGGCATCATGGTCAGCCCTCTTGACTGTTCCCATGGTGCATCCTGGAAAATCTAAAATATGTTGCACCAGAAGGAATATTCTTTTCTATTTATGAATTCACAAACTCTCAAAACCCAACCTGATCATGGAACCTGATATGTAAAATGTCTTGCAAGTTTTTTCATTAAATGCCCCTATTAACTTACATGTCCCAATCAAGAATGATAACAGTTTGATGTTTAAGGCTGATGACTGAAAGCAAGCAGAAAGGGGCCCAAGGTGAAACAATCTGAGACAGAAACTCTTTGCCATCTGGATTCAAGACATCTTTTGTTTACTGAGGTTTTACCATGGCACAGACAAACAAAACTCAGCCTCAAATCTGCAAACAAACAAACAAGTAAAATCCTTTCTAATATTGCTTCATTTTTAAACAGCTGCTTCACAGGTGGAGAAATACTGTACATGGTGGTTTTCATGCTGGGTGCCAGGCTCACCACAGGTAGCTCAATGAGGATCTAGTGTCCTCACCATGGAGAATCTGATTGAAGGGAAAGCAGGTGGCTGAAGTGCAAAAAAAAAAGAAACAGGTTTAACTCCTGCTGGGAACTCCTGCTGCAGGGTGGGGAGACTCAGCAGTGATGCTTACGTGCCTGAAACCTTGCCAGTGTTGGTCATCTGGTTGCTTCTGCACTTGATGAATCGGCTTTCAGAATCCTTCCTGCGCATACCTTTTCCTGACACTTTGGGTGAGCGCTACCTCAATCTATTTTTAACAGCTACACTTTCCATGATTCGATTTTAATGCTATTTATTTATTTAAACGGAACCAAACAATTCCACATAAGCTGAACATTCCAGTGGGCATCATACTCGGCCATGCAGAGGAGTCTAAATCTAGTTTAAATTACATTCCTTGAATGGTAGAAAAAGCTGGGTCATGTGCCGAAGCTTGGTGAGGAATAACAGAGTCATTCTTTCACAGACGGCAAAAACTTTATTAAGGAAAGATAAACAGGTTAAAGGTCTCTCAATAACTGCACTGTCTATACATAGCAATTATTCCTCACTTCCCCCCGCTGCGCTGCTCCTAGTTGTAGATGTAGTGCTTACAGTCTCATCATCTGCCATAACTGAGTCAGGTCCTCTATATGTTCATTGAAGTTAAAGGGAGTGAAAGGCTTGGGATAATTAGACTCAGTGTCTCACCCAGTAAGATCCTTGCAGACATCTGGGAGTGTGAGGCTTTTAGCTCTCTCCTTCCTGCATAGGTAGCAGAGGCAGGTATGAAAACTAGGCATGTGTCAAAACCACCTTTTCCCAGACAAATAGAGCATCTCCCCAGATCTGTGGCATTGCTGTTTCTGAGGCTTTGTGTTAGGTTTCCAAGGCTCCCTGATAGGAAGGGAGAGTGCACTTACCATTTGCATCCATGTTAATAGGGTAAATCACTTGTGTTAAAATTAGCAGTGGGCAAACTGTTTCAGTTAAAACAAGGATTGTCCTGGACTGGTGCCAATCCTCAAACTAAATTCAAGCCAATTTTATTTTTAAGTTTTAAAAGTAATAACAAGTAATAAGCATGCAATGTGTATATAGACATACACACAGAGAATAGCTCAGGGATTGGAAAAAGATGTATTTCGCATCTGGAGCCCCAGTTTTGCACATGCATATGCATGCAAGTAACTTTACTCACGTGAATTATCCCCTGGTGCCATGCACTATTTCCTGTCTAATCAGGCAGCAACATATACAAAAGGCTTTCATGCATAAGGGCGCTATAACCGGGAGAACATCAGAACTTGATGCATCAAGTGAAGAAAGCCAACACTTGTTAACAAGACAAAGCTGGCACCAATTAAACCACGTCCAGCACATCGACTCCACTTGCTGGAAGCAGAGTCATCTCCAAGTGTTGTGTTAGGGAGTACAGCCAGCCCTGCCTACAGCAGGATGTGGCTTCCAAATATCACGCGTTGCATGTAATCTATTGCATAAACTGGAGGGGGGATGAGGGTAGAAGGGATGAGGCTCCACTGGGCTGTGGCCTCAGAGAGGAAGATCGATTGGGTGTACATGGGGAGCACAGTGGTTATTTTGAGGAGTGGGGGGAAGGGAATGTTGTCCATGTACATTATTTCACACATCATAAACTTCATTTCTCAGGGATTTTATTTTAGCAGCGCAGAAACAGATCATTCCCATGTGAGGTTTCACAGCACCAAACTGTAAACATAAGGGTTGGGGTTTTTGTTTGGATTTTTTGTTTTTGTCTTCAGCTCCTTCAGGGTGGGTGGGTGTGACTGTGCCTCTGCAATTGTATGCATGTGTGACAGTCATGTGTGAGGGTGTGAGGATGCCTATTGTAAGTTTAAACTGTCTGCCTAAACTTTAATGAAAAAAGTTTCACTGCTTATACAGCTCTGACCTGGCCTATGGAAAATGGGTGACACATGCTGCCACCCAGCACAGCCAGATGTCTCACTCCTGAATGATTTATCTTCCTAGGAACAGGGCATTGCCCAAAGCATACCCTGACCTCTCAGGAAAACCTGCACATCTCCTTCTTTACAGGTTGAGAGACCTTTTCACTACAATTGCTATAACTCCACCAGGCTTTTGGGTCTCCACAGCTCTTGTTTAGATGTATCTTCTAGAGTGGAAATGTGGCTTTATAGCCACCTTCTTTCCAATTCATCATGAACATCTTTCACACATTCCTGTTCTTCTAAGAATAGTAGGATAACATTTTGGCTCTGTATCTAAGTGTGGATGAATAACTGAGGCTGCTAGAAGGAGCACCTAAAGATATAGTTCTAACTGCTGAATTTGTATGAGAAATGTCTTGAAGGTGCCAACCCACACTAAAAATGTTTTCCTGGCTGTAAGGAACAGCTGGATGAACTACTTGAGACTCCTGCAACTATTGGCAGTTCAGCTTGGTACCAACTATACAGGAGTGAGGACGTTCTGAGATGAGCTCTCAGTGGTAAAAGAACAAAAACCTCTAGTTCTACTCTGGGCCTGGATGATGCCTTGATATCCTGTGGCTTAAATCCTACTGTATCAAGTTGCCAGATTATTCTAAACATGAGTATTATCTGTCTCTGTACACTTACCACTGTGAAACAGTCTATACTGTGTAACAGCTTCTTCTTGAACAGCTCTCACCCTGCCTTATGCACAATGTATGTTGAACATAAGACTTTTTTGTCCAGAAAGTAATGAAACACAGTAAAACTGCAGGAGATCAACTTGTAAAATGAAATTAAATGCTGCCTGAGGACCTCCCTGGAACTAGCTGAGTTGCAGACACTCCACATGCATATTAATTGGGCCATATGGTCCAGTATTTAAGCAAAGGCATGTATTTTATTTGGCCAGAGTGTTCAGGAGAGACTTTAGGTCAAAGCCTTCATGGCCCTGATGAAATCTGTGATCAGCTGATGGAAATGTTTACCTTACAATAAACTTGGTAGACTGTCCTGCACAGAAATGAGACAGAGGAGTTCATCATTGTGCAGCTCTGTAAAAGCAGCTGCAATGCCTGTATGTGTTTTGTTACCCTCAAGTCCCTTGCAAAAGACTAAGACAGGCTTTTGAGGCATTGTCCAGAAGAAAACGTGTTACAGAATTTATCTCTCTTGATGCAAGCGTGCAGAGGAAGAAGGCTTCCAGAAACCACTGATTGTCATGCCACATCTCTGATGGGCTCTGCACAAGGAAAGCCATTATATTGCAGCCCCTGCACAACACGCTGCTTCCATGATCTCCCTGATTCATGGATGGTGGGACCCTCCCACAGAGGCAGTGGGACAGCATGAGCTGCATTTCTGTCTGGTCTTGTTGAAGACCAGACAGCAGCAGTGAGAAAGACCACCTGCTCCAGCCCAGGCAGAAAACAGGTCAAAACAGAGCAATTTAGCATGGAAACCCTTATGCTGCCTGTGAATGAAGGCAGACTGGGCAGTAGCAAGGGGAAGGCTATTGCAGGTTAAGCCCATGAGCTGCATTCACTCCCCAATCATATTGTTAACCCCAGGGTGAGAGTATGCATGTACACTTACGACGGATGTGTTTCCTATTGTGTTTGATGTTCTGTACACACGGGAAATGGTAGTTTCTATTTTTATGAGAATACCTGACCCAGGAGAAGCAAAGCCTATCAGGATCTTTTTCTTTCATGTCTGCAAAAAAAAAAAAGAAAGAATTATAGCTATTTAACTTAGGTTTGTTTGGTGGCTCAGTGTCATGCATTTAATATATTTCACATGGACAATGTTACATCTCTTTTCAATAAGGAATTGAAACGAGCTGTTCACAACATGCAAGGCACAAACAGTCTGTCTATGTCTTATGTCCTGATTAGCTCTGTCACATTTTCTTGGTTTTAAATGCCTCATCTTAAAAATATGAGTCAACATAAATAGCTTTGAATCTGTGTTACCTTACTAACCAATGGCGGGTAACTCTACCCATAAAATATTTACATACACAACAGTCTTGTGCTACTAATATATTTTCACATTACTTAGTAATTTAAAACATGTCAACCCCTTCCAAATAGTAGACACAATCCAAACATGGAACTAATATTGACCTTAAAAGGCTGTTCCTCTTTATTTGAAGTCAAGCAACAATCATTTACCACAGATTATTGCTGTGCATTCTTCATACAACTCTTTATCAGCAATGCCCCCAAATATAACTCTAAATGGTAATGAAAGTAGTAGATGGAAAGGGCTGATGCTACACCAACAGCACGTCCGCTAAGGGAGCTTGTGAAAGACTGTATGGAAAATATAACATTTTAATATTATTAAGGTAAATCAATGACATATATTTGGCTGTTTTATAAAGTTAATGAACTGTGTGTTTGACTGTCTGAATCTGAATCTGATCTTTCTTGCATCATAAGAATGTGCATGCATATGCAAATACATTTCTTTATATTGATTATATATATACATGTACAAGAAAGTTTTAATATAATGTATGTGTGTAATAGATATAGGGTTTTGGTTTCTTTTTTTCTGTTTTCAAAGTTCTGTTTCTTATTCTGTTATTAGGGGAACAGCTGATGGAATAGAAAGAAGCGCATTTAGTGTGTGCTCTAGAGTACAGCCTGTACTGTACCTTCTGGTAAACTAAACTGGGAAAAAATACTGTTTTCTTTTTCCCAGGGCAATCAATTGAACTGAATTTTAGCTTCCCACACCACAGTACATTGACATGGTATGAGCTGAAGCTGGTAAAAGAATAGACAAGGTTAATGTATTTGTTTATCCTATGGATGTTTATATTATACATGATGTTTTCATTGTGTTCAGCAGCAAAGGATGGTAGTCCCCATGATGTATAATAGACAATATGTGTCTCCTTTGGCAGATACTTAGCCCATTCAGCCAACTAACTGGGGGAAAAAAAAAAAAAAAAGAAAGAATAGCAAAAATTCACAACAGTCCAGCAGTCTACCCCTTTATTGATTCTCCCTGTATCTCAGAGCACTTTTCCAGGGTGAACAGTGTAACTTGGAAAGTTGTCCATTAAAGGTAGTATCTTACTCACACTGTTACCTGCAGACTGGAGCAGATCAGAGAAACAATAAAACCTCTGTCATGTACAGGACAGAAAATTTGATAGCACCATGCCCCTCAAGGGACAGGCAGGTACTGAAGATTTTTGGGGCTGTTTTCTTGATCTTACTGCTTAATTGTTCTGTTACTGTACCTCAAGTTTGTTATATGTTTTAATGTTTTGGGGAAAAAATAAGGCCTTTAAAATACTTTTTTTTCACCTTTATCTCTGTATTTCACCTGTAGTGGTATGGAAATTAAATAGAGTATTTTCTAGAGGATATGCAATATTCAAGAGAATGAATGCCAATATCTAAAGCTGTAGGAGCTGTGAAAATTTTCAGCTTGGATTTTTTTTTCCAATATTGCACCATTATTAGTCAGACTTCTACTGTTTTTCATTTTGATGAAACTGTCCATTGAAGAATTGAAGTGTATGAAGTGTATGAAAAGATTCATAGTCAATTCAAGTTTTTTTGAAATTAGTGGAGACATTCTTACTGGCCCTAATAAGTAAAGTTCACACAGTCTGTCCTGTGATAAAGCAAGTCCACTGGCACTGAACCTGAACAGAAGGGCAGGATGCTTGATGGCAATAGTAAGAGGGAAAAAGGGGATAGTAAAGTATCTGCAGTGATTTGTTAAAAATACCATTAGTTGACCCAAAGGCAGAGAGCAGCACAGTCCTGGGTTAACCGTTGGACTTGATGACCTCAAAGGTCTTTTCCAACCTAAATGATTCTATGATTCTTAGTGGAAGGTTGTAAAACCAGAGACACTCTACCTTTAGGCCACCCCAAGGCCAGAGGGATGGAGATGACCAACATAGGGTCTGCGAGGTGAAGGAGGAAAGAGGCAGGAAAGGAGAAATTACCTGCTGATTTTATTAAACTGGCCCTAAACTACACCCCTGCCCTTTGAATGGCAAGGGTGCTGAGCAACTCTGGCCAGAGCAATGGAGACCTGCAGTTGCTGGAGTTCAGGAAGCAGGAAACCTCCCAAGAGCTTCTGGGACAGTCTGTATCTAGCTGACATAGAATGATTTACAGCTGGACCTTAGAGGCCTCATGGTGGCAGGGACACCTGTGACAGTGTGCAATTCTTGTGACTGTTAAGGATACTTGTAGAAAGGGAGCTCCACACAGGGATGAGCTCTACTGCATAAAATCCATCTGAAGTGGTCATGGTTGAGGTAGGAAGAAGGCAGAATAATTAACTTAGCTGATTTGTCTTTTATTCTTCCTCATCAACCATCCTACTTCTAATGCAGGCAAAATTCCTGCATTCAATGGTGTGCCATGGCAGAAGAAATAGTTTTCCTTCTTTTCTAGACCTTTCATTTTCAAAGAGAAAATGTGGCAAAGATCTAATCCTTCAGTAAGAATGTAATCCTTATAAAGCTGTAGAAGGACTTTTTACAAGGACATGTAGTGATAGGACAAGGGGGATGGCTTTAAACGGAAAGAGGGTAGATTTAGGTTAGATGTAAGAAAGAAATTCTTCACTGTGAGGGTGGTGGGGCACAGGCACGGGCTGCCCAGCGCATCTGTGGATGCCCCATCCCTGGAAGTGTTCCAGGCCAGGCTGGATGGGGCTGTGAGCAACCTGGTCTAGTGGAAGGTGTCCCTGTCTATGGCAGGGGGCTTGGAACTGGATGACCTTTAAGGTCCCTTCCAACACAAACCATTCCACGCTTCTATGATTAAATGATTTTACAGAAACATAATCTTTCCTTCTAGTCAATGGTGGGTACACTTTGAAGCAGGCAAGAAAATAATTAAAAACACTGTAAAAAAACCCAGATAGGCCTAATCCTTCCCTGCAAATGGAATGTTTTGGTTTTTTTTCCTCAGTACATCAATGCTATATTTCTATTTTTAATTTTATTTTAATGTCTATCAAAGACAGCATTTTTCACAATGCTAGTAAGTGTTCTGATCTTCAGTTGGAGCTTGGGTGATGAGTGTAGTAAAGTATTTAAAGGTCTTTGTTGATTCAGGTCCTTGGAATGGAACATATGTGGCCAGTCTGATTTTTTAAAAGTAGTATGTTTAGTTATAAAACTTGTGATTTACAAAATCTCACACTGAAATAAAATCCCCTTCAGAGGCAGGTATTGTAAAAATGGCATTCGGTAGGGGCAGCAGTTAGAGAACAGCACAATAGTTTCAGATGCAGAATAAAGTATAAATCTGTGTTCACTTGTTGGTTTGGTTTTTTTTGAAGGCTGGCAAACATTTTTCAAATATCTATCAGCTTGACAGTCTATTTTTCTAAAGCAAAGTCCACTTTTTGTACTGTGCTCATCACTCCAAGCCTATTCCACCTGGTTGTTCTTGGCTTGCATTGGATTTGCAGGTTATGAGGCAGCTTTTGACTGGATGCAAATACAGTAGCACTGAATTGCTGGTAAAATATTTTATTTCAGTATGGAAAATCATCACACAGGAAGAAACCTAGTAAGTCCCCTTCACAACTTATATCATGGTTTTCCGTCATATAAATTGGGAAGGCCAAAGGCTACCTCTGATTGAACATGGCAGGAGTGAGATGTGATGTGGTGTAACCCAGAGATTCCCATCTGTAGTGAGTCAAAGTAGTGCAAGGAGGGGAAGCTGGGACATAGAGCAAGGAGTCTGGAGCCTTCTGCAACTTCTGTCAGTCTTGTGTGATAAATGACTGCAAATTATTATTCCTTGGCTTTCCCTCTTTTTACGGGTAGGAATTAAAACCTCCCAATATATACTGAGTGAAACCTAACCCAATAAAGCAGATGCTATTCTCTCCCAAAAAGTGGGGAGGAGCATCAGGAGTTTTTCATTACTGCCTGAGGGATACCTTCTCCTGTTTCATCTGCCTAATTCCTTCAGCTGAAAGTGTGAATCTTTTCATACAATCTTCCAGATTTGTTCCAAGTTGCATAAAGAGGCTATGGCAGAGGGGTAAAACATGGAGGGTTTTTGTTAAATTCAACAAAACTACTTGCCCTAGTCCTTCTGCTACTCCTAGAAACATCTGTGATACTTTTCTTAAACTTTTTGGAGCTCTGGCAGTGTACAAGGGAAAGCTCAACCAGTCATTCTACCTTTTGTTGTCAGTTCTTGAACTGTGAGGAGTTGCTTGGAGGAAGAATGTTCTGAACGAGCAGAGTGGTAGCATCAGTGATTAAAAACAAAACCTGCTTTAAAAGAGGTAGATGAGTAAGGTTGCAAAGTGAAATACTAATGCCAGGAAAAAAGGCTGAATGAATTGTCTTACATATACATTATAATTTTCTTTTTGATTATGTGATCATATATCATCTTTTTAAGAGGATCCTTTCCTGATTCAGTGCATTTGATGGACTGCACTCGCATAACATACTGAACAATGCTCAGCTGCATTCTAGTTTAATGTATGGCTGGATGCCTTATTTACTGCACTCCCTTCTAAAATTAGAATTATTAATTTCCTCACAGGATTTTCTGTGGTGCTTGAGTTGGTATTAGAGACCTTCAGAAACTGATTAATGCTTACCTTTGTCAGACTGCTATGAAATAAACTGAATTTATTTCCATTTAGAGATGAGGAACCAGAGCACGGACATATTAAGCTAGAATAATTTCTGATCTTACACACCTGACTTGAGGTATCTAAGACCTGATTTTTAAGTGTTTTGTATTATCTTTCATGATGTATATTCAAGCACAGTTCCTCTTAACCTCACTTTCAGCTGAAAGAACTCGGCAGTTTTCAATATTGCATTATATTTTTCATCAAAAGGTGAAGGCAGCTGCTAGCCATCTCTCAAATGGTGAGTGATTTGGTCAACTTTTAAAAATTACACAGTAGAAATGCATGAGAAAAGCCCAGTTCCCCAGACCAACGCCCATCTTGAAGAAGAAACTACTTCTGAGGTTCCTTGTGTAATTCACTACCCTTTTTGACTCTATAGTGACTGACATGTGTAGGGATCCTGCAGCCAAGGTTTTCTTTACTGTACAGTAATGATGCAGCTCAAGAGGCCACCATCACCATCTTGTAAGAGGAAAACAGGGATAAAGTCTGTAGCATAATGCATATACATCAAGTTCTAAGTACCTGAAAACTGAGTTTTGTGGTGGGTATTGCTGGGTAATGGTATACCAGCTCTAGATATTATGACAAGAGTTGCAGGTGCCACCTTGACAAAGATAACTGGTTTCCTAGCAGTGGTTCCAAAACCCATTCAAAATATACTGAAGCAAACAGTCTTCAGTGCATCTTTGCTATCTTTGTACTTCAGTGCAAGGTTTCTTCTGATATAATACTTGATGTCCTTAAATCAGAACTGAACACAACTATTTTATGACTTCTACGTACAGGACTAGTCTGTATATGGTTTTATTCATCATTTTAATGGCATATAGCATTTAATGGCACCCAGATTTCCCACCTAAAAATATTTTTCAAGAAGGTTTTTGTTCTGCTTCTCCAGAGTTTTCAGCATATGATAGTTCTAATCCTGAGGAAAACCCCCAACACCACTGTTTATGTGCCAAATATTTACTTTGTGGAAAATAAGCAACACAGGACCTTTCATCAATATCTGCCCCTTTTCTGAAATCAATCTGTTTATCTGAAATGTTTTTATATGAATTATCCATTCCTATATGCTTAAAAAACTGAATTCCACAGGTATAAAGTACTATGTATTTGCAACCATTGTCCATAGTAAAAGGAAAGGTGTTTTCTTTCCTTTGACATTTGTAATAATTTTACCATGTATTAGAGACAGACAGTTTGCAATTTTACATGTGAAGGCATAGCATAAAAAGAGAGCAATCACATCTCAACAGCTGTGATGTGATGTAGGGACATCTGGGAGCAATGACCTTTGGACATAAAGGACAGAGATTAAGGCAGGGAAGGAAGCCTGTGGAGCACCACAGGAAGGGCAGTCCATGATAACTGAACAGCATGATACCTGCCAGCGTGAAGTTGATTGGTCATTATTTTTGAACGTGGTTGATCTGGCACTGTGAATTGATATCAGATCAGTGTTTTGGACCACATGGAAAGCACTGGGAACCCTAAAACAGGATTTGCAATTAAATGGAGACATGGCCTAGGATTTTGCCTCATGATTGTTACCACACGTGAACTAACACGTATCACTGGTTTGAATCTCAATAGTGACTAGGATACATACTTATGGTGCAGGTCTCCTAGCAAGCTACTGACCCTATAGTCACATCTCAGCAGTCATGTTATGACCCTCTCAGCAGGAACCCTGTCACCACGTCCAAAACTATTTTCCAGTTCTTCATCAGCTAAGAAATAAAAAAAAAGCTTCAGAAAAGCTCACATAGAAGTCTTAGAGTACATTACAGGGATCATTATCTTTGGACTGTTTTGCACATGTTTTGCAAATTCCAGAGCCTGAGCTGAACCTGATCTGTCAGCTGCTTCTCTCTAGGAGGAAGGTGGAATGCTGCTGTGGCCTGCAGGTATCATGTGGAATGAAAGATATTCCCTTTGGCTAGCCCGTCTCAGTCTGTGTAAGACTTTTTTTTAACAAATACCAATGCTTTGCATTCTGCTTTAAGGCAA
Source organism: Falco biarmicus (assembly GCF_023638135.1). Taxonomy (NCBI): domain Eukaryota; kingdom Metazoa; phylum Chordata; class Aves; order Falconiformes; family Falconidae; genus Falco; species Falco biarmicus. Next base: position 60,017,895 of record NC_079293.1, on the reverse strand, counting down.
AAAGTTGCAGAGTTCCAGTTCAGGGACAGAGATGCCCTCAGCTGGATCCAGTCTCAGTTCAAAACCTTGTGTGTTTTCACAGAATTGCCAAATGGTCAAGGGCATGTCTGGAAGTCATCTGGTCCAAACTACTGGCTCAAGCAGGGACACCTACATCCAGTGGCCCAAGACCGTGTCCAGATGGCTTCTGAATACCTCCAAGGTTGGAGACTCCATAACTTTGCTGAGCAACCTGTGCCAGTGCTCCATCACCCTCACAGTGAAAAGGTGTTTTCTGATGTTCAGAGAAAACCTCCTGTGTTTCAGTTTGTACTCATTGCCTGTAGTCCTGTCACTGCATAGGCCACATGCAGGACTTTGTGCTTCATATAATAATGGAATCACAGAATGGTTTGAGTTGGAAGGGACCTTAAAGATCATCCAGTTCCAAGCCCCCTGCCATAGACAGGGACACCTTCCACTAGACCAGGTTGCTCACAGCCCCATCCAGCCTGGCCTGGAACACTTCCAGGGATGGGGCATCCACAGATGTGCTGGGCAGCCCGTGCCTGTGCCCCACCACCCTCACAGTGAAGAATTTCTTTCTTATATCTAACCTAAATCTACCCTCTTTCCGTTTAAAGCCATCCCCCTTGTCCTATCACTACATGTCCTTGTAAGAGGTCTCTCTCCAGCTTTCGTCCCTCTCCAGCTTTCTTGTAGGCCACCTTTAGGTTCCTCCCAGTTTTGTGTCATCTGCAAATTTGCTGGGGGTACACTCTGCTGCATCATCCAGATCATTAATAAAGATGTCAAATAGGATCAGAACCAATGTTGACCCCTGGGGCATCCTGCCAGTTACTGGCTTCCAACTGGACTTCCTGCCACTGATCACCACCCTCTGGGCCTGGCAGTTTAGCCAGTTTTCAATCCACATCACTGTCTGCTCATCTAGCTCATACTTCATCAGCTTCTGTATGAGGATCCTATGGGAGACGGTGCTGAAAGCCTTACCGATGTCAAGGTAGACAATATCCACTACTCTCCCCTTGTTATCAAGTCAGTCATGTCATCATAGAAGTTTACCAGGTTGGTCATGCATGACTTTCCCTTTGTGAATCCATGCTGACTATTCCTGATCACCTTCTTGTCCTTCTGTGACTGGCAGTGATTTCCAGGATTAGCTCCTCCATCACGAGGTAAGGCTGACCAGCCTGTAGTTCCCTGGATCCTCCTTCCTGAAGTTAGGACCAATATTTCCTCCAATCTTTGGGCATTTCTCGCAATCACAAAAGTCAATCAAAGATTATCAAGAGTAGATCAAAAATTATCGAAAGTTTTGAACGGGCTTTAGCAGACTGTAGCCCCTAGGTGAGCACAACTTAATTGTCCAATTTAATCTCGGTAGCCCTTTTCCAAGTGAAGTCAAAGCTGAGGATTTTTGCTAACGACTGCAGTTCAAAAAATAAAGCAGATGAAAACATTAAAAAACCCACAAGAGTCTTAATGCAACAGCAGAACTGAAGTGACTTTGACATGCTGCCTTGTGTAATTCTGATGACTACAGTACTGATAATAAAAATAAAACCTGGCATTTGCTGTTTAAGCTTGAACAGATTTTGTATTTGCTTTCAAGTTTGAAAAAAATCTTGGTGCTTTTATTAAAATAAATTGATTGTGAAAGGAGTATTGGAGCAGACTGTTTTCCAGGCCCCGCTGATTTTGTATTTATTATCAATATTTGCTGAAAGTAACATCATTCCTGCTGAGCTGTAACCAGAAAGTTACTTAACTGTCCAAATATTGACAGCTGTTAGGGAAAAAGTCCTAGTCTGTTCAGCTTGCTATTCTATTATAGACCTACATTTGTAATGATAAACTTATCATTGATCATTTTTTGTTAATATGAGTGATAGATGATACTTGAAAGTTTGAGTTTGGTTTTGTCTTGTGATTCTCTGGACTATCTGGGCCTTCATTTTTGCATTGTAAATCTGAGCTACCTCAAGAGATTTCTGGCATTCCCATTGTTTAATACAACAGTTAAAACAAGCCTTTTTCTCAGTGTTTTTGGACATTGGTGTTCTGAATTCATACTGAAGACAATAATAAAAAAATCTTAGCTATTTTGTTAAAACTCTACATGAAGATCTAGTTTAGGCTTGTATGACTGTACAAAGGAGCTGTGGCAGTGAACATGCATCCTCTAGCAGCACCCCACACACTGAATGATTGTATCCAATATCAATCATCACTTCCACTCCCTCCGTGGCTGTTACAGTGTCCTAATGAAGGATTTTTGAATTTTCTAGAAACATTGCTCTAGCCACTGTTTTCTAATCTCTTTGGTAGGCAGGGTTGTGCCAGAAAACAATGTGTCTTTTATGGGAGAAAGAACAAAGAGGTCAAAACATACAGTTTAGAGACAGAAAAGTATGATCATACTTACAACAAAATACCCCAGCCTTGAAAAATTATTTCACACTTTGTGTTACACATACAATGTAGGTAAATATATAAATTAATATATCGAGTGATTTCTAACAGGCAATCATGGAATCATAAAATAGAATAGAATCATAGAATCATTTAGGTTGGAAAAGACCTTTAGGATCATCTAGTCCAACTGTTAACCTAGCACTGCCGAACCCACCACTAAACCATGTCCCTAAGTGCCACATCTATAAATATATAAATAAATATATATAAAAATATAAATAAATATATAGGTTTTTAAATACCTCTAGGGATGGTGACTCAATCACTTGCCTAGGCAGCCTGTTCCAATGCTTGACACCCCTTTCAGGGAAGAAATTTTTCCTACTATCCAATCTAAATCTCCCCTGGTGCAACTTGAGGCCATTTCCTTTCATCCTATCACTTATTACTTGGGAAAAGAGACTGATACTCACCTTGCTACAACCTCTTTTCAGATAGTTGTAGAGAGCGGTAAGGTGTTCCCTCAGCCTCCTTTTCTCCAGGCAAGTAAGTTTTCTGTCCAATTCTTAGTGATTTTCCCTGGCAGTCAATTGTGAATTTGCCCTTCTGCTTTCAAAATACTCACCCCTACATCACTTCAGAGAGTAAATGCAATACAGGGGTTTTTTTTGGGGGGGACACCCACAAAAATAAAAACACAAAGCCCCCTTGAATTATGTTTACAAGTTCTTATTTGGTTTATTCAGTTTATTTGGCCAATTCTCAGCTATTCAGGAAGGTAGTCACACGAATTTTAGCCACTGTTATGAAAAGTCATACCAAAAAATTGTTCTTTACAGTTACTTGGGAGCGATGTTTAAAATGTTAGCATCCAGTCAGCAGAGATAAACTATGCATGTGATTTAGTTGACTAAACTCACAATAGAAATAGTGAAGAGTCATAAAAAGGCCGTAAAACCATCAGGTGATAAAAACATCAATTGCAAACATACAATCAGAAATGTTTCATAACTACTTAAAGAGTAGCTAGATGTCATACGCTACTAATATATTTACTTTGCTATTAATAGATCCATCAATTTTACTGATGAACCTCAAAGGAGTGTTATGAGCTTCATGACAGACACTGAGAGTGAGTGGTACTTTACTTCAAAAGTAAGTGGCTAAATGGAATTGCAGGGACTGAACAAGTTTATTCAGTGGGAGTCAGAGTACCAAAACCTGGCGATTCATGAATTAGGGTCAGATCGAGCCTCCCATTGACCTCAGTGGGAGTTTTGCCACTAGCTTCAATGGAGGCAGGATCAGGCTATCAATGCTTTAAAGTGGTTCAATAGAAAGTCTCATTGAAATGCAAATGTACGTGCTCTCTTAATCTGAACTTCCCATCTCCCCATTCAGTGCTGTTTGTAGAGAGTGTTCTTATGGGCTGTTACTCTGGGACCTGTGTTAAACAAAGATTTTTGTATGCTCATCAGAGAAATATCCTGTAGTACAGGGGAATACAACTACAAATTTTGTAATGATTCTAAGCAAATCTAGTGAGTTTGGTTTGAAGAGCAAGCAAGCCTTGCTGTATCACCAAGCCTGAATAAAGATGAAATTGCCTATGTTGTTGAGTCCAGCACATTCACTTAACACTTAGTGGCTGGTGTCATTAAAAAGGAAAAAAAAAAGTATCTTTCAAGTATTCAATTGCCTGGAAACACTACTTGCAATGGTTTCAAGTAACACTTAAAATTACTACAGCTGAAAAAGACTTGTACAGGGGAAAACAGAAGTTGAGTTCATGTATTTGATGCAACTTACCACTAGCTCAGTTTCATTCTTTGTGGATCAAATGTCATGAACACAAATGAATAGTTAAGACTCCATTTTATTAAGATTAAACCGTGTATCTCCCCTCCTCCTGCCTACAACAAGTCCCCTTCCCATTGCAAATGCCTGGCTTTCTCTTCCTCCTTCTCAGCAACTGTAATTACTAATACCAAACCAGTTGCACTGGGGAGTAGACACATCCTGTTTAGCTTGCTTCAGATCTTGAAAAGCAGTCTAGAGCTCTCAACTGCTGCCAGCAGGCCAGCATGCGTATTTCTTCTAGGCTCGGTCAGAAGTGTACACACATACCCGTAGCTGGTTGCTTGCCCAGCCAGGAAATACATACCTTCTGACTGGTGGCTTTGAGGCAGTGTATTGCCTCTCAGCCTCCAAAGGGGACAGTTGTCAGCATCGCTCTCATTGGGAAAACACCAAAGGAATTATTTTGTGAGATATGTGTTATACAGGCCCAAGTCAGCTGTTTCCCACTGCTCTTTGAACACAGCAGCCAAGTCAAAAGAAGAACAAAGCACTAAAAAAAATAAAATAAAACTTTAAAACGTATTTGCAACCGCTTCACGGTGCTGTGATGGTAGATAAGAGCTAAATGTATTAGCTTAAACGTTAGTTTTTCTGCTGACTAGGTATTAAGTCAGTGGCATCACTTGGACATAAGAGTAAGGGACACTGCTGATCAAGTTACAGTCTGTTACTGTTTCGTAGGGCAATCATTACAAATTTAGCCTTAGTGGCTGATACGTACTAAGCTAATTAAAAAGACAATTGTCTTGTTCACTGTGATTAAAGCACAACTGATAAGATCTCTTATTTCCCTATCAGTGATATTCTAATTGCCAAGGAAACATGGCAGGTCACAGTGCCACCTGCTCATTTTTCAGGAATCCTAGGTTGCATCCTTATGGTAGTATAAAATACATTGATCACTCCCCCATAACTATCTGCATTGTTCAGATTTTAGTCTACTTTCTGACATAGTTTTGTCCCTTGCCCCTCAGATGTGTCCTAGACACAACTTGAAGCAGGTTGGCCAATCGCTTGCTGCTGACTGCTGTCAGTAAGCTGTATGACAGAGACTGCCATATCCTAGGGTGGCAGGGAGGCAGAGGAAGCCAAACAGAAAGTGTGTGAATCGTGAGCTCACATTTATTCTTGAGGACAGAGAGCAATCCCTAAATATTTCATTTACTAGACTAGATTTAGAGTATGAATTCCCACTGTCATGACACATTTAATTCCCATTAGAGTCTTGCAACATGAATAGCACTCCACAAAGAAGAAGACAGAGCTGGGAAGAGCTTCCCCAGGGGTATTTAAAAGAACACATTCATGCTACTTACACTCTCCTGTAGTTTTGTTGGATTTTGTGCAGCTGAAGAGTACTGTAAGTGCATGAAAGTGGTGGAATTACACTAAAGGATGCAAAAGATCCTGAATGGGCCTGGCTCACAGTGAGGTTTAGAAGAGTGATGATGTTTCATGCACTTCAATTCAGTACATGTTGTTAAACTGCAAGAATACTCAGGGGACCTTTGGGTGGCATTGAGCTATGAGGGAGAGGTTAGATTTAGGTCTGCTTTGCAAAATAACAAGATGAGCATGGGAAGAGAAGTGTGATTTTTCTCCCAAGTTCTTATTTTTCCAGGTGATCCATACATACCTGTATGCTTGCATCTGTGAGTTACAGAATAACATCTTTCACCACCACTTGCTTTAGACACTAGTTGCAGCACTTTTCTCTATGCAGCTCTTCCTGAGATCCAGCATGGGTCCCTGAGTCTGAGTGGAGTGCTACTTCCACTCTTATTAGAACACTGCTTGCAAGCCCTGCAAGCACTTGTGCTTGTCTTTGAGAACTTCCCATTGAGTAACTTTGCTGAACAGGCTTAGCACTGCTTAGTTTGTGAGATCCAGCCTAACCACACTTGAGGTGATGTAGCACCTAACCAAAAGAACAAAGCAACTGCATCTTGCGTATATGAAGGTGTTAATTTTGTAAAAAAAGTGAGATAATTAAGGAGACTTTGGGGAGGTTTTTTCCCCCAGGGTTTTTTTCCCCCTCTTTATAATTAACTACACTTTGTTCACTGTTTTGAGGGGAATTATTTTTTACTTTGATTGAAACGCTTTTGTATAGAAGTCTGTGTCATACGAATTCCAGCCATTGTTAGGGATGGATTAAGTTGTATTGGGTCTGACTGAGCCCCACGGCAGCCCTCACAGTGCTGGGCTTTGTATTGATAGCTAGAAAGGTAGTGATAACACACCAGGGTTTTGACTACTGCTGAGCGGTGCTCACACAGCATCAAGGCTGTCTCTCCAACCTTCCCCACCACCCACCGCCCCACCCCACCACAGGTAGGCTGGGGGTGGGCAAGATCTTGGGAAGGGACATAGCCAGGACAGATGAATCAAAGTAACCAGTGGGATATTCCGTACCAGCTGACATCCCCTCAGATATAAAAGCTAAGAGAAAGGAGGAGAAAGGGAGAAGCTACACATACTGAAGCCCTGCTTCCTGGTAAGTGGCTGAACATCAGCTGCTGATGGGAAGTAGAGAATAACATCTTTTGTTTTCCTTCACTTCCACATGCGCTACTTTTACTATTGCTCCATTAAACTGCCTTTATCTTGATCCACAAGGGTTTTTTTCCCCGTCTTATTGTCTCCCCACCCCCCCGTTCTGTTGAGGAAGGGAGTGATATAGTGGCTTGGTGGGCATCTGGCATCCAGGTTAGCTCACCACAGTTGTGGAGACTGACTTTGTGATACTACCATGTTTCTGCTAAACAAAGTCCAGTGTGCCAAACAAAGGTGTAGCAAGTAGTTGTGAAATGGCATGGCTATTACACATGTTTTTGATTCTCATTGTCTGGTGTTTATTTTGGGATAATTCTGTTTTGAGAGTGGAAAAAACAGACTGTAAATAAAAAGGAGGCCTATGATAAATACATTATGATACACAGTTCTCAAAAAGTTAATGGACGGCTCCTCAGTGAGTGCCTAGGAGATAAGAAGATTGTTTTCAACAATGAAAGAAGGTGATAAGAATATTCCAGGACACCATGACAAGTCAGAAAAAGAATGAGATTCACCCACTTGCGCAAATCCTGAGTAATTTACTGTTGCAGCTCACAGTCCATGTTGTTTCCCTCCTACATAAGGTTTCTAGGTCACTGCCTCTGGTGTCGTTCTAAACCACAAAGCTCCACTCCCAGCTCACCTCTCTTCTCTTGGACAGTGGGAGAATCTCTTGCAACTTCCAAGAGATGTTGAGTTAGCTGGTACTGCATTTCTGCTCCTGACTTCTCTCCTAGATTGCCCCACCCATGAAACCAGATGATAGGAAATGAAAGTAGATGGAGCAGATCCGACTGAAGGTCAAATTAGTACAGAGACCTAAAAGAGCATAATAATAATCCAAAATCATATCCCAAAGAATACTACTGCCATTTTAAGATGAAACTTGTACTAAGAATGTGGATTCAGCCTTAATTTCCAGAAGACACCATCTAAGCTATCTACTTGTATTTTTACAGCTCTATAAATCTTTAAGGCCAAAGTCTAGCCTTCTGCACACGTAGGACTCCATTTATTCCACAGGGAGTTGCACTTGCATATCAGAGTGTAAAATCTGGTCATATTTTCTAGATAGCAATAGGAAAAAGGGGAGGTCTTTCACTTTTAAAAACATTTACTGTATCCTAGCAATGTGCAGCGATGCTATGCAAGCCTGACAACAGACAAATGGCTTTGAAAGATATTAAGCCTTACAGAAATACTGTAGGAAGACAGTGTGATAATCTTTGGGAGTCTGTAGGTAGTGCAGGTTCCAAATATTGTCTTGAGCCTAGGCACAAAGCAACTAAGGTAATATAGAAGGAAATTCCTTAAGCACTTGTGTTAAGGTTGATGCAGAGCTCAAGAAAACCAGGAGGAAAACAAACAGGAGAATTAGGAGAAGTAAACGTTTCATTGTCAAGGTTTTGTAACTGAAAAAAACCAACAATCTACCTTTTTTCTGCGCGTGAGTAGGCTGTCTTTCTAATATCTTAGCTTGGGATTGTTGCTTTACATTTTAGATCTTAAGTGATTTTAAAGTTCTTACAAAAAACAACTAAACTCTCTGCATAAACAAAGTATGAATAAGCTGTTCTAATTCTGCAGGAGAAAAAATAAAAGAATGGGAAGAAATGTACTGAGTAACCAGCTTTAGATCTTGTTAGCTACAAAGCATAGCTAATTAGAAAAAACATTCAGAATTTAATTTTTTCTGGAATGAGACATCATTGTTATTCACAAAGGCACAATATGGCTGTGCATGCAGCCTGCGACTATCTATGACTGCCAAGTTGCCTCTTGAATAGGTTGTGTAATTACCAGGGAAGGACAGGTAGGTGCGAGTGTGAAGATGTCAAAAAATTTAGAAACTGACAGAAGGCTGCTGGTTTCCACAAGTTCAAATTTTTTCAGCCATATGTAAATATGGATAAAGTAAAAGGAAAATGGCATGGCTAAAAGCTTTTCTATGGAAACGTTGAAACAGTTTTCTTTCCATCTTCTAAAATACAATAGGACGTGTTCCTAGTCTTCATGACAAGGTTCTGCCTCTTCATCAATTTACCTTCTTCTAGTTTTGAATAGTACCATTTAGCCAGTATTTATCATTGTGCATTAGTGCTCTACCAAAGTCTTTAAAATGAAGTGTCTCCCACAAGAATGTGCTAAGGTGTATGAAAGAAAATTTGGGAAATATCAGACAGGGAAAGACTAAATTATAGTCAGACCGCAGTTCCTAAAATTGCAGCATCTTGATATAGATTCTTATTTTATTGACTTGCGTGTTTGTGACTTGACAGCATCATGCTCTGGAGCTTGGCTGTAGAAATGAAGGGAAGGAACAGAATTTCGAGAGGGAATGGCAGCACTTCTGACTGTGGTGGCAGGACACTGCTCAATCCTTCGAGCAGAATTGATATGACTTTTGAAACAATTACATCTCATGTTCCTATTAAACAGTAAAACAATTGTAAACAGATTTTGGTGGAAATCTTGTTTTTTTTAATAGATTGGCAATGAATTCAGCACAACTTTTTGGCAAGGATCAGTTGCTAATATTTTAAAGGGCAGTTATAAAATATTTTTTTCAAAAATTAACTCTCATATCCAATTGTCTTAATATAATGATCAAATAATTTCAAATGCACACTTAGAGAACAAATAGTTACAGTATTCAAGACTTCTTCCTTCTAAAATCACTTAGGAGAGAAAAAAGGAAAGGTCTTTTGTGGAAACCTTAAAGTCATTGTTCCTTTAGGAGCAGTACATTTGGATTCATGAAGAGGAGATAAAGACATGGCTCTTCATTCCCAGATATTTTTACATCTACTGAATGACTCTTTTGGAGCTATTACAGCTGAGGCCCTGTCTCACAGCAAGTCCTTCCTGCCGCCTTCTGCTGCACACAAGAGACAGCTGAGGCCTTTTTCTACTCAAGCTGCTTCTCCTTTTATGAGTTTGCCAATTATTTGGGTCATTCTTTGTGCCCAGTGATTTTGTGGTAACTCTTTGCTTTAGAGTCTTCCAGAATCATGTCTTTAACTCACTTATGAAACTTCTCCACTGGTAAAAAATGTGGGCTAAGCCCAAAACCAACACTGGCACATCTGGGGTGTCTCTATTTTCTGACATCACTTTCCAGTACAGCCACATAATAATTAAATATTTAACTGATATCATACCCGGTTTAGATAGCTGTTTTATCAGATATTAAATAGCAGAAAAACATACAAAAATAGCAACAGCAAGCTCTGCTTTATATGGTAACCACAGAATGCATCATACAAATTAAGACATCTTTAGCTCTTACTGCTGGTTAAAATAACATACACATTTCTGTGGTAGTGAAGTCACTGAACTGATAGCAATGGAGTCCTAATAACTGGGTTCTGTGAATTCCCCTGGAAGCTCTGGCATTGAATATAGCTATTCCTGGAGGCAGCCATGATGGAGGTATATGGTCTGCCAGTGAGGTGACGTGTTCTTCATCCAGTGACTAAAAGAATCTGCTACATCTGACAATGCCAAGCCAGGGGCTGCAGTTTGTTTTACCCTCATACTTCTCACCTAAATCTGTGTCTCATGGTCCATTTCTAACAGCCAATCTAATTGTTATCCTCATCACTGATACTAGTAAGGCTGAATAAGATCATTCACAGATCATTTAATCAAGCCAGACCCTCTAGTTTCTGTTTGTGCTTTGTTTTTCTTGATCCAGGTTATCTGCATTAGTTCACTATACCACCACTGTGCCCTGTCCATTTGCAGCAGATGGTTGGTAGTGCCCCACAATGCCCAGTGTCTCTGGACACTGAATTATTCAGCCTTGACATGGTTCTGCCACTTCTTTTTCACGTAAAACTGCTGTACCACTGTCTTTCACCTGTGGAATGGAGTTAATGAAATTGGCCTCACGCACTGGGCTGCTGGGTAGGGCTTAATTCCCTGGGTGTGTCTCTGCTGCTGCTTTATTTCAGAGCAGGACATGCTTTTGAAGTGGACTTCTTCATCCTTCCCAATTACCACCCTCTGGTTCACATCATGGAGCAGTCTTTCCATGTGCTATCTGGGTCCTTTCTTGTGCTCAGCTGGAGAACACACTCCAGCTGCATATCTGATGTGGTCCAATCGACAGGAATGGACTAAAGCTAGTCCAAAGTAAAACCCCCAGAATATTTAGTACTGGTGACACTGAGTCCTTGGTACTAACTGTTTTGCTCTGCAGGTTCATTCCTATTATGCCATGAAATATAATGGAGACATAGACATTGTTATAACTGGTTGGCTGTGTGATCCTTGGATGAACAGAACAGCAAAAGTATGAAGTTTTGTGTGTGTTTCAGAGAATAAATACAGCCTTTGTATTTTAACCCCAAATTTTGGCTTTCTTTCACTGTACTATTTTAGTGAGAGATTCCATAGTTTATATAAGAAAGTTTACCTTAGAAGATCTAATAGCAAATGGAACCTGCTTCTGCACTTATGTAAATAAAATCTATTCATGCTGAGCTCGTTCTGGTCCACGGACATTAACCAGCAATGTTTATTTTTTTATAGCTGGCAAATTTCCCCGAAATTTTCATTTTGAATAGATGCAGAAGGTTAACACCAGTAGTTTATTTTGATACTCACTCTACACACATCCTCAGATACTAAGCTACACTTTGGGGTTACAGTAAAGTTAGTTTTAAAGGATTTGTACTCCAAAACAATATTCCCATTACCCCACCATATGTTTGAAGTTAAAATATAAATGCCAACAAAAGAACACTCATATACACCATTTTGTTGCACCACTTCTGTGTTTTACAGCATGCCATTTTTACTGATGCTGTCTTGTGCTTGATTCCTATTCCACCTTCATATCCTTCACTCTGATACACTTCTGATTCTTTGCAGTCTTCTGTTATAGGAAGACATATGAAGAATCAGGCCTAGAGAACTAATTTTTACTTGCTCAGCTCTCTACTTTTTTCTTTTGTCCTGTACAAATCTTTCTGTTTACCATCCCTACTGACAACATTACAGAAATCCCTGGCTTTCTGAGTGGTGGCAAAGTATCACTCAGCTTGTGAGCACGATTTCGTACGCCAGCTATGCTCAGCTAGCCTTCATACCAATAAAAGCCTCTCCGTGTGTCTTAGCCAGCAGGAGGTGCTGAGGAATGATGCAACAAGTATCTTTGCACTGAGATAGGTTCCCTCTGTGCTCTACGCAGACATTTTCACTAACTTGTGAGTTGGATCTGAGCATTGTCACATCAAAGTGAGGATTTTAGTTCTATTTTTAGGGTGGCATTTGATATTTGGCTAGAGCAGAGACATTCTTATTTTGATTATGTTTTAATTAAATAACCTTTAAGACAAGTGAGCAGGAACATTCAATCCAAAGCAATGCTTTCTGTTACTCCAAGAGGGAGCAGTAATAATGCATAGCATTTATTAAAGACTTTGCTCTTCTCAATCTATTTGGGATACATGGCAATATATTACAATGATAGAGGTGAGATAACCAATAAAGAAAGGAAATACTTCTAATCCTTAAACTAAGCAGCAAGATAAACTGTAATTACAGCTTTGGATGGTATAATATGTTAAGCAGTGATCAAAGAAAATACAAAGAGGATAAGGAAAATATATGAAGATATTCTTGTTGTCAGATAATTAACTACTGGTTATCACACACACCACTAAAAATTCATCTTCATATTTGTAACATAACCAAAATGACTACTGAACCCTTGAACAGGAATCCCCCTCCTGCCCCACTGTTGCAGCTGCTAGTTCCCTTATATTGCCTGAGTAAATATCCTCAGTGCTCTTTTAGGGAACCATTAGTAAGGACTGGAAAATACATATTGTTTCTCATGTCACTGTATTCCTTTAAGTCCTTGGAGGTTTAAGTTCTCAGTGTGTGACGTGGACACCTTTCTTCCAGTAAAGTATATCAAACCATATAGTCATTGAACACACTTTGTTAACAGAAACAGGCAGACATACACACCCTACAACACTTAATCATCTAGCCAAAAGCAATCACTAAACCATCAACATGTATTTTAAAGAAAATATGGAATTCCATGGAAGATACCAGGGTGAGAGAATGTCTGCTATAACACCTATCTCTAAAATTGGGATTGAAATAAAGCCTGGAAAGATAATCCTGTTACCAGACAAATGCTGCAATGCTACAGCATATGATCAGTTTGTGAACACGTTGAACATTATACAGTGATAACGAAATGCTGCATGGATTTATCAGAAACAAATCCATCTTGTTTATCTTTGACAGAGCAATTGGCCAAGGCAGTAAGAATGAAGCAGGAGACTTGCTGGATCTTGATTTTAAGAAGGCTTTCTACATGATCCTACATGCTTTTCTCAAAAGTTAACTGGAAAATACGGTGTAGATGAGTTCACCATAACATACACATGGAACAGGTGTCACTTCTTGATCTAGTTGTATTCAATATTTTTATGAGTGACTTGGAAGATGAAGCAGTGGATCTTCAAGTTATACCAGCAGATAGGAAGTGCCAGCACTTTGGAGGGCTGTATTACAACCTGGAGACACAATCCGATATGGGTAGTAAGAATTCAGAAAAAAAGACAAGTGTAGTTTGCCACAGATGTCAACTGCATGAACACAAAATGGGAAATAATTACGTGGGTTGCAAGACATACAGCCTGAAGACTATACAGCCCCTAAACTGGGTAAGAGCTGTATCATACGGCTGGGGAAAGAGGAATCTCACTGTCGTGCATATTAGCCAGAGCATCTTATGTAAGACATGGGTGGCTGTTCTGTTTTACTCTGTTGGCACTGGCGAGACTCAGCTCAAGTACTTTGTCCTGTTTTGGGCACCACACTTTAAAAATGATAGAGACAAATGGAGAGAGTTCAGAGGAGAAGAACAAGAATGATAAGTGGTATGGAAAACATGCTGCATGAGGAAAAGTCAAGAAAATTGGTTCTGTTTAATCTAGAAAGAGAAGACGAGAACAATGTGACAGCAGCCTTCCCGTATATGGAGTTAGCTGTTCTCCATGTCCACATGGGGTAGACAAGAAGGTGTTGATATAATTTGCAGCAAAAAGGCTTTGCTGCACTATTCAGAAAAAGCTGTACATTGATAGACGGTGATGTGGTGGAATAGGTCCCCAACAGTGCTTGCAGAATCCGCTGCACAGGACAGTCTTGTGCAGGGGTGAGATGTCTCTCCAGCATGGCCCAAGGAATCGAGGATGCCTCAAAACAGGAAGAAAGAACATCTGTCTGACACTATGTCTGTGTTTTCTGTCATACAGCTTAGGAGTAAAGAAAATCACGCTGGATTTCAGCTTGTGACACAGATTTTCTGCGCCCTACCAGTATTTTCCTAATCTTCAAAGGATTTATTTACTCAGTTTCCATGATTTCAGTGTTCTCTCTTCTTGCTCAGACTGCTGCCTAAACCTCATGGCAACATGTATGTTACTATCACTCTCTCACTTCAGTTTATTGCTCATGCCCCATTTCATGTAATACAAAAAAACATTCTCACATTTAGAAGTATGCAATACATTGATAGCAGTTTAAAAGGAAAATACTGACATTAGTCTGGTTGGGATAATGCAAACAAGTAAACATTTTGATGACTTTTTTGTAGCAGGGTAGTCAAGAAATGCTGTACAACCCAGAACCAGGTGTATAACCAGAGGATTCAGTTCCCTTCAGTCCTTTCCTGGCTCCAGATCTAGGTACTAGCCCAGAAGCAGCCTTAGCTGTTTTCTACATGTCTGGACACGCCAGCGTCTCAACCCATCTTACTTCAAATGCCACTTTAAAATACATCTGTGCTGTAATGCATAAAAGGAACCTGCTGTGCAATAACATCTTATGTAAATTGTGACTTGTCGTTCTTGCTACAGCTCCACTAAGCATTACAAGCATATTTCACCCCTCCACTTTAACTGGCCACTGCTTGTCTTAAACACCTGCCTTGTATTTGCAATTGCACTTTTCAGGTCAGAGTTTACCTGATGTCTGTACAGTGCCTCACACACTGCCCTCCTGCCTGTCATTCCCATTTGTACTCTAAGTGTTACGCATGCTATCCCCCGCAATTCTACAAATCCAGGCTATGTCTAAACTCTTCTTTGTAACACCTTTAAGAAAAATTTCCTGTCAGTCCAGAGATCCTCTGGGATCTTTATTAATGTACCATGAACCTTTATACTGCAACATTCATTTATTTTCTTTGTAGGGCTAATGCAATGCTGCCCTACTCCTCTCTTTCCAGGAGGCTTCTGCAGTGCTTATTTGCCTGTTCCTATGGCACTCTCCCCTTTCTGCTCTTCTGCTGGCTCCTCCTTCACTGCCATATCGAGTGAACTACCCCTTGCTCTTCTCAGGCTGCCTCATGGCTTGCTGCCATCCTCCCTAGCAGCCAGTCTTGTTGTCTCTGTTGGCCAGCTTTCACCACCCACATCCTAGATTTTCAGACATGTACTTGCACATTCCCTGCTCATGATTTCTCAGCAGAGTAGACAAAATCAAATTTTGCTACCCCAGCAGGTAGACTGCTGGTGTGCTGGCACTGTTGATAATGCTTTTCAATACTTTCTTCTAATCTCTTTCGTACTGATAATTCATATCAGTCTCCTTTCTTGCTTGCCTCCCTCTCCCTACCTTTCAGGTTAGAAATTTAGTGAGGAAGGAACCATTCATTTGTTTTCCCATCCAGCACAATAGGTCTTGGTCAATCACTGGAACTCACAGAGAAGTTATGCAGTCATTGCGAGCGTCTCAAGGTTTCTGCACTCCATTGCAACATGCGCTTTTTTTAAAACAAGAACAAAGTTACTTTCAAACTTGGATTCTGATCATTAGGCATTTCTTCATTTTCTTTTAACACTGATAAATTCAGCCCTCATTTCCTTATCAGTTGTCACTCTAAATCTATGCCTTTTAAGCACGGCCTAAGACTTTCCATTTTCTTTTTATGTTCTTTGTCAGTTATTTTGTCTTTTTCAACAGGTAATCCTTGAATCATAGTTCATCCTGCTTGGTCATTTTTCTATGTTCAAATTACATTTCCAACATTTCTCAGCCCAGTAAATCATATCATCAGTCACTACTGTTTCACTTTAACCCTGAAGATCATTATATGCTCAGATGAGTCCACCTATTTCATAGAGAAGCTCAGTGGAGTCTGTGGTGACCTCTAATGGCTGTAAAAACCCTGTACTGAGCACAAAACAGAGGGATTTCTGTGTTACCCACCTTTCTGTTCATCTACAGAGAGCACATTGAATACTTCCAGTGCTATTCTTTTTTATTCAAACTGATGTCTCTTAATTAGAGTGAATCCGACATGCCTTTTGCTGTTGCTTATCTTGTTAAACTATAATTTGAATACCCTGGAGGAAACTGGGAACATCTAGAAGACCAGCAGCATGCAGGTACCCTCAGCCATGCATCTCCTTCACTCCCAGTGCTGATAATCCAGAGGCCTGAACACCTGGCTGAAATTAGCACATTCATAAAGGTCAATTGGTTAAAACTCACAGTGAGCAAAACAGAAGCAATAATTTCAGGAAATGGAAAATATTTGGCAGAACAAGCCATAGCATTTCACACTGTGGGGAGTTCTGCTCTTCAGATAACCAGCTGGAGTTATCATCTTTATGGATTTGCAGAAGCATTTTGGTTTTAGGGGTGAGTGGCAGAAGTGCTAGAGCTACATATCTGGCAACTTGTTCACGGTGATTTCCCTGTTGCAGGGACTTCTAGCAACTTTCAGCATATTTACTGCAGCACACTGTACTTGGGAAGAAGTTATATCCACCCTGGAAGGAGTTGCTACAACAGGATTTGTGCCTGCAGCAAGACTGGAGATCTTATTGCTATGCTTGTTTTGCCAGATGGCTGATGTATGACAATGTGCTTTGAAGTCCCAGGTCTCCAGCTGGAATGAAGGAACTTCAGCCAAGATGTACCTGCTCTGTGCAACACAGCATGTAAGCTGTTAATAAGGGTTCTTAGTATGAACTCTTTTCTTTATTAAAATATAACTACATGTACAGGCAGTGGCAAATGAAAAGGAGGGCCAGGCAGAAACCACAGTTGGCATTTTAACGCTGTGGCACACAGATGAAAAATAACACAATGAGAAGTCAGAAAAGAGCATACTTGGTGAGTCACAGTCATAGCTTGTGGCTAGGACAGAAAATAAGAATTATAGTTACCATATACAAAGTTGGACTTAATGTGAAATCATAAGGTTTGCTTTGGAATTATGAATCTGTGGAACTTGTTGGTTTTTGGCCAAGCCCCCAGACCCCTCATTCAAGTTTCACTGTCTGAAGGACAGTTTAGCTGAGGAAGGAGACTAAACTCAGATGTCTTGGGTTAGGATTTGGCCTCTTCTGGCCTGTTGATCACCTTGGCATTCTATAGGAAAAACTGTAGCATATGAACCATTTGTTGAGAAAAAAATGCTCTTTTTTTCTGCCTCTGCTTTTTGCTCAAAAAGTGGGAAAAATTGTCAAGCTTGGTAAAAATTCATTACTGTTGGATAAGCACTGCAAAATATATCTGCAATGATTTCCTCAGTTATAAAGATTAACTCAGAAGTTTAGCTGTTGCTATTTGGGTTCAGATTGGAGACTTCAAAAGCCCCAGGTCCAATCTCTTGACTCAACAGAGAGCTGTTTTAAGAATATAAGAGTAGTAATCACCTATATTTTTTAGAGAGAACCACTATGTGCTCATTAAATGAGAGCCTTCCATCCTTTTCAAGACCGCTTTTCATAAGTAGTCTAATGATCAAGCTGTACTGGCACAAAAGTTACTGGAAAACAAAATGCACTGGTGGCAGTTTTGATTTATATTTGCATCCCTGGAAAAA
The DNA here is from genome assembly GCF_023638135.1 of Falco biarmicus. Taxonomy (NCBI): domain Eukaryota; kingdom Metazoa; phylum Chordata; class Aves; order Falconiformes; family Falconidae; genus Falco; species Falco biarmicus. The sequence goes on along the minus strand of NC_079293.1, from coordinate 60,000,191 downwards.
GTTTCAAACAGCAATTTGAACTGTACAGGAAATCCACAGATGTGAGTGTGAGCTAAAAATGACACTGCTTGGGATAGTGGCTTGGTACAGAGGCACTGGGCAGACACAGAAGATTTCATACTCAGGGTAACAAAAAAGGAGGAAAAAAACTTTGAAGCAGTGAAAGAGTAAGAGGATCATTACATTTAGACAATAATAAAAAAAGAGAGTTTTTTGCTTAATGCAGGAACAAAAGAAAATGGTAAAGGATTTGGAGATAGTGAGATTTTATTTAATGAGGGAAAACAATTAAAAAGACATCTTTAGGCATTTGAAAGCAGGTTCTTCATTAAAAACCAACTCTAAGTAAGATTTGAGCTGTAAAGGAGTGTAGGGAAAAGGCTACTTGCTGTCTGACCAGACACTTTCAAAAGAATTTTCCTACACAAGGCAGATAAGAGAAAGAGAAATGCAAAGAAAGGCCTCCAAGAAAAGCATCAAGCCTATGGCATGTAAGCAAGTCAAGGAAATTTTCCAGAAAATAAAAAGGCTAAAGGTAAAAAATATGCCAAACAAGCAAAAATGTATGTGATGTGGCTGTCTACATGAGAAGTGTTCATTGTTAGATGTATATGTGGAAACTCCCAACAAGCCAAATTTTTCAAAAATATGGATTTGTTAAAGATATCAGTAGAACTGCAGAGTTCAAGGACTTCAGTGTGTGAGCAGACTGGAATTTCTTTATATCAGGTAGACCAGAAACTGTTGATTCACTAGTCTGTGCTGGGGGGAAAGTCTTATAGAGAAATGTTCCTAAGCTACCTGATTGAAGAACCAGATTCAGAAGGATATTAGAGGTAGGAATGACAAAAGGTTTTATCAGTAAAAAATCTGGTGTTTCAAAGGTTAAGAAATGTCAAGAAAAAAAGTGGATATTGCTAGAAGCTGAGATAACTTCAGCTTTGCAAAGAAACCCAGAGCAACAGCAATATTTTGACAGTTATATAAAGAGCAAGGAAAGAAGAGGCTTCTCATTAAACATGTGGCAGTAATTAGTAAGCACAGGGCAGATAACATAGGTTTGGCCCCTGAAGTAACTGAATAATTTGCCTGTGAGTTTGGTGGGAAGGATGATGTTGGGCATAAATGCCAGGGTGGAGGGGTTAATGGAAGTAGACTCCTTCAGTGGTGGGGAGGAAAAGATGTGGAGAATGTTTTTTGTTTAAAGCTTCCACAAGGTCAAAGAAATGTTACAGAGCAAATACCACTCTGTCTTCAGTACAGCAACCAGGACTGACAGTATTTTAAAAAGTCCTTCATACCAACAAACCCAGCCATGTCAGGCACTGCTGAAATTATTATCTGTCATTGTGCAGTTGCTTAGTCGGAGGAATGCTCCTTATCCCAATGCTTTCCCACACGAAAGTGTGTATTTTTCAAAAACATCATTTCTGTGGGCATCCCCCTTGGAGAGGCCAGTGCCTGAGTGATCCTGAAACTTCGAGTCACTTATAATCAGTGGGTGAAACGTTAAAAGAGAACATCTACTTGCCTCTTGTTATTCTTATTTCTTTAAATGAACAGAGTAGCAGACGACTGTGGACTATAAAAGTATTTGCTAATTAGAATTCTGTATTTTAGGAGTTTCCTTTAAGAGAAAGCATTCAAGAGCTATTTAGAAGAAAGAATCTTCATTTAAAATGCCTTAAAGCAATTGTGCAAGAAGATACTAGAGAAATATTAAAAAGAATACCAAGTACAGTGGAGTAATTTTAGCAATTAATAGAAACAATTAAGATGAAATAAATATAAGCAAAGCTAAAAAGAATTACAGCATAAACCAGTACATGAATGCTATGACTTATGTAAAGAGAGATTGCACTAATATAAATGTTTAGTGCCTTTATTTTTAACATTGTGATTTATATTATGGATGTAATGACCTTTCAGAAATGGCAGATAAATGACAATTTCAAGCTAAGAATTTTTCAACTACTTAAGGGAAGTTTGAATGCCAAGTTTTCTTATGATTTTTATTGCAGTATATTTACATTAAAAGCTACAGATATATAAACTAGAACAAAGTACCCTTTACTCAGAAATATCATTTGTTTAGAATTCGTATGGCTCTGCTCTCTTACAGTGATATGCATATATTTAAATGACCACAATAAATCTAAAAAATAAAATCTCAGTGCTAACAGCTTAACGTATATAATATTTCACATAACATTTTATGTTGAAAGTTAATTTTAAAATTAATTGATAGGAAAAACTCATGCAATCATTTTTAAGGGCCTATCTATGAATATTTTTTTTTAAATCATTTCCTACCTAATCTATTCTTTATCAATACAAAGTAAGAATCTGTTTTGTACATTTTTGACAAACTTATGTATCCTCTACTGATGACTTTTTTGTATTTTTACATTACTACTTGTGAATGCGTTTCAGGAGACGTATGTCTCCTTTCAAGACTGGGGCAAACAGATGAAGTGTTTTTCTGATAAGATACAAAATACACTGATGTGTGATATAATATGGCTGTGACCTTTTTCAGATTGCTGGGAAAATATCTGCTAAAAAAGGAAATAGGCATTTTTGGAAAGCATGTTACCACTATGGAAGTCAAAGCCCAGCTTGGAAGACCTCTTACATAACAGTACTGGCTCTTGCTTAGCACTACGGAAATGTAAAATGAGCATCATCATGATTGCAGATATTGTGAAAGACCCAGGTTGAACTTAATGGACCCACTGAAGTCATTCAACTTCACTGAGGTCTTTGGCTGGAACAAATTAATGTGATCACTGAAATGGATTTTGCTTTGACCCCATGGACTAGCTGAGGTGCTGTGTTATGGTGGTGCTGCAAAGTGATGACATGAATTCAGAGCAAAGAAGTATTGAACTGAACAACCTAATGCAAGTAGTAACAAACTCTTTTATCTGCGTGTGTTTGTGTACTACCTGTAGTCTAATAATATCTTCCTAAATTTTATGTTTTCTCCTAGCAGTTGATCTGGAGTTAGGGGAGATGCTATCATATGCTGGAACTCTCCTGGCCTGCTGTGAATGACAGAATTCAGCACTGATATGTGAGTTCATGGTGAAGAATAGAAGGTTACTCTGCTTTTGATCAGTTAGTTATGCTGTTGTCTGAGCATTACATAAAGCCTCTTGGGCAGTGCAATTAAGCTAGTCAAAGCATTGCTCTAAGACTGGTTTGCTGGGAGCACTGTGAGGTGGCTGCACGGGCCACACACTAGATTTATGATGATCTAATTCAAATTTGTGCAGCTGTATGGTTTTATATAACTTTACTTGCTTTATGCCACATTACATGTGGCGCTGTTCCTCTTGGGCTGGCAGGTTAGTTTGGAGGAGGATCTGGTATTGTCTTTCCAATGTTTTGAATACTTTTTCATGTTTGGAAATTGTTAAGCTTAAATTAGAAGAAGAATCTAGCAGAGTGAAAAAGAAATCAAAATGTCAAGCAAAGTAGATAAGATTACCTACTCTTCATCAGTCATTTCAGTTTCCAAGTGTTTGTAAGCCTCTGGCCAGAGTGGCTATCCTTAACTGAAGCTGATGTTCCCTAACTGTGTCTACAGTAATGTCCTTCGGCCTCCCTTTAATGAGCATCCATTATGCAAATTCTGGCAGTGGCATGATAACTGCATTTCTATGACATTGCACTTTCAGCAAGTGGGACTTGTGCCAAGTGCAGGAGAATGGTACTGTGAATTTTCGGCTAGCTACTGCAATTTATGCCAAATGATGTTGTTGTTTTACTTCTTCACTGACACCAGTCTTGATGAGGGAAAGATAACTAAGGAGTTTGGTATTTCAACAGTTAATGTTGTGTTCCACATTCAGGGTTGGCTTTTTAAAAAAAATTGATAATAAGACAAAATTATTTAGAAGCACAAATCTCACTGGTTTTCAGTAGGTTGCCAGTCTGCACTTTTTACTGGAGTGAGGGAGTCTACCTGTGGAGCTGCAGGGACTATCCAACATAGGTAATGGGGAGCTAAGAGAAACACAAGTAGCCATCTATGCCTCCCCCCTCCCCCAGGTGGGCATGGAAAGGGCTGATCATAGGTATGTATATTCCTTGTTGCCAAAGAAAACTGACTGCGGTTTGTAGGCAAGGCTTAATTTTCAATCCATGTACAATATTGTCATTGCCACACTTTGTTTAATGTGTTTTAAGCAGTAGAGAAACTGGTTAACTGCTTTCCAAATGAGTTATGTTTGTAGAGGGTTTAGTGCTCTTAAGGAAGCAGTCTGCAAAGATTTAATGGGATCTGTGTAAAGAAGAGGCTGTGATCAGTTTCTGTGTTCACTGATCTGTGTATTTTTTGTGGGATTAATTTGCAATGCTTCACATGTTTCTATTTCACTTCTTGAACTGACCACACTGTTAGAGCTTGTTTCTTGCTGACTGGCTTTATGAATTTTTCATCTGGAGTGATTAATCAGAGATTAGGTACAGGTAAGGATAGGGAGGCTGATTTGTTAACGCAGCCTCCTTTTCTGAAACCCTGCTTAATGCCCTCACAGGACAGAGGATGCACTGTTAGGTTATAAAGCCCAACTCTCTGTTACGTTATAAAGCCCAGCTGTCATGATTATGAAGGTGGCATCAGAGCTGTTGACTAGACAGCAGCCAAACCTGCCACCTCAGGGAGAGCTTGGTAGTTCTATGGTGACCTGGGTTTGGCCAGAAACTGGGGAATGCTTGGACATATCACCTGCTCCAGGCAGGAGCTTGCTCTCAGCACTCAGAGCTCTAAGAAAATCAGGATTCCTCTTTAATATAGTCTATTTTCTCATTCTGTGCAATGTGAGGATGGCTCTGAATGCCTTTTGGGTGAATTTAGCTAGGCGTACATATAAAACTGTAATTATAACGCTTGTCAAGAAATTGCTACAGGATAAAAATGACCAGTTCTGAGTTCAACTCAGTTCAGAGATACACATGCATGGCTCCTAGCTTCAGTGGAGATCTTTGAGGCATGGATGTTTTTTCCAGCCTGGCAGCTTAAGAAGATGATAAGAAAAGCTAAACACACATGTTTTGCTGAATAAGAGTAGTGCTTGAACAATTGTGTTGAGTGACTACCTCCAAAATAAGACATTTCCCATGACCTTGTCCATATTATCAAATTCTCACTTTGTTAGCAAGATAACGCCTTGAAGACTGGAGTAAACAAATCAAAGTCCTTGAACACAGATTTGTAGGTGGGTTGTTGGTTGTTTTTTTTTATTGTCTTTCATGGGATTTGCAGTTGCTCCACAAAGTCATCTGATGGAAAATGTTAGCAAAGCTGCCCTCAGATGGTAATCTGCATTCACCACAAATTCAAGCAGTTTGAGTGAAGGCCTGGAGAATGATGGGAAAAACACCTCAAAATGAGCACTGAATAACTTCAATCCATTTTGTTCCCCATTAATGTGTTAGCTGGTGCAGAGAGAGCTCAAGCCAGTCCCCTGAATCAATAGTGATAGTGGTAAAGGCAGAGATAAAATCAAACCTAAAAGCTGTGTACCATCAGTCCTGGAATAGCTTGGGGTAGCAGGTTATCCTGACACCCCAAATGTGGAATTCAGTACTTTATTGACACTGTTACCCCCAGACTGGACACCCTTCAATTTCACACACATGCAGTCAATATACTATACTCAGTCAGGGCTCTAAGGAAGGAAGACTATAAGGAAAATGTGATGGAAGTGGATTTTTTAAAATCTGAAGAACAGGCAAATGGGAAAAGATGTAATAATAGCATGAGTTCAGCTTCTTTTAATGAAGCTCTGGTGAAAACAGATGTACTGAAAAACCTATGCTGCTGCTTCTGCTAGGGATCCACAGTCTGGCAGCCTAAGTCAGCATGGGGAGAGAAAGGTGGGTTGAATTGCCTGTAGTGTCCAAAAATTGTTCATGACCTGTGGACCTACATAATCTTTCCTTTTTAAGGCTAGAGGAACAATTTCTCCCTGGTGCCCTTCTAGGTTTAGATGGAGAAGGAACCCAGAAACAGGACAGGTGCACTTTTGTAATGAATCATGAGGATGTCCCCCTAATAAAACTGAACAATAAAATGTCTCATGCTGGCTGGGCCTTTTGGACTGCTTATTGCAACTTAATGGTAAATAATAAAAATGTCTGGTGTTCCAGCAGCAGCTTAGAGTGCTCAAAGATGTAAGTGAATATTATCTTCACAAACACACTTGGGAAGGGAGAGGCACTGAGGAATATCTCTTCCATTCCCAGGCAGAAACAGCACACCTGGCTTAAGCAGATAGAGCTCTCCTTGGGAGCTGCTGTGGTAGCCAGAGCTGAATGTGGCCTGATGTGACAAATACCTGAGCACAGAACAGAAAACCCCTATTACCAGTCTCATGCTTTAACCACAAGAACATCCTTTTTTTTTTTTTACCAGGGAAATGTATCCCCTTTCCTATAATCTGACAAATGTGTCTTATTCCAAAGAAAATGTTTTTTTTTGGGAGAGGAAAAAAAAAAGTAGAGAAATTCAGCCAGTATTACCTAATTTTCCTCCCTTCATCTGTATGTTCTCAACTCATTGATATTGCACAGGCTGTGTTAGAACAAACAAATCAATCATGCCATGGCACTGTTACTGGCTCAGCCTCTCTCCACCCAGTGATAAGTTACCTTTTTTTTTCATTTTTGTCTTTTTAAAGAATGCATTTCTTCCTAGTGGGAGAAATGCTATCAGTCTTAGTAATGTCAGTGCAGGTGGAGACACTCCACAGTGCCATCCTCCCCTCTCCCCATACCCCCATACACCTACAGTCAAACTGAATAAGTGTTTCCCTCTCTGTGCTGAGATCCTTCTTACAGGACAATCAATAAATAAGTAATAGCAGTGAAGCTGCAAGGTCTTGTGAAGCAGGGGAAATGTAGCAAAGTAGGTAATCTGCAGGATTTAATTTCAAGTCAGGAAATTAAAATCTCCTCAAAGCCATGTTCTGCAGCAGAACCATAGCTTTTGTCTGTAATACTGTCTGCATAATAGTACTTTTGCTGCTAAGCCAGTGGAGAATGACTTTTTTTTTTTTTTTTTTTTTGTGTGTGCCAGATTTCCCCTATTGTTCTGGTGAGTTTTGCCTGTGTAAGATCTGCGCAGTTCATTCTTCATCTACTTAAGAGCTGTATTATAACAAGTTAGAAGAATGAACTAGTTTCCACAGGCAAAATACTATGATAGGGAGAATTTGGTTCATATATTATATAGGTGCATGTGTGAGAGAGATTGAGTTTTATCTTTCTTTTTTTCTTTAACACGTGTACCCTGCTCATAAAACTTAGAAAGTTCAGTAATACCTGCTCTAATAAAATAGCAAACCTGCAGAAACCTAACATTCCCCTCTGCTTCCCAACTAGAGAGTGAGCCTCTGCTAAGTGGTCTGAAAAACAAGGCATGTGTTTGTGGACCTCTGTCTCTGTGGCTGCACCCCAAATGTTCCTGCATTCCCTTGTTCCACAACTTCACAGTTGCATATGCAGCTGTATGGCCACTGGCTGCTGGACGTGAGCTCTGTCTTATAGCACTGTGGAAAGAAGTTACAAAATACGAAGTGGGAGTTAAGCTGTCTGAGGCAACACTTGGCTATTATATGTGATGAGCTAAAGTCTGGTCACAGAGTACTTCAGCTAATGTCTCCTGCAGCTTGCCCCGTTACAGTCCGGTCTGATTACTCCTCAGAGCCTTTCCTTGTACTTTGCTGTGACGGGACAAAATTGCTGCACGTTCCAAATTTTTTGCCATGTGGTTTTTCTCCTGCTCTGCAGCACACGTCAGCCCTAAAGACGGTTTTCTTTCTCAAGCAATGTTACCAGTCACGTTTGGGTTCTAAACCTACACCAATTTCAACAGTCCTGCTCTATAATTGGGTCCTGCAGACCTCAAATCAGTATGGCTGGTTCTCAGATTTTCTTGTCTTGGTCTGTTTTCCCATCAGTATTTCTTGTAAGTCTTCCCTTGGAGGTAATTTTCTGAGTGCCTTGGAAGTCACAGAAGCTGAGGAACAACATCCATCAGCTTTAATTGATGCCTTTGAAAGAAAAAGAGTAGAAGTGAACTAATTTGAAGTGTGGTAATTCAGTACTAGCCAGCTAACATAATGCAAAATAATGGAAAAAGGTTCTTGGACCCAAGGCGATGTATTCTGCTTAAGATTCTGTTCTCACACATTTCTTGCCATATCTTATCGTTGTCCACAGAAAAGGCATTCATCATAACAAGCAGAAAGAGGGTTATAATCTGTGGTTGACCTTTGATGGAGATAATGATATATTTTCTCCCAAAATCTCTGTGAGGCAGAGTTATTCATAGCTTCACGAAAATTCTGTTTAAAAACAGTGTATTGTTTTAAGTGGAAAAAAAAAAAAGATTTCATATTTGATTATAGTTTAGAAATGGCACAATCCTACCCTGCACACAATAGGGGAGCTATGTTTATGTAGAGATCTGACAACAGAATCCTTGTAGAATAAGAAGTTGAAGAGGCTGGGATCAGTTTTAAATATGAAATAAATATATAAAAATAAAAACAGAAGTAGTTTATGTTTTTCACGTTTTATATTTGAGATTTAGAAATGGAGTCATCAGATAAACGTGAATGGAGCAAAAGCATCGTAAAACTTTGTCTGATCTGTACTATTTGTATCTAAAAGCTCTCCCTGAATCATGTAACACAAGTTTGGTGCATTTGGAATTCCAGTAGAGCTTCATATAATTTATTTTTATCAGGGTGTTTTTCTCATCATATAAAGCACATTCTCTGTCTTTCAACTTCATAACAGTATTATACATAATAGCCCTGATCTGTTCTGTACAGTGATTCTGAAGGGCACAGCCTTGGGTCAAACTATCCCTATTGAACCCGTTGTTGTTAAAATCAAAACAGTTTAAGATTTAAGCATCAAACTCATCATGACTTAATCCTGTTCAGCTCAGAGACTTTTTAATGCCTCCAAAGTATTCACGCTAGCAATTAATACAGAAGTAAATCTGCTGGGAGACTGATTTTATGGGCAAAACTGCAATATTTGTTTTCTTCAGTTGTTCAGGCTTGTTAATTTTCCTGATGTTCTGCAATACCTCCTGCAGATAGTGGCCTTTTTTTTCAGATGGGATGACAAGTAAAAAAAACAGATGCAAGGCAGCAGTTTGTGTTTGCAGGTTTGTGGAGTACTTTCATCAATGTACTGTATGTAAATTTTAAATTTTTAAACAAATTAAAATTAATTCTTTAGGGAAAGATCTATTAATGAAAGAGTTTAGGAGCTTCCATATTATTAATGCTTCATATTAAACTTGTAGTGTGCACCAAACATCTTGTTATTGCAAATGAGTTAAATAACTAACCACTAGGAAACTGGGGATGGAGGAAAGGGGTTAAAAATAAAAAGCTATAAAATTCTGATGAAATATCCTCTACAAGTTCACACAGACATGCCACTATGATGGTCCTGGAATCTGTTTGCGACTCCTCTCCAAGACATACCTGAGAACTTTTTTTGTTAAATAAAAAGTTGTGGTATTTTTTTCCCTTCTTTTCGTCAGGATGCAGCTCACAGGCAAATATAGCATTTTAAAGATTTTGTCCAGACTTTAATATAAACTCAGAAAAGAAAAAGGACAACCCAGAGCAGATGGGAAATGATCCACCAAAATAATCATTATGCGGTGTCTTTTCATGCAACAGAAAATGAAGGGTTCAGATTTCCTGAGCAAAAAAGGAAAACAAATACATTTGTGCAGTTTCTCAGCTGCTGTAAATAGATCCAGCCTCACTGACCTCAGCAGTGCAAGCAAGGCCTGCATTTCATTTTATTATTCACATTATAGTATCACCATGAAGACAATGCAGTCCAGAGGTAGAAGAGAGATAGTAAGGGAGGAATCCCTTTCTCAAAACAGGTTGTAAGGGTTCATAAAGGCAAAGTCTGGGCAGAGGGGCAAAGAGTGGAGTTAGCAGATGCTCCCTGCTAATATCGTACCGCAGTGAAAGGTCGGGCATCTCAGAGCTGAAGTGTTGGCACTGCAGGTGAGAAGTGTGGGAGCACCAACCAGCAGAAGCATGAAAGCACAGGACTGTGATCCTTCCAGCAGCAAAATCCTAGATGAACTTTCCCCCTTTAGACACCACTGTTAATTTTACCATCTCTCAGGCCCCTGGGGCTGTACCTCTGCACATGGAGAGCACAAGCTTTCTCTGTACATGCCCAGAGCTGCCCCAGTCTTGACAGAAACAAGCAGCTCCGAGCCAATGACTCCTGAATTTTTTGCTGTGCTGGGGCTCAGTTTCAGTGAGGTGGGTGGGTGGGTGGAAAGTTTTATTCGTATCCCACAGGCTGATATGTGGGCTGCTCTTCTGAGGGTGGTGGGTTTGAATCCTTCAGGCTCAGAAGGTAAATTAATTTCATTCTCTTATGGTTGGGATTGTATTCATTTATTAATTTTTTTTAGGTGGTGAGGGGGAATCAAAACAAAAGAACAAAATAAAACCCCAACAACAAGCAAAAAAAAGTAGTGAGCAGTTGTTTCTTAAAAGCAGTTACAAGGAGAGCTGTTTGGTTCTTTAAAGGAGTTTTGCCTCTCTGCTTTCCTGAGGACAGTTTGCAGGCTGGGCAGCAGTAGCAGGCAGAGATGGCTACCTGCAGCTCTGTGCTAGCTGCGGGTTTCAGACCGTCCCCTGCCCTTAGCGCTCCCTAATAACTAGGTTTCAGCAGCTGCCTGCTGAGTGTACTGATTTTAGGCAGGTCCAAGCTTAGCATGCTGGCTGTTTTGGATCTCATTCAGAAGTACCTGGCTCTCCTCCGAAGATACACAGTGGTAAAGATTTCACTCCCAGACCTAAGCTGGTGGCCAGTGCTTTCCTGGGGCTAGCCTTTATGTGCCCCCTGGAAAAGGAGTGGGGATCAAACCTGACACTTAAACAGACCTACCTTTTAAAAATATTTGTGAATTCTTGCCAGATAAAACAGGGGTAGTCCACAAATTCGCTCTTTCTGCTGTAAATATAACTCCCATGAAAATAGTCAAAAAATGCTTCATGTATATTTTTGTATGTACAACATTTATCTAAGCTCTAAGCCTGCTGTACCTGAAAATGTCAAAAATCAGTCCTACCAGGAGAGGTTGTTGTGTAAAACTTTCATCATATTCTAAAGCTGCTGTATATTTTCTCCTGTGTCTGAAGATCCTTTTGCCTCCATTAGTATTTAGCATAGATTAATTTGTAAAAGAAAGCCACATTTTTGTCAATTTATCATTTATAAAGAGCACTTCTATGCAACTGATAGGCATTATTCTAAATTTATTTAAGCCACCCCACCTTTGCCAGTTTTGCTACAGGCTTCTTGATTTATGCTTGCCTAAGGTCTTACCCCAGAGTATCTGCTGCCACATGGAATGTTACATATTCTAAAGTGTGCTGAAGGGAAAACAGCTGTTTAAAGGACTGAATATAGTCCTTTCTGACAGAAATTTCATGAAAATGGAATTATTCTGGAAACAATGATCTTTCCTTAGCTGAAATTTTGCAGTTTGGCAGATGCCATTGCAAATGTACTCTTTCTCATGCAAATAAAGTTTTCCCTAAAATTAAAGGGACAAGGTACCTCATTACTGTATGATCTAAGATTGTTCAAGCAGTCCTTCTAGTTGGTTCTTCACAAAGCTTACAGATGTCGTTTTAAAACTGTCTATCAGTGCTTCCATTTTGTTTATAGTTTTATATTGAACTTCATCAAATTACACCTCCCAAGGTGTGATGTCATGAAGAACATTATTGAAATCAGTTGGTCTGTAATTTTGCTGGAAGAAAGGAGGCAGTGATTTTAATCAGTCACTACCAAAGCTACGATGTGAATCAGTCTTACAAGAGATGCTAAATATCAAACAAATAGAATAACAACAAACTTAGTTTAAAGCCCTACAAAGTACTACTTTCCTGTCAGTGCAGTTAGCTCATTTTCTTCAAAGAACAGTAGAAACACAGAATCACAGAATTAATTGGATTGGGAGATTATCTGGTTCCAAATGGCCATGGGCAGGGACACCTTTCACCAGACCAGGTTGCTCACAGCCCCATCCAGCCTGGCCTGGAACACTTCCAGGGATGGGGCATCCACAGCTTCTCTGGCCAGCCTGTGCCAGTGCCTCACCACCCTCATCGTAAAAAATGTCTTCCTTATGTTCAATCTAAACCTACCCTCTTTCAACTTAAAACTGTTGCCCCTTGTCCTGTAACTACAGGCCTTCGTGAAAAGTCACTCTGCCTTTCTCATAAGCCCCCTTTAAGTACTGAAAGGCCACAATAAGGTTTCCCCAGAGCCTTCTCCAGTCTGAACAACCCCAGCTCTCTCAGACTTTCTTCATAGGAAAGGTGTTCCAGACCTCTGATCATTTTCGTGGGCCTCCTCTAGACCCCATCTAATAGTTCTGTGTCTTCCTTGTGCTGGGGATCCCAGAACTGGATGCAGTACTCCAGGTGGTGTCTCACAAGAGTAGAGCAGGGGGGGACCTCCCTTGACCTGCTGTTCACGCTTCTTTCTATGCAGCCCAGGATGATGTTCCAAAAAATATTTCCCAGGCTGTAAAAACACATAAAAACAACGGGATCTTCTGAACTTCTTTGCTGATATATGACATGGGAGATTCTCTTTCAACTGAAAAAGCCATTCAGTGCTTTTATTACTATCTGTAAGTATCAACAAGGCCCTTTAGCTTGAGAAGTGCAGGGGTTTAGTGTATGAAAATAGCAAAAGCACAGCTGAGTAGTGTATTAAGGAGCACAGTTGCAAGAGCTTCACGATCCGTGCCCGCCACAGCGCTGGGCAGGCCTGGGCTTTTCCAGGCCAGCCTCTCCACCCAGCGGGGTCCTACCATCTGGAAACAGACTGGTCACGGCCCTCAGCTCTGAGTCGTTACTCAACCGCATAGGACACTAGGTCTAAAACAAAGAGAAGCCACAGACTGCTGGATCTGCTAGAAGCCTTGGCAGGGCTGAAATGCTCTAGTAGAGTAAGGTTTTGCTGGAGGAGGGGTAAACAGTAATTCACTGTACGTGTCAGCGGCACCTGCCAGCCCAAGAGAAAACATACAGAAGACAGCCTTATTTGAACAATAGTTGATTCTGCAACATTCAGGATATTGAAAAGGTTTCAGTTCAGTAACATAGAGAGGGCTAGCTTAAAACTTCGGTAATGAAATGTTAAACATCTGTATCTGCAGAGCAGTGCTGAGATCCCCCAGCTACTTTTAAACAGGCTTTGATATTGGCAGCAATCAGGCCCTAGCAGCCCAGAGCTCAGCATAGGCTGATTTATCCTTGTCAGGGGGAGTATTTGGAAGTGATTATAGTGTAGTCAGCTTCTATAACAGAAAAAAGTCATGAATACTGTAAACCACAGGAAAAACAAAACATGTATGACTGTTCCACTCAAACAGAGAATACCAAAATTGGAGAGACAACCTTGCAGTTGTGTCATAGTGAAAAGAGTTAATATTAGATGAACATATCCCTTATAAATGATCAGATCAAAATGAATTCCACAAAAAATGTTACATAGTTGTTTATGGGGTGGGTATGGATCCCTAGCATTAGTAATATGCTCCAAACCACTCCTGAGGTAGTTATAAGAAATTGCCTCCAGCAGGTCCAGCCCTTGTCCTTGCCTGGTAAGCTGCACAGGACACATTCATAAACCTGTTTGTGCAGTGCCTGTGCTCTCAAACACCAGCCCCAGTTCTGTCACTAGCCCTGCAATAATTAATTCTCTGAATATGGACAATACTAAATGCTGCTTTCCTACCCGTTTCTATCTGTCAGTTGACTAATTGTAATGAAATTTTCTGTTATCTTTATATATCTCTAACCTGCTTCTGAAGAACATTTTGGCAATGATATGTATGTATCATGCATCGCATACACACGTTGCACTACAGAAATCAGCTGGCCATACCTGTTGAGGAGAACTTGCATATACTCAGGCCCCATCTCTCCTGTCAAACCTGTATCCCCTTGTCAGGTCTGTTTGACATCAGAGGAGGCAAAATACATTGTAGATGGACAGCTATGCAGACAGACTGATGTTGCAAGATTTACTTCCACTGGAAACATGCCTAAGGAAGTCAAAGCAGTGCTCTGGAGATCGGGAATTAGTCTTTGAACAATGCACTTGGCAAGCCAAAGGACTCACCCAAGCTTATGAAGTGGTTTATTGCTTTGACTTTGTGGGGCAAGGAATTCAAACCATCGCATGAAAAAGGACACAGACTGAAGGGCACTATAGTGTTACATATGGATTCACTGCTACAAACTGGAGAGTCACTGGAGACTTCCAACAGTTAAGGCGAAACAAAAAGCTTAGTGTGAACTGAGGTCCCAGAGAATGCTACCACTTCATGAAAATTACCCTGGGAAACAATGGCTGTTAGTAGAAGTAAGCAGCCCCAGGCTGGCAGGGTTATCACTCAGACAGATGCATATTATGGAGAAATATGCAACTTGTTCTCCAAAACCCCTGAAAGAAGAAACCCAGTTCACCATTTCCCTCAAGCCGTTTTTCAAACAGCCAATAGCTTCAGCAAGCTGCAAGGGCAGATCTCCTGGAGCATTGGAAATGGGGACAAGCAGTGTCCTTGCCACCTGGCAGCAGGGCTGCCATGGGGGCACAGGGTGCCTGCTGGCCTCTGACAGGGTGGCAGCAGCTCTGATGGTGTGTCAGACTGCAGGACTCTGGCAGGGTGGCTGGGAGGTGGAGTGTGATGGACATCATATGTACTTGAAATGCTGCACTGGGTCATTGTTCGGTGGTGGTGATGGTGGTGGTTTGCTTCTCTTGGGAGGGGAGTTGTTGAGAAACAGCCTTCACGAGGCCCTTGGGAGGGCCAGCCAGGAGGAGCTGCAGACATGCACAGAGGCTCCAGCTGCACTGTCAAGCAAGGAGGGGTGATGCAGGCGCTGGGTGCACACTGCTGCCAGCCCCCTTGCCATGCCATGGAGCAGCACTGGGAAAGCCCCTTCCCATACGTGCTCCAAAAAGACCGTTCATATATTTGATCTAGGAAATAATACCCTGACTCCTTAGGGGAGGGAAATGGCACCAAAACCTCCCTTGCCTTCTCCCACGAGGGCCATAACCCCTTGAAGCATCATGCTCACTCATGTTCTCTACAGCTGTTGCGAAGCTGTGGTTTGCTCCTGTAGGGTGGAAGAGCTTCAAAGGGCGGTGGAGAGCACTTTCACCCAGTACAGCCCTAGCCTCATGGTAAGGGCGTGGGTTTTGATCTCCTCAGGCACAGGAGGGTGTAAACCCCAGCTTTCCCACATCTAGGGTAAAAGCTCTGACCAAGGAGCTCTCAAACGCAGCAGAGGAGAGTAGCAACAGCTGCCACTGCACTTCACAGAGCAGCAACTCTCTTGTGTTTTGGGATTGTTCACCAGCTCTACCCCTTGGGCAAGATGAGTGCAGGTGCAGGAAAGCTGAATTCATTGGATCTGATAGTGCTGGGGTGTGAGCTAACTCAGTGCCATGACACGAGAGGCATTTCTGGACATGCCCACAGCATAATTTCAGAAGTCTGGGGTATTTTAATGTGAAAAGCTGGCGCCTGTGGAGCTTAGGTACCTCCAGGGTGTGGCAACAAATAAGCAGAAATTTAGGAGACTGCAGCTTTGGATGTACGTGCTTAGCTCCATTGGAAATACCTACTTTCCTTCTGTCAAGCTGGACACAGTTCCCTAAATTTGCTGGCACCAGCAGCGTAAATTGTCCTTGCTGAGTAGGAATCAGTTTTTCTCCGATTCAAGGAGCTGTATGCCTGGCAAAAGAATGAAAACTATCAGCAGAGATGATGCCACAATATTCTGGCTCTGTAAGATTTATGAGGCCGTGGGAAGCCAGTTTGGATGAATCATAAATAATTGCATGTAATATACTAATTTAGTTGCAGAATGGGAGCAACTTTAGGTTTATCCATTAATTCAAAAAACTCTCCCTGTGAGCATTTGGGAAGAGTAATTTAGTAAAGCCAAGCATGAGTCAAAGCAACTAAAAATAGAAAAAATTCTCTCCTAAATGGCTAAAAATGAAATTATGAAAGAGGAAGAAATAAAACCTGGTATCATAGCTGTTAATATATTACCAAAGAACAATTATTTCTGGTTTTATAAAGATACCATGTGTCATTTTAACACTGAGAATAAATTATTTATTCAGCAATATGTGCAACAGGTTTATTGGTAAATGTTGTGGGCACAGTGTTAGTCAGCTGTCTTTGATATTAACTTCACGTCTGCCAGATTCCCAGTGTTGTGAGAGCGGAATTTGACCTAATGACTAAAGTCCATACAGCCAAGTGGGAAAAAAAAACAGCAACCAACCTGTCAAATACTAGTGTTTCAAAGGTTTGATGTTTTGCACTGGGGGCTGATTTTATCACATTGACCTTGGCTTATGCTGGTATCCCTCTGTGGCATTGAAGAAGTTCTTTTGGTCATAAGTAGTAACTGTATCAGGCCCTAACTGGAAAAGTTCCTGAGGATGAGAAAAGCCCCATCCTTTTCATGTCAAAGCTCTAAATTTATGCAAGCAAACAGAGAACTCTCTGGACAATGGGGATGAATTGGAGGGTTGGACTTGCATCTACAGGCTGAAAGCTGTGCTGGAAGCAGCTCAGCCTGGTTAGCTACAACTGACTCTTAAAAATGCTCCTAAGAAGCTCTTATTCCCACTGCTGCAGCAACTCTTCCTACCTTTGTGTACTTAGATCTCGGCTGAGAGGTCCCTACAGCTTGACATTGCTAATGTGGCAGTACTGCTACCATGAAGTGTCCAAGGTTTCACAGAGCAGCTACAGTTTTTAAGGGAATGCTGCTATGCCAGAGTTTTTATGAGTTAAATAGTCAAGACGTGTAAGGGATACAAAAAGGCAAAGAGCTGGAAAGTAAAGCCTAAATCAGCCAGTGACAGAGCCAGGACTAAAACATAAATCTCCTGCTGCCAACAAAAAGACTGATGTTTTGGATGACTCTGCCTGTCATACCACATCTGTTTGTTCCACCAGAAGGATGCATTTAGTATGTGATTTGCCCAACAAATATGGGTATATTTCCTGCCTTTCATTTTTCCCTTTCCAGAAACAAACTTACAATTAGAACTGGCTGGGAATATTTGACAATGTATATTTCCACAAAAAAAAAAAAAAGTTCACCAGATCCACAGTGTGGGATTTATTGTCAAAACGATAATGAATCCACACTATAATATATATTACTCACCTAGAAAGTAACAGACCTGGGGTTAAGCCCATAGCCTGTATGAGGAAATGTAGGGATTTGAATTTGAATCTGTTTTCTTGTCTGCCCAATGAAAGCACAATGCTATTGGGTGTTTCTATTTGTCTTTCTTAAAAAACAAACAAACAAACAAAAAACCCCAGAAAAACCCCAAACAAACAAAAAAAGAAAACAGAAGAAAAAGAAAGAAAGAAAGAAAGAAAGAAAGAAAGAAAGAAAGAAAGAAAGAAAGAAAGAAAGAAAGAAAAAGAATAATGTCCAATCTTAGGACATTATTTATGCAGCATTACGTATTTTTTATAATCTGTAGTTTTCCAGTTTAAAATCTACAAGTGGAAACTTTCTCAAATACATGGGTTTTGGAAACTCTACCGTGCAATTGTTCTGAATAATTCTTGGCTTGCAGATTAGTTGCAATTAGTGTGTTGTGACTGTCATGTATTCAGAAAGAGAAGTTTGAGTTGTTTTGATTATGTGAGGTGGGATAAATAGGTCATACAGTGCACTTCCATTCTGATTGGCTGGGGTCTACTCTTAGATCCAGGTTCTTGTTTTGGAACTCACATTCTACACATTGTTAATGACTACCAGCCTGTACTTCAGCTTTTCTGTTTGAAAATACTTGACAGTAAAATCATTTGCTTGAACAGAAGAAGGTATAAGCAGAGTAATTTTTTCTAAATATTTGCCTGATTACTTTTGCATATTATTTTTGCAAAGATTTCCCAGACTCTTTAACATCCAGATAAAGCTCCTTGAACTTCTGGATAGGAAGTCAGTGTGAGGAGACATTAAGGGAGTGAATGCAGATGTAGAAATGCAAATTAGATGGAAGCCAGTTTATCAAGATCCTCTGTCTGCCCAGCGGATATCATGCAGAATTTGGTATTCTGGTTTTCCACCCCTCACCCTCAACACTATGCTGTGTAGACTTTAGGTAGGCTCCATGGCTGAGACAGCGTAAAGGAAACCTGAGGCTACTCAAGTCTCTTTTTAGGACCAGAGGGATGCCTCTGGGGGTGTTTATGTCACTACAAAAGGGCAGACATGATCAGACTCCACTCACATTTACTTCAGATCCAGTGTAGGGAGCCTGCTTCAGAAGCACCACAGTGCTTGAACAGAAGCCATCTGGCAGCCTGGAAGTGGAGAGCTGGGTTTGCAACTCTCAGGCACTAAGTGCCTTTGTTGAACAGGCTGCCTGCTTTGGTGTTATTTATACTGCATTCCTTTTTGGATCCCTCGTCCTCTGTAGATTGTCTTTCCTCTGTATGAAAGCTATGTGAACATGTATAATGCAGTCTTAGTTCTCCGATACTTTCCGCTCAGCAAGGTTTATTCGCTCAGATTCAGCATGGCTTTTACCTGTGTTCACGCAGTTTCTTATCAGCCCGTAATGGAGCAACACAAGTTCTTGTATACTTGAAGTGGAGACAGAGGAAACCAATTCCTAACTGTAGATGTATGTATGATGTTAAAATAGTCTCAGTGTCTAATCAGATTCTTTTATTCAACTCTTTTTTTTTTTTTTGAAAAGCCAGATTTCAGAGTAATAGAAATAGCCTTTGTTAATATCTCTGAATATTCATCTATCAGAAACTGGAGAAGGCTTTAATCAAGGAAATAGTCCCACTAGCACTGTTGGTGAGGTGGTTTCTATGAATAAAGACTATAGCAAGAAATTGCAAAATTAGGCTGTAAAAGTAACATTCTACACCTGAAGTATTTTACTTCACTATCTATTGAAAAAGGTGCAAGTCCTAAGAGAGAAGTAGTATAAATTTTTCCCAGAAGTTGTGTGTGTTTCTCTGAGGCTAATCTTCTCGCGGTAACAAGGCTGACTGTGCATTGACTAGCAAATGTAAAATCCTTGCCTACTCCAACACACTGGAAAATACATAGTTACTAATCATCCTGAAACAAGCTTGGACTGGGCAACACACATAAACCATAATTTTTAAAAGCAAGCGTGTCTTGAATTTACTAGGTCTCTTTATTTCTACTTTTCATTGAAGGTGCCAAGGTCTCTTTCCTGGACTGATTTTCCTCCTGATCAAGGAAATAATAGAGATAGAAGTAAACCTAATCACAGAAGCTTTTCATCAGGACTACTTCTTGCCTGTAAAAAGCATTTTGCAGAGTTTACATAATCTCTAATTTATTAAGGGATCAGATTTTTACACTAAGGACATTTATGCTGGCTAAAAGGAAAATGTTAGGTTTAGGATTTCAGAAGCAGTTTTTCCATGAACATGACTGCTGGTGGGCAGAAGTATTCCTCTGGAATTTTGGGCCATCAACAAAACTGTATTTAAATAATTTTTAGTTCTGGTTCACTTAATGCATGTTGGTCTGGTTAGCCATGTTCATCAAATGTAGATTTAGGTGATTTAGCAAACTACTATGTTATTTTTAATTCTGTCATAAAATAAGTTATATTCTAGCAACCAAAGATTTAGTCCATGTATAATATACAGGAAAATAGTTCAATTTATGCTTATTTATACTGCTGGTGCCTGCTACCTTCCCTAGTAGCATTTGGTATAAAACACAGGTTATTAAACACAAAACATTCTATGCCACAAAGACATCTATGAGGTAGCTATGTGTAGTGATTGTACACTTGGAGCTATTTGTTTCACAAATTTGATTCATTTGCCAATTTACTTGGTTTGCTAAGCATTCACAAGTGAAACTTTCTCTATTCTGAAATTGTACCCTATGTTTTGGCTCACAGCAATCCAAATTTGTTGGGAGGTCAACTGGTCATTATATTCATATGACTGTTTTCTTGGAATGACCTTTAAAATGTACACAAAATAGAAATCCATACATGAATTTGAAGCTTTGAGGTTGTGTGCTAGGCTTTTATAACATCAGTGCTATAAAAGACAGTGAGAAACTGTACTCCAGAACAATTCCAAGTATCACGATACATTAGAGTTCAGAGATGATCATATTCTCTTCTAAACCTTTTAGAATGAAGAGTTCTGTGCCTGGGGGAAGATTACTAGAAGGCTGGACATCCTAACAACTGGATTTTCCAGGAGCAGGAAAGATCCCTGGGCTAGCTTAAATGATGAAGGAACTCTGTTGATAATGGCAGATACTTTGGGTTATCCTGGGGCTACAGCACTACTAGGAATCCTGCTAATAAGCTTCACGCTATCTCCTTGTTGCTGGTCTGCACCTCCCATTGCTGCCATTCCCTAGTCCTAACAGCAGCAAGCAGGCAAAAGTACCAGCAAGACAAGACAAGCATGGTAAAAAGAAAGGTTTCTTTTGCAGATCATTTGTGGAAGGCAACATGGTCCAGTGAATGCACAAGGTAAGCAGTCCCTGTCTCACCAGCCCTCTGCACTAATTGGAAGACTGTTAAATTTACAGCAAAAGGCAAGAGTAGAAGACATGCACTTAATGGAATGTCAGACTGTAGAAAACAGCCTTAATGAAGGCACCAAGGAGTATGAAGAAAAGAAATGTCTTTAATTATCTGTCTATGCTAGGATCCGGTGTAATAAACAAGAGAAATGTGAACTGCTCACTTTATGGGTTTAATTTGACTTAGTTGATATTAATGAAATCTGGAGAGATGTTCATGAATTGAACATTAATATAATAGTTATAGAACTTAACAGAGAAAGGGGCCAGCTGAGTAAATGAAGAGAATGAGTGGCAGTCCATCAAAATGAAGTTATTTGTTTCTGGCTCAGCAGTGACTTGGAAATAAATGGTATTGAGTCTTTATGGATTAATATTCTAATGAAGAAAGCCCAATGAATGCTGCTGACAAGTGCATCAAACTAGTAAACAGGGTGATAATCTCCCTAAGCATGTATACAGGCTATGCAAGGAGAAAAACAACTCAGGTATATTATCAGCACTCAAGCATCCTTGAAATTTCATGAGGTTTTAGAGGAAAATTTGCCATCTCAAAAATTACCAAATCCAATACCAGAAATTCTCTGTTAGGCCTTTGCTCAACAGATGTAATGTACTGGTAGCATGACGAATAGTGATGTACTTGTATGTATCATCTCAGGTGTACCTTAAGCAAGTCTTCCCTTCCCATTGTGATTCAATGCCAACAAATCCAATAGAAAAAATCTAATGTAATTCAGTGAGCTTTAATTGTGCTTTATATATTTATGCTCTCAATTTTTAACTAATATATTATTACTGATCATATATAGCTCACTCTGGCAGTTTTCCTTACTCACAAGAGTAGTTCCGTATGGGTCCTTTATACCAAGGAACTTTGGGAGTCACTAATATCCAGACAAGGGACACTGGTTACTTAATTCCTGGCTCTGTTTTCAGCATTGGACTGACTAGTATGTTTATATTATGCAAAAGTCAACCACAGAATGGCTAATTCATACTTACAGCACTGCATCTTCCTATTATTTTGTGTAATAGTATGTCATTTACTTTACAAAGACTTTTTTCATTCTATTTTATCAGTGGTTCACAGACGAATTTAGAAACAAGTTGAATATCAGGATTTTTAATTTTTCTAAGCCTCTGCTTAAAATCTTTTCCCTGCCCATGTTAATTGTAAATTGCATTTATCACACTGAAGACTGTGTATGTGCTTCTTGTGTTTATCTTTTTTGCCTATCTCTAATACCACAGTGGGAATGGCATATACAATAGCAAGAAAATGACCTGTGGGTTATAGTTAAACAAACGGATCGTTTGCACACAGATAAAATGACCAATAAAAAAGACAAAACCAAGATGTTTGCAATACAAAACAGATTTTTTTCTTTCTGCTTGTGGTCAGTTGGCCCTGGCTGGACACCAGGTACCCACAAAAGCTGCTCTATCACTCTCCTCCTCACCCAGACAGGGGAGAGAAAATATAACAAAAGGCTCATGAGTCAAGATAAGGACAGGGAGATCACTCACCAATTACCATCATGGATAAAACAGACTTGACTTGGGGAAAAAAATAATTAAATTTATTACCAATAAATTCAGAGTAGGATAATAAGAAATAAAACCAAATCTTATAAACACCTTCCCCCCACCTATCTCTTCTTCCTGGGCTCAGTTTCACTCCCAATTTCTCTACTTCCTCTCCCACAGAAGTGCAGGGGGACAGGGAATGGGGGGTTACGGTCAGTTCATCACATGTTGTTCCTGTCACTCCTTCCTCTTCAGGGGGAGGGCTCCTCACACTCTTCTGCTCCAGTGTGGGTCCCTTCCATGGGATGCAGTCCTTCAGGCACACTCTGCTCCAGCATGGGTCCCCACAGGGTCACAAGTCCTGCCAGCAAACCTGCTTCAGCACAGCCTTCCCACGGGGTCACAGCCTCCTTGCAGCATCCACCTGCTCTGGCGTGGGGTCCTCCACAGGCTGCAGGTGGGTACCTGCTCCAGTGTTACCCTCCATGGGCTGAGGGGCACAGCCTGCCTCACCATGGGCTTCACCAGGGGCTGCAGGGGCATCTCTGCTGCAGTGCCTGGGGCACCTCCTGCCTCCTTCTGCACTGACCTGGGTGTTGGCAGGGCTGTTGCTCTCACATATTCTTGCTCCTCTTTCTGACTGCAGTTGCCATTGAACAGTTCCTCCCAACTGCCTTTTTAAATACACTATCCCAGTGGTGCCACCACCGTTGATGTCAGGCTTGGCCTTTGCCAGCAGCCTGTTTGTCTGGAGCTGGCTGATGTTGGCTCCATTGGACATGGGGAAAGCTTCTAGCAGCTTCTCACAGAAGTTATACCTGTAGTCACCCCACCTGGCTTCCAAAACATTGCCACGGAAACCCAATATACTATCTCCATCACAAGGAATATGATATTTCATGCTTCTCCTTGCTGTTTCTTGTCCAAGACCTGAACAGAATTTTTATTTCCCTCTAAGAAAGGAAATTGGATTCAGTGTCCTAAAACTCTACCTCAGCTGAGTCTGATTGGATTTTTTAAAATGTAAAGTTGTGCTTGTCATTAATAAATGCTATTTCTGTTGATAAGAAGGAAGAAAACAGTGCAAGTGTTAGCAAAAGGAAATGCACTTAAGAAACAAATAAAGCCGTCTGTGAGAGGCAGGGGTCAACAGGCCTAATAAAGTGGCCCAATTTTAAGATTTCAGTCCTGGCACAGCACTGCAGTGTCACCCTGGAAAAATACCTTAAATGTAATGACAACAAATTTAAGCTTCAGTGGGACTGACAGTTATTTGGCTTTCAGATTTTGTTCAACCAAGTCACCAGTTTAGGGGACCAAGAGTGAACTGTAAATAGTGCTTAAATTCCAGGAGAGAGATTCAAACAAGCTGGCCCTAATCCATCTATGTCAACATGCAGTTAAGCTGTGGAATTACTTATCACAGGGTGTTTCAGATGCTGAAAGTTCACATGATTTCAAAAGGCAACTAGAGAAGTTCATATAAGAAAAATCCACTGATAATTACTGTATGAAAGACAACTGGTTTAAAAAGCCAGTGAGGCACAAATGGTTGAACACTGGATGAATGTTTTTGAGTAGCATCACTTACACCCCTCCCTAGGCATCCTCTATTTTACTTTTTTGAATATAAGACTCTGAGCTGGGTGGACCTGTGGTATGACCCAGTCAGACCACTCATATTCTCATGCATCAAAGTATCTGAGATAGCACATAAATATACCTTTTCTGATGGAAGCTCCCCAGCCCATGCAGCTCACTGAAAGTATACGTGTCCAGAAGAGTGGCTGCTTATCTGAGATGATTGACTATTTTCTACTTAGCTCCATTTGAGAATTATTAACAAAGTATTCTCTGTCTGCTCAGAGCTCGTGTAACACTTCTGGATGGGTTTGAGTTCACTAGCTGTGGGCACATTTGCTGAAGAAACTGATTGATGCCTCCCTCTTGTACAATGGCCTAAAGATTAGAGTACATCCAGGGGCTGTGGCACCTGGATTTTGGTCAAGCCCCACCAGCTTGAATGACATAATTTCCACCTCCCTCAAAAAGCATGCTTGTTTACAGTAGGAGGTCCCTGTTGTGTAGGGTATTCAAAGGCAGAGGATTTTTTGCCTTTCAGTTGAAAGCTGTGATGCCAGGAGCACAGACTCAGGCAGGCAGGGAGACCCAGCAGGAGTGTGGCTCTCTCTTGCAAGGCAATTTAGAGTACCTAGGCAAAATTCAGGGCTGTAAATTTGCCTCCGGCCCACGGGGGACATGTACTGCATTGTCCATAAACTCTGAACAATGTCTGTTTAAACCTAGAGTAATTTCTGGCTACTACAGCTTGGTTTCCAAGCAAACAGTTTGTTGCCAAATTAGAAGTTTGTAACAAATGGCCTTAATCTGATCACTGTTTAGTTCTTGCTACAGGTGGTTTTTAAGATATCCATGTTTGTAATAATTTCTAAGCTTATTTTTCATGGCTAATCATAGCTGCTTTGAAATATAAGTAATAACTTTTATATATTTTATTTCTGCTACAAACAAGTATTTCAACCACAACTTTCACAAAGCTTTGCTACACTCATTAACTGTGGAGGTGCTAGGGCAAAATGCTACAAACCCAGACAGGTCTAAGCCTTTCCTTGCCCGAAATTCAAACAGCTAAAAAAGCCTTTTAAACAAAAGGCCTGTCTCAACATCATTCCATTCCTGTTAGTTTGCACTAAGAAGAGATTCAATATTGTTTCAAACAGATGTTGTTTTACCCTATTTTGTTCCTCCCTTTAACTCATAACATTCATATATGTGTACAAACATCCGCATGTGCATGGTCAAGGACAGATACAAGTACATGAAATTTTTCATATACACCAAAAAGTATTTCTTTACGTACTCTTTCATTTTCTAGCCTATGCATGCATCTATCTTTTGTGTTTCTTTCATAAATATTTATATATGTGGATGTATGCACGCATATGGATGAAATCCTAGAGGTTTTTTTATCCTATTTATTTGTGTATTTATTTGTATATTTATTATTGTCAATACATATGCAGAGAAAGAAATAAATGAATGTTGTCATGCTGTGACATAGTTTCAAATTTATACCAGAATTAGTTGAGGATGGCTGTGCTACTCACAAGTCGGTGATCGGTCACAGGCGATGGGTTGCAAGTGAAGAATGCATATCACCCCACAGCAGCCCTAAGAAACTAAACAAACCCTATTTGAGGGATAGCTTAGAGAGTTTTCAAACAATTACAAGGGTAATTTTTGCATCCTTCCTGTAAACAAGCAAGAAGCAATTTTCATGATTATCCATGCACCTCAAGGTTCAGATAACCTCCTGGTTCCTCCTAATTTGTCTACAATGGATGGCAGAAAAATTCTGATGGAAGTTTTATCCTAAACGAAAATAGGTCATATGTGGAACTATATGAGCTCATATTTGCAAACACTAATTGAAAAATAATATTTTTTAACCAAATTATCTTACAGCTTTACATTAATTGCAGATTTGTACTAAACCCACATCCTCCAGTAAAGAACAGACTTTGAGTTAGAGACCTCTACCTTCAGGTGACACCAGAAATCAGACTTTTTTGTTGAGCTTCCTCATGTGCGTTCTGTTGTCTTAATACATATTTCGTGCCTTGTTTCTTTAGGATAGTGTTTTATGATATCTCTTCTATATAACAACTGAATACATAAAGTCATAAAGGCATGTAAAGTACATTTTCATTGATATAGCAATGATAAAGAGGAAAGAGATCAAATAATCTTGCAAGCACACTTTGGAGTCACAATAATAAACAAGTTATTAACCTTCCAAAGCCATCCAGAAAAAAAATAAATCAATTACCACATATTTTCATACAACAATGCTTTCCATTTTATCAGTTTTCAATCAGTCTGTTATTGTACCAGCAATGAACCTGCCATTTGGCAGTTGTGGATGAGTTAATAATTCAGATGCTCTTGTGAACTGCCAACCAGAAACAGCAATTTTGCCATTTAAATAATGGAATAAATTTCTTGATATGATTATAAATTGGCATACATAGAAACCAGGTCTGCAGACAGCCTGCAATTCTCAGAAGTATTGGAAACAGAGATCAGAATCCCTTACAAAGCAGTTCTTCTAGAAATTGCAGTGTTATCTTGAAGGTAAAATAGGGTGAGTGTTGCTGGAGATTAACTGGAAAAATCGTGGATTTTATCATATTTCTAACAGAATGTTGAGCTTAATTTATGGTTTCGGCATAAATAATTTAGATTATCTCAGGAGTGAAGGTAAAATTTCAGGAATTTTCCTTTTTTCATAAAGTGTTTCTCTTAGTTGCAGGTCTGCACTTGGAGCCCATTTAATTTTTTATTTGGTTTAATATTACATTAAGGCATACAGGCTAGCCAAAACATAGCCTCATTCACATCTGGCAAATAACTGAGCCAAATAATGAACCCACAAGCACTCTTTGTTGGAGCTTCCCTTTCAAGTATGGGAAAGGTGATTGACTTGTTTGATGAAAAAAATTCCACATATTTGTGAACAGGGACATTACAAGATGAATGGATTTTAATGAAGAAATTTCCTTTAGATCATGACTGGGCCTCATAATTAGTTACAGGATGAAAAATATCTCTTCCTGAGAAAGTGTTTGAAAAGGCACAACATTCAGGGTTGCCCCTGAGGTGCCCTAGTACTGCTCTTTTCTGATCTGTTTTCCATTTCTGTTCTTCTGTTCATCAGTGCTTTCTCAATACTTTTGTTTGGTGGAAGAGAAACAACAAATGGGTTGAAAATCATCCAGTGAAGACTTCCCTTCTACAGAAGTGGTTAGCAAAGCGAAGCCAACGAAGTCTTTGTAAACAGGCTGCATACTTACAAATCGTGGCCATTTTGTTAAATGTAACAAAGATTTTCATTGGAAAGATTTTTGTTCCTGTTTTCCCTTTGCCCTCCAGAAACAAACTTTTGAGAACCTCTTTCTCTATAGTTCTTAGATACTCTTTATTTTTACTTCTCACCCCCTTTTGACACAGCTGCCACTTCTACTTTATTGTTCACTTCATTTGGTTGGCATGCTTTGCTCCTTACCAAGTCCATATTTCTTTGAACTCACCAGGACCTCATTACTTAACCAATGCAAATTTAGCACATTGCCTTTCAAAGTACCACTCTTTTACTTCTGTGACACTACTGTACCACAATGTCTTTATGTGTGTTGCTGACACATAAAACTCTGGGCCAGTAACTGCATACATGCCAGTCTGATAGGTGAATATAAGCAAGGCTTTCTTCAAGACACATTTTCCTTTCATAAATAAGATTCTATAGTAAAGCAGGACGTGGGAAGACAGGACAAAAGACAGAGCAGGATAAAGAAAGTCTGGTGACAGAAGGACATCTCACTCATAATGCAATGGCTGGCTCAGAGCTGGCTTTGCACGTTGTTCCTTCTAGTCAATGTTTCAATAACACTGAATTATTTTCAGAAAATGTTCTGTGCTTTGGAAGATAATTCTGCCTGCAGGTGTAATATTAATTCTTTTATACCTTTTGCATACCTCCCTCATTCCTTTCTGACAGCCTGGTTTCAAGTTTCCCAAGCTTCCACAGATTCTTTCTGACTTATATTTTTGGATCCTGCCTCCTTATTTCTGTATTTTTGGATTGAAAAAAATATAATTCATGGTAAATCCAAGAAATTGGGAGCAGTACAAAAATCTCAAAAATGTAACAGTATCTTCACCAGGTTGATGCTAATTCTGACTGTATTCTGTTCATAAATCATAAGGGAACCTCAGCTTTTTCTTAACATTATTCTACAAAAAGTGCTGCCAGTAAATTGCTTCACTCCTTAGACTTTGGACCAATAGAGGTAACAAATCACGTGCTGTGAAAATTCAGATCACCTTCAAATCTCAGCATAGAAAGTTTTGCTAACTACTGAAAAACTGTTAACTACACTTAAAGACATGGTCCTCAGGGCCTGTACAGGACATCTGACCAAGCAGTGAGAACACAAAAGTTGATTTTTTTCCTGGATGTCATTGCGGTACATCTTTACATCCAGGCCTGCCTCTGGCCATGCACTGGGAGTGGCATAGCTTACAGAACCAGTTTATATTTGTGGTGAAGAATATCTTCTCCCTCAAATCCTGCCAAGAGACATACGTGCAGATAACAGAGGCAAGTAGGAGAGCTCTAAGCAGATGTTGAGACAAAAAGGAAGCAAAATGCCTTCATGGGAATGCCCTTTGCCTCGAGCAGGTCTTGCAGGCCCTGGCAGTGCTGTGGGTGGGACTCTCCGGAGCTTCTCACAGGGCCTCTGTAACCTACTAAAGTCTTTTCTGAAATGAAGTTTGCCCTGCCCTGATCATGAGTGAAGTCAAAAAGTCTGTGCAGTCTGGGAAGGCTGCATTCCACTATTGTAGATTTCATAAGCCCTATAAAAGCTGACATGCGGATTTAGGAACCCTAAATGTTTGCATAAACATCTTTTAGCGACTAAATAATGGCCCCCTGAAGTACCCCAAAAGAAGCCAAAGGAAACAGAAATCACCATCTACAAAAGATTAAAACAAATTTCTAGTTTCTCAGCCAAGCCATTTTGCAGTTACTGTAAGCCAACAATAATGTTAGGAAAATTTTCAAGAGGTGAAACCACTTCCTTTTTTGAGCCCTCATGTCTCCCAAACATCGTGTTGAGTTTGCCTCAAACTTTCCATTAAAATTCTACTTTGGCAGAATAATATACTCATGAAATTTCAAGCAGATTGGATTGGTATGGTGAAAGGCAAAGAGGTAAAAACCCTCACCTGGAGTGGCACACTGATTTCCAACTTATCTGTGGAGAGAATATAAAATGAGAAATCTACCAAAGTGAAGCAAGAGTATTGGGTTGTGTATGCAGTGCTTATTTCTGAGCAGCAGTACCTAGTGCCATCTAGACTGCTGTCAGAGCATAAATCCAAAGCTTCACTTAGATCACTCCTCAGCATTTTGTACTGCCAGCTGAAACAAGCATTTCAGGAAAAATATGTATCGTCATTGTTTCTTTAACACTGACAGCAGAAGGAGGTGATGACCCCCATGATTTGCATAATCTCACAGAAATCTGATTATTCTTAAAGGTTATTGATATATTTTATTCCCAAATTCAAGTAGCACCCTCTACTGGCCAGTCCACATTGATCCACTGCCACCACCAACAAAAAGACATCTTGCTTTCAGTAAAATGTCTGCGTAATGATCTGTACTGGAAAATTGGAGAGTAAGATATTACTGTAGAAATATTGAGATAAACATAAGAAAAAAAAACACAAAGAAGCACTGGGAAAAAGTGTGTGCAGTGTTGTGTGCTTCAACTCTATGAATTTCAATGGAGTTTGGCTATTTGACACCAAGACAGACTTTGACCACAGCTTTGTGGTTAGCTTCATGTTTAGATTTCAACAGAAGCTGAGAGCCTGAGCAGGAAACCATGTGTTTCTTTCATTGTCACAGATATTTTTCTCTCCAGACCAGTGAAGATACACAACTTTTTTTAGAAATCTTTGGAAAATCAGCTCATGGTCCCCTCCAAGGTAAGGCAAGAGATGTATACATTCATTCTACAGCACAAGAAGAGGTTGCATACTGAAGTGCTGTGGTTTTGGAGGCTTATGCACAGTCGATGTTCAGAACATGCACATACATCAAGCAGGCGTACTAGACAGATTGCCCTTCCTTTCACTTCACTTCAGAGCCCTTAGTGGGTTTTCTCAAGGTTGAGAGAAATTTGGCTGTTACTGCTTTAACCTCCGTAAATGCCTGATGTCATTTACTCACAAATCCCGGCAAAAACTTCTGTCTGATCTCTCCCAGTTGTTCTCTCTTTCCCCTACCACCACCACACCCCACTTCCCGTTCCCCCTCCCCCTTTATCCCTCCAAGGAAGATTCATCTGAGTGCCTATTTGTTCCTTACTTTTCCATCTGCTTTTCCATCCTTTCCCAGGAGTGCTGTGACACAACCAAGCAGAAGCATTACGCAGAAGACTAAAGACAGTCTGTTAGAGAAGAAGCAGTCTTTGGTACAACTTGGTGATGTGGCACTTTGCTGAGAAGTCACTTTCCTGAGAGCCAGCTGTAAACAGCTCTGAAATCAGTGAGGAAGGTCAGCTTGGATCAGGCCCATGGTGCACATCTGGACACAGTTTATTCAAATGTGCCTACACTACCCCACCTTTTATCCAGTATTACTTTTTGAAGGGGTTAAGGAAAACCTCAGCCTTACATCTGATGTTCCACTGTTTCATGACTCTTTTCCAGTAATAAGATTAATATGTGACTTTCCCATCTGTGTAATTTATTGTTACTGTAGATTTAGATTTACATTTTTTCCCTGCTGTCAGTATATTAACCTCAAAGAGTGTGCAACCACTTGTCTTAAATGCATGAGTTGGTTTTGGTGTTTGGTTTAAGAGGAATCTACAGTTTTGCCTGGGCTTAATATACTAGCTCACAATATGGTTTGCTACTCTACTGTCTTGTAGAAAAATCACCATCAGCTGAAAGTAAAACATACCTAGGGGGAGTGAACTCCTTGGCATAACTGATAACAGAATTTTAGTGGAAAGATCTAACTTAAAATATTTCTAAAAATTGTAGCAGGAGTTAGTTTGTATTGGGTAAACTCCAGCGTTTCATTTCTTCCTTGTATCATATGGAAAACCATGCAATTATTTTAAAAAGTTCATGTATTAGTTTTTGTTCTCACTAGTGCACAGTTATTGGTGACAGGAGGAGCAGAAGTACAATGGATTTGCTTTTCATGGCTGCAAATTCCTCAGATTTGAAAGCTGGAACCACTTAAAGTGGCTACTCAAATGTATCATGGAAGAGATAATAACTTCTCTGTTTGCCTTAAAGATGTGGCCCATGAGTAATGTCAAAACACTTTTATTTTACTGAAATATAACCTGATTCTGTAATTTTAGCTTTACTTAGGAAAGAATTGGTTTGTTGAAGAATTTACACAAGCCTATTTTCAGTTGTTACAGAAATGGGTTGGAATACATCTTAAAATAAGGTACAATTTCATCTTTATGTAGATTTTAATAACACTCACAGTGGAATCAAGTTATATTTTCGTATTTAAAATGCAATACTGACATGTTTTTCAAGGCAGACATTACATATAATTTTGTATTATACTTTTATGACGGCACACACTGGTAAAGAATTTTCAAGAGTTTATAGACTTTGCATACCAAGAAGGAAGATTTAGAACATGATTGCTTTGAGTTGGAAACACTTCAAATCATGAGGTTTTTCTATATTTGCAATCGGAAATTGGCAGAAACACTTCACAAAACTAGGACTTAACATGCTCTTACCTGTAAGAAAATCAGAGAGTTCTTATCATAGTCTAGTCATCCATCCAGAATAGTTGTGAAACAGAATTGTCCCCAATATTTCCATATAATTTCCACACACACAACCCCCTGGACTTTTGAAAGTATTTTGGCATATGCTATAAATTGCAAGTTATTTTATTTAAAGCTATGCAGAAGAAGGACTTTTGTCGTTTGTGTTATGATTTCAAGGTTTTTACTCCTTGTAAAACAAAGCAGCCCTTTTCAACTTTGGTATCATTAATGATAGCAAAAAAAATAAGTGAAATTCTGAAGAAAAGAACCAATCTTTTCAAAATATCTGATACATACTATTTTTTGGAACTGTGACAATTTCAATCTTTAATATTTTCGCACTGTAATTATGTATTTCCAAATGACACCATTACATAATCAATATTAAAGGAAATTTTGAAAACAAAAATCATATTTATTACCTCCCCAATCTTAACAAATATGACTGTATGTTTGTCAGTTATTTTCCTAGGTTTTCCTTTCAGGGGAAATTTCTGCTCCTCTGCACAATCTCTTGGACACATTTTCAATAGAAAAAATAGAAATGGATTTTGGAAAAGCAGATATAAAAATTACTGGACAAGACACTTCCATTGAATCGAATGGTAAGGAAGTTATGGGTAGAAGGCCATGAAACCTTGAGGACAGACCCTGAAGGTAAACTGAAAAGTTGGCAGAGGGATGAATATTTAAAACACAGAAGTCCTGGACACAAGGAGATGATGATATAATTATCTGACAGGTGAGCAAATTGAAAAACATGGCTAATAATTGAAAAAATCTGTGATTAATAAAAGATAATTTGTGTGAACTGGGGAGTGAAGCTAAAGTAAGACAAAATGAAGAAGAGGGAAGAGGTTGAAGTGGGTAGACCAGAGCAACACTTGGTGACTGAGATAATATATAGCTCTGTAACTTTTTTCCATACATTTTTACTTCTTTTCTTATTCTCCCAATCATCTACCAGCTTATCCTTCCTTTTTTGTTTCTCTTTAATACAACAGTTTCTTCTCTGATGTTCATGACTCTGCTTGCTAACCCTCCTTCTCTGATCAAAGTTCATGAGTTTTCCTATCTAATCTACATGCAGGAGGTGTATTCACATGAACATGGAGTCAGCTGTGTGACCTGCCCCACCTGTAAGTTCTGACACACATTCTATGAAGAATCACATGTGTCCTTGGCATGAATCTGACAAGACATACTGCAGCACAGACCTCATCATAGCTTGGTACGAGCAACAGTCACTTTTTTCAGCATGAAGCTTGTTCCCTGGTTTTGTGCCTCTTGCTTCCATATATTAGCTTACTTCAGAAGATGGTGCTTACATGATGTTTATCACTTTTTCTTTAATACGAGGAGAGAGTCCAAGCTAGATGTGTGGGTGGAGGACTACACAGTCACATACTACTTCACTTTCCTGTTACTCAGGGTATTCAGTGTCCCATAGCACTCCCTTTGACAGTCCCTCACAACTTTCAACCTATCCATCCTTGAAGTTATCTCACCAGAGGCTGGGAGTCCAATGAGTGGAGAGTTGGGAAGTCAGTCTGTGAAAAGGCAGTGGGAAAGGAAGGTGTCCAGCAAATAATGAAAACATGGTGGGAGGGGGACTGTTTTTGGTGACTAATATCTGTATGGAGGTGATCACAGGGTCCACATATTGCTGGAGACAACTGCAAAGGTCTCAATGCTTTCAGCAGAGAGGTGGATGGTGTCCTATGGGCAGGGGTTCACCCTGCAGGAACAGATTGAGAATGCTTGTCACAAAACAGCAAAAACAAGTTGTCAAATGGCGTAGGTGAGTTCTTTGTATGGGCAGAGTTTTATAGGCTGGTTGAGTCAGCTATCCTGGACAATTAATTTAATGAGAGGAGCAGGCACCGAGTCACACTTGTGCAGCTGAATTCATTGCAGAACAAGTTGCTTTAGGCACCCTCTCTGCATTGTCAGCCTTTTTTGCACCCTACTCAAAGAACAGATGGATCGGTGTTTGCCGAGGTTGCAGCTAACGTGCTAAATATGCTAAGGACACACAGCTTATTAGCAAGGAAATTAGGGATCATAAAATGCAACAAAAGAGCTAGTGTTCAGCAAGCCAGCAACTTTAGCAGCTCAATGTTAATATTATGAATGGTATCAAGGAAGTCTTGATCAAAACATAACAACTGTTACTTTAGATACTTTACCAGCCAAGATCTTGGTCTAAAATAATCCCTGGTACTTAAAAAAAAATCTTAATTAGAGTTCTCAAGCAGGTCTGATATGTAAGAAAAAGACATATAGCTGCATTTCGTTGATACGAAAGGAGCAACCAACTGGCAGTCTTAGTGCAATCGGATACAGGCTGCAAAAGCAAGAAATAACAAACTTAACAATCAACTTTCAGAATTCAGGGCTACTTTTCCCAAATTGCAACTCACACCTGCAGATCATCCTCACAGTTGCCAGAACATGCCACTGCTTTCATGTTCCCGTATTGTTTATCAATATAATTTTCAAATTATGGATCTCACTAATCTGCAAATACTGCCTCAGACAAAGCAGATAAGTGCAATAAATAATGCAACAGTGATTGCTCACATACAAAACAAAGGGACTTTTAAAAACCCCCAGATTATGTAACATCTATTAGGAAAAGGAGAATGGCAAAAGGGGGCTTAACTGCAAAGCAAAATTTCAGGATGGGGAAGGTTCATCATTTGTCTGGCATCTGCACGGGAACAGCTGTCTGCAAAAGCCCTCTTGTCTGTATGACCAGGAAGGAAGTGTTCCTTAGGGATCTTGGCCAGATGTAGAAAAACAAGAAAGAAAGGAAAGGGGAAGGCAGCTGCTCACCATTCAGCAACGGAGGTGAGAAATCCATGACATGAGCTAAAAATGAGGGTACTCCTGGGAGAAGGCAGTCAAGTGTCCAGCCAGGACACTCTTGCCTCTCTGTCAGCGTATTTCTATCCATGATGCAGGGAAGGAGATGGTGTAACGTGGGAGACTCCAGGCAGAGACAGACAAATCTTAGTGGAAATAGATCACTAGCTGCTCAGCACATTTTACATGTATGAATTGTGTCAGAAAAGTACTTGTACTCAAGGCTGTAACCACAGAGGGTGCCCAGCAGTGCCTGTGTGTGACTGGAGCACCCCAACAGAGATGCATTCTCCTTTGCTGCTCTGTAAATACGCACTTGGCAACACTATCCTGACATCAAAAGCCGCTGTAGGAGTACATCTGTAAGCCTGCTAAGACCATTTTGTTGCATACCTTGGCATGATACAATTAGTATAAAGTCGGCCAAAGTCACCTTTTCAGAAAATACTTTCCTGCAACATAATATCTCTTACCAGGCACTGCATAAGCCTGTTTCTTCATGAGTCTGCATAGAAACTTACTTAATAACTGCTTGGATCCCAGACTGGTTTTATGAATGTTGGTGTTACTTGGATATCTGAAAGCCTTTCAAAATATTTACAATACAACAGGAGGTCTGCTGGATACACACCTGTGGGAATATACTTGGGGGAACCCAACTGCAAATGGAGATGGAGTTGCAGGAGGCTGTAGTTTAGCACAGGCTAAGGGCACAGGTAAGCACACTGTTTCCTGGGGCTGAAAGAATGGGTCCCAGTAACCCAGCAAGGTACTGGGAGTACTGCAGAGGTAACTCAAGCATGGCTGTATGTGGTGCAATCACATCTCTGCTTGCAATGTAGACATGCCTTTGTAGTGACTGCTTCCTACCCTTAACGCTAAAAAGCTGAAGAGTGGCGTCTCCAAGTCTGTCTGTGGGAAGAAGCAGAGAGAGAGGGACTCATTAAGTGTTATTATCTTGTGAATAGACTTGGTCAGACAAAACAATAGGATAGCTGAAGCTTAGGGGAAAGCTCCCGTGTGAGGCTCTGGGGTCTACGTCATTAGCATTTCTTCAGAGACAGAGCCAACTAAAAAAGTTCTAGTAGATCCCTTTGAAATCAGAAAGGCCAAAGAGGTGAACGCAAAGACACACATGGGAACAAGAAATATGGACATAAGATAGGAAGGGAAAGTGCTACTCTTCCAGCAGGGAAATGCTTCTATCAAATTATTTGTGACTGAAGAACCAGAGAAGGAATCAGGTATTTGGACATTTACAAAAAGACAGAAGGGGAGCAATGTGCAAGATGAAAGATATCTCCAAGCTGCTCAAAAATGTAAGAAACTTAAGATAGGGAAGTATGTCTAATTTTGCTTGGACCAATCTATTTCCCATGCTGACTAAAGTAATGGAATTCTTAGGATTTCCCTGTGTGTACATATCTTCAAATATTTTAGGGACTTACAGAGCAAATGGAAAATGCAGCATGTCAAAAAGACTGGAGCTGTGGGATGAGGTGCAGTGGAGAATCGAGATGTGTGGGCCTATGGGTGGTACTGGGCTGAGGTTAACCTCTGCTTTAATTTGCAAGATGAGTAAGAGAGAGGGAAAACGGTCTGATAAAGAGCTCAAAGATAGCATCTGCTGCTTAGACTGAAGGGTGCTGAAGGTCATCACACTGATACTGCTGATGGTCTTTGGGATACAAAATATGATGTTTTGTCAGAGTACAGTCATGGGAGATCAATGAAAGCACAATAGAATTTGGGTAATACTACAATTAAAACCTACTCATAAAGGTTACAAAAACAATATCAAAACACTATATACAACAAATTGAAAAAAAGAATGCCCTTCAACAAACATATTCCCAACAAATTTCAAAATAAGAAAATAGAATTACAAACCATAGGAAATATAGATAATTGCCTTACCTATTGTTAGCATTCAATCTGTATTCATTGGTTTTGACACACCAGCAGCTTCTGAAGGAGGAAATAGGAAAGATACTAAAATGCACTGCCTGATTTTGAAAGTGAAGGCATATTAAGACAACAAAGGCAACTGACTGTATTAGTTTATCACATTCAGGCTCTCTTGTGTCTCTCATTTGTGTGTGTCTTATGACAGCTGAGAGACTGAGTCTATCTGCAGACAAAATCTTCACTGCTTTCATCCTCCTCATCAGATCTTCCACCTCTCAAGGTATCTGCTCTCAAGTGCTGCTGAAGGACATTGCAACAGCACAGACAAAAATAAAGGCTTTTAAATGAAATGGCAGAAGACTGTCTGGAAAAATAAGATGGCCATCTAGCACATCAGAGAGGAAGGAGGAAAGAAAAAGAGAAAGCATGCTGGTAAGAAGGACAGTTGAGGGACATAGATCTCCATCCCCAGGTGAGTTTGAGAGGAGAGGTGTCTTATACTGCCAGCGAACTCTGTCTGTGCAGCCTTTGGAGAACAGGACTCTGCCTTCAGTCAGCTGAAGTGGACAGAGGGACCCTATTCACCCTGTTGCTATTGAGGATGATGTGTGCAATGCATTACAGCAGAGCAGGGAGGATAGGCACATACAAATTGTTCAGGCTGATTATCAGCAAGACTGTAGTGCCACAGTTCAACAGGTGATTTTACTATACAAAGAAGTAAAATAGCTTTAGCTCTTCCACTTTGACAATAGAGCAAGGCCTCCTAAAATAGCAATAGTTTCAGGCACTTTGTACAAACATGCCGTTTGTCAAAATCCTGTTTGCTTCACAGAGATGATGGATGAGTGTGCTATTTTGTGCTAAATATGATAACTTTCTGGAACATTCCTTGTTGATGACATTGAACTTCATTCCTTGCAAGGCCAGCTGAGGCTGCAAAAGTATAAAGAGCATGTTCTAAGGCTGTCATTGACATCTGCTTCTAAAGAAACTTCTGCTTCTAAATAAAACACTTGCTTTTTGAAAATGAGCAAAAAGGCCATCAATGGGCTTAGAGCGCTTTGGAAAATCAGTTTTCTGAAAGCCAACTACTATTTCAGTTGTTTCTAGTTTGCATGCAGGAAATCTTTAGCTGTGTCTGAGCCATTTGGTTATACATTTTGAAGGATAGAAAAAGTCACTTGAATACTTGTTGCTGCATCACAGATCTTTTATCAGTATCCTGAAATAATAATACACTGTTTGAAAGGAAAGCTTTTCCCCTGCTGCTGTATCCACAGCTTGGCTGGGGACAGCTGACAACAGCTGACAACAGCAGCACGTGTAAACCCAGAGGACCTTCTGTTAGATATATTTGGTGGACTAAGGGAAGTATTTTGGGTGGAAAGAAAGCAAAAGAAGGACAGAGGAAAAAAAAATTTCTAATCCCTTTTGGGACCTTTCCCCCCACACACACACTGTGCAATGCTCTACAGCATGGTTCATTTTAACAGCAACACAGCAGTGAAGGAGCACCAGCTCTTGGTTATTCCCAGCAGGAGAAGCAGGAGAAGGTTCATGAAGCAGAATGGATGTACTCATTTTACTGGCTCTGATTCTTGCTTGTTTAACGTATTTTCATGTAAATAATTTATTATCTGTCATTTCCTCACAAGCCTTCACAGGCTTAAAACCTTTGAATGGGCTGAAGCATTATGTGCTCCATTGGTAACAGCACACAGTTCACAAGGCCTTCTCTGTCTGTTTTTCAACATAACTGCAAGGATCCAAGCACTTCAGTCTTTATTATGGGTTGCAATATAATTAAAATGATGCGGTGACTTTAATGTGAATGGAAAATAAATAAGATGGGTGCTGTTTGTGATATTACTGGTAATCTCAAGGCTTCTTGGTTCAAAGATGATTAAAAATTTTAAAAAAAAATATCATTTACAAAACAGATGGAAAGTCCACATACCTCACAAGGTCAACTTCTCTAACTGACTTGAATGGCATGTACTATGGCAATCTACCTTATTGTGCTATTCAGAATGGATTAAATGATCAGTTTCTGTTATACCAAGAGTGTTATGCTACACACAGCACTGAAAAATGACCCACATGTGCCATGACTTTGCATCTTTGATTAAGTAGAATTCTGCTTGTTTCTAATGAACAAATGAAACAAAAATAGAATCACAGGAAACAGTGCTTCAGCTATCCATTTTCATTCAGGCCTGAAAAATATCTTCAGACATTGAATGAAGGTACTCTCATCATGTCCTGTTTATCTGCTATCCAGAAGTGCATACAGTTTTCTCATTCTTTCTAGCAGGACATATGGTTAAATCTGGCTCTTGGGTACTTTAAAGAGTCAATTCTCTGGGCAAATAGTTCCTAAAACCAAGGAAGTAGGCAAAAAACCAACTCCTCTCAAAACTTTACTTCTAAATCCAAATGGATCACAAAAAGAAAATCTGTTTTCACCACAAGTAGAAAAAATATTAAATGCTAAGTTTTCAGCCTAAACAAAGTAATCTTCCAAACATATAACTGGACAGTAATGTGAGAGAAACTGAACCATTCTAACAACAGAGTGATTGGCCAGGTACCTTCTGCCTGTTGTATATCCCTCCAACATTATTTTGCACCTGGGCTATTAAAAAGTGACCACATCAATATGAGAGATTTAGCAGTGACTACTCTGGCTGTGTTCCCACATTTCTTTGTAGTCTCCCTGGATCATATTTTTCTTCCTAGAATGGAAATGATGGAGAGGAAAATGTTGCAGTGACTTAGTTTGCATAGAGCCTGGACTTACTCCCATGCACCACAGCTAAAGGGATCAGAGAACCTTTCTGCCCATTGTTGGCCAACAGAAGTTGTTAGTGATTTGCTCAAAGTAAGCTTTGTGCTCTTATTTGGCTGTGTCTAGACAGCCAAACACTTTGCCGCTATCCAAGGAATGTGCAGCTAATGTCAGTGATGTATTCACAGGAAAGTATTGGTTCTTGAGCATAGGCTTAACACAATCAGTGCAAAGTGTAGAAGAAATGAGGCAGGGACTCTTCCCTGAGCAGCATATTTACTATGGACACTACTTAACTTTCTCCAAGAGAACAAAAAAAGGAGCAAAGCTATTGAAAAATCTCACTACTTAAAAAGACAGCTAATATTCTGTTTGAAAGCCACAGGAGGGATTTAGTTAAGGTGCATTTTAGACATCTAAAC
Source organism: Falco biarmicus (assembly GCF_023638135.1). Classification (NCBI taxonomy): domain Eukaryota; kingdom Metazoa; phylum Chordata; class Aves; order Falconiformes; family Falconidae; genus Falco; species Falco biarmicus. The sequence goes on along the minus strand of NC_079293.1, from coordinate 59,960,566 downwards.
ACATATAAAACTCTTGTACGCTCCAAGAATTACAAGCAGAAGCCGAGCTACTTCTTGTTGTCCACTAGCAAAAGGAACTGTCTTTGGACGAAGATTTATGAGCTGTCTTGAGTAACTGTGTTAGCAGTTGATGGGTGTTTAGAATAAGCAAAAATGGCAACCCAAGAGGTCCATATGAAAAAAGAATAAAAAAGCACTTGCATATTTTGGAAAGAAAAAGAATATCCAGACAAAAGTTCAGTTGCTGTGAATCCCAATGGAGTTATGCCCACTTTTAGAAACGACCCATCATTTAGTGACACATCTTTGATGTCATCTGAGGGAGAAAAGTCAGTTATTAGTATTGTAAACCACAACCAATCATATGAAAGACTAGGTAACTTTCTCACAAAGAATTGAACGGATGAAGATAATTTGAACCAGATAATGAACATTTCTCTTATTTATCAGTTGTACAAGCAAAACCACATAAAAGATTACTGAGTTACCCCCTGTCACACAAGGAGGGTTAAATATGGCAGCTCTTTTCTAGGTGGAGACAACAGACAAGAACGTGAGGTGCTTGACGTTAAATACAATCTGAACGCTGCAGTAGCTTTGCTTTTAATTCAGCAATGCATTTGTCATATTGTCTCTCCTATACATCAAGCACAGTAAGACAACATGAACAGTTTCTAACTCTACCTCATAAACTTCCTTGAACAGACACTGGAGTTACAATAACATCTTTGTTGGCAAACATTTCCAGGCACTGTAAATCTGTCTGACTCTACAGGAGAGATGGCTGATGTGCAAATCTCTAAGTCACTGTTGTTAAAAAACAGAGCCCCTGTTCATCCATCTTGGGCCTTATTTTATAGCACACCATATAAATGAGGACTTAAAATAGTTCTTTATCCTTCCAAAGTGCACAGTCACTGGAAAGGATAACACAAGTTTTGTCCAAGGAACCTGAATCAGCTGAGAAAAGAGCAACCAAAGGACACATCTGTGTTTGCCTTCCCCTAACTAGAGGTAGCCTCTGCAGTCCATACCTATGTCAGTGTGGTTTTACTCACTTAAGAAATTGAATCTGCTCACACAAATGTTCACCAGACCGAGTCAAGGACTTATAATCCTTATCGCTTAGCACTGGGGAAGCAGTGCAATATTGTACAGGAATGTTCTCAAGGAATGCAATAACATGAGCTGGAATGATCTGGCTTCTTACCACATGAGGCTGTGGGGAGTAAAAAAATCACTATTTCCCTCTGCCTATAAGTACACAGGAGGACATACATTTATCCTTTGTTATCCATGCTTTAATATGAATTTATTAGTAATAGCACAAAGACTTTTATTCATGGTTTTGACAGCATCTTTGACACTAGGGCAAGATTGAGAGGACTTCCATTTTCTGAAGAGGTTTAAGGTTTTGAAAGATTTTGCTGAATACTATGAAACACTGTTTGTTTTAACTAGTGAGCTGGAAATGGAAAGAAAAATATCGGTGAGTTAGGGCTGTCAGCTACTATAAAGCCTTTCAACTCCCCACTCTCCCAGCATTACTCTGGATTGGAAACACTTTCCAGGTGAGACATTCATCACAATCTAGATATTTTGGCAAACCTTGATGTGGTAAAGTTTGATGGGTTGAACAACATGCCATTTTTCTGGGAAAAAAAAGTTTCATCATCTCTCCGCCCCCCCCCCCCCCCCCCCCCCCCAGCTCTACTGCAGAGCCATATTTAGAAGTGCTCGATTGTAAGGTGTTTAGATTTGGCAGGGAACAGCTGTGATGCACTTTCCCCAGGGCCTGGGAAAAAGAAGCAGGCTGCACAGGCAGCTTTCACAAGTTGCTTTGAAAGACAGTGTATAATTATAGAGGCTGGCAATGAAAGACAGAGCAGCCTCCAGGGATACCCCTTTTCCCATTCTGCCACTTACAGGAATTCTTGACTTTGCATTCAAGTTCTGTCATGTCCCAAGCAAGAAGCTCGGTCAGCAGTGGGTGAAACAGCTTGCATCATCTTTCTCCAACTTCAGCTAAACTATTAAAAGGAGCTTTTTTTTTTTTCTTGACAGACCTGTGACTCACGAATGTCACAGAAAGGAGAAACCAATAAAAAGCTATTTCTACGCTTCAGCTTTTAAGCTTCTCTTTTAAGGATCACGTAAGGTAGTGTATTCACAGTTTTTGTTAATAGTGCTATTATTATTATTATTATTGTTATTATTATTATTGTATTTAGGCACCTTACATCCATCCTAAGAACAGGCTTAAGCATACAGCAGATCTGTGTGATGATGCCTAAAATTTTTGTGCTTTTAAAAGTTCAGCACGAGGGCCACCTGCAGAGCTTCCTGAGAAAAGTACACTGCTCCCAAAGATTGTTTTCAAAACCAATATTGGTTTTCCACAGCCAGGGCCTGTTCTGCTGAGTGCAAGAAATGGCTTGTACCGGCATCTCACCTCCCTTTGTGCTGCGCATGCCTGCAGTATTGCTGGGAGCAGGCGGGGAAGTGCTATGAAGCTTTCACAAACCATGGTTTTGCCTGTCAGCAGAACCATCCTCCCTAAAGTTTACATCAAATCTAGTGCCAAGTCTGTGGCTTAAACCCAAGTCTGCACTGAACTTGCAAACACACTACCAAAAAAATGTAATGACCCTCACTTCCCTCTGTCCTATGCTAACTATTTCAGAGGCAGATATTATGCATTACATTCTCTTGAACAACAACAAAAAAGGCATATCTATGGGGTGGAAGTGGCGTGAGGAATGAAGAAAGAAACGTGCCAGGAAATGGGAAAGCAAAAGAGACTGCACTGCAGATTAGAGACTTTTCTATTTGTTATTTCTACAACCATATCCAAATTAAACCTGAAACTGTTAATCTGAAATGTATGTCAATATGTAGCCATCAAATTTGTACACATTATTGGTTCTGATCTCTGTAAAGGTCATTTCCATTAGTGATATAATAGACAGCTCTAGCTGGAAATAAAGCAAGCGCCCAAATCAACTCCTCCTGGTTCTTCTTTCTGGAGTGCAGAATGCTTAAAAGGGCCTCCAGAATTTAACCGTGCTGCACATGGAAATAAATACAGCTAAATGGAAGTGGAGTTTCTGTCACTTTTATTCATTTCAGCACCTGTTTACTTTCCCAACCAGGACAAAAGGTCAAAGCACATTGTAGAACAGAGATTATAAAGCATTTTGATTCAGAAATACTAAGCTAATTTGTTTCACCATTTTTCAAATGAGAAGAAGCATTTTGATATTCTAACTAGCTGAATTTACCTAAGTCAAATTATTTTGTTTCAGTTTCCAAAACCTTTTTTTTTCTTCTTTCTGGAAAATTAAACCCTTTCCATGAAAATCCAGATCTCTGGAAACTTACTTTCCTATTCTGAAAAGAATTTCGGAGCAGTTAAAGAAAAAACTCAGGCCATAATATAGTATCCTGTCTAATTCTTACTTTGTGCTGTACTGCATATATCTTTCATGTGTCTGTGAGGGATTCTTACTAATATTTTTTTTTTCTCATACCATTATTAGAAGTTCATTATTACTTTTAGTGAATGTGTTGGAATTCTGCACAGTGCAAGATCTGCAGCCATGAACAATCATGAACAACTGGGACAGGACTTTCCAGTGTCACTGTTGCTTCCTACTACAGAAGGAATGAGAGAAGTGGAAGCGGCTCAGCAGATTGTCCTGGTAAGCAAAGTGGAACAGAAACTGCCATGTATCAAGTTTTACTTCATCTAGTAGGCAAAGGTACAGTTTCCCCTTCCAATAATATAAAATCATACAATTTGATTATGACTACCTAAATACTGATAGGGATATTTTTTTATTAGAAGAACTTATGTGCAAAAGTAGACACAATGGTTAAAAAGTTGAAAGGATAAATCTGAATGTGATTTTGTCTCTCAGTGTTTGTCTATTGACCTTAATATGAGCCTCCTCTAGACCAGTGCCAAGTAAGGAAAGAAACCAGTTCTATATAGAAGATTCCTGAGATCAGGCATAGATACTTTACATTACTTTCTGCAGCCTCTAAGAAATTCTCCAGATATGTGTGTGGGATTTTAGATACTTTCAAAAACCTAGGCTTTACTTTACTGGGGTACATAGTTGCAATTAGATAGGCTACACAATTTTGGGTTGTATATTATACTACAGAAGCATAGCTTTAGCTTAAGGGTCTCCCTCAGCATTACCAATAGAAGGTATCTCTACATTTTCAGAAAGGAGCTGGAAAGTCTGCTAAGAGGGCTTACACCATACACATAAGAAATTTCTTCACATTTTTTTTTTCTTCACCCCCACCCCCCATAACCCAGAGTGTGACTTGGATGAATAGCTCAATAACCACCTAGAATCAGTATATTAATTATTTGTCAATCATTGTAAAAATGTAATATGTGTTTTTAATTTCATAAATATTCTATCATTTCTAGGTAAAATACATGAAATGCAGGCCAAAGAATGCTACATCCTTTTAAGACACCACCCAGTTTTCATACCTGCAGGTTGTCACGTTTAAGAGGTGTAAACTTGTACATTAGTCAACATGTCTGCTGTAAATTATCCCACTACCGTGATGTTGAAATAAGTAGTTCAGCAAAGAGCAAAGAGGTCCTGGTGTTTGTCTTGTCTTTAAACATGCAGTAATAAAATAAAGACACTTAAGTTCAAATAACCATTCAGAACAAAAGGTGATTGTTAAAAAGATACAAATTTTTCCTTCTCTTTGATTCTTCTATACCTTATAAATGACTCATGCAATTTAAATGGCGGAATAAATATAACCCATCATGTGAGTGACAGCTAATAACATGCCATTTTGATTAGTTTTATGGTCTTGATTCTGGGGTGCCTGAAATAATTGCAAATGTTTCTCTGGATTCAACTGCTTAACATGTAAAGCAGGGTGGCACTTTCTACCATGTGAAATGATATAAAAGAATAAATCTTTCAGATGTATTTTAAACTCTTTTGAAGGTGCTTGCAAGCTCTACTACTGTATCAATATTCAATAGCCTCTCTTAGTAGAAAAACATCATTTTTTTTCGGAAGAATGGCAAAGTTAAAAGAATAGCTACATGGTTAGCCTAGATGAAAATAAAACTGATATGGGTGGAGGATTAAAACAAGGGTAGGATAACTAGTAGTGACATAAAATACCAGACATCTAAATTTAGGATAGTTTGAATGCTCCAGACTTATTTTCATTGGCTTTTATGTGGTGTTTCATAAAGTTATTTGGATGGAGCTAAGACCCTATAGCAAGGACAGTCAGTCTTCACACAGAATATTTTCCCTAAAAGCTGTTAAGAGAAAGAAAATAAAAGTTCCTATAACTTCCATTTCACTTATGCATGGCTGTCACAACAGTTTAGGTTGTGAGAATGGCATGTGTGTTTAGAACTAGCTATTTAATTCAAAAGGAAAATTCTCCTCACACATTTTGACCCTTTTCTGTTTTGTGAACTGAGCACTTAATGCTGAGCTGGTCTGTCTGTCCTGCAGAACTGTCTGATGATCATTTCTCTTTCTGCAGCCTGTTCCTTAAAAGTTAACCATGGAAATCTGGAACTTTATGGCACTTTGATTGAACAAAGGAGGCACAGTGCATCTCTCTTCCTCACTGAAATGTGCCCTGATTCCCAAAACATGCAGAAGGGACTTGTCCCTCGGAAGGGGTACAGCAAAAACAAGTTAGTGTGAGGAGAATGGCTGAAGCTGTAGTCCACTCTGCCATTCCTTATCTGGGGTGCTATCCTGCAAGCTGAGGCTGGCCTGACATTAGCCACGTGAAGGTTAGTCATCTGGTCTGAACAAATCACTTAAGCTCCCTCTGGAATCAATGGAGGAACATGGGCATGTCTGGAGGATGCTCCATCCTGCCCCAAGACAAGTATCTGACTTACTCATTGGAGGAGCCTCTTTCTTACTACAACGCATAACACAGCCCTCAAGGATTAGCTCAAACTAGAGGCCTGTGTTTCAGTTGGCTGGAGCTAGGTGAGAGGAATCTCACCTTCCATGAAAAAACACCATGTGTGTACAACAAAACATTGTTTAGATTCACAGCAGAAAAAAAAAAAAAAAAGAGATCCAAAACTAGCTTTCCTAGTTACTGTGTCGAAGTCACTTGGTGTTACTGTGCACCAAGTGGAGCTTGTAGGTGGGAGTGTTTTCCCCTACTATTCTTTATGGATTTTTTTTTTTACTTCCCCTCATCCCCTTCAACCACTTGCTGAAGTCTCTTTGCAGACTACTTCAGGAAGAGATAGAAGACAAATAGACAAATCTACCTGACAGGCAGCATTAGAGTGAAGAATATTCACATTTTTTTCTTGGCATGGTGTACTTCCTCACTCTTTATAAAAATCTTTGTCCATGTCTAGCTTTTCATGCAAATTGGGGGTGATTCCTTTCTAAAGAGTGGCTAGGTGTGAGTTACCTGATGATTCTATAATCCTCTTTCTCAGCAATCAACCTTTTTCAAGATCTTTAAGCCTGATGTGTGTTCAGCAAAGAGAATTGGAGACTGGAGATGGAGGTCAATCTACTGCAATGGAGATTTCTTGTTCAAAGGACTTGAATAAACTTAGCTCTCTCAGTATGTTCATATTATGAAAAAGAGAACATACCTATTTGCCTTTACAGTGACAACACAAGTAATGGGAAATTGCTTCCTAAGGTGAAAATGGAAGGGAGAACACTGTCTTGGAAGGGTCTTCTGACAGCTGTTTTCTGGGAAGATGGTCAGAGCTGTGCACTGAAGGATCACAAGACAGGTAAACGAAATGTGGAAAAAACAGCAGGAAGAGAAGACATGAAAGGATTCAGGTGAACTGGGTATGTGTACAGACAAAATGAGTCACCTGTTTCAAGCTCTAATTTGGGCACCCGAGTTGTTGTAGCAAAGAAATGAAATTGTATGCAATTTTAAAGTATATTTGCACAAATACCTGGTGGCTATAAAGGAATCCTGAATTGATTCTTCTTTGCTTTGTGCAAATCTTTTTATTGACTTTATTTTTCTTTTTATAGAAGTGACAAAATTATTTCTCCAAACAGTTCTGTTTTATACACTATTTCTTTGTGTATGCAATGCATATATGTATGGCTATATATTTACTGATGCCTGTGGGTGGTCTGAGAGATATGAAAAAATGTTGACATTATCTATCTGGTCTACAGCATACTAAAAAATAAAAAGAGAGATTTTTGGTTTATGAAAGATTTACATTTTCCCTTGGTACCTGCTCCTGCAATTCTAAAATCTCTTTGTTTTGACCCTTTGATAATGACAGCAGGGTGTGTGGCTTAAAGAGGCAGATAAAATCCTGAGGACTTAAGAGAAAACTTTTTTTACATTTCACGAACACTGAATAAATGAACTTTCCTACTCAGGAGGGAATGAAAACTTGGCAGGGACGTAGATATTAAGAACACTTAATTTTCAATTTTCTAATACTTTTAAAATGAAAGGTTCTTTCCTACTACAAAGCATGAACCCATATGAAATTAAAGGCTTACACTGTTTAAAAAAATTGCCATTTTATGTGCAAAATGTGGAGCCATGAAAGGGAATGTTTGTATAGAACAACTCTATCCATGAAAATAACTTGCTGCTCCACTAGACAAAGATGGGCAATAAGTCATAAAAAATAACTTATCATCAATAAATTATATTTTAGTTTGTTTTAACTGAAACGGTCTAATAAGTTTTCTTCACTGTGACATTTAAAATCTTTATTTAGGACTTTGTATGAATTGTGTGACCAGCTGATATGCATTTCCAGATTCTTAAAACTGACAGCCAGAAATGGTAACACTTTTGCAAGTATCCCACATGATCCCAGCTAAGGAAGTTTTTGTTCCATGAAGGCAATTAGAAAGATTGGGTTTAGTAGCTCTGTTGCTCCCAGTTGTAGCTCTTTTTTTTTTCTTTTATGCAATAAAATCTAACAATTAGTTTCTGTCCCAGTTCTTCCAGAGTGTTCTTGCTGATTCCTCAGCCTCTCTGTTTTTTCTCAGCTGATCTGAAGAACCGTGGAGTTAGTGAAGTGCCTGGCTCCCTGGTTCCCCGTGGTTCCCTGTGCTTCACAGACTTCCAGAGTCTCTCTGCAGCCCATGGAGCCCCAGCAGTGCTGTCTCACCCTTCTGGCACGGCAAGACCATACACAGCTGCATAGTGCATAGGGAGCTATATAGTTCCCAATAAACTTTCATCTCCAGAAAAGCAGTAGTTTCCATTTTCTTAAGTCTACAGCAATCAGATTTTAAATTACTTTGTCCGCTAGATTTTAAAGGTATTTCATACTAACAGCACTTCACATCTCACTTTCCTTTTTTAAGCTAAAGGGGCTCTGAAACATCATATACCTTTTCCTAAAAGCCTTCTAGCTTATGACTAACAAAAGACAAAACTTCTGACGTTGAGTCATTCGGTGAATAGATTGCAGCAATATTACTCAGGGCACTGCTTGGTTGCACCAACCCATAGGGGAATGAAAGAATTCCTACTAATCCCTCCCTATGATCCTTTGCTTGGCAGCCCTTGACCACCTCCCCCTGATTTCTGTGGGGTGGAAATGTTTCTGGCGTCTATTGGGAACTGGCTCACACCAAAAATAAGGAGAACCTCAGTGAGTCTGAGGGAAACCCTGGCCCTATTGCATCAGTGTCCATTGTGTGTCAGCACGTTTTAGCAGCAAAGTGGTGACTGCTGTAACATTTGAAAATATCTGGGCAAATTTGATAGAATACTATTATTTTGCCTGGATGTTTTCTCTTAACTCTCTTCTGCTTTCCTCTTGGGCTCACTTTGAGGCTTATAACAATAACTGAAAATATGAGGGCAGTGTCTAAGCTGCTTGCAAATAGCAGGACAAAGATTAAATGTTCAAATGTAAGATAACACGGACAGAAGTAAGAACAGAGCTTTTGGAGATACTACTGCTCTGCAGCTATAAAACTTCATTTTCTATGTTCCAGACCACTGCTCCCTTCAGCAACTTCTCTAAATTTTTTTTCCTGTTATTCCTATTGGAGTATTGCTTCTTAAATTCAGGACAGTAAGACAGTGACTGTCCCCCACCTGGCTACTACAGCTGTAGTGACAGGCAAGATTTATAAGCGCAAAGCCTTTGTACTAACAAAAAGTGATTTCCACACTTTATTGCCAAATAGAAAACACAACAATTATGTCAAGGTTTACCCTTTGCCCAACAAGGCTTGAGGTAAGCTGGCATGCTAAGCAATCCAGCCAGTTTCAAAGCAGACAGCAGCTTTCCTAGGTTTTTAGGATCCTACAGCAGATGCTATGACTGAATACCGAGCAGAAGGCTTAGACATGCAGTTCCCATTAATTTAACTGCAGTTTTGTAGCTAAATACCTCAGATAGCTCTGAATAACTCAACCTCCATTACCAGAAGTCATAGATTAAAATCATTGGTCCCTTGACTTCAGAAGACTGATATTTTCTTTGATGTAAAATAAATGAAACTTGCACTAAAGACTGTAATAGTAGGCAACTTCTTCTTTACTTTGAAATATATTTTCATTCCAAGAGGCAGACTCATCTGTTCCTAAGTGTAGTTATACAATATCATTGTGTTATGGTGCAGTTAATTATATTTAAAAATGCATAGTTAAAACAAAAGACAATAAGATACAATATAAAATTCATAAAATGAAGCATTATATCTTTAAAAGGAGACATAAAAGGAATAGCTTTCTGTTTCCCTAAAGGTGATAGTTCTATTGAAAGAAAAACATTGTATATTTTCAGCCTATGTAGCATTTTGAGCAGGTGAACATGCCTCCCCGCTTTAGAGTTTACGTAATTTACAGCAAAGTACCATGAAACAAAATAATTGCACTGAGAAACTGGTGTCAAACTTTTGAAAGACTAAATAGTTCAGCCAAAGAGAGGCTATAATTTCAGGGAGAAAGTAGTAGCAATTGCAAACATGTTTAAGGATCGGCTAAAAATCAATTAACATAAATAGCTAAAACATATTTTTATAGTATTGAGTCTCAAGGAATGTTGTCACATGTGGGCTTTATTTATTTCTATGATTTTGTTCTCAGAAGCATGCATCAGAGAAGAAAATGCAGTGTCAGAGATCTGTAATGAAAATACTTTGAACTCTTAAATCTTTGATACCTAGCTGCAGAGGGAAAACTTTAATAGTAGCATTAAAAAAGCTTGAGGTCTTTGGCAAAAGGCTGTGAAGTCATCTGGGTATAATCAGCTACATAAACTGCATGTGACAACGCAATCCCATGACCTGAACACTCAACAAGAACTATTTCTGCTCCTGAAGGGACTCAGATGAGTTGTAGCGTTCTTCTATTTTTTGAATGTGAGTTACTATATTTTGAACATTTGTGTGAAAGTGACTGTGTGTGGAGGTGGGAGAGGAGTATCACATTGTCAAATACTACTGATATCCTAGTCTGTGTTTTGTGCTGAGTACATACAAAATAGAGTCTTCTGCTTTTAACTGATTAAATATAAATCATAAAAAAGGTGGAAAGTAAAAGGACATAGTCATCAGAAAGCTCTAAAGAGCTATAAATTTTGGTGCACTCACACACACGTATGCACACAGAAAATTAAGCTTATATGCTACATATCTATTTATACCACATACACACAAATATAGGTATACATATATTTATATATGAACTGGATTCTCAGCTAATTGAAACAGTGACAACATAAAATGTGAATCACATTTTCACAGATTTCACAGATTTTCTAGGAAGTCTTTAGGCATCATTTTCCCACTTTCCAAGCAACTCTCTTCTTCTTTCTTAAATACCCATCTATATATTAGCAACTGGAATGTCAGCAGTTGCCTGAGGGAAGAAGGAGGAGTCTGAGCATTAATTATCCAGGATTGAGTAGGGAGTTTCTCTTTTCTCCTTACAATGTGAAAAGTACGTTCTTTACAGTACCACCTCCAAAGAAGTTTAACAGCATAAGGTGTGACTGAGTGACTCACTCAGGTATAGATGTAGGAAAAACCTGAAGACGTTTTGGTCCTTTGTACACAGCTCCTTACTCAGCAAATCTTGGTCCGTAACTCTCATTCAATGTCAGTACAAATACATTATTTTTGTTAATATTCTCTTCTCTAAGAAAGTTTGGACTCTTTTCCTTCTTTCTTCTTCTTTTTTTCTCTTTTCATTTTTCTTTTTTAGTCTTTCTTTTGTTTTCTTTCTTTTAATTCTGTTTAATAGATCGTAACAACAAAAAAACCCACCATAGGAAGGATGTAAAGGTGTGGTACCAAAGCAGCTGAATTAGTATAAGGAGCACGGGAGCTTTGATCATCCTTTTTCTCAGAAACTCAGAGTCCAAGAGAGGGTGCAAGCATGGCTGTTGCTAGTGTTGTCCTTTGGGTTCACTCAGGATGTGCAGTTTATTTGGTTTCCAGGAGGTCCAGTACCTTGCCCTTAATTTAACTTGGCAGGCTATGAATCAATGTAGCCATCAGTCTCCCCTCATGATGAATGATGTTTAAGTAGTTCACTTGTACTTACAACACAGACAGCTTTTAGTTGCTGTCATTAGACAACTCTGCCTCCAAACACCATAAAATATAAAGAATGACTCCTCCAAAGAACAATATCTTTTTAAGTGAATGGTACATTAAACTGTAGTACTTCCAATCCCTGGCACTTGATTTCTGTTCATTTGAACTCTGGACTTTAACAGTTTTAAGCTTGCTTTGGACTGAGGAATATGTCAGGAATATAATCACATCAATTATGTTTTCCTTCCAGATTCTGAATGTGCTTTCATGAGCCCACTTAATTAGTTACTGTACCCCTAGCATGGAGAGGATAATTGCCATCATGAGTCAAGCATTAAGTGGGATCTGGAAATATCCCAGAAAGCATCAAGATTTCTCAGATTTTCAATATTTGATGCTGCATGACTGTTGTGGGGTTTTTAAGGATTTTTAATTTCCTCTGGAAGTGAAAAGAGGCAGAATATATTGCAGCTACTCATAACAAACTAAAGGCTTGGGAGGCCCAGCACCAGCTCCGCAGAGATGCATCTTAGTTTTCCTCTCTCTTCCCTCCACTATTTTTCCAATTATGTTAATTTCTTTCTACTTGCTCTGTTGCAGAGGACAGTTTTATGCTGATGGTACACAATAAGTTCTTCCTCATTTCACATGTACCCATGAAGTTTTAGCCCTTTTCATTTGAGTGAACGATCAAATCAATGTATGTTGGGGTTAGACAGACCCTGCTGCCTCCTGCTGTCACTTTCCTTTTCCACAGAGATTGCTATTAAAGCCTGCTGATGCTTTCTGTATAATATACTCAGATTAATTAAATTTCTTTAAGCCTCCATTCTACTCCAGGTCCTGCAAGTCTTATTGAAGGCCTCTGTTGCAAGGACTCATCTTTACACCTAGACCAAATCATACAAAATGGCTCAAATTCACATTGCTCAGAGCTAGTCCCTTTTAGACTGGATACTACAAGATATTTGAAGTGTTCTCTGGACTCCATATGCAAATATCTAGCTAGACTTCCCATGCCATGTTTCGTTGCATGTCTTGAAATATGCCATGGTGGCTTGAGTGGGTGCTGGGGGGCACAGTGACCATGGGAACAGTGGTAGAAAATTAAACTGGAGAGGAGGTGGCAAACTTGAAAAAAATATTGTTCTTAATTCATATAAGTAGCAGTCCCTTGACAAACTACACCAGGATTTTGCTTTGAGAAGAGTTATTTATTTTTTTTTTTAAATAAATTTTAGGCAAATTAACCTGTATGCAGTATGGAAAATCACAGAGTGGATATGGGGAAGGTAACTAGGGAATCAAGTTAGTTTCCTCTGCAATCTCATGGACACTTAATTCTCTAAAACCATCCAAACCTGAATTTCAAAAATTATCTCTTTTTCTTGCATGCTATCATGTATTGTCTTGATCCCTCTCTCAATGAAAAATTTCAGCGGGCTTCAGGTAGGGTCCTGCCCCACTCTGGCTCCTTCCTGCCATCAGCACTGACCTGCAGCTATTCACTGTCTATCAGCTAGAGCAACACAGTCTGATATCACCCTCTCTCCTTACAGCCATTACTGCACAGCTTACTCTTATTAGAGCACAATCTATCTTCTGAACGGAAGGAAGTTTTATAAAAAAAGAGCTATTTGATCATATATGTAAAACTTTGCTATGAAGTACATATGCAGCAAGGGTGAATTTACATTGAAAGGCTGACCCTAGCATGATTAGTTTCTAACTTTTCAGGGCTTAACTTTGTTTCAGAAAATTTAATTAAATAACAAATTTTTATGCATTGACTAAATTACCTCAGTGTCTGCACAATCTCGTAATTCATTTTCTTTTTCCCTTCTTCATTTTTTCTCACTATGCCAATACTGTTTCTTACAGACCACTGGCCTGATAGACAACATGTCCTTAATCCACAAAAAATGCTGGACACTGCAAACTGATGTTGCAATAAGGGTGGAGTTCCACATAGTTTGTACATTTAACAAAACTTAAACGTGCAGACGACTAATGTTAACGGATATTAAGACATATGAACTACCATCAAGGCAAATTCTTATGATGTTTGCTTGGTTTTGAATATATGTATGTGTACTGCCATGTAATTTCCTATGAGAATGTAACAATACTTATTTTAAGTACCTACATACATTGAAAAAAACTAAGTGATTATTTTTTAAAGAGTGCTAAAGACGTATTTTTTTTCAGAACAGATCCTCTATGAATTTACATAAATATAGGAATTGAGTCACATTTTGGCATGTACTATTTGGATACATCTAAAAAAAAAAATCAATGGAAGAAAACCCACAGAAATAATTTACCTTTTCCAGGCCCAGATATCTTTTGTTATGATATGGGGTGAGGCAGTGGTTTAACCGCCCGAAACGCCAATTGTGATGAAAAAACATATGCACTTAATGTACTGTCCTGGTCTTTGTATGTGCTGTAGTGCCCCAGTGCTTCATTCTTTCGTTTTGGCTCAATTCAAAAGCTATTGAATTCAGTGGAAAACCACCCACTGACTTCAGTGGGGAGTAGATCAATCTCAAAAAATATGTAATTGGACAGGGTAACAACTGATTTTGTGCCATGTGTTATAAATCTCTCTTTCACAACGTAACTTACAGCTCTGTCTCAATAGTACTAAACTCGAGTAAGAAAAGAAGAGGCAACTTAACCTTCAGCTGGGGAGATCACAGAATCATAGAATCACAGAATGATCTGGGTTGGAAGGGACCTTAAAGGTGATCCAGTTCCAACCCCCTGCAATGGGCAGGGACACCTTCCACTAGACCAGGTTGCTCACAGCCCCATCCAGCCTGGCCTGGAACACTTCCAGGGATGGGGCATGCACAGCTTCTCTGGGCAACCAGTTCTAGTGCCTCACCACCCTCACAGTAAAGAATTTCTTCCTTACCTCTAATCTATATCTGCCCTCTTTCAGCTTAAAGCCGTTCCCCCTTGTCCTATCAGTAAATGCCCTTGTAAAAAGTCCCTCTCTATCTTTCACCTTGGTTTCTTAACTTTGGTCTTGTATTCTTAACTCTCACTACAGAAGTAATTTTTTTTCCATTGAGTCCAGTACCCACACTGTGGAGTTATGACCAGAGGGGCTGAGTCATGCTACAGTAGCTGTGCAAAACCAAGCAGATTAAAAGGTAGAGATCTGAAATCCTAATAAAATTGCTTGTCCTGCTTTTGGGGAAAAAATCACTACTGGATGTGATTATGCTGCCTTTGCAGGGTTGAGTCATTCATGTAGGGATACTGTCCTGAAATCGGTGTAGTTTGATTTACCAAGTCCTCAGATGTCCATCCCCTTAGTCAGATCTTCCACTGGGGTGTAAAATGTTAAAGAAACAGTGTCAAATTTCATATCACACTCTGTATTACAGATTTGATAATAAATTGGAGGAGAACAAAAGACTAATATAAACATATGCTGGAAGCGTTCCCTAAGCCTGGGCATGTCTTGCAACAGAAGTATCTGTCCCAGGTTATGAGGTTGGAAATGAATGGAAGCAAAAAATAATTAGGAATTGAGAATTTACATTTTTTAAATTGTCAGTAATGTGAGAGATTGGAAGGGCTTCCTTTTTGTTGATATATGAATATAACTCCACTAATTTTGATGAGATCTACATTCATAGATTCAGAGGGAAATGGCCTAGAAAACAACAAAGCCCTAGTGCAATCTTTGTACTTCTAGCATGGGTTTTTTTCCAGACTTTCTGCAGAGGTTGAGAAAGTAACATAATCAGCCACCTCCAACTCTAAATTCTGAATTTATTTACCTTATTTTTTCAACACTTTCTGGTTACTCAGGAAGAACAGGCAACCAGGAGAGAAAGTTTGAAAGGTATCTCATTTTTGGGGCAAGATTAGGTTTCTGTTCATGTTGCTCTAAGCAAGGAAGAAACTAGATTCCTTGATACTGACTGTTATACTGCAGAGTGGAGCTCTGATGGATGTTGTTCTTCATGAGTTGAGCCCTTCATGGATGATTATACTTTTCATAAGCAAACTCTCGGTACAGATGACAAATAAATTGTGTGCATTCTACTTGAGCATCTTCACTCCTTGATTTTACACTCCCATTCCTCATTCTTAATAGTACTAAGTCAAGATCACTTTCTAATCACTGTAAAGTGCTTCCTATTGCTCTGAATTACAAAGGAAATTAATGAGGAAACTAATCTGGATTGAATTCCTCTGCTCTGTTAGGCTATTGCAGAGCACTAGTACAGATGCAGTTGTTTATCCTGCTGCTCGTACCGCTCCCACCTGATTATCCTTTGGATCAGTCTGGCTGCTGTTTGCTTGCATGGCAAGAAAAGGTCAGAGCAAGATTTTTGATTCATCTGCTTTCTCACTGGGGGCATTTTTTGTCTCCATAGACACAGTCTCTTGGTCTTCAGGCAGTGTGTATGACAAATGCCCCACCAAGACTCCTTCACCTTGGGAAGTGCTGTAATGGAATTTTTACAAGCCATCTAGCGCAGTCCTCAGCTAAACTTGCCTCGGGTACAGAAAGAGAGAGAATGAAGAAGTTACCAGAGTCCATTGGCAAGTAGCAGGGACAATAGGCTGTCAGTAGGATGTAACTTACCCCAGTAAAACACAAGACTTATAAATACTGCATACATTTGGAAGGGAACTGAGGAGCTGCTGGATATCACAAAAAAAACACCCAGATCCTGCCCTGCCTAGTAAGTCTGCAGAAAAACATTCTTAAATGCAGAGCCTAAATACTTAAAAAACATGTTTGTGGGCATTTATATTTTACGTGCATGTCCCACTGTTATTTATGGAGAGGGGAATTTAATAAAAAATGACATAGATGGTAGCAGTGTTTCTACTGTCAGAAAAGCAAGAAAAAAATCTGGAAATTAATTGCCACTATCTGTGATGTGGCGTGGGAGGAAGGACTGTGCTGGAAGAGACAAACACATATTCAGATAATAATAATAATAATAATAATAAACAGTGGGGTTACTTACATACTAAGGAGTGTTGTCTATTTAATCACTTAGTTCTCAAGCATCACGGGCGTTGTGTCTTAGATGTCCAGAACTTTCAACAAAACATGGCATTAAATACTAGAGTAACATATTACTGTGGTAAAGGTAGCAGTCAGAAAGCTCACAAATAGGGTCTCAAACCAAAGAAACTGCTTAGCAGAGATAGAAGAAATGTTAACCAGGATTTTGGAATTTATTTCTATATTCTTTAAATAAAAGTAGCACATAGATAAATACCGGAGATGTGCAGACATGACCTTAGTCTAACAGCTATTCCCCAAGAACAGCACCTCTTTCAGAGACAATGCTTAATTAGTGTTGCACAGCAAAGTTACAACTGGGCATATGCCTGCTTCCTTGCATGGAGCTTGAACTGTCAGCTGAAAATGAAAAGGATAGGTAGAGAGCTCTGCAACTTAATTTCTGCATTTTTTATTTGTTATGTTTTGGTTTGGGTTTTGGTTTTTTTGTTGTTGTTGTTGTTAAAGGGTCTTCTTTAACATAGTATTTGCTTCTGAAAATTGCATAACTTGTTCCATTTCAGGGCATTTGCTTTCTCTACGTGGTGAATACAGTGCATAGTCTGTGGCTTGTGTTAATGAACCCCCTTGAAGCCCTTGGATGATTCAAACCCAGATAATTTGAGTTTTATAGCTAATGCCAAATTTACCTGTTGAAGTGCTTGTAGCATCAGTGAAGGAGTCAGGCAATTGGTACTGATATGATTTAGAAGATCAGTAACTGTGGTGCAGTGTAGTCATAATAAAGCATGACTAATTACAGCCAAGTTAGAGCCCTAACCTCAAGTTGAGCTGGTAAAATTACCGTGGTTCTTATGGACTTTTTGTTTGGGATTGAAAATGCTCCCTTTTGTCTTCACTGAAAAATAAAGTAGTGGCTGAAGCCCAGAAATAATTGCTGTCTCTGACAACAGTTAAGGTGAGGTGACCTGAGAGCTCACAAGACGAGAGGGTCACAGAAATGGGCAGACCAGCAGTTACAGCAGATAATCTGTCTTTTATACGTCAGGGGACAGTGCTTGAGATCTGGAGTGACAAACGTGAGCTGCTCTAACCTAGAGGGTAACTATGCCATTAAGCATGAGACTGTAGGTCTCTTCCAGGCTTTTGTTTCTGGGAGGTAGCAAGCCCTACGAGTGCCAGTTTGCACCACTTTGTAGTCCTGTACATAGCTATGCTGTTCTTTCTAGAGCCACAACATACTACAGCCTCTCTGAGAGCTTGTAGTAGCAAGTTCCACAGAGTAAATTAAATTTTGGATGGAGGAAGAAGTATTGTAATGAGATTTAGAAAGGGAAAGGAAGGTCACAGTGGCTCATAAGACATCTGTGTTGCCACACATTGAAACTACCATGCCTTGAAATAGAAGGAAGGAAGAAAGAAGTGTGAAGGTTATTGAGACTGATAAGTTTATCTTGGCCCCATGTAAATTCCACTCAGGGTCAGACCCTTTTGTTGACTCAATGACAATCACACAATAGCTGTGGGATGTGGCTGGGCTAGATTTTTCCTGAATTACATGGGGGACTTCATCCCAGCAAAATTCACAAGGAACTTGAGTCACCTTTGCTGTTACTGTGATATAGCAACAAGATACCACCCAATTAAAGGAAATCACATAGCAGTCCCACAGAAATAAATATATTTAGTGATCTTAGTAGCACAGTTTGTCAAATACACCCTTGTAAAACAGAGCACTTAGCTGGTGTCTAAACTTCCCTCCAAGGAAAAAGAAAGCTTCCCATACAAAATGACTCTGGCAAGCTGAACCCTGCCTTGCCAGTAGTAATTCCAAAGAGCCAACATCAACAAAGCAAAGTGACACTAAATCTATTGCTTAGTAGTTACAGATGTTACCTATCTGGAATTCTGTAAGGCATTTGACACTGTCTCCTGCAACATCCTTCTCTCTAAATTGGTGAGGTATGGATTTGGTGGGTGGACTGTTTAGTGGATAAGGAACTGATTAGATGGTCACATCCAGAGAGTAGTGGTCAATGACTCAATGTCCGGATGGAGATCAGTGACGAGTGGTGTCCTTCAGGGTCTGTACTGGGAGCAGTGCTGTTTCTTATCTTCATCAATGATATAGCTACTGGGATTGAGTGCACCCCCAACGAGTTTACAGACAACACCAAGCTGAGTGGTGCAGTTGACACAGGTGAGGGACAGGATGCCATCCAGAGGGACCTGGACAAGCTCGAGACGTGGACCTGTGTGAACATCATGAGGTTCAACAAGGCCAAGTGCAGGGTCCTGCACATGGGTCTGTGTAACCGCTGGTATCACTACAGGCTGGGAGATGAAGGGATTGAGAGGAACCCTGCTGAGAAGGGCCTGGGGGTATGGGTGAATGAAAAGCTGGATGTGAGCTGACAATGTGCACTCATAGCCCAGAAGGCCAACCTTATCCTGGGCTCCATCAAAAGTGTGGCCAGCAGATCAAGGAAGGGGGTTCTGCCCCTTTACTCCACGCTGGTGAAATACCACCTGGAGTACTGCTTCTAGCTCTGGGGCCCTCAGGACAGGAAAGACATGGACCAGAGGAGGGCCACAAAAATGGTCAGAGGGGTGGAGAACCTCACCTATGAAGAAAGGCTGAGAGTTGGGGTTATTCAGCCTGGAGAAGAGAAGGCTCGAGGGAGACCCTGTTATGGCCATTCAGTACTTAAAGATGGCAGCAAACTTTTTAGCAGGTCCTGTTGCAGTAAGACAGTAGGTAATGGTTTTAAACTAAAAGAGGGTAGATTTAGACTAGGAAGAAATTTTTTGTGGTGAGGGTGGTGAAACACTGGAACAGGTTGCCCAGAGAAGTGGTAGATGCCCCATCCCTAGAAGCGTTCAAGGTCAGGTTGGACAGGGCTCTGAACAACCTGATCTAGTTGAAGATGTCCTTGCTCTTTGCAGGGGGGTTGGACTAGATGACCTTTAAGGGCCCCTTCAAACCCAAACTGTTCTATGATAGTGTGCCAGCATTCCAGCAATTAACTAAGTAAGGTTTTTAAGAACAAAGTCTGTATTTCCTTTCCTACAAAGGTACTGCATATGTACACAAAGATGAGAAAGATGCATTAAAATTCCAGGGCATGTGCCAGGTTATTGCATTGTCTCTTTGAGTTTCTTTTTGTTTGATATTCTATGTGTGTGTAATTAATTTTTCATTGAGAAAGATGGTATATATGTGTATTGCAGATAGATAGGGAAAGAATTAAGAACTTGGCAGAGTTAATGAGCTTTAGCAACAGCTAATTGCTTTTCCCAAAGCCCTATTTCGCATAAATTCTGTGTTCATTGATTACTTCTTGAGAGTACATGTAAGAAGGAAGGTCTGTTTACTATTTGATTTCATTACTGATTTTACTTTAGGAATAAGGAAAGTATGTTTTCCCCTAACATACAGTTCATCTTTTATTGCATTAATTTAAACTGTAAATTGAAGAATTTGCTCTCTTTCAGCAGTGGATTTGGGATTTATTCAATCTTTTTTCAAGCATTTTACCTTTCTTCAGTTTTTTTATATTTGAAAATATTTTTTTCTTCAGTAGGGAGAGTCTTTGAGGCTTAATGCAACTTTTTTTGGCATTAAATTTTACCTTCTATTGAATCATTTCATATGTTGGAAAGAATTTCTAAAGTATATATTTTGCTTAGTGGTGTGTAATTATAGTCTTTAGTTTAAACTAGTGCTTTTATTTTAATAATGTGGTGTGCATGGTTGCAGCTGTGGCTATTTTGACTGCAAGAACAATGGAAAGGTTGTGAGGTACCTATAATCTCAAATATGTTTGGGAGGGCTTAATGGGAGGTAACCTTTAAAACGAGAAATACGAATTCCAAACTTCATGCAATCTTAATGCTACAGAGAAAATCTAGATTTGCAAACTGAGGCCAAATTCTGACCTTTATTTACACAATCTGTGTGACACACAGAAAGGCACCAGCATCCCAGTGTTGTGCCATGGGCAGGACCGGGAGAAGGACCAGAGCAGCTCCCTGACAGTCCTTAGGGAGTGGGATGTTGTGGAAGGTGGTGCAGACCACTACTCATGGTGTCAGATTTCTTCTTACTAAAAGTGGGTGCAAGGCTGAGGTCAGGTTTGGGTTACACAGTCTGAAGCTATCTTACCTGGCAGGGGAAGAAAAAAAGGGCATGCTCAGCCTTAATTAATTTTTGCCAAAGTATGCCTGTGTAGCAGACAAAAGTTACCTGTAGTACTAGTGATATATTTTTTTTTTTCCACACTAGGGAGGATATCACTCTTTATTCCAATTTATCATTCCTGCTTATTCTCTCCTGAATGCTGTTAAGTAACTGCTGAGGACAATAGCCATGCATCATAGGGCAGAGGGAAGAGGAAGAAATAAGAAGAACGAAGTCTTAATCTAATCTCCTCTTTGGAGGGAGCTGGAGATGGGACTTTTTTCTCCTCGAGGAGGTTACAGCACTGGCAGGAGCCAGACAACGTACATATCTTGGCCTTGGCCATAACCACAGGAGACAAACAGGGAAGATAAGCTATGCAGCTGCCAGGACCATTCGGTACTGAGCTACATTTCCGTCCTGGTTCAGTCTGTGCACTTTAAGTGATATAACATTCAGCCTCAAACCGAAAGACGGTGGGTTTTCTCCCTGTAGGAAGTACGCTGTCCACTGTGATACGCAGTGAACTCTATATACAGCAGGAACAAAGGGCAAATGTTTTGTTGATATTGTTTCCTTGTCAGTAAGGCTCAATGGCCTGGAGTACTCAACAGTCTGACACATCCAGAAGGTGATGATCAATTGTTAACAATCCTGTGAGCAACTTCTCCCGGCAGTTCTCAGAAAAAGCAGTGCTGTGATGACGGAAAGGCACAGGATGTTACAGAATCCGTCTATGGCTTCTGAGATGTGGGAAGCAGAGCACACTCTGGTTTCAAAGGACGCACGGCTGTAAACAGGAAACTTTGCAGGGCATAGCTGAATCCTTGGGCTCTGTGTGGGATGGGGAGAAATCTGCTGAAACAGGTAGCTGCAGCCAGCATGGGGTTCTCAAGGCACAGACACCATACTTGGATTTCCAAAAAACACATCATTCTTCCTTGTCCTTGGTACTCCACCAGCCCAGTCTATATGCTGTTATGTTTTTAAATCAAAGGGAAAAAAGTGAGATGTTCTAAAACTTAGGGCATTTTGGAAGCACTCTAATGGCAAGCGTAGGCTCTCTTAAGACCTTTCACTTAGGAAAGCACCTAAGTTAACAGTGAGTTATTAAACCAGTATTATGCAGAACTACTGCCAGTATTTCACTGAATTAATTTACCACTAGTTGAGTTAATTACAGACCAAATAATTTCAGCCAATCCCCAACATAAAAAATTTGACCAGCTGCAGAAAAACTGCACAGGGAAGGGGAAGGAATGGGGTCCTTAGAGTGCCTTAGCAGACCTACTCTGAAACTCCCATCAGTCTGAAGAAAACAAATACAATTAATTTGTCAAAAGAACCTTGTATTTTGGCTGCGCAGGGAAGAATGACCAGTGTATTCACACAGGGAAGATTCAATGTTCTCAGCCCTGCCCCTCCCCCTTCCCCAAAAATCATGTTGCAAAATCTGTTCCTCAAATTACTCCAGTTCTGCTGGCGTTAAGATGTATGAATTTAATAGATTTACAAAGGATCCAGGGAACAGATAAGTGCTCCAGCACGTCCGCTATTGTGTTTTGTGTTTCCAGCACTCACTGTTGCCAAATGACCACTGAACAAAACGGCGCCTCTCACAATGCTTATGCCACAGCATTAATGAGTAGAAAAAAGCACATCAATTTATGAGTTTGCATTTCAATCATTTTTGCCACAAAGACAATGCACGTGTGCAATCCCCTAAGACTTAGCTAGCAGAACCCAGAAAGGAACTGTAAGGCCAGGTCTTATCATTTAAATTGAATGCATTACCACAACGTGCATTTTAACCCTCTAAGGCAAGCAGATAAAAGTCAGGAGGCTGAAAGGACCCTCATCCTCAGCTGGCCACTTACTTCTTACCATGTCTTCAGTGACAAAGACTGACTCTGGAGGGATGATCCTGAACACCTGCAAGTTAGAGCAAGGCATAGAGAAATGATATGTCCTTTCACCTGCAGCTCTGGCACTACTGTCTGCCATGGAGACCCCAGAGGAGGCCGAGCAGAAGCTGGCACCCAGAGCTGTTTCTGCTACTCAGACTTCATATGCTTGTCCTGCAGTTAAGACCTTTGAGAAATTAACTCAGCAGTCTTATTTCACTCCTGTGTTACAAATAAAAATAATGTGTTATTTGGGAGGGGAAATAACAACCAAATTGTAAAGTCATTTTTTGTATAGGAGTTAGTTATCTACTGTGATTTAGATACTTCTCACAATAGATTTTGAACTGGGAAATTGGAAGGCAGAGAAGGGGGGTGGCAGACACCCTAATCATTGAGAATAAAGATTGATAATGCCCAGCCTGCTGTAATAGAAGCTGAGAAACATACTGTCTTTTTCAGGCAAGAAGTATTTTGCAGAAGGAAAAGTGTTTGTTCATGAATAGTCTGGCCAGCTGTCTCCTAAAAATTACTCTTGTCAGACAGGGGTATTCCTTAGATTCTTTTGAATGTAAAACCCTCAAAAGGTTAACAACAGGGACAGGGGCATGAGCTGATTTCTGGAACATGAGTAACTCCATCCAGTGAATATTAACCCAGGATCCTTGCTCCAGTCTTAAGCAAATATCTGCCTATCTTCATGCTAACTATTTTGGATATATTTGGATTTTCTCTACATCGGCATTTAGTTGGTTTAGGCCCTACCACTATCTCATTACCTACAGATGGGAGAAGAAAGTAGCTTTTTGTCTTCTGAAGAAGCGTATAAATCTCCCCTCTCCGTGGCTTCAAACACCTGGATCTGCTTACCACACCTACAACTGTCCCAGTGCTATTCATTCTCTCCTGTGCTATAAAACTTCCCTACTTTATCTCTCACCCGCCTTTCATAACTACTCCTTAATGGGTACCAGGTGGCTATACCGACAGTTGAGGCTAACTCTTCCTATCACCGAGATTAACTCCTTCCTCACTTCACTCGAAATTGATATTCAATGGATTTGGATATGTCATCCTGTGATGAGAACTAAAACAGGTCAGAGGAACTGGGAAGAGCCTTATGACCACACAAACAAGATGTTACCATCCTCTTTCTACTTCAGACCATTCCGTGTAGGTAATGCAGAGTATCAGACAGAGGAGCAGGTTCAAAGGCAAGAGACCTGCACCCTGTTCTGCCACTGAACTGTATGCAACCCTGTCATTAAGCAAGAACAAAATAGGTATTCAAATATTTCCTGCTGGCCAAGGGTTTTACAAGAAAAGCAGAGCAATAAAGGCTGAAGAACTTTTCGCTATTGTACTTACTAATTGTCGTAGCAGTCCAGGAGTTCATCACTGCTAAGATCTGTGCTAGGTAAGTTGCTTCTACTTTAGGAAACTTGTAATACAAAGAGACAGAACAAAAACCCTGAAGGGGAACAGACTAGTTGATTCTTCACACCACTCACTGAAGATGAAGCAACCCTTCAACTCAAGAGCCTTGTACCATGTCTGCAGCCAGTACAGCTATTGAAATGCAACACCAGACACCCAGGAGATTATTGGTGTTGGAAAGTAGAAAGATCTTCAATCCAACAGAGCTGAATGAGGAGATAAAATATTTTAGTGAAGCTTATTCTTTTAGAGTTAGTCTGATTACATGGTAGCAAAAAGTACCTTTGGGAAAAAAAGACTTTTTTAGTGGAAGAATTATCATTTAACTGTCCAGTTTAAATAAACTCTAAGAGATTTGCATTGTGCTACTGGGCTTCTAACTGCAGATGCTAATGGTAGAATACATCTGAGCAATCATCTAGGTTCATTTTTTTTTTTAGAGAAGAATTCTAGAGCATGATTCAGCTCACTTGTAGCTGATACATAAACTGGTGAGATGAATCTTCTATAGGCAGGGGAACTGAATATAGCCCATCCCATCTGACAAGTGGCACTCTTCAGTAGTCTCTTTTTCATATTTGTGTCAAATGAATTGTGACTTTTGGCTGTGCTCTCTATAGCTTACCCATCATATAGTATCTTAGAGGAGCAGGAGAAAGCCATAAAGAATTGGCTCTGACTCTCAGAAATCTGCCTATTGCTTTCTGTTATTGTTGACACAAATGCGGACAGGAAGGATCCTCACCAAAGGGGATA
Source organism: Falco biarmicus (assembly GCF_023638135.1). Lineage (NCBI taxonomy): Eukaryota > Metazoa > Chordata > Aves > Falconiformes > Falconidae > Falco > Falco biarmicus. Next base: position 59,935,732 of record NC_079293.1, on the reverse strand, counting down.
TATGGCATACTCTTGTCTCTGCTTTTTGCCTCTACTTAGCTGCTGCTTCTATGGAAAAAAGGAAAGGTTTTGATCAACCAAACCACTTACAAATAAAACAATATTTTCACGTAAATGAAATAAATGTCAACAAAATCAGTAATATGGGAACCATAAAATATTCTGCAGAAAAATGTCCTTATGAACAACAACAAAAAATATCTGAGTTAAGAACAAAACATTACCTGGAATTCAGAACCACAAAGGATTTATTTTGCATTGTTAATGGCATCCAAATGAAATGGCGATATAATTTCTCATTTAAACCAATATTTTTTCCAAATTCCAGTTATACTTTAATCTATTCATTGGTGCCAAAAGTTTTTAGTAAAAGCCTCTGGGCTCCAGACTGGCAGGTAATTGCATACAGTCACATGCTGCATTCCTCACTCTCAGCTTCCTTTTCCCTGTGAACTGAGAGTCAGATTCATTTTTAATTGTGATCTGCAGCTGACGTATCCAATCACACAAAGTGATTTCAGTCACACCCGAACTGACTTTTGTCAGATTCAATGAAATCACAAGTCCATGGTATCCTTTTCCTGCTATGTTCCATCCTGATTTGTGTTTATGAGGTTACGGTTAATTTTGTCCCCCTGAAATCAAAATACTTCTTTCATTGTTGTATCTTTAAACTTGTTTAATGGCTATGATGATGTACTCTTGGATAGAAGACACGTAAGAGCTCTAGAAGACATTCTTATACAATGTTTGTTAGGTATATTAAAAAATTTCTGAAATACATTATAAGAAAGATCACTCCCTAAGAGTAAAACAAACAACAACTTGACTTCTAAACTCGGCTAAGCTACAGAAGATGGTAAGTCACAAATGAGCTACAGTGAGCATTTACTCAAAGTAGGTGAAGTACAAAAATGTAGACACCCACTTGCTGAGGGCAAGTCTTTCCATGAGCATGCAGGAGAGGTTGCAATGAGATTGCCATGGTTCCCAGCTGTGGCAGGCCCATCAGCTGAGCAGGCTGTGAGCTGTGGACAACATTGTGCTTTCCTTTCCAAGCCAGACTCATTTCCTCCAGATGTGAACAGGGCTATAGAGTTACAGTGTCCTCGAACCCTGAGTTTAAAAGTCACTGGTCTGCTGGTTTGTGGAGGAGGTTTCTTGGCTTTGGCTTAGTGGCATGGAATCATCTGCTCAAACGACCACCTTTCCGTTCCAGTATGAATCTGTCATCATGGTAATTAGATGAGGCTCACAGGCTGGAACCTGCTTAGCTTAGAAAGTATCAGACTGCTGGCAGGCCACTGGCTAGGATGGACTCTTGTCTGGAATGTATTTCATCTTTGGTCTGAAGGCAGCCACATCTATTATCTCTCAAGAAAATTGCAAAACTCTAATGTTTTCCTCTGGCTTTAGGGGTAACAGGGTGGGAGATGCATGGTGAGGCAAAGGTGAATTTTAGCCTTTTTTTTTTTAAAAAAATATTTTTAATTTGCAAAATTGATTGTATTTTGCAAAAACTTGTGGAAATTCAGTGGTTAGATTTTTTTAAGTAATGTTTTCAAATAGTTGGGTATGTCTCCTGGAACACTGTTGTTTTGTATAGAATTAATTCAAGACAGAAATAATACACAGGTTCCACTTACATGCTGTTTGCCAGGATGAGAAACATACCCACAGCAAAAAAATCGGAGAGTTTTAAGGGAAGAGAAAAGAGAATTGAAAAAACAGAAACATTTTAGTTAAAACATATAACCTGACACTGGGGGCGGGGGGGAGGCAGAAACGTTCTTCAGGTATCGGTTTGCAATTTTTGACAAGATTATTTATGTCTTTCTGTGTATTTAGACAACACCATTAGCTAGAATTTCATGTGGTGGCCTTGGTGGAGAACATTTGGGTTGCTATTGTAAGCTTTTTTTTTTTTTTTTTCCCTCTGGGCTGGAGAATTTCACTGTTTCAACTCAGCATAGCATCTTGCATATGCTTCTGTTTCCTGTCATTGCATTAAAACAGATAAAGTCAAGGTTTCCCTCACTGTCTGCCAGGCCACCTCCAACTTTTGTTATTTGCTGTCACATGCTGTGCTCTAGGTGTCCAGGTATCTCACACAGCAATGAAAATGTGAAAATGGAGAGATGGAGGGAGTCGTACTCTCCTGGCCAATTGGCTCACAGGGTTGTATGTTTCAAGTCACACATTACTTTAGAGGTGCCTAAAGAAAATGTCTAGTGGTTTCTATTAAAGGATGAGGTTAGAACTATGGCCAGTCTTCAGGGTTAATTGATTCCATAGAAAGCACGGGGCCTCCTCACTGATCAGAGACCAAATGGCACAACATGAAAAAAAATGACATAATGCATCTTAAATTATAATTCATTCTGAAATGAGAATGGCTATTTAACAAAACCATTTGCCTCTGTGTGTGGTTAAAGGAAGCTGGATTTATGTGTTCCTGTACAATCTTTATTAATGAGTCCCAGATATTTCTACCATAATAGCCTAGTGTTCCAAAAAGAAGTAAAACATAAGGAGAATTTGGTTCACCAGTGACAGCAGCTACCCACCTAGACTGCAATGACAGGCATGCCTAGTATTTAAGCATGCAAATAAGGTTAAGTATAAAGTAAAGTTTCTTTATACTTGGGTATGCTGCAACTATGTTGGACTCTCTGATCCATATGCATCCCTTCCAACTTGAGATATTCTATGATTCTATATGCTTTGCATTCAGTTCCAGAGATGTTCAGTGTCATACATGTTTACTACATCATTAATAAAGAGGATCCAGAAGACATTATGATTTCGAGATGGGCTGGGATGTGGGGGAAGATGTTAGCATTTGCTTTTACATGTTGAAATATTCTATATATTCACTAAAAAGCAAATCCTCAAAATGGATTTTTATGGCTTATTATTTACTGTATATTTAAACTTAAACAAATGTTTGAAAATAGTTAAAAGCAGCTCATTTTTCAATTCATAATTAAAAAGCCAGACAATGGGCTTTTCCCAGGTGCTTGTCATAGAAGCTGGGGAAAACCATCCCACTTACATCAGCAATGGATGGAGAGGGTATCGCTCTCCAGACAGCTTTCATAGTAACCAATGCTCTTCTGTGCTCTACAGACCTACACGGTTGTGGAAGTACTTGCTCCACGGTATTCTAAAATGTAACCAGCTGTAGGACTGTGCTGTTCTACAGACAGAACAATCTCTGCTGCTTTGAAGTCTTTTCTTATATGTGCACAAAAATAATTTTATCCTTAAAAGCACACAGCTTGAAAGACACATTTGTTTTCTTTAAATGCAGAAAAAAGTACATAAATAGCCTTACTCTTTAGAATAACAGATATAACGTGAAGTATTAAAACAACAGCCTACAACATCATAAATAATAGCCTGTTTTCTTTGTAAAATGAAGGAATTTGGACTTTATGCCAGTTTCAAGGGCACAAATAACATTAATGCTCCATTAGGGTAATTAATCAGCATATATTTAGCAGACTGAGTATAATGAAAAAAAGATGAAACCCAAGTATTTTTAAAACCTGACAACATTATAAGGTTCATTTTTAAGAGGAAGCCACCTGCTTTACCCACTAAAACTAAAATCAATGTATTATAGCACTTGAATCTTATCTACTCTGTGCTACTACTGAAAATTAAGGAAACGGGAAAAATCTTCACCCACAGTAAGAGTGCTGGGCAAGGAGAAACTGAAGGAAGACATACTTCTGACCTCAGATGAACTGGTAACACTTAAAATGTGTGGTCTTATGAAATGATGACCACTTCTCAGATCCAACAACCCCCTGCCTTTTATTTTATGCATGTGACTGGCCTCTTTCAACAAAGGACAAGCTGTATTAGCCACTCACTGTATATTTTACTTGTTAGGGAAGCTTATGGCTCCCCACACTGCAGTGCATTTCTTATTTGTTTAGCTGAGCAGCTGCTTCTTTCCATGATCCCCTGCTGCAGCTGTGGGACAAAGTGAAAGGTTTTGCTGCCTTTTGCCCTGGTAGAGTCATTCCTGGTCATTTGCACCTTTCGAGGAGTGAGCTCCAGGGTCATGGGCTGTCCTTCGGGAAACCTTGTTTCCTGCACTTGCAATATTTACTTGAAGCTGACAAGTCTGTCCTTCCAGCAGGACGTAAGTGAAGTGGGAGTCACGCAGTATGAAGTGCACTCGGTAATTGAAGTCAGTCCCGCTTAGGGCTTTTGAAAGGAAGCATGAAACCTTGCATTCAACTGAGTTGTCAATGGGGCACCAGTGAAGAGAAAGAAGACAGACTCATGTGCTCTCTGTGGTCTGTGTCTCTGGGTAGATGGGCTGGTGTGATTTGAAACAGCTGTAAATGTGATCTTAATACAGCAGAAGCCTTTGATTGTAGTGTTTCGGTCTCTGCCTGGCTTCTCTCTGCAGTCCTATATCAAAATGAGATGATGTGAAGCAGGGAAGGAATGCCTGGACAAAAATAAATGCAGAAAGAGAGGTACAAATCTCAGTTGACAATACTAATGTATATTGTGAGGTATTTTGTCATCTGTTTTTAGACTCTCATGCAGGCAGTCTATGAAAATTTACATAGAGAAAAAAGATCTTCTTGGTGAGAAAATCCTTTCCCGAAAAAACATGACATTGATGTTTAGTGCTACACGTACATATTCTGTGTATCACCTACATGATGTTTATTGTCCCAGTTAACACCTTGCTGAAAGCATTAGCTACTCAGAATAATTCAGCATTAAATTAAAACCTTAATTACAGCCTTACATTTCTGAGAAGATGCTAAATGGATAGAGGACAAGATATTCTTATTGTTCACTCCAACTTGTCTTAACTCATCCATTGAAATTAGTAGCCCAATAGGCTTGCTGCCAGGGCCTGACCTGCCAACTCGTTGAAGTCACTGTCCTCCATAACTATATGACAGTCCATGGACATTTTCAGAAAAACATACCTGCTTAAGCATGTGCACAGTGGAACTGTCTCTCACAGATGAATTTTGCCAGCATTGAAATACATACTGAGTTATCAGTAGTCCCATGGTCCATTTTGCTATTAAAGGTAAACCTGAACTGAAGAGCTTTCCTGGATCAGGTGCTGTTTGGAGTAAAGAAAAGAAGTCAGTTAAACTAATGCTGGCTTTGTGGCATCTCTAAAGTGTGGCTTAACACAGAGCGGTGGCTTTGTCAGCTGAGCCAGAGGGACTGGGAAACCTCAGGCAGGTTTCCATCCACTCCTTAGCTCATTCTGTCTTTTTTAGCCCATCTGCAACCCTCCACATCTACACTGCAGATCCAGGAAGTCCCAGGACAGTCATCAAATGTGAGAGATCCATACTTCACAGCCCTGGGGAGTGACGTGATCTAGGTCTTAATGCTTATAACAAAGGGATTCAGACAAACCAATCTGAAGTGATAATAAAAATGGAAGCTCCATCTGCAGAGCAAATGTGTGGAGCTTTTCAGAAAGCATGTTGCTTGCTGCGACAAATCAAGTCTCAGAGAAACTTATTGAAAGGCAATGGAAAAGCAAATATCCTTCCCTTTCCCTGCCCACCATTTGTTGTAATAAATAATCTCAGTAAGATGTGCATCTGAAAGCTGTCATTTTTCTGTGTTCTCTGTCCTGTCTTTCACAGTGCAGGGGTCAGCTGTGACTTAGGTACATCTGCATTTATTTCTTTTCTCTCAGATTTTATTTGGTTTAGCCAAATGGAAAACCACGTTCCATCTGGTTTGTTGAGGCAGCTGCTCTCTTGTGATTGATGGCATTCAACTTTTGTGTTTGCATACCTGTGGCTGATGCCTCCCATCTCGCATGACATCAAAGGGAGGCAGCATTGATTGGCATCTTAATTCAAGGCTCGTGTTCTCCGTGCTTGGCTGGGCTGGGAGCACTACACTTGCTGAATTTCCCTCCTGTTGCTGTGTGTGTGCCTAGCCGGTGACCCCAGCCACTTGCATCCTCCCACACAAGAAGGTTGCCTAATGTTGGGTGCGTTCTCCTGCTTTCATCTGCTGATGTCCACAAGATAAGGCCTGGCGCATGACAGTTCGTTACTTTCACTAAGCCTTTAATGGTGTGTAACATGTTTCTTGGAGGTGGGCTCATGTGGGGGTAAAAACCTGAGGTCTGTTCAAAGATACAGGTCACACTGCAGTAACTGAGCTTGTCAAGACAAGTACAAATCAGGCTGTGCTGTGATATAAAACAAATTGTGCGTTACTTGTGCACCCAGAGGCTGAGGAGAGATTTCCAGGAAATGTTAGGGTCATCTTTTTATTTAAATTATAGTAATGCCTCAGGCACCAGCCATGACTGAAGTTTCATGCCAGAAATGATGCAAACATGCAGAGTGTTTGCTGTGAAAAAGTCTGGAAACTAAGCATCACAAAGAAGGTATGGAAGAAAGGAAATCCTACTCCTATGCTCACTTGCTATTCTAGGAACATAGGATTAGAAAGGACTGACCCAGTCACTAAGCTCAGTGCACCACAGCCATGGGCAGCAAGATGTCCAGGTGTCCACAGACCATCTACTTCAGAAAACTAAATCACTGTGGTTCAGTACACAACTTGTGTGCCTAAGCATCCTTAGTGTGAGACCCTAGATCCAGCAAAGAAATGTTGGTAACCTTGCCTAAAATATCAGGGAAGCAAAATCTCCCATCTAACATCCTGTCTACTGAATGGATCAGTAGCACCTCTCTCTTTTCTAGGCTGACTACCTAGACGGCTATCTCTACTCAAAGATGCTGCCATCTTTGGGTCAGGATGGTGGCTGGTGAGTGCAGAGCACCTCCAGCACCTCACACCTCTGGGGTCTGCATACTCCTTAGCTTCTGGAGGTTTGATTCTTCAACAGAAGATACCAAGAGAATGACCGTATTAAAAGGCTACGAGATTTTCTGTGTAAAAATACTGCTTATATCTTCAGGGCAAGTCAGACCAATAAGAAATCAGAAAAGCAGTATTTCTGGGCCCTGAGCATGCAGATAAAATAGGAAGATTCTGCTCTGTAGAATACAGTTGATTTTTCCATCAGTGGTCTGATACAGCATACGCAAACAGTCCTGACAGAAAACTGTAGCTGAGAGAGATAAACTGGAGCCATTTCAGGCTGTGAAGGCCAAATCCTCATGAATTCTGCTTAACTATGTCATTGAAACATGTACTGAACTCAATTTGGAGAGGAAATTTCAAACCTACATCGCTCTGGGCATTTCCTACTGGCTGTCTGAAGCATCCCAGCTCCCAGCCCCAGCTGCTGAGGATCTCAGTGCAGAAGCTTCACTCCTTCCAGTAAGAGATGTGTCATATAACCACCTATAAAAGTGAGATATCTCAGCATAATTAATTTTACTCCTGGAGCTGGGAGACTGCCTCATAGGTTTTGCTATACTGTTACAGTGCCCTAACTCCTTTATTAAATGTTTGCCTCTGTAAATAAATGGCTTTTAAACAGTACTTTTGGAAGAAACTGGAAATTTTGTGAGAGAATACTAGTCCACTTCTTTAATCACAGTGTCAGTTTTCCTTGAAAAAAATCCCAAAGTCTTGAACAAATTCAGACACACTTCATTTTTACATCCACAGAAGCTTTTTCAGCTCACTATTTAAAAAGGCAATTTAAAAGAATATTGTGCTTCCCTACAAAAGATCTAAAATATATGTGTGATAAGCAGTTGCTAATACATCCAAACCCAAAGAGGTTTGGACAGCATTGTTGGTGTCTCATAATCTAGGATACTGAGTACAAAATTAGGAAATCTGTGGTCTTTGGATAAATATATGACCTTCCTAGTTTCTCTGCTGCTAGAGTCTTAGGGTTTGGATCTCACAGCATCAGGTTTTGGCTAAGGAATCGGTGAGGGCTGCCTAGTTGTATGTAGGAAGATTTTGGCCTAGATTTTGGTTTTTGTGTAATCTGGTTTTTTCGGTTGAAACCTTCAGGGTGCAAAAATATGCGAGAAAGGAAGCCTCTCTACTCTTGGTCATATCTTCAATTCTGACGAGGACTACCATTGATTACAGGTTTTTTCTCTCTTCTGATAGCTGTTGCAATTTATGAGAGAAATACAGATAGAGTAGGATGAATTGCAGGTAGAGAAAGCTCATGAAGCCGTACCTTGCTGGTGAGCCACCTTGAAGCTGACCACTGCAAAAATCAGAACTGCTCACTCTCCCAGGAGTGTGGGATCCTTCAGGGTTACTCGCAGAACAATGTTCACTTGCCCTTTTGGTGCCCTTACTGGACTTCTGAGATAAATATTTCTGGTTTCCAAGACTTTGTTCATAAACATAAACTTCACTTTACATTTTGTAAAAATACAGAAAAAAACCCCTATATTCCGAGAAACCACAGAGAAACCCAGAGGGCATGATACCAGAAGAAAAAACATAGCATCTCCACATGAATATTGGTCTTGGCAGTGCAATGCAGTATCACTGAACTTGTTAAAATGTCTAAAATTACTGCTCCATCAGTATTATTACCTGCAGGGGAGGGAGAAGTTCCTGGCATGATTCAGAAAGACAAACTGTCAGAAGAATTGTAATGGATAAGGGTAGAAGTTTTAAAATTGGCATCATCTGATCCGTTTTGTCCCTTGTAAGTTAGGAGTGAAGTCCAAGCAAATCACATCATCTGCCTTCACATACAATGGAGGAAAATCAGGAATTCACAGATAGTGATTTATCCCATTTGTTCTAAACATGAATTACTCTTAGAAAGGGCTTGTTTCTATCTTCTGAGCCTACGTGGCTAAAGCAGCCTGGACAGCCAGTTTTTAATTAGGTTAAATCTGAAAAGATGAATTCTGCCCTGAGTGATCTTGGAGAGTTCATATTTCTTCATATCAGTGGCACTTAGCAATCAAACTAACTTCATAAATTAGGTTCAGTTGTACAGTAAGCAGTTTAGCACAGTGAAATGCACAGTCATTCATCTAGCTGTATAGTCATACTTATAAGAGGAATTATATCTTGCAGAGTAGTGATGCTAACATGGATTTCATGTTCCTTGATAGGTAACACATTAAGCATGAGCTCCTAACAGAGACAGCATCACTTAGAGAGTAAACGTCAGGTTTGGATGTATAAACAAATGTATACATTGAAAAAGTAGCAGATAATATTGTCTTTTGATAAGATATTACCAAGACCATTATTGCTGTTTCCAGCTCTGTTAGCCTTTCTTCAAAAAGGATAAACAAAACCAAGAGAAGTATAGCAATGCTTGTATTACTGAGAAACAAATAGCATGCTGTAAGACTCAGAGTTCTTTCTTCAGTTGATCCAAAATACGATAAAAATATTACTTCCTCAGCTTCACTGAGAATCAAGGAGGAAGATTAAACAATGGGAGAAGGGCAAAATGAAACTCACTAACAGTACAACATTTTTGTCAGGTTAATTAGCCACGGCTTCTAGTGAGACAGCTTATTTGAGATGTGGCAGATTCCCCATTGCTGTTTTTCCTTAAGAGAGGGTTGATAGTGTGACAGAGATATTATGAAAGACACAGATCAGATAATTTTAAAAACTGGGGAGATTCTTTTCCATCCTGGCACAGTTATGCATTCACCTTTCCAGAAAAATAAGACTAACATCAAACGGGTCCTACAATTCTGAAAAGCTTTGGTAATTAAAGGCTTACTTCATCCCGCACTGCCCAAAGTCTTCTGACTTCTCTATGCTGAGCACTCAAATTCCAGCAGAAGCATCCTCATTGCAGATTTTTACTGTTTCTGAAATGTTCTACAGTGTCATGGCACTAAGAAATCCTGTTGTTCAGTTGTGCAGAAAGCAGGTGCCAAACCGCGTTCCTCCCATTCTCATTTTGCACCATCACCTAAACCTCTGTCTTGAAAAGTGTGCGTATCTGGAGGAAGCGTCCTTTCCTGGGGGATTAAAACATCTTGTTTTAACATCAAAGAACCAATAATTGCATGCGTGTATGTATATATATACACACACACACACATACGCACACGTATATGTGTGTGTATGTCTGTACAGATATTTGTTGTCCCTTACAGCAAGCAGAAGACAATAAGTGTTACTTTCAGCCCTTGTGTGTTCTCAACTAACTAAGGCGATGGCACCGTGAGGCATATATAGTTTCATCATTGCAATCTATCCACAGTGACTTGGGGTAAATATTTAAAAGCAGAGAAAGGGAAAAGGGATTACGTCAGTTCTTAGGGTCCTTTCTCAGTCAGCTTTTCCGAGGTCTTTTTCAGCAAGATACATCTATCTTTGTTTTTCCTTTTGTAAAACTATGCCGACATTGATCATCTGAACTCATTTATCTAGCATACAATCATGTTTTGTACAACGTTTCTTAATAATTCTTTGTAGTTTTAAAAAAAATTATAGTTTTGCCTTTTTACCAAAGTCCATCACCTAAATGAAATGCTTTCTCCTAAATAAAGCACAAATCTGCCCATACCTTTGAACTAAACAAGGAGGGATTAAAGAGAAGACATTTGGAGAAACTGGATTCATTGTCAAGAGAAGGGGAAAAGAGAGAAGGGCAAAAGAAAAAGAGGAGATTGCTGTTTTAAATGTTGCTGGCCTGGTTCAATTCTCATGCATATCAATCAGAGTAATTTTTACGACTTTGAGATATGGACCACAGAAAACACTTCCCCAAAGGTTATAATATATTTTTCCTCCCTCATGGTAACAAGTTCCTTCCCAGTTTATATCTTAAATTAACTACACACATGCCCACAAAAGAAAAAAAAAATCAACCAAAACCAAAAAGAGGTCCGCGAATGTCACCAATAGCCATCGGCTCTGCAGGGAAGGCTTGTGAGGCTGCCTGCATGCAGTGGACACCCTGGGCAGGCGCAAGGGCAGTGACCATGTAGCTCAGCTTCCCATGTGCTTCATCAGCTATTGTTATATAAACACAATTAGTTGACAAAATGATTTCTCCAGTAAAACAAGTAGGACATGCTGAGTGATTGGAGAGATATGAAAGGTGAAAAAGTGCCTTTTCTTACTTTTCTCCTGCTAATAGTAATTTCAGGTGCAAGATGGGTTTTTTTTACTCCTTTCCCTTATCTGACAAAAGGAAAGTTGCAGCTTTTTTTTTTTCTTTTCTTTTCTTTTCTTGTCTTTTCTTTTTTTTTTTTTTTTTCTCTCTGTAACAAATATTCTTCTCACCATATGTCTGTTCCTTTATTATCAGCCAAGGACAGATAAGACAAACACATCACACTCACAGTGTTACTGCCACTCCCCTGGACTAGCTGTACATTTGAAGCACAATGCAGAGTTCCTTCTATTAATCTGAACAGATGTCCATCCTGTCCTGAAGTAAAATCCTGAGCACTTACAAATGAGGAGATTAATTTGCTGGAGAATTCTTTGCAGCTTTGGGACATTAGCAAACATCATGATTCATGTAGTTATATGTTGAAGAAACCATTAGACAAGGACCTCTCAGCCAAATTCTCCAACTGTGGAGAACTGATAGAAATCTTTGCTACCAAAGGATTGTCACAGACAAGAATGTAGTCTTTGATTTCTATAAAACCCTTCTGCTGAAAACACCTTTGAATTTACAGATATTCTTGGTCAGGAAAGCATAAGATGAGGATGGTAAAACTTATCTGAATTAAATAAAAATCTCCCAGTAGCTATGCCAGAAACTTTAACTTGTTTCCAAGGTTTTAGAAAGCTTAGGAACTTAAACATAGTTACTGTTATGATTCTTAGTGCTTCCTGTTTAAGGGCAAGACAAGAAGTGGAAATTGCTCAAAAATAGCTTCTTGGAAATTGTTTCCATACCAGACTGAGTGTGTTTTTACAATATTTCCAGCCCCATTTTCCATATCAACAAGTTCTCATAAATAGTACTTGAACAGTATGTTGCTGATTAGAATCACACCAAACTTGTAAACCTTAGATCCACCCACAAATGCAAAGTTAGTGTTGAATCTCAAAGTGATACTGCCAAGTTAAAAGCAAATGGTGAGTACACGTTCCTATAGGTATCAGGTTGGATGATAAAATTTCTTCAACCTAAAGACTGTTACTCACTTAGTCCTAGCCTTAAACATACATGGTGATTTGTATTTTCTAAATGCTCGACTGGTTGCTACAGAATGCTTTCTCCTGAATAATGGTATTGTATTTCCAGAGAATTATGTTTTAAAATATTTGCTTTTCAATTACAATTTGTTATATCATCCTATTTCATAGACCTATAAAAGTGAGTGATGAGATTTATACAAAGCACTAGTAATAACTGGCAAGATAGTATGGGGAAGGTATATGCAGAGATATAGGAAATCAATTGTCATTCATGGTCTGGCTATATATTTCTGTGGTCACAATCATCAGACAGATAATATGGCTCACACACAATCCATCCAAATCTCATTACACCTCTGGGGATCAAACAAGACTCACTCAAAGATCTGCCCATCTCATAGTATTATTTTCTTCACAGGGACAAAATTTTCACAGTCTATTTTTAAAACATTTTTCTCGCTGTGCATCTCTTCAGGACACTAAAGCAAACTTAGTTCAAAGTAAATGGTAAAACAAAAATAAGTAGAAGGAAACACACTGCCAGCATGATTCTGATCACTGCTGTGTATATACAGTGACAACTAAGGTTAACCATGCACCAGCCTTGTGCTACAGCTTGCTGCCTGTGAAGATGCCCAACGCTTTAACGAATCTGACCAAGACCACCTTTATCACAGTTTCCTCTGTCCTCAAATGCTCTGCTTCTCTTTGTTCTTGTTCATTTTCTTGCCTCCCTCACCACAGCGAGATGGTTGAGGTTTGAGTTCCATGGCTGCTGTTTCATGGTATTTGTGGTAAAAACCAACTCTGGCAGTTGTCTTGATGTTCAATCATCTTGTTTTCTTTTTCTTCAGAGAGCTGGGGGGATGGGGGTTGGGGGGTGGGAACCCCAACAAAGCCTAAATGTCTGAAATGAAATCTTTTGGCAGGCTAACTTTATTCAGCATTTGTTTGTTCAGTTCTGATGCTCAACCAGGCATAATAATCACTAGGGTGACTTTGGAGGATTAAAGTCTTAAGGCCCAGTGGATTAGTATGTTCAAACCTATATCTTTCAGCTGTCAGATAGAAGAAGGGTTGCTTCAGGAGCAGAAATTTTTTCTAAGTGCTTGCATGCAGAGAGCCCAATTTGTCAAAGTACTGAGCAGCACCCAAGAATTAACAAATTTATCTTCCAAGCTGCCTGGAGAAGTGCAGAAGGATTATCTCCAGTTTACAGATGTGGAAGCAAAGCACAGATGGATTAAATGACTTGTTTCAGGTCATGTACAGGGCACTCCAGGCTGCAGGGGCACTTGCTGTTTTGAGGCAGGAGCAAAAGCAAGTGGTCCTATGAGCTTCTCTGCTGCTTTTTCCCAGGTGGGGAAAACATCTTCTTTGTGCCTTTGCCTACTGAAAGTTTTGGGAAAGTCTTTGTGAACTCAGAGCCCCTGAGCTCTCCAGCAAAGTCTCTATTGTTGATGTTAGCTATTAAAACCAGCAAAGACATTGGCTCGATGCCCTGGATGTAAAGGAGTACATCCTGGCTGAGCGAGGTGAACTGGGCAATCCACCAAATGGTTTTGATTACTACTCTGGCCCATGAGTTTTCTTCAGCTAGACCTGTTAAGAGAAGAATTGTTATGTAATTGGTATAGACCAAAGCCGCAGGGAAAATTCAGTCAGAGGGGTCTGTCTCACCTCTTTTTTGTGTGATACATGCATCACACCAATTATTTTAATGTTGGGAATAAGGGAGCTGTGGTGAAGTGCTGGTTTAAAATGCCTTTTGTTCTTCCAACTGCTTTTATTATCAATGACTGTCAAAATTATCTCCTTCCCACTTTTGAGATTACTGACAGGACTGGTGATCATTCTGAAAGTGCCTTTGGAGTTCAGGCATCTGTTTTTCATGTTGTCATTGGCTTGCTGTTCTTGGAGGTGAGGTTATTCCCCAAAATATTTGGAAGATTTGGAATCTTCTTCTAGAGAAGAAGTGTGGGATGCATACCAAATATACCTGTTGTACATAGTTGCAAACAGTTTCTTTCAAATCTAAAATCTGTGAGGGGTTTCCAGGGAAATTTTAAAAAAACATGTATTCAAAGTCCACCACAAATAAGATACTACATATTATGAAAAAAAAATAAAGAAAAGGAAAAAAAAAAAAAGAAAGAAAAAAGAAGGAAATCCTCAGTTTGGATATTTCACGACCTTTTTGTCACCAGAGGCTCCTGTGCAGACAGACATATACAACCCAGCTGACATTGTAGCACTTCCTCTCCCATCTTCCTGTAATACTGCCAAAAAGGAAACAAAATAATCTGAATTATCTGGAAGCCAAAGGCCTTGGAAGTTCTCTCCATATTATTCAGTTAAATCTTACAAACACACTGGTAACACCTCAATAATGTTTTCCTTTTCCAAGAATGTCCTGGTAGCATCAGAAAAAGTCACAAATATTTCATTTCAGTTCCTATAAGTAATACAAACATAGATTAAAATATTCTTCATCATTTGAATCTGAGTGATGAGTCCAGCATCAGTTTTCCCCACTCCTTCAGTTCCTTTCTTCTAACTTCATCTGGCCTCACAAGCATGAAGTCTTGTATCTGGATGTGTAGTTTTCCTCCTAAAACGAACTCAGGCCTACCTTTTCCTGACTACTACAACAGCAGAGTGAAGCAAAAAGCCATGATCTTTCCCTCTAGGGTTGTCTGTTCTCCTTTGGAAACATCACCAGTCTCTATAAGGAGTATGTAAAGCAGCCTGTCTTACATCAGGTAAGATACACCCAGGTAAAAGTATAAGCTTAGGCCGGTAATACTTTGGTCCTGTCTTCTGATATGTTAATCACAGGGAAAGTGAAAAACACACAACCCCATCCATACTTGTCTGGGTCAGAACAAATGGTTGCTGAGATTGCTTTTGAGGCTCCCGTTGAGAAGTCAGAGCTTAACTGGATGCATATAGCGCTGCTGCACCACTTTTCCTGCACATGTTCAGGTAGAAGGCATTCATAAGAACGTGGAAGAAGATGGGCAATGGGAAAAATCTATTGTAATGATGTGTCAGCCAACATGGTGGAGATTTCCTGCATGGCTTAAAGAGCTTCCCAGAAATACAACACTGGATTGATTTAAAGGATATCCCTTTGTTTTGGTTAACCTGCCTCTCTGCCTCTTACATGAAGCTGCTTTTGGAAAGTGTTTGTAAAGTTTTTCACAGGAGTTGGAGGGACAATGAGGCTGTGCAGCAGCTCACATGCCCAGGCTGCCTGCTTTTGGCCTTACAGATGCCCTCAGACTCAAATTTCCCTGCATGCATGCAGACAGTTATCCTGCATGGGGCACTCTGGATGCTACACTGACAGTCTTTTGGCTGTCTGTGAAGCAGTTGTGCAATAGGAAGGCAAGCAGATAACAGAGCCCCCATGCCTCTCTCTCCACTTGCTATCAGTTGCTGCCCAGGTGTAGCCACACTTTTATCCCACAAATTGCTGATGTCTTGGAGCAGTGCTAGTGAATGGGGTGTAGCTTTCAAAAACAACAGCAAATGCATCAGAGTTTCATTTCCAATCTCAATATAAATCTACGAGTATGGAAGGAACAATAGGAAGAAAGCAAGTTTCCTCCTCCCTCATGATGTTCATTCATCACAAAGATGACACCAGGAGGGTAGTCTGTTATATATTATATTTTATTTTGTGGTACTTAGACCATTTTTCAAATAGAAAAGCAATTCACATAGCCATTTATTCACATCTGGATATAACTTTTTGGTCTGACTAAAAATCACCTAAGCATCTTTATGCACTTGGGAATGATTCCAGAGCATATGTAAAAGGATGCTGCTTCATTTTGGTGTTTTTTCAAAAGACTTTGGAATACCATGCATTGTTTCCATTAGAAGACTGAAATCAATTTACCTCTGAACGTGCCCCCTTGGTGATACTGTACTTTTGCCAATATTAAAAATACGTCAGCATGTCTGGAACTTACTGGTGTGTTTCCCAGACAAATAGAAATATGTTTGTAAGAAAAAGAAGTGGCTGAAAACAATTGCATCCTCTTCGTTCTTTTGGAATAACCTGTTGCTCCAAATAATTATATGTACATAGTATGCATAAAAAATGTCCTCCCTCTCTCCAGTTTTTAAATTTGTTTCAAGTTTTCATTGGAAATCACATGTGCAATGATGTTTCCTCAGCCTGCTGCAACAGTTTGGCAGGATATAAGGAGTAGGTGCAACTGTCAAGTGAATGACAAAATGTTGAATATTAAATAAAAAACATTTCCCAGGGTGAGATTCCAGGGTGAATTGCACCACATATCATTTAAGCATAAATTTTAATTCATGAGTTTTATCAGATTCTGGCTATGAGGCAGTGTTGTACTCACAATTCTTTCTGTCAATCCATAGAAATTAGATCAGCATACATAGATCAGAATTTTGTTACTTACATAAGGAAGTAACAATATTTTGGTACTCACTAAAGGCCTGTGTGAAAAAGTGTATTTATAATACTATATTTTCAATTGTGTCTCATCACTTCAAAGAGTCTCCAGGCAGATTAAGACCAATGCCTAGGGATGGTAGAAAATAAAAAGGTAGATCTTTGTGCAGAGATTTCGTGGACTGCAGAAGCAGAAGGCTGAAGGGTAGGGTAACATGAAACCAAAATATGCTTTTTCCCCTCTTTTTTTCTGCAGATCTTACCTGTCCCAGAACTGTAATTAATTTTTCAGCAGAAGAGAACATCATGTGGCAATGTAACTGTCCCGCTACTAAGAATGATGAGAACAAGTCCTTTTTCAAACCACCTGAAAGGAAATACAAACATAAACTGTCAACTATTTATAAAGAGCTCAGACACTCTAAAGATCTTTTCAGTAGTTTAGCAGCCTCCCTCAGGGAAAGGTTTCAGAACAGATCTCGGATCCAAGCTTTTCAGGTTGGACAGGAGTCTGCAGAGGAAGTTGGGTCTGGGCATGCTTCTAGGATGATGAAGTATTGAGTTAATCACTTTTGTCTCTCTTCATTTTTCACCTACAGATATCTATGTATCATGAGGGATCCCAATTGGGTGCAAGCAGGATTTATTAGCATAATTTGCCATGCTATGTAATTAAACAAACATTGTAGTTGTCTGGAATTAATGAAAGTAAGGGGAAATGGAGCCTAGCAAGTAGGCACATAGATTTTCACTGCTGCTGAACTGAAGTGTTAAAGAATGATAACTAGCAACAAAGAATTGAAGGGAACAAATTAAGAGATGGATCCGATTTCTGTAAAATTGTCTGAAATGCCATAACTTGTGAAAGCTGGGGGAAAAGGAACTCAGCAGTGTAGCATTCAGCTGACTGCTACAGTGCAGTACATGTTAACAGATTGCCATATATACATACATACATACTACACTACACTTTATTCCAGTCTATGTTTGATACCTATGGCTAAATTATGTCTAGGAACAAAAATACATAGCAAACCACAAATTAGGAAATTAACCATCAGACACTTACAAATCTCTGCCCAGAAGGGTTTACAATACAGCAAGAAAATGTTATGCTCCTCATTTTTATAGGTTGGTGCTTAAGGCCAGAATTGGATACAGTGTCAAAGAAGTGAAGGAGACAGAGGAGAAGAGGAATGGTTGTACTAAGAAGCAGAGCATCTCTTAGCCACATGACCTGGAGTGCTTTCTGCATCAGGTGATGTTAACAGGGGCACATGGTCTCTGCAGTGTCACATCTGTGTTGTTAATGAGAAATTAAACAAACATCCTCCTCCTATTTATGTAGACTGTGACCAATCTGTTAATTTTATCCTGAAGCTTTGAGCGCCAACCAGGCACCTGAATGGCAAAAGCAGCATTCCTTCATTAATCTCATTGCTTCATCACTTGTCTTGTGCTTTTTTCCATTTCCTCCTTAGTTTCTGTCTCTCTGCCTGGATTTCTTTGCACTGCCTTTCAATGCCTACAGCTAAAACATAAGTTATAGGACTGTGATTTTGTGCTGTGGAACACCTGGGCTGGTTCCTTATTAAGGTCTGTAAGAAAAAGTTGTGTTTGTTATATAGATCTGGCTTTCATGAAGGCAGTCATCTTTTTACCCATATAACTTGAAAACAGAACTTGTATTAGAATCTACACAAGATGAGGGCCAAGTAAAAAAAAATAAATAAAATCTATGCTGTTTTACATGTATCAGTCTTGCTGCAGTGACTGTGTGGGCAACAGCAGGATGCACAGTGCAGGGGCTGACCCAGCACATGACATGACATGTGTATCCTACTCTGTGTCCATGATTTGAACAATGATAATGGAGCAAACTTTTAAAATATTCTGGGTGGGTAAATCCATGTGTGGTCAGGAAGGCATACAAGTAAAATGTAAAAGAAGGGGATGAAGAAGTGCAAAAATCAACATAAGTAAGATTACATATTATATATGGAAAACAGGAATAAAGAGTTGAAACCCTTGAGAGGAGAAGGACATCTATCATTTTAGAAGAAGGCCCAGCACTCAGGAAGGACAAGGAGAGAAGAAAAAAATGTCATGAATAAGGAGAAGGGTGGAAGACAGAAAACAGAAGCAGAAATAAAGGACTGGGGAAATTTTATGAATTTGTATGTTGCAGGAGAAAAGAAAGAATTTTTCAGGTATCTGACAAAATGGGATGGAACACAGCAACAACTGTAAGCATGAGTTGAATGTAAAACAAGTTAAACAGGAAATATTGTATGATGTCTAAAAAACATTCTATAGACTTTTTTTTTTTTACACATATTTTCACTTACTAATTCAAGACAGAACTAGAGTGAAAGCTCAGCAATACAGAGCAAAAGAAGATTCTCACAATGTTTTCCAGGCACCTCCTAGGAAGGAAAGGAAGGTCTCTGGGAAAGCTTGTACTTAGAGGAATTCAGATCAAAGAGATAAGGATATATAGAGACCACTTTTGAACTTCCACATGCTTTTCTGAGCTCAATCTGCCAGCTTTTGGAGGGCCAAGCAACATACTTGAGAATAGCAATACAGAAGAAGAAAGAGAATTTACAGAATAAAAAGTGCACAGATGCTGAACAGAGAATACTGGAGGACAGAAAAGAAAAAGAGTAATAAAATACAATTACTCCACTACATTTCATTCTTTTATGCATGTCTCAGCACTGTGTGTACATATTGCAACCCTTGCATTACAGTTCTTTGCTTTCTTGTACCACTGATTTTCTGAAGAAGGTATAAATGAAGTAATAACAGCAATATAAAGGTGGCAGTAAGAGTTGAGTTATAGATCTGAAATCAGACTGTTTGATCACTTACACATTTAAAACAGAATGTTGAACTGAACTTCTATTGGAGAATCACAAATGGAGAAAGAAACATTTGGGAGATTAAAACTGGATGAAGTGGTACTTGGGGGGAAAATGTAGGAAAAATATATGATGCATGTGTGAGAATATCCAGAATATTCTTTGTTAAACTGCTGTCAAATTTTGCATTTAAAAAGCAAAGAGATTTCTTTGGTTGAATACTCAATAAAAGTGACTATGTATTGCAGACTTACTATCTGGTAGGATGCTGATTAACTGCTGGGACAGTGCTTTCCTTCCAAAGATAACCTGAGCCAAAGAAGTGTAACTTTTTCTCTAAAAGCCAAGGAGAAAGTTAATGAGTCTTTCACAGCCTTGGAAACATACATCTTAAGATGCCAGGATCAAATGAAGTGACTCCTAATTGAGTAAATCTCCCATGTATATGCCTTGTGATCAGTCATGAAACCAACACATGAGCAATCAACACTTAATAATGCAAAATCTGTCTCTAGACAAGTTTGAACTCTGGGGAGGAATGGTATGGATACATCAACATCCCTCCCAAGCAGATGTGTTGGACAGACTCCAGCTTGGCAGGTTTTATACAACACTTGCTATCTGATAAATACAATAATTGTAAAATGACCACTCTTTACATAATAACTTTAATGGTCCATGTGTAAGAATAGCCTTGATGGATAAGGAAAAGTTTATCTACATAGATAGTGTTAGTTACAAAACCAGACACAGAATGAGGCTTTTCATATAAACAGTCAACTAAAGAATTGTTGCAGTGAGTCTTTTCTTCTAGTCCAACTGCCTACTGAGTGCAAGCCTTACAAAAATAAGTAAATTGTTAACTCTAGTACTTACTAATATTGCAATTCTGCAAAATAGCTGCAGCATTTTACATAATCCTACACTTTATTCAGATATAAAACTTTGCAGAGTCATCTTATTGATCTATGATTTGCAGTAAACTATTCTGTGATAAGATAGTCGAAACATAAAAATCTACAGGTGGAAATGACAGAATTTAAAAATAAGGATACCTTTTAGAATTCTCTTTTTTACTGGGCTTTTTTCTCTTCATGAATAACTACGCAACTACATGATGATTCACAGTGTGCCTGATACTCAATTGTAAGTGGTTCTGGAACCTGTTAGTCATCTGCATGATGCATTTCCTGCAAAAATGAAGGTGTCCTCTGGCAAGGGCAGCACACTGACACAAACTGGTGAAACACCAAAGAGAAAAACAGTATGCTGTTTCCAATAACGCTTGATAAAAATGCTTGATGAAAAGATTATGTGTATAACGGTCTATCCACCCCAATCCTATATCCATCTATGATCAAACTTTTTGTGAGAAGTTATGCCTCTGGCTCACATCCTGTACTCTCAGTAGTGAGTAGTTTCCTTTTGGCATTTTACCAAAAATAATAACCAACAAACAGACTAAATGAAAACTTTTATAAGTCAATTGCCCCAAACTGACGATGGTAATTAATACCATTTCTCATACAGGTTTCAGGAACTTCACATCCCATCTTTGAACTCTCAGGAAGGCAGGAGCATTTTCCACTAAGTATTTTCCCATAATTGTTTAGAAAACAGTACATTGAAAATCCAGACACATTTTCTTGCTGAAGTCAACAACATTTCATTTGTCTTGCAAGTCTCACTGGAAGCAAGATCCTGGTTGCTATGCTCAGAGGTTAGCACACTATGTGAGATACTGTAAGAGAAAAACTTCCTTCTCCAGTGTCACAAGTCTGATTTCTAGAAGATGAGATGTGACATTATTTTAGAAGTGGTACCAATTTTCAAGATACAAGAAAAAAGAACCGCTCTATCCTCTATGAGAACCTTTTCTCCTTTTGTCAAATAACCTCATTCTGAGTTCTGCAAGTGCTGTTGAGTTGTGGTTCTTTCCTTGATATTTAGTCAGAGAACAAGAAAATTCACTGGTGCTTTATATACTGGGAACACTTTAACTTCAGATGATTTTATGATGTTTGCTGAAGACAGAGACCCAAAGAATCCAGCTGATATTATGTCAGAGGGCCTTTGATCACTTCCAACTATGGTTTCAAAAGGGTGGGCTTAAGACCCACAGCAAGCACCAGATTCTTCAGTAGATGGTATGCCATAGATATACATCAAGAAGCACACTCATGCTGTGATTTAGAGCACAACTTTGCTGCTAGTAATGAAAAGATTTATCTTCTGATTAGTCTGCAACACAGGCCAGTCTCAAAGCACAATTTTTGCATAGGGAGAATAGTCTAAGCAACGTATGTCAATGGAAAAAGACAGGCTCCACTGGAGTGGAATCCAGATATTTACACAGAGAAGCGATGCCTCCTGCTTTACCCTACCATTACTTTACATTTGGTTGATGAGGGCATGGCAGAGTAATATCTAAGCACCTGCTTATTTCTATTCTCTAGTTATTTCTATTCTGCAAATAATTTCCCCTAACAATTACTCAGAGGCCATAAATGTTCTTGCTTAGGCCAATAGTAAATTCTGATAGGTCCTTGGAGAAACGGATCTGAGCTACTATCTTAGAAGATCTCAGAGCCTTCCAACACCTCTGACCCCAGAGCCTTTCTTTCTTTCTTACTTGCAGCTGGCACAATTTATGTCCCTAATAAGGGCTATGAAAAATGTATCCAAAATCTGTCACTAAGATATCTATTTTAATCATGGTAGTCTCACCTCCAAAACTTTTTGAATTTATTGAAACATAAATCTTTGAAAACAATGTTAAACATACCTGGTATTTTATAAGTTCTCCGTTCATATAGCTTCCTATCATCATTTTCCATATCTCACCCTACTCTCCATCATGACTTTTCTTACATTTGAAACAACAGAAATACATTTCTAGTTGATAGGAGATTTCCAGCTCTTGTTATTATGTCATCAGGATACAACAGATGAACCATCCCATTTTATTACTGTGCATAGCCAAAATACCACAGACACCTGAAGGGACCTTTGCATTGAGATCATTAATTTAATGTCAGTATAGACAGTATAGACAGTATAGTCAGTATAGACTGGACCTGACTTTTTACGAGAACCTAGAAGTCTGAGCTAGTACTTTGGGGAACATCTGGCAATGGCTTAATTAAATAGGAAGCTTCCTGCAAATAAAGAGTAATGACTGATTTCTGTAGGTTTCATTGTAAATGCTACAATATAAAATATTATTCCAAGAAGTCCTACAGCAGGATTTCAACTGCATCAAAACTGGTTTTCAGTTTTTCTTATGAGACAAGTGTTTTAAGTCAGTGTTGCTTCCCAGAATGAATGGACTTTTGACCAATAGACATTTTTGGTGGAAAAAATGTTGTCCTGGAAACCATGCAAACAATTCTACACATAGTCTTGTAACATGCTTCCTAAGTCCTGGTCCTCTCCTATATCGGTCAGCAATTTTTTATCACCATGGCAGAACTGGTAGAGTTGCACTTTGTGCACAAATAAAAGCCTTTTGAAAACTGCCTAAAGTGCATGAGCCCTATTTTTCTGATCTCAAGATGAAAGGCAGCCCTTCATTTCATAGGTAGTGTTATTTCTACTGTTGGCATCCCATCAACCACAGGAATGTGTGGCACACAAAGCAAATAAGTTACAAGCATATCTAAACACCACCTTCTGCCTCCCCTCATTGTTATGAGAATGGATTGTATTATACGCTCTCCTTTGATGAGACAGATTTTGCTCTTCATGCCAAAAAGCTTGTTTTGAACAGAAAATAGAAATAAAAGCACATTTTTAACAAAAGCAAGATTTTGCATGTTGGTGTTGGAAGTTACAGTAAAACAAAACATTCGCATATGGCAAGTTAGTGCTAGATGCATAGAGATGGAGAAGAGGAGCTGAACTGCAGGGGTGTGGGACTGGAGCTATCCTGTGAAGCAGTACTGAGAGCACCAGGATGAACCTCTGCTGGGACAGCCCAGGCCTGGCCCTTCATTTTGCAGAACTCTCAGCCTCTCCTAAAAAGGCTGTTATTGTTGGGCACTTTGCCTTGAAAGATAACTTGCGTTCTGGTTTCCCTCAGAGCAAGTGTATAAGGGAAATGATAGAGGCAAGGCCACAGCCCTAATTTAGCAAGTCTGTGTGAAGCTGACTGTATCCAACCAGATGATGTGTTTAACTTGAAGCATCCTTTTGACATGTGTTACTCAATCTGCAGTTCAGCCAGCTTGAACACTTGGCTTAAGACAAGCACCCCACATAGAAATACTGCTTTCTTATACTCCTACTGGGAGGAAAGAGAAATGGAAATATGACCATACCCTTTTGTATATTTACTTTTAAAGGGAGGGATGAAAAAAACCTCCAACATCCAAGCACCATGTGTATAATATCTTCAGGCAGTAACATCCTCTTTCCAGGAAAGCTTGACACATCAAGCCTTTAAATCCCATTGAGAGATACTTTATTTAGCAGATGTTAGCTGGTGGTTAAGGTTAGCAAAAGAAGAGATGTGAAGATGAAAAATAAAGGTTTGCAACACTTGCGTACATGAGCAAAGCTGTCAGCTATTGTAACTGTTGTTTTATAAGCTATGCAGTGTTGAAAGGTGTAATGATATAAAAACGAAAAGGAAAACCTGTCTCTAGAACCAGCTTTTCTATGTATAGGGCCTGAATCCTCTATCAAGAGATACAAGTCAGGAATATCTAACATCTTCTGATCAATACTTAAGCTAACACAATGTTGACTAATTCTGTCCTGATTTTCAAGCACTAAGACTGGCCTGCTGGAATTTCAGAGACCTATCTGAAAGACAAATCAACCTGACTAGTATCATGTATAGGAACTCCTAGTAGTATAGCAATGACATCTGCCAGAGCTTTCCTGAGCAATCAGGTATAGAATGCAAAGATTGTTGAGATGCATGGTGACAACAGAACAGAATTTTCCATGTAAGAAAAATTCTTCTTCTTTTCTTTTCTTTATTAAACCCAAGCAGAAACAAGGAAGATGCTTCTGTGTTTAAACAGCTGAAGCTTATACCAGTAAGGTATATTGGCAGTAGAAGTTCTTTCCCAATGCAGTTCCGAAGGACCAAACATATTTGGAAATGTCCAGCAATGATTCTTCTCAACTAAATCATTTATCTGCTCTTATTTGTAGCACCCATTGGATAATGCTATTACCCCACTCTGTGCCATTAATGTGAGACCTTATTGCCTCTTGCCAGGAAGGTTAAAGAGAGAGGGAGAAGTAAAAGTGTAAGGAAAAGTGTACCTCTTTCCTGCAATCGGACACTAGGAACTACTTTTGGAGCTACTTTTTCATAGCTTGGCTTTCAGTTCCAGGTGATTGTGAAGTGGTACCTAGTGCCAAATTCTTTTTTGCACTAAACATCTGCTAAAATATGACAAAATGAATTCAGCAGCTGAGTTCACATGCTTCTGGGAGAAGACAAAATATTCTGCTAACCCACCCTCCCCCATGTAGGCTACTAATGACAATAGAAGAGCTCCTTGTCAACTCTAAAACTTCATTTCAATGATGCCCATATCATGGCTGTCGTACTTGGTCCTTCCCTATTGGGAAAATGAGAAGGAATTATCTTTTTGGCATAAACGGTTATATTCAGTCTGAAAGAAAGGCTTGAATACAGGGGAAGCCAATAAAATATCTTATCCAGCCAAACAGCTTTCTCTTCAAGGTGAAAAAAAGGCTGATAGGTATCACTTTAAGTAACTTACTATTGTTGAATGGGTTAGTGGTTTGTCTTTCACTGTTAGTCTAAGCAGACAAAGGAAATGATTTCATACAAAAAAGTCCAAATTAGTGAGACTGCCAGCTTTATTTCACAGACTTCTTTATTTCAAGTGAATTTTTAAGAAATGCTTGAGAAACCTTTTTCAACTAGGATATCAACCTTCTGATATGTTTGTTAGAAATATGTTTAAGAATAGATTTTCAAAGTAGAGCACGCTGGAGTTTTGAGTGCACATGCCTGTTATGTGCACAGATGCCTGATTTGCTTAAGCATACAGCAAATGCCAAAGCATTCTTTACAGAGCATTTTTTGCATCCTTTGTTTTTAACTCTTACATTTGCTCATGCAGTTCAACTATTTGAATGCACAGATCAAACTGTGGGATTGAATGGACTTGAGCAAAGAACTAGTTTGGCTGTCCTATGGAAATTCTCAAGAGTTTAAAAAAATTGCATATTCTTTCTCAGGACAAACCCAAGATTTTCTTATTTTTCTGTTCATTAAATAATCCCCAACTGTCCTAACCTAAATATCCTTCGGGTACCTAGATGGAATACTGGGGACCAATACTTTATTCAGCCTGGTTCAGTAAAAGAACTGGAGCATCAAATCTCAGGTAGGTATTTCAGAGGAGGGGAAAGGACATGACTGTAATGTCTCTGATTTCTTCCAATCTGTATATACTAGGGGTCCTCAAACTACGGCCGGCGGGCTGGATACAGCCCCCCAGGGTCCTCAATCTGGCCCCCGGTATTTACAGACCCCCCCGCCCCCCCCCCCCCCCCGCCGGGGGTTGGGGGGGAAACCAAGCAGCCGCAGATGACTGCCTGCCACTGCATCCGTGCGCCGGCCCCCTGGTTAAAAAGCTTGAGGACCCCTGGTATATACAATTCATTATTAGTTATTGGAGGGAATAAAAAAGTTGCATTAGCAAATAACAGAGTCAAAGTTACTTGCTCACTCATAGGGTAGATATTTACTTGATCATAGTGCAAAAGCTGCAGCAGCAGATGTTAGCCCTCATTGGGGTGTGAAAGACCAAAGCTCAAGCCCCTGTTCCAGTCTGAAAAACAGAACAGTCGCAGCAGGGGGTTAATGAAAGACTCAACACACCACAGCCACCTGGGAACATTCAGTAAGAGTGGCTGAGAGTCAAATCCTTGCTCCAAATCCACTACAACAGAAACCTTGACTGCTGTTCACTATATCTTAGTGAACATCTTAATAACCGTGCATTAGATGTCAGGCATCTCTCCCTGAACAGAAACCCATCCTTGTCAAAACTGAATGTGTGCCCCCACAGAAAATTACATTTGTCTTGAGAAGATATTTTGTTAGACAATTTCTGGCCATCTTTAGCTCAATTGACGCAAGTCCAGCTATTTATTATGTCTTCTTTTCAGTCCCAGTTTCCTGGCCTTAGCAATTCCTTTCTGACACCAAGATCCTCCATTTCATTTTGTCTTTCTACTGTTACCTAATTCCGCAAGCTTCGTTCATCATCCTCCCTTTTACTTGGTAAGCAGCGGAACAATAGTTTCTCCATTATTAACTGGTTTTGTGTCAGGATATTTCTAACACTGCTTCTTCCAAAACAAAGCAACTAAATTAAAAATAAAGTGTAAAAATACATGTTTCGTCTTTTATTCGCAGGTCTTGGATAATTAATCGTTTGCAGATTCCAAGTCTGACAGGAGTCTTAGTCTCTTGTCCCAAAACTTTCTTAAAATTTCAAACCCTCCTAATGACACCTACTCGTTTCTAGGAACTTACTCAAGGATTGTCGATAGATTTGAGATTTTACCCATGCTAAATCCTGTCATGTGGTCCTGAGATTGTTTGCACTACCAGATTATGGCATGAGAGGGATCAGATGACTTAGGGCCCACACTCTCAACACAGTCCTAATTCTTTAAGAAAGACCTCCAAGAAAATCTCCCCTCCCATCTCCTGAATTAGATTTTACTTTGTAGAGTGTTATACTTTCCATGGGATGTTTCTGGAAACTGTGGATTTTTCAGTTTAACTCATTGCTGGATTTGCTTAAGGCTCAGTTTTCTTGATATATAAATACCTGTAAGGAAAATAAAATTCAAGAATCTAATAACATGAGAGCAGGGAATGAAGAGATCAGGGTTCACATTACTGCCTTTGTTCACTTTAAGCAGATGTTCACATTAAATAGATGTGCCAGTCCTCTGATTCCTCAGGAAGCCTTATATAAATCTTTCAGCCCTGTATACTTTATTCCCTTAGACAACTGCCCAAATTTAGTAGCACAAATAATTGGTTGCAAAAAAAGCACACTGTGTCCTACCCACTTCACTTTATCTCCTGCATGTTCTTAGGCTCCTCCTGTGGACGCCCAAGCTCACAGCTGGCAAAAGCCATTGTTCTGCCTTCTGCAAATCGACTGCTGCCCTATTGAACAGCAGAATTTAGTTTTTCCTATCTACTTAGAAGAAAGACTTTTCAGTGAAACAACAACGTCTTGAACCAACCAAAAAATAAACTGTTAGCAAAATCCAACTTTTGGTGATGCCAAGGTGAAAAAATTTATTTGCCTTAAAATATACTTTTCTACTCATCCCCCTAATGTCTTATTGTGACTAACCATTTAGAAAGCCACACCTCTTAAAAGTCTGAAAACAATTATTTGCTATACAACCAGCAGGATAAATTCTAATCCCCATGCATATGTGTGCACACACACACAAATTGATATTACATATAAAGGCAACATAGGAAAACTTTGGGACATTGGAAGATTTAGCAGGATCCAGAACTTCACCTGACCTACCATTTTAAAACTGAGTTTCTAAACGTACATAGATACTATTAGTGGGTCCAACATGGACCAAAAATATTTATTATGTCTTAGGCACAATTTATGTTGTTCTAGAACATCTTTTCCTCCTGTGTTAAAACAACAATTCAGTTTCTGCCCTTGCAGATATGCATGCAGTTTCATGAAAAAAAAGTACAAATCATGGTTTGTCTATTTCAAAACAGATTCTGAGCCTTAAATTGGGCTTTGGAGGGGTTTTGGGTGGGGACACATTTTTATGGTGATATAACTGGTTTATATTCTTGTTTGTGTGTTCCTGCTATTAAAAATTAATGAGTATTTAGAATCCTTTAAACTCCTGAAAATTACAAAAAAGATTTTAAAGTACCATCTTTATTTGAGTATGTAGGAAATATGAAACACCAGAAACACACACAATAATTCAAATTCCTGTTAGGCTTTTGCAAACGTAAGGATGGAACGGTCCATTCCATATATATGATAGCTTATCATAATTATTTGTACACACAGTGCAGAACTGGTGCCTGGAAAATTATATAAGGTCTATAGAGTTTGGAATAAGGCATGTGATCTACCCAGCATTCATGTCACAGAAAAAATTCCTACAGGGTTTAGCAGCATTTAGGTCATGTCCCCACTCACTCTGAGAGGGCATGGAAGTTTTAATTAGTCTTTCTGAGGCTCTTATGTTAGATTCTGTTTTCTCAGTCAGGTTCATGACCTTGATCCCATCACTTTTGAGCTCCCCAGTGGGAAAGTCTTAATGAACTTTTTTTTTTTTTAAATAGAATGCAGGTAAAGTGTTTTTCCAGACAAAGATGCAGTATTATTCTATATAGGTTTTCTTTTGGTTAAGGAGTTGTACTAGATGTAATCTGATTTCAAGAAATATTCCTTTATATAGCAGACATATTCCACAGTGCCAGTTAGCTGGGGTTAAACAAGGTAGAAAGGGAAGAATTTTCCAGCTGTGTTTAAGGTAAACAGGATGCCTCAATTTTTATTATTTTTTAAAAATAAAATACACTTGAAAGTTTAAGTTAGAATAATGCAACCAGCAACTGGTATGAGAGTTTTCAAAGTTCTAAAAGATCTGGGGGTTTGGGGGTACTTTTTTTGCCAAGAACAAATCAAGGACAAAGAGGGAGGAGTGATCTCTCATAGTTCAAAGATAAGACCAGATAATTATATTTTGAAATGTAAATTAATAAATATAATTAGTAGGTTGCCATTGGCAAGTTAACTTTTCAGACACAGAAATAACATTCAAAATTTCATCAGGCTGTAAATGATAATATGAAAGAGTTTCCTTTAATTTTTGCAGAGCCAATGAAGACTTGTTAGAGAAAAAACCTAATAACAAACACAAACTGTGCTAATAACCTTGTATACACCTCAAAGTCATTACGAAATCTTAATGTCAAGAACTAAGGACATAAGCTGTCATGCAACAATTCCGTGTTCATGGACAATTCTTTATCATGATGCAAAAATCCTTGTTGAACTCCAATTTTAATCATTTGCAGAGCTGAACACAGGATTTTTTTTCCATGAACCACACACTTCCCTCTATTTACTGTATTCAGGATACCATCTGGTCCTACCATGAAATCAGGGTCACAGATGTGAAAAATTATTTGAAAGGATGAGACTTGGGAACTTACGTGAAAATTTAGAGGTGTATAAACCCTTTGGTAAAGGAATCTAATACATGGGAAATAAGATCTTCTTCAAAGTTTCTGAATAATCAATAAACTTATATCCATTGCATTTCATATTACACCCATGATCCTCAAACTTGTTCAATTCCATGTTTTGCCTGCTTGTTTTGATGTACAGTTGAGACTGTGATCTGACCCTCTCATTCTTGCTGCGCTTAAGCTATTTCTGACCCCCAAAGTTATTCCTGAGATCGGTATTTGACATAATTCTGAATATGTAAATAGATACATTTTTGTGGCACAAATTTTGTAAATACCAATTTGAGTGCTTTTAATTATTGCAGAGTGAAAATATGGTGCTAAGACATGTTCTAAACGCTTTGTAAGGTACTCAAATTACTTGGAAACTGCTTGATTTCAGAAATGGTAAGGGTTTAGCCCTGAATAGGAATGAATGCATTTCCATCCATTGCAGATATTTAGATTTTAAATAAAGTGTTTGGATATCTTATGACATATAGAATGATTATTGATATATGCAATCAAGCACCATAGTTTCCTTTGTTCTGTATTTTTGGAGTTTGGCAAGTGGATGGATCTTGTTCAGTGCAACACTGTGACTATGTTGTATTTAAACACATAAAAATTAAATCATGGTTTGTGTATCTACATGTGTTGTAGATTGTTCCTCCTATACATAGATATGGATACAATTAAGTCATATAAATCATTACATATGTACATTGGCTCCGTGAATTTAAAATTAACATTTTGCTCTAACATTCTCAGTCACATTAGAGTGATGTAGTAGTGTTAGAGATGGACTCTTCAATTTGCTTTCCATTAACTATTAAACATTCATATATAAGTTTTTTGCTATCAATCCTTTCATGACAAGTTTCATTTAAATAAAGATGGAAAAAACATTGCTTTGTTTTATTATATACCTGATGAAAATGACCTTATTCTCAAGACAGGAAAGTCAGAACTTGTTAATTTCCATTAATTCAAATGTGGACAACCATTATCCTGAAACATAAATACAATGGAGTAACATGAACTTCATTGCAAAAACACTTCCTGGGGCATCTGTTTAATCCACAGCCAGATGATAAACATTCCTCTCAAGAAGACCTGTCCCCTTGCCCAGTGGAGTCCATTAGCCCCTCAGTTTTCACATCTTTCAAAACTCCTTTTTTGTTCTTATGTAGGTACACAAGTGTATGTTCATTTGATAATTGGGAGCAACAAGAAAACTGTCAGATGCTCAGTTCAAGAGGAATTCTCAAAGATAAATTCCATTAGAACAATCAAAAGGGAGTTTGCTCGACTTCAAAATGGTTAATTTAGCCTGCTTTCAAGTGAAACAGTCTGAACCTTTAAAAACATGCAAATCTACAATTCTATAAATAAGTATATGAAAATCAATACTTTAGTATTAACAGCCATTTATTTTTCTGCTGCCTTGCTGTGATGATAGCAGAACATGCAGAACTGTTCCCAATGCTGGGCAGTTTCACTCCTGCAAAGGTTATTGCAAACATTTTCCTTGGTTTCATTCTTTGTGGATTTACACCCTTCCCTCTAAAATTTTTGTTTTTGTGATGTTCAATTTGACAGGAATGTTAAACTGACCTTGATTTAATCTAAAGACCATGAAGAGATTATTCATGACCAGGGATGACCTCAAAACTCAAGATCAAGGCGTAACTGCTGAGTCTTACTGTTTTTCCATTGAAAACACAAATGTTTAGTGCTTTCAGCACTAAAATTTCTATTGACTATAATCTTCTCTTAGAATGTTTTCTCATAACTAAGTTATGATCTCTGAAGACTCATGTAGAAAATTGAACTGTAGGAAGGATATGTCTTTTTTATCATTATAGGAAGATTATTTTTTACTGCTAGATAGTGGACTTGAACATGTGAAATGAAGGACACTGATAACAATTCAGCAGAACACTTAAGTGGATGCTTAAAATCAAGCTTAATTATCAGTCTGTAAGCTTGAGACTTACAGGTTTGTGACTTTCTGTGTTTATGATTATAGAAGTACTTAAGTGCTCTTCCAGAGAGGGGACTGAATGTCCTTGCAGTGCCAAACCTATGGCCAAGAGCAGATTTACACTGTAATGAGGTGTGGTGTCATTGGTACCTTCTCCAGATGACATTTAGTATAAGAACAGTGATACTAACTCATTTAACCCAATAACGTGCCTCTGACAGGAAAAGAAATGCACAACTATCTAAATGTAGGTGACAAATGACCTTTTAGTGCCCAAGGCTCTGTGAGAGTGAGAAAGTGAGGGGACCATTTTGTGGCTAAGAAAGCAGATGGCCCCAGCTGTTACAAGACTGCAAGCAGAAGGTGAGAGGCAGCAACAGCTTTCCTTCCTGGCACCTTCTGCATGGGAGCAGTCAATAGAGTTTTTCAGTTTGGGAGCTGGGCTCCATGAGAACGAGAAGGTGGAGGGACCAACAGCTGTTCCAAAAAGATACAGGTCTCCCGTAAGATCATGTATCATACCTGCACCAAATAACATAAGGCCTAAAAAAAATGTCACCAGATCCATGTATTCAGGCACCTGAATTTCTTCCTATTTGCCAGAGTGCAGTGGCTTGTGATGCACTGCTAGCAGTTATTTTGTCACATGTCCTCTGGACGTGTGTCTGATCAGTCTCATTCAAAAGAGCAGCACAGAGTTTTCTGGGGTTTCTTGGTTGGAAATTATTATTCTAAATCATTCTTGAAAGTGGTAGGTCAAATAGTACACGCAATTGCAGTTGAAGATGAAAAATGTACTCCTCCAGACTGACTGACAGGGTAAGCAAGAATTCTTCTTGTACTCCTGTATACCAGACTTGCCTGCTTACTAGATTTCTAAAGCAGCTGTTCTCAGGGGAAGAAGAGGCAACTGGAAGATTCACTAATCCCATCTGCTCTGGCAGTTCCTGTGTTGTTGCATCCTCTTGCTGAAGAGATGTAATGTAAGATTAAATTGCAAAAAGATTACACAAGTAACAAACTTGTCCTATAATAGTTCCTCATTAAGCTCTTTCTATGCAAAAAGGGAGTGAAATTCTTATTGCCCAAATTAGTGGAAAATTCATCTATCCTTGACTGCATCACCTCCCACTCAGGTCGAATGGCCTGTTTTATGCAACTAATGACCTTCTTTCCTCCAAATAGCTGACCCCGTTTTCCAAAATAGAATGCAAATTGTGCAGAGCTAGCATGCCTCCCTGGCAGAGAGCTTTAAGTGACTTGGTAGACCCAAGGACAAAGGAATGAAGTTGGGCAAAAGAAGTATGAAAACTCAATCAGGAGTTAGGAGATGCCAAAAAGCGTATCAAGAACAATCCTGGAATCAGATTGAAGGACAGTGAACAAAGGGTATTAGCTGTAAATATATTTTTGTTGCTATTAACTGGCAAAAGCTGCTGTTATTAGGAAAACAGAGTATGCCATCTCTTCTCTCAGAAAATAAAACATTAATGAAGAATGTCCTGTCTGTATCATCTTTAGAAACAGACATCTTACCTTGGACTGAGAAGCATGTGTCAAATGGTGGTACTGATCAAGACAAACAGGCTCAGCATCCAGGCAAACATTTAGAAGACCTGGAGGCTCATGGCACCAATCTCACATGTGGCTATGAAAAAAGCAGCGGTAATTTAGGGGAGAATGTAAGGCAATGTCTGCTGACTCCAAACTCACAGTCTACATGAAGCTGCAAAGAAATTAATTTGTTTGCTTTTCCTAACTCATGCTTTCTTTAGCCTTTTCTTTCTGTCATAGCTAAGGGCTTAATTCATCAAGAATGTGCTGATAGGCCAGACCAAGTAATAAAACGTACAAGCACACAGATTCTTCCCACCCAATGATCAAGAGGAAATGTAATTAGCACACACCAGAGAAGCCAGAGTTGCTGTCATGAGGATGGTGCTTGCTCCCACTGTGAACGAGGCAAAGCCCACAGACAGTGTGATCTCAGGTCTGCGGCTTCACAAAGCCTCATGGAGGGTGCTAGATGAAGTGTTAAATAACCGACTTGTGCACAGGGACATGGTAATGAACTTACCCCACAGGAAATTAAAAGCACAAAATCAAGGCATGGTCCACTTGTTCACAGCTTTAACCAACAATTTTCAAGCTCATATTTTAGTAATGATAAGATAAGAAGACTTAATTGTGCCAAGCACAGCTATTTTCTGAGTGACTCCTTACAGCTGATAAAATGCAAAAATATGCCAATCATCTTTTGTACTCATGTCATTCTGATGCCTTTTACTTTCAGAGAAAGCTTGCCTTAAGAAGTACACCTGGAATTACCTTATATGCGCACAGCCCTGGATAAATGACAGTATTTCACAGCAGACATTTGAGGAAATCCTGATGCTTATTTTCACAATTCTCTGAGTATCTGTTGATGGCAAAAGTATTTTTCATGCTTTAAGTCCTCTTTTGCTGTCCTAGACAGGCTTCCTCACCAGACTTTCCCACCAGTTTAGTTTACAGTCATACTGATGATATGAGAATAGTCTTGGTAACTTAAGTACTTGGAGCAGTTTCAAGGGAAAGGGCTGGTGTGCTTGACCATTTTCTGGCTGCACCATTTTAAATCATAGACTGGGTTTTTTTGCTGTAATACTTTAGGAATAGAGGGTACAAAGGTTGCTCAGTGCCATTCTCCAACAGGATTTGCCTCTTGGTGTCAGAGCACAAAAAATTGGACTATAGAGTGGGAGCTGTGACTTTCACTGAGCTCTCACTATTTTCCTATTTTCAGTAACAGCAGGATGAGTTCAGGACCAGAGATTTCAACTCAATTTGCTTTTACCTTCCTACCTTTACCTCCAAAAGTAAAAAGCCATGGTCATAAAATATGATATTATGTGAGAAACTTTTACTGAGCCCACTTCATATTTGCTAGCTTATTTAATTTACGCCTTCTGCTCACATCTTAGATCCCTCCTGTCAACTTTGTGGCTTTTACATGGTTCTCACTGTTGCAGAAATGTAAAAAAAAACACCCTCCTAACAACGTCAGCTGAGCAAATGGTTACCTTAGAGGATTTTTTACTTATTTTTATTTGAAGAAGAGGTGAGGAAAGTATAGAGAAATAAAAAGAGGGTGATTTACAGCATAAAGCCTAGCAGGGTGTAAAGGACAGTTTCTATTTTTAAAATTAATGTTTCTGAAATGAGAAACAAACCTTTCCCTTAATTCTTCTGTCATTAGTGTTGAAAATACAATCCATGTATATGGGTTATCAGTCAATCAAGGGGAGAAACTGTCCCACTAGGGCACATAAGAACATATTTCATTCAGGGTTTGGGTGCAAGGAGCCCACTATTGCATCTCTGACAAGGATCAGTTCTAAATGCTGGAAGAAAGTGTTCAAGTGGAAGAAGAAGCATTGTGTAGTGCATATCCCAGCTTCAGGAAAACTGAGGTGCAGGGACTTCCTGAGTTTGTAGTAGCATTTTTCTATAAAGTAAGCCTTGATGGGCACCAAGTGATGATATAATTTCTAGTTACTTTTTGAGTTTAGTTATGCTTTTTGGCATCTTCAGCAACCTGTCATTATGGACTATGTAAAAAACTATTTCTTTTTTGATCCCTTTTAGTGTTTCCACTGTAAGAAGCAATGAATAATGATCACCTACTCACATTCTCTATGCAACTCATAATTCAAAGATTGCTTTTGAAATTCCTCCTCTCCTTTTACTAAACTGCAAAGCCCTAGTTTATGTAGCCTACTTCTGTAATAACCGTTCTTTGCCATTGTTATTCCTGTTGATCTCTATTGCATCTTTTCTGCTACAGTTTTTAAGATAAGGAGGCAGAAACTTCATGTCCACTTACTTAGTAAGTAGATACATGAGATTTATGCCATAACATAGTGTAGTTTCTAATGATCCATTTGTCTTTGTTGTCAATCTTGGGAAATGATTTTTATCCTTTCTTTCCCCAGAAAATTACTTACAGAAAAAATTTACCTCAGGTTCTTTTTTTGGGGGATGGTAATATCTAATTTTGAGCTTGTTACAGTGCATGTACAGTACAGGTTGTACTTTGTTTACATTCATTGAAATTTGTCTGCCTTTTTAGCTGGCAGTTTTACCTCTTTCAGTTGGGAGAATCTGCCTGCTTACTCCCTCTTCTTTGCTTCCCATCTTTTAAATACCATCTGATTTCTGATCATCTTTTACATTCATAACAGGACTTACTTTTTCCTTACTCTATGATAGCCCAATTTCTCTAATGGTCTTTGACAACCAATCATCTGGGAGCCTTCTGGAAACCCAAGTCCACTGTATTAACCTGATCTCATGTATAAGCCTCTCTGCTTCCTCAAAGAACACAAGCAGCTTTTGAAGCAACGAATTACAAGTAACATGTTGACTCTTTGCTGGTGTGTTAATTTAGCTACATGCCTACTAAGTCTACCTTTATGGCATATTTTTCCAGTTTTGCAAGTATAGAAGATAGGGTTACTGGGCTATAACCTACATAAGTCCCCGTTTAAGGAAAAAAACATTCTCTGTTTTATATGGATGGTGATTGACTTGATACTCTATATACAACATTTAATAGCTTGGCAATGTTATATTTCAGTCCTTTTGAAGATCTTGGGTGACTTCTATCTTGGCCTGAACATTTTTCTAAGCTGTTGCTTCTGCTCAAGATGACTCCTCTGACACATTCCCCAGAAATAACAGTTCCAGAATGGGAGCTTCCTCATGTTCCTTACAGTCAGCAGGAATGTAATGAATTAATTTAGCTGTGCTCTTAAGGTCTTACCTTTTCTGAGTAAACCTTTCATATCTTGACCATGTATTAACGCTGCAGACTCTGCCAGGTTTCTAGTTTCTGGTATGTTTGCTTTCTAATTAATCCCTTTTGATTAATCATTTCATGCCTTTAACAAGTTGATTCTAAGAATCTGTTTTGGCCTGTGTTATAATTGTTTTACATTTAATTAATCAAAGCTTAAATTTTCTATTTTCCTTTTAGTTTTAATATAACACTGATTTTTTGAAAAATAAAATTTTCATAGCCACTCCTTCTCTGCTGTTTACCAGTTCGTTTTCTTTTTTGTCGTTCTTTTAAAGTCTTTTTTGATATGCATTACACATTCAGTTTGAGCTCCCAATAGAATGTTTCTAAAGGTATTTCTTTGCTTCTGTAAATGTTTGGCTGCCTTCCCTATTTGCTTACTTTTTAAAAAAAACACCTGTGTGGTTCCTCACCTTTGTGCTGTTTCCATTTTTTAAATTAAAAGCTACTCTACTGTATTTCTGTGGGTAAAAAAGTTGAAGGAAATTTGCTTTCAAATAGAAGCTACTGGTAAAATGTCTCATTTCAACTGTATTCATGTATCCTTATCATTACTAATCATCATCACATAAATTACTTGTAAGAGTGATATCTGAGAAAAGTCTCTTGCAGAAAACGTGTCTTTTGGCTGAAAAATCTGTTTAGATGCCACTTGCAAAACATCTGCTACCAAGACATTATCTCTGTGAGCAAGTTATTACTTTTTATGCAAATACAAACCCGAAAGAGTTTCACAGGGTAGCCTCATAACAAATATATTGCAATAACCTGGTCTTGACGTGACAAGGTTTTAAAGAGCAGTGACAACCTCTGTACCTAATAAGAAAAGTCAGCTTTCCCATCAACAGCATCGATAATGCCTGGTTGAGCAGCCACTGTGAATTGTCATCAGACAGCACCAGTTCCAAGTTGTGAACAATTTTAGCTATGGAAGGTTTTGCTCTATCAGTAGAGGGGCTGCAGCTACTTCTGCCATCTCTGTCAGCAATTTCTTCTAACTTGCCTTCCTACTCTCACCTTAGCTGAGCAGAATCACAGCGAGGTTCCTGTGTATTGTGTGTCCCTGAGCGAGATATTTGCTGTGGTGAAATTTTAGGTTGAACATGTTACTATCATATTACTGTTGTCAGCCTTTGAGTATGCATATGTTGGACACCTGACTAAATTGCTTTTAGGATTAAATTGGGTAACAAATTCAATAAAATAAAGGCAGAAACTAGCTTAAGTTCATTGCCCATAAGTTTTTGTGCCTGTGGCTTTTTGTCCACCTCCTACAAGGATCAGTTTTGTGAGACCTTCAGGGTCTAGCATCTGTGTCAAATTCAATAAATCACATCCAAAAAAAGGAAAACTGCTTGAGAAGCACAGTAGTTCACTCTGCAACTTCTATGTTTTGGGAGTAGGGTTACGGATCTCTCTTGGCGTAGAAATTTTAAATCTTTGAGTAGAACAGGATGGAAATAGGATACTGCAAATTTTGCACATATGACTTCCTAGATTATTCATGAAATATCTTTATCACTTTCTCTTATACAACTCCCCCTGAAACTCTCAGCCATCAAATACTCTCTCTCTACCCTGGATACAAGTGTACCTCCCTTTGTTTCTAGCTGTTTCTCCTTCAGAACTGTCCCCCAACAAAAGAGTCCTTCTAGTGATCCCTATCCATGGCAGTTTTCAGGATCAGTACATGTTCACGTCATTGAGCTTCCAGTTGTCTCTGATGTACCTGGAGTCCTGCCATCCATTAACTGAGTTTTCCATTCTCCCCTGGTTTCCTTTCTAACCTTTTGATGCACTGTCTGTGTTTCATTTAGAAGCATCTTACCTTTCTTGTTACTGCTGCTGATGGCAGTCCTAAATTTGGTTCATCTTCCATCCATTTTCTCTATATTACTGTCTAATAAGATTGGTTGAATTTTAATGGGTCCTTGTAGAGGTCTACAGACTCACAACAACTGAGAAAATCTATGAAGCTGAAATGTCAGGAATCCCTTTTAAGATTTATGCTTACTGTCCAACCCAGTACAACTTTATACACATACAGCAAGTTTCTGAGCTTCTGCACTGTTGCTGGATAAATACTGAGAATATGCTGCTCTCTATGTCCTTTCCTCTTGTCTTCAGATTTCCTCTTTTTCCCTAGATATAAACTATACTGGGTAACAAAAAGCATTTCTGGTTCAGCTTGTCCACTAAGGACCCTCTTCATGTGTTTTCAATATAACACATCAAAGATTGCACTGTTCCCAAAAAGGATAAAAGGTTTTATAAAGTACTATATAATTGTATTTATAGAAACAACTAAATTCACTCACAATATACAATTTTTTTTGTCCTAAAATGAGGTAAAATATTGTAGGAAAAGAAATATTTGTTCCCCTGAATCCTTCATAACCCCTATGGGACACTCAGAAATTTATTTGCAAATGGAAAACACACGCATTGTCAAGTGATGCCAGACAAATTTGCTTACAGAGACTTTGGAGCATTTCAAATGTTCATGTTTATAGCAAACACAGTGCTCTTCCAGTAGGGAATCTATCTAGGCATGCAACTGTCATTTACTTTTAAAGCCCACAAGATCTGAAATATGACAGCTCTAAAACTTCAGGACTTTTTAGATAGCAGGCCTGATAAAAGACAGGGTCTTTGAAGCTGGTGTTGCCTGTACAGCTAGAAGACTATGGCAAGCCTTACCAGAGATCTGGAAGGTAGCGTGGATCAAGGATCATTCCCCAAGGGGCCTTTTGTACAAGTCCATCCTGCTTCCGAGGTCTGACAGAGTTTAATAGTATGGAAGTGGTCAGACTCTGCCTGGTGGCCTCTGAGGCACTTAGTTTACTGCAGAGATGTAGTCAGTGCCCCTGCACTGATGGACTGATGGTCAGGGTGCTGCATACCAGCATCTCCCTCAGGGACAAGAGATGGGGCCCGGGTATCCCAGGGCTGGCAGGGTCTGGTGCCACCCACCCAGCCAGGAGCAGGGCAGCTGGGGGACACTGGGGCAGGCCAGGGTGGGACATGGGCTGTGGCCATGGCTGGGCAGCACAGGGCTGTGGGGAGCTGGAGAATGACCCTGCTGCAGCATCACTGGGCACAGGCTGACGGCACCAGGAGGCTGACATGGGGTCCTGGACTGTGGGCAGCATGGGAGAGTTCTGCAGAGCTGAAATGGAGTCCTGGGTCCGGGGCAGGTAGGGGACACCCCAAAGGGGTGGATGGGCAGGGACAACCAGGGCTGTGGGTGCCCTCATGATAGTGATACTGAGGCTTTGCTGCCCTTCTTTCAACAATTTAATTTCCTTATGCTTTCCTTTGTAAAATAGTGAGCTTTTTTAGTATAGGTGAGTGGTTACTTAAAGAAATCAGTGCATGTCATTAAATGCCAAAAATACAGCTGGGAAAAATGCTCTCAGGTGACAACACCCAGCTCTTTTCCCATTCTCCTGCCTGGCAGCAGGTGTCTGCCACCTTGCCCGTTCTACCTCCTCCCACGGACACAGCAAGGCTATGGGGACAGCTGGGTACAGTACTAATGCAAAGCAGAGTTTTTTTTCTGAACAGTTACTGAACAGAGGATAAATATAATTGGAGTGTACTGTACAGACAGCCTCAAACCCCAGAAAACTGCTTCTGCCTATAGGGAAGTATTGTATTAGGTGAATGCTGTATTCCCTCCCCGCCCCCCCCCCCCCCCCCCCCCCCCCCCCGCCCTGAATGTCTGCAATTTGAACCTGAGGACACTCTGTACCTGTTTTCATAGCCCTGAGTGCCTCACAGGGAAGCATTTCATAAGTGTGAGCTCTATTCTTTTGAACTCCAAACATCTGCCTTAAGCATCTGCTTTTAATCAAAGCGAAACCAATGCCCTCCTTCACTGGACAATGTGGTACAGATAAAAAAGGCCAATGGTGTATTGACTGCAAAGCCCTCAGCTTTCTTATTCCCCACTTCAGATCCCTTGCCAAAGAACCTTTGTTGTCATTTCAGGTTTTCAGCTATAACCCAAATTTAATGGTCAAAATTTCAAGGAAAGGTTACATATAAATATATTCTTTGGGGTTAATTTTCATTTTAGTCTTCTTTTTCCACAAGTAATGTGCACATGCTTCTTTGAAAGGAAAAACTAGATTTTGTTCATGCAAGATTAAAATATAGTTTGTCATGTCTGAAGGGACTGAAGATGATTATTTAGTGTGATATGTACTGAGGGGAGTTAACCACATAATTCCTGTTAACAATGAAAAACGAGTAAGCAGTTCAAAGTACACCAGCTGAAAAACACTCTGAATGTCCCAAATATATAATATATACATGGTGCTTCCAAAGGCCATATTACCTGGGGATATAAAGAATTTCGTACACATATGTGACAGCTTTTAAAAGGTTCATTT
This sequence comes from Falco biarmicus, assembly GCF_023638135.1. NCBI lineage: Eukaryota > Metazoa > Chordata > Aves > Falconiformes > Falconidae > Falco > Falco biarmicus. The sequence goes on along the minus strand of NC_079293.1, from coordinate 59,894,900 downwards.
CTGTTTCAAGCAGCACTTTTTGCAGTAAAAGTAGGTTTCTTCCAACTCCATTTAGCAAAAATTGCATGTGCTCTTCGCATCACACAATAAGCTATTTGAAAAGTCAATGAAAATGAGAGCATGGCCTGAATAATTGCAGAGCCATTTTTACAGCATTGTCCATTGAAGATTATAAACTTCAGGTTTTATTTATCAGCAATCATAGACAGTCTAGATGCAAAACTATTCCCCCTAACCTTTGAATTGATATATGAAATGCCAGCCGGTCTCCATAGTTGTCCATCTCAATAACATGGTTTCTGGTTTCCAGATATATCTACAGTTTCTTGGGGGAAAAAAAAAATCCTCTGTGAAGAATTAGTGTATCAGAGAAGGCAGAAATTTTTTAAGAATATTTTTTCATGCATCAGACATTTCAATATTCCTAAAAACTCTGGCCTACCTGGAATAATATATTTAGTCCTGTGCAAGAACCTCATCAAGCACACTTTAGTGTTTAGATAAAGTTGAGCTTTCATGCAGTTAGAATGGGCAGCATGAGACCGGATAACCAGTCTCTGTCTCTGCTAGTAAATTAAACTGCTCCAAGACATAGATCTGATTACTGTCCCTTGGCCAATGTATTGCTGTCGCCAGCATGGCCCATGGCATGCTTTGGCTGGCTTGCATCCTCCCAAACAATGCCTGGACACAACTGAAGGTTTAGCACCGTTCCATGACTGTTCTTAACAGTGTGAATACAGCTGTTCTGTAGGGTATAAAAGCTGAGATTGTATTTGAGCCATGCCAGCTGGCCTCAGCACTAGAGAGGGGTCCTTAGGACTTTTTATTTACGACTGGAAATATAGCCCTACAGTCTATTCTAGGCTCTGCTGCTGAACTGCTGTCTAACCCTCTGCCCCTCAGCTTCCCCTGCTCTGCATAAGGGTCAGCTTAGTGACAAATGCTTCCTGCTGTGAGATATATATATAAAAAAAGATTTCTAGGCAGAATTAGATCCACTTTATTTAAAAAAAAGTCTGTCAAACTCATGTTATGTCAGCAACATGACCCTAAAGAAAGTTATAAAAATATTATCTTTATAGTATAGGAAACCTGGGTAACAATCAAATTATACTGAAGACAGACTGAGTAGTTTTCTGGGACTTGTGTACCTAAAAAAGCCTAGTTTTTTAAAACCTTAATAATTAATATCAGATACTGCTAATTCATAGCAGACCAAAAAAAAATGTAAGGTAAAGCAGGACATGATTGTTAAGTATCAGTGTTTCTCACTGTTGCTGGCTGAAGATAAAGACATTGCCTGCCTGGCTGAAACACTGGTACATCTTTTGACTTACTTTTAACTCAACTTGCAAGTAGTTGTGCAGTATGACCACACACTGAGATATGCTTCATATCTCCTTTTCTGCCACACAGAAGGATATGTGTGATCAAAACTCATTGGAAATCAACACGTCTAACTTCCAAACCTGCTCTGGGAATTTTTACGGAGAGCACTAGTTGATCCAGGCAAAAAGCAGGCCAAGGACTGTTCAACAGCTTAACAGTATAGGTGATTGGCTTTTAGCTCCTGTTTCAGTGCCCTGGCACTTTTTAATTTGCTAGTATAGATAAGTCCATTATGTGAAAGAGATCATAAAAATATTATATTTCTTTCTTAGCATCAGAAGCCATACCGATGTATCATAAACATAATTTCATGCTCTTTAAATACTAGTGTTTCTGAAAACAAGACTTGCCTCCTAGACAGACATAACTAATTTGCTGCATTATCAATAATTTCAAAATCTTTATCATGTTTGGTGTCTCTGCAATAGAGAAACTCTGTGTTAGTGAAAGCTTCTGATGTTTTCCTTTTCTGAATTCAAATAGACTTTCTTCAGCTCAGTTCATAGTTTTTAAATTTAGTTAGCTGGCTTATGGTTGGTAAATAGAAAAAGAAAAAAACAGAAATAAAAGTGGATCCTGTTATATTGAAATGTTCTTATCATCTCTTATTTATCAATGATTAGCTGGAAATAAAATTATTTCTGTTTTCTAGATGGTGGGAAAGACTATCAATAGATAACCAGTTTTATGCACTCAGGTTTGCCCACAATACTTGATTCTTTCAAAATAAAATGCTGAGGTGGTGTCTGAAGGGGGATGAAATCAGTGGAAAAACTCCGATTAACATTAATAAGTTTTAGTCCATCAGATCAAACACCGGCCTCACTGTTCGCTTTTACCGCTGTTGCCAGCTGAGCCAAGAGCTCAGGCTCATGCACTGCTTGCTCCCATGGGGTTACTGCGGTCCTGCTAGGATCTGGTGGAAACAGCTTTCTTTCAACAGGTCAGACGGCCCTGGTTACACAGAGATGTATTGCTAATGGAACCATGGCATATCTGTGAACTGCGGCTGCCAGGGTGTGGTAGAATCCTTTCTAGTTTAAAGGACTAGGTAGTTCTGGTAGTTTTAAGGAAGCTATCTGCTTCTCCCACTACTCCAGCATTATCTTTAGATACTTGCCCTTCTGTTCTTTAAATCTTCTATCTAGTTGGTTGACTGTTACCTTATTTATTTATTTATTTATTACAAATAAAGTTGGATAAATAAAGTATTATAAATAAGGTATTTATTTATTATACCTTATTATATACCACTGCTGAGTTGTGAAGGCTGGCTGAAGAAGTAGTGCTGGTTCAACTGTGGCTCAGGATGTGACCCACTATTAACTTGCAAATGGGTCAGCAGTGTTGGCTATGGAGTGCTGGGCAAAACCACATTGTTTTCTTTTTTCCCCTTTCTCTTGTTGCTACACACAGAAAGAAAATGGAGAGCTGATTCAGTCACTCTGGTTTGAAAATCTGACAATGACAGTGGACAATGCCGATTGCCTTTTATGTTTTACTCTGTCCTAGAGAGTGATTGCCATTATGGAAAAGTCCTATAAAAGGCTATAATCATTATTTTGTACGTTGTTTTCAGAATTACTTCTGCAGAAACCCATTTCAATTCTGTAAACCCCTATTGCTTTATTGTCTTAAAATTCTGTCCCTATCCCATTGCCATAATAAGGTTCTAATCTTTTGAATGTCAGTTGGAATGTTTGCAGATTTTTTCTTCTGCCTCTTGCACAGATCAGTTCATTATGCAGAGATCATTTCAAAATATGAAGAACCTGCAATTTTAGGTGACAATGGAAACTGACAAGTGAAATTTATATTTCCCAATTCATTTTGTAAGTATCCACTCTGAATTCACTCAGTATCTTTACTGACTATTACTGCAACAATCTGATGCTTGACTATATATATATTTAAAGTTACGCTAAGAAGAAAGTGAGCCATAGGAAAAGGAGAATTTAGGAGTTTCCTGGAGGCTGTTCATACTTTCTTGAACTTCTAAAGTTCCTTTGTCATTTCTTCAGATGAAAAAAAAAATTAAAATAAAATGCAAGGAGCCCAGAGATGTGAAACATCACCTTCCCTCCTTATCCCCTTCAACTGAATGCCTGTACCAAGTACATTCCTGTCCCCTTTGGTCAAGGGGAAGTCTCAGAGATAATTATATTGTCTTAGATTAATTCCCAAAAGGCATATTATTTTGAAACAACAATAGCTCAAAGGACAATGAGTGGACTTGATTCTGATCTCACTTATTTACATGTATACCCAGAACAATTCCCTTAAAGGTAACAGAGTTGCAGTGATGAAAACTATTAGATAATTTGGGTTCTACTGGGGAAGATTTCTAAAAGCTCAAGGCAATCTATTTTAAAAGGAAGCAAAAAGACATTATTTGTCCTCAATTTGTAAAATCAGAATGAGGTTTCCCCATTTTCTTCCTGCTGCACAGTACTGAAACTTTGTGACACAAATAAACCAGCTTTGTAATCCAGACACAATATTTGATAGTAATGTTTTATGCAGAAGACAGACCAGATAAAATGTCCCATTAGAGGACTGCACATGAAGGCAGATGCATCCTTCTTTACCAGTTATAATTTTTCTTAAGTTTTGAAGAAAATCCTAGTACAAATGTCTTAATAACAATAATAGCATAGTAGGGTAAATGCCTTCTTGGCAGTAACCTGGCAGTTACATGGTTGTTGTTCATCTCCCAGTATCTTGTGCTGCATCACGGTGGCATTCTATCACAATCAGCCAGTTTGCAACAGGCTTCACTGCCATGTTTCCGATAGCAACAAACTCTGAAGTGTACAACAGAACCATTAGCACTCATTGATCCCCTCCTCTTTTTTCCGTGGTACTTGTAAACCCACTTCAGAGAGCATCAAATGATCCCAAGGAACTGCTCAATGTCTTATCATCTTTCAAACTAGTCTATAGCCTCTTAATTGTTAACCCTGTTTGGCAGTTAAGAGACTGTATTTTGGGGACTGGAGACACTTTCCACTTCCATAAAGACGGTGTTGGGTTTTGATAGCCTTCCTCACTCTGATTTTCCATGTTGCTTGTGCTGAACCTAGATTACTTTCTTTCTATCCTTTTAAAATTAGGAGTGGATAAAAGTAACAAGTTGTGATGGGCAAAGTCAGGGAAGCTCTTTCTCTTTAGATGAAATATTTCACATTATTTGGATAAAAGCTGTGCAATGTGCTTGCTTTTTTTTAATGAGCTGTCAATGATCAGGCAAAACATGTATTCATGCTATTTGTGTGTTTGGAAGAAAGAAAGCAGAGCTGTTTCATTGTATTCATTCAGAGAAGTGAAGTCTTAACTGAAGAATTGCAAATTACATCATCATGCTGAAGATTCCTGTCATGGGCAAGCACTTTTGATATTCCCCCTCATATCAGGAAAAAAAAACCCCACATAGTTTCTCTTGGTTATTATTGTAATAAAATCTATCTGAAAAACTGAAAGGCATTTCCCAGGGAATTTTCAGAAAATTGGTTACTTTTGTTGAAATAGTTTGCAGTAAGAATGACAGAGAAGAACAGACTTGATTTAAAATGTTTTGAGTTTAAACTGGAAATTCAAAGCTCTTAACTTTAGAGCCCTACTTCTCATCTAATTTTCATATCTGACTATACAAGGTGGTAGAGGGGGAATGGAGCAAACAAAATAATTGCATAAAACAGTTTTATTTACATCTCTAGTATTTTCACAGAGAACAGATAGTATTTTGATTAATTTAAACCAAGCAGGTACAAGATGCACTAGGAACATGGCAGTTAAGGACTATGTTATAGATGATACTTTTGGCCTTAGGTAATACTTTACACAGAGCTGGAGAAACTATCATTAACTTAAATGAGGAAGTAAATTTTTATTCCTGCTTTTAATTTATTATTCTCCACATTCGATTTATATGGATGTCTTCCTCTAGGTAGCATTTACCTATAGCCTTTTATATGTCCTATATTTCCTATATGTCCTAAATGTAATAGATAAAAATGTAAAATATTTCCTATATGTTTATATGTCCTATAGAGGACAGCAAAATTTTGATAAAGCACTCAACTCTTACTGTAATGCTTTAGAATGCCAGCACCATCAATTTTCAATGGAGTGAACCAGATTTGATACAAAGAGGGAATGTGAAGTTGCAGGGCTACCCTCCTGATGTGTGATCAGGAACAAGGCGTGCAATAAGAACAGCTACGGTACCTTTTGTTCTCCATGTAAATCCATAGCAGTCAGTCCTAGCAACTATACGAGGCTTGAAATTTAATTTTTCAGCCATTCCACAGTCATCATTAACTTGAAAGAATTATTTACCCAAACTACAAAATATTGTTGCTGATCTTTCACTACATAAGGGTTGTTTTTTTTTTTTTAAATATTATTATTTTCTAATGGAGAAAGAACTCGAAGAAATTTCCAGATAGATGGAAATGTCCTTTTTAGAACACGTATGTGTATAAACACATTTTGTATCTTCACACCATGTAAATAAACAACCATCTTTACCACTGTTTGCAAAAAACCAAAAACTGTCCAGTTACAACTAAAGGGGATAAATATCATTAATTCTAAGTAATGAAAATACTTTTTCTTTTCAGAATTTGTTTCTGTTCCAGCAAGATGGTTTGTAACTAACTTATGCAGAAAAATTGGTTCTTAAATAGTTGTTAAAACAATAAAGATCTCATTAGCATTGTTTTTAAAATCAAAAAACACTGCTTTTTTCTAAATCATGCACCCTGTGGATCTTTGAAGAAAAAAAATCCATGTTTTTAAGCTGCAGTGACTCAGAATTATTGCAACTGCAGTTTTCCTTCAGATGTACTGGTTTCTGAGTCAAGTCTTGTGGGAATATATTGTTTCAAAGTAGTTCATGGGATATAATTTTCAAAGGGTTGTATTGAAAACCATACACTTCCGATTAACGTTAATGGGGAGTTGTGTAGCTAAACAGCTTTGAACATTCTGGTTACAAGTTTATATCTTAGTGAGCTGCACATGGTTCCCCCACTATAAGCAGATGGTGTTTTTATAGATTGCAGAAGAGTTCTGCTGTGGATCAGCAGACACCATGTTGAATGTTTCTTTCTACTATATATTTCATAGGTAAGTCCATCAGGAGAGAGACCTTTTCTCTATTAGCTATCTTATTTCTTAGGTTTAGCTTATTAATTATTCAGTATAGCTATATATTTTTATACAAGGAACTTCATGCAAAATCAAAATAGTGCCTTGCTCACAGTAACTCTATCATGTACTGCCAAGTAGCCTAAATTGCTGTTGTGGGGCAATCAGACCTGCAAACCACTGTGGAAAGTGCTCAGTTAGCTTTACTCACTAATTGCATTCTCAGTGAAAGATTTTGCTGTTTGTTGTGCCTCAGGTGATAAATGATGATACAGCATTACATAATTACAGCACGCATCACTTGAAACTGGCCATGGAATAATGGGAAGCCATGCAATGCCGAGTGCAAAGAGAATTGAGTAAGTGAATTGAACAAGTGTACACAGCGAATTGACATTCTCATTTGCTAGCTGTGAGCTGGAAGCTGTTACAAGTAAGCCCTCAACTATGTCACGTACCATGGTATATCTGATTTAATAGCTTTAATTATCTATTCTTGCCGGCTATATATCTAAACAAATAATATTTTGAAATATGAATAGATCAATCTTCCTTTTTCGGTTTGAGGATCACTAAAATGTGATATGCACACTACAGAAAGGCAACTCATCTCCGGGTTAGGCTACTATTTGCATGATTGGGATAACAATCTGCACTAGAACGATTCCATGGGGCTTTTCAACAAAAAAATATCATCAGATCTCCTTTCTCCTCATATCTCTGCAGGTGTTCAAAGAATCCAGCTTATTTTATTCCAGATACTAGTCTTGCCAACTAATTGTTTTAATAACAATAGCTTATGCAGAGCGTGGGAAACTGGGCTTTTACGTTTTCACTGCCTGTGTCCTGATTCAGGACTCGGCACAGAGATCCAAGAGGTGTAACAACACTCTAGTATCATAACGACTAAACTACAAGCTCAGTAATACATAACATAGAACCTGAATTTAATACCTCATATTCTTACCATTGCTATGCAAGGGGACAACAGTGGTACAGCTTTACAAGAAGAAAAAAAGTTTAAAGAATACAGTTTTCTTCTCTGACCATCTTTTGGTTATTGGTCCACATGAATAAAGTTGGTTGTCATTTGAAAGTGCTTATAAACTCTCCAAAAGTAGTAGAGCCACATGCAGTTTACTTCTGATAGACAGAATAGCTCCACCAGTCTGGTGTTTCTCTCTGTTGGAAATCAATGAGAATCATTGCATTAGAATCAGTGATCTCTCACTCAGTCTCCAAAGGTGTTTTTTACAAAACAACCCATACAAACTAGATCATTACTTTGGACCAGAACATCACTAAGGACAGGTTGATTTAAACTTTGGCTTTGTAGTGGAATCTTTGCTTCTATCTAATCATACATCCCATCATAACATTACCTTCATTGCTATAACATTCGTATTAATTACTTCTGGAAAAACAAAATTTTTATCCACCGAGTAGTACTGATCTTATAATTTTATGTGTTATATGAAATTCAGAAAGTGTTATTGTTTCAAGAACCTTTTGTTCTCCTAAAATTGTAATCCTTTATTTTAAGCATCAATGAAAAGTATCACAGATGAAATATGCTTTTCAGAAGTTCTAATTTTTTTATAGGTTAGAAGATGCTATTGGAAATGTAGCTTTATCAAAACATAAATTTGATCATATATTTACTCAGAAATATTTCTGAGAATTATCTTGGTCAGGTAAGTAATACAAGTGCCTTTTTTGTGCACTAGTGCTTTTTATCATGCAGCTTCTCTAGAAATCAGATCACTTGAAAGACCACTATGAAATGGAACCCTCAGCTTTTAAAGAGCAGAAACAATATAACACTGCAAAACAAAATGTTTAATTTACTAGAAAAAAAATTCATCTACATTTTTAATTCTTAGATCTAGCCTAATCTACTAGAAAAATAACCAACAGTAATTTCGCCTTTTAAATATTTTGCAGACTGGAGAGTTTAAATATTTTATTAGCTTAAATTGATATTCGTACTCACAGTCAAAAGAAGAATAGCCTCTAATACAGAAAGAAAAACATAATCATAAAATGTTCAGCTTTTGTCCATATTCATTCAATCACAGTTTATTTTAGGTGTCACTATTAAGCAAAGATAAGTGAGCTGGTACAAAATCTTTCCTAGCCATTAATATGACACTTATGTTCATGACACCCTTTCAAAATAATACTAAGTTAATATATAAAAGTAGTTAATGATACAGACCAACATAACATTTTATTTTCTAAAGGCCACAAAAGCCTCAGAAATTAGACAATATGATTCTGATATAACAAGATACTCAGTTACAGTCTTATTTAGTAATTTTTTCAGTTCAGTTCACTTTATATGGATAAATCTCTTAAAGTGAGGGAGCACATATTTTTTGAAATTCATTCCTGAGAAAATGGACCTCACACCTCTCTCATGTTCATTCATATAAGCTAGCTTTCCAAATTAATTTTTAGCTTTGGCACCTGAGAATGAACAGATTGCTTTGTGGTAGAAAGTATTTCTAATAAACAATGAAAAAAATGGATGAGATGCTACTACCAAATTCCAAATATGAAATAGCAACTAGAGGTCTAGAGTCTGGAGAGGTTTAGCCAATTATGTTGATTAAAAGGCCTCTAACAAAACCAGTGTCACTGATGTACACAGATCTTTGCTCCTTTGGGAGCATCTGTCTTTCAGAAGAAAAGCATAGCAGGTTAAAACTCCCAATTATTTCTCTTCCTTATAGTCATGTTATAAGCTCTCCTACAACTCTGATAGAACTTTCCTAATTATTTCCCACAGTTACCCTATTGTTCCTTATTCAGCCAAACATCTTTCTTTTATTGTTTGCTAATGGGGCATTTCCTGCAAGCACATTATGAAAGATCAGACCCAACTATGTATCCTGCACAGAATACTCATCTGATTTATTAGGCTGAGCACGAATAAAGTTCAGTGCAAACAAAGATTTTAAAATTGAAATAGCTAAAATGCCATTGGGAAACACTTGGCCATCGATGGAAAAAAATTTAAATGCCAGAAGTGTATCTATTCATCTTGCAACACACAGACAACATGCAGTTGGAGCAGTAGGGGAGATTTTCTTTCTAATCTTTAAAATCAGATCAGACAGTTCAATGGTTGAATGGTTTGTTCCCCGACTGGACAACAGAAATTTTGATTATTCACTGTGGGAAGGGACTCCTTTCCTCAATTCACCCTGACAACTCAGTGATGCGCAAAAATATACCTCTCATGTGGGATCAAACAATTTACAGGTAAATTATGCAGAACAGATGAGGTATACTCTACTGTCAGTACCTTACTTTGTATTTATTGCTCTGTGTGGATGAAAGCTGAACTGAAACAATTGTTTGGAATTATAGTAAATCTTCTTAGTATGACAATATGCAATAGCTGGTTTTATTACTTCCATATGATCTGGAGGCTAATATCAGCTTCAGTTATTATATTTATACATTACTTTAACATACAAGAAAGAGTGTTCTTCCGCTTCTAACAGTGGAAGAATTTGACTGACTCATTCAAGACCCAAACTCCAGCCCACCAGTACACTGGTCAGTACACTTTGTAGTCATACCCAAAAAGTAAATTATAGAGTGACTCTATAAATATCACATCTATAAAAATAATTTCAACAATTGGTGTCATCTTAGGGTTTTACCTGGAAATGTTGTAGCATGGTGACTTAAAAAAACATTTAGGGCAGAAGACATTACATTACTGGTTTTATAAAAAGTTTCAGTAAAAATATTGTGGCTTTCTGTTTAAACATCTCATGCAGAGCAGTGAAACCAAAGATAACAATATTGAGTTCCTGGTGAGAGGCAGGAAGTGAAAAATCAACACTAAATAGAATTGGGAGAAAAATGGCTTTATTGTCCAGACAGACACAAAATGTAAACAAATAGTTTAAGTAGTGGAAAGCATATTGGATAGTAGAACATGGTTTTAACTGATACTTTTTCTGTACTAATTAACACAATGACCTTTTAAGTTAATTTTTTTTCCTAGTGTTTATTTTTACAACAATTAATATCTCGGGGTTAAGAAATCCCTTTTTCAAATGTCACTTTTGTGTTGTGGAAGGTGATGGAGCTGATGCGGTCCCATAAAGATTTTACCTCCTGATCTTTAGAACAATAATGATATTGTTTAGGCAAACCTTGAAGTTAAGCCTTGGCATTAGAAAGTAGTGCAGATCTATCCCATCCCAGAAAACTGGTGCCTGGAGGTACACATTCCTTGCTAACTAGTTGAAAGTTATGTGAAATTAGTCACCTTTGCTAAATAACGTTCACAAAATGACGCACCCTATTTTTTCAAATGCTCCGCCATAATCTTTAGAAAAGAATATGATCTCAGGGTTCTTCATGACTTAGCAATAAGAAGACAAACTGGCACAGAAAATTTGTCCTCTTTCCTAACAAATATTTCCAGTTTCTATAGGACACAAACTTACTTTCAGTGGATTTTAGTTGAGGTTTAACCAGTGAGTATGGCAGGTCTGACAGAATGTTTCTTGACAGGAAAAGCCAGTTAATTGGGACTGGAGTTTGTTAGTGTTAGAGACGCTCATCACTAGATTTAGGTGTGTGGTCTAATTTAACCTATTTGCCTGTACATATTCTGACCCTGTGATCAGGTGAGTTGGGTATTGGAGCCTGTCTTCATCTGATGTAGTTGATTTTTATACAGCTTCATCAGAAAGGAGTGGAAAAGTTACACTGTGGTATAACCAAGTGCTTATCACCTTGCCCTAACCGTCAGGGAGGCAAAGAATGGCTCAGTCCCTATTTGAAAAAGGCGAACTAGAAGACCTGCCTTTCTCTTTTGAGGTCAGTGCTTTCAAGTAGTTTGAAACCTTCAACTCTACGGTTTTAATGAAAGACTTTGGGATGTCTAAGGTTCTTCTTTACATAGAAATTGCACCTTCTCCATTCCTCAGCAGAGGCTGATACCTCTTTACATCCCCATATCTGTTTCTGTACTTTATTGCTTCGTCACCAGACTGATAAAAAGCAAACTCTTACTACACCAACATTCCCCTTCCCACCTGCTCCCAAAACCCCTCATTTAATATGCTTATTTTTATCAGCTTTTATTTTTATTTAATTCTGAAGCTGTGCAGCATCCCTCCAGAACAATTAAGCTCTTTTGGAATCAGGAGCACTGGGGACTGCTATGCATTGTCATCTCACCTGGTTGATACCTCTACAAAAGAGCTCTGCTATGAAAGCAGAACTAATAAATTCCTGTCTGCCCCAAAAGTCTGCAGCCTCAGTACTATCCTAATGTATTTTAACCCAGACAATCCTGACTCAGTCTCAGGAGATACCAGGTCAGTTCTTGGCTTTGCTCAAACTTCTGGCATTTTCTTCAGAAGTTACTCCACATGTGACTACATTTTTATTCTAAAAATGAAGATAATAAATAATTCTTTATATAACCAAATTTTTGGTGCTTTTCACTATGTACAGGTTATGAGGGGCATACACTGAGCTCATCTGGGCTCTTTATTTCAAATAAGAAAGTCAAGCAGAAAGTACTGAAATGCTGTTCTTTCTAGTGTCTGCTGCTGCAAGAAAATGGATGGTTAGCAGGTTGTTCCTGATGCTAATGAAAAGAAGTCAGGAACAATGTACAGTAATATGTTTGAGTGTGCCTGGGAATGCTTCCCTGCACTTAAAATGATATGACTCATGCACATCAACTGCTAAAATCTTCTGTGACACAAATCTGTCCTCCTCCTGCTAGCATTTTCCCTGTACAATTTCCTTTGAAGTGAGAACACACCAGGGACTGGCCCCAACAGGAAATGTGCACAAGGCCACCCTGTTTTGGAAGCTAAGACAGCCTCCACTAGCAGAAATACAGGTGATTCCATACCTGTTGGCCTCACTGCTGTGCAACACTCCTAGTCTTTATTAGAACACATTTACCTATGTTTGCTAACAGGGGTGATAGTGCTTTAAATATATACATGTTCAGTCATCTGTGGCTTCTTTATGAAATTTTGGTACCACCTGTATGTTCTTAGTGAATACAGTAGGGGTATAATCTGTGGTGTTTTAGTAACCCTTTGGATCACAAAAATTGTGTATTCTGGTTACCAAAACAATATGGTGTTTTCTGTGTTCCAAATGACAGACATTACTTTCCTTGGCCAAAGACAGAGCAAATTAACTTTTTCACATGAATCTTCCATCTTTTGAATGCTTAAACAAGTCAGCTTCAGTCCTTCTGGTATGCAATGCTGACATGTTCTACTTGATAAAAGCCAAGAAAATAAATAGAAAACAAACCTGCCAGAAACTCCATCTTACTACATAAAAAACCTAATTAACAAGGGACAATTAATTCTAAAATGAAGCTGTTTCCAACTACATCACTGTGAACTGTGAAAGTCAAAAAATATCTTATGCAAAAATCAGAGACAGAACTACACTCAGTCTTACCTTGTGTGTTGACTGAGTTATGGGAAGACAGAATACAAAGGAATAAGCTCAAGCTTTAAGGCCTCCCAGTAAATCTTGTTTCACACCTACAATAAGTTCTGAGCAAAGAGCAATGCACATTGCATTATCTACTGTCATAAACAACACAGAGTTATAAAATAATTTTGATTGGAAAGAACTTGTGAGATCACCTGATCAAATCCCTCAGTGAGAGCAGGGGAAACTTAGATGAGGTTGCTCAAGGCCTTATCCAGTCAACTTTTGAATATTTGCAATGATGGAGATTCCAGAACTTCACTGGACAATGGTTCAAATATATATGACCACCCTTACAGTGATTTTTTTAATTCCCAGTATCTAACTGTAATTTCCCTTGCTGCAACTTGTGTCCACTGCCTCTCATCCTTTCACTGTGTGCCTCTGAAAACAGTTTGGCTCCATCAAGTCTCACACTCTCCCAGGTGAAGATAGCAAGAAGATCTACCTTGAGCCTCTTCTTCCTAACATTGAACAAAATCATCTCTCTCAGAATCACGTAATCAGAGAATGGCTAAGGTTGTAAGCGACCTCTGGAGGTGGTCTAGTCAAACCCCCTGCTCAGGGCAAGGTCACCTAGATAATGTTTCTTAGGCCATGTCCAGTCAGGGTTTGAATAAATCCAAGGATGGAGATGTCACAACCTTTCTTGGCAACCTGTTCTAGTGTTTGATCATCCATATAGTGAAGAAGATTTTTCTTATGTTTAAATGGCATTTTTTGTATTTTAATTTGTGCCAACTACCTCTTTACCTTTCATTGGACATTATTGAGAAGAATGTCTCTCCATTTTCTTTAGCATCCCACATGGGGTACTCATACACACTGATCAGATCCATTGGAGCCTTCTCTTCTTCAGTCTAAACAATCCCATCTCTCTCAATGTCTCTTCATATATCAGATGTTCCTTCCAGGCCCTTAAACATCTTTAAAACCCTTCTCCAGACTCTTTCCTCTATGCCCATGTTACTTTTGTACTGGGGAGCCCAAACTGGACCCATAACTCCAGATGTTTTATCAGTGCTTAGTAGAAGGGAAGGAGCACTTTCCTTTACTTGTTGGTCATGCTCTTCCTAACGCAAGCCCAAGATGCTGTTGGCTGCCTTTGCCACAAGAGCACATTGCTGGCTCATGATTAACTTGTTGTCCACTAGGACCCTCTGGGCCTTTTCCGCAAAGCTGCTTTCCAGTCTGCCTGCCCCTAGACTGCTTTCCTATGAGGTAATTCCTCTGCAGCTTTGGACTTCGCATTTCCCATTGCTGAATTTCATGAGATACCTGTCAGCCCATTTCTTCAGCCTGTTTGAGGTTCCTCTGAAGTGCAGACCTGCCCTTCTGTGCACTGACCATTTCCCCCAATTGGATATAATCTGTGAATGTTCCAAGGGTACATATCAAGCAATCTGCAAATACTATAAGCAACCACTCCCTTTCTTGGAAGTCTGTAGTTTGATATTGTCTTGAGCTACCAAGGGCCAGAGGCAACACAGGTGGGTCATAACTCAACATTAAGTGGGTCATAAAGAAGTACAGGTAGGTAGCCCTTAATCACTTTGTCACTTCCCTATTTAACTCTGATGTTCCTCAAGAGATTAGTATTAGAGATTTTGCCCCTGCACATGCCAATAATGTTCCAGTGCTGACAAACAGAGATTGCAGACTCAGAACCCAAGCTTGATCAGTATCTACAAACTACGTGTTCCTCTGCCATGTCCCTTGTAGGACTTGATCCAACACCATCTTTCGGAGAAGGCTCCCTACAGATACTATTGTTACTATCACTTTACATGGTCATGTCAGAAGATGATGATGTTACCTGCCTTGCCTATATAATAATCCCATGGGCAGGCCAGTCACTTCTGAGAAAGTCTGGGGGTCTGTATCTACATTACATAACCATAAGGGTTCAAGTCCATCTTAAACCGATGTCATGTTGAATATCACCTATTATGCAGAAACAAGCATTCAAGAGTTGTTAAGTTGCAATTCAGACTATAGAGAATGTGTGTTGAATTCCTTAGCTCGGGATTCTCTGTGGATGGAAGAAAATGGTATTTGTGTGTCAGCAGACATTAAAAGAACAAGCACATGAAAAACATTATTCTTTACACTGCTCATATCTAATTGTGATGGAGGAATGCGGTTTTTAAAGTCAGAAGGAAGAGTCATCAAAGAAGAATCCCGGGTTATGAAACTAGTAGGGCAAGGAAAAAAATATTTAAAATAATCAGCTGAGTTTTGTCTTTATTGAACTTGGCAATTTTGTTAGTGCTTTCTAATACCCTTGCAACTAGAATCTCTGTACAGTACCTATGGTATCACAGCATAACAAGTAGGAAGAAGCAAATACTGAAAAGTATTATTGGCAGACATATAGGGGAAGGAAAGACTAAAGAAACAATGATTGTAGACAGTGGAATGTAGGTCTGCACATATGACTTATATATGCATATTAGGTTTATTTTTATATCCTAAACTCATACCTAAGACCCAGAAAATAAAAAAAAGTGATAATATATCTTAGGGGTTTTAAGTCTGGGGCACCTGCAGTACCTACATGAAGGCAACAAGTAAGCCTAGAAATCCACTGAAATTGTTAAAGAAATTATTTAATTGCCATTTACAGGTCAGTCAGTCACCTGTGGGGAACCCCCCCCCCCCAGAAAAAAAAAAAACACACCAGAAAAAGAAAAAGATAAAGAAGCAGTGAAGCAGTACATAGCAAAAGGCAAGAAAATGCAAAATCACAGAATTAAAGTGTCACTCTCCCATGCTACAGGGACCAGGCAATTCTTTTTACTTTTAGAAAAAGAGGAGTTCAAAGGTCAGCTGGTATTAAATCAGAACACTAATGATCTTACTGCTTATTCCAAGGGGTCCGATGACTGGGCAAGAGGCCAGGGCATCTAAGCCAGTAAAACATCTCAATTAGCTGCAAACTCATTGCCAAGTTACTCAGACACATAATATGGCACCCCCTAATTTCTTCTTGATCTCATTCAGTCAAATACCTTTTGGAATTCAATAAATGGGACTAGATGGAGGCAACTAGAGGCAAGAAATGATGGTAGACAATTTTTCTTTTCTAAGGAGGAAGAGGGCTTTCCTCTACATAGATGTATAGACTTCCTTTCCAAAGGATGTACACTCAGTATCATGAAGCCTACCTTCTGACTGCTATGTCCCTGGAAAAGATGGTGCAGCATAACACTTTCACACCACTGCATTTACTGTCAAGGAAGCTAAAGACTAAGCAGGGATACAAGATTGGAGAAGAGGATCTCAAGATGACATCAGATTCATGCTTTCACTTAAAGGCAGAATGACACAGAGAGACCATCCACATTCACTGTTTTCTAATTGATCTGTCCAAAAACACCAATTACATTTTTAGCTGTCTTGTTCCAGTGCTTTGCTCTCTGTATCATTGCAAAGGCCTGTTTGCTATTTAATCTAACACTTGCTCACTAAAAGTTAAGCTGATTATTTCTTCTATTTTTCTTGAGGTTATGGAACCAATTGATCTCCAATCAATCCTTTCCAATTTATTTATGTTTAAAACTATTAGGGAAAATATTTTTTTGGATGACAGAAATGCAACATGCCTTGATTTGTTTTGTTTTAGATTCTTTAAAGGTTGATAATCTTGTAAAACATATTTACAGTAATTTTTCAAGTGTTAAAGTGATTTTAGAAAATTATAATGGAACTATTTCATCATTTCCTAAGCAGAATATGTAAAATAGAAATTGACGAAATGAAATGCTTCAGCATTTTCCCCATTGTCAAAATTTTTTTTTGAATTATAACAAAAGTTTCATATCACATTGGCCTCCACAAAACTATGTACTGCTCATTCTCCTGGGTATCTTCCTAGCTTGTATTGAATATCTGATGATTATCTTTAAGTACTTTCTTAGATCAGTTTTACATATATCTTATAGTAACTTATTATAAGCCATATGTTTCAAATTTTCTCATAGGAAATCAAAAGGGAATGTCAAAAGCCTTACTAAAGTCAAGATATCTCGTGTCTCTAATTTATTTATCTGGTGAGGCACTCCCTTTCAAAGAAGGAAATTAAACTAATTAACATGATATGGTCTTGACAAATTTAAGTCTGCTGTTTCCCTCATCTTCAAGCATTTGCAAACTGATTGTTTAATTACATGTTTCAGTATCTTGCTAGTTACTAACATTAGGCTGACTGCTATAATTCTCAGGTCTTTATTCTTCCTTTTTACATATAAGACCTAAACTTGCTTTCTTAAGTCCTCTTGAATGTTACCTGCATTGTAATTCAGTCCTCATTCACAGACCTTGCTGAAGGATTTCAGATCATTTAAAATGAGTCTTTGTAATCAGATTTGTTATATGGAAAACTGTACTGGATAGTCATAGTCTTGTGTATTGAGGAAGTGGCTTGACTCGCCTTTGGATAGATGATACAAAAAAGGTGTTTTTGATGTAGGTTTACTTATTTATTTGAAGGGAACCCTTGGACCAATTATATTTGCTCTTTTTGAAACAGAAAGCAAAGTATCATAGAGGCCATCTGTATATTAGCCTTAATCTCAGCCCCAGCCTCTTTGTATGAATGACCTCACAGGTGCTTTTTTTGTTCTTTTTGTTTATGGGCAAAGAGTTTTTGAAATTGATTTTTTGGTTCTATATAACAATTAATTCTTTTTGCTGTTGCATTTCCTCTGTGCCAAGTTTTCTCTTTTCCCCAGATGATAATTTCATTTTTTTATTCAGTTTTGAGGATGTGGAGCCTTCTCTTAAAAATTTTTCTCTATTTGGAGGCAAGTTACAAATTTTTTTCTGCATCTGTGTCTATCTCATTTAAAGGAATCTCTACTGAATTTGTCTTCTGCATTTGTCCTTAAATTCTCCTGTCTCTTTAATTATTCCTTTAACTTTTCCATTTGAAGTAAGGATGTACTGTTCGAGGTAATAAAAAGATTTTTTTATTGTAGGCCTACTTTTGTTTATATATTCATTTAATTTAAATGCACTAATCTTTACATCTGAGGATATTTCTCATTAGTTCCTTTTTTATAAAGGTCTTGCTGCTTGATTAAAATTAACTTTAAGACAGTACCTTCTTGTCACCAATCCTTGACTACTGAGAAAAGAAGCAGTATTTTTTCCTTACCTTAAAAGCATGTTCATTTAAAAGTTTTCATCTATAATCAGCAGTCATATAGACTCTTCCTGACATCTAGGTTCTTATTCTTTCCTTTCTTACTAATTACAAGCTGTACATTACCTAGAAATCAACCAACATCTTGCCAGTCACCCGTCCTCTCTTTTCCTTCCCAAACCCTCAATTCTTGCATTTCTCTGTGCATGTGTGGCCAGCAATGGGTCTGTCTGGGAGCCATCTGGCATTGGCTCTGTTGGACATAGTAGAAGCTTCTAGAAGCTTCCTACAGAAACACACGCATGTGCATGTGAAATGCATACAGACATATACATGCTCACACACATCTTTCTTTCCAAATACACACCTAAGTGTGTGAAGTGATCACTTATAGTGGGATTGTTCCCTTTCCAGTAGGAAAGCTTCTCCTCGTAATCGCTGGAGTACACTGAAGTTGAACATGCAGTGGGAGAATAGAGCCAAGAACTTTTTGGGTCATTTGGTTTTGCAGGAGTACTCCTTCCATGTGGGCTAGTACCCAATGACTGGCTACATAAATGCAGGGAAAATTTTTTGAAGTAGAGATAAATGAAAACTATTACATTGATAACAAGACCATAATTCCATTTTTATCCAGACCCTCACCTCCATTTGCTAAAGAAATGCAGGGCTATTTAAGCTGTAGAGTTTGGGTTTGGTGGGGCTGGTATTTACAATAAGGTGGAGGCTTGAGTGGAACTGGAATTCCCTTTGAAAACTCATTTCTACTCAGAGCTCATATACAGTGCTGAAAAACATTATTTCCTTTCAAGAAAGTTCATCTGTCAACCAAAAATGGTAAACAGTATTGCTTGTTACTAAGTAGAGCTAAGAAAACATGCAGTAACCAGTATTCATAAAGCAGTCCATACTAGGTAAATCTACAGGAGATGAGCAGTGTCTTGACTTGTTTCAGCTTCAGAGTGATTTTGTTCACTGTTTTAAGTGGGCTGTTATAAGTACATCTAATGGACTTATGAGTTTATTTAGTCCCAAAATGTATAGAGAGATGAAAAAAGGCAGACTGCTTTGTAATACAAAATGCACATTACTGTTTCTAGCTAGCATGCATTATAAGACCTTTTCAAATATTTTGCAATTGTTTTATGTCTTTCTATTCCCAGTCTATGCCATCAATTAAGTCTGTGTAAGTAAATGAAATCATGTTAGTGTGAAGTAGTAAGAACTGTATCTGAAGCCAAGACTTTTCTTGGCCTTTGAAGCTGTGTATGTACAAAACTGTTCCTTCATGTGCATATGGCTATAGATCTGACTGACTCCAACACCTGAGCAAACATATGGTATTGTGTGTGTGTGTATTACCTTGGCAAATGTTTGAATGCCAGCTCTCCCACTTGAGTACTGGTGGTGTTGAATAGCAGGTCAAGTGTGGGTGCAAGTGTTTGCACTGCTGGATATGGGGTGTATTTGTTAGTGCAACTTTGCAAGAACAGAAAGGAACTGCCAGGCTGAAAATGGGGTCCACGGGGCTAAATGACAATGGTTACATTGCTGTGGACATTTGAATTCACTGTGGAACTCTCCAATGTACCTTGAGTCATTGTGTATCTGCACCTAAATTTATCTTGTTGACACCAAATTTGAGTTCCAGGAAGTCATAGCCTAGGTCCCTGGAAGGCTAGGCAGTGAGCAAGGAGAAGTTTCCTACATTTAGCTCTCAGACACTTTCTGCATGAACAAGATTCATGCTGAAAATTCCATGTAGAAAAAAAAAAAAAACACCACAAAACCAGCAAACCAACCAACAAAAAAAATCACCACCACATGTCTTTTCTCAGCTCTTCACCTGCCTCACACACCATCATGAATTCCCAAAGTTGCTTCCAGAAAGTTTCCAGAGCTTATCTTTGTCTTTTCCTCTCTATTCAGTGTTTTGTGATTTTCTCTCCTCATTTAGCTGCTCAGAACCATTTTTAACAGTGTAGAGAGCAATTGTAAAAAAAGGAAAAGTTTTTCCAAAGGAAAAAAAAACAGATTAGAGTTGGCTACTGGGCAGAGTTTTATGTAAAAACTGTATTTAATAATAAGGCTTGAGCTAGCAATAATTTGTGATTTCACTGGAGGAACCTTTAAAATGGATGCGTTGATGAGATGTGTAAGTCAGGACACACTGAAGGGCATTGCCAGACTCAGTATGTGGTGCCTGGAGAAAGTTAACAAAAGAAACTCAATTACTGTAAGTCTAAGTGAATAATACACCATGATTTCCTTACAAATAAGGGAACTGAGGAAAGAGAGAATATTACAGAAACTTACCCTGCGTGACAACGGTGACCTTAGGAGGTGTAGATGACATCCTTGTAGACACAGGCAGTGACAGTACTAAGAAAAGTTTCTGTGTTTGGAAAGCAATCTAGAAACAAATTTACTGAATGGAAAACACTGTACTCTAAGACAAAATTATACACTTGTGTCAGACCTACTCAGGCTTCTGAAAATACCTAACACATTAGGACCCTGCTTGGAAAAACATCATCTACCATAATTCTGTGAGTCTGCACTGCTGCCTTATCTCACTTGCACTGACAGCTTTTTGCTGTCCTGTCCTGACTGGGGTCACTGTGATCCCATCATTTTATGTGGGAGGAGGTGTCTCTGCCCAGTGTTGATGGGGTAGTTTTTGTCTTTTTAGGTCTGCCATGTTGCCGTCGATAAAACCTCTTTTTCTAAACCCACTTAGTCCTTTCTCTGCCTCCCGCCCCTTTGTGTGTGTGCCCTCTGCACTTTCTGTATGAATTCCTATCTTCCCTGTTGAAGGGCTAATATGCCATGAAGTACAATATCAAATGCTAGGTAAGCCCAGCCTACAGCATTTCTTCACCTGTGGAAAGGAAAGTAGATATCTAAAAAGATCCAAAAATGGAGCAGCGTGTATAGGAGTAAACAGCTCTTTGACGGGATGAGAAAGGTCATTGTGCAGTGACAGGGGGCATCTACGTATATTGTGACTCCCAGCAAGTGTGTTTTAGCTTTTATTAAAGTATTTTGTATTTTAAAATATTTTGTAAGCTTATAGACTAAAGTTATTTACTGTGTGATTCTCACTTGCAAGTAATTCATAGGTTTCCAAATAATTCACTGAAATACAAACACATCCCAACTCTTACTTCTCCCTGTTGTTTAAGAACGAAAACTCTTATCAGTATCATAATTACATTTTATGCAGCTTAAAATACACGTAAACTAGAACACTGTAATAACTTCTTCCAGACAGAAAACTAAAGGTCTGTAAATAATTAACTCAAAAGTGATCTAACATACTTAGTATTAAGCCAGTAGGAAAGAGAATATATTTATACACATTTATTAAAAAAAAAATAAATCAAGCACTTTTTTGACTGAATAATAGTCAAACACATACAATTTGGACACAAGTTTTCTAAACTTGTATCTAAATGAATTTTCACCAACTGCATTTTAAACTCCTAATGCTGAAGAAAATCTATCACATCTACCTGAAAAGTGTTGATTTTGTAAGATTTACATCTTCCTGTTGAATTAACTTTAAATCTGGTACTTATTGAACACAAAGGGCTTTCTGCCAAACCTCAGCCAATTTGGTGACATCAGCAGACGTGACAAATCCCATAACTATATCATCTCTATCCCTCTTCTATATTTTTATAAGAATCTGTTATAAGTAATGGCAATATGCTTTTTGTTTGAGCCAATTTTAACACTTGAACTTTAAATAACTAAGATAGCAGGAATTTTTGTTTGGTTTCAAATTCATGATCTCTTTACTATTCTTTTGCCTACTAACTGGTAAAGAATGAAGCAGATGTGTATTTATGAGACTATTTCTTCTCAGAACAAGTTAAGGACTGGCTTCCAAAAGTTACAATCTGCTTTGGTTTCTTGTCTAGACGCATTTTTAAATTGGAAAAGAGAAAAGGAATGTTTGTTTTTTATATTATGTCAATGTTTTGATTAGTGCTGTATTAAATTAAAAAAAGCCCAAACAACCAAACAAACCACCAACAGAAACCCACCTGCTTGAGGCAAGCAAAGCTGTGTTCTGCAATACAAGAATTTTATCTCTCATTGCAACAATCTGATCTTCATGTGAGGTTCACACGCTGCTGACTGACTCTGATCCTGTCAGATCTGTCCTGATGAAACTAATCAGAAGGGAGTGGCTGATGTTTTTGTCAAAGTATATACAAAAAGGCAACAATCTCCCTTCCATGGAAGAATTTTACTGGAGAAAATTTGATATCCAGATTTCTCCTGAAAATTTTTTCCATATGCAGTGCTTCTCAAATAATTTCCATTGTCTTTCTTCACATTTAGAAAGGAGTTCAGTTCAGGCTGTTTTCCTGGACGTGGTGTTTTGCTTCAACTGATACTTGAAAAAACAAACAAGAAAAATGCAGTGAAGCATGATGAGAAAATCTCCAAAGACTTAGAACATAGGTTCCAAAAGTATGGTCCAGATGTGAATTGTCACAGACATATAGACCTTAACGGAACTACACTGATACATGCCAGCTTAAGGTCTAACCCAGAGTGTTCATGGGAATACTTGAATGTGTGAAACTGGGCGTCCAGTCGAGTATAAATTAACTTTCTTGGACAAACCAGATCACATTCATTTGGAAAGGAGCCCCCACCAGTTGGCATTGATTTTAAAAGCATTTTAAAAGCACCTTTTATAGGGCCTGATTCAAACCCAATGAAGTCAGTGGAACAGCTTCCCTTAATGGGTTTGGAATCAGGCGCATCATGAAAACTATTTCACCATATGTTTCAATGTTGTTTAAGCTCACTTACCCTGTTTGAAGAATTTTTTACTCAGCTACCCACAGCTTGAGATTCTCAGTTCCTTGGACATTTTTGGTTAATTCCATTCGTGTATAGAAGAAGCCGGAATGGGAAGAATTCAGAGAACTTTTTAGGCTAGGAAAACCAGTAAGCATTGTGGGGTTGGCTTGAGTTATGAAGGAATGGCCTTTTTTGCAATACTAATCTAATTATAATTGTCCAGACTTTAATACAAAGTACAGTATTATGGATGTGCCAGAAAAAAGGAAAACTTTGAAAATATTTTTTTCCAAATGTATTTAATTTTGAAAGAGGAAATAAAAAAGAACCCAGAACCTACATTCTGCAAGATCATACGAAATCATCTAAGATCATTATTGGTCTTCGTGGTAGCTGATAAGCCGCATTTATCACAGGATTATTATCCTTCAAAATCATAATAATGCACACTAGAAATATGGTTGTCATTATTCTTAATGCTCTTACTGTAATAGTGACAGCCATTTGAGGGGACTATTCCAACAAGATCAGTATGATCCTGTGGGGAAGCAGACATCCTTGTATATAAACTTCTAAGCATCATTCTGTCTTTAACAGTTTAAAATCTGTGAACTGATGAACCTCTAAAAAGAAAAACTGGTTATTACTAGAAAGAGCAAATATGAATAAATAAGAAAAATGTGTGTACAAAATTCATGTCTGGAATTTGTTTTTCTGTGTTACAACGCATTAGTTAGTCTAAAGCTAAAAATAAAGACAAGCTGAAAAGAATCCTAATAGTGTGGTTTCTTTTGAACTGCAAATTGACGCAGACATTTTATGGGGGGGAAAAAATGAGGCTAGCCATCTACCAGCATGAAACAGTGAATGTATGCTGCAAGTGGTATATGAAGCCCTTTACATTGGCAATAACTTCCATATTCAGTAGAGGCAGATTTAAAATGCAGTTGATTCATGTTAGGTTTTGCTGTCAGGTCATTGCAATTGTAAAGGCATGTCCATGGAGTTATGCACAAGGAACACCTTATTGTGAAATGGGGAACAAGGTCTGTGGTAATAAAAATATTTATACACACACACACAAACAGTTTCCTAAAAATCCCAGACAAGCTTCCCCCATCCTCTACTGCAACAGACAGTTGAATAATAACAAAAAAAAGAAAAAACAAGTGGTTAAAGGAAGTATTGTACCTATTGGCTAGTCTCCTAGGGTTTAGAGGGTTTTATCTTCCTTTATTTAAAAAAAAAAAGTTTAAAGACAATTTTTAAACCAAATAATGTTTGTACTATGTTGCCACATATGCTGGACTGTTGAAAACAGCATGGACTTCTAGAAAATGGTACTTTCTTCAATTTATTTTGTCTGTCAAGGAAGCTTCGTGGTTCTTCACAAAAATATTTCAACATCTAACCATATTCCTCTTGAAGAAAGTATTTGCATCACATTGTGCATCATTGCACACATGTTTAATTGTGTTAATTTGTGCAAACATGCACGTGGTAAGATTTCTGAAGCACTTCTGTACCTAATGGGCATTTACAATCTCTTAGATACCTTCATCCTTTGTAGCCTACAGCTGCGTTGTCACACTACCTTCCCAAGGCAACTGTGTCCCTGTTTCCCTTTAGGAAATCATCGTTCTCAACTGCACCACATTTTTGAAAGCCCTATAAGGTGTTTCAGGAAAATTAAACTAATTAGTTTAAGCAACAGGTCTTTGCTAATCCAACTCATTTGGTTAAAACGGCTTAGGAAGCAACCTGCATGTGGAAATGAGGGGGTGGTAACTTCCAACAGAGTATGCTCATGGGCACTGGAGGTAGTTACCTGTCTCAGCCCTTACGGTAAAGCCAACAGAAGCTGTCTGAGCATAGCCTATCTTAACAAATTCACCCAAAGGTGTCCTCCCAACACAGATGAAACTGAATTAATGCTTACATCTACTGGGAAAACACATAACTATAGGGACAACTTGGTAGACATTAGCCTATTGTCTTGCTCTGGTTTATGTTGTAGCTAGAAGTCAACTTGATATGATACAGCCCAGCAAAAGCACATATGGAATGAAATGTGACATGTAATAAACAAAGTATTTTAAATGAGACTTTTTATATCCCTAAAGAAATAGAAGAAACAGTCACACACTGCTAGTTAGCTTGTAAAAGTAGACACAATGGCTTGTTTTGTAGGAAATTTCAATTCATGCTCATAAATCAAATAACAACGTAAGCTGTTCTGATTCTAGTTTGTGGGAAAATGTTTAATTGCTTATTTATTTGATTTGTTATACTAAAATGTATTTTTATAACTTGTATTCTTACATCTCATGTCCACAGAGAACTGATAGATGTTTCTTAAAGACATTTTTTAGAATGACTTGGGATCAGTCCAGTGCTCTGATGTCACTGGAACAAAAACAGGACTCTCTGTCTGGATTTATTAGAAGGGGAGAAGGCTCTCTTTAGTTTTCTCTGTTTTATTGCATCTTTCTTGACATTAAAATCCAGTACTGAGTACAGACTATGCCAGATGTAAAGTCTTTCTTTAAAATAGCATGCCAATTACTGACACATAATGTCATATAAATTGTTGTAAACTATTAGATAAAATGCTCTGATAAAAACAGGCTCATTAAGTACTTACTCCTCAATTTCATTTCTCCTTTTAAACCACCACATTAAAATTATGAAAGGTAATATATTTATTATATATAACATATGTTTGCATAGTAAAATAGCAAGTTATAAACTTAACTCTCCTTATTACTGGTTGTCAAATAAATTTTCTGATAAAGACAGACTTTTAGCAGCTCCTGTAGGATTCATTGCAAGATTGCACGCTTGCTTTTTAGTATGCTTGCAAGATATAGTCGGACAGATGTCACAGATCTCTTCCCAAAACAACAATTTTTTTCTTTCCCTAAACATCTTATTTTTATCTTTAAGCTGTAAATCTCCAACACAAACTTGTAAACTACATCTCTGGCTTCAGCACTTCACATCTCATCTCATATGTCTCATTCTGTTAGGTAACATTAACTTGCTTTGTATTATCCCCCACCATAGTGCTGCTAGAGATTGCTTTTGCACATACTGGAGAACATAGCCTTATTTCCTCTCCTCAGTACTTAAGGCTAAAATGTCCGTATTATTTAGCTTAGTAAAATTTAGACTCAATGCTCAAATATGGTATGAGAATAATTATGCTTATTGATCTGCAGTAGCAATCATAAAACCTTATACTCAAGTAAACTCTTATATACTTATTTAATTCTTCCGTTCAAGGTCAAAATACTTTTATGCTTGTTAAGTACACAGAACAAAACAAAAATTATTTGAAGTAGGCCTCTCCAAAACATAGTTTGTTTCTGTTTGTAAATCCATTATTTCAAGAATCCTCAGTATAAGCAACAGATATCTTCATATAGTTGACATCAGGCAAAAGATTGGTTGAATCTCAGATGTTAGAGAGAGAAATATACTTTAGGCAGTCAAATTAGGTATAGAAACTTTTGGCGTAATTACAGAAGGATTTGGGGGCTTTTTTGAGATTTCTGAAACAGTATTTATGAATGAGAATGCACAAAATATGGATATACCTTTTAGTTAATAGCTGTTATACGTTCTTTTAACTTCTAAACGCTTCTGCACAAACAGGAATCAGATCAAGGTGAATGTCCGGTAATTTTAAAAAAAAAAAAAAAAAGCAAGCAAATCATCACAACAAAAACCATCCTGATAATAAATCATCTATTTTTTTAGCTTTTTGGAACTTTTAGAATTTTTTTGGAAATGTTGGCAAGCCATATGACACAGTTTCTCCACCACGTGTGATTGCATTGGCAGATCTAATTTTGTGCAACATGTCATACTTGGGGCACTGTAATCTCTGTATTCTCTCAAGCCAACAGTTAAGAGCATGAATTTTTAGTTTACCTGTGCTCAGACAGTTTGCTTTAGAACTCTCTGAAAAGTGTGGAGAGAATTAGTAGCTCTGGTGAATTGTTTGCTACTGTTTAGACAGTAAATATGATCACAGATCATAGGTAATGTTCCTACAGCTACAGGAGTGAAAGACATTTCATGTAAATGGAGGACAACGAAATCTGGGAAGAAATGCGATAACCTTTAGTTTAATCAGATTAGAAATACCTGGGAGCAGCTGTATGAATCACTGTTCTACATTAGTTTCCTGAATTCTTACACAACAAATACAACATTAGCATATAAGAACATTTAGGAGGAAAACAATTACTCCGTTCCTAGTGTACTGTAAGCTTGAAAAAACTATAAATCCCAGGGTTTATTAGATAATATTTTTACAATACATATAATGAAGAAATTTGCATCTTAGGTTAAATAAGGAAAGAGTAAAACTATGGTATGAGAAAGAAGTTGGCTTATTTAATATAGTAAAACAAAGGCTAAAAAGGGACGTGACTCTTCTTCATAAAATATGAACAGCTCAATAGTAGAGAGGGAAAAACAATGCTGGCACAGGAATAAATACAAGAAAACTGACCATTTAGTAATTAAAGTTGAAAATTGGAAGTCTGTTTCTAGCTTTCTCTGTAAAAACCCCAAAAAATGTACAATAGGGGTAAATGTAACTGATTTTGAGGGGAAGAAAAGGATAAATTTAAGTTCAATTTAAGATTTACATTATTGTGCTGGGGAAGACTGACTCAAGATACTGAATATTGTGGAAAAAAATATGGAGGATTTCAATCAGGAAAGCATATTTTGATCCCCTTTCCATTTGAAATGAAAGTACTCCATACAAAAGTCATTGTTTCATGTTCAAGTGTTTCATAGACATACTAGATAATTGCATTTAGTTTTGCAGTAGATAGTTTGCTTCCTACGGTTAGAATAAAATTATGTTATTACAAAAATTTCCTGCCTAAAATGGTCATAAAACTCCACTCCACCATTGGGCTTACTAAGGCTGAGCAATTTTAACCAAAAGAGAAGAAGGTTTGGGGCTGGATTTTTTATTTAAGTTCTTGTATTTGCCTGGAGCTAAGTAAGCATATTTGACTCATCCTTTCAGAAGCACACACACCCCAAAAAAAGTGGAGACATTATTTCAGCTATCACTACTTAATGAATAGTAGCTTGTTACTACTGTGAACTACAGAATTACTGTGAACCAGTAATTCTGACTTTAAGCATTTGGATTTTGAAGTAACCAGAGACCTTCCTTCCACAGAATTCAATAGAAACCTTTTAGTTAGGCATATACTAACAAGTCAAAAGTATGCTAACAAGTTTTAAAAGCAAGCAATAAAGAGAATAATATAGTTTATTTATATCCATTCCCCCTTTTCTCTCTCTCTCAACTAGGAGACAGGCAAATGTGTATTTGTTTCCCAGTGCTGCAACACAAATTTTTTCCTTTAAAAAAACCCAAGTGGGACTGGAGGTCCACATTGGTTAGGGCAGAGGACTCAGTATCAGATTTCCCTTTTTACCATTTCATGTTTAATTACACCCTCTACTTCTTTTAGCTCTCTTTGGGATAGAAACGAAAAAAGATTGCAGCATCTTAATAATCGAAATTGAGGAATCACACTACCCTGTCTCCCTGCCAAGATGTGGTTGTCCCACAGGGACTAGTCAGAGTTTTCTGAGGATAAGATGAAAGCCTCCAAGGAGTGGGGTGCAGTGTGCATTCACCCAGGAACATTATTGCAGGACTGAATTGTTCTTTTCCTATACTCTGTACGACTTCTCACGTTTGAGAGTGCACTATGTCTTCAGACTTGTCATTTAAATTTGACTGCAGTATCCTTTAGAAAGGGCTATGTTTTATGTTTTACAGACTGCTATGAGGCTTGATTAACAAATAGTCTAAGAGGTTCCTGGAGTGTGTGGAAGATAACTTATTCCTGACACAGCTGGTGAGTGAGCCAGCTAGGGAAGGCACCCTGCTGAATGTGTTGTTTGTGAAAAGAACTCGTGGGTGATGTGATGGCTGGAGGCCATCTTGGGCACAGTGATCATGAAAGGATAGTTTTTGATTCTCGGGGAAGTAAGGAGAGGGGTCAGCAGAGCTGCTGGTTTGGATTCCTGAAGGGCGGGCTTTGGCCTGTTTAGAAGCCTGTTTGACAGTCCCTTGGGAGTTGGTCCTGAAGGGCAAAGGGGGGCAGGAAGCTTGGACACTCTTCAAGAAGGAAATCTTAAAGGAGCAGGCTGTCCCCATGTGCCAAAAGACAAACCAACAGAGAAGACTGGCCGGCTGAACAGAGAGGTTCGGCTTTAACTGAGCTAAAAAAGGATAGTTTATGACCTTTGGAAGACGGGGCAGGCAACTCAGGAGGACTACAAGGATGTCTTGAGGTTATGCAGGAAAAAAATTAGAATGTCCAAAGCCCAACTAGAACTCAGTCTGGCTTTTGCTGTAAAAGGTAACTAAAAATGTTTCTAGAAATACATTAGCAACAAAAAGAGGGCTAAGGAGAATCTCCATCCTTTGTTGGATGCAGGGAGGGAACACAGCAACAAAGGCTGAGGAAAAGGCTGAGGTGCTTAATGCCTTCTTTGCCTCGGCCTTTAATAGTAAGACTGGTTGTTTTACAGGTAGCCAGCCCCCTGAGCTGGAAGACGGGGACAAGGAGCAGAATGAAGCCCCATAATCACAGGGGAAATGGTCAGTGATCTGCTACCCAATTTAGACACACAGAAGTTTATAGGGCTGGATGGGATCCACCCAAGGGTACTGAGGGAGATCGTGGAAGTGCTCAGTGAGCCACTTCTCATCATTTACCAGCAGTCCCGACTAACCTGGGGCATTCCAGTTAACTGGTAGTTAGCAAGTGTGATGCCCATCTACAAGGAGGACCAGGAGGAGGATCTGGGGAACTACAGGCCTGCCAGCCGGACCTTGGTGCTGGGAAAGGTTATGGAGCAGATCACCTTGAGTGCCATCATGTGGCACATGCAGGAGAACCAGGGGATCAGGCCCAGCCAGCATGGGTTTATGAAAGGCAGGTCCTGCTTGACAAACCTGATCTTCTATGACAAGGTGACCCACTTAGTGGGTGAAGGAAAGGCTGTACATGTTGTTCATGTAGACTTTAGTAAAACCTTTGACACCGTTTCCCACAGCATTCTCCTGGAGAAACTGGCTGCTCATGGTTTGGACGGGTGTACTCCATACTGTGTAAAAAAGCTGGCTGGATGGCTGAGCCCAAAGAGTGGCGGTGAATGGATTTCAATGCAGTTGGTGACCCGTCACAAGTGGTGTTCCCCAGGGCTCAGTACTGGGGTCAGCCCTGTTTAAACAGGATCCTGTTTAAATTTATTTAAACTGTTTAATCTATCTTTGCTAATGACCTGGATGAGGGGATTGAGTGCACCCTCACTAAGTCTGCAGATGATGTCAAGTTGTGGGCAGAGTGAGGATCTGCTTGAGGGCAGGAAGGCTCTGCAGAGGGATTTGGACAGGCTGGACCGATGGGCCAAGGCCAGTTGTATGAGGTTCAACAGGGCTGAGTGCTGGGCCCTGCACCTGGGTCACAACAACCACACACAGCGCTACAGGCTTGGGGAAGGGTGGCTGGAAAGCTGCCCAGAAGAAAAGGACCTGGGGTGCTGGTTGATTCAGCCGGCTGATTGTGAGCCCACAGTGTGCCCAGGTGGCCAAGAAGGCCAATAGCATCCTGGATTGTATACAAAACAGTGTGGCCAGCAGGACTAGGGCAGTGATCATTCCCCTGTACTTGGCACTGGTGAGGCCGCACCTCAGATACTGTGTTCAGTTTCAGGCCTCTCACTGCAAGACAGACATTGAGGTGCTGAAGCGTGTCCAGAGAAGGGCAATGAAGCTGGTGAAGGGTCTAGAGAACAAGTCTGATGGGGAGCAGCTGAGGGAACTGGGACTGTTTAGTCTGGAGAAAAAGAGGCTGAGGGGAGACCTTGTTGATTTCTATAACTACCTGAAAGGAGGTTGTAGACAGGTGAGTGTTGGTCTCTTTTCCCAAGTAATAAGTGATAGGACAGGAGGAGATGGCCTCAGGTTGCACCAGGGGAGATTTAGATTGAATATTAGGAAAAAATTCTTCACTGAAATGGTTGTCAAGCATTGGAACAGGGTGTCCGGAGAAGTGCTGGAGTCACCATTCCTGAAGGTATTTGAAAAATATGCAGATGTGGCACTTAGGGACATGGTTTAGTGGTGGACAAGATAGTGTTAGGTTAACAGTTGGACTTGACAATCTTAAAGATCTTTTCCAACCTAAACGAATCTATGATTGTATGATCTTCGTCTGTTCCCAATATTGTATGAAAATGATTTACACATTGGTTCTAGAGTGGCATATTGCCTGAGTTATTCATGTCAGCTAGGCAAGTATTAGACCCCATGGATTTTCATAGCTTCTGCTGCATATTATTGGTCTTACAAAAAACAGTGTGCTTAAGGCCTCACACTTCTTAATGCATGTGAAAAGATTAACTTGATAAGAAGCTGAATAGAAAACAAAAAATCTGAAGATGATAAAAGGAAACTGTACTCTCTTCATCTGAATAGAAGACACATTAAAAGCATGTGGTCTGCTTAACATTACAAAACACTAAACAAACTTTCAGGTGATAGGATTTAATTAAAACAGGCAGTCAATTCCCACGTAATTTGGATTTGTATGTCATGATTTCTCTTTATTTTCTAAGTTTTGAACTGAGTATGTATCCAGGGTAATGAGACTAATAGTTAAATCCTTTTCACTTTCTTGTTTTTGTTTAGGGGGGTTTTTTTTGGAGTTCACCACAAGAATAGTTGAAAATTGCCAGTTAGAAAAAACAGAACAAACAGACAGCAGAAGGGGAGGGAACTTCTACTGATTCTCCAAAGTTTCTGTTGCGTCCTTGAGAAAGACATGGGAAGCAGCTTGGTAAAACGAGGCAGCAAGTCTCATCCTAACTACCCATCTTTTTCTTTGATCCAGCTGCATAGATCCATAGCACTGATACTCCAGGATATTACATTTACTTAGCTGGGATTCCTGAAAAATATTTTTTGGAATTTCAGGCTTACAGAATGCAGTACAATTTTTGCTCTGCCCTCCTTTTTCCTTCACCTTTCAGAAGTAAAAAAGCTCCACTTGGGAAAATGTATTCACTCTTGTCTTCTTTTTGGGAACTACTTAGAAGAGAAAAGAAAAATCAATTAGTCAGTAAAGTAACAAAAGCATTTTTGGTGTACTGGTCCTTTAAGAAGTTTGGGAATCTGAACTTTTCAAAAGGAGTATACCTTCAGGAAACAGAAATAAACTTTCTTTAAAATTCATTCTCTTAGAGCATTATTTGTCACCCTCTTAAATGTAGATAGAACATTTTCCAAAACTGTTTAATAGCAAGCATTGATTTTTCTTAAGCATCAAGAGTATGTACTCTCAGCATTTTCTCTGAAGCCAATAAATACCAGCTGATCAGCCTCGAATTCTTTCAGGAAGTTTAAAACAGCTGCACTGCAAAACGAAGTGAGAAAAGCAGAAACAGGCTTTGGCAAGCCCGGATTTGTTCATAATGAAACAAAGTAAAGGTTCTAAATTATTTCAGTGCTGGTAACCTGCAAACTGTAACTCCAGCTATTCGCCCGTGAGTGAATAGCACACAAGAATGACCCAGCAGACTAATTCAGCTGCAATTGGGACACAAAAAAATGATGCCTTCATCAAAGTTATTTGCAAAATAAGAGTTCAGATACCTTGCAGACTTAAAATATGTCAGATCCTCTTGAACCATTTTCAAACTCAGAAAACTAGAAGAAAATTAATCCCCAACAGAAATTAAAGTGTGCTTATTTAATTAGGCTAATATGAGAGAGAAAAGGTATTAATAGCACTTGGAGACATTGTACTAGCAAGAAACATTTCATCCTAGGTATTGTTTTTTGAATCAACAATACTCGTGGTGTGATCTTTCAGTGAGCAGCTTGTAAACACCTGATGTGCTGTTGGGTTTGCCTTTGTAGGCAGCCAGCCATTATCTTCAGTGTCCTCATTCCATTTCTAGGCATATTCAGTTAGCCAACCTTATTCGATGGTTTATTTCTTTTGACAGTGACAATTGATAATTATTTGTCATTTAAGAACAGCTTACAGATTTAGTAAAATGTTGTACTGTTGACTTGAATATTAGCTGTGGCTTTGGCACCTTCATTTTGCCTCGATTGATTTCTGTCAGCATACACAGACAGCCTTATTTCAGAAACGTAATGGAGAGAGAATGGCTTTTATTTTGTTAAATTTCAGTTTCAGATCCAACTTCTGCAATAGCTCTTTGAGAGAAAAAGAGGACATAACCTTATTTGATGTTCAGAGGAATAAAAGCCTACCAGATTCTTACAATTGTGGAAATAGACAAGTATTTGTCATAACTCCAGCTCATTTCTTTGATCTTATTGAATAAAGTTCAAGATTCATTTCTCACACAGCTAGTGTGTACAAGAAATTTAGTACCAAGCATTGGCCAAAATGGCAAATAACCAAATTAAGGTTTTTTTAATCTCCTGAGTTAACTAACTGATTTTCTTATAGACTAGATTCCAAATGTGGATTGCATAGCCTTTCCACCAAAGAAAATTATGATTAGCCCATTCATGATTTCATGCCAGTCTGAAAGTGGTATGTCATGTCAAAATGCCAATAACATCTCATGGTTTATTTCAAGAAAGAAGTAGATGAAAAATGCTACTGACCAGCACTTAACACTACTATTCCGATATACACTGCGTCCAGTTTCTTCAGGTCATGTATTACAACACCTATCTCCCCAGTGCAAATGTACTCTTCTGTTTAGGTTGTTTGCACATGAAAGAACTTTGAAAAATTTTTTATTCTCTTTTTTTACAAAACTAATGCTCCAGAACGTATCAAGTGAAATGGTCCCAAGTGAATATTATCATTCAAGCAAACCTGGGCAGACTCTCATAGGTATGTTTCTTGGCACTTTCTGATCTCCTCCCAAAAATATTCCTGCTCCGATTGAGGCCCTTGGTGAAATGCCCTTAGAAAATTATGGGATGCAGGATAATACCTCAACCTTTGCCCAGAACTCTCCCTAGAAACATCATCATAAGAATCAAGAAGCTTGGCTTCTCAGATCTTAAACTCTGTTCGCCCTTCTCTGTTCACACTTGCTGTTATCAACTACTTTAGGCAGGATGAGATTTCTGGAGACCAGAAGTTCTTAAGTACTGTTTCCTTGTGCTCCCTTACGTACACCCTCTAAGAATTAGAGACTTCTATCCCCAGTAGGGATTGGTTCCCCATAGACCAGTTCAGGGGGGCACATGGTTAGAAGCCACTTGGAGAAGAATCAGCGGAGGCAGGTCACAACATGTGAGGGTAGAAGTGATCCCAGAGATGGAGCAGGGTGAGAAATATTCACAAGACAATGCTGAAGTTAAGAAAAGAGAAAGCTTGTGATTACTGGGAGCCTTTTAAGATCTCAGTGTTTCAGGACTTGTTCACAACAGCATATTTGAACAGGATAGTTTCCTCATATGAAGGAGCTTCTTATTTGCTCCACAGCTAGAGCCATCTAGCCATAACTTTGTGCTTTGCCTCTGACTCAGACACCTCTTTCTAGTTATAACTCTTCATTTCATACCCAGGACCCCTACATCAACACTTTTTCCTAAGCTTTGTATCTCACTCTTCTATTCCACAGGGGGAGACTCCCCCATGTAATTCCCCCTATGTAAGAATGGTTGACATGCATTTGGTTTCTTGACAAAACAAGAGAATTTGAAAATTTCCTATTAGGTATAAGAAATTGGCCTTAGCACAGTTACTGACTTCTATTTGGATGAAAAGAAATGAATAAAAATCCTAGCTGCTTGAAGACAATATGGCCTGCCAACACTTCTACTAAATCAACTATATATACAGCTGATTTTTATTGATAACAAGGTGAGTTCTATATGATACCAGATGGATATTAATCTGTTTTGGGGTTGTTTTTGGTTTTGGGGGTTTTTTTTTGTTTGTTTGTTGTTTTTTTTTTTAATTAAAAAATAGTCAGCACCTATAGGCATTTAGCTGGATGAGAATATCTCTTAAAAAGGTTATACCTCGGTATGCAGGAGATACAGATTTTGACCCTGTATTTCTAGTGCACAGCCCAGGGAACCCAGACAGTTAGCTACAGACATAATGACTTGTAGCTAGCAGATCTAGGTTATACTAAACTCCTCACAATCTTTGATCTAGGAAGCATGGTGGGGTAGGTAGAAGCAGAGATAAGAGTTTGCCAATATGCATCGTTTGCATTTCCAAACTGGTGCCTGTTGCCTGGGAGACATTCTCATGTATTCTTAAGGTTATGCAGAGATTTTGACAGCTGTAAAGGACTGTAGAACTAATCTTTGTGGCAAAAATCTTCAGGAAGAAAGCCACTCAAGCCACTGAGTCCTTAAATCAATATCATTGACAGTAGAAATCAAAAGTAATAGAAATATGCAAGGAGATTAGAAAAAAATCTCCAAATTAAACTTTTAAAAATCACCTCTGGGTAGGACAGTAATGTCATTGCCAACTTTAGCCCAATGAAAATAAAAGTTAATAAAGTTCAGAGCTTTCTGGTTCTTTTTTTTTTTTTCCAAAAAATTTAGTTAGTATATAGTAGTTTGGTTAGTACATGTGGCCGGTCATTTCCAATGATGAAACTGCCAGGACAATTTGATAATTTCTGAAGGACCCATCACATTTATTTGTGATCTGCCTTTGCAAATCACTAGCAGAGTAGCTACTGTAGACGACAACAACCTGACTTACAATAGGCCTTCACAGAAAACAATCAGTGAAGTGCATGCTCAGTTACCTATATTTCTGCCTCTTAAGGAGTTCTTTTCAGTATACAAGTTATCTAATATGACTGATTCAAGCTTTAAAAAATTCAGAACATATATTTCTTTCTGCCAGATGGTTTACTGCAGCAAAATTCCCAGCCATCAGTCTTCAAGTGATCACCATCAACTTCTCGGGGGAAAAACAAACAAACAAACAAACAAACAAAAAACCACTAAAAAAAATCAGAATTGTTAATCATTTCATAGTATCATCTTGAAAAGAAAGGAAGTCAAACCTTACAGTCTTAATAACTCTGAGACATAGATAGCTTATCAGTAACATATCCAGAAACTTGTGGCATCAAGTATTAGATACAAGAATATTTTACAGCATTTTAAGTTGTATCACATCTTACCTTGGTTACATGTTTGGGTTGTCTTTCTCTATTTTCTTTGCCCTTTCACAGAATTTAATATGTTCACTATAATTTATAATAGATGATTACTAGTGTCTAAATGTTAACAGTTAGTAAACTTGCACCTTTGTGATACCTATATTGCACACAATATAAGGTTGATACTAGGGGCACTTATAACACAAAAAAAAATCAAGAAAAAGAAGAATGTACTGTACAGTCTCCCTCTCCTCCCAACATACTTCTGCTTTAAATAAAAAAGAAACATTTACACAGGGATATTTTGTAAATATAGGAAAGACCTCTTGTCTGGTAGAACTGATATTGCCAATAGTTAAAAGCTTCTGAATGCATAGGACTGAGACATCTGAATACTGTGATGTTTACCGGACTAGTTTTCCTTTGCAAAGTCATTATGGAATGCAGTGTGGTAAAGCTTCATTCTGGGGAATGTAAAATTCATGAACATTGTCCACACAAGTAGAGCCATGGTGGGCTCTAGTGCACAGAGGACAAGAGGTCAGCTTGGGCCTGGTTAAGCTCAGGAATAAGACCCAGGAGAACCATCTTCCCTTCTCCTCCTTTACTCTGTACATAAGGTCCTCCCCTTTTCTAGGCAAGGAGATCAGCAGGAGTTCTCTCAGCAGCAGTAGCAGGAGGAACCAGGACATGACACAGTATTGCCTTGTTGCTATTTGTTTGCATCATGTTCAGACTAGAGCCAGATGGTACACAGCCAGACCATGATGTTGCCATCAGTGCTTTCTGACAGCTGGGTCTCCAGGCCCCATCCCAGTGGTGCTCTGGGTGGGTCCTTTCCTGCACCCTTGTCACAGGGCTGAGTTAGACCTTGGAATTACTGAAAGAAGTGGCAAAACCCAGTCAGCTTCAGATGAGGTGCCCCAGTTTTACTGTGAATGTGAAACTGAGTACACCTCAGGTTAGCCCCCTAAGAACCAGGTGTCTTCTGAGCTAGCTGTCAGCATAAAAGAAAGCACCAGAAGGTGATTTACTGCACGTGAAGAACATTTCTAAAATGTGTGGAATGGGTCACCCTCTGAAGATGCTCTTTTCTCTCTTTGTCTCTCTCCTTGGACTACAGAAAAAGGTTAGCCAATAGAGTAAGCATTTAACACATACAGGGTCATTGATAGGTACAATATAACCCACCCTAACAACATCCTTGCATTCACAAGATGACTGATGGAAACAGGGTTCATCCATTAACCAAAGCTACCTCTGAGGAGGCAGTTTTCTATTGAGCTGCTCCTTTTGTGCTCCATTTTATTTTATTTTATAGGAAGTAGCAGTTCAAGTGAATATCTTGTACTATTTCTGCTCTCATTCCCTATAGCAAGACATGTCTAAATTGTAAAGAATTGAGTATGCGATTAACTTATTACAATTTCCCTGAGAATAAGAAAGAAATTACTTTGATAGGAATCAAATGTATTTTCAGTAGGCTCATGTATTTTGGCCATTCACTATGTGTGCACATCGTTTTTTGCTGCCTCGTGACCTTTCTGACATCAAAGACTCTTTTGTTGTTCAGCCACATTAGCAATTCCGAAACTTATGTCTTGAGCGCAGGTTCCTATTGTTCATCAGGGCTCTGTATTATACATTCCTCTGTAGAAAAAAGCCCGCAGTCAAATCTCTTGTGGGAACAAAATGTGTGTCTTAATTTTTACTGAGACAATGCATAGGCAACTGTTCTTAAAACTGTAATTATTAGCCCTGAACAAGCATCCATTGAAGACATCGACATTGTTGGTACCCTGGTGAGATCACTTGGAAAGCCAGTGGTTAGTGGTGTACAACAATATGCTAAAATGCCCAGAGGAATTAGGACGCTTCCTTAGCGTTGCCTGTAAACTTTTCTTATTGGCTTGCCTTTTCTTGTATATGCCACTCATAATTAACTACAGCAAAAGAGAGCTCAGCAAGAAAAGGCAATCTGAAAGCCTCTATTCTTTTCTCGAAGTGTATGAAGGCTTATTTTGTACTTCCAGTTGGCCAGCATTTCCTTTTTGTTTGCAGAATAATGATATGATTGTCTCAAATAATAGAAGAGCTTCTAGGGAAGCCCAAAGATGGTACAAATTTGCACTCATCTTTGCTGTAGCAGCTTCCAGACTGGTAAGGATTCACTGCCCTTTCTGCCTAAAAGTGAGAACCATGTATGATCACAGCATTAATTATTGGATATTTCAGTGGCTGTCCGCTGTGATGAAAAAAACTTTATTAGGAGCTTTGTATCTTTTTGGCAACAAAATAGCCAGTAAGTGGTATCATCCATATAATGCCATCTATGTTAGTATCCTGCATTCCTTTGTCTATAGGAAAGTAATTTCTTCCTTCACCTGTTGGAGACAATTTGTTGCTTCCAGTTTTCTTAAGAACTGTATTGGGGAAGTTTCTGTCCAGCTTCTGCACCAGGTAGAGTGTTTGTCATGGTAGATATTGTCTAGAAGAATCACGTATGCAACAAGTAAAATATATTAAAAGAAGCAAAAGACTATGCAAGTGACAAGCATGCAGATCAAAAGCTCTTCCACAGAATTTATGAGCCCTAAGAGTAAGGCTGAGTAAAAGGCCTGCACATGGTTGATCTTCCATGTGAGCCTTCAGAAACTGGTTAAACTCAAATGTCTTGCACTGGCCTGAGAAGGAATCCACTGTCCGTAAACAAATGTTAGACTTATGACTGAGACTTGGACTTGCAGGAAAGTGTATTTTCCCAGCTGTGATTTGCTTTTTAAATGTTGATGTCAAGTTGCCTTTAAAAAAAGGACAAGCACTCCCATAGGCACAAGCATAAAGACTACATCGCTTTCCTCTTAACCACATCTTCACTGGATTGTCTACTTGTTTGGTCTGGACTGTTACATCAGTGCCTTGTCCTCAATGCCAAATGTCAAATATGCATCAAGGTTGAACAAAAGTCCACTGAAGTCAGTAGAAATCCCTCCAGTAACTTTAGTGAGTGCTGGATGAGGCTGTTAACTTACAGGTCATTGCCAAGATGAACTGAAGAGGTGCCTGCTGCCAGTAATATACTGACTTCCTAAAGGCTTGTACATTTGTTAAAAAAAATAAATAATATGAATCGTTCTGTTTCTGAAGTGGTACACAAAGAAACAGAGAGAATCTTTCTGACCGAAAGGAAAACCCCTAAATACCAATTATTGTAAATGAGAAGTTATTGTTTGAAGGATAGCATTTCTGTGATTAGACTGATGCCTTGCCTTCCTGTCCTCCTAGAATGTATATGCTTGCCAAATGTGTAAAATGCTCATTCAAAGCTATTTTTGAAGTTAAACAAACCAAAGGTGTTTGTAAATCTGCAAGCAGTTCCACCTCTTGTACCCCAAAGTCAGCCTAACCAAGGTTATTCAAACTGACTTTCAAATGACTGTTTCTGGGTTAAGACCTCTTTCTGCTAATTTTTAGCAGTTCAGGATAATTATTTTGGCAGAAGTTATAAACCAGTGGAAACAGACTTTTTGTAGTGGCAAAATGACAAACATCTCACAAGACTGACAGTAAGCAATGCTTAAATGCTGTCTGTTCCAGGGATGAAAAAGCTTCTTCTTATCTTTGGGTTTACAAAATGAGCTTGCATTATCTTGATTTTCTCCTCAATGAATCAGTCATATGTTTTACAACAGGTCATTAAAGGTAAAGGGAAACTGTTTAGTGAATTGTTAACATGTACAAAATCTTTGTTTTGCTTAAATAAGGTTCCCACATAAAGGATGTTTGGAGTCACTGTTTAGCAAAAGGAAAACAACATTAGACTTAAAAGCCACCAGGACCCACAGCACAATAGAAGACTGCACTGATTAAATGTATATTGTATGCAGTAGCTCTATTTGGCAAAGACAGAGCTCCCAGAACCTAAATAATGTTCAAGAGCAATAAGGCTTTTTTCCAGGTCAAAGGTTGAAAAGATTTTTCCTTGCACAACTTAAACAGCACTTGTTAAATTGTATTTGCCATCTATTTCTCACCAGCTATCACCAACGAGCAATCATATCATCTTGGTTTATCTGCTGGCCTAGACTGCCAGGTAATAATTCCTTTCAATTAAACCTCTTGGAGAAATGAAGAGAATGGATGAATTATTTTAAACAAGTTCCCAAACATGTTTCTATCCTTTCTCCACATAGGCCAAAGGTGTTGTCTTCCTTGTCCTCTCAAATAAATCATGTAAGGGATGGTTATAAATCAGAATGTTAAATCTGAGGATGCAGCATTATGGACATCTGCCTTTCACCTCTTTCCTCTGCACTAGTGATGCTGTAGGAGAAAAGACACTGACAGAAGGAAGTTTCCTTCCTATCCATCACTGCAGGCAAATCTCATGCCTGCACATGCTGCCTAGCTGCCTGCTAGACTCTGCTATTGCCCTGAATTGTATTCCGTTCTTAAACTGCCAAACCTTCCTGTCTGCTTTAGTTGCACGTTTCCCCTCAAAGCATTTTGTTCGACTTGTTCTCTGCTGCCTGAGATGTCAAAGCTTTATTGACTAGTAGTTATTCAGTATTCATCAGTGTTTCTCACCTTCCCAGATGCACGCTGGGGTCAGGGCACTCCTTAGACATAATGACTTGGCACCAGAATTGCATATTCATCACTCAGAGAAACATTACAAAGCAGCATATCTACGGGCACTCCAAAGGTGTCAAAAGTTCCCTGGGTAGTCAGTGAAAATAAGGGCTGTCCCGCAGTGCAGGTGAGACCCTATGCATGTGTTTAAGATGAAGTTGCTTTTGTTTGGCAGTGCTCCAGTCTGAATGCAGACAGTGGACAGGGCACAACTGGAGAAAAGATCATCAGGGGCATCAGCGTACCAGCTTCCATGAAACTAGGGAGGTGGATGGGTGGATAATGAGCTTCAGCTTCCCACTTAGCCTTGCAGACACTCAAGCCATAACATAATCCCTCAGCCATAACATTTTGTGGTGCAGCACCATGGGAAATGCAGCTGTGAGTGTAGGTGCATGTGTTTCTGTACCTCTGTGAATGGTGTACATATTCCTTTCTGCCTTATTGTCAGTATCCCAGCTTAAAAACAGTGCAATACCCTCTTATGAAAGCCTTCAGTGTCTACTTCTGAATCTGAGATCATACAAACCTTCCATAATTGTGGACATAGTTGTATTGCAGCCATTTTTTCGGAATTCACCATGTCTGGACAAAGTTTCTCATAATTTCTTCTGCACTCAATTGTGATGTCAGGGGAAACCAGATCCTGTGTTGTGTCAATAACATTTGGGCCTACGCCAGTCCTTGAAAGACAGTTGTAATCTTCAGTCTGGGTATACAAGAAACTCTAACACTCAGGTGTTTCATTCTTCATTATTAGCTCCTTGCTTTTTATTAATTTAGCACTATAACCCCGACTGTGTTGGAATGAAGTCAGGGCTGGCTTAAATAATAAAAACTACAGAAAAAGAGTACATAGTTGTGCACTTTGGAAAAGGTATGAAAAGAGAGATTAGATATACTGAATTTTTAGCATTGTTCCTCAAATGAGAATAATTTATCAAATTAATTGGATCTTGAATGTGTTTAAGTACAT
The DNA here is from genome assembly GCF_023638135.1 of Falco biarmicus. Classification (NCBI taxonomy): domain Eukaryota; kingdom Metazoa; phylum Chordata; class Aves; order Falconiformes; family Falconidae; genus Falco; species Falco biarmicus. The sequence goes on along the minus strand of NC_079293.1, from coordinate 59,853,084 downwards.
CATGAAGAAATAGAGATCTGCTCACCAGTGAGGTTACCATTTACTGTTCATTCTTCCACACTGCTTCACCCTTCAATAACAGTGCTTGATCTGCACTTGTGTGAGGCTTTTGGTTTATATGCTCATCAGCATGAATGAAAGTCACAGAGTACCATGAGCACATCTTGATGGTCTTAACACTGGAAAGATATTTTTTGAAATATTAGTTGCTGATTAAGTCAGAGTAAGCTGAAACATACAAATCCTAAAAGCATGCATCCCAATCAAAACATCAAGTTGCTCAAAGCTGAGTTATCATAGGTATCTTCTAAAATCAGTCAAACCTGTGATCAGCTGCTGGTGCCTTCAGATGTCCTCTAATGCTCTGCTCAGGACTATGGGGAACATAAAATGAAGGGTCACCGCAGGAATCCTTTTTCTTTACCTTTGAATCTAACTTCAGTGTTCAGAAGCTGAAATGCACTTTCATCTTCTGTCTGGTACAGTCATGCCACCTTCCTTAAGATTTATAGGAAGGTGACCTTGTTCACAAACACCTGAACCCATTCCTCCTTACCTTTGTAGCTATGCATGTTCATAGTTCTAAAAAGTCAGGGGGACCATATGGTTGCTGTAGTCTAACCTCTTACATAATACAGGCCATAGAATAATTTACCTTGGCATTTTACATAGGTCCAGTAAACTGTGGCAGAACTACAGCATATATTTTAGACATCTGTCTCAATTTAAAGATGTCAAGCGGCTAAATGATCCTCTCTGTCTTTTGATAAGTAGTTCTGAAATTTAATTTTGTTCAGCTTTCAAAAACTGTGCCTTATTTCTAGCTTGAATTGCTTTAGTTGCAGCTCCTAGTCACAGACCTTCCTACATGCTTATCTGATAAGGAGCCCTTTATTATCATAGACATGTTTCCCAGCAGGTGTTTCTAGATCCCACTCAGCTGAAGTCGCTATACTCTGGTCTTCAAGCATCAGTTAACAGTTATTTGAAAATAAACTGATTAAGTCAGTTAGTGCGATTTTCACGCTTACACCGATTAAGACACAAACTAATAAATGTTTGTTAGCTCCACAGAGGACAATGAAAGAGCTCCAGAGCTAATTCAGAAATACCTTTTCTTGCTGTTTGCACTCTGGTCCTGAAATAATGCTGGAGCTGTTCTGCTAACTGCTGCCTCTAGAGGTTTCTGGTTATGTCCCGTTCAAGATCCACAGCCATGCATGGCTTCACTTTATTTTTTTTTTCATTGTCTTCTTAGAGATAATCCATTTGTATCCATTGTATTTGTGTTACTAGAATATTTAATTTATTAGTGATGAAACTGAGAGGGTCAAAAGATCAGGCTGGGTAAGAGAGCACATCTCCACTAATACCAGCTTGATTGAGCCAGCCCTAAATCTGGACCAAACAGGTTGTCAGCTTGACAACTCTTTAATGCCGTTGCTCCATGGAAGTACAGACTTCCTGATCTTCGGCTATTTGCCTGGGACAGAGAAAAGACAGCTGACAAGCTGAGCATGAGGATGTTGGCTGCAGGATACATAAACTGTGTCTGTCTCTATAAAGCTGTGGATCTGTTTCTCATTGCAAACCATTTCTAGACAAATACCATTACAAATAAGCACCAGTTTGCACCCAAAACACACACCTACTTTATTATATCTTGTCGCTTATCCTGAGATAGAGCATACAGTGCTGATCAAATACATCCACGGAGTAATACATTATCCCAACACTGCCCTATTAAACGGATTTTCTTTTCTACACTATCCATGGGTTTAGATGCAAATATGAATTTCATAAATAAAAGTACATTTCCTGCACAGAAGGGCAGTATTTCTACATGTCTGGAACACTTCTTCCTGTGAATAGGCACATCTTCATTATTTAAAAAAAAAATAATAAAATGCTTTCTGTATATCAGCTGTAGATAACGTCGTATTGTTAAGGAAAAGATAATAAGACATAACCCCCTCACTTTTTCAGGAAAACACCGTACATTTTGAACATGGTTAGTCATGAACCAGCACAGAGCATTAATGTATATTTCCCTTCCCTGCCTGCTTTGAGGCAGTGCTTGGAAAAAATTACAATAAACCAGATTAGAACTGTGAAATTGCATTGCCACTTTTATATGCTGTCATTGCTTTGGTGGATGAATAGCTATGAAGATAAATGTAGCTATACCACGTACCTCTGTTCCCTCCTCCACCCTACCACCCACAATCAAGTTCTGATTCAGATGCAGCCTGACTGCTCCGGGGCTGTCCAGGAAATTGCCACCCAGAGATTTCCATAGCATTCACAGTCAACATCACCAAAGCAGGAGATAAAGGTTTCTTTAGAGGGAGTGCCTTGAACTGCTCTTTTTATTTAGTCAGTAATAGATTCCTTAAGCCTGTTCGCGATCTGTCATCTCATCATTATCAAAGTTTTTGGCATTATACCCATTCTTTCTTTACTTATGTATAGTCAACGTATGTGTACATATACACATAGCATTTCTTACAGTGAAAAAACGCTGCAAAAGTGAAGGTTCATTTTAAGACAAACTTGTAGAAGTAGTGCCATGTAACACCCTCATGAGGATTTCTGCAGCTGCCTCACAATATCTGCATCACGTGCTACAGGAACCCCTCTATACTGCCTGTTACTGTATGAGACACTGGACACTGAGGCCCTTCTTTGTAATTCACTTCTCAATAGATACGAAAAACTTGTTAGGAAATGACTGAAAGGCGAGTGGATGAGGGGTGACTCTAGAACTTAGTTTAGTAATTAGTTGTTATTCTTTCTATGCTTATGACAAAAAAAGTTTACTTTTCCAGAGACTGTACCGTGCTGTGTCCAAACATTGTAAACATTGTACAGTCATAACACTTCTAGATGATCTTCCTTTAGCAAGAGATAGCTATCAGGCTGCTCAGTCATTGGCTGTATTGTACAGCCAGGTAGAAAACTTGGCTAGAGACAGAAGTGATCACTTCCAAATGCAAAAAGAAAGAAGACAACAGAAGAACAAACCTGCAAAACCCAGAAATGCCAGCCTGAGGAGAAAGGGAGGAATCAGTGGGGTTAAAATAAGGATACCATGCAGGAGCCAAACTGAATCATACATGCTTTTGGGAGCTGACCTTATGTTACTGTATTCCTTAAGTTGGCTGAGAGGTGAAGTTTTAGGTAGAAGAGTTTGGAAAGTTGCTATGAAGCACACAAGCTCCATGCAGCAACTATGGAGATAACACTAGGTGATAAGGGTGGGGAAGAGGCATCAGGAAACTATAGCAATGCCATAGCTGTGACCTCTTTGCTGAGCAGCTTCCGAGCAGGTAGACTTATGCTCCTGCTTCCAGTGTTAAACGAGAAACTTGGTACCTCTTATGCTCCTCAGAGGAACAGAGACATGCTCATTGAGAAAGACATTTTGAATCTTTTCATTCTAGTCACAAACTGGTTCCCTAGTGCTCCCAGGGGAGTGGAAGGGGTAGGGAACAAGCAGTACCTTCCCTGTTCCCTGCCCTTGCAGGCCAGAGGTGGAAGCAATAAGGATGAAGACTGGAATATGTCTCATACAGTTAGCTAGTATTAAGCACTTTTATTTTACTGCTCAGATAATGATTTCCTGGTTTAGATAAAACAAGGTGGGATTTCCTTCATTTCACTCAGATTTGTTAAAGAAGACTCTTTGACAGTGCTAGGACTGGTTGTTTAGAGACATATGTAAAGCCACTCTTCTGGAATGCTGCTGAATATTAGGGTACCTCTGTTTCTAGAAGTGTCAGAAGGCACAACAAGGGAACAAAAGTAGTTCAAGTCCTTGACATTACTGAGAACTTATGTGCTCCTTGCACTGGACTGCTAGGCAGCCAAGACAAGCTGCAGCAGAGAGATGAGCAGAGGCAAGAGCAGACAATGACATTGGCTCGTTCAAGAACATGTATACTTGCCATGAGGCTTTCCCAGGTCTCAGACACGGAGTGCTCTGTGCTCACACAAAAGTGAATTCTTTCCTGTCCTACACATGGCAGCAGAGGCAACAATCTGTGGAGCATCTGCTACTGGATTTGTGACCTCATGTTAAGAGGGATGTCTGGTACAAATGCAATGGTGGTGGCTGAGGAGCACTGAGAAAGCTAATGGCTTTTAAATTCCATCCCTAGCATTTGCCAAAACCCAGACTGTGGGCCTTCTGGTCCTGTGGGGAGCCCCCCAGCTTCAGTGCCAGAAGCAGGGAGGCAGGCAGCTTCTGACAGCTCTTCCCCCAGGAAGCTGTAGGATGACCCTGAGGAGCTGTCACTGTAATGATAAACAGTAATGATAAACTTAATCCCTGTTCTTCTAATATTAACATTTATAAATAACAGACATGCTCCTACTTAAATATTAATTTCCTGCATTATTAATTATTTCAAAATCCTTGTCATATATTGTTTCCTTTGCAATGTGGTGGGGGGTTGGTCTGGAGAGGTTGTGGCAATAGAAGTTTCTGGTGTTTATCTTTTATTCTGAATTCAACTAGACTTCCTTTTCTCCCATATTTCAATTAAAAAGAGAAAACCAACCAACCAAACACCTGGACCCTGCTACTACTGGAGAAAGGGATGTCATGCACTTCTAGTCTCTGACCCTATTAAGGCCAAGGCGTAAGGTGGCCCTGGATTTCTATCATGACAGTACTTACACTAGGTCTTTTGGTTTCAGTCACAGTTAGAAAGAAGAAAGAAGGAAAATTACATTTGTAATCTCAAAATCATTTTCAAATAAGTTATTTGACAAGTCTTGAGTATGAATAATACAACTTCTCATCACTGTGAAATTATATAGTATAAATAGGCATTTTTAACTAATCCAGTACTCCTTAATGCATTCATTTTAATGTCTTTATTGCCTGCAATTATCTATAAAAAACATCACTTTCCCTTCTTTATGGTGTTCACATCATATATAAACTGTTTGACAGTTCATGGTTTATAGTTTTGCTAAAAACCCTAAACAGAATTTACGCAGAGATCCAATACACCAGCAAACGTACTCTGTTCTCCATGCTTAAATATATAAAACCCACAATTATGCTTCCTAAGTGCCTAAGTGCCTCAATCCAGAATAGCTGCTTTTCTATATTACTTCATACCATTCTTGAGTGGCAGGAAAATGAAAAACTGTCAGTGTATCTGCCCCAAACAACCAACAGGTGGCAGCACTCCGTGAAACCCAGGTTTGACTTGCCCTATAACCTGTATAACTACAGTACGGCAGGCAGCAAGTAGGAAATGCAAGGGAAACAGAGCGGTCAGCTGTAGAGTAAGCCAGGACATGCATCATTTCATCAGTCGTTCTCCCTGTTTGTCATGGGGGCCCGAGAAACACAGCAGTGGTGGAAAGTTCGTGACCAAACGGGGAGAACAAGGAGGTTCGTGACAATTGGGTTTCTTCCTGACCCGTTGTCTACCAGTGGCAGAAACATTTGCTGAGGTCCTAGCACTGTTCCCTTGCATTTGAAATCATTAAGAAAAATATTGTCACCATGAGGAAAGGTATTAAGATAAGGTGCATAGTGAACACATTCCAAACTTATTAATCATAATTTTTTTTTTAAAATTGCCACAGAAATTTTCGCACATGTTGTAGGAGATCAAATTGCCTACAGTATTCTTTCCTTCCTCTCTTAAATGTTGGAGTAGAAGTTAACTCCCCCTAATTCTCCTCAATCTTCATACACTACTGCCTGTCACTGCAAGCTACAAATTATTAGGTACTTTGTCTTGGTTTGCCAAGGTGTTAATGGCTATGCACAGAGACATTATTGGATGTCGAGTGCTTCGGGTTCTTTGGGAAGAGAGTTACTCTGTGGAGAACAGAGTGTTAATGCATTTGAAATCAATCTTGAAGAAGTCATGACCTGATATAATGGCACATTTTACGTATTTTGGTCTCCAGAAATCTTTGGCTTTTAAAGCTTCCTTATAAATGTCCAGGAATTCTCTGATACTGCTGATCACCGCTGGAGCTAGGCTGAAATATTTTTGCTTGCACGACTAGCATGGAGGCATTCACAAAAGCTAAATTTTCTTTCCACTTAAATGGCTATGCTTATCTTGCTTGTTCAGTAGGTTGCTTCCACTCTGGTTTTTGCAGTACATATTAGGGCAATTACTCTGCTTGGCTTTATATTTTTTTCCATATGTTCCTTCACTGCCAAAAGGTGGGTGGTTATAAATTAGCATGCAGTAAGTATCATGTTGCAAAATCCTAGCAGAGATAAAGCACCTGTCATTTGTACCAAGTCAGCTCTGTAAAATCGCTGTTATAGTCCTTGCTTATGTTTGACTCAGTCAGTCTCCATGACAGCAAAATTACAAAGGCGTATCTCCACTAGGATGCTAAAGCAGGGAAGGTTACTCTCCTGTAACAAGAACCATGGTGTGGAAATTAAATCTCGACTGTTAAACACGTGAAGGATCCCATGGATGAAAGTCCTCATCTTTCCTTTCCTCTCCCGCCTTTCCTAGCCACCCTGTCAGGAGCACACTTGGCAGCTTTCTCTCCCCCAGCCCACTCTTTCTGCACCAGGGGTCTTTCCATCTTACTTAGACACGAGCATTAGTAGCTTTAGTGAACAATTTAGGGAACGCTAAAGGAGACAGATGGCTGTTTCAGACAAGGCCAAATTGAATTATTAGGCTTACCTGCATTGAAAAAGATGCAACTTCTGGGATGTTGCAAAAAAATTCCCTCATTTATGTGTATTTATCATAGATAGTTCTTTGCCATTACAGTAGGATCTGCCTTATACAATCCATTAGTTTTACCAGGAAAACGTTCCTTTCACCCCACTTGTGAGCAAAGATCTCATAGCAGAGACCACTCTTTAAGAGACCGTCCTTCCACTTAGAAATCGCTGTTTAAATAAAGCAGAATACAGCTGGAAACACTTTGTGAGGAACTGTTTTGTGTGATACTAGTAAGATCTTTGATTATCACAGGCTGCTGGGGGTCTGCTGTTAGGTGTCTTCTGCAAGGCAGACTCTGAGGCAGCACTGCATCCTTAATTCCATGTCAGACACCTTCTGGACTTGCCTCAGACTTCACACGTACATAGGCTCAGGGAAGTCCAGGAAGACTTGCCAGCTTTACAACTCAGCATATAAGCCAAGGACAAGCCGATTTGCTATAAGAGGAAAGTGCCGACCCTCACATGCTGAGGAACAGGGAAAAAAGGAAAAAAAAAAGACATTTTAGACAGGATGGAGGAGGAGGCACCTTCAGAGGAATGAAGTTAAGCTTCAGAGCATAGCTGCTTGGAGAACAGCAGAGCCATTCCCTGGCAGGCTGCAGCACTTGTTCTCCCAAGGCAGCAGCGGACGCCAATACGAGCTGGCTCTCCCGTGCAGTCTCTCCTGATGTTACCACTGGATCTTTTATAGACTGCTCTGGAGTGATGGCTACCCCCACACATTCCTCCTCCCCAGCTTTCTCTATAGTCTCCACCTTCAACCCGTAGACCTGCTGAATTTAAATTGCACGTGACACTGTGACCTGAGGTGAAATAATACATTTGATGTGCATTATCTAAAGTCCTGATTTATTTACTTTGGAGTAGGTGGGGGAAGGAGAGGTATTTGAGGGAACCTGAAAAGTTCAAGAAAGTGCTTGAGGATTAATATGCTGCTGGACAGGATAAAAGGAATTTTGCCAATGAAAACACAATCAGGCCAAGTGCAAATGAATGCTGAGATTGGGTTGGGAGGAACTGCATGGGCAGAGAAAGGATTTGGGGAGTTGGATTAGCTCAGGGGGTCAGGAAAAAATATAGGAATGACTGGAAGCAGAGCAACGGGAAAGGAGGAACGTGTTGACCCACGTGTCAATGAATCGGCTGTTGGCAGCACATAAATGTTAAGGAGCAGCTTGCAGCCTATGACTATTTGTAGCCTGATTCCTAAACCAAAGAAATCCAGAGGAGCACTGGATACCAGACTACACCTCTGAGCCATAAAAGCCTTTCACTTGCACTAAGGAAAATAGATTATTGATGCTGGCAAGGACATGTACTCTAAAAACAGACAGGAAGATTGCAGCCTAATCCAAATCCAAACAGAAGCAAGTTGTCCAAAGCCAGATTCCTTTTATAGTCCCTTAATTTCACTACAAAACTGCTTTCCTTTAAGTTTTAAATTGTGTAGTATCTGAGCCAATCTAGCTAACCCTTTATTACAAGAGAAGTCTGTGCAGGGGTGGACCCATTAAAAACTCAAAAGACTAATGGCTTGCAGGACTCATGGTAAAATCTTGGCCCCACTGAAGGCAGTAGGAGGTTTGCCAAGGACTTCAGTGAGACCAGGATTTTACTTCAGGTCTTTACAAGCAGCAGCGCTGCTCATTTAGAAGCACAAAACCATGACTGTGAATTTCCTGAGGTCCAATCACCAACTCTTGCTGGTGCTTCCGACATCAGATGGCTTCACTTTGAAACCCAAAAGGAAGAAGCTGAGAAGTGAAGCCATATACTCACACTAAAAGCCGATTTCTTTTACGTGATCTATTTGTGATGTTTAATTCCAGTGAGAAGAAGAAAATCAAAACTTGAATGTTTTTCTTTTTCCCCTTCCTTTCATTCCCGGAAAACAACCTCCTTCCCCATGAGGACAGTATAAAAAGCCTTCACTAGAAATGACGCGGCAGAGGGCTGCCAGCCCAGCTGGGGGTGCGCATGATGTGATGTGGCTGGAGGGCCAGCCAGGAAGCACACTCACCTCGGGCTGCTCAGGGGCCACCACCGAGCAGATGACCAGCCGCTAACACAGCCCCATCGGCCGGACGTGTCACCAGGGTGGCACGGTAATTGAGAACAGCGGGCCTCCTGCCTGCAGCCTGCTGGTGTTAGTGCTTGGGAGTGTGTGATCATGATCAATAATGCTTCATGGGAATCTTTTAAAGTGCTCCCAGCCACCTCACTGCAGTAAAGGATTTGTCAGCCTTTCCATAAACCCCAGTTTTGAAGAGTTTATAGCTCAGCTTGTTTTCATTACCTTGAGGTGAAAGTTGCCATATAAAATTTCAGACTAGAAACGCTTTTTTTCCCTTGCTAATACAAAATATCGTTTAAAACAAATTTTTGTCTCCAAATTTAGAGTCTTGGTAAGAGCTATGTTGTTCCCTGATTGTTTTGGGTGTGCTGCTCAGAACTTCAGCATGAGAATCTGTTCAATTTAAGGATTAACAAAAAAATGGCAAGCTCTTTGCTGAATTTTTAAACCACTGACTAATACGTCTAGAACTGCCGAGCTATTCTGCTCGCTCCCAAGAAATGCTGTAAGTCTGCATCAGGGACTTCTGTGGAAGAAGAACAGATGATGCTCCTCTGCCTCGTCCCCTTCCAGCAGCTGGAACTATGACTTTGTGGTGCTTTACTGTCTTAAGGAGTGGAATTGCAGCTTATATAAAGTTGTTGTAGCTCCATTCACTATGAACTGCTTTGCGTCTTCTCTCTGTTAAACAGTTGCTGTGCTGCAACCCAGAAATAACTGAACTTTCAGTAACAGACGTGACTTTTCCTGTTACATGCATGAGTCACATTCCAGTTACCTGTACTTGCAGAGCACAGTGTGAGAAGAAAACTAAGGCTACCTTTCCAAACTCAGCTGACACCAGATGCCTGTGCCTCACACAGACAGGCAAAACATTTCTCATCACCTGAACAGTAATATCTGACCCCTGCATTGCAGAGAGCTTCCCTCACTGCTGAACTGGAACCTCGCCCCACACTGTGCGGTGGGATCCCACCTCTGCTGCTTTCTGACCTCACCAGCAGCCACAGCCTGAAATCTCTGCCTCTCCTGGTGAGGGGAGAGCTGTGAGGGTGGCATGTCCCAGGCCTGCAAGCCCAACACTGCTATTTCCAAACATCTATATCCAAAACAATAATTTAAAAACCCAGAGGGGAATGATATACCTGTGCATACCACCTTCACCTATCTATGGTTGCAAGGATTAATAAATTCATTTCCTTGGTTAATTTCACAAAGTTAATGTCACACAATGGTCTTACAAAACAGGGAGTAGAACATTGCAGTCTAATATCTTTGGGGACTGACCCAGGGGGACCAGAAGTGTTGCCCTGTAGATGAGTTCGTCCACCAAAGCCAAGTGGATTTATAATTGCTTGATCTCCAGTCTCTGAAAAGTCTGCTTTATCCACATGTCATATGACCATGTTACTCTTGGTGGAATTAATATATTCTAGATGTTTTCTTAATGAGAAGGTATATTTCACTTTTATTGGCATGTTTTATGCCTAGGATAATTTCATCTTAACAAATGGATTTTTGCTGGTGTAAGAAAGCTTGTGAAAATCAAAAGGGAAAAAAAAAGAGTTGTTTTTTTTCTAAGAAGTGCCAGCTTTATAAGTGGATGGTGAACAGGTTACTGGTGGGGGCTTTTGGGGGTGAATGGAAATAATAAGAAAGATTTGGGGAGGGGGAACAGATGGAGGGAGTCTTTAAAAAAGTTAATAAAAATAGTAATAATTTTGCCATTACCACAGGACCTGAAAGTGTATTGCCAGCTATAGGATACCAAGCAGAGATACAGCAGTTCTCAGTCTCGTTTCTTAAGGAAATGAGGCTTATATGATTGTGTGACTGTGTATATATAAATCACATGTCTCTGTACACCAAAGTGGTTTAGTCTGTCAGTTTTCCCTTTGCCTTATATCATTTTTAATTCTTTTTAATTTAATTGAATCAGGAGAGCAATAGAGGCTTCAAAGTCAAAATATTTCTGCAAGAGTCATGAAACCTTGAAGTCTGGCAGGAAAAACAAAACAACAACAACAAAAAAAGAAACCCCAAAACTGTTAGCACTTCCACTGGTGCAATGATGCTGTAAAAACTCAGCTGCTTTCGAATACCAGAAAATCCACAAATGGTGATAGACAGTGAGAGCACTTCAACAGCTGGAAAGGTTTTACTCAAAGCTGTTATGTTATTAGACACTAGAAAGGCTATTGCAAACTAAAACGCATAGGCTCTCAGACTACATGCATTGACAGGCAAAAGTGATGTGCGTGTACTCTGACTCCAAAATTTCCTACAAGTTTTCAGTCTCATATATCTTGTAATTGTCACAGGATGCTGGCAAATAGAATCGACAGAAAGCTAAGCCCAAGCTGAAAGAAAGATACATAGGCCCTTACTGAAAGGATTTCCTTGGCGTTAATTTCATTCTGTAGCCAATAGACCAGGCTCCCTTTTCATTTATTTTAAATTGGGCCATTTGGAAAGCTATAAATTCTCCTTAGGAAGTAGATTTTCCTCTAGTATTATCCTATTCAAAGACTGTATTTCTTGGGACTTTCCTTTAAGTAAATCTCACGGAAAGTGAGTCACCTATTAAAATGATAAAAGACATTTGCAAATGCCTTCCCCAATCCCAGAGCCACAGGTAGAATGAGAATATATCTTAAGCAACTCTCCAAAGGAGGCAAGAAGGCAAGCTTCTGTTTGTTTCATACATTGCCAAGCTACAACAGGATCATGCAGAAAAAGACAACAGTAAACAATTCCCACATTTCTTCTTCGTGGTAGAACAATTTTCAGTTGTCCGACATTCCTAACTAAAAACTTTACATCCATTGCTATTTTATTTATTGCCTCAGTCATCTGCTCTGTGGGGTGCACAGTGGGCAGGAGATCGAGTCTTTTGTTTTGTTTTCTACTCTAATGGGAAGGCATGTGATGCTGCGGAGTTCCCAGCTTGCCTGTGTCAGGAGGAAGGGTGCAGAGTCCATGCTGCCTCTTGCAGGGCCCGTGGCTTTGTACATGGCTGTCTGAGGAGTATCAACCACCTTGACACTCTGCCAGCAAAGGGAGAAGCCAGCTTTGCTGAATGAAAGAGGGAAGCTCATGTATTCCAAATGAACAGCAATTTAGACTTTTTATGTACACAACCCCTGCCTTCTTTGTGTTGTCAAGAATAGCAAACAAAGTGCTAATGATAATGAGCAAATCCATCTAGTGTCAGTTCCAGCACCCTCAAACGCAGATCCTCGGATTAATCTAGGCCTCTGCCAAGTGCTTTGACTGGCATAGATATTAGAATTTATTTTCTGTGTTGATAAACAGCCAAAGCAGTATTCCTGTCCTTCTGTAGCTGATGGAAATCCCTCTGTAAGCTCTTGTCTCGGTATTTCCACTGAAAATACCACAAGATTCCTGCCCAGCTTGAAAAATAGAAGAGTAAGGGGAAGCAAAATTGTGTCTTAAGTTTATCTCCTTGCAGTTATTTCAGAGATTTTATGAGCACTAATAGCAGGCACGCTGAGAACAAGGAAACCACTCACTCTGCAGCATTTCTGCTGCTAATGAAACTAAGAAGAAACCTTCGTGGTGCTTACGACCTCACACCAAATCCCAAATGTTAAATGACTGTATGTTGTTAAGCTTCCACTCATGAAAACTTTAAAAAAAAAAAAAAAAAAAAAAAAAGCTTTACAGTTTTTTCTGCATGGCAGCAAGCCTGGACATTTTTGTTTCGGATCCACCATAAATATTTGACTTTCAAGTCACCCATATTCATGATTCATTTTGTTAACAGGCCGGTAGGCACACTCTGGCAGAGGACTTGCCATGTGCCAATTATGTGGAAATATGGACACATTGGAAACTTCCCTTTTTGACCATCTACTATTCTTTCTTATCAAATTGTAAAAACACAGGAGATGACTTAGGGACAGATTGTTCCTGGCCCATAAAAGCTGGAGTAAGAGCAGGGAGTTTTCTGGCTGATCAGTAAATGCAGCTCTTGTAAAAGACTAAAAACTCTTGGGACACCTGGCACCTTATAATGTGTATTTTGAGCTGACACTACAACCACGGAGGCCAGGAGGAGATGGGCTGCTCATTTCATCAGGAATATGATTACTCCCCACACAAGGGAAAAAAGTGCAGAAGGAGATGAACAAAACCAGTGACAGCATTAGTCCTTTACAAGTCACTAATACCCAGGCTTTGAAGTGATGTACTGTGAACTGTTAGGTATGATCAATATGAGAGAATATGGTGGCAGGGCTTCAAAGCCAACAGCGGACCAAGCATAGTATGCATCTGCCGGTGCTGACGTTGAAGAAAAAGAAAGAGACAAAAGGATGCAAGGCCTTATCCATATTTAAAAGTCAGCACTGGAGCAGCATGAACACCAAGAAGAACAGCTGAGAGCAGCTGGAGAACTTAATTTCTCTTGACTACACTTGGTTTTGTACTTCAACGTGCCTTAGTGTGATCTGAGCCCTTTCCTGGAGCACAGTGAAAGCAGGAGTGGAAAGGAGAGATGCTGAAGAATGAGAGTTGTGTGTTGTGGGAAGATGTCAAGTTTTAAAAAAGAAAGTGGATGAAGGAGGAGAAACATGACAAGTTACCTTCTGTGAGTGTCTGGGATTATCTTCCTGACCAAAAAGAGGAAGCTGAATTCAGAACAAGGGGGTTTTGCTCCACAGAGAGCTGCTAACAAGCTTTAAGCCTGTCCCTCCACAAGATATTTTATATGCCAGCTGTGAAATATCACAAACACTTGTCAAATGTTTAACAATCTGGTCCTGCTATGTTTATCTCTTTCAAACAATACCTTTTCAAGGGCCTGGTTCTGAGAAGAAATTGTACGGAGAATGGGGACGGTAGGAAAAGCAGCTTGTCAGAAAAGAAACAGCTTTTATGGGAATCCTAAAATTTCTGTGGACTCTATTCTTCCCCTGATATACAGATGTCATTCCCTGGCAGGTGGAGTCAGCAGCAGGGAGTGCTCTCTAAACACTGCTTAAATGAGGAAATGCTTAATTTTCCAAGCTCAGTTGTGGCAGCAAACTGCTGGGGAAGTTAATTGGTGAGTCTGGATACATCTAAGACATGGAGAGCCTGCAATCACCTCCTGGTGTTCAGCTCCCAGCAAACAGCCGTGTTGAGCAGGAAAAGGAAAGACAACCTACCACAGCCTCACGTCACAGCTAGTATCTTTCCCAAAAAATACTTCAATGCTTGTTTTTTCTGAGTGGCCAATGGTACTGTATATGGCAAATATACAATTTTATTTGGTCTCAGCTGTGCAACGGAAGAGGCATCAGAATTGCTTTCTCCAGGCAGTGAACCACTGGGGAGTCCCTCATTACCTTTAACTCTGAAATTGTCATTCAGAAAATTACAGGCCATGCTATAGCTCCTCAGAAACTCAGCGTTACTTTTGTTTGCCTTGCTTTGATATGCTTGTTTTTTCTTCTGTCATCTTTTCCTCTGCCAGAACTTCCTTTTTGTATCCCGATTGTTCCAGTGCAGTTTATGCAGTGGAAGGTGAGAATGTATTAGACCAAAATTTTGGATGACTTAAACCCCTTTGGACACTTTCCACACACACTTCATGTATGCTCCCACCAGCACATCCCTGTCCTGGGTGGAGCCATGCCACAGCCTAATCTCTGAGTAACAAAGGCATAGACATTTGCAGAGAGTAGTATTCAAAATAAGAATCATTACCCAGCTATTGTGTGTTAACCCTGGCAGGTAGCTAAGTTCCCCCACCCAGTGGGATGGAGGAGAGAATCAGAAAAGTGAAAATGAGAAAACCAGGGTCAAGATAAACACAGTTTAATAAGTAAAAAAGACAAAACAAAACAAAGAAAAATAAAAGATGAAAAGCAATTGCTCACCAACGACTGACTGATGCCCAGACAGTCCCTACTCGATGGCATCCCTTGGCAAACTCCCCCCACCCCCCTCCCAATTTTGTTGCTGAGCACGATGTTACATGGCAGAGAATATCCCTTTGGGGTCAGCTGTCTAGGTTGTGTCTCCCCCCAGACTCTTGCCCAGCACCAGCCCACTTGCTTGCAGCAATGTGAGAAACAGAGAAGACCTTGGCACTGTGCAAGTGCTGTTCAGCAACAACTAAGAATCAGTGTGTTATCAATGCCGGTTTGGTCACAATTCCAAAACATAGCATCATATAGACTGCCATGAAGTCTATACCAGCTGAGTCCGGTACACCAGCTTATATGGAACCAGTAGCTAGTTACTCCTATGACCCACAGATTCAAAGCAATGTACAATCCCCTTCACTCAAGGGGACTGATACCATCAAAAGACATTTAATTAAAATTTGTCCTTTCCATTTATATTTGCTGCTCTAATAAAGAATATGACTTTTTCCTACAGTTTTAAAATCCTCTCTTATATACTTAGGCCACCAGGACCTCAGCCGCACTGTTCCTTTATTTACCGTCTATGAATTGACAGACCGGACTAAAGGTCCTGCAAGCATGCAAGCTCTGCACAGCTTCATCTGGATGTATTTGGACTGAATGAAAGCATGGCAATTCCCTGTATTAGCATGTTTATAGTTCTCTCTCATCTCTTTCCTAGAAGATAAGGAAGGTGTTACTGGGGCCCTTGGGCGTTATCTGTAGCAGTCTGGGATTAGGAAGAAGCTAGAAGACTCTCCTGGAGCAAGTGCTGGAGGTTTCTGCCCTGTGAGTCCCTGCATCTGGGAGAGCAGGGGCTGGGGAGGCCCACATCCAGCTCATTAACTGTAAAGATCTGGTCTTAGAGTGGGAAAGAAAAAGATGTTCACAGCCTGAGAGTAGGAAAAGGAGGTGGCATGGCTCAGGGGAGCTTTGCTAAAACCCTTTCCTGGCATGGGAGATTGCATGTTTTCAAGATAGATACCAGCAATGCTCCAGCATCCAAACAACCAGCCTGAAGGGAAAGAGGAAGTTTCAGAGAAAAAAATGTGTCTAAAATAGGGAAAATAGTATGTCCATACTGAGCCACAAAAGGCCCTTCATCAGTAATACTGGAGAATAAGTAGGGGTACCCATGGTGCCTCTGCCTAGTGCTGTCACTGGCACATAAATGTTTTCAGGAGCCACCATCACCAGCAGCGGTGCAGGTTTGCTCTGTAATAGGCAGCTCCCTGCCTTCTGCGAGGCCAGATGCCATTTGTGAACCTTGAGATACACCATTGCTGTGAGGAAAAATTAATCCTTCATCTCATGGCATGCAATCTCAGCCAAGCCTTGGCATGCATGAGGAAAAGTTGCCAAGGAGGGACACAGGGGCCGGGGGGCTGCATTTCCCGGTAGTGTCCCTTTTTGAGTAAAAAGAACCATCTTGCTTGAGAACAGAAAATTTGGTGTGGAAGAGTTAGAAGGGGTAAACTGAAGACCAAAGTACTACATACAGTTTCGTGTAAGTAATGCCAGATGACTCATGGAAAACTTAATAATCACCTCACTTCAGTTTCAAAACAATGTAAAAATGTTTTTAGTCCCATGTCTGCACTTGCTTCCTTCCCCCTCACTCCAACAACTTCACAAAGTCCTGTCTGATGGCATGGTACAGCCTGGCCGAAGGGTAAAGTTTCTCTGTGCCCAGTGCTCAGGGCCAGAAGGTCTTAGGCAAACACCAATTTGAAGTTAATACAACACACCCCGCTGAGAATCCCTTCAGACAGATCAGTCTTGTTCATTTTGTATTAGTCTACAGGTAAGTCTGGAGATGGGATTAACTTTTTTTTTTTTAATCCATTTTTTTTGGGCACATTTATCGCACGCAGCCAAAATTCACAGAAAAGCAGTCATGAGTTCACATGCCTATCACTACATACTTGTACCATGTCCAGTACAGAGGAGGACTGGTCCTAATGAGGTTATCCAAGTGTTACTATACTACAGAGAAGAATCAGGAAAGCCAAATCATTCAACAGACCAATTTCAGTGGAGTCATTTCTGATTTATACAGGCAATCAAAATCAGCAGGTACTTAATCTTTGTTTTATCTGGAAAAAGACTAGCTCTTAGTTCTACTTCATCAGCTCACCCTCATCCAGCACCCAGAGTCAGCTTTAAATGTATCAGAGGAAAGCGAACAGCAGTGGAGGGGGAAGTAAATGTTACAAAGATCCCAAAAGCCCCTGCATCTCCCCGCAGGTTCTTTACAGCCTCATAGGTGCACATGCCTGAAGATGCATTTGGTCTCAGTTACGTTTTTAAAGTACTTTTTATGTGTAGGCGCCAAAAAATTCAGCCTGCTCATCTGGATTCCTGAATTTGTACCAAATCTGCCCAGCTCTTTTAAGTGAAATTTAAGGGAAAACCTTTTATTCTGCCAGTTTCAAAACAAGTGTTCCTATGTTAAAGTTCTAGATAACATTTTAGCCGAAACTTAGTATTTATTTCATTAGAAAATGAAGACCTAAAAATCATTTGAGAACAAATATGTCTTTCTTTGGAAAAAGAAATATTTTGAGAGATCTGACTTTCTTTAATAATTTGGCTTGGTGCAAAACCCATATATAAGCAAAAATTGGGGTCTGGATCCATCAAAACCAAACTGTTTGTTCTGATCCCTTTGTGTTGTAAGGTTATCATCTCTTAAAATGTCCAGAGTTCAACTCACAGTTCTGCAACACAGGAGGAGACCCTGCTCCCCCTGGTACCCATCTGCTCTGTTCATCCCCACCTTTCCCGCTCCCCTCTTCCAAGCAACCATCTCTAGCACTTGTCTGCCTGCTGAGGACGCTAATTCATCTCACTAAAATGGCCTAAAAAAAAAAAAGAAATAGGTAAGAAAAACAGACCCTTCACTTTCCCAAAAGAAAAACGAGACTTTTTTTTCTTCTTCTTCTTCTTCTTCTTCTTCTTTTTCTTCTTTTTGCCAAGGATTAAGTTTGCCTCTGTCCTGGGCAGAGGGATGCCAGCGCTGGCTGCAGGGGTTGCTGGCTGGTGGCTAAGGAAGGAGCAGGGAAGGAGGCGTGCGGAGCGAAGTGCGGAGAGCAAGACTTCCCCCTTTTGGCAGCAACAAGCTGTTAGTTCAGCTCACAGTTGCAACTTTAATCCAAACAAAAGCTGTTTTTCACGCAGTTCTGCCTTACCGTGTCACACGAAACTTTCTGCCTTTTATCTTTGCATCTGTAGCAAAGGAATTGAAATTATCTGTTTAGGTAAGTTAGCATTTCAGTCCTGAAATATAATTTTGTACCTGTATCTTACCTTTTATGTTTCTTTATACATCTAAAAAGGGACCATTCTGAACAACAGTAATGATGGCTGTACGTAGTCTATATTCCTAAGCACAAAATAATGTGGAAGTTCAGCTAAGTACATCTTTAAAACATTTTCTGAAGAGTTCCTGAAAAACATCAAAGGGATATTCACATTTGTTCCCTTCTATAAAGACAAATATAAATCTATAGCTAGACATCTACGTATGCAGACACTCAGGGTGATGCGAGTAGCTACACACTGGGAGACAATCTCTCTGTTTCTGGCCTGACCTTTTCAATACTGTGTATGTTAAAGCAGAAAGGAGACTAATTGCTGTAAACCAGAAGCTGTAGTAATTACTTTAATTCAGAAGTTACCAACCTTTGGAGAAGAGAAGCACAAGAACAGAATCATGTTTAAAGGCAGCCCATTTTGCTTTGTCCTTCAACGCAGCCCCATTCAAAATACTGTGGAATTTATGAGTCTACTAAAAGTGAGGTCTCATAATGTGCACAGCGTGTTGCCAGTTAACTTGAATGAGCTTCTCCTCTGCTTTCTGGCTGATTACTATAATACTGTGCTTAAAAAGGGGCCCTTCCTTCTAAACCGCGTGGATAATGATGGAGTATAAAACCAGGCCATAAGCTGTCCAGGTAGGTTTGCGCAGCATACCTAAATATCAGTCTTCAAAAACGTGATCTGGTGCCCCTTGAAGTGAGTTGGAGCAATGACTTTCTGCAGTGCTCTGGATCCAGGCCTGCGACGGCATGCCTCTTTGTAAGCCTTCCAGTGCTTCCTGGTTCAGTTCAAGGGAGAAATGTTAGCTTGCTTGTGGGACTGCAGGGCTTTGATGTGTGCTTCCAGATGGAACCAGAAGCGCCGAGGCACGTAGAGAAAACAAAACTGAACTTTTACAATCTGCAGGAAAGATGCCTAAGAAAAATAGAAGCATGTTCCTACTTGCCGGCCACTGTTTTGGTGACAACACTGTAACATTAAACAACAAAAAAAAAACCACCAATAAAACACAGGAGAGAAAATAAGAATTGTATATTTATTTATTTATTTATTTAATCTTTCTGACTTGAGTTCTCTCAAAGACATACACAAGGCTTCTTCTGATCTCGGTGGTACGGGATTTCACTCTAAAAGTTCAAACCACAAACAATGAAGCTATTACTCCTATGATTCATCTGACCCTCCAGAAGAAAAAAAGTACCCTGCTCCTATAGCTGCAACACTTACTGTACTTAATTATGAACTGACATGCAGTTCTGGAATATCCAACATGTTTTATATGCGGACTAGCTCTGTAGCACTAACATATTGAAAGCACTCAGCTGTAAAAGTTATTTTAAAAATAATTTATAGTCTTGTACATGTTGGTCTTTATTTCTGCTATGGTGTTTAAAGCTGTAGAGCTCTGTATTCTCTTTTCAATTGATTCTTCAGTATTAGTTTCAATTACAGTATCTTACATTAATCCACATTTATAAGTATGCAAAACTCTAGTTTGAGAAATGTATTTGTTCTCAATATCCTTTCATTGCACTCAACCCATAAGTACTGAAATGATTCTTCTGGCAATTAGAGCTATTCAAACCCTTCATGACATAGCAGCCCTAGCATTCTAAACTTCTTATGCAAGCACTCTGACATTTCGTTTGACACTGCCAGAAAATTGGAAAAAAATGACATTTATAGGAAAAAGATTGCTTGATGCTTGGCAGCTATGAAACAGGGTTTTTCCACCCTCCTTTAGGTCACCGAGAATGAATTCCAGTCCCCACTGTGGTATGAATCCTGTGTTTTTTTAATAACCTGTGTGGCATATACTGGTCTCCATTTATAGAGAAGAAATACAAAAAGAGTGTTTCATCTGAGAAGTCCTACCTTTCACCATGAGCTTAGCCCTGAAAGGGTCAGGACATAGCTTTGGGACTCAGGACAGATCGGGGCTGCTGGCTCCGGGTCTATGAGTGGCATGGCCACCAACTACCATTGCTTCCCACTGTGTCCTGGATGCAGAGCTACAACCAGGCCAAGCGCTTCCCATAGTGGAATGAATGCCCTTTGCATATTTACAGAAGTACTCAATTTTCCCCTCATTTCTAGCTGCCACAGCTGCAAAAGAAGCAGTCCACTTCAGGAGGTCCCCCAGTCAGTGGTTCTGATTCCTAGGAGCTTCCCAGGTTTCCCCCCCAGGTTGATTTACCACCACTGTCCCCAGAATATGTCACCAAGGGCTGAAGAGACCCATCTTGCCTTTCCCTGCTACAGCCCTGTCAGAGAAATGGGATTTCACCAGAGAGTTTGACTACAATCACCCCTTCTCCTATTAACCATATCACCAGCAGAAAGCCAAAGATGAGATGAGAACTGAGCCTGCCCTGACTCTCCAGGGTGCCTTGTCCTCTGCCTCAGATCTGAGACAGCTGAAGGAGGACCAGCTGCAATAATGTGGTACCAAACCCCGTGTCCCATAGCTGCATTAGCATGGTGGTATACCTAGGTGATAAACCACACCTGTCCTCACCACACAGCTCTCTGCACACCTCTGACTGGACATATCCTACCATATGTATGGGAAGAGGGGGGGCACTGAAGATGTGGTGTGGTGGGTCGACCCTGGCTGAATGCCAGGTACCCACCAAAGCTGCTCTATCACTCTCCTCCTCACCCAGACAGGGGAGAGAAAATATAACGAAGGGCTCTTGCTTTGAGATAAGGACAGGGGCATCACTCAGCAATTATTGTCACATGCAAAACAGACTCAGCATGGGGAAATTAGTTTAATTTATTACCATTCAAATCAGAAAAAAAAACCTCCTGTCTTCCCCGGCTTAACTTAATTCCTGATTTCTCTGCCTCCTTCCCCCGAGTGGCACAGGGGGACAGGGAATGAGGGGTTACGGTCAGTTCATCGCATGTTATTGCTGTCACTCCTCACACTCTTCCCCTGCTCCAGCATAGGGTCCCTCCCATGGGAGACTTCTTCATGAACTTCTTCAATGCAAATCTTTCCCACAGGCTGCAGTCTTCACCAACTGCTCCAGCGTGGGTCCCTTCCATGGGATGCAGTCCTTCAGGCACACACTGCGCCAGCATGAGTCTCCTGCAGGGTCACAGGTCCTGCCAGCAAACCTGCTTCAGCACAGCCTTCCCACGGGGTCACAGCCTCCTTGGGGCATCCACCTGCTCTGGCGTGGGGTCCTCCACAGGCTGCAGGTGGGTATCTGCTCCAGCGTTACCCCCCGTGGGCTGCAGGGGCACAGCCTGCCTCACCGTGGGCTTCACCAGGGGCTGCAGGGGCATCTCTGCTGCAGTGCCTGGGGCACCTCCTGCCTCCTTCTGCACTGACCTGGGTGTCTGCAGAGTTGTTGCTCTCACATGTTCTCACTCCTCTCTTCCCCTGGCATGGGTTTTTTTTTATTCCCCCCCCCCCCCCCCCCTTTCTTAATATGCTATCCCAGAGGCGCTGCCACTGTTGCTGATGGGCTCAGCCTTGGCCAGTGGTGGGTCCATCCTGGAGCCAGCTGGCATTGGCTCCATTGGACATGGAGGAAGTTTCTTGCATCTTTTCACAGAAGCCATCCCCTGTAGCCCCCAGCTACCAAAACCTTGACGTGCAAACCCACTACAGATGGATGTCAACTCTGATGTGTCTGGTCTCAGGACAGGATTGTTCATTGTCCAGCACTGCTGAGCTTTGTGGTCAGGGTTTTTTTCTTCAGTTTTTTTTCTCTTTATTACAAACTCTTATTCTCCTGGTAAATACCAGTTTTTCATAAACTATGGGCTATTTGAACAATATTTTCTTAGAGGTACTTCACTTCTGAATAGCTGATGGGGCAAGAGGATCTGATGTGATGTGCAGCAAGTCATTTGACAACTAAATCTCAAGCAGTCAGCATTTGAAAGAAATCCACAAATCCACTAGGCTCTTAGGAACCTAAAGAAACAGACATGTTAGGATCTGGAAGCAGGATACTTTAAAACATTATCCAAGTTTCAGGACCAAGTCTTACTTATTTAGTGAATTATGTGCTCTAAGTCCCACAGCTCAGACTTACTAAATCTTGGTACAGAGACACTCATCTTTGAATTAATTTTAAAGCAGTTTAGAAGTATAATTCTTCCTTATCACCTGCCTACATAAGCAAATAGACCAGCAGAATTATAGCGGTATAACAAAACACTACAACTATGTCAACATAAGTTCCTATAGGGAACCTATGGCAGAATGAAGTTACTTTACTTGCCATATAAATAATTCTTTTCCAAACAAAAATATTCAGTTTCTGTCAAGGAATCTGTATATTAAAAAATCTCCAACCGGTTCCCCTCTCTGAGATGCAGGTTTACACAGTGTGACTTTTAAAATCACATTTATTCAAATGGTCAAATTTTTTCAGGCCCACATAAGTAATAGTCCCTTCATTTGGAATAACAGCCATATTTAGGGACTTTTTATTTAGTTTCTTGATTATTTTTTTGGGGGTGGGGTGGGGGTAAGAAACTCTAATATACATTCTTTCATAAAACCGAATATCATACTTTTTTCCTTCCAAATACTTTAAACCTGGCTTTTTTGCTTTTGTTTACTGCATGCCACAGTGACTGTAATGACATGAGTGATGATAATATTATTAAAGTAACTTACTTTAGCATTGTTACTGTCACTTTAAGCTATATGTCCATAATTGGCTGCTTAATTATTGTGCCTTATAACTGATCTATCACAGAGATGCAAAAATACAAATACTACACATGGCAGTGACAGAAGTTAATTAGTTTTTTTTCTAGATTATTTTTGTTTGCATCAGTCTGTATTTATAACAGCATTCTCTAAGCTCTATGTTATATACCAGGGGGATGTATTTATGATTAAACTCAGAAAGACACTCTAAAAGGCACAAACAATTGTCAGCTTTGCCAGCACATCATTATTATACCACTCAGTATGCTTAATCTTTCCTCTGTTTCATGCAAGCAAAATTCACCATCGGTGGAGGAAAAGTACATGGCCAAGGCATGACTTAAATCCCAATTAGATTCAGATCATACCCCACATAACTGTAGAATTTCAGGTATGTATATTTCTGTGATGTCTATGTCTTAGTTTCAGCTTGTAAATGAAGGATGTTGGAGAAGATTTTACTTTTGCCCTGCCCTGCCTTGACATGGTAGGTTAATTTGAGTGGAGCTACTTGTTCTGCCAGCGGTTGGGTGCTTTCCATATTCAAGCTGCCTTAATTACAGCTAGCTGTAGATGAATACACAATATATGAGAATTATACATGCAGACACAGTTAAAAAAGTGTTATAAATCAACCTCTGAAAAAACAAGCAAAACCAGAATAAATATGCAGCAATGCTAAAACATGCATGTATACGTGACAAATCAGAAAAACACAAAACTTACCACTATGTCCCTTAACTAATACGCTACTAGAGCAAAACGTTGATGGTATTATCTGACATCTATGTAATATACAAGAAGCCTAAAGAAATTTCAAGTGAAAATAAAATTCAGACCATTCTTTCATTATTATTTCTTTCTTTCTTTCCTCTGAGAAGATAGATCAGACCATATTGTTAAAATTGAAATCAAAAAATTTGACCACAATTATCTTAAATATGTTACTTATTAATATGTGAAGCTCTCTGTACATATTGTCTCTAGAAATGCTCTTTTCAGATCTGGAAGGAAGCTTTGCCTTCCAGCTCCCTGCAGCCCTTCTTGGGAGGCATGAGCTTTTTACTTGTCCTAGCAAGCTGGATGATATTTATCCATTCCAGTTATACCAGCTAGTTGGTGCCACCCTTGATGAGCTGCAAAGACTGTGAGAAAGAGTACAAAGCGGTACGGATATGCAAGGCACGGAGTAAGCTGATAGTGGTTTTGTCTGCTTATGCACAGACTTATGAGTGTTTTATTCCTCCACATGGGCATCTGCCAGGACTCAGCCCTCATTCGGGGGTTTTCAGCACACAGAATCAAACTAGTCTAAAGGACTGTGTAGGAATAATTGCACTGCCATATCTTTCATGTTTGTGGAAGCAAAAAGGCCAGATGAAGCCAACTTCTGATTCATCTGACTGCCAGGATCTCTCAAAGCCTCACCCTTTTGCTCACAGAATTCTGGCTAGTGATTCATTGAAGTTAATACTATTAATGCTCATAAACACATTTTGGGAATGCTGACAGCTTTCTTCTGGAATGGTGGTTTGTGAACAGTCTCCTTCCCATTCCCTACACCAGCAGTGATGCAATCAGGGTAGGACCAGGCGGTGTCATATGCTGGAAACCTAATATGCATTGCAAATTGTAACATCCGCAAATGGGTGAGGAACCTTTTTGCGTCAGCTTGTGGACCCTTGGGAGCTTCCTGCTTTTGCTTTATGAAAACCAGCTAGCAATGAGGAACACACACATACCTTTTTTTTTTCTTTAGGTTAGCTTTTAGTGAGCTCAGATGAAAACCAAATGAACAGTCAAAAAATCAATTTTTTCCCTTCACATAAAAAACTGTGGTTTATCCAGCTTTTGTCCTTGAGACTGAAGATCCAGGTATTAGATGTAGTAGGTGAAAGAATCCCACTGTGGTATTTTCAGTGGTCTCTATTTGCAAGAATATATACAGGGATGTGTTCAAATCTAGCAGGAGTTCCCAAAGGTATTGATTCAATACCTAAAACTATTTAAGCTAATAATTTCCAATTATTTCAGCAGCGTTAGGTATCTAAAACCCTTCGAGGGTGGAAAGTCTAGAACCAAATGAGGAAGCGCTTTTGGCCATACCCATAGCTACACTGCCCTTCCCAACAGTGCTTTTGGCCTCTTTCCCCTCCTGGTACAAGGAAGGCAAATGCTCCTTAATTCTTTCTCCAGGGAAACAGTGACACTCCGTGCAATACTGCACCAACCAGCCTATTCAACATGCACAAAGAGGAAAGACTTTTGGGTGCACTGTGAATGGATAGAAATGAGACTGAAAGCCTCTAAGCCTCTTTAGTTTCCCATCCCTACATGGGTCAGGCACAATACACTGTAGCCCACAGATTTCTTAGTATATATTCACTGTTCACACACCCACAGTCAGTATTTGTGCATTAAGTTGTAACTGGATAACTTTCACTTTATGAATGAAATTGAAACTCACTTATTTTTGATTAGAACTACAGGTATAAGACTTTTTTTCCAACATTGAAACATTCAGAAGAGTACAAATTATGCTAACAACAGAGTAACTTTCCAGTACCTTATGGAAGAGAAAATGTTATGTCTTTGCAGAAATAAAGACAAAAGAGCAGAGCAGCTGTTTCATACATAAGGCATTATGAATTAGGTCAGGGCCACTGAATGATGATGACATGATATTTAGTGAGGCAGCAATTTCAAAACAAAATTTTGGAACAATAAATAGGAACTTGCATTATGGTATTTTAAAGCAACTTATTTGTCTTACTTTTTTGAAGATACCTAAGGTTAGCCACTTTTAAAAAGATACATGTTCAACAGTTCAGAAATCAAATATGTTTGGGGCATCTTTTAACTTCTAAAACTCTGGTCATTTTTATACCTAAAATAAATCATTTGGTTTTCAGAGGCAGTAGCACAAGTCAGTTAATGAATTTGATTACTTCAAAGTTTAATTACTTTAAAATTAATTAAATCCCATTAATACAAAATTGAATAAATAAAAGTGGACATAGGTTTTAAGCCAAAGCAGTTATGTTTGGAAATGTTGATGACATTGTAAACTACACTGGTTGTTACAACATGGAACAAACGAAAAACCATGGATTTGATCCTGTACATAAACCTACAGACTTCAGAGATTAATTTAGTTACATAATTGCAAATGATAGGATCTTCAGGTCTGTTTTTCAAAACATAGGGAGGGAGAGAGGGAGTACCTATTCGTCTCTAAGATGCAAATAGGTAGCAACAGAGGGGTTTTTTTTAATTTCAATCAAGGGAAATTAAGTATCTAATGTTCTTTGTGTTCATAACTGCCTAGAAAATCTTATTAAACATTAGTCATTTGGGCATTGTTGTTTATTTCCTTGGAGACAGCATCAGACCTAAGGTACAATTGAAATCAATGACAAAACCTTCATCAACTTCCAGGAAAAACAGTTCAGGCCTACACTGAGGTAATGAGGTTTTTTATTTAAAAAAAAAAAAACAAACAAAACCCCCAAAAAACCCCTACAAAAAACCCCCACCAAACACAATACTTTTCAAAGCCTTGAAAAAGTAGCCCTCTAGGAGCTTTAGGAACTTCTGTCTTTTCACTAATTTTTTAACAGGTGATTCAATTCACATACATTTTAGTTTTGAAGAAGAGTGGTAACTGAGTAATTGCTAAAAGAGTCACAACAATAAATGGCATGTATGGGGACCTTCATTTGAGAGAAGGATTCTGTTGCAAAAATAACTGCAGGAATTATCTTGGGTTTGTGGTTGGGGGACATTAATGTATTTTTGTCCCTGACAGCATAGGAAGAAGTGTAGTGATGAAATTCTCTGATGAAACCTGCTGAGGACAGACAACAATTTGGGAAACACCAGGGAAGCAAACAGGAAGAACTTGTGGACCTGACATTGCGACAGGATGAAGTTTGACAGAGGAAGTTGTGGGAGCCACCACCATGAACTTATCCTGTAATGAGGAGCTCATCAACCGGAAACAAGCACTGAGATGAAAAGATCTGGGTCTACAGGTTGATGGCAAGATGACAATGAACTTGCAGAGTGATGCGTCCATTAAAAAAAAGATGTGATATTAAGACATACAAGGGTATTACCTTGCACCCTTCCCTTGTAAAGTACTGGTGCAGTGTGAAATACAGCATTCAGTTGTGTATTCAAGAACTATAAGCATGAATAGAACCAGCATAGTGAAGGGATAATCAGACTGATGAAAAATAAAGGTGATTAAAGGAATATTGCATTTTCAGGTTGAATAAATCTAGGTCCCAGACAGAATAGGACATTTCTTAATAGACACCATTGAGAAAAGAACAAGCCATGAATAAATTTAGGATGGGGATTAGAAGATATCTTATCCTTACAGGAGTAGGTTCTTAGAAACGCTTGTTTTAAGAGTAGTCATTTATAAATTTGTGCAAGGATTGTATGACAGAGACACAAGTAACAACAATTCATTGACACAGAATGTTCCTGTCTTGGGACTTTGTGTGGCTCAGTTTTAAAACTATGATTACAACAACTGCTGGGGAAAAATAATAATAATTTAAAAAAAGAAAGAAACCCAAACCCCTCTGTAAATAAAGGGTAAAACTCACTGAGCCGCCTACAACTGTCCTCTAGCAATGGATATTTTTACTGCTTAAAATAGAAACATTTCCTTCACATTGTAGATAAGGATTTGTATGAATAATAATTTGATAATAATTTCAAGCAAGGCATATAGATTAGCATAAATTTAGAAAATCATTTAGGTTTCAACACAGCACCACCTATTGGAATAAAAATAGTAGCCGTGAGTCTGAAACACTGCTAACACAGCTGGAGTCAACTATGATTAATTTATAGACTTAAAGTTTGGAGAGCTCTGAAACTCACCCTGCCTTGCATGCTATCCCTGCTAATATAAATTTGATGGTAAATATGCTATTATTTTTTTATTTTATTAGAAAGGAAGATTTTACCACAGCGTAGATAAGGTAAAGATTTGCTTTGAGCCATTAGACATAACTTGGCACAAAGCGAACATATTTACATAGCGTTAAAGGAGATAAGAATATATTTCCTACTAAGAGAGCATTGTGCATGGGATTTTTAATGAGCTGCAGGTAGATACAGATAAGTGATAAAAAAGTACATGCCTGGCCTATCATTAGAGAATATTTTAGCCACTTTAAAATACACTCTGCTTAGACTAACCACCACATTACTACCGTTTCAAACAAGGCATGCAGGTGTAAAACTGGAACAGCACAGGACTTTCTTCTTGTTAATGAGGAGGTTATAACATGTTGCAGTTCAGAGTTTCAGGTGAGCAGGGAGTGCAGGCATTGAACAACAGCCAGCGAGCAAGATGGGACATGTGCGGTTCAAAGCCATGTTCTCAGGGGTTTACCTCCCTTGAGTCCCCTCCATCCCAGATGTGAAATAGAACTCCTGCAACTTTTTATTCCCAGGAATTATTTCTGCTCACAGCTTTAGAAAGCAAGTTACAGTGAAAACAGCTGCTTTGCATGGCCATTACACTGGCAAGGTTTGAAACACCACTGCTCTGGTCCCCAGCTTCCCATGGCTGATTTCCCACACAGCCAGTGTGTGCAGAGCAACCCAGAGAGAAGTGCTGTAAGATGCATGGAGCAAAACAATAAAGGGCCCTGAAATGCTAGGAGGTAAAAACATGCTAGTATTCCTCTGGAGGTAACGGCTTGCCCTCAGCTGGCCAGGGGTGCTCAGGAAGCTTGTCTGGCCCCAGCTTTCCCAGTGATGGAAGGCTAAACTCTGCTGAGCTGGCGTGTGGCCTCAGGACAGCAGCCTGCCCTGTCAGGGATACACACTGATGCTTGTGTCAGGTGAGGAAAGTAGTAGCTCTGCATCAGGCACCCAAAGGGCAGCAGTGGTGGCCACGCAGCGTTGTCATGGGGCACAGGGCATGCACTGATGCCAAGCAGAGGCAAGTGACTGGCCCCTCCCTCCCTCCATAAAATAACCACCTTTTTTCTGTCCACAAGAGTTCCAGGACAGATGCCACTTAAAATAAGTACTGGCAGAGGTGGGTGTACAACAGCAAGTGACAGCTGGTCAAAGAGACATTTACTGCTGGCCAAAGCACCCCTCAGGATTCCCAGCCACAGACCTGGGCTTGCCCAGGTACTGGGGTACCAACTCCCCTTCCTCCTCAGTGCACCCTCAGCTGGGTGAGCTGACTTTAGACAGGATTAGTCCCACGTGACATTAACCACCTCATGGTTGTCCTGTGTTGCTTGACAGTTAGGACAGCTCTGGAAGCACCGGGGCAAGACCTGTGTCTGCAGGGGAAGGCTGATGCTGGAGCTGCTTACAGAAAATAAGAAAAATCATCATCTGCATGCATTCCCCTCTTTCTTGGGCTAACCTCAAGTTAGCTGAGTCCCAACCTAGAAACATGCTAATCTTATAATTGTTACTCTGAATATACTTAGATTATTAATTATTTTGTAAAAAATAAAGGGTGGTACATGCACTACTATAACAGAAGGTAAGTCATAAAAAGTTAAAGGCACCACACTTCCATTTAGCAAGCACTTCAGGTAAGACTTCTTTTGAAATTCATGAACGTGAAAACAGCAGTGTTAAGAACAAAAGCAACACTCCTACATTTCAGTAGTACCACTGTACTATAGACAATGGATATAAAGTTATGATTCACAGTAATTAGGTAATACTGGTGCATGATTTATAATGCAAATTTACAATTTTTTTTTGTTTAGTGTTTGAATTTTGACATTTGAAAGTCTTGCACTTTATTTACAGTCAAAAAGCCACAAAGCTTTACATTCTGTAAATGTTTTTGTTCTTATTTAGTTGTTTGAAATCCTCGCTTGCCCTGTGGCCTCACCCCCAGACAGAGTTTATACAACCAGAAGGAGATTTCAAGCATGTGATTCTTTTTTAAAAGAGACAGGAGCTAAGCACAAAGTTAATAACATTTGGGGTTTCAGAGCACAAGGTTCAAAGTGGTCTTATTTTTGATATCTCAGTCATCAGCTTCTCATAGTTTTCTGCAGGATATGAGCTGAAAAGAAGAACCTGGAGATACTTTTTTTAAAAAAGAAGTTATAATCTTTTAAAATATTGGGGGAGAGGTGGACTGTCATCTTTTTTTAAATCCTTTCAGTATTTCTTTATACTCACAAACCTATGCCCCTTTCTCCCTTTTCCACCATATAAACAGCAATATGTTTCCAAATGGCCACCAAGAGCTTTCAAGGTAAATATTTTTCTGACTGTGATTCTTCTGCTGTCCACAATTAGCATGGATAAGTGTTTGTTCACTTGAGTTTCACTGTATAAGCAAATAAAACAAAAAGGAAGTTTGGAAATATATTTTCATGTATAAATAATAAGCATAATCACCTTTTTGATTGCACTTTCATTGGTTAGATGTGACTTAGACCTGTTTTTCAAACTTCCATTCATTGCATCTCCAAGCATTTCCATGTTCTTCTGCATATCTTAGGATTAACGTCTTATCTATATCAGTGCATTTGCACTAACTCAGACTAAAAATAAACCTTCTCCCTTGTTTTTTTTTTATTCCCCTTATAACTTTTCCAAGGTATCCGAAATACATATTCCCCCGAAATCATTACTTTGCCATTTGCTATAGTATAACATCTAGAGTGAAACTGTGTGTCTGCTTCATTTTTGCAGTTAGTGATTTCAGCAGAAGACATAGACCGAGTTTCAGCTCACTCTTCTGGACAGACACATAGCTTATGCTACAACATGTATGACAAATGTAACAGGATTTTTACATCTCTGTACAGACCATTCATTTGTTGCTGTGTATTGATCTGACAAAATTATAAAAAGAAAAGAATAATGTCTAGGGACCCCTGAAAATCTTTTTCTGCAATGTTAAAGCACTATATGTTATATGCTGTTAACTGTGAACTGATTGAATAAAGAAAACATCTGCGTGCTTGCACCCTGGCAACTAAGACTTGCTCTTTCATCCTCCTGCTCTGAAGAACCACTATGTTTTGAGATATTTTTACACTAAGCTGGATTCTTATTCAGAAGTACTTTTCCAAATTTTTTTCTCTTCAGCCGATAGAAAAACAACTCATGCTTTTGACCGCTGATTTCTATCTGTAGCGTTTTGAGGCTAACCCCATGAATTCAGGCAAAGTCACCCAACTAGAAGTAATACCCAACTTTCAAATGGGCTGAGAATCTGCTACTCCTACATTATTGAGATTTGCAAGTACTCAGAATTTTTACAAATTGACCATCTACAGTAAAAGCCATGGGCGGTCCAAGACAAAAAATTGCCACAGGTCCTTCCTTTGAAAGACCCAACAAATCACTAACAATTTCTAAATTCCACCCATTGCACTTTCTAGGGGAGAAGCAGCAGGGGGGCAGTGAACAGTTGATTCTCCAGCTGCAACAACTTCTATTCACATCAGCAAGGAAATCCTGGCTATGGGATGTTTTTCTGTCTTACTATCATAGCACCGATAGTGTTGCTTAAAGACTTTTCCAGTGCTGTAAGAAATCACTGCAGCATTAGGGCTGTTAACTTTATTTCTGAGCTTCCAGTTACTTTTGAAATGTTATCACTAGAATTACATTCACTTGCGAACTGACTGTGTTTACAGGGAATTATGTATGTATCATTGAAACAGGTGCCCAGAGACACTGGAGTTTTCATCTTCAGAAATGTTCACCACTCAGCTAGCCAAGGCCCTGAGGAATCCCACGCAGCTCTGAAGCTGACCCTGCTCTGAGCAAGGGCTGGGACCAGATGCCCTCCAGACAGACCCTGCAGACAGAATAGATTACTCAATGATTCTGTTGTTCACTGTCATGGTAGCAAACTTCGTGCAGGTGCTTCCTTTTTCTGCCATGTATTTG
Source organism: Falco biarmicus (assembly GCF_023638135.1). Lineage (NCBI taxonomy): Eukaryota > Metazoa > Chordata > Aves > Falconiformes > Falconidae > Falco > Falco biarmicus. The sequence goes on along the minus strand of NC_079293.1, from coordinate 59,821,441 downwards.
ATATTTTCTCATTACGGTATTGCCAAATCCCGGTGTAATGAGATTTCAATGCTTTTTAGTATTGTAAGTAGGTACAGGAAATAGAGAGGGTCATTTGTTAAGAAGCAAGTCACATCATCCCTAATTAACTTTGTATACTATTTACCTGCTAAGCTGTTTTAAGTGTTTTAAAATACAAACAAAATGTGAATTAAAATAATTAAAGTACTAAACAGAGCTATTTATACCCTTCTTCAGATCTGAAAGCATAAGTATGAGTTGTCATAATAGTTTTGTATTGGACAAATTAACCATTGACATTGCTTAGCTTTTACTACAGTGGGTAATTGCCAAAGTTTATTTCTAGGCCCAGTGTTTTTGGCTGGAATATAGTCTAATAGAGACTGAAACCTCCTGCACAGTGCAATGAACAAGACATGGGAATCAAAAGCTTTGGTTTATTGATACATCTGGCACTGAGTAAGTTCATTCTTAAACCAGACTGGGGCCCAATTTGAGGTTTACTATAGCCAGGAGGAAGCTTTATATTGAATTCAGTCTCAGTAGTCACAATGTGGGTCCTGTGACTTAGACTTAGGATCAGGAATGACTGGTGAGATCTCATCTCAGTTCTGATTATGACTCTCTCTAGCCTTGTGCAAGCGGTTATGCCCCGTTTTCATCTTTCAGATAATACTCAGGGCTAGATGCAACCTCAGTGAGGATGGGGAACAGGGTTGCATTAGAAGAACAGCCACCCCTACTCATGCGCCGTGCATTACGTGCTGCAGAGATGGTGCCAATTAGGTGGTGAGGAGGGAGAGCCTTTTCTCCCCAGGTAAGTTTTCTAATTAAATACTCACTGATTTGCCTCAGAGGGCTCTCATGAACATTAATCATTTACTGCCATCATTGTTGTTGTATTAATTGCTGTTGATGACAACATTATTGTAATAATGCCTGCAGCAAGGTTTTCTAATTCATGGAAATGGGAAAACGATGCTCAGCTCCTACCTGTAGCTGCAGGATTGTTTCTTGTTTGGTAGCTGGATTTAAACACCTTCATTACGCTAATGTCTCAGAGACTTATAATTCCACCTGTCTTGCAGACAGGGAGGCATTTGTGTTTTGCTTTGGGGTGGGTTGGTTTTGGTTGTTGCTTTCGTAAGAACTCGGTATTAATAAAATTCACCCTGCAGGTCAGGAAGTCCTCCTGCAGGCAGATGGAATTTGAAGACTATCAAGAAACACCATACAAAACTGTCTGTATCTGGCAGTGATGCTGATCATGGTGGGAGAAGAAGATCCTGTTTATATTTTCCTTGCTGCAAGGGTATAAATTATGGTTTCTTCGCACCTCTTACAGGAGGTCTATGTTTATAAATGCATAAACCATCTGTTTAGTGTTTACAAATGAAACACCTGCTTTTTTATAGTACTGTTTAATATCTAGTTCCAAAAAAGCCTGTGAGGTCCGATGAAGCAGGACAGGCTGTTGCTTGATTCCTTGCAAGAAATGCAAAATAATCATGTAATGAAAGAAAATGCCTGCAAATGCAGACTGCATTTTCCTGTTTCAGTTAATTCCTATATTCCAGTACATAACTGCACCTTTGAAATTAAAACTTAGCAATCGCTTCAATTTTTGCATGTCTTGTATCAATTTGTGTGAGGTATCTTCATTGAGAAATAATTGGCACAACTGTATGAAAAAGAAAATTAGTTTTACAAATAAGTAAATACATAATGTACTGTGGATATATCATGTGAATGTCAAGCTGACATATCTGCTTTTTCATTTACAGGAAATATCTCCAAGTCATTGTTTATGCTAGCAAATCCTTTCCAGCACTAAGGTGGCTACTAGCTTTCCATATAAGATGCTGTTTGGCTTGGAAAGGCGATTTGGCCTCACAATTGGCAGAGATACTCAGAAAGCCGAAAAGACTGTTTCTCCAGACTTCGAAGGAAAGTAGTTAGTAGTTTCTGAGTATCCTCAGTCAGGATAGCTGGACATTTTACAAAATCTCACAGAGTATCTATTAACATCATTAAATGCCTAAATACATTCTTCAGACTGGCCTTAAATCAACAAATAGATTGCGTTGCAAAAGCATTTTAAGCTTTTTCTTCAGACTGACACCAGCCATGAGAATTCTGGCACGTTCCTAGATTTGTTCCATTGGATTCTTTGTGTAACTGTAATTCTAGTTTGAACAGGTGCTGTCAAAGCTTATGCTGTTTTATGAGGAACATTTTGGTCAGCTCCACTGAAAATTCATGACTCACCAAGAGTCTGTCAATATTTTGGTATGTTTTGCTGTGTGATGGAATGGAAACTAACCTCTTCATCAGTGAGTACATCCTGCAAACATACAACAAAACAAAATGAAAAAGCCCATTTGATTTGAGAATCCAAAGTAAATTTTTCTTAGCTTGTTATTACTTTATTCCAGGCAACGTAACAAAAATGTGTCATCATCCCAGCTGCACCAGGACTTTATTAATAAATGTCTGTAACTGTCTGATGGTGCATGCAAGGAGATTGGTTCTGTTCCTGCTGAAGTCAGAAAGAGTTTTGCTACTGACTACAACAAAGTATCTTATCCTTGAGTGAACTTAGTGAATGTGTCATTTCCATGAATAGCATACAACATGTTTTATTATGATTATTAGGTTTACTAACATTTGATTATTGGTCACTTAAAACTTAACAAGTTTGACATAGCGATACATTTTCTCCCCTGAATTATGTACCTTGTGCAGCCCCAGTAATGGAAATGGGATAAATATTGGCACATTAGGGACAACTAAGGATTCATCTGGCAAAGAGGATTCCTCTGCTGGTATAAGGGAAAAATAGCTAATTCATATGTCTCACAAACATAACACCGAGGACAAGATGATACACAGCCAAAATGCAGGAGGTTCCACTGATTTTTAGCTTTTAAATGGCCCTGAGAAGTATTGCCAGGCAGTAGAGAGCAGTGCTTCGGGGTCTGCACCTCAGAATCATGGCTGCAGCAAGAGGAAGCAGAAAGCTATGAAGTTATCTGTCTTTGGCTGAGTGTTTGGTTCCTGAGTTTGACCACCAGTATATCAAATTATCAGTTCTTCACTGTATTAATAGCAAATGACTTTTGAACTAATTCCTTCAATGTTTTGTACAACCATGTGTCTCTGACTTCCCAGGGAACATCCCCTGGTTTTCTATGCAACAGTGGGTGAGGGCATTCTCTAATCCTTTCCTGAGGACCTACAGGAAAGTTTGTCTCTGGCACACAGAGAGAAAGCACTTGAGGACTGGAACTACTCAAATGTTTTAACCTGAGTGTTGAAATAAGAAAGGCTAAAGGGGAAGGAATGCCAATAACTCACCGTTTCATTGAAGACCTTGGTCTTAGGGGCTGTAAGCTACAGTCCCTGTGTGACATGCTCCTCATTAGTGTCTTCTTCCACTCAACACCTTTTAGTCCCTGAGTGCTTTCCCCTGGCTCATCACAGCTGCCTGTGGCCACTTAAAGCAGCAGTGCTCTGTCCTCCCGTGGCTTACAGCTCCTTCTAATCACTCAGTACTAGTGAGTGCTGTAACGGTGACAGTGGCTCTGAGCAGTGGGAGGAGGCTGTTCAGAGCAGGAAGGTGATGAAGAACAGCGGGTACCACAGTGGCAGTGTGGGAACAAGTACAGGCTCCTCTGCCCCTCTTCATGTTCCCCTGTGCGTGACACTGCTCACAGGGCTTCTGAGAGCTCCCCTACACCCTGGTGCTTTGAGACAATCTCAGCATTGGAGAAGCTGGTCTGCTGAGAGAGGGGGAACTTTCTCCTTTCTGTTCTTACTCATTTGTAACTGTGAGGAAATTCTTATTCTCAGGAAACTGTGTTTCCCACTTAAGAAAGTACATGGATATGGGTCAACCACACTGACATGGCCACTGTGATTTAGGAAAACAAAGAGGAAACATTGGCCCCTGGAGCACTGGTCCACCTTGCTGACACATGCCATGGGAGTCCCCATGCAGCCCCTGCAACAGTATCCTTGTATCCAGAGTTTTCAGGGTGAGGAGACGAGCTCCTACCAGTTCATACACTGTCAGCTATCAATATAACTGAAAGTACTTTGCAGAGAACTGCAACAGATGAAATTCAATATAAATGTGTTAGGAGGTACAGAATAACACCGCTACAAAGCCTAATCTCCTTCAACCACCTCGCCTGTGCAGCACAACCAGATCCTTGGCCTCCATTTTACTCTCCCATTACAGAAGCCTCCTCACACTCATGAACATGTGTTTCTAATCAGAAAATGCTCAAGGAAAGACCACCTGCCTACAAAGGATACTTTTTTCCCCAGTCCCAGTGGGCGTCTTACAGACAGGTTTTAGTATACAGCAAAAATGAGCAGAGCAAAAAGCTGAAAGGACAGCTTTCTTTTAATGAAAGCCTACAGTGTTACCCGAAATTTTTGTAACAAAGCTAGGAGAGAAGACATTTCTTAATTATTATTCCTGCTGAAGATACCATGAATAAATAACTTTATGGGAGAAAGCCGTAAAAAGAAACTTGCCTTTTGCTTTTTAGTTTACTTTGGCTTGTCTAATCACTTTTTAAGGAAGAAGTGTCTGAATGTACTCAAACAGGGAAATAAAAGTTCCTTATGCCTCCTGGTTTTCAAATGAGAGTTTTCTGAGCCATCACTAAACACTGGGCAGTTAAAAACTCAATGCTGTTTTTCCTAGAGCTCTTTAAACATAAACCACAGAGACTGTTAGATGAGGGAGGTAATCGCCTTTGTGGCTTATTACATTGACATCAGGTCAGCCAGATGTTAAAAGTGTCTAAACTGGAGAACTTGAAGAGTAGGAGTCAAAATCCCTTGCATTTGAGGCTTGATCAAAAAGGGACTTGGTTTAATGTTTTCTGTTGACTTGAGTGGACACTGGGTCAATCTGATCTGCTTTAATACTTTCAATTTCACACAGTCATGCCTTTAAGAATAATGTGAATGCAGCCTGAGAGTGGTGGAAGTTTTACTTAGCTGCACCATCAGTGTAAAAAAAGAGTTGGAAGCCACTTGGACTCAGCAAGGACTTGGCACTGTAAGTTTAATAGCAATAACTAACTAACTAGATAGACAGATAAACAAACAAACAAATAAAACCACTAAGAAAAGATGTTGTAGTCTATAGAAAAAAAAACTCTAACAATTTAGTGATGGTTGGGATCAATGACACAATGCTGTGCCTATAGCACCGTTAACCAGCATAGGTGAGCACATGGGAAAACAGCCCCTTCTCTTAAAGCGGTTCTTGTTGGCTGTAGGTTCTTTTATTCCAGCAGAAACTGGGGATGAAGATTTCTTCCAGTCCAAAGGGGATCTAAGTACCTCATCATCCAAAGACAAGAGAGGACTCTACAGCCTGAGCCGGTGCTAGGCAGCTGCAGACGACTCTTAGGCAACGTGCCATATGAGAGGCCAGCGAGAGACTTAGCCGCAAGCCCTTAGGCTGCTGCTGCCAGACATCAGCCGGGAAGTTGATGGCTTAGTATCCTCCAGCTGCCACGCACATCATGTGTGCGTCCAGAGGTGGCTGTGGGTCATGTACTAGAGCCAAGTGCGTGTAGGAGGAGGGCAAGCAGTGACATTATGGTCAGGCCGCCAGCAATGAGGGGGCTGTTGCAAGTAGTGGCTTGTTCTCACACACATACAACATGCACACATGTACACTCTTGGAAGCTAAATTGCTTTCCAACAGCTCTGCTATGTAGTTGGTATGAAATCTACGGCTTAGATAAATACCCTGCTCTATGTGCAGAACTTCACTGTTTTTGCAGTAATGTTACTTTCTTGCCCATGGGGAGTCTATTAAGAGGTCAAGTCCTAGGGACAGAAGATAAAAAAGAAAGCTGAGCACAACCATCAAATCAACAAGTCCTAGTGTTCTGCTGCCTTTTTAATGAAGAGAAAAAACACTAAAAAAAGAAAGTGTTACATCTTTAAAAGTCTTTAAAGGCCTAGACCATTATTCATTTTCCAAACTGATATCTACTCTATACTTCTCTCTTCTCAAAAGTTAAGCACATATCCTTCTTCTAGGAAGCTTTTTATCCACAACCAGCTTCTTCATTCCTTTCTACTATGCTTGCAGGCCTGAGATCAATGGAATAACAACAAAAAAAGCTCCAAAACCAACAATAAACCTACTCCAGTGCCTGTCTGTGTGCTTCCATCCAACCACTCTGAGATGGAATTTAAGTAGATGCTTGGTGGTTCTTGTGAGCCATGTAGTGACCACCAGAGTCCTCAAGCATTTCTGATCCAGCTCTTAGACATGCAGGAAAATGCAAACAAGTAACACACATACAAACATGCGTGCTTCCTAATCCCCCGCACAGTATGGATGAGCAGATCAAGCAATCCTTTATAAATGGAAAATGACATGTACTTAATGATGTGCAAAATCTTAAGTGGCTTAAAGGTTTGTTTAGGACCACCAGAGACTTGCTGTTTGTCCAGGCCTTATCTGAGCAAACCAGATCTCTTGTCTTCAAGAAAACAGAGCTCAAAAAGTAAGGGTAACTGTCTATTCATACTACTTCATGTTGGACCTGGCCACTTTATTTCAGACATAGATGAGGAGAAGAACTCCTACAGAATAAACAAGACAAAAGGAAGAGATGGAAAATATCTCTACTCCAAATACTCTGAGTAACCCAGATGACACCATTTTGAGCACTTAAATTCATCCAGCCACTTTTTATTTACATCACTGATGTATAATTCTAAATAACTACATTTGCATTTGTTTTAGGATAATAGCTGAAATCTACTGCTAGGGACTGGAAATGTTGGTATAAACAAGGCCCTGAGTCCAGTTCTCTGTCTTTGGCATGATACTTATGGCTTTGAGTTTTGCAGTGTTTACTGGAATCACAGTGCCCTAATGCTCCTCCACGCTGGCTGGATTAAGTAAAAGTGGGTTTTAATCTCATCCTCTGCATTTCAGAAAAAATCAGACAGATCTCCTAGCCTCCCATTGATTGCATCCTTTATGTCTTCTTTGCAAGCTGTAATACGTGGTCAGCTGCAGTTGGGTAATACAGATGAAAGCAAATAAATTTAAACTTGAGATTTGATATTCTTGACTTGTGTATGGTCAATACCTGTCTCTGCTTTTCACCAAGAGTTATGGTGACATCTGTGTGCATTTCTGACCATGCAGTACCATCTCCGTTCAGCCACTTAATACAGACCCAAGCCAAGGACTTATGCAAGGATTAGCAGGCCATGCTTTTAACAATGGTACTGCGATTTTACTTTTTCCTTGCTGGATATAGTGATGGTTGTGTCACACTATATATCCACTCCCAGCATTTCTTTCGGTTCTTTGCTCCTAAATCTCCCAAATTCATTTCACTTGGAATTTTTTAAAATTAATTACCCTAACTTAGGAGATAACATGATCTTCCCTCAGAAAGGGGAGCCATCTTCAAGGTTTCTTCAGGAAGCCTTTCTTATTTGGAAAGCCTTCATCAGCACATCACCATCTAGCTCAGGTATTTCACAAATAGCGTAGGTACTCCAAATTCCCATATTGTTGTGGTAACAGCAGTTGTTCACTGCACTCTAACAAATGTTTTGAAGGCTTCAGTCAAAGCCCACTGCTACAGACAGATGGCTGTGATGGCTGGCACTGACTTTCACTAGCAAAACCCGCAAGTGGTTTGTGATCTGTCCAAATGGTAAAGACACTTCCCATGCAATTATTGAGGCACTTTTAAGTCCAAAGATAACAGTTAGACTTTCTGTCTCCAACCGGCAGTAACTCTATCCTGCCAGTTGATTACTCCTCAGTGGCTGTCACATTATGGGTCAGAACTATCCCTTCTCTTACATTACAGATAAATTGTTGCTCAAAACAAATAAGCTGTATGGAGGGCCTGGGAAGCTCCAAAACACTCGGTTCTGTTTCCCAGTACCAGGCATGTCTCCTGTTCTTAGCAAGCAATGTAAATTGAAACTGCTAAAGCACAATAACTAAAAGTGGTGATAAAAGTTAAAGGAATGTACACATGTTTGAGATGTCAAGTTCAGGAAATCCAGATCATTTCACTGTTCATTCTATGTCCTTCTCAAGATGGACTCCCTTTTTGCCTGTTCTGCTGCCATCCAGATCCATATTTGTAGTCTAAGTGTGTAGGTTTTTTACAGGAGGCCTCAATGCTTATGTGTTTTAAGTATCCTAATTGGCTTACCAGCATTACCTCTGCGTGAGGTAAGGATATGAACAAGACTTGCTAAATCACCTTTTAGAAAATTCTGGAAGATGATTACAGTTCACCTGTCAACTTACTACATCGATAGAAACAAACCTTTGTGAATGTCTAACACATCTTTTTCTTACAAGCACCTTCCAACTAACTCCATTGGCACGTCCTCTGTCTGTACAAATACAGTAATTATCTAACATGGAGAGATTAGTCACTAGCTTTTATATAGCCCCTTCAGATGTGGGTAGTTTTGTCTGGCTTAATGATAGAGGAGGTTCATTCAGAATATTACAATGGTGAAATGATGTTGGCCTGTCATCTAGACTCTCTAATTTCACTTCTGGTTTTTCTCTGAGGATGTTAGGAACCCATTTTGTACTCATGTGTTTTGGCTGAGATATAAATCTTGGTCTTTACAACTCATTAACCCCTTTCAGCAACAGCATTATGCACATCTTCAATGTGTGGTAAAATCTCATTTGAAGGTTTGCCCCAGTTTCAATTACATTTCTTGCAGGTAACATTCTGCCCAAGAAATTTATGTCGGTCCCTTGGACACAAGGACTAGATAAGACTCTGGTCTTTTTTTTCTTTAGGGTTTTATTTTATTATATACTTTAGGGTTTATATTTTAGCATTTACTTTATTTAGCTTTTTTATCAGTACTACAGTTGTGACCAGGATCATCCATGCTGTGCAGGATTGTTATATGTACTCCATGTATACTGATACGTAAATGTGTAACTGAAGTCTTTGTCTTCATATCTTGTGTATCTAATTATTCATATGTATCACTAGTTGGCAAGATTCTGCTTTTTTTCCTTTCAGGAATATATACCTTTCCCCCAGATAAGTAAGTTCTCTACTCTTTCTTCTTCCTACTGTCTTTTGGATTCTACCTCATTGATTTGATAAGATGATTGATGGACTGGTTTGCGTTTTCTGGCTGAATGCCTATTCTTGAAACATTTCTGACATGAGGCCACTTAAAATATACATACTCACCTACAGTGAGATAGGTCTTCCAGAGCAGAAAAATCCTTTGTGAGCTTGAGACTCAGCATGCTTTGAATTTTGTTTACTAAGCCAGTTTGTTTTCTCCTCTGACTGCACAAGTCTTGCAATATTCCTCACTGCTGCTTCCATTGTTAATACTAATTCCATTATTTTAGGCCATGCTAAATTCACTCCTGCCTTAAATTTGAAAGCTGTCATTATTCATACAAAGCAATCTGTCCATAGTGTATCTTTTGAGACATTTCCAGAAAAGCAATACATAAACTTTGTTGCATACACAGCTATAGATTCCCTTTGCATCCTGATAGAAGTTTGAAATGTGAACGATCTGACAGTAACTCCACATAAGTGGTATGTAGCCTTCTGTTAAGAGTTTTATGGATCTTCAAAAGGCCGTCTCATTGGTTCTGAGGCTGTAAGCAACAATATAAGTGGACGGAGACTTTGCTACTAAATAATTCTGAGGCAATAATTTGCTACACATATCTACCATGTCCATCACAAGAAATTAGTGACTGCATCTTGAAATAAAATTATAATTTTCACTGGCTGCACTGAGTCCCTTAATTTGTCATAAATATTAATGGTTTTCAAGTGTTCCTTGTCAGCAGTGTTGATAACTCTCTACCAGAATAGTGCAAGCTGGAAACAGCTGCCTAACTTAACTATGGCAGGACTGGAATGGAAGCACTACCACTTAATCACAGTGAGTAAGATTTCATATCTTCTGCCTGTTGAATTCTGAAATGAGGCTCTTTGTGGGGCAGATGAGTTGTTTATGAGAAAAACAAACAAACTTGCACAGTAGTCTTCCATCCTAATTTGGATTAAAACATATGTCCATAGATTATGAAAGTTACAAACAGCATGATTTCAAAAATTAGGTGTATAAGAAGGGTTCAAATAGTAGTTCTGTTTCACATTCTCATTTGTACCAGAGATATTCTTTTAGGTGTTTCAAATCCAAAACAATTATCTGCAGGCAACTATAAAAAATGAAATAGTAATTTATGTCCATCTTTGTGTGCATTTGAAGATGGCTGTCCACTGCTGTGTGGAAATTGGATCACTGATCAGCTGACAATATTTTATTGCTTCTTCACTACTCTAACTTCTTTCAAGGTCAAAGACCCCTGGAGCAGAGGATATAACCTCTAAAGTTATTTAAATATTTCTCTACCATCACTTCTTTCATTCAAATTTGCACAAAACTGGGATGGTGATGTTAATATGCGTGGGCTAGTGGCACTTACAGGCCTCTTGTTTATTAACAACAATATGTCAAGAACATACTCAAAATGAAATAGACAATCCATGTTAGTCACCTACCTTGACTAATCAACACATTTCCATCCCCAGTCCCCAAACTGGACTTTGGCAGGTTATACACATATAAGTCAAAATCTATGACTCAGAAATTTTGCCTTACCTTGTAGGTCTTCTTTAGGATTTAAACCTCTCCTCTTTGTCCAGCTAGAAGCATCTCAGTCCTGTAAGGCCAAGTAAGTGTGTTGCATATTCATCCTCCTTCTCTTGTGCAATGTCAAGCCAAGAGTCACAAGGATGTGCCATAGTAACTGCACAAATACCATGGGAAGGGGCAATGCTTCTTTTTAAGAAGGAGGCATCCAACCAGATTGGCAGCAAAGCAGTTAGTGAAGTGGTATAAAGACGCTTAGGCAGGTATGAGGTGGGACAGAAATATTTGTGCAGATAAAACAGACAGGGTGAGGGAAAGTTTTGCTCAAGGTTAGTTTCCAAGGATTTGGTAGAATAGGAATAAATGACTGGGCCTAGACAATATGGATTAACTGTGTTGCCAGCCAGAGAACAGGGCACATATGCAGGGGGAATAAGTGAAAGAAACTACTCTAGAAGGGCTAAGAACTGATGGTACAGGAAGATACACGTCAAGCAGACAGCTCCATATTCTGTTTTAGCCACCTACAAGTGAGGTACTGCCATAACTCTTTTTTTTTAATCTTGACTTTTCTTAGGACTGCCTAGCTAGGAGGTACAATTATTCAGCCAGGAAACAGAAACAATAGCATGTAACTTAGGTATTAAATCACATCTAAAAACCTCACACCCTTACGCCATTATCTGCCAAAGTGATCAACCTATTGAATGAAAGCAAAACATTTAAAAGCATCAGCACATAAATTTATATGTGATTTGAAAACATTTTCAGTTTAATGATAGACGGCAAGAAAGAATTATTCATTCAGTTCACTATTTTTTTACTAATCAAAATAACCATCAACAGAAAGCCTACTATGATGAGCTGGAAGTGTATGGGATATTTCACATTTCCCTTCTTCTGTTGCATAACATCTAAAGGAAATTAAACCCTCTCCATGTGACATTCAAAAAAAGAACCAACCAAATGATTTGTGTTTATTAACATACCATATACTGCAAATAATCTACAAAACCTCCAAAATTGTGCAAGTCTTTTTTTTGTGCAAAAGACTCTAAAATTGTGTAAGTTTTCCAAGCCTTTCGGACTTGAAATCAGAAAGATTTTTGTTTAACTATGTTAATGGATGAGGAGAAACTTAACTTGAATGTCTTATCATTATATATGCTGCTAGAACCAGATTACGACTTCAAAAAAGATTTAGGTAAATTTTATCTTTTTCAGTATAATCACGAAATTCCTATACAGAACATGACCATTATTTTTCCCTCAGAAATTGTCACAACATTTCTCCTTGGTCTTTTGTGTTTAGGAGCCAAAAATCATTCAGGTTTACCATTTAGCATTTGAAAAATAATTTGAACAGTATGGATGTAATCTGTTACCTAGATCTATCAGACAAATTGCCAGGTAGTGTAGAAAGACAGATGTTCCTTTTTTGCTTAGCTTTTATGTTCACTAAACCTTTTATGTTCGTTCTAAAATAATATGGCAATGTCACAAATGACCACCTTGCAGTCTGAAGCACAACAAATGTTCCATAACAAATAATTCAGCAGTCAAATCCCACCTCTTTTCTTGCTAGTGAATTTTGCATTAATAGAAAATGTTTATAATTTTTAATTAAACAGGAAAATTGTTTTGCAATATTCTGTGGTTTATTCAAGAGCATCTGGTTTCATTACCCAAGACTGGAAAACTGAACTGCTTTGATTGGATGCATTAGTCACAAGATATGGGTAAGAACGCTTCCACTTGGCAAGTAATCCTCCCTATTAGTTTAAAATATGCTCTTTCAGTAAACACTCCTGAGAAAAGCTCCCCAACTAGCAATGTCCACATGAGGCCAATGTTTAAAGTCACAGGCTAGTATATTTCTGAGATGACTCCACCAGAGTCCCTGTTCAACTAATTCCTTCTCCTTTTCATTGGTACACTACAGATGGCAAGAAAAAGGCACACAGCTGTGGACCACAGCAAGTTTGGCCTCTGCAGCAGAAAAAGCCTTCTCTGAACATTAAAGATGCTGTCAGTTGCAAGATTTTTTGCCACTGAGAACCAGTAATAAGGTTGAACTTGGAGTAATTAGCCTAACCACATGGTTTCCTTGTTAAATCCCCAGGTTTCACCAAGGCCAACCACATTTTGATTCTCACTCCTAGAGCACGGCAATAACGTATCTCAAAGATTCACTCACTCACACCTCCTAGAAAACCATTTGTGGGCTTCTGGTCTGTCTGTGTAGGCTAATCTGTGCTACAGGAACACAAACAGCAAACTTCAGGTGGGCTTGCTACTGATGGTCTTGCAGTGCCCCATGCCCATACATGTGCACAATTTCCAAAGGGACTGAACGAACAGCTGTTGCCACCTGGTTGCCACAGAGCCTGCAGATCCATCACAGATTGCTAAGGAAGGGTTATACAGGGTTCACCTTACAGATTTTTAGTGAGACCATGCTTTAGGGTGACCTTAAGTTCATATGTGATTACTGGTGTAGACAAAGAGAGTGCGATATAAAGATGACAAAACATGCTGAAGGATCTAGCCTGCTTTGGATTTGTTTTTCCCCACAATTACAGTGGTCTTAAATCTTAATGAAAAAAAGCAAGAAAGGATTATAAATGGTGGACACTGAAGAGACCTTTTTTTAAAATTCAGTTAAGAACCAGTCTGTATCTAGCAAAGGCAAAAAATTATTGCTGGTGTTTTACACCAATTTTACCCTTTGGGATTTTTCTGTTTATTTTGTTTCTTTGGCTAAACATTTGGAGTAAAAATGAAGATGAAAATCTTGGAAGGAACTTTTAAAAACAAGAAATGTACTCCACCCTTATTACAACATCATTCTTGTTTAGCCAAACATTTTTCCTTTAACAAATGATCTGATATAGACACACATACAAAAAATCCATAAAATACCTACCTCAGCCACATCTTTTTAGATAACAAAAAGAATTAGGAGTGAAATGTGTGAATGAATGAGAGAAGGCAAGGAATGTTAAATAAATATAGGAAAGCAATATCCCGTCAGTGGATAAAACTAATACCTTGCATTATAGTCCCTTGGGTCCATGAAGAAGAATCTAAATTCAATTAAAAATCACATGGGCATCATGGTGGTTTCCCTTTGTGAGGGATAGTAGGGCTCGTGTAACTAAGCATGTGAAGAAGAGAGAAAACAGGAAGAGGGGAGGAAAAAGAAGAGTAAACAGTCCTAGCAAAATGCCACATGGTTAAACATTTTAAAAGTAAAAGTCACAGTAACCTACACCTTAACTTTCTGAGATGCTTGAGAGGAAGGTGTAAAAAGAAACTTGCAATCATTTCAGGAAGCTATCAAAGATGTGGCCTTTCTCCATGTTTAAAGCTGGATTTTATTGCTAGAATGGTGTGCTGTTCACTCAAGGTTAGCGATTTATGCTTCAAGTTTCTTTCTTAGAGCTAGACTGCTCACTGGAGTGGCCCCTCGGGGCAGCAGGGTTTTCAACAGAAAGTGGTTGCATACATCACTGGTCCCCTGAAGTCTGTGTAATTGCCTTTGCTGACCTACAGACAGAGGCATTTAGAGCACACTCTCTCCAGGAATTTCCAGAAGGACTTAAAACAGGGACCATTACATTTCCTGACATCCTTCATATCTCCCAATACAGGTTTCTTCAAAACTTGATTTGACATAAGTTCTAGGCCAAAAATGTCGTATGCTTTACGTTCATTTTTTTCCCATTACAACAAGTACTACAAATTACTTTCTGATCATTGAATCCTGCGAAAGGACAACCCACTGAATCAAAGTTGTTTTCAAAGACCACTTTGGCTACTATGAGCAGTCACTACCTGTGCAGCAGAGCTCTCCCGTGCAGCACAGGGAGTGCCGATATCTCCCAGAGCATCCTGTTAAAAACTCACTTTGAAGTAAGCCCTGATTTGAGTGCAGGGGCTTGCACAAAATGACCTACAGAAGTCCTTTCCAATCTGAATGTTTCTATGATTCTATAATCCTATAAGTCACAATATTGACACAGCAGTGGAAGGGGGAAGGGGGCAGAGATAGTCTATTTATCACCAAAATACCTTTCATCACTCCAAGAACATGGACGTTCAAACACTACAGGTTCTTTCTGTAGGAAATCTAAAAACTGCCACTTAAACATTTTTATAACATAGTCATATTTCCTTTGTCTAAAAACAAAATCACTAAAAACATTACTGCAGACTTGTGTTTATTAAGAATTACTACTTTTTCCTTTTTTTTTTTAAATAGAAATAGTTCTCATTTCTCTCCCTTAACCTTAATTTAAGACTGTGAACAAGGTTGGAAACCACTTTTTTAGCTTATCAATGCTACAAAAGACAGAAGCTAAATCTGTCTCTCACTTAGCAAAGGTAGTTAGTGCTTCATAAAGCTGAATAACCATATCTGAAATCTTAGCAGTCTTTATGTGCTGTACAATCTGTAGTTCTGCCTAAGAACAGAAGAAATGCAGACATAGGGTAAGAAGCAAAGCATTATTCACTTTATACTTCAATAGGGTGAGCACCATCCCGCAACACCAAGCATGTGCTGAGTGGCCTCATGCTCAGTAAGCAACATCCAGTTCTCTTAAATCTAAAACAACTATTGCAGCTTTATGCTTTAATAGGCTGCACTTGGTAGGTGCCTCAGGCTGCAAGATAAACCTTCAGTTGTTTCCTGTGACTCTAGTTTTCCTGCCTCAACTGTCTTTTTCAGGCCTCTTCTCCAAATTAGATGATCATTACAAGGTGCCAGAAAGAGTTTCACCTTGTCCTATTCAAGCTAGCCTTTACAATCTTCCAAGTATATATTGTGTCTAAATACATGCCTATGTCATGTTAAGTACATGACATTTGTGCAGAAGTCTAGAATAATACCATTGTATTCCTTTAGATACAATCCATTAAATCATACACTTATCTCTAGTAATTGATAATACAACACTCAGCACTTTCCTGCTAAATCTTCACAACTCCGTTCCAAATGTAATGTCATCTTCCTCTAAAATAAGGAAATCAACACATTTTAGCCAACAGGACAAACAGAGGAGTACCAAATAAAGACCTGGGGCAAATAAATTCACCTTTTAAATGTTCAGTGATGTAGAGAACTCTCCCCAGAATTCAGGTGCAGTTCACCTGTTTTCCAGCTTTCCTCTGTTATCAAGAAATAGTAAAACCAAACACATACCTGATTTCTGAGGTGTCCTAAAATGACAGAGAACATCTGAAGTGGTGCTCTAGAGACATCACAGGTCAAAATATTTCCAAATCCAGCTCTCAGTCATCTTGAATCAACCAGAAATCCAGTTCTTCCAAGCAGTAGACAGGGCTACAGGAGTATTAAATAACAGAATATCAGTCTCTGATGAGCTCTCTTCTTTCACTATGTTGCTGTATGGATCTGTTCAGTTTGATCCCATTTTCATATGCATTTTCTATTGCTTTTATCAAAAATACCTGTTTATCTGGGCATTCCTTTAATTTTCTTACATGTATCTCCCTCCAAGTGTGAGCTCGATAATTAACTTGCATTAGTGTCAGTACAAATGTATCCTTTCATTTCCCAGATGTTGCTTCAGTAACTTCAGAGTATTTTTTTTAAAAAAAAAATGTAGCTCGGTCTGAGGGACAAAGGTCTTCATCACTGAATATATAGGAGGAGAAGAATTTACTCAGCTCAGCTTTTTATTTGCCATTGCCACTGCCCTGCAACATCACAGTGGTAGTGAATCATCTCAACCATACAGCCATACAAACCTTACTGGCGTCTGGTGTGTTGTTATACACATGTACATGATGCACAAAAATGAAATTACTGATTTGGCGAAGCTGGAATATTTCCTGAAGGTAGCTGTGCCTGCTATTCTATGGCACTTAGACAACATTGCTTAGGAGTGGAAAAGGAGGTTCTATAAAAAATATAGTGATCTTCTGTCTCCTTCTCTAGACAAATTTTTAGCTGCTCAAGTGTCCAGTTTCTGGGGCTGCGAGACAATGCATTCCACTAACATCTTCAGGATTTCCAGGACAATGGACTGACATAGAGTTCTCAAATCCCCAAATCTGGGAATTTCTAAATATTAGGTTTTACCCCATATTAAGATCCAACCTAATCTCAAAATAGCAAAATTTCTCCATGACATGGAATTTCCACTGATTTTCAGCAAAACGGCAGCTTCCCAGAACTATGTTTGCTAACTGTTCCTTTGCCCAGGATGACATTTATCCCATTTGAATCCTAAAAATGTTCTTCTCTGGCATTCTGCAAGTCATTTTTCTGCTGAAATGTGGAAGTAAAAACATAAGTGAATTTACCTAAATTACATTTCACTGCCATTTGGAAGCCATCCAAACAGTGAAACAGTCAGTGCAAATTCATTTTCAGGGTAGCAGTTTTGGGTTTTCTGTATCTGCATAAACTCAAAATGGACATAAATGTATGCAGGAAGGGATTAATATTCTCATGCACCAAAGGTTCTCCAAGGTTGAATACCTGATAAATAAGCCCATCCTGATCTTTACCATTTTGATATAGCAATACCCAAACCACATAACTGTATCTCAAGATACTGTTATTTTAAAAAGGTTCCATTAATCTTTTAGCAATTTTTCTTTCCTTTCATGGAGTCTCGCTATTAAAAAAAAACTAGGTTTTTTTCTTGGGATGTGAAGAAGCCTTGCCAAAGCATTTTCACCAAACCAGATCTGTGAGCCTCGTGGCTGAGTTGGTAACATCTTCAGATTTATTATAGATTTTCTTGAAGTCCCATTACTTCCAGTTCCCCATATCCATGGGTAGATGTAGAATGTATATATATATATAAAAAATACATCCATGGTAGAATTGTTACTGCTACTCACTTCTGCCGTCAGTCTTACCTATTTTTTCTTAGAGAGCAGATATAGCTCTAGCTTTGAGCATTCCTTTCCTCATTTCTCCCTCCTTTCTGAAAGGCTCCAGCTAATACTGGAGACAGAAAAGTTTATTGGCACTTACCATCCTATATGTAGACCCTTGCAGATTCACACACAAATGTCACATGAGTACCTGCATTGCACTCTTGTAGAATATTTCTGTACCTTCTGATACCTTTGCCACTCCCCTAAATGAAATATTAATTTTCAGTTGGATTGCTTGAAATCAGCTTCAAGATCAAATACAACATCATGGTAAAAACCTGTTAATTCTGTAAAGATAGGGGTAGAAAATGCAAGACAAAACGCTTGCTGCCTTTCTTTCCTTCTCAGACATGTTTTTACACGCACTCTTGATGAGGAGGAAAAGCTGGAAAAGCCAGGGAGAAACCCCTTAAAAGGGGCCAAAGAAGATGAGATTAGCTCCCTGATGCCTTTATTTGAGGACACTGAAACTGTTTATATCCTACCAGTCTGAGCAAACATCCCTTGCTTCCCTGAGATGTGGGAGAGCATTGTCTGCCTTTCTGATTCACAAAGTTATATCCATAACTAGGAAATCATGGCTTCATCCTCCTAGTAAATCATGCATTCTTATGAAAGAAATTTTTATTTATATAAGAACAACACGTGTAATTTATTTTTTTAATAAGTTAAGTCTCCTGAGAGAATTTGGCAGGGAACTGTTATTCTAATACTTTGGCTGTCTTTGCAAGATGATCGTCTTGATAATTTAAAATGTCATAGGATGTTTGCAGGAACAATAGACCACATTCCTGAGCTGGTGTAAATTGGCATAACTCCACAAACATCAAAGCAGCAATGCCAGTTTACACCAGCCCATCAATGTTCACAAATTAAATGGATGTTTTGTGGTTTACTACATGTCAGAATACTTGTAGTGCAACTCAAGCCCTCATAAGCTATGCTGTAAAACTATTTGATTTTTAATAGCTCTGCAAAAACAAACTTTTACATCAGAATACTGACCTCAGATGGTTCTTTAACATCACAGTTAGAAACCACATCTTTAATGCTTCAGAGAATGAGTGTGCAAAACAGGCTAATGGCTGGATACCCTGAAGCACAGGCCAGATTTGTTCCAAACACATGTGCACACCAAATGAAAATGCAAAGCTTTTCAACACCTTGATCATGAGAATGTATCTTTAAAATAATTCTAGATAAGGTTTAACTGAAGTTTTGTCCTGGACCACCTCCCGCTCTACTGACATTAAGCATTCCCTTAAGATGCACATTTTAGGTTTCAGAGTAAAGATTCCATCATTCTTTTACAAGAGCTTATGAACTAATTGGCAATAGCAACTTTTTAACTTGTTCTGAAGCTTTGTTTGAGTTCTTTTTTGGCTCAAAGAAAATCAACAGCTTTCAAGAGTAATCCATGTGTACACACATACACTCAATATAATATTTATATATTTTAAATAAAAATTACATAATGAAGAACTATGAAGAGTGAGTTTTTCTAGTATTACTTATACAAGAAATGCATAATACTTTAAACAAAAATAATAACACTTCGGAAAAAAATATTTTATCAAATGGTCCAAAATCACTTAACAAGGCTCTGTGAGCCTCAAAACTGTCCTTTGAGACAACTGCATATTACTAGACCCACTGATGGATCATTCAGTCATACTAAATGACTTTCCTACATTTAGCCATATTAGGAATAGAACCATCAACAAATAGTTCATAGTATTTCCAATAGCAAAGAGAAGTGGTGAGTAGAAGGATGAGAAGGACACTATGGGAGGTGACAGAAAAGCAAGAGCCTGAGTTAGAGGAGAAGGCATAACAGTTCTGTTCATGGCAGCAGAACAGGAAAGAGGAAGGTTTGTCCACACAGCAAGCCAGCTCCTCAAAACCTAGAGTTGCCTATGCCCATAAATATCCCATGTTGTTCTAAGAAGCTCCAGTTCTCCTATTTCTCACAAAAAAATCTTGACATTCACTTATTTTATATTTTTCCTCTTTCTGGCTTTACATGCCCAGACATTATGACTGCCAGTCCTTTCTTACTTTCCTTTCCACATGTTGACTGGTGACTGATAACTCCTGCAGACCTGTGTACCACTTGCAGCTAGGTGAGCTGGAAGCTTCATCTGTTCACCGGGGGTGGGGTGGGGGGGTGGGGGGGTGGGGGTGGGGGGTGTTTGGGGCTTTTTACAGAAACAAAATCCTAGCTCCTGCTTTAGTAGAGATTTCAAAAACATGAGTTGCGTGTGCCAAAAATCCATCTGTCTCAAATGTTAAGAACAGAAAAGCAGTCATGTCTGGTGAAACACAAGGCATGGCAGCCCAAATCAAGAATCCTGGATCACCTTAACCACTATCTTTAGTAGTCCCTTTCCATCATTGCTAGATGGAATGAAATAAGGATGCTATAGTCTTAATTACCTTCAGCATATTTATTACGATAGAAAGCTATTCAGAAGTTGCTTTTGTATGAATCCATCATATGTTGGCTTTCACAAACATTTCAAAACCTGCCAGCTAAAGGGAGACAGCTACTATCGCAGGCTATAATAGGCTTTGTAATATACTAGTCAAAAGACTTTCCAAGTGTACACTTGCATTAACCCTGATACAAGCAAAGAAAGTCTGTTCCTCATCCTTTTTCCTGTCTGCAAGAAGTAGAAAATCACATTCATAAATTTACAGCAGAATGCAAGTCACACTCCATATCTCTAGTTACCGTGCTCCCTAAAATCAGTAGAAATTGAGTTGATAGAGTACTTGTGAAAACAGCAGTCTGCTTGGCACTAAAGCCAAAACTAAAAACTGAAGTAGTCCTCTGGAATAGCCCACCCCAATAGATAACAGGTGGCAATGTGGATAAGAGGCTGCAGAACAAGCACTGCTAGGCAAAGCCACAGGGACTGGCACAACACAGTGAACAGTGCAGATGACACTTTTTTATGTGGGTCAGATGGAGGCAGGTAGTTTTTCTTTCTTACAGCAATTGCCCCCAAAATGTGCCAAAAAAAAGGTCAAAGCTAGTAGCTGTAGTAATGTCCTTTAGTAGAAAATGATCATATTTAGAGGCAGTAATACAAAAAGTCTGTATAGAAAAATTTCTTTATAATTACTGCCAAAAATAGTCTGCCATAGCAATTTATGCCACTGCAAATGCTACTTTTCTCTATAAATGTTTCTTTCTTATGTTTTGCTTTTAAATATATTTGCAGTAAAAGAAAAGGGCAAGAAAAGCTCTTAGCTTTGAGTTCAATAACAAGTAGTTCCTAACAGAATAATGAACAAGAACAACAAAAATCTGGGCCATCATTCTCAGACACTCTAAAGTGCATCTGCCAGCTCTACCAAGAATATTTAATCTAAAATACATGTATACTGTGCAGGGATCTCAAAATACAGGTATTACTAAAAGATATATATATCTACTATTGGAATGTACAAAACCATTTGAATTAATTATATCCAGAAAGAGCTTGCAATAAATTAGTAACACATTTTAAACACTATTTACACTGATCCTTCTTCCCTTGGAGGAAATTCATTGTGTTTGACTAAGGAAAACATCTGAGATGCCAAGAATGACGGTGATTTATGGTTTCACAGTAAAAGTCAAACAGTCCTCTGAAACTTGAATGAAGAAATAATGCATGAGCACTGAGAATATATTCCAGAGATATCGTTCAGCTTGGTCCTGAACTTGGAAGATGTTTCCTGTCAGTGAATCCCTGTTCAACACAGAGTACTCTGCAGAGCTGTGGACTTAAATACTGGAACGGCTGTATTTCTTTTAGGCGTTTTTTTATTTTATCTTAGCTAGCAAATGCTCAGGGAAATGTCCTATGCATTTCTACACCATCTAATGCAGTGGAAGGAGCATCAGACCTGATTGGATCACTTGACCTCTAGTGCTGCTTTAATACAAAATAAAATGATTGTAATTGAAAACACCATTTGGCAAGTTGTTATTAAATATGTATTGGACTATTGCCTCAGACCCATGTTTCACTTAATGCTCTTGTTCATAGGTTCTGGTTTCTATTATGCTTTCATTTATTGACTGTGGACCAAATATGAGTTGCAACACTTTCTGCAGGATCCTGTTTGATGCTTTCATTCAGCAAGGCTGCCCGCTGCGGGCAGCAACAGCCCAGCAGCGCTCAGGTCGCACCAGCCACACCACGTCACTGTGCCACCCACACCACAGTGCGGTGCCATGCCACCATGCCATGCAACACCCACCCCCACCCCCCATGCAGCTCAAACCCAAGAGTCAGGGTTTGCCCTGAGCATCCTGCGAGGACAGTAACATGCCCCCTCTCTCTGCACCAACCCTGCCCACCGGCCTTGCCTCCACAGCCCCCGAGGCCCTCAAGGGCAGTCGAAGATGCTGAGAGGGTGAGGCACAGTGAGTGGACATGGAACATGATGGCAGGCCTGGCCCACCAGGGTCCCATCCTGGAGATGAGGGCCTGGTGTGAGGCTGATACTGGGTTTCTGCAGGCATGCAGGGTGCGTAGCACAGCAAATCACTAAAGCAACATGCAGTGAATCACTTGGCACTGGGCTTAACACCAGTTCGGCCAGATCTCAGTGCGTCTGCACTGTCCCACCTGTAATGGGAGAGGGGTAGAAAAGCCTAAAACAAGGGTGTTTTGTAACTGGAGGGACAACAAGAGACTGTGCTCACTGCCTGCTTTCATGGCAGGGGCTGGGAGATCATAGCATCATGGAGTAGTTTAGGTTGGAAGGGAAGGAGCACTGCACTGCCAGGTCTTGCTCAGTCTGACTTGTCCCAGGCCCCTCTTCTTGGAGAAGGTGGGACTGGACTCAGCAGCGAGGCTGCTTTAACGCTACTTCTCCAAATCGGTTCTGCCATTGACTCCGAGTTTCTGGTTTCATGTCCAAGCAATTAAATGAAATGTCCTTTGGGCTTTTCATTGAGGGGCTTTGATTTAGTTTTCTTAGTTCTTTTTTTCCATTTCCATGCTTCATTTTTCCTTCAAAAAGTGTATAAAAGCCTTTCATTAAACACTTAAGAAACCTCAAGGAAATGTATCAGAAAAATGTTTCTTATGA
Source organism: Falco biarmicus (assembly GCF_023638135.1). Lineage (NCBI taxonomy): Eukaryota > Metazoa > Chordata > Aves > Falconiformes > Falconidae > Falco > Falco biarmicus. The sequence continues at coordinate 59,798,746 of NC_079293.1, read as the reverse complement.
AGGAGTTCTACTCTTTCATTGCAGTTATTGGGCAGCACTGACACAGAAACGCAGTTCCAGTTTCACAGTACTCTGAATCATGTAATGTTAGTATCAGTTGAAATATTTGAAGGTCATTCTATAAAAGCCCCTCAGGTTCTTGCTATATGACGCCCATGCTTGGCAGCCATGTGGCTGTGGACTTGGGGAACCTTCCTGTCCAACAGGTGGGAGGAGTGAGGTTGTGTCAATTGGGATGGTCTCACATCGGAATCTTTGCCCTTGACATTTACACATTGTAGTGATGATGATATAAGATGTAATGATATAAGATAGCTATATCTCTTTTGTTTGCTTATTTTAACAATTTTTTCCTGTCTCATCTTTGGTAGTTTATAGTGGAACCCACTTTTCTTTTAGCTAATTTAATGGGCTCTAGCTAATTTAATAGATACTGTATAGCCTTGTCTAAATATGTTCACTGCAATCTGTCAAATACATTGTAGTCAAGAGAAGAAAGAAGCTCTTGTTCTATTCTTTAAATTTTTCTGAAGAGAAGTTGGACCTATTTTAAAAGCTGTGCATCTCTAGAGTGTGGAAAGAAAAGCTGAAGAAGGTATATGATAACAGTAGCTCCAGGATGATCACCTTAACAGCTCCTTTCTGAGAAAGGTTGTATCAGATTTAAGAAAACGTGAGCTACTCTAATCTGTTTTTAATGCAAACCACAGACAACAGTAGTCTGAGGTCCTAAACTGGTGATGTATTATGATTAAATTCTGCCTGGAGACCTGGTGTCCATGCCTCCTCATTCTCCTGTGGTTTGGCATTTGTGAAGCACCCACGTTTACACAAAGTGATAGTTTTCCTGAGCTGTCTGTAGTGGGAAATCTCTCACTGTTAAGGTTCTGTTTATAAAGTGCTATAGATCTTCTAAGTACAATGCAGGTTTTTTATTACACTTTTCTCTTTAGAACTACTGTATTTTAAATCGGTAATACAAGAAAGGCAACAAAATCCATAATGATTCCCTGAAGACGATCTACCTAAATCCACTGGCGATGCAGTGCAGGCCTTCAGTCTCCAGGGAACTGCTTCAGGCTGGAGAGGTAACAAATAGTGGCTGTTGCATACAACCTGCTTTCCCAAAGGAGACAATGATCTGATCTCTTTAATTATACAGCACTACCATCCTATTGGAAGGTAGACTATACCATCCTATTGGAAGGTAGACTCCTTAGAAGAACAGATGATTCTTGTTAGTTTGCATAATCTGAGTTTTGAACAGTGGGTAACATTCAGATGAATTTGTCAGCCACCAATTGAATTTCTTGCTATAAAAAGTCTGTTTTCCCCATTTTTTTCACCCAGTGTCATTCATCTACTCAGTAACCAGCCACCTTTCTCTCTGGGTGTGGTCCTTGCACTTTCTTTTGGTTGGGTTTTATGGACTTCTTTTGATGTTTATTGGGCTTTGACTCTTGTTATTAGAATTACTTAACCACAGCAGCCCAGTCAGCAAACACAAGGCACAGGGTATGCCCCTATGCTGTGGTTACAGATGCATTTATCCTGGCAAATTTTGCATGAGGAGCACTACAAAATGCACTGCAGAGCCCCTTCAGCTTTTGTCTTGGAGCAGATGGACATCAAAGCCTCCTGTCAGACACTTTGCAGCAAAACGTTGCTCACCTGCTTCTGAATCTGAGTTAGTATCACATTAACCCTACTTTGCTGCACGTGAGGTTACTTGATCAAGCGTTTGCTCCATTTCCTGTTTGACATCATGAGGTATTCCCACCACACCTTGAGTTTCCAGCCATGCGTCTGTTGTCCTTAACCTAAGTCTGTCCATCCATCAATACAGACCTGGTCTGGATCCATCTTGCGCGCTTGATTCCATTGCTGTTCAATTTGCCAGGGTATCCGATACAGAGATCATGCTATTGTGAAACTTATATTTTCTTTCCTGCTGGGCCTGATAGAGCAAATACCCAAAGTGGCATAGCACTTTGAACAGATAATATGTGATCCAGCACAGAAGCTACTTATATTAGGATGGTCCCTCACAAAATTTTGAACACACTAGAACTGGAAAATTGAGTTTATATTGTTTTATACATTTCTGCCTTGTAGTTATACCTGTTTTAATCTAGTTTTAGAAGCCATCAAGTATGATTTACTGTATTGTGGAACCATATTCTGTTTTACCAACTTGCTTCTCCTAGCAATTCCCTTCTCTTGAAAGTCTCTGAGCACTAATAAAGGGCAATTTCTGTTTCACAGAAATCTTTGAAAGTATGTGATTTTTTCCATATCATATGCCAGCTCATCAGCTGTTGTAAATCCGTTAAAACCAAGGGAGCTGGTTCACAGCTTACTCCTGATGAGGATTTGATTCCATGTATCATACCCTTTCACAAACCAGCACTGTTTTGGTTGTCTTTCTGTTAAAAGTTTCTGTCAAGGAACAACAATATCAAAATCTGTTATCCACATTCAAACAAAAAGCACTATTACAGAACTGAAAACAACTCAATAGTTTAAACAACTAAAGGATCTGTAATGTTTTCCAGAAAGTAAAAGATGTCATTAATTCAGTGCAATGAAACTCCTCGCAATGATTAGGATTAAATTAAGCCTTAATGGTGTATTAGCTGCTTTTTTGAAGGAGTTCTTGGTTTGTTCTCTCATGTTCATCCACCATAGTGTCACTTAAGGACAAGTTTGTGCAGATGCCCTGCCTCTGCATTTTCACACTGTTAAATGCTTTGATTTTTTTATAAACACATAGTTATCTCTGAATTTCCTGGAATTTTAATGCTTGAGAATAATTATAAGATCCTGTTAATGTAACTTTCTCCCTCCAAGAGACTGGTGCACACTTCCCAGTGTTGGGCCTTTTTTATTTTTGACCTCAAGAATATTTAGTAATATTTGTTAAAAACCTCTACACCTATGAAATAGATTGTATCAGAGCTGTGAAATATATCCTAACATGTTTCATGTGGCAATTAGATTTATAATAATGGGGTTAATAAGTGGCATGATCTCTTTACCATAATGGGTTGTTTACGACGGAAAGGGCACAAATTTACCTGTAAATTACCCAATTTGGTTCTTGTCTTCTATAAGGTCATCCTTTTTTTCATGCTGTGCAGAACTCATGTAATGTGGGTGTCTAGTGACTCCATTACTGTTAGCATCTGAGCATTCATTATCCCACCAGCTTTCCCATTAGCCCTGCACACACCTACAAAACATAACAATTCTAACTGTGATGGGCCATTAAAGATCTGAATGGTTGGTTATGTTCCCCGGATTGTTGAAATCAATAGAACCAGCTATTCAGCTTAATGGGGATAACTTACAACATTAAAATCGGTGGCAGATGAGCCAGTACTATTGTTCCCAAGCACATGTTTTCAGATAGGAGCATCTAATAATTTAAAAACAGGACTGCCAGTATGCCTTTAACCAGAATATTCTGTAAATATACGTAGTATTATTTCATTTATTGGAAAGCTGTGACTTTTATTATCATCTTTGCTACAAACATTTCAGCTTTCTGCTGTGAAACAAATCTGTTTTCTTAAAGTCACAGCACCATGTACTACTCCAAGCATTGTTTTATTTAAACATCATTCAGGCTTTGACAATACCAGGCGCCCCCCTTCAAAACCCTGTTTTATTTCAAAGGTAATGTAGCAGAAAGACTTTCTCTGGAGACTTCTGGTACTGTACCACAGCAGTCAGCTTTTCTATTTGTGACTTTTCTTAACCAGCATTTTTAACATTGTGAGTCTTTTTATCTCTTTATTTTAACTTTGTAACAGTTCTCAGTGCTACAGGGAGGGAGAATTACATTGATTTAGACTTAGTCATGGCCTATTAAAGGCTGTGATTCCACCATTCTTGGCCATTCTTGTATATGCAAAAAATAAATTCTTCTGATCCCTACTTCACAAAAAGCATACTTTACATAGTCGTGTTCTGTATGTAGCTCCCGGTCTGTGTCACTGATATATTTTGGTTTTCTGCTGAATATCCAGTCTCTTTATACTTTTACTATCTCACAAGTCAGCACTTTTCATAATTAAATTTGTGTTAATCTTTGTGTGTTTATATTATGGTCAATGTACAATTTAATACATTCATCCTACAGTTTGGTTATCTGTTTATCAATGGAGAACCATCCCACCAGTCGGCTTGGTCTTTATTTCCAGCACTTCAGAATTACATTTTTTCAATTTAAGTTCTTGCTGCATTGTCTACTGAAAGGCATTGTATTATTTGTTCCTACCAACATTGACAAGAGGACTCAAATACTGTAGGTTCACAGCCTTGGAGCCCTACTTAACACAGTTAGATTGGCACTGGCCTGGGCCTTATGATGTTTCCTAAAGCAGTATTTAAAGATACTATCAAGAAAAACATATAGCATCACTTGCACTTATGCATTTGCACTATGTGTAAAGGAATGAAGGCAGTGGGTTGATTACCATTAATAATATGCAGCTGTGGCCTTGCCTTGAAGGCAGTGGGTTGATTGACATGGATGATGTGCAGCTGTAGCTCGTTCCTGCTAAGTGGTTAAATAGCCCTGAGGATTGTAGGAGAGGGTACTGGCTGGAGGAGGAGTAGTGTGGTTTGACCTTTGTAGGACAGAGGAAACAGCATGGACAGTAGAATCTGACTGATGGTAAAAGCCTTGTTGCAGCTTGCTAGTTTGTTTGTGCTGCAACACGATCTTGCATAAGCTTTTGATAGTTAGCATCCCTTTCTCTTGAAATCATTAATCGTTCTTTATAGACTTAGAAGCTCAATCACTTTTCTCTTAGGTGTGTGCCCCTATAAGGGTGTTGCTAGTCTAGGAAAAAGCAGTAAGGGCTTTATTTATTTGTGTCCACTGGTCTACAGTTATCCAGGTTTCAAGAGCATCTAGGGACATGTACAGTGAAAATATTAAAATAAATAATAATAAAAAAACACAAAACAAACCAAAAAAACTCCTATAAGAAACTCCTTTTTTTTTTTTCCTAATTTCAGAAACAGACTTTGTAAATAAGATAAAGCCTGTAGCCACCTGTAGGTCAGTCAGCAAAACAAAGCTTCCCATTCTGTTTGGCAGTCTCACTCCTCAGATCTCAGCATGTACCCAGATAGGCTCCCATCTTGTCAAGGTCTAGGCTCTCTGCTTCTGTGAGATATTCTTCACTTGAAAGGACACAGGCAATCTCCAGGACCTTAAAACCTGTGCATTGTATCTAGGTAAGGGAGAGAACTAGCCTGCATTTTAGGGTTACCTTTCAAGTTGTATCTGCACAGGTCTTTCAGGGCTGGAACGATGCAGACCTCGCATCCAGACAACCCATAACGCCTATCTGAGCAAATCACATTAATTGGTTACTGTTAATTTTAAAAAAAGTAATGCTTCCTTTTACTGAATAGTTCTTAACCTTTGAAAACTAAAAATTGGGACCATAGCACATTTACCTTCCTGCTGCTGAGTAATTTCTCTGTTTATTGGTATTAGCTTTCAAATGACAGTACTAAAGAGCTATAATGATCTGTACTGAAGACACTTAGCAAAGGGCTCATTAACAGCTGAGATGAGCTGTAAAAGAAACACATAAAATGTCAAGCTAATTTAAAAAATCACACTACACTGTACAATGGGCAATTAAACAATAACACTTACACAACACAGGAAGGTCTGAAAATGAACATAGCAGAGCGACAGACACTGCTATCATTAGGAATCCAGCTCAGCTCCTGTAGTGCATGACAGGAATCTAAGTTCTGGAAATGTAAGAAGAGAGACATATAGATCCAGCACGAAAACTCAGTTACGAAGGCCCATGCTTCAGGTTTACCACATAGAATGTGTAAATCTTGTAATAGTCAATATGGGATGCCAGCCTATATTCCTCAGTGACTGGCCATCTAAACTGACATGTAAGAGCAGGGCAGGGATAGATGTAAGCCATCATATTACTGCCAGCTCTGTGAGAAAACCTGTGACAGAGTGGAGGCCAGCAAGCACACAGTCTTCACAGTCTTCAGCTGAGCTCGTGAAATGAATTCTGACTTAGATACCTTGTATGTGCTCAGATTTTAAATACCTACCAAGGCAGTTCTAATATAAATACCTGTATTCCCTATACAAACAGATGGGGTTTTCACCTCCAGATGGGTGACCCTGTTCCTGCTGAAGTTTTGACAAATAAGTCAGGCAAAATGGATGCCACACCACAGGTTTTTCACTTGCACTCCTTGTAAAGCTCTAATTATTTTCCAAAAGAACCAGAAGTGTCACAGAGAGGCTGTGAGTTACAGAATCACTGAAAAGGGAAACTTAAAGCTGTTGATACTTGGTCCTTGCAATTTGGCCATTAGCTTACATTCTATGCACAAGTGACCTTTCTGTTTCTGTGTTCATAAACCATTGTCATGGGAATTTCTTAATCATCATTAAATCTCTGTACTTCAGAGTGCTTCTGTCTTTTATTTCACTACTGAATTGCTCATATGAGCGAGATGCTTCACAGTTGTTCTGAAGAATTATTTGAATAATCATATAATCTTTTGTATTCAGTTAAAGACATTTAAAAATGCAGCTCATATTCCTGAAGTTCCACCAAAAGCTGGGATATTGGTGTAATATTTTCACAGATTCCTGTTGTGTTTTCAGCCCTAATTCACTTAAAGAGAAAGATTATGGACTTCTGTGGAGCTACTGAAAAATTAGACTGTCTAGAATAAGGCTTTTTGTCAACAAAAGGTCATTAATCTGCTGCTGAAATATTAAGAAGTGTGCAATTAGGCTTCCCTGGGATTTTATAAGTAATCAAAATCAGAAAAATGCAGTAGCAATACTGAAAAAATGGCAAAAAGAAAACCATCTAGACTTCATTTTGTAAGTTTAGAAGGCAAGCATTCCTTATTGCACCACTGGGCACACAGAGATTAGCATCTCAAATAATGCGCGCCTATTTGAGCAGTGTTCTTCAATTTATTACACGAAAACATACATATTCATATTTCCCTGAAATCTAATAATACACATTGTAACTACTTCTCCGAAATGATTTACATATGCATGAGGCACTTGCATATGTGCATTTTGCTCCTGGGGGTCTTTCAAGACCCCTGGTGGTCGACAAGTTTGTGAACTTCAGCTGTACTTTCTTGGGGAACATGCACACTACTTGTTCTGCTATAACTTCATTTGCCCTCTGTGCTTTACGATTTTGACTAGAGTGCTCTGTTACCCCACTTCTCTTGTCTATTGTTATATCCCCGGGTGTGTCTCAGAAAGCCTTCTACTTCTTAGTGAGCTTATTCAATAGGTCGAGTTAATCATTGCTTTAGTTTCAGCATCTGTTAGTGATTCTTTGTATCTTAATTACATCAGTAGGAGTATTCACGTTTTCATGGTTTGTTCACTTGTTCACTGTTTGGAGGTTCTTTGGGGCTTTATTTCTAGTATTTCTTTTCTCAGGAGAAGCAGTTACTTGGAAGGATAGGGGCGGGGTTATTTTCCAATTTCTGTTTGAGAAAGCAGTAATTGAAACAAAAAAGTAGCATTTAAATTCCTCAATCCACAGGTCTTGCCTGTGTTACCAAAAATCATAACCAGGAAAACTCTCCAAACCAATTGATAATTTAGAAAGCCAACACTGGTTTATTGCAGTGGTGGGTGCATGGGGGATCTTTCCTCCTAACATGCGCAGCAAGCTACTCAAGGGTACACACTATATACAGTAGAGTACTTGCATATTCATAGTACATTACGTATTCATTTTCATTCACACACAGGACTAGTTACAAGTTTCTCCCTTCTAATGCAAATTAGGGCAGATCCTCAGGCAGCACTACTGAAGTTTTTTACCAACTACACATGCTTCTGAAGCAGGGGGTTGCCCTCTTTGGAGGGGGGGGATGATGCTATTTGAGTTGGAGATCTCCCATTACTACAATTACCTTTGTCCTACTTTCAACTAATTTTCTGAGGACTGCAACACCTTGTCAGCTTGTCTCCTCTGAGGCCAGAACTTACCCACTTAGAGGCTTCTTTCTGCATAATTTACATAACAGTGTTATCATTATCTGTTCTTTGTTTCCCAAGATTGACCCCCTTGATTAGAAGTCCTTTCATTCATCAGTTTTGACGACTTGAGATGGTGGATACTGGAGAGGGTGAGAGGCATTTAACTCCTTGAGAGGGCAGGTCGGCTTGACCTAAATTTTTTCACATTCTTGTTTAACTAAATCAGAGTTCAGTAACTTGGGAGTTTAGGCAACACCTGCACTTTGAGCAAAACTGTCACTCTTGAACTCCAATTGATATTAAGGGGCTGAAATGTCATGTTTAAGTTGAAACCATTTCCTAAAGTCACTTAAGAAAAACTAATAGATTATGTGATGTGATACTATAGCCATCAATAAAAAATTCCGCTGAATATGACAGGGAAGGCAGAAGAGATCAGATAATGAAGACAGGATGACAGAAGAAAAATCCACCAAGAGAAATTAGTTTTAAAAACAGAGTAGAAGCAGGAGTGTGGAACAAGACCACTGAGGATAATAAAGGAGTTCACCTCCTAAGTTACTTCTAGTCATATTGATCCCACACAGCTGCAGAACGACCAGGTAGTTACAGCGGTTCTTTATGTACATTTCCATTCACGTCCCAGAAACCTGCAGTCACTTAATACAATAATGGTGGTGGAAAAGGGAAAATAACATTATCATTACTAAAAAAGAAGCCAGACCTCAGAAGACACGTTCCTTTTTTAGTCCAAGGATGGATTGGACATTTTTGGAAAACCAATATTCTTAAGCAAGGAAAACAATAATGATATGTCAGCTGTCCTAAGAAAAATGATTCTGACAAAAAACGTTTCGGTCATGGAAAATAGTCTTGAAACCAGATTCTGTTGTTGGATTTATTAACGGTTTTGATTTTTTCTCTTCTTTCTTTGATGGCAATGTGGAAACTCAAATCCAGCATTCAAACTGCAGAAGTGACATACAAAAATAAATATTGGTGCTGCTGAAGGAAGATATTTTTGAAATAGTTGTATGACTCAGGCAGACAAAAGCTCATCTTGAGCCCATTCTTAAGCATTTGCAACACATGGGATACATTTGGGATTTCTTCATAAAGTACCACCAGCACGTTAAAGTGCACTCCAAGTCTGAGCCAGCCCCAAAGCTTTTCTTTTTATGAGCTTCCTGCCAGTTAAAATAATGTTCTACCACACACACGGAGATATATACATCTGTATACACTGTAATGTATATGAAACTGGTTTTATATGTTGAAGTATGCATTTGCCTAAATTCTTTTAGTATTTTAATACACACTTTTAAAGTTCTTTATATTGGAAGTTAGCTTGGTGGTATATAAAGTTTGTTTTATTCATCAATTTGCTGTCTACTTTCATAGAAAAAAACAGAGTATTCTCTTCGAGGCACCACAGGGCAATTCACAAGTTGTGCCTTCATTTTCTGGCTCTACCATTGGCTTCATGTACAACACTTGGCAGAATACTGAATTCTTTTGCTTTACAAAATGGAAATAAGACTCTTCTGTAACAGGATGAGTATCCGAAGGAATGAGACAAGACCACATACCTAAAAATAAAACAAATTTTGAAGACTGCTTGTGGCTTTATACAGTAGCATCCCTCTGCCCCAGGGCTGACACATCTTCACACCCACCAGAGGAACATTTTTTTGCATCCTCCTCCTCCTCCAGTTGGTGGGAGTGAGGTAAAAGACCACTAGGGCTCTATGTGCTTTGGGTTTTATCTGACTTACCGACTTAAAAGACCCAGGCCATCATAATCACTTTCTTAGGCGCTAAGTACTGTGAGAAGTAAGTACATTAATTTCTTTATGGCTCTAAGTCCTTAGGATATGGGCATAACCTCACCGTACATCTGCATGGTGCATAAGGCACTAGGACTATAAGGCAATACAAGAACCAGAGAGAAATAAAGTAACAAACTTTATAATCAGACTAATTTAAATGTCATCCTCAGTGGCAACAAGTAAGCTGCAATTCTCGTAAAATGAGGATTGGCTTTCTTTTTCCCTCGTGTCTCTCTTTATCTCCTTAGCAAATACAACAATGTTGCTGTGTAATTTTAATTTAAACGTAATCATGTTAAAAGTAATATCTAGCACAATGCATCTCTGAATCTTTTTTTTGTTTCTTTTATAAAACAAGGTCAAAAAATAGATATTGCACTAAATGTATTACATTTGAGTATATTGAGGTGCTTTACTAACATCTGTTTTTAGCAGCACTGTTGCACTAATATCTCTGAAGTGATTTGAGAAGCAGTGGGTCTTTTAGGTTGTGGGAGAAGAGAGACATTTAAGCAAAGGAAAATATATATTAATTAGAACAAGTATATTTCCTAATTCTGAATGTAATATTCCAGCTCTGTTAAAGCCAAATACCGAACTGTGGCATGCAGTAACGATTATACTGGCAAAAAATGAGCAAATGAATAATCCAGAAAACGAGCCCCACTTTAGTCGTCATTTTTGCACACTGCAGCTTGCTGCTGCTGTTCCACTCTAAAGCTGATTACTTTTTGCAACATTCACAGGGGAAACTCAGCATAGCCAGATCACCACTAAAGTCATTAAATGTATTGGGTTAACAGAGATGGTCACAGTGTCAGAGCCATTCATCTGTTTACTGGCTAGGAAGAAAGTGACTTGCCTCATGCCTCCTTGTGTCCTGTTTAAGATACTGGACTAATGAATACTTGTAAAAGTTCACCTGGAATATAGGCAGGAATCACTGCACTGGGTCAGAGCAAAGGTTGGTCTGTTTTCCTGGCCCCAGCAGCTAGAAGCAGAGGCTGAAGGAGGGTTTCAAGAACATGGCAAATGCATGAGGTACTTTTCTAGGTGCTCTCCTGGTCTCTCAGTTTGTGTTATGTTTCTTTAGGAAGAAGACCCAGTTGGAAGGAGACATTACACTTTTCCATAGAGTCACACAGCCTGCTTTGGGAGAGAGAGCAAGAAGAAGGGTGAGAAGAAGAGTATGCAGCAGTAGCCATGTGTGGAGGAAAGGAAAGAGTGGGAAAGAGTCACAGCAGGGAGCAGGAGCTTGCTGCTCATGGAGGGAGGCAGTGGGACTGCAGTGAGAGCAGGCAACAGACGGTTTTAGTTCAGTCAGTGACATTCTTAGTCACAGCAAACTCTGCCCAGGCCTCTCTGGTGCCCAGAGGTGTTTTTTTTCCATCTGCTCTAGGGTTTGGCTGGCTATCCCTTGGTCTGTTCCCTGGCTAGACCAGACCAGAGGGGACTGGTAAGAGTTTGTTGAGACTCAAAAAGTCACTGAGTGAATTAAAACCAAGCCTGGAAGCAAGGATTTGCTTGCAGAGTACACAGAGGGAGAATTGGCTATAAGCACTTCCTATTTCTGTTCCATCTGTCCTAATCGCTTTGAGTTTTGCCTGTTTACAAAAGTAATTATCCTATTCAACATTATGATAAAAGATGGCTTTTTAGTTCTCTTCAGTTAGGTTGCCATAAAGAGAAGGTCTACATAGATCTAATATCAAGCTCTGGCCAACTTGTCCCACTGCACACTAATTTTGGGGGTTTTATGTTAGGTTTCTCTCTTCGATTTACTACTGAGGCTGCCATAACAATTTGTAATAGTGAATTAAGTGATGTTATCACTGAAATGTAGCTGTATATAATAATTGCTGTACAGGTCGCACTCAGTAGTAAAAGACAATACTAGATTCCGCTCTTAGTTACACCAGTGAATTTAAGCACATCAGTTAGTGGCTCAGAGGAAAGCTTTATTGATTTTTCATATCCCAGAAGATGTCCATTGCAATGTAGAGGCCTTGAATATGATTTTCTGCTTTCTGGTGTAGATGGCTTAAGGAATATTGAGTCCCTTGCAGCGGTGAGTTGTCACTTACCCCTTGCTAGGGAATTACCAGCTAGTATCTGTAAGGGAAGATTCTTTTGTATAGCTTTCTCTGTTCAGTGCATCCAGTTTTCCCCAGTGGCTGCCGTTTTGAAGGTGCATTCTCCTGACAGGTTTGCCAATGTCTGCTGTGCTCTGGGTTCTTCACGCTTGGGGAAACCTAAGCATTCCAAATCGCCAGTATTCTTTTTAAAAACTACACTAGCTTAAGGATGAAACAGGAAGTTTGTTCTAGTAGAGAAAGATTTTTGTTCTTATTCTTACTTACTATTTGGTTTCCAGTTAATTAATAGCATAAGTATTTATGCTTAGAGACTTTTCTATTCTAGAATACTTGTAACAATAACAGTTCTTCTTTGGTTGCCCCCTGAGGAAGGTGGGCAACACATTCTCATTTCCTTTAAAAAACTTCAGATCTTCTCTGCCCTTTTGTTCTAGGAGGAACTTTCTTCTCTCTCATATGGTTTTATTTTCACACTGAATTTTCTACAAATGTAACTAATTAAGGATCTAATCACTGCCTGGAGTCCTATGACCTTCTAGGTGGTCAGCGTACTTTTAAGATTATTAAAACATTTTATGAAATCATGCATAATGAACAGTGTTCACTATATTCCACTCTGGAACTTGAGTTCACATTTAGTTAAAATATGTCTGTACTACACAGTGTGACCTGCCATACTGCTTTTTGACTCCTAACCAGTGGTCATGTAGTGAATCTTCCTACCCACACTTTGATTGCCATTGCATAAAAACCAGAACATTCTGTTCCAGCCAGACCCACTGTGGCCCAGATTTGCATCTGAGAATTTGGGACAAGCCATTAATAATATGAATTATAATCACATCATACCACCTCAGCTGATGCAAGTGAAGTAGAATTACCCACCGGAGAACCTGAAAATGCCCGTGGACAGTGAAGTTCTTGAGGTGCAGTGGCATTAGCCTTCATACGCTATTGTGACATGCTCATACCATGATAGCTATCTTAGCTATTGATCTTATCATTAATACTCTGCTCAGAAATGCAGTGAGGGTTTTTTTTATCCTTTCAGGACCAACAATGGAACAAGCGTAGCTTTCATGGCCACCACAGGGACATACTAAAGGTATTTGTTTGTCATTGTCCCTATTCTACCTTAAATACAATATTGTAGAATTCCAAGAGCTCCTCAAAATCAGGTCTGGCCAAGATGGGCTTTCCTTCAAGCATCTGTACCTTTTCTGATAAATTTAATTTTGCTTTTTGATTTCTTGTTTCCATTTGGGGTGCTAATCTACCAGTTCAGTTTACTGGTTGTTTTGCCACCTCATGGTTTCTGTCCTTTCTAGGGTCTTGTTGTAGGTCTTTTGTGTCCAAGCCTCTGAATTTCTCAGTGTTTCAGCTGTGACATAGTCTTTATGGTCACCTGCCTCAGCTGCAGCACATAAAGTTCCTTCTTTTGGGAAGGTATTTCTTCTCACTCAGTCAAACACTCTCTTACCTTCCCCCCTGCTTCTGCCATCTAATTTAATCTGTTCTACAGCAACACTTTTCTCCCCACAACTATTTTATTTCTTCAGTCTCTTCTTCACCCTGGACACAGCAAAGCAAAGTGTAGTTCAGGACAGGCTTCAGTCTTGAACTTTTCCTTTCTTTCTTCTTTTTTTTTTTTTTCCTCCTGGAAATAAACCAGAAAACTAGCAATGAAAAAACCTCTCTTCCCTTCTCCCCCAGAAAACAAACAGCTTCTTTGTACCTAAGATGGTGCTGTGCTGTTGGCACAGAATTTCCTGCTAATTAGTCCTCGGCCAAAGAAAAATTATACTCCAGGCCTGCTTCAGTTGCCTAAATATAGGCATCTAGTGCTAGTTTAGACACCATAGGAACGTGGCCTCCAGCTACTGACTGCACAGAAGGCCAAGGCTTCTCATTAGTCCTGTGTCATGCCTGCCAGCCCCATGATGATATTTTGGATACTGTAGGGCACCTCAGTTGGTACTGACCTCCTATATTTAGGCAACTGGATCATTTCCCCAGCAGCACAGTTGTTCTGGGATGAAATGAATCACTCTCTGGAAGAAACATCCTCTCCATTGACTAAAGAGGGAACCTAGACTACTTGTTTACATGCCTAGCTTTCAGACAGCTAACCATGGGTGAGAAGAACTACACCCTGAAACTATGTCTGCCCAGGAAAATGATGGATGACTGTGGCAGATGTCTGCCATGGCCAGCCTAATCTTGGTCCTGGTAGGAACAGCACAAGACCACGTTATGAGGCTAGCACATGAAAGCGCCTTTGCCACTGACCTAGCTCTCCTGGAGGGCTCATACTCTGCTTACTAGCATGTGCTAAAGCTGATACTGTTGTATATTAACAGCTACCATTACCTGTGCTATCTTAGATTAGGTTAGATTAACCAAAGTATGATAGCACATGGTACCTTCATTTTCCTTATTGACCTGTTGTACTGGTTTAACTTTCTTCAGATTAGTACATTTTGTCTGAATGTCACAGTCATCTTTTTCTCCAGAGAATATGTGGACATATTTAACGATTCATTATTATCTTCCAACACTTTTTTGCATTTGTTTTTTATTATACTGATTTCCTTTCTCAGTCTATCCATACCCCTTTACTTTGGTTCTTTCCCTATTGAAACAGTCTAAAACTTCCTGCAATTGCATTCTCAAAGCATAGTTACGCAAAAAGGTTTTACTACAAGAGTCACCACAATTACCCTATCAATATGACAATTGTACACTGCAGATTGGGATGATTATTGAGGAATTCTGTAACAATTTTAAATAAGAGTGGTTGGTTTGTTGTTCAGTTTATTATGTCCTTCTTTTATTGCCACAATCACATCTGCAAACAATAATCCTTCTATTTTGTCCTCTGCATGTTCGGTTATGGTCCATGAAAAGCTGCCATTTTATTTCTTTCCTCCCACTACTCCCATCTTATAAACCACTCTGTTTAGATTGTCTTTAGTTTGCCTTGTTTTCACATGTGCACCCCTGTAGTATATTCAACAGCTATTTCTTTAAAAACAGCTATTCCTCTTGCACAAATATTAAGTGTTATAACAGGATTATAGCAGAACCCTTCAATGTTGTGTTCATATGATCTATTTTCATTTACAAAAAGACTTGCACCATTAGTAGAG
Organism: Falco biarmicus; assembly: GCF_023638135.1. Lineage (NCBI taxonomy): Eukaryota > Metazoa > Chordata > Aves > Falconiformes > Falconidae > Falco > Falco biarmicus. The sequence goes on along the minus strand of NC_079293.1, from coordinate 59,783,640 downwards.
TCACAGACTCTGCATTAAGGCATACAGGGGTAAGGAGGACATGCTGGAGAGTGGGTTACACCACCAAAACTGACAGTGGTAAGGGCATGCAAGCTGGATTCTACTCCATCTCATGTAGAATTGCTCATTTCCACTGAACCACAAATTCTTCCTTAATGCTGATACACAAGTGGGAATTATATAAGCAGAGTATGTTTACACTGCACACAGGTATGTTATAGCTTGGGTAAAAACCCAAAGGTGTTATTGCAAAGACATAGAAAGCCTATGGCCCCATGCTGCTCTTTGTCAGAAGTTATGTTCAAATTATGTCTTAAATAATGAGCTGAAACTGAAAACAGATCAGAAACACAGAGGCATAGAGACAGACTAAAATGAAGTTAGGCTGAGGCATTTTCTTTTGACTTGCTATTATTATTTGTTTAGTAAATGCTGAAAAAATTGCAGGCTAACATCAATAGGAAAATATTTGTGATTGACTGACAAAAATACGGTTGCGATGATGGAAACTCTGACTTAACCTCATAAAAAAACTCGTTTCCAGAAGAAAGCATTTTCAGCTGATGCATACCTTCACTCTGTTGGAGCCCAGTTTCCTCCCTATAGTCACTGAACTCATTCTGATTTAGGTCTGCTTGGAAAAACAAGAAGAAAAAGAAAAAAGAAAAAAAACAGGTAAAAATGCATCTGTGACTGCCTACCTGTGTTTCCTTAGATTTTACTGTGCATCGTTGTTACCTTAGTTTACAATGTTCAGTATCTGTAAACTGTCCTGAACCAGAATCCACAATTTGGAAATGTTATTAACATTTAAGCTGTTGTTGGCAGTGCAATGGATAAGTACTATTCAGGTACTGTTCAGGTACCAAAAGCAAAAGAGCTGTCAGAGTGTTGCCCTGTCTCTGCTGAGAAGGTGCATGACCAGCTTGGCTCAGCTAGCCCAGCAATGCTTACCTGCCACTGTGCTCTCCAGTCCAATCAGTCCAGACAAGCCTAGAGTTTGTTTAATTAGGAAGCTTAGAGAAAGACTTCACTGCAGTGAAGTAAAAGGAGTCACTGAAAATCAGTCAAGTTAGAAGTGAAATGTACATAAAATGAAATTTTTATTTTTAAAAATTTTTATTTAATTTTTTAAAAGCTTTATTCATAATTCTTCAAGTACTCAAAGGTGGCTTCAATCAGAAAATAAGAAATGTAGTTGTTCTGCACGAGATTACTTCATATTTACACAGTAGTATGCAAAAAAGTGTTGGTTTTCCTTGGGAAGCCTTGAGCCTTAAGCATGTCAATCCCTTACAGTCAGACTATTCCAGAGGTGGAATTGTCACAAGTGGACTTGATGGAGAAGCTTTTTAAACTGCCACAGCATACTGAAGCGTACTTTCAAAGTGTTCGTGTTTAAAGATTGGCTGTAGAGCTAACCGAGTCCAATCTGAAATACAGACCTAAGGCAGGTGAACACATATTTTCTGAAAGGAATGAGCTGCCAAATGCTTGCTATACCTTGACTTACTCGCTACATATAGTCTTACTCTAACAGCTCAGTTCAACTGCAGAAACACATCACTAATCTAGATTTAGGCTGATTTTGCAGACTAACAAGTATGGTGCAGGCTGTATGAAAATTCTCCAAGTTTTTAGCCTTGACAAGGGCAGCATGAAAATTCTCCAAATTTTTAGCCTTGACAAGGGCAGGGGGAAAGATAAGATTTCTTCCTCCTCCTTTATGAATTCCTTCATACCTCTTGGAAAGAAATTAAAATATTTCCAAAGAATGCCATTTAAACTGGTTTGTCAGATCTCAGTAACCCTCTGAGAGGTTTATACCTGCGTAATCTGCTGAAATTAATAGTCTTTTTTTTTTCCCCCCTTTTTTTTGTGGTTGGATGGGGGGAGAATTGCTTTCCGGAGATGTAAACATATTGATATCTGCCTGCAACCCCTATTTTCAAATTTATTTTGAACCTCTTGAGCAACTTATTTAAAGGAGGCATCCAAGACTCAAAATTTCTACAAACTAAATGTGGGATTAAGGAGAAAGACCCATATTAGCGTCTCCACTGAGGAAAGGCACGCAGAATTAGTTCCATTTGGCCACAGTTACATGGCCAGAGACTGTGCACATATGCCAGCAAGCAGACCACATATAAATAGCTCGGTATGCTGTCTTTGACCAGTGAAGTATCCATGGGACAAAAGAGAGTTCATAGGAAACTGAACTTCATTAGCTTCACTGCTCACAGAGAAACTTACTGTTACAAATTGGAAGACAAAATTAAGAGAATAGGGAAGAAAACAATAAGAAAGGGCATTATATAGTCTGGCTTCAGAACAATGGTCAAGTTACTAATTTAAAACAGATGTTCTGTTCTCAATACTTCATGAACAGATAAAGATGGAAAAGGGAAATTTGTACTTGAAAAAATAGTGGACCTCTGTCCTAATATGTTGGTTCAGATGTGCGCTTGAAGATTTGGATGCCAGACCATTAGATCTGCAGCATTGGTCTGGAAATCTCATAAAAGCACCTTCTTCTTGCTGTATTTTAAATGCTCTCCATTTCTGGTATCAGCTGAAATGCAGAATTGATGATACTTGAACATAAAAATTAATGGGCGATGGGAGGAGCTCAATTAATCACATTCAGACTCTTTTAAAAGTTGGGTTTTTTTTTATTTCATTGACAAACTCTGGATTTTCAAAAGTCCTAGTTTACAGAATCAACCTTTCCTCAAAAGAAGGGAACTCAGCTGTGCACCAATGCAACCCAGGTAGCATGGACTTGCTTTGCAAGTAGTATTCCACAGAGTTCAATGGAACTAGGAGATGGACACAGCATTTTTCCACAAGTATTTCAAATTATGTATCTGGGCCCTCTCTCACTTTAAGGCAACAGATCTTTGAGCAAATAAATTACTAATTTGGAGAGGACAAGTCAAATCCCATGAGACTGCTGAAGCCAGCAAGTGATTTTCTTCTGAGTCCAATGGGCTGGAAATCAAGCACACACTCCCTCCCTCTCAAGCAGAGGCACTGCAAGAAGCTGTCTCAGCAACTTTAAAATTTTGTGCTGAGTGGGAAACAAGGAATGCAAGGAGGCCTCCAAAGCACACAGGGAACCAAAATTCTCAGGCTGCACTGTCTCCCCTCTCAGAGGACTTCACTCCAGACTCTTGCCAAAACAGACCTATTTGGAAATGTGTTTTGCCAGATCATTTTGTTACTTTCTTAAAGAAAATTGAATAAAAAAACCATAGTCCTATGACACCAAGCACATAGGCAGAGTGAATCACCCCTTACATATGTTTCGTGTAACATTTCTAGTCATTTCATCCACATGTATATTTTTATCTGTTAATATATTTTTGTTAGGCACCTTGGGGCAAATTTTCAGCTTCACTATAAGAATCTATTATGCTATATATTTTATGTAATTCATCTATGAAGAAAAGTAGATGACAACTTTGGTTATTCAATTTGGGAATACACCTGACCCACAAATATGTGTTCCATATTTAGTCACTGAATTATGGGATCTATGGGATTATTCACAAGTTTGAAATTAAGCATATGCTTCCACAGATTGCTGGATCACAAACTAGAATTATAACTGATCTGCGCCAAGTTTCATATTTGTTCTCTTAAGGAAATAGCGCAAACTACAAACTTTACATCTGGAGGCTAATCTGAGCTTCTTTCACATTCAGGAAAGAAGGATGGGATTTGATTGAATCCTTTCTCTTATGCACTATTAGAGGAATCTATCATCTCTTTGACACAATATTTTCTCATCTTGCATTACTTCAATTAGTAGAATTTGTTTAAGTCCACAGTGTTTACGACAATTTTATGCATAATAAAATATTGTCAGTAAAAGGAGCAAATAGTCATATTCAGAATTTAGATTAGCAATCAGAATTTAAAAAATAAAAATATATTTTGTATCATAGATATGAGTAAGCAGCTGTAAAGCAGAGCTTTCATTTTCTTTCATTTAATCCAGAAGAACTTAAATAGAGTAGCCTCTATTTTTAATCAGCTTTTATAAAGAACATTTCAGGGAAAAAGGATATCAGCTAAAATGGTGAGAAACAAATATTAGAGAGCGTCATGACTAAACACAGTGTTATGAAAACATTACTGAAGGTAATTTAGTACTTTTTCCCTCTTCCCTCCCCTCCCCTCCCCTCCCCTCCCCTCCCCTCCCCTTCCCTTCCCTTCCCTTCCCTTCCCTTCCCTTCCCTTCCCTTCCCTTCCCTTCCCTTCACTTCACTTCACTTCCCTTCACTTCCCTTCCTTTCCCTTCACTTCACTTCCCTTCCCTTCTCCTTTTTCAATACTATGTACCTTATATGTTTCCTGGTCTGTAAGACTATTGATTAAAAGAATATGAAGTAGTTGTGATTTGAATTATTGCACTGAAATAGCTATTTAAGGAATGATTTTTTTTTAATTCATTCCATCTTTTTTCATAGTTAAAAGGAGGATGCAAGGAAAAGACGGGGGGTCTCAGGCAGCCTACAATAAAAACTTCTGTTTCTAGCTCTGTAACTGAAGCAATCAGTTAGTTTAGGATGATAATCATGGTATTACCATTCAATCTGGAAATTGGTTTTTACATGTTTTTAGAACATTTTGGTACCTGTTCCCCACCTCTGAAGACCAAGAACATGTACATGGATCCTGTAAGTTCATCTATTCTGGCCTGAGAGAGAATTAGTCCCTTCTATCTTTTGTTTGGGGCTAGTAATCAATGTTAGAGTTAAATGTAAACTAACTTGTGTAATTAAAATGAAGATTGGGTCACTTCTCTGGGACAAGGGAAAAGGGAATAAAGCTCTCCAAGTTGAACAACTGATTCCAGGGAGCTACATATAGAAGATGAAGCAAAATCACCGTAGAACAAATGTAATGCAGCAGCATCAGCAGTGACGGTGGAATAGAGAGGTTAGTGTCTTATGATTGCTCAACGCTAAATGCTAAATGAAATGCACACAGAAAGCCTTCTGCATTCACCAGCACAGATCTAGAAGCAGGAAAATTAAAAAACAAAACAAATTACAAAGAATTTGCGTCAAGGGTGACAACCACATTGCTACAAAGTATGACTCACATCTGCTCTTCTGTAAGATATTTAAGAAGCAATTTTACATGTATTAAGCACAACAATACTTGTCCAGTAGCTAATATGTGCTTGTACACTTTTTTCCAGTGAGTCCAGAGCACTCAGGGCTTTTAAGAATTGTGCCTTTACAACAAAGACTGCCAGGATTGTTCTATAGCATAGACCAGAACCACTCCTGTGTTGAAAAGGAGATGTTATAAATAAAAACATGATCAAGATTTTGGCTGATTATTAGTGAATACATTTGAATGTAGAATGTGCTACAGTGAATGCCCCCTTCATCAAGCTTTATTTCTCATACTTTAGGTCCTGTCTAGACTTGATCGTGCACAATAGAAGCGCTGGTCTTGCACTTACAAATGAGAGCTTAGGGGACCTACCTGCCAGAATGACCAGTCTCTGGAGAGAGCTGGGATTTCTTACATGGTTGTATTCATAATGTCCATATTTTAACTTCTGGAGTAAACATCATCTGCTTGTTGAGGAGCAAATATGACTGTAAATGCCCTCAAGAATATTCTGTTTTCATAAGGCTTAGATGTCAAAGGACTGGGATTGATGACCTGCAAAGCCTTGTCCAATACTTTCTGCCATATTTTTCTTCTACTTGCTGCAGACCTTGTTTCGAGGCTCGAGGTTTAGGGGTCCAATTATCACGAGTTACCACATATCAACAGAAAATACCTGGGTGCACATTCTTAGCCCTCAAAAATAAAATCTTAGGCTATGATTTCACAAGCAACCAAATCAGCCTAATTGATCACTATAGCCATAGCACCTTGTCTTATTCTCTCTCAATCTATTCCTCCATCTCCTTGCCTTTGCCCTTCTTCCACCCCATCCCCTGCCTCACAGCTTTCATAAAACATGTCCCTGAGATAATACATTACTGAGTTGACAGAAAACCATGCTTTACTTGTTGTAATGTTTTTGGGTGGGGTTTTTTTGTAATGTTAGTGAGCTAAATCTGCTCATGGTGGGATGTCATGGGTGCTTGTCAGGGTCTAATACTCTCAGACTCAGTTCTGTTACATACTTCACATGAGGAGAGCTGAATGTTTAATACCAAATTTACTTATTTGCATATACTTGACATTACATGGGGTTTTGATTTAGCCAAGTGATATGATTGAGATCACAATACAAACATAGTATAGCAATTGCAACATAGAGGTAAATTACAATACAGAAGTGATTCCCATTACCAGTGCCTATAAGCTCACCAGCATCATACTGGGCAACCCCAATTGCCAAAAAAGAATATGTACAATATCTATCTTTTCTGAGACTTCCATTATAGGGGTTTGGTGGTCACAGTGCTGCAGCTGATGCCCAATAAGCATGGGGAGCCCAAAGCAAGGAGCAAGAAAAGGAGCAGAAGGAATTGGAAAGTATGAGATGCTGAGTCAATTTATCTGGCCTTCTGAAATTGCAGCCCTGGTTTAAATTGCCATCCTTGTGGACTAAATAACTCCTACCCAGTACTGAGCAGTACACAGAATTGTAATCACACACAAATTCTACATTCTGTGTTCTCCTACATCTCTACTGTGGTCTATCATCTGTATTTTCCCTACTATACCATCCACCACCAATTTCTGGAAACATGATCCTGAAAATCAACTTCTATTGGACAAGGAGGATGGAAACAATTTCTTGTTGCCTATTACTGATCTCTGCTGTTCAAATCAATCAGAGGTAGTCCTAAGTCTGACTTTCTGCACACATCCTCATGGAAGATTTGTCTCACATAGAGACCCCCCATGCTAGCAGTAAGTAGACTAGCCTACTTCCAAAACTAAACAACTTTAAGCAGGAGGCATCTTTGAAAGACCTAATTTGCTCTGCTTTTCAGGTCGATTCTCTGTGGAGACCTGAATCCACAATTTCAGCAGCACTGCCAATTGTGGCTGGTCCAAGGAGTGACATCTTGAGCTGAATAGCAGTACAAAGCACAAACACATCATCAGGCTGGCTCTGACAGAAGTTTTCCATGTTTTCTAACTTCAAAGCAAGACCACTAATATCAGTCTGCAGCAGTAGTTCCAGAGAAACTATGTGGGTTTTTGTTAGTTATGGAAAGATATTTTAAAACAAGAAGCTGTTGGCTCAGCTTACCCTCATAAGGACAATCAGAGTGGCAGCCTAGAGTTCAAATTCACTGTTTTATAAACCAAAAGAAAATCTTTACAGTTGGCTGCAGCTAAAGCTTCATTTACTGCTGCCTTCTGGCAAGCAATGTCTACTCACCTCATTTCCATCCCTTGTATTTCTTTCCTCAAAAAGGAGAAAAGTAAAACTTGGAAAACTCTCAGTCAGCGTGCTGGTACCTCCTTTCATCCTCCACAGCTACCTGGAAGGGCTAACTGACAGTGTTTGTAAAAAAGTAAGGTGCTAACTTTTTGTTTTGTAATATTTTCACATATTACTAAATATGCAGTGTTGTCTGCAAGAAAAATCCTGTATGTCTTAATACCTTGAGCTCAGAGCATTTTAGAAAGGAGCTGTTTATCGTTCTCATCAAGTGAAAGGGGAAATGAAGCTTAGAGCTGAAAAGCAGTTTGGAGTTTGTCACCCAGTCAATCAATAGCAGAGAAATGATTTGGACTCCTCTCTTTGCTCAGAGACTGGAGCCTTCACCGGTTTGAAGACTCCTTGACATTTCTTGGTGACTTCTGCCATTCTATAAAAAGCTGCAGGAAGTCATAATTGGAGTTAGTAGTAATTTGCCATGGAAACTTCAGTGAATATTTCACTGAAACAAGAACAAGTCACTAAGTAAATCCAGACCCATAGAGTGTGATAAAATTCCATAAACAGACATGTCCGGTCCCGTAGGTTATCCAGGACATTCACAGGGGAATGGCGGACAAGACACAGCACCTGCAGGAGACCTGTGCCCTTCTGGACTAGCATCTGAATGCTATGCAGGGTATCTTGGGGCAGCTAAAAAGGTAAAGCACACTCATGTTTAACTAACTGCACTGTGATCATGGCATCTGCCTTTACATTTCAAGGATGCTGTGAAAGGAAGGGGACATAAAAAAAAATCTCATGTCAGTGCATAAATACAGTTCACAACTTATGTGTACAGTATGTGTTTTCTGTAGCCAATGTTTGCCAAGAATTACCTCTGAGAAAAGACTGTAACTGTCGTAACTACAATAGCTCTAGGCAAACTGACACTTTACAATGAGACCCACTGCAACCGCACTGCCTCAGGGTTTATTGGGGGTGGGGGTGGGGGGGTGTTGTTGTTTTAATTCTTAAGTATCTTTTGCACAATACTGGGAAAAAAATCAAGTTAGGAAATGCCAGTGTGTGTGGGTTGCCCATGCAATCTTAAATCATATTCCTCATTTTACAATGAAAATTTTAATTATATGACCATGCAACATTTATGTCATAAATCCCTTGCTTCATTGAAGAAAGATTACATACAACAAACAAACAAGACAGGGTTCTTATCATGTTTTCAATACACTAGCTGATACACTTTTTAAAAAATATTAGACTAGAACCTGGACTTGCTCTGTCACACCTATCTTCAGTTACACTGGGCATGATTCACCCAAAAAGGGGTACCAGAGTGGAACTGGATTCAGATGGTTTGAGAACCTGACTTCTTTTATGTCCTTCCTCTGGCTTTTCAGTTTGAATCTGATCATAATTTCCTTCTTTTATTAGTAAAAAGCCAAAGCAAGAGTAGTAAAGTCTCTGCCAAAATTATGCAAGAATGGAGTGTCACTGAATAGTTGAGTTAAACTAATAGTTGAAAAACACATTTTTTTTTTAAAGTATCTGCTTAGTGAGGTTTGGAAATTGATCTCCTTTAATGACAAATTAAAGCCTAGAAGCTCTTTTATGTGAAGCTGGTGTTATGAAATCTCTTCACACAGCAATATCACCTTAATTACATTTTTTTCTCACAAATGATATAACAGGATTTCTGTTTAATATAGCTCTTTTAGGTCATTAAGCTGTATGCTAGCATTAGGCATGTACATGCCTTGTCTCATTACCACCTTGTGCATCTTTGCCATCCTGTCTTTACCTACTCATTATTTTTGTTTTGTATATAAGCTATAGAGCTTGGTAAGGCAGACATCAGCCTTCTGTCTTATGTATGCACGGAAATCAGCTTAAGGATTGAGGACTTGGTTTGTGAGACACCATCACGAATAACAGAGAAACATCCTTCACCTTAGCCCATACAGAAATGAATTTGTAACATACCCTTCTCCAAAAATACTTGAGCAGAGGGCATCATTATTCAACTTTGTTCTGAGTCTGAGCCTCACTGTTCTGCCCAGTGAAGTTTTTAGGAGTTGTTCAGCAAATATCTATTACTTTCCAGTGGAACATGTAATCTGTTGCTTCTGCCCGTACTCTAAAAGATGAATTACGCTGTGCATCAAAGACAGTTGTGTAACTATTAAAAACAATGGTTACTAAAGGACTAATTAGCATATAAGTACCAATCACAGCTACAAGAAATAGAAAAGGAATTCATATGAAGTGTTTGTATCCAACCATTCTAGATAAAAGCAAGTGTAGTGATCATATTGGGACTAACGGAATTGGGCTTGTACAAAGCGTAAGAAGCCCTTTGTTGTGATGCTGCTACTTCTGGCAGAGGAAGAGCTGCTTATTTACCAAGACCAAAGTCTTCTGAAACTGTGAGACATTCCCTTCTCCAATAAGATGTGCTTAATTTCTTCTCAATGTACTCTTTGTTTGTAAGAAATGGCTTATCCAGCCAGAAAAACTTTCTGTTGTGTAGAGCAAAACTCGACGGAATTTATAATAGGAGACGTTCTGCATCAGTTGTCCAGTTGAAGATAAACCGAAGAACTGCATTGTTTGCCAAGACCTGAGTTCAAGGAGCTTGTGTCCCCCATAAAATTGTTGATGGTGTTTTTAGCCACCAAGCAGAGTGGGAAGCTGTATCCTTTGCTCTGCAGGGTGTAAGCTGTGCATATGTGTGTCTAGTGGTACTATTTGCACTTGTATGGACGAAACTGGGGGACAAGTCCATGGTCCTTCCTGCCCTCAGAAGAACTGAGGAACAGCTGTGGTGCAGAAAGAGTCAGTCACTGGCACCTCTAAGAGATAAGAGCAAAGCAGTTTCTAGTTACTGATTGTAAGGTACTAGAGCTCTCATCCGTGCTTAGATGTGGGACTGTTTCTTTCTGGTATGTAAAAACAAATGCTTCAGACTTCTTTTTCCTTGTTCCTCTTCTACCAGTCTAATGCCATGAGGCTGAGATTTCTCTGAACTCTTGGTTAGAATTTGCGCAGGGGAAATATGTCAGGAAAGCAAGGCATGAACAAGCCATCACATAATACCATCAGAGAGCTGTTTTTCTTGGGAAAACAAGAAATCTCCTTAGAGGTCTTGTACCCATAAAATTATCTTTTCCCACTTGTAAACCCAAGTTTTTGACTGGTGAGGCTGAGGAGAATTATATCTACCTTCTGTATGACACATCTTGGTCTGAGTTTGCAGTCATGTTAAACCAATACAACTTTCTCAGCAGGAACCTGTCTCTGCTTCTAGTATGCTCTCAAACTATTCTGAAGCAATGATCTTTTCCATTTTCTCTGGCTGGTACTTGGTATTTGTCTTTCAAGCCCCTTTCTCTCTAGGTAACATTACACTGAACTATCTTCCTTAAGCATTTTTAGGAGTGATTCCAGAGCCTTGGGTAGAGAATGCTCGTAGCTGTGTGCATCTCCTGAGGAGGCTGAGTAAGACAAAGCAACTGATCTGTATATTTCTCCTGTTGGCCCATTCTGATGATGAAGTGTGGAGCAGTCATGATGTTTTCACCACGCTGCCTGTCCCCATGAAAGCATCTGGTAGCTAGGGACTGGTTTTGAACAGAGCTCATGTGCAGAGGTATACTTTATTGCTTGTCCTTTGCTTGGTGCATGAGTCATATGACTCGGCACCTACACCACAGTGATTTGGTACACTAACTGTTTTGGTATCAGATGCAGTCCTTAATGCTAGTGAAAGCCACAAGACCCTTATGGCATAAATCTGTAGAGGCTGAGTGATATAAGCTGATCCAGAGATGAGACAAACAACTAATGAGTAGTTGAGAGATGAAAATGCCCATTCACGGAAGTTGGCCTGCTGTTCCCCATTAATTTCACATAGAAACAGGTCTCTCCTTGTCTCCCTTTTGCATATTGTTCTCTTACTCAGTTATACAAATTAAAGCATCTTCTAAGAATGTCTCACTTGATGATTAAACTTCACAGATGTTTAAACTGAAAAACCTTGGTCTTCCTGAAAAATGTTATTATTTATTATACAGTTCATTGCATAGTCATTAAAAATTATCTATGTATATCAAATGGTCAGACTTCAAGATAATTAGATATTATAAGTTTTTCTTCTGTTATGTACATTGGTCAAGGAATAATTAACATAGGCCCCAACTCTCTCCTCTGTGTCAAAAAGATGAGGTTGTTTGTATGCATTTGATTTACTTACTCATTTTGACAATGTCTCTGATTGTCAAAGAAAATAACATCCTGTCACACAGTGAAACAATAAGATAGGGTCTTTAATCTGCACCTGATATCAAACCATTTTTCAGAGTTGTCGTTTGACATTTTCTCCCTCCCCTATGAACATCATTTCCTGAAAACTTTTATTTCATTAAAAAAATTATTATACATTCAGAGTGCATTTTGAATACCAAAAAATTTCCAGCATGCATCTTAGTGATTTGCAACACATCCAAGAAGTTCAGAATAGTCCAGGAGTCTCCTCACTGAACTAGCTGAGTTAAGCACTCTAGGGAAAACATATGTATTTCTGCTTATCATGTAAGCTTTGCTGGACAAATGACATTATAAGCATAATGTTAACATTTAATACAGAGTCAGATCATTTCATACAAGGTGATTTCTGAGCCCCTCATTATGGTTACGATCCTGGTCATGTTCTCACAGGCACAAAAGTAATCATTTCCTATCTGTGCTTATCTGGAGCTCATTATCAGATCATAATTGGAACTAATTATGGAGGTATGTGATGCATCATATCACAATACTTATGAATTAACATCGAAACTGAGGTTGAATGCACCTAGAACAATATACCTGGGGCTGCCATCAGAGTGGATGTCCAGGCCCTTCATAACTGCAAAAGACATTCAAAGGAGGGCAGCACCTCAGAACAGAGTCAGAAGATCTTGGTGTACTTGCTCTTGTTTCTTGTTTTTTTTCTTGTTTCTTGCTCTGTGCTTGTTTCTTATTCTTTCGCAAGAAGCAGTCCACCAGTATGTGGGAGTATTAGAGATGAAATTTTGCTAATCTGATGTCAAATTTGAAATTTATGTAGGAACCCAGGATTACACCAGCCCCCAAAATTATATTTCTGAAGACACAAGGAAATTATATAGATTTAATTTTTGGCTCTAGCTCGATTAAAATGGAAAAGTCTACAAAGTGTTCTTTTGCAGCAAATCTGTTTTGGCTGTCAAAATATGAGTGAAAACATTCTTGCCCTGAGGAGAACACATGACAATATAGGGACTTCCATCCAAAATTTCTCCATTTATACACTGTGGAACCGGAATCCTTATGTGTAAGTGCTGATATTCAGAAATACTGCTCCTTCATGTACTCAAAAGTAAAACTGCACTCCCACAGCTTGCTTCTCTATTTCTTTCTCTTCCCACCCCTCTCACAGCATGAAAGCAGCTCTGGAGAGTGCCTCACTGTCAAGTTCTATGAGCAGCCTCAAAGAAGTGAAACAACAGGCCAAAATATATTGTCACATCTGCCATAGCATTTTTTCTTTTTTTTTTTTTTTTTTAACTATAAGTTATTACTCTGCCATAGCATTTTTTCTTTCTTTTTTTTTTTTTTTAAATATAAGTTATGGCATATTTCTGTCTCCCCTCAGATGTTCTTTTACTCTGTGTAACATATTTCTTAGTCAAATCATAACTGTTTGTGTTGAAGGATGACAGAACACCCATCTTCTCCACTCAAATGATGAAAAGCAACATGTTGTTTTCCTAACAAACTTCTCTTTAAGTGCCTGAACTCACCTTCAGCTAACTAATATTAAGCTTAGTGAGAGAGAGAGGAGGGAAGGCTATTCCTGTCACTTAACTTGGAAAAAAGGGGAAAATCATTGTCTTGCAAACAGTAATCCCCTACTTCTGTGTGCTGAAGAGACACTGCTCTGTGAAGAATCATCCTTGTCTAAATAAAATGACCTTTATTGATTTAATTTAAAAATCTTTATTGTCTCAGCTAAAGTAAATCGAATGGAACTGCTGCAGCTCAGAGGAGTTTATCACATCATCAGAGCATTCATTTCCTAGATGACTGCATCTTGGAATTACATTAAAAAGTTTCAGAAGTTTTAAAAATAGGTATGAACTTCAATAGAACCATTGAGAAAAGGCTTTATTTCAGCAAAGAATTTCTAAAAGTGTGCACCATTGTCTCCCAAGCTGAAAATTTATCTGAAAAGATGCAACTGTGGTATATATCTAACCACTGACATCTGGGTAATCTATTAAATGGGAATACTTTTTCTTTAGTGGCAGCTCTTGAGCTTTTACAAATCAGATGCAGACAAAACTCCCAAGAAACTGGCCTCCAACATCTGTACTCTCCTGTGGATTATGCTTCGTATAACATTCTGGAAGATATAAACAGAGACACACAGAATTCCTTTATATATTTCGGGGCATATCTGTTGTTTTGTTTCATTTTTTCAAAAGTCATTATAATATTAATTATTTAATATTATTACTATTATATTTATTATAGGTCTTAGTAGTGCAGATGAGAAGTGTTCACTGTCTTCAAATCTTAGGCTTGGTTGTCCATAGAGATAAATAAACTTCAAACAATGTGTCTGTATAATACACACTTCATCTAATTGTATCAGCTAAAACCAGCCCATTTACATGAAAAAACTTCAGCCAGTCTCAACTATTTCTTTTAGAAAGATTTTATCAGACTTTCAGTTTTGGTTAAATACAAAATATTTGGCTTCATATTCTGATTTCAGGGTAAAATTTTAATGGACACTGAAATGTAGCAAATTGGACTAGACTGCATAGTAATATTTTCTTAGCTAAAATTTTAGGACTAACTACTTTCAGGAAAAATGCTCAGATAAAATTCCTTCTCTATGTCACCAAATTTCTCCTTTGTTTGAATCATGTTTTTTTCACAGCTTGTTACTTTATGCATCCAGACAAACAGAATACCAAGGCTATCAGCAGCAGCACAATGCAGCAAATCACAATACAGTTAGAATGATGTCTTCTGCTCAGCTTGAAGTTTGGAGTTAACTTAGTCATATTTTTCTGCCCTTGTTTTTCCATGCACTATATTGCTGTATCTACTGGGTATGTTTAACTAATCCTCAGCTTATCAGATAAGGTATTTCCTCCATGGACAAATTGCGTAACAGGCTTCATACCTGACTCTTTTTGTGTACGTGATGTACATGACTCTTTGCATACATTAACAGGAGGTCTGATGCTTCCTAGTTGCCCCATACTCCCTGCAGAGTACACAGACATACATATTTTTGATAGAGAAATCAATCTTGGTACATGGTACTAATTAGTCAGTTACCAACTATATCTACCAAAGTATCTGAATAGTCACTGAAAGTATGTGAGATTTCCCCAGAAGGGAGCTTGCTTACACATAAGATCATTCTTTTAGGTTAAAAAATCTTTCATATACTCTACTCAGCCACCTGAGCCTTGATCCAAAACCTATGAAGTCAACAGGAGGTTTTGCATTGAGTTCAGTGGCTTTGAATCAGGGCCACGATAAAATGCCAGTGGGAAACTTTGACTCAGTGGTTTATGGGCCTATGAACTTAACAAGAGCCTTGCTAGAATAAAGACATGAGGAAGTCTCTTCTTCTGAAAGACTGTAGAATGATCATTAGCTGAAAAGAAATATTCATGCATTTTCAAAAGGATTTTAGTGAATTTTTGACAAAGAGCACAAGGATTCAAGATGTTAAATTACTCTTTCTCTGAAATGTTCTCCTGTGAATGTGTAGAGGTATGGTACCAGCAAATGTTTTCTTTTATAAGTCTATCTTACTGCTCACATTTCACTGGCCATTTAACGATGGTAATCTTATTTCAGCTCTTAAAAGGACTGGAAAGTTTTAAGGATGGTCTATTAATGCTTCATAGCTTTACTTTGCCTTTTTGTGGTCCAGTAAATGTTATCAACTTTTTGTGTGCTAAATTAATTTACTGGCTTCCTGGCCAGCTTGAAAATTCACCTTCATAAACATTTCACCTTTTTTTCTTTTCATTTCAGCACCACATGGGATGAATAATAATGTTAGCATGACCAAGCCCAACTTTAAGGACCAGCAACTGTGCAGCATTAATCTGGGAAATGGTGTTCTTCACAGGGAGAATTGCCTTCAGAGCAGCAAAGGTGCTTGAACTTTGCTAGAAATTTGGAACAGCTTTCTGTACAGCAAGAACTTTTTTGTAATGTACCATTCTCCAAAAAAACCCCGTAAAACAAAACAACAAAACCTCAAAGGATATTGGGGTTCTCTTTCATTTGTCTCATAGGTCATTCTCTCCTAAGACTTTTACTTGATAAAGCAGTTTGCTATTAGCTTAACTTCATATGGAGTGTAAATAGTACAAATCCTTTAGCACAGGGAACTCTGCATCATGACAAAAACTCTGATGATAGAAACTGTGTTCTGGGATATGACATAGGGGAGTAGCAAACAGATATTCTAGTTTTCTCTGCACTGCCCCATCTTGTGACATACACCAGCTCATTTAGAAATATTAGGGCTGCATACATTCAATTCTGGATTTCTTTTGCTTATTCCATTAACTCTTGCCCTAGCTGTCATTATATTTTCTGGAGTATGGGTGTTGCTGTGACCCAGCAAGGAAATGATGATTCTCTAAAGGGGAGGTGGAGCTTAAAGTGGAGAGCTTTTCCAAAATGAGGAAATTATAACAATATTAAACCAATTGCCTACCTCTCAAGGACAACGGAAGTAAGAGGAATCAAAACTCAAATGGTGTAGTGGAAACGTTTTAAAAGAATTTTTTCATTTCATATAGCATGTATTTCTAGTCCAGAAATATGAACCACGTTTAGAGGACCCCTGAGGGAACAGCAGTAGTGCAGATTGCCTATTAACATCCTGGACCTCCTCCTGTTTGCAATACCTCTCAGGCAATCTTTTTTCCTATGTACATTTCATGATCTCTTACACTAATTATTTGGAATTCATTTATAATAAATGCCTTATGTCTCCTTGTAGTGTGGCATGCACACTGAATGTTCACTGCTTTTGTGTGCAGTAGAATGACTTATACAATAGAATTCCAGACAGAGAAAGATAAACTTTTGTGTTCACGAGTGTTTACTTAAAAAAGGCAAGGAAATAAGAAAAAACATTATTTGGGCTGGACTGTGTGGCCAAACATATTTCTGTCAGAGATGCTTTCATTTCCTATTTTGCTTACAACTAGAAACAAATTTAAAAAATGTTATTGGGACAATCTAAATTATCTTTGGATGAGCAGTGATTTATTTAGCATCACCAGGCCTTTTGTCTGCTTATTTACTCACTGTAATAATTTATTACTTACTGTAATAATTTATTTTAGTATTTGAGGAAGACTAATAAACCACCACCTTTTGGCTGAATTTTGTAATGTCAACACCCAGAGAAAATTTGAGAAAAAGGGTTCTTACAAGCAAGTACTGTATCTACAGATTACATATGCTAAAATGTGTTACAAACCATTAACTCCCCATAGGAAGAAAGGCAACAATGAGATGTCCTCTGCTTGAGTCCAAGCAGAGCACAAAATATCAGCATATTGATAGTATATTTCATGATCAAACTGTGACACAGTACTGGTTTTTTGATTACTTTGATTTTTTTGAAACCTTTTTGGCCATTACCTAGGCTTAATGTGGACTGTTACCGGTATCAGTCAAACTCTGACCTCCATATCTCTGGAAAGGAGTGCTGTCTTACATGTTATTGTTCCTTGCATTTTTTCTGTTCAATGCCTTTCTCTGTCTAAAATGCCTTTTTAAATTTTGTCCTTCTTTCTGTGAGGACAGTAGTAGTAAACAGACACGTGGCTTACTTTTCTGGTTCTAGCATAATGATGTTCTTTTCGCATTTTCAATGCTTTGATAATGCTGTTATGTTATAGCAATAAGAAATTTTCAATTCCTAATCCATACAGCTTTTGCTGAAAAAAAATAACACAATATGAATTTGGTTGACATTTCTGTAAAAGTCTTTTACTTTTTTACTCCTTGGTAAAAGTAGAACAGTACAACAGTAAAGCCTGTCTAGGCAAGACAGAACACTCTGGAGAATGGGCTGAAGCACCTCTCTCAGGGGCTGAACACCTCACAAGCCACATGCCCTTTCATCCCAGCTATATAGCATATATAGCTATATGTTTCTTTCACCTTGACTTGATTAGTGAACAAACACACCCTAACATGGAAAATTAAACTGCACTTAAGAATATAAATCTAACTCAACCACCCTGCATACTCACTGAAGACACATGGAGAGAACAAGCAACATATGCCACAGACCTTTCATACCACAAATGAAGATAATCATCTAGTTGGATGCTCATCCTAGACCCCACCTGAAATAAGGTAGGGAATAGAGCAGACCAGGCAGAAGAATGGGATCTATTAGACTATCTCATCCAGATCTCTACATTAAAGCAATGTATATTTTTATCAAAGGAACTGTATGGCCATGTGTTTAAGGTATTAGGGACCCCATACAAGGTGCTGAGCTTTGTCAGGTGCCAGAGCTTCTCTTCATCCCAGAGTTAGAGACAATAATATGAGCCCTCTCTTCTCAGCCTGAAGCCCAGGGTGTACATAGTCCTTTTTCTACTACTAAGTTATCACAGTTCTGGTCAAGGCATCCTCACAAAAGTGTCATCAGACTGGGGTTTGTTTTGGAAGATGAATTAAGGAGGTGAATCCTAGCTCACTGACCATATCTGTTATCCAACCTGCCTTCTCCAAGATTCTTTAGGTCACAAGAGACTGTACCACCATCATATAATCAACAAATATGTTGTCAAGGAATTTTTGTTCCTGTGGGGGAGGACAAAAGGGTCACTGGAGCTGGGCTTGTTGTCAATTTCCTTATGTAAAACACCTTTACAGGGGACCAGAGTTTGCAGAGCCTTGCAAATTGCAGTTTGTCCTTTTGCAGTGCAAAATGTGGACCTTGAAGTTACTGCTCCACTTCTATGAAGTAACAAGGTTGCCTGCAATTGGGTGCTGATTGCACCTAAACCATATTCCTCCTAGACATGGGCACTTGAAACTCTTTCCTTGTTTAAAATGAAAACCGGAGTTTCTGATGCAATTCCTATACTGGCTGGAAGTACTGGGAACACTGGCACAGGTCTTGAGTGACTTTTTGTCCATCCAGTATGAACCACATGAGAAGACATCCAGTCAGATTGCCTGAGAAACTGTGAAAGCTTCTTCTCAAATTACTTGCATGCAAAATTCTGTTGCTATCATTTCAGTTCAGATTTACATCTGAATGAATGTGGAAGTCGAGGATGGAGTGTGCCAGTTGCTGCTTTTAGCTCTTAATGCAGTAGGACATAATTCATTTCAGTGTTTGACAAACTGGGATCTTTAAAGGAAATTGTTTAGTTCTATATTATTGGAAGTGGCATTTATATATTCTGGATGTTTTCTTGCGGTTATCTTCTCTGTAGTTTAGCTCTCTGGTACTAATAAGTTTTCCAGAACAGATATGCAATAAAGTCAAGCAGTGATTTATGTGTTAAAAGAGAGACTATTCTAATGCTGAAAACTGAAGTATATCTTTTCTTACCTTCTTTGCTATAAACAATAAGGAAATTACTAGATAAATTTCTTAATCTTTGAAGGTTTTATCTAATGTGCACTTATATCAGTTAAATACCAAACGGATATCAGATCAAACCTTTATCAGTCAAATAATGGAGCAGTATGAAATATGCAGAAATACACTTTTTTTTTCTTTTTTTTTCTTTTTTTTTTTTTTTTGGTAAGATGACGTTCCTGCTGTTGTAAAAGTGCTGTTACTACTATCCAGTGGTATTACTGGCACATCTTCACCTTATTTTTCTTATTCCCCCAAGACTTATTTAACAGTATTCACTCTTTTTTAGGCATTCTTTCCATTGCTTGGTGTATCTGACATTACACTGTGGCACCACGTTAACCTGTTTGTGTGCATTCTTTCTGCCAGGCCAATGTGCAGCAATGCCCATGCCCAGACCACAGTGTTAAACTCTCCCATCCTGCTTCCCCAGTGCCCATTCTCCCCTCTCCTCACAGCTTCCTATTCCTTCCTGACCCAATACCAAACCTTCCCACACACTCCCCTCTCCTCAGGACCTTCTTCCAGGGCCTGTACCCCACTTAGAGCTCCCCCACGTCACCTATTCTCAGTCCTTTTACAGATCCCTACTCCATCAACCCTTCATAATTGCATATTCCCTGATTTGACTTTCTCTTCAACAGTATACTGTAAAAGCCAAAGAGAATAGCTAAAAAGAGGGACATGGTTTTGCTGGAACGTGTTAATAGTTTTCTGAGAGTGGGTCTTTGATCTATAGACAATCAAAGAGCTGCTCTGTCAACTAACCAGATGCCAGGGACCCTATGTGTCCCCCTTTTCATCCTTTAGCCTTTTGATTTCCACTTAAACCCCAAGGATTCTACCCACTGACTTCTAAAACATCCCCTGAAAGTGACTGGATGTGGCGTTCCAAAGTTACTATGTTAGGTCCAAACATCCAAACAGAGATGCCGGACTGCAAGATCTTATAAGCTCAGCCAATAAATGGCACTGCAGGTGCCCCACATTTACTGTCTTGTGATGATTTCCAGAGAAAATGTACTTTGTGCACAAGTGAAAATGTGGGTTTGATTTTCAAACTACCAGCTTTGCCATCACAGGCTGGACCGTGACACTCATGTCTGAGTTCATTCCTTCTTGTGCATCAAAAGCAGTGCCAGCAGTCCTGCAGATCAAACAAGGCCCTGTGACTCCAAGGCTCTCCATGTTTTTAACAGCAATGTCTATTTCAAGCACTCAGCAATCACTAACACTAGGTGGTCTTAAAAATCAACATCATGACCTTAGCTTAAAAGTAATCTGGGTGTTCCTTTACATTTAAAATGCATGTGGGTTGCCTTCTCAATGTTTTATCACTGTGAAAACTAGACTAGAATTCAAACGCTACTACCTGCAAACACCTGATTTGAAGAGGGGTCTTTCAGAGCAACACCAAATAGTGTAAGGGGCTCGTGCAGCAACAAACAGAAGTTACTGTAACTGGTTCAATTAATCTATCATTCTGCCACTGACAGACTTCGTGAAATAAAATCCTTGGCTCACTCTGATTACAGGTCTGTGATCACTCCACTCTGACTTAAGTGCTGGCCACTGCCAAAAGGGGGTGGTCTCATTCCTGTTAATTTTCTTGTGCTGATCCAACTTTTCAGTGGCTGCCTGACAAGCTGGATCAGACAACTAACTGGTGTTCTGAAAGGTTAATTATAAAATGGATTAGTTCTTGACTCAACAAATTATGTGGATGCATGAATTTTACTGGTACCAACATAAGAGAAAAAGCTGGAATGTGAAACTAAGGAAAAGAAGTTAAATAAGGAAACATTTTTTCAACCGTCCTTCAGGATATAAACATACCTTCTCCAATCAATCTTGTTGCAATTTCCCCACCAACCTGAAAACTGAACTTGACCATAGCAATCGATCTGCTGCATTCCCTATGCAGCTCCACCAAAGGCATCTCTCTTCCAAATGTCAGGTTTCCATTCCTCCACTGCCATATGCATCATGGCCAGTGGATGCTGGGTGAGTGTCTTTTTGCATCATCTACCTGTTTGATGGGTCATGAGAGCACTTATGCTGTATCTACATAGCAGACGAGACTGTATCTAGATTCCACCACCATACACTGATGAATACATGCTAATAATGTGGTCATTCTCCTTTAGGCTAAATTGATTTAAGATGCAATATTTTATAAATCTTCCTTGGTTAAAATATGAAAAAACACATTTTAAGTTAAAAAAATCTCTAGGAAGCTTGTGAAGAATTTTGAAATTATCTGCATAGGTCTCACTCATATATTAATTACTTGTTTAGAGTGTAGAGTTGTGATAGTGCATTCAATACTTACAATAGTACATTTACTGTATTTTTCTGAAGGAGTTTCTAGATAATTGTTATTTCCAAGGCTGGAAGAACTCACAGTTGTTATAAAGCTCCAATTTTTTTAATAGACTGATATTACCAAAGATTACTGCAATATCTAGGATATTTTTCTTGGACGTGATCACATTTCTTATATGTACATATCAAAGACAGCTTGAACCTCCCTGATTTAAGTTTCATACCAAAGTAACTCTTCTTGAACAGCAAAGTTATTTTCTACTATGGAACATATGAACTGTCTGTCCATTTTGGTAAAGAATTTGGCTGTTCCTGTTTCTGAGTCTTCCAGAAGTGCTTTTGGTCATTTGCTTAATTACATCCTCTAGAAAATACTCTGACTCGTACTTTCCGACATCCTTAATCAAATGTTCACAGCTTTCCCTCAGTTACAAACCCTTTGATGTACACAGATTTATTAACAACCAAAGAGTGAATTCTGAGCTTAGGACTGAAAAATCGTACAAACTTCAATTTACACTGCAGAATCCTACAACAGCAAAAGCTACTCCTAGAAAAAGTCAGAAATAACTTTTAACATTATTAAAACTGTCTGCTGTGCTCCCTTAACCATCTTCCCAGAATTGGCAAAACGAGTTTCCTAAGTTTCCAAAGAAATTTAGCCTGAAATGAAGAGCAAGCATGGAAAATTCCAGTTTCCATGATTATAGTGAGATTGTAAGCAACTAAATTCAGGCATTCAGAATATACTAACCTACCTTAGTTATAGCTATCATTACACTTAAAAAGTTTAGGAGGAGTGACAGAAATCCTTACCTCAAGTGCTATGTAAGCATGCAGGTATATCTGAGTAATGCAGGATTTGTAAATAAGGAACTTAATCACCATGAACACTCATGCTATCCCGCTGTAAAGGTTGTCCGATACACTGGGCTTGTGGGTCAGCGACCAAAGCTGTGTTCTCAATAAGATCTTCAACTTTCATTGTTATTCAAGCCAAACACATTCTTTTAAGGCGATTTTTAAAAAATCAAAGATATTTTAAAAAGTGTAGATACTATGGGTGGGTGGCATTTGTTTATAACAATTATAAAGGGGGTGGGGGGTGGGGTGTTAATCCAGAATCTATTAACGTTTACATAAAAGAAAACCCTGTTAATTTTGACAGGATTTAGTTCAGCCACTTCGAGTAAACTAGCAGGGTGTAATATTAGCTTATTCTGACACATCCTTGGAGCTACAACTGTACAAATAATAATTCATTCATTTCCCTGACACACAAAAACCACTTTGTGTCATTCTCCAGTACCAGACAAAGTGACGTTTAACAGTCCGTTTAAGTATAAGAATTCCATGGGGACACACAGCTAAAGAAACACAAGTATTAAACTAAACCAGTGGCTTTCTTAACACTTAAATCCATTTATATTTACTCTGGTGCAAGCGGATTCAAGACAACCATCAATTAATCAAAGTGTTAAGGGCCAATTTTAGGATCTTTAAATGTTTTGTACATTATAATGCCGTGACTGAGAGTTTAGAATTGTTCCAGATGCTGAAAGCATCATTTTATTAAAATGAAAAGAAGTTCAGAACTCTACTGTATCCCACTGGCCTTTATTCAGGCCAGCTTTTCTAGCACTGACTCTAAAAATCACTGATGTTTGGAGACATGCCAGGAAAACAAAGCAGTACCCTGTACTCTCCTCGTCTATACAAAATTAGATATTTACAACTCCAGAGTCTTCACGAATGACATCAAGGCACCATTTATAAACTGAAAAAGCAAAATAACTTTCAAATGAGCATTCAGGATCCAGATGAAGAGAATATATTAAAATAAATGTAAATTTAAAAAAATATATGTGCATATGAATAAATGCATACACACACACACACACACACATATATATATATATAAAAGAGACAGAAGCAGCTGAATCTAGTGGGCTACTGGGCCCAGGTGGATCCTTCCTGTCCCAGCCCCAAGAACACAAGACTGCTGCAGTCCCATGTCCCCAGGCGCAGGCAGGTTGGTTGCCCCTGTTCTCGCGATGGACACACCCCTGTGTGCACACCCCTGCACACAACACGTGCGCACACGGCCATGCCACCCAGCACAGAGTGCAGTGCCCTTGCTGGCCCCCGCAGAAACCCCAACAGCGCTCCCATAAACATGAACAGCGCAGACAGCTCCAGCTCACTCCACCTCTCCAGCTGCTCAGCCTGGAGGTCCACTGGTAGGTCCTACACACAGAGAGTGTGGGTCACACCATCAGCTGTCCCAGGGCTCTCAGAATCCAGGAGCTGCTCCTGGGCCCTAGTCTGCCACCTTTGCTGCTCCATACGCCTCTGGGCCCCTCAGTGGGCGTCCAGCTCCAGGGCTGGTGGTCAGATCGCCCACCCTGCTCATTGGCCATTCTGGCTTGCGCTTCATTAGCAGTTAAGCATGTGTAAATGTAATACGGGACCGCAGTAGCTGGCCTGAGACTCGCAGCCTCTCCTGTTGCTGACCCCCAAACCTAAGGCCCCCTAAGACCCATGGTCCCCTTCTCTCTCCAGCTGCTGGTACTCAGACTTCTCGTCTGACCCACCACCCCATCCAATTTGACATTTGTTAGTCATTGTACAACACATAGAGAATATTTCTCAGACCAAAAAGCACACCCAAGCAAAATACAGTTAGAAATAGGACTTGAATAAAAAGATAGGCTAGATTTTCCTCTAGATCCATTCTGATCCCTCTGTTTCCTTTGGTTCTTACCCTAAACATCCCTTTTTGCACCTTCCCACAGTCCCATTGAAAGGTCTAATAGCAAGTTTTACCCAGTCCCACAATTCTCTGCCTCCTACACCCCACAATAAGCCACATGCCCCTGAAGGCAGTAACCCTCACCAGTTTGTACAGTCTTTTCGCTGACTCCCATCCGTGTGTTTCCTCCAGGAAACCATGGTCTGATCCTTTTTCAATAACCATGGGAGTGGCCAGGTCATGGCACTCTGTTTGCATTGAATGGGTTAAGGGGCTTCCTCCACCAATCGTTGTTTCTCTTATCTCCAACAGGTCTTTTCTTAATATGATTAGCCTTCAGTATCATAACCTAACATACAGGGCTTCCATATTTTTAATTTATTTGGTTCATTCTCTCCCAACATGCCTTTCTCTCTCTTTTCCACCTATGCTGTACTTACATCAGTGCTCTGCAGAAAAAGAAACAAAACAAACAAACAAAAAAGGTGTATTACAAAGATGAACTACATACATCTTGTATTAATAATGATCCAGCTGTGGCAGCATGGTATCCAGCACAAGGTAATTCATCTCCTTGTGGTAGGTTGCACACATTCCAGCAGGCTTTGACCTGTTCCTACTAAATGCACTGAAACAGCTCCATATTCTTCAGCTTTGAAAAACATTGTTTCTAGTTTTTTTCCCTTCTTCCACTGCACTTTCATCCTTCATTCAAATCAACTGACCACATGTTTTTAAGTGTCTGTCCTTTATGTGGTTATCCCTTCAGACAAACATCTGCATATTTCTCTTTTACATCCTCTGAGACGCCTAATCTGAAATACAGTGCTGCAAAAACCAAACTCCTTGCCAAACGGTCTCCCCCTGTTTCATGGCAATGAATGCCAGCCTCCTCCCCTAGTCCTGGTCAGTTTAAAATTTTGGTGACATTTTTATGTTCTATCCCTGTTTCCTTTCCTCAGCATGTCTTTCCGCTTTGCACTTGTCCATGTCCATGTATTCCTCCTCCCTGCTTAAGCTCATGCTGGCTCTTATTATCTCTTTCTTTTAGCTGCAACAACCTCTTCTCCAGCAGCCTCCCAAGGATTTTGTTTCATTACTTGTACAACCTCCCCACTGCCTGAAAAATCATTCAAGTTTTCCAGAGTCACCCAATATCCGTGGCTTCCTTTGTCTTGCGCACAAAGCTGCATTTCTTTTAGCAACTACATAAGAAGTCAGTCACCATCAACGTCTGATGTAATTCATAGGACATTTATTAAGTCTCACCCTTTTGTGTGCTGCTCCAGTCTTACCCAGCTCCTATTTAAATATTTTCATTGGATCCTTCTCAGCCAAAAGTCAGGAGTTTTCTCATCTCTGAGATGAAAGGCAAACTTACATCCCTATTGAAAGCAAAAGCAAAAGTCTCATCAACAAGTTCCTGGGTCAAGAAATCACTCATGTCTTTGCTACTGAATAGTTTTGGCTTCACTCTCTTTTCATCTTCATTTATTCTTTCCCAGCCTTTCTGGTGCATCAAGATTACTTCAGCATCTATTCTCCTCTTTCTTCCATTTCTGCCTCTCTGCCTGTTATTGGGTTTACCCTGTCTCTTTGGGATATCCTAACCTTGCCAATAACCTAATCATCCCTGTATCCTTCTCCCCTTTAAGTAACACTTCTGCCCTGATGTTCATAAACCTAGCCATTCCTACAAAGACTTTAAAACCTTCCCAAAAATATCCTTCAAACTAGAAGCAAAAGTTGGTTTATAAATAGTGTAAGCACTTTTCCATCACTCCCCATTTTTTTTCAGCCCATCCTCTCTCTGTAGGCACAGTCCTGACCATACCTACACCTCCTACCACACTGTCTCTCCACTTACAGCAAGGCAGAATTCAGGCAGGAACCTGCTGTCCTGTGGCAGGGCAAGAGATTAGACAAATGTGGACGGCAGTCAATTTTTAAATTTTCTTTTGAAAATTCTTTTCCTTGTGACTAGCTGTGCCAGTGGAGAAGTCAGAAGGCAATGAGAATAGTATTAAGGCCATGAGAATAGTATTAATTCAGCGTTTTGCAAAAGATACTGGGACTCAAAGCATATGTGGGATGGAATATGCCCCATGTTAGCTGACGCATTCTGATACCTCTTAGCAAACGTTCACAGCCCACTGTGTGGTTTGTCCTCTGCTGATCTTTGGCAAAAAGCACATGTAGAGACTAAGATTCATAACTGGACTTGGCAGCTTTCTGTAGCTGAATGGATTAAGCCAGTGCGGTGAAGGAGGAGGTGGGCAAGCTGAAATTATTTCCATATGAGAGAAGAATTTCGATTTCCTAAGGGGATATTAAGCCTGGAGGCTAAGCCTTCAAAGCTTTCCAAAAGTATAAATGCACCTTTGCCCAAAAGTCCGAGAGTTATGGCTGGAGCCCCCTCAGAAGCCTGAAAACCAGTACAGTGCTGGCATCGTATATCTCTAGCTGTGCAATAACTGAGGTGATAAATCTAAAAAAGAATAATTAAGTATTTAAAAAAATGGTTTCATAAAGGGAGGGAGTAGCTAATGTTTTTTAGTCAATACTCTCTCTAATTAGTCAATACACTTTCAAACAATTAAATATAGCATACAGACTTCACAGTCAAATTGTGGTGGTCACAGACCAGTGCAGCTTTACTTTATCCCTTCTAAAACCTGGAAAGATTGGTTTTCCAGGCATGAACCCAGTGTTACAAGCTTACTTGTGTAAGAAGGCACGTCCTCAACTCTGTGTGGGGGGTGTTAGTAACAGGCGAATCTTCACATGGAAGAAAATGTGGAATCATTATGTCATATTCAGCTCCAGCTGAGTCCTGAAAAGCTGAAAATCTAGCAGACAAGCAGTTTTAGAAATGGGGAATAATAGCATACAATGCTATTTTTTATAATAATAGCCACTCACCCAGATGTATTTGTAGCATTTGGGATCACTGTAATTCACACTGCAATTGCACACCTTTTTATGTATGCTGAACATTTCAGCTTGTAGACAATGAATGCTTCTAAATCTTGATGATATAATTTAATGATGCTGATAGCTTTATCTTTCCTTCATCAGACTGAATATGTTTGTATATTCAGTCTTTGATTGTGAAAGCTTTACCACCTGCATTGTTTGATGTCAAAAGCTATTATTTCAATAGAAAATAAGGAAGAAAAATCCTGACTTCTGGACAAGTAAAAAGGTGCTTGAAAAATTCTGAAGGGAAAGAACAGTTTTGTCTGAAAAGTGTAAGTGTTTTATTTAAAGGTTTATTTTGCTTCACTTTTTCTTGTTTTACTTTGTCCTGCTTTGCTTTGGTTTCTGGGGAAAAGGGAGAAAGAAAGAAAATGAGGCTGCCTATCTCTTTTTATTGATAAAATACTAATGCAGAATGGGAGAACAATTTGTAATTATTGCCTCCTGAGTAAAATTCATTTCAAGCTGTTGAAAGAAGACAGAAATTGCAGAGGAAAATTTCAAGACAAAACCTGACAAATATGTAATTTAGCCTAGCAGTTATTTGTATAGAGTATCTTCTTGTCGATTTAATCTAGACTGACTGGGGTTACTTACTCTTCTGTGGACTCTGCTATATAGCCTTGCATATCTAGTGCTAATGATAGGTATATCTCTTACCATTCCTTTGGATATTAATTCCCTTTTATTTTTAGGATATTATCACTTCTGTTATCTCCATCAATCCATCAAGAGTGTTCAGCCTGCATCCGCTAGAGCTGTATACCATAGGGAAATGGTAGGTACGTAATGGGAAATCTGAAAAATATTCCCAGAATGACTCTAGTCCCTCATAGTTATATAGTGATTTTTGTGTTCTGCCAGTAAAGCTGAAACAGTCAGGTATATCACTGACTGCTTATTCTGATCATGTGGGAAGTGATTTAAATTAATTTGAACAAGCGAAAACACATGATGCAAGCTAGCTCTTGCTGTGGGCAAATGTACTGTTTGCACTTACCTTCCTATATTTGAAGCAAAGATAAGTTCATTATAGCCTAGATATGGAGCAGATGAAAATTTTCACATTACTCAAGGACTGGCAGAGACAGAATCCATACATTTCTAGCCAAACCGCAGACACCCTTTCATGTTTCTTGCTGCATGTATATATCAAAACTACTCAGGGAAAGAACTGCATTCTATGAGCTGGAATGTAAATTCTGACCTATAGGATTGCCTTGGCTCACAGTAAATGTCCCACAGATGTGACTGAGATATTTGGATTGAGTAAAAGCAGACTGCATGACTTAAATGGCAGTTATTTATGATTTGTGCAACATCAGAGTTTCATAGTCACCACCTTACAATGGGGGACACAGTGTGCTGGAGTACAAGCAGTTTGCCTGGAGCATGCCTCTGTCTCCCTCTCCTCTTACCCTTATTCTGTTCTTTTCCCTGTTTTTCCTCCCTTTTTCCTCTGTGTCTTTTTCTTCCCTATCTTCCTTCTATGTTCTCCTCTATATCCAGTGCTGAAACTGGTTTCACATAAAAAAAGCTGTGACATTTAAAGCATTGCATACTAAGTGGTTGATATGGGACCAAGATTATCAAATCACTGTTTCAGGCTGATGAAGACTACTGCATTTTTTTAAGGTTTAATTTATGTATATGTTGTAGCTATGGAGTCTAGGAAAGCATTTTTTGAACTAAAAAAAAGGACATGAAAATGCAGAGTCTGAAAAATCTTTGTAGGTGAGATACAAAAAAACATTTTGTTAAACTGGGCAGTACACAGGATGCAGCTTGAATGCTTGATATCTGTGGGTTAGAACAGAAGGCAGTCTGGGAAGGTAGTCTTCAAACCACAGAAACTGCATCTCTCTGTATATCACATGCTGAGATCTAAATATATTTCCTTAGTCACCAAAATTTTCAAGTCTCATAGAGTCCAGCACTACTAAAGGATAGATTCCTAACATTTAGCAAATTCTAGCATATCTTTCTCCAGGAACTGATGTTATTACATTTAGTTAGTAACCTCGGGAGGATTCTTCATTCATTCTCAGAAAAAAGGTTTATAAATAAATAAAATAATTTTTTTTAAATAAATTTTAAAAAAATAAAAAAGGTGCACTTACTAGCAAGGCCAGAGAATGACAAAAGAAGAGGAATAGTTTCAAGTAAGCTGAATCTACTAAAAAATGAAGAAAAGACTATTTCTCAGAAAAACCTATGTTACTTCAAGGGAAGTTAAGCCT
This sequence comes from Falco biarmicus, assembly GCF_023638135.1. Classification (NCBI taxonomy): domain Eukaryota; kingdom Metazoa; phylum Chordata; class Aves; order Falconiformes; family Falconidae; genus Falco; species Falco biarmicus. The sequence continues at coordinate 59,754,280 of NC_079293.1, read as the reverse complement.
TACCAGGATAAACTTTGTATGCTGCGTATTTCCCATGACCAAGATGGCACGAAGTGTACAGAACCCTTGGCAGCAGAGTTTCAAATACCAAGGCACCCTTCTTAGACCAGATAAACACTACCAATGCAAGCCTCCAATCAAAGCTGTTGGTGTCACCTGAGGAGACTTTGATAAGACTGACTTCCCCAGGTGCAAGCACACTGTTCACATATAAACCAAGGAAGTATTCTAAATGGAAGAGAACATAACATCTGCTTGAAAAATATAGCAGGAATATACTCATTAGCTTATCTCTCCATCTAGATTTTGGCTGAATTTATTCCTTTGTCCTACCAAGTTCACCAAAAGACATATACATAAAAATTACAAGTTCATGAAAATCTCTTATGGGTGACTAAGTGCACAACCTTAAATAGGCTTTTATTTGCTCTCTGACACGTTTTTTATGGCACTAGATGACATTTTATGATACTTTATCAGTTTTATGGTCACTGCCAGATTTTTTAATCTGTTATACATTTAAAGGTCAATAAACTCTCTCTGTTTGGGTCTTAGCAAGATTATAGAACAGGACAATTTGCAGTGGCTTTATCCATTGCGAAGCTCATATGTCAGAAAGAAGTGCCTATAAATCCTGTGGGTAAGTGCCAGAATAGCTGTGAGTTTTCTGTATGAGAAATGACACTGGCATTTCAGCAGCTCACAGTATCTGTGTGACAGAATACCAATCTTTGTTTACAAACACAAGCTTAACAATTATAAAAATAGCTTAGACTTCCCTTTCATGCCAGAAAGCTGCTTCTGAATAAACAGTGTTGATTTCCATGCCAAAAAACCACTTGAAGGTCAGTACAAACAGGTGCCAATTTTTTGTCAAAAATTCATAAAGTCCAGAGCTGTGGCCCACTACAAGACTAATATTGAGTGTTATGGCCAATCACTGAATATACACTGTTCCTGAGCCACATTAAGACCTAAATATTCAAATGCCATCACTGTTGTCATGAGGTAGGTGAGGTAGGTGAACCAAACAGGTGACTTACTGACGGGCACTGCTTATCATTAGTGCTGTCATAAGGCAATCCAGAAAACCATGTAGTTGCTGCCTCTCTTTTTTTCATTCTTCATTTAAAAAGGAAGATTTCAAGCAGATGTCTGAAAACTCTTTATGTCTTTGGTCTTTTACGCTTTGAAATAGATGAAGATAAAGAAGTGTTAAGAGTTTTCTGCCATGTGTGACCTTCCTAGACATCCCCTAAGCAGACAACAGAGCAACAGATGGAAAACCAGGCTTACTGTTATTACCTCATAGAAAATGTTTCCTAGAATCATGCTATGATAGCCTAAAAACCAAATATTATATTTAATTTCAATAAAATACATTAAATTTGAACTTAACTGTGAAATATTAAATGGATGAAACTACTTCCTGAAGTTGTACAGACCAGTCATTAAAAGGAACTTTGAGGAAGAAGTTAATTACATTTATTGTCACACTAAACATTATTATTCTAGAAAGAAATATCTTTTGAGTGTCATTGACTTCACTGTGCTAAGCCTCCAGATAGAGTTTCATTTAGCACATGTAATATGCATAAAATTAGTTAGGAAAGTGTTTCTGAGTACTGATTCTTTATGTCCCCATATACTCCTTCTGAGTCTTTGTAAAGAACTAACCCAGTTCCCACCCTGTCAGTGATGTGCAGCACTTGTTATCTATAGCTCTAGAAAAGACAGAAGAGAAAAGCTTGGCTCTGAATACTGTTTTAAGATATGAAAAATGCTAATGCAACTATAGAGTGAAGAAGTTTGTTAACATTAATCTCCAAGGAATTGGTAAAACTGCATGGCTGTGGCCAGCCATGCTCAACATAATAGAGGTCAGACATGATTCATAAAAGGCTCCTGGGATGCTCTGAAAGTTGGAGAGCCCATCTATGAAAAGACTCCAGACAAATTGTTCTTAGCCTAACAAAACAAGGTCAGAAAATGTCATCTTCTTGTCTATATTTATGCTCACATTGAGAAGAGTGTGAACATTAGGAAGACAAGAAAGTTGTTCATAATAACAGCCAGTAGTTAATTGAGCTGAAAAGGTTTTTTTTCTTTCAAAGTAAAAAAATGATTTTTTTTTGGAGCTGGAAATTAATTCAGGTTCATCAGAATAACTTAAGCCTACATTCTTTTTCATTATATGAGCCACCAGGAACACAGAATAATCTCTAGGATACATTTAGAAAAATCTAGGTAGTTTTAAATGGGTCTTAGGCAATTTAGGAACTGAATTCTTTCTGATAGCAGCTTCAGCTGGATGTACTGCCATTAGGGGAGCAACTCAGTTGCCCTACCATAGGGACCAAGCGCCATTGTAAACATGCTAGGCTATCTGACACATCTTTGTGAGACTAGCATACAAGACATACGACCTGCATGAAATCTTTTGGGATGGCAGGCAGAGACCAGGAAGGATGCTTAAGATGTCCAGGATAGCCTAAGACACCTCTGTCTAAGCACATAAACTGATCCCAAGAGATTCCCTCCAGTCTTGTGTTCCTGTTGAATGAATGTCCTGGACTAGATCTGGCTCTGCCTTCCCTCAGTGCTAGAAAATATAAAGATAAGTCAAGCATAGGTGTTTCCTCCAACTGTATTCCCCCCCATGCGTCAACCTTGACCAGGCTGCTTCACAACTGGCTAAATCAGCAGGCTAAGCATTCCTCTGGTCTGGGAATGGGAACAAAAAGTAATTTTATGTTTATGTTAACATAATTCTTACTGGATTACCACAGTCTAAATTTACATCAATATGATACCTAGACTCTTTTTTAAAATTATTGTAGTCAGTTATTTTATTGCTTTGTGGTATTTCACCATTTACAAAGCATTTGGCTCATGTAAGCACTTATTTAGGGCAGGACATTGTTTCTGTGAAAAGGGAAAAATGAAGAAAAAAAAGACCTGAGAAGGTTTTTTGTGGACAAAAACACACACAATTTACTGCAGGATGAAGATTCTGTCTCTTGTTCAACAATCCCTCCATGGGTTCATGATCTCAGAGAATTCAAGTTCATTGTTGCTAGTGATAATTTTACCTTATTTCTGTTTTAAATCCAAGTAAGGAAAAAATAAGTAAGGTCCCAGTAAGCAGGTTGAGGGTTAACAGAGAATGCATTGCTTTCCCAAAGCTGCCTTTGGAAGAATGCCGCATTATAAATACCACCTTGACTTCATACTTCACAGGTACAAAAAGTGCAAATCTTCATAGCAACAGAAAAAAAATATCTCTATTTTCTGCACATAATTGTCAAGATTACCACCACGTCTGACAAGAGAAGTCACACCAGTTGCCAGCCTGTGTTTTGAGCATACAGGACAGTGTAGGAAACACAAAGTGGGAACTTTCAGAAAATATGCTTTAGAAAACAGAAAATGTTTACTAGTAAAGAGGGATTTTTAAGGTCATTTTCACATCAAATTTTTGTACAAGCTTCTGTTCAAATAAACCAAGCATTTGTAACAGAGTCCTCTTATGTCCAGGGATTAAAATGTGCAATACAAAAGCTTTCTGACAGGCTATATTGGCTAAAAAACCCCCACACTTCAAAGTGTTTTTAAAACATAAATGCTTTCCACTGCTTATCAAAAATTAAAGAAGGTGTAGTCAATTTAGGCTAAGGAAGCCCTGAAAAGCCTGTTTTGTAGGCACAAAGTCAATGGAATTATTTTCTGTGGCTTCATCCACACTGCATATTAAGCCTCTTTAAACATGATAATGTCTTCTGCTACAGCTTCCTTTCATGTTTGCCTTTCCTCTGTGTCCTCCACTGACCCTTTTCAAGGAATGTCAGACTCATTGTTTCCATCTGGGATTGCCTAAGAGAAAAGACTAGAATCATACAGAGGTAAGGTAGAAAAACAGTCATGTTACCTTCCTGCCTTCCCAAAATTTCAACATGGAAATTTAGCTGATGGCCCAGCAGACTCACAGGTATGATGCTTTTAGAAACTTATTCCAAAGGCACTATTCCTACAGATTCGAGATAGTATGTGCAATGGAGCGTATACTGGAGATGCATTTTAGAGTGCAAAGGGCAGGGGATCAAGTGGAGGTAGCCATCCATGACGCTTGGAAACAACAGGCCAACCCTTTCCTTGAAATCTGTAGGTCTTCCATTATAAAGAATATTCATAAATTCAGTGGAATGTCATCCAAATGGTGGGGGAATGTGAAAATCCAAGAAGAGATTTTCAGGGACTACTCCTGTTTTCACCATCTCCTTTCATAATTTTGTCCATGACGACAATGTTCAGGGCAAAGCCCTGAAGTGGAGGAAAACAGTGAACGGAAGATGCTGTGTGTATTGTGGAAGGATGAAGGGATGTAACAGGGACTAATAGAGTTGTGAGATGTAGAAGTAAGCACTCCAAGTGCAGCGGGAGGATATAGCAAGGTGTCAGAAGAGGGAACAGAGGGAAGAAGGGACATAGGTTTTACTAGTTCGGCTTATATAATTTGTTTTATTTTCTACCTATCCAAAACCTTTCAGAAGTACTAACCAAACGCTGTGAAGGATCACTGTGCTGTGTACCTGCAGTGAATCCCTCCAGAACAAGAGCTTTGTGAACTGTGGATCTTCCTTTTAACAGGAAATTGGTTTTGAAATACCAAGGAGCAGAAAGGAGAAAAAGATGCTCTCCTGCAGTAATAAATGGTTGTGGTTCTGTAACTTCTGCCTGCACTGTCCCTCGTGGCCCCTGCCCACCAGCAGTCACTAACAATGAGGCCTGAGGCAGAATAACAGTACAGTTTCTTTCAAGTGGCATGATCTATTTTCTCTTTATAAGTCACAGTTCGCATCTTTCAAACAGTGGCTAGTATGGTACGTTGGTTTTCTAGAAAGGTAATTTCCCCTTTTAAAAAAACACTAAGGAACATGAAAGGTGCTTAAGAAGTTACCTTGGACCTACCAGTGAGGAGGAAAGATTTGAGGAGCAATGCACCGATCCTGTGGGACAGCAACTGGTTGCACAACTAGTATTGGCATTCCAATTTTTATGACCATGGGACTCTCTTTGAAAGATGAAGACTGCTAAGAAGGGATAGGATCCAACTTGCCAAGTGGGGCAAAAGCATTTTTGCCGTGAAGCTGGCTACGCTGGTGAGGAGAACTTTAAACTAGGGATGACAGGGGTTGAAGATGATGACCCACAATCTAGTGAGCAAATGCTGGATGGGGTGCAAGCAAAGGGTGTCAATTGATGTGGTCAGGAGACACTTCATAATCAACAAAATAGGTCCAAAGGGGGCCTGCTCCAAGTGTCAACACACAAATAAAGAAGTGCTGATAGAGTTGCGGAAACCCTCATTTTTTCTGCAAAATCAGCACTACTGGGTGCTTCTCTGAAGTCCCTGTACACTAACACAGGCAGCCAGGGGAACAAACAGCAGGAATTTGAGATCTGTGTACAGTCACAGGTCTGCAGTCCCATCAGGGAGATGTGGTGGGATAGCTCACATGGCAGGAGCACTGCCAGGGACACATACAGGTGCTCAGGGAAGGGCACACTGGGGTGGGGGATGCACAGAGCCAGAGTTGTACTTCACATGAGAGTGGGAGGAATGCCTATAGCTCTGCCTAGGGCCAGATGGTAAGCCAACTGACAGCTTGTGGGTCAGGATTAGCAGATAGGTGAAGGTTGTGAGGGGTGAGGTCATGGTGGGTATCTGCTACAACCTGAGCAGGAAGAAGAAGTAGATGAGGCCTTCTTCAGACGACTGGAAGAAGCCTCACATTCACAGGCCCAGAAAAGGGAGCCTGTTGCAACAATAACACAGTGGGCACAGGCAATCCAGGACAACTTCTTAACACAAGTGACTGAGGACATGGTGAGGGAACCTGTTCTGCTGGACCTCATACTAACAAACAAGGAAGAGCTTTTCAGGAATGCCAGGGTTGGGGTAGCCTTGGCTGCAGTGACCATGAGATGGCAGATTTCAGGATCCCAAGAAGAGAATACAAGGGACAAAGCAAGATCACCACCCTTGCACTCGGAAGAGCAGGTTTTAGGTTAGTCATGGATCTGCTTAGAAGAATCCCATGGGATTCAGCCCTGAAGAGAAGAGGGGTCCAGAAGAGTGGTTGAAAATTTCAAGGATCACCTCCTCTGTGCTCAGAGTGGTCCATTCCCATGAGCAGGAAATCAGGCAAGGGTGGCAGGAGGCCTGCACAGCAGTGCCTTACCACTGTGCATAGGTACATGATGGGTGAGTAAAGAAGTTGGAGCCAGGCCCTTCTCAGTGGTATGCACTGATAGGACAAGAGGCAATGGGCACACATGGAAACACAGGAAATTCCATTTAAACATGAGAAATACCTTTTTTACGGTGAGGATGGTTGAACACTGGCACAGGCTATCCAGAGAGGTTGTGGAGCCTCTGTTCTCTGAGATGTTCAAAACCCAGCTGGACACAATCTGGGGCAGCCTGCTCTGGGCATCCCTGCTCTTAGCAGGTATGTTGGACTGGATGAATACCAAGGGGCCTTCCCCTGTCAGCCATCCTGTGGTTCCGCGCACCTCCCCTGAGGCTAGCCTGGCCTTCACTGTCATAAAAGCCAGCAAGCAAAACAAAGCTATACTCCTCCCGGACTGTAAAATGCTATTTACGATGTTTTTTAATGAGATCAGTCTACTGAAGTACTCTTAACATTTGTCACAACAGATGTTATTCTTAGACAATGCATCCCTTTTTTGAAAGTTTAGCCATAATATTTGACTGGAACTATTTCCTGCAGAAATGGATTCCACAGGTGAAGTCCACACAATGCAGAGACTTTTCCTTCACTTCTTTCTAAATACAGTGGTCAGTAATGAAACTGACTCCATCTAATCTCATGTTGTTTCGGTCTCATGATACCCCCAAAATATATAGATGTTGATGCCAACAAGCCCTTTTAAGCCAGTTCATCTATTTCTTTTTTGGTTTTTGAATTTAAAAAAATGCTTAGACATATGAGAGGAAACAAATCAGAGTGCAATTATGAAATTCCAAGAAGCACAGTTGGCAAATGTTGCGTATCTTTTGACAAAACAGGCCGCATAGGAATGTAAACAACTGAGAGAAGAATTATTTGCTAATAAAACAAGTCTATGAACATATTCACTACATGACTCTTGCTTTTGATAAATAAAAAACAGATCAGAATTAAATGGATCGTACTCGGCTGAACAGATTCACGTTTGAAGCTCCTGAGCCGATATGTGGGAGCTACACCTGAGTTTTCATTTTGAAGCTTTCCAATGAGGAACAGAAGAGAAGTTCCTAGGGTTTTTTTAATTACTGCATAATTTCTTTTGCTTTGTACACATTTGGGCCACATATCTAGTTAGATCAGGGGGAAAGGAAAGCAAAATTAGAAGCAGTAAGTTTAAGTTAAATGACACACAAACTAAATCTAGCTCCAATGTCTATTTAGGATTCCTGGTATTTTCTGATCCTGAAAGGTACTCAACATCTTTTCCCCTGGAATGGGTTGCAGGTTTTTAGACTCTTAATCATCTACATACCCTGCTGCATAAAGTGTGTAAATTTAGCAGTCAAACTTTATACTTTAAAAAGAGAAGAAGGGAAGCAAATGAAGCTGTTCTAAAGGCTTTCAGCAAATCAACAAATAGTCAACATCTGTGAAGTAGCAAAGCTAGGTAATATGTCAATGGTGGAAGCAAACACCAACTGGTTCTTTCAAATGTGGCCAAGAGTGTCCAGGACTAATGGAGTCATGGGACCAGAAGAAGAGTAAACAAGAGGGAGCTTGGTGGTTAAAGCATGCTGCTGGGAATAGGGAATCCTAGTGCTCCGGTTAATTTCTGGGCTTTGTCCAGTGCCTGTCTAAGGTAATCTGCCTTAACAATTAACTTTCCTACTGTTTTAGTTGTACCAGAATGTGTAGCTGCAGCACTGCCACCAGTCTTTCCTCTTTGACTCTGCCTCTGTAAGAAGGCAATCACAACCACTGAATGCACTCTAGGCTGAGATCCTTACTCCATTCATAAATTCCAAAATGTGCCCAAGCAGAAAATATGCATCTAGACATTCAGCTTATGGGCAGATGCACTAGCACCCTCCAAGTATGTATAAAGCTTAATTGCTTAAATGGCATCTCAGACACCTGCATGGTTTAGACAGAGAAAGGGTTGCCACCTTGAATTCAAAGATGCAAATTTCATCTAATCTTTGGTTTAATTTCCTAAAAGCTATTTTGGAAGTTACTTTTCAACACATTTAAAAATGCTACCAGAATGTCCACAGTTAGAAAATGAAATCCACATTTAGGCATCCCAAAAAGTGACTTGATTTTCAGAGACGCTAAGCAAAGTCAAGTTTGCAGCTCCTGTTGAGAATAGAGACAGTAGGTATATATTTACATGTTAGGTAAAGGTTGGCATCAGCATTTAACTTGCACATATGCCACTGGGTTTCCAGTAATAAGTTTTTCAGGAGAATAAGGTGTATAGCATATGGTAACACTTTAAGAAGAAGGAGAAAGTGGTAAAAGAGAACATGAAAAATAATGGGAACCAGCTTTATGCTACTGGTAAGCAGCTGGATAATAAAACTATAATCTTTTTCTTATATAGAATGAATCACTAATCTTTTTTTTTTAAATGTGGCTTTTTATGGTTTACTCTTGATGTATTTCCCAAAAGAGCAGTATAGCTTCCCATTAAACAGCAGACAGGTACAGTATCAGATTTTTCCCAACAGTCCTATATTCTTCCCCTTAACTCTTGACTCTCCCTCCCACTTTTTCCTACCACAGTAGGCTATGACTCTGTTGCATCTTTAAAATGTCACCTTTAAATTGGCTTAGCTCATCAGCTTTAGCCTCATCTCTTTTTACTTTTCAGTTTCCATCTCAATGTCAGTGTCTGGAGTTCTTCTTCAATCCTAGATACTTCCCAATCTGGTAGTCTCTTAAGGTTTTGATGCCTAAAGTCACTAACACATCAAAGCTCAGAAGCACTAGTGCCTCTTCTCTCTTCCTGACCTACCAACCGTTGTTGTTAACATCAGCAGTGTTCCTTTTCTAGGTCCTTTTCTTCCTTGGATTTTGTGTTTCTTTTCTTTCTTAGCTGCCCTTCTTACTTGCAATTTTTCCTTAAGGTTCTTTGTGTTACTCCCCTTTTCCCTCTTCCTTTGAAGTCTATGTCTTCTCTTGTCCTTCATCACCTCCTCTTCTCCTGTGTGGTAATCTCCTCCACAAAACCAAATTCAGGTAGCATCTCAACTGATTATCTCACAAAACCAAATTTTTTACTTCAGCCTCATTTGTTTCCATACAAACCCAAATTAGCCTCTGCCTTTGACATTTTCTCAGGGATGTCTAGCTATTAGCTGCAATGTCTTCAATGTCACTTTTAAGGCAGAGCACATAATATTCCTCATGAAGTTCATTTTTTGAGTTGTCGTGGAAAATATCAACATTTAGCCTTTCATTTTGGCATGTCACCATGCACAACGTTCAATTGCAGCCATGATCAGAGCTTCACATATGGATAACGATAGTGAAAACTCCTATATGACCTCCTGGAAGCATCTTGAATCATGTTGTGCCTTGGTTAGCACACTCCCTTTTCTGGTTTTAATGAAGACAGGTTTTGCCTTATGTTTAATTTATCATTTCACTTGCCTGCTGTTTTGACCACATCTATGCTCTCCTTTATTATGATATCAAATAAACTTCCTCCTTTTCAAATCCCATTATGTCCCTGTCTTGCTGTTTCTGCTCCACACACATTTAACATCTATCTTGGAACTCACAGTTTCTCAAGTCTTTGAGGAAGATATCCATATAAAAATATCTGATCTCTTTTTTCCAGAGCTAACCTAAAATTTCATGTACAGAGTAATTACAAATTTTTACATGTACATTTCAGATATGCAACCTCCTGTGAACAACAGAATAACAAAGCTACAGATAATCATTTATATGCAGTAATTAACAATATACAGTTTTATGCCATGAATTATTATTTAAATGAGGGACTGTTAGTTTTGGCAAAAGAAAATCTTTAATTCTTTTTTTTTTTTCTCATTCTGGAATCATTATTCTTTGTTCACAAATCATTTTTGCCAGTGTTTTAGATCCTGCTCTACAGACATGCTTCTCCATATGTTTTTTCTGGAATTCCAGGAGAGTCTTCATCCCACCTGGAAGTGAAGATCAAGGAAAATACAGGTATGTCCAAGGTGCACAGTGTGTTCAATAGCTCACAGTAATCTAAATTTCCTTCTCATTATATTCATCCTACCCAATATGCCATATGAACATAGAGCTTTAGTGTGACCTCTAGGGTCCAAAGAAACCATGTGATTAAAGTAGTTGCTTTTTTGGGGTTAGGATGATTCACAGTTTCTGATAGAACACTAGGGGGTTACAGAGTGACCAAAATAAATTGATGAATAGGGATAACTGTCACTGCTGTAGTTCTGCAACGTAAAAACATCTCTATCCCTTGTCTGTCGTAAGCTTCAAAAACTTACAAGAGAAATTTCCTATAAAGGACACATGGAAATACAAACTCACTCTTCAGGGATTTTTGTTGCTCTATGTTGATTTTCTCTTGGCTCTTTCCTGCTGAGGTTTTAAAACAGTTTTTGGACTTTGTATGCCCATATAAAGTGTCTTAGTATTGGACCTAGAAGAATGACGGTTCAGTGGTTGGTTTTGTCATAGCATTACCCCTGTAATTTCCCTAACAAGTTCAGCTTTGCAAAAATAACAACAATGTGCTTTTTCTAATTTGGCACAAGCCACTTCCATGACTATAAACCATTTACTGTGCTGCCGTTCAGACTGAAATTGGATTAAAGAAGTGATGTGGGGACATCACAATAAATTAAGTAAGAATTCCAGTAAAATAACAGAACAAGAATGTTACATCTTGCCTTAAGTGGATTAGTGAAAGATAAAAATATTATCATTAAAAACCAGCTGATGCTGCATGGAAAAGTTTGAAAAGCATTCTGTTTAGAAGCAGTCCTACACAAACATTTACCCCCAGTCCTTAGTGCCATCACTGTTTGTATAGAGTTGAGGTGGGACAAAAACACAAATTCTGACTTTGAGCCCTTTGGTGATGATTCTTAAGCTGTGCTAGAATAATGGTCTCAGCTGGACTGGACGTGATTGACCCATTTTCCTTCCAATACTGGGTTTTCAGTGCTGTTAGTATGATGCTTAAATTCACATGTCATGAGCAGTTTTCTTAGGTCATTTCAAGGCTGGAAGACAAAATATGTCTGTTGAAGTTCTGAACTGATCATACATGCATTCTACTAGCTGTGTAGCACTGGTAATCACTTCAAGTCACTTATAACCAATGAAAAAAATGCATATGGATGGATTATTTAATAAACAGCATTTTAAAGGAATTCCCATGAATTGCAGACTTTGAGCTGAAATGCACAATGTGCAGTACTGAATGTAAAACATACTTTCCAAAATAAAGATACGTAAGTGCACCCTGTATTCCTGGGACACACCTGTTTTATACAATCAACCATGCAGGCACTCAGCATATGATTACATGTTAGGAACATGTGGATGCATAAGATGAATGGGAACATACTGTAGACAACTTGTATGACAAGTGAACCTAAAAACATAGTGTACTAAGAATTGCACTGTGCTGTAAAGGGACTCAGTGGCTATAAAGAAAGATAAATTAACACAGGATTAAGTTACCTGCTGATCAGATTTGGTTTGTTAATTTCTCCTTATTATATCAAAGTTTTCATTCAACATGTAATACTAATTATAACAATCATTAACGGAGAACTTGCAAATCTTCTGTGTTCAATAAAGCCAAAAAAATTAATAATTTTATACCCATTGTAAGATAGATAACTGCAATTATTAAATCATTCTTCTAGCACAAAAGGGGTTGGTTTTAACTGACCAGAGCTGAGCCCAAAAAGAAATTAAAGTAGTTAGTTGTTACTTTAACATATGTGGTGTATATAAGTGCATACTATTCTGCAAATGTGAGTTAGTTACATGAAAGTGTTTGTATGAAAAAATAGTAGCTGTAGTGGAAAATATCTGACTGAAAGAAATTAATTCCATTTCCCTTCAGAATCTCAAAAGCTGTTTCCCACAAGATCCATAGGAAAATCACCAGGGGTGGGGGTTGGGGGGAGGGGGGACGGGCAAGAAACAGATGAGAAAACAAGCAAAATTATATCACAATGATACAAAAATCCAACAAACAAGGAATACTTGTTTTTTAAAGGATGTTATAGTATATATAAGTCTCATAAAAGGTACATCTGAGTAATACATTTTGAGCATGATTTGCCCTGGTCTCCAAAGACATTGCTTACAAACTAGTCCAGTCTCAGACTGACAACACTGAAAGCAGATCTGATACCTCTGTCTGCAGAAGCAGCCTAGTTAAGGGGGAAGTCATGCAAGCTTTCTTCCTAAAAACCTGCCAGTGTACCTCCACACAGTCACAGAGGAACCATTCCTAGGGATCAACAGGTAGTCTTTGTGCTCACTCAGCCCATGATTTTTTTGCTGACAGTGCCAGAATAAGTACATTTCCAAGAGCCTCTAACCTTTGAAGGGAGTTTTTGAAACAGAAAGTCATTTCTCAGAGTTGCAGTGTAAGTTAGAAAAGGAGGTAGAACAGCCTTGGAGAATCAGAGCTAAGAAAAATGCACCAGAGTATTACTTTGGCATACAGTTCCATATCACTGCAGCCAAACTAACTCATTAACTCACTGTTTACTGTGTTTTCTTTCAATACAGTGGCACTGGACTTAATTCCAGATTGCATCTTGTCCTACTTCTATATGTATCTAGGTATTTCTTGAAGGACTGATGCACAGGGACAGAGTCTTGTTCTACTTTTTATAATTTTGCATAAATGCTTTAAACTTCTGCAACATGTCTTACTTGCAGATCAGTTTCCTGATTCTTTTTTCCTTTCACCTTTCTTGTATGCCTCCCCAGCCAAGTTCAGCCTTCATCCCCTGCCAAAGCCTCTGTGCTAGGAGACTGTGCTCTCATGATCACACTGCTAACACTGTGACCAAAAGTTAACCATCAGCAAAAGCTGTAGTTCAGCTTTGAACCTCAGTCCTTTCCACTGAAGTGGAAGTTTTCTTTTGCTGTCCAAAAATGAAATCCTCATTTCCTTAAAGTGAAATTGCAACAGAGGAAATCATGCATTCAGTCACTCTATAGAAAAGTGACTGAAAAAAGCAATAGACATCCTGAATGTTGTGGCTTACCCTATAATAAGACAAGTAGAAGATGGACCTTTATTTGGCAGAGGTGAAGTTGCATATGTCATTCAAGCTGGTATATACATTACAGCATGCATATACTTAGGGCTTTCTCTTCTTGCTCATTTTGGGAAAAGCCATGCCACACCATATTTAGGATGCCATGAGGAACTAGTTTTATCCCTCAGTTCTTTCCCTCTCTCTGCCTCCTCTTCCTTTCATTTTGATTCATTGCTGAAGTGTCAGGGTTAATAAATCTTCTCTTCATTTCACTTAGTTGTCTTGTTGTCCAGTATCCAGGAAGTAGCACGAAGCATGATTTTGCCAAGTCACGGTATCCTCACATCATGTGAGTGGAAGAGTTTCCTGGGGAGAAGGATAAGCAATACTGCATTACTAGATCTCCCAAACTTTAAGCTTAGCAACAGCTTTGTCCCAGAGAAAGTTATTCAGCTTGAGCTTCCCTAATGAATAATGCAGAGGGACTTGAAGTACCAGAACAATCTTCTAGCCATTTATGGATGCTAAGTTACCCAAGACAAAAAGCAAGATGCTAGTTTTGTAAACAGCTATTCTCTGGTAAACATTTTGGAACACCTCCTTTTTCCACCCATAAGCAAAGAAATGTTCATTGTGCCTGTAAAAATAAAACAGTCTTAGCAATGGAAGTCTGTGTTAAGCGCCTTCATGGAAAGAGCCAGAAAAGCTTTGAGATGCACTTTGAATCACAAAATAAAAAAGGAGATTCTCAGATTTGGTCTCCAGGGAAATATTTTGCCAGCATCCAAAATCATTGCTACCCTGCTTACAACAGTTTTGCTGATCAATTGGAGATAATGCAAGGGGAGAGCATTGAATGGGAGAGCATAACATGAAGTTTGCTGGAATGCATCAGACTCTTGATACAAGGCCTTCCTTTCAGCAGGCTGAGATTTTCTTTCTGGAAGATGCCTTATGAAGAGACGTGTCTTGACGCTGTAAGACTTTACTTGCTGTTGTTGCTTTTGGTCTGCATGGTAACAGCACAGCCCAGTTGGCTTGACAAAAGGAGCACAAAGATAGGTACAGTGCATCACTGAGGAAAGGCACATTCACCCTTGCCTCAGAGAACTAAGGTCATTTCAAGATCATCTCAGAAAGGGATGACATCATGTAGGCCATGTTTTCTTGACCCAGACCTCTCTTTAACTGCAGTGTATTTCTGACCGTGGAGTAGAGCACACTGCAGGGGTGTCCCATGGCTTCGCATTCACCATTCTTAATCCTGAATCAAAAGCTTACTTTGAACAGCCCTCACACTAAAATTTCATGCACCACTTGCACAGCATTGGCAGAGCTACACTAGTTTTTAGGGAATTTGTGCCAGCATTCTTGTGTAGAAACATCCTGAGCCATAAGTTAACTAACAGATTCATATTGTTGCCTGTTTTAATACCTATTTCTTTTCTCTCCCAGTTTTGGCTGTGCTACCAAATTACTGGAATGTGCCGACAGGATGTCCAGTACATTGCAAGTGTTGCATACAATGCAGTGCAAGAAGAACTGGTCTCATGAGATGTTAGAGTAGCAGCAACACCCCATCGCTGTTCCGGTTTATAAGAAAACTTCTATCTGGCAAGTGGCAGAGCATTTTGAATGCACTCAGAAAGCACACTAAGCACTAAGCTGTAGGCAGTGGACAATGTGGCACATGTGCTTGACTTTTCATTGCTTTAAAACTTGTGACTTCAGTGGATGGAGTTAATCCTGATCTACAGCTTGATTCTGTACCCATGGTGTTCTTTTTCAGTGTTCGTTTTTTACAAGCTGGTCATTCATGTCAGATGAGAATAAGGGCCCAGTAACACCCTAGATAATCATTTCTGAAAGAGCCTGTTCTTTTGATGGTAGATTCTCTAGGCATGAAGTTGTTTTTCAGCTTTGCCAGAGCCACCTTCAGTAAGGCTCACTCCAGGATTTTGAGTTTTTCTCAGGTGGCTGAATTCTTCAAGTTAGCTTGTAGGCAGCTCTGTGTAACTGTTATAGCCAGAAAATCCTGTTTTGATCTAATTTATATCACAGTTAATTCAAAGAGATTTTGAATAACTGGGAACAGCTCATTACTCATCTTAAAGAAGATATGGAAATTCCTGGGAGTAGGTTTTCTTAAGTTTTCCATTCCTTTTGGAAACTGTAAGGCTTCTTTAAAGCAATCCACCAAGAATTTCAATTTTCAATACTTCCTTTCTGGATACACCTTAAAGGAAACCTGTTCCTCAAATAGTGTTGAATATCTTTTCCCATTAATATAGATTCCTTTCAAGTATTTCAACCTACATGATTCCAAAAACGGCACACCAAAACCATGGCGCTGAAAAGTTCTGACTCACTTTATATTTAAATTGCTTCTTTAAAGTAAAAGACTTCTTTAAAATGACAGTCTGATATCTGTCGTTGGACAACTGCTAAATACATTGTTTGAACTGTCTTAGGAAAGAAAGTTCACTGTAGTTATTTGCACTTGCTGGAAATCTAGTTTGAATTTCTGATTTTATGTTTTTAATTGCTAGAATGTATTTTTACTTGCAATTGGATAGTTTGAGTTCCTGACATCTATTCAAAATGGTCAGGTTACCCTAATTATAGTATGTACTTTCCTATATTCATATACTATTGTCTGTATTAGTTGTACTTGTAACTCATGTTTACAGTTTATATTTATAACTTGTACATTTTCTAGAATAATCACATGATTTAAACTGGAGAAAAAGCAGGATACATGAGAAATGAACTGACTCCATGGTATATAAATTTAGCGCTGTTCCTTCAAAGTGGGCTGAAGGTGCTGTGCAAGCTAAACAACTGGGCCAGAACTGGTTTAACCTGTACTATCCCAGTAATCTCAGTGAACAAAGACAACTCTGCAAAACACATAAAAGAGGGAATTACGAGAAAATCTCCCCAAGTCGCATACATGTGTTCAATTCTATGAGAAATAGTTACTTTTCTAGTCATGAGAGTAAATAATTTTCTATATCTAAGTTTTTTACTCTTTTGTAAAACTGACAGCAGCTGTGTCAATTAATCTGTGTCAATTAATTATCTGATGTGTTCTAGTTTGTGATATATCATGCAGTACCATGCGTAAGTGTCTCAATTTACACACAGAGGACTTTAATTAGATATGTTTCCATTCAAAGCTGTTACCTTGGCAAATACTTCTGGTTTACGGTATATAAGAAAGTCTCAGATGTATTTATGAAAAAAAATCAAATTTCTGTTTTCATACCATTAAAATATGTCTACTGAAGCCTGACCAAGGTACAGTAAAACACTATCCATGAGAGTATCAAAATACTCAAATAAGCAGGGATTTGGATGACTGGAAAAGAAAACAGCTAAGTAGGCCTTTTGGGCACAACCCCATTTTTTAGCATATTGGTTGCAGTTAAGTAGATTATGGTGTGTAACAGAGTTGATTTGCAGTCTTCGTCACTCAGATGTCTCCAGTGTTGTTCAAATTTTGCCTTTTGGCCACTTTCCTACTGAGCGAACTTCCACAAGAAATGTGCAGCACTCAGCATTATTGGTGGGTTTTTTTCCCCATTATCTCTGTTAAACGGAGAAGGACTACACATTTCATTTAATTTCTGAGAGTATCTGCCCACAGGCCAGAGATTTTTTATGTCCTCTGATATCTGTAAAATGAGCACCTCATGGCTCATGTACCAGGTTATCACAACAGTAAGCCTGCCTTTCCATCTTTTTGACTTGTCCTGATGCTATCTGAGGCTAGTTAATGAGTTTCCAGTGAATGAGTTCAGAAGTAGACCAAATTTTTCCAAATCCTCTAGCCCTATTTTCCTCTTCTCAGAAGAGAAGGCAGACCTCGGACATCTCCTGGCCTTTGCGGTTTCTAAAAATCATCTTTAGTTTTAGATAATTTTTATTTTTTGGCATAAGCTCTGTGAATGAAACTGGTTCCCAGGAACATAAAATCCAGATAGCTCAATTCAGTCTGACTGATACTGTCCAAAAAAATAAACAAATCAACATGAAAAGCCTTCTGGGGATACAGCTCAATTTTAGCACATCTGTTCAGCTTCTCAGAGCAGGCGCATCCCCTGGTATCTCTTAGCATTTATTAGATTCTGCAGATGCTGACTATTCCATCTGCTCTCCTCACTGAAAGTGAGAAAACCTAAATAGCGACAGAGTTAAATGACCCTGTCTCAGCTTGTGGGAAGCACTGCTGCTGAGCCCCAGTGGGACTCGAGGTGGGGTGCCACGTGGCAGCCTGGACTCCCATACCTAGTAATGGGGGGGCAATTACCAGGAGTAATGGGGCGGGGGGGGGGGCAATAGAAGGGACAGTCTCTTCACACAGAGTGATGTGGCAACCCTAGCCCCAGCCAGCAAAGCACAGGAATCCCATGGGCCCCAGAGGTGCTTGGAGGGAAGCGCTGTGCCCCAGCACAGTCCTGGCACACCCCCGGGTTCTCAGCCAAAATTTATCCATTCCTGCGGGATAAGTGCAGCCTCAGCTGGTGCATGGTGCTGGGCTGCTGCCAGCTATCAGCCAGGCTGAGAAAGGGTGCTTCTGCTGGGAACTCGTTGGAGCTTGCCTCACGCCTTTGCCTTGGCTGTGCAACACGTTTGGGTTGCAAAGTCTGCAGGGAATTCACACACCCAGTAAGAGAAACACCAGCAGGCTTTCTGCCCAGACTTCGTTGTGACTTTTCCCTATATGTTTTGTTAGTTTGCATGTTGGCTCTCCTTGCCTAATAATTGTGCTTATAGAAGGTGTTTTCATTTCACCTGAGGCTGCCTACACTAAAATCTGCCTGAATCCCATGGTCATTAGATGGAGTCATTGCAGGACAGACTTGAGGGTTTTGGTAACCTGATTTTTTAATTACATTTTCTGAAAAAGGTTGGGGTTTTTTTAGTAATAACCTTACCTCTGATAGTTCTACTTAGTAGCAACAGCCACATAACTGTAGCATGGTTCATCTTCAATTCCTAATACCTATTCCTATTCCAGTTGCTGTGATTGTATTTCTTAGTTATTCTTGTATCTGTTTACCTGAGTATATGCTTCCAATTTAAAACTACTGCATTTGTAAGACAAATATTTCCAAACTAATTCTTGACAGTAAGACAATGGACAGGATCCAGTCAAACAGATTTCCAAGAGAGTTATCCTGCAATTAAAGTTCAAAGGACAGTGACTTAAAAAAGACACAGTTTACACTGGACTCCTCTGTTCACTGAAAAACCAAAAGATACAACTACATGTTGGATGTAAAAGCAGTCCCAGGAGCATGGTGAATACGATGTTGGGAAACAACACATTGCTTGCTTCATTTGCTTGTACCTTGTGAACCATGAATGAAACCCCACACTTACGAAGAGCTCTATAAATAATCCATATATATAGAAAAAAATATTATCAATTGATCATACATACCAGGGTGTGAGTAGATAACATGATACAGCCAGTAGAAACCACTGGGGTTAGTGGAATTGTGTCCTGCTAGAGGATATACTTACGCTATCAGTTTTGTGCAGTTCACATTTTGTTTGAGGTCTGCAGGCGAGAGGGGAATGCACAGATCCTTCCACAGAAGAAATCGGGATGCAGGTGAGAGGGTGGTTTGGTCACCCGGTGTACACCAACAGGTATCATGGATGTATGTTCAAAATACTGCCTTCCAACATATTCCCAGCAGACCACATGCTCTCCTGGGGTCATTATTGCCCTGAGCCCCCCATCAATGCCCCAAATCATCTCACAGTGGGACCGCCACTTTTATTGCTTACAATTTTGTCAGACTTCAGCCATTTCTTCATCTGAGCTCAGAGTCCTTCCTTCCACAGCAGACATCCCCCAGGCAATCCACTGCCATTTCTTTGCCAGTTCTCAAGTTGAACATTGCCTCTGTCCCCTCTGTCCACCTCTGTTCCCTCTGTCCACGCCTCACTTCTCACCCTAGACTCCTTGCTGAGCCAATTGTAAGCATTGGGCTTGCCTCGGTCTGTTATAAATTATATATTTTTTCATCAACAACACTTCAACCATTTCCAAAAATGAAATTGTTGGGGGAGAAAGAGTTTGTTCCAGTCCTTGACATCTTCACTTTGTATCCCTCTAACTCCTCCACGGTTTGAAGCTCTGACTTGAAAATCTTAGTGGGTGGCATGGTTCCTCTGATTGGAGTGATATAATCCCTGGTTTTGCAGAAAGCTACCTAAGTTCATTCAAGTCTCTCATGACTCCTTGTGCTGACTACACCAAAAAAGAAGGTATTAGCCCAGAAAAAACTAAAAGCTGAGCATGCTGCTGTTCATGGAGGGTTGTTAGTTCCCCTGGTGCAAGGTGGGAACAGGGTGCCAGACTCTTGAGCTTGCAGCAATTTTCTGCTGGCATCCAGCTTGAATCTAGGAAAGAGCTGGGTGATTTGGAAGGCTAGGGTTGCTCATAATGACGTTCTGAAGATGAAAGAAATGAGTCGATGAGCACACAAAGTCATAGTGGGACATGATAAAGCAAGAACCAGAAGATATAGTGGAGGGCAGAGATGGGAAGTGGGGATGTGGAAACTAGTTAACCCAGAGTTCAGATGAAGCACTATGATAGAAGAGGAGCCTGGGAAAATTAAGACCACAGGAGAAGACAGAGGAAGACTGTATTGGATTTACATGACAAGTTTTTGGTAGTGGGATGGCTTCTGTGACAAGACACCAGAAGCTGTCCCCATGTCAGACAGACCCAGTTCCAGATGACTCCAAGACAGACTCACTACTGACCAAAACTGAGCCCATCAGCAGTGCTGATAGTGCCTCTGTGATAGCATGTTTAAGAAATGGTTAAAAAAGCTGTGCAGCACCAGCTGGGAGAGAACAGTAAGAATATGTGGAAGAAACAATTCTGTAGACACCACAGTCAGTGAAGAAGGATGGGGAGAAGGTACTCCAGGTGTCAGAACAGAGATTACCCTGTAGCCTGTGGTGAAGACCATGGTGACACAACTTGTCCTCCTGTAGCCCCTGGAGACACCACAGTGGGGGAGATATATACCTTGTAGCCCATGGAGGACCCCACACCAGAGCAGATGGATGAGTCCTGAAGGAATATGCAGGCTGTGGAGAGCCCATGCTGGAGCAGGCTCCTGCCAGGAACTGTGGCCCGTGGAGAGGAGCCCATGCTGGAGCAGGTTTTCTGGCATGAGCTGTGACCCTATGGGGGACTCACACTGCAACAGTCCATTCCTGAAGCACTGCATCTGTCAAAAGGACCCGTGCTGGAGAAGTTTGTGAAGGACTGCAAGCCATGGGAAGGACACACACTGGAGAAGTTTGTTAGTGACTGTCTCCCCCCATGCTGGAGCATGAGAAGGGTGTAATGAGGAAGAAGCAGCATAAACAAAGTGTTATGAACTGACTACAACACCCATTCCCACTCCCTCTGCAGTACTCAGAGGAGGAGGTAGAAGAGCTGGGAGTAAAGTTGAGCCTGGGAAGAAGGGAGATGTGAGGGGACAATATTTTTAGATTTTTTCTTATTTATCATTATCCTACTCTGCTTAATTGGCAATAAATTAATTTCCCTGAGTCTGTTTTGCCCTTGACAGTAATTGCTCAGTGATCTCCCTGTCCTTATCTTGACCCACAAGTTTTTAATCATATTTTCTCCCCCTGTCCAGTTAAGGAGGTGGAGCGACAGAGTGGTTTGGTGGGCACCTGGCAGCCAGCCAAGGTCAACCCACCACAAAGACTAACATTGTGTTAGAAATCTGGGAACACTGTCAAACAAGAGGAACCCACATGAAAATCTGATTAGTGTGTTGTTAATCAGATTGTTAAAAATATAAAAATATATTAAGTAATGAGAATAGAATAAAAGTGAGAGTAGCCAGAGTAAATAAACAAGTATATACACTGAGTGAACCAAAGATGGTCTGAATAATTAGTGTCATTAAACATGCACATCTAGTGACTTGATTAAAGCCACACAAAACGTTGTTAAATCTGCCATTAACTCTTGGAAATTCAACTTTGCAAATTGTATTTGTATGTACTTTTTATTGTAGTTATATTATTATTACTTAAGAGTTTATGTGAATAAATATGTGCATATACACTGGTGTAGTAGCTGCATAGAAGTAAGAAAGAGTAAGAGTAAGGAGTAAGAGTAAGTGACAAGAGGTCATAAAGTTTCACTATAGGCTCAGCTGTCTTCATTGTATAATTGCATCCCAGATCAACATCAGGCTATCAGTTTTGCTGTCTTTACAGGGAGGTGAGGTTACTTGTGATTCACAATTAGGAGAATCCTAATGACCATTAAAACGCTTACACTGGCATGGTCTGTTGTTGAATCAGAAACAAAATCTGTATAGAAGCTTCAGGCCTTCTCCTTTCCCTACCCTAACATGTGGGGGTTTTAATATGAAATCTCAAACCTGATGACATCATACTTCAAGGATGAGAAGAAATTAGCTTTCTAAACAGCTATAAAAAGCATGATTCTTCCCTGATTTACATAGCACATTTCATCAATGGAGTTAGACAAAAAGTGAAATTAATTTAAATAATGGGCATTATGCATCTAGAATGACTTTTGATACTATTCGGCCTCATTCCACATCTTCTTCTCTTTTCTTCGTTCCTTGCGTTGCTAAAGACGTAAACAAGTGGTTCTGTGACACAAACAGTACCTAGTTTCCTATAGATTTATGCCTGATGTTTGATTGTCAGTTCAAATTAGATTTTTCAGTTTGGTTATATAAGAGCTTCTGTGTCTTCTCTATCTAATGATTTGATCTCACATTGTAGCTTTTCCTTCAGATGATGTTTTCTTTTCTCTTGCCCATCCTAGTGTCAAACAACTTGTAATATTTTGTTAAGTTTACCCCTTTGGTGTATTTATTTGATGCTGGACAACATGTTTTGAATTTGTTATGGGCAATTACAGGGTCTGACACAGAGAAGTTCAGACAACATGAAGAGATGAAACCAAGTTGGAAAAAACTTCAATCTGCTTCCACACCAGACCTCTACATTGGCTTATTTATGATATTACCTTCAGAGGGCTATCAATACTTACTAGACTTTGTCCAGGAATGCTTTAAAATTGTGCTGAGAAAGCTGAAAGAGAGTAAGAGGAGGTTGCTGGAAAAGAAGCAAGATGACAACAGTGAAAGAGAAAAGCGAGAAACTAGGATGTGCCAGAAAGGAGAAGCCTAGTGGAAGGAAGCGGCAGGAGCAAGACAGAGATCTTACAGGGGAGTAGCTGTCTCTAAACTGGCTGCAGCCTTCTCATTTAAGCTGCTGTGTTTCCTTAAGTCACTTCTGTGTTTGCAGAGGCCTTTTCTGAGCTCAGGATGCAAAGCATTACATTCTGCCAAAACACAGAGCTGCAGGATCATGGCAAGCTCACACCAGAGGAGCACTGCTGCAGAAACTGCAGTAGTGCTCAGTACTTGGCCCGCAGAAACCTGCTAAGAGTGCAAATGCCTAGAACTCAATCTTACATCACCTAAGCCTTGCATGATGTTGGTACTTGTCATTAACAGTCTCCACAAAGGGACACACTCTGCCTGTTATTAGAAGCAAGCTCTGAAACAGCCGTGTAATAGATGGCAAAGATTATGCATGTTTTACCTCATCCCCCAGACAGATTTCACCAAATGATGAAACTACTCACATCCATTCCAGCAATTCAGAGAAACCACATGAAAGTGCCTTTCCCACAGGCTGCTCTGCTCTGACTTGTCCCAAGGAATGGACACTGCTTCAAGCAGCTAATTTTTCAGCAGCTAGATAGTGTGCTGCCGACAATCTAGCTGATTACTTATTAACAGTTACTCAGTTATTCCTGTCATTTTTATTTTACACATGCCACATTACATCATCTTCACTAATCCTTCTGTTTAGCCCCTGGCAATTCAAAATAAGCTGAACCCATGAGAATTACCTATCTTAAGAGCTGTGATAGCCAGGTATTGCAGACACAGTAGGCTTTTTATTTGGTTTAGAAATGACTCAGAAGAGTTCTCACTCAACATCAGGTACCACATGTCTAAGGAAACTAAGGAAACATTTTTAGCTGCTATTGTAGTGCCTTTCATGATTTCTTTTTCCTAAAATTTAAAACTCATTGTAAGAATGATAAGCATCAATTATGAGGTGTAACTTGTGTTTCTAGTTTAGAGTATCTTATCTAAGATCTTGAGATCCAAGTATTCAGCAGTTTTAAACGTGGACTGCCTCAAATGAGTGGTGCCAAGCTTCACAAAACAGTAGTTCTGGGTCTGCACTGTACTCAAGGTATCAAGCGCTGGGTCAATATGAAACTGCTTGGTGACCTTGAACGCTGTGGTAATATCACTGCTCGGTTTACCACCAAGAAAAAAAAATGGAGATGGTGCTACTGACTTTGCTGGGAAGGTATGGTGAGGTCCGTAGATGCTGTATGAGCACCACTGAAGTCCAGATCTACAGGGTAGAAGACCGCACATGAAGTAATTGTTTGGACTCTCTCTGTAGTCGATGAAAAGAAATAGGAAACTCCAGAGGATGATTTATCTCACCCTAAAATAGTAACCTAAAATAGGACAGATTAATCCCGTCTTGGAAGTGTCTGTTTGTCTGCAATAACTATAAAAGGAGTCAAGGAAGCTAGCTCCAAGTAAATGTCAACACTACAAACACGTGAAGTTCATCAGAATTATTCCATCTGAAGGTCTCTACTGGTCACAACAGGGACCTCAAGATGCTGTTACTAGTCGCTGGCCTTCCCTGTGCAATAAGCCTTCAGACTGAGAGAACCCTTTAACTCTTGCAAAAGGGCAACCAGGAGGATGAAAGAAATTTTCTAACTCCTGTCAGTCTGCTCTGTACAGAGATGGTGAGGGGAAACCTCTGTCATAGCATTACTAGGGATCTTTAAAGCTCTGGATTCTGGCTATCTGGCTAAGAACATGTACATTGCTGTGACAAGAACAAGTGCATGCCATACTTTAGGGAAACACTATTTGGTCATAGCTCCACTGTACTAAGCGCTATGCTATCAGCTAGAGACAGTCTATACCACAAAAAGCCACACAGGCAAGACAATCAAAATATTGTGGTTCATCCCTTAAAGATGAGGAACTGAGGCAGAAAGAGATTAAAAAGTAACTTGCCCAAATTATATAGGAAGCCTGTGGTGGGACCTTGATTCTCCCAAAGCATTGTCTATAACTACATGCTTCGGCTGGCTTGAAGCAATATTGCTAGTTTTGGGACAGAGGGACTCTTCTCTATGAAGACTGCACTTAGAGATGCTATGCGATTTGCCTTTTCTGTAATTTGTCTTAATTTCTTGTAAGTGAAATGTTTTACAATCCAGTGCAAAACTGCACAGTCTCAAACCCTATCATCAAGTCAATACTCAGCTCTTTGGCCAGGAGGGGATGGAAGAAATCACTTGAGTGACTTTCAAGAAATTTCAAGACTCCATTCCTCAGCCAAAGGATGTAGAGACAATCAAGGCTACAATGAGAGCTTGAAAGCTAGCAGGTTGCTTGATTATATTCTCAGCATGCAGCTAAAAGATAAAGGTCCTACATATGTAGGACCAAGCATCAGCTGCTGCTAAAGTAACTGTTCAGATTCCAAGCACAGAAAATTTACACAAGCTTTATTTCCAAACTCATAAAATTTCCAAAATGATGGTTTGGGATTTACAATCATAATCCAAGGTTATAAACAATGATTGCTGGTCTCTGATGAAAAACACACAAGAAACATTTTTCAAGAGAGGTGGCATTTTTCCCTCAATAACAAAAAAGAAGAGAAGGAAACATCTCAGTTGTCAAACACAAATGAAAAAAAGTTCAAGGGTAAATTGTGTTTTGTTGAGAAATGCTTAGTAATGGCATAATTCAATATTATTATGCCATTGTGATCATGTACAGTGACCGTAAAAACCCACAAAAGTGAATCTCTGCTTCCAGTACAGAGGATTAATCTTGCCCTTTGGATAGAAACTACATTAACCAGATCCCTGGCTTTCATGCATTTTAATAATTTTTAAGGATGAGCGAAGGAATCAGCTGGTTTACCCTAATGAATAAGTGACTTCCAATGGCTGCTGGGTTTCCTGTGACTACGTGATATTCATTCTGCAAGTTGTGGTTCCTGGTACTGAAAGCTCTTCATACACAGCAGGTTGTCTGCCTCAAGCTAAAGGTGTCATAAGTAGCTATAATTAAAATTCTTTAAATAAAATATATGCATCTCCAAAAGAAAACACAATTTTGCCAAAACAAAAAGTTAATGGAGTTATATGCTTTCAATTACAGGTTTTGGTTGGGGTTTTTTTCTGTGAGTTTTATCAGTACTGTGGTAAAACTTTTGACTGAAATACAGAGTAAAAAAGTACCAGGAACACAGGAGATGTTATGCCCTTAGCTTGCATCCTGTCTAGCCTCAGCTTACTGGGCCCATGAATTCCTGGTCACCTCTCAATCTGTCCAGCAGATAAATCCTTCAATTTGTATGGAGTCAATGGAGGTCTCACGTAGATTTTGCCACAGAAATATTTAACAGTCCTTCCTGTGATTATTAAATCCATTTTACCCTTTTCAAAGGCAGTAAAATCATTTCAAGGAAACCTCATGCCACTTCCATATATGGATTTAAAAAATCATCCTTCGCTGCTGCCAGTGCTGGCGGTGGTTGCTGGTCTGAACTCCTTTTGTGATCAGCCACAGGTGCCTCCAGTCTTCTGAGCTCTGGGAGCAAAAATCCAGATTTTCCCCATGCCTGCTGGATTCTCATTCTCACAGCAAATCTCTCAAAGGATGGCTTCATGCCCTGCCCCATGGCATGCTCTTTGAAGATACAGTGCTCCACACCCTTTCCCCCAGTCATTCCCTCTCCTTCAACAGAGACCTCCAACTCACAAAAGCAGTTTCCCTTGTACTTGCAGACCACGGAAGGCAATGCCCTAAAAAGACAGGGATGTAGGCTTTCTAATTACTGAAACATTGCCTCTGGGAAGTTAGCCTGCAGCATTCACATACAGCTTTTCTGGACAAGCGTTTTCATGCCCCTCTCCTGTGCTCCCTCTCCCTATGCTAACAAGAGGCAGCCACAGAATTACCTCACTGACTCACTGACTGAGATCCTAAAAAGATAAATCCTGTGCAGTTGCAGGCAGCCAAGTGTTTCACATTCAATGCAGAGTCTAGAGAGCTCTACACTACATGATCCCATATACCAGAAACCACAAAAAAAAAAAAACTTAAATCTTTGGAGCATAATTAGAAACGTTCATACAAGAAAGACCGCCTAAACTAGCCTGTCCCAAAGGAAGGGACCAGGCAAAAGTGGAGGAAATGCAGTATCTGAGGTGCCTGCCATAGGCAGAGGGTTTCTTAGATGAAAATAGAAAAGAAGAAGGCAATTCTCCCACCAAAATCCAAAGCCCAATCCATTAGTGGTTTACTAGAAAATGCAGTACCAATCCTGAAATATAATGACTGGTTTTAGCCTTGAGGACATGATTAAGGAACATGAGCCAAAATGATCTAAGTACCTCAAGGACTTCCCACAGATAGCTGATATATGAGAAGAAAGTAAAACCCCATTCTTTCCCAGAAGCCACGTTTTGCATTGAGGGGGGGAAAGAGGACGTTCTTCCTTGTTCCTGCACTTACCTGGCAGAGGCCCTGAAGCACAGAGCTAATTAGCTACAATGTGAATGGAGTACAAACAGATAGGGTCATAGGGTCGACAAACGGCGATCAAGTCTTCCTCCAGCCCCTACTGCAGATATCAGCAAGATGAACAGCCAGAGTCTCATAAGCCAAGTTGTAGTTCCTAATTCCAGGATCCTCCCTATCCTGCTATAAATATCTTATGCTCCATCTTGAAGTGATTTCATTTCTTTCCTCTTACTTGCCATGTTGGAAGGCCATTCCTGTTCTTCCAAGAGATACAAATCTTCTAGCTAACTTGTTTTTGGCTGAAACGGTGTGCATTCTGCTTTGAACTATCCTTAAATTTCAACAGTTCTTCTCTTCCTCTGATATTTACCTATCTCCAAAACATATCTATGACTAGTACACTCAGCCATGACTTTGTTAGGTAAAACAAGCCAGCTCCTTCCGATCTCCTCTCACAGGACAGGTTCCCCTATTTCTCTTTTGACATTGCAAACCCCCTGATTACTAGTTACCTTGTGTTCTGCTCTGTCTGGTTTTATATGTATGGTCTCTGATTTTCCATTCAGATTGTAAGCTCCTTAGGTCACAAAATATTTTTCTGTTTTGTCTCTTTGAGCCTCACAGTGTGCTCTGAACTGTGACTGAAATTCCTAGGTAGTTTACTGCATGAATATAAATTTTCATAATCAAATGCAGCAAATGTATCTGAAATCCCCCTAGGAAATGAAAGAATAATGGTATTGTAAACCTGATTTTCCCAAGTTTCCAAAAGTGTCCATTCTGATTCTATTTGAGGAATGGGAAATGCTTCATCCAGAGTTTTCCTTTTTAACCAACAGTTGCTCTCCTTTTTGTTTGTTTGTTTGTTTTTTAATCCAACAGACAGCCTGGAAAAGAGATCAAATAAATTCATCAGGTTCTTACTTTCTCTAGTATATTCTGAGTGCCCTGACATGCTTGCTTTCTTAAAGGAAAGATGAGTCACATGGATGAAAGAATACAAGATAGGGAGGTGGCTGAGAACAGTAGAGAAAGCATCAGATAAAATACAATACATTTATTTTTTTACACTAAGCGAGTCATTTGGGAGAGGCACCGGATATGGAAATGGAACAGGGAATGATCTGAAATCATATGTATAAGTTTCATTCCTCCTCCCAGGGAGCAAGTGCTAACCATTGTTCTCAGCACAGGGACCTTAGTGCACCGTTTCTAAGCCCTGTTTCCCTCCCCCATAGACTTCTGCCACACATGTTGGTTTGATCCCTGGCTGGCATAGCTATGCTGACAGAAACTCCTAATCTTCAGACAGTTATACCAGTAAACTGTGTGTCTCTTTGTTTCATGGAAAGGTGTGTTTCTATAGCAGAACAATGCCAGGCTAACCACCCACATGAGGAATGCCTTACCTATCAGTCAATTTATAAGTGATCCAAGAATAAACTTGGCCTTAGTTACCACACCCCTGGGGAGGGGTGTATAGTCAAAATAAATATCCAATTAAGGTAGTGATAAGCATTCAAATTTCTATCTACGTGCCTGATCTGAAGCTCATTAACGTTAAATGCTTTATGTAATCCTGGTTGTGCAAACAGCTCTTTAGGTGGCTATAAATTGTATCAACCACTACATTCACATTTTCTTTTAAGCCTTTTCCCCACACCAGAATGGCGGAAAAAACCCACAGTTTTAATGAGAAGTCTGTCATGCTTTTAGTTTGTTGCAAGAGAAGATAATTGCAGAATGTGGGGGTATTTGCACATACAAAAAAAATTCTCACAGTCTGAAGAAAATCTTCAGGTCAATAGCTAAGAGAGAAAATTAATTTTACTTGGGGAATTCATAGTTTTACTAATAAAAACTGTATCATGTGCTTTCTCCTTTGCATTGTCTAGAAAGAAATGGAGCCATTACCTATAAGTGCTTTTTCATGTAACCTGCAAAGAAATATCCTTTCCAAGTACAAAATTCTCCTGCCTTACAACCTGTAAACGGTTTGATGGAGAAAGTTCCAAACAATAAACGTATATAAGAAAACGAAAATAAATATTTAGTTTCACTTAGTTTTATAAAGCATGTATCCCTGACCAATCTTTCTGTACTTACGTGGCAAAGGCTATATAACAAATACTCAGTAATGACATGCTCCATGGCTTATGAGGTGATTGATTATATCCAAATCCATCGAATTGTTCAAAGCCTGATTACAGTCCAACTCATAATTCTTAGGTCATAAGGATTCAGTTTCAAAGTTGAAGTATTCCATTAATTATCTTCTTGTTTATGGTCAGTAGATGAACTAGATTTGCACCATTTAGGAGAGCTGATGCTTTAAAGGAAACTGGTTAAAAACTGTGCTGTGAGCCTATTATTTGTTCCCAAGATGGCAGAACAACCCTATGTCTCAGTTCCTTTCTGATTACATCCAGGATCTGCTGCTTTGGGATGGGTAGGAACCAAATAGAAGTACAAAGATGAAGAAACCTCTAAATACTTACACAATTATAGTCCATATAGTAGTAGGTCTTACCATAAAAGGGGGAAAAGACAACACTGGGTTTGTGCAACTTATGAAGTGGTGCTTCCCTCAAGCACTGAGATACTATGATTATCTTCATGACTTTGTTTGTGTTACTGGCATTTGCAGAGTCTCATGCTTTTTATTCCCACAGTGATGTCTGGCACAGGGATAGTGTCCACTAAAGAGCCCCAGTTCAAGCAAGGGGATGGTTGAAAAGATAAGAAAGTAAGATTTTGGTGACAGAATAAACAGACTTGAAACATTTATCAGGTATAAATGAATCAGCTACAAATGTGAAAAAATCATAGTCCTACATGTTATAACTGTGTCTGCAAAAAAAACCAGTAAACCCTGGTTACCATTGCAGCAAGATGTCTTTCTGCTAGTATAGATAATTGTCTTTGAGGACGCCAATAAAAGAGCTCCTCCAGGCCTAAGGAATGTCCCCTCTAAGGACATTTTTTGGCACAGTTATTGTATTACAGCTTTCCCAACCAGTCCTTCTCAAGTACAGAGAAATCCCCAGACAGCTTCTTATGGCCAAGCTGTCACAATGATGGGATGTCAGGAGATAGCAGGAAGCAAGCTTACTAACTGTGTATAATCACTAACATAGATTGATATGGATAGGAAAGTCCCTGAATATATGCATATAAGTTCACCTTCTGTACCATAGGTTGCTAGACAGCTGAAACGCCTGTGAAACAGCTTCTGAACCATCACAGTTACAGTAAAACCAACACTAATTTTGAGTTGCCTTTATATGGTAGAGTATAAACTAATGGAAGACTAAACACTAAAACTGAGGAACTGGTACGATTCCTGTTATTCTCACGTACCACCTTTCTTTTGAGGACATGGGCTTTGACTCTTGCCATTATACCTGATAGGAAAGCTCTTGATGTAAGATCTCTTCAAAAAGATACTCTACTCATCCAGAATTAGAATCTCTGGCTGATGAGACCAACCATCTCAGACTTGTTTAGTGAAAAAATAGCCATGGCACTAACTCATACAGTACCAGAAGAAACCTGAATCAAGTGGGAATGAGCCATTGATTATCAGCCATTCACCCATTTCTTACCTTATT
This sequence comes from Falco biarmicus, assembly GCF_023638135.1. Lineage (NCBI taxonomy): Eukaryota > Metazoa > Chordata > Aves > Falconiformes > Falconidae > Falco > Falco biarmicus. The sequence continues at coordinate 59,723,678 of NC_079293.1, read as the reverse complement.
TCGAAGACTGACAGTAATGTCAGCCAATTTTTATGTTAGACTAGCCAGCTTGTTTTTAGTAGACTGGATAGTTGCCAAAAACTAGAGCTTAATTTGAGCAAAATATTTTTTAGTTTTAATTGATTTTTAGCTTTATTGTTTTATGTTTTCCAGTGCAAAATGTAAATAACACAATACACAGAATTCAGAAACAACAGAAAGACTGAAACTTTCCTGCTACTGGTTAACTTCTTCAATCACCTCAATGATTATGTTATGAAGTCACTTGACTGCTTTTGGAAATGTTGCCTACTGATATTAAAAATCCACTCAAGTCTTCATCTTCAGAGGGCTTTCCCTCAGGTTTTTTTACAACTTTTGATGTCTCTACTTTCCTGTAGTGTTGGGAAATTACCTAGGCCTGGCCAGGGCTAGTTTTGACAAGTGCCCTCCCATTGACAAGATGGAGTAAGGTACTATTGTTTCCAGTGCTGACGCTGCAGTATTCCCAGACCACACTAAAGCAGAAGTAGACTTGAAAGCTTGGTTTTCAGAACAGCTCAGTTCTGAAAACTCAACGCATTTTGGTAGTTTAGTGCTCATCTGACTCTAAGACCCTACCCCCACCCAAGGTAGCATACTTTGACATATGCCATGAAGGAGTAGCTAAATGGGAAACTATTCAAAACATGCTATGCATGCCGTCTTCATTTCATAATAGTAATGTTCTAAAATTAAGGCTCCACCAGTACAGAAACGTGACATCGTTTCCCAGATTTTTGTTTTAAACCCTGAATTCAGTATAAAGAATGTGCATGGGTGTGATATCAAAACCGCATGAAGACATTAAAACCCTAGATCTGTGGAAGATTAGTGAAGCTAAACCAGTGAAAGAAGTTGAAGCTAAAACTCAATGAACAAGGGCAGAAACAAGTCCTCCTTTACAGTAGCAGAAAGTGCAATTGCCCACTTCTGGACTAAGAAAAATTGGCCATTGTAACCTTTTGAAGGAAGTATAAAGCAAATACACAGACTAAACTGTGGTATAATTCCATTATGTCCATCAGCCTTGCCTCCATTGAGCCTGACACGCAGCCTCCAAGGACTGCTGAATTTAAAGCAGAAAGGATTCAGCTGAATCTTTTGCTTTTTTTTCACTTACGGATTAACATGTCTTAGCAAACTGTTTTCTCCATTTGTAGTATTTTCAGGTATGTGTTTCAACTAGGAAAATCCTGCTGGAGCCAGAAAAGATCTTTGCCATGCAGCACAGTGAACCAGAAAGGTGGGAGGCCTTAACAAGTGTAAACACTTCCCCGTGATACAAAAGCCCTGAGTAATCCTGATCTCCAGTATAATGTTCTCTGCTGCTAGAAATCACTTTAGCGGTTTTAATGGTCAATAAGAAGTAAACCTTAAATGGACCCAAACTCTTCTATATCCACGTCATAAATCTGATCTGATAGCAGAGATCAGGAAGCAATGGGCCTCAGGGGAAGTACTCGTCACGGCAGCCGTACATCCTGCTACATTGCACAAGGAGCTCAGTCTGGAAGGATTCACTAACTGCTCAAACATGTAAAAAAAGCCCCCCCAAAAAAAACAAAACCAAAAAACTAATCCTGCTAAGTAGCATTTACATTCTGCACTAACTCCACAAATGCTGTGGAAATTCAGTTTTAATTCCATCTTCTCTTGCCCACAGTGCTTGGGGTAGACAACAGAGCACAGTGTTTGGAAGTTGCATAGCAAAAAAGCTTTCAAAAACATCCAAGATTTATCAGCTAGATTAAGACTTTAATGTTAATCCTTATTTTACCTGATTTTCAGGATACAAAAAGGGAAAGAGTTAGATCTGCTGGGAATATATTTGCAGCTGTTGTGACTGTAAACTCTAGACATCATAAAAATTATGCTGAACTGGCTTTCTGTGTGGACTTGCTGATCTGCCTAAGGGCTCTTTGTGGATCTCCTCCTGGTGAACTAGTGGCTTTAATACAATTTATCTTCATTTATTTTGGAAGTGACTTCAGTTAAACTGAATGGAAGACATTTTAATTACCAGATCATGTATCCACACAAGCATGTAATATGGTTTGAGTTCACATATTTAACTTGCTTAAGTTAGTTTTTCCAAATGTCCCTTAGAAGAGGATCTGTACCACAATTTTCAATTATCAAAAATTCTAGTAGATGTTTAAACAGTGAGAGGTATGCTGCATGCACTGAAAAAACCCCATGAAAGTCACAACAGCCAATAAAGTATTCTGCAACACAGCATAGGACTTAAACAGATCATCTCAATCATTAGTCAATCTTTTTTGTCTCAAAAGAAAGAATGTCACAGCTCCATATGTAGTTAGTTAGTTACTTGGGCCACATTAAGATTAAAACATTATGCTGTCAGAAGCCCTGCCTAAGACTGAGGCTTCATAGTCCTTTGCACACACAAACATGCAGGCACCTGCATACATACACGGAGGTGGAGAGAATTGTGGCTTGGGTAACTCTTAACCATTCCTCGCTGCACGCAGTTTCTTCTGTTCATCTCTGACCTGGTCAGAGTTCCATCAGTAAACACTCAGATTAATTCCCATGTTCACAGCTGAGACCCAGATCTCCTTTTGGCCAAATTCATCTCTGATATAGCTCTGCTCACCAAGAAGAATTAGATCTTCAGTTTGTTTTTTCTTAATGTTTTGCAGAATGGAGATGAACAGTTATAGACATTTTAGATTATGCTTTTTTGTAACTACCATCCTCAGCTTAAAAATGAAATCGATTATGTTGTGACACTTGTTATTTTGGAGCATTCATGCACATTCATTCACTGAACAGTTGTTCACAATTTTTCACAAAATATGGGCATTCACTGGAGAGCACTTACCCTGCAGAATATAAAAAGTAAAAGAAATTAATCTAAGATCAGAACTTAAAAAAATCACAATTTATGTGTCAATGCTTCAGATAATTTGCTGCTTCTTTGGTTTTCATCAAGGAAAGCAAACATATGGGGAACATTACAAAACTGTATGGGAGCATATGGTACTGCACTGAAATGGTAAGATAAGTGACACAGGGAAATCCATGATCCATTGGGTAGGAATATTTGGGGCCTCCTGGCACTCAGCAGTCAGCTTTTCTTTTCTAGCATGGCAGAATGTTTTGAGTTAAATAAATGACCGGATATTTGGCAGCAGTTTTATAGTGGCTTGATCAAGCCCCTGAGAGGTACATCATCCTGACTACATAGATCTTCTCTGTACCACCAGGAAGGCAAAGAGAAACATAAAACAAAAATTGTGTTCTGAAAGTTTTATAGCTAAAGTTTATTTTCTTCAGTATAGAGATATTTGAGGGATCAGGGAAATCTGTTGCTCAGTAGGGAGATTCCACATTTAAGAAAACATTCAGGATAAGTTTGATCATATTTATAAGCACAATGTCTAAATACAATGGAATGATGTTATTGTCCATCTCCCACTGTTTCTGTTTGCATGCACCTAAACTGAAAGAAGAGGGCAAATCCTTATTTGTCCTGTGAGGTTTATACTTCAAAGAGACTAAAAGCTATGCAAGCTTTCTTTCCTTCCCATCAGGTGGGGAAGCCAGTGTTTTCATCTAAGAAGCAAAGGTCTTTACAATGAAATTTGGCAGAATTCTCTTAATTTAGAAACTTCGTCTTTTTCAGATGTATGTTAAAGGTATACATTGATATCAAGGGGTTTCAGCCCCTGGAGGACAACTTTAGCAAATATTACGTATTGAATACGAGCGTAATTCCTATAAGGTAGACAATCAAAACAAACCCCCTGAATATTCCAGAGAGCAGAAATAAGTCTTCAGTTCTGCTGTTTCTGTTCACCTCTTCATGTTTATAGAGATAGTCATTGCACTGTGCTCTGAGATTTTGTTCTCATACAAATAATCTGTTTACTTGTACTTATAGGTATTTTTTTAGCTACCACCTAATAACAGAGAAAATACATATTTACCCAATGCTTTGAAGCCTTCTGCAGTATCCCAGACTTTAAAATTGTGTTACTACCTTCCCAAGCTGCCTAGGGTTAAACTAGAACATTTGGTTAGACAGGGACAAAACACAAACTGCACATCTAAACAGACCTTCACTCCAGGATTGGGAAAGTTATGAGATATATTCTCAACCTCATTAAAACTTAGGGACAGAAGAGATTCAGGCCTGAGAAATGGGTAGACAAATTCCAGACTTTGAAGCATTTTTTAAATACAGACCTTTGGAATACTCTACAGCACTCATTACACACAAAAAACCCCACACCTCAATTTCCCCATATAAATCCCCAAAATTAAGCTGCTCTACTGTTCTGGTTGCCCTGCTTTCTCTCTCTTAAGGGCAGTAAAAAATTCCCACCTCTCAGCATACATTTCCTGACACTGAGGGACTGGAGGGAAGCAGATGAGAACCGATGAGATGCTGGAGTGAGTAGGGAAGAGGAAGGAGATTATGGGGTACAAGAAAAAAGGAGCTCAAAGTAGTAAGTGAACTGTTACCATTAACAGGACAGCTGGTGGTGGTGCTGCTTATACTTCCTGAAAAGGTTCATGTCCAGTATCTTCCCCAACTTTTGGCAGGGGCTCTCCATCATGGGGAGAGAGATGGGAACAGAGCATGGTTAGTAGTGGAGTGGGATCAAGCTGTTGGAGATCAGAGGGATGGAGCCTGTTGAGGGAATGAGTCTGGGGAAAACTCATCATGAAAGACTGAACCAACATATATTACACGACTGACTCACCCATGGTTTGTTTAGCATGTAACTGATATCTGAAAATACAGTCTCAAAAAAAGATGTCTTTGGGGTTACAGTCTGGCATTCACAAATTAGGGAATTCCAAAGTACAAGCTGAAGATGCATTTTAATTTAGATTCATCCTGGTTAAGGCATGCAACAACACAGAGTTTTCATATAACTGACAGAGACACAAAGGCACCTCTAGAAATCAAGACACTTCACCTAAAATTAACCTTTAAAAGTGTCTTTCATGCTTCACTATACAGAGAGACTAAACAGTGAACTACAGCCCCAACAAGAAGCCCATAAAGTTAGGTATGGTGAATACCAACCCTTTGGGTGTGTAGTCTGGCGCAGTATTTAACTGTGTGCTTAAATTTGAATCATTTTGAAGTATGCCATTATTCTACTAATATTAGCAATGCTATAGTGTTACAAAGATAATGCATTCTTTAAAACAGATTATTTTATCCAGAGATCTTGTGTCACCAGCAGAAGGAGAAAGATGAAAAGATGTATGAACCTGAACCAGGAGAGAAACTTCTGTGCCCTGGGTCTGTATGCATGCAGTTTGCCAAGTGGCTTGGCATGATTAAGAAAAAAGCATTGCTGGAACCTTATCCAAGAGCAGATCCAGTTCAGCAGCAGATACTAGCTTAGCTTAAAGCCACTGGATTAGAACTTGGATGGAAATTTAAACATGTACCTTGGTCTGAAATAAGATGTGATTTAGTAGCTTAGTGGAAACAGACACTGGGTGCTTGAAAGTTCTTTTTGTCTCCCCCTTTCTTAAAGTCTCTTATGTCTCAGATATGCTATTATTACAGTACTATAGTGCCAGATGAAATAGCAACCTTTTGCCTAAGTGATTGCTTTTATGACTGTTTAGTTTTGTACAGTAGATTATCATGACACAAAAACTATATGGCATTTGAGTGATCTACAATGATTTTCATTTGAAGGGCATTGTCTGTGTAGTGTAACAAAAGTTTCAATATTTCTTTTAGATTGTTAAGCATATAAAGGTCTCCTACCAGTAGCCACTTTTCTGTAAAAAATTAACCTCCCTCCTGTGATTTTTTTCCAAGAAGCAATTCCAATAAAAAGTAGAGAAAAAAGACATCTTTGTTAGCCGCCTACAAAATTGGTGTTTTGAAACCAAATCCTTTCATGTACTAGAAAGTTTTCGTGAAAAATACTCAAAGCTGATAAAGAAATCAACTTTCCCATGTTCAGCATTTGAGTTAGGTGGAAGGGGAAAAAAAACATTACAAAAGACCCCTGAAGAAATGGAGAAATTACTGCTTGTTGCTGAATAGAAGCATTACATGCTGGGGTGGGGGGTTGTTTTTGTTTTCCCTGTGTCCTTAGAAAAGAAATAAACTACATGTCTAACAAGTTTGGAGAAATCAGACATTTCCAAACATTAGGTTGGTTCCTTCTGTTCATGTTACAAGAAAACACTGTGAGTCACCGGAACTGAGCCAGCCTGGCATCAGTCAAATAAAATTAAGTTTGGACCTGGTGTGAATCTTCTCACTAGGACTAGTCCATTTCATACTTGGTCACCTCCAGAATACTTCAGCCATCTAGTGTCAAATCACTTTAACTCCCTGGGGCAAGGACTGTCCTCTTCTTATTTGCAGCTATAATGCCAAGATGCACAAGGCCCTGAACATTAGTTCTTGATGGTCTGGACGTGTATTTAAGCCTCTCTCTGTAGCTCACAAGCACTGTATAAGCATGAATGAAGAGCAGTGATATTCCCTTTTGTGTGTTCTTGATTTCTGTTGGGAAAAAGGCAGCTTAAGGTTAATTATACTGAATAAGGAGAATGAAAGCATAAGATGAGCCCTGCTGTCTAGCCAGGCTGAAGAAGACTTGAGGAGAATATCACGCTCTTTGTGTTCACAGCTCCTATAGCCATGTCTGTAAATATTGCATGTCAAGCATTGGCTACATGCAGTAATACCTTCAGATGGGAATGTTGTCTAAAAATTATTTAGAAGGATTCACCTTACCCAACTTCTGCAACTGAAAAGTTACAGTATTCATCTAAGCTAGTCATCTAGACTCCTTAACAACAGGGAGAGGTGTGTGCCTACCAAAAATGATTCACCGTACACACAGGTCAGAACAGGTTGTTCTCTGGAGATGGTCATCCCTCTCCAGTGACTATTAGTTAACTAGTTCAACTTGCTGCTTAACTATTAAATAGCTAAAATTAGGTGAGATGAATCCCACACAGTGATGTTGTCTGGAGTAAATTAAATTTCCTTAGGACAGGTCTGAGCAACAAAATGCCTCCGTTTTGCCATACTTGGCAACTCTAGCTTGAAGAGACCAAAACCAGTGAAAACTTAGCTCACAGAAGTAATGATAGCAATGAAGATATACTAGGATAGATGTTAGCACTGACTGCAAAACCCTTGGTGCCCAGAGGGCTTATGCTCTAGTTCATGCTGCAATCACATCTTTGTTTTGCCATGTAAACAAACAGTAGGTATACAAAGCGATTACAAATTAGCATTTCTCTACTGAGCCAATCAAAACCTGTGGGGCATCAAAACAGAATTAAAGTGGCAAAGTTTCAACTGAGTTCAGCATGTTGCCCTGAGTTTACTTGTGCTCCCACACAAGGCAGGTATCAGTTTATCTTGGGATAATTACTGTTTCCCAACTGTAATGGTCTGCCCACCTCTGCTTCACTCACATCTCAAGTAGCAGCTGCTGAACTGCAATGAATTTTAGCCTGGCAAACTGAATTCCGTGCTGGGTGGGATTTTTTTTTGATAAATTGCACCATGCCCTGTCTTCCCAGGTAGCTGGGATCATGGGATGACAGAATAGACAGTGTCAAGAAAACCCCCCTCAGGGCCAAATTAAGCCAGCTGCTGGTTCTGGATCAGAATTCTTAATGAAGGGGGAGGGAGGAAAAAAAAAAAAAGACTTCTTGTGGAGCCATGCCCATGTGTAATTGCAATACATTTTTTGGAATGCAGTTTCATAGCAATTAATAGAGTTTGGAGAGGTTAGGTTACACCAAGAGTTGGTTTCATTCAGCCACCAGAAATCTGTCGGATGTGTTTTAGGGAGGATTTCCTGCTTCTACTGTTCAATATGTGCAAGACCTTGACCTGAACTTTTGTGTCAGACTAGTAAGTACTGTTGCTGTTCAGGCATGTCTGGTACTTTGCCGATTTCTCCATTTCATGAATCAAAACAAACCAAATCCACAGCAGTCTGCTTCAAGCTAAAAAGCTCATTATTCAAGGAGTTTCTGAAAAGTAAACGCCATTTAACTGACTAGGTAGAAAGTACCCTCTTCCTGCAGCAGACGAGGGTAGCTTTGTGGAAGATAGGTACATAATTTTTGCAGCTCAGGAGAATTTTACACACTGCAGCAGTTTAAGATGATAAAGCCTCTAGCTGTTTGCTCTGCCACTCTACCGAAGTTTATCATCCTACTGTCAGGCAAGGAATTAGGAAAAAACCAAAGTTATGTCTACCACTTCAGCCAAAAAAAGAGCATCATTTAATAGTTTCTGGCATAAACATGAAGTGGACAGCTGGAGGCAGAAACACTATAATAAACCTCTGTAGCAAGGTTACCCAAGTTGATCTGTTAGTTTCCCAAATGAAGGGCTTTCAAAATATATTTTTATAAATGTATTAAGCATAGCAATGGAGACAGACTCCTTTTAAAGTACTATTTAAAGTACGATTACGTTCTGTGATGATAAACCTGAGCTTTAAGTTTATCCTTATAAAAAAACACAACTGAGTAAAACAGAGGATGCACAGAAAGCCTTCAGTTCAGTCCCTCCCTAGACTATGAACGCTGTACTCAGAAATATTTGATGATTAAAGCGGTCTAATCATTTACAGTGAGGGATGATAATTTACAGTGAGGGATGACCTCAATATCTCACCAAGTCCTACTGTTCATGTTACAGGGGTCTCTGTGGCAACATATCACAAAATAAGAAGCCAGATTTAGTCTATTTTATGGTGAAGATGTGGTAGAGAACTGCATTTTACGGCATCTACCAAAGAGCACAAAATTGCCAAACCAGATACAAATCTTTCAGCGACCCTTCAGATACAAGTTGGAGCTATTTATTCTTGAGTAAGCACATAGGTCTTTGGCTCTAAAGTGATTATGAAGCAAAACTAAAGAACTAAAAGAAATCCAGAATTTTTAGAATGTAAGCCAAGTCCACAGAGCTGACTGGGGCCAAGACTCTTACAAGAACATTTTCTTTTTTATGTTTAATGGATATTTAATAAAGCTTTCTTGACAGTCATGTCACTTCACTACAATTCCTAAAGATTTTCAAGAAAAGATTCCATTTGGTTTTTCTTTTTTTAAGGTGCTTGTGTGTAGATCATGTGGCAAGCAGTCTGAGTGAGAAAAGACTAGATGTCCATGGACAAGCTCAAAGACTCTTTAATTGCAGGCCAGCTGTTATTCACATTTCCAGGCTACTCAAACCCACTTGCAACTCAGGTCTTGCTTCAGCTTATTGTTCATCTGCAAAATCAACTGAAGGGTAAGCAGCAAAAGAGGAAAAACTGGTAGGACTCATCAGATCTGACTGCAAACAATACACTAACCCCTGGAAATGAAAACAAAAATATCAAGACAATCTGCACTGAGCACAAGACTATGATGATGAATGGAGATATATAAATGTGTAGACTGACATCAGTGGAGAATCTGGCCATCTGCAGCATTTGTACAAGTAGAATGTTATGAGTAGATTGCCAAACTGCCATATAATCTTCTGCTAGCTGTGGATCCACTGTGCCTGGGCAAACCAGCAGCTTCCATTCACTTCACAGATTTTCACAAGAACAATTCAGAGAAAAAGTTTCTGCACTTTCTCCAGGGAGACCTGGGAAACAGCTCGTCTCATATGCCAGGGAAGCTGGACCACCAAGTCACAAGGGAAACTCTGTACCAACTTCCTACCCAGGGAGAAATGCCTTTAGGAGTTGTGCTTTGAGAAGTAAAATCTTGCAGATGCTTCTTTTTAGGTGATGTAATTCTGCCCTGCCCCGTATTCAGGGCTATGTTGTTAAAGCAATAACTTATCCTTAATTGTCTTGGGTGAACTTGTCAACACCAGCCTTTTTAGCTTCTTCTGTGCTTAGCAGATGCTCCCCTCCATCTGTAACAGCATGAAAATATCAACAGGAACATGCATAGATATATACTCAGAAGCTATCTATAGTTCCTTATATTTTCCACTCATCTCAGACTTTTGAACTTTCAGTTGTTCAGCCAGCTATGCTGAATTCCTAGGAACAATTTCATATATATTGCAAACAGCTCTTTAATGCCAAGACATTCTTTTCCTCAGCCGATTATTTTGTCACAAATGGCAGCATGAGTAGCTTCTGGTATAATCACACTCCTTTTAATTACTGAATCATCCATACCCTTCCAACTGCATTCCAAATTGTCATCCTCCTTGTCAGAGACAAGAACAATTTCTTGAACACAAGAGCACTGATATTTACTGCTGCCAATTTTTTTTTTTTCACAACAATATATTTCCTCTTTCTATGAACAGAACTGTTTGAAAAAGACAGAAGCCAGAGAGTAAGAATATTATATTTTTTAGATTAACTTCTGCCTAAGGAAAAAACTGCTCTAAAACATAAGTTGGTGTAGCAGGTTTGATTTCAATACTGGAAGGGTGGGTTTAATGAGATTTCCCCAAATAACTCTAACCAAGGCCTTAAAGAGGTCTTAATTTTTATGAGCCTAAATTAATTGGCCAGTGTTGTGGCCAGACTACCATATTAAAATTAAAGACAAAAATTCCTCTAAGCACTCCCATAAGCCTTATGGTCACAGGCAATAAGGTCTCACAAACAGCACTTGATACTTATGTTTCAAGCATTCACTACAGACAGCTGTTAATTGCCATTTAAACTTACTCTAATTGCATACTAACACATGAGCTAAACAAACCAAAGGGGATGGGACATTTAACAACTGAAAACCAATTAGCGACCAGGACTAATTTTTCACTTTTTAGTATTGTCAATCTGTTGAATCCTGAGGAAGATACTTTCTAAAATCAGATGTTTTAAATACCCAAAGTGTTTTACTGTGTTTATTTTTCTTTTGAAGTTTAAACATTTTCTAATACCTATAGGAAATAGCAGAGCTGGGGTTTTTTTTATTTGGTTTGGTTTTGTCTTTATAACTATTGTCTTATTGTGTTAGGAAATAAGAATTTTATTTGGCTGGCTTCGGTATGGTTTTCCCTCTCAGAGCATCACTGAAAGGGACACACATAGCCCCCTCATTTTTTGTGATCAGCACTGTCCCAACTCCAGCTGGAGCAGCTAAGACAATGTGTTAGGCACAAATGTTAGAGAGATAATTTATTACTTTAAGGATGTGCTTGTGACATTGATTCATTAGTCAGAGACTCATTAATTTGAATAAAGCTACAGTGATTTACTGGACAAGACATTTGCATTTCTTTCATGTCCCCATAAAACACAGACATTTGTACTGAGTTGTCTAACTCCATAGCTGGAGACACAAAAACAGAGATGCAAAAAATGACATTTGCATCGTCTTACCAAGTATGTCAGTTGCAACCTACTTAATCGTAAGGGCCTGGATATATGTTTGGATATGTCTTCCTTTCATCCCTGTTCTTGATGTTTTGTTTCCATCTTTACTTTTCATCTTCTATTAAAACACAACATAGGAAATTAGATTAAAAGAGGGGAAATTATATTAAACAAAAGGAAATTAAATTAAGCAAAATTGTTACAAGGTTGTGAAAGGTTTGACTGAAACCAGCCTTTGGAAATGAATGTCTTTAGACATCTTCTGGCATAGTGATAGCTCTCAAGTGGCCACCAAGATGTTCAGAAAAGGCTCTTCTGTCCCTGGTAATCAGAGGTTCCCCTGGATTCTGATCTGCATTTCTGTCCTGGCTCCCTGCTTCAAACTTGATGCCAGTAAAATACTGGATGTCGCCATGACTTAAGTCTTCTTGGTCTTTATGGAGCTGGTTATTCTGGCCATGGGCTCACAGGCAGGAGACTGGTCTGTTGTGCCTGACAACAATTTACTTCTCGCCATCATGAAAGTCAGGTCAAGAAAGAAATAAAACAAGGATTTTAAAAAAGCCAGTAGGGATTCTGATGGTGGTTTGTGAGTTGGAAGTTGTGGGGCAAAAGCCTGGTTTACACATATAATTTTTCGTAATCTTTCCCTTGGTGTCCACTACTAGTCCTTCACTCTATTAGGTATTCCCAGGAGAAGGAGGGAATAGACCCCTTCTGGCACTAGAAACCCTCTCCATGCTTGAGGGCAGGAAGAAAAGGACACAGATGTAGGAATCCAAACGAGTCATGGCAGGACAGTGTCTCTACAGATGTTGCCAGCTGCTGGGTTTAGAGGAAAGAGCACACAAGGAAGACAATACAGAGCTGATGGTCATTAGAAGTCACTCTTCTCCCCTCACTTCTCCCCAAGCTTCTATGGCATACTTTCCCAACTGCTAATGAAATCTAATTTTAATTTCTCTGCAGATGGAAAAGACTAGTTATTTGTTTACTGTTTGTAATCAGACCTTTTAAAAGGAATTTTTAAAAAAAGAAAGAAAAGAAGCCCAGCAGGGTTGGGAAAACCAACAAGAATTTCAAAAGATACCATCTGTCAGAAATGTTAGGACTGCAGAGCATGAATGTCATGAAATCTACTTCCTGTGTAACAGAATTGGTAGAAATTCATAGAATGTCAGACAGAATTAGCTCATTCTCACAATTGGGTTGGAACATTTTTATATTTTTTTCTGAGACGCTTCCAGTTTAATTTAAACACTCGTGTACAAGAATAGCCTTGTAGCTTCTGTGGTATGCAGACATGGTCACAAAAGAATTGAGGCAGTTTGGAGTACAAAGCGCTGCTCTATCCCAACCTGTAGAAAAGAGAGACCTGATGCTGCCAGGGGCATTTCATTTACGTACCAATGTGTTATAGTGGGTGGATGGAAGGAAGGAGGGAGAGAGTGAGGAAGAAAGGGGGGGAGGGAGGGAGGGAGGAAGGAAAGAAGTAGGAAAAAGAGGAAGAAAGGAAAAGAAGTTAGGAGTAAAAAAGAAAAAATACAACCAAGGTGCTACCGAAGATGGATTCAGCATTTTTGTGTATAAAAATCAGTGTGTGACAAGGGGTTACAAGATATGAAAAAAATACAGAGAACTTGCAAATTCCATTCGGGCAAGGTACAGTTTTTGTCCTTCTCAACCTTTCAGTCATACGGAGTCCTAACTTGTGCAGCTGAGTACAACGACATTTTTAAACCTATGACTTTAAAAATAAAAAAGTTTATGATTGGTATATTTTACTCTCCATAACACTAAGTTAAAGATTTTGTTAATATTTCAATGGAAAACACCATTATTCTTTCGTAAACTAGCTTGAAAACAGGCAAGCCTGGACTTTCATAAATCACATGCTCCAAAGCTTCACATTGCAAATGAATTTTAAACCACAAAAAATTGCAGTGCATTTTCTGGACTGTCATCTACCTGCTTCATTTACCTACAAGATAGGATACAGGGGGTGATGTTCCATTTTAGTGGTTGAAGAGAATTACTATGATCAGATAGTCTAATACCTAAAAAATTATGTAATAGCATCATTAATTGCTTATAACATGATAAATATGGTATCAATCAGAAGAACTTTCTGAACCTTACCTTCGTGATTTCAGTTAAAGAAAGGGAAAAACACAAAAATAAAACAAAAATATCTTTTGAATAATAAATTTTTTCTCCAAATGATTTTTCCACATTTGCTGCCAAAATAAACGCATGGTACATGTTAGTCTGTCAGGTCCACATTAATTTGTCAGCTGTAGGAACTGCAGTGATTCATTTGCCAAAACTTGTTGCACTAAATCCCACTGTTTTTAAATTGTAACTCCAAACATCCTTTCAGGCTTGCAAAGTGTTTAAGTGCAACTTACGTATATAGCATTTCTAAAATTACTCTCCACACATCTTTAGTCTTGGCAAGGAGTGGTATAACAATGCTGTCACAAGCTGGCTTTCAATTCCTTTTCTACCTAATTGCACAGGGTTTAAAATAGTGTCACTGTCATGTGGGACACAGAAGGCAAGGATGTGCTAAACCGGTTTGCTTCACTTCTGATAAGGGAGCTGTGCAAGCAGTCCAGGGACCAGCTGTGCCTTGGCATTGCTGTGTTCTGAAATTTCACTGCTTTCTATGGAAAAAGAGACCTTGTCATAGTCTCCGAACATATGCAAGTGGACTTTCTGACATTCTTTAAACATACCTCAATTTTTTTAAGGGTCCTTGATGGTGTCATCCAACTCATATTTTCTCTACTAGGTAATGTTATGATGGGAACCCTCAGTGTGACGCTCTAAAACACTCCACAGGAAATTAAAGAGGAACTCACAGGCTGTCCACAGATGCAAAAGTTTTAGTCTTTGCACATATTATGTTGCAAGAATGGCTTGTGTCAAATACCTGGGAAAAATGGTTCCTTTTTAATATAATAAACATCTTAGTCTGATCATTAGTAAACTGAACATTAAAGCATTTTCCCTCTGCTCTGTGGCAGATGAAGACTACACAGAGCATTGTTTTTCTGTCGTAACTGGGTAGCTTGATGGGCTGGTATGCCCAAGTTCAAGTTAAAAAAAAAAAAGAAGAGCAGGAAAAGTGGGCACACAACCTTGAGACCAGCTGGAGAGGAGCAAATTTAAGACATGACAGACAGAAGCCAGGAAAAAAGCAGCAGAGCCTGAGGTGGGGAGCTTTGATGGTGCAGGAGGAGGGGCAGGAAGGGAAGAAGGTATAACTGCACTTCTGCAGCTGCTGCATCCCCCCATCTCCCACTTAGGAGCTGCTGCCTGCACGTTGGCACCAGTACTGTACTCTGGCACCCCCCTACATGCACACTGGCACCAGGAACCACCACTGCTTTTCCTCACTTACCAGCCATTGCTAGAGGAAGCTGGGGAAAAAAAGTGTGAGAATCCCTGCAAACAAAGGGATTACTGGCCAGTCTGGAGGTTTTTTGGTAGGAGAAGGGAAACTGGCACATGTATTTTATATTATTATATAATTGCAACAGAATAAGTCATTGCTATTACTATTTCTCTCATTAAATAAGTGCTTAGAATTAAAAATTCTCAAATGCTCCAAGATTTTTTCAAACTTTTTGCGTTCTTTTTCCTAAAGCAAAAGAGCAATCAATTAATGTATTGCAGAGGCATGTGTCGACCTATAGGCTAACGGTAACTTTCTTCAGGGTGCTTTATACAATCATCAATTCTACAAAATCCAGGGTGCAATAAAGGCAACAGAAAGGTAAGTGGCTGAGGGATCCAATTGTCCCTATAGTTCTTGGTCATTGCAGCAAGTGGGATGGATGAGAAGACAGCAAGGAACTTGCAGTGCTCTTAAGGAAGATTATTTTCATTCAGGCTATTCAGCCAACACACTTCAGTATTTCCTAGTCTTAACCTTTCCCCCCTATTCCCTTCACTCTGAAAATTCATTTTCAGTTAGGACTATTCTAATAAATATGCATATAAAGAGCACTGAGACACATTTTATTACTTTAGTAAAGCTATTTTGAATATCTTTCAAATATGATTTTACCTTTGAGTAATGCACTGAAATTATTAACAAGCATTTCTAAACTGTATCTGCATGTAATTAATTTACTCAGATTCCTTCTGAATAACAGATTACATTAACTTACTCTATTTTCCCCTGGAAGTCTTTGGTCTCACACAATGAAAAATACAAGTATATGGGAGCCTTGATGGTTTAGAAGACTGATATTAGTATGACATGGTCTATTACCTGTAGCAGTTTTTCCATAGTCTTTTGAGACAGGGGAAATGGGCCAACTCAGGCAAGAAGGCTGCAATAGGCTACTTTTTTCCTCGATTTGATTGCCATTATGACTGTGAAATTAGGGCAGGAGAAAGGCATTGAACATCCCTTGCGTCCAATTAAATAAACAATAGGAAACAAACAGCCCTGTCTCCTTGCATCTACTAGTTTCAATAGAGATCAATGAGATGTGTGCAGTTACAGACATGTTCTCAGGCACTTCTGCATAATGTGCTTCAGATGCTGCCTCTGGCAAGAGTGTGAATAGGTCTTTGCACTTCATCCATTTATAGGTGGCCGCATGCCATATATTCATGTATATATTTGTGATATAAATATTTGATATATATACTGTTTTATATATATATAAAAGATACAGAAATATATAAAAATGATCACAACTTTCTGGAGAGTAAAATCAGACTTTATTCACCTGAGCTGGCACTCTGCAAGCAATTTTGATCCCTGGAAAGTTTGCTGTGTCTTGGGGAAGCTCCCCTCCCTTCAGCAAAACAATTATTTCTCATAGGCAATCTCAGAGAGATCCCTCTCGTGACATATAATAATTTGCAGCAAATTAATAATAAGAAGAAAAAAAAAACATTGCTCACTGGCTTCTCAATAGGGCAGACCATGTTTGAGGAAAAAAGGGCTTGCTTTCTTGCTACTTCTTTTTTTCCCTTTTTAACTGTCACCTGTTTGGGAAAAAATACCCTGCCCAATGCCTGCATTTCAGTCCAACTCATCTATGTAGCTTCCACCTGCAGCAGAAGTTTGAGACTCTGTACCTGATGAATAAGGAATTCCTTCTAGATTTATTTTTTTTCATTCATGTTGGGTGGTCTTCTCAGAATGAATGATCTTAAGATGAACCACAACCAAAAACAAAAATATCCTTCAAAAGGATATTTTATCCTCGGTTTCCTAAAGTATCTTTTATCTTGTTTGCAATTCTTATATTTATTTACAACATCCTTTTCAGTAAGTGACAGAGCGGACTATGAAAGCACGCATACAAATACACACACAGATACAGAGACAAAATGGTGCAATGTTAGTAAATTTTAAAAGCCACAGAAAAATGCAGATTGGGAAGATGTGCTGAGAATGGAGCAAGACAAAAGCATTACATTGAATTCCGGGTAATAAAATGGAAAGACTTTTCAGCGCATCTCCAATTTTGGATGGCATACAGTCACAGAGGGTAAAATCCTGGCTACATCTCAGCCAGTGGCATGACTCCCATTAACGTCAATGGGATCATGATTTCATCTGCAATGCACGAAAGAGCCTGCCAGCTCTTCTGTGCTCCTGGGGAGAAGAGAGGAGCTGCACCACATTATACCTTCTGCCTCTAAGTGACACTCAGCTCTGACATACAAGATCGGTCCAACCTTTGAAACTTTTCTCAGGACATTGCATTTGGTTTTGATTCATGTGGAAATCTGTGCTGTTATACAGAGTTTCCAAAGCCTGTATGTGTCGCCAGCTAACCACAGAAGAAGCAGCTTCCAGCACTCCCTGTGACATTTAGGAGGAGAGTCAGGCCAGCTCTGCATGGTTTTCAAAATCCCAGTCTTCACATAAAAGTTGTTTTTGGGGAAGAAGAAGAACACTTGAGTGCTGCAAGCACAACCAGTTTCTCAAGAAGTTGTTCTGCTCCCTGCACTCAGCCAAGTCAGAAAACTGTTAAATTGCTATCTCCACCACAGGCACACAAAAACTTTACTGGTTCACAGAAAATAGCAAACCATGCCTGTGCTTCAGAGATTAAGCCAGGCTTTTTGTCCTGTCTCTAAATAGAATGTAATTTTATTTCATAGCCCCATTTTTACACTTTTATGTTTTCCTCCTGGAACTTACGCTTCTCTGTGAATTGAGCGGTCTGCTCCTGCATAAGGCCAAGTGCGCTTTACGACTCATTGTTTCTCTTCAGTTTTTCATCTTCATCTTTGGGATGGTAACATTTGGTTCAGGGACCAGAGGCACTTCCTGAGATTGTAAAGGACCAGTAATGTTCCGGGTGGTCTCAGGGAAAAGAGGCGATCTGGGCTTGGGGACAAAGCTTGGGGGTGAGATCTTGCCCTGGGCAGCCCTGGGCTCCTCATATATTTTTGCAGCACTTGGGGCAGTAAGGATGCTTATCTGGGCCCAGTGGCAACACACACAGAAGGGGCTATTATTCCACCGAGCAACACAGAGACAAAAAATGTGGTGGCATTCTACAGAGGTGAGACTTTGATTCAAATGCAGTGGTTTATCTCCTTCCCTTGGAAGGGTGATGTTGCAGAAACACATCTTAACAAGGCTGACAGATGCATCCTTTACAGATCTACAGGTTTTCCTTGTCTTTAAACCATTCTTTCTAGCTCAGAGTGCCTCAAAATCATACTGCAAACTTGTATAGGTACCAGTCAAACATAACACAACATGAGACCATGTGCTCAGCTCCAGCAGAGCCAGCCATCTTTATGCTTTTCAGCTAATGCTAAATGTTTCCTACTTGCCAGCTTCTGCAATATCCTCGTCACTTTCTGTTGGCAAGCAGGGACTCACTTACTCATGTAGCATTTAGAATATGCTATAGCTCCACTTAATGGTATTTGATAAGGCTTGAAAGTCATAGGAACGCTGTTCCTCCATGCCATGGATTCTACGTATGATTACTGCAAAGAATCCAAGAAAAGTAACTTTGAAAGTCTGTCCTGTGCTGCTGGCAGAACACAGAACCATGATTAAAGTATAAAATTTTCTTTTAGATGGTACTGGGTGAAGGAAGCAACGCCTGCTCTTAAAAAGGTCTGGGCCAGGACTGTCCTGTCAGCTAGTATTTAGCTGCTATGTGGAAGCATTGTAGCTAGTCACAGCTTCCCATTCAAGACTTCTTACAGTTGTATTTTTCCCTTCTACAGGTGAGAACTGAAGGCTGCCTGCTCTTGCCTTGTGAAGGAAGAGGAGAAGAAGGAACAGACATGAATGGGTAGCTGGAAATATAGGCTGAAAGAGTCAAGCTCGTTGCTGCCATTGCTGCCATATGTAATGGGAAGGACAGAAGTAGCAGCTACTGGTTTGGGGGTTTTGTTCTGTGTTTGTGTGTTCTCTAAGGCAAGTAGAGAACTCCACAGCTGAGATCCCACTGGAGTCCTCCACCACCTCAAGGGCTAGTAGCAGTATGGAGCCACACATCAACACACATTCAGAGCTGGGATTGATTGTCCCTTTCCTTCCCACCTGAACCACAGCTGTGAGCCATCCTCAGTTGGTAAATGGCTTGTGAGGAACAAAACACAAGGAGGACAGCTAATAAGCAATGTCAGGGTTGAAGGCTCAGACATGGGTCCAAGAGGCGCAGAGGGGACAATCAAGCACTGCGCCCTGAACTGCATCTGTTGCTCCCGGAAAAGAACTGGGGGTGAGAGAAGGGACACACAACTGCTGGGAACCCTGCCAGTGGTGGGGATGACTGACAGGTGCTGGCCAGGAGAAGGTCCTAGGAAGAACTGGAAGGAGGAGGCCCAGGCCAGTGCCCATCGGGTGTACATACGCCCTGGTATGGTCTCACCCTGCCCACAGACAGGGCATGGGCCCAGAGAGCCTGTGGCATGCCTGTGCCCACTGCTCCATGGAGGGTTTTCCAGCTGAGGGGTACATAGGGGTTGGCATACCCGGGCTCTTCACTGCCTGTGGGTGGTAAGAAATCTCAAAACAAGGACAAGGCATGGTACAAGAAATTCCTGTGAGCAAGACTGAAGATGCAGGTTTGAGCTGCGGCTTTTGCTGGGTACACGGAATGTATAGCATCCATGACCACTGCTGCTGCTAGGCAAAAGAGGATACCACCATTTTAGAAGGAATCAGCATGTTATGACCTGAAGTGAACTTCTAAGGGGTAGGTAGTAGGTCTGTCTGCACCAGAGCATAGAAAAAGTAGGAAGATGATCATGGCTATTTTAGCTTCCTTGCCCCAGGAAACCTTGCCTCTGTCTGTGCCCTGAGGAGATTCACTATTTTGCTTCACTCTAGAGACCAAGTCTATGTATGATTTGCTTCACTTTTCTCACCTAGGAACACAGAAGTAGCCCAAGAAATGCCTCAGGACTCTTCCACACAAAGAAAATGGCATGGATGCACTGAGAAAAAACTAGCTGAGCAAATTTCTTTAAAAACAAAGATGTAATACATCAAGATCCTTGCTTCAATCAGAAAATGAACAGGTGTGCTCATCACTTAGTCATTATAAGCTAAAAAGATATTGGATTTATTCTGTTCAGGTTTCATATCTGTGACCTTTCAAACCCAGCTGATTAGCATAGCCCACTTGTCCCATAACCTACTTAGAAGCCTTTCAAGGAAAGGATCAAGGTACAAATGCACAATCTCATATGGCTTGCTGAAGGATTTACTACTATTCTCAGTGCACCCTTCTCAAAGGCAGGTCTCCTTGTTTAAAATATATAGAGGCTTACCAGTTGAATTATAGGATCAGGTACTGGTTTGAGTTAACATGCATTTGGCAACAGTACGATTCCATTCACTTCCATAAAATAAATATGGCTGGAGAAACATACTGATATGAGGTGATGCTGTATATATAGCTTTAATAAGAGTAGATGTAAAGAACATTTTCACAGGTGTATGTTGTTAGATACCTTCCCTGAAAATATGGAAATGGGTAAGATCAGTTGTACTTGACTGAACTAAGTTATCTATAGCCAGAATAGCTATGTTTGGAATTATTATTGGTATAAATTCAGTACACTATCGTGAGGAGAAAACACATCTTACGGTTCAAATAGATCTAGTCTGTAAATCAGATTGGAGCTTTTTTCCCAGTCTTGTAACAAAACCACTGCATCACCATGAATTGTGACTTACGGATCTTCCAGATAGATTCAAATGGCTTCCATTCCATTATTGTCTCTTTCTGTCATGTTTATAATTTGTTATTGATATTTAAAATACCACAGTTTATACTAATCAGCACCATAGCCAAGTCTATCAAAAATTCTGTATTTTATATAACTCTGCTGAATATAACTGAAGATTCCTATGTTCCCAAATACAACAAAGATCTGTTCCTTATAAAGCAGATTAAGATTCCACTAAAACGGTAAATTGCTTAATTTCTAACTCAGATTAATTCTGAGAAGTCCTATCAAACAAAAGAAATCTTTAAAGCACAAGTTTCTAAATCATGGTGCAAGAACTGGTACAACATGAAACATTTGTTGTGGTCTGCAAAGAGCTGGCCATTTACCTAAAACCTGATTAAAATCTTTCGCTTTAATTACCACAGGTTCACACCAGTGGTCCTCTTTCCTGCCTTTCAATTTCACAAAAAGCAGAGGATGCAAAAACACAAAACACACAACCTCTTTCATAGCATTACTTTCAGAGGCAAAGGTACACAACCATGATCATGAAGGAAAAGGACGCAGGACTTTTCCCTTGGTTAAATTGAGAACAACATGGCATCAGAGACTACTAGTAGAGGCTGCCCAGACCTCACCAGCTGAAAGATCATATAGTCTGAATAAAAAATACAGATTGAACTTTATTAAATGAATGAAATTGCTTTTACTGAAGGTAGTTGACAAACGTACCTTCAAGGAAAAACAATGTTAGGTCTGGAATATGAGCTCTTAACACAAAATGTCTGTATGCTTAACTGAGCATTATTATAGGAGTATTAGTCACATTATGTTAGTTCAGTTTTTCCAATTTTTATGTGTGTTACTTGCCCACAACTTCTATGAATCAGTTATCTGCTTGATAGAATTTTTTTAAATGTCTTATCCTTCTGTTTCAGCCTGATTTGTAAACACTGAGGTGACTGCTTTCCATTCAAACTGTGTAACATTAAATTCAGGGTCATGTATTATGTTTTGCATATTTTATCAGCAATGCTTTCAACAACCGAAGAGCTGTGGGTAAGTTGGAACAGAATAATATCAAAATTTGCATTAATCAGGAACAACTGTTTTCAAAATAGTCAAATGTTCTACTGCATATGGTTGTTACAAACTGAAGCTGATGTAGGAGAACGATTTAAATGAACATATTAAAACATCATTTTGTCTTTCATTTGTTAATTTCCAGAATTGAAAATGATCTTTGTGAAAGATGCCATTTTTTTAATTGCTGTCAGTGACAACTCTTTCTTATACAAGGAATTGAGCTCAGACCACCAGCTCATTTCATACAATAAACCACAAAGAAATGACCCCATATTTCACTCACAGTGCTATACATTTCTAGTATTTTTTTAGAAAGAGCAACTCTAAAGCAATTGAAAGTAGTCAGAATGAACACAAATAACATCAGATCTCATTTCTCACGCTAAGTGTTTGTGGTAGGAAAATTTTGGAAAAAAACCAGAAAGCAGATAAGCTTTCCTGTTCGGTGCAGAGAAGCAATGCTGCAAGAGATGCTTCCTTTAAATTCTTCTTTAGCTGCATATTTCTGAGATAAATATTTAGTAAAATAAAGTCTCTTTTGCAAAATCTGGAGGCTTATTGTTAAAATCAGCTATGACTTTGGGTCTTGCTTCTTGACAGAGGCAGAATTATGTTCTTTTCTGCAAGACAGGAATTTTACTGCCTTGAACTGTCAAAACTTTTCTTCCACAATAATAGATAAATACCTTGTTAATGCTTTAAAAACACATTTTTGGTTATCAGGCAGAGTAATCACACTGAACAATAACACTTTGCTACTAGAAGGATATAAATGATTGAAGACCAAGTCCAGTGAATGTGTGTTTTACACGTACAGTTAAAATATACACTCTACAGGCATATATTCCCAAGGAAGTCTTGCATTTCTCTGAAGAAGGCATTTATTTGAACCTCTATGCTTTTAAAACTAGGCATGTTATCCCTTTACAGTGGTTTAATACATCCTGTGGGCCTGATCAAAAATGGGACATTGGAGTCTAGAATTTAAATTAGCAAAGAAAGTGGTGCCTTGGTCCATGCTGGCAATCCATAGCCCCCTCTTCCCCACCTAGGTCTGCAGAGGTATGGGAAGCTCCAGCCAGGGATGTGCCTTGGCAGAGTTCAGCAGAGTCTGCACCCGAGTGCTTCATGTGGCTTGGGACTCACAAGCAAAAATGCTTCACATCAGAGTTGGACCTAGAGGAAAATGGTCCTTCTCCACTGACTGTGCTTATCAGCATTATGAGATCATGCTTAAATTTTTCCTGCCAGAGACTGACGAAATGAGGGACAACACTTTTACAACCAAGATGTACAGTTCTGTGACCAGAAAGGTCTCCTATTCCAAGGTTACTATATTTTCACGTTAAGTATTTAGCCTAAATGTCTGATGTCCTAGCCCAAGTACCCTGACCACTGGAGTACCATCTAAAAGGGGGTAGCAACATCAAGTCTCCCCTTTTCTTCTGAGTGAAGTCTCCATCTCCAAACAGATTAAGTCAGCCGGAACAACTGCCCCAGGGACTTGTTGGATCCTCACCTCTGCAGGTTTCCAAGATCCAGCTGGACAGGGTGCTAGATAATCTTATCTAGTCTTCCTTTCCCACAAAAGGTGAGACCAGATAATCTTCTGAGGTCCCTTCCAAACTGGGCTGTGCTATAATTCTATGAACTGTCTCATTTCCACTAGGTGTCTGACTCTGGATTATAAATCATTACCTAAGTACACCAAAAAGTACAGCCCTATTAATTAGCTTAAGCAATTTGCTGCCTGTAATGAATCCCATTGTTAGGGCGTATCCAGGGGATACAATGCAGTTCTGTCTCAGCTGTAGTCCAGCTTCCAAGAAGATCCTTAGTCTTCCACATGTCACTGCTGTTGAGGGACAACCTGCTCTGTATATGTACAAAGATAAATGGTCATAAGATGTACACCTTATTTTTAATAACCTAAGCTTAATAGCATTACCTGCTTTTCTTTTGCCACATTTTGTGCTGTCACCATGTCCTCAGCCCCCCACCTGCAGGGCCTTCTCTCTGCTTTGGCATCCAGATTCCTACAACTACCTGCATACAAATGTATTGTTCAAATTAGGCCATGTCAGCCAGACAACTCTGCAGAAAAATCTTCACCTACAGCCTATAGCCAAGCACAATATTTCATCAGGAATTGCATCACGTGTTTTTGAAAGCCCAGAGAGCTTTGTGGGGAGGGGAGAGGGGCTGTGGGCAGAACTGAGAGGAATTGCTTCTGTTTACTGTTATTCGTTCTTTTCCCATCCTTTCAGCTTTTACTGGAAGGATCCTAGCCCAGTTTAGTTAGCAAAACAAGCATGTTAACTTAAGGCCATCTTAAAGGCAGGCATTTTGCTTGTCCATTTAGCTAAGCTGAGGCCTGTCTTTCATAAGACTTTTTCATGTGTTTAAAAGATCAGTTAGGTTACAAATGAAGAAGTGTTTGTAACTCAAATGCCCAAGGCTGGACCTGATTTAAATGAACTTTAAGCTGCAATGAAAACCATTCAGAGTTCTGATTTCAGCTGATAAAATGAGGCTTTGACTTCTCATTTCCATCTTAGATACTGAGATGCAAATATGGATTCAGGGTGACTCTTATGACTGATCTTAAATAGCCATCTGGGAAGCCAGCTCCCCAGAAAGTCCAGCATACTAAAAGGGAGGAATTGCTCAAGACTTTCAGAACAAAACCTTGGAAACATCAACCAAGCGCAAATTTATTCCATGTCCTGAACTCCTGGAATCTAAGAGCAGACAAAAATGAGCATAACATTTCTGAGGTGAGCCCTCTGTTAAACACTTCCCAGACTTTTCTCCACTGGAAAACTTTTGCAGTAAGCAGAAGCAAATGGAGAAAAGCAAATGGGATTTGAACATGCAAGTCCTTTAGGCCTCTTTGGATATCTTAACTGTGATGAAAACAATTTTTACAACAAATAGGTTCTAGAAAATAAATGCAATATATATTTGTACATATAAAATGTAATGAAGTGGACCAATGCTAATTGCACTACTTCACTTTTCCTGATTAGATTTTGTTCTGGTTAAAGGAAACACAGATCAGGTGTACTATGATACATAGACTTCAACTAAATAAAATGCATTGAACTAAAATATATTAGGGTTTTTGCATGAGTGTGATGGGCTTTTAAATAAAATTATTAACAAACAGATCATTATGTTACATCAAGATATAATTTTAGGAAAAGAAATACCAAGCGGCATCCAGTAGAGATGCACATCAACTTCCAAAACCAGGGGCTTTGAAGAAAATTTTAAACAGAAGGCCCTCCAGTGCAGGCAGCACTTAGAGAACTTTAACCTTTTGTGTGTGTAGTAATTATCTACTGTATCATCAGGTTATATAAAATGACTTGCGATATCCAGGAATGGTAACTCAGTTCTTCCAATCTTCCTGCTCTCTCCTTTGACTACCCATAAAACATGAATATTTTGAACTTTAAGGCAGCAAGTGAAACCAGACGATTATTTATTAACAACATCCAGCTGGGGAGCACTTTGATGGCAGAATGCAAACCTTTTTCAATATACATATGGCCAGATTCTTTTCACATTAATTGAGATTGACTGCTCTTCTCTAAGGCTCGCCTACAGCACAGCAGTAAAACACATTTTTCATTTAACAGCTCTGCATGCCAGCATGTCTCGAAGCACACTTCAACAAATTCACAACACACCGGGCAGTTCTCATCTAAGTCACGCAAGTCCGACTCAACTTTAAAATGACAACCTTTTGTTGTTGGGGCATGTGAAGAGCACATCTGGCACAGGAATCCATTCCTCCATGGGTCTGTATCGCTGGGGACACCCAGAAACCCCAAATGCTCTCCACTGCTGAGTTTTGTAAGGTGTCACACAACTGCCATGCTCCTGAGGACTGCAGGCAGGTTGGGCAACCTGCAACTTGTGATATGGCCATAGCCCCCATATTTTACTGATAAATGTACTGTGGGAATAGTTAGTGAATTGTGAAGGATGATAAAAAACATGCAAACAGATCCTGGGTTTTATATCAGGACGAATTCTATCACCAGCTTGCTGACAGTGGTTTAGTTCCGGCCCAGAATGAGAACTGGTTTGTCCTCAATGTAAAGGAAGAATTTTTATTTTTTTTTCATTGGAATCTATTGCTATGTTAGCAGTAGTGAATCAAATGTTCCTTGGACGTTTCTCTGCCATCCAGGCAAACCAGCACAGGAAAGCTCATCCACATTAACAAACCCTCCTACCCCAACAGCAAAGCTAATTTCAGTAAACAGAAATCCTCCGTGGTACTGTGCAACTTACCAGTATAAACGTAGTCTATGTAAGACAGATTGCATCCTTTCATTGAACATGCATTGTAAGAAACCTTACTAACACCCTAGACATCAATCGGGACAGAATTTAGCCAAACAGAGCTTATTCAGTTTCAGCAACAAACATAGTTACCTTTCTGTGAGATGGTTGGAAGATTTGATTCTAACTGCTTTGTGGACCCTGAGTATTCAGGGAAACTCCAAACAAGAAAGAACCCTTTCCAGCAGCTTGCATACAGCTACTAAGCTCATCTAGAAAGAGAAATATCCCTTTGGATTCAGTAACTGCTCTCAGACTTCATTATTGCTGACTTGTTTGCACTTGGAACTCAAAGGCTTTTTTGCCCGTTGCTGGGCTTAGAGAAATGTCTTTGCTTCATCTGTACAACCTGACAGGCATCCCATTGCACAGATGGTTTGCAGTCACCATGTTTTTCAACATACGTGTGCGTACACCAAACCCCAGTCTCAGTTGTTCAGCCTTCCTGCCCCACAGACCTTTGTGCCCTTGCCAAGATATTGGACATTCCTAGGAGAACACAGATCCTATTCAGCTAAATAAAAAACAACCTCAACACATCGAAATCAACTACAAATGTTCAGGATAGCAAAACAAGCCAAAATGTGCTTTTCTAATTTATTTTCCATATTTTAAAAATGCACTGAACATTTGCAGTCGATTTGTAATATTATGACTTCCTTTACTGTATAGTTTTAATTTGTTTGTCTTATAGTTAACCATTGTTGTCCGTTGTTGTCTCCTGCTGCTCATTCTTTTATCCAGATTTGGAGCAGAACTTGAAGACTGCCTCACTGGTTTAAGATAGAGTTTATTATGATAGCTGCCATGGATATGCTCTGCTAGATGTTGATCTGTTTTAAGGAGAGATCAAGATTTGGCAAAATAAATGAGATAATTCCTGTCTTTGTTTAAAAGGATCTAACCCTCAAAGCACATTCCTGTTACAAGTACACACATTTACACATTTTTATGCTCGACCTCAGAGTAATTGTGTGGAGGAGTGCAGCCTTTCAGTCAGATAATGGATGTAACACATGATAGAGCACCGTAGTACAATGTTTTTTCTGGCATGAGCTTAGGTTGACTGCACTCATTAAGAGTGAAGCCCTAGTATTAAAGGACACACTCCCACATTAAGTAGAAGAAACCAAAATAAGCAATCTAGTTCATAACTATAAAGATACTGAAGTTAATTTAAAGGTTAGCAATTATATACATGTATAATGCATATTCTTTGTATATAAAAAGAATATGTAGGATATACATAAGGTATATATATATGGGATAGGCTACATTTATAGGTAATATAAAGTCTATAAAGAAGCTCCATGGACCTGATTCTGTTCTAGTCATCACAACATGTTAAATTTCACCCGTATGTTATAATTTTGACCTTGACCCCCTGCACTGCATTGCATCTTGCATGTGACCAGCTCTGTCCCACCAGGAATGGAAGGTTTGAAATATCTGGAGTCAGATTTTCTTTTTAGGGCTGTAATATTTTCAGCACCATTGATTACAACCCAATGCAATTGCAACTGACTACCCAACTTCAGCCCAAAGATGCATGATGAAAACTGTAACATTACTTGGTAAAAGTAACAACCTGAGGGGTCAGGGATGAGGGCAGCAGACAAAAATACGTGTGAGAATTGACAGTGAGGCAGCAAATGAATGAAAAGAAGCCAGAAAACACTCAAAGGCTATGTTGACACTGTCTTAAAGAGGAGAGTTACAAAAATAAGCATTTTTCTGCACCTAGTTTGCCAGCAAGAGAGCATCTGTCCTCCACCTGCCCACCCTTCAACATTTCAGACCTTACTAGGAAGGAGCCTGGCCAAGCTAATTGCCAGATGTTGACTCACCACGTCATGAGATGTTTGACAGAAGACTTGGGGAGACAAGCAAGGCCTCCTGCAGATTTGGGTGTGCAGCAGCCTCCATGAAGTGTCAGTTCCAGTGCACAAGGTTTGTCCAGTATTGATGCCTGATAGCAATGGGGCTCAATCACAGACCTGGGTTTACACTTTAAGACAGTATAGGTAGATTTTTAGAGACTAGCTGAAGTAGAGTCATAAACATAATTCTTAAGAATTGATTCTCAGCCCAGTAAAGTCAACAGGGGCTTTTCCCATAGGAAGCTGTATCCCATATAGCTTATCCATGTCAGATCTTCTAATAAACTCAAAAGCAAGCCTCTGTTGACTACGTGCAGCCATAAAAGAGTCAATTGAGGTAGATTATACTGATAATTTAGTAACAGATTGCAAATATCAATGTTTGCACTATTCTTGGGTGAGGGAGGAGTATTTTAATTTTTACTTTTTTTTGTCTTGATCTCAATGGTAATTAGTTTCCATGCAGAGGAGGCTGCTTTCCAGTACTACATTATATACATAAACTTCTTATTCATGTTTATATGCAGGTGTGCAAAGCTGCAGATACCCCTGTGCTACATACTCCCTATCCAGTAGTTGACACTGAGACCCACAAACTACTGAAGTGCAGAAATATGTGAAAATCCCGTCTGATTTCATCAAGACTCCTCAGAAGGTACAATAGTCCTCGCACATAAATCCAATTAATAGCTCCGCCCTTCATCATGCAGAGACCTTTAGTACCTTTGCAGATGAAAAATATTTGCTGCAAGCCATCATCAGTTATGTTCCGGGGGGGGGGGGGGGGGGGGGGGGGGAACCTGCTCAGCCATTCCTCAGGGGAAACAAAACCAAAAATTTACTTTAAAGCTGAACAAACAATCTTTTCTCAAGGATAGCTTTCCTCTGTAGTTATTTCTACTCAGAAGTGTTTTCTGGCTTTCTTCTAGGATTAGAGAAGGTCTAAAGGGGAATCTAAAAGCAATCTCTTTCCTGAAATTACTAACAGCAAGGAGTATACCTTCAAGTTTATCTCCCTGTGATGTTAGTAGAGATGGTCTTCTTTTGTCTTTCCACCATGTTCCATGACAGGCTGAGAGACAGCAATCTTCCCTGAAATTCTAGTCCTGAGTACTAAACAAATATTAGTCCACTATCATAAAACAGCTCCTAAGCAGGTTAATGCTCTGAAACTTGATTTTCAGAACCCTGGGTCTTGAATACCCTTATGGCAACCTGAAAAGAAACATAGAGTCCACCATTTGACAGTTTTGTGGGCATAGCTTAATTTCTTCCATGTATTTCACTATGTACATCTACTTTTAGCTAGACGGACCAGTCAGGTTTTTATATCAGTTGTTGGCTAATGAATATTCCACTTGCTTTAGCAAGAGTCTTCATGAAAATACATGGAAGCCACCAGAGCAGGTGAACAGGCCCAGCAAAGCACTGAGAAGCTCGGAAGGGAAAAAAACAAGAAAGGTTATTCCAATATTGCAAAATGTAAATGTAAAATTTAGAAAACTCAGAACTGGAGGTGTTGGGGATGTGAAAATACACTACAGTGATTTTCTTTGCCTAACAGTCACTTTTCAAAATTCACTACTGCCTAACTGGGTATTTTTAGAGCAGTTCTGAGCTCCCTTTTCTCCTGAAGCTGAAGCACACTTCTGCAGAACTCTGCCCTGGTCCTGAGTGTGTTGGACATACCCATGGAAATGGCTGACCCAGAAAACCTCTCCATTGATTTTATGAACCACAGTTCTGTCCTATTTTACTTCTAAATTTGGGAAATTTAATCTAAATATCTTTTATGTTACCACAAACTTCTAATTTCTTTGTACTTTCTCATCATTGGAGATCAGGAAAGTATTTCTGCTTTTAAAATGTCAGTGAGGCCTCTTGCTATTTTTGACAACCCTGTTAATCATGGGAACAGATCACCACAGACATTCACAAGACTATCTCTTTTCAATCTGGGAATATCATAAGGTAGCAAACAATAGCCTTGCCCTCATTCCTGAATTTAAGTCTTCCTACCATCATATGCCAAACCTAAAGCTTGGGCTTACTGCAGTATCTAAAGACAACAAAAGCAAAAACTTTGCAAAGTTGGCTCTAGAAATCACTGATGAAACTAAAAAGGTAGAATTGTAGAGTCATAAGACATCAGAAGTGAGGTCTGGAGGTCATCTGATCAAAGTAGGGCCAACTTCAAGGTTACTGTAGTTGGCTCAGTGCCATCTCCAGTCAAGTTTTGAATATCTACAAAGGTGAAGATTCCACAGTTTTGGTGGGCAGCCTGTCCCCATGTTCCAGCAAGCTTTTCACAGACATCCAGGAATTTAGCTTTAATTTCAGTGCAGACTTCTCAGATTTCTGCTAGTATGAAGAACTTCTAATGGAGGAACCTATGAAAAGCTCTTCCTCAGAAAGATCCTGGGAATGAAGTCAGTGGCAAAACTTTGTCTAATTGCAACTGAATAGGGATTTCATTCCTGAATTCCACTTGCCAGTGATCTACACCAAGAGCCTAAACATGCCACTTGATCCTTATTTTCTTCCACACCAGGAGGTATGAAATAAAGAACTAAAAAGAGTTAAAAAATTAATTAATATTAGGCATCAAAAAACTTAATGGAACAGGAAGCAATAACAATTTCTCTGAAGAGCTAGTAGTCACCACACAGAGAAAGAGATACCAAGTGAGCTTGAAACCTGATTCAACAACAGTCTGCTCTGATATGGCAACTCCGTGGGTTTAAGTTTCTTCAAGGATTTGCATCTCCCTGGCACCGTTACAGCTCAGAGGAATTAGTCCAGTAATAGGAGTAGGAAGACAGAAATAAGCTATTTAAAATAATTCAGAAGAGCAAGTAGTATGGGTATAGGTTGTAAAGATTTACACATCAAAAAATCTGTAATTCAAATATGACAAGTATAGTGGCTAATTTGTTTGGTTTTGCATAAAGCAAAAAAGGATTTGAAAGAAAAGAGAAAAAAAATACACATCTGCTACTAGTGTACAATGTAGCTAGGAAGTGAAACCAAACATACATTTTAAAGAATAATAATAAACTGGAACATTTTACCAAAGGTAGCAGTTGAGTCTCTGTCACTTGCAAACAGTGGCCAAAACAGAAATTAATTCAAAAAGTCCTATGGTCTATATTATGGCAAAAATCCAAATAAAAGATCACAATGGTCATTTCTGCTCAATTCCAATTGATTTTACCAAACATGATCACACTGTCAAGTAAGGTCAGTAGAAAACTAGGGAAACTAATAAACAGAATAAGGTAATAGTAACCATAACTGTTAACTCCTAGTGAAGCCAGTATGTTCCTCTAAGAGAGAAACCTTCAGCATGACAGAGCCACACGTGTCCAGCAGCTGTGGGAGGAATGACTGCTCGGCTCTGGTGTGACTCTCCTCCCCCAGGTCTCAACAATTCTGGTTTTCAGTACAGGACACTCCCCCGAGCTTCACCATAATCAGGGCAGATCGAAAAGCATGTGTAGAAGGCAATACATCTCATATGTCTTCAATATCTGTTTTAGGATGGTAGTCCACTGGTTATAGAATGAGCCTAGAAATTTGGCTTGGATCAAACATTTAAGTTTTAAGTGGCTTAAATCTGCTGACTAGTTGGAAAACATAGAACTAAAATCAGGGGGAAACACTGTTGCTAAACTGGGGAATAGTCTCCCAAGACGCATACAAGAAGCTTTTCGTTTGGCTATTAAAAACAGAATTGAATTACGACAATGGATATACTAAAGACATATCCTGTCTTTCGCAGGCTTTGGTGGGTGGAACAAGTCCCTTCCAGTTTGAATGTTAAGGTACAAAGTCATTAGGGCCATCTTCCAGCAGTCCATTGAGTAAGTTGCTAATCAACTTTTGCTGCAGGAAAGGGGGTGCAGGGAGGGAGGAGTAAGGCTGGACATTTCTTATCTCTAAAAGCTGTGTTCTGGTTGAAGCTTGAACATAATACGATGCTTCTGAGCTTCACAGGCAAAATACATTGCTTTCACAGCGCTGTCAGGAAACAGCACCGATGGAATAAAGCCACTGGAGACAGGAGGAAAACAAAATGGAAATTTTGTTTTCATTCCAGAGGTTTTGATGTTGCAACCATGATCTATGGCTTCTAACAACCTTCTGGGCAATAGCTATTAAATAATGCCACGTAAATTCATTTATACTCTTGGCAGATCAGCATTCGCAAAAGGCTCCTGTTCTGTGTTTCTTCTTTCCAGGACAGGACAGCATTTTAAGAATGTTATTTCTAGGGCATTTTAAATCACAAATATGAAAGTGGAATAAATATTTGTTTTGCAAGAAAACCTTGATCTCTGCAGAAGAGACATGCCTTCCAGTTCTAATGTTTTTTTAAGTCAGAAACTAATTGGAGGCAACCAATCCAAAACCAAGATACAGTGATGGAGTATAAGCCTCTATGATCTGCACACTATCTTGCCCTCCATTTCTTTAATCCCCAGCTCATGTAATATTCATTGCTGCTTCCAAAGGAACAAGTTCCCAGCAGAGTGGTGTGTGGCC
This sequence comes from Falco biarmicus, assembly GCF_023638135.1. NCBI lineage: Eukaryota > Metazoa > Chordata > Aves > Falconiformes > Falconidae > Falco > Falco biarmicus. The sequence goes on along the minus strand of NC_079293.1, from coordinate 59,691,274 downwards.
ACTTGCCCACCAAATGAGACAAGAAAATCATCACTTGCTGCATTGATTTGGGTCAGACAGTGGGTGCTCAGAAGAAAGATGATGTCCACTGACTGACCCTCTGCTTGGATGGGACGTAATTATTTATTCATATTACTCCATAAAGTATTATTCACTTAGCATCAATGTTTGAGCATTGGCACCTGAAGCTGGAGTCCGGCAGATATTATATAGCTCTCCACCCTCCCAACAAGCCCCCGCATTCTGTGGGAACTCTACCCAAGGGCAGATGGATGCTCATAGCCATGGAGCCGTGACAACAGCTGTGCTGCAGGAACACGTATTATTACACTGGTATTAACAGGAGGCCTGAAGTGCTATTAGCCCTCAACACCTGTTCTCTTATTCTTCTACCTTGAAGATTTTTACACGAATTACATATCATGAATGCAAATACCTACCAGGTAATAATAAAATAAATAAATAAATAAATAAAAAGACAGTAGAACAAAATAATAGTAAAGTGTCCAAATAAGCACTGGAAGGAGTTACTTCCTAGAAGCTTTACTTGTGTCTGTTCCATCAAAAGGTTTTGGCAAAGCTGAATTGTGGATGTTGTCACATACAAAATCTGGTACCAGCTTTTCTGCACAGATCAGTACTTTTTTGTGCCCACAGAAATATGGATAAAGCCCACAGCGGTATTCTGGTTAGTGGGCCAATGCCACGCTGAAGGGGTAGGAACCTTTCTAAGATGACCCCAAATTGATTTCCTGCTGCAGCAGAAAAATCAAGATGAAGCAGAGAGGAGATAAAATGTCCAGATATGGGCAATGTTGTTTTGTTTTTGTTTTCACAGGAATTCTTATTTTTTCTTTCCCCTGACATATAAACTTTAAAGTATTTCAAGAATTTCTTGATTATATTTAAATGCAACTGGATGAACCAGATGCCTAAATAAAATGCTAAGTATTTAAAGCTGGTTTATATCCGCTGCTCTGAGAGTCATTCTTTTGTCATGGCTCTTGCAAGGTACAGTAAAAGGAAAAAATAATTGACCATGGTCAAGTAACACGTCCAAAAAGTTTCAAAGCCTGAATATCAGTCTTTGAACCATAAAAGCAGACATATTTTTAAGCACAACTCGTTTTCTTTGCCTATAAAAAGGTATAAGCTTGTTGCATAGGAAATGGAATATAATTTACAAGCAAAAAAGGACAAATGCCATTTAATGAACACCACTGTCTTCTAACATGGGTTTATTTCTTTGTTATTAAGGAAAGAAGGAACTGATTTTGTATGTAGCAATGGTCTTGTACCTGTTATTTTGAGGCAGAAAGCAATATAAGGTTTGTAGGGAAAGCAAATATAGGCAAGTTTTCAAGCATATGAGATCTGAAGAAGGCCATCTGTGTGCAAAATTTTTTCTATTTCTTCCAACTCCACCTCTTGGTCTAATACAATATATTACAACCCCCATCAAAGCTTGTGATTTTGACATCAAATTTACTTTTAAGTGTTTTAAATCTGTTTTGTCTACCCAGAAACTGACTCTGGACTAGGGTAGGACATGTAAAGTAGGTTTAATAGCTAACACATTTTTAAATTAGACACACTATTTCATATAGGAACATCTACACAGGAAGCTAAATGAAAATAATTAATCAAGAATAGTTATTTAAGAATAAATTTCCACATGTATAAATTCTGCAGAATACTCTTAAAGCTGACAGAGGTTTTCCTAGTACTTTAGTGAAATGAAATACAATCAGAAATTGATTACACACGGCACACAACTGTGATTTTAAAACAAACACATTCTAAAAAACAACAAAGATGTCCTTAATTCCAGTGTCTGCTGTTTGGTGAAACTCACCGTCTTCCTACTTGGAACACTCACAAACTGTGATTTGGCAGGTTAGTTTAATCTGTTAATATTTACATTGCCTTAGTTCAAATATTTTGACATTTCGGTGACAAAGTTGTGATATCTGTTATTTTAGAATGGAGTTATTTTTATCTTGACATAAGTTTCCTGGTTATACTGAGCTTGATATCATTTGTGGCAACGCTGTTATGCTGCAAGGAGCTGGTTAATAAGAATAGCTACTTAACTCTGGTCCTGATCCCAAAGATAATTTTTTTATTAGAAAGTGGAACACCAGTTTTTTGCAGTGCTGTCCCTGTTTCATAAAAAACAAAGACATTTTACAGTAAAATACAGTCTGCACCATTTCTGATTAAAGGCTTGTCTGAATGCTTGGTAATATGTGGGTTTTGCCTATTAATGGTTCAATCTAGTTAGCAGGCAACTGCTGCTAGGAAGCCTTGGTAAACAAGGTAATTTATCCTTGGACTTCTGCTGCCAAGCTTTTGGACATAATGGCTTCTAGGAGGAGGACAAGAAAAGATGTTCAAAGCTGCATTTACTCAATCTTTTCTAAGAGCACGTTGTAAAGCAGACCGTCCATAAAGAGGCAGCTGTATGAGACAAGCAGGCAAGGGAAAGGAGAGGGAATTTAAAGTCAATTAGCTGTTTATGTAATATCAGACAGAAACCCAGCACAAATTACAAAATTCCACTTTGACCCCCAACCATGAGTTAAAATAAAGACCAGTTCCCATTTAACCCACATCTCCATCTCCATCATAGAACCTTGTGAAATACATTTAGTAATAGTGTTTGTTTGCCCTCTCCTTCCCTTTATCCCTCTTCCCTCCTTTCTATCCACACTTACTGGAGTGTGGATAGAGTACTTACTGTACTTCTTTGCTGGAGACATTGGATACCATCTTCTGTTGTACAACTGAGGTGGTATGTCCAAAGCCAGGGCATGGTCAGCAGAAGGAAATCAACTTTAAGGTCTGTGAATGGCATACCTCATTTTTATTATAGTATGAAAAATGAGATTGTTAATGAAATGAGAGAGGAACCATCATTTCCAGTTTTGTTCCTTAAATCAAAATGAACCAGATGTTAAAGACTAAACAGACCCTTCTAAATAAATAGGAGAGTTCAACACTCATATGACCTGCATGCTTTTTATGGAGACAAATTGTTGCAGTGATATCCAGGATGCTGTGTGATGCTTCTCTCAAGAAATATTGCAATGCATGGGGTCATACTGCGTGGAATCTCTTGGTAAAACGTGGCTTTTTACTATCGGAAGTGTTTATTGTTGTAAAACAATAGTGGAAGTTGTTATATTGTTAACATGGAGTGTGCCAAGTCTCCAGCTTCAACTTGCACATTTTTATAATAAACACTAAGGAAAAGAAATGAATTATTGTACCTCTGTATAAATTCCATTCCTTCCTTATTACCCCAAGGCACCAGTGTCAACGCTGTCTTTGTAGGCAGGCACACCAACCCTCCTAGCACTACTTCCTAGCCTGGGCTCAGACTCCATCTCTGCTGCTGATTTGGACATTGGAGCCTGAACAAACTCAGTACGTTGGCCAAAAATCGGGAATACATGCTTTTTAGGGAGGAAGTTCACCTTCATCTGGGACCTTATCTTTGGAAGTATCAGATATATTTCACAACTGCTGCCCCGTTATTGCTAAACCCATGCATGAGCATACATTCAATTTTGCGTAAGTTCTACCTGGTCCACAAATGAAATGAGAATGGATAATAGCATTGCGTGACTCTCTCTAAATGGAAATTTGCTGTGGGATAACCAATAGCATTTTAAAGATGTTTTTACTATCTGCTTATCAGCATTATGAGTTATGTACCATGAACTTCAAGTGCTGAGCTGCTGATCATTGAAGGCAATGGAATTATGATTTCTAGGTCAAAAGCCCAACTTGAGGAGTTAACCGTGGAGTAAAGGAACTAGGAAGTGAATGGTACACTTGATAAGCAAAAATGCTAGCCTAAACAAATGTCCAGATTCCAACTTGATAGAGCCAATTGTCCTGCTTATATTTCTCAACAACTTCAGTATGGTATGCTTCTGTAGAACCATACAAAATGTGTTTAATTTTGCCCTGGATTCAAAAGGGAATCAAATTTAGTGTGACTTAACTATATAAAAAATAGGTGAGTTTGACATCACTTTTTTGGGAACTATGATCTCTTTTACTTTGGTGTACCTTTTCATACCCTTAAAAAAAAAAAAGAGCACATTCTCGGTAAAAGTTAACTCAGGACCCTTGACATAAAAGATTTTTGCTTTTTAATAGAATGTTCCTTGTACCACATACAGAAAGGCCACTAAATAAAATACTAAAACTCTTAAGGTAATATTCCCCTATGAAAAATTTGAACAATTTACTTTTTCAGAGTCCCCATGCCCCAGACCATCTGATGCTTCTGTCCAGCTGATTATCCTACAGCAAAACTCACCAACAAGCAATACCACAAAAACATGGGACAGATACAACTTCACAATAACTCCAATAGCTAATGAATAAAAGTGAGAGCAAAAGCTGAGAGACTGTCCTCTGAAAAAGCAGATTTTAGTAGCACTTTAGAGTCAGATCACTTAAAGAATACAAGCAGCAAAGTTGCTACTTTCATTCTTGAAAGGAAGGGAGAAAAGTCAAATGATAGGTGGGAGTTGTACATCTTCCCAAAGGCATGCTGATTTTATTTTATTTTATTTTATTTTATTGAGGAATCTGGGACTTCATCATCCACAGTATTTTGTGCGTGAATCACATTAGATGACCAATCTTCAGTGGTATCAGATGTGAAAAACTACAAAGTTTGGTTTACTTTATTGACTTTCTGTGACAAGTTGCTAGTAGTAGGTTTCATTTTGAAAGGTTTAACAGACTGAAATTCTTGAACAAATGAAATCATTTGCTGTTAATGAGAAGGGTGACAATCACATAATAGGAGCAAATAGCTTACATGCTGCCTCAGAGACTAAGTGCCTAAGACTTCAACCCCTTTATAATGTTTAAATATCACAAAAACCTCAATCTTTGGCTTAAACTAACTGTATTTCCATTAGCTTATGTTCCAAATTAAATTTAGGATAGGAAGCATGAGATTCCAGTTCAAATTTTAAATGTTTCAGGAAACTTGAGGAGATAAAACTGAGACCAATGTTTAAAATTCTTCAGTACGATTATTTTCATTTAAGCATAGGAAGCATAAGCACAACAGAATGTACCTAGTCCAGATCAAACACAGATATAGAACACATTCTTTTCCACAGGATTTTGTCTGTACATGTTCATCCTTGTGTACAGGTTTATCTGAAAAAATATTTTAACTTATCTAAAAATACACAGTTGCACACAGTTTTATTACTGAGACTGAGTACTGCAGCAAGCTCAATGTACAGATCAAGTTCACTGCTAGTTCATTAAACTTCTTATAAATATAGACCTGGACCAAATTATTTTTACGGGTCATAGAGTTCAAGATAGATGACAGACAAAATCTGGATATTGCGAAGAGTCCCTGAGCAGCCTGGGGACAAGTGGGACAGTAAGACCTTCCCTCCCCATTTCCAAAATCACCAGTTGGAGAGGAGGGTGTCTTGCAGAAAGACTTTGCAGGAGTTTCTGGAGCTTGCTGCTTTGATTTCTTGCCTTGGACCCTGTTTCTCCCTGCTCAGCATTGATCCTTGGTTTCTGGTTCTTTACATCCTGTTTTCTAGCATCCTTGTCCCAGCGCCTGTTCCCAGCTTCCAAGTTCCAGCTCTGCCTTCTCAGTGTCTGATGATGCTGTAAGTAATTTGTAATATCTGTTTGATGAGATTTGGAGGAGCAGTCCTTCCTGGGATGAACTTTACTCTACTTCTTAAGAAGTTTTGGTAACAATTATCTCAAAGCTTAACAGCTCTCTTTGCTGGCCTTAGCACGAGCAATAACAAAAAAAAAAAAAAAAACCCAAAACAAAAAAAAAAAAAAAACACAAACAAAAAGAAAAAACAGGATGGACATTTATTGTATTAAAGATGTTTTACAAAGTTTCAATTCCAGATACAATGACTCTTGCTGTTTTTCCACTGGCCTTTTGAAACTGCAGCTATGTTTTTGCTTTGATACAAATATTTATGCTTCCTCAAATTGAAGACAAAATACCTTTTTTGGTCAGTGTTAGTTATGTTTGATGGCACTGAGGGTGTCCACAAGAACCAGTACACACTGCTCTTAAAACAATGGTCTGTCTTATAAACCATATGAGTCATCAAAAATATCTGCAAGCATTTCTTCACTTTAAGATATAATTTAACCAGTATCACTCCACAACAAGAAGAAACAAGAACATTTTTTTATATAATATAAAATAACATGAAAGGTAATCATGGAGGCTACTGGCATTTTTGATTCCATGAAGGCTTAAATCTTATATAATTCTGAAAATTCTATAATTTTGAAATATAGAAACCACCCGCAGTGCAGAAAACCAGGCCCTTGGGAGGCTCTTGCGGGAGCGGACTGAAACTAGCAGTTGTGCTAGACCCGTGCTCTGCTGGTGTTAAGCTGGAGCAGAGACCCCAGCCAGGCGCACCTTATCAGCCCTGTTGGCTCCGAGTGATTGCTGAACAATGCAACCGGTTGATTCGTTCCTGTGGCAGCCTTTCCAGATAGGAATGTAGGCTTTTACCCTTAGAAAGTCAAGTTAGCAGAGCCTGTCAAATAAACAAATCTGCCTGCAGCCTCCTGGTGCCAGCACTGCACTAAATGTTAGACATAACAACATTCTTCCCTAGACAGCAAAATTCCCGAACCCTCACCAGCACCAGGCAGAACGGGCCTGATTCTCTGCAGCACTGCTGCAGAGCTGGAGCTGTGAGAGGTGAGGAGCCCAGTGAGGAGGCAGATAGCCACCCAGGTGAGCAGCAGCCCCAGAAGTCTCCATCCCTCCAGCCGTCCACTGGGTCCCGATCCCAGGAAAATGGATGGAGCAGGACGACTCTTACTGATTTCAGTGGACTGCAGCGCTGCTCTGGGCTAGAGTAATTTGATATTGTAGAGTGAAGCCTGCAAACCTTTCATCTTTCCTATTGCTTTGTGTCTTGCAATGATAATGTTTTAGACTGTAAACTCCAGGATACAATCCGTATATTCCACCCTTTCTGGGCACCAGTGAGCTCATTGCCTGTATTTAGCACATAATACATAGTTTTAAAGTACTTAGCAATGATTAGTAGGATAATATTTTCTAAGAATAGACATACTCTCCACAGTGTACTCAGCCAAATGGATTTCTCTTCAGTGTCAGAAAAATTGCTTCTCTAATGTGTCAGCACTTGCCACAGATTAAAAAAACAAAAAAAAAACCCCACCAAAAACCCCCCCAAAGTATAATAGAAATTTTCAAGTTCAGTTTTTACTTGAGTATTATCTGCAAGGAAGGATGTGTTAGCCAAATTCCAGCTTGGCTGAAATATGTGTCACCTTTATGCAGCATGAGATCGAGCCAATAATGCTGACTCGGCACCTTTGGCCCTTTCCACTGGTGTCCAGTTGCAGAAGACCCTGGTTTCCCTCCCTGCTGTCCGCTCCGATCTCCCTTCCTCTCCAGCAGCGATCACGCCAGCTCAGCTCTCCTCTCACAAATGTGAGTAAGCTAATGAGCATTTTGTTGGCTCAGAAAAGCAAGCACCGCTTCAGCTGCGCTCAGAGACCCAGCTCGAGTCTCTATAATCTGCTGCTCAGTCAGAGGCACGCAGTAATTTGTTCAGCTGGTTTTGGAAAAGTGAGATGTCTCTAAAACCACCAGCCCTTCTGCTCCCTGCAACTCTCCAGCTGACCTTCTTTGCTAATCTTTTGCCCCAGGTTATTGTTTTAAATTCAGGAATGAAAAACTGGACAGTCAGACCCTGTTTCTTCATCACTTTGTTTTCTTTGTACTTTGAGCACTCCACAAAATGCCGGAGGGACCTGCTGCGTTAATATGCTTCATGCATTTCTGTACTTTTCTTCTCCCTCTTTCTGAAAGAAGCCTCCTGGCATGCAGAAGAAGCTGGAGGAAAAATGTTGTACTGTTTGTTTAAAAAAAAAATCATTTATTAAATGAGGTATTTCCCTTTTTTGCTCCTCTTGTTCAAACCAGAGTTATTGTAATTTCTGAGTAAAGGTTACTTTTTTGGCTAAAGGCCATGTCATGCAGAGATATCCATACAAACTAACCGATCTGTTTTAGAAACAACACAGCCACATCAGAGCAGGGCTAGTAGCCCTGCTCTGGGCTTTCTAAGTCGTTCAGTGTTTCACAGCTTCAGTATTTGATTCTTTGCAATCAGACTGGCTGTCAATATTAGGTGATAGACCACATCTCAGTGTTGCTATTTTGAAATTCTATAATATGAGATACTGGCCAGATAGTGATTTCATGGATGTTAAATTGATGGTTTATTTTTACTTTCTTTTCCCTAGAATTAGATGTTTTATTCACCATTGACTCCAAACACACCCATGAATCTATATCTCTTTTTCAATGTTTGCAACCTCAGGCATACTCCATTTCCAAAATCATTCGGTAAGTACAATCCAACATGGTAAGATTAGCTTAGAGTGATGGAATAAAATAGTTTAGAACTGCTGTTCACATTTTTCCAGCTAACACAACAAGGCTATGCACACTTGCTGCAAGGGAACAGGGTTTTTTATAGGTTAATATGAGCAATTTGGCTCAACATGGCCTTTATTTTCAGCATCTCTGACAAGGTTTAACAGCTTTCTCAATGTTACTGTTACTGCTCACTGAAGTCAGCAGGGAATATCTCTGGACCTTCTCAGATTTTTCTTTCCCTGAGTGAACTTAATGATTCCTTCTAACCACATTTTTCTGCATCATCTTGCCAAACACTGAGTGTGATATCAACAGTTTCCCCCTTAAATTGACAATACAGGTGGCAAAACACTGTCCAAGCCATCTGTGTTCACAGCCTCAATGTTTTGCCCGGTGGGTTTCATCTGAGCAGTAGCTATGGCACTTCGGTTGCATGCAGTCCACCTGAGGCTGAACAGGACTTTGTGACCAGAGTGACACAAACATAATCTAGATCTGCACTTAGCTTCACTGATGTTTTATTAAATGGTCAAAAGAATACACCTACATCTACCAAACTTTCCTAGGTTCATATGAAATCTCGTACTGCCAGAGGAACAATACTCTCCATAGACACGTATTTTACCTGGGTAAGTTTTTTTCTTAGCAAATTCTAATTTTGTCAGGGATTAACTATTGACAACCAGTAGTCCTTCCTTTGGGTAGCATCCTACCATTTTGTTCTACTTTGTCCCCACCCAGCTTAATTGCAATATAGACCTGCCAGCCTTAATTTAGTTAGACTTTTTTTCATGCATCAGATTTCCTACGTATTCCAATGTTACATGATGGGACTTCAGTACTTCAGGTCCTTCTGCAGTATGATTTCATGGTTATTTTAAAAATTTAAAAATCAGCCAGGCATTAGAAACAAAAATGGTCAAAATAAACTATCTTTAGTCAGTATACTTTTTGCTTATGTGCAAATTTAACCCTCAGGCATCTTAAATGTTCTCCAGAGTTTAAACTAACTGCATTTTGGTTTCCTTGGGGGAGAGACAGTGCTGGTTTTCAACAAGTCAGTGTATAGCTGTTTTGTTTACAAAGAAAATCTCAAAAAATGTTGCTGTCCATGAAATAAAAAGTCCAAGGGTAAAGGGGCTTTATTTATTTCTACTTATACTAAATCTGATGGCAATAAAGACACTTTAAATGTCACCAATTCCACTGTTCATCAAAGCATGGAAGAAAATCAGGAACAGCTCATACAAAAATAGCTACTTACTGCATTTGAATTATTACCCCTTGTAGTAGATCTTCAATCGTGCATTAATCATGCAAAGCAGCTGCCAAGTAGTGCTGCAAAAGTGATATTTTTTTCTGAACAAGGATTCAACACTAAAAACACTTGGTTAGCAAGTTCTGCTTTTGTCCCTAGTCTTTCTCCAATTATGCAAACATTTGTGTATCTAGAAATAAGCGCAAGATTGCACTTTGAACTTGTGGTTTGCTTACCACACTGGTAAAGAAAGATTTGGCATTTCTTTGCCATCAGAGAAGAGTTTTGTTTTATTTGAAGAAAATCTGCTTGATAACACATTTCTGTATGAACATTTTTCCCATGTTATGTTCCGCCATTACATTGTATATCAGGTTGATTAAGGCCACTGAAATTTTATGAGCAATTTCTGCACATACAGTCTTGCCAAAATAAGTACATGTAAAAGCTTTTTAAAATTACCTACACTATTGAACCTTAAGCACAAATTGCTACTACTGGGAAGTTTAAAAATCAAGACACTTTACCAGAGATAAGTACAATTCAGCTGTATTCAATATGCAATTTAACTACACATACCGTACTTTCAGGTCTTCTTGCTATATGTATAGTTGGTGATTACTTGAGCGTAGAAGAAACTGATACATCAAGCACCTCTTTGCTGTGCTAATTAATGACAGTTCTACTGAGACACTAGGAGCCTCTATGGCAACACTAACATCAATGGGAGGAGACCTCTCCAGCAGCCATTAAATACCACAAGAAAAATGGATCATGGCACCTCTGGAGGTTACCAAACATTACAAAAGTATTCAGGTAACGCATCTGGAAGGCAAACCCCATATCTGTACATTAAACCTACACAAAACTGCAAAAGCTTTGTGCCAGCAGGAGCCCTGGAACAAGGAACTTGATTGTGTTTTCGTTATGACCAGTCACATGTGGCATACACAGAAATGAAACTCGTGTGGGTGTGAAGCTTGGCAGTCCAATTCACCACTTTATGAAAAAAAGAGAGCTAAATAGCTGCCCCCTCAATAGAGAGAAACATTCCTCTCCAGCAGGTCACAGATTGTCTTTTGATGGCTGCTGTTCATTTGTTATGCCCAATTATGAGAAAATGTGATACCCCACAGACTGTTTTTCTGGAAAAAGGTAGGGAAGTCTGCTGAACATTTTTAATATATCTTTATTAAAGTTAACTTTGCAGACCTAGAGTTTTATATGCTAATGGCTGCATGCCAGATGAATGATTACTGTAAATGTGTCAGTTAAATAGTCCAGTGACAGGTCCATATGTGCTCTATAAAGAAACTAGTTAAGCTGACCCTGATCAAAACCAGAATGATTGACTCAGAATTTCAGGAGCTCAGAAATACAAAGACTGGTTAGCAATTTGAAATAGACTTAAGCAGATTCCTATACCTGCTGCAATTCCACTCTTCCCCTCTGGACCACATCTATGTACATATCCTCCAAACCTATACATCTGTGCCTGGAGCTCATACTCACTTTGCAGTTGACCAGAGCACTTGGAGATGCTGTTGCCACTGGATTGCTTCATGGTCCCTCCACCTGCTGGACTTGCCACTGGTGGGGACTGCAGGAACGATCAGACTGGGACACTTCTGCAAGCTTAGTACAAAACCACGCACCTCCACAGAGGTGATGGTAAATGTCGTCAGCTGCTCCAGAGAGATGCCGAAGGGGGCCACCCTGGAATCACATTGCTTTCTCAAAGAGCAGCACAGCACGGGAAGATAGTAACCTTCAAAGCAATGTCCCATACACACAAAGGGCATCAGACTACTGAACGTCTATACTATTCTCAAACTGCAATATCTGCTGGCAAGTACTTCAGACAGAAGGTGCATATATCTTAAACCGATTGTGTTTCTTCCAACAGAAATGACAGACTTTACAAAGATGGCCTTGCTATATATTCTGAGTCAGTTTGAGGTTCAGTCTTTGAAGTAGAGTAGCAGATAACACTAACTGAAAATAGTTTGGTATTGGTTTCAGAGCTAATTAGTTTCCCTCATATCATCAGCTTCAAGAGCTTCAATATGTTACTAATTTTCAGCCACAGAGCATGGCTTTTTTAAGCAATCAGATGATGAAAGAGCCCATGCCTGTTTCTTTTGTTCCATGGCAGACCTGACTTTGATATACTTGAAGTCATTTGTACTGCAGCATTTTTCAGGCTCTGCTTTTCAAATTACAGTGATCACTTTAAGATTAATGCCCTCTCCATTGCCTCCTGAAAACTGATGATTTCTATTTCGTCTTAGCATAGAAATGAAAGAATACAGATTGACTCTACATTCTTTAGCATTACTGTGCATGCTGGGTTTAATCCAAAAAAGCTGCAACAGCTGCAAAGCACTACTGCAAGGCAAAGACTTTGGACTAAGCAATTCAAGGTAAGCTTCCACAGACATTGAGGTTTGACCGGTCACCATCAGCTGAGCAGAACCACTTTCTCTGTATTTATCTTAGCACGAAGCTTCCATCAGCCTTCTAGAGGTTATTTGTATTGGTTTGATACGCTCTTTTAAGAATCACTCCACCATCTTCCTAACTCTTTTCTGGAGAATAGACAGTAAATACAGAGTGCAGAAGGACCAGAAGTCAGGAATGGGTGACAGGGAAATTGTTATCAGTGCACCTTTAAAGGATTAAGGACTGCAGTGCAAAAGTGGGCTCTATACTAGGGTGGAAAGGGTGCACCAATGGTGGGCTAGAAGCTGACCTTAAGATTGCTCTTAGTTGCTGCTGTGGACATATGCCAAGTGTCTTCTAGCCACTGGAAGCCAGGAGGAGCCACAAAATAGTTCCCTAATAAAAAAAGTGAAAAACCAATTAAAATCCTATGTGTCCCCAACTGGTAAGAAAATGCAAGCAAGAAACATTCTCTTCTGTCACAGTAGGACCTACTGAAACAGCATCCTGAGTAAGCACACAGCAGGTAGGACTGGTTATTTGCTGGCATGTAGCCTGCTTAAATTCAAGTTTTTTGAATCATTATGCATGCTAAATTAGCTGGAGTAAAGTAATCAATTTTAAAGTGTCATCGTGGTTCACTTCATTAATAAAATAACACTATGCAGCAGGAGTAACAAAACACAGTTTACTGCCAGTATGCTCAGTATGCCTAGAGTCTAAAGAGAGAAGTCATTTCTCCCTAGGTACCATTTCACAATGGGCAAAGTATTGCTTTTTAAAAAAAACATATTATTAAAATAGATACACACTTGACTTTTGTACTTTGTTGGCATATCTTCAAGTGCCATGTCTTCCATGGCTGTGAAATTAACAGCTGCTAAAACTATAGACTTGTGGCTTGGCTTGTTAAGATTTCGTGGAACTGCAAACTTTTTCCAGCAATGTCTTTGTGTTTGTTGATTATGGTTTCCTTTGAGGTACCTCTACATTTTTATGTCCATTCCTTTAGTGTCTAGTCTTTCTTTCCATGTATTTACTTAGCTGTGGTCTCACATTTTTTTCTTATTCTGAAAATTGACTTCTTACTCTCCCTAAGCAGTATTTTTATGTGTTTTAAAGCAAGTTCAGGTGGTGTTTAGGTCTCAGGATGTGTAAATTTTTGAGTTCTTTCTTCTTCTTTCTGAATTCTAACAAAGACCAGTCCTCTGTTTCTGACACTGTTGAAAAAAGAGCAGCAGCAAAAAAAGCTGGGTTACTCTGTTCCATGTTTACTTCCAGAATTATTTGGGTTTTTATACTGTGCTACAGCAGTATTGAAAGGCCCCAACAAAAAGAGGGTCCCTGAATTAAAGAGCGTATAAGTGGCTGTGTCAGAAGTATGAAAAGGTATATTAAGTAATGTCAAAACATGTAACAGACAAGTTGTGAGATGACAGTACCATGAAAAATAATGTAAAGACAGTGGATGAAACTTGATTCTGTTAAAACTGTAGGATCCCAGGTTACAATGAAGACAGCAGTTCCCTTTTAAGGAGAACATCAGTAAAGCAATGTGCTCGTAAAAATGCTAACATGGTCCTTAAAATTATTCTAAACAGATACTTTTAGATAAGATATGGAAGTATTAAGGCTGTTGTGCATAGCAGTGGTGAGGCTTTATCTAGAATACTGAGTACAGTTCTGTTTACAAGAAGAGAAGTAAATTATTTTAGCTTGTTTAGGTGAGCAGAGAAAAAGCTGAGAGGGAGTATGCGTGCTGCCTGAAATGTACATTATTATGAGGACAGACATTAAGGAGAGGATAGCTATTCAACCAGACAACAATGGATTATGAACAAATGTACAAAGACAAACAGGGCAAGCTGTAGGCTGGCTGTCGGCAGAGACTCCCTATGCAGCAGAGCGGGCAGATTCTGCAACTATGTTGGCAGGACCAAAGCCAGACTACTGCTAGGAGGAAGCTGGATAAGTTTATGAGGGTTATCGTAAAACATACTGCTGCAGCAGCAGATGTAATTTCAGCCCTGATATAGGCAATGGGGGCAACAGGATGTCTTCCAAAAGATTTCTTTTTCCCACATGTAAATTTTGCTTTCATGAGCTCTGAATTCATTGGCTTAGGAGATCCCTTCTAGTCTTGTGATCCCATTTTATGCAGATATACTCCAGTGCTTGAAAGGTGGTGAGGGAAAGCACAAAAGTATTTCGGGAAAAAATTACATTGATAAGCGAGAAAGGATAATATCAATGATTCCTAAATGCAATTAAAAAAACCTGACATAACAGTCAGTTTTTCATAATGCTTGGGCTGACCCTGTGAGCTAGTGGGAAACCAGGGTACTCAGTAGATCACAGAAACTGCTCAGTAGTTTGAAGACTTAGCATCTTCTAAATAAATAAATTATTTCTGTGGTTTACAGTTCAGTCCTGGTCTGCTGACATGAAAGGCAATGTTTTCACTGATGTCAGCAACACAGGAACAGGACAGGTTTTTAAGTGAACTATGTACCTAATGAATCAAGTGCTTTGTCCCCACCATTCATTATGATTTTAAACCAGATGCAATGTTTCATTTAAAAACATGATTTCTTCTTCCTTGATAAATGGCCTGCTTCTAAATCCTGAACTTTCATGAAAAGCTTTGGAGTTTTGCTTTTAATCTTCAAGGTTTTCACTGAGAACAGAAATTTCAAACTCTCTTTTTGACTTTCCCCTACAATTTTATTTTTGCCACTGAATATACTGAGAGAAATTGTTAGGATCCTTCCTCACAAAACCAAAGTGCTCCCATCCCCATTTATCTCTTAAACCTATTTATATAAAATATCTTATTTTATGTAAATTGAGTGCATTAGGGTTCTGCAAAAGAACATGTATTTTTCCTGTCCCCACTTTTTGTACAAATAGAATTTCACTGTTGTCATTCTTGAAATTGTAGAGCTCCACTGACTGCTGTGGGACACAGAAATCTCCTCATAGAACATTAATAGCTTCAAAGCAAACACGCTTTTTTAAAAAAAAAGGCCTAAATTTTGGCAAAAGCAATTTAGGGGCTACACTGGCCTGATACACAGACTGGTTTGCAGACTTCAAACATGTGTGTTGCTGCCCCAGGGTGCATGGGGATCATGCCCTGATTTCCTCAGAAGACTCCAGAATATCTGGGCAGTCCTACTGCAGACAGCATTTTCCAGGATCTCTTAAGACCTCAGAAAATGTTTTTGTTGTGCCAGACACACTTACACGCATAATTTCCTTCTCTTCATTTTGAAATGCTTGCTGTGGATGGTGGTAACGTAAAGGACACCCTCTCAGACTCTCAATCACTTAAACCACTCTCTACCCCAAGGAAAAGCGCACCAATTATTAGTGAATGGCACAGACAGACAACCATTAATGTGGCCATACAAACATTTTAGTTAATTGCTAAATTAGTCCTAATTAATTCACTTACTCCTACCTGGAATATTGCATGCTGCTAATGAGGAAATTTAACTACACAAAGGCCAGAACTTCAAAAGCCTGATACAGTAGAGCTTCCCTGAAACTGAGAAGCTTTGGGCTAAGAATTTTGGTTCAGCCTCCCCTCTACTAGTAACTAAGGGTCCTGGAGACTGGTATCCATCAGGAATAGGCTTAGCAGGAGCGGAATAGTGGGGTACACCGTAGCTGTACCACTCTGAAATGGTTTCCTTTCTCATTCGGAAGGAAAAGGATCCTCCCAGAATAGTGCATGATGGAAGTTACTAACCAAGAATTACAGAGGTTATTTCTGGCTTGCTTGCCTCAGGCCACATCGTATTAGCTCCTATTAGAATATCTGCTTCAAGCAGCACCAATATTTTGATAAAGCATTCTATTCATGTAATGATTAATAAGGTTATACTAAGCACCCTGGAGGCACGATTTTCTTTTCGAAAAATGATAAACCATTTCCATGACAATATCTGTAATATCCTGAAGGCTGTAAGTAGTGCAGCAAAGTTCTATATACTCATTCGAAGGAATAAAGACTGTGTGCACACAACAACAGTAATTTATAATAAGGGCCAAGGGGGAAGGAATATCTGAAAACCATAGGAAATACTTTTTAGGACCTATTAATCATTTAAATTTGTTTTAAATGCTTTTGAAGAGGTAGAGTGGTGTTTTTCAAAGTAATGTTTTCAGCAGTTTCCATTCCTTCTGCTGGATTAATAGTCTTTTTTTTCTGGAATGATCTGTATTTCGTAGTTGGGAATTTTACAAGACTCCCAGCATTTCCTGTATGAATGGACAGAAGGACAGAACACCCTTTTTGTGATGATCATGGTAAACACACAAGTTCATCTTGGCTGAGGACATTTTTGATTTAGTTCTGTAAATTACAAATTCAGGATATTAAAGCCCTACAGCACAGAAGCTATGCTATACCATAAAGCAATATTTTCCCAGCATGGTTGGCACAGTCTGATTAAAACACACAAGACACAAGAGACTCCACACCTGAGGCAACAAGATTTGTTCTAGTCTGCTCCTTTGGTATCTTTAACCTTCTTCCCTCCCAAAGCAGGGAGGCTGTCCATACCTCTCCTCTCCTGGAATTCAAGAAGAAACTTGGTCTCCTTCCTCTTGCATCATGAGGCCTCCTTCAAAAGTAGCTAGATGTTTAAACACTCTCTTCTGCACCTACATTACCTCTGAAAAATGTTGTAGCCTGAACAGCCCCATACTTTGCCATCTTTCCTAGGGTTTCTTCAGCCTCCTTGCACTACACCACCTCCACCTTTGGATTTCCAGATCTCCAGGGTGTGGACCCCTCAAGCTCCCAAGGTTTTAACAAACCTGTCGTCTCTTTCCTGTTGTCTCTTTACAGCTGTTCCTACTTTAAACTTACATAGCATTTCTCGGTCATGTGCTGCATCCAGATATTACAACACCTATACAGAATTAGCTTCAATAGAGTTATATCCTCCATAGAAAGCTAAAGAATGGACATGGGTCTAGAAGACATCATTATACCACCCGCATAAGACACACCTTACCGGCCTTACTCACTAACTCATGAAATTACCCACTAATTACTGGTTAAGCAAGAGTGTAGCTTCTAGAAGTCTTGTGGCTGCCTCTCATAACTGCAGTTTCCCTTTCCACAGAGACATTCATCCTAATCAGCAGAGCACCATGAATAAAATTGATTCATATCAATATATATACATGCACGTTGGTCTCATAAAGGGGACAGCATCGAAGTGTTTTTCAAAAAACATAATAGTGAAATTGCATTTCCAAAAGAAAAAAACTCATTCTTTTCTTGTCTATAACAATTCTAGACTTATCGCTTCAGCTTCTGTTAGGCTTACCCCTTGCTTTATTCTGAGAAGACAATACATTCCAGCAACGAATACAAGTATTCATAAGCACACTGGGATCCTTCAGGCTGAAAGACATTTCTATAAATGTAATACATACAATACTAACAAGGCAAACTCCTTGGATATACCCAACTATGAGCAGATTTAGATGCAAAACAAACAAATTTATTACATTTAGTAAACTGTTGTAAGTTAAAAAAAATCAACTATTTACTAGACATAGGTTATATTGGCTTTTGCTTTTTTTTTTTTTTTTCCCAGCAAAGAGCAGATTATGTCCTGAATTTGTCAGGAATGAGCAGTTTTCCAAGGAAGCGGTCATCATGACACATATTTATTTCATCTGAGTTAAATGCTCTGTTCTGAAATTTCCCTTTTTTTCTCCTTTTCCAGGAAAACAAGGAGTTTGGTTCATAGGACTGAGCTCATAACAGTATATACCTAAATTCTTTGCCTATGCTAAGGGTTACCCAGCTCACTAGAGCACAGTTGGAGGCAGCACTGGAAAAAGCATTGGGGATGGGTAGCTTCCAGAAAGTAGTTTACAAGTTAGTCCTTCTAATAGCATAGTAGTTTATAACATTGAGTGTTGGGTTTCTGACTCTATTCTTGTTATTTAAAACACTTTAAAAAAATAGTTAAGATGAATGACCATAAGGCTATGGGGTAACTAGGAAATTAGAATAAAAGTAATTTAAAATGTTGTGACTGCCATAATCTGTGATTGCAGTAGGCAAAGCCTTGTGCCTCCATGCAGTTCATCGTCAAATTGCAGCCTAATAACTGCATAATTAAGACTGAAATTATGAGAGAAACTATTTATATAGCATGTCCCTATAGAGCATAGTTCAGAAACAGAATAAGCTATCACAAATAACATTAGAAGGTTAAAGTATATGTACATCTTTTAAAAATTAAGTAAAATACACATTAGAAATCCTCCCCACTGTTAAGGAGCCCAACTTGATGAGCTACAGGATTGTTTTCCCCCCTGTAAATGAAAGAATGTAATTCACGCTAAAACAAATAAAGATGTGAACTGATTGTAACAGCTTTACAGAAAGTCCAAATGTAACTTAGGAAAAGAAGTTGCAGAGGTTCAGAAAAAGAAACTAAGATAAACCTCCCTTGAAGAAATGATGAGGGAAAAGCTTTAAGCTGGTACCTCTCTGTATTTTTTTCCATTATCATACAAGTCCCACAGGGGAACTTCACTGACAGAATCATCCAGAACAACAGCCATCATCCCTGCAGAGATAGGATTGGTGACATGTGAGAAGACATGTTTACATAAATGTGTTGTAACAAAACATTGTAATTATAAATTAGCTCCTTGAAATAGTCTGTTTATTGCTGTTGCTATATTCTCTACAGTATCTGGTCAAGCATGGTTCCTCTATTGGTTAGGCTTGTATGACATCTGAGTTGACATAATGGTAAGAAACCTACTGGGTTCACAAACATCTTAATAGTGTGAATTTTTAAGAAAAAAAAAAAAAGTTTAAAAAAAAAAGGATTAAACTGAAAATGAAAACCAGAGTAGAGACAGAATTTTTCTATTTCAGGCTCAGCTCAGGCCCCAGAAAAATCAAAAAAAATCTCACCACAGGAACTTCGCTTTTCTATTTCCTACAAGTCTTGCATGGGAGCAATTAGCTTAAAGCATATGACTCTGTAGAGCACAATTCAAATGGCACAGAATATTGAAGTTGAGAGCAGCTTGCCATTCAGAAGACATGCCAAAACCTCATAGCTAGTTTCTTGACATTTTTTTCCTTGTCTGAGAAGGTGAACTGCATGAAGAATTATGTTCAGATATTGCATTTTTATTAAAGTATGTTTACAGAACCACAGAGAATAGGAGAAGTAGCAAGGAGTGCACTTTTGGTAACAAACCGGACACATCTAGGGTACAAGGTTAATCTAAGAGACAATCTGTAAAAGAAACTGTATTCATTTTCATTCAGGCAAGGGTGATACAGGACTGTGCTATTTCAAACAAAAACTAGAAATCACTCAAGTGGAAAAATATTCTGCAAATCCTATGTTGTACATTTTTAGGGCATCTGGACATTCTTTGTTCTTTGCAATTCCCACTTGTCTTCTAAAGATCATTATTAAAGTGTCAAATAAAAACTGCTGGCAAGCCCTAAGTATTTCATAACACATTGTGCTATCTTATATGATAATATCTTGTTAGGGTGTGAGGTGATGAAAAACAATATGTGGAAAAACATTCAAATCAGCAATGTCAATACAAAGCAGAATAAAAGTAGGAAAAGTATTCTCTTTGCTCATTTTCAGTGTCCAGACAAGTTTACATCGCCCAAAGGAAATGGCAAGAGTCTCCTTGTATTGAACAAAGCACCAAAGAATACCCTGAGAGGAAGGAACAATCATGAACTGAAGGGAAGATAAACAGATGCGCAAGAAAAAAACCCTCCAGACCTTAGTTTCTTTAACTTTTATGGCAACTCCCAAAATATGAGCATCCATGCCTTAGAATAAAATAAAATTTTAAAAAATATATTAAAAAAGCTGCCAATCAACTTTCCAGATTTGGTAAGTTTTTTAAATAGTCTATATGTTTCAGCTGCTATGTTTCACTCACTGGTCCTTTAAATCATCTCAACACCAGCATGACTTTATTGAAACCAGCAGGGTTACAGCATAACAGAGCAGAGAATTAGGCCCACTAGTGTGATTTCTGGTTGCTAGACTGAAAGAAAAACAACTTTTTTTGAGCTTCACATAAGTTCTTTTAATCACTACATGGGCTGAACTAATCCAAAATACATCAGGCAATTCCTGTGCTTGGAGGACATCAAGTGAGCTGGATTTCTTTTCTCCCCAGTCTGGGATGTTACTGAACTAGCATGACAAATATTCTGGACATCATAACACTCTGAAGACACTTCTAATCCCACAGATGTGATTAGCAAATTAACAGAATTGTATGTCAGGAAGAATCAGCAGGTCATCTAGTCTGCCCTTTCACCAGCAAATTTCTTCCAGTCTTTGAGGCCAGTAACCTGTGTGTCTGATTAAAGAATTCTCTGTGTTTCAGTCACAGCATATTTTCCCAAATGATAAACAGATCTTAAGATTTTGAAAGAGATTTACAATTTCCCCAGTGGTTAACTTCATGTTTTAAATAATTATTAAAAAAAAAAAAAAAAAAAAGGCTTTCCAAGAACATCAGTGCAAAGACCAAAGCTAAATCTGGAAAATATGCCACATCACAGGTAATTAGTAGGTATTCAAGCCAGTAGCATCTAGAAAAAACAGCAAATGGCTTTCACCCCTAGCAGGGTGCTGCTGGAAGTGGGGCTCAGGACACCTTCTCAGGACAGCACCAGGAGTCTTCCAGGGCTGCAACTGCAAAAATTGCAATTCTAATACCATCCCTAAAGAAACATCTCACTTCCAGGCTAAGTAATTCTCTGCAGCTGCTCAGGCTCCATGACACCAAATAGTAACTTGCCCTTCCCAGAATTAAATAGTTTGCTACAGCTGCCAACAGTCATTTGCAGGAATAGCCAGGGCTGAGAGATCCCCCACATTAAAATCTGTGTATAAAGGACGTTACATTGCTTGACTGAACTGTTCTTAAAAATGAGCATTTACTGTACAGTTTAACACACTATTTCTCCCTATATATCTAAAGACACTAAGTTGTTCCCATTACACAATGACAATGGATTTTTGTGCTTTTTACTTTTTCCAGGCATTCTGTCTCCAGGTGGCAGAAAGTGCAGCCAAAGACACCGAGATTATTTCATTGCAAATGTGCTTCCAGTGTCCTGTAAATAATTTGAAGGGGCTGGGGGATTCTTTTCTCTTTGGTATAGAGACTGTAAAAAGTGGTTACCTGTCTGACAAAACTGTTTTTACTTCATAAACTCAGTTATAGGGAAGCTGGGTTGCTAACAAAGAATATGTGATAGAAAAAAAGAAGATTTCCACCCCTCCCAACTGATCTGAAAACGCACTGTTACTGAACACAAGCAGGTTTCTTTCCTTCAGTTTGTATGTAATTATTGTACAGAGGGCCCTTTTATATTTTTGAAAGCTGAGGAGCTTTGGGGAGTTTAGATGATGCTTGTTGTGGCAGAAAATGGGAGACAGTAGGAGCCTGCTGGATTTACAGCAGCAAGAGGTGGCAGCTACTGCCTAGGAAGGAGGCAAGGCCACCCCTGCCCTTCCCCTGCAGTGCAGAGCCCTAATGCCATCTTGACTCAGCCACAGTCCTTCCTTCTCGGCTCCCACTGCCATTTCCAGTCCAAAGTTTGGAGGCGGCTCACAGAATTGCATAACAGTTGAGGTTGGAAGGGTCCTTTGGAGGTTATCTGGTCCAACTCCTCTGCTCAAGCAGGGACACCCACAGCTGGTTGCCCAAGACCATATCCAGACAGCTTCCAAAGGTGGAGACACCACGACTGATGTTCGGAGGGAACCTGCATTTCAGTTCATGCCCACGGCCTCTGGTCCTGTCACTGCACACCACTGAAAAGGGCCTGGCTCCACCCTTTTTACCTCCTCCCTTCAGGTATTTATTTATATGCATTGATGAAAACCCTCTGAGCCTTCTCTCCTCCAGGCTGAACAGTCCCATCTCTCCCAGCCTCTCCTCATACGACACGTGCTTCAGTCCTTCAGTCACCTGTGTGGCCCTTTGCTGTGCTCTCTCTGTATGTCACTTTCTCTCCTGTACTGGGAAGCCCAGGACTGGACCCAGCCCTCCAGCTGTGTCTCACCAGCACTCAGTACAGGGGAAGGATCACCTCCCTCGACCTGCTGGTGACACTCCTCCTAATGCAGGATAAGGAAGGAAATGCCAAGGGGCCTTATCTGCACACACAAGAGAAAGGCTGATAAGCAAGCACAGCATTGTTTGAAAGATTCTTCCTGCACATTTCGGCTGATGTCTCTTTAAAGCATCTTACAAAAGACTGCAGTTAAGAGCCTAAACTTCGCAAAGCCCAGGCACCTTTTGTATTCAAAAGATGACTCTCATTCTGCAAAATTAGCAACATGAAGTTATTTTACTGGTAGCTGACTGATTCATATCACTGACAGTATCATCCCTCTCCCTGACAATGTCACCTTACAGCTCGGTTTGAATTTGGATTTTTTTTTTTTGTTTAATTATTTTTTAAAAAATCCTGACGACCTGGAAAAAATTGGAAGTTATGAGGCAAAAACTAATAACAATTATGGAAAAAGTCCTTCTCACTTAAATCTTAAAGAGTCTCTGTTCTGATTTTGGACAGTGACTCAGTTCATTAATTTGAAATGTTGCATAATTTTTCTGTTTCTCAAGAATTCTGGAAAAGAAGTGACATTTAAGCATCTGTCTAAAACTATGGGGTTATATTACAAACACTTGCCTGCTAATATCTTGATATATCATCTGAGGACGATAGCTAGACATATTTTACTAAGGATCCTTGACAAAATCATCATAATGTAACCCCTAATATTCTCTAAAGGATGCTTTTATCTTTTCCCCTTGATTAACAATGGGAGATTAGTGACTATTCTAATCCAGGATGAAATCAATATTCCTTCACTTACAAAACAGTCTCTGAAGGTTTTGTGGGTTTTCAGTCAATAAAGACCTAGCAATGGAAAAATATGAGCATCTGATAAAGAGAGGGGCCTGAGGTCTCTGTCACTGGCATGGACATGTCACAACCATTGGAAAAATAAGGAAAAGAAGGATAAAAAAGAAGAGATACCTTAGAGCCTTACAAACCTTTGGAAATTAGGTAGTCAAGCTCTGGATGGATTAACATGCCTAAACTTTCTGGATTTAGAAATTCCAAGTTTTTTAAAGATTAGCATTGTATATTGGTATTCTAAGTAAAAATGAGCTCAGATTTCAATCTCAAAAAGAAACAAATTTGTAGAAGGCTGCTAGCCAGGTAGATGTGTTTGCACTGGTTCCTGTGATATATGTTACATTTTATACCAAAGATTAGAAAGAAACCACAGACAGATCGTGGCATGTGTAGTATCAGTTCACAGCAGGAACTAAAGATGAAAATCTCTAGAGTCAGAGTTCATGACAAGCTCTAAGAATCCTTCCAGGTGTTTTCATGGAAATTGATACAATAGAGCACAGAGATGAAAGAGCAAATATATATTATTTTAAATCATAGCTTCAGGGCTTAAAGCTAACCTCAGCAGGTACTAGGAGACCCAGCATGGATTTCAAAGCAAATGTACATCTAAAGAAAGCAATTTTTCATTAAAGTCATATCTTACACTTCATTCACTTTTTGTTTTCTTTTTTCTTACGGTTTTCTCTTCCTACACTATAACAATCTTTTCTTCTGCTACTTCTTATTAAAAAAAAAAGTTTCAGAAAATGAAAAAAAATATTTCTGCTTGCTTTTGTGGCCTCTTCATTTATTGTTTCCTGACGATGTGCAGAATTCAGGCATAATTCAACTTACAACTAGGCAAGCCAACAGCTCACACTCTCCATTTACAAAAGCAACAGTGATGCAAAAGTAACAATTAAGGCAAGATTTGCTATGTCAGAGGGACGCTATGAAAAAGAGAGAGAAGAGACAAGTCCCATTTACACTGAAGACCTGCCATGGCATTCTAGAGAAAACAGCATTTTGAATGTTCCAGTTCTGGAAAAATGTAATTATGGTTCAATTTGATTTCAGAGTGTGCTTTATTGATACTTTTGGATAACGCACTTCATGTCTCGGATCACTGTAAAGACTTCCAAGTTACTTGATGGTTTTCATATGGATTAATAGTATCAGTATATTGTTTGTATTCTGGACTTTTGTATTACACAGAAGAGACACACAGCCTCTAGCACTGTTTACAAATAAATATACAAAGTAGTAAAAAAAAAATAGTATTAGCTCTTTCTTTTTTCTGTTGTCAGAAAGGGAACAGTAACATTCATTTCACCTGAATAGTTTAACACAATCCAGCCCTTTGTTCAGTTACCAGCAAAACCACTTTACAACATTTCCCTGGAATTTATAGATTTTTCCATTCGCAAGTAAACTTTTTAAAAGATGTTAAAAAAACTTTATATAATTAGGAATTGAATGCCTAAGAGAAAAACCTATTCGAAAACACACTGAGGACAGAAACTATGATTTTATCAGACTCTCCCCTGGGTTTCTGCTACCCTGTATGCCAGAACTACAGCCACAGAAAGAATAATATCAGGAAACATCAACTTTGCAATAGGGAACATAGAGCACTTCTTTGCAATTCCAGTTTTAAATGAGTAGAGTACTGATACGGGGATTTTTTTATTCACGCGCAGGACTCAATATAGAAATAATTTTTTGTGCTCTAGTTGAATGCCAAAGGTACTTCCACTACCATATTCTCCTTCAAATAATTGCAAAGCTACAATATACATAAAAGATTACTTGGATATAAGCAAAGAAATGTATAGAAAGACACTGGCAAAGAAATGTGTAGAAACACATTGATTGCCCCCAGATGGATGCTAACTCTGTTGTGGCCAACCATAATATTGCACACTGTTTAGCAAATGCATCTATCTACCGGGTAAATTCCATATAGGACCATATGAGAAATAGTAGAATAAAAGTAGACATGCATGCTTCACTTCTAAGAGCAATAGAGCTAGTGGTATTTTGGATAATAGGGAGCAACACAGATCTTGAGGAGAAGGAAAAACAGAAGAGGGAAAAATATTAACATGGTTTGATTTAGGTTCAGAAAGCAAGCAAGAAATCAAAAACAAATACACAAGCATGAACCAGATATTTATCATCATTATTATTGCATACTGCAATGTTCCACATTTCTTAAAACCATTCAGACAAAGATTCTGAAGCGTTAACAGTCTTTCAGGAAGTAATGAAGGTGAAAGGCAAGGCCACTGGAAGGAAAATTGAGTTGTACAGCAGTTACAGGATTTATCAAAGGTCAGGCATTGAATTGGTGACAGGTGGAAATAAAAGCATGAAGTTTCCATTCCAGCACCCTCATCTCACTACTATACTTCATATAAAAGGTTTGCTGCTTCTCACGGACATGCTGGCAGAAGTTAAGAGACTTAATAGAGCAAAGCAGTACAATCTGCTGGGTTTTTTAAAATCATACTTGCCTGCCTCACCATTTTTTTAGGAAACAAGATTGAGCAAAATCCCCTATAAAAATGTTCTTGCTTCATTGTCAGCTGGACAATTATACACTATGGATCCTTTAGCCATGCAATCACTATGACTAAGCACAGCAGAATCTACCAAAATAATAAGTATCCAAAAAAACTTTTGTTCCCTGAACATCAATATATATATACACATAAATTAGATACAGATTCAGATAGATATAGATCTGTTTTTAAGTTCAACATTAGTTAAATTATTGTCTGTCTCCACTAGGCATGTCTCACTGGCCACTCTCCCACTAATGATCCCCTTTACTGTCCTGAGCTGAATTTAAAAAATAGGAACAAGTTTAAGTCACACAAACCCAGGCTACTAGTGATGCCATGTAACATAAGCACTGTTGCAGCCATATTTAACACAACAAACAAGGTCTGTTCAGAAGCAGTGCTGAGAAATCCAACCACATTAGCCACTTCTGCTGACTGCTTCTGACTGGGAGCACCGGACCACAGAGTTACCCCATGAGTCTCGTTGTGAGCAAGAGAAGCTGCGTTCATGCACTGAGAACTGCGGATCGCTGTAGCTGACAGGAAGAGAGTCAATGGTAAAGGGCAGGAATAAAAACCTCAAAATGCATTACATATCTTGGAGGTTCACAAATTCATCACAACTTTTTCATGATTAAGTGAGCCAGATCAGTCCTCTAATTGTCTGTGGTTTGTCTGTCATCATTTTCACATGTGCCATGATTACTTTGTAAAAAGTTACCCATTTGAAAAGCTAACCTCTTTATTAGGGGGCAAGTGTATACCATATATTATAAAAGCACACGGAACAAACAGAATCAATTTTCATCCTTGCAGTGAAGTCTAAATGGCCTCCCTCTCTTGAACTGTTCACATTAAACACCAAGCATGCATAAGGGACTGTCATTTGCTCTCTGTATGTTGCCAAGGCAATCTCCAGAAATTTCCTGCAGTATATCAAAGACCTATGTTGCATGTACCAACATGCATCTGACTTAAACAAAAAAAGTATATTTTTTACAAGTTAATTATCTTCAAGACTAATGCGTTGAGGTTAATTTAAATACCCAATGCCTGCTGGGTCCACATTAAAGGATATGCCACAATTGTGATTGATAGACAATATTGACTGCAATTTCCACACCCAGGACTCTGACTGAATCTAATTTGCTCTATGCTTCTACAGCAATGAACTGCTAAATTGTAGTGGGATACTTACTGGCATATCTACCAGGTGTATCATGAGCAGTCTTGCATCTGTGTCAGTAGACTTCATACTGTCAGTCTACTGTGGCTTATTGCTATTTAAATAGGTCTTGTATGTGCAGTTATAATGCTTAATTGCCTTCATAAAGTGTTTGGAGATCTACAGGAGGAAAAGCCATGTATCTTCAGGACTGTTCTGCACAAGTGGAAGACTCACTGACTGCATGGTCACTCATGATTGCAGGGGATGAGTTCTGCAAACCAAAACATCCCTGGGACTTCCACACACTTCCAGAAAAACACAATCTTTATGACTAGCTTCACCAGGAAATCTGGGGATCCTGCTTCTAAAAAATAATGCAAAGCAGCAGTGGATGGCTTAGCCACAGGCCTAGATTTTTGGAATAAGCAGCTAATGCTGTAAAACTATTCTTCAGAAATTAGTAATGGATAGTCAGACAGTCAGCCAAATTCTGAGCTCACTGATACTCCAGGTAGCTCTATTGAAGTAATGAATTTACACTTGTCCCAGCAAATGAGATCAGCACTGGGCCCATTTAACAGCCCAGATCCCTAGCTGGTGTTATTGTCGTAGATCTGTAATTATCAGTATTGGTTGATGTTCTGACTGTCTCTAGCTTAAGTCATAATACCAGCGTGTTGACAACTCTTTATCATCCAAATAATTTAGCTGATCAAGACATACTATTGATCCACTTGTACCCATCTTTATTGTTTCTTAGGGTGTAATTTTTGTTTAGACTGGTGAGTGGAAATCAGTGGCATATTCCTATCCATGACATCACCACTGACATCAGTAATGACATCAGTGGCAGTGTTACTGATAGGGTTACATGTGGTATGCCACATACTCTTAGCTCAGCAAAGAACTGCTTATAAACACACAACTTTACTTTGTCCCTTCTCTCAGTTGGATTTTTAAGTTGTAATGGCAGAGCTTCACACAATCAGGAATATATACTGTAGTTTTTCATCCCTGCAAGCTTACAGACAAGGTGTTCTGCTGCAAAAAAAAAAAATATATTTTTTTTTTGGGGGGGGGGGGTTAGTTGGATTGCTGCCTGGACAGGAAACGATGAAACAGATGTCAGGGAGCCAGATGAGTAATAGAATAATTTTGAAGTGATCTGAGCTGCTAAGAAGACAACACTTGAGAGGTCAGAGGCACAAAACATTTTCCACTTTCTTTCCTTCTGAACTCAGAACCTGAAGCATAAGTTGTGTGTGATTCAGCCTTGTCGAGCTGGCATGGTCAATGCAGCTATTGTTTAGATCTATTCAGCCATTGTGAAGGTCTTCAACAGCACCACTTGGGTGGGGGGGAGGGAGAGAATAAACTTTAAAAAAAAAGATCAAAAAAGCAAAAGCAGGGACACATATCACAGCAAGAGAAACTGTTTTATGTAGTGTTCTGCTGTTACAGACACAGATTTACCAGAAAGGCTAAGAAAGCGTTAGCTGTGCAGCCTGTTGCCGGCAGCACAGCCTGCACCGCACAGCTGTGCCAGCTTCCCCTCTCCCTCCTACCCAGTGAAGAGCTGCAGTCAGGGCTCTCCTAGTGCTAGGTGGATGTTGAATCATTATTTATGCTACAGAGATAATGACAGCCCTTCTTGGTCCGGATGGGGAACCTTCTCCCCACCCCAGTGCTAGTCTCCGGCCAAATGACAGAAAGATATTTGCTGCCCACAAAGTCTACAACCTAAACTGGCAGGACAGAAAAAAGGTGTGTGAGCAACCCTGTTGTTATCTCTCCTCCAAAATGAGAAAGTGGGGCACCCAGACTGCAAGGAAGCGGCCTGAATTCACAAGGGAACTCTATGACAGGAGGGGAGACAGTGGCATCTCTGTCCACAGGCACTTTGATCACAAAACTACCTTCAAACAGAAGTTTGTAAAATTGACAACTCTTTACCCAAGTATAACTGGCCTGGGTAATAACTCTATAGAGGATAATGGGGGTGTGTACAGACCTCTCCACCCTCAACATGGTAAGGAGCCAAAGTCCAAAGAGCGCTAGAGGGTACAGAGCAGCTGAAAGGGGACAAGGGGACCCTAAATGTACAAAAAATGAGCTTGTGTCCCTCCCACCTGCCAAGGCTTTGTCACGAGGCATGCTGTAACTCTGTACCAGGGGCAAGTGGTAGCTGCAGTCAGAGGAATTCTGTAACAGCATTACCACGCCATTAAAATGCAAATTGCAAAGTATTCAGTTACCCTGCCTTTATTGCCGTACATTGCAAGTTATTTCTAGACAACAATTAGTAGACTTTCTGGGGATGTTGCATCTCACACTGAAAGCTCTTTGCTTCAGAAAGCAAGCACAGAATACATCTTCATTTGCTTAGCTAAAGTGTGTCTACTGTAGAGAACCTAGCCAACACCGGGATCAACCCACAACGCAGCCACAGGGGACGGAACCTCTGTATGGAAGTAAGCTGCTGCCACCTTCGGACCAAAGGGAGGATTAGCAGAACCCCCACGGAGCTAAAGCCCACTGCAAAACGGGGAGGAAAAGGCAAGAAACAATGAACGGCTCAATGCCGTGTTACAGGTTGTTCTGATACAACATACACCTTTGAAATGTAAGAAAGAGAGCAGAATAAATTACGACCATGCTTCCTTGAGAGCTTAACACCTAGTTTTTATCGTTCTCTACAATGGTCTTTGCTTATAAATAGAGGCTTATAAAATGCTTTAGTATAAGCACATGGATTCTTATAAATAAAAGCTTGTAAAATGCTTATAATAAGCACATGTAGGTTCTGTGTATTGCTACTCAGCATTGAGAAGTCTTTCTCTTGCAGTGAAAGACAATTGAAATGAGACTGAGAAGTGCAGAAAACTAGAAAGCAGTTATTCAGATCAGATTTGGGCCAACACATGGAGCTCGGTGTGTTTTATTGCTCCCTACAAAGACAGCACGGATTTCTTAATATCTGTAAATTATATGAGCACGATCAAGGAGAAGAAAAATGCAAAGGAAATTTTTCCTCAAATAAACCACAGGAAAAGGACAGACAGTTTTTTCTTTTCACCTTCACCTCAGAGAAAATCCCTGGATTCCTCTGGTATTTGTACAGATTTTAGGAATCTGGCAGAAACTTGGAACTAGCCATGAGAAGCCTTTTCCCTCAGCTTTGAGATTTGACTGCCCTTCTCTGCCAACTTCTTGGCAATGTGGCTGCTGGAGTCAGGATTTCAGCAGCTCACCAGCCAAAACTTTACAAAGCCATCTGTAAAATTAGCTTCTGAAAAGTGGAGAGGACGTACAGCAAACTTAAGGAAGCCTCCAGCTGTATTTACTTTGTTAAGTGTTTGCACAGAGGCGGGATGTCTGTACACACTCTGCATGTGATAACCCAGAGAATTCTCACTTGTGGTTCAGGACAGCAGAAAGATGATTGTGCCACAGGTATTGCTGTCACCCTATGCAAATCAGGCAAAAAAGTAAGCCACTAAGGTTGTTTTGGTGGTATAGATCAACAGAGCCTAGCTGAATGCCACAGGTGGTGAGGACCTCAGAGTCCACAAGATGGTACTCACAGCACTGTCCAAAAAGGACTTGCTACATAAACCCCAACACTGCTTCCCAACAAGCTCAGAGCATGGAATTTAGCTGTAAGATCAAAGCAGGTTGTTCTGTGGCTCAGCGCAGAGAGCAGTCTGTGCCTTCCAAAGAAACACAGCCAAGTTCAAATACCGGATTTCTTTCTGAAAATCAGAAATCTATCTGCATCTTCACAGGCAAGGCTTAAAAAAAAAAAAAAAAAAAACAAAAAAACAAACAAAAACCACCAAACTTCTTATGTGGGCCTAAATACTTTTATAAAATACAGTATTTCTTGTTAGCAGGATTTCTTAATGATGACTTGATGACTTTCACTTCTTCTCAGATTTCAGTTATGGTGAAAAAAAGTGAGCATAGCAAAGATCAGCCTGCATGAAAGTCTGCACCAGTCATTTTATGAGCAGGAACACATCAAAGGGCTTCAAGGGGTTTAATAATGGAACTATGACAGCCTGAAGAATAAACAGAATCTGAGTGGACAGATGCACAGGACTTAGAGCTTAATCTAGGAGTCTGCAACTTGCTGAAAGGAACTAATATTAAAGTAATTATGCATTTAAAACAATTACTATTTATTCTTCAAAGAGTCATACTCAAGTGAAGTAACCCATTTTAAATTATTTCTGGTAATTGCATTGCATCCCCAAATTATATGTGTGCATATTCTTTGAACTATGCTTTCCAAAAAAAACCAACCCACCCCTGTATTTTTGCTTAAAGATTACCCCCCATCTTGAATACTTCCCCTCTAGCTTGTCATTTCCTGCAAATGTAATATAGGGTGTTAAGCCTGAGTAAATACCACTAGTTTTAGTTTCTGTATGTAGGACAGAAATCAGTTTAACAATGAACAATTGCAAATGCCCATTAACTTTTGATAATCTGGGAAATTCTACAAAAGTATCAAGGCATTTCTATTAAAACTGTAGTAGCTCACCAACATATAATTGCACTTAGCAAAATGACTGAACACAAACTTAGAAGGGATCATTGTTCTGCTTTAGATAGCATAAAATAACTTTCCATTCAGGAACCTCCACAAGCAAAATCTGATTTAAAATAATTTCCAGAGCGCCCACCATTTCTATTAAGACATCATCACATTATTCTTGTGTAGCAGGACACAGGGAGCAAACTCAGTCACCTGTACCTTCTACTCACTAGCTGGGACAGCAGTGTAAATTTTATTTCTAAGTATAGTTAACATAGTTAATGACTAGTTTGTGGGCAGAGCCCCACTTAAGAATATATTCTGTTCCTATATACGTGCAGAGTCTAACTTTAAACCAGCTAGCTGTAATATTGCTGGCAGTGTAACTGCAGCAGAGCATGCTCCTTACAGACTCCCCTACGTGGAAGTAGGGTCATTTTGGCCAGCTGATGTGTGCCAAGATCCAGCTTACTGCCACCTGTGCCGCCAGCAGTACCCACTGCTAGCTAGTTGGCAGCTGGCTCAGACATGGCTACATGAGGTGCAGTCCCACTAGGAGTTTCACATTTGCAGCGAATGCAGTGCTGATTCTAAATGAAATTATTTAGATTGCTGCAGACATGACACTGCTCCTCCCAGTCTGCATCGAGGCCACCAGACCTACTCATTCTACCCAGAACTACTACTCTCCCTCTCCATGCTTTGTCACACTGCCCATCCTCTTTTGTTCTACCTTGAGAGTGTGTCTAAGGCTAGATTTATCTCACACAGGCATGTACTAAGCTAGTTGTCTCTTCTACCTGTATTTTCTACCATATCAAAGGAGAAAGAACAGCATCTCCAGAGAGGGAATATTACATCTACTTCAGACCCTCTCTCAGAGGAGGGAGACCTGCCCATTGAAGAGTAGCTTCCACAACACAGAAAGCCTTTGAAGCAAGATTAAAGAGATTTCCTTTTGTATCATTTTCACTATTGCTTTCTAAAGTAAGGACAGAATTCCCCTGCCCATAGAGAGACCACAGATGAGTTGCTTAGACTAGTTCTCTGAAACTGAATTCAGTTGCCTAAACATTGGCATCTAGCAGGATTTGAGTTGCCACAGAGTATCTAATACATCCTATGGCTTTGGCAGATATGACAGATCATGTATAAGAAGCCCACTCTGTTCTGGTGTAGTAGGCAGCATACTATCACAAATTGCACAGATGCCTACATTTATGCAACTGAAGTGAGTCTCTACTGTTTAAGCATCTAGAGTTAGTTACAACTGCTCCCACGCTTATCTTCTAAGAATACATCCTCACTATAGAAAGAGTGTGTGATTTCCATTTTCTGCATAACTAAAGCCTGTGAACTATCTATCCTACAGCAAAACCACAGTCAGAAGTGGGCACTTGCACTTTACTGAGGGTAGGCCTTCTCATGACAATTATGTGTCATGGACCTCACAGCCACACTAGAATGACTGGTTTTTGCTTGTTGCAGCCTCTGGATGGATAACATACTTTATCTACCTTGGGTAAAAAACATGGAAATGAGCTCTAAGTATTTACTGGATCATCTTAAGAGCTACTTGTATCTTAGCTCTTGTTCTATTACAGATTTTAATTAATATGGGCATAAAGCATAAATAATTGAAGTCCTGATAACACCTCTTTAGAAGCCGTTTAATCCTGATTAGAACTCACTTCCTTAAGTAATTTCCTCATTTAAAGTAATTAAAGATCAACCTATTCCCTAAGTTCCTTGAAATCCCCTTGTAGATGTTCTGGGTGCCACCCCAATTTTTTTAAGTAAGGAAAGTTTAAGCAGGCCATTACTACATTCCAAAGCACTATCAGCCATGCAATACCTAGAGGCCTTTTCCATGAATAAGGAAATAGGATATTACTACATTGTCCCATCAGTCTCCTACTTTAATTCAGTCTTTCTCCTGAAAGCTCTTAGAAATATCTTGGCATCACTCCTGTCTTTATCCTGAGCTAAAAAAGATACAATTCATACTGGCCGAGGAATTACGCATGAGACTAGATGGCAGCTCTTGTACAGCTGGCTCCTTTTCTCGGTCGGCCGGTTTTCTCTCAAGAGGTCTCCCACTTTCCACATCTTCCCTGAATCAAAAAGCTCAGTGACTGCAAGCATAGTCAGTCACCAGCACCCCTGAACGGGACTCAGGATCTCCCCAGCACCCCATTCCAGCTCCAGGTGTCCAGCAAGTTCTGTGGATCACACTGCCCGAGGCAAGCGAGCTGTGGCCTTTTTACTTCTTTATAATTCAAACGCCTTTCTCTCAACAATTCCTTGAGCTAATCTTTCCTGTGCTGTTTAAAATTATTTTTTCCCCATTCTGTCTTCCTCCTGCCTTCTGGAAAAGGACACAAGAAAACAAGCATTTTTTTCTTTTGCTTTTTCTTTCAGCGATACTGGTTTTTATTTGTATGGGGTTTTTTCACCAGTCAGCCAGTACTCATTAAAAGAGCCTTTTGCTTCCTAATGAGAAAGTATTTTACGTGGAGTCCAGAGCTAACCCACCCTGTAGAAAAGGTGTGAAGTGTCTGTCCCGGTCCTGAGGGCACCCCCAGCCCTGCCTGTCCCTGCCCATGTCCCCGGGGCTCTCCCCACCCTGCCCACAGCCCAGGACTCCATGTCAGCCCCTGGGGCCTTCAGCCCCTGACACAGCGAAGCTGCAGCATGACTAGTGTCCAGCTCCCCACCACCCTGCTCTGTTGTGGGCCCACTGGTGGGCCATCGCACCCTTCTTCCTCAGGGTGAAGGTGAGAGGTGAGCACCTCTGAGCACCTCAGAGGAAGGGGCCAGCACAGGACACCCAGCAGGCAAGGGTACCAGGAAACCCTTCCAGGCAAGCAACGCAAGCAGGACTGCTCCTTTTTCAGTACATCACGCTGTGTATTTTCCATACTTTCCAGCTTTTGACTGCCTGACCAAGAAATACAAGAAATTTCCTTTTCTTTAGTTAACTACTATCACTACCATGTTCCAGATAATCAGGGTTCACTGTGCAGACACTTAGGAGGATGTTTGGGACATGTGCAGTCAACTGTATCTCAAATAAATGTGGCTGTATTGGTCTACCTAGAAACAGAGTAGCTCAGTGTAGCTGTGTCCCACTTCTAATTGATCAGTGGTGAAATCTAGGAAAGGGCTGTAAGGAAAAAGTATGGAGACATACTTGCAGCTTGTGAAAACATGTACCTTAGGGCACAGTAAGTCAGAAGCTATATCCATATCCTTGCATTTAATAGCTCTAGGGGAATCTTATTCCCTGAATTCACCCAGTTAGTTTCTGAATTCATTTATATTTTTGGCCTACACAATATTCTGAGTTCCAAGATAAGACTGTATGTTGCAAGAAGTACTTTTGCCTGCTTTTAAGCTAAGTCTAGTGGTTCACTGTTATTCTTAGAGTTCACACAAATGTAATAGTTATTTGAAAGCACAGCTGGGAACTCATAGCTAGGATGAAAACTGCCTCCAGTTCTTTACTTGGTCTACATCAAAGACCAATCCCATTTACAATATGCTTGTAAGACTCAGCAGCTAATACAGCAACCCATTTCAGAAACTCTGTTCTTTCTGAAGCAAAAAAACCCCTGAATTTTCAGATTGAAACATCAGTTTTATATTAGACTGCCTTCCTTTCAGAGGAATGAGTTCAGATCTACTGCCCATAGATGCACATACAAACTGGGTCATGATCAGCAGCAAATATGACTTCTGTCCTCAGAAGTTTATTTCTCCAGTAATACCTCATGCAATTACACGTTGTACATACATTGGAGAAGGGAGTAAAGGAAGTGCCCTAGAACAACATACATGTAGAAAAGCTCTTCAAATACACAAGCAGTTGCAGACTAAAACAAATTCATAAAAACAGACTGAAAACCTGCAGACAAGGAAGGCTATAAGGATAAGTAACATGGGAAGACTCTGTGAAAAAATTACTAAAACTGCTATCTCTACTGTAAATAAATTAATTGAAGTCGTTATTGTACCAAGAAAAAAATTCCCAAAAATGAAGCCATGTAATGTTAGGATTGCAGTTTAAGAACAGTTGCTTTTTTTATGTCTTTGATTTTGAACATGAAACTATTGTTTTCTCCTAGTATGAAAATGTGCAATGATGTGGTACTCTAGAGCACCTGTTTATAATTGACAAATATCATTGCTTCTCTCTGACTGTGCACACTTAGTAAGGATATTGTGCTCTTATTATCACTATTTCGGGCCTGTTATTTAGTCATTGATTTAGCATCCTTTGGGTCATTTCCATAATTGTATAACAAGAAGAAATCTGTGTGACTATCAATATCATGTCAAGTGAAGCTAAAAGCGTTTGTAAAGCATACCAATATCCATTGCACACAACCAAGAAATCTGCACTTCACTGTCAGCTGAAGTAAATAGTATGGCTTCCACACACTTCTCTCCCTACCTGAAGAAAAGCGAAGTAAAAAATGTGAACCCATGGATCTTTGAGTTTCTTAGTTCATCATTTCTGCTAATATCTTAAGCTGTCTCAACAAAAAGTGTTGGTTCAACCAGGCTTATTTCATATGTAAAGTGAGGTTCAGAACAATCCATGTACAAAAAATCCTTTATTCCAAGGCCAATAAGGGATGCAGCTCAGTTCCTGTCATTACATCTAAAATATTGTAAAGGTGGCTGACAAATATTCTTGCTCTGTGAGCAATATAACAAAATCTTCATCTGCCTGAGAGCCACAAGACATATACCACACCCTCTGAAGTCATGAGAAGGAGCAACTCCTGGAATAGTTCACAAACAGGACAGGGTAAGGGTTCTACAGGGTACCACTGTGAGATAAGGTTGGGAGGCTGGGAACGCCATTGCATCCTCAGAGTGCCCACACAGCGTTTGCTGAATAGCGCTTGATGACTTATGTCCTCCCTTAGTAAAAAGAGAGATGCCTTGGAAGTGCACCTGAACTATCCATGAAACATGCTGCAGTTCAAAAAAATGCAAGCAGACATCTATTTTAAAGTAAGGGAAAGACTGGGGTTTAGAGTCAACTTTTTCAGTGCCTAGAAAATTCTTTTAGAAGTTTAACTATAAAAAACTTGAGAGACAAATACTCCTATTTCAAAAAACAACTTTTAAAATCCCGTCTTGATTCCCATTTAATAAAGTTATTTTTCTGCAGAATTCTTCTGGAAAAAATGTTTTAATGGACATATATTAAAAGATAAAACCATGTATTCTAGTCACTTCACAGTCAGCTTTTAGACAAGGCAATTTTCATGTCTTTACAAGCACAGACTTTTGAAATAAATGCATTCCGATGACTCTATGAGGGGAATATACATGTATCAGCTATACAAAGTCCCTTGTGAAGGGTGTTTTAACCAGAGCATTAGAGGTTCCTGTTGCCCATAATGAGTGATCTTCTTTTGCTTGATTTATAAGGCAGATAAATGAGAATTATCCATGAACAGAACCTTTTCTTTTTTTCTACTCCCATGTGTTTGTATGATGCTTGTGCCACATCCAGCTTGACAAACCAAACGTCACCCCAATCCACAGCTACCTTCTCAGAGTTTCTTAGAAAAAAAATAACCACATCAGCTGAAACTGAGTTGCTTGGAATAGTACCTTCAGCCTTGGCAGGTGAGAGGTGAGACAGGTTTGTCAGGGAACTGCAGGAAACTGGGTTTGTGATCCTGCTGTTCCTGGTGTCAGAATAATAAATGTCCCCCCAAGCAGCTGCCTTCTCACACATTCTGACACGGCTGTTTGACACCAGCAAATTTAATTTTCCCTCTCTCCAACACACAGGGATCCAGAGCCATTTTTGTCAAGAGCCTGCTGTCACACGTTATGTCACACTGCCTTTATCCAAGTTGGCCTTGCCTCTTGCTTACATTGGAGGCAGCCAAAGACTTACCACTCCCTGAATGCTAGGCTATGCCCTCTGTCCCTTATCCCTTCTTATAGTAAAAGCAAAACAAAACAAAATCATTGTCTGTCTCTTTACAAATGTTGTGGGGTTTTTTTACAGTAAACAATAATAAAACCCCATCAGTTTATAGACATTGCATTTATTAGCATATACTCTGCCAAATTTTACTGCCAAACTGCCATACTATACTTGGGTACCATATAACAAACCTATTTATTGGCTACTCCTTTTGTTGGGATCAAAGCAGATTCAGAGTAAGAAAAAAGCTCCAGGCCATTAATTTGAACATGTGAATATTTATTTATTCTTAAACACATTTCAGAACCATTTGCTCCAGGCTGGCTGTTCTGTCACAATGCAGACATCAGAAATAGCATATGCCATGTCAGACACAGCAGAAGTATCTTCACTCAGCTTCTTTATGGAAGACAGAGGAATCAACCACCTTGATAGTTTAAATCCTAGAAGGAAGATATACTTGAAGGACCTGGACAAGAGGTGGGCTTCCCTGTGATTTCACCTTGACCAAGTTGGTATGAAGTGAATAAGATCTGCCCAAGTGACCTTGAATTACATACTTGGATAAACTGCCAAAATCTTGGAGATATCATTTTCTACTTTGCCTATAAAAACATTCCGCATTCCAAGAGAGTAGTTGTCAATGACATCACCTTTCTCTTGGCCACTGCTTATGAAGTTCTTGTCACTGAAAAACACAAAGCCATTTTTATGCATGATAGTTACACTGCAAACATATTCTAGTCTCCTGTCAATAAGTGCCTCTACAGCCACAATGACCAGAGGTGACATTGAGAATTTGAGCAGATTATAGATGTATAATGAAATGCAATGTGAATAAAACTGTCTTTCAGCTGCATGACCAGCTGTATCCATTCACATACTCAAGCATACTGAAATCACAATTCCCAAGTTTTCCAAAGTCACAAACATGTTGCTTTGGAAGAAGACTGTAACTGGGTTCTGCTGCACTTGAAATGAAATAACCAAATAACAAAAACACCCAGACTGCTAAGTAAAAAGTTAACTAATTAAAGTCCTTCAACACTATCTAGTCATTCCACAAAACTTTTTAACTATGGTATGATCTGAAGAATATAGTTTAAGAAACATCTTACATTTTTCTTTGTGGTTTGCTTTCTGAGACTATATCATAACATAAGCATTACAAAATTACTCTAGGAATTTCAGAGAGAAAAATGAACACTGACACTGTCAGAAACACTATTTATTTCTTCTCTGTAGTCAAGTAGTAAGCACAAGTGACTGTATTAATTATAGACTGATATTATGCTGTTATCTCAGCTGAACAGATCAGGGTTCAGCCCATAAGCATGTATCTACCAACCTGGTAGATATACAGTTACTGAAAGCACATTCTAGATCAATGACATTGATCAATGATCCAAAAAACAAGTAATTAAATCATTATCTACCTGAAGCTGCAGTCATGGCAGTCTCAGAGAGCAATCTCATCACTGTGAGAGGTATCAGCAAGGAAACAGATACAGATGATAACTCTGCATCCCTTTCTACACCTGGATCAAAACACTCCACCCAGAGGCAGTGCTTTCACTTAAATTTATCTCACACACTCAGCTGGGTTATACACACAGCAATTAGAATTAGAGTCCTTCACAAGATACTGCATTTCAGGATTGCTTTAACAGCTATTTTTTTTAGAGCAATTGAATGTCTGACTTTCTAAGTGGATTCTCAGTTTTATTTCCATTTCTTACAACAGAGGAATCGAATCACTGACAAGTTAAGAGCTCTTTTTACTCCTCATTGTGCTTTGTTTGACTTACTGTGTTTTCATTGCTCTGACTAAGCAAAAGGACCTTTAGATTTTGTTTAACCCAGCAAAACTAAAAACTCACCTCCACCGGTTTCTTTTGCTTATACCAGCTTTAACTCTGTGGTGAATATGTGCTTTAAAAAGTAAAGTAGGTAAGCCAGATGCCTTCTTCCAAACACTTTTCAGGAGTGCCACACACTGTGGTTGTAGGAATGACGGATGAATGCTCTTTGAAAGCTTTTGCTCTGAATCTGTAACAAAGGCACAGCAATGGCTCCTTTCCAGCAACTCCCTATCCCATTCTGACAGCCATTTTCCAGCTTTATCTACAGCTAGGATCTATAACTTGAATAAGAGGGAAAGAACAAAAAAGATGCTAGAAGATTAATGATCTTTGGAACTATATCACCATGATCCCAGCTTCAGTCACCATAAACAGAAACACATGAACAAAACTAATATATCATGTTGGCCCAGTCACTGAATATGCTTTCTATAAACTTCAGAAGAATAGCATTAGGCTAACTTGGGCCTCTAAGCACCACCCTGAAAATCAACTATAGCATATCCAAGAATCTTCTCAGAATGCCCCTTATGAGGCAGAACTTCCTCCCCAATTATCTGTTCCCACAAAGAGTAGCAAATGTTCTTTGCTTGAACAAAGAAACATTGCAGACTCAGTTTTGCTAGTAAGACTGCATCAGCTGATGTGTCTGAGGGATGCATGCTTGCCCCATTTTCCATACAGTCTCCCCCCAAAGACAAGCTGTAGGTGTGCAGTGCCTGATAATGCTGGATACCTGGAGCACCTTTGAGTAGCCCACAGACAACTTCCCAGATGTCTACATCGACCTCAGCCTCTGCGCTTCTGAGATATCTCGTAAGTACCCAAGATAGCATGCAATCTGGACTAGTAAAGATATGATGCAGGGTAGCCAGTGTTTCCCTTTATGCTAAAATTGTAATATTTTGCATTCTTGGCAATCCATGCTGTAGCTGAGATTTCTCTCCCACCTGGCACTTCATCATTCCCCTCCACTAGAAACTGGGAGTACAGCAGGAAGGATTCAGCCAGTGTGGCTAAGATTTTTGTTCTGTCCAGACCTAGGCATGTGAGAAGCATGTGTCTGTCTGGGCTAAAGATCTGAGAAGGACCTCAACATTCATCCAGATCAGTCAGTAGTGAATGTGCTCCCCACAGACTAGGGCTTCATAGGTACCAACAAGCCTATCTAAGGAGGCTGCAACCTTGTTCCTTTTCTGGCCTGTCTTCCTCCCCTCCTCCTCTGCTCCTAGCCATGAAGACCCAGTGTCTCCTGCACAGGCTGTGGCATCCACTGGACCCTGCCATAATCTGATATAACTCATTAAGACAGATGGCCATTTTTATCTACTATATTAGTAAGCTGTATCACATGAGACCTAGAGCTAGAACAAGGTAGGCAATGGGAGCCTCAAACAGAAAGGTGCAAGGCAAGGAAGCAGGAGGGGAAGGAGAGCTTTCCTATTTCACTGGTGGTAAGCTAGTAAATTAGAACACTCTGTACAACAGTAGCTAACGAGTCCAAGTCTGGGTACTCACCTGGTGACTCTAAAGTTGTAGTTAAAGCAAAGGCTTTTTTCCAAATTCCTTGTCCGCTGGGCTAAGAGATA
The DNA here is from genome assembly GCF_023638135.1 of Falco biarmicus. Taxonomy (NCBI): domain Eukaryota; kingdom Metazoa; phylum Chordata; class Aves; order Falconiformes; family Falconidae; genus Falco; species Falco biarmicus. The sequence continues at coordinate 59,650,462 of NC_079293.1, read as the reverse complement.
TGACTGGTGATGGAATTGAAACCCATTTATTAATATCTAGAACTAAAAGACTTCCCTGGTAAGCCTTCTCTGCGCTTGATAACTACCTAAGTCCGTGCATCATGGACAAAAGTTTCATTATGTAACTCCAAAATAAAATGCCAGTGGGGAGAGTATAGTGTTTATATTTGAAGCAGTTTCAAATACAAAAATGTACTTATTATGGAATAACCAAAGACCACGCCATCTTGAGGAAAGAAAGTGGGAAATGAAGCTTCAGAGAGGGTGGTCAGCAGGCTAAATGAGTCAAACCTGCACCACAAATGCATAGGCATCAGAGCTCATATTTAAAACTCAAAGCACACAAATGCTTTGAGTAGGAAGCTTTATCATCCTCCCTTGTATGCACTGCCTTTGAAAATACTAAAAAAGCTACATAGTAAATATACTACTGTGTTGTTTAGCTGCTCAAACCCAGGCTAAAGACCCTTTGTTAGTAAAAACCAAATTGCATTGCTGGCATGAACATACTAGGAAATTCCACAGTATGTTTTAGCAATTGGAGATATTTTTCTCACATCAAAGATCTCAGTCCATAAGAGGTTTCTGACATACAAGAGAAAAAGAAAACCTAATTAAATTGTATGGGAAGTTAGAACAATAGGTGGCCTAATTATTTTCAATTAATCCTGCCCAGAAACTCACACACAATGTGAACATAAACAAACAAATCAGTGTTGTGGACAGCTTCTTATACTTAAGACAGAGGCAAATAACACAACAAGAATTAGGTGGCATTCTTATCTAGCTATGAATAAAAAAGATGTATACTGGATGCCTCCAAACTTACTCCTTCCGGAACACTGAAATTTAAGCTTTCTCCTGAAACTTTATGGTTCCTATACCTGTCCTTTAAGATTTCCTCCATCACTGTGCTCAGTTCTTTTTGCCCTTGGACCCTTCTAGCTCCAAAACTGGAGTTACACAGACACAACTGTCTGATTTCACTCATACAAACAAGATTATGAATCTTCTATACCAGCACATTCTGGCCAGCTATAATCTTATCAGATGCTAACTCTGCATTGTTCAAGATGAAGCAAATTGCAAAGTATTTTTAAAGTTCCTAAGGAGATAATAAAGTCAAAATAAGCAAAATCAATAAGGCCACACATTCAACCTTGCAACAGGTCATCTTGTGAGCTGCCTCCTCTTTTCCTACATCTCACTGAAAACGGACCAGTGTACACCAAGGACAGGAAGCTGGATTAGGTGGTGCTTAGTCAGAAGTTCCTTATCTGTCTACAAAACAGGCATTTCTACTAAGTAAAGTTCATGATGGCAGAGAATAAAATCCACCTAAATATATATTGACATCCTGCCCTATACATCTCCCCAGATGATTATATATTACTCTTGTAATGGCACTCCAGGCTTCAATAAGAATTAGCAAGCTAAAAGAAAGGTGGGTTTGCTATGAGGCAGCAAAGCTCACCCCAGGGGAATTATGTCCCTTTTTGCTGTGGGATGATACCTCAGTTCTGTCTTCCACTGCTATTCACAGCAAATATATGTTTTTTGCATTATTACTTGCAGCTAAAAGGGTATGTGGATATAAAAAATACAAAAGAATATGCACTTCACAGTAAAACATTTTTCTTTGGTAGTTAAGGAGGAATTAATCTAGATGAAATTTCCGTAGAGCATTCTATCCTGCAAGTGCTATCACCAGGAATACCTGACAAGTACTTGGCTGGAAACTGCACCTACAATGAGAAAGAGACATGAAGTACTAATTTTTCAAAAAAAACCCTAAATTCTAATTATCAAGTAGCCTAGAAATATTTCTAGAATTGCTGTTAAACATGTTGCATTCACTTCCACATAACTACTTACAATACCAATACAGTAGGCAGACCACATAAAGGAAAAGGTAATCTGAATTTTTTTCTTGTTGGATCCAATTCCCAAATATTTGCTGTGTTTCTGTTACGATTGATCTAGAGATTAAGCATTTCCAGCAAGGAAAACTTCTAATACTTGTAAGAGTGGGTTGGATTGCAAGCAGTTTAGAGTTCTATGTAGGGTTTATTGACACACTGGTTTGGCAGTGATACTAGAAGCTTCATATACTGTTTTCAGGCTTAGCCACTCAGTGCGTTGAGTACCTTCTCCCTACCCCAGTGCGTGTCAGGTCACTGCCATCTGTACTTTTCCTAGAACACCCTCTGAACCAAGTTGTGGGAGACACATTACTGGAGAGGAACTGCTCCAGAGAAGATTTTTCCCCTTGTTTATTAACTGGAAAATGAAGGAGGAGACCAGTGATCTAACATCTTCAATAGGACCACTTGCCTTCATTCTGTTTTAAAATAAAATTACCATAGACTGTAACTGACACACATAGAAAAAACAACAGTTTACAAAAGAGTTACTGCAGTGACCCTTTTTTCCCATTACTGTTACTTTTTGAAATTACTGATCTTCAATAAAAGCAAGATTCTAGGGATAAGACTCAAATTACATGCAACGACTCTGGTTTGCCCTCCTCTAGAGAATACTGGATTTCCTCAGAGCAAAGGAAAGAATTTGGCCAGCGTGCTAAAGGAAGGTACTATGAGAAAAATAAATTAGTGAAAAGGATTTTTAAAAAAAAAAATCCTGGCATCATTACCTGTGCTAAAACTTACAGAAAAGCCATAGATACATACTGTTTGTAGGAAATGTATAGTGCTGCTTTCCTGGGATATATTCATAGTAGTTTTCCCTTCTTGTATTATTATCTCAGAGATTACCCATATCTACAAATTCTTCCAGTTCTGCAAGTATGAGACTACTACCTTCCGATCCTGTCCATTTAAGTAAAATCATGGCTGGAAAAATCAAATACACAGTTTCAAGAAGACAGTCTGAACATCAAAATACATTAATGAACACATTAATGTAAACAAACTGTCAGTAGGAATACATACTGTTTTCTTCCCATTATGAAATGTCCCCCTAAACTCATGTAATTAAAGACTACAGATTAGTAAATTTGTTCCCATATGAAGTATTTGTTCTGTATACAAAATGGTCATGACTTAAAATGTTAGCTTTTCCCTTTGTAGGCATGGCTTATTCCATTTGTAAAGAAACATTCATGGGCTTCTTGCATGTGGACCAGCAAGATTTCTTATATCAAATTTCTAAGGTGTCACATTTCCAAATAGTAATGACTTATTCTGAGTTATATAAAGGGAAGGAGGAGCAGGAGGGCATGTGTTTCCCTTCAATTTTTTTTTATTTGAGTCATACTAACAAAGACATAGGTGAATCAGTCTTATGACAGATTTGCAAACTGTTACCAATACTCCTGTAATCATGTTTTGGTATCTGTGTGGTATATACTCCAGAAAGGATTTGGGGGGGGGGGGGGGGGGGTGTTGGGGGGTGTTGTTAGGCTACCTGATCTAATTCAAATGTTTTTTTTTTTATTTCTGAGTAAAATGACAATATGTCACAGAGAAGTGTGACTAGTACAATCAAATGGTACTGACCTGGACTCTTCAGCCTGTAAAAGAAGTGATGGAGATAACAGATATGACAAGCATGTGAATAATCCTGAAGCATAGCAGGAAGACAGTGAACAAGGAACAATTTTTCAGTGTCCCTCATATGCCAGGAACTAGTAAACATCAGGCAGCAGGTACAAACGAGTAAAGAGAGATTCTTTCTCACACACAGTGTAAAACTTAAATTCATTGCCACAGGATCTTGTGGGAAGAAAAATCCATCAAGGGCTATTAAACACTAAGATATCACCTTCAGCACAGGAAATCTCTGAGCCATATATCACTAGAACCTGAAAAGTGGGAAGAAGGGAGAGAGTATAATATGACTGATTATTCTTCCATAGGCATCCACTACAGCCACTGTCAAAGAGCAGATGCTCCGATAGGATAGACAGGTCCTTAATCTGAATGAGTGCAAACCCCTTTATGCCATCATAGATGATGTAAATGAAAAATATATTAACTATATCATCATATATTTCCCCTTTCTGCATATATATATATACACATGCACATATATATGCATATGTGTATATGTATATACACATTCATACAGAAGTGATAGCCATGACTTTCTTTGGTTCCACATACCCTTTTAGCTGCAAGTAATAATACAAACTGCTGTCTTGGGAAAGCATTAGCAGTCTATTGGTATGGGGACACTGTTAGCACATATGATATTGAACTGTGTCACTGAGACTCCTGTTACAGAGATTCACGCTACACAGACTTCTGACCTAGCAGAAACTGCAACTTTGATAATGTTTTTTGACAGTTTATTTTGTGTAATGCCCTAGATTAGACGAAAAGAAAAACAACACACCACAAACAAAAAACGCAAAGAAACCAGCCCAAATTCCAGCATGCAGCTCCATAATCAGACCCACATGTGCCTTTTGCAGGGCTGGAACCTCTTGCTCTTCCCTACAGACATCCGCCACTAACCAGCTCTTCCAGGCATAATCTGGAACAGCCTTGTCGCTTCAGTTTCCTCAGGTCTCCTAATCCCTGCTTCTTCACCTAGTGAGTCTCAGTCCCTCTGGCTGTAAGCTTTGCTCAGTCACCCTGCTCCAAGAAGTGAGTCTTTTTTCTCAGTCGCTCTCCTTTGATAAATGTCTTCTGGTCTGGATGTCATCTTATAGACTTTAGATTTCCACTTACAGATATCTTTCCCCAAGCTCCCAAATCAAGAATCTTTTCCCAAAATATGCTTCACCTGTGATCTTACTTGCCCTTTCTCCTCGACCCCCAACCTGTCCCAGTCAGTTTTGCTCTCCACTTCCTGTTAATCAGGCTTTTGCCTAATCTTATCAGTTTTATCTTTTCCTTGTCTCTTCCCTACACAAGATTTTTTTCCCCTGTTTTGCATTTAAATTAGGTAATGTCCTTCTGCAGTTTCCCTCAGTGGGTCTATGCAGCCACGATTTCCTTCTCTCTGCCGTACAAACCAGATGGGAAAAGCTTTTTTCCCCAAAGCAAACTTGTTTAATGAGGAAATACTTATCCAAAATAATTAAGAACATTATGACACAGTTTTATGACCCAGCAGTGCATCTGATAGCATATAGCTTTTTGTTCCTTTTGTTGACGGGTTTTGGTCTCAGACTTTGTGCTTGTTTTGCATGTGTTGCCAACCATGTGTCATCTTGTGCCACGGCTCAAGAGGCTTGTGCTTTCTGCCTTTGTAAAATTTCGTCGAGTTGTCCTTCTGGTACTGACTGATATCAGCCATGGCTCTGGCAATGGATTTGGAGACCATATGTATCTTGGAGAGTTTGAAATTATTTTCCTCCAGGACCTTCACCACGTGGCATTGAGCCTGTTCCAGCTTCTGGTCATCCAATTGCATCAGCAGGTCCTTTTCATCCTTCCTTTGTAGATGTCAGGCCTTGATCTTTGCCATGATGGTGGCAGCAGCATGGCTCCAAGCACAACAGGCACATGCCAAGCAAGAAGAGGACCCACTGCAAATCTGGGTTCATCCTCTCAAGCCCGGGCCATTAGCACATGAGACCTGCTCACCACCCTGACAGGGAAAGAGATGCAGTATAGTCAGTGATCACATAAACACGGGGATTTTAGAGTGCTATATATCTGAACAGAAGGCAAGCAAAGACTGCTGACTTAATAAATGCATTTTACCCAACCATATTCTCAATAGTAGCTAAAATATTTTGATGGGATTTTCTACACATGCTCACAACACCACCAGTCTGTCACTGACATCTAGTCTATAACATTTTCCAAGTGACAGTGGACAATTAATGACTTTAACAGTTGCATCTATAGTAAAAGTAGTGGCCAACTTTTTTTTGCTTAACATTTGCAAACGATGTGCAATCTTTCACACACAACCCAAGTTACACTGAAACAGACACTAATAGACAGCTAACAGCTCTGCACACTTAATTAAAGATTGAAAAATCATCGGCTTAGTCAAAGGTAAAGAGAGGATAGTAAAGGTAAATTTCTGCATTGTTCTGCAGGCAGTACATGCATTAGACCTTCCATATAATGTGATATTTAGGTTTAAAGTAGATACCCGTATTTTCTCCACCGACTGCACACCTAAAAGAGATCATGCTTCCCTGCTTTCTCTGCAGGTCTCCATGCATGGGAAGGGATGAGGGAGGCCAAGAGGAGGAAGCAGTAATACGCGACGAGGTCTAGGACTGCAGCTGGGACTGGGTGAATGCATGTCATTGCTCTTCCTGTTCTGGGGAGCTTCCCAAAACAGAAACATGCTCCATGACTCCAGAATGGACTTTTCAGCTAAGAGAGCATCTAATCTTGGCTCTGCTGAGGAGTGACACACACCACAGACTGCCAAAACTCCCACAGAGGACTTTCTCTCCACCACAGAGGCAGTTAGCTATCCAAACATTTTTCAGCTAAGAAAAAAAGAGCAGGGCTTTTTCTTTTTCCTTTTTTTATTTTATGGGGGTGTTTAATGAATTTTCTTAGTGACCAACTTTGTAGTACTAATTTCTCCCACCGTGTTTTTAATCTATTGAAAACTAAATCAACTATTAATCTTTACATTATCTTACAGTTCAGATTTGCTAAAGGTCATGAACTGTGCACAGCTAAAAGGCTTCGCTGCAAGGGAAGCTATCATCACAGATATTTCACAATAAGCTGGAGGATTTTCTTCTTCCTTTTTTTTTTCCTCTTACTCCAGGTTACTAGAAAATATGAAACTGTTAAGAGGAACATAATAACGGCAGCCAGGACATTCTGTTTACTTCCCTTTAATCTTTCTGCTGTAATGTTAGTGTGATAATTGATACCAATTATTTTCAGAATTCTATATGCATTAAGAAGATTAATCTAGTCTGCAGGAAAAAACAGTGCTGTATTTGATAATCTCCAAGGTAAAGAGTCTTCTTTATCATCAGTGGTTTTTAAGATTTCTGTCCTTGGCTTCGTAGGCAAGTTTAAAACACTGTGAAAAAGCAAAGTCCTATCGGAGAACTTTGAGAATTCTACATAACAAAATCAAGCACATAAAATGTATTTATTGAAACAATCACAGAAACACTGAATTATCATTTCCAACCTGAAGCTATGGAGTTCCAAAATGGTATGCAGACATACAATTGCAGTATTACAAGAGTGATCTCAGATTCAGTCCCATGTCACCTTTGCCAAAGTAAGCCTTTTCTTGCAAAGATGACCTGTAAAAATATTTTCTAAAGTATTTTAGAGGATTAGCAACTTGCCTAAATGAATTATCTTGAACAGATTCCAGTAACTAGAGAACATTAAGACGATACAACAAAGAATACAAAATACATTAAATCAATGTTGAATGTATGTCTTTTCTCTTTTTCACTTGTGCATTGCATTCCTATCTTTAATTACAAGAGCACACAATGATATATGTGTTGCACTCGCTTACAATTAGCCACACATGGATAATCCATTTTAGCATGCATATTGCTTTGCATATGCCATGCTAAACCACAGAAGCTATTTATATGATATGTAAGTATAAATTGCATTTACACAATATGCTACAAATTAAGGACAACAATGAGGAAAGTAGTAAATATCTGTTGACGTATTAAGCCAACAAAGTACTCAGCCAAGAGTTGTCTAGATGGAAAGCTCTATGCTTTTATTTAAGGTTTGCATTTAATTTAGTTAAACTGATATAAAAAGCTATGCAAAAGATTATTTCAGTTTACACAAGGCTTATCTCTATTTGGTTTATATCATTTAGAAATGAGCTTAAACCTATAGAGAGTTTGAACTTAAGCTAAAGAGAATTTAGGTCTTATCTTGTTCTCTCCTTTATTTTAGAAAGTAAGTTCTGTGTAACAACCTCCTCATTCTACAAAATAACTGTAAGCAGTCTTTGCAATATAGTGTGGAACATACATGAAGGAGGACAGAAAAAACATATGCATGTTACAATTATTGCCTAGTAAATACAGTGAGAAGCGCAAAGAGGTGCACAAAGAAGCACAGACTCTAAAGAATTAAGTTCATTTTAAAACTGCAGCACAGTTTATGAGCCAAATTAGGTTTTGTAACGTGGTACAAGTTACAAACTTCTTTCATTTTTGCTTCTAAAACGCAGACCTTTAAGAGTGCCAGATGACTACTTACTATATACTGTATAATACACTGTGTCATTTTCAGCTACCTCACATTTTAAAGTTAAGTGTATTGAAACAGTAAATTTTGAAATAAAATATTCTAAAATGTACTAAACTAACAAGAAAATAAGTGAAAGGGTTTAAGCTCATCTAAAATATTAACAGTTCATTACAATGTCCAATATGCACAGCTATTTACATTTTAAAATTAAAAAATAAGCACACATACATACACACCATATACACATAAAGCATGACAGAAGAATTCAAAAGGATGCTGTATGAACTCCCATCTACATACAAAAAAACGGAAGAAATGCTGGGCAAAGTTAAAATCTTCAACTAGTTATCATTTTTTAAATGAAGATTTTAACTTGGTTAATCCTCAGCTTTGTAAATTTTTTGCCTGTTAAACAGACTACTGGCATCACATAATTTTCTTTGTTAACCTTTTGAAATACCCAGCTTCCAGGTGAAAAGAGACTTCCAGAGCCAAAGTAGAAAAAGTGTAATAGGATGAGGCTGACTTAGAAATTCTTACAAATATTCTGATTTATTCCTCTGTTAAGCGTGCAAATACACTGCCTAAAAGCCTTCCCCTTCCAGCCCTGGTCCTCCTAGGAAAAAATGTAAAGTCAAATATGTGCAGGCTAGCACAAGCAGAAGATATATTTCCTAAGGGCCATTCTCACTTGCCAAGTACCATGAAGCATTTTCTTAAGAGAGAAACTTCTCTGGAGCAAGTAAAAAGGAGAAGAAAAAAATACATATTCCCAGAGGAAATCTATTTGCCTATTAACACTCCTTATTGCTCAAGATATTCTCTAAGGTGTTATTCCAAGCTTTCTGCCCACCCAGTCAGACAGCTTTGCAGTTCTGGTTTTGTGGCGCCTGCCTTGCTAAGAATCAAAGTGAATCTGGTGGTACACAGTTGAAAATCAGAACTTTAGTCAAGGTCCGCAACAGAAAGTCCACTACCAGGTAGCCCTCAGTCTCACCTGTACTCATAAGGCACAGTCCTGTGAGAACTAAGGAAACAGTCTGATATTTAACAAGCCTTTCCAGCTTCAGCTTTGTATTGTCAGACTTGGCTGAGGTCGCTGAGCCCTCATTCAGACTCAAATCTGAATGCAGAAATCCCACAAGTTCAGCATTAATAGCACTGAATGCTCAAGTTTTCCCACTGCTGATTTCTGAGATACAAAACGGATATCTAAATAAGGATCTAGATACAAATCTCAAGTTGTACCTACAAAACAGCCAAATAAAGGTATTTTAATTCTAATGCAGGTCCAATGAACTCAGTTTTAAAACATGAGAAAATTACATGCAAAAAAGTTATAAAAACCTGTGGTTGTATTAGCACAGATTTCTTTCCTGTCAGATCTCAAAACCGAAGTGGGATTGTCAAAGGAAACATTAGTGAAATCATCAGCAACACCCTTTCTTTACATACTAAACAGAGAAACTAAAACCACACTTTTCAAGCTAGGACCTGTTATTGCCTAGGGAATGAGGCACAGGACTGAAACAATTTTTGTTAGGGGTCTTAGAAGTATCCCACTGCAAAGATGTCAACTTCAGTGCCCTGGCAAGATTCAATTTTGGATAATTGTGGCATTCTGTTTTCCTAAAACTTTGTTTCCTTCACAGTAGCACCACGGATTTCCTATCCTACAATGCTGTACAGTATCGCTCTGTGTCCTTTAATGTTTTTTTAGCAGTACCTTCACTTTAATAATGTACATACTGCTGCCAAAAATGTTTATAGATCTTAATGTTATACCAACATGTATTTTTATGAACGCCTGTATCCAGTGTCACCTTCCCGCATCACCAAAACCTATGACAAAAAATTCCAGACTTCCATTTTTTCTCTGCTGGGTTGGGGTTGGGGTTGCAGTCTTTTATCTCCTGCAAGTTCCTCCCTCAAACCCTGGGAAATTTGCCCATGAAAATCCAGCACAAGGTTGGCACTAGAATTTTCCAAGTCTCTCGTGATCCTACTTGATGATAAGCACTATATGCAGAATAACCTGCACTATAGGATGTGGTGTTCAGGATAGACCAGAAGTTATAAGCTCCATTTTCTTCAATTTTTCCTCTGATAGCAATGGCAGGAGTGCAGACATTTGCTGTTGCAGCATGAACAAACTTCTGCTGGTGGTGTTTTAAAGGATACAGTCTTAAAAATATTTGTGGCATGGGCAATCAGCCTGTGCTGCTGATTTCAGTGTTGCTGCCACCCACAGAGATGCTCTGGCTGTCACATTACTCGGAGAGCAGGAATAACTAAGAAGGTTGCACAGACAAGCTTCTTCTGCCAGATCCCAAGCCAACCACAGACTGTGATAAGCATTCAGTCAGAGTTTTAGTGTTTACATTGTATTTTCCTTCTGCTACACTGTTGAGGAATAATTGTGGGTTTATTTGTCCTAATGATGTCATTATGTGTTGCATTTGCCTTTTTCAGGTGATGTCAAAGGAGCTAATGGCATCCTCTCAGGCTTAAACAACGCACTAAGCAAATCTCAAACCAAGGTAGGTACTTCTCTGGGTATAAATACATCCAAAAGAGATGGATAGAAAAATACAAAAGGCCAGACATGTTGTTTCCTCTAGCGGAAATAACTGTATTTTATACATGTAGCGTCTGGTGAAGAGGATTTTTGAGGGTGGAAATGTTCCAATTCTACATACATACTTAAAAACTATTTTATATGTTTATTTAGATATAAAATAGTAACTTTTTGAAGTACTGACAATCTGTAATTTTAACAAAATAAAATCACTATCATTACCCATGCAAATTCTAAAAGTTCATTAGGGATCTTCACCTGAAAAAGCACTACTTAAAAAACAACAGTCTTCCTTCGCTTGGGAGTCTTAAAATCAAACCTAAATATGCACAAAACTGACTAAATAACATTGGCCAGACTCTCCTTTTTCTTTCCCATATCAAGTGAATTGGACTTTGTATTTTTATAATAAAGGATAACAGGAGAGCTTATTAAAAGGATTTTCATTGCCTTGCCTTCACATCAAGGCAATACAGCATAACTGAACAGCTTCACAATTGAGGGTTTGGGTTTTTTTTAAATTAATGGCTATTCTATTTTACTATATTTTCAAGTGAACGGAAATTGACCTTCATTGTGTCTTTAGTCAATCTAGCTCAGAATCAAAGAGCAAGTTAATTATAACCATTTAAAACTTAACAGTTGAAGTCTTTTGATGTAATATCGCATTCATTTCTAATTAACTGTACATATGTCTTGCCGAGTTATCCAGTAACTCTTGAGGTCTGTCAGCATAAAACCTTAAAAGCATGAACACTTCAGGATGAAGATTAGACAATCATTATTTAAGAAGGAACAGAAGGTGACAGGGAACAAGACTGCGTATAGGAAGAAATCTCTGCCTAACTGCTTTCCCTAATGTTCTTTAAAATGTGGCAGCTGTTGCTGCTGCATAGTGGCTCAGTGTCCTGAGAGTCTGGGTTGTCAATTTTAGCTTTAGAAGCAAAACCAAAATACAAGCAGCTGTATATTTCAGACTTTTCAGTGACTCATTGTGTAAAGTTTTAAATTCGTCAAGCATAAACATCACCTTTCTGTGGCTACTTACAGCCTCTGTCCTAGAACCTGGTCTTCAAAATCAGTGAATGTCATCCCAGCAGCTCAGTGGGGTAAGCTGAAGTCAAGGGGATGCTGTTCCTCTCCCAGTGAAACTCTTCTCTTCAGTGACCAGATTCACTTTGCAATAAGGATCCAGCAATGTGCTAGGAGAGTTTGGGATGTTTCTCTAAAAATGAAGCCACACTGTTTCTTAGTTCATTAAGTTTATCACTAACATCATTATTCTTAACACCTTTACTCCCCAAAATAAGTCCTCTTGGAAAAAAAGGCTTCACAACATGGTCCTAAACATGATTTTCATTCCATAGGGTTCTTAAAATGGCAATGGTCTAAAAAGTAGGGCTCTGAAAAAGATCCAGAGTCACAGTGTGCCCGCTTTCTTCAGAGCTGCTTCTGTCACCCAAGGGATAGAATTGTTTGGAGGTTTTTTTACCTGATGTGGGAAGGATACGAGCAGGTTGATTCTCCACTCTGCATCTTCACTTCAGCTTTGAACCTTACTTTGGGTCAGGCAGACAGAACAAAAGTGAACCAAGCACTGTCCTCAGAGCTCTGTGCACCCCACTGGGCACACCTAGCCACAGCTGAGGAGTATAATAAAATGGAGTGTAATCTGTCTCCTCAGAGTAGTGAAGGGATAAAGTGAAGTATCAAGGGATAAAGGTCTTTGCTGTCAACAGCAGTGACCATAAATCAGGGTAAGACTGATTATCACGTGGAGTAAAGAAAACAGAACCAAATAGCCAGAAATCCTTTGGAGTGGATGAATATCTGGGGAAGGATGCTGGAAAAACCAAAACATCAAGACTGGGGAGAAACAGCTATGATGGTTTTTCTTAATTATAATTTAAATGTTATTTGAAGGTTGCTCTGGGAATAAAGTTTACGACACAGCCTTGAGGAAGGTCCAGGACAACTGAAAAAAAGTTGCAAATCCACATTATGCTAAGGGATGTAATTTATTATGGGTTATTGTTACCTTGGGAAAGATGAAAAATAATATGTGCTAGATAATTAGAGGAGTCAGGAAAAGCAGCAAGACTGGAGCGACAGTAGGCACCATCGGAGGAAATCTGTGTATTACAACATTTTCATTTATGAAAGTGTGACACATCATGACTCATGCTTCTGCACATTATGCTCTGCTGAGCTCCATTCAAATCAGTGAAGAGACAGAAGCAAAGAAATGTCAATCACTCTCAAAGTATGTTTTCCATATTTTTCCCCAGAAAGAGGCTTGCTTTATTTTATTTATTGATAAACCACTGTACTCAGTAGATAGGTGCAGTATTTTCTTTTCACTTCAATGGATTTTTTGCCCATTGAATATTTGCAACCAGTAATTTTTTATTTGCCAAGGTCTGGGAAGAATCAGACAGAAAGACTTCTGTTGCATAATTCTGTATCCAGTTAGACTTAAAATAAAAGCATATAATTGACCACAAAAATTAGTTTTGTCCTCATAAAATCTTTCCAAAAAATACTGAAAGGAAATTATGTCACTGAGAATATTTTGTATTCAAATGTTTTTGTTTAGCTTCTCATCACAGCCAGCTAGCTGTCATGAAAGTGCTTTTATATTTACAATGTTTCTCAGCATGAATGATCCCAAAATGTTTTGGGGTTTTGTTTTTGGTTGGTGTTTTTTTTTTAATGGGAAAATATTCACCACTGAAATCCAGCCTCTTTGGCTTAGAAGAAGGCAGGCAGCTAAACAAATGGGATATGAAAAGGCCATGCAATATAAAATGGAAGTAAATCATGGCCAGTGCTTACATGCAAAGCTATGCACCATACAAGTGTGACCAAAATTATTTTAATATCCATACACTGTTTCTGTTTTGAGGGTCTCTACTGAATGAGGTCTGCACTGAAACAAAACTTAACAGAGATTCACCTGGGAAACTAGAAGGTGTTGGTCTAGAGTTCTGGGGTACATGCAACCTAATTTATCAGCCTTAAATCTCTCATTGCCCTTGCCCTAACCAGATGTTAGACTAACATGGGAAAAATTCAAATGTAATTCTCCAACTTGTACTACCTGCAGTGCACAAACATCCTATAATTTAGCAGCGTACTGGCCATTTCCTCAGTATAGCTGTACTAGGTATCTGGCAAATGGATAGTATAATTTAGCTTTCCTGGGTCTTGAGACACTAATGGTTGAATCTGTAGAGCTTTCAGGTTCTTCCCACTCTTTCAGCTCTAACAGCAGCCAAAATACGAACTCTTCATGTATGGCCTATAGCCTTTCAAAGATGTATCTATGTTCATTATGTTCTTGCTTCTAATAAATTTAAAATTCCATCAGAAGTTGTCCTTTTAACATGAGTTGAAAAGCAGTCCTTGTTATTTACAATGCTGAGGTTTAGCCCAGTCTACCTTAAAGGACTGACTACAGATACATCAATCACTTTTGAAATGTGATGGCCCATTTACCAAGCAACTAAAAAGCTCCTTCCAGAAGTACTACATGAAATCCCATTCAGGGATTCACTACCGAAACCAAGCAGAGAGGTTGGCAACTTGCATGATCAAAAGCTTTCTGCGTAGAAAAAAGTTCTGCACAAAAATACAAAAGCTGCTTATTACTAAAACCTGAAAATTCATAATGACAGGACTGAAAATCTGAAACAAAAGGAACTTGCATTGGAAAGCAATTACCTAGACAGACATTTATATTTAATGAATGTGAAAACTCCATTTTGTGCAAAAAGAGCCATGGGATGCTCCTTTAACTCCTAGTCTTTTAAAACCAGTAAAAGACAAAGCTGGGAAAGGAAGACTGAGGTCCAAACATGCTGTCACATTCTGCCATATCATTCCTTTCAGAAACGCAGTCTCAAGCAGTGTGAGGTTTGCTCTGTGTTACTTGTCCTAGCAGGTTATTCCAGAGCATTAGGCTCGGATGGTGGGAGGCTGCTTTCTCCATTCCCGGATGAAACTGTCTGTGCTCCTCCACAGACTTTGGCACTCACCTTACACATTTTTCCCCCTTCTTAATATTTACTGGTCTCTTGTCTTTATAGGCAACATAAACAACCCCCTCTCACTCTTTTTCTCCCTGAGCAAGATGATCCTTCCTTTTTGTCTGTGGAGTTACTTCTGCTCCCAGTTACACCCATACAGTTCCCAGGTGTCAACCCCTGAAGAGAAGACTCTTCACTGACACTGACACTTCAAAACTAAGAGGAAACCCAAGTCTCTGGTCTTCTAAAAACTCCATGTAGGGTTTTTCAGAACAACCTAAAGAGGTACAATGCCATGAAATGGATGCCGTGATCTCCAAGGAGTCTGTTAACCAGAAAATAGCTTCCACAACAGGACACTGCCCTATCCGGGACAGCATTTACCTCACTGAGCTGTACACACTGGCATTAGGCCCCTCAATATCTAATGCGATGTGTACATGGTGTACGCATGGTACACGTGGAAAGGTTTTGGTCCTGAGGGGCTGCAGGGTGGCCTCTGTGAGAGGCGGCGGGGCTGCCACACACCGGGCACAGCCAGTTCCCACCAGCTCCAATGGCCCCATCGCCAGGCACAGCCAGGCCCTGCCGCCAAGATGGTGGTGCCTTGAGGAATGCGTGTGTAAGGAAGGGCAGAAAATGTTGGAGCAGGAGGAAGGAACATAAGGAAGCTGGCAGATGAGCAGACTGGGGCAAACAGCAGACAAAACACCACAGCTGGGAGAGGAGGAGGCACTCCATGGCACAGCAGGTACCCCCAAAGGCACTGCGGCCTGTGGGAGACCCACATCTGAGTGCAGCAGAAGAGTGAGGAGGAAGGGGCAGCAGAGAGAAACCACCATGTCCTGACCTCAGCTGCCTTCTGCGCTGCTTGAGGCCTCACTGAAGGGACTGACTGCAACCTGCAGCGAGAACAGGAGTCTGGACTGAAGGAGTGAAGCTGAGTCTGTGAATGAGGGCGGACAGGTGTTCTAAATGTCTGTGTGTTTCCCAACACCCAAGTCAGTACTCAAATATTTAGATTAATTGGTAAATTATTTCCCTGCTTTTATTTTGACCCACAACCTTTCCACTCTCTTGTTCTTCCTACTTTCTGCCCCCATCCTGCTGCTGGGGCAGTGAGTGAGCAGCTGTGTGGGTACTTGGCTACATGCTGGGGCCAACCCTGCACATATAAACAAGATGCACTTCTGAGGTAAAACAAAAGTCTCTGATCATCTTCCAGAAAGTCCAGTTGAAGATCTAAACATTTCATCTTTACCTTCTTATTTGTATCTGCCTGTAAAAGGCCTATAGGAGAAGAGTTTCTGCCTTCTGCAAAAGTAAATGGAGAGGACCCCAGAAACCAGGATTCACCAAAGTCTCTGTTTTGGGACTAAATGTTACACACCTAGTATCAGAGTCTCCTTACCCAGGTAACAGAAAGAAAGGAAAGGTCAGAAAACAGAAGAACCTAAAGCTAATGTTACTTATTCAAAATTTTAAGGAGAAAATGTCAAGGTTAGCAATACTGCTCCAGAATGACTCCCAATGAAGTGTCCATCAGATTAAAAACACCACAGATCAAAAAGATCTGGTAGATGAGAAAAGGCAAAGCTTGCAATCCCCAGAATAATAAAGAGGAAGAAAAAGGCCTTGAAATGATGTTCATATAGGTTAGATGTTTTCAAATTTGCCTGGTGGCCTTACACAGTTGCTTCTAAGATGCCAGCAAAGCAGGCTGCTGCAGCATGTCTGCGGTTATTCCTGAGAACTCCTGGAGGAAAGGGGAGGCATCAGAGGCCTAGAAAATAAAAAATAGTGCTTATCCTTAAAAAGGAGATAAAGGTTCAACTCAACATAACTTCAGTTCTGTTTCAGAAATCAAACAAAATTTGATATTAAGTAACTAGAAGAAAAGGAGGAGAGTGGGAGTTTGTCAAGAAGACATCATTTCAAACCATTCTAGTTTCCTTCTAGGGCAATGTAATAACTGACTTTAGCAAAGCCTCTGTTTCCTACGTGTTCCTACTGAACATGTTCTGGATTAAATGTCCATAGGATGGAAGAGCATTGGTAGATAACCATACCTACAGAGTACTTTCTAGTGTGGCACTGAGAGACTAGAAAGATGTAGCGACTGAAGTTCTGTAAAGGTCTTCCCTGGGTGCAATACATTCCATATCTAAATTAACCACCCAAATCACCCAGTACAGAGTATACTTAATACAAATACCAGAAACACAAAACCGGAAGGGATTGCAACCATATTAAAGGACAAAATAACAATTAAAATTTTATCTTTTTCAGGAAAATTAAAATGTTATTCAGGTATGAAAAATGCAAAAAAAAAATTTCTTGGAACCAGAAACTAGGAAGCTGCTGGCTAAGTCACAGTTCTACTGAGACTGACTGGAAGGTTATAAAGAAATACAAGCTAAACATGAGTTAACAACATCATGCTGTTGCCATAATAAATTAAATAAATAAATAAATAAAAAGGAAAACAACACACTAGACTTCTAATCAAGATTAGAGATTGCAAGATTTATAAAGGGATCCTTCTGTTCTGTCCAACATCAAGAAGAGCTTTGGTATAAAATATAGCTCTCCACTACAATTCAAGGAAGATGAAGAACAACCAGACAAGTGTAGAGCAGAGCAACAAGAACAATGAGAGCTAGAAAACACCCTTGGCTAGGGAAGATGGACAAAATTAGAAGAGAAACTTTGAGCAGACATAGTAAATCTTTCAAAAGCAGAATAAATGGAAATAAACAGGAAAGGATTAGTCTATTCTCTTACGTCATTTTAGATGCCCTAATGTATCCCACTTGTCCTCAATGTCCTGTCCAGGACAGCATCCTGTAGGAATTGTTCCACGTGGGCCAAGCCTCCAGAGATGCCATAGGGCATCTAAAATGTCACTTTGACAGCAGTCTCTCCTATGTGAGAGAAGATGACTGGTACATAGATTATGCTGTGGGCAACATACCTCAAGGCTAAGTTAATACTGAGCAATATGCCTTCTCCCTACGTTCCACTCACTTTGGGAATGACTCATTTCATCCAAAAGTCTTATGTCTGAAATAAATTAGATGACTTGCACTGTAGAAGTTGAGAGTCTTGCACTCTAGAACTTGCATGCGTTCTCCACAGGGGCAGAGTGACTAAGGCAGGTGTAGATGTGTGTCCTGTAAATATCCACAGTTGTATGACATGAATTTCCCCCCATTGTATAAATATTACCTCCCAGGTCATCCAGTATTTTCACTCCATCACAAGTAATGGTTTTAATGCAAGAAATACAGACTAAAGTTCTACAGCCTGTGCTAAAAAGATCAGATCACAAAACCCCTGTTTATTCTTTTAACCCACTGTGTATGAGCAATCTCTACTCTTCTGTACAGTGTTCCACAAAGCCTCCTGAACCAATTTCTCAAAACAAAAGAAAAGGAAATTTTAGCTGTTACTCATTCAACAGAGAAGTAAAAAACTGCACTGCAATATGGCTATGCTTGGTATTTTATCTCTATATTGTGTTTTAAGCCTCATTGTCAAATGCTTATAAGATCAGACAAAGACCATATTTCAGCCTCAGTAAAAGGCAGAATGTTTTCTGTCTCCAAAAATGGACAAATTCATCCACAGTAATTGGCCATCCACCTAGCAAGACGTAATCCAAAGTATCCCCAATTGGTATCTCTTAGTTTCATCTTTGTTTTGAAGGAGGGGAGAGAATATCAGAAAGAAAACAAACCATTGTTTCTCTGCAGAAATTTGGTTTTAGCTTTTCCATCTTGCCTATTTACTCTGTGACAGACAGTACATAAATGAAAGAATGGCAAGAGCACTGCTGTGACTTTTTTCCCCATCTTCTGGCAATTCAAGAAAATAAAACCCAGTCCACCTGGCAAACACAAACTGCTACTGGCAACAATTTCTTCAAAGAAGTTCTCAAAGTAGTCTATATAAAAAATGAATTTTCTGTGACTGTGATTTGCTTAAGCAGGACTTTGGTAATAAAATAATTGCCTTTATTTTCTGGAAACTGTCACTGTCCTTTAGCAACACAATGTAAAGCATTGCTGGAACAGACTGTACTACAGACTTGTCTTGGGTATATATCTGTAAACTATCAACTGTCCTGGCTCTTTGATTCCTTGGGGGGCCTTCGGTATACTTACTTAGAAGGAAATAAATTGCCGTTGAGCTTCCATCTTCAGTTTCTGACATGTTAAATGGTGAAGTTTACGATATTTTTATGATCCTTGTAGCATAAATAAAAGCAAAGGATACAAGCAAAGAAATTAAGTGAAACTGAATGGATTATGCATGCAGTAAAAACTCTCAGGATCTTCTATACCATCAGAGCCTAACTTGGGTTTTGCACTTCCACTCCACATGAGCTGCTTCAGCACCATCCTGTAGGCAATGCAATATACTGTGCCTAACTCAGAAAGCAGCTGAAATGTTCACACTAGTGTTTACAAAGATCACATCATATGATGGAAAAATTCATGTACAAATAACTGCATACCGGTTTCTGTCCTTCATTTATATCTCTGGAATATCTATGGATCTGAGCACAGCCACAAAGCAGGTGGGGTTTTTGCAATACTCTGGTGGCACAAACCTCAGTGTGAAACTGTATAATAAGCAATGGCAACTGAAACAAAACTCACTCACATGGATTCTCTCACACCCAATTGCTCCTGTCCAAGTAGTCTGGCCAGGGTCACTTCAGTGACAAGGAGGACAAGGGACACTGGCTATGCATCACACCACCTGTCTTCTTACACATCACATCACCTGATTGGCAACCATGTGCTGGTTTTCTGATGTGTCTTCTGTACACGTTAGGGCTTGACAGAAATGGTGATATTTTGCCTTTTCCATCCTATAAGGCTTCTGTAAGTCATTAGGCAACACTGCTGATTTCCTCTTTATTCTTTGGACTGTTTCCACATGTAGCCTGTCCTTTATCATAGCCTGTCCTCATTTTCTTTGTCTGTATGTCTTGAGAAGGTGGAAGTAAATGTGCTCTGTTCTTTACCAGCTGCTAATCTGGATGCCATCAACACATGCCTTTCTTTTATCCTTTCTTCTTCTTTATTTTTTTGTAATTAATTTTTCTGGTACTTTCATATCTAGACACTCATTTATGTCAGTCTTAATATTTCTATTATGAGTCTCTACATTCTTAATGCTGAAAACCAGTAGGGCAAGGTAAAGATAAGTAATCTTGTTAGCCCTTTCCCTGTTTATCCATCAAACAGTAGACCAAAATCCTTTCCTCATCTGAATGCGTAATTCAGAGAGCAAATTACAGCATAAAAACAAATAAACAAAAAAATCAAATGACAGGATCAAAATGAGAGTTAGAATTTACTTCCATTCTATATATGAAACGTCTTTTGACACTAAGAAGAAAGCACAGAGGTGATAATTCTGAAATTTTCATCAGAATCAGTATCTGCAATTCAAACTCTAGGACAAAGGAAAGCATTTTAAACAATGAAATATCAATTACATTGATCAGCATGTTTTTATAAAAGGCAGTGCCACTCAATCAGCATGACCATAACAAAACCACATTTAATAGGTTCCCCATCACTTGGCTGATATACCAAAACAGTGTAAGGCAAGCACACACATCCAACAAATTCAGGATACTTTAGCTAATTTTAGTACTTTTGCCATTGAAATGGAAAGTATAATGAGCATAGCCTTGAAAGATGTTTTTCTCTCTGTAGCTGGTAATTCACTACATCTCACAATTGCCCAAGTGCATTATGATATCAATGTTCCTACTCCTGCACATCAGAACAATAGCTATTTTCAAAGGCAACAGAAGAATGATGGACAAATGGTCTAGCATGAACTAAAAAATCTTAAAAGGCTTTTGCCTTGTGCTCTATTCACCCTTTTGGAAAGGAGCTTTTGTGTTGTCCCTATGGTTTAGTTGCACTGCACATACCATTTCAGTGTCTAGAAATCTCCAAAGATATTCACAATGCGTCATTTAAGGGAAAGCATGGCATTTTTCAAAGTACAGCTATTTTTCAAGTGGTGACGTATTTAAGATAATTATGCCATCTACTTCATAAGCCTAAAGGTAAGGGTTTCAAACTAGCCCATATTGTCAGCAGAAAGGTCCTCCTTCTCTTAAAATGCTAGAACAGGACTACAGAAAGAGCTACATACTGGAGCAGTGGAGGGAGGAAAGGTGGTAATTCTGGGAAAGTAAAGGAAAAGGTCTGCTGGGTTAGGGTGTCCTTTATCACAAAAAAAGCTACTGGGGAGTCTTGTTGCAAGTGTCCATATCCCAGCAGAGAGGAGAAAGGGGATTGTTATGATGCAGAGAAACCTACCTCCTCTCAGGGTGAAGGAGAAAAATGATGTCCCAGCAAGGCTAGTAGCACTGTAAGCTGCTGTCTCCACCATAGTCTGAAGTCCTAATAAAACAAGACCTGCCTGCCCGAACAGCCTCAAACATCTCAGCACCCAGGAACATGGTGTAGCTTGCAATACTTGCTGCAGCTCTATACTTTTCTTGATCATTATGGTAGAAAATTCAAGTATTGTCCATCATTTTTTACACTCATATGCACCAAGAGTACACTGATACAAGGAATACAGGTTACGCCTTGTAAAACTATATGAGCAAAAAATGACTAGAGAAAACAGAAGCATTAAAAAACTCTCTTGGCTTTTAAAAAGAATTGTTGATGCATAAGAATGTAGAATCAGAACCT
Organism: Falco biarmicus; assembly: GCF_023638135.1. NCBI lineage: Eukaryota > Metazoa > Chordata > Aves > Falconiformes > Falconidae > Falco > Falco biarmicus. Next base: position 59,628,981 of record NC_079293.1, on the reverse strand, counting down.
AAGTTTCAGATGTTATCTAAAACTTAGACTTTATCTAAAGCTTATCCAAACACTAAAACTCAAATCAGGAACAGGTACATGGTCTCCAAAGGCACACTCTTTGTACTCCTTTATTCCTCACATAGATGGGTGTCTCTGGTTACTTGAAGTGACAGCTGGCATTCACGTGGAAGGAAGGAGTTTCTTGTTTCACTATTACCTCATTGTATATACAAAGACGTTTTCCTGAGATATGATGTGATTTGACATGAAGTGAGGCAATGGTAAAAAGAATTTTTAAAGGTTTCTTTCAGCTTGGGTGATTCCTGTCAACTCATGAAACCACCACAGAGCAAAATGTTTTGTGAATAATTAGCAGGTTAATTACCCATAAGCAGTGAGTAATTTGTATTACCTATGTGGTTAGCTCACCACACTAAGACGCATGCTGATTGCACATGTCTCTTACAAATTAAAGGATCAACCCTGCAAGGCACAGTCTATCCTCAAGTCCTATTGTTGTCCCAACAGTGCACAACACCTAATCCAAAAGAGATTCCTAAGGGATGACAAATGGGTGGTGGATTTCAGATCGGCTCCCTTAGGACAATGTACTTTTGAAAGTAAGACAGTCAAGAAAAGCAAAGAAAGAGACAAATTTAAGTAACTGAGCCCCACCAGAGCAAAATGAAGTATTTGCTGTTCTGGCTATAATACTCTTCCTTTATCGTCTATTCGGTATTCATAAAATGACAAGATCATCTGTTGTTGGAGGAGCTGGGACAACCATTACTGCTGCAGTGGCTGTACACATGCCTGTATGCCTCATCTGTGCCCACCCCATCCTGAGACTCCTGGAGAAATTTCTCATTATCCCCAGAGACACATTCCCAGACTTTGCCTCTTTAGTACGTGTCTGTGATTTTCAGTCATACAAAGACTTCCACATGCAATTTGTAGGTCAGTAGAGTTGGCTACCCTTATTAAATAGACCTTTCTCATTAAATTTGGAGAAATTTGTGGAGTTTTACTATATTGACCACAGAGAAACCAAAATATCCCCTGACATCACTGTACTCCCAAGTCCCAGGAGAATTCATGAGGTCATTTGGTGCTCACCTGGACTCAAAACAGATGTAGCACAGCACTGCACCAAGATGCATGCCAGAACGGGAGCTGCTTCTCAGCCTGTCCCCACTGCACTCAACCAGGTAGAGTACTGAGGATAAAGGGCCTCCTAGGGTGATAGAAAGCTGTGAGTTTAAGGCTCATCTCTACTACGCAGCCTCCTCCTCTCTCACCAGGCTGTGCAGTGCACCTATTATCTCACAAATGAGCCACTGCTTCAAACAGATTTCCTTTTAATTTAAAAAAGCATCAAGGTGAGCTGCAAGACAACCTGTCTCTGGACTTTGCCTCAACTGGAAATTGCAATGGTAAACAAGAAAATTATCAGTCAGCAACAGTGACTCAGAAGTAAGTTCCTACTTTTTGGTATCCAAAAGCTCTAAGTAAGGATCAGAATGCCAAGCAACCTAAGCTGCCAAGGGAAGTATGTGTGAATGAGGCAGGAGGAAGTAAAAGTATCCTGAAATATGTAGAAATGTAATGCTACCGTCCAAAGGAAAAGCTGGATGAACAATCATCTTTGATTTAATATCAAAGAAGAGATACTGTTTTATAGTAGGCATAAAATAATGCCAGCTCCTTCCATTTTCTGCAAACTGTGCACAAACCTCCTCCAGTAGAAAGTTTCGCCTTAGTTTCTCAGCAAAACACTTAAAGGCTTACAAGGGCTTTGCTTTCCCAAAGGCCTTGAAAACTGCTGGAAAACAGAGCTGTGACCCTGCTGCTTGCTACACATCCTACAACACAAGAATTAGTATATGCTACATATAGGTAGAATAAAAATTGCAAGCTGTAATATAATATAAACATAAGTTCAAACATTAGATTAGTGCCTGTGTAAGACGGTGCTCCAAATAGCAAGCAAATTAATACCCAACATGTCACAATTCTTTGATTTAACGTGTGCTTAAAGATGGGGTATTTAACTCCATTTCTGAAATTAGCTTCCATGGGTTCAAACACGACATTTGAATGTTATTTGAGCATAGATTTATGGGTGATTCATTTACCAGAAATTAAATGTGTGAGTTCTTCGTCGCAAATCATCAATATGTGGTCTGTTGAATAGATGCGCCTCCCTCTACTCAAAAGCTGTGCGCAGGATGTTTTCACTGGTATTTGAAATATTTCTTAAAACCGCGACTTCGACCACTGGAACAACGTTAGCACCACCTAGAGGCACACGTTAAAATCACGCTTGCATTTTGCTCGGAAAGATTTTAATTTGGAAATGCCTCGATGTTATACCTCTCCAGCTTAAGGAAGTTTCCTTTCGCTTATGGTTTTGAGAGCTGTTTCTGGTACAAAATTGTACTCCAATGTCTTCATCCAACATGGGATATTTAATTGCAAAAAACCACGTTTTCTTTGCTTGTCTTCTGCTTTGAAAGAAAGAAACCTAGAAAGACAATTAATTTAGCTTTATTTTCATATAATTAAAAAGGAAAAAAACCTCCTTAACAACAGAAAAAAAGCACAAATGGTTCTCTTTTATTGTCTTTAAACAAATTAATGAATTCTACTAAAAGTGCAATCTTAGTACTGATTTTGAATCTGATTTTGAACACAGCTGATCAGATCTGTCTTTTAAGTGAACTCACCCATTTTAAAATATTCCCATATATAAACACCTTCAGCATCTCCTGAAGACTCAGAAATACTTTGCCTGCTTGATGGTGTCTTTTTCTTGGCCCATATCTTGTCAGGGACTCCTAGTCATCCTGTGTTTATCTTGTATATCTAGGTCCTGCGTTTCCTACAAATGAGTTCTAAGTTTACAGGAGAGTTTTGCAGTTGACCCCTCCATACATGACTTGGCATTTTGTCGTGTTTCTTTCCTCATGCCATGAAATCACAGGAATCACCAGTGGTTGGTGGAGCTGGAGCAAACGTTACTGCTGGAGTGGCCACGACTGCTGACCACATATATATACATGCCTGCATGCCTCATCTGCAGCCTCCCCATCCTGGGACGCCCAGAGAAACTTCTCATTTTACCCAGAGACACACTCCCACAGTTTCCCTCCACTCTCTTTAGTATGTGTCTGTGGTTTTCAGTCATGCAAAGACTTTCTATCACTACCTAATTTTTCTAATATTCCAGTTCTTCATCGTCTCAAAAATGTTTCCAAACTTATTTTGTCTGAAACATCATAAACAGATGAAGAAGAGGTCTTCATTCACATCTCTGAATAGTTTCCTAAATTTCTAAAAATGTACCCTTTTGAATACAAGACCTTGGATACTTGTCTGTTTCATACTGTATTTTATTTGAACTTAATAAATTCAGTTACTATATCCAGTTTTTCTGTGGTATCCCAACTGCTTTTTAAAAGTTTGTTTAGTAAAATACACTCTTTTTCTCAGTTCAGAGAATCTTGGATGATGTCAGCTTTCACTAGAAGCAACTGTGTCCCACTGTTATTAATATAATTTTGCTCTTCAGCCTATACTGGTGCCCTGGTTTCAGCTGGGATGGACTTAATTATCTTCTTAGGAGCTAGTGCGGTGCTGTGTTTTGGCTTTGATGCAAGACTTTGCAGGTCCTCAGGCCTTGCTAGCCAAGAAGCTGAAAGGGCACAAGGAACTGGGAGGGGACATAGCATGGTCAGCTGAGCCAAACTAGCCAAAAAGGCATTCCATACCATGGGACGTTATACTTTGTATATATACCTGGGGGGTGTGGCCAGCACAGGTGGATTGTTGCTCAGGGACTGGCTGGGTCAGTGGGTGGTGAGCAGTTTGCACTGTGCACCACACATTGCTTTCTTCCTTTCCCTCTGGATTTTATTCTCTCCCTTCCCCTTTTCATTATAACTGTTATTGTCATCGTTGTTATTATTGTTCTTTCATTTTTATTGTTTCATTTATTAAATTGTTTTTATCTCACCCCTCAAGTTTTACGTTCCTTTGCAGCTCTCCTCCCCATCCCTCAGGGTTGGGGGGGAGTGAGCGAGCAGCTGCATGATACTTAATTACTAGCTAGCATTAAACCATGACAACTGGGAAATGAAATCCAGCCATCCTGACTAAGCACTTCATTCAATTTATCTGTCTAATAATATTAAGTACTCAAGACATCCCTAATCAAATGAGAGTCAAAGTTTTTAGGAGACACCCAACATGATACAATCGAGCCCTTTTTATTAATTTTTTTCCTACAAAGATAATTTGAACCTACCCAGTTCTTTTCCTTTAAAGTCTGCCACCACTGCAGCATGCACTAGTATCTCACCATTATGCAGTCTTTGGGGTTTTTTTCTAATCCCATCCAACATACCAACACTGCATTACATACAAATTCTTCCATCATATGTATCATCTGACTGCTCTCCATGTAATTTTCCTTTTCCCTTGCTACGTTACTCTAATAGATGCAAGCAGTTTGAGTCTACCATGTACCCTTTTTGACACTTAAATGCTTCACGCAGTCACACAAGACAGGTACTCATTGGGAGCCTCTGTCTCTGCCTTCGTGTGCTAGAATTTTTCTGAGTTGATGTAAGGAGAAAAGCACACGTTAGATAGTTAAATATTTCTTCCAGGCCCCAGGAAATATGTATTTTATTTAAATAAAGATCTGAATGTGATAGCAAGATTCTTGATCCAGAAAAATTAATTCATAGAAGCACAGAGGTCATCCAGTCCAACCCCCCTCTTTGCTTTACCATCGCCATGGACACATCTACCAGCTGTGCTCTGCAAAAACAAAACAAGGTTATCCTTGTTTCCAGATAAAGCTTAAAGGACTGAAATTCCTATTACTATACACAGGTGCCATTTTCTGCCATATTAAAATGTTTAAATTCAGGAGAATTGTGGCATAGACAGTTTTCCCACGGGCTGCATTGTGCATCTCTTTCTTAGCACAGAGGTTGTGACATCATCATTGACCAACGTTTAATTTTTAACACAGCCTAGACAGGTAAGGATTAGCTCCACTACTTGGCAGGACACTGATGGGTGTCACCACCAGGTCTGCCTGTCCACTGCTTGGGGAACACAAACTGAAGGAAGACCAGGCGCTTCCTCCCCAGGCCCCCAAACCCTGATACACCAGAGTGGCATGCTGACCCTCCGCTGGGGGCTTGGCCGCAGAGGTGAAGGCTGGAGGCCTTTTGCTAGGTTGACTTGGCTGGGACTCCCTCTGCCCACCCCATGGGCCTCAGGTCACCCCATGGCCACATGCCCCCTTGCCAAGCCCAGGGGAGGCTTGGCCCACAGCCTCCCTCAAGCATCAGCAAAGAGGGAAGTGTTGTCCCCATCACCCTGCAGGATTTTCCTGTGTTATTTTTTTACCACCAAGCAATTGCTTGCAGCCAGCCAGCAAGGCAGTACCAGCCACCCAAGTGGATAGGCAGAAAAGGGGTAAACTAGCAGCCATGCTGGCAGCCCCCTCACCACAGGGGGCATGCAGGAAGATGATAGTAGCAGAGGAAATAAACGGCCAGCAAGACGAAACAATAGCAAGGGCTTCTTTATAAGGGAAACTAAGGAGATCTCAGCAACTACATGCACCTGCCAGCAGGCAGCGACAGGGAAAGGGCCAGCGGGGCACAGAGGAGGAAGAGCGGCACTCCCGCCACCCACGGGCGCCCTCCCGCCATCTTGGTTAAGGGCAATACCTTCCCTCGCCCCCGACGGTGTCACGGGACTTCCGCCCCAGGCCAACATGTCTGCCCCCCTCGGCCTCCCCGTTAGCGTGGGGGGGAAGGAGCGCAGCCGGGCTGTCGGCACTCTGCCCCGCTGCTCTGGCTGGTGGCGGTTTGCGCGGCAGGCCGTGGGGGCGCGGTCAGGCGGGGCGGACGCGGTATGGAGGCGGTGGCGGGGCGGCCGTGCCCCAGCTCCTCAGCGGGCTGTGGGCGCTCCCTCAGGCCAGCGGGTTCAGCTCCCTGGGGCGCAGCGAGTGCCACGGGCGGGGAGCGCAGGGCTCGGCCTGGGGAAGCGCAGGCTGTGCCAGCCGGGTGACCCCCGCCGCGCCCGCTTGCCGTTGGCGGCGCCGCCGCCTCTTCCCTGCCGCCCCCGTGAGGTGAGGCGGGCTCGGCTGTGCCTCCGCCGCTGCCTCCTGGGTGGCACCGGTCGGTGAGGAAGGGCTGGGGCTTTCGGCCTTTGCCCTGCACCAAGTTAAACTGCCGTTTCTGCCAGCCTGTGGGAATTTGATAACTAGTGATACGGGAGCCTCAGCCAGAAGTGCTGTCACATAGCGTCCGTGTTCAGCTTTTAGCTGTGGGGCAGCATGGTGAGGCCTCAAAGCTGGTTCTCTGGTGATGTTAACAAAGTCTTCTTCTGCCTTGTGTCTAGGTTGCTTATAGCTGCTGTGAGAGTGGTCCCAGGTGACAGCTGGCTGAGTTGGAGCGGTTGGCAGTTTCACAGTGATTTTGGTATGTATACAGGATGGCCTGATATTAATCCTTACCAGCCTGCTGTGAGGATTGGCTGTAGTATAAAACTAGGATGTGTCTTCCCAAATCAAGAAAGCACAACTTTGAAAGGAAGGCTGTGCAAGAATACTACAGTATTTAATAATGCCTGTCTTCAGGTAGTGCTATGGATCCTGTTTGTACCTGTGTCTCAGAATAAATGAACACTTCAAGGCATCACACAGAGCAGTTAACGTGACCTTAGCGGTGATCTAGTGATTCTGACTGACGTTTACTGAAACAACTTGGGAAAGATGTGTGCTCTTTTCTTGTTGATTTTATTCTGCTCTTGAGCATTTACAGAAAGAAGTAATTTTCATTAATATGGAAACAAGTTTTTTTTGAGTCTGTTGCTTCCCCTTAGGTGAAAGTCAGTTTAATTGATGATTCTTTTTAAAAAAATAAAATACTGTTTTCTAATGCCTTAAATAGCAAAAGGCTCTGTGTGGTTTCTTTAGGTGAAAAGATGGAAGTGAGGCAACTGGGGGGGGTGGGAGAGTTTATTGGGTTTGGCTGTCTTGACAAATCAATTACAGTCCAGGCATTTGGCTTTAAGGCCTAGGGGTGAAATGCAGGAATTGGTACTCTTCTTGCTATAGATCTCTTTGTCTTTCTCAATCTGTTATTTTTCTCAGAACTTTGTTAGGGTCAACAGTATTAAGGCTTATGTGGCCAAGTTCTGCTGTCCGTCATGGGTAACAGCTGATCTATGCCTTTATGAAGTCTATACAATGTTTGTGTGTGTCTAAGCTCCTGTGACACTTGAAAAGGTATAGGGTCCTCCAAATCTTAAAAAATTATAGTGCCTTCATGGAAGAAAAAGTCACAGGTTACTTGTACCGCCACAGGAAGGAATTCAGCTTAACTGTTGGAAGAGACAGTAGTCAGCTGGGTGGCCATCCAGAGCATACTGGTCAGACTTCGTGTCTCACTGCCTTACAGGCAGGATGTGCTGCACCCGACCTGAACTCAGGTGCGTAGATGAGGGAAACCAGGGGCTGGGCGAGGAATTGTGGTAAAGTAAAGGGGACAGAGGAAGAGTAGGAACCTGCAGAGAAGCTCCTTGTAAAAAGCTTTGTCAAGAAAAGGATGGATTGTTTGATCTGTTAAATGTGGATTGGCTCACTTGAGATATGATGAAGAGGCTGCGTATGCTTGTGAAGCACAGTTTCTTTTGCAGCACACAACTTGAACGGTGTAAGAGAATGGACAGCCTCAGCTGAGGGCCCACTTGGGAAGGACTATAGCCATCAGGAGAGGATGTGGGGACTTTTTTTTTACGCGAAGCCTGTGACTTACAGGTTTGTGTTATGTTTAGATTGTTGAGTGATAAACTCATAGTTGTGGCTGAAAACAACTTTTTAATCCATGTCTGGCAGGAATGTGATAATCTTACAAAACAGTGATAAACCACAGTTAGTTAAATGCATTACATCGGGTTTATGCATTTATTATTTTAGGATAATACTGAATTTATGGTTCACTGGGCAAGGTTTCACAGAGGGCTTTCTGCTCATGCTCCCAGAAACTTGGTAAGTGCTCTTGAGAGCTTTTTATGGAGCTTTAGGTGTTGGGGCTTGAGACTTTTGAATCTTCTGTGTATAGTCTTAAAAAAAAAGTCAAGTATGAGAGATTCCTGTTTGGATTTCTTTTGAGACTGAGTGAGGACTGTATCTCAGTGTCTATACATAGCTAGTTTGTGTAGGGTTTATTTGATTCTGTAAAGCAGAATCATCATTTTGAACTCAAAAGTCAGGCTGGCTAACTGTAACTGTTAGGGTGATTAGTTCTTGTTTTTTTAACGATCTTCTTTGTCTCTACAGATTTTTATGTGCTGGAGGAAAAGTGTCAAAAGTATTTAGACATTTTTTTTCCCCCTCCTCATTTTTAAAAAGCTGTTTAGTTGTGAACTGCCAATGGATGAAAACTTCTCAGGCCAACAGGTATATTTCATGGAACGCTGCCATTGAGTTACTCTGGTTCCAGAAACCACACTATGTGATGGCAGAAGTATTGTATAGGTTTACATATTAAGGTTTCATTAAAATACGTGAAATAAGGGATTTCAATTCTGAAAAGAGTTCTGAAAAGTAATTTGTCATTCATTACTAAAATGTTAATTGTGAAACCTGAGTCAGTAAAAGTTTTTCAGCTTTTAAAATGTTAATTTTGTGGCTTATTCCGTAAGTGAAATGTATTCTGGCCCCTCAGTGCATCTTTTTAATAAGATGCCTGTTACAAGTTAGTGGTGTTTACAAGCTCTTGTCTAATGCGGTGTTGTGGTAGTTTCAGTGCAGAATGTAAATATGCAGCTAATATGACAAGTATAGAACATTATGATTTGTAACAGATCCACTGGATAAATGTGAATCATCTCTTTAAAGATGATGGATGATAAAGAGATGGAGAAATTGCCTAGAATGTCCTTTTTTGTATTGACATCTCTGAATCTTCATACCATCACTCCTTTCTCTTTCATGTGTGTATTTTTTTCTTTATTTGTAGTTTTGGGGTTGTGGTGTGTGGCTGTAGTATTTTGGGTTTTTTAGAACAGTCTCCCCCAAATGATCTCTGGGGACTAGCATTAACTTTCCTGTAACTTCCTTATTTGTGATGACAGGATCAGTTAAAGCTTGATCTCTTACCTTCTCAGGAACCCGCTTGGCTCCTCTTTGTGACAGAACCAGGCCCAGGGAGCACTCCAGCCTGCATCGAGTTGCTGTTAACGAGCTGAGAAGCAGGCAGGTGAGTCACCAGTGAAGTGACCATGTAGATTTTCTTGACCCTGCACTGCATTCCAGGATCTGCTTGTTGTGCAGGGAAGCAGGTTAGGTTGCTGATCAGTCAGTCCTCTCTTTGGCTAGGATATCTTTTTGGAGTTAAATATTCTGCTGTGAGAATATGCTTAAAAAGACAAAACAATAAAAAAGGCTAGTCATGGTAGTAAATATTTCTGTGAAGGTTTAAAATGATCAAACTGAATTACAAAATCAAGATAATTTGTACTTAAGTTCCTACAAAAGCCTTAACCAATATGCTTACTGACTTGATTTGTTCTTGAAGTACTTTCATCATGACTCTCAGTTGTGTTACTGATTAAGTTTAAAAAACAGATTTTCAATTTCATGCACTTGCTCCACTTTCTGTACATAACAGTTCCTAGAACATTTTAAGACTAAAAAAAGTCCTAGTATTTATTGTCTGACTCCCTTGCATGAGAAGGAACGTAGCCAAAGCACTCAGTGCTTCTTGCAGTACCATTCTCAATCAGAGCGCTAAAGCAAAGTGGAAGTAATCACCTAGAATTGGAGTACAATGTCAAGAAGACTGAAAGCACAGCCTAGTAATTTAACCTCCACGTTGAAAAGGCAAGAATTGGTTTGCTTTTGTCTTTAAAGAAATTACGACCTGCCTTAAGAATTTTTTCATGGGAAAGGGATGCCTGTAATACCTATGTAACTGAAACCTAAGGGATACGAATAAAATATTGAATGCAATTGCATGGAAAGACTACTGGATTGAATGGTGATTGGTACTTATTTTTTAAGAAACAAAAATGTACAAGCCCAGACCTGTTCTTGTGACTCAAAAGACTGAAAACACAGTATATTTATTAAAACAGATCTTAAATAAAGGCCCAAGTTGTTGGATTAGCAGCATGCCATTCTGGGCATTTGTACTACTAGCTCAGCAATTGCACTGGCAGGGAGAGCAACAAGTTTGGAAAGCTGTGCTAAGCTTTCTGACAAGTGCAGAGCAAGAATGAAGACACATGTAATTACATCAATTCTGTAAATTGCTTATCAATATTTAAAATGTTATATTATTTTGGTATTTCAAATAGTATCTATTAATGAAGTTACAAAAAATCTGTCCTCTTACCCTGTCTTCCATATACATTGGTCTTCACTGAGCTGTTTCCTCTGTGTGTCTCTGTTCCTCAGAGGTTTTTTTGTTTGTTTGTTTTCCTGTTTAAAGATTAAGCTCATACATACTGAAATCTGTGATTTTTGGAATTTGTCAAAGTCTGTCCCCATACCCTTAAAAATACATTGAGCCCTCTTAGTTGCACTTCCATCAGATTTGCTACAGTTGTGTTATACCTGCTTGATTGTCTTGTCCAATGCAGTATCTTGGAGCACAGCCACAAAGGTTGATTAGAAGCAAAGGCAGGATTCAAAGCCCAGTACTTAAACCATACATACCCTTGGTTTGAAAAGTACTTGCTTTGGTCTTAAGGCTTGAGTTATGAACCTGTCAATCAGACAATTGTTTCCCTTATTTTTTTCTGCAGAAAAATGTAGCGTTTCCAAACTTACAGTATACCATGTCTACTGTCTAATTCATTAATTTAGTATAGGTTGCTTTGCATCTGATGAGTTCTGTCTTACCAATTGTCTGAATTTATTTTTTATCTTGGCTTTTATCCTGGTATTCCACTTTTAACACTGTAACTTCATCATTTTATAATTGTTCATCAGAATTTTCTTCCGCTTTAGTTTTCCTAGCTAGTTTCTCTTTGGTTAGAGTGAAATTTAGAAGCATCTCATGAATGCATCTCATGTAAGCTGCAAGTCAACCCAGCAAAACTGGTTTACTAACGTTTTTTATAGATATATTGCAAGAACCTCCTGCGATTCTATTTTCTTGCACAAACTGCCTGAATAATCAGTCATATCCTACTGAAAAAACCTGTTCCAAATACTGTGACAAATTTTGTAAGTATTTTTAGTAATCCTAAGACAGCAACAAAATTTTCATCTTTGAGTGTGGTTTTTTGCACTCTACTACTTCTGTCCTTCATTCTTACATTATTTGTAGCTTAATAGGAAAAAATATTTTATCTGTTATACTTGGTAATTCAGTGGGAACAATCAGAAACAGCTATAAAAAGTTTAAGATAAACTGAAAGAAATTTTGTACTTACTGAAAAATGAGATTTTGAGGGAGGAAAAAGAATGTATGTGTATGTTTATATTACCCAATATAAGCTCTTCCAATTTTTGCGAAGTACAATTGTCATATATTCCTCTTTGAATTCTTTTAACTTTCTCCTCTTACTGTTTTTTACCCCCAAATAGTATTCTGTAAGTTTCCTTTGCTGGGAACTGCTGTCCTTTTCAGTTCCTCACTTGTTAGGTTAGATTTTCTGGGAAAAGGGTGTTTAGGGGAGTTGTTCTTTTCTAAGAATAGAGTTTAGTCTTACACGGAAGAATTTCATGTGTTAGTGGCTTTGTTTATCGTAGTTTCTCAGTGGGTGTCAAGATGCATAGTGCATCTTGAACTGAGCATCTGGGCAGTATCTACTTACAGAAACTAGGTATCACCCAGAGGTTTTATGGGGGCATGCATTTGTTGGTGATAGGTGTTCAGGTTTTTCACTCATGAGCTTTGTCCAACCTTGGAAATCTCAATACCATTTAAACTTTAGAGTACTTGTAAAAGACCTTCAAATTCCCAAGGGAGAAGACTCCTTTCTCTCCTTCCCTCTGTCTCCCCACCTCCCAGTCCCATTTCTGGGGGGAAAGCTTCAGTCCGAGGTGTTTTTTTTTTATTTTTTTACCCAAGGTCGTAAGTACCTTGGCCATATCAGTTTCCAGTTTTGGCATTTGGACATACTATTTATTGTCTTTGCTAATGCAAGCCTTAACTGTTTCATTTTGCCTTTTTCTTTGGACATAGAGATGCCACTTAAACTTTGAGTTTTTCATTTAAATGACTTTCATAAAGTTAGGCAGGATGAGTTGGGCTTTGCTAAGCAGGAACAATATAGTTCTGGCAAGCACCAACATCTGTCTTTCAAAAAAGAACAGGAAATGTAGCTGTGAATTATAACAAAGGAAAGTAACTTCATTTTATGTTTCTAGGTAATAATATCCTGAGTTAGTTCATAGATTTTTAAATATTATATTTCTACTTAGTCTTAGGATATCTCACAGATATGGATACATTCTAGTCTTGGACTCTTGGTTAGTTGTATTAGCCTTGTAAGGTATGAGGGGCTTTTATCAAATGTTGCTGGAGAGTGTCAGTTAGTGTTGCTACTATTACATTATTCTGGTTGCAGACAGTATGACTACAATTTCATAGTCCTCAGTATTTGCCCTGTGGTACAAGAAAACTTCATGCTGAGCAACCCAATATATTCAGTAAAAAATATCAAAAGACTTAAAGGCACAAACTACTGTCTCAGAAAGCACAACTGTGTATGATCTTGAAATGCTGGCAATTCTTGCCAACCTAACGTAACATTTGTGTCTGAAAAGCTGTAGAAATAGCGCTCTCATTTTTTAATTTAAATATGCTTCGGTTAATGTGAATGATGGAAGTGTGCAAGCTTGCTCATTCTGATTCTTCAATCACGCTTCCCTTCTCCTATTCTGTCTCCTGACACTAAGGGGACAGAGAGGACTGAATGATGATGGCACTAAGCTGTAGTTACAACTAAAGCTTTATTTTCTTAACAGGATATTAGGATTAGTATAGCACAGCACTTGTGATTGGAATGCACGGGATTTCTACAAGCAGAACCGATGTAGTACAGCTTACAAGTAGCGTAATACAGCATTTCAATACAACTGAAGTTTTATAATCACCTGGACCCTCTGCAGGGTGGGTCAAATCTTAATACATGGTTTACTGTATCAATATAACAATCATAACCTAGACTCAAAAATCATATAGAAGAATCCAAGTCAATCCCTCAGTCCTGGGAGGAAGCAGGTGATAGTGGAGGCGTCCCTGGTCACAGGGCTTCCCAGGTCTTGCTGTCCAGCAGCAGTTTGGGTCCAAGTTCCCCTCTTAGGACTTGTAACTGCTTGATTTTACAGACAGTGCTCTATGTGCTGCTATGCTCCCCAGTTCTGTGATGGGGTCATCGACAGCACTTGGTTGGCTGTGTGCCTGGGACCTTCAAGGCCAGCAAGGAAGGGAGTAACTGGCCTGGCACCCAGGAACCTTGAGGCTGATAGGGAGGGAAAGAAGAAATCTGTTTGGTCTGTCTACTTGATTCACAGAACCTTCAGGGCCTGATAACGAGGGAAAGGGAACAAATATGTGACCTGCTTGGTCACAGGGAATGGCTGCTTGCCTTATAAAATGGCATTAGTTATGCTAACCATGTTGCCAGGGGTCTGGAGCAGGGGGTACTGGTCACATTACATGCTTCTTTCCTTTTCATGGACCTTTTCAAAATGTAAGATAATAAATAGAACAACTTCTTAAGCAGTTGTTTTGTCTCTTTCTCACTGCTTTTATTCAGTATTCTATTTTGGTTAGTTTAGGGACCTTTACCTTGTGTAGAAATTGGTAAGCATGATCCAGAGGAGACTGACAAGGTGTTAAAAGTTGTTCATCAGGTTCAAGGAAAACAGGATGTAATTGATTCCACACTTCAACCATTAAAACAGAAGGATTTGACATCGTAAAGCTGTCATGTATCAAGACTGTGAGCATGTGGGCTCCTCCTTGGTTTATGAGTGGGAGGTTTTTTGTTTTCTTTTTTGTAGTCAGTCAAAATCCTTCTTTGTTTGGGTAAATAGTCATTCCAGGTTTTCTCTTGATGGTGGAAAACTCTTCCATTATGAAATTGTACATTTGTCAGTTGCGACAGGGACCTGCTTAATGGGATTGGACTGATCGGATAATGAAATGTTGTAGCCAACAGCCTGCTATGTACTGCATTTCATGGGCTGGACCACTGCATCTGTGTCATGTAAAGCATTGCCATTTTTTAACAATGAACCACATTCTCAAATAATGTCTTTAGGATGCCAGTACTCACCAAATTAATAATAATTTCCTTTGCATTCACGTATCTAGCAGGGCAGACAATTAAAGAATTAAGGTATCTGCTAAACTGAGAAACTCTTATGAAAATCGGATCTGTTATGTCAGTTTCTTCTAGTATGGGATAAATTACCTTTTGGATGTGTGGGGCTTCCTGATTATGGAGTCATTAGTTTAGACATCATCTTTTTAGATGCCTGAAGGGGGCTGAAAAGTAGTATGCCTGGAGTGCATTATACTTGTTGCAGAGTTAGTTATGTCTGATGTGCAATTGCATTATGAGAACACATTGCTTAAGCAGAGGTTTAAATCCTGTATTGTAAAAGAAACTTAAATTGCGTAAGGTGTTCTTGTGCAACATAAGGCTTTTCATGAGAACTTCTAATGGTGAAAGCCAAGGAACCAGCTGAAGACTGGTACCTCACTGAGACTTTCAGGGCTTTTGTGTACTTTGTTGAGGAGCTGACTTTTAAAGCTAACTCAGGAGGCTGTCAATGGGAGTATCTTGGATTTACATAATCTCTGCTTCTCCATGTAAAGTACCATGTATTTTCATTGTTCAGGATGGATTGTTGGCTAACTTTCTCCCCCATGTTGCTGCTTTCTTTCTAAGAGAAACAGCTCTTGCCGTACAGGAACTCATTTTAATAAATACCACTGTGATAGTTAAATTCTTCCTTGTTCCCAGGGATTTAATTTCATCCTGCTGCCTTTTTCCATAGCATTACATTGCAGACTTAAAATAAGCAAGTAGGGTGCTGCTCTGCCAGTCTGGGGAGCTCCCTGAATATACTGTATTCCTGCATGTGAGGGCTTTTTGCATGATTGGTATAGCTTTTTTGCTGCTCATGACAGTTCGATGAAGTGCTTTAACAGTCTTAAGAGATTATGCGTTATGATGGTACGTGACTCTTAACCAATATTCTTATTTTTCACTTATCTCTTTGTAGAGACTGCATATGGTATAATAATATGTATCAGATGAGGCTTGTGGAGGGAGGTAATTGTCTTTTATTAGACTGGTTTGTAATGGGACAGGGTGCCATGCAAGGTTTTAGTCCATGGTGACCTCAAAGGGCTTATGTGCCCGGAGTACATCAAGTCTTTTTTCCAGCTATATTAGTCTAATAAAAGGTATTACATCTCTATAGAAACACTGCCTGACTTGGAGCCTTCGTGCTCTAAGGATGCAACGACATGGCAACCATTACTGAGGCTGACCAACACGCTCTTCTGTGTACTGTTTCCAGTTACCCCCTCTTGTTTGCCATATGCACTTTTTTCTTTTCAGGTTAAGGGGTTTTATATCCAAGATGTGGTTAAGTCCTCTTTAAACAACACGGTCTTTTCTTTAAGTAAATTGTGAAACAAACAAAATTTAATTTGTTGAAATTGAAAATACCACTTGGCACTACTTCTAGCATCTTTCAACATCACTTTAGTGTATGTTTTTAATAAATGAGACCTAGGTTTATAACTCTGGGAACCTAAATGTCTTCCATTCTTCATGTATAAGCATGTGTAATTTATCACTGTCATGTATGTTTGCTTTCAAACTTCTTTGTGTTCATGAGCAACACAATGTTTCATGGCGTGACATTTATTGTTGGCTTTCTGTTACTAAATAAAGGATACTAGAAACTTGTTTCTGATGCCTTCTTTACGCAGGATGTATTTTCTGCTTGAGATACTAGTTAAACTGCTTTTGAGTTTAGTTACTAAGGTATTGGGATGTGTCGGTAACGATCTCTTCACTTGCCCTGTTTTGTCTACATAGATCTTATCTGTTTTACTTCATGATGAAGGGAGCATTCAATGATTGTTTTGAGGAGTTTAGTGTTACTTACAAAATGCTAGTTTCCTCTCACCCTTTCTCAATCAGTCTTGGGCTTTCTTAAGATCTACTGAAATATTTCCCTTGAATTTTCAGGGTAGGGGGGACTTCCCTTTGGAAGGAAGTTACTGATCTTAAACAGAAGCAAATGAGGCATTGACAACTTTAAGACAGTGAGTAAACATAGCTACTGAGTAATGCTAAAACAAAACTTTAAAATTGTATGATTATATGCAGCTTGCTTATGTACCTCTGACACTGAGGAGTATACTGGTCTTCACCTGTAATTCCCAGCTGTATGGACTTCTAAGACACATTTTGGTTTAAATAAATAAGAACATCTAGTGGTGGTTTATGTTACCACTCTTCAGAATTCCTTACTTACCTCAGAGTAATCAGGTATATTTCAGGTGAAATACTTAATGGCTTTCTTTCTCTCATAAGTTAGTGTGTGTCTCTATAAGTAGTATCAATATGACATATCTGTCTAGGCAGATACAATGATCAAGAGGATGGAGCCAGCAAGGCTCCTTCACCACTAGTGTTTGCTGTGGTGGTTTTTATACTGTTAACAATTCCTGTAGTACGTCTGTTCCATTAGCAATAAAAAGTTTTGTGCTGGCAATGTAATAGCTAATGGCTTTCCAGTATATAAGTTGTCTTTTCTTTTTTTTTTACTGCAATCTAATTATTTGTGGAGAAAACTGCTGCTTTTCTTAAGCAGAAAACATAACTGTAGTTCCCCAACATGTAAACACACACAGTGTATGAAAATTTATACTTTTCTAGCAAAATGTACAAATGTTCCCCAGGTCTTATCTGAAGAAGCCAGATTTCAGTGTGCTTTCAATGATAGAAATTATGATACTTTAGTAATTAATGGAAGAATAGGGAAGTATTTGATATTCCTCTAGCTATAGCATTCTCCAAATACTATAGGCTTTTATTATGGCTCTTGATACGTTAATTTTAGTCAGTTACGAGTGATTATCCTTATCTTCACTGGCTATCAGTACTCTGACTCTTCCTTCACTTCACAACCTCTTTGAGGTATTTTTTCTTTTGAAAGTTATGGCATCCTTATTCTTAGGAAAGAGGAATTTAATATAATTAATGCTACATCATAGTTCAGGTGTTTTGGGTGGGGTTTTTTGTCTTACAGTTGCAAACAATCACAGAATGGTAAGTGTTGAAAGGGGTGTCTGGAGATCTAGGCCAACACCCTGCTAAAGGAGGTTCACTTAAGGAGCAGGTCGCAGAGAATCATGTCCAGGTGGGTTTTGAATGTCTGGAAAGAAGGGGAGTCCACAACCTCTCTGGGAAGCCTGTTGCAATGTAACCCTCAAGGTAAAGAAGTTTTTCCTCCTATTCAGAAGGAAATTCCTGTGTTATGGTTTGTGCCCGTTGCCCTTTGTCACTGGGCACCACAGAAAAGAGTCTGACCCCATCTTCTTGACACTTGTCCTTAAGATTTGTAGACATTGATATGATCCCCTCTCAAGTCTCTAAGTTAAATGGGGCCAGCTCTCTCAGCCTTTCCTTATAGGGATGCTCCAGTCCCCTCATCTTTGTAGTCCTTCACTGGAGCGTCTCCAGCAGTTCCCTGTCTCTCTTGAACTGGGGAGCCCAGAACTAGACACAGCACTCCAGATGTGGTGTCAGCAGGGCAGAACGGTGGAGGGGGATCACCTTCCCTCGACCTGCTGGCCGTGCTCCTAATGCACCCCAGGGTCCCACTGGCTGCCTTGACCATGAGGGCACACTGCTGGCTCATGGGCGACTTGCTGCCCACCAGAACTCACAGGTCCTTCTCCGCAGAGCTGTCCTCTAGCAGGTCAGCCCCCAGCCCGTACTGGTGTGTGGGGTTATTCCTCCCCAGGTGCAGGACCCTACACTTGCATTTGTTGAACTTCATGAGGTTCCTCTCTGCCCAGCTCTCCAGCCTGTCCAGGTCTCACTGGATGGCAGCCCAGCCTTCTGGGGTGTCAGCCACTCCTCCCAGTTCTGTATCATCAGCAAACTTGCTGAGGGAACACTCGGTCCCTTCATCCAGGTCACTGATGAATAAATTGAACAGGACTGGGCCCAGTACTGACCCCTGGGAACACCGCTGGCTACAGGACTCCAGCTGGACTCTGCGCTGCTGCTCACAACCCTCTGAGCTCTGCCATTCAGCCAGTTCTCAACCCACCTCAGTGTCCCCTCATCTAACCCACACTTCCCGAGCTTACCTATTGGGGTGCTGTGGGAGGCAGCAGCAAAAGCCTTGCTGCGGTCAGTAGCTGTCATATTGCTTGTCTCGACTGTGAATTAACAGCTAGAAATCTAGAGTTAGGTTGATGTAGGAAGGATTATTTTTTATTAACTGCTGAGTGGCAAGTGGTCTGTTCTTCAGTTCACGCTACCCCCACCACCACCACCCCGCTCCCTCCCTGAATGTTGCTTTATAGTCTTTAATAGTCAAACTTGGCCTGCCACAAAAGCAGTAAATGAAATGGGTGGTAAAACTCAACTTTCCGAAAATATCTGACCCAGGTGGTTTTATGCATTGATTTGCATTGTTAAAATGGTATCTCGTGTAGGTTCATCTTGGAATTTTAGTCGTCTTTTGTCAGATCCAGTCCAGGAAACACTTCCTCTCTTTGATATTGAAGTAGTCTAAATGTGAGAATAGCGGGGTTTTATTCCCTCTGCAAAATATGTAAGAAGGTAAGCGATTACTTAAAAAGAAGTCCTTTAGGTAACAAATCCTGGATTTGCTCCGTAGCTAGTTGAGTGATTTAAAATTCCTACTTGTATACAAGAGTTTGTAAATGAGGGAAACTTTTTCCAGAACTTTGTTTTTTAACATAGTAAACTTCGCAGTGTTTAAAGTCTATATCTAAATCTGTTTCAAGCCTCTTTCCCAATGGAACTATTGGGAAAGTTTGTGGTGGATAAGAGCATACAAATACAGTACTTGCAGTTTTAGCAGATTTAGGTTTGTTTTTACCAGCTATCTTTTGCACATCTCTTAAAAGTAATTCCTGTTCTACACACCTGAGACTGGTTGGAAACAACTGGTCTTAAACTCCCATAAAATTTATCATATTTCTCTCCCTTCGCCCTGTGTTCTTAGCCAGTCATTGTTCTACCACAAACCCCGAGAATTTACTGCTTTTCTCTAGAGTAATTGCTCATGTTCAGCACACATTTGCTCTGTCGCAGCTGGAGCTACTCTCAATCTACACTTCAATGCATAGGTTATGGGTAGATGTTACAGTGAGGATAGTAGTGTACAGTCAGTACTACTCAGCACTTCCTAAGGGTGTAGAGAAAGAATTTTCTTAGAGATTTTTTATTTTCTTGTGAGCTGTAAATCTCACTAGTTTTTTAGCTTGGTAGTAATGATCATCGTTTTTACGGTCTTAAAACAATACTGATGCAGATAATGGAGTTTATACAGTGTGTTTGGTTTTGTTATTACCAATGTGAGAGGTAAATAATTCTGTATGAATGCAGTAAGGAATGCATACAGCTGGAAAGTATGGAGTAACTTCTAAGACCTCGCTGTAAGAGTTCTCTTGCCCCATTCTGCATAGTACCAGTGCAGTTTTTTGGTAGTTCTAATATTTTGGTTTGTGTTGGTTTTTTTTAATAAAAAAAATATAGTTTTGATAAATTCAATGTGTCAGTTTTAATTAAAAAAAAAAAGCTTAACTGGATCAGTTCTAACATGTTCTGATGTGTTTTTTTCAGGGTCAAATATGTGATTGAAAAAAGCATATTCTTCATGGCATTGTGAAATTAAGTCTTTCATGACAGTAATTTTTACTACCTGCCTATGGTTATCCTAAATTGCTGTTCTTGAATGTGTTTAAGTATTCAAGTTAACACAATGTGGCATTGAAATGGCATTTGTTCGGTCTTGAGTCAAAGAACCTCAAAGTAGTAGAAAAACATTTTAGTAGTCACGCTACACTGTTAGCACAGTAATCTCAGTATGTGAAAGTTGAGGAGTTAGCTTTTTTTATTAGACTCATTTGAAAAATACTCACTTCCTTGAAGATATACTATATTAAGTATTGCTATGGTACTTATGCTTTATCTGAAATACTGAGAAAGAATGTTCTGTAACTTCAGCTTAATCTTTTACTTACTAGTTGTATGGGGCTGTAATTTAGCAAGCCAAGATAGAATGCACTTAAATGAAAACTTCTTAAAAAAAAAAAAATATTCTTGGGATTGTTACCTGGGATTATTCAGTTCCCTACTGAATTTTGAAGTACCAGATCTGTTTTCTGGATTAGTTGGAAAAGTTTGTTTATTAAAAACTCATGGTACCATTAACATATTGACTGAAATGGAGTTTGGAGCCTTCAGAGAGGAGAGTTTTGAGGGACTGTAAAAGTAGTGTGCCTTTCTGAAAGAGTCATCAGAGGACCACACTCCTTTTCATGACAGATGCTAAGCTGTTGCTGCTCAAGCTGCTTGGATAATAAGGTTGATAGTTTGCCTACAAAGGTTCCCATAAAAACACTGAACAACTAAGAAAACAAAAAGGATCAAGTTGAATGTAGTGATTATGACCAACACTTCATGGAAAACTTACTTTCTCTTGAAAAATAATTTTGATAAATTCAATGTGTCAGACTTCCAAATTTGAAAATACACTGTTAGGAAGCCTGTTCTTGATCCTTGCTGATGTTGATGAACAACTCCATGTTATCCATAACTGACATTCAAAGCCCTCATTTACTGTGTAATATCTGCACTCAGACTGAGCAGACTACTGGAGATCCATGCATTCTGTCCCTTTAGCAAGGCTGAAGCAAGGGCACTTAGCGGTTGTTCAGTACTGTCATTAGGTATCCTCATTTCCCTGTTTGTGGCCATAGCAGTTTTTTTCCTCAGTCTTTCAATAACCTAAACTTAACTTGAATGATTCCTTGTGTAATAAATTAAATAGGTCCACATAGTACTGAATTTTATTTTAGTTTGGTTTACACTGAATAAAGATTTAATTATTTCAAAAAGAATGGCAGTTTGATATAGGGCAAAGTTGGGTATTTGGGGTTGGCTGGTGGCTGGGTTTTTTTCCCTCTACAAGTGATCACTGATTTGCCCCTTTTTTTCTTTCAGAATTTGGAAAATCAGGGTGATGGTACAGGAAGTAGAAACAAAGTTGAAGCTGGAGTTTGTGGCCTTGATCAACAACAAGTTGGAGCAGAAACATCTCAGAGTAAGAGCAATGCATTTAATTTTAAGGGGAAAACAGTAGCAGAATACTTAGATCTATCTAAGCAAGGAAAAAGACTGATCTTGTAGTTGAGCATTGTTGGCCTCTGTGTAACAATGAGGGGACAGCTTTGCTCTAAGCAAGTCCAACTAATATCCTTCCGCCTTGTTTCCCATTTACCTTCAGTTGTGGCTGAAGTTCTGGCAGTTGGGTTCAACGTGTTCTAGCTTGTGGTCATAGCTGGTTTGTTTTAGCTGTTTCTGAACTAAAAAACAGGTACAAAGTAGGAGAAAGGACGTGTATTATGTGATCAGGATTGTATGTTGGGAAGGGTTAGTAGGCATTGCATATGTTTGAATGTGGGAAGAGAGGAATGAGATTGCTTGAAAAATTGTGCCACCCCCTCCCATCTGGCCTACTGTACTCGTGAGTAAAGAAAAAGAAATGGAGCTTCAAAAAGCTCCATTCAAATATGAGGGGGCTGGGAGCAGGCCCTTACGTTGACAGGAACAAAGGTGAGAAAAGGGGCCCTTTTTCTGTCTCTGTGGAGACTTTTTCCTTACAGGCTTGCTGATTCTCAGGGTATTATTCCTCTTCACTTGGCAGGTTATGAGTTGAAAAGTGAGTCTTGGGGTTTTTTGCTTGTTTGGGTTTTCTGTTTTTGTTGGAAGTGGAGGTAAAGCAGAAGCAGGCAGCGGTGAGGGGAAAGTGTTCAGTGAATGTAAGCTATTGCGGTCCAGCAGTTGTGCCAAATGAGTTCAGAGACATATGTAGTTTAGTTCTTGCTGTTGAATGTGAAATGGAGTTTTGCCATGTACAAAAGCAAAGGCTTCAGAATGGCAGCTTGCGTTCAGTGTTGGACTGAGGTGAGAATTTTTTGTTTTGTTTCATTTCACCTTCCTTTGTGATGAGTGCAAATGCCAATTCTTGGTGCAGCTCCTCTGTTGCATTAAGAACAGATGTCCTAGTTATGTTTTCAAAAGGGAATTTAAGTAGCATTCAGCATGTGGGTATACCATGTGGACTCTGAAACTTCCATCTGAGATTGTAATGAAATATATCTTCTGGAACAAAACATAGATGTGAGGTTATTCTTTGCTGCTTTGAATGAACTTTAATTTTTTCAGACAGTTCAGTAATACTTGAGATCTGTCAGGTAAAATCTAACAAACTGGAACCATGCATCTTGTGGTTTAAATGTGCCTTTCTAGAATATGCTTAAGAGTGTTTCAGTCTTTGACATGTTTTTGACATACGTTTTTGTTGATGTCAGGTTACCTCACAGGCTCAACTGCAGAATAATTTACTGAAGCTTGAAGGCTGGAGTTAGGGAGCTGTGGAGCAAAGATACCCTATTTTGATTCCATGCTTTAACTATTTTGCAACAAAGCAAAAGACCAAATAAGTCAATAGGAAGACCTCTGTGTTTTGGCACCAAGAGAACAAAACAAAAACTTAAAAAAACATAGCGATTGCCACCTGTATAGTCCTGTAATTGGAGCTGGTTACTCTTGACAGTGTAAGTGAGCACTTCAACAAGGTTGAGATTGAGAAGATTTCTGCCAGTCTCACTTTGTTTATTGCTGACACTATATGTACCAGACACGACATACACAAATCATACTACTTGAGTACATTATCCAATGTTTTTGATTCCTTAGACTTTACTGTTAGTTTAACTTAACTAATATCTTAGTAGAACAGAACCAAGCCTTTGTTAGCTTCTACTGCCTACTGTGAGTTAGAAGGACATACAGAAAAGTTATGGGCAGAAGAGAGAGGCTAGCTTACCATTTCATTTAACAGTTTTGTTTATTTTAGTTGAAATTCCTTTTGCAGGCAGGAACAGAATACTTGATATGCAGTTTAGGGGCATGGTTTAGTGGTGGACTTGGCAGCGTTAGGTTTACAGTTAGACTCTATTTATCTTAAAGGTCTTTTCCAACCTAAATGATTCTATGATTCTGTCATTCAGAATGTAGCTAACTGATTTCGCTTCTCTGCTACAGGTTATGTGAAGCTATCATCATCTTATAAGTAAAGTGAAAATTTGGTTAACATTTGCACAAGGCAGTGGTGTCATGGAATTACGAGGTTTTCGCCTGGTCCAGTCAGTAGAACTTGTCTATGGTGTGGCTGTTTGAAGTGTTTCTATTGCTTAAGATTTACCTCTACCTGAGTTCTGTTAAGCTTCTCCCCAGTTGCAAGGTCATTCACTGACACATTCTAAGAAATAACTCAGCCCTGGTTGCTACCTTCAGCTTAAAGTTATGGAAAAAATCGCTTGTTTGACTACTCATTATGCATACACTCAGAAGCACCCATGTTCTTGCACCCATGTTGCCTGTGGCTTCCAAAAGTGCTGAAAATGAACATTACTTGAGTTGTTATCATAAACCCATGTAATTTCAACAACTTTTACGTACAAGAAAATACTTCACTTTAGTAAAGACATTCTCCCTTTTTTTACTGCTTTGCCTATACAGCTTGAGAGAGAATGTATATCTGCATAGTAGTACTAATACAACAATTAGAACTTACTGCATCGAAAAATACTACAACTGAGGTGCAAGGCAAGTCAGTTATTAAAGAAAAAATAATCATGTGCTATGTGCAAACCAAAATTTTCTTCAGCACTGGTATTTCAACTCCTGTCTGGCATGGCTAGCTGGCTATGTTATCCCAATGTTTGTGTAAATGAAAGAAGCTAAATTGTTAGATAAAACTTGTTTGGTTTATGCAGTGAAGCATGTGGCTGACTTAAGTTACCTTTGCGGGTTTTTTGAGTAGGTCTGAACTTTTGCCTTTGTTAGCTTTTATTGGAGCACATCTAAATACTGTTATTTGCTGTTGCACAGCATATGGTGTGTTAATGCTTTCTTTTTATTTTTAGTATGCCAGAACTATGTGTTCCTCCCTACAGCATGAGCTGGCTTTCCTTGTTCACATTCCTTGCAGTTCATCTGCCTATAAATGTTTTTAGAGTACATTGAATGATGATGTTAAGATACTGATGTGTTAATGCATTAACAGTAAAAATCAGACATCAAATTGTATGGTGTATTTGGCCTGAACACATTCCACTACCGCCCCAAAATCAAGTAGTCTCTGTTTTTTAACTAAAATCTTATTTGGAAGCTTTTAATCTAAAATCAGTATTTGTTGCATTTGTCACATTTGTTGAGAACATCTTTGGGAGCAAATCTGAATTTTTCTCCTGTAGAACACCTGGTGTTTTGTGGAGAGGAGTCAGAGTGGTTTGGGATGGAAGGGACCTTCACAATCGTCTAGTTCCAACCTCCCTCCCTTGGGAAGGAAAGATCAAAAGATTACTTGCTATTAGGGCAGGCAGTGTAGAACAAGTTCTCTCAGACTTGGGGAGAATCTGAGTGTTTTTTTATGAAATGAAGGAGCCTGAAAGAGGATACGTGCCTGTTAGACACAATTCAGCTAGTAAGTTATATTTTCTGAGAGGTGGGTGATTTTCATTGGAAAATCCCCATCCAAAACAAAATTATTATTTTGGGATGTTGTGGTATAAGACACTGTATATCTGCAAAGCAGTAAAGGTTGCCACCTCTTTTTGCTTCACCTCCGTGGTTATTGATCTGAAAATACTAATTTACACTTGACTATAGTTCACAAGTTCCATTTTTTGCAGTGGACTCATCAAGATTATTGAGCGTACTTTAGGAGTAATGCTTGCTCTGGCAGAGCCTTGAACTTAAACTGTTGTTAATCAAGAGTCCCAAATCTTGTGTTCCCACAAAGGAAAAAGGGAAAACAGGTGGTAGGGCTGGATATAATGATTCTTTCCATTTTTACCAGTGCTCTGACAGCTTGCCCTAGGAAACTTTCTCTTTAGAAGAGAGATCAAACAGTAAATAGAACTGGCTAGGCATACGCAGTGCCTGTTGGTCTCTGGCACCCGCCATCTGCAGTAAAAGTCCTTGGGTTTAAGAGTTGGTCCTTTATTCATTTATGCAGCAGCAAACAATTTTATTCCTTGATTTTTTTAAAAAAAAAATTAAAATCTTTTGTTGTCAGTGTATGTCATGCTTCATTCAGTAACACTGTAAAGTAAGTGTTGTCTGTCAACATCTATGTATAACTTAAAAAAAATCTTGAGTAAACAGTTCATTCATAGCAATCTCTCTGTATTTTTTTTACTAGTTCCAGATAGTACCTAAATAGTAGATCAGCATACACCCACAGTCTTGTATGTAGTAGTACTTTTATATTTAATATCAGCATTTTCTAACACAGTTCTTTTTTCCCCAGGGTAGAAAAGATTTTGAGGTGAGAATTCTGTGCTGTGTTTGAATCTGTATAGAGATCTCTGTACTAGTAAATGGGCATATTGTTCTCGTCAACAGCTGCTCTGGGATGAGCAGAAACCACCATACCAGTGGCACAAACCTAGGTTACATCAAGAAAGAAGAAATAGGCAGTGCTGATGCTCCATCTGGATCAGCAAGGGAGATGCTAAGTCAGAACCCTTCAACACTCACGTGAGCATTGCGTCCAGGTTTGGATCTTCGTGGGCAGAATGCTTGGGAAAGTAAGTCTTAAATACTTGTGTATATATGCCACTTCTGGCATGTCAGTATCCAAAATTCTATGGGTTAACCAAACTTTTTTGTAAAAGCATGCTAGTCTACCCCCTTCTATATTAATTTTCTCTGTGATGCAGCCTGTTCTTCAAACGCATGTGCTAGTAAGTATAGCAGCATCTAGCTTATGTGAGCTTATTTAAGTTATCTTAAATGAGTGTTTAAAGGGTTAGGCTCTGATTAAATCCCACTGATTCTATGCTTTAGGTAGCAGGGTGACTCAGAATGCCTTTGTCAAATGTCTTTAATCTCACCAGCTGCCCTGTCAGTGAGGATGAGTCAGCAGCTGGAGTCCTACACTCACTAAATCTGGAAGGCCCAACTGTTAGTGTAACTGATTTGGCAGCTTGGGGCAGGATGTGGACTGCTGCATTACTGAGGTGACAGCAACCTTTCTGGAGTGCTGCTGCATCTTTTATAGGAGAGAGGAAAGTCATTTGACCTTTTATTTTATTCTACACTGACAGTGAAAACAGTATTTTCCAGGAGAACGGAGCTGGCTGTGGGCAGATAGCAGAAATAGCATTCATGGGAACTTCTTGGGCTGCTTGTATGGTGGACGCTTGTTGGCTTTCTATACAGAAACAGTAAACCTGAAAACTGGGAGAAGGTGCTGAACTTGCAGCACATGCATGATACAGGAGTGACTGGTCTGCAGTCTCCTTGAGCCTGAAAGAAAGTGGGTGGCTGGCCCACTCAGAAAGGTCTTCATTAAGACTTGGGCAGCCCTGCTGTTTTAGTAGAGATACACGGCGTACGTGCAAACTGAGTTTGTGTTCAGTCCTGGTATATTTGCATAAGGGGTTAGGAATCCTGGGCAGAATGGTGATGGCACTAAGCTGTAGTTACCACTAAAGTTTTATTTTCTTGACAGGATATTAGGATTAGTATAGCACAGCACTTGTGATTGGAATGCATGGGATTTCTACAAGCAGAACCGATGTAGTACAGCTTACAGGTAGCGTAGTACAGCATTTCAATACAACTGAAGTTTTATAATCACCTGGACCCTCTGCAGGGTGGGTCAAATCTTAATACATGGTTTACTGTATCAATATAACAATCATAACCTAGACTCAAAAATCATATAGAAGAATCCAAGTCAATCCCTCAGTCCTGGGAGGAAGCAGGTGATAGTGGAGGCGTCCCTGGTCACAGGGCTTCCCAGGTCTTGCTGTCCAGCAGCAGTTTGGGTCCAAGTTCCCCTCTTAGGACTTGTAACTGCTTGATTTTACAGACAGTGCTCTATGTGCTGCTATGCCCCCCAGTTTTGTGATGGGGTCATCGACAGCACCTGGTTGGCTGTGTGCCTGGGACCTTCAAGGCCAGCAAGGAAGGGAGTAACTGGCCTGGCACCCAGGAACCTTGAGGCTGATAGGGAGGGAAAGAAGAAATCTGTTTGGTCTGTCTACTTGATTCACAGAACCTTCAGGGCCTGATAACGAGGGAAAGGGAACAAATATGTGACCTGCTTGGTCACAGGGAATGGCTGCTTGCCTTATAAAATGGCATTAGTTATGCTAACCATGTTGCCAGGGGTCTGGAGCAGGTGTACTGGCCAGACACCTGATGCTGGTTTTGGTAGTTCTGTCCTAGGGATGTTTGGAACACCCCTGCTCACAATGAGGAGGATAAAAGATTTCACAGAAAGTTATCCTGTGCAAATTGGTTAGAGCTCATATGTCAGATTTGTGGCCTTCTCTGCCTTTGAGCTTTTGAAAGGAGAGCTCTGCACTTTGTGGTCACCTGGCAACTGCGTACACAATATGAGACAGTGATTTTTCTCTTTTCAAGTTAACATCATCTTGATTTAGACATAGTCACAAGCTGCTGTTGTCAGGTTATAGATTATTTTTTTCCTTTTTCCAGAGAAACTCCACAGATCTTACAGCAAGCTTTTATAAATTTTAAATGAAATGTTGATAGACTTGTAATTTTAGGTCTGTAGGCATAGAGAAACATTGTTTTTCTGTATTTTGTTGATGGCTGCATGTTTTGAGTACATTCGTGTTTTGGTTTTGCTTCTAGTATAATGTTAAAATTATTATATAAATAATGCTTTCATTTTACTTCCACAATATATCCTGTGGGCTTCAGTAGAAACGCATACAGGAAACAAGGTTTAGTCCTAGCTTTATAATACTATTTTTTAATTGTCTTCTTAAAAATACAGCTTTTACAGTGGTAGTCGTAATATTTGCAACTGTTTTTTGAAGATTTTTTTTTAAGCCAGCTGGATTTGGAGTACTTAGCTGAATAGTTGTGAAAAGAAACCAGTCTGTATAATAAATTTATTAAGCCTGAGATCTGATTTAGTCAAGGAGACTAAAAAGACTCAGCAAGGAGACTTCTTTGCTAAGGAGACAGTGATTGGATATGGGATTGGATAAATCTCTTAAAAAAAAAAAAAAATATCTTTCTGGCCTCAGAAAAGGTGCAACTTCTGTGGTAACGGTAGGAGAGGCATGTAAGAAGGTGAGAGGAAGGCAGCACACCAGTGGTATTTTAGGACTGGGCGAGGGTATACTCTACAAAAGCATCCCCAATGTTTTCTACAACTTTGGGTGTTTTCTAAAACTAGTGAAAGAGTTGCTGTGTGTTTGGATTTAACTCCTACATTATTTTTTTTTTCCATGGCTGAAATTATGCATTGTGTTACCACACACAGCTTACACGCAGGTTTACCTACTCTTTCTAGAACACATCCATCCAATATAGATTGGGTACTCAGACATCAGAACAGAAGCTGCAAAAATCAAGAACGTCTAGTAAGAAAAAAATACTGTATTCTTCTGCCTGCTGGGTGTTTTTTACATAAAGAGAGTTCTTATAACCCAAGGCTATATTGTTTCTAATACTTTATTGTTGACACAGATTTTATTGTGGCACTTATCTGTGGTGATCAGGAAAACAGCAAGCACTTGGAATATGGTTTAACCTGTGTTTCATCCTGTGATTTAAAGTGTTTGAAAACAGAATTGTCTTGTCTTTATTGTACTTCACCCCTTTTAATAAATCCTTCGCTGGGAGGAGAGAATCTCAAGGTGTTATATGCCCTAACTTAAGCTTCCTAGCTCTTCACTTCTAGTTGAAAGAATGGTCTAGGAGTGGGATGATACAATTGCTTTTGCATCTGAATTACCTGAACTGGATTACAAAACTGATACACGTTAAAAACTTACTTCCCCCCAGGTGTTTAAGGAATTATTTTTTTGTGTGTTTTTTTTTAAATCCAATTTGCTTTGATCTAATAGTTATTGCAGCATAGCACAGGAGGTAGCACAGCAGGGAGGGAGTGGAAAGGATTGAATAACATGGCATTGCAGGGGGAGGTTGGGAGGGAAACTGTTATCAAACTAGAGCCTTTTATGTCCTGAGGCTGCTTGCAGCGTTCTCTCTGTTTCTGAATGAGCAGCACCTAGCTGAAGAGAACTAGAGGACAGCAGTTTCTGAACAGTAACATGGAGGAAAAGCTTTGTTTCTTCAAGGGGAAAAAAGATTATTATGTTTATGGGGCTGCATTAGTAATGTAACTAGTAAATCTGCAAGTGGAATCGCCTAGTGGTCCTCTGTGTATGTGACTGCCTTGGTAAAAGAAGAATTCAGTATACAGCTTTAGAGTATAGATTCTGGTTCGTAGTATTTGTCATTAATACAAAGCACCATGGCTTGAGACTTGTTCCTCAGCACTGAGTGACAGACCTTAATGATGAGTAGGGAAATGAAAGAAATTTTAAATTTTTATTTGTAATGTCCCTAAAGGAGGTGACTTTTGGATAGGATTGTAGCTCTTCAATAGAGTAGGGCAGAAAAGGAAGTAATACAGTGGTGAGACTACATTAAAGTTTGAGGATAAGGCAGAGAACATGTGCAAACAGCCAGAATCTGCCAGAACTGTGAAGTCCAGATGCTCTGTGTATTTAGTTCTTGTATCTGCAAAATACAGAAGACTACCAGTTGTGGCTTTGTCCTTTGTATTTTTTAACATAATGGCAAATTTGTGTGGGGAAGAATAAACAGCCTAGTAAGAAAAAAAAACATTGAGGCAAATGAAAAAAATAGCTTGATTTCATTTTACTAACTAAACAAAGGTAATGACAGCTACAATTGCAGCATAGGTAGCATTTCAGTCACCAGCTGTCCACTGTGATGTGTGGCTGCTACAGCAGTAGTTTTAAGCAAACTGGGAAGGAAATAGCAGAATCCTGTGAAAACCACAAGAAGTCATTACTTTCTGTAGTATGTCTCACAATACCGGAAAACTAGTAATTTGGGTCACATTTTTGGAAATCAAAACTTTTTTTCCCTTATAAAAACTTACAGGAATCTGAAGAAGCAATGAACAACACATTAGACACAGCCATGGAAGATTACAGTTCCACCTGTTTGGATTTGGGTAAATTAGATTGAGATTAACCAGTTTGGTTTGTTCTATTTTCAGTCTGAGTGTTTTCTAGTTTAAGCAGGCTGAAGAGAGTTGTTAAATGGCCATTAGCGTGGGGAGAAATACAAGACAGGCTCCACAACCACAGGGCAGGTGGTTTTTGTCCATTCAGATCATATCTCTGAATGACCTTAAGAAGAAACTAATATAATTTATTCTTGAAAATAAACTTAATTTTAAAACTTCATAAGAACACCGTTCATTTAAAATGTCAAATACATGGTTGAAGTTGCTTACTGGTACTTTGTGAAGAATTTCTGAGGTGCGTTGTGCTTTTGATAAAAGTAAACCAGTGCAACAGATGATAGTCTTTGAAGAAAGCATTTGCATGCTCTGGAATTGAGCTGGCAGAAAGTTACTTTGTGGAGATCCCAATGTTTGGAATGTGAAGTAGCATGAAATGGAGGCCTTTGAATAACTACATCATGTAGTATGTGCTTGCTAAACTAGCTTCAGGTTATATAAAAGCTTCTCTTCATGCCTTACTTGGCTTGATGTATGAGCCCTTCATTATCATAATGTTCATAACTTCCATGAAATCCTACTTGAAGAAACAAAACTTTGAGAAAATTGTGCTGTTTGTTGTATCTGCTTTTCATTTTGGAATAAAACAGTGCTAAGTTTCGATGACCAAATGAGCACATACGCTTAGGGGTTTTTTTACCACAGGAACTGTTTTTCCACAATTACCAACACATGGCCACAACAAACTGCTCTAAAACTTCTGTGAAGTTTCTGCCAGGCATGCTGCCCTGGAAGCCTCCTCCCCCTTTTCTCAGATCTACCATCCTTCCAAAAACTTCAATAAAAAGATCAACTTTGCAGAAATCCCTGAAGATCAGATCATCTGGCCTGAATTTGGAACTCTTTCTTAGCATGTTGAGAAATGGTCTTGGACTCAGGGGTTTTTCTTGTCTCCTTTTTAAAGGAGTGGGGAGTGAGGGGTGTATGGCTTCAAGCATTGTAAGGCTGGAATTTTTTAAAGAAAGTGACTGCATTTAATTGAATGCTACCTTAACTTGTTCAAAATACACCTTTTCCAAGTTTGTAGCTCTTCCTTATAGTATGAGAAAACAGTCTTTTAAGACATACTGAACATTTTCATGGAGTGTAGAAGGTCTTGTCTAATCAGGAAAAGCCTAAATCAAGTATTAGTCATACATAAGCAAATAAGAAATGGATACCACTTCTGAGCCATTTCCATAGCAAGTGATCTTGAAGGGTTGTTAGTAAATATGAATGTAGGTCTGAATTTTCCTTTCAAGGAAAAAAGCCATTGATCATAAATGGAAGTGGGTTTTAGTTATCATAGCTTAATTTTAAATATACTGTGGGGAACAGTTACCATAACTTAATTTTAAAACTCACTACCAGCCTTTATTGTATCATTGTCTGATATATATCTGGTGTGCTGACTGTGCTGTCTGCTTTTTCTGCAGGGCATGTGGAGAAAAGCAGGAAAATAAATCACTGCCATCAAAAAACTTGAGCAGTACTTGAATCAGATGTACAAGGACAGCATAAAACTAACTGAAAGGATATTGGCTTTGGAAGAACAATCTCTTCAGAAGCTCTCTGTCGTCCTCCATGCCTACTGTAGTGAGTTTCATCATGAACACAGACTTCTCAAAGGCTGTCCCAGGCTCAAGCAAGATTAATTTAAAGCACTTTTAATTCAGGGATATCCTAACATGTGCAGAGTTGAGACTCCCTACTAGGAATACTTTCAGTTATTTAAATCGTGTAATACCTTTTATAAAGGTGGAAGGCTTGCATTAAATTCAGCTGTGAAGTACTGTGCAGTGTTTGATACTAAGGTGTTCCAGGATGGTTTACTTGTGGTCACCTGTGCTTGTTCCAGGGCCAACATATGTGCAAGCTCAGTGACAGATTTGTTTTTTGCTTTCATAGGGATCAATACATACAAATCAATAAAGATAACTGGATCTGAAACACAAATTACAGCATGCCAGAGAGTTACAGGACAAGTGTGTCATCCTTTCAGTACTTAAAAGAGGCTTATAAGAAAGATAGGGACAGACTTTCAGTAGGGCCTGTAGTGATAGGACAAAGGGTAATGGCTTTAAGCTGAAAGAGGGTAGATTTAGATTTGATATTGGGAAGCAATTCTTTACTGTGAGGGCGGTGGGGCACAGGCACAGGCTGCCCAGAGAAGCTGTGGATGCCCCATCCCTGGAAGTGTTCAAGGCCAGGCTGGATGGAGCTTTGAGTAACCTGGTGTAGTGGGAGGTATCCCTGCCTATGGCAGGGTGTTGGAACTAGATGGTCTTTAAGGTCCCTTCCAACTCAAACCGTTCTCTAATTCTATGATTCTTTACTACTTTATTGCCAGAACCTTCAGGTGTCATGCATTTCAGTCAGGACAGGTAGTGGTCACAATAAGAGGAGAGTATCACCTTGAAATCTGTCACCCAACCTTTGGCTAACTTGTCATTTTTAGTTGCTTGTGTTGTATCGTGCTGCTTGTCTTAAGGAGAATCCCTAGACTGGTATCCCTTGGGCAGCTGACCTAGGCATTACTCAGGGTCTGATGTGACAGGAATTCATGCAGATTGTGCTTCAGACTTGACAAGAGCTGTAGCAACAGCCTGTAAGGAAAGCTTGGCTGTTGACCCTTGCTGTGTATTCCACTATGGTGGAAGAAAATAGGAAGTGAGAGAGGATGGGTGAAGTTCATATCAGGACAGTGTTGTTACGAGGCTGCTTTGCCACCTTGTTCTACAACATAGTTACAAATACAAAGAATCCCAATCCCCAGGTTTTTTTCACATAAAAATGGCACTATCAGTGGCCAAAGCTCCTTTAAGAGAGTATGGCGCTGCTGTGGGGCTTGATTGCTGCTCTAGTGTGAGAGGAAGAGACCAGTAGTGGTTGCGATTCTAAGCATATGTGATGTCAAATGAACAGGTAGTGATATTAACAGATATCTGGCTTTATTCTCTTGGCTTCCTGCCCAGATTTGAGGTGCTGCTGCCTGTATAGCCTCTCTGTGAAAGCTGTGAGACAGAGTGGTGGAAGTGAGATGATGTTGCTTGTTGGCAGCACTCTCTTAGTCCCCAGGCACTGTGTCGTAGCTGGAACTCCTGCCTGTGGGCGGGTACCATGGACCCCAGGGAGGGGGAACGAGGCTAGGCAGGAACAGCATCTGCTGGGGCTCGAGGGATTAGTTGAGGGATATGGGAGGAGATCTTTCTGAATTCCCAACATTTCACAATGGAGAAAAAGTCGTACTGGCGAGGGGAGGGTGCGAACTGTATTGTGAAAGATGTAAATAGCTTGACCTGTCTCAGACTTTATAATTACCGGATTTCCACAAGCTGAATGGAGGAAGATTTTACTGCAGAGTGGAAAACGATGATTAATAGCACTGATTATGAAGATACTGGGAAGTCAGATAGCCCCAGGTTAAAGACTACAATTGCTGACTTGTAAAGTAACATAACAGGAAGCTTTATGAACATGGGCAAGATATTACCCTGTGCTCAGACCTTGTAAGATAATAAAAAAACTAATTGAAGAGTTACTTGAGTTGCACATCACTCACATTTTATGCCAAGTATTAATTTAATAACTTCCAGTTCTTAAGCCTTAAGGCTTCAGAAAAATTTATTTTTTTTTTCCAAAACTGAGGTCTAGCAAGAAAGGTTAAAAGACTTCTCTCAACTATAAGATGTTGGAAATCAAGTTATACAATAGTCTTTCTCACCAAGATGATGTTCCATCTACTAGTGAAGTGCAAAAAAATGCATGGTTTTACTTCTGTCTGAGCAAAAGATACTGGAATAGCATCTTAACTTTTTGAGATAATTCAACATTTACAAGCACAATTTGAAATATTGTCCAACAGTTCTGTAAATCAACTCCTATTTTCAAATGTATGTTGTGAACAAAAAAGAAAAAAAGTGAAATAAAAAATATTGTGTCCAGATTAAATCACAACCATATTCTCTCTGCTTATCTAGCATTTGTAGCTAGATAAATGGAACCTGGTAGGGTGAAAAATTACTTGGGTAATTACAGTAAACTTGTGCTTAAATTTAAAAATCATTCTTTTAAGTTTTATCATTCCAAATACTGACCCTGAAAAGCTAAGCCATAAACTTAGTAACTGTGACGACTTCTCTGAGGAATGATCTGGTGAATGCCAGTCAGTGAGTTTGTTACACGCTGTTGTAGCCTGCTAACGCTGCTAGAAAAGAGAAGCTGTGTGATACAAAGCTTGAAATGGAAATACTTATTTTCCTACAGGCTACTAGGCTAAAGGTTCTCAGTCTTTTTTTCCTGTGCCGTTGTACTTTATTCTCACTGCAAACTGAAGCAGATAAAGTTGCCCTTGATTATTTGAGACTTTTTTTGAGAAGTCTCCACAAAATAAACCATCAGTAACACTGTCAGTTGATGGGAGTTTGTTGTGAAAATACTATTTTTATTTACATAGAACAGTTTTGTATATTATTTGCAGTTCATCTTGTGATTAAGTTTTGTAAAATACTTGGTAGGGTATGGAAATAAATTAATTTTTATTAATTTTAGTATTCATTAAGCTATTTTCCTGGAGGTAACCTTTTGATTTAAATAGGTTTCTTTTCAGAGTCTCTGTAGCCAGTAGGTCTGAAGTCTAAACGCAACATGCCTTGGAGAGGGGTCTCCTAAGGAACTGCCCGACTTTTTATCTAGTTAGCTTAGATGTTTCTGTTGTGCATATGCTTATATTGCTGTTGCTGTATGTTGTTTTTCTTAGATCTTGTATCTAATGATCTAATATGCTATGTGTGCCCATGTTTTTTGGCTGACTAAGCTATTTCTTAAGCTTTCTACTAGATCTTTCTGGAAAGAAGGGATTGGGTAGTCTTTAAAAAGACACGTTCTCTGCACCTGTAAGTTGCTGCTGAGACCTTGCCAACCTGTTCTGCTGCCCCCTTGGATCCCAGGCACAGGAGAGAGCAGACTGCTGAGAGAGAACTGGCAGAAGTGACTCTTTCAACTAGTTTTGGAAAAACTGAAACTGAGGAACTTGAAAGTGAGATTTTTTAAAATTTTATTATTACAACTATGAAAAGCTTGAGGATGGTAGATGAGTAGTCTCCTGTTACGCCTACATTGGCAAGTAACTTGCCAAAATGGAAGTCATTTAGTAGGTTGAAGGGGACGGTGCTGTGGCTTTGTGTTTTGGTGGTCCTTCAGCTCTGGACATGCTCTCCACTACATAGAATCGTAGAATTGTTTAGGTTGGAAAAGACCTTTAAGAAGATTGAGTCCAACCATTAACCTAGGGCTGCCAAGGCCACCACTAAACCATGTTCCTGAGCACCACATTTATGCCTTTTTTTAAATATCTCCAGGGGTAGTGACTCTACCATTTCCCTGGGTACCATTTGAGTTTGCTACTTTCTGAAGGGAAGGGACTGACTGAGTGATCTTTCTTCAGCTGAGGGATTCCACAAGGAACCAATACTCTCCTTGACATTTTACACAGCTGATATCAACACACGGTGTTTAGTGCTGCTGTGTGTGTAGTGTGGGCCACGGGGCAGGGAGATGACTGGTGGGCATCTCAGCAGATGCCGTTACAGCTGCTGCTGCCGGCCTCTGCGTGCCCTCAGCCACGGCCGCGGTGCGGCGGTGCCCAGCCCCCTGCGTGCCCTCGGTGAGGCCCGAGGAAGGCCTTTCCCAGCCCCCGGGGCCGCGCCGCCGCGCTCCACGGCTCCTCAGCCGCCGCCCGCGGCCCCACCGGGAGCGGGTGCCCCGCCCACAGCGTGACCCCGCCCCCGAGGTAGAGGCGCGTCCCCATTGGCCCTGGTCCCTCCACCCGCTTCAGGCCTGCCCCGCCCCTGCCGCGTGCCGGGAGGGCGGCCGGGCCCGCGCTGTTGTGACACGTGAGGGCGGCGCACGTGCTGCCGTTATGTAAAGCGCAGGGGGACGGGGCGGGGAGGCGGCTGTCCGGCGCGCACGCGCACGTGCGGCGGGCCGCTGCGCATGCGGGAGGCGCCCGGTGCGCAGGCGCGCGCGAGGAGGGGCGGGGGAAGGCCGGGCTGGCTCTCCTCCCCCGGCGCCCCTCCCCCGGCCAGACGGCGGAGGCTCCCGAGCGACAATGAAGCAGCAGCAGCCGCAGCCGCCCCAGCCCCAGCCGCCGCCCTCGGCCGGCGCGGGGGTCCCGGCCTTCCTCAGCAAGCTGTGGGCGCTGGTGGGCGAGGCCCCCAGCAACCAGCTCATCACCTGGAGCCAGGTGCGGCACGCGGCGGCTGCCCGCCCCGCCCGTGTGCGCGGGGCGCCGGGGGGTGCCCCCCCACACACACACACACGCACCCTCGGCGGTGCCGGACGGTCCCTCCCGCCGCGCCCGGGGCCTCCAGGGCAGGGCCTGCCAGGGCGGGGGCTGCGCGGCGGGCGGGAGCGGCGGGCCTCGGCGCGCGGGGAGCGCGCGGAAAAACCGGGCACGCCCGTTTGGCCTGGTCGGGCGCCCCTCGGCCGACGTGGGGGAGATCACCCCGCCTTGGCCGCCCCCCCCCACCCCGCCGGGCCGCCGCAGTTCTCCCGGGCCGGGCGGGGCTGCTGTGGGGAGGCCGGTTGGCCTCGGCGGCCCTCGGCCGCTGCCTGTCCTCTGGCCGCGGCTACCTGGGGAGGACGAGCGGCGGTGCCAGCCGCGGGGCGCGTCCCCTGCCGCTCCCGGGGTGCCGATTGCGGCGGGGGCTGCTTGCCGGCCCGGCTGAGCAGCCTGAGGGCTCCCGCGGGAGGCGGCCGGCGGGCGCCCCTGAGCCCCTGGGGGAGGGCAGGGATCCGAGGGCGGCCGGGGTTTGCGGGGCGCGGACGCGCAGCTCTCATTAAGCCGTGCTACGGGAAACGCAGATGCGCGGTGGGATTTTCCCCCGCGGGTCGGCGAGCTCGTAAATATCAGGGCTCGCCCTTGGCGAGCCGGGGGGCTGTGCGACAGCAGCCTGCTCCAGGCTGAAAGCAGGTGGGGAGTCGGGGCGTCCGCCTCGCCTGCGCTCGAAACGCGCCGGGCGGCTGGCGGCGGCGCTTCCGTGGGGCCCCGGGCCGGCCGTCAGCCCGCAGGGGCCGGCGGGGAGCGGCCGCGCGCCTTGGCGAGCGGGCGGCCACGTGGGGCGACAACTGTTGCGGTGGGGAGGGGGGTGCCGGGCCGGGCGGGCACCCTCCGGGCCGCGCTCGGTGGGGGGGTGCGGCCCTCGCTCGCGAGGCAGCCACTTGGGGCCCCGTCAGCAACGGCTGCGGGGGGACGGGTGTCGCCTCTGAGCATCGCGGTCACTGAAGCCCCTGTCCTGAACTGCAGGGTACGCATCTGCTGTGATTGTTTTGTTAAAAAATGAAAAGCCTGAGCTGGGTGGCCTGCCGTCCTGCATCATTTCTGTTCGCATCCAGGCTGTTGTAGGTGAGAAAGAAGCATTATCAGAGCAGAGTTTACAGGTATCTTAACATATTGGAAGGCAGGAAGCATCCACTTTCATACAGTGTAATGAGTTTGCTGCAGTAGCATCATTAACTCGTAATAAATGCTAAGCAGATCTTTTTAGTAACAGCTTGTTTTCTCTGTATTGTAGATGTTTTTAAAATAATTTATATAAAAAGTCCTGTTCTCAGACTGTATCAGTATTTCCAAGTAACATTGAGACGGCAGGTCTCAGCTGAATTTATTTTAAACACTCAAGCAGTGATAAAATGTCACCTTAAGCATTTTATTGAGAATGAGTTACAGTAGCTTCAGCCAACACTTCCTGAAGAAGGAGGCAGATAGACTTGGTAGATTAGAGAAGCTCTTCCTCCTAATTTTCTTTCTGGAAGAGAGATGCTAAGGACTGTATGAAGATTCAGATGTTGTCTAGCTTAAGAAGTGCTATTTTTGCCACCTTGCTCTCTTAATGGAGACTTTACAAATCCACTGTTTTATCTCAACTACACACATCAAGGCTATTAGATATCCTTGTGTTATTTTCTTAATTAAAAATAAATACTAATTGTTTTATATTCTGCAAGGCTGAAGGAAGATGCAATAATCACAGTTGATGTTATTGTCATCCAGCAGATTTTTGGGGGGGGAGATACTTGGATCACTTGGTACACAAGTGGTGCCATCTTTTAAAAATATGCTATGTCAGTATTGTGGGGTCCAAAAAGTATACCAAACGTATCAGGGAAGGAAGAGTACGGTTACCATAATATTTCACTTTCCTCCCATGCGAAGCCATATCCTTAACACTGTAAGGATAAACGCCATCTGAAACCAAACAGCCAAATTTTGTCTCCTTGTATACATATCCCTGCCACAAATGTGTGTTGTCCATGAAAACATGTAGAAGGAGTACCAAATGAAGTACTTGGAAGATGGCTGTACGCTGCCGTCAGTAACTGCAGGACTTGAAGGTATTTAGCTAGGTGGTAATGCTTCAGTGACTGCAAGTCTTAATGTCTTATGTAAAAAGTCATAATGTTGGTACAGATTTGCTGTAAACAACTGATGGGGCAACAGGAGCTAGTAGATGTGTTTCCCAGATTTTTCTGTGCTAGGCCTTTCTAGGCTTGCTGCATGAAAGCTGTCTGTTGGTGTCACAGGTCACTGCAGTGCTGCTTGTTCGAGTACCTTCAGATGGGGGGGTCGTTAATGCATGGGCTAAAATGGTCTGTACCTGTCCTTCCTTTTGCTTCCCGTTTCCCTTCCACTGACTTTCTCAGCAGGAGCCAGGTAGGTATTACTGCGGAGTTTTTGTCTTCCTGCTCTCCTCTTGGTCTTAAGCTTCTAACTCATCCCGTGGTAAGCCGTTTATAAATTTTGTTTCATGGCGATCCTTGCTGGTTTGTCAGAAACAAGCTCTTGGGCAGGCATCTTCACACGGTCTCATGGTTGATTCTTTATAATCTTCTTGGGACCATAGAACTGCTGGCATTTGGGGGTAAGAAACAAATGTGACTTGTTGAACTAAAGGGCTTCTAAGAAGATGCAGTGTTGGTGTTGATGTTTGTTGAAGATGACAGGCTTCTCATTAAATGCAGGGCGAGAGTGCTGTGGATATACAGAGGAAACCTGAACCATTATTAAATAGCTAATTTGGAGTCTTCCAGTTATTTGTCCTTTAGTTAATGGAGCACAGTCATTGAAGAACAAATGGCTGAGCCTTCTATTTTAGTCAGAGCCTGTGGATGAAATAAAAGATCAGTCGTCCCTCACAACTGGCATCCCAGGAGTAGGCGGATGTTGCTTTGGGTGGTTACCTTTTTGGTAACCCCAGAACCCAGTGGACACCCTCGGCTCTTTGACAGCTCCCTCTGCTCTACAAATTCTATCAAACTGTTTGTGCTTCTATACTGAAAAGCAGAAGGGGCTTTACGCTAGTGGTTGGTGGTTTTTCCTTGCACAGTCTCTTTGTTAGATTCCTTCCTAAGACTGTGAAGCTACATACAAAATTGATAGTGTTGTCCTGCAGTGAAACTGTGGTAACTATTGGTAAACAATTAATTAATCTTCTTGAGGAAGCAATGTGTAATAACAGAGATGTTCCCCTTCAGATAAGGATAGCGATGTAAACTGGTAATACCCTGTTGCTTTGCAACTGCAGAGTTTATACACTTTTTGTTGTGGAAAATTGTAGGCAAGCAGATCAGTTACGTACTGCATGCACAAAGGAAACATTCCTATCTGATGATTAATTCTAAAAGTCCAGCATGTTTTCTGCAATGGTCTTTAAGTAGCTTAATGTGTCTCTCTCATTTTAGAATGGCCAGAGTTTCTTGGTGTTGGATGAACAGAGATTCGCAAAAGAGATTCTTCCCAAGTACTTCAAGCACAACAACATGGCAAGCTTTGTCAGACAGTTAAACATGTGTAAGTTCTTGGGGGTTTTGCTTTCTAGCATAGTTGTAGATCCTGTACATGTTTAGTTGTAGACAGTTTCCTTTGAGCAGTGGCCACTGAGATACTGTCACAGCCTCAAAACAGGTAACAGGATAGTTGGGACAGCATAGTTTGAATTTCTTCATGTGGGTTTTAAGAGGTTGTTGTTGGTTTTTTTCCTTTGTCTTTTTTTAAAGATGGCTTCCGTAAAGTTGTCCATGTTGATTCTGGGATTGTCAAACTGGAGCGAGATGGTCCAGTAGAGTTTCAGCACCCATATTTTAAGCAGGGCCGGGAGGACTTGTTGGAACACATTAAAAGGAAGGTTAGTGAAAACTCAGTATGTGGAAAACCTGTACGAGTAAGTACAAATCAGTAGCAAAGTTCATGTCAAATTTAATTGCAGGATTGTGAGTGCAAGTAAGTTTGGAGTTAGGAGAAGCAAACTGCACTGCTGACATATTTATCTTGACTTGTTTGAAGATATTTTGGGGGATTTGATTAGGTTCCTTCGCCGAACCTTCTTTGCTGTCATTATAGTAAGTTTTACAGGTGGCAAAAATGAGCGAGTTATGCAAATATGACATTTTGCAAATGGGTATTAGAAGAAGTGCAGAGCATGCTTTGACTATACCATCCATAATATAACAATCTGCTTGTTTATATAGCTTGTTTCAGAACAAAGCTACTGTAAGCATTAAACTTTTCACCAAAGAGAATGGGGGAAACCTATAAACATGTTTGTTACGCTTCTAAATGTGATTCTGAAATGTGCTCTACTGTTTTGGTAAAGTCAGGTGAACATAGATACCAAATAGAAATCTGGCAAGTTAAACTGTAGTGAAAGGGTATCATGGTTTAACCCCAGCTGGCAACTAAGTACCACCCAGCCACTTGCTCATCCCCCTGTCAGGATGGGGGGGAGAGTTGGAAGACTAAAAGTGAGAAAACTCATGGGTTGAGATAGACAGTTTAATAGGTAAAGCAAAAGCCACGCACACAAGCAAAGCAAAACAAGGAATTCATTCACTCCTCATCGGCAGGCAGGTGTCCAGCCATCCCCAAGAAGGCAGAGCTCCATAATGCCTAACAGTTACTTGGGAAGACAAACGCCATCACTCTGAATGTCTGCCCCTTCCTTCTTCCCTCAGCTTTATACACTGAGCATGACATCATATGGTATGGAATATCCCTTGGGTCAGCTGTCCCAGCTGTGTCCTCTCCCAACTTCTTGTGCACCCCATGCCTTCTTGCTGGTGGGTTGGGTGAGAAGCAGAAAAGTCCTTGGGTCTGTGTAAGCAGGGCTCAGCAATAACAAAAACATCCCTGTGTTATCAACATTCTTTTCAACACAAATCTAAAACACAGCCCTATACCAGCTACTATGAAGAAAATTAACTCTGTCCCAGCCAAAACCAGAACAAAGGGATATACTTACTAGCACTGGGTTATTGTGAAAACATTATGATGAAGTAGAGCACTTCAGAGAATGCCTGAAGAATCTGAATGTACACGGATTTTTGTAACAACTGAAGCTAATGTGGCGACACCTGTAAGAAGGAGTTTCTGTGGGTTTTTATTTGATGCTTTGTTTATTATTAACTTAAATGCATAGTTTATCAATGCTAGAAAGAAATATACTTGATTACCAAAAGAAAATAATAGTTAACAATGGGTAAAGGAAGGTGTTGTTTCTGGATTCTAATCTTCTAAAGGTTTCTTCTTCGAGACCTGAAGAAAACAAGATACGTCAGGAAGATCTCTCCAAAATAATAAGCAGTGCTCAAAAGGTGCAAATTAAACAAGAGACTATCGAATCTCGGTTATCTGCTTTGAAGAGGTAAGTTGCTCCATCTGCAACTGATACCTGAAATTGAGTAATTCTGATAATCAGTATCAGCAGAGACCTAATTGTAGGTGTATCTCAATTTCTTACTGCCCAACTTTAAATATTGCTTTAGGAAAACAAATTTCAATTAAAAAATTGCATCAGAAATTGAATATTCTGATATGGCTGAAAGTAATGGGCAGTGTCAGTGTTTGAAGAACTGTCTAGTAGTGTGCAATTAAATAATACCGTTAATAATAGTTCTGTAATGCTGCTGAAGCTGAATATTCAGCTTGGCTCTTAGTGTAAAGTACGGTGGTTTACATCTTCAAGTTTGAAATAGTTACTGTGTTTAGTTTGAGGCAGTTTGGTTTATGCAAATTACTTACAATACTTTCCTAACTACAGTTAATGTCTTTGCTCATTGCTTTTTGTTTTCCTGTTGTTTTAATTCCTCCACTGCTAAAAATTGCAGAAGAGTTAATGCCTGTGAAAATCTGTTTAAAAATCTAATTTGGAAGTTCATTAGTTACCTTGGCAACAGGGGTACAGAAGCTGAAATGCAAATGTAAATAGAGTATTTTTAGAATTGCCTTATTACCTATTTAGTAATTAAAGTTTATTCTCAGCAGTGAGAGAGGTGGGTGTCACAAATTTCTTAATCCTTCGGAGTATGTAGATACAGGCAAGGTATATGAGCATATGCTCATGCACTGTAAGTCCCAGCACCTCAACAGTAACTCTGTCTCGGGACTCCTTAACTTATGTTGAGAATTATTGAGAATAAATTATTGTGTACCTCTGTGGCAGAGGTCACTGATTAGTTCAAGTTCTAAGAAGTAAACGCTGTCATTTCTCGTCTTCAGTTCTAATTACTTGAGTGGTAGAAGATTCAGAGGAAAAGTTACATTGTCTAAGAATAGTCTTTATTAGAATCTGGCCAGTCCGGAGGAAAAATGTTCATATTCATTCTTTTCAAATCATAGATAAGTTTGGGTTGGAAGGAACCCCAGAAGGCCATCAGGTCTTCCAGAGCAGGGCTCACTGGCTGAAATGGTGTCCAATTGCTAATGACCTGACAGTTTGTAGAAACAAGAAGATAGAATGGTTGGTCTTTTGACATTCATATTGTTGTCTCATCAGTTTAAAGTGATTGTGGTAGAAACTGGAGCTAGATCAGAAGACCTAGTCCTACAAAACATGTTAATAAACCTAGTGAGAAAGTGGAGAAAGTTCAGAATCACTGACCTCAGTTGTTAAATTTGTGATGTAACTGTACTCATAAATTGTATGTTGGACATAGGAGTAGTTTGAGCAGTAAGTAATAAGCTTCATCATGCTGCATATAAACAACCATTTCTGAAAACTTAGCTTAAAGTTTCTTAAAAACCCAAACACCGGCAGAGAGATTTTCCTCCTTTTTTTGGCGTATATGTGTTGAAAGCTAAACTGTAAAAGAGAGGAGGGTGGTATGTTGTCTTCCCTTATTCAGGGAAGATTTCAGCAGTCATTATCTGCCTCTCAGCATGCTTTATGCTGTTGGAAACAACAGGGTTCATGGATACGATGGCAAGGGCTGCTTTACAGCAGTTTTTATACTGCTGCAGTAACTGGACTCCTGTGAGTACTGGAACAACCGGTGTTTATAAAATGGCATGCTATCTCTGCTGTGCTGCTGTTATTTTTTAGCATCCAACATGCCCCTTTACTGGAGCTAATAGAGGCAGCTATTAGAATGACCTACAGCTGCATGCATCACTTCAGAGCTTGTTCTGTGAAGATTCTTTCAAGGTGGATATACAGTTGCTGACAGGTGGCTTGCATCTAGCGAGAAGTGTGTGAGGGAGGTGGGACAGGCTTGATACAGATCAGTAACTTTTTTTATGGTGGCAAGAGGACACTGCATTCTTATGCCATTTGGTCATTTGCTGCTGCCAGAAACCAGTTGTATGCTTGATTATTATTTTTTTAATTCCTTAGGATTTAATTACTAGAAGGGAGAGGAGAAAATAACTTTGTTACAGGAAAGGAAACAAAGTAGTTAATTTTTAAATGCTGTATGATAAATACTGGAAAATTTGGGTTATTTTTTTTTTAAGGAGGCTGGAAATTCTCTGCAGGCTATTTGTTGTGTTTGGGTC
This sequence comes from Falco biarmicus, assembly GCF_023638135.1. Lineage (NCBI taxonomy): Eukaryota > Metazoa > Chordata > Aves > Falconiformes > Falconidae > Falco > Falco biarmicus. The sequence continues at coordinate 59,584,726 of NC_079293.1, read as the reverse complement.
TTGTAATTATTTGCCAAGGCTGCTGCCTGTGTGACTTTCCCCCTCCCTCCCCATCTAAAAACACATTCCAAGAGCTTTAGTGAAGCCAAGTAATCTTTAACAAAAGTTATTAATGTAAATATATTAAAACTTAGTTTTAGTTTGACTTTTAAATCTTCATTTTCAACAGAGAGAATGAATCCCTTTGGAGAGAAGTGGCAGAACTGAGAGCAAAACACTTGCAACAGCAGCAGGTTATTCGGAAGGTAAGGCTTCATTTGAGTGTCATATGTGAATGAGTGAGGGAGTGCTTCTGAACTAGGAATACTGTGCCTTGTCTTCTGCTTATGTAGTGAAATAAACTCAATGTTTGTTGCGCAGAGTTATTCACCATACACCACTCTCTTGTTTCTATTAAAGAGACATTTCACACACTACAAGAAAAAGAGCGAGGGCAAAGCTACCTATGAGATGTCTTGGTACTCTGAGAGAAACCATTACAGAGTAGGGTGATTAACAGTAGTGTTCTTTCCCTTACAGATTGTACAGTTTATTGTTACCTTGGTGCAGAATAACCAACTAGTGAGCCTAAAACGCAAGAGGTAAATATGGGCTTGAAAACTTGCTGTCCAGTCAATATACTGACATGTTTTCCTGACTAAAACCAAAGACTCACGTTTTAAGATGGCTTTCTTCCTTTACTCTTTCTGATTTAGGCCTTTACTTCTGAACACTAATGGGCCTACAAAGTCAAATGTATTTCAGCAGATTGTGAAAGAGCCAGCTGACAGTAACCACCATGTAAGTTTTCTTTTATATGTACTCTTTGTTTATGATGAAGGAAGTTGGGAGCGGGGGGGCAGGCAGGGCAGAGGGGTCAGACAGATCGAGCAGATGGTCTTACAGGGAATAAAACATAGCTGTGCACTGAGAGCTGTCAACTTTGAGAAGTGATATGCCACGTGTTCCCTTCAGAAGCCAAGTGTGTTGATAATCACCATTCACTTTTCAATATAAGCATGTATAAGCCAGTTACCTGTGTATAAAATACAGCTTGATGTGATTCTACTGAAAGTAGTTTGCTTTTAGTATTAGTGCTGTTAGAAATAGCACATGTATGTTGTGTTGTTATCTCTGGGAGTTAGGCGCCCCTAGCCCTGTACAAGGACAAGGATCCAGCACCTTGCTCTGCAAGGCAGCATTTAACCCAGCAAAACCATGTCAAGTTCCTGTGCCATTTGCATGTGTCACACCACTGAAAGTTATCTTCTGCTGTCCAAATAATGGTGGGGAAAGCATTAGAATTAGTGCTGTAGCACAGTACTAGAATTAATAGCTTTATAACAAAGTACTATACAAAGGGCAGTCGCTCTTTTAATATTTATAGTTCTTGTGTAGTCCTGGTGTCACAGCTTTTTTGTTGTTTTTGCTGACAGTGCTAGTGTATTTTTATTTCTGTGCCTGTAGTATTTGCCAAACATTTTTTTTCTGTAGCTGCTATTATCCAGCTTGAGCATTTATTTGTAAATTTTTTCTACTAAATGTAGATAGATATAAACAGCTTGTCATCTCTAAGGTGTAGGAAAGCTCTTACACCTCTTTAGAATTGAAGCATTATAAGGTACAATGGTAACTGTCAGAATGTTGAAGCTCATTGTCCTTCTGTCCCCTGACTTTTCAAAATAATTCTCAGGTACCGCTCAACAGAAATGAGGGCTTAAAACAAAGGGAACAGATTTCAGATGACATCATTATTTATGATGTCACTGAGGATGTGGGTGATGAAGAAAATCCCATGGGTGATGAAGAAAATCTTCCCATTACACCAGAAGCAAATGAAGATACCACTTCGGATTCTTCCAAGTAAGAAGTCTCTAGAAGCGTATATAGATAATTGGCTTTCAAGTGTTGTATAATACGCAGTAATTCAGATGTGTTAGATAACTTTTTTTTAATGAGGTGGTCAGAATTATTCAGTAGTCCTGCACTTACAGAAGCTTCATCTGTGATTTCGTACTAGGTTCTGATTTATTGATGTCTGGATTTGTTCCAAATAGTTAATTGGCTGTCAGAGTTTTAACGTGTGGAGGATAGAGATTAGTGAGAAGTATATGAACTGTTACTGCAGTCTTGGTAAAAACACTATGTGTCCAAAGACAATGTAGGTGATGATGTCTTAGTTTTGGTTATAGTATAGACAGGAATGACTTCCCTTAATTTTAGATTTTTATGGAGAATAATTTGCATGTGTCAGGTGTTGGTTTGGTCTTTGAACTTCATGAAGCCAGCTAATTTCAGGGGGTTATTTTTCAGTCCTAAGTGTTTGTGACTGCGTTCCTTCCTGTCTGTACATAGTACTATAGAAGTAGTTGATCTTTCAGGTATGAGCAGGTGAAACGTGGTCGAGGGATTGAGATGCAACTCTCTTCCTGAGTTGCATTGCAATGACAGTGCCTGTATTATGTGTGGGGGAATAAAACTTATTTCTAGCTTACACTTGGAATTAGTACCATTGTTCTTGTTCAGCTGATGTGTGGGAATGCATTCTCTGGTGGAAGAGACGAAGATAAGACTGTGATAGAGAGGGTGCTACTTAAGGGTTAAGAAAACTAGAATATGGATGAAATCAAATTATTTGAGACTCTTTCTTGGGTTTTAGGTTGCCTTCCTGGTATACATAACAATGTTAATTAACTACAGCAGTGTTGACTGAGATTATGTTACGGATACCCCAGAGCTGATTATTTTCAACAGGAAAGATGCAAAATATATATTGTCTGTCGAGTTTGATGGCTTCATATGCCTTGGTCCACTTCATACATACTTTACATTTATATGCAAGCTTACAGTTATTCTAATGTAAAAAATTAGTTGTTCTAACGTAAAAAAAAAAAAATCCGTGTTCCTGTACATTTTTAGTAGTTATTATTGTGGTCTACCACAACAGTGTTTGCTAGCATTAATTGTATTGAGCATTATGACACCATATCAACGGAAAATAGATATTTAGAGTATCTTGCTGTGTTTCATATTAAAAAGCAGTAGGAAGGTTTGTTTCCTTATAGCAGCTTGACTGAAGTGAGAAGTAACTAAACCTGTGGAATAGTATCAATTTAAATGAGTGTATGAAATGGTTTAATTCATTTGTCTTATATTATAGCTGTAGTCATTCTCCCGATATTGTAATTGTGGAAGATGATAACGAGGAAGAATACGCCCCTGTAATTCAAGGTGATAAAAGCACCGAATCAGTTGCTGTCCCAGGTAATGATCTGCTCAGCCCTGTCAGTGACAGTACAAGCCCGCTCATGTCAAGTGCTGTACAGCTGAATAACCAGTCAACTTTAACTGCAGAAGATCCAGTCTCAATGATGGATTCCATACTCAGTGAGAATGGAGTAATTTCACAGAATATAAATCTTCTTGGAAAGTGAGTAGCCTGGTCTTCTGTTTTTTTCAATTACTGGAACTGACTGTTTGACCGAAGTAAAAAGAACCGAATAGTAGTTTCTATTGAGAACTTATAGGTCACCTTTATTCCAGCCAGTTTCTAAAGATCCTTCTGTTTTAAGGTGGGACTCTGATTTTCATCGTGAAGCAAGTGAGTCGGGGTGCATAATCTGACTGTGTTAATGTTATAGGTATCATTGTTTAAAGTGTTAGGATTTAGCTGTGTAGCTCTTACAGGTGGATGGGACTCACCACCTGGATGCAAGAATCACATCTCTGCTAGTGTCATGTCATAGTGTTATGTTGATGTGATACCTGCTTCGGAGCATCTATCTGATTTGCTTGAGTTCTACTCCAAAGAGGCTAAAAGATTTTTAGATACATGTAGTACATGTGTGTAAAGTTTAATTCTGGATTTCTCTTCCTTTTGTTAAGAGATGCAGCAATAAAATATTGTTTGTCTTCTAGAGTTGAACTTCTGGATTATCTTGACAGTATCGACTGCAGTTTAGAGGACTTCCAAGCTATGTTATCAGGACGACAGTTCAGCATAGATCCAGATCTCCTGGTCGATGTAATTGTCACTGTTTAAGTATTTTGGTAATACACTGCAGAAAATATTTGGGTGGGTTGTTCCTGTTCAAAATGGATTTCAAACACAACAGGGGTTTTTTTTCTTCCTTTTAAAAAAGGGAAGTTACGAATTTGTGAATGTGTTTCTGAGGCACTGGTACAATTAGTGCAACACCACTGCTCAAGCAGATGCTTAAGTTTTTGATTGAAGAATGAACTGCTTCATGAAATAATGCTTGTATTTGTTGCTACATGAACTCAGGCCCCAGTTAGATGAATACTTTTCCTTTGAAATAGCCCAGCACATCATCTGTGGCCTTCTCAGTGAACTGGAGTTAAAAAGGCTCTTGGCATTTATTTTACAAGCTTCTCTGCCATTTCAGGTGATTTCTTAGGGGCATTTATTTTACAAGCTTCTCTGCCATTTCAGGTGATTTCTTAGGAGTATGTATATGTTCTCAATTTCTCTTTAGATTTATGTCAAGTAGAATGGTCTAGGTCAGAAGGGACCCGTGCATGGCATCTAGCCCAGCCTCCTTGCTCAAAGCAAGGCCCACTCGAAAGTCTGCTCATGTTGCTCAGGACCTTGTTGACTCAAAATCTGAAATCTGCAGAGATGGGAGATCCCACAGGCCTGTTCCAGTGCTTGACTCTTCTTTGTGAAGTATTTCCTTGTGTCAGTCAGTTTTCCCTGCTGCAGCTTGTAGTTCTTGCCTCTTGTCCTCTGTCCACCTGTGTGGAGTTTGTCTTCTGTGTAACACCTCTTCAGAAGCCCTGGAAGAGTGCAGGTATCCCCCCTTGCCTGCCCTCTCCAGACAAGATCAGCCAGGCTCCCTCAGCCTCTTGTATGTCATAACCTCCAAATGTCTGTGGCCCTCTGGATGCCCTCTAGTTGGAAAACTCTTGTACTGGGAAGCCTAAAACTGGACACTCTTCCAACAAGTGCCCTCAGGTGCTGTGCAGAGAGAAGTAACTGCTTCCAGTGACCTGGCTGTGCTTTGCCAGTAGCAGAGCATGCCTCCCTGCAGCAAGGCTGTGCTGCTGGCTCATGGTAGGGTGCTGTCTACCACAACTCCCAGGTCCCCTCTCAGGAGCTGCTCCTTGTCTGTTTGTTCCCAAACCTGGGCCACTGCATGGGGTTACTGTGGCCGGAATGAGTCTGGCGGCTGAACCCAATGGAGTGCCTGCTGGCCCCTCTCGCACTTTGCTGAAATTCCTCTTAACAGCAGCTCTGCTCTCCCATGGATGGAGGACGCCTTCCAGTTTGGTGTCACTTGCGAACTTGGTCAGGGTGTGTTCTTCCTTACCATTCACAGAATTCTCCACGCAGCAACATAGGAAGGAGTTGGTATTTTAAGACTGCAGCAAACCATGTTAATCTAAGGTAGATGCGATATAGTCGTTACCTTTGTGACTGAGGTTCACAGAATTCCAAACCATTACACTCCAAAGCTAGGTTTTCTTCACAAAAGCGGTAACTACCTGTAAATAAACCCTAATCCTGATAGAGCCTGAAAACATTAAGTACGAGTATTACTCTCACACATTCAGATGTGATGTTCTTGTATTCTTAATGGCAACATCAAGGTACCTAAAACTTGATGTGTTTTGTCTTATTCAGCTTTTTACAAGCTCCGTGCAGATGAATCCCACAGATCATATCACTAATACCAAAGTAAGTCTTAAATCCATTGCTCGATGTACACAGTACTGTGAGATGCAACCTTTATTCATCTTTTACTGTTTTCTTTGCTGGTATAATATCACTTTTGTCATGCTCTGGCTTTCAAGACTTCCATGAGAATAGGAAGGCTGCAGCTGAATTCGTTCTGTTTGTTAGGCTTTAAATAAAAAAGGGAAAAGCACACTAATTAATAATGTTCTTTAAAACTCATATTACCTTGAGGCCAGTACCCCTGCATTGTACCAGTCCCTTGACTTCTGTATCTTCTAAGATTTTAACAGTTGCAAACATGTAGGCACTTTGCCAGAATGGTTTCATCTGTGTTGTCTGGTGGGAAAAGAAACACAAGAATAAGCAGTAAAGCAAAGATCTAGCTCCTTTGAGTTTGTCCTACTCATTTATGAGCATTAGTTTTGGTTCTTGCCTGAGTGAGCCTGTGTTCCCATTTCATGTTTTCTCTGCCAGGGTCTGTTAGTATAGGTTACTGATACCACTGCATCCCTGCTCAAGTGAAAACTTGACTTTTTTAATAGTTGGTCAGCTGTTTTCTAGTGGCCTTGGAAAAATGCTTTTAAACATGTGTTTTAAGATTCTGCTTTCGTTATCAGATGGAGGCAAAGGGAATAGAAACCACCAAGAATAATGCTGGTGCAGCGGCTTCACAGGAAACACAAGTTTCTAAGCCCAAATCAGGTTAGTTGTGTTTTGTTGAAACAGTTTTAACAGTTGAACAAGCATTGTTCTAAAAGCCATCTTGGTTTTTTGGTCTTTGTCTGGTTTTGTGTCATGCTGATAAGCGAATAACCAAAACAAAATACTTACTGTATTTGCTTTTTAGGCTTTTGGCACTGCACAAAGTGCAGAGAAACTGATATTTTTGCAGGAGAATTTTGAAAACAAACAGTGTTATACATGGACGTAACAATTCTTTTAATCAGTCACTGAAAACAAACATGTAAAATGTTTTTTGTTAATTATTCTTCAGATAAATTCTGTGGGTTGGATTTTGGTTTTTTCCTTCTGCGCATGAAAAGGCATATGAACTGATAATGGTTTTGGAATTTTTTTCCCCCTTAGATAAGCAGCTCATACAGTACACTGCGTTTCCACTCCTTGCATTCCTTGATGGGAACCCAGGCTCCGCTGTGGAGAGCGGGAGCTCCGCAGCTGAAACTCCTTCCTGTGTTGACAAACCCCTGGAAGTGGACGAGCTCCTGGAGAGCAGCCTCGATCCTGAGCCCACCCAGAGCAAACTGGTGCGGCTGGAGCCACTGACGGAGGCAGAAGCAAGCGAGGCCACACTGTTCTATCTATGTGAACTTGCGCCGGCACCCATGGACACAGACATGCCGTTCTTGGATAACTAACGTAATGGGGACTCTGTATATAGTCACGAAAATGAACTATTTATTTAGAATATTGTTTGGTATATTGAGTTTTTTGTAAATCACTGTTTTATGTAACCAGGTAACATGGAATCTAAAATACCTTTCCAATGTTACTTCCTACAAGCAATTGTTTAACGGCACAGTCAGACAAGCTGTTGGGCACGGTTGGCAATACCAAGTTAGACTGTTACTGTACTGCTGTGAAATACTTGGTATTATACATATCGCTAAATACCCCAGGTAACTGAACACTTGTTAATAGTAAGCTTTGATTTATGATTTGTTATACTTCTGGTCTTACATATGATGACGTAAACTAGTAGCGTATGGTTAGGGAGCACCAACTTTCTGTATCTTGGGTTTTTTCTATTTTTTACAAAATTTTGTTTAACAAACACGAGGCTTTTTTTGGGGTGGGGGGACAACCAGAACCTGATGTAGGCTTTTTTTTTCCCTGCTTGAACTGGGAACAAAGTGCCTGTACCTTGCTGAATCTTGGTTCTGCCTTACTTTCACTTCAGTGGAAGTGCTTACACATAGCACAAACTGGGGAACAGTTCCTTACAGCCACCCTGCCCCTCAACTGCATGAGTACTTGGACCATCTACTCTGTTAAAATAAATGTTACTTAAGTGTGATACTTGTTAAGAGTTGTCTCTTATTCTATGTGGCAGGTGGTACCGGTTTAACAGCCTGTGTTTTTCATGCCTTAGGGACTGTGCAGTGTTTACAGGCAAACAGTTTAGTTGACTTCAGGGAGTGTGTGGCTCCAGTGGTTTGTCAGCTGGCTAATGCAGCATGCTGCATTCTCATTTAGCAGTACACAGGAGTGATTTCTTCTTGATTTTCTTACTGAAGACTCCAGCAGAGCCCTGTAGCTTCCCGTCCAGTGGAAGAGCTTTACTCTTGCTCAAAGGTGTACTTCCATGTTTACTCAAGTGACCTTACGGTAGTTTGTATTACACAGCTGAATCGCAGAGGGGTTACACCACCACTGGATGAAGGTGCAGTTGACATACTTTTAACTATACCTTACCCCAGGCTCCTGATTTACTATAAACAGTAGGTTAAACTGTAACTGACTGTAGGTGTTCTTCCCTTTTTGCTCTCAAACCTGTGGATAGGGAGTTTTGAGAAGCTCTAGTGAGATGCTCCCATGAAGGGAGGAACTGCATTTTAATAACTTCATACACACAACAGGAAGAACACCTTCCACAGCTCTGGCACAGCATTCAAAACTTCCTTTTTTTTTTTTTTTTCCCTTAAAGGAGTAGCCTAGCCACTTGTACAGGGAGCTGAATCCATCGCCAGCTGTCTGTTCAGCTTCCTAATTCAGTGGACCAGTGATTAGTTACAGGATACAGGAGCTGCTGTGGTACAGCTGGTGTTGGGGTGTTCTACCCCCACTGAACAGACACCGGTGTGATCCAGTGCAGCAGCAGGTGGAAGCAGGAATGCAGCTACAAGAGCAAAGCACGTTTGTGTTTCCAGAGAGATCACTGCAAAGGGCACAGAGAGAAAAGAACCATTAGAAAACTTCACGCCAGGGGTTACACGTGATCTCCCAAAGAGGCAGGAGTTGTGTCTGCGGCCCAGTCAGCTGTTACGTCTCAGGTGACAAGCACTATAAAACATCCTAGGAGCAGGGCATAAGAATACAACACCAAACCACACGCTATCCATGTCTGGCAGCAGTATGAGACATCAAAAGTCACAGGAATTCTTCATCCAAATTTATTTATTAATAAGGTAACAACATATTCCAAATTATTACAAGCCTTTACTAATCCTTCCATTACAGTCTCAAGCTTGACTGACATGCCAGACTTCCGCAGTAAGTGTCAGTGTTTAGTTACTTAATTAAAATAAAAGCTTCGAGACCAATTAGCAACAGGAAGTAACAGTCTAAACACCACGATAACAGATCAGCATGACATCTGCTGAAGGCTTCAGGGTCACTCCCAGTCAGGCTGCTCTAGTCTCAAGTTGTAGCAAGTAAGAGAGAGAGATAAATAATGCAGCTTACCTACTTCAATTACAAAGCAGCAAGCACAAAAGCATGTAAGATTTCATAACTGCACATGAAGTATACAGTGGTTTAACCAAACCAATTAATGTCTTTCCTCATGCCTAGACTCAGACTTCCTAGGCCCAAATCCATCCCTGGCAATGGACAAGCAGCAAAATACCTAATACATTAGAAGATTTCAAAATTCAGAGCCCCAAATATATTAAGAAACACTTCTGTTGAAGCCTGTCAATGCAAGCCTCCTTTAGTTACTGTAATTTCAGCATCCCTTTTCCTCAACTTTAACCATAATACCTAAAAATTTCCTCTAAAGGGCTTACAGAGTTTTCATCACTCAGCTCCTCGCAAACTCGGTGATTGTAGCTTAGCCAAGAAGAAAGTGGTACACAAAACAGCGATAAATTACAGCACAACTATCCCATTTACACTACTTTAAAAAAAAAAAGGAAAGCCATAGATGCACATTGTAAACAGGTGCCTTAAAAACATGCTTCTGAGCATCTGATACCAGGATGTTTTTCCCCAGGGTGTCTGACCTCCAGCCTGCAATGGGACACATCAGACCCAACGGCACTGCGGAAAGCATCTGTTCCTCTGCAGCTCCAGGTGCGAGTTACTCCATTTACCGTCTGCGCTAAAGGTACTGCTGCCCTCAGTACGGGAAAGTGTTGGGCTGTTTGTGCCAGGCTGCTGCAAGATGTCCAGGAAACTCCAGCACACAGGAGGATCTTGAGTCTAACAATGCTTACTCAAGACTCACTTTGGAATCAAGGCAACAGAGATCATCAAAGGCAGCCCCTCCTTTGCTCGCAAAGCCTGATCTAATACTGTTTTGTTACCCTAACTAGCACTTGCACTTTTTCCTACAACTATTTAATGCAATTGAGGGGAAAAAGACCCTACTTCAAAAAGACCTTACATCTAATGCTCCCGAAGCACTTGATCTAGGAGTAATCCTATGAAAACCATCACTATAGCAATTGTCACTGAGCTCAGCTAGAAAAAGTCATTTAGTGAAATGACAAAAGACATGATTCAAGGTAATCATGCAGAATAAAGCAGGGTATACTCCATGGATAGCACACACGCGCACGTATTTACAACTGCACTATTAATTGGAATACTGTTTGTTTCAAAGACACGGTCAAGCTAACACAGTCTCCCTAGAGAGCAGCACAGCTTAGTCAAAGTCACGGTTTGTAAGAACCAGCGGAGCAACCAGTGTCCACACGTACAGCACAATGCCAATCCAGCTGGAAGATATCTTCACCCAGACAGATGGCCACTTGCTGGTCATAGTCTCATAAGAAGAATCCGGACTGTGAAAGAAAGGGAAAAAAACATAATTTGCGATTTTTTCAGTATGACATACTTGTGTAGTAAGCCACTTTCCAACAATGTTTTCACAGCAGATCATTTTCACTTCAGCTCGACACCTCAAAGAACATCTCTGCCTTTCTTCTTCCAGGCAGTTCACACCAATCTGTACAAGAACACCATTTGTAAGCTAGTGTCACAGGAAAGTGGAAAGAAACAGCAGCCCAAAAAATATTTATTAAGAGAAGCTGTCAAGAAGCAGAAATAATTACAAGGAATCACTAAACAAATCTGTGGAAAGGCAGGAAGTAGACAGCATTTATAGATACAAATAATGCATTTTACCTTGCCAACAGACACCACCCTGAATAATTAATAATCTTGATACCATATTGACCCAGACAGGGCCACAAATCAAATCCACAGCAGGACTATCTGTTAAGAGCTACTTTTGAAGGAAGGACCTTTCTTATGGTGCTGTTTTGATACAAATTGTCCTTTAACAAATTATTAGAGACCCTAATTTATATTTTTAAATTCTGAAGAACACCTGCTCAAGCTGCTAACCTAGTAACAATTCACACAGAGGAGGTTTATTTTATTGTGAGGATTTTTTCAGTGAGCAGACGACATAATCCCCTTCCACCAGACTCCATCACAGAATGACTGAGGTTGGAAGGGCCCTCTGAAGGTCATCTGGTCCAACCTTCCTGCTCAAGCAGGGACACCTACGGCCAGCTAACCAGGACTGTGCCCAGACAGCTTTTGAGCACCTCCAAGGATGAAGACTCCACAACCTCTCTGGCAACCTGTGTCAGGGCTCAGGAGTCACCCTTAGAATGACAATGTATTTTCTGATGTTCAGAGGAAATCTCTGTGCTTCAGCGTGTGCCCACCGCCTCTGGGCCTGTCACTGGGCACCACTGCAAAGAGCCTGGCTCTGTGCTCTCTGCACCCTCCCTTCAGGTATTTACATACATTGGTAAGATCCTCCCATGAGCCTTCTCTTCTCCAGGCTGAGCAGTCACAGCTCTGTGCCTCTCCTCATATAACAGATGTTCCAGTCCCTTCACCATCTTTACGGCCCTTTGCTGGACTCTCTCCGATATGTCCATGCCCCTCTCATACTGGGGACCCAGAACTGGACCCAACACTCCAGGTGTGGTGTCACCAGAGCCAAGTAGATGGGAAGAATCACCTCTCCCTTGACTTGCTGATGTAACATGTCCTATCTCTCCTTTTTCTGGCTCTCTGTATCAGACATAGGCCTGGTGTTTACTATTTTACTCACTACAGAATTTAAGCCTCTATCCTATTCACTTCAGCAAGACACATTTCAGCAGTCCAGTGAATCATGAGAATTATCCTAGAAAACATGAAAGGCACTTGTGAACAAGGCTTGCTACTCCAATTTTCAAATACAATTAATTTAGTATAGATCAAACAGTATACTTCCCTTGAGAAGTCCCAATTAAGACCTACGTTCCTCACAGCACACAAGTTATACTACCTTGTCCAGCAAAAGACTGCACCTTGTATGCCCATTATTAGCACAATATATTATCAAACATAAATACCTGTACCAGTTGGTAAGCGTCATCATGATATACAGTGATGCCAGGAAAAGCATGAAATGAAAGAAGGAGTAACTGTAAGTAACTCCATCCCTCTCGTTATCTATGGCTCGGTGAACATCATCTCCATCATCAAGGGAGCCATCACTCCTGGGCATTCCATCCTCTATCAGTGTGGATTCATCACTGGTCAACATCAGCTTGTTAACTTGGCTGTTGTTGGATGTTCGGATGCTGTATTTGACAGGAAAGGACACAGTACAGTTACCCAAATAAATACAGTTTAGTATCTGACAATGAGAAGTAATACAAATTAATAGGAATTTTTTAAAGGAATCTTACCTAGAATAGAGAACACAGAGCAAAAACAAAACCAGTCCTACAATTCCTTGTGCATCCCACCACTGAACTACCTGACCTTGGGTTGGAATGGTGGTGCTGTTGTAACCAATGATGCTCAGCAAACTCGGGTTACAGTGCCTATCTGGGGGGGGAAATACATTAGAACTTACAAAAAGCAAGAACAAAACAGATACCGAATACTACATTTCCACACTGAATGCATGGTAATAGAAAGGAACTTGGTGACCGTGACAGTCTTGAAGTACAAATGCTTTGAGTCTAGTTTTAGCCTACTGAGTCTCTCTAAAGCAGGCAAATGACAGTATGTGGCATAAAAATTTGTCTCTTGAGCAGACAGAAGGATTTAAAACTTATATAAGATATGCATCAACTGCTTTACTGTTCCATCTAATGGAATTAGATGCAATAAAATAAAAATGCTCTGCATATTAAGCTTCAGAAATTTTACCACTAGAAAACAAGTTTGACAAACACATACTTTATAGATGGGGTACCACAGTCATCTCAAGAGTTGGAAAAGAATGCTACAAAGTCAGTTTCATATTATCAACAGTTCCCAACCCACAGCATCCACAGATAGCATAGATGGAACAGTTGAAAGCAGCAGACAATCTTACCTCCTCATAATTACTGCAGGAATTACACGACTCATACATATGCTGTTACACAGCAGCATCAAAGATTGTCCATGATTAAGATAAAAGGGACAGAGACCCAAATTAAAGACACCAAAATCATATTTAGCAGTTTATTTTAATCACCAGAATTTCTGGATTGATTCTGCCCCCCTCCCCAGATGCTCAGCTGTTTTCAGACACAAGAAACATTGAAGACATTTCTTGATACATTTTTTAAAATCCTCAGTTTGGAAAAACATAATCAGTAAATCTCAGTCACCAGGTAAGAAACCTGATAGGGAGATGAACCTTACAGACAGCTTGGAAAAGTTCCAGTAATCTGCAAAATCTAAGATTTAGAATACTGCAATCCTGCCAATAATAGGTAGAAATTCTTCCATATGATAAACAAAAGCAAGTGAAAAACATGTTATCTTTGCAAGAACTATTTCTTCAGTATTATTACAGAAATTTGGGGTCAGGGGAAAGTACAGAAACTAATGAATCCTGCCTATAACTTGCATGCATTGTAGTACCTTGCTCTAACACGGCCTTGCAAAAAGGTGAAGGCACAATTTACTGCTGAACTGGTTACCCAAAAAGCCATATACTGCTGCTACACTTACCTGGTTCATTGGTCATAGCTGACCAAGTCAAATACATCGTATAAATTGTGATCACAGAAGACTGCAGCAAACCAGATCTTGGCTGAGATTCCTATACAAAGTAGCCATGAAACAGCAAAGTTAGGCAATTAAGTCTCCAGCACAATTATATTACAGGTTTCTGCGACTTGGTAACACAAAAAAAAATCCCTAAAAGGTAAAAAAATTAAAACTGTACCTGAATCTTCGGCAGAATTGACATTACAGAAGCACCAATACACAGCAGCATATTAACACTGATGAACGTCTTGTTTTCAGAACAACCTTCTGGATGAGTGTAATAAACATAGAACAAGACAATAGCTACTAGGGACAGCAGATAATTGACAGCTGTAGCTGACAGCAAAGCTGTGAAGAGAGACAAAAACCAGAGTTAAACTGGTTAATAATGGAGTTATTAAAATAGAAATAATATTGCATAGTTATCAGGTTTTGTATACAGTATACAATGATGATTAGAGAGCAGCTCTGGGTACTGAAATCTAAAGGAAGTATGTTCTTCTCTATAGTCTGAGGTGTTAAAAAAAGAACACAATAAACAGGAACTCTGAAGCCATACCTGATTCTCCAGTGCTCTAACAGAAACAAAGGGCAGCAAGTATGAAGGAATACAGCTGTACTACATACACTTTGGCTAAAAGCTTAAACAAGAAACTAAAGAACTACTTCTCCAATAAAAGTGAAAAAACAATCTTATTTCCAAATTCCAACTTATTAAAAACATTGAAGAGTGAAGTGGCCATTACGCAGTGACAGGCTGCACTGTCTTTTGAAACACCTAAATTATCACATCTGAAATGCTTTATTAAAATTAACATACCGTTTCTCCAGTGAGATTACTTGTACTCTCCCTCACTATCTTGGCCTTTCACTCAGTATATACCAGGGGTCCTCAACTCAAATTACAGCCCACGGGCCGGATCCGGCCCGCCCCCCAGGGTCCTCAATCCGGCCTCCGGTATTTACAGCACACACACACCCTGCCCCCCCCTTCATCCGTGCACTGGCCCCCTGTTTAAAAAGTTTGAGGGCCCCTGGTATATACCTTTCATGAACGACTGACCAGCAGACAGAAAGAAAAAACAATTATTTGAGACGCTTATGCTCAATGTGAAGCATTATAAGGCTGGTTCAGTTTTAATCAGCAAGAAGTGTAACAAAACCTGCAGCTAAAAAAGAAAGCAAAAACAAAACCCTACAATTGCCACTCCTCTGCTACCACAAACTGATGCCCTGCTCCCAGGGGTCAGATCTTACTACTCAGAGGCTGCTGCCCCTCTCCCTACCCACCCTTACTGGACATCAAAAGGACAGCAAGACAACAGAGCTGAACTACACCACCTGAGAAAATGATACTTAAGCATGAAGCAGCCTTTCTGCACTCTGGTAAAATGCACTACTCAGTGAATTACTTAAAAGTAATGCACAACGAAAATTGAAACTTTACTGTAGTACAGTCCTTTACCTGCATACCAGCATCTTGAGTTTCCTTCCTCCATTTTTTCAACCCAAGACTCATTCCAGGAGTGGGCAAAGTCAATAAGCAAGACCAGCTGTATAAGAATAAAGCAGAATGCTCCAGCCATACCTACGTAAAACCACACTAAAAGAGAAAGAAAAAATCAGCTAAAAAACATAGATAAATTACCACCCTGTCTTAATGTTCCTGAACACAGAAAAGTGCTATAGCGACACAGCTACAATTAAAACTATAAAACATCAGGATGCACTTAGTTTTGTTTTAAAACCAGTTATGAGTGCACCATTATACAGTGGAAGAAAATACTCCCTTACCTGTTGTAAATGGTCCCTCTGGTATGAAGAAAGCTCCAACACTAATTGCAAGTGCTGTTGCAAATTTAAAGAACCAGAATCTAAAGGTGCGGTGAAGAGGAGGAAAAAGTAAAAGAAAAAAAGTCAGGCAACTGCTGAAGTCTGATCCAATTCACAAAAACTTTAAAGTACACTAAGTTAACATCTTTTAAAGCTGTTTTTCATTCACTCATTCTTAACTCGCTTCTTTAGAAATAAGATAAAAATCTCATTTTATCTGCCCAAGAGTTTTCTCCAGAAAATTATGCTTAAAATATGCTAGACTGACACAGTTTGACACATTTCCCAGAGATATCTCACTCCCTTATTAAAATTGAAGCCAGGGTGGAATATAATTGTGAGTTGTGGGGTTTTTTAACAAAGGTTTTAAACTAGAGCAGTGAGATTATGGAACTGCCTGCATATCAGAAAAATGTGTTTAAAAAAACCCTACCTGATTTTAATACCAAAACCAAAAAGGGAGAAGATCTGGTTGGTGCCTACAATGACAGAAAACATTATGCTGGAGTTCTCTATCAGTCTTGATTTGTTTTCTACAAGAAAGAGAGGTACAAAAGTCTGGATTCTTCCCACTTAACTTCAGACTCTTTAGGCCTACATCTGAAAAGGGTTTATCACAACAAAAGCAAAGATTTATCCTTCACAGAAAGGACACAGTCAAATTCTAAGGCCCTATAAGACCTATTCCAGTACAGTAGCATTGGATTATTTTTTCCCCCAGTAAAAGATATTATCCTGGTTTCAGCTGGGTTAATTTTCTTCTTAGTAGCTGGTACAGTGCTGTCCCTTGGATTTGGTGTGAGAATAATGTTGATAACACACTGATGTTTTTAGTTGTTGCTAGGTAATGTTTATACTAAGTCAAGGACTCTTCAGTTTTTTGGGCCCTCCAGTGAGAAGGCTGGAGGGGCACAAGAAACTGGGGAGGGGACACAGCCAGGACAGCTGACCTGAACTAGCCAAAGGGGTATTCCATACCACAAAAGATCCTGCTCAGTATATAAACTGGGGGCAGCTGGCCAGGGCCTGTCAGTCTCTGCTTGGGGACTTGCTGGGCATTGGTCAGCAGGTGGTGAGCAACTACATCATCACTTGTTTTCTTTTCTCCCTTCCCTTTGGATTGTGTTCCTCTCCCCTTCTCCTCCTTTTCATTATTATTGTTACTGTTGTTGTTTTATTTCAATTATTAAGTTGTTCTTAACCCTTGAGTTTTACATTCCTTCCTGATTCTCCTCCCCATTCCTCGGGGGGGGGGGGGCACTGAGCAAGCAGCTGCATGGTGCTTAGTTACCAGCTGGAGTTAAACCACAACAGATACGCACCCATGCACAAAACAGCTCAGATGTTTCCTAGAAAGCAGACCAGAAAGTATCTTCCACCACAGATTCACCAAACCCACCCCAAACACAGACTGTTTACAGATATACCCTGCATAGGGAACTCCAAATCAAGTAGTTATGCCAACAAACCTATAAGGAGGTGAAGATCATTTTTTCTGAGCAGTGCGACAGGCAGCTCCAACATAGGCACCATCTACTACATGTACTTCAAAACTGTATATAGCACAAAGACATGTACCACATTCCCACAACATCAAACACTTGGATGGTTTTCAAGTTTTCTATGCCTTCCCATTCTTTCCTGCACTTCGAACAAATTTAATCTCCTTCTGGCTATTACAATTAGGTGATGGTGATCAGAGGAATAAATTCCAATTGCGTGGAGAGGTACTACGCAAGATGACTGAAATGCAGAATATGGGAAAAATGGACAAGTTCACTGGGATACAGAGAAGTGACTAAAGTCAGTTTGAAAGTTGAATTACCTTATACAACGTTTACTGTTTAATACATACCCCACTAAAACTAGTTTTTGAATTCACATGTGGAAAATTTTTTTTAAAAAATCAATGTAATTCTCAATTATAGAAATAAGAACAGGTTCAAGCCTGTATAAGTTTCATCTAATTCCAGACTTTTTTAGGAGATCTTAACACTACCCAGATACTGTGCATGACTGCTGAAAACCATACTCATCTGAAGTAACACCTACAGCTGCTATGCATGCCGTGCAAGCCAGCAACAATCCTGTGAATACATTGTAACCAAGTTGTTCTATTATTATTAACCTGAGGCAAGAAACCACTTTGACTTCTGTTACAAAAGCAAAGAAGGTGAACACTGGCACTGGACCATACCGCCGGGTTTAACTTGCATGCAAGTATGAAAAAGTTAGTACAGATACATGGAAAACTCTTAACATTCTGACTATTTCAAATCACTGACAAAGATTATATTGCAAAGTACTAGTAAATATAGACAATTTTAAAAATCAAAAGCCATTGTTTTCATAAAGCTATCTGTAATACATACTACTGAAGCAACTAGCTATTATGGAAGTGTTGGAATTACTAAATATTTTACCAGTAACAGTTAACAAGTATCATTTTTCCTTTTATCCTAGTGCTGACACTAGATTGCCTAAGAAAAGTAAACTGCTATGCGTTGCATAAATAGCACCAAAATCTGGACTGGAGAGCACAACTTCAGGTTATCAAGAAGATCCCCAAACACTGAAGAAGTGGTTTTAAGTAAAAAGATTCCATATCATGTGAAAGATACATTTTATTGTTTGGTTTGTTTTTTTTAAAAAAAAAAAGTGTTGATACAGAATGTGCCTGAACCATTTTCTTCTTGCTTGTAAGAAGTATGCTCCCCTGTACAAAGCAGGGCAGAAGGAAAGGCTGAACTAAGTTACTGCTGCTAACACATCTTAATTTGAAGTTTTTTCTCATTTTATGCTAGAAATGTTTCATCTTACAACACTGAATATAAAATAAAATTACTTTTTCATTTTTATGGCTTAGCTGTTCGTAGCTTCCATTAAATATACTCATCCTGAAAAAGCAGTAGTCTAAAGCAATCACTATGACCACCAAGACTACGCACCATAAATGGTTTTAAGCTTTTTAGTGCCATGCCCTATCACAAATATTTACATCTCCCTGGTTCAAGAAGCTACGTTACACATAGGCTGAGCCTGGATGAAAACTACCACTTGTGTCAAGACACAAGCCGAAATTTCACTGTTATTTTCCATCTGATAATCCTAACTATAATGAAATACAGAAGAAAAAATTTTGGGTACTGGGAAGCTCAGGAACTAAATACATAACTCACTCTTCTTTATGCAGAGGGGAGACCAAAGAAAAGACAGCAGAGTGGGAAGAAATATGTTTTTTATATAGATGTATCTATTATAGTCTTTAAAATAAAACTGTTCAGAAAAGAACAAGTAGTCCTTACAAACATCAAAGTTAAGAGGAATGTAATTCCTAGAGGACAGGTGAGGTTTTTTAATCTTTCTATTTGTTGAAAAAAATCTCAGTGGAATGAAACTTAGGACCATTATTCATCTCTGAATTTTGTCATTTCGGGCAAAAGCAGAATCTCTAATCTTGGAAAACCTCTGGACATATTATCTATTGTCACAATTCAGGCTCTGAGAAATGACAGCCATGTATATCTTTTCGTCTTAAAAAAATTAATCTGCCATGTCTAAGAACTCTAATAACTTTGAACGCCCTCTGCTGCAACTACACTCCTCTAGCTACTATGAAATTTGTCATTTGTGGAATCATCAATTTGACCAGCATGCTCAGCCACAAGCTTTATTTTACGGTAGCTGTATCTCATATGCACCCACTGCTCATCTCAGTTCTCATTTCCGTATCTTACCCGTTGTGCACTGCTGCTCTTGGGTCATTGCTGCTCTTCACTTTGATCATCAACAAGGAGAACAGAAGGAAGAACATGGCCATACCAAAGCACACACGGTACACAGCTTTATAACCAACTAGTACATCGCAATTCACGTGGCCGCGCACACCAGGAATAGTTGTTCCCATCCCTCCATCACAAAACCCAGGAATCTGTGATAAATACAAGATACTTCAGGAATCTATAGAAGGCCTCCTGTGAGTAAATACATCTTAGCAATTTATTAATATGCAATTCATTACTATTGTAAAACTATGCGACTATAAACATTGCTAGAAAATATGATACTGAATGGCTGTATTGTTAGTTACAGTCCAACTAGAGTATTAAACACATTCAAGGAAAATAATCTGGCATAGGCAAACTGGGGGGGGAGGGGGCACTCAGGGAATCTATATCTATCTTAATAACAGTGGGGTGGGGTTTTTATTATTAAAAATTTTGGAACTTCTCCAAGAAATGCAGTTTTCACTTGTAGATCTGAATCAGGAGATAAAGAAAAGCTCTGGTATTTGGTAAATATGACTTGACAGGTACTGTCAGGTTCATGACATAGAAGGCAGCCTGCTTACATCTCTTTAAAACAGAAACAGCCTCTCCCAAAAAGTACATCACCATCAATTAGAAGTATTTGTAACTTCCAAATGAAACAGCTAAGATTACCCTTTGCATTCACTACCAGAACATGAGCAGTATCTTTCTGAAATCAAATCATACTCCAGAAGGCTGCAATTTTCTTTCCTAGGTGACTAACATGCTCTCACTGAAGCTCTCATCTGGTTACTATATCACACAGAAATAAAAATTTACAGATCAATCATTTGGGGGTAAGAAATTCAAAAGCATGCCTAACAGAAGTTATTACCTGCTAGACAAAAAATTAAAGATAACAAAATGAAGACTAACAGAAAAAAAAGCATGTGCAAGCCAACTTCAGTGAACCCACAAGCTCACTCATAACTCAAATAATCACTCTGTAATTTATACTGTACATTATGTAAAACAGTAACTCCTGCACTACCATATCTTCATATAACTAATAAACTGTAAAATCCTACAAGCACTTCCCAATTTCCTTCGGGAAAAATATGCTAGTATCATTAGTGAAAAATATTTTTGTTACACATTTGCAGACCTTAAAATAGAATTTTAATTAGTAAAGCACAATGACATTAGAAGAAATCTTAGATTGTGGCTAATTTTTTCTTTTATTAACAGCATTCAAAGTCAGTCAAGTACCACAAATAAAAGCATCTCAATAATATATAAAACTCCACATACATAAATTACATTTTCTTTTTGATACAAGATTTTCTTTTTTCTGCTCTGAGCTACTAAACAAGAGATGAAACTTTATTCTCGATAGTGTTTTTCACCTATGCATTGACTGTCCCACAAGTTCTTTGTTTATTTCACCTACAATCAAATTAACAGTGACTGTGAAGCACAGGTAGCAGCCTAATTACCTATTTCCAAATAAAACCCATGCTTTCAAGATGCCATTTACCATTATCTGTAACAGACATTCTACCAAACATGTTAGCAAAGAAGTAACCTGACCTTCTTCAGCTGCTCTTCCATGCCTGGTATTAACATCACACAGGCAACACTCACGCCAAGAAGTAAAAAGAATGCATAAATCAGCCGTGTTATGGTGGAGTTGTTTCCACTGGGGCAGCATCGGCAGAGCAGGCACGGGGCACTTCCACATAAGCATGGTATCTGACAGAGACAGAACATAAAACAACAACTTTAAAGAGTTTTGCATTGCTAGATTTCAATATTTAATTAGGCTGCACAGATCATCAGAAATTATGATGGGAAATGACTCATCTCACGCATTCCATCACTAGCGTAGGCTAAGTCACTGCAACACATTACAGAGCACCCTAACAATCCTGGCAGCGCTTCATAATGCACCGCTGTCCAGTGAAATTAGTGCTATGTCAAAAGTAATCATATATCCATTCAAAGAAGATAAACGCTGAATTCAGACTTTATTCTCTTGAATTTTATTTCATTTCAGCTACATGAGATGCAAGGGCTGCTTTTTGTTAACAACTACATCCTCCCACAGCTGCAGAGACTAAATAAATACACTGCAGAAAAAAAAATCTGAGCAGACCTGCCATCTATGTACACTTTCAGCATCTGGCAGAGCTGGCCCACAATCCTCACTGGGGCCATTGACATTGCTGGAGCACTAACAAAAGGCGAAATAGCCTAAATCTTAGGTTGCGAATTATTGTGTATTTAGCAGCTACTCACATATCACATAATTCTGTTAGCTGGTAAAATTAACTAATGCAACGTAGAAGTTAGGAACCACAAGAACATATTGAACACATAGTACACGCATTATTGTTGCTATCAAACACCAACAGCAAGAGCGGACAGGAAAGCTGTGCAGTTGTAATATTACAAGGGAAAAAAACAGGACAAAAATTACCGATCTTTAATTCCTAAAGACAAAACTGTGGAAAGAAGGAAAGGGAGCAAATAGTGCTATTTCACCAAGGCTGGGGGAGCAGGAAACGTACCTCACCCCTTTGCAATTTTCTGCTGCTTGCTGAGCAACAATTCAGGAATCAGAAGAAGGGCAAGGTTCCACAAGTAAGTAGAAGCCAAAAGAGGAAAAGTACAATCAAAACATTTTAGGGGGTTTGTTTTGGTTTTTTTTCTTAATTTACAATTAAATTATTTTTCCTAGAAGACATGAGAAATCCCGGTGAGCAATTAACAGCTAAGTTTTGGAGGCCATGCATTTTTCAGCTACGGTTTGTAGCTACCAAGTGAGTGCTGCCCTATCTGAGCTACATGCAACCTCTGACAAAGAAACTGAATGGTGGGTAAAACCCAGCTTCTCCCCCAGCACATATGCAGGGACACCTCCGCCAAGTGACAAAAGCCACAGGTATTCAGTACCACAAGAAAAACACCAAACCAGTCACATAAGAACATGACTAATTATACGGCCATGACCAGTGCATGTCAATCATCCAGTATGACTGGCATGTGTCAGAAAGTTCTTAGAAGTTTAGTGGTATGACAAACAAAAATGCCAGCAGTCTGCTGCTAACAAAGGCCCCTGGGCTTGCAGGGAAAAGCAGACATTGCCACAACACTGCCAGCAGCTTCCTGAGAAGCCCTCAGGAAAAGGCTCAGATTTTCAGTTCTTACAGGTTCAACCAGACGCACACACTGGACTCCCAAATTTGGTCTTTTAAATAATTTCCTTGTTTTAGTTTTGTACTTGTGTTCCTTTCCGAAGATGGAGGCATCAAGAATTTTCACTCCACTATGCTACAGAATCATCTTTACATTAGCAAACTTCACTATTAAATTTGTCTTGCTAGAGAAGTGAAATTAAGTAGACCCTCATTACAACTATTTCAGTATGTAAAAGGTATTATATTGCCCTTTTTTACCTCCTCTTCCACTCAGTATCATTATAGCACAGAGTATGGAAGTGTTGATTCCTGAAGAGGTTTCATCTCAATGTAATAAAACCATTTTTTACAGTGAGAACAATCAGTCACTGCAACAACCTCCCCAAGGATAAGAGTCCTCATTCACTGGAAGTTTTCAGATTTGATTGGGCAGGGTGCTAGATCATGTCATCTAGGTCCCTTTTCCATGAAAACTTGACCCAGACAATCCTTCCCGGCTGTTCTATGACTGCAAACAACTGTATTAGGGGTATCTACTTACTGCTTAGTAAGCATGTAATGTATGACAAAAATTGGCTCAGGGTGCATCAGGATTTTATAGTACTAATGTATTACACTTATTTCCTCTACACACACAAATAACCTTTCTATTAAAGAATATTTCTATTCTCTTTCAAAAAATTAGTTTCTTGAACTAATTCTGTCTGGATTAGTATTTTTAAAGATACTGTTGAATAAAAGGTTGAGTTTGGCAGAGGAGAATATAAGCCTAGGCTCGTCTGCTGCAGAAAATTTGGTGCAAGGTCCATCTGGTGTAGAAGTCACTTCTCTGGTGAATCCCAGCGTTGTTTAATACCTAAATAATTCAAGCAGTTTCCTCCTGACTGCATCAAGGGGAACAGAGGAACACATGTTTCTACAGGCGGCCTGCAGTGGCTGAAAGATGGCTGTCTCCACCTCAAACAAGGCAATATACCTCATTTAAGTGTCCAAGCTTCAAGAACAACTTTTAAAACATCTTGCCCCCAAACCAGCTCATCATGCTGTGACAACCCCAAAAAGCTGCAATCATGTACATCTCTGAACAAGAGATACCTATAAATAGTATCAATTATCAGTAGAAGTCAACCACTTCTACAAGGAATCACATTGCAGTCCGAGCCCCTCTTTCTTTTGGCAAGACAGAATAAAATATATACCATTCCAACAAAATAATATTATACTATTGGCAAAAACACTTCTGACAAGTGTCTTCAAAAAGAACAGAAAACAAAGAACATTCCGGTCGTGAAACTGAGTTTAGTAGCAGAGGGAAAAGGACAGTTTGTGCCACTTCCCAAATTCAGAGCATGCCTCCTACAAAAAAAAAACCCCATACTACAGTACAAACAGGCACATACCACCACACAAATCAAAGCTTAACTCCCCAGGTGAAACTCAGCTTAGTCATAGATGCAGAGAGCATTAGTTCTGAGCTTATTTTTGTAAGGATGCTTGGACAACAGTTACTAAGTTACAACTGCATTAATCTATTGACATCTGGGAAATTTTGTACCTACCAACCAAGTCACATCCCTGTACATTTTTGAGAAAAATAAGCAGCTCAGTGGTGTTCTCTGAGGCAAAATAAGAAAAGATGGCCCACACACATCCGTGTGCAGCCAGTTGGGAGCAGGCAATTTAATTCATGCCTGCTAAACTAGTCACTTCATTCTCTAGGGCAGTGGAAATTGCAGGAGGAACACAAGATGAATATTGCAGGACAAAGGAGAGAGAAAACCCTACAAACCCACTGAAAAGTCAAGTGTTACTGACCATGATGCACACAGAACAGGTTTTTCACATCAAATGTGATTTTCTTAATGGGGCAAAGATGATTATATACTGAATTAAGTATCTGCAAAAACACCAAGCCCCCCACCGGGCCTACTCAGGTTTTAGCTACATCATCCCTACTCATATGCTTAAAGGAATAGATTCAATCAATTTTTGCCTTGATAGAGACTATTAAAGTGAGCAAAACAGCAGCTGAGCTGCTTCAGAGAACAGAGCAACAGAGGCAAGATGCAGCAGAGTGAAAACGGCACTGCCTGACCAATCGAGGTCATCAGAATTAGAAGACTTTTGGTGAGATGACAGTGCCTTTAATAAGGCTTTCCCACCATCCGACAGGCTCATCTTTGCCCTTAAAAACACTGAACTGAAACACTGCCTGATCAGCACATAGTAGGGCATAGCAGAGTTATAACCAGCAGTAACACCACAGAAAAAAATCCAGAAGAAATAGAAGTATGAGGCCAGGTGTTGAGGTCAGTTACCCAGAGCAGCTCTGCATGGCACAACACACAGCCCTGCAGACAAGCTACACAGCTGAAGCAATGCCCACAGCAATGTCTTCCCAGACAAAAGAGTAGTTTTCCCAGCTGTGACAAAGCCTGCACTAGCACAAATTCCACTACATCTGGTTCCCCTGCTACCTCACACTCACAGCTTTTTTCTTCCAGAGCCACAAATGGCATTTATAGTGACATATCCTTTCAGACCAGTACAGACAGATTTCACCTATAAGAACTATCATAAAGGCTTTAAATGCTGCTTATCTGTGGTTTTAGATTTGGAAAGAAAATCAACACTTTAAAGCCATAAGTATAAAAAAACCAGACACACACACAAAAAAGCCACTCCAATTTGTTTGGGTACTTTAAAGGAAGGGATGGGGGTACTCACAGGAAATCCAACTTAATCTAAGATTACATGCTCGTATAAATAATTTTATCTGGAAGAAGACCATTGGCTGAATTTCTCTGTACAGAAACAAACACTCAAAACCAAGAGCAAGTATACAGGAATTACTGAGGCACTACAAACACCAGCCAGTTATCCAAAAAGGCTATTTATGTACTTGAAAATACAGTATATATTAACTCAATTATTTGAATTAAAACCTATAGTTATACTGTCACTATTTGACAATAATTAAAAATGTTAACTATACTCAACTAGTAATTAAAGTCTAACTGGTTAATCCATCAAATAGTGTTTAAAATGCAAATTAAAACAAAATGGAACACTGGCAGTACTTCATTAACAAGATATTATCAGTGTTCTAGTCACTTATTTACATGCATATCAATCTGGGAGCTTAGCTCATACAAATTTACAAATTCTAAGATAATTTTATAGAATTTGTACAGGAGATAAAAGAACTAAATATCATATTTGTAATTAAATATCACTCTGCACTAGGGGAACCAAAGTCCATGTATTTTGATAACACAAAAAATAGGATCTTGAATCAATGTAATTTTTTGTTAGACCACCAAGTTATGTGTATTAACTGTTTAAATATATGTCATCTCATTTAATCCAAGTATGGCAGTGTTTTTCGTGTAAAAATCTCAGGTTTTCACAATGCCACTAGCATTTTAAGATAAATGTCTAAAGATTCACAATCCACCTGATCATGTCTACTTGCATAGGGACTAGACTTGGTAAGACAGCAACGCCTCAACTGAAAAAGGATGCAGGATCTCTACCAACTTCTCCGCTTTTCTGCATTTGCATAGTGTTAACAGTTTTAGAGCCATGTCAAACTACTGTTTCCCACTAACAAAAGTCACCTGACAACGCTCAGCGTGGTGGTGACACATCACCAGACTGCCGTGCAGCGAGAAATGATGGTTTGATAAGACAAAGATGCTATAAAGGGTGGAGCTGCTCAAGACAAAGGCGTAAGAAAAGAGGAATTAAATACAAACGTTAGTATCAGGGAAACACGCGGGTTTTCTTTTTCCTGCAATAAACGCGAAACTTCAGAATTTAGCTAGATTCTGACCCCTTTTACAGATTTGGGGAGGGGGGAATTTCAGTGGACACTGTAACTCCCACACAGTAACGCGGATTAAGCGGCAACCAGCAGAGCGACAGACCGGCCTGCCTGAATGAGTACGAAGCTCCCCAGTGAAACCGCTCCGGAGGACCCCTGGAGACCCCGGGATAAGATCCAGAGGGCAGACCGACCACCGCGGCGGCCGGCCCAGGGCCTGCCTCCAGCCTGCCGAGGAGGGAGCCCGGCCCTAGAGAAACAGCAGTAGCAGCGGCCCGCGGCGGAGAAAGCCCAGCTGGGACCGGGGAGGGGGCCTGCAGCCTTCCCTCCCTTGAGGAGGCGGGAGGGCACCGCCGCAGACGCCAACGCCCCCACCCCTGGCACACAAAGGCCCAGGGAGGCGACGGGCGAGGCCCAGGCTCGGGGCCTCCAACGGGCAAGGAACCACCGCGCCGCCCGCCCCGCCTTACCCAGCTCGCCATGGAGCAGAGGCCCAGGACGCCGCCCATGGTCCGCGGCGGGCTCGGGCTCCGGCTGCTCAAAGATGGACGCGCGGCGGCCGCAGGCTCCCGGCGGGCTTGTTTACTGCTCCCCGCGGCGCTTCCGGCTGCTCTGACGGCAGCGGCTGCGTCACTTCCGGCGGGAGGCAGGCACGCGGCGGCGGAGGGGGCGGGGGCGGCTCCGCGGAGCGCCTGCGGCTCGCGCTGTGCGCTGGGGCGGGCCCGGGCAGGGGGCGTCCTGCCGGCGCTTGTGGCTGGGGAAGGGGCTTCTCTGCCCGGAGCGCCCAGCTGCGGCAAGCCGGGGCCCGCCTGCCGCCGCGGCAGGTGGCAGCAGGCCGAAGCCGGCGGCCGCCTTGCTGGTCGCAGCCCCCGCGGCCTGCGGCTTTCTCGGGGTGGCTGCCACTGCCTCCGGCGCCATCGCGCCTTGGTCACCTCCCCTGATGCGTTAAAAGAGTATGAGGTTGGCCTGGGCTGCTTCAGGGCCTTCCGACACATACCTAAACCGGGGTGTGCCTGAAAGCCGGGAATACCTTGCCCGGAGCGATAGGCGAGCCGCTCAGCTGCCAGTGCTTGCTGTGCTGTTTCCCAATACCGCCCGAAATCGGGTAACAGGCCAGAACTGCATGGCTGCCTCACCTGAGGAATGCTATCAGGTAGGCTTCATCCCATAAAAACCAAAAAAAACCTTACAGAATTTTCACCACATCAAATCTCATTAGGGACGGCATTTCTTACAAGTACTGACAAGAGCATTGATCCTGCAGGACCTTCTGCCTGTCATCATCATGCTATGTAGAGGGTGAACATAGTCCAAGAAAGAAAAAGTCAAAAAAAGAAAACAGTCCAAAAAGAAAAAACTTTCCTAAAAAATATTTCTAAAATATTTGGGTAATCAAGGAACAGAAAATGATCATTTTAATAATATAGACATAGTAGTTTTGAGGATAGTGTCTCAGCTGAAAAATACAACCATTTCATTTGTCAAACATGTTCTAATATCTAAAAAATATCTAAAAGTAGGCACTTAAGAAGGTTAAATAATTGAATTGGATTTTTAAATAGTACTATGAGGCAGTACATTTCATACAGAGTTTTATCATATCATTTTACAAGCTAAGAAGCATTTTTGACTTAAGTTTATATTCCAAATGTATGCAGTGATTATGGTACTACATACTGAGCTACTGCTCTGATTGGATTTACCTATGAACGTTGCTAAATTTATCATTTCTAATTGATTTTAAAGGCAATCCTACTTTTAAAATCAAACATGAAAAGGAAAAGCTAAGAAGGAACTTTTGCAGGCTGAGGTTTAAGGCTGCAATTGTTGTCCAGTGATAAAAAACGGAATGGGAATAATTAACAAAACTATTATGGCTTAGTTTGAAAGATAAGTACACAGAACTAGTGGATATTGAGTGCTGAATTCAAATGAAATGCATCATGCCTGTCCCTACCAAAAGGTTAAGAAAGCTTTGGAAAGTCTCTATGAAAGTAAAAATGTTGCTAAAGTGGAAGTACTTAAGAGTGGGAGATGGGATCAACTGTTAGTTAGGGTGCACCTGCTTCTTGGTTAAATAGTCTACTCACCAGTGGCCACTAGGCCCTCCTTAGTCTGTTGCCAATAAGCAGCTCTTAGTCCTGCAGCAGTCAAGGGGCAGATGAGCTCTGATTCGAGCTGTGGGGTCTGTGCCATCTTCACCCCCAAGACTCACTGTACTGTAACCCAACCTTCCCCTATGTTAGGCAAGGTAGCGGAAGTGGATTTATAGCTGTGGCAAGGAGGAGAGAAGATGTGAGGTGAGGAAGGCAAGGAGGAGAGAAGATGTGAGGTGAGGAAGGCAGTGAGCGCTCCTCTCTTGCTCCTTTTCATTGGAGTGTGAGGCTGGGGTTGGTTATGAACAAGGGTTTGGTCCTCCTGCATCCCATGTCTCCTCAGAAGGGCAATGAGAGGACAAAGGGGAAAAATGTTGCAGTCACTTTGGTTCGGCCAGTAGATACACAACAGTAATTGTTGATAATCACTTTTGTCCACTAATTTGAGCCAGCAAAGTGTGCTGTGTTCATCTCCTAAATAGCACCACCATGATAGCCAGGAGGTCCTGGAAGCTCAACATCAGGTCACAGGTAATGCTGTGGGCCACTTTGTGTGATGAATTCATAGTGTCTCAAAACAGGACTCTGTTCCCTCACCTTTGTGAAGCCCTTAATCTTTTCCAAATACAAGTTTGCATTAGTTACTAATTTTTTTCTCCTTCAGTATTCCCAGTCTTCAGAGTGCACTTTTCCTTTAAAAGAATTTTTGATTGCCAAGGCAGACTATTTCTGTCCAGACCAACCTCATCTCTTTTCTTTCCAAATACTAAATCACATCATTGTTCTCTGATTCTTTCATTATTTCTGCTGTCTTGCGTGGAGCATCTACTGTGGAAAGATACTGAAGCATTATATACACTTCACTGAACCAAGTCCTGCTCCTCCTTCATCACACATCTTTTCTACGAAATCGTAAGAGAGAAGAGATCTGCTACAGGAATTTATCTTCTGGAATTTAGTTTCACTTTCAGGTCATACAGCTTGCCTGAGAGCTTTAAATCATATTGTGAAATCTCAGTTGTATAGAAACTAGCAGTTTCTCAGCATTGATCTTTGAAAATTTGGAGGTCTGTTTTGGCTGTTCATATGCTGTTACGGAAATGCTTAGGACTTTGCTTATCTTCAGCCATGATGGTACTTTTCATTTGCACTGCAGGTTTTTTTAGCTAGTTGCTGTCAGTCCACTTGTCACTGCAAAAGCCCCTTGCAGCACTACTAGGTTTGAATCCTTTATTTTCATTGCAGAGTTTCAGTTTCATTCCGTTTTAAGGAGGGTGGAATCCTTCATACTCAGATAGCTCTCTTAGATGGCTTCCCCATGTGATCTCCTGCTTCCTGTGATCCTCTTGAGGTTGTAGGAATATGAGAATCATAGTTGTTCATTAGTTGAGTAGCCCTCTGAATATTTTCAGAAAATAACAGGACTCAAATAGCTGAAGTAACTTTTTCCCCCCCTTGTTTGTGTTAGGGAGCTTCTTACTAAGACCTGCCTTTTTGCCAGATGGTTGTTGGAAAGATGAGGATTTTTCTAGACTAGAAGGCACCTGTCATGGTCTGCACAAGTAACTTCCATCAGCTCTTTCAGTGAAAACCAGATCTACAGAGAGCTCTCTGTGGGTGATCCCAAACACGGCTACAAACACTTTAACCTCCAGCAGAAAAGCCCGGGTGACCATTTTGTCTCTTGAGTTTGTGTCCTGAGACCACTGAGAGGAAGGGCGAGCTACAGAGAACAAGGTACACTAAACAGCCTTATGTTTTAGGCAAGGCTTTTCCAAATCCACAGTTTTCTGTTAGTGGTTCAGCACACTAGTAAACAGCATGAAAGGGAGAATCCTGAAAATCGCTTTGGATGGGAGGTGGACAAGTTTCCTACACGCCTCACACTGAGGGAGGCCACACTTGCCATGAATTACTGCCCTCAGTAATTGAGCTAGCATTCATTGCCTGGGAACACAATGCAAATACTATACTGCCTGGCATACATGGAACAAACCCTATGGCTTGCAGGGAACACCAGGTATAATATGGTGGCCATGCATGTAATGTGTACCATAAGCTCAGCAGTTCTCCATGTAGTTAGGCGGTGCCCATGTATGTGTTAGGAGTGTGCACTATGTAAGCAGAAGTTAAAACATTTTGTGAAAAGTGTTGAACCTGATGTTGTTTTCTGTCCACCTCCAGTTGTGCAGAAGCTGTGAGTTTGTTTCTCTGGGACCTACAGCATTTCTTTGTGAAGCATTTAGCACTACTATGGTACAGCAGCATCAGACCTTTCACCATGGATACACTACCTTACATCCACAAATCTCAGAAAAATATAAAAGCATCTCCAGGCCTTCCCAGACAAGATTTCCAAGCACATATGCAAAAAAGAGAATGTAAGGCAGGGGTCCTCAAACTTTTTAACCAGGGGGCCAGCACGCGGATGCAGTGGCAGGCAGTCATCTGCGGCTGCTTGGTTTCCCCCCAACCCCCGGTGGTGGTGGGGGGTCTGTAAATACCGGGGGCCGGATCCAGCCTGCCGGCCGTAGTTTGAGAACCCCTGGTGTAAGGGAATGAAAGAGTAAATAGAAGGTGGCTGTAACAGAGCCTCTCTTATCTTTGTGCTACGATGCCAAAATCATACCAAGCATGGGCATAAAATTTGGAGGAAGCAAAATGTTCAGCCTTCAAAACTGACGGAGAAAACCGAGGAAGGCTTTTGTTCTCTCCACGTGGATATGGAGATGTATCTGAAGATCATCTCCCCCAGAGGGCAGTGCAACTTAAAGAATGGAAATGTCTCCCTGGCAGCTTTTAAATGGGTATCGGCAATTTGGAGATGTGTTTTTTGTCTCAACAATGTTAACAGAAAAATAGTCTACAGGGATGTATTTTCTCAAATAAATCTGTGTACACAGTATGACTGCATTTCACTCACTTTAAGCCACATTTAAGTGAAACCTACAAAAATCCTTTCCCTCCCCCCCCCCCCCCCCTTATTCCTCTGAATGAAAAATAATATTGAAATAATGTCTGTGGTAACACATTGTTATATCCAGGGTTATATCGCTATTATGATAGAGAAGCAGAGCCCAAAATAATAAAATTCTTGTTTCTGATGGATTGTGCAAAGACTTGTAATAGAGATATCTGAAATTAAATGGAATTCAGAGGCTATATTTTTTTAGGACTGACCTGGATATAAATTTAATACTGATTCAAATAAATAGATATGATTATAGAATAAGTGTTTCTCTTTATCTCCCTCTTTGTGTTGGGGTGGGTTTTCTGTTTGGTTTTGTTGTAACAATACCCATTTATGTAGAACAAAATCAAATGATGCAATGGATTTAAATGGTAAAGCATTATTATTATGGATATTTATAAAATTATGGTTTGTCAGCTTTAAAATACTAAGCAGAAATTGATTAAAAACATACATATTTTTTGTAAATATGCATTTAAACCTTCTTTAGAAAGGGTGAGTAATCTAAAACTGTTTTATACAGCTACTGTCATGAAGCAAAGAAAAAATCATCAGATTGTGCAAATTGCTGTCACTGCATTCATGGCAACGGAAGATTAGATGCAGATTGGGTCAAGATTGTTATTAACGTTCCTATTAAGCTCCATCACAGTCACTGCAAGTGAGAGAGGAGAACTAATTTCTAGCTCTGTTACTGTTTCCTTGGAAAAAATGTTCTCAGAGGGTAAATTAACAAGACAGTTCCACATCACTACATAATGTTCTATGTTTTTAACAGGAAAAGACAGAAATATTTGTAATAAAATCAAATCCCTTCAATTTGTATAGCATAGTATGGTTTGGTGTTTCTAAATAATTGGCATTTTGGAGAGTGCTGCTAGCATTGTACCAGGGTGTGATGGATGCATTTAAAACCTAATACTGACAACTTTCAGTCTATTCCCATCTTGCCTAGTAGTCCAACTGTAAGAAGCTTTGTGTTTGTATTATTCATGCTGGGGATAAGTCTAAAGGAACCTGTGGAATTCATTAAGGAATGAGGGTTTTTCCCCCCCATATTTTTCATCATCCAGTGAGATTTTAGAGGACCTGGGTCCATCTGTGCTCAGAGTCATCCCGTCTTGTGTATTGGAGGTCTCACCCGGGTGTCTGAGATGACCTGAGGACACACAACTGGCATTGATTGCATCAGACTGCCTCCGGTCTCAAGCCCCAGTGACCAGAGATCTGGTTGCGGTGGCTTTGCCGAAGGCAGCTTTCTGCACAGGTTTGGAGGGACGCTTCTGCTCCGGGTTCCCTGGCTGCACGCTGGCGGGCTTCGGCTGCTCTGCTGCCCTGTTCCCTTGCTCCTGAATAAACATTGATCAACAGCCTAACAAGAACAGAGGGAGAAAATGATGTGAAAGCTGTCCCTGTGCCGCTTTCATGCATGTTCAGTGTTAAACGGTAACCTGCCTCTCCACTGGATTTGGTTTTTTCCTTTTGCAGACAGGCCTGTTTTCCTTGGCTTTTACTCTGAGCAGATTTAACAAAAACTAGTTCAGAACTGAAAGCTGTGCTGTCGCCTTCTTGTTATATAAGTTATCCTCTAGTAGCTAGTTACACACAGAGTATTTGTTGTTTCTCATATTTCATGTAGATGTATGTAGACAAATACCTATGTGTGCAATTACATATCTGGATGTTGCACATTGATATACATATATGCGTACACAAACACTTACGTATATGTACCTGTATGCATTAATATGTTACTTGAAGTGAACCGCCGTGGATCTTTATATTGTACCAGCACTTCCAGTGAATTTGTTGGCACTTCAGTCTTCCATTTTGAACACTGTAGATACACAGCCATTTGTTTTTTCCTTATTTCTTTTTATTGGTAACAGCTAATTTGGAACCAAATCCTTTTCCTGAATTTTTATAAATGCTTCTTAACTTCTGTGTGAAATCTGCCTCTGAGCCAGAATTTTAACTGGCACAGCGTCACCTCTCTACACTGAATTTGGTGGAGGTGTATATGCCCCAACATTAAGCAAAAAGATGATGATTTTCATATATATAGTAGGCAGCACATATAATTATATGGGCTGTAACATTTTTGTTAATTGCATCTCTTTTGACAAATACATGTAACTACTGTCTCACCTAAAATCAGACCAAGAAATGTAGGTATTTTTATCTCAAGATTAATATGCAAGTTTTAAATGAGACAGTTTAATTCTAAATGGTCTCAGAGTTTTGTACCTCGTAGTTAAGGCCTAAATTAGAAGAAGATAGTGGTCTAGACAGTATCTGCTCAATCTCTTCTGGGCAGCAGCATCTGGAGCTAGTTCATTATTGAAATAAGTTTTTTTAAATATCCCTTAAAATACATACATATAAAAAGCAAAACTGTTACTGAAAGTTGATATATTTTTAGAGAAAAAATTCTTTTTATTTTGGGTTATTTTTATTTTGGGTTATATCTCCAGGGATGTTGTTACTGGTCTGTATTATTAATGACCTTCCTTTCATTTTCAAAGGCAACGAGGATGTATTTCCCTCAAGTACTAGTTTCAGCCAAGCATAAGGTTTGCCAGTCAGGAGTGGCAGTACAGAGGTTCTAATCTTAAAATGTAATGATGAGATACAGCTGTAGGATTTTAGTAGATAGTCCTTAAAACACCTGTTGCAGCAACAAGAAAGCAACAGCTAGGGATCGTTTTGCTGTTAGGACTGAGATTTCGGGCACTATGGCTAATTTCGAAGAAATTAATAACATTGGTGGGATCAGATGCTGTCCACTGGCTATTTTAAATAAATTAAAATATGAAATTGCTGAACCACTAGCCGTTATTTAGCTAGCTCTGGCAGTTGTCCCAGAAGACAGGGGGCAACAAATGGGATGCCAAGTTTTTCCAAAAGCTCCAGGGGCACCTGCATGGCTTTGCCTCCCGGGAACACATGCTGCACAAACCTAATAGCATTCTTTCAAAAAGTTAGTGAGCAGTGAGCGTATGAATAAGGGTGATTTGGCTTCTGCAGTGTGTACCTGGATTTCTGAAAAGCCTTACACAAGCTCCTCACCAAGAGCTTTCAAAGCAACTAATCAGTCATGAAATGACAAAAGAGGCTCCTTTTTCGATTAACAGCTACTAGCAAGATCCATCAAGGGCTATTAAACATAATTGTCCAGTTGCAACCTCTATTCAGGAAATCCTTAAAATGGTAATTGCTGGAACTGGGATGGCAAAGCTATCACCACCACCTGCTTGTCCTTCACTTACACCCTTTCCTGCAGCATTTGCTGTTGGCCTCTCAAGGTTATAATGCTGGGCAAGGCTTTTACCCTGACCTAGTGCAGCCTTTCTGATATTCTTAGCCAAGTGTCGTATTATGCACTGAGTAATAACAGCTATCTGTATTTTCCTCTTTTTAATTATAAAATGACTCTTCCTTATATAATTTAATAATTTAATTTAAAAATAGGGCAACATTTTCCACATCAATAGCTTCTTTTATGGAGGGTATCAAACTTCCAAAATTTGAGCCCTTGCTGTCATTTGAACTGTGGCAGCACAATGTAGGGGGCAACACAGAAATCAGTCATTCCTCTCGTTTTTAGAAGATTTTGGAGAAGGGAATGTGGTGTCTGCAGTTTAGTAAATTGTGCCATGAGACCTCCTCTTCAGAGCCCTGGGAGACCGGCAGGGACAGGGGTCAGCTGTAATCCTTCAACCTCAGAGCTGCACTTGTGCGGGGAAAGCAAAGGTGGAATTTGTACACTTGTGCTTTAGTAATGTGCACAGCCACAAGCACTGAAGTGCTGAACACGAGGGAAGTCCGGACTACAACATGAACTTTGCATCTGTATAAACTCACACTAAGAGAGAAAATCACTATTCAAGTCAAATTTTGTGAACGTGAGCATTCTACCTCACTACAGCTCCTTTCCCACGGCAACCATATATATGTATGTTAGCAACAGGTTCACATGTAGATGCAGGCAGGCCTGTCCCTTAAACAAAGCTGTTAGGAGAGAAGATTTATGTCTGTGTACTAAAGGGGCGAATTGCTCTCGCAGTCTGTTAAGCTGTCAGTATGATCTCTTGGCAAGCTGGAACCGTTCGCTGCTGTTTTTTGGAGTGGTACAAATTGCCTGTGTGCAAATACAGCCTAACAGTAAAAGACACCACAGATAACACTGATCAATGCATCCAGGGAAGTAAATCAGTGTTCATCTTCACAATCCTTTGACTTCATATGGAGCCAGTTTTTAAACAGAGAGAAAAAGAGTCAAGGTTTTTAGAGGTGAATGCCTAAATTAATATGTAAATAAGTTCTCTGCAGTCCCATTAACTTCAGCGGAACTTGCTGATTCTCTGGACCTCCAGCTACTAGACCATCCAGGCCACCCAGAAATCACGCCTAACTTTAGGTCCCCATTTACAAAAGAAACTTGAGAAAATGCTTAGAGCCAGAATTAATCTTTAACAATTGCTTCCTTGTGATGATGGGCAGTTTATTTTGCAGAAACCAAAATTAAACTGATTTAAATACCGTGAAAGAAAAAACCACACTGAACAACAAAAACATCTGCCCTGGTTTCAGCTGGGATGGAGTTAATTTTCTTCTCAGTAGCTGGTGCAGTGCTGTGAGTTGGATTTGCGGTGAGAACAATGCTGCCAGCACTGATGGCTTTGGTTGGTGCTGGGTGATGTTTATACTGAGTCAAGGACTTTTCAGTTTCTCAGGCCCTGCCAGCAAGAGGGCTGGAGGGGGACGGGAAACTGGGAGGGGACACAGCCAGGACAGCTGACCTGAACTAGCCAAAGGGGTATTCCATACCCTATGATATTAATGCTGAGTATATAATCTGGGGGAAGAAGAAGAAGAAGGAAGTGGGGGACTTGCTGGGCATTATGGTGCTTGTTTGTCTTCCTGAGTAACTGTGATGCATTATGGAGCCCTGCTCTCCTGGAGGTGGCTGAACCTGCCTGCCCACGGAAGGTAGTGAATGAATTCCATGTTTTGCTTTGCTTGCGTGCGTGGCTTTTGCTTTACCTATTAAACTGTCTTTATATCTTTTACTCTTCCAGTCCTTTCTCCCATCGCACTGTGGCAGGAGTCAGCGAGTGGTTGCGTGGTTGCTGGCCAGAGTTAAACCACAACAATATCCCACTGCCATTCTTCTTCTCTGGCCTGACAGGTTGCTTTGAAGAACAATGTTGTTTTACAGCTAAATCTGAGATTCATCATTCACGGTGTCCTGCACTGGAGTAATGGTATTGGAGCCGTCATTTTGTAATAATGATGGAAGAGCAATGGGCTAGAGGAAGCGTTCAGAAGCATTGGTGTTTCTGTGACTGCTTTGGAATATGTTCAGCACTGATTTCCTCTTTATGCGTATGAAATTACCCAAGCACAGCGGGGGTTTGTTGCATACACTCATGTGGAAGCTAGTTACAGGAATCTCAGTGATTTTCTTTATTTACTTAATACAGACTTTCTATCAACAGAGTCACCACTTATTTCAAAGTGTTTAAGTGCTGTTGAGGGACCAGAGCAGAACCCTTTTTGGTTCACAGACAACAAAAGCCCAGCTGATGGGTAGGTGGGACTGCCAGATATCCTGACCACTCTGTGAAGCTTGGTTCTTGATGGCATGCCCTTCTGCTCATATGACCAGCAAGCTCCAAGGATGATGGTGTCTCAGGTACAAAATTGTGACCTATAACTGCCTTTGATGGTCAAGCATTGACTCACAAGACAGTATCAAGAAAGATGTAAGTACTAGCAGATATTAAAAGTAAAGGTATTTGAGGTATCTACTTAAATACAAATAAACTGTATTTCTTGGCTGAGGTCTACTGGATAATATTCTGGACAATCCACATGGCTTCGCAGATACAACTTAGAAACAAGGAGGGTTTTGTTTGGAGGCACTAACACTTCTCTTTCCCATTTTGTTAACTATTCTAAGTTTTGTCTTTAGACTGACATTTTACCTGTATTTATTTCTCTAACTATGACAAATGATTCTTTTTCTCCTTGAAGCCTTTATGATATGGAGGGACACTGGTCAAGTACCATACAATGATAACGGTGTCAGGAAATGTTCGTGTAGTCTGCTGTGAATTCAACATGTCCCCTGTAGGATCCATTTCTTGTACATAAAAATTCTGATGTCTGAAAACAAGAGAAGGAATGATTTAACCATGCAAGAGTTTAGGAGGGGTCTATCCAGCGTACTACCACAAACGTGGCAATACATCTTATTCATTACTAGTAGCTTCTTAATTTCTTCTTGATCCCAGTTGCAGATTGGTTTGTTGTAACCTAACGCAGGAAAAGGAATCACTGCGACTTTTGTTTCTCCACCAGCACAAGATTTTGTACTTTTTTCACATTGGTGCAGTTTCATCTGTCTCACATAAGTGAATGACAAACATTGATTTTATAAGTCATTGATGATCTATTATATAAACACTGTCTGGTCTAGATTTGTTTTCTTAGGTTTTCCAGGCTTTCCTAGGATATTATCATGGCAAATTTGCTTGATATGTTCTCTATCTTTTATATAAATAATTTATTTTAAATGGATATCCTTTCAGATCCAGATTGAAAAGTATTTTTCTTATCTTGTCAGTTGACTTTGATGGCAACTTAACTTTTATCCTAGAAAACATCTGTCTTCAATGACAACATGTGCCAGTGGCAATATGTGGCAACCATGGAGAAAGTGTTCATTTAAAGGAAATACTACCTGACCTCCCTCCTTTTCTGGGCTGTCAGGGCTCTAGCCTGTGGCAACTGCCAGCTCCTCTGGCTCTCCAGAACCTGCACTAGTCAGTAGCATGATCAGGACAACTTCTGCCAGTTCCTAATTCCACTCTCATCTTACCCCTTACCACAGTCCGTCCCAAGCAGCCGTACTGTTTCATACCTACCCTGACATGAACCTTTCAATGCTGAACGAGAATAACTCCTGGTTTGACTCTAGGGCTAAAGCTAAGAGAGTCATGCCTGTGTTGTGCTGTCTCCTAGTGGGGATTTGCATTACGGTTCTCAGCAGCCTCCCACCATTTCTGGAATGCCCCCAGACAAGCTTTGTTTCTGGGCAAAATAATATGGTGAAAGCTGACCAAGTTGCAAATAGCATTTGCCCATCTCCATGTAGCAAACCTATGTTATGTGGGCATGCAAGCTCCCATAAAAAAGGCAATGAGATTTGCTGCCAGCTCTGAGCAGTGAATCAGAGCTTGGGGACAAAAATGTTTTCTTGTCCACCTGCCTGATATCCAGGTAAGAAGAGCTCCAGGCTACTCAACAGTAGATGCGTATTTCAATCTCAGTTCTCCAAGAAAAAGAGTAACATGTAATTCGTTTTCTTTCTGGGGTGGTAAAATCTGTAACAGCAGTGTGTCAAGTGAGGCAGATGATACAAGAGATCTGAAGGAGGTCAGTGGTGGTTTCAGGGTGATGTGGATGGTGAAAGGTCTAAGTGGTACTAGTCCAGGTGGTGTTGCAGGTGAATGAAAGGTCACTACCCAATGTCTGTCATCCTGGGTTAATTAGAGGCTCAGAAATGCCCTTGTCTATCTCTTGCAACATGCCAAATTGAAGGCCACTCTAAAGCTTTCTTAATGCTGTCTTAAATGATGTGCCTTAGATAAACATCTGGTTCCCAAGCTCCCCTAGCAGTCAGTGAGCAGAGGACAGTTAACCTGCTGCCGTTTTTCTCACTGATGTAAGCGTGGAGTCTTGGGGAAGAGGGCTTGGGACTCCAGCATCTTGGTGAGAGGACTCCAAGCCTCAGGACTGGAGGTGTGTTTCAGGAGGCTCACGGTCTCCTTCCTGCCTGTATATCCTAACCCAGATGATGTAGAATGAAAGTGGAGAGCACCCTGCACTCCAACGAGTAGTTGGTGTCAATCCAGACTTGCACTTGCAAGCAGGTGCATTCTGGTGTCCTAGCATGTGTGACCTGGATTGGGCCTACAAATATGCAGCCTATCTTTGTATATAAACCACAGACATTAGTGCAAAAGAAATACATTAAGCTCATGATGAACATTTTTATACCATGCTTATAAATTGAATTTTCAGTGTTACATTTTTATCCTTATCGTCTTAGCTAGTGACAGATGCCATCCTGGACCCCAGGTACCATCCCTAGCTTTCCATTTAGTAGCAGATATTTTCATATTCAAGCAGTATAAATGCTGATCCTTGCTGAAACTCACATTTATACAAGTGTTTATGCAAATCTTTCTAAAGAAAAGGCCACAGACAGTCAAGCTTAGGAGGCTGGGAGCCATTTCATAGATCACTCTGGCATTCTCGTGTCAAGACTCGATATGCCATTAGCAGAAAAAATGTTTTTAAAGCTGACTGCAGGAAAGGAAAAAGGTCAGTCACAGAAACTTTCACACCTGGTTGAAATGAGAAGAAGGGAGCAAACTATAGATCCTATGCTGGCACATCAGTGACCATCTCACAGAGATTTTGTGGAAGGGAGTCTTAAAACAGCAATGCCTCCTTAATTGGCACTGTGTGATCAAGGAGCAAAAGAAAAGCTGGATGAAATAAGAATATAATGAACATGGAGGAGAATCACCTACACCAAAAATGTGTATTGAAACAATCCAGCCTAAGCTAGTTTCACCTAACTTTTACTGTGTATGTTTGGTACCATATATTTTAGTTTCAGCTCCTGATATTTGTAGCATTACCTGGTTATCCAGTTAATGCTTAACCGCAAAATAATTAAAAGGCTGATACACATTTAAATGTCTATAGAAGTTTTTTAAAATGGAGGAAAACCCTGTGGAAGTTATATCTTGCCAGCAACATTTCTCTTTTTTTCTGAATACAATGTTGTCATACTTTTGCTTTGGATGTGGGGCTGTAACCTAATAGATGCTAATTAAAATTTAAAAAGTTTGGAAAATGTTCTTCCCCTATGTTTCAGTGTTTCAGTGAAAATTTTTTTTCTTTCTATCAGATTTTCTTTGCCCTTAGTTTTCTATTTAAAAAAAAACACAACCACAAACAAACAAAAACCCCCACAATATCCCAAAACTTATAGGTTTTGCATAATTTTTAATTTTTCAACAAACTTAGAATTTTTTCAGTGAAAGTAAAGGTATAGGCTCAGGATGTCATATTGTTTATCTTATAAAAGCTGGAAAGACAACAGCATAAGATGCCATGTTTGAAATCTCTGCTTTTGTATGCTTCCTTTATGTATTTAATATTGCCAGCATTAACATTTATATTTCATGGGACTCACTATGGAAATCAATGTTCATGGAAAATTAGAAAAGCATTCATCATGTAACCGGTTGTAATTGATTCCCTTTCCAATGAAATGTTGGACCAGATGATCTTTTGAGGTCCCTTCCAAGCTGAGATATTCCATGATTCTATGAATGATGCACTAGCACTAATTTACAGCCAAACCTATATATCAACATTACAGTACCAAGCTCTTGCAGTATTTGTGGGTTTTGTTCTTTTCACTTGCTGGTTCCAAATATTACTCTTTCAAGATCAAATTGAATTGACCTAAATTAACTAAACTCAAAAACCCATCAACCCTAAAAAAATATATTTCAGATTTTCTGATTGGCAACATCTTTTTGCTATATATTTATATATTTCAGATCTGTAGTGTAGTAGAGAAAACTCTGTTTTGTATTCTGTTGTGTTGCACGAAGCCCAAACAGAAACAATTTAAGTCAGTATTTATCACTTTTCATTTAGCAAGGACCACTTTTTCTGTCTTCTAGGTGAAGACTTACTTACAGGAGCAGCTCTATTAAATTTAGAAGTGCATTCAAGTTAGTAAACATTGCATAAACTCTAAACAACATAGCAAATGAACTTTCTGGTGACAGTCCCCTAGATAATTTGGTTTATTAATTTGCAAGACCAGCCATATCTGCATATTGTAAGTAGTCCAGAGTACGTCTAGAACTCTGAAGAGGAAATAATGTTTTTATAGTGGACAATTGTGGAAACATTTCTTTCAGGGATTATGAGAGTGGAAAAAACCTCAGGCTGTGTGTCTTCTACATAGTGATGATTTGAAAATTTTGCATTCTGCAGTAACCAAGCTCTTTACTGTTGCTAAATTGTTGTGGCAGGAACTTCACAGTAAGTTTGAATATGGAAAGACTACATGCATCATTTCTGTAGTCATCGAACGTTTGTGTGAATCATTACAGGTCTTCTCAGAATCACGGGAAGGCTGCAGGCAGAGGTGCTGCTGTGGCATCCTAATAAGATGAATAAGTTGGAGATACACCCATTCATTGGTTCTGGATGAAGATATGATTTCTGATTGGTAGCTTTGGACTACATCCAACTTTTATTTGAATATGATTTTCTGTTGCAACTGTTTTGGTAGTTTTGGTTGGGCATTCCACACTTTAATTACCATTGGGGGAGAAATATTTCAGGTTTGCTTCTTAAAAGCTCATCTCTTTTCCCAACCGTTCACTGATGGTCTTTTTGTGAGGCAGATTCTTGCTCAAACTGCCTGCCTCAGAATTGATCAAATATCTGTTAATCTCTTCCCCTATGGCCTCGTTACCTAGTATAATGTTTTGGACCTTCAAATCCACAGCAATCATTCTCTTAATGCTTTTCTGATTCATTAATATTCCCATTTTACAGAAGCTCAGAGAGTCTTGTATAAGGTTCTTTAAGAGGGTCAGCCTCTATCTTCAAATCCATCATCTATGCCCTAGTTATGTTCTGCCCCCGAGCTTTCTAAGGAAAAAACCTTTTGCTTTCTTAGCATATTCAGAACTATAATTCTGGCTGAGACTAATAAAAACACAAAGTTTGTTCTTCAAACCTTCAGAACTTTGATCTTCAAGGATGCTTAAATTTGAGATTAATTTTGTGACTAGGTGAAGATTATTTTTTTAGGGGAAACAGTCCTTTTAAAGCAGAGACCATTTAATGAAGGGAGCAAGAATAAGACTATAGGTGATCAGTCACACTGCTGGACAGCCAAATTATAAAGATTAATTCTCCAGTAATGCTGGCGAGCCACTTTTGAGAAACTTCCTGAAAGAAATTAATTCACTGATTCACTGAAGGTTTCTGAATGGTGAATACATAGGAACAGTCTGTTTTGTAAAGCTAACTTGACACACTCCAAAGAGCTGATTCATTCTGAGAGGTTCTTTCATGAAACATCTTCTCTTGGCTTTTTTTCAAGGCAAAATGTCCTTTCACCCCTCTTCAGAACTGGTTTTTGCTGCTTTTCAGTATCCATGTGCTCTCTCCTTGGAGACTCCTCTGAGCCAGCCATGAAATGAGTACCCCCCAGAAAGACACAGTGCAAGTTTATTACTGCTTACATCATCCCTGACTTAATGACCTCTACATTTGAAGTGAGAAGTTGGATTCAAGTCCATTCTATTCTCTGATTTTTTTATTCCAATTTGCTTGTGTTGTGTCTTCTTTATGTGGAACTTTTTAGTCCAGATTACTCAGATACCAAATTAAAAAGACAGCTAATGCCAAATTAATAGATAGTCATGTGCTTGGATGTCTGTAATAATTTTAGTTCTTTGATCACCTAGTGATGACATGCAGATAATTCTCCACAATGCTGTTTCTCGTCTTTTGTCTCTCTACTGGTATGTGCTTCATTCCTCATTAATGCATCTCAGGGCTTGTTTGCTCTTCTAGCTGTTGCAGCCGCTGAGGGACTGGTTTATATCCTTTTATAAGCTCCAGCTCCTTTATGCAGTGCTTACTGAAGAGTGCTCCCTAGTCAAGAAAAGTCTGCGGAAGAAACCATCTTTTTGGAGGTGAGAAAGGTAAGCTGGGTACCTTAACGTGGCATTTGTTTAGCTGGGAGTGGCACTCTGAAAAGAGCAGTGCTCCAAATCCCTGGGAATGTATAGTTGAAAGAGAAGTTATTACTTGCTTTGCTTAAAAAACCCCAAAAACCAGAAAAAAAACCCCAAAACCAAAAAAGAAGAAAAAAGGGAGAGAATAATTTTGTGAAACAGTTGCAGAAGTCTCAAATACATTATAAATTGCATCAGAAGTAAGAACTGACAGAGGATGTCACTGCAGCCTATATACTCGTAACACAAACAAATGACAACACAGTGTCCAGTTATTTAATGAGGAAATAAACAAGTGTGTTATTTTGGGATGGTACTGTAACTCTTCTAGCCTTATTTCTTGTGACTGACTCAGTGTATGATGCTATACAAGCTGTCAGTGCTGCTGGTGGAGTTAATGTGCTGCCAGGAGCACTGGCTGCCTGTGGTTGCTGTTAGACTGCATATGCTGTACCTTGTCTGCCGTATCACGCCTGTGCTTGCTGCGCAGGCAGAAGGGGTGTCCGGCAGCTGCTTTTGCCTTCCTGTGGTTTGAGCAACGTGTGCTTGCGACAGGCATGTGCTTTATGGGGGCAGGTTTGAGGGGCAGGTCAAACACCCCTGGAAGAGGGAAACATGGAAGGGGAAAGAGGGATGCTATGAACCTGTCCCTTTTCAAGTGAGAAAACTGGAGATTATTCTTTGTATTCAACTTCCCTCCCCCACCCTGCACAAAGTTCTCTGCCTTTTTAGCAGCTTTCCTCAGTAATTACAGCTTGTTCTGAACATCTGACAGGATCGGTTCTGGTAGGACAATTTCCCAATGTTTCCAGCTGGTCGCTATCCTCATCCCATATGATCCTTTTGTCTAACTGCTATGGTGTGCAGAGGACAGATAGCTCAGAAAAAGGGAAAATGTTCAGCCCAGGAATTCATACAGTATGTAACATCACTGCAGCAGCCAGCGTGAGCAGTCCTGGAAGGCTGAACTGACTTCAGTCATAAAGAAACACCTTGCAGGCAGCCCTACAAGTAAATGTCTTCTGGGTTCCTTAAACCTTTAGAATGAGGAAAAATGAATAAAAGGATAAATGTAAAAGGATCTGGTGCATTGAAGGTATATTTGTACCAGAATCCCATACCCTGGAGATCGATCAGGAACTGTGTAAATCTTCCAGCTGAGCTGACTTGCTAGATAATTTATATCACCAGGGAGCCTGGGGTCACTGACTAGACAAGATGAAATCATGCACTTCAAAGAGTGTTAAGAAACTATTTCACAAAACAAAAGCAATTTGCATTGTTT
Source organism: Falco biarmicus (assembly GCF_023638135.1). Lineage (NCBI taxonomy): Eukaryota > Metazoa > Chordata > Aves > Falconiformes > Falconidae > Falco > Falco biarmicus. Next base: position 59,540,269 of record NC_079293.1, on the reverse strand, counting down.
TTCTCACTGCTATAAAACAAGCAGGCAGCAATCTTCTGGTGCTTGCATTGTACCTCTCCTGTGCCTCATGCTGCAAAACTCAATTATTAGGAGACAGGTAATGCACAGCCACTGTTCTGCACTGCTTCAGTTGTACTAAGAACTTAGAGATGTATGATGCAAGGAATCAGTGTCTTCTCTTTAAACGCTAGTGCATAAATTGGACATTTTATCCCAGTGAAGGGCAACGTCTAAGCACACTCCATCTAGTCATGCATCGCTCAGCACTGTAGAGGAATGAAGCTGGGTTAATTAGCATTGATAATATACAGCTGTGGGCTGGCTTCAGGGGCGGTGGGTTGGCCAATGTAGACAAGGTGCAGCTGTGGCTGGCTCTGTGAAGAGGTTGGGCAGCTGAGGAAAAGAGAGCAGCTTAAGAAAAGAGGAGGAAGGAGCAGAGAGAGGGAGAGTGCAGCCGGGATGAGGAGAGGTGAGGAGAAGGCAGCAGAGGGACTGGCATCAAGAGTACGCTGGTATGAGATGGTAAAAGACCTTGTTGCAGCCAGTTAGTTTGGAGAGTGCTGTGACACTGCATCGTCAACCTAGTTCTAGAAGACACACCGAGTGATTAATTTAAGCGCATGGAGATGGTTGCAGCATAGCAGAGCTTGAGTGGAGACTGTGCTTTTGTGATACTGTTCTGGCAATATTCATTAGTGCCTGTGGCCCACCCTATGCCCCATTTGCTGCTCCAGTTTACAGTGTGACCCCCCCCCCCAGGCAGTTGTACAGGTCAATTGAGGAGATGATGCCCCATTTCAGGGAGCTAAAATCAGCTGTCTGTGAAGTGGGTGTGGGGGGCAGAAGAACTCCTTAACTCAAATGTTGCCAGCACACTCGTACAATGAAATAGTCTCAGCTGCTTGTTATTTCAGTTGTGACATCACAGTAATACATGATAGGCCTGAAAGATGCTTCACAAAGCTCTAGAAAGGCTCATGAACACCACTGCTTTGGGTCTTCTGAACCTGCATGCAACGCTACTGCTTTCCAGAAGCCCAGCAAGTCAAATTTGAGACTCTACCTTGCCTTCATTGTTTTTTTGGGAATGGACTTAGAGCTCTGTTGCTGTGGTTTATCACTTCTGAGCAAAATGTTTGTCTATTTATTGATCTGAAAAGGAGATGTTTCCTCCCCAGCTGGACGAAACATGGGAACAGCCTGGGGAATGACTGCAAACTATTGCGATTCTCTCTATTTTTTGGACATCATCTTTTTTCCCCTTATTTCATATTTTCACCCCAGTTAGCTTAAGTTTTGTGGGTTAGGGTGTTTATTTCAGAGGTATTCCTTTACTAAGTGTGATGCTTTGTGAAATTGTCAGCTAAGCATTAATCACCGTTTAGTCAGTCATTTTGGCCGTGCCTGACATTAAACTGTACCTCAGGATATACACATCTGGCAATGACAGTAATTCGTTAATTGAATGTGACTTGTAATGAACTTTTCACCCAACAGGCTATTCCAGGGATTTATGGGCAACTGTATTTATTACAAGTGTTTCTGTAATTTTTGGTAGCAAAGGATCAAACAGTGTAGTGACTTTGTGGTAGCTGCTGCAGCATGGAGGGTTGCATGTATTTTGTCCAGTTACCCCCACAGGTACCAGATTCACCGAAGTTATGTCTGACTGGACAAATGCAAACTCCTGAAGACTGGTGTTTCATAGCCACTCTCAAAGGTGTCATCTGAACATGGCCATTTATCACAGCAGCCATCACAGCGAGCAGCCTCCTCAGGGGCAGTATCTATCACCAGCCTGATTTGTCTTCCTTCTTCTCCACTCTTTGAAGAGAAGACTGCTGTTGATGGCATGGTGTATATGCTGCTGGTGAGGCTGCGTGTGTGCCTGTGTTCTCCATAGAGGTGACATGGGAACAGCTTGCTTTCCCTCAGAAAGCAGGAACAGGCTTCAAAGGGTAATGCATATTTTTCTTATGGAAGAAGGGAGGATGACCAAAATGGTATGACGCAGCCCAGCGTGTGTATATCTGGCATGCAAAAAAGCAAATTTACAGTGGGAATGGTCCCTTTCCTAATTCTTTTGGTTCTGTTTCTAATGAGGATTTGTTTGTAACAACTTGCTCAAGTGATGCCTCTATCTCAATTTCTGATTGTCATTATTTACATTCCTTTGGAAGAACTGGAGATCAAACACAGAACAGGATGAGGGAAGCTTTGGAAATTAGCTATATATACAGAGACTTGGCAAGAGCATTTATAGATGCAAAAGAAAATTGCAAAAAGAAAGAAAATAATTTAAATGAAGGCAACTCACAATATGAATATCAAAAGAGAACGAGTTTGGAAATAGAAATACAGCACACTTGGAATTAATGTAGACTCATTCGAGGCCTGGCATGATTCATACAGTGCCAACAGGCTGTACAATTTGCATCAGTATCTATGTTTCAATACAACTTTGTAACCAGGCTATTTAAATGCTCTGATCCTTTTATGAACGTGTGTGGGAGCCTGGAGCTGAGGAAGGGTAGGAGGCAAGAGCTGGATATCTGCAAGGGCATATCTCACATGCAGCCTATCAGGGCCAACTCCAGGCTGAAAAAGCAGCATCTCTGCTCAGACCCTGGCATTGACATTCTGATACAAACACACATTTCGGCTGCAGATCCTCTGGGTAGACTTTTCTGAATCTAGGCGATATAATCTCGCTTCTCCTCAGAGTGCTTTAATTCAAAGCACGTATGTAGCTGTCAGTTCTGACGTTGGTCACCGCAAGATGTGAAGCCTGATACTGTATCACAGACAACAGGCTGCTTGCGTGTGGAGGGTTGCATGTGTTTGGACGCATACATGTAATCTTGTGCGTCAGAAGCTTGGTTTTTTGCTTCATACTTGCTTTCAGCTTCTGTGGACTTAACTCTTGCTTCATACGAATTTAGAGGCCAGCTGCTGGAGGCCAATATGTTGAAGGCCTTCTCCTGGTTTTGATCCACATGAGGGTGTGATGGTAGCAAGAGAAAGATGTTGCCACTTAGAGTAATTGTGCTGTGCAAACTAGGAAGGGCTCCATGCAGTGCTCGTGCTGTTGGTATTTTAATGAAAATGCTGGTAAATAAGTAAATAAAAAATCTAGCATTCCTAATGAAGAAACACCTTTTCCAACTAACATTCTCCCCAAGAAGATTTCTGGATGTCTCCAGGGTCTGAGCTTTCCTCAAGCAAGCACAAAGACTGCAGGCACTGAAGCTGCAGGGAGCTGAGACACAGATGATGCACTTGCTTTTCTGGTTCTGCAGCGCATTGTAAGCCTTGTTGCTTTCAGTCATTTATTAGAGGCTACACACATATAAAGAACTGGAATTCTGAATTTTTGTATTTAATTGCACCTGATGGATATTTCTTTCATACTTTGCACTTCTTTACCCATTTATGATTTTTGTTTCTACATCATTCTCTGACTATGTAGGCAAAATGTCATTTAATAATGTGCTGTGTGGAACAAATACTTCCTTTTATTTGTTTCAAACCCACTGTCTGAGGATTTCATTCAGTGCCTTTTGTGTTGTGACCCAGAAGTTGCATCTGGACCATTTTCTTTAATATCCTGGGGGGGGGGGGGGGGCTTTTAAGCAGTTATTAATTCTTTTCATCTCAAGATGGCTGAGTTTATTTATAAGGTCTTCATAGGTCTTTCCTAAAAGACCTTGACAGAAGTATTAATGGTATTTAGAAGTCCTGTATAAGCTGGATCACTTACATACGAAGGAGCTTGATGAAGCCTTCAGCAGATAGGGAAGAGGCGCGGCTTCCTTCCACAAAAGGTAGGTTGATGCTTCCCCTTTAGTTCAGAATTATTCACGTACCAATTGATATCATATTCTTTAGGATATTTTTAAGTGGATTGCCCCAAATACAAATACCCTTTAGAGCCCTTTTCAAGATTTGGTACCTTCTGTTTGAATGGTAGATTTACACTTCAGTTAGTGGAACAGCTGTTTAGTATCTGACCTCTCTAAATACTTCTGGGTAAATACAACTGAGGCCAGCTGGTTTTATTATCCATTTTACTTATCTGAGCTTTTTGTTTCTTTTTCTTTTCTTCCAGCCACTGAATGTGAGGTACCTCTTCAGACCTGATTTTTGTACGAAAAATTATGGATATGAACGCCTGCAAGCTCTTTGGTAGTCAACACTGCAACAGAGAGTTGTGTTAGCCCCTCTTCTGTGCCCTTTGTTATGACCCTCCTACTCCTTGATCATCCCTTAGCTCTGCAGAACCTCCTAGTTCTTATGCTATAAGGTTTTATTAGTAACTTTTACACTTGCCTTCAGCAAGTTGTTCTTTGAAAACTTTATATTTTTAAACCTAATTTGTCTGGGTTTATGATCTGTGTAAGTTCCCTTGTTTGCACACAACTTCCACTTTTTGAAAAATGCCTTTTGCCTTCAGCTAAGGCCTCTTCCTCTATTTAGCTCTGTCATCTTATTTATAGCCCTCTAAGAGTATTTTTTTTTTTACAGGGAATAATAATTTATGCTGCATCTCTTAAGACAATGCTTTTAAGGAGGGCAAAATGTCAGCTTTCTAAAGACAGTTCTTTAGAAGAAAGGAGAGAATTTGGAAGCCTTTACTCAGGCAAGACTCTGCCTTCAGCTTCAAAGGCAACCTGAGCCTCTCATACTATATCCAGTACTGTGGCTGCTCAGATCCTACGAAAAACCAGCTCAGTATAAGCTCTATTCCCAGTTCAGGAAAGGGGCGTCGGTAGGAGGTTTGGTACGTGGTCCATCCAGTGAGGTGGCCAATGGAGAAGGATGGTGGTCCTGCAGCTCCCCACTGCTCCCCAGGTGTAGTCCCCTTCCTCTCCTGGCTGGCATCGCCAGTGACCCCTGCAGTGGGGGGGTGGGGGGGAGCACTGCACAAAAAGCAAAATAATCATAAAAGTGTGCATTTTGCTTTTGTTTCATGATTATTTATATCCTGCTTAACTTACAAACTTCAGATGCCAGGTGGTCACAGGACTAGCAGGGATCTGGGCCACAGAGTTCATTCCCTGACTTCTAGGCATCACAGTAAAACATAATCTTCATAAGTTTCTCAACTAGATTTAAAAAGTAATCATCCACAGTATTTTCTTCACTGGCTTGTTTCCTGTGATAGCAATCTATTTCATTAGAAGATTCTTTGGGATTTAATGTTATTATTATTTTCTATCGGAAACACTCAACAATATTTACAGTATAATAGAAAGAAAGAAAGGCTTGGCATGAGTATTATTAAAGTACACTAGGATTTTTTCCTAATCTTCCAGGTGTCTAAAAATAAAGAAACTGCACAGAGCTACATGAAGTTTCTCAGCAAGCCTTACAGGTATAAAACCTGTTTTTCAAGTTACACTGGTTTTGCTACAAGGAGGGAAAAATTATACTAAATCAAAGAAATAGCACTTTATGATAAAGAAAGGGAAGAGAAACGCTGCTGTAGCTCTAAGAGGGATGCTCCAGGTTTCTGTCAAGGCATGGCCACAGCAGAAAATATGTTGATGCCAACTGCTTCAAAACAGCTTTCCACTACTGAACATCACTAAGGTGATTGATTTGCTCCTTTGCAGAAAGGATTTTTCTCTCAGTGCCACAGTGGAAACATGCACATCCCTGAAGGACTTGTTGCCATACAGTAACCATGTCACTTATTGGCATCAGGTGATTCTTCCAGGCGTTTGTGCTGGGTCTAATTCAGAACAGGTGTCTGAAGTGCTCCACACCAAACACCACATGTGAAATCCCACCTGTACACAGCCGACACTGGCTGCATGAGGAAAGGTGAGCAGCATCCCATGCCACCTCAGAAGTGCTACCACTACATCAGCCTGAAGGGGTACACAGGTTGGATTTTCCCTCAGAAGACGTACAGATGGGCTAAAAAGATGTCAAGGCCTTCACGCAGTATTACCAAGCTAAGTCCAGGACTGTATCTTGGCACTAATATCTGTAGTGGTGTTACACGTGGTGCTTGGGTGTATTCTTCTTTCCTCATGTGTCCTCACACCAACGAAACACTGCAGGTGATCAGCACACTGAATTCCAGTTTCTGCCAGAAAGATGAGCTGCTGAAAATGTAAATCTATAGCATAAATACTAGCTTCATGGGAGAATAACTTCAGGTTCATTCTTCTGAAGAAACCTTTCTTAAACCACAGAAAATGAAAGACATCTGCCAGTTATTTCTATCATTAAGCTAAAGATAGTAGTCATAAGAGGGTTTTGATAAATCAAACCATCTACTCAAATAATAAAATAAATGACAAAGAGACTAATCATTAAAGGAGATATAGTAAATTATATGCTAAGAAAAATATTTTAGAAGGAGTATTGGCATGACTCCAGACTACAGCTCTTACACTTTAAGAGGACATTTGGAACAATCTAATCAAAACACAAGATAATCAACCAATTCTAAGCCATCACCTGAGTTATTAGGTTTTTTAAATTCCCATTGTGAATTGGATTACTATAATAACATGGCTTACATGGTCTTAAAATTAGATCCTAATTATTCTAGGTCACACCAGAAAAATAAAAAGTAAACCCAAGGGATTTTAGGCTCAGGAACACCAACTTCAATTTCAAAATGAAATAAAATTCTAACCCTGTGACTCCCTTTATTTTTTATCATAAATAAATATGATAAAAAGCTTGACATAGTTTGTAGAGTAAGCACTGGAAAACCCAGGTATGATACGCATCTTTAGCTGAATCTGTCTCGTTCTCAGGATATCAGGTATGAATGGAAAACCCCTGTGCTTGCTTCCTTGTCATGCGGCTGTGACTGGATCTAGGGAAATGGTTGAGATAGATACGGATTGGCTGTGGTGAGATTTTCAAAACAGTTTGAAGGGATTTCAGAGTAGATGGTCTAGAGTCCTTTTGGTACAATGTAAAAAAAAAATCTTAAAAATCAATGCTAAACATTTCTAGATCTTTTAAGAAGCTTTCAAAGCCTGTTTGGTATAATATGGTCCTACGCATCCAGCTGTAGGGAATGTGCTGGTGCCTTGACAGACGCTCAGATGCCAGGTGTTTCCACTGAAATGCAGTAATTAAGACAGAGAACTTGCAATACTCTTCAGAGGGCAACATTTTAAGAGGACAAATGCAAAGACTGCTGATTTCAGGCCCAGGTTGTATTATTTCAAGCTCCTGCGTCACGGCACATCCCAGAGGCCAGGAGCCTGATGACGGGGCCGGTGCAGCTGTGCCACCGCCTCTGCCTGGCCAACGGAACCAAGCTGCAGCCATGCAGGGTCACATATGGCCACATCCAGGTGCCACCCTTGTGCATTGTTTTCACACCTGAGTCAGGCTGACGGGAGGATGTCCTGTGTCACTTTGCTGGTGCAGTTTGAGGGACTGCAGCCAACACAGCAGGTGTACTGCGGGGAGCTGGGGCTAAAGCCAGCAAAGCTCCAGGTAAGAGCCGTGTCTTTCCCCGCTGTTTTTGGGTCACAGGGCACCGGGACCCGCTCTGGCCACCGCCACCAGTTTGCAGAGGGACAGCTCGGTGCCTCTGGGAGGGCCCCGGGACCCTCGGCGGGCAGAGCCCTCCACCCACGCCTGTTGCGGGGGGGAGCCGGCCAGCGCCCCTCTCCCGGCTGCAGAGCGAGCTGGGGCGGGGTGGGGGCGAGCGGGGCCGCCCCACACTCGGTGTTTTGGGACGTGGCGCCCCCCGGCCGCCCCCGCCAGGCTCGACAGCGCCCGGGGTGCCCCTCTGCGGCCACCTCATGCGCCGGGGGAGGCCGCGCCCCCCTGCGCCGCTCGCTGCCGGGACGGGCGGCGGGGACGGGCGCGCCGGCTGGGGGGCGGCGCGGCTCGGCTCAGGGCGGGCGCGGCAGCCCGTCGCCTCCGGGCTCGGCCGCGGCTGCCGGCGGAGGGAGGGCTGAGGGCAGGGCCCCGCCGGCCGCGGGAGCGGCACCTCCGGCCCGGGTGAGGGCGGCGGGCGCGGGGCGAGTTGGGCGGGCGGGCGGCGGGGGAGCGGCGCGGCGGCCCCGGCCGGGCGGGCGGCCCGGGGGGTGTCGGCGGCGGACACAGCGGCGGGAGCGCGGGAGGGGCCGCCCGCCCTGCGCCCGCCAGCGGTGCGGTCCCGCCGGCCGAGCCCTGCGGAGCGGCGTGTCCAGGTAACGTGCGCGTCCCCCCGGCCGCCGGCGCAGCGACCCCGGCCCCGCGGCGGCCGCCCGCCCTGGGCACCCCGCTGGCGGCCCGGCACCGCGGGGCTTGGGGAAGGGGCACGGGCAGCCCCGGTGCCCCGAGAGGGAGAGCAGAGAGCCAGTGGCTGCGGGGGGTGCGCCGGGGAGCGTGAGGTCCGGTGCCCGGCCGTGTCCCGAGCGCTTCGGTGGTCGCGGATAAGTCACGGGTGCGCCGGGGGTGGTGCGTGCCCGAGGTGCCTCCGTGCGGCCGGAGCGACCGGCTGGGGTGCGTGTCCTCGTTGGGGGCATCCTTAGGGAGCGCCCGGGAAGCGGGAGCGGGTGCCCCGAGCAGGTGCCTCTCGGCACGCAGGGAACTGGAACGACTTTTCCTCCGGCAGAAGCGCCACCAGAAGCGCTCCAGGTGCAGTTTTTATCTACGTCTCCCTTCTGAAATTATGTTTGTATGGTCACATCAATCCGTAGTAAGAACGTGAAGGCTACAGAGTAAAAACATCGGCTTTATTTACATAGTGACACTGCTTAGTTGTTTAACGTAACTAATACGTTTGCGTTAATACATTTCTGAAAAATAACCCTTGTACATCGGGACCGTAATTAAAGTTGTACGGACAAGAGAATGAACAACTAACCTGCAGTTTGTTGATGCAAAGGCTGTTCCTATAAAATCAAATACATCACTGGTTGCAAGGACTGTCCTTGTACTTCGATCACTCACGAGGCAGGAATTTTTCTTTCTGATTGCAACAAAACGTTGGCAGTAAGAGAATTGTTTCATAATTCAGTTATGAATGATGCTCCTCTGCATTTGTTAAAAGTTATTTGTGGACTGAAGAGCAGACAAGTGCTTCGCGTGAAGGAAGAAGTAAGAGTACCAAAAATATTTCCGAAGCAGTAGATAAAATGAGCTGCAGTGTGCTGTTTGTCTTGTTGGTACAGATGCACTCAGTTCTTAAAGGTTTGAATTTTGGAAAGTAATGAGCGTTCTGTCATTCCAAGAAAATCCTAGCTTTCTTTGGGAGTATTGTGGTTAGTATTGATAAATGTGAAAATGCATAGGGCGTGTTGAGTTACCCCATATAACTTCATTACCTTTTGTAGCTAGAAAGAAGTTTGGATTAAATACTTGATCAGAACAGAGACCTTGAAGCTGAAGGAAAGAGCATGACACTTTGTTTACCTTTCCTCACTGAAGAAGTCAAGGGAATGAGAATGGTCTGGTTTTTTTCTTGCTTCAGTTGTTAATATTCCCTTTGAAATTATGAACTTCAGTGTTTGTGCTATGATGTGTATGAAATGTTAGTAGTAGAAATGTAGTGGATAAAAAATACTTATATGGAAGTTAGATGAATTGAAGCGTCACTAGAAATACCCAAATAACTTCTAAAGGCAATCACTTTATTGGACTAGTAGAGTGAAATTTTAGTTCTGTAGATTGGTTTTGAAATACACCCTGTTGGAACAGAGACCAGTCGACTTTATTTTTTGTCTTATAACAAATCTAAGCAAAGCAGCATAACATAGATCAGTATGCTGTAAAAATATACATGACCTTCAAAATCTTGACAAATTTAAAAGATATTGATGCAAATCATGAAATGCAGAGAGAGAGAGAAACTCAGCCAGGTCACATTTTTAATCTGTCTGGAAGTGCAAAATTGTTCCCTTGTGGCCATTTATTGATATGCCCTGTTCAAACTGTGTTTTCTGTTAGTGTGACAAGTGTTTTTAATGAATCATTTGGAATGTTCCTGCTTCCTTCGATTTCTAACACCTGGGATGAATCTGTGAAGAATCATACGTGTAGTTTTCTCCATCAGCTAAAGATCACTCTTGTGAGAGACTGTACATGGGACTTCACTGATTTTTCTGGTGAAGTTGCTCCAGGACCTTGCTCACTTCTCTGGGCATGGATCCCTCTTGGCTGGTTTTGGGGAAAAAGCAAGGGAAATTTCCGTGTGGTCTCCATAGCTTGATGCCCAGAGAGCCTCCATTTACTGCGTCTCCCTAGCATGCTCCTTATTCCCTCAAACAGTTTTGTGAGCAGTGAAACAATGCAGGATTTCCGGTGGATGGCTTGATTTGTGCCACTCTGTGGCATCCAGGTCGGCTACTCAGACTTATGGGATAACCACCAGCACTGAAAGGGAAGAATTACAAAAGTAAATCTAAGCAATCTTTTCTGGCAGAAGTATTTGGACAGTAAAACATCAGCATTAGAATGGTTTAAGAGTATGGCTTTGCAGAAATCCTAGAAAGTCAGAAATGGTGATCTGATATGAAAACCTTCCAAATCTGGCTTTCCTCACATGAAAAAATGTGTTCTGCACTTGACTTAATAATTCTGGTTTTAGAAAATTTTCCTATTTGAGATTTCTGTTTGTTATTTCTTCCCTTTGGTCCTGACTATATTCTTTTCAACCTGGTTTCCTAAGGAGATGAAGCTAAAATAATAATAATGCTGTTTGACTGATAGCTCCCCTCATTGCCCCAGAGTAATTTTTTACCCCGGGGCATCAATTTCAACTGATATAAATAGAAAAGTAGAGATTTCAAAGTGATGAAATTCTTACAAACCTCAAGACTGCTGGTGACCAGGGAGATGAGAGAGATGAGGTTGATGCCCCCACTGAAGGAAGAGCTGTAGCAAGCATTCAGCTTATTAGACATCAGAAAATTCATCTGGTGATCCATAGGATTCTGAGCTTCATAGCGTCTGCTACTACTCAAGGGTTGGTGATTATATTTTTCAATTTCTTTGCTCCTTGGGAGTGCAGTCTTGGGAAGTTTTGATCATGCTTTTTCTTCTCCAAATAAGCTCTGTTTGTCTGAGATGTTTCTGTATATGAGATACATATAAACGCTGTTCCTCAACTTCAAAAACTAACTTTTTGTTCCTAGCCCATAATTTAACACTTCTAGGTACAGGGTTGATAGTCGATGGTGCAGTAATTTTCTTTTGTCATCTTGGCTCAGTGCAAACACTCAGTTACTGTCGTCACAATAAAAACTACTTCCTTCCACAGTCAGTTTCTCTGAATTGCTTACAAGTTTTGGATGAGACTTTAGTTTGCTTCCTGCTGCCACTACTGTTTCTTCTGGTTATGGCTGCAGTCGAATGTCCTCTTCTGCTTTCTCCGCACAGCGGGATGCTCTAACACTGTCCCCATGTCATTACAGGAGAAGGATAATGGAAGAGAAACATGAAAAGGTATTGTGAGTTTATCTAGCAAGACCTTTATAAATACGCACTGCTTTTATTGTCTTCTAAGTGGTGGTTATTGTTCTGATTATTTGTTCTGTTACATAACTAAAGGTAAGAGCTATATTTATGTGTAATTGCACATTTTCTCCTTGTCTTTCCAGCACTAATACCATCACAATACTTGTCATTCTTCTCTCTTTCATTACCTCCCTATAAAATTGCTGCGGGTGGGGTTTTTTTGGTTTTGGTGGTTTGGGGTGTGTGTGTGTTTCCATTTTGTTTTGTAGGAATAGTGTAGTACCTTGATTTGCTAGGGTTTTTTCCTATTGCAGAAATCCTATCAGCTGGACTTGCTCTCTGGGCATGAACGTACATATATAAATGGAAGCAATTTAATAAAGTGTTTAGTAGATAACATTTATTTATTTTAAAATATTTGTTTGCATTCAAGTTGCACTAAGCTTTCCTTTGCGTCTTTTAGAAATCGTTTATATATTGTTAAAGCCTGCATTCCCCACTAAAGACAGAACACTGTTTGACTTTTTTCTCCTGGTTTACATTAGCAAGAGGAGGAATGAGGCGCACAAGAACATCTTTTTCACTGGGAACAAGCCCATATGCTCATGTAAGATCTTGCCTTGCCTCACCTTCTTGCATTTCAGTGGAGCCAAACATCCTTCCTTCCCTGCCACAAGGACCTGGCCCCTCCTGGCAGTCCCGCTCTCCACACCCGGCGGAGCTGCCACCAGCCAGGCTGGGCTGTGTGCCTCCCAGCTGGTTTAAGAGTCAACTCCCACAGCAGTTTCTCACCCCCCACCCCTCACCAGCAGTTGCAACACTCCCAGAAACGCAGAGTGCAGAAGCATACGTAGGTGCTACCCAGTCTGTTTCAGTTAAGATGCATCCAAGGGATCATTAAATCCTTCCAGGAGAAGTGTTTAACTTGTACCACTGTGACAGATTGGGTAGGTGTGCAAACCCATACTCTTACCTTGGCAGGCTGGAGAAGGGCAGTGACATCCTGCAGAGTGTAGGGTGGCCCCTGCCCAGAGGCCAGGGGGATGGGCTGGGGTGGGAAAGCCACCAGCTGGGCTGAGAGCAGGAGCCCCCCTTAACATGGTTCTGCTGCGGCCAAGGCAGCACATCTGACTACAGCCTAAAGAAACAGGATCAGTGAAGGGAGATGATGATTTTACCAGCTGGGTCAGGTTTGCACTGCCCATGGGAAGATGTGTGCCTTGAGCAGCCTTTGAGTGCGGAGGTGTGTCAGGTGCGAGGTGTTCAGCTAGCTTGCCAAAGCACAGTAAGCGCTGAATATATGCAGCAGAAAGTTTTCTGCGTGTGCTTGCCTGGTAAGTGGCACACACCTTTCTGTGCAGACCCCAGACGGGGGGGAAGTTCAGTGCTAGGTTGTGTTGCAAGGACACAGCTCTTAATTAAAAACCTTCCATTCTCTGTGGTTTCCTTAAGATCCCAGAGAAACAACTGCAGATCAGAGAGCACTTCTTACCTTTTTCTTCCTTAATCCAGATCAGTCAGTTTTTGCTGCATACGTAATGATAGCAGCACATTACTTGCCTCTCTGTTAGCTTTCCCTGTCCTGTCCACATACTGCATCTGACAGGGGAGGGTGAAGTGGTTTGTAGTGCACAGTACTGTTTATGTTTGCAGGTCTAAACACCTGCTGATGCAGAACAGGGGAATAATTTATGCTGCTTTCCAGCCTTTGTGGGCAAATGGGCAGCCTTTTCTTTTAGCCTTTTTCTATTACCGTTGAAACTGTTTTACAAACTTCTGTAGGAAACTCCTAAGTTTGTCCATAAGCTCCTGAGTAACCTGTAACTGCGTTTCGTAATGCAGCTGCAGAGTTGTTAAAATGCCCTTGGAAGATGTACTGCATTCATCACCTCTTGGGTAGGTACAGCTTCCTCCTCTGCAATGAAAATCCGTTCTTTAGAGTCAGCCATGGTTTGGATTGACATCCTGCAACTCCGTTTGTGGAAAGAGAAGCAGGCAGGTCAATAAAAACAAGTATTAAAGCAAACATCACTGGAGTACACAAGCTGTTTTTACAAGACTAATGCCTTCACATCTCTGGGTTTGGTCCTTGTGGTTATTATCCCTGATAGAGCAGGCTGACTTGTTGAAGGGTAATGTCACTAGGATACTCTTAACAGTATTTTGAGTTAGTTGTGAATAAAAAACGGTTAGCAGTACCTGTGTGATAAGGCTTAAAAGAAAAGCAACCATCAAAAGTGAATATGAGGAGAATAAGGGAGGAAGGATGTTTCAGTTTGTGCCCCCAGAGCTTTTAATAGTGCTACTTCTTTATACTTTCAGGGTGGTACTGCATTAAAGTGTGAACATTTTTCCCCATGATGTAACATTCTGATAAGGAAACATCTTGGAGTTATCCTATATCCTAGGGAGTGTTTATGTGGAAGCTCTGTGGCTGTGTGTATATTTGTGTATGCTACAGAAAATACCTGGAAGTATGGTATTTCGTGATCTCTGTATGATGTCTAGTGACTGAGGCTGAGATATCAGGCAGACATTAAGAAAATGCACGCAACTATGTGCTCTGTCTGGATAAAGTATTCGCTTTTGCTGAGGCTTGACACCTCCTTTAAATTCTGTTTTGCCTAGTTTTGAATCTTGTATCATTTGTATCCTCTAGCTGAGCACTTCACCCATCGATATTTGTAATTTCATTACAAGTATCTTGCTTTTCTTCAGACAGAAGCAGAATTGTTGGCAGCTGTTATATATTTCATACTAAGTAATGAAAGTGCTCTGTGACATATTGCTGTGTTATGCCAAAGAGATTATCATTAAGGTAAGTCTACGCCCTCCCTCTGCCTCATAAAAAGTAGCTTTAATTCTTGGGCAATATGTGGTATGCTTTGTTCATAAGGAATTAGTATCTACAAAGGTGGATTTTATAGTCCTTAATTAAAAGAGTTTCCATTAAATAGCGTTGGTAAGTTTTGTCCTGTAGGTATTTATATGGAGACCTTGGCAGGTCTCTTCTGTCTGTTGTGAACAGACAGGTTTTGTTTGTTTGGTTAGATAGGAGGACTAAAGGAAGCAGAAGGCAGGAAGACAATGTCTAAAGCTTCTGTCTTTGAGTGGACAAGCAGTTCTGTAAATAATATTTGAAATGTAACCAGAATTTCCCCCTCGGTACCAAGCAGAAGGATGCGGTTTGCCTAATACCTGAGGTATACATGTTTCTTGGGGCTTAGCCAGTTGTGAATAGCGTTGTTAGCCTTGGCAGATGATATAACAAGGTGTTGAGTGATCATACAGCACTTCATCTTAATTTAAATCCAGGATATAGCGGTAGTGCTGGAGCTTTTCTGCTGCTGTATGAATAAAAATTTGGAGGCTTGGCTTTATAGACTGTCCTGCAAAAAGGGCAAGCCGCCCTGGATCTGAGGAGCCAAGCAGCACTTTGCATTTCTGTGGCCGCTTCTTCCAGAGCGTGAATGGGGTGCTCTTACAAAGATAATTTGTAATTGGAAGACTAGACACTGGTCTAGCTGTAATCCTGCCTGCAGCCAGAGCCACGCTTGGACGCGGGAACGTGGCTCTACTGCTGACGCCAGGAGTCAGATGATGCTGTGGAGCTGCCAAGGGCTGTCAGTGTGACTCACCTTACTGTTCCCCTGTAAAACAGGGTGCACCTTCCTTTGGGGAAGGAGCCATTTCCTAGAGTATCAAAGGCACGATGGTCATGGCTGGAGCAGTTGCCCTGGGAGGAGAGGCTGAGGAATGGGGCTGGCTCAGCCCTGGGGAGAGACAGCTCCAGAGGGGCTGTCCACACCTCCCCCCCCCCCCCACCCCCACCCCCCGTATCTGTGTAGCTGCAGGGAGGTGGTCAAGAAGAGGGAGCCAGAGACAAGGGGCATCAGTTGGACCAAGCAGAAGAGGCTCAGATGGTGTGCAAGGAAGAGGCTTTCCCCTGGGCCCAGTGAGGCAGAGGCCAGGCTGCCCGGGGAGGCTGTGCTGGCTGCATCCTTGGGGAGTTTCCATCCCTGAGGGGGCACAGCCCTGAGCAGCCCCGTCTGACCTTGGCACTGAGCTGCTGCAGCAGGGCCAGACCAGGACCTCCTGAGGTCCCATCCAGCCTGAGCTGTCTGTGACCCTATCATTCCAAGTTCAAAGCTGAGCCTCTGAAAAGCACTGCAAAGTCCTTGCTACCATCTATGCATGAAAAATATACAAGGGAAGGGAGACCCTTATTTCCCAGACTGGAAGAAGGCCAGTGACAGTACCTTTAGTAAGGAATAACAATTAGGCGCTTACAACAGCATAGCGGTTTGCAGTCCCTGCCTTAAATACCTTGCCAATATCATCTATCTTAAATGTGGTTAAATTCGATGTTGTAAAATCATTTCTAAGTGTGCTGCGCGTGCTCTGTTTCAGGCTCCAAGTCTAATTCAGTTTGCTGCTAGTTTTGTTCACCTAAGAAAAGCTTTCTCCAAGGCATGATATAGTACCATAAATATGCAGGGATGTCGTAAACATGTTTTGCTAAAGTGTTAGTGTGATATTTATGTTCTGTGTTCAAAAACAAAACAATGATCCTGTTGTTTTCTTGGAAGAAGGCATCCATGCGCAATGGTGTGATTTTGATTAAAGAAAGGTCCCTCAGTGAGGATGAGGTTCTTCTAACATATCACAATTGGTTTTCTTCTTGGGAAGCTCAGGTGTTAGAAATTCTATACTACCCTTCTTACGTTTTCTCTGAATGTCTTCTCAGAAGAGCTGGAGTGCCATGAAACCTCATGATAATGAAGTCTCCAGAGAAGACAGCCATTGACTAATGCATTATTAAGGTCGTGGGTTGTTTCTGTTTAACAAAAAAATGCTAAAAATGTACAATAAAACCAACTGCTTCTATAATAGATACCCTCTCAGTTTAACAAACAACAAGTAAAAAGCTCCTCTCTGTGTTGTCAAAGCTTTTTCATAAGTAGTGATTGAACGTGTGTTCCCTAAGTAGTGTAAAAGTGTTTGCATTAAGAAGCCAGTGGTGCTTTCAATCACCTCATCGCTCTTCCCTGTTATTACTCAGAAACTGGCACTAGAAGTGCTTGCTGTTTACCTCGGAGAGCTTAAAAAAGCTGAAGAAGATGAGTGTGTGATCGTTGGAGGAGTATTTGTTTTCTTTCCCCTTGAACTTGCATTTGTTTGCTGGAAAAAGCTAGAATTGCGGAAGGAATTTAACTGAATAAAAATAAATGTCAGCCGATTCCTAATGGAAACATCCTGTTATTGATGTGGTTGGAAGCTTCCCATTTGAATGTGGAATGCGTACAGCAGAGAGCCAGAGCACAATGCCTTTAGGAAGAAGACTTACTGAAAAGGCAATGCTCGCTTTTCCTGTTCTGAATTTGTAGTTTTGTTATTTGTAGTTTGAAGAGAGCGTACATGCTGTCCATGCAGTTCCTTTTATTAATGGGATAACTCACTTTTATGTTGCTTCTCTCCTTCCAGATTCTCATTACTTGCAGGTAGCTGTTAAGTAGCACTTCAAAGTAAAACAGAATGGGACAATGTGTTTTTCAGATTTCCCAATAAAATCAGTATATTCTTTCTGTTCTAGAAAGTTTTGGAAGTAAAATAAGTAAATATTAATTCATGATACTAATTCATTTATCATTACTGATTATTAAAATAATTCCAAATGGGAACCTACTTGCTATAATCACATTTAAGGAGAAAAAAATTCTTGTTTTGAGTGAACTGTAATAATTGTTGCATCTTGACACAGAAATGAAATGTTATTACAGAAAGTTAGCTATCTTGAGTGGATATAATAAGACATTCAACTGTATAGTCACTGTGTTAATTGAGTGGTTAACAAGCCAGCCTTTGTAGAGAGTTAAATTATGTCATACAAAGAACAACTTTGGATGCCTCTTTAGAAAGAAGTAGTAATTGGGGAAGTGTCTAAAGAGTGTAGAAGAGAGCTGAACAAATTTGCCCAGCTGACCTATTTTGCAGGTTCACATGGAGTGGCATCTGCCTCTTGATTCTGACTACTAAAAAAAATCAATTAAAGCTTCACATCATAATGATCTTCAAAGTTGCATGTTCTTTAGATATCTGTGAACCTTAGAACCTGAAGTTCTATTGCTTAAACTTAAATATTTATACCGTGAAAGAACTGAAAGATGAGATTCACACGTGTACTTTTTTACAGAAGAAACCTTTAAGTATACTTAATTGCTTGATCAGCGCTTACTATAAATTCTTTAACTATGTAAGTTTTCTAAGCAAACATTTTGAAAGGAAATGGTAACTATTTAATTCTGTATTTTGGCCTCATTTCTTCTGTACCTTTTCAGAACTTAGGAAAAAGTGTGTAAGATTAGAGGTGAATCAAAGCAGATTAAAAAAAAGGTCAATTTAAATTTTAGACAGCACAGCGCCTCCCCACCACCCCTCTCCCCATCCTCCTGATGCTGTTGCATGTGACTAAGGCCACCAAAAAGCTGGGATTTCCAGCCCAGACCTTTCTGTAGGTCTACCTGCATTCCTACCTACAATCCTACCATGCAGGGTAGGATCGAATACATTTGTTCCCACTGTTCCTGGTTGAGAACTGGAGAAGAGAGATAACAGCCGGTGCTGCTGTCTCTGGAGCGAAGGATGTTTCCTGTAATCTTAGTTTCCTTGTTAAGACTTTCCAATGTCGGTATTTCATAGAGGAAGAAAAGTGAGGCTGACAGCCCAAGCTGCCATCTGACGGGAGCCACATTTGATGTATAGATGGCAGCAGATGGCTTAGTTGTGTCTGTGACAAGTGAGGTGGTCCAGCAGTTTAGGCTTCGTAAAGCAGGAGCCCGTCAAAGGTGAGACGTGATTATCATTTGAAATGAAACTTTTCCCAAAATGGGGATATTTGCTCGGATGTCTTACCAGGAGCTGGCAGGATGTTCTGGCTCCACTCCTCTGAGCTGCTCCAGCAGACAATGAGCCAGTCTAGACAGCTGAACAAAGTATGTGCAGGATAAGACCTAGTCCTGTTTTTCCAGTGTCCATGTTGACCTATCCTATGTTTCAGGGCAAAGACCATGGTAGGAGCCTACGTAGAGATATGCTCTTTTGATGGAGGCCTTCTTAAGGCTTGCTCTCTTAAGAGGGAGTACAGAGTTCAAGAGCATGAGGATAGATGGCTCATCACTAAATGGGATGTGTTGAGGGGGAAGATGCTCAGCCTCGGGCAGCGTGGGAGCTAAAAACAGCTTGGTGGTGTTGGAGCTGTGCTTGCACAGCACCAGCACAGCCAGTACCTAACTTAGGAGGGGCTGGAGCTGTTCTGGGTTTGTTCAGAGGAGTGAATCCTCAGGGGAAAAAAACCCTGAAGCTGAGGAAAAAAATATTATGGCATGGTCATGTCTGGTATCGGTATGGGAGTTTCAAAAATTGTTAAGAAAATAAGCATATGGACTGCATAAAAGGCACATAGGCTTATTTTGAGTCAGGAACATAGCAGACACTGTTCTCCATTTTACATCTCTTCAGAAAGTGTCTTCACACATTTTCCTGTAGATTTCTGTCTCTGAATTTAGGGAGGGAGGAAGGTGAGGAGGAAGGGAAGCTGAGGAGAAAGCAATGCTGGGATCTGACAGAGATTAGCACCAGTTTGTTTGCAAATGGTAGCTGCAGAGGAGCTGCAGCGATGTGTTACATTGTTAATTATGTTTCAGTGTAAAAGCTGCCACTCAGGAGAAAAAGGCGTTTCCAGTTACAGCTCTGTAGTTGTGTAGATCCTAGGAGAAATGCCATGCTGCACGAACATGGTGCTTAGCATTTGTTGGTGAACTCTGACATCTTGAAATGATACTTCTCTAACAGAGATTAACTGTGCTAAACATTCAACAAACACTTACTGAGACTCCAGTTTGAATGTTTAAACCGTGAACAAAATACAAGGAGAAAGCCACCACTAATTCTGTAGCATCTGTTTTCTGGAGAAAATTGGACTCTCACTTTCTAAATCAGAGGAACAAAAATAGCAGGGTGTTTTTTTCTCAGATCATGCTGCATTTGGTGATAAATTGCTGAAAAATAGCTCATGAACTGTCTGTACTTCTCGTCTGGGGTGCTGGGTTTGCAGTATGTTCACTTGAACGTCTTGGGAAGGGCAGCCGCCGGTGGGAGGGGGCAGCGCTAGGGTGACAGGCCAGCGGGTGGCTTGGGGGGCAAGGTCTGAGGCATGTGGAAAGGGCTTGAGGGTCCCCTGCTGTGTGCCGTTTGGCCCTGGGGCTGTGCGCTGTGACTTTGGCAATGGGCATCAATGCTACTGGGCAGAAAGTGAGGTAAGAGATCGGGATGGTTTGGTGTTACAACCAAACTGGGCAGGATGAATTTAATGAGACCTGGTGAATACTTCTAGTCCATTGAGGAGAAGGGTGGCTGACTAAATGACTTGGCAACAGCAGTTGTACCTGGGTATGGTTATCTCATGTTTTAGGAGCTGCAGCAGGCATTCCGGTGCAGGTTACTTTCCTTCTTCAAGGCAGAGGGCACTTTGAATAGCATTTGAAATCTTGGATCTCCCCCTCCTCTGTTAAAAAATGAATGGATACTATAAAAATACCAAAGCTAGTACATTTCCTCTGGTCATAAATTTCCCACAGAAAGATTGCTCCATACTCAACAATGTAATGCTAGAACTGGTACTGGTGCTTGGGTTTCACAGGTTTTATTAAAGTATCTTGACTGTTCAGAAGAATAAAATTGTGCCGGTGGTGTTGCACTATTTTGTACTGTATATGCAGTACTGAATTGCAGTGTGTGAGGTGGCTTCTGTTTTGGTGGTAAGGACTTATTCTATTCTCATCTCCGCTATTTAGGAAGAGCTGTGGTGTTACAGTGTACCAGTGGATCTGTATAACCAAAAAAGATACCGATAATCAAACCTGGAAATCTGTAGGAAAGGTTGTTTTAGTTATCAGATGCACATCTGCCCTTTTTCCATCCACTAACTTGCTGTTTTAACAACTCTAGGGTGGCACAGATTTGTTACTAATCCTTGCTTTGAACCAGCAGTGCCTACTCAGGTAATGCAGGAATTGTACGGAGCTTTAGATTGATGGTTGGTTCAGATTAAAAAAACCCACCCCAAAAGAACAAACAAAAACCCAAACAGATCAAAAGAGCTTTTCTATTACACCACCAAATTGATAATTTCTAATTCAGAAATTCATTTAAACCTTTCTTATCTTTCACAACTTGATGTTGAAAGGCATTTTTACCTTGCAACCCCGATCTTTTATTTGGGTTTGTTTCTCTGGGATTGAATAGCGCGGGGAGCTATCCAATGAATCCTGAATGAGGTTGGGCAAAGCCCGGATGCTGATGTGCGGTGTAGCGGTACCTCCCAGCGACGCAGCAAGTACCTCCTTCTCCACATCCAAGAGTGTGGGAAATGGGGAAGGAGAGAAAGGTCTGCAGCTATTTGTCTGCTGCTTGTCATATCGCATGCATTAAATGTTCATACTGTTGGCTTCAGCCTCATGCCCCCACCTAAGATTGGTGGATTTGTGGCCACTTGTGGCCCAAACTGCTGCGCAGTTCTTCAGCCTTTTCTCCAGCCTGCTGATGAGCCACATCTGGCTGTCAGAGCTGATCTGTGCCAGGGTCTAGGCTGTGGCAACCCCCAGATCCCTCCACACTGTGGTTTCGTGGTGAGGCTCCTGCCAGCTGGTTATGGGGCACCCTGCACTGGAAGTGTTCCCCTGTGGCTGGAGACCATCCTTCACCTGGGGATCTGTGAGGCAGGGGCAGGTTTTCTTACAGATCTCCAGCTCGTTCTCTCTAAAATGGGGAAATGTTACCTTCGGAGTTATGAGATGAAGCCTTCAAAATGCAGAACAGACAACTGTGTCACCAGGGAAGTTTCTTGAAAGACTGAGGAGTTTATGTTCTAATGAGGCAAATGAGTGAGGTACTCTGTTCAGTTGTGCCCAGCAGGTGGTGATGGAAATTGATTGTGAGAAAGTTTATGATCCCAGAAACATTTATTTGGTACATATGTAAAGCATGCTGCACAACACAAGTGTTCTGCCATCGCACCGACCAGGCACTGTTGTTTCACTCAATTTCTTTTTCTCTACAGCCACTGAACTACTCCAGGTCCATTGAACTATTTCAGGTCACAGCAAGCAACTTGAAACCACACTCTACTAAATACAGCTTCCCTGGATATGTAGGTTCAGCATATTTTTTTACTGCATGAAATCTCAGAAAGGCTATTGGTATATCCTGACTTCGATTTTTCTTTTTAAGTCGTTTACAGCTTCAGAGAAAATTGCCACTTGCGCTGGTAAAGAACTTAGTGTGAACTTGCAGCTCATTCTGTTTTGATGATGTTATTTTGTCTGTGACATTTCTTGGTATCTGGTACCCGTTTTTCATCATCCAATTCTGTAGTTGAAAGACCACAGTTCCAGGAGAGCAGTTCATTTGTAGATGTTGCTCCCCTTTTCTTCATACAGATACAGTTTTCATATATATATTGAGTGTTTTGACAGTCCGCTCCCAGCTGTGTTCAAAATGCACATCTCTTAAAGAATCACATATTAGCTCATGGAACTTGGCAAGCATGAAAACTGAGAGGACAGTGTAGGACCGGCTGACTGATGCATCCTAAAAAGAATGCGTGGTAGGAGCTTGAGTGTCAGGCACAAACCACTGACCAATGGTATTTGTGGCAGGGTAGCTTTTGTGCTTCTGAAGACACGATACTGCTGCTAAATACTTGCTGTCTCCTTCATGCTGCCCTGAGGAGTCTTGGAGAAGCAAAAAATTACTAAGGAAAAATAGTGAGAAAACTCAAGAGTACTGTATAAGAAGTTGGCTGTAGAGCTTGGACATCCTTTACTGGCAATAGGCATGCTTGAATTGGTATGCATCAATATTTTTCTGATGTTGAATAAAACTCTGAAAGAAACTTGGCTAAATACACGAAATCTTGAGGTCTATGCTATGCGTCTCTTAATTTCTCTGAGATGTATCCTACCCTATTCTATTTCTGTTGGGATTTTATGCATTTCTTTGGAAGCATTGCATCCTTAGGAGAATTTGGCAGCTTTTTCAAGAGCAGCTTCCTGCCTCAAGAGGTACTTTTAGCCAGCTTAGACCCACAGGTCATTAATGCCTAGGTAATGGACCACTCAGGACTTGAAGGGTAGAGTCTTGTATTGGTGCCTGTCTGCCTTCTTGAGCTTTAGCGTAAATGAGGGTGAATTTGGCTTCTGATATAATTCAGAATATCTGTTATAAATTGTGCCTGGCTGCATTGGCCTGTCAGATGGTTCTCTGCAGCACAGTGGTGCGCTGGCTCTGCTTTTTCTTTGGTGATGTCCCCCATACCAAGGGCAATTAAAAAATCTGTAGATCTGCCTGTTTGTCACTGTAAAGCTCCATTGTTGATTGATGTGTGGCCCAAACATATCCTTGTGTAGATATTGACATCTGAACTGTGATAAGAATAAGCCAGTGCATTTGTCCTTTTACTTAATATGAGTAAAGGGAAGATTTCATTATTGGAATGAACAGAGAGAATGCTGTTGCTGTGCATCCCTGAGAGAAAGATCGACCAGGGGTAATGGACCTGGTGAAGTAACATCAGAATTATGTTCACTTTCAGGCTGCTAAAGCTGTCTCCCGTGACTTAGGTGGTATACATAGCAGAGAGAAGAGCAAAACCACCACCAGATTGCCTGGGGTTTGGTTTCACAGCACACTGAATCCAGAGGTGACCTTCAGTTATCATCAGTGTGATATCCTTGGGTACACAGTGTGCCAAGGCTTCCTTCCATTGTTTTATTTCAGGTTTGATCTCAGTGATACCAGATGTAGAATAACATGCAGTCAGTCACAGCCTGTTAGGTTGAAAGAGAAATATTAGCAAAGGTGATTATGGAGCCTGTGTGATGGAGACCCTTGTGCTAACAAAGTAGTAGTTCTTGTGCAGAACAGTTTTGGTTGAGGGGAAAGGGAGGAGAAGATGTGATGATAAAGTGACATGAAATTGGGGAGGGGAAGATGAATGGTGGATTCAGCAGTGAAACTGGACATAGGACAGCAGTTTTCAAACACGCTTTCTTCTCTTCAGGCTTATCATCCTTATGCCATTGACACCAGTTATATATCTTTTTTTCCTGTTTTTGTTATTTGCTATCTGCAAATATAAACACTGTGTTTTCATGATGTGTAAAATTGCATTCCCCTCCTGATAGCTCCAAGGAGTCTTGCAGGGGGGCTTGCAAAGCAACTGTAAAAATCCCATTTGATGGATGAAGGTATAATGGAGTATGCAGAGATTAAGGCTGGGGTTTAATGATTCCTGCTTTCCCTCCCCTGCTCTCTGCAGAGGTGCTGTTCCCGGGACAGCTAAGAGTGCAGTTCTAACCTTGAGGGGTTCCCTTAGGCTGTGGCTGTGTTTGCCCTGCACAGTGCAAGAACAAAAACTGAAGAAAATGCTTTTCCATTTCTACTGTCCCTCTCCACCTCTGCAGGGATCAGATTATGATTCAGTCTTCCCTGGGACTGCCTTCCCCTCACCTCCAAATGCCATTTAACTTTTGGCAAGCCCTGGTGTGCTGGCAGATTGCTTCAGCTGAACATTGGCAAGTGACCTCAAGCTGCAGCTCGGGTGTGTCTGAGCTTCTGACACCCTCTGTCTTCTAATCATAGAATTTAAAGAGGGATTTTGTTTTGGAACTGCTGACTTCAGCTCTCACATCTATGCTGATGGCTTTATTTATGGCAGATACAGCAGATAAATTGTCATCTCCTGACTGCCCGATGTCAGGGATGTCTCTGTAGACAGGAGAGCAGGTGTTGATTCTTTGGGGCATTTGACTTTTAGATTTCCTCAGCATCACCTTGCTTTAAAGAGCACTGCTTCAGGGATTGATTGCTCCTGTTGCCCTGCAGCGACCAGTGGAGAGTTGCTGGGCTTCGGGGATGATCAATATGCAAAAACTTGTGTGTTCATGTCTGTGTGCTGTGAAACCTCCCATTTTACCATTCAAGCAGAGTTCAGTGCAAGTGGAAGGGTCAGACGGTTTCAACAGGAAGACAAAATTGATATTATGTTCTTTTCTGATTGAGCTCTTTCAATCTTCAGAGTGCTTTTTCATTGTCTAATGCTTCTTTGAAATAAAAAAAAAAAAAAACCTGAGCTGAATGAACAGTTAATGGGATCCTTTCCCATTTTCATCGGAAAGCTGTAATGTCTTATTAGCCCGAAATACCCTTGTAATTTTCCACTTTCAGATTCTGCTTTCTACCTCTCCAAAATCAGCAGACTTGTTTGACTTCTTGCCGTAGGAGGAACTAGTCCTTCCCCTCTGCAGGGGATTGCTGTGGGGCTAGTTGGAAGTGGTCTCACACAGAAGCTTCTGGAGGTGGAAATCAAAACCGAGTGGTTTTGTGGTCTTCTTCATTAGAAACTTGATGTTCTGCCCTGCCACAGCACTGGGCAGCAAACACTGGATTAGAAATCTTGGTGTGCTGTGCTGTTCCACTGCTTGGGTGTCAGAAAGGAATCGGTTTTCTTAAATCAGTGTTGACTAAATTATTTGCCCTGCTCTTTGGTATGGGAGGGAAGTTTTCCATTTGCTTTGAGCTGACATAATAAGGATTTAATTTGGGAGTGGGTGGGTATTTTTATTATCTTTATTTTTGTATTCTCCTCCAGAGCATAAGAACAGTCGAACTCGTTCAGATCAAATGGCTATCTACTGCATAGTGCCTTGCTGCTGAGAAAGGTCAAAAATAAGTGCCTAGGAAAAACACTATGAGCAGATGAAAGTACTTCCCCTTGTGTATTCTCCATGTGTCCAGTGCTCAGCAGCTAGCTCATGGGTTACTTGAGCCAGATACAGGATCTTTGTGTTTAATAGCTGTTAATAGATTTTGCTTTCTTCTGTATTTTTTTTAAATGACCTTCTCAATGTTATTAATTACCTCCTGGACCTCTCAGTCATCTCTTTAGATTGAACCCAGTTTTCAGATCCAGGATAGATTTGTCGCAGAGAGCCAGAAATTGTTTCCTGAAGCCACCTGCATGACATCAGGCAAG
The DNA here is from genome assembly GCF_023638135.1 of Falco biarmicus. NCBI lineage: Eukaryota > Metazoa > Chordata > Aves > Falconiformes > Falconidae > Falco > Falco biarmicus. Next base: position 59,514,750 of record NC_079293.1, on the reverse strand, counting down.
TTCTGTCTTGGAAACAATTGATATTTGTTGCCTGCTGATTCTGAGGACATTTGAAATGCCAAGATCACGTGTCATGTAAAGCAATCCATAAATCTGTGGTGTGGGAATTTGCAGTGTTGGCTTCTGACAGAGATCTTATCCAGGGGAAGGACATCCAGAATGATAGCCAGTCTTCTCAAAGCTAAGCCTGACTGCTGCTGTAATTCAGCTTTCTTTTGGGTGTCACTGCTACCTTTCATTGCTAGCTGGTGTAATTGTCTCTTTATACCTACCCCAGCTGTATCCATTGCTTTCCTGTCCACTTCAGGTATACAGGGGTCTTGCCAGCGCTTTGCAGAGTAAGCAGTTTTGAAGGCAGGAACGTTGCTCATAGAAATAATGTTTCTCATTATCTGAAGGGTAGTGAACAACCTTCAGATCACCTACCTGCTCTTGTTTTCAGAAGGTATACATTGAGATGTCCCAGAAGAAAAGAATGAAACAAGAACTAGTAACAGCTCTGGAAGAAACAGAAACAGTCCTGGTGATTTTTAAGATCCTATTGAGAAGGAAAGCAGAGCTTCTTAACGTCGTATTTCAAGATCCAAAGAAAATACATGTTAACAAAACATGTGAACTTGTGTAATTAAAACTAAAGCCTAATTAAAATAGATTATTTTTACACTGTATCTTTTAACTTAAGTTCTTAGAGATCCCATAGGAGAAGTGCAGATATTCAGCAGTTCTGCAAATCAGTAAGTAATTCAGTAGACACTTACAGCCAGGACTGTTTAGGAAAAAATGCTTAATTAAGCCTTATAATGTAGATGGACTTGTTTTTGAAAAATTGTTTTTCTTTTGCTGAAAACAAGCTGCTTTGTGGTGCTCGTTCCTGAATGTTTACAACAGATTTTGAGTTTGAGATGCTTATCAATAAGTATTAATAACACTGGATATGGAAAATGTTTTTTTCTCTCTGCATCTGTGAAATTTCTTTTGAAAGTAGTAGAATGCTTTTGCTTACACAAGTTACTGGTAAAGAGCTACAACTGTAAGTAGATGTGGCTTAAGCATAAGATAATCTACTGATCAGCTATAGACATTCTTTTAAAATTGATAAAAGAAGTCATGAAATGTCATTTTTAAACATATTTCGCTTCAGGTAATGCTCATGACACAAGTTGTGTAGCTAGTTGACAGCATGAGATCAGAAATTAAATTGTCCTCCCTTATCTGTTCAGATGTAGAGCCCACCTATCTCTGGTCTGGAAATGGTAAAAATGTGCAAATGTATAAACTCCATCCATTTTTGAAAGATAAACTTCTCAAATAGGAGTTTACAATATGGAAATCATGCCTGCCAATATCCTTCATGTTCAGCATAGGCTGTATGAGGAGGATTAAGTCATTGTGCATCCTTTCAGGGTTCAAAGATACTTCACAGAAGGTAGAATTCCTCACTGCTATTCCGAGTTTATACAAAATCCCCCTCTTTGAGCTGCCCTGCGTCTAAAATCCTGTAAATGCTCCCCCTGACCAGCACAAATCGGATCAAGTATTCAATCCAAATTAACTTAATATCTATCTTTCTTTAATATAGACACCTTTTTTGCTTCAAAGTCTCCAAGGACTCCATAGGCACCACACTGAAGTGGGGAACAATCACTCGGGTCAGTATAATTATACTGCACCCAGGAGAAATTGTGAGAAAGGATTTTTTCATTGGAGAGACCATGTGTAAACCTCGCACAGAAAGGACAGGGGAATCTCTGAAGCTGCTCTGTGTGCACCTTAAAGATGTCCTATAAAATTCAGAAGAAAGAGTAAGTCGGTCCCTTACAGCCAAAGTGATGCTGTACTTGCAGTCACGGGAATAGGTGGGAAGCCTAAGGAGAATGGTTTCTCGGTAGACTGAAGTTCTGGTCCCTCTCCTGCAATAGAGCTGTACTCAGCCAGTAAGCCTGTGCATTTCAATAGTTGGCCGGAAATGCCTTTCAGTAGAGCTCAACACTTTGGAGGCTGCTCCTAACACAGATGCAAACTCACCTGAAGGCAGAAGGAGCCAACTGGGTAAGTATGTCAAGAGCCTAACTGTGAGGGCCTCCATGTATAAAAAGCACTTCTTTAGCAGTGTCTGTAGGCTGCCCCTTTCCATGTGTGATGGGCCAGAGCTGTCTCCTCTGGGTTACCTTTCTGCAGCCCATGGTATGGACAAAGAGCAGATGCACTTGGGACATAGGTTTGGAGGTGCCTCCACCCCTCATTCCAAAACAAGTGGGAGTTAGGAGCGGTTATGCCTTCACTGGAAACAGAACGTGAACAAAAATCAAGAATAGCTCTAAGGTGCCATTTCTTCCTTCTCTGTTGGCATGTCCATTGGCTTTTACATTTTTATCTTGAGAATGATTGGGAAAGGCATGGCTACCTTGGGAAAACAGTGGCAGGTGAGCGTCTGGAGAGTTCACTGGTATTTGCCATGACTTTCTGTGATGCATAAAATCAAACGTCTGGGTCCTTAAGGCCGTACTCACAAGTATTTGTGATTTAACAGCTCTTGGTAAAGATCAAACACACACAGACACACACACACACCCAAGTTTCATTTTACTCCAAATAGGTCAAATTATTTGAGAAAAGACAGAAGTGAGGATGGGGTGGGGAGGTAGACTCCTAAACTGTGTGCACTGAAGATCTAAAGACTCAGGCCCTATAAGGGATGCCCCCACCCCAGGGTGGGCTGGACATCCCCCTTGCTTCACCAGCCAGCTAGCTAGAGGCTTCTGCACAGTGCTCCTGTTTGTGTGTTTCACAGGCGGGGAATGACCACAAGTGAGGGTAAGGACCCTTAGCTGGAGTCTTGGGGGAACAAAGGGAGCTTTGTACAGGGACACAGAGCGTCCTCTCGGGTGACTTGCCCCTCTCCTGATCACTGGGGAGGTGGCTCTCGCTGGGGATGGGTGCCTGAAATCCATTCCTGGTGCCACTGGAGGAGTGGAGCGCTGAGCTGCAGAAGGTAGCAATTTCTTTTACATTTCACAGATAGAAACTAGTGGTTGTTCAGTCCATATTGCAGGTAAATGAATACCATAAATACTGTCTTAGGAGTCAGGCCTCTGTCTTCAAATATTTTTGAGCTTATTCAAGCAACTTCAGACTATGCTACTGACAGCAATGGGCTGAATCGGTGGTCTTCTTCCTCACTGCTTCAGAGGGGTGTTGGTTTTGATGCTTTCAAGTTTAAATTTAGTAGAGCATCAGCCTCATCAATCACAGTATGAAGACTGTCAGAGACTTCAGGCTTTATCTTTGCTTTTTGCTCTTCTCCAAGACACAGAAAGAGGAGGGGAAAACAGCTGTCAAATGCTTCTAGGAGGTAGTACTGAGACTCAGAAATTAAAACCGGACTAGGGCAAGAAAATGTTTACTGTAGGTGCCAGGGCTGGAAGTCTGAATCTGAAAGGGGAACTCAGACAGCAAACTTGCTGACTTGTTCTGCTTGCTAGTTCTGCTGTTCTGATTCTGTTTGCTTTTTATGGATCAAATTTTTATCATGTATTTATTTGACTACTATTTTACACTAGTACAAAAGGAAAATGTATTATCAAATCTAGTGAACTTGTGTTTGCACTTGTATAAATAACTTTAGCAAGCTATTTATTATTTATTTATACTGTACAGCATCAGAGGATAAAAAACAGTCACAGTGTAGATGTGCTTACATAAGATTGTATTCCTAAGGGAGCACTAAAAAAAACCAACCCAGCCTAAATGGCACCTGCCACGTCCAGTATTGGATATTTGAAGTTCATACACACAAGGACAGTAGTAAATGAAGGCAGCCTTAACAGAAAGCATCAGTTCAGCATACATTTCAAAACTTGCAGTACTGACAGCTTCTACAGCATTGATGAGTCAGCTGCATAAGGGGGAAAGATTTGTGATCTTACTGTCAGCAAAAGCACATGAAGACCTGCTAGAGAAGGTAATGAAAATATTCATGAAGTTGTTGACCCTCATGGCTTTTTTTTTGTTACACCTAATTTATAAATAGATATGGAAAACAAATGAATCATTATTTTCCAGCGGCTCTGTTCCTTGGCTGGGTTTTTCCTGAACTGCATGGTTAATTAGTTATTTATGACAAAGTTGTTTCAGGGCGGGGGTAGACTGGTTTTGTGTTTCACTGCGTGGATTACATTGTTGTCTTTAAACTCAAGGATTTGGGAAGGGCAGATTTTGAGTTCTTTCCTAAAGGCTGATACAGCACAGGAGGCAAGAGGCAGCTTTCTCAATTGCTGTAACAACTCATTTGCACTTTCCTGATCTTCCTTTGCTACTTATCTTTGCAAAAGATACCGGACGTAGTTAAGTATGGTCTCTGATTCTTGCCAAAATCAATGGATCTCTTCTGTTAGTGATTCCCGTGTGGTTTGAAAACTGTAACTGGGCACTGGCATAGCTTAAAACACAATAAAGTGTTACTGCTTTCTTCATTTTGATTTTGGAACGTTGCATTTCTGTCATTGGGGTCTGTTGCCCTGTCAAACGATAACGCCATTTACTGTGAGACGCGCGTCAGAACCACAGCTGCATAAAGGTAACTTCCACACTATGAAAGCAGATTTAAAGCCCAACTTCCTTATGTGTAATAGGACTCCATGGCCACTAGCACTGACTTCTGAAGCACGACAGGCAATACAAATGCCTTGCACAGCTGCTAGGAGGTATCCGTTATCGGATGACAACATATTGAGGGCAGAAAACAACTGCCATAAAATGTTTATATATCATCAGTTCCCATTATTTTTCTAGCTCCAATGCAACATACATCTTAGTTCTATCTCTGCTCGGTTTGCTTTTGGAACACTTGCGTAGGATAGAGGCCAATATTATACTAGAATTAGGGGATTTTTTTCCTATCTAAGCAAAACAAGTATGATTTTACATTTCAGTTGTGATGCATGTGAAGTGATTTATATATATATATATATATCATAACCACCCAATTGACTGCACTTTATTACAAGAATCTTGATGGAACTTTTCCTGAACAGCAATAGTTACAGCTTTTTTCTAAGTGGTCATCTAATGATTTAAGTAGTTAGTCGGTCCTGGATATGACCATCTCTCTGGGAATGTGTTATGGGAGCATTTTCCTAGCCAGTTTTAGTGTACAGTCATCCAGATGAGCTGAAAAAACCTGTGGTAGGAGTTCATGTGCACATAATCTGTTCTGGTGGGTCAGCAATGGCAAAGGAGGGCAAGTTCTAGTGACTTCAGTAAGTCTAGTAAAGGAATACTTATTACCTCCTTGGACTCATACGGTATCTATTCCTGTTGTTTTTACACCCATTTCCAGGATGCCAGAAGAATTTCTAAGCAAATTTATTAGCATTATTATGGCATTTGGATATCCAACTTTTGTCAGTCAATGGCATTTACAAATTCAGTGGCTCTCCTGTTCTGAAATCACATCGAATAAAGGAGACGCACTGTCAGAATAAATGATTATAGCTGTGACTTATTTGAAAAATAAAATATAGATGAGATGGAAGCCATCTGAACAAAACCAGTCTTTTCCAAAGAAGAAGTAGTAGGCTTTCAGATAATGAAAGTAGTGATAATAGATAGATCAAACAGAAGATAATGGATAGAATCAACAGGAGATGTCACAACTGTCTTGGAAATACTGCTGGAGGTTGGTTGAACTTCATGCATGAATTATTTGCTGGGATTATTTTCATCAACCTGTAGCAGTGTCCTTGCTGGGATAACAAGAGGCAGCAGGCTGTTGAAACAGAGGAGCAGGCACAGCACAGATGGCCCAAAGGCTGCTAGGGTATAGCTGAGCTGTAAAAAAACCAGAAGCAGCCCACCAAAAACCCCAGAGACACCAGCAACTTTATCAGCTTTTTGACTACTGGATGTGTCTGGAGGGCTGGTGGCAGAAAGCACTTCAGAAAGCCATGGTGCCAAGCTAAATGCAGATACCATTTCTTTAAACATGCTTTTCTTTTACCCACACACAACTCTAACCAACTAAATTGAATTGCAGACTGGGAAAGCAAAAAGGCAGAAAGAAGCTGGTGAAATTTCTGGTTCTTAACGTTTGTGGGGAAATCTGGTGTCCTGGGAGTATGTTGGTGGGCGTATTTATGTCTTGTTTCAGCAGCCAGAGCATGGCTGTACTCTCAGAAGTCACAGTTAATGCTCTGGGAGACAAATGCAAGGTATCACTTCCATGCCAGCTGTACTTTGTTGTTTGTCACTCTTTTCAGCACAAAGCCATTGCCCTTTTTTATTTTCTATCACTTTTGTAAGCTAAAAGAGAATGGGATTGTATGGAGGGAGAGTCACATGAGAAGATTATAAGGTAATTTTTCCATTTTTGTTATAAGACAGCATCTTAATCTCAGCAAGAAACCTCCATCTGCAGTTTTCCAGGAATCTTTTTCTTTAAAAAGATGTTTTCAGGATTGATTGGGATCAGGTGTGCAGTGCCATATGATTCAGGCGTTACTATGGTGACCACTCTTTTAGATAGGATGTCAGAGACTATAACTGTGCTTAAAAAATCCCATGCACAGTGTGATAACCTGCACGGAAATAAGCTGTGACCTCACTCAGACCTAGGTCCATCTGTGTGAGTTTGCTGACTTGTGACTGCAAGACACTGAAAATTGCATACTGGTGTTTGGGGGAGATTTCTTTCTCCTCTGCTTTTCTGTGTGATGAACAGGCAGGATTTTCTCTATGGTATAAAAGGAGTGACTAAATCCTTTTGACCACCATCCCTCCCCAGCCCCCTTTGAGTCTGTGGCTCTTTCTGTGTCTCAGACTAGCAGATTTGCCCAGTTGGTGCTCTGCTGTTGTCCATGTGGCTCTGCTTGTGTCCACCTTGTGCTAGGGCATGTGAAAAAAGGTGGTTTACTGCCATGCTGGCATCTGTGTGGCTGTACTGTGGACAGTGCCAAGCCCAAAATGCTTTCTCTGCCCTTGGCAAATTTCTGACCAATGATTAAAATCAAATTGCCCTTCAAAATGCCGCTTGCTCCTCACCCTTTGTTTTTCTTGGGTCCTAACACTGCAACCACACATTTGCCTTTTTTTTACAGTGCAGCTGGCAGTAATGTTATACCCGTTCATCAGCTTGTGTGGGGTTAGGGGCACAGGTTAATCGGCCCCTTTGTCCATACACTGCTTTTGTCTGTACAAAGGTAGTTTGACCTTTTGGCTACCACAGCCTGTAGATTCCTGTGTTTCTGCTTCAGGCCAAGTAAGTTGCAGTTGACTTGAAAAGTAATAAGCCCACAAAGCTTCTTAGCTTGCATTGTGCACCAGTAAGATGGAAAGAAAAGAGAAAAGTTGGTAAGAAGTGAGGAAGCTATAACATGAGTTCAAGGTCAAGAGACAAGTGCTGAAGGACCAGTAGAGTTAGAGGGTAATGTGCCTTCCTGTTCCTCTGTCCCAGCTACTGCTTCTCAGCAGCAGCAAGGAGCTCCAGGCTCACCCCCTATGGTTGCATTAGGGAAGATGGTAGGAGCAGCAGAGGGGATCCTGGTTTTGATGACTTGCTCTCTTTTTGCTTTGTTGTTCTCCTCAGAGGGCCTAGACTCAAGGCCATGGCACCACAGCATACCTACAGGAATGTGCCTCAGTGTATCAGGCTGTTACAGGAGATCGGATGCCAGGGAGAGGTCTACTGTCAGAAAAGAAAATTTCCCTGATGAAAGAAAGCTTTCTGGTGAAGTCTTGCACATTCCTTCTATTTTAATAGCACTTGATCCTTTAAGTTGGTAAATAATTTCAGCTCTCCCCAATATCTGTAGAAGTCAACAATACTCAGTACTCTTTGGAGTTAAGACTAGAAAGTAGAATATTTCGACCTGTTGTGTCCTGGTGGTCTCTCTTAAGTCTGCAACTGCTATTTTGAAAGATTAAATTAGGAGATGAGATAAAACAAGCAGTTATGGCCCCAGTTGTATAGAGTGCTTAAATATGTGGTTTTAAGCATGCGACTACAAAAATTACACTTGATTTGAGTGCTCCTATGTACTGGCGCTATGCAGTACAATAGTGTATAGTGCTACAACTTGGAGTTAAAGTGGCATTTGCTTGTCTATTGCACTTCAGTTTATTGATTTGACATTGTCCCCTATTGTATTTGAGTTGTCTTTTGCTAGGTAATAAGTGCACTCTAGTACAAGAAATAAATGGAACATAGTCAAATAGCTAAAGGTAAGTGTAGTTAGCAGTCCTTTAAGTCAACTTTGTCATGTCCCCACTGCATTAAGTGTGTGACCTTCAGCTGTGCTGGGAGTCTTTTTAGAAGCCAGAGTTACTCCAGGGGTCAAATTCTTAAACTGAGTTTTCTCATTGACTTTTAATGATATTCATTAATGAATGTGAGATCAGTGAACTGTAAGGAACATTTCCAAAGATGGAAACAACTAAAACGGACCCTGATACAGGCATCAAGCAGTTTGAAAAATTAAATAACAAAAGCAGATAAAGAACAAAAGAAGTCAGACTTTGTGTGGCATTGAGCACAAACACTGATGTGGAGACTGAAATCTAAGGGTATGGTAAACAAGAGCATCTGTCCTTTCAAAGACCATGTTTGTTAATAAATAACAAGCATGTTAATTGGCTGCCTTGCATCTGACTGTATAAATAATACTGGAAAATGCCAGCCAAAGGTACTACAGACAGGAGGGTGAAACACTGAATTGCTTGGCATAGAAGTGAGAGCTTCCACAGCTGGTTCCTTATTTGAGAAAACTGTGACGTGGGAAGTGACTTAACTTCCTGCTTATTGCCTGATTCTTTGTGTTTTTACTTCTCTTTCCCTGATTTCTTGCTTCTTTGTGGGGAAGGATTTTCCCTTCTGATTTTGCTGTGTTCCTCTAAGCAACAGAAACACACAACAGAAAACCATCTGGAAACCAGACTCAGTGCCAGCCCTATTCAGAATAAAAAAGCTGACTTTTGATGCCTGATTTGGATTACCACATGGTCTGCTCTACATGTCTCACAGCTGAACTGGAAATCTGTCACCATGCCCAGTTTACAAAAGATGGAGGCTCTTAGAATACCAAGTCCTGCTGGAGCAGTTGATAGTTCCCAAGCTTTTGCACCCCTGTCAGAGTGAGCTGCTCAGCCTGAAAACTCTTGGTAACTGTGGCCTGTGTATCCCGCTTTCTGCATTGCCTGCAACAAGCTAAACATTACTCACTAAGGCAGGCGTAATGACATACTGGGCTGCTCTCATCAGACCAGTAGGGAAGTCTGTTCAGTTTTGCTCCTGTCCTACCAAAAGGATGTTGATAAAGTGGAACAGGAGACCATCAAGATGGTCAGGGAAAGAACTTTTGCCCTGTGAGGAGAGGCTGAGGGACTGGGGGTTTGTTTAGCTTGGAAAAGACTTTGGGGGGACCTAAGACCAGCCTTCCTATACCTGTAAGGTGTTACTGAGAAGATGGAGCCAGGCTCTTTACAGAGTCGCACAGCAGGAGGACAAGAGACTGTGGTCATGAATTAGAACAGGGTGGATTCGGGCTTGAGGTAAGGAAAAGCCTTTTCTTCATGAGGACAGTCAAGCCCTGGCACAGGTTGCCCTGAGAGGTTGTGAGTCTCCATCCTTTGAGATACTCAAAAGCTGACTGAACAAATCCCCGAGTAGTGTGGTGAGAATGATTGACACTGCTTTAAGCAGGAGGTTGGAGTAGATGATGTCCTGAGGTCACTTCCAACCTGAAATACTCTATGATTTTGTATCACTGTGTTTTCAGCCTTGCTTTATCCTCTACTTGTCGCTTTGGCGCAGACACCTCCAGGTATAGCCTGTCCCACTCCTAGAGGTCTACAGGTAATGCAGGATATCTCTGCTGTTTTCCACCAAGTGAGCCCTGTGTGCTGATTTTGAGATGTTGACAAACTCCTATTTTGACAAAACTCTACATTGTCTTCATGAGAGAGTTGCTTAGCCAGGACTTGTAGGCAACTGTCCCAGCAGGAAAATTTTTGCTTTCCTTTCATGCTGTCATCTATTTTATTTAGAATGATGTTCTGTTGTCTTTAGCATTGCTGCTCATCTGGAAGCTAGTATTTAACTTCTCAAAGTGATGGCTGGCAAGAAGCCATAGCAATAATTAGTAGGAAGGCAGAACTACATTCCAACAAACACTTAGCTGAGGTAGTTGAGTATAATAAAAATGAAGTTATTTCTGCTTCAGCAAATGAAGAAATAATACTGTCTAATGTTCTAGCCCCAAATAAGTTCAAAGAACTTGTACCCAGGGTCCAAAACAAAGCGGAGCAATTTCTGGGAGCGGGAGCAGGAAATGAACCAAAGACAGTGGATTTAATTTAGGCAAAAAGACAGATGGGGGGAAAAAAATTAAGCCGCATACAGCAAAACAGTAGCCATTGGCAAGAGACGGAGTGACTTCCTGCATCAGGGAAGTATAAAATGTGTCTGATGACCAGTCATCACCTTGACTGATTCTGTACCAGAGTTAACTTGTTTTCACTGTAAAAGGGGTGATTGCGCCTTTTCTTGTAGACATTTTAGAATATTCCTAAATTTATTTGCATTTGATATTCTGAAGCAAACATCAGCAGATCGTGGCCTCTGAGAAGCCACCAGAGTCTGCTTCCCCCCAGACCTTTCTTCATGTCTCATGCACCCCTGTTATGAACATACTGTTCATAAAGTATTCAGGAAAGTCAAGCAGGATTCCTTGCTTTGATTTAATTAGGTTTTTTAGTTGTCTCAGAAGCAGTGACTGTAATTCATTTTCACCTATGCAGAACTCTTTTTTTTTTAGAAGACTAAACAGAATAAAGTTGAACTACTTTGTACTCTTCCTAATTATGCTGTTTGTTCCCTTCCCCTCCTCAGCTGACAGAAAAACACAGCTTGTGGGGTTTTTTTCTTGAGCAGCAGAGTCATGCAGAATGGGCAGATGCAAAGACATCTTCTGAAATGTGCCCATGAATAGTGTGAAATAATGACTTAATAATAAATGTGAAATAAAGTTACAGGAATTATGGAATTTATTTTCTTTCCTAAAATTAAAGGGACTTAAAGGTCAGATTTCTAATATGGATTGGTGACATATAAAGTTTCTAAAATTGTAATAAAGTATATAACAAGGACACTTCCTTTTGGGCCACTGTGGAATGTTTGGTATTGCATCTTTTCCCCAAAATTGTTACTTTTGGAGCTGAAATTTGTTAGATTGGCTGACAATAAGCAGAGCAAAGGGTCTCTCCCAGAAAACACAGGGGCTTAGGTTGACAGAGAGGTAGGATCATCAGTTTGTCTATCAAAAGTAATTTCATTTCATCCAGTTATGCTACCTGACAACTGGTCATCACTGTTTGCAGTTGCTAAGAGTTCACCAACTTCAAATTTAGGGATTAACTTGGGATGTGCCTGAGAACTTCTCCCCAAAAAAGCAATGCAAACAAGCCTTTGCAGAACTTGAGTAAATAGGCTTTCTATTTGGTGAGGGGACCAAAACCAAGGGCCTTTTCCTGATGTATGATGAAGTACATGTTGTCATCAGTTCAGACGTCACTGTGTGATGATCCAGCTCTTGAACTCAGTGCGGCTTGTCAGCATTCAGGGATTGAGGTGGTAGTAGGAGACACACAGGTGATGTAGAAGTGATAAACACAGAAACTGATGCTCAGTTTCCAAAATAATTGCATAATTATCTTCTATTTATTTTGGACATGCTGGTGTCCATTTTTCTCGAGTACTGTATGTCTAACAGCTTACGTGGACCTTCTTTACATTTTTCAGGGCTGTAACTCCAGTATTCCTGACAAACTAATGTATACCATGCCTTTAAACTTCACCAAAGGCTGGCATGAGGCATATTTTTTTTCCTGAGTGTGATTGTGTTAAAACTGCCTAAAAACTCTCCAGAGTAAATAATGACTTTTTGAGTTCGGTACATGCAAATAATACATGTAATTGAAAACTAACTCTTCAACTTTCTTTTAATCCCATTCCTTTCTTTGTAGGTCTGGTAACTCCTCAATGGCAGGGACGAATTCTAGTAACCATTCACCTAGGGGAGTAAAGAAAGTAAAAGTATTAGTTGTGGTGAGTCAGCATAGCATGTAGTAACAGAGGCAGTTAAAACTGCCCTATTATCAGATTAGCAGGTCTGTGTTGTGATTGACTTCATTTACCTTCAGTTACAAAAAATATGTAAATGTCCTAAGATGTTATGCGACTGTTGTCTCCAAGAGAACAGCGTTTTGTTGGGGTCCTCCTTAGTGCTGTCTTTATCGGGATTTTGCTAATGTAATATTGGCAATGCAAGGAAAATATTATTTCGGAGAAATACTCAGCAGTTCCTTGCAGCATGGTCAATGTTTTTAGTATCAAGTCTTACTTAAACATACAGTGTTTTCCTTTACTTTTGTTTCAGTTTTACGCATGTTTGGTATAACCCCTTTCTAACAGCTCAGTGCTGCGGACACTTTTTATCCGGTCAGTTGGGAGCTAATTAGAGAAGACGAGTAAGGATTTATGGTTTGTTAGGGACAAAATGAGCACAGTTTCTACAGTACTCAGCTGGAAAGGTGGAAGTTGTGCATATTGGGCTGACTCCAAGGCCTCTTTCTTCCTGTATAAGAACAGTCACTGCATAAATTACAGAAGCAGTGTTTAGGTTTCAAGCATTTTTTCTCTGTTTCAGGTGTTGGCTTGACTAGTGCCAGTCCTGACCCCAACTTCTGTGACATATTTTTTCTCCGCTCTCCAAGAAAGCATTGTATTAGAGGTTAAAGTGTAAAGACTAAGGCAAAACATACGTTGATGTCAAAAGAGCAGAATTTCAGCTACAAAACCTCTGCACAGTGGAAAGTGCTATTGCTCAACTTAATCTCTTCCCTAGAGATCAAAGCATTCACTTAAGAGACAGCAGCTCAAGGCAGTTTTTCTTCAAATCACTAGGTATTCTCCTCTAGGCATGTTTTCGAAAGGAGGAATGAACCCTGCCTAGTGATTTGAAGGAGTTGTTGCAGAGGGTAGGCTGAAGTGAGCTGTGAGTAGTTGTGGGTGCTTGCTGGCGACCCAGAGCAAGGCATGTGATGGGTAGGATCCCTAGGGATGCCCTTCTCCCAGGTATTACCTGTTGGTTAGTTCCAGGTGGCTCTCCTTTCATTAAATTTGTAGGGTGAAGCAATTTTCTGAAGCATCCAACTTGGCAGAGGAAACTTTGGAATCTAGTTCTTTGGTTTGGCTTTTTTCTACTTCACAGGTCTGGTACCTCAAGCAAAGGTGTCATGGAGCCTGTCATACATGCACATGCTCTTGGCCAGAGAGTGAAGAAAAATCCACTCCCTGATGCTATGAAGAATTGCAGTTTGTGGAACAAGAAAAGAGGCAAATGAGGTCCAGGGACAGTAGTGGTCCCTCATCATCACCACAAAAGCTTGACTTCACATATGGCTGCTTGCAGTAGGCTTAACTCCACCTTTATTCACTTTATAGAAAAGTGGGGTTTTATCAGCTGTAGTATGACCCTGAACAGTTCCATATCCAGTGAAATTTCGAGATGTTTCTTTTCATTCCTAGTTGTCTCACCTTAATGGCTATGGCAAGAGCATTCAGCAAGAAAATAATTCGGATGATACGTGTCCTCAGACATCAGTGTAGGAGATATGGAGGTATCCATGCCTAATAATACAAAATAAAGGCAACTTAAATAACCTGAAATGCCTTTATATGCATCTTATAAACCCAAGAGCATTCTGGCCTTCAACCCAGTAATATATCTCATGGTCTAATTTTCATTTCTTTAAACACTTCGTACAAGATAATTTGGTTGGTCTATAAAAGGTCTTAATTGAGCTTCTCGAATTCACTAAACTCATGTTGAGAAGTTAAAAAAATAATAAATAGAACTTCTTACTATAGGAAAAGTCAGCAAGTAAAGGTCTCAGCAATATTATTTGGAAAATAAATTTCTTGAACTGAGAAATACAAAAGCGGTTCCTTAATAAATGATGACATGCCAGAATAGACTTTCCACAACCCAAACATTATGTTGTTTGGGAGATCCTGAATGCTGCCAGTGCTGCAAAACCAACAAAGTTTATCTGAGTTTACAGCAAATAGTCTGTCCTTACATATGTAATGGGCAAACTGTCATTAAAGCATCCTGTTGCATATTAGGAAGCTCTTAGATCATTAGTTTATCTGGCACAAAGCCACTTGCCAAAATTCTAAGTGTGAATGTGTGGTTGCTGAGTCACAGTTTTGGAAGCTGCAGTAGCAGTTCAGAAGAATCTGTCCTTTAGCTGGTAGAAACCCTGGAGAGCTGCGAAGATGTATAATATATATGCTTTTGAACTTTAAAATAGAAAAGAGAGAACCCATCAACAGACCTTCTGTATGTGCATGTTGTTTTCTTCCTCTCCTCATCACTTAGGTAACTATAAACCAGCTAAAATCAACACATAAAATGTCAGGTTTGAAAGGGCATGTATGCAAAGAAAGCATTTTGGGCTAAGGATGTGGTTCAGAGCACTGACTGTACCAACAGTTTGTCCAGTAATACCAGCTGAACTAAAAAGCATGCAGTTTGGTCTTCAGGTGAGCGATAGATTTTGAACAAGAGAGCATTTTAACTTGAGATAAGAGTCACAATTTTGTGCTTCCCTGCTGATACCAGGCTTGATTTATTGAAAGGAGGTGGAATAGAGGAAAGAAAATAGGCTGGAAAGGGGGCTAATGGGGCTTTAGCCATTGCATTACCCCAGCTGGAGTGTGTGTGTGTGCATCAGCGTGGTGACAACCACATACTTCCTTTCCACTGCCGCAGCACAGGTAGGTGTGACCCTGGTAACATACTCTGTCTGCCTTTATTCACGCTAGTCTCTTCAGATCCTGGTTCTTAATTAGAAACCCATTCTTGCTTTGCCTTGCCAACTATACTTGTAAAATAAATGAAGCATATCTCATAACCAGTGGGCAAGGACAGTTATGTTATTGAAGTTTCTTCTGGATAGTGTTAATTAAGCAAACCCAATAAAATAGACATAATCAACAAGCACAAGAAGATGACTAATTTTACAGAGTGCTAAAAGCTTCAGGGGAAATTGCAGTTCCCTCTGTTGTATCAGCTACTGTTGCAGAAATGTTGAGGTGGAGGTTGAGAAGTGGTACAATTTATTTTGCAGTATTTTGAAATCCAGTAATCTCTCCATGACAAACCCCTATCTGCTTCAAAATGCTGATCTTTCTTTGTATTATTATTCTAATGTCTTTTTGGAGTAGCGTTTTTATAACTAGCACCTGTGGAACAGGCAGGGATTCTCTGAGCCCTTCACAAAGCTTGTACTGGGTTTCATGAAGTATTATCACTTAATATGAAAGTGTAGAGGGAAGAAGAGAGAGAATATGGGGAAGAAAAGATTGTACTCAGCAAGTGCTGAACTGTTGAATAGATAAGTGTAGACTTTAGTGTGGTTTCACACTGTACCCAAACAAATAGTAAGTGATTTGAAGGCTAACAGTGTAACCATTTAAACAAATTGTTTCCTTTTTTCTCTTCTTTTTATGTCTAGGTTAAACATTTGAAATAGAAATGATACCATACCAAAAAAAAGAATATGTATCTAGGCAAATTAATTTCTGTTTCTGCTACCAGACTTTATGATCCCACTGTCATCCACTGAAATATCGCACTTTAACTTCAGTAACTAAGTAGTTGGCTAACGTGAACAGTTTGTGCTAAGACCCCTATTTTTACTGCCCCGGTGTACATCCAGAGGAATGTAACTCCTGTCAGATTGCTCTAGATTTACAGCAGTTGAGTTTTAATCAGCTTGGGTCCTCTGTACTCGAAGAAACCTTTCCAGTGGTACATAAAACCCCACCTTCCCCCCAGTCCCCCACCTGTGAGTGACTGACCCTTGACAAATGTCAGGTGGAAGCTATCTTGACTTTGTACAAAATGTTGAGTCATTTCCTCAACTGAGAAGTTAATTTTTCTTCAGTGTGCCTTTCCTTTTTTTCCTCCTGCTGACGTACGCTGCACACGAGAAGCTTTTTTTACTTGTATAGCTTCATTTCAGCCTTTCCGATTTTTAAAAGCAGGAAGGCTTTTCCAGTGGTGATTTGCTTCTCTGGTAGCTGTGTGACAGCAGGTTATTTTTGAGGAGACAGTAGAAGCCAGAGCTGCTGGCACCTTCCTGGATGTTCCTCTGTAAGATTGTCTACAGCTCAAGTGGTGACTTCCTTCTGTAGCTCGCGCTCAGCCCTGCTTCAAGAAAGACCGTGCTGTGGGGCTGAAGGCATGCCTGAACCGTGAACTTCAAGGTACTTAGCATTTTGGGGGGCAGACTTGGGCAGATTGCCAAGAAAACATGCTAGATGACCCTCTTCCCTGCAGACTGGTTGGTTCCCCGTGCAAATCAGCTGATAGCTAATACAAAATTAAGCAGAATAGTTATTTCCAGGGAGCTTTCTTGTGTGCTGTGAAACTCCGTCTGTAGATGCTGAAATATTAACTGTTGTAGACATGCTGAAAATGCGGTGGGAAAGTATTATTTATCTTGTAATAGTGTGAAAGCAGCTTTTGTGCCATAGTTACGTGTTGTTGCTTTGGACAGCAGAATGCCCTTGAACAGACACAGCTTGCTTTCTTACTTGGTGTCCAGGCAGCCGTTGTCACCTTTGGGGTGAATGTAGCAGTACTGCTGGTGCAGAGAGATTCACCTTCCTTTATAGGAGGATGGAGAAGTCATTTTATGACATAGTTGTTAGGTACTTATTTTTGTACCAGTAATGCCCTGAATGCAAGGGCTGAGGTCCAAAAGTATACCTGTAAGGCGTGTCCTCCTGTATGTGAATTTGTAGTCTCTTTGTTTATTTTATATGTGTTCAAGTTTTGTTTCCCTCTGGGCAACGGTTCAGCTTTCCCTTAGTGTTTTGCTGTAGCCAGCTGAAAGCCAGACATTGAGATCATGTTCTAGTTGTTTCTGGGTGTCTCTGGTATTCATCGGCCCTTTTTTGCTGTTCTGTAAGTAGCTTTTTTCTTATGCTCTTATTCGATCTATTCTAACATTTGTGTTCTCTACCTTTTTTAGGCTGTTTTTAAAATATCTTAACAGGGTTTATAAGCATCTACCATTCCTAATGACCTTTAGTTAAATAGCTGTGCTTGTTTCCATACTGCCTTGACCAGACTAAGCAAACAGAGAAGTTCCCATTTTTTTTAAATGTTTGTAGCCTTGCCAATGTTCTCCCGCTTGCTGGGCTTTACACATTGTAGAAACCGTCTATTCTAGGCTTCCTTTGAAACACTAGAGTAAGCATCTTGTTAGGTATATTAAATGTGGATATAAAAAAACCAAAAGGACTCTAGATTAAAAAACAAAAGGACTCTAGATTAAGTGTTCAAATTTTGTTCTTTGACTGTGGCTGTCAGAGTTTTTGGGGGTTTCCTGCTGAGAAGTTCAGAAATGGGTTTGGTTTCTCTGTGGGTGCGTCTCTTCCTTCTTCAGAGGGGAAGAGGGATTCATCAGGTGGCACTGTTCATGTGGCCCTTCAAACGCAGATTGTCAGGTCAGCCCTGTAGAGACGTCTGTATCACAGCCAAGTTTCTGGAGCTCTCTGTGACCAGGAGAAATCTGAGATGGAACACTGAATACAGCTCTGAACGGGGGACAAATACCTGCTTGTGCTTGGACCTGGCCTTCACACAGTCCTCACAAATTTGAGGGACTCTTCACAGTTTAGGGAGGAGTGCTGAAACTTCTAAGGCGGGAATAAATCTTGCTCTTTCTTCCCCCTCCCCCCCATCACAATGAATGAGCAGGGCTTTTGTGAAGGGACATCTGCAGAGGTTTATTTTCTGTCGGCTCTCTCCTAAACCTCTGTTTCATTGAACAAATCTGTAGTGGTTTGGTTGATGTTATAAGGAACAGAAATGTGACCCATAGTTTCAAAATGAGTATAGTATAGGTCTGTTCGGTAAAGGTCTTGTCTTTTCATCTGCAATCAAGAAAATTCACAATTATTTTGCTTTTTTTTTGAGGAAAACACAAGAGATAAATAAAGCAGTCCTTTCCATTGTTCATTTTAAAGTGAGCCATAAAAATGTAGCAGAGAAGACCAGAGAAAAATGTTTCCCATGGTACCTGTAGTCTTTTGTAGCAGTTCAAGAACAAGAGGTCATCTGCAGGAAAAGAAAAAAAAAAACAAAACCCCCTTGAAATCACACCATCTGCAGTTCTCAACCCAGATTCATGCAAGACTCTACGGAGGAGATGTGGGCTCTACTCATGTCCAGTCTTGAGTGGAGTTTAGAAAAAGAGAGAATCCACCATCTCTAAGGATATGCACTCATCAGGAAAGCACAGGAAGCATCCTTCTTATTTTTGACCTTTCAGAGATAATAGGTCTTAATGCAGAAGTAAATGCCAGTATATAAAACAAGGAGTAAATGTTTTTTTAATGCTGCAACATTAGCATAACCCCCCAAAGATCTGCACTTGTCGGTCAGTATAATTTCCAGGTTTTTGTTTTGAAAAGCTCAGCTCCATTCTTCTACAAACAAAACTCCCATGGAGTTTCCGTTAAGCAATGCAATTAGGTCTGTGTGTTGCTGGGAAAGATGCATCTTTGTCGCATGTGTTCTCCAAAATGATCTTGGTGTTGATTTCAGTCTGTGTAGAAACAGAAGTATCAGTTTGCAAAAAGATTCACTCAGTAGTAATGCCTATGTGTTTTTCTCCTTCTCTCCCTTTCTGTGCTTAATAAGACAAAACAGGGGAAAAAAATCCACTTCTGAGGAATTTGCATAGGAAAAAAGGAGAGAGATTAAGTTACACTGCTGGGTGTCAGGGTGTAATATAACACTGGCAAAGCTAAAAAAGGAAATGTTCAGAGCTCATAGACATTTTTAGAAGAGGTCATTAGCTTAGCTGATGGGAAGATTTTTTTCTGAGCATTCAGCAGTTCCTGAGCTCACACATGTTACACAGGTATATACACACTGGCCAAATGCCAAGGAGGCTGCAAAATCCTAAGAGGAACTTGCAAAGGTGGTATTTCCAATTAAACATAAAATCCAAAGGCTACCAAATGTCAGTGCTGAAAAGTAATCTTTAACCAACTGGAAATGGGTTCATTCGGGTGCCTCGTTCCTCGGCATCGGAGTGCCTTCCATGAGCAGATGAAATGGCAGATGTGATTAACTCCCCTTCTCTGGGTTGTGTTGTTCATTTTTCTGTCTTTCTGGGAGGAGGTTCACGTGTGGAGCTACCTTGGGGAAGAGCCTCTGCAGCGACAGTGTAGGTTCTTGCTGTGGGCAGGGTGGGAGAGGCTGGCACATTCTGCGTGGAGTGAGAGTGTCCTGAGGGGTGTGTGGGGAATTCGGTGCTGTAGAAGGACAGAGAAAGAGGAGGGAAGGTGTTTGCTGTCATGGGAGGGCAGGAGGAGGGGAGGCAGGGCTGGTGCTGCATCTTTCAGGGTAAGGGAGGGAGGAGTGGAGGTGGAGGATGCTCCATCTGCATGGCCTGTGTGGCTGCTAGGGTTTGACCATCTTGGTCTCAGAGCCAGATGAGGGCACAAAGGAACCACCCTCCTGTGATAAAGCCAAGCAAGGTCTGGGCTTTCCTGTCCTCCTGACATTTTAAGAAATGCCCTGTAGCACTGGGGCTGTACACAGGCTCCTTCTAGGGTGAGGACTCCCGCTGAGGTGTTTGTGTGCTTGTGGGGATGAAACCAGCAAGTGTGAACTTGAGAGGTAATGAAGAGCCTAACCATCAGAGCTCACAGACCCACAGAAACTCCAGCTGACTGTCCTCCCACCCTGTGCCAGCCCCTGACTACAGGCAACAACCCTTTGGCGGCAGTTGGTGGGCTTTCTCTTGCTTGGACTTAATAAAAAAGTTGGTTAAAATTGATGTGATTCAGGAACAGCGTGGTTCCAACAGACCCTTTTGCAGTGGAAGTGCAGATTCCTTTACGATGGAAAACAGTTTTCAGTATGAAAATCCTATCCAATTCTGCTCCAAAGGAAAGCAAAGCAAAAATGTTTGTTCAGACAGATCTTGCTTGTTGCTTTTGCTACACCTTGTGGAAGAATGGCTCTGGTCTGACATGGCAAAATTAAACCCATTTCTCAGTCCGAATATAGCAGTCTAAATGTTAGATCAAAAGTAATAGACAAGAAGAAAGAAAGCTGATTGTTAAACTTTTAAAACTAAAAGCTTCACTATGTCAACCCCCCAACTCATGTTGCTTGTATGACAAACAGGAGCAAGAGTTGATGGCTTTCTTATATTTTGATTTCTATCTTTCCACTTTTCCTTAAGCATCAATGGCCCATGTAGATTAAGAAAGCTAAATAACAGTTCTATGCCTGGTGGTATTCCAGCTAAAATAGCTGGAGAGTCCAGCCATACTTCATTCAAGTCATTTATAAAAGGCACATTGTAGCTTTCTACTGTTCATCTTTTAAATGATCCTGTACGTACTGGTTGTTTTCCCAGCCTCATTATCATTTGGCGTATGAATACACCGGGTTTGGTCCTTATTTGAAGCACTTTATCCAGGTGTTTCGATAGCCGGGCATGTTTACTGAAGGATCATTTACCAAAATGGAAAAGGCTCTCTTAAAGCCATCTGCCTTAATTAGAGATTATTTTAATGGAAATGATTTAAAATACATTCATTCAACTGTGTGGAAATTATCTGACTGGCAGTCCAATACATGCCTTGGAAATGACTGTTTGGTGTTCTTGAACAACAGACAGGGTATCGTATTTGGAAATAAGGATTTGCTTTTAGGCCTTACTTTTTTGAGAGACAATAGTTTTCCTCAATTGCTGAGCAACCTCAGGGAGACCATAAAATAATTTCCTTAGTATATTTTACAAGAATTTTGATCAAAAAATGTCTATTTTTCCAAACTAGTCTAAACCCATGAAGCTCTAAGATAGGAAGACTGTTTTAATGTCCTAGGCTAAAGGCATTGGAGGGTAATAAGATGATTCATACTTTCATAAAATAGAAGTATATTGAAAGACTAAAGAAGTTAAACTAAATGAATCCCAGGTGTAATTCTATTAACTTCTTTAGGCTTATAACTAGTATGAATTTCACTTCTTAGACCTATTCTCATAGGAAAAAGAGACACACTGAAATAGCATGACATTCAGGGAGGTTTATCAATCGCTGTGATCAATGGTATCCTTTCAACAGAGACACTGAGGAAACAAATGGAGTCAGCTAAAAATAGGAAGGCAGGAGCAAGTGTAGTACTGCAGATGAACCCTTCACCTGAAGTGTAAAATTGATCTAAAATAAGTTGGAAGGAAAAAGTTCTTAGTGTGTACCATGGCTAATCGTATAGGCTATCATTAGTCCTCAAGAGATTGTGGGTTTGGGGTTATTTTTTTCATTTATTTGAAATTCTGTTTCACCAGTGCTATTCAATTGAGCAGGGTAGAGCTTATTCCCAGAAAATTCAAGGACAAGATGTTCTGAAATATTTCTGCCCCAATGTTCCCTATTCTGTGGAAATTTTGATAAATATTCCCCCCAGTCTCAAAATTTCCTGGCGGCGAAGTAAATCTGAGGCTTGTCTTGTTCAGATTGGTTGTGCCTGTGCGTGTGTAAATACCCTGTGCTCTCTGATCGCTAAGGTGCAGTCAGAGACTTTCTGGTGCAGAGAAATAACCAAGAGATTGTATGGGCAGGTGTCTGATCCACTGGAGACAGCTTTTATCTCCAGATCTGAGTGGGACAAATCCCATCCAGTGAGCTGCTCCTGAACGTCAAAGAGCACATTCCTCATGCTGTCTCCTGTCTCTGTTACCAGATTTCAATGGAAGCAACAGAAGCTTTGCAATTAGATAAAGCGCGGTGCATGCATAACTGCAGGATCAAAATGCAAACCTATACTATAGGATATGTTTGAGTGAATTGTAATTGATTTAATTTATTTTTTTATTTGTAAGTTAAACTCTATTGTAAATATAATTGGAAAGTCTTGTGAATCAAGGTAATTATTTAACTTAAATTATAGGTCTAAAGGAAGACACATTTCTCAAATCTCAGTTTTCTTGGTGAGTCACCATGGGATGGGGCAGATTTTTCTATCTGTATTTTCATTAAATTCAGTAAACAGGACTACTACCAAGATTGAACAGTTATGCTCTAGAGGATGTGACCTGAGTGGAATTGTATTAGAGTAAGCATGAAGTATGTTGGAGAATGAAATGAAAATTAAAATGAAAAATTACAGCATTTCTTCAATATTAAATATATATCTGAAGCAAAAATATAGGCTAAAGCATAAGTAAAATATAAATGGAACATACAGAAATGGGAACTGAGGGTCCAGATTTGTATCGGAATTCACATGCCAAATGGCTGTTTTCTGCC
The DNA here is from genome assembly GCF_023638135.1 of Falco biarmicus. Taxonomy (NCBI): domain Eukaryota; kingdom Metazoa; phylum Chordata; class Aves; order Falconiformes; family Falconidae; genus Falco; species Falco biarmicus. Next base: position 59,492,345 of record NC_079293.1, on the reverse strand, counting down.
TGGGCTCAAAGTCCTATTACTGTGAAAAGCACAGTGATCTCTGTTGGTTCATCTTCTCCTGAGGGCAAACTGAAATAAAATTATTTCATAGAACTTTTAAGCACCTGTGGTGGCCCAAGAACATGGTCAAGACAAAGTTTTTAAGGAGAAAAAATACCTTTTATTAATTAGAAAAATGTAATTGGAAGAACGTTTGGGTATACCAGCTTTTCCTCAAGCTGAGATGGCTTTATAGAACTATACTACAATAGTTCACTTATATTTGCAAATCCAAACACCTTTTACTACCCTTGAACTGAGTTATAAAATAATATTTTATTAACTAACTAAAAATTTATTGAGTTGAGCAAACACAATATTCTTTCCAACATCCTATCCAGTGAAGAATGCCAAATGAAGTATTTTGGACTGGGTTTCCAGAAGCATTCATGGATGAGCCAGAAGAATAGTTCAGGAAATCTAGATAATTTGTGGAGTAGAATCATCTAAAGCAAAAGATAGAATAAATAAATATTGGGGAAAACTGTTATGCAGAGCTTCATGATGAAAGCAAAGAAAGCTGAGACCCTGTTATGCAGAGCTTCATGATGAAAGCAAAGAAAGCTGAGACCCCAAGAACCATGTTTGAGTGAAGTGTTGGGGTGATGTCTACAAAACGTCTTGGCAGCTCTCAGACTGGTATTTGCTGTTTGTGGATAGGGTGGAAGAGATGCTCAGATCAACAATAAACACTAGTGAAATAGCTTGTTACCACCTGCTTTATCTTTCAGGCTGGTGCTTAAGGAAACTAGTTGAATAATAAAAACTTGGAGCATTAGGTTTAAAATTCACTCTTGACAAAGGCAGGCAGGCTTTGTTGCTGTCCTAAAGAAAATAAAATTAGCTTTTAGTGGTACTTAGTACTTTGAGTGCTCAGTAAAGAGTTGAGGGTTAAGCTAACTTTGCTTTAAATGCTATATCCAGATCTCTGTGAGTAAGTAGCAATTAATTACTGTTTCACCTAAGGTTTTTTGTGGTTTGGTTTGTGTTGGTTTTTGTTGGTGGTCGGTTTTTTCTTTTATTATTAGAACAGACTGCTATGAGTAATATTTGGTCTGGAAATAGTGACTTCTCCTTGTGTGTGCTTGGCACCATGAAACCAGAATGCAGAAATGAAAAACTGAAATAGGAAAGTTTTACTTCAACTTAAGGAGAGTGGTGCTTTGATTTGGTTACACTTTAGCTTTTCCAAAATGTTTATCAGACATGAACCATACCATTACAAGACGGAGTATCCTCTCTTCTCTTCAGGCCAAGAAGCACTAAGGGGAGTGACTGCAAAACTGGCTAAACACAAGTATTTCCACATCAGTAAAGTGCAGCTGAAGCTGATCAGGGAAGAAGTCCACGCATAGGGCAGGATGCTTCCCAGGTCTGATCCAGGACATAAAAAATACAGCTCATAGTTTTAAAGGAGGAAGAGTCATAGAAATGCAGAATATATATAATTATGGAATGTTATCTGGCCATGAAAAAGACAATAAAATCAAAAGTCAGCTTTCATTTACATAACTAAAACAATAACGTGCTTCTGAGAGCTTTTCCTGGCTTTTTATGGAAATAGTTCCATGTTTTGAAGGCTTAGGGATTTAGCAAGGTGCCTGCTGCTGTTGACGTGCAATTGCTGGTCACTGCCAGACTGTTGCCACCCAATGGCTAGATGGAGAGCAGCTCTGGCTTATGTCTTCTGAGTTTCATAATGGCAAGATAACCTTTTCACCAATCCCACTTCTGCCTCCAGGGGACCCTTTGGAGGTCTGAATCTGAAATAAACAGGGACTGTTCCCCCTGGAAGATTGCTGCTGGCAGGGTGAAAAAGAGGCACGTCTGTGCAGAAGCTCGTCTTGCAGCTGCTTGTTCTTTTGAGGGTTCCAAACCAATCAGTCTGTAAGAGTCATCACAAATACTACGTACTCAGTTAACAAGGTGTTGCAGCATGTGTCATATTAACAAAATAGTTTATCCCCCTCCAAAAAAAAAAATTAATCCTTGGTGTAGTAAACTGTCCTTGTAGTTCTCTTGCAGGCTCTTCAGGTTTCCTACATGTGGGCATATTGGGGTAACTGCACACATATACTTTTAAGCCAAAAAAAAAAATCCTGTTGTACTGCTACCTAGCTAGTTTGCTACTAATCTATGGGTTCTGTGTCATGCCCATCTCTGTGCTCTTCCTCCAGCAGAGCTGGTCTCCTGAAACATTCCCCAGACTTTACCAAGCCTCTCTTCCTCCCCACCTCCATCCCGCTTGCCCTCCAAAGACACTCCCTATTACTGATTTCATTTATCTTCCTCAGTAAGCTTCCAAAGCTCTCCTTTCTTCCTGTGTCCCTTTAGCTTGCCATGTAATTTATCTCGCATGAACCGTCATTTAATCTCTCCTTCTCTTTACATACAAGCGCAGTTACAGACTCCCCATGCCTTTCACTTCTCCATCATTTCGCAATAGGAAATGAAAACTGTGAAGCTGAATGGCCAAAATATAAGAGGAAGAATTAAGTTGGTGGGTTTGATACCTTTGAGCTTCATTTCTTGTTCCACAGTAGGGGATGCATTTGATTTGTTTCCAGCATAGCTGACGCGTTAAGAGTTCTTCCCTGTTGAACTGTGTTTCCTGTGAAGTCAGCTAAAGCATAAGTCTGTTACTGCTTTTGGTCACTCAAGAGACATTTGGAAAGTGACTTGCTCACTTGCATGGTATTGACTTCCTTCAGCTAATGTCACTTCATTTATTACTTGCTGCAGACAACTTCTGATTAATTTGTCAGTATCATGACCCCTTGTCCTCTCTTCCTTATTTTCTTTCACAAGGGAAAAATAGTACCATTGCTTAGAACTGCTGTTAGCTTTGTGATGTGTTCTTCTGTGCATCAGAGCTCTATGTGTACTCAGGGTCAAACGCAGTAAAGCTGTTCTACCCTGTACAGGTTTGTAGAGGGTGGACCTCACCACGGCATCTGTGCATTCTCCAGAAGTGTAAAAGCAGCATGACTAATAAGTTTTTTTCTCTTGTCCTTTCCATGAGTATAAAATTTGCTTTATGGAAGTGATCAGAAAATTCAGCTGCAATTTTCAAAGTACCAGTCTAAAGAAGAAAAAAGTCCATCCCGTTTCATTTTTCTAGAAAGCGGTTTCATGCCATACATACCTTGTACTGCTGATGTGGCATACTGGTTTACAACAGTCCTTTCAGCTGGAGTATCTATGCAAGTGCACATATACACTTTTTAGATATTGTATACAGGAGACAGCAAAAGTTAAGATATACATGGCATTTGAAGCTGAAGCTTGGCGAGGTTTGTGATAGTCCTTAATACTTACTAAAATTAATTCCCCATCTTCAACCATTCCTCAAGAAAGCATAGCCAAGATTTATCTAGAAATTGGACCCACCAAAGGGCAAAATTCGTCAGCTCCTGTCTCTATACTACAGCTTTGGTCAAGGTTTTCAGATTCTGTGCCCCAAACTGATCGAGTGTGTGAACATGATCAAGATCTTGGACCTTCATTCAGTGCTTCTGAGAGCACTGAGGCAGGAAATGGAGGAATGGTGTAACCTTGGTATCCCAGACTGACCAGTTTGGGACTAGGAAAATCATGTATGGAAGCCATTTTTGCACATTATCAGTATGGGTGTTGCCACTGGTGCAAGAGTGTAGAGCAGGTCACGTATCTAGAGCAGAAGAAACACAGAAGACATATATGTTAAATGTCTGTCCAGCTGTGTACACTGCAAAGAACCGAAAGTGAAAACCTGTTATACAATATACCAAACTTTCAAATATAATCCAAATAATATCATGTGTTATATGGGCTGTAACATTCGGACTGAGACAGAAGGTGTAGGACTCAGATATGCTTCTGCACTGTAGATTTACTGAGATGGGATAAAATTTAGTTTCCCTGTATGGGAAAACAACTCATGAATTTTTCAGAGGACATGCACTAGAGAGGCCATCTCTGTTGGTACAGGAAACGCACATCATCTTTCTAACATGAAATAATAAAAGGAACTCTTGTTTCAACTTCCTGATGTATTGAAAAATCTGAAAGCTAACAAATTTACTTTTTTTCCTGAGTGATTCACTTCTAACTTTCATATAGTTAGCTATATTGCTTCTGTGTATTAAGAAATGTGTGGTCTCCTGTCCTAAGCCCCGAACAACCCAGACTCCTTGTTTGATATAGATATGGTAAAGACTGCTTCCTTATCTTTCTGTGTGCTTCCCAGCACTAGGTTTACAGGTCTGTTACAAATGTTATTGATGTGAAAACATACGTAACAGAAATTTTTCTCACAAAAATCGTTATGCGAGTGCCCAGGTTACTGTTGGTCATCATCATAATCTCTGGACTGTCTTCCTTGAAAGCATGAATGTTCCTAGCTTTTTTTTCTGTGGTCCAGTAATGCCTTAGGATAAAGTGTAAGGATGACATGGGCAGATATAATGAGAAAGTTCCTATCCTGAGATTTTTGGGAAGAGGAGGTAAATCTATCAGGATGCAGCCACAGCAGAAGAGGATTTGAAAGCATGGCAACTGCCTAGCAAGGAGATGTGATTTTCATTTCGATTGCGCAGTGGGAAGCATTTAATTCAGTAAGTTTTCTGTTCTCCTTACTTAGAAACTTAGGAACCTACAGGCTTTTGGAGTAAAGGTGCTTGGAGAACACATTACTTACAAGTAAATAAAAAACAACTAAACACAACTGAAAGGACTGAAGTACTTTCTGAATATAGTAAGATGCTGAAATGCATCTTGCAGTAGGAGACCATCAAGACATAGAATCAATCAGTCTGGCTCTAAAAGTCCTACTTGGCTATTGTATTTTTCAGGTGTTTGTGAGAAGATTTCATGCTTTCCAGTTTGTTCCTACTAAGGGGCATTCAAAAGGAACTGTTTGGGAGGTGTAGCTTTCTCTGATAGTGCAGACGGAGACTATTTGTAAGACCTAAGAAAAAAGTTTTTGAGAGAAGTGCCTGAGTGGCAAGGAGTGATGTGTTTGGTCTTTCAGTCTCCTGCACAGAGTTGCAACAATAGTAATGTCAGAAACCTTTTGAAATTTCCTGAGGAATAGTTTGTCCTTCCAAGCAGAACAAAACCAGTATTTTGTCTCTGTATAAGACAGTAGAAGATCAGAAGATTTATCTACTTCCTAACAGATAGGGTGAGGAAGAGACAGCACTGATGTTTAATGTGGACCATGTGGGCTGTGGCACCTGCCACAAGTGAGCACCTTAAAGCATTTTTTCCCTTGCTCTTCAACACAAGTTGTTTCAGGAGACTTGTTTGTTCTTTTCCTTTGTCATTTATTTAAATAAATTCTCACCAGCCTCTGTGATTCATTTCCCGACAAGGGGCTGGCTATGCTGCCAACCAAAGAAGATTCAAAGATTAAAAAACTGTCTCCTTCAGAGAAAATCCCACTGGTAGTTTACCTGCCATTGCTTTGTCTGAGGACACTTAACTTGAATGTCTCATAGATACAGTAATAGAGTCTCACTTCTGTTTGTAGCCAGTTTTCACCAGCAGAGCATTTCTTTCCCCCTTGCACACCTGAGTGATCTGTTGTGCATTGTGGGTGGTCCTGCAGGGATTTCAGAGGCCTAGATGAGAAGGTTAACCTAGTACTCCCAAAAATCCCTTAGTGCTATGGCATGGCCCAAAAATGAGCTGCAAAGTTAGGCTGGTGCCATGGAGTACTGATGGAGTACTAGCTGAGATGCCAGTCAAAGCCTTCGGTCTCCAATTTTAGTGCGTGAGCTTTTTTGGGAGGTCCACTTGCCTTCCTGCTGTAGATCCTCTGCAGTCTACATTCCTGCTCAACTCTGTTTTCCACCCAGTCCCCTTCTGCTTTTAGGTGGCCTGGGTTTTGCTATGGAAAAAATGGAGCCAGAGATCTGCAGAACCTTCTGCTCTGGAAATCTGTCACTATTCTTTTAGAGCTGCACACCATTATTGTGGTGAGCAGTGACATGGGAGAAGAATGACAACAGTAATTTGGAAGCTGAGAGAAGCTACTGCATGCAGGCATTGCCAAGGTGTAAGTATCTTTAACTTGGATAAGGCTACAGAAAAATGAGTTCAGTGAAGCTGAAGGAGATGTTGGCAGTGGAAGGAGGAGTGGAACTGGGAAAATAGATGCTGTGCACACTCTGTTACTTTCTGAGGAAGCGTGAAAACTACTACACATAACAGATGCAAGAAGATGCCAAAAAGATAGGTATTTCCTGATGGATATGTTAAAAAAATTAAATGTAGAAAACAGTTGAAGAGTGAAGAAACTCTACATCCTTACTTGGTTGTAGGCCTTAGAAAATGCTATTATAAGAGAGCATCAGAATGAAATTAAAGAAATTTCTTACATCATTAAAGAACAAAGTGCCATTTATCTAAAGTAGAGCAGCAAGCTATTTTGAATACGATCTGTATTATGTTTGGAGGTAGACTTAGGTTTTTATTTATATGGACCTAAATGGACTTAAGTTTTGATTTGTAATGTCAAGTCTAAGCCTGCTGGGGTAGTCCCTCATCTTTAAAATATACTTAGAGAACATCCTGTGCTAGCACAGTGGGTAGCCCTTAACTTTTGAACGCACTCTTCCTCTCAGCCTGTAATACCTTAAGTGTAGTATAGAAAAAACAAAAGTGAAAACTTAGTGATAACTGCTACATGTATAAAGGGTGGTGTACTTTTATTATTATTAGATAGCTACATTTGAGTTATGGCCACTGGACTGATGGATAACGATCAGCTGATTTTCTGTCTGACAGATGTTCTAGGTTTGTCTCTGTACGCTTTCTTAATCAAGTGCATAAATCAAAATTCACCAACATAAAAGCATGTCAGACTGTGTCCATCATCCTCCTTCTGGGTTGATCTAGTATTATGCAATGAAAGGAGATGCTATCAGTGGAGAAAAAGATGATCTGGAGAGGAAAGGGAGGGATTTGAAACAAGCGCACAAGGTGGATAAGAGGAAACTGTACTTCAGAAGTGAGTAGTTTCATATAGCATAAGTTGCAGAGCCAATTTTCTGCATTTAAAAAGTAACCATTTAAGGACCAAAACATCCATGCAAGGTGGGGCGGGGGTGGGGTGGGCATCCACAAGACAGGCTTGAGAAAGTTTGGTGTGTTTTGATGTTAATGTAATTCTGTAGATCCTGATTTGAACAGCAGTCAGCTTACAACAGTATTATTGTCTCACCAACTAAATGGCTGAAATGAAATGGGCAGGTACTGCAGCAACACTAGTATTTTGACATTGGGAATAAATTTTAACATAAGCAAAAGGAGATCCTGAGTATTTTCTGAAGTGTAATTTACAGTCTCTATACTTGTTCTGGTGAGCATGAGGAGAAACATATTTAGGACACCTACAGTTAAGTAAATATGAACACCCACAAAAAGCCGTGAGACTGGGTCTGTAAATATGGATTCATTTTCTTTATTTTGATATTTCTTGTCAAGTGGTGACCTCACCCATTTTAATGCATACATAGTATAATGCTCTATGTAACTGAGAATGTTTACCCATACTGTGTATACTTTCTCAAAGTTGCATTTTTGAATCTCCATATATAGTTTTTATATTTTTGCTACTTATGGAGAAGGTTCATTTGGGCTTCATGTGACTGTTTTCATGCAAGACAGCAACTTCCTGCTAAATCTCCAGGTCAGAACTTTTCAGTTGCTGACTTTGGTTAAAGAAAGTGGTTTATTTGCATGTTCAAGTCATCTTTCAGAATTGCAGATTTTACTCATGCCTTCGTTTCTTGCCAAGAAGGATTCATTTATTACAAAGATACAATGAAGATTAAGAATATTTATTCTTGTTGGAATGACATAGCTGAAAGGCATTTTGAGGGAGAAAAGGAAAATGTTCTTTGCAGTCGAAATGCCAGGTCAGCATCAGTAATCAAATTTCTACGCCTCCCTTCCTGCACATCAGAGCAAGTCATGTTTGCTCTCTATTTGCCTCAGTTTTTCTATCCCTGAAATGAGAGTACTGCTATTTTCCAACCTTAGCAGAATTTTAGAAGGGGGGACTATGATGCTTTGCTTCTTGTATGAGCAACACTAAAATGACTGAGACTTTCCTTATCCAGTTCTTAATCTAATACAGCCAGTTGTCAGCTGAAAGCCGACAGCCTTCCGTCACATTGGTCTCCAGCCCCATCTGTAACCTCTCCTGCACAAAGCACTGACTGTATTTACAGAGAGACAACCTGCCTGTTCCCACATTGCACACAGAACTGCATTCATAAAGAGCAAGTAAATATTGTTTTTAACTAACAGTTTGTGTCTAATTATCCGAAAATACTGTTAATTATCAGAAATTATTGGGTATTATTCTGGTATGATAGTATTTAGTGATTCTTAATAATACAACTGCTAATGGCAGTTTTTTCATGCACTATCCCCGTGTGCTACTTGCAGCTAAGTATCGCCTCCTTCTGCTCCAGGTATTCTCAGTCAAGCTGGTGCCCTGGCATGTGGTCCTGCAAACACCTCAATGCCTGGTCCAAAGCTGTCCAAAGCAGCAGTTTTCCTGTTCAATTCAATGGGCTTTGAGACAGGGATTGAGGGAGCAGAACACTGTTGGTTCTGTTATTTTCAAGATTCAATTATTTATTAGGTAAAAATCACATACATAAGCTAAGGTTGAAGCTGACAAGGAGCAGAGGAAAATAAATGGTTTGATATCTGCAGGATAAAGAAATGTTATGAAGAGTTTTTGTTCGTATTTTGAGAGGTCTTTTTAATATAATTTTCTCCTCTGTGAAAGGAGTTTGTTCAAACAAGATTCTAAATAAGAATCTAAACAAGATTCATAATAAAGAAAACATGCTTTGCTTCACAGAGACAGTATGACAAAATAGTTTCGGTTCCTTTCCCAGTGGCTGTATGGCACAACCACTTAAAAAGAGGGATCAGGTCACAAAAAGACATACAAGTAGCCTGCAGGAAGGGCTGTTGCTGACCCTGGCCACAGGTTTCTTGTAGGTACAGAGCAGTTCATTGTGCTAGTCTGATGTGCAAATGGCAACATAAGGAAATGCAGAGAGATTCTTTTATCTTCTTCTGGGGTACATATGAAGCTTGAGCACTCAGCATTGAAATACATGGCTTTTAATAACAAAAGACCCCTTATGGCTATTGTATTGTTGAGCAGGTGATAAGCATCCATCTGGGCTACAGCTGTTTTCTTCCTATGTTTGTTCCATATGCAGATGTTGCTATGAGGAAAGGAGTCAGCAATGACTGATGTAGAGCCTGTGGTCACAGATTTTGCAGCATCAGGACGGGCAGGCCGCCGGAATGCCTTACCAGATATTCTGGGCTCTCCTGCTGGTGCTGGGACTTCAGACCTGCCACACAAACTGGCTGAGCTCTCCGTTTCAGAAGGTAATGGCTGCACATTCAAGAAACTGACATTTTTATGCAGTTGTCCTTTGCTTTCTCCTTAAGATTTCTGCCACCACGCAGTTTTGATGTCAATACTAATATTTCTTCATTTAGGATTAACTTCCAAAGCAGTTACCACTTCTACCTACTGATGAGACACGTTAATTTTAACCCAGACTAAGTCTGCCATATCCACCCACAGATTCAGTGTTTAGCAGCCTGGGGAAATGTGCTGGGAACTGAATTCCAGTTCCTCTGAGGAAGAACAAACACAGTTGCATTGCTGGGCAGCTTAGAAAACCGTCACTCCAGCTATAAATTAGTATTTAGTCCTGCACTGAGGTCATTCAGAACAAGACAGCAAGCTGTGCTGTTAATCCAATTACAACTATTTTAACTCAGGCATATACGTTGAAAGTTGGGTTTTACAGTGATTTATTCCTGCTAGTAGGGTTTCAACTTTGCTGTCTAAGACCAGTGTCCTATTTTGGCACATCCTTTAATTTGATAAGGTGCTCTGTTAATTTAGCATAGGTCTAATCAACACCAGCTTTATATTTGAGTTCTTTTTACTTTTGGGGGATTTTCAGATTCATAAGTCTGGTTTCTAATGCCTATGAAGTGAGAATTATAGGTTGGCCCTAAGCATGAATTGCACCTATTTCTTTAGGTTCTGGTGTGGAAGTGACTTTTTCTTCTCATGCCCATCACTGTTGCTGCTGTGACAAATGCCACGATAACTGGTGGTCCCACATCCAGGAGCAGCAATGGTGTGGGTGCAGCACAGTGGGAGGCAGGCCTGTGCTGAGGAGTGGAGGGTCTGTTAATCTGAACTGAGATAGATTGTAGGAGGGATTGTCAGGCTCTGAGGATGCGTCCTGCATGTCCTGCTTGTACATTGCCTGAAGCAATTACAGGATGTTGAGTTTACAGCCTCATAAAGCATCATAAAGGCTCTGTGTGTGTGTGTGTGTGTGTTTTGATTACAAGTTGTTCTTGCTTTGCTGATTTAATTTATATTCATGTGTTGGGGGTTCTGTAATGTAAATCCAACATGGGCCCAATGAAGGACTGCTGGGCAAGCAGAAAGAATGTTTCCAGGAGTGAGAAGGGACCAAATGACCACATCCTGGCTTGAATCTGGGACAGAGAGGAAAATAACGATCTGAATGGGTGCTGGAAGGATGCATTACTTTTGCAAAAGGAAGGCACAAAGTTTTGTGAAGGAAAGAGGGTGGACATAAAGAAGAAAAACAGAAAGACAACAAGATTAAATACCCTCAGGCTGCAGGGCAGGAGTGAGGGGAACTGGGAGAATCTGGAAGAACAGGTGGGAAGGATGGTGGGCACTGTGTCACAGTACATTCAAAGTAAAGCGGGGAGCCTTATGAGTCCAGTTAAAAGTCCTTTTTTTTGATGAGAGATTTTCCCCTAGGAATATGAAAAGTATGTCCCTACAGATTTTCTTCTTCTGGTGTGTGCGACTGGAGCACTGGAAATCCATTCCACAGTACAGACACTTAACATTTAATGCTTTGGTTTTCAAGTATTATGGGGTCTTTTATTCCAAATAGCTCTTCCACCTGGCATAGTCAGGCTTCAGCAGGAGAGAACTGTTTCCCTTATCAAAGGGGAGGTAGATGGGAATTTACATCCTTATTAGCGTCAGGAGCTACGGAAGTGGAGTGACCAGTGCAACCCACTGAAATACTCATTGCTACGTTATGTGAACTAACCTTTGTATTGTTTAGAGCTGTGAACCTGGAGGGAGCTGCACTACATTAACCATGTTAAACAAAGCACAAAAGAATACAACAGCTGTAGATAAGTTTGTCATGTTTGTTCAATTTTGGCCTCTGGAAAGTTCAGTAGTTGGAAAAAATATACTTTTTAAAGCATGCAAAATTTCTCTCTTCAATGTTTCCCCCCGCCCCTGGATAAAGTCTTGTTAAAAGAAATGTTACAGCACAGCATAAAATAAGTACTTAGTCCTCCAGACAGAATAATTCTCTCTTGGTGCCCATCCAATGCATTAAGAAGAAGAAATGAAACACAGCTACATTAGTTTTAGCAAAATGTACTGATGCTTTCTTACAAATACAAGGACTAGCACTGCCAGCATTTGAAGAACAATTAAGAGCATGGAATTATCTTTTGCTTTTGTCATTGACATACAGCTGTGCCAGAGTGTGCCTGGAAGGAGCAGTTTCTGTTATCAGCTGTTTGCAGTAGTGATAATAGGAAATGAATACAGGATACAGTTAGGTCCAATCTAACTGCTTGGATGCTTTTTTGGGTTGGGAATTCCAGGAGTATAGACGGAAATTACAGCCTCATTGTGTTGTAAAGTTAAACTTCTGATGAGACAGCAAGCAAAATGAGGAGAATTCATCAAAATGGAAAGTAAGTTTGGAAGTTCAAATGCTGTGACAGCAGAAGAGTTTGTGAAATGCTTAGGGCTCTAACAGGCATCTCCTTTTGCCTATTTCTGCCTTTAACAATAAGCTGTTACAAAAATGAAAGTGATTTCCAGCTCAGAACAAAGAAGCTGGATAAATGAGAAAAGTGGAGAAGATGGAACATGTGGCTATATAAAGTATGCCCTATTTTTTTTCTACTCTGAAAGTTTCAGTGAAGTTTATGGGAAATGGTGAGGAAGACTCTCCATCTTGCTTCAAATTTAGCTAATGCTCATTGGATCATACATTTCCTCTTTCTAAAATGCTGTGAGCTGCTGTCATAATGAAAGGTCAGGAACAGGATGTACTAATACCTTTTGTCTGGTTTAGAAGAGAAAAGAGGCTTTGCTTTATTCTTTACGAATATACAAGGATCATAGCTATGCGATATAAATTTCCACGTACTCTGCAAGCCACACCAAATTAACATTCTCATGAGAAGAGCAGGGGAGATTTTGGCACCAGCAGTTTGTCTGAGAGCCTGACTCTGAAATGAAGACCATCTGTATCCTGTCTGATCATCCTCTGATGGTGCTAAGTTTTGAAGGGCTGAGACCTTCCACAGGTGGTCTGGCAGAAGGCCATACTGGAACCATGTTAAAAACAGTCAATTGGTATCACTGGTGGTCCAAAGATTGAAGAGGAGTCTGCAAGAAGTTTCAGAGCAAAGAGCCAACTGGTCTCCCATGTCTGGTAATCTGCATTCTGCCAATAACTGTAGAGGAATGAAGCTGGGTTAATTGGCATTGATAATATACAGCTGTGGGCTGGCATCAGGGGCGGTGGGTTGGCTGACATAGACAAGGTGCAGCTGTGGCTGGTTCTGTGAAGAGGTTGGGCAGCCAAGGAAAAGAGAGCAGCTGAGGAAGAGAGAGGAGGAAGAAGCAGAGAGAAGAGAGAATGAGCACTCTGGATGAGGAGAGGTGAGGAGAAGGCAGCAGAGGGACTGGCATCAAGAGTACGCTGGTATGAGATGGTAAAAGACCTTGTTGCAGCTTGATAGTTTTGCTAGTGCTGCGACAAATAACCTTTATTATTTGTTGAAATTTTTCTAGGTGACTGTGTATAACTATCTTGATACGTAGCAAATTAGCACCTGTTGCACACCTAAGTGCTACCAACTATGAGATTAGATTTTCTCTGACAAACTGTTTTCCTCCACCCTGTCTGCAAGACTCCACTAATACTAGACTTCCAACCCCACACAGAAATAGCCAATTGAGGACATTGCTCTGTCTTCCTTTCCTCACAGTGCTGTCCTACATAATGCTGAGGGGTATCAAAAGTAGAAAAGTCCCTGGAGAGGGACTTTTTACAGGGGCTTGTAGTAGTGATAGGACAAGGGGTAGTGACTTTAAACTAAAAGAGGGTAGATTTAGATTAGATACTAGGAAGAAATTCTTTCCTGTGAGCATGGTGAGGCACTGGCACAGGTTTCCCAGAGAAGCTGTGGATGCCCCATCCCTGGAAGTGTTCCAGGCCAGGCTGGATGGGGCTGTGAGCAACCTGGTCTAGTGGAAGGTGTCCCTGCTTATGGCAGGGGGCTTGGAACTAGAGTCTTTAAGGTCCCTTCCAACACAAACCATTCTGTAATTCTAAGATTCCATGAAATAACCCAGTTCTTAATTTACCAATATAAGATTACGAAGCCTCTGGGCAGACTTGCAACATCAAGCGGTTTCTGCCAAGAGCTTTAGATGGTAAATTGTGTACAGTGTTATCTATTTGCTGTGATATGTAGAGAGCAAAATATATAACTCTTTTGTCTGATTTTGATAATTTATGGCAAGTCTCCAGAGCAAATAGCTGAAAATGTACCACTGAGATTACAACTATTAAAGTGGGAGACTGCACAGCCAGGTATGCTAAATAGACCTCTCCTTGACCTTAAAACCTGTTTTACATTTGGGTATTCTGTTAGAACCGGTAAATGCCATGTGAGACTTGAAGGTAGTGTGAAAATTATTGTGCTTTGCAAGGAGATGGAGGCAAGTGTAGTTCCTGTTTCTCAGTGAGACAATTTGAGCATCAAAAGCGACAGCGTGGAACTCTCCATCTAATGACCGCACACGATAGGCAGCTTTTACTTATATTAATCAGGTAAGCATTCAACTCTAACCTATGGAAGAGTGAACTTCCAAATCAGAGTAACAAAAAAATCCCCTTATCTTACGAAGACGGGGTGAATTTGCCTAGGTATTTCTTGGCAAAGGTGGTCAGCCAGGTATCTAGCATTTTTTATAAACTGAAATGTTATGTACCTGAAACCAAGCAGTGCTCAGAGGAATGCATTATTCTAACTTGACTTCAGAAATGACCCAGAAAAAAAGAATAACAATAATAAAAAGTCATCTCCAATCTGCTTCTTACAACCAAAGGCACATTGATCAGCATGTGCAAGGAGCAGGCAAATCAACCTCAATAGGGAATTGCTTTTGGAAGATGCTCCTGCAAGTTCTTTAACTTTCAAGTTAACCTCTCTTTCTAAAGCACCTGTGAGTGTGGTAATAAATAGGCAATCCAAACAGAGATAACCAGTAAACCCAAATATTTGACTGCATTAAAAAAACTAAGAATGTGTGTGCTATAAATGTTTTAATTCTGGTTTGTTTGGGTTTTTTTTAGATGAAGGAGCAGAGGGTGGAGAAGTGCCACCATCCAAAGCCTTCCTGGAAAGTCAAGAGGCGGAAGGAAAAAGCAATGATTCCTAACACCTGAGGACTGCTGGATTAATGAAACCCATCGACAGACTTTCCAGTTTCCCTGTGTCACCTCTTCTGAAGTGCAGTAGCAACTTTAGCAGCACAGACAAGATTTTGCAACGCACTTGTACCTAGATAACATTAATGTGGAACTACTATTTTTTCTACTGTTGTCCTTCAAAACCAATGTTCTGTACATTCAAATGGGAAGAGAACTAAAGAATATGTCTCTTGTTTTGGGTTTCCTCATGGCTGTAGTATTCATCCTAACTAATCTTCTTTGACAGTTTTAAGTAATACAGCTAGCAGATGTTCCACCAACTAATGATTACTTCAGAATAAAAATCCTGTTTCTTCATTTCCCAAAACACCTTCTTTCTCTCTGACACAAAGGTGTATTCGCTTTCCCCACCTTAAGGCAGTATTAAGTTTATATTAGATTACAGACATTATCTGTAATTTATCTCCTGAGATTTTTGTTCTCATTAGGCATACGTAGGTGGGTGTGAGAAATGAAAACAACTTTTTTTTTCTCCTCCTCCTGTCTCCAAAAGCTTTTTTTAAACTACTTAAAAAGTAGTGTTTGTTTTCAAACTCTCTTTTGACTCTGATTATGGAAGATCATCAGTTCTCCCACACTTAGCAGTCTTGCCACTTCTGTCATTTCTGTTTTCAGGCTGAACATTGTAGCTGTTCATGTGTAGCTAAAATAAAGTAGCCGTGTTTGTAAGTGATTAAAATTGTTTAATCTTACTGTAGAAATTAAATAACTATCATCTTTTCTGTCTTCTATTGATTCCTTGATGTTTCCTCTATATGACAAGACTTAAAATCTCATAATACATATTCCTTTTATTTCATTTGGGTTTTGCTTTATTGTTTTCTGACAATGAAGATGTTTCAGTCATTGTGATTTTTACAATGATTTTTAAGCAAAGGTTTTTCTCTGCTGAAAGGAATTGTTTTGTTATGGAGGTCATGCTCCTGAAAATACTTAGCATTCACTCCTTTATTGTAGGAGACCTAAGATTCAGGTACAGACATGCACCTTTACAGCAGCCTAGGGCAGCAGCCGTTTATGTACTGCTTGAAACCTAACTGACACTGACAAGTGAATGCTTTTATTTGCCCACACAATCCCCCTGCTGGGCTGTAGTCATACCATCTCTGATGGGTACATTCCACGTTTGACTGGTATTCCATCCATAAAATATTTGTGTCTTTTATAGCTGGCAGAGAGCTTGTAAGAGGCCTTTCCACACAGCTACCATTTCTACTGTGTGTTTACTCACGCATGTCTTTGGGGTCTTTTGGGGACCATTCAGTAAAGGATTCAGTTTTATCCAACTGAACTGACACTCAGTTCCCTCCGTTTACATGTTTTCATTTAACAAGTGCAATGTCCCAGAATTACTTTCAGGTTTGGAAAGGTAAAATAACTTACTCCACTGGAGCAATACAGGTGGCTTTAGAAAGTCTGAGACTGAGCTACCTGACACTGCAGGGCCAGAGTTGAAAACCACAGTGGAGAGGGACTTGGAGCTAACTGTAGTTGTGGTACACACTCTTGTTCTGGGTTGCAGTCCTATTCTCATATACCAGCCCTCTTTATAGCATCACAGTACCTAAAATTGTTCAATTTTAAGAAGTTAAAATGATCCCATGGAAATCAAGTAGCTGAGTATTGCCGAAACAGAATTCCTTATATGCATTAAGTGGAGCATATGCTAAAGTACTCTTCTGGGTCATGGCCTATATTGAATTCTTTTATTTCACAGTTGCAGCGCTGGATATATTTAGACTCTTCTCTCACAGAATACAGACACTGAAATTTGGGTTACAGGAATAGATAGTTCAAGTAGGTATTTTGTTAGCCTAAGATGCTTTGATGTTTTTTACTATTAAAACACCAATTATGAACCAGCTGAATTTAGCGCAAATTACTCATGCTAAACTCTGTATAAAAACCATTCCACAGCTGTATACATACATGAAGTTAGCTGCTCACAGACATACAGTTTAGAACTAGTCAGTGATCAACACTGCAAAATTGGTGCTTACTTTGTACTTTAGCTGTATGAACCTGATTGAGAAAACACTGCATAGAAAGAAGAATTTTAATGGAAAATCAGAAAAACTGCATAAGAAGACTAACAGGCATATTTAAAATGCAAGTCAATTACAAGCAGGATGACCATGTTTGATCTATAAGATGTGGGTCACATACTGCACAGTCCTCATTTGCCTGTGCATTATCTAGTTGCAGATTAACCAAGTTACAGATGCAGAAATACTTGTTTGCCACATGCATGTACACTTTGTGTCTAAACAATTATTAGTCTAGGCTGCGTGGGAGAGCTCTTTTGTAGTTAGTTTAGATATAGAAGAGGAATATCTAGGTATGCCCTGGATTTTGTCAAATAAACCTTTCCAGTTCTGAGGCAGCTGTGTATATCTGAGCAGTGTAAACAAATACTGGTTGGTGCAGGAGACATTGTGCCATATAATCTTTGGTCCAGAAGGATTTATTAGTTGTGTATTACACTTGACTCAGCCAGACAGGAGCTAGCCCCTTCAGAGCTGCATGGGGGTCTCAACGCCATGCTGTCAAGTACTCTGGGATTTAGGTAGGGTTACTATCTTAAGCATAGCTAAAGCTAGGAAAGGTCTGGTTCATTTTTTTTGTTAGTATCTTGAAGACAGGTAATAGTTCTACTAAACTTTGGCCAAGCCTGTAAAGAGCAAATTAAGTGCTTCTGAATATATTTCTCACGGAGACAGTTTATCCAGCTTCAACCATTATCCAGGCTATACCACCCTCCCATTAGCTCAGCTAATGGGTAATTGATGACAGTGCATTCTCTTAATCCACAGGGTAAAAAAGTTATGGCCCTGAATCAGCAGAGTATTTTAAACCATGCTTAGCTTTAAATGCAGACTAGTCTCACAGAAGTCAATAGAACTACTTAGTGCCTAAAATTAGGTACATACTTAATTACCTCGATAAATTACAGCAGCAAACTTCTATTAAGGCTAATCTGGTATTATAATGCATTAATCCCAATTTCCATTCCACCAAGTGTGGCACAGGTAATAGCATCTTTTTCATCAGCTTACAACACTATCCTGGGCTTTTATAAAGCAAAGAAATTCATTTTAGTGCCAAGCAAAAAGGGTAACTGTTTCCAAATTTTAGAATTTAATGAAGCAATTATTCATTCTTAGCCACTGCATATTAAAAAAAAAAAAGACAGAAAATACACTTGTAACTTCATTGTGCATATATAAAACAATTCACATAGTTTGAGCATACAGAGAATTGGCCTCAATCTTTTCCAGATGTCATTAAGAAGGTAATTTTCTTTGGGTCAGCCCTTCATCAGAACCTTCATGTAAGAGGCGGATGAACATGCCGAGGCACATCTTTTGTTCCTATAAAACAGGAAAGTTCAATTTGTTATCTGGAAGGCAATAAAGGACTAAATGGGTTTTGAGATAGGGGACTGATTATTAGAATATTCTCATTTAGAAACATTAAGCGAAGTAATTAAGCATTTTTTAAAATGAAGCTTATTTGCTATGATTCCTTATGCAGCTATCTCCCCTGTGTCATACACCATCATTCTGACGTAATACTGCACAGGCTGATCTTGGATGGATGAAATGAGTGGGAAACAGTTTGCAAAGTGGTATATTTTAAAAGAAATTTCAAAATCATTGATAGTACAGTAACATACAAGTTAGATCTAGTTGTCACTGAAGACAAAGATTGGTGTTATACCAACTACAGTGTGAATTATATCTAACTTCATGAGTTACTTATCATACAGAAAATTTCTCCCAACTCAGAAAGTCCACGAACACAAATGCTTGGAGGCAAGGAGGCTAGTCTGTGGAAACATCTTATGTTTGCACTATTCAAGACATCATATTCAGCTATAGAGACCTACAATCTGACCTAGAGTGGCCATTTCTCTGTTGTGTAGCTTTCACACAGTGGCAATCACACAAAATAATATAACTGCAACTGCATTAGTTAAAAATGACAACAGAGCAGTGGCTAGAAGAGGTCTAAACTACATTTTACCATCAGTATGTCAAATGTCCTTTATGTATCACACATACAAAGAGGAATACTTCAAGATTTAGCAAATTACTTAGGGCTAGTTCATATTCATCTCTTTTGTCTGCTGGTGCTCTGTGTGTGATAAAGCCTGTGAAAAAGAATTGAACAGAGATTTCTGCGTGGATTTCTCCACCTGGTTGGCACAGGCTATATTTCCTGTGCTCAGTGGGCAGAAGCCCCAGACCCACCGTGGTGCATGTGGCTTCCCCAAGGTCCACACAGAACGGGCCAGTGGTGTCCCAGGGCACTTCCTCTGACACGGTTTGGTCAGAAATAACAAGGGCTTAAACTGCCCTGCCATCTAGTGGGATTCTCAACCTGCCAGGTAATTTGTGCAAAGAAACGGACAGAGACAGTTTAAGAGACCTCAAAACTAGCTGCTTGACAGCAAAAGTACAAAGAGGATGTGAGCTGGCCTGGTGAGAGACTGTCTCCAGCCAACCTGAGACGTTCACTTCAAGGGCTTCGCTAAAGGTCCAGTACCTTGGTGTCTCTGTATTCAGAAACTTGGGTGATCACAAACAGGAGACATCTCCTGTTGCTGAGAACGCTGTTCCAATGGCTTAGGTTAAGCTTGGGAAAATAATGCCAGCTGAAGCTTCCCCACTCCAGTGGGCTGCCCTTTGGAGATGCGCAGCACTCCTTCCTGGTGCCCCTTGCAGCTTACTCCTTGCTCAGCCACCAAGAGCTCATCATCTCCAGTCTGGAGGCCCAGACCTCTCAGTGGAAACTCACACTGCATGAGCAAAGGAAAGATGCTGGACTTGGGCACCAAGGGTGAACTAGCCAAAAGTATTTTCAACCTGTAGACTCTGTCATAAAACAGGTGTCTAAGTCAGGTTTGCTAGCCTACCCAGATTTAAACGCTCGCTCTGCGATTTGGGCTGGGGTACCAATACTGCCATAGATGACTGCTTTTGACCTTATTTAGGGACAACTCAGTTTTATCTTCCCCACCTGAAGCTGTTCTACTTCAGAGAGTAATTAGCAATAAATACCAAAAGCTGGTATTTTATTTCATTATTTTGGTTGACTTTCTCTGCTCAGCCCAGTGGAACCAACTCATATCCCCAAGACAGCTGGAGCAACAGTAGGCCTGAAAGCCACCACTCTGCCCTGTCCTGTGCCATGTCCTAACACCTGACCTCCTGATTTTAATGCAAGACTTGCATTTGATAGAAAAATGGAAGTTTTTTTGGCTGTTAATACAAAGCCTGGGTGCCGTGGGCTTTTCTGAATTAAACATATATTCAGCAATTGCCTCCAGTGTAAAAGGCCCTGATGTGAGGATTTAAGCAGTCCTCACCAGTGCTGCATTCCTGGGACTCTGCTGTGCAGTGGCTGATGCTGTAAATCCAGTGCTCATCATAAAACGTGCAGAAAAGCTAATCTGTGAGAGACTGGTTTAACCTTCCTATAAATTTTATTTTTTTCCAGAGCCTTTAGGCATGACTGGAAATGATATATCAGCAACGTAAACAAAAAGAAGGAGCACGTAAACTGCTGTTAACTCCGAGCAGCATTCCAGAAGTAGTTTTCTCATAACGCACCCGGCTTCCTGAGGGGACAGGCGCCCCTTTGGCCCGGGGGCGCCGCCACCTCCAGGCCCCAGTGCCGGCACTTCCCGCCCGGCGGGCACAAGATGGCGCCCGAGCCCGCGCCAGGCACAGGGCCGAGCCTTCGCCCTCCTCACAGCCTCGCCCCTTTCCGCCTGCCGGCACGCAGCGCCTCGGAAACGGCAGCGCCTGGGCCTGCCTCGGCAGGCATCGTAACGCGGAGGGGGAGCTGTGGCAGCGCCGCGGCCACGGGGCGCCCGCGGGACGAAGGACGGGGCTCCCCGGGGCGCCTGGAGCTGCCCGGCGAGACAGGGCGCCCGAGACCCCGCTCACCAAAAGCGTGCGGGGAGCGGGTGTGAGCCGGGCCGCCCTTCGCCCCCGCACCCCTCCGGCAGCCCCTGCTGCGCTGCCGCGCGGGCGGGTGCGCGCCCCTCAGAGGAGCCTGCCACACGGCCCGCGCCGGTGTCCCTCTGGTCAGCTAAATACGCAGTTTATTCACAGGAACGTTAATTGCTGCTCTCCAGCACAGCTGTCGCTCCTGCAGGTCCCCCCGGCCCCCAGCAGCCCCTCCACGGCAGCAGCCCCCCGCACACAGCCGCGCAGCGCCCAGCCAGCCGGCCCGTCCCCGGCAGCCACCCAGGCCACCTCCGGCTTCCAGGCCAGCAGGGGCTGGGCAATACTACCCTGCGCACCATGGAAGAAAAGCGCTCTTGAAGTGAAAAACGGGAAAACTGCCATACACACATTCACGGGAAAGCTACGCGGTGTGAACCTGCTTGGTCTTACCACCGGTTATGTACTCATCTTCTGCTTCAACTGTTCAACAAACCCATCCCATTCCTTCCATCCCTCTGAATTTCTCGTCTAACCATTCAAAGCTCACATCCATCTACTCCCTTTCTCTAGTGCTAACACCTTGCTTCACTCGCTTGTGTCTCCTTATGTCCAAGATCAACTGTTAGTGCTTTAAACACACAATATAAGAAACTAGTCTCTTTAATTGCCTCTGTAGTTCTGTAAAATGAGATGATAGAAGGACAGTTCATTGCTATTCCTCCCAGCAAATACCAGGTAGAGATCTTACCTATCCGACAGACTCATTAAAGACCCTTGAGCCTGTCCCTGAATAGTCGTTGTCTTGAGCACTGTGAGATGGAAAGCTTCTCTAGAAAAAAAAATAGCATGGTTTTATGCAAATAGAGGTGGTGTTGCAATATAAGAAAGTGCTGAAATAAGTTTCTTTCAGGCAAGTTTCAGAGAGCCTTTGAACTCTTTGCTTTTTTTTTTTTTTTTCCCAGCATGCCTTTGAACTCTTTGCTTTTTTTGCTTTTTTTTTTTTTTTTTTTTTTCTTCAGCATGGGCTATTATGAGTAGAAACTTCTAGGAAAATTTATAATGGATAAAATGAAATGCTGACATGTAAGGAGTGTATTTAAGGGTGGGGGAGAAAAAGGACAATGAGTCAGAGTTAAGGGTGTGAAAGTCGTGCCATGTTTCCTGTTCATAGCTCTCCTTTTAGCAGAACAGCTGGGCCAGCTGTGGATGTGAGCCTGCCTGCTCCTGTACCCTCCACTGGCTCTGGACTCCGGGTGTCCTGAGCTCTGGCTGCAGCGCTGATCAGCTGCTCAAGAAAGTTTCAAAGGTCTGGAGGAAGATGTGATTAGAAGCCTTGTTTAACTACTACAAGATTAGTTAAGGATTTTGTGAAACATAGAGGGTCTGGGTTATGTTCATCACTGCCACACTGAGGGGAAAATCTTTTGAAACATGTACACATGGATGTATAGCATTAAAGGAATAGTGGATGTACTTATACTTCCCCACTGGCACTTGCTGCAGTACAGTTCGGAAAGTGAGTCCCATGATTATCCAGGCAGGGACTACATGCCTGTTTTCCCTTCTGTGCATATCTGCATCTTCTCCCATAGTAGACTCTAGATTTGGCAAAGTACAAACCCACACTCAGCAAGTGGGATATATTTTTAAGTTTCCTGGTTTAGACTTGCCCGTTGTGACCATCTCATGTGATTTCTTGCTTAATCCAGAATCCAGAACTTCTTTGAATTACTTCCTGCATTATGTCTAATAGCGTGGTTGTTAGCAGTTTACAGCTTGTAGGGATGGAAAGTCTAGTTAAGGCAGTTTGAAAGTTGGTCAAGGGATTAAGTGTCCTCACAGGTAATATGCACTTAATTTTTAACATAAATTTCTCTAGACTTAACTTGCAGTGACTGGAGTTTTGTATGCCAGACTGAAGAGAACACTCTTACTTCTTTTTCTGTAGGATTGTCTCCAAGCAGACCAATGCTTCCACCAAGTTTGTCTTGGCACTAGTCCCTATTTAAAGCTAGTAATGAGCTAATTGAACACAGCAATGCTTCAAGTTGTCCTAGAATTTTGTGTTCCAGGAAGTTTACATGTTTCAACTCATGAAAACTCAGAAATGACTCAATGCTTGGTCACAAACAAATATTTAAAGCAGGGATATAGTTGCACTCTTGAATTAATCCAGTTAGGTGCATAATTCTATCTAGGTCACCCAGGAGAGATTTCATTTCGAAAGCACCTCTGCCTGATCTCTGCCAGGCATTTTTTCATCAGCAACAGGCCCATCAATTGATAACCTAATTACATTATTTGTTAAGAGTGTGGAATTCAGACATTTCTTGGGGGTGCATTAACACTTCCTGTAACCCACTGCTAGTTTAGAACTTCGAAGGGGAGATGGCTTGCTTCAGGTGAGAGATTCTGATTTAGAGGAGACAAACCCAGAGGAGCATGGCTCCAGCAGGCTGTGATGCTGTCCTGTCAGTCCATCGCTGAGCAGAACAGAGAAGAGCCCTGGGAATATCCAAATGCAGGTAGTTAATGAGCTGAGTTGTTACTTTGTATCTGTTTTCCAAATTCAGTAGTTATTTTATTAAATTTGTAATTCAGTCAAATGAAACTGATTTTACTTTTTGTCTAAAACTCAGCTGGTATTAAGAGTGATTTCAGGATATCGCAGCAAATGGAGTGCTTCAGTATGGATAATGAGAATGAAGGTACATTGAGCTATTCCAGAAGTTTCTTAAATCCAGGCCTGCAGACTGCAAAGTTGTCTTTTGCTATGCTGATTACACTGAATTCCAGATGGTGGCACTTAAGTGTTAGACAGCCTCCATGGTGTATACTAGGGCTACAGAAGGAGAATATGACATTGAGAGATCACCTATACCTTTAATACTGTCAAATTTTATTGATGATAAAAATCTTTCCCTACCTTCGCTATAATACTGAATCCTTGGACCTCAATACGGAGTGTGCTTCTGCTCCACTAATATTATCATTGGGCTGCTCTGAACACCAAATCTACACAAGTCTTCCAGAATCAGTTGCAGTAAGACAAATGCAAGTCACCTAATCTCCTTAAACCTCTGCTATTTTTCCATTTATGCACATAAGGATTATTTTAATTTAGTGTGTTCAGCTTATTCATATGCCTTCTAAATTTCTCTGAGTCATTATTACCCCTGAAATAGTCAGTTACTTATTTGTAAGACTGTATTTCTTTCTTCCTCAGTGTATGACCTTACATTTGGCCATGCTGAAACTGAAAGTCTGGAAAGCTGATTTCTTGTATTGATTTTACAATAGTCAGACAGCTATGGTAATTGACACATGGTATCAGACATTTCTGTTACATTTTAGATGCTTTTAAATATTTTTCTGCTCTTAAACAGAAAAGAAAGCAAAGACAAATATTAAAATAACAAAGGCCTGATGTTACAAAGTTAAAATAACTGCATCTTCAGTAAATAGGACTGGGAGCCAGGAGGGTGGCTGGCTTTGGCACAGGCTAATTCTTAGGGGACAGCCTCTGACTGGAGACCTCTAAATGGTAATATTAGACAACAGGTAACAACCCCCCAAATGCCTTTAAGAAGCAGAAGACAAACCTGGACATATTTAGTAGTATTTGCTTCCTTCTTCAAACCATTGTAGACCAGCTGTCCTCTCAGCTTAAACCAATTTGAATAAATGTCTAATAGTTCATAATAAGGTATTAGCAGGCGCTTACTTTCCAGGACTCTTGTAATCTCATGTCACACCAATTTGTATCTTAAGAGAGAGTCTGCAAGAATGAAATGCATGACCACTTTGTTTTCACCAGTTAGCAAGAGACACCATAGGTAGACCTTAACATGACAGGTGTTTTAATGTTAGCCTGTCCTGGCATTATTTTGGTTGAGCTTTTTCCGTGGCAGGAAGCCTGCTGAACATGCTCCTAACCATTGCCTAAGGTATGCCATATTCTTAGAAGAGGTATGATATAAACACGTCTTCCCTGCTCCTGCCTGCATTACCTTGCACCTTGCCTATCACCTGACCTGCAGTTCCAGCAAAGCCCTTCCCGTGGTATTTACACAGCACAAGGCTGGATTCATACAGCTGCTTTGTACCTGGGGCCATTCTGTGACCACTTGCTTGTGCAGCTGTATAATAAGATGTCTTATCCATAAAGCATTTATCTCTTGTTTAAACTGGGATTTCTAAAGACCTGGCCATCAACAGAGTAAACCTAGTGATTTTCTGTGACTCACCGACAGCACTGAGAGGGTTTATTTTTATTAGGGGGATCAGCAAATCTCTTAGACAGCTAGAGGACATGTGATAATTTTAGTTAAGGACATTCTACTGCCCTGTTTGACATCAGTTTTTTCTGCAGCGCCAAAAATCAAATCACACACAGCCCTGAAGCAACATCATCCCATCTGACACAACAGCTACTAAAATCTGGTCTGTATTACACTGAGATCAAAGCTGCCCAGAGTTTCACAGCAGGGCTTCAAACAAGGTTAAAATGTGCTGAGAATACCCTAGTCTGCTGTCCATAAATGAAGAAAATATCTTCTACTTTCAGCTACACATTATTTTCAATTTCTTTAATTCAAAAGTAGACCCCTATATGTTTCAGAATGCTAAGAGATTACCAAAATTCCTAAGTGAGTTAGAACCTTGAATCATGTGGGCTTTCATTGGGATTCAATACCTCAAATGCCTTTGAGTGCCTACATCTGCTTCCATACCAGGGCAGTCAGGCCCTGGTGTCACTGTTACCCTTTGCTGCACACATGGGTACAAGATGCTCTGCAGTTCGATTGCCCTGAACGCAGAAATGTTTGAGTAATACAGTCACCACTAAATTATCTGAAATGTTTGAATAATAGTCACCACTAAATTATCTGAAGGTCTTGTAGCATAGTACCCCCCCAACTACTGATCAAACACTACAGAGTAATATGTTAATCTTGGCTGTTGTACTGCAAGGATGGTGAAAGGATAGGTTTAACAGAATTGGTGTAAGCAAGAGTGCCTCTCCTGTGCTAGATCCATAGAGGAACACAGCAGAAGGATAGATAAACCTGACTTCAAACATTAGCTACACCAATTTCACTACATTTCTGTAACCAGAGTACTAAGCCCTACGTGACTGGCTGCAGTGATTAGATGCTCAAGCAGTTCCTGGCATTGATTATGAAGAATCCACACATGAGAGAACCTCTTGGTCAGACTTTTCTACCACAGGAGCCTGGTGGCCATCCAGTGGTGGTTTGTTTGACTTTATTTTTTTTTTTCTGAACAAGTGATATTTTTTTGCAAGGACTGAACGAAGGCTCAGTGAGGCTGAGAGCCTCATTCTCTGAATGCCTGAGAGCATGTGAAGCAGCGATAGAACAGGGGGAGAAGGTAGCCAAGGGTAGTTTTTGTGTCCTGTATTCAAAGGCTGAAGGTTAGAGCGGTCTCACATTCACCCTGGATGGCCTTTGGAAGCAAGCATTACTCATTGCACAGGGATGTCTTGCCACAGCATTTTCAGCATTCAAGCAGGCCTTGCATGGAGAATGCAAATGTGCCTCTACGCTTACACTGTTCAGGTGGTGTAAAGAGTTTAGTGTAAAAGAGAATGAGTCCCTGGGTGTTCAGAGAGGAATCTCCAGAGATATCTTTTGTCACACAGACTTTTTACAGGGGACTGCACGGTCTGTTAAAACCTTCAAACCCTACTGATAGCCTAAAAGAAACTCCAAGCTGGTCTCTTGTGCAGAAACCTAAAATCCACACCAGGTCAGTGTATTCCACACTGCTATCTAGGTTCCAGCTGCAGCAAAGCATTTATATAGATCAGGATGACTTGCACTTGCTGTTGACATTAACACAACTCTCACATAAGGATCCACAAACAAATACAGGGCATAAGATGCCATGGAAAATATTTTTGGCTTTGGCTTGTCACCCCACAAAGTGTCAATAATGTAGCATTTCCTACTGTTGACTTCTCCTGCTCCCAGATCATCACTAACAGACAGGTGGGATCTCACTATCATAAAACTGGGTGTGATGACTTTGGCAACCTGCCTAAGAAGCAGAAGGAATGTGCACATTTTAACAGGCTCTGTTTTACATCTGAAGCATGGTGCAAAGTGTTAAAGAATATATTTTTCTTAAGACGAGGTACTTGTCTTAGCTAAGTATGTTGAGAAATCCTGGTAAAGCTGAGCCATCACGCTTAAATGATGAAGGGTCCTGAAAAGGCTGCCTCCCAAGGGCCAGGCTGCAGTGTCATCTGGAAGAAGGTGCAAGGGAGAAGTGTCCTTGAGGAATCCAGCTACCAGCAGTGGTGCCAAATCACTTTCAGAAGTTTTATATCAACAAAGTCCATGAGGCTGGTTCTACACAACAAGCCCTGGTAAGCATAGAGAGCAAGGAGCTGTCCTGCTGCTCTGTGCACGCATCAGCACCAGAAGGATCAGCAGAAGCTCCAGGGCTTCTGCAAATAATCTATGTGAGCAGACAACAGTCTGGTCAGTACTGGGAGAGGAGACACTGTTCAGTTCATAAGGGTATCGGTAAAATCATTTAGGGTTTAATATGACACATCTCAGATGAAGTAGGCAAGTGGCAAGGTCAGTTTGCATATACTTGCATGTCCACTGCCTGGGTGCCAGTGATGAAGCTCTGTGAGACCACGGCTGCAGAGTTTGGCTATGGGTGGCAAACACTACTAAATACTTGATAATGTTACTGTATGGAGGAAACACAATTCCCAAATAGAACTGGAGTCATGGATGATAACTATGCACAATGTCAACCCCGTCTGCCCCGTGCCATGGCAGTGCCAATCACAAAGCATATTCCTCATTCGTTGAAGAGGGTTTGACTGGCTACAGACATTAGGTTAATGGATATCTGTATGAGACACACTGGTAAGGCTGGTACTCTCTGCAAACTGGAGACACAGCATTATTCAACTTTGAAAAAAAAAAATGGACTTGATTCAGCCTCATGAACAGCAATTGGCAGTCTGTTATTTCAAGCGATACTTTTACTCTCCCTGGCTTTCCGAGAACCAGCTGAAAAGTCTCGTAAGTCAGACGTAAGCTGAGCAGTTGCAGCAGGGCACTTTGTGTCCCTCTCTGTACTTCAAAGCAAGTGGATGGAAGGTTAAAAAGAAATAGATACACTAGCTATCCCCTTAGGTTATCAAGACTAATAAAAATTGTGTGGTAAAAGGAATTAGGATGATATTCTTGGGGTTAATTCAGAGAGGGACTAATTATTTCTGAGGACAAGTGAAAAAGTGGCAAATTAAAATCCCATCAGAAGCATCACTTGCCCTACACCCAAAGAATGTGCCCCATACCACAAGGGACTGAAAGAAATGCAAATGTCAGTCAAAAACTAATTTTTAAATATTCATAATTATTTATATTTCATATGGCTGGACCAGGAAGAAAATTGTTGAGGTTTTGCTCCTAAAACACAGGAAGTCTCTTTTACTTAGTCCCTCCCTGACTTTTGTTACGAGAGCTGAAGAGCTACAGTCACAACTGTGTCACAACAATCCACCCAAGCTGCAGCTCCGGAAAAGCCGAGGCGGTGGTGTCCCAGAGACAGGCAGCTTTCTGCAAAACACTCAATAAGCAAGGTGCCTACCTAGCGCCTTCACTGAATTTCAAAGAACAACTAGAAGAAGGAAAACATTACCCCTCTAGCAGGGAAAAAAATAAAAAATCATACTAGATGAAACCAGTTTTAAGCTCTTTTCCTTCTTTCTTCATTCTTAGTTCCCAGACGCTGCCAGTTGCAGAGGCAAGACGCTGTTTCCCGCCAGCCGCAGCAAACGGCAGTTTTGCACAGCATCTGTGCGGATGGTGGGGGAAAGGCACCTGCACTTGGCCAGCACCAAACCGCGCTGGGAAATCCGCACGGGAAAGCTTTTGCAGGTTCTGCCGTAGCGTTGCGGTCCTTTACTTCTATTCAGTAAAGTATTTATTTCACGTTTGGTGCCCGCTTCATTTTTTGCCCGTGTTACGCTAACAGGGGACAACCCAACAGGGCGGGCGGGCGGTGGGTGCCCCGGGGCGGCTGGGGTGAGGAGGGGTGCCGCAGGCGCGGCCAGCCCCCTCCCTTCCCCCTCAGCCCCCGCTGCGCGCCCCGGCCTGGGGGGCGGCTCCGGCCGGGGGCCCCCGCGCCCCTTCCCCGGCGCCGGCGGGGAGCGCCCTCCCCCGGCGGGGCCGCCGTGCCCTCCCGGCGCTGCGGGCCCGGCCGGTGGGGGCGGACCGCGGCTGGCCCCCGCCCCCCGGCCCCCCGCCGGCCGCCGGCTTTAAATGCGGGGCGGCGCGGCGGCAGCGGAGCTCTCATTCTCGCACTCGCCGGCGGCCGCCATGGTCGAGGCTTTCTGCGCCACGTGGAAGCTGGTGGACAGCCACAACTTCGACGAGTACATGAAGGCGCTGGGTAGGTACGGCCGGGCGGCAGCGGCACGTTTAGGAGATCCGCAACTTCGCACCATCCTAAAAAAAGAAAATAATACACAATTTAAAAGCCCCCCCACAGCCGGAGGTGTAGGTGAGGCGTTCGCAAGGGCAGGTTTGGGCGGCTGTGCCCCGATCGGTACGGTCCATGGGGCGCACCCAGCCCGGGGGGCGGGCTGTGGTTGCGTGCGAGCCGGCCTGCTGGAGAGGGGCTCCGGGGGATGCCCCCCGGTTAGGGAGCGCGTGTGCAAGAAGGGCAGGTGCTGCCTGCAGGTAAACTGCAACCAACCAAACGCAAAGCGAATCGCTGTGCTGGGACGGTAAGGAGCTGACACCCGGAGAAGCAGGCGCTGCCGGGGCTCGCCGTGCTGCGGGGCTGGGCGACCCGGGAAGGCGCAGAGCTGCAGCGGGGGTGGGGGGTTACCTATGGATACTGCAGGTATGAGGGCACCAGCGGGGCAGAGAGCAGCATTTCACTGGGGTAGCTTGAAACAGTAGAGCGGGGGAAAAGATAACTTTTGTAACTCGGCGCGTGGCAAAAAAGATGTAAAAACCCGAATGTCTGATGGATTTCTCGTTTCCCTTGATGGTGTAGGAGTGGGGTTTGCAACGCGGCAGGTGGGGAATGTGACTAAACCCACTGTGATTATCAGCAGCGAGGGGGACAAAGTAGTGATCAGGACTCAGAGCACTTTCAAAAACACAGAAATCAGCTTTAAGCTTGGAGAGGAATTTGATGAAACTACCCCCGATGACAGAAACTGCAAAGTAAGTGAGCTCTGGGGCTGCAGTACTTTCTTTCCTCTTTCTTCCTCCCCATCCTTGCGGCTGTTATCTGCGGTAGCGTTAAAGAGAAAAAATGAACTTGCCCTACTGTTAATTGTAGCACTGTGAAGGACTGGGGGAAAAAAATAGACAAGACTGCATCTTACTTGCCTGTCTGGTCTGAAATCATGTGTTACATTGCAGCCCCGGTCTGTCCTCCAGTGTTGGAAGAATTGTTAGCTGCCCACTTTTCTTTCCAAACATCATTTGGCTTAACTTTTTCCAGTCGAAATGGGGAAGTGCCTTTTTCCCTGCATCTCACGGGCTTAGCACAAACGTTATCCTAAAGCACATCTGAAACAGTGGTTCTTGAGAGATCGGAACTCAAAGGAAACAACTATTTTTTCGTCCTTTGACACCAACCAGAATTGTATGGAGCTCATGCTTAAAACGAGGATGATTCATGGGCTTGGCTTTAAAATGGCTGGGACTACTTTATCATTCTAGATCTACATCCATCTATTGAAGAGAATTCAACAGAATACTGCATGCTGCATGTGTGAGCAGAATCCCAAATACCCCAAATGAATGAATGTCTTTGTGTTTCTTGGTATCTTCACAGTCAGTTGTGACCCTGGATGGAGACAAGCTAGTGCATGTACAGAAGTGGGACGGCAAAGAGACAAACTTTGTGAGAGAAATAAAGGATGGCAAAATGGTAATGGTAAGTATAAAGCTCACTAATGCTCCTTGCTTACATTTATCTCAAGCTTTATGAACAGATACTGTTACTTATACAGAAGCCCTTAAACTAATTGGTGGGGAAAGCTGCCAGAGATTTCTTGAATATTTGTTTTGTTTTGCATCTTTCTTTAGTGACGCCTAAAAAATTGCTAGTGGTTTTAGGCTGGCCAGCCTGTGGATTTCCAGAGTGTATATGTTCTTTCTAGAGTTTGTGTAAAAGCCCAAGAAAAAAAATAAATCCTGGTGAGCTGGAAAAGATGAAGTTCTTTATTGTATAGGCAATGAGTCTGTTGCCAGTGCTAACTTAGATTTCTTTAAAAACTTGTTTTATGTATATCCATGCATAAATAATACATAAATTACACAGAGCAAGTATTTCCCTAGGAAAATAAAATTACAATATTGTAGGAGGCAATAGCATTTTGATATTTAATAATAAAATGTGTATTCATCCTATCCTGTTAAACACTATGATAAACAGCAATTATATGAAGAAGAGTCTTGTTTTAAATTCATACTCTTTTCCTGACTCTTCGGGAACAGGAGTCTGGTGTGAATAAATGGTCTAAATATCTTATGTTGAAGGTGGCACTTCTCATGCTTCTTTGTGGCACAGATATGTAACTTTCAAAAATAAAACCTCTTCAGGTATACTAATCTATGTGACTTGATTGTCAGAGAAAACTAGTTAGCTTGTTCTCTAAATACTTCAGAGAGTATCTGTATGGATGGAGACTTCCAAATAATTAAAACCTTCAAGCATACAGCCAGTGCCACACAACGTGACGAGTGATTGAAGGGAAAATACATGCTTTGTTTTTATAAACAGCTACATGGACATATAGAAAACCTTTTCCTCTGGAATTTGAACACTCTTGAGATGCCCTGTTCCGCTTCAGGAAATACCTCCAAAACACACACTGTAGTTAAGTGTTCTGCACAACTGTAGCGACTAAAATATTTGGTAGTTCTAGCTACATAAGTGCACAGCATGCACTTACTGTAATAGAAGGTTCTCCTTAAGTGTATGGCTATGCATTATAGAATATGGTATAGAGGAGCTGGAGTTTTCGATTGCATGTTTTAAGAAATTAGATTAATGAAAATTAGAAAAATTAAACAGTCATTTCTAGCCTTGTTTTGGTAGCCTTGTAAATGTGCACTATGTGCTTCTTGGGTCTGAATGCAGCAAGGAGAAAGTTAGGTTTATTATGGGAACCATAACTAAGGTTTAAAATTTAAATTCTTTTAAAATCTCAATAATTTAGACAAATTTGTTTTTCTATAAATGACATGATGTAAAACAACCTTGCTTTAGCGTAGGCTTCTTAGTATGTGTTAAGTCATTACAGAAAATGGTCCAGAATCTAACGTGTCTTGTCTTTTCCTTGGACTTGCAGACTCTCACCTTTGGTGATGTGGTTGCTGTTCGCCACTATGAGAAAGCATAGAGCTTACCTGACCTCTGTCCAGGTGCTACTTCTGCTGGATGGATTAATGTACCTGTCCATAATTGAACGTAGCTAAAATGCACATTTATGGGGTGAAAGGTTAAAAAAGAGGGGGTTTTTTTGGGGTGTGTTTTTTTAAAAAAAAACTTTATGCCATCAAATCGGCAAGCTTGTGCTGTATAGTGAAACAGGTTAAACTTGGCATTAAATTTCTGAAACACTTGCCTTTTTTTTTTACGGTAAATGGAACATTTGAATTGTTTTGGAATGCAGATTAAATGGAAATTAAATGATTTTTTAAACCTGTGCTCTTTTTGCATTTATCAGCTAACATTCCAGTGTTCTGGAGGGAGTTGTTGAAAGTTCATTTTTCTGAGTTAAACAACCGTAAAGCATGTGTTACACAATGCTGCAGCAGCCTCTCTGTGCTGTAGAGTACACAGAGAAACAAAAAATTGCTTTCAGTCTACTTCAGTGGCTGCTTTTTGCTGGAGAAATCTAAAGCCCCTGCCTTCATATCTGTAGGCAGAGAAGAGAGAGGCTCAAGCTAGTTTCGGCACCTCTCTTCACTGGGAATTTGTTACCCAGTGCATGCTAAGGTCAATAGCTAGCCTTTGATGTGTGAGTGGGGGAAATCCTGTAGTTCTTCTTTTAATAGTTATGAGATTGATTTGCTTAAATCTTTTGTATATAAGCAAAAAAATCCACCAAAACAAATGAAGCAAAGATTAAAGTGTTTCACAAGATGGGAGGAAGGGCCAACATGATAAAGGGCAGGACTAGAGGAACCTGAAGTAAAAAGCTTATCTTTCATCAGTCTTTACTGTGGTGGAGGGAGGGGGTCACAGATGACACAAACAGTGCAAGACAAATCTGAGGCTCCCCTCCCCAAGCTGTAGTTTTATAGCTAATATATACAGGAGATAACAATTTTCACTGAGCCATTTAAAATAAAATGCTGCTTAAAAGACATAAATTAAAACCTTTAAGAGTATTTTCCTAAAAGACCAGGGTGGGGAAAACTGCTTTACGTGTCAGATTTTAGGAAAATTGAAACAGCTTGTGGGCAGCATGAAGGCTGTTTGGAGATTCCAAGTTTTCTGACACACTGACTCAGTGGACCGCATGGAGATGTAGCTGCCTACAACCTTTCAAACAAAAGCAGAGCTGAGGTGTGGCTTTAGCTGGTCAGTACTGGGCTGGGGGTGGGTGGGGGTAGCTGCAGAGGGAGGTATGGGAAGGGTGTCCTGCCCAGCTTCTGGGCATAATGCTGTACTGTGCCATCCTTCAGATCTGGTACGTGGTGTCATGGTGTACTGGTTAAACCATGACACATGGGAAGTGGCTTCTTGCATCTCTGGATAGCTAGGATAACATGGGTAGCTCATCTCTCAGAAATTCACTCTTAACTATGGTACCTAACAAACACAAATACAAGACTTAATATTACTAATTTTATGTTTTCACAAAGAGCTGCCTGAAAGGAACATCCAAGTCTGTTTTCTCTTGTGGGGAACACTATACATCCAGAACCATTATCAATATATTTGGTGGATATTGATAGCTTTTAAAATCTGGAGCTTTTTAGCAGAGAAGTGAAACATAGAACTTGTTCCAGTGGTGTGGGGAGCTGCAGTCTCTTACGTTTTGGGCTACTTCAGCTGCTATAGAGCAAGTTATGTTTAAACAGCATCTTCTGGCCTTTGGTTTTATTAGCTTATTTAATCCTCAGCCTCAGTACCTAATATGGCTTTTATCTGCCTCCCCTCCATTGCTGCCTGTTCACCCACAGGTGCATTCACCACATGACTGTCCTCCCCAGCCACCCCTTCTCAGGAAGGTGGGAGCAGCTGCTTTTCCTTCATCGTTGGGGAAAACAGACTTGGGTCCTCAGTACTGGCATTCATCCTCACAAGTCATTTGTGGGGTCATGACTTAAATAAGGTTTTTATTAAACACGAGGAAAGGAATGCAGAGAGAGATTGTTAAGACTTGTACAAATAAATGCTGAACAGCCAGTACTTTACATTGCAGCCACTTTTAAACAAAGGCTACTTTTCCCTGCATATCTGTTCTGTAAGTCACATGAAACCATCATGACGCTTACTGGAGAAATCTTTTGCAGTTCTAAAGATAAAACAATATGAATGTCAAAGAAGGGAATGTGGAGAAACTGCCTGTGAAGGGCCTGTGGCAGTGCTCGGAGGAGTGGAAAAGTGAGGCAAGTACCCACACAAGCAACTTCCAGTTGCTGATAAAGTGGCTTTGCAAAGCAGATCTGAACAGCACAGCACAGGGAGCAGTGAGGTGTTTGGGGCAGTTACGGGACCCATGAAGTTACGAAACAAAGACTTCTTCCTCACCAGAAACTGACTTTGCAATAAACAGCAGCTCCACTACCATAAAGCCTTAGCGATGGAGCAATGTATTTACAATAGGCCTCAGCATTTTCCTTAAGCTGTATGAAAGGTGCACTTGACGGCATACTTCATCAGCTTTTTGAATTTTAAAGCATGTTAGGTAACTAGGATCCATTTTCACGTGTACACCGTGAGAAACCTTCCCTCCAAGAGATACTGGAGACTCCTGCGAGGTGCCCGAGTGCAGCCCGCTCGGGGCAGGGTTAGGCTGTGCGCCAGGGCTGCCGGCACAGCACCAGCGCCGGCCGTCAGGTGTACAGTAGCACTGGCGGGGCCACGGCTGCTTCTGGTGGAAATGATTTTCAGCCACTGGTCCCAGCCCTCCCCACTGGATCCCAGGGCTCGAATGGACTGCCCCGCTGGGTGCCACAGGCCGAGCGGGACGGGGACTCCCGCCCTCCCCCCTCACCTTCCTTCGAGGCTGCCTCGAATCTGCCGGGGCCCCGAATGCCGCCCTGCCCGCGGGCAGGCTGGCTCCTGCGAGGTCCTCAGCGTCTCAGTGCTGTCCCAGGGGTGGCACCTCCCGAAGGTCACCCCGACCCCCGGCACGGCCGGCTGAGGCGACAACAGCTGCCCCGCTGACCCCTAGGGCGGCGGGGCCCCGGCCCGGGGCGGCTTTAGGGTTCCCGGTCGTGCGGGCGGGGCGCGGCGGCGGCTTCCGGCAGCCCCGGGGAGGCAGCGAAGGGCCGGGGCAGTCACAAGCCGCCCCGGGCTCGCCCCTTTCCTCCGCGCCGGGGCGGTCACATGAGCAGCCGTCGACGGGCAGGGCGCTCCCGGCACGGCCAACATGGAGCTGCGGGGAGGACGCGCCGCCCTCTCAGCCCTCGGCCTGGTGCTGCTCTGCTCCGCGCTGCGGGCGGCGCCGGCCGGGCCGCAGCCCCGCGCCGCTGTGGGTGAGTGCGCCGGGGCGCAGCGGCCGAGCGGAGCCGCCCCCGCGCCCGGTGACGCTGGGCTGGGGCCCGGCTGGGGCCGCCGGTGGGGGCCGGGCAGGCGGCTGACGCGCTGCCCGCGGGCAGCAGCTCTCCCGGCGGAGGGGGGCACCGCCCGCCCCTCCCGCTGCCGGCGGCGGGGAGGCCCGCGGGAGCTGCCCCCCCCCTTCGCGCGGTGGCCCGCACGTAGGCTGCTGCGCCGGTATTCCCTGCCCCACACGGCGGCAGCTTCACGTCCCTTTTAGTAAAGTAAATACATGGCTATTCTGGCGTGGGGTGACGTGGAGTTTATATTTAGCTAGCCGGGGCAGGCTGGTGTGGCGGGCGAGGTGAGCCCTGCCCGGCCGGGACTTGGGTGTGACCACCCGGGCCGTGGGCTGCACACGGCAAACGGGGCAAACGGGGCCCGTGGCTTCTGCGCGGCCAGCGCTCGCACACATGCCCTGCACGCTGCAAGCCATCTGTGGTGCGTAGTCCGAAGCGGTTTCCACAGGGTGTTCATTCCCCGTGACTCGTGCGTGCCTCGCACCAAGTACACGGCAGTGTCCAGGAGTTTGTCCATCTCCTGTTGGTAGAGTCACGGTTTTGCAGATTTCGAAGCTCGCTGCTGGTCATTGCTTCCTGAAATAAAACTCCACAGGGTCCGGCTGTGTGGGAAGTGAGCATGTGACCTTGGAGAAAAATCAATTTGTATCTGTCCTGGTTTCACAACCCTAACCCCCTATACACTGTGCCATTCCCAAGCACTTTGAAACTGACAGAAAGGAATTACTTTTGTTTTACTTGAAACCTGAAGACTGGTTTTTCTAATAGGAGCTTGTTCCCCATGTTTCTATAGTTCTCGACTCCTTGCAGTGGTAAGTAGCAGTGGCTGAGAATGTGCCAGCCTGAAAAGTAGTGAGTAGGTAAGGCTGACACCTCTCTCTGGTGAGAAGCCCAGTCCCTTTGCTGCTACAGCTGCTGGCGATTAGAAGAGCTTTGAAATTTTTGCAGGCATGCTGTTTCTTGCCTTTCTTTCTAGACCATGATCTTTTTGTAGTAGCTTCCTGCCAGGGGAAGTCTAGAAAAATAATTAAAATGCAACTCCCTCTCTTTTTCAGGTGAAGTGGAGAAGTTCTTCTACCACCTCTTCTACTCTCCAGTTTCCAGACTGCTATTAAGGAAAAGGAGTTGATATTCCAGTCCCTACCAACCTCCATTTTTTTTCCTGCTGAATAGCTTAAACCTATGCCTCTGCTTTCAGTTTTTCTAAGCAGACTACGCGAAGAACTTGTCAGGAATGCAGAACTTTCCCACACTTACCAGAAGGGCTAATCAGCAATTTGTTAAATTTCTTCTCCTTTTCAAAACTTGGAAGAGGAATAGCAGTAGACAAACTGAAGCGAA
Source organism: Falco biarmicus (assembly GCF_023638135.1). Taxonomy (NCBI): domain Eukaryota; kingdom Metazoa; phylum Chordata; class Aves; order Falconiformes; family Falconidae; genus Falco; species Falco biarmicus. Next base: position 59,455,562 of record NC_079293.1, on the reverse strand, counting down.
CTTTGCATTACCCGTGTATATCCAGTTCAAATGCAAATAATGCATTTTCTTTAATCTTTGTTTTCTGAAAACAGGGCAGTTCTGGCATGTATCTGACCTACATTTAGATCCGACTTACCACATTACCCCTGACCGCACCAAAGTTTGTTCTTCTTCCAAAGGAGCCAATGCCTCCAACCCAGGCCCTTTTGGAGACTTTTTGTGTGATTCTCCGTATCAACTTATTTTGTCAGCATTTGCATTCATGAAAGATTCAAAACAACAGGTTTCGTTCATGATTTGGACAGGGTAAGTGTTCAAGCCACCCTGCAGTTAAAGCTTTTAACAACTGAATAACCATATAGTGCAGTGATTCACAAGTTTATAGTTGCACCAGCCATTCTGAATTCAGTATCTCACAAATGCTACTCTTAAATAGTCCACTATTTAAGTATTAATAGACCACTAAAGTGGTCCAAATGGCTAATAAGCAGAAGACTGAGTGAGAGTATAGGACCTCAGGAACAGATTTTGATCTCTGTAATCATTTCTGGATCTCATTGGACTGTTCATTAGGACATTTACCACATGACTGTATTGGTGTAAGTTAATAGAAATGGTGTGGGGAGGGTGGGAAGTGGAAAAAGCAAAAAGAAGGGTCAGAAGAATAACTGGCTGGAATGAATTATTGTGGGAGGTATTGGATTTTGTAGGTCTTAAGGTTATTACATTTAAAGCATGTCCCTTTTTAGAAGATACCCTTTAACTATATTTTATTTGGCTCTGTAAGAGGTAACTAGAATCAAGCAGTACTATAGCTTGTGCTTCTTTTTAAAAAAAGTGTATAAAATTACCTTTTGGGTTTGGTGCCTGTATGAATTCCAGATCAGGGCTGGGGCGGGGAGGATAACAGTGTTACAGATGTTGATTACTATACTCATAGCTGCATGTGTTTCTAAAGAGTGTGGTTTCACAGTCCTTCATTGCAGTATTTTGGATGTGTGCAGTCCCACTGTTGAATAAAATGTTTTACCTTTTCCTTATTAGAAAATGGGTGTAATATTACTCTCTCTCAGACACAGGTGTTACCTGTGAGGCTTTTTATGCCTTAGCAGTGGGACTGGAGAAGTGTGAAAGGGAGGCACAGGAATAACTTGATAATACCATGCCCTGTTACTTTCTAGGTATTCAGAAAAGATAGGATTAATTTACTCGTCTGCTATAGCAAAATTCTGCATTCTACCATCACATAATTTTTTATGGTATACATTGATGGGTAATTTATCAAAGTGTTTGTGAGAACTAGTTTGTTTATCAATGATGGGGTCTCTTTTGCTGGAAGATTATGCATGTTATGCCTCTTAATTTTGATGGGGAAAGAGTGTTGAGAAATACAAATATGAAAACTAGTGATTAATTTATTTCACATACCTTATTGTACTTCATTTTCAACAGGATGTTGTTAAAAGTGGAAAAATAAACTTGTAATGTTGTGCAGATGACAGAAGATATATAACCCAAACTGCACAGGACCTCAGAATGATGAAGTTGAATTAATTTAATTTCTAAGAAATCTTAGTTATGATAAATGTGAATCATAGGATATACATTAGTCTATTTGTGTGGTTTTTTTTAAAAAAAAAAGCCTTTGCAGAGAGCCTTTCAGGCAATTCTGTGATTTTAGTTAAGAGTCTGTAGTCAGTCATATTACATGCTAGAATGTAGATGTGTTTGCAGAATGTTTTGCCTTTCCTTGTCTTGCTAATAAACCTTCGTTAATAAAGCCTTTTCCTTTTTCAGAGATAGCCCTCCTCATGTTCCTGTAGGAGAACTCTCCACAAAGTTGGTCATTAACATCATTGGCAATATGAGTTCTACAATTCGTAATTTCTTTCCAGATCTTCAGGTTTTCCCAGCCTTGGGCAATCATGACTACTGGCCACAGGTGAAACAAGTTAGAAAGTTGTTTGTATTTCATACTGAGTGTGTTTCTAACCCCCTTAGAAAGCAGGTGTTAAAAATAACTCCTGTTAAATTTGTGTAACTATTATTCTCGAAACAGTATTCTACAGTTCTCCACTTAGCACTTTAAAATTATAAATAGTTTCAATCAAGAACAGAAAGTACATCTCTCTCTCTGTGTTAAGTTACCCCAGAAAACGTTGATGGCAGGTGAAATCTGTACCTTGCCTGAGGCCATGCAAATTTACTGCTGATGGCTTAGAACCACCAGGTCTCATCACAGTTAGTACACTTGTTTTTTTGTTGCTGCCTGTCATGCATGTGTGTACGATAACTTAGTCTAACAGAAATTACATCCTTAATGGATCTGTGAGACCGTGGTAAGATTCAAGGCCAGCTGAAAGGCCTACTGGAAATCTGTCTGCTGACATCACTGTGTTTTTTTAATCAGACTAATGGCAGAGTTTTTGTAATGTCCCATAGTTTTGCCACAATTATTAAAAACATATGTTTTTTTTCTCTCCTTATTGGACACTTAAAATATTTGCATTGATGATTTACTGGGTATATGGGCCATTGCAGCTGAGGACAGTGCTTTTTTTACATTCAGTGTTCTGCGAATATTGTTTTTGGCGTAGCTCAAAAGTAAACAGTTGCTTAATGTGTCCTTTAAAGCGTGTTGCAGGTTGATCTGGCAGCACACAGGACTGAGAAGCAAATTCTGTCATTGGATCTGAGGGGATCGGAAGGGATATGGAACGGGCCAACTGAAATCTTTTGTTTGAAATGCCTAATGGGAATTGAGTAACACCCCTTCACAGCCCCAAAGACTTCTACTCCAGCTTTCTGTGTTACTTATTAGGCCTATCAGTGTATATCTTGGTGTAATAGGTGATTGTATCATTGCTGGAGTAAGTGATTCCCAAATCGGGGAGTAACAGAAGTGCTCAGAGAGGGGAAAGGGAAATGTGGGAGACAAAGTATGAGTTAAATGTATCGTGGAAGTGTGGGTGTGCAAACCAAGCTGGGATTTCAGCCTCTTGTGTTCTTACTCTGGTAGTACAGCTTCAGCTTGTCATATGCACTGACAGGGGGCCAGGCTGGTTCAGCAGTAACCACTGGTAAAGTTTTTGATAAGCAGCAACTTAACTGAAGTCTCATTCAGTGTTTTGTTCTACTTTTTTTTTTTAAATCTTAACAGATCATAGTTGTCATTCAGCACTCTGATACAAAAGAAAAAAACCTGTATACAGTAGCCTTGTAGGCAAAGAACGTAGTGACTTTTCCAACAAATATGAGTTTTGTTTGTGAAATTAAACCTGATGATAGAAGTAAGGTGATACGGAGAGGCAGATGGGCAGCAAATCGTATTTTGAAGCAGGCTGCTGTTTGAATTATTGTGATAGTTCTCTCTGCACAAAACCACACAGGCGTGTTTCTGTCATACTTTGCTTTGAAGTGGCAGGCTTTACCAGCACTCAGAACTGGCATACTTTTCTGTTACTGTTTGAAAAAGACCATGGGATCAGAAATTCCCCACTATGGGGTCATTTCAGGTTGTTGGGTTGTGTGTTGGGTTTTTTTACTGTTGATGACATTTCTGTTTTTCATATGGATGTGCTTGGCAAATGAGTGGAAGTGGTGTGCAGCAAGCCACACACTGTAGGGTGTTCCAGAGCAAGTGTGAAAGCTGTGCACTCACCGTGCACCAAAGAATTTTATTGCTTTCTATTGTGTTCTGACCTGACTGTCTTAACAATTTAACGCTCTTGGGTGATTTTTCCTGCAGAGCCTATTAAAAATACTACCCAGATTAATCAAGCATTGGGATACCTTTCAGATCTTATATTGTGACCTCAGTCTTTCTGCATAGTCTTACTTTGTTTCACATCCTTGCCGCTGCTTAAATTCCTGAATTCCAAACCACCTTCAGTCCATAACATGGCCTCTTATCTGAGATTAGGTTTTGCTGTGTCTGTTAGTGACTGTTAGCTCTGGCTGAACTGCTATGGCTCAAAGCTTTCTTAATAACTGGTATCTGCTCACTGCAAGCAACAAATGTCTGAACACACTTCTGATGGCACTGCTCCTAGACAGAGGCTTAGTGCCTAAGCCTCTAATAACACAGGTTTAGTTTCAAAGATCTTAGAAAGGTCAAATTTTATGTTTAGGAAAACATGCAATGTAATACTGTTCCTATTTTTTGACCTCTTTTTTTCCTTCAAGCACCAAGAATCCAAGCAGGTATTTTAGGAAACACAAGGACAGCCTGGGATCTTCCTGTGAGGGTTAGATGAGAGCATGGCTCTTACCAGTCTGTGGTGCCTGAGCATTGCTTGGCTGAGACAGAAGAGTGCTGCAGTCCTAATCGGAGCTGGTGGGAGAAAACACTGAAAAAACTCTTCTGCTTTAAATGCTTTGTTATTAGAACTGCAGGATATGGAAATACTTGTGAATTTCACTGGCATGTTTCTGAGGTCTGTAGTGGAGTTTTGGGGATCTGCTATGAACCCCCAAGTTGTTTGAAAGGTTCACCTTCTGTAAAAGAAGCTTATGTTCAAGCTTTTCCTCCAAGACACTTTATTTATAGACTTTGAGTCTTCAGTTTACATATTTATTATTTTTGCAGAATGTATCGTTTTCCACTCTGCTGTGCTTCTAAGGCTTGAAATGTTTCTGATGCTAGTTTATCGATGCATTAACAAGGCCATGCCATCAGTTCTGACTAAGTTCAGGCATTTGTTTCTGGTCAGCAATACTGGATGTTCATAACATTTTTTGTTTCTTGAGTTCCTCCTGGTGATGGCTGGATACACTCACGTGTTCTGCAAGAGGTCAGGTGGGATAATTTAGTGACTTTTTGTCTGTACGTGTGAATGCTAAGACTTAGGCAGGTTCTGCTCCCTCACAGGATCAGCTTCCTGTAACTACCAGTGAAGTTTACAATGCTGTAGCAGATTTCTGGAAACCTTGGCTAACAGATGAAGCAGTCAACACCTTCAGAAAAGGTAAAATATGCCAGTAATGCCTTGTAAAGCTCAGGCTTAGAGAACTAATGTCTCTATTGATTTGTACCGTTTGTTTAGCAAAGCCTTGTAGGGTGAATCACCACAATGGATTATTTGTAATGCTTCTCTTGGAAGAAGTTACGTGTCTTTTTGAATATCAGTGCTTATCTTCAGGGTACGTTTATTCTTTTCTGATGCAATAGTTCTTGCTTCTTGTAACATGTACAGTATTATTTGCTTTGTACCGATGCATGTGAAATACCTTCCTGCCTTCAAGATCTTATAATACTTTTTAGGTAAAGGCATATGATGCACATGAAAACTTAAATTTGGTTGTAAAAAATTGATGAAATGTTATTTTTCTTTTGACACTATATTTGATACTGTATATTGAATAGGCACATATTTGTTCAACTTACGATAGCACATAGTCTTGGTGATTATACTGTTAATTGCATCATATTTGTGCCCAACTTACTAAACTGGGAGAATACTGATATCCTAATTATGATTTTTCTTTTTAGCAAAGGCCTGAAAAGTCCAACCCCATTTCCAATCCACTCAAATGTTAGGGATTTGGAAGTTTAACTTGTATTTTTGTGTCCTGAATGAGAAGGAACTCTGTCTAAGAGTGAAAGTAGAAACTCAGACAGGAAAAATAAAACTCAAAAGGGCAGACCTTAAGTTAAGGTATATTGTTATAGCGCTGTTGCTATGGCTCCTTTGAAGTCTGTGAACTATGAAATTGCACCCATTGAAGAAGCTCTGTATGTCATGGAGAGTTGTAGGAGCTTGGATTGAAAAACTTTATTTTTACTTTTCATCATAATTCTGGTCTGAAGTTAAATGACTTTCAAAGTACAAGGCTGCTAAATTCAGACATTTCTTCCTGGAGGAACCTATGTGTTTGCAGTATTTCAAGAAATGTGGACTTTTTAACAATTACTGCATTTCTCGGTGTGGAAGAGATGTTACAGGGCACTTCTTGCATGTCAGTTGAATAATTACGTCTGAAAACTGTCACATAAACAGACAAATTACAGGCAAAAAATCAGTGTCAACTTCTACTAAAATGTTGCTAGAAAGAGAATCTTAAGATCTTCTGTTATGATGAGGTGGTGCATGGTTTGAATAAACATGTCGTATTCTGTTTTACTAGAAAGAATAAGGCTGGGTATTTTGTCAGTGCTGTACATTCATTCTAAAGTTGTGTTTTGAAGCCTTTAATTTTTCAGGTTGTTGGTCTTTTTTTCACAGGTGGCTTCTACACACAGCTGTTTGAATCCAGTGATAGCTCTCAACCACTCAGGATAATCAGTCTGAACACAAATTTATATTATGGCCCCAACAGTGTAACTGTGAATATCACTGACCCAGCCAACCAGTTTGCTTGGCTGGAAGGAATACTAGAAACCTCTTTACAAAAGAAGGAAAAGGTAGGGGCTATGAATGGAACCCATCAGCCTTATTTGTCTAAACTTTGAAAATAAAAGAAGTAAGAGACGATGAAAATACAAACTATTCTAAAATAATATTAATGCTTCCAAAGACACTGCAAAACCAAAATTTCATTTTTTAGTAAAACTTTCTTGAATATGTACGGTACACTACAACAATTAATAAAATAGTTGAATGCAGTTTCTCAAATTACACAGTAAAATGTCTTTTCTTTCCTACCATGTAAAACCACAAAACTTAGCCAAGCTGCAGCAATTGCTATGATTTGAGTGATATAATAAATTGTCATATAATAATCAGGTTTGGAAGTAAGGTTAAAAATTGTTGGCTTGTGTTTGCTTGATTGGTGCAGTGATCGGATCTTTATCTGACTAGAAGAAGTATTTATTTGGAAACACGTTTACATTTTGCTATGATGTTGTAATTTTAAAAAAATATTATATAATAGTTGTGAGAAAGGAGAGATTTCCTTTCCTTATAAAATCCTGCAGCATAGCATATTAGTTGGTGTGTATGTTTAGAACAAAGTCTTGACCTCAGACAGAGGGGTTTTAACCGGTTCTTCTGTGTTTCTGGTGACTGGCCATGCAGACTTTGTAGTATTCTAACGTAAGTTTTACTTAGTCTCCCTTTGAGATGCCAAGTGATAAATCTCGTCCTAGTAACTGATTTTTTCAATTGCAATAATGGATCAAATTTTCCTCTGGCCTAAAATTACACGTAGATTTATCGGAACTTTTTCCCAAGACTACAGTGAATTTGCTAAAAAAATAAAATAAGTAAATACATATTATTTTTTCTCATTGTGAATTTAACATTGTTACTCTTTGTATTTTGTGTAACAAAAGTGTTGTGATTCTAAGACAGCATTATTATGAAATTGTGGCAACCATTTCTGAGGTACAGCTAGAAATGTAAGTTTCAAATGAAGGTGCTAATTGTGCTTTCTGTATCTAATTCCTTAGGTATATATAATAGGACATGTGCCAATAGGATACTTGCCATATGCAAGGAATACTACAGCTATCAGGGAGCATTACAATGAGAGACTGGTAAAGATTTTTCGCAAATACAGTAGTGTTATTGCGGGGCAGTTTTTTGGACACACACATAGAGATAGTATCATGGTCCTCCTGGATGAAGAAGGTAATGATGCTTGTTGAATCCTTCATCTTTTTGTTCTTGATTAAAAGCAAATTAATACTTTCTTGCATGTTGTTACTAATCAGCCTCTGTTATAAATAATTGAAAAAGCGAGATAGGAAATACTGCTATTCATCTACAAGAGTTCAAGCCTTACGCGCTCCCTTTTTTTTTTTTCCCCAAAGAGAACCTTGCAAGGCAGAATGTCTTGTTTTGTTGAAGTTAGAAGAGACTCCCCAAGCTTCCTATTTTTTTTTTTAATGAATGCTTATGCCTAGACAAGAATTTCTAGTCTTTCCTCACTGCTCCCTCAGTGACATGGGCAAATTATACTAGCCAGTTGCTATTGTGTAATGTGTCAAAGGGAATGTTCTCAGGCCAACTAGACATGCTCTATGTTCTTGTGTTTCCTGCATCATTACTGTGCCTCTCTGCTGAGTTCCCTGCTGCTTCAAAGTTAATTAAGATAAGGGTAGCAGGAGGCAGGGGAAAGAAAGTCTTTGCCTGTTGCATCTCTTAGATCAGCTAATTTTTCTTCAAGAAAAGCACCCAGGTTTGGAAATGCTGTTTGTTGCTTTGAAATCCCTTAATTTTAAGCATGGACATGGCCATGTAGAGCACTCTTAACATCTCTAATAGAAGATCTCTAACAAGTAAGTGGTTAAATATTTGTGTCTGTACCATAGAACAGTGAGAGGTCCATTGCTTTGGTTTGTGTAAAACACCCAAATATTAATTGGCTCTTTATCTATATTTTATATGAACTCATAAAAGCAATGCCCAAAATGCTGACCGAGGTTACTGTATTCTAAATAATTTACCTTTTCACATGGCATTATCATGGTATTAATCTTCAGTTAAAAGGACTCCAACCCCAGTGAAAGAAGTGGCTTTTTTTTTTTTTAATGGTATTCAAGGCAGTCTTATACCTATATATTTTTTTACCTTGTCCCATTTGTCCATGAAATCATCACTTCTACTGCAAATTTCATTGAAGACAGAGTGATCTTGGTACTTTTTCATTACAGTTTGCATGTGCAAGTAATGGCTTCCAAATTGTTTTAATAATTTTACATCTTTTGACAGAATTTAAACAGTGACATTGCATGCAAATGTATGTAAATACAGTTTGTGTTTATCTGTACAGCTTCAGGCTGTCTTCTACTTGTACCATTTTCCTCTTGACAACATTCTAGACAATTCAAGATAAATATAATATTGTAGCCAACATCAGTGTACTGAAATACAGAGCTCAGTTTTATCTTCTCCAGAAGAATCTACTGATTTCCAAGCTTTCAAAGCTTCTGCTTGTATGTGGAGACTGACCTTGTGACTTCACTGCTGTGATGCCATCAGAGAAAGGAATAGTTAGGGCTTCTTTTTTGTTCCACAGAGAGCCTTTCAATATACTTACCTGCATATTCTGGCTAATTAAGACCTCCGTATGTCCTCATGTTTCAGTTGCTGTAAAGATCGGTGTTCACATACTAGGTGCTGGGCTAGTCTAGATGTGTGAAGTCAGAGTCAGGTGATGGTATCCTGGTGTTTCTAATAACATCATAAATACATAAAGCAGCATGTAAAATATAACATGGAGACAGCAGCTAAAAGTTTCGAATATTTCTTCAGTAGAAATACGCAAAATACAGAGACCTTACATATAGGCAAGACCATTTTGCACAGGTAGTTGAATTAGTGGGAAGCCTCTAGTATAGACAGAACGATACACACAGGAATCTGTACTGTGGTATTTTATGCAGATTTTATTCTATCCAGTGGATGTGTAGGAGGACTTCACAGTAATACAGCTAATCCAAGGAAAATAAATACTAAATGCACCTAAGCCCATCAGTGTGGTGCTTGCTGTGTTGGTTTTCTACGAAAACAGTTGTTTGAGAAAGAAATGATTGAAAGGAAACTGTGTCCTCACCTTCTCTCTTCCTGCAGAAAAGCCAATAAATTCCTTGTTTGTGGCACCTGCTGTAACCCCAGTGAAGAATGTATGGCAAATGGAATCCAATAACCCTGGTGTCAGATTGTATCAATATGATCTTCTTGATTATAGCTTGCTGGTAAGTAAAGATTTTAAAGCATTGTTTAAGACTTTATATATAGTATCACTAAAAATTACAGTGAGATCTCAGCCTTTGTAGTATTATGGATACTGGGGGAACTTTGGTGCTTACTCATGTTTTTTTTCCTGGGCAGAGGAAAGGAAATCTGAAAGAGAACTTGGTCAGTCTTTATGTACCTGCAGGACTACTCAGTACTTCCTGTTCTCTATGGGATATTCTTATGATGTAGAATCAAAGATAGTCAGAAATTTTCTGGGCAGAATCTTTAAACTATTTGTAGGGACCTCTTCAAGGGTGAAAAACATTCATCTAGTTCTGGGCTTGTTACATACCGGTGTTGTTCGCTGGTAATAGCCTGAGCTTTGGGATGCAGTCCATGAAATGCTTCTTAAAGGGTGTAGAAGACCAGATGAAGAAAAGCATTTTTAACCATGTGATGTCTTTCATAATCATGCACCTTCCAATATAGAGTTTATGCTATTTATGGGAAATTACAGACAAATGTAGAAGGAAAAAAGTAGAGTACTTCTATTCTGTGGTCTCGTGTGATTTTTAGAGATAAATTGAGTCCTGTATGATTATTTTGGCTGTGAATGACTTGGATATTCTCTCTGTAGTTCAGGATAAAATCTTGACCTGGCTGAGTTCAATGACAACATATCCTGCAGCTTGACCGGGTCTGGGGTTTCTTTCTGGAGGCCTGTGCTAATACCAGCTGCTCCTTTCTTGTGCAGATTTTACTCCTGCATCTCCATCTCTCCCTTTCCCTTGAATTCTCCCTGAGCAATTCTTTTTCTGTCCATTCTGCCCCTCAAGCAATGCTTGCAGAAAAGAAGGTTCTGTTTCTCGCCCTTTTGCCCCAGTCCTAAAGCAGACATGAGCATAGTGGAGTTTGGTTTACGGTTTGGACAGGAAAGACCTCTTAACACTGCCAGTGCTGCCTTTTGTGGCTCCTTTTTCTTCTCCTCCCCATCCCCCCACCATTACCGCACTGCAAGTACCAGCTTTGGGTGTAAGCCCAGCTCTTGGGGTGGGACGTGACCTTCTATTCAGTTGTGAATAATGAGGAGTGACAGCTTCCTAATCAATAGATCACTCTAGAGACTTAATGAAGCAGGGAAGAAAGCAATACAGCCGTGCCTATTTTTTCTTTCTTTTTTTTTTTTTTTTAACTGTAGGATCTTTGGCAGTTCTATTTGGACCTCAGAGACGCCAACGAGAAAAATGAATCAAACTGGAAATTAGAATACGTCCTAACTAAAGCTTATGGCATTGAAGACTTGAAGCCAGAAAGCCTATATGAAATGGCCAAGCAGTTGTCTGTGCCACATAGCACACTGTTTGAACAGTATTACAGTAACTTCATTGTGAGTTATGACAAAACCATTGTCTGTGAAGAGGGGTGCAAGACATGCCAAATATGTGCAATCCAATATTTGGATTACCTCTCGTACACAGATTGTATCAATCGGGAAGCAACGTGGAGATGAAGTGTCCGTGCAATTTATGCTGATACTGACTCTAGCCTGTGATTTAAAGAGACTGCTCATCCTGTCGCTCAAGCACTGACATGCTGGCAGGCACTCTGTGGGACTTCTCTGAATTTCAGGGGGACAATAAATCTCCCTAGACCTTTCTTCCTGTAAAAATGTGTTCCTTCAACATCTACATAAAAGCTCATTGGCTATGTAATAGTGGCCAAATACTTTGCTGTTGTATCAAGTGTCCCGTACCATCCACAACAGGCATCCCAGTATATGGGAACAGAAGTTACTCAATTCTTTAGAAATCCAAATCTCTCTTCTCAGGGTCTGTAAACATAGGCAATCCCATTTCAGGCATGGGATTGGTATAGGGGCAGGTTTCAACCATCTGCTGTCACAATTTTCAAACTTTAATCTGCAAAACCTGGATTTGCTGAGACTGGAGTGCAGTTATGTTATTGATGTGATGCCAGTATTTGATATCTCCCTGTGCCGAGATTCCTTTTCCTTCTTAACCCCTTAAACCCGCCTCAGCTGAAACCTGCCTCTGCTTGGGGGCATTTTCTAAGGATGGCATGAAAGTGACATAATGGAATACAAACCTCCATCCTGTAAATACTTAATGCATTTTTGTTCAGAATGTGTGTGTTTTTCCAGCACAAAGTGCTTTTTTCTTATGTTAGAGACATACACTTTGATACTGGTATCAAGCAGTCTCCTGGTACGAGATTTTGTGGCAGGCCATAGATCAGGTTTAAATTTATCAGTGTCACTAATTAGACGTAGCATATACATTCTCTATGCAGCACAGGTAAGCATGCCCTTGTCATGGTGTGCCTCAGGTTTCTTTTTTCATAGAGCAGTCTAGTTCTTAACATGAAGATTATCACATGTATGAATTCACAACTGCAGCAACCACTTTTTCCTCTTCTTGTGACTAAATGTGTGCACAAGATGGTAACATGAAGAAGGCCTTTTATCTAGAAGGACCTTTACCCATTTTTCTGTCACGTCAAGAAATACACTTCTGGAACCTTTGGTCAATATAATACTATACGGACTCTACTCTAGGTAATATTGTTTCAGAGTTCCTGCAGCTGTAGAAATAGTTATGTGACAAATCCAATTGCTAACTGTTTATTTTCATGAGATTAAAGTATTTACTGTAGCTGTTGAGGAACTTTCTGGTTTTGTTTCTACTTGAGCATGAAATATTTAGCAGAATATTTCCGGACAGATTTTCTAAGTCTGCAGTATTCACAACTGTAGATGCAGATACCTCAGATTTGTCATGCATCAATCATCCACAGAGGAAATGGTTGGTTTGTTAAATTTGCATTCAGAAATAAATCCTCCAGTGGCACTAATACTTAGAAATACCATTAATAACACACTGTAGGCAGTCCTGTATTTTAAATTCTGTGCTTGGAGAGAGTATAGTGGGCATGTGAACCCTTCAGAGCTATTTGCTCTGGCTGATCTCCAATGTATCTGGGTTGTAAATAACCTGAACTAACGTGGGTTTGGTACAGACTGTGACTGTGAGGAAGTACCAGAAAGTTTCAGTGTTGAAAGCTGATGATTCCCTCTGTGTTGGATGTATTTCTTTGTTGTGTTTTTATTCGTTAAAAAATGCTTATGTTACCAGCGTCTGTTTTCCGAGGGCAAGCGAAGTTGTGGGCGGATAGCGTAAGGGCAATTGCAGGCAATAGGAGAGATGGGCTTCCTCCAGTTTGCCAGATGGGTTTTGTTCTATTCAGTCTTTTCCTTTGAACAATTCTTCGTTATACTGCTTTGTTTCTGTGAGTTCTGCGACTTCTGTTTAAGCTTAATACCTACAAGATGTCCTGGAAACACTATATAAGGATTATCTAGTTCTGTTCTTCCATTAAGGACTTCTTTATTGCTGAACTTCAGAGAGAGCTGATCCATGTCGCAGATTAATAGCTACAGAACTCTAGCTGCTGATGGGTTATTGGATATCTTGCTTCCTAGATATCTCTATTTTTTTTTCTTTTTTTCATTTGTGTCAGTAGATGTTATTTAGAGAGCATGAACAAATAAATGCCTACAAATGTCTAAATAGCAAGCTATGATCCAGACGTACTTTTTTTTTGATCTGGATTTCAACTGAAGCCAAGAGTTGGATGACATCAGCCAAGGAGGTTGTTTTTGTTTCAGCCAGAGGGATATATCCACCAGGGTTACATTTAGCCAGGGTATATCTTCCAAGGTACACCCTATTATGCAGGCTAGCATTCTCCACTTCTTTGGCACGTACTATACTCATCATGCAAGTGCAAGCCTAACTTGCCAAGAAAGATCCAGGAGTATGACTGCACTGTAACTCAAACATAAATCAAGGAGAGAGCTTCTAGGAACGTTACACTGTAAAAAAACATGAGCTAGATCACATGAACAGCTTAGATGGCACCTGGCTGTAAGGGGAAATAGAGGGCAACTGTGATATTTTTGTTTCAGGTTCCTATTTTGTTCTTTAATGGATCTAGGGATGTTGTAAAGGTAAGTTATACTTTTCTGACAGAAGCTTTTTGAAGGAATCATAGAAAACACCGAAGAGGCATGACCTGGTAAAGTTGCTGACTCCTGTAGACCAGATTCACATTTCACTTTTCATATGGTACTTTGTGGCCCCATCTGGAGTTGAAGGATTAGGGGGAATAGTTGTAAGGCTGCACGTGACAGAAAGACAAATTACACCACCTAGTGGAGTAAAAAGCTTTTCATTTATGTACAATTAAACTTGAGGCATAAAAATAAGGTGAGTGATTTCTCAAATATGCTAGGATTTGACTTCCAGTTTTTGCAGGTAAATAGTTTTGAAGGAAGTACTGCTACTTCTTTGTAGCAGTACTGCCATGTAGCACACACTGTCTGGGTATTAAGTGGTTGCTGGCTCCTAGAGGCCGTGTGACTTGATGGATCCTGAACTGTGTGGTAGGTGCCGGTCTCAGTCCACATCCTGGGGAGAACTGGAGCCTACAGAAGGGATCCTCAGAGCCTAGCTCAGCTAGCCAGCAGAAAAGGGATGCGACGGAAATCAAAGATCTAGACCTAAGCAGACTGGTGTCTCCCTCCATTTAGTTTCTGTGCTTTAATTCTCTCCTGGAGTTAACTGTCTGAGCTTGTGTCTACATTAGCAGGTACTGCAGCTGAACAGGAGTGCCGCCTTTAACAGGAGAGCTGGTACTGAGGTGCTGATGTGACTGCTGCACATTTCATTAGCAGTTGGATTAGAGGATGTTAGAAGTACCCTTGACATGCAGCTGCCAACTGCATTGCATCTGAAAGAGCACTCTGCAAGAGCACTTTGCAACATGAATAAAAGCATGTGGGGATGACCAGTAAACTCCATTCAGAGATGTGCCGATGCAAACTAAAGTGAAGGTGGCCCAGAGGCCAACAATAATTGCTTTAGATTGGGACTCTTAGAAGTGCCTGAGTGTGATCTCATCATTTCTATTGTTTTTCACTTGCCAGCCTGAAGAAATTGAAATGACTGGAGGAGATGGGCAGTGAGCAAACATATTAGTAAAACTGAAGTGATGAACTGAAGTTGTCTAAAGACAGAAATAGGTAACTAAGTACATGTAGTCCCTTGTGGTCCATTTCCTGTGTGGACAAATGATGAGCACATAGCAGCTTCAAGGATAAGTATCTAGTTTAACACTGTCATGTAAGTTCCCTCTGTGGAAACAGTGATCCAAAGAAGGTGAGTTGTCATAATGGTCTAGGAATAAAACCTCTTGGAAGCCTCTCTCATGCTTGCATCAAGAGGAACTATGACAGTGAAGACAGGGACTGTAACTGTCTAAACAAGATCAGTTGCTCTCCTTCCTTATTTTCCAAAAGCTGAAGACTAACTTTTATCTGATTACCCCTGGAGCTTTCAACAAGAAAATACTGCTATAGATAATTCACTTGTTTGTCAGCCCCAGCTTTCTTGTTCTCCTAGAGGAACTTCCTACCTGGGAATTCCACTAGTATTTTTTGTTTGCTGGTCTGCAAAGAAGCCTAGTGTAAAATGAATGTTGTTTTCATACTGTGAATATCACAACTGTAGAAATTAAACACATAGAGAAAAAAATAACCAAAATTTCTAACCGTCGTAGGTATGCTTAATTAGTTTCTGATGGTTCTGGGAATGGCAAAGGCACTGCACTGAATGAATACTGCCAGTGTGCTACTGAACACTGTATGTACATCAATTCCTGCAAAAGCAGGTATTGGGAGAGTTGTCACAAGTAAGATGGAACATGCAGTAGGTGCATGACTGAAATCATAACAAGGGAATCACTTAAAACCAAAAACATTGAAAGCAAACCCACTGGAAATATGGCAAATCTCAGCCCCAAGCATTTAGTGAAGCAGTGGAAAAAGCACTGATGTGCTTACAAATGTTGCCAAATTGCAGCTTTTCAAGTGCAACTCATGTTGCCTTCAGTGGTAGGGCTACATTGAAAGACTGTCTAGAAGGTTCCTTCTATTATTTGCATTTCTATGGTGGTGTGATCTGAATCTACCTGTCAAATGTGTTACAGCTAATTACTGAAATATTCCTCCATCATGTCTTCCAGCTTGCATTGTGTAAGAAAATTGGACGCTCTGTTCTTGTACCCTATAAACTCTTCATTCTATTTTAAAGCAACCACTCAGACATCAGGAATAATTAAGCTGGGGAAGTTTCCAATGTGGAGCTGGGCAAAAAGAGTTTTTCCCATCCTGAAAAGCATCCTGAGATTTCAGTATTTCCCATTGGAAAAAAACCAAGACCCTGTTGAAGTTTCAGGCAGGGAGATATGCAAAGTGGGGATTTGCACCTGAGCCTGCCACCTTCCCCCTCAAGCACTGGCTGTGCATCTGTCATGGTGCTGACTATACCTTCTCCTTCTACCCTGGAACTGAACAACTTTCTAAATTAAAATCTTCATTGGAACTGTTACATCTATGTAAAAAAGTCTAGTATTGACACAGCATTTTCCACTGAAAACTGTTGAGCAATTCTGAAGAACTTTTCCCACATGGATAAAGCTTGACACCTTCCCAGTCCAACACAGTACATGCCAAGGGATATACACTGCAGCAGCTTTTTTTTGTTTTATATAATCTAAGATTTTTGATGGTTTGTTGGGGCCAGATGATCAGCTGGTAAAAACTGACTTTGGAGCACTGAAATTAGTGAAATGATGGATTAATTAATAAAGTAATGACTAATCCTACTTGACATTCAGGAATGGGTTTTCAAAAATACCCAAAACCATTTCTGTGTGGCATAATGCAGTCCCACCTGGAACCGAGCAAGCAGATTCAGGTAGCAGTAGTAGAGTAGCTGTGTCAGCATACTGCTTTTCCTGGAATCATTCTCCCTGTAGCCCAGAGTGATGTGATAACACAGCTGTCCTGCTTCCCATTCCAAGGTACCTTGGATGTTTGCCTTTATAGCATTGATTTATGGCATGTAAATACATACTGACAGACTTAAGTGTACAAACCCAAATGAATTGTGCTCCCAGGTCTTCTGGTTTGATGTTTGTTGACTACAGATGGACAACCCTTACACAGTGTTTCTAGGGAGGTGGAGCACTCTGCATCTTGTGGATTTTGGATTTTACAAGTCAATTTAGAAATCCCTGAGGCTGTTGAAGGATGACAGTTTCTCTAGGCTCTTGTATAAGCATTGAATGCAAACCCTCCAATATTCAGTCTAGCAGGATCTTCCTTCAGTTGGGGGTGGTGATAAAAGCCTGTAGTTTGTTGCTTAAAATACATGCAGAAAGACTCTTCTTCCAGATGGGTAGGGTACCTTAAAATTCTTGCATGCTGCTCTGGCTTTTTTATGCCTTATAAAATGGGAAGCATCCATTTTTAGACATTTTGAAAAGCCTTCCCTGGCCAGCTTCTCATTCCTACTTGCTCAATGTTTCAGGCAGAACTCATCCCATATATTAGAATATTTTACAGCTATGAAAACTGCCATCTGCCACAAAGCATTTTTAAACCAGTTGAAACTTGAGCCTTTGGTGAAATATCCCACTAAAAAGATTCTGATGTTGTAGCTGATTGCAATGAAGCCTGCATTTTACCTAGTCTTAAGTCACTGCAAAGAACATTTAACTTAGTCTCACAGGAGGGGATATTTGATGTTGTTTTTACATCAGCCTAGCTTAAACCTTCCAGCAGACTTTGTTGATAGCTAACAACACAGGTTTCAAGCTGTCTATTCTTAACAAAATCTCCTCATTGGTTTTGTTGTTGGTTTTGTGTTTTTTTGTGGTGTGTTTTTTTTTTTTTTTAATCTGATTGGAAGTATTTATACAGAGCTTGAAATTCTAGGCAGGCACAGGATTTTGCTCAGAATAATTGCCAGTGTACAATGGAGGACTTTTCTATAGTATTTTTTGTGTTTCTTTCCTCCTCCAATCCCCTTGGCCAAAGCAAATTTCTGCTAAGCAGTGTCAAAAAACCATAGCAACTATCTTGTGAGAGAGCTGAGGAGGTTTTGTTCTGCAGAGGATTCATTAATCACTTATATTGCCCCCAGCCCACAGTCCCATCCAATGTGATTCTGGGAATTTTCTGATGAAATCTGTTGCTAAATATTTGTATGGGTGAAGCACCCCCCCTCAGAACGACTGATGGGGGAAGCAGAGTGTGTTATCTGTATGTGTGTGGCCGTCTGAAGCTCTAGGGATGGATGGGGGGATTCCTATTACCAGGAGACGGGAGTTTTCTCTTCGGTCCTGTCAGGGGAAGGAGGAGCGGGAGCTGGGAGTTTGCCTGGGGAGTGGGTGGGAGGCAGGCTGGTGGCGCAGCAGGGGAGAGCAGAACACGTTCCGTGGGCTCCTCATGGCGTGCATCCTGGTGGTTTTCTATCCAGTGTGGGCGCTGGTGCTGGAGACCTGCTGGTTTCTCAGCAGGTGCCCCTGTTCGTGGCCGTGACAGAAGCTCCCCACCATCAGCAGCTAGCTGGGCAGCCACCATGCCTCTCCTCAGCACATCTCTCTACTTAGGATTTTTCAGTGACACCTCCAAGGCCCATTTCTCCCTATCAGTGAATTGTATTTCCTCTTTTATTTAATTGCTAAATGTCAGCTATTACTTGTTGGGTTTTTGTGTGGGAAAAAAAGCAAGGTGTGGTGAAAAATGTGAATTAACCAATGCTAATTGGTTAGGTTGACACCTAGGTTAGCATGCTTAGAATCTGATGCAGCTCCAGTGAGGTCAGGGTGAAGCCGGCACCTGAATTATTTAACCCAGGGTACGAGAAAGCGAATAATATGTAGACTGCAAACTATGTTTTGCATTCATTTGTTAGGGTGAGAAAAAAGCCTTCACATACGTGCCAAATGTAGAACTATAAATAAAAATTTAATTTTAAACTTTTTCATTGTGTAACAAGACAAGCCCTACACTTGTTAAATTCATTGCTTCATTCAGTGCCTGCCATTGTGGTTTTTACTGTCTGGCTGGCTTTTCTTTCAAGGACATCCTCATACTTTTGTCTAACCAAACTTAGTGAGACTTTGTCACCTGCTGGTTTGCAAAATTATCAACCACTTGAATTTAGTGGTTAGGGAATAGATTCTAAACTTTATATATACTATATGCAATGCATGTAAAATCATGAAAAATCCCTTCTCTTCCAGTGCAGGTCTCCAGGTGCTCAGAATCAGTAAGAATTTCAGTTTCCTTGTACAGCTGTTACTAACGCCCTGATCTCACTTTTTGACTCTGGCGCTCCCTATTCTGCCTTCATCCCTCTCCCAGTTATGAACTACTAGTGTTATGAAGAAGGCACACTCTTCGTTTTGTTGAATGTTGTAAAATATTCACTAGAATCATATAAGAATTTGTCCTGCTGCTGGCAGAAAGCAGCTCTACAAACAATGTGCTCCTTTGTTTGCCCAAAGCATAGTAACAAATGGATTATGTGTAACAGCCATCTATAGGGCTTTTATTTCATCTCCATTCAGGCTCTGCGTGTTTTGCACTGCTTTTAATGAGGCTGCCTGAACTATGGTAACCCCACCGTACATTTGTAAGCAAGAGATATTAGATGAATCAGCCCCTTCCAGGACTGCATTATGAGGTGATCTGCTTTCATTACAGGATTTATTTTATAGGTGATGGACCTCAGTGAGAAGATACTGCTGGCACAAGCAGCACTTATCTGCTCTGTAAGGCCAAGTTCAGGGTCTGCATGGATGTGAATCTGCTTTCCCACAGCCAAATATCCATTCATTGTGTGGCTTGAAACAACCTTTTTTGTGGATGACCTCTCCTTTGCTCCCCTTCTGCTTCAGACTCATACTGGAATGATTGATAGTCTATTATAAAATACTCCATAAAGAACTGTTTTACTTCCCCATCAGCATGAAAGCTTGTGTCCCCACACATGAAACAAGTACAAAACCCAGCATCCTGCAGCAAAATGAAAAGCCTCTTCTTCCTTCTGCCTTTCTGAAGTGTGAAGGTTTCCCCTCTAGAACTGGAGATGTTTATTCCCTGGCAATAGGGCTCACTGTTGTCAAAAACAACAAAACACTTATTCATATAAGTACAGATTGGTGCCTTCTTTCTTCTCTGGAGGTCTATGAAGAGTTCACTTTTTTCCTCTTTTTTTTTTTAACATTGTTTACAAGTTTTATGAATTACAAATTACAGGGCAAACCAGGATTCACAAGTGATGTAATGCCCTGTTTAAGTCTTTTGTGCTTTGTTTGAATATAATCTGTTCTCAAGACCTTCCATTTGTTTCCATGCTGCTCTTCAGTCATTATCAGAATCAAAACTGGGTAGTTTTTTTGTAGGAAGTATTGTTACAATACAGAAGGCAATTGTGAGCAGGATAACAAAGATAGAAACAAAGCCACGCGGCAGCTCACAGGCCTCATCTTCCTCCTCTCTGGACACATTTTTTGTATGCTGCTTGAAGTGTTTTGTTGTTAAAAATTACAGCTCAAGCAGTTCCTGACTTTGTAAATAGAGGACCTGGTGAAAGACAGGATGGTGAAAGAAATACAAGGAATGCCATTGCTTCGGATAACTCCCGGAACAGGACTAGAGATAGAAGTCTTGAAAAAATCACTGTTGTTAAGTTTTCATATTTCATGGTTGGAAGGTGGCTTTGGAAAGGAGTTACTGGCCATAAGGTAAAATTAGGTTGAACTGTGAATTGCTAAGTCTTAATGAGAATCCCAACAGCACAGGGCTGCAAGTAACACCTTGTGCTAATTGCAGACTTTGCTAGCTAGCAGCAGTGAAGAGCAAAGCCCTGAGATTAAAAGTACCATGAATTAAAAGAGAGGTCATATAACATAGCTTGTTATTATAGGAAAAGAAAGAAATCTAATGACAAAGGCAAATTAATTAGCAAAGAAAACTGCTTGGGGGAAGACACTCAAATTTTCTAGGTTGTGGGGTTTTATTTTCTTTCAATAACAAAACAACACCAAACGTTCCTCTTTCCAGCTCCATTTTGGGTAAAAACATACAGTGGCAGGATCAGGGAATTTTATTTTTAGTTTTACTTTTCATAGAGACATCCTTTCCAAGCACTTGTAATTTCTGATTTTACTAGTGCAATTTTAGCTCCTCTGCTGTGTACTTTTGTCACTCTGTCATGAACGTGCATGTTTGTGTCTGCATGTATGAGATATACCGAGGTAAAGAAAGACAGACCCTGAATGCACTAGTGGATGCAAGGGTTTGCTGTAATAACTCTGTTTTGGCTTCATCATTGTTTATGTGTCAATCTCCAAATGCCAATACCGGGAAATGAAAGACTGAAATGCCTGGAAGGCAACTTCTGATCATCTGAATGAAAATGTTCATTACACTTTATGTGTATGAACTGTTTGTCATTGAGCTGCAGAAACAGGCAGCATCTGCATACTCTTGAGAAATGGACTGTAACAGAAAGAACATTACAAATGTATTTGGAAGCGCTTAAAAAGGCTGATGAAAAACCCGAGGAAAGGGGTTTTTTTAATGAATATTTGTGTTGCTGGGTGATAAGCTTGGGTTTACTCAGTAGGACTTTACAGTTTATTTGTACTTTGACTCTGTGTTTTAATGAGTATAAAGACATGCAGATCAAGTATCTGGGCACTTTTGCATTATAATTAACAATTAATTAATTTATTTCCAACCTTTAATTAGACTGAATTTAAATACAACACGTTTCAAACTCAATCTAGAAGGCATTTAAAAAGGACGAAGCTGCATGCTGTTGGACACCTATTATGCAAGTTTAAATGATACTATGTCTTGGGAAATTGCTCTGAAAAGTAAGTTGACTGGTACTTCAGAAGCTGATCCAGTTCTAAGGTGAGACATATATTTCAGATAAGTGGACGGCTTAAATGCTTTCCGGTCTTCCTCCTCCCTTTTCACTTAAGGTCTAATGTTTTCTTAGAAAAACCTGGTTATAGGCTTTCAGTGTCTTGCCCATCTGAAAACAAGCTGCAAGTTTCCATTGCTTTTCATTCCCCCTGGGTCTGTCAAGAGGCTGTCACTATTGTGAGCAACAAAATGTTTGGATGTGTCACCCCAGGAGTCAGTTTTGATGGGCTGAGTGAAGGCAGAATGAATACTGAATGAAAACTAAAGCTAGTTAACAAGTTAGTTAATAAACATAAATCCTGTATTTACTACCTTCTACTGCGAAGGAACCTCAAATATTTAATAGGACCTTTCTGTGTCAGGCATCTGGCAAGATCACACAACAAGCACCAGTATTAGTGCCTTTCTGTGGTAACCTATTACTAGTTATAAGGAGGTAACTAATTTTCAAAATTATAACTGAAGAGTCGATCATGAGCAATCACCAAAGGATTGACTAGGGATTATTTTTTTTTCATTGAGGATAATGAGTACTTTTTAGGCAAAATGAAACCGCAAACTAGTTTTAAACCCACTGCCTAAATGTTTCTGTTTAAATAGATATTAGTAGATATTTAGCTTAGTAATTGTCCAACAAGGAACTGTGCAACAGTTGTAAACTGCGTTTAGTTATCCAACATCACAGCCCCTTTTGTGCTGATACGTATTTAAATATATCTGCCACCGAAGGCAATGAGACTATGCTGACTGACATCACTTGAGATCTGGCCTTGGATCTGGTGAAACAAAAAACCAAATTTGATTTTCTTCCTTCTGCACTTCCTTCCTCCGGCAGCCCCTGTTTCACAAAATCCTGTTCCACTAGCTGATAATAATCACCATCACCACCACCATCACCATCCCTGCAGCCCCAGGCAGGTGCCCCCGTGTGAGCCAGGGAGTGCGCGGCAGGCATTTGGGTGAGGGCTGGGAGCCATCTCTGCGTCAAGGGGGAGATCCCCTTCAGCTTTATGCTTGGCTGGTGCTTTGTTCACCGTTGAATGCTCCCCCCTCGGAGCCTTTGTGCGGCGGTGGGGGCCGAGGTGTGAGGCGGCTGCCAGCCGATGGCCGTGCCATGCGTGGACAGAGCATGACCAGTTTGGCTGCAGCCAGTCACTGCCGGGCTTGGCGTTACATCACCGTCAGCCCACGGCTTGGCCAGACGGAGCCAAACAGGCTTCTCCTTGTTTTTCCTCTTTTCATGGACAAGAAGAAAGCCTGGGAAAAGAGCAGGGATCCCAGACCTTCCTTGAGAACAGCCGAATATTGTCTGCATGGTAATGAAGGGAACAAAACCACAAAACACACAGGGCTTGCTCTCCCCTGCAAGCCGAGATGCACAAAAGCGGGGCGTGTAATCGGAAGGAGTGGGTGAGGGCACCGCAGCGCGGTGAGGAAATAACCCGCGGTGCCCCCCCAGCGCTGGGGGGGTGGCAGGGCTGCGGAGCCCACTGCAGCTGCTGGCGAGGCCAAGCAGCCCGAGCGCTGCCCTCCTTTCTGCTTTTCATGGCGATGTCCTTACAATTGATTTGGGGAGTCTGTGTCGATCCGTTAACACAGCGGCTGGATCTCTTTTTTTAAAAAAAATCATTGTAACACATGGTGTGCGTTTGTGATTCCAGTTTTCTGTTCCACCCACAAAGCCAAGACGGGTACAAATGCACAGCTCATCCTTGCTTTTGCAAGCTCCTGGTATTATTCTTCAGAGAATACCTTGTTTATTCTGATTTGAAATTCAAAAGAAGTTGAATTTTTCTGTTTGCGATGTGTCTTCACTGTTGTTTCTTTCAAAAGTGGAAAAATGGATTGGCTTTGTGTATACTTTGGGCACCACAAGCACCCAAACCATTCCCATCTGCTGCGGGAAGGTCCAGTTCTTGTGAAATTTATGCACTCACAAATATCCATCTCTTGGCAGTCAGGCGTAGTGTCCCTATGGAGAAACATGGTTGTCATGGGAAACTGCGATCATGGAGAGAGGAACAAGTTTTGTGAGCCGTTAGGAGACTTGTCTGTACCATGAAGGCAGGCAGCAAGCTTTTGTACTCCTCTGGAAACCAGCAGAGCCTGGCCATGGGGCAGTGAGCTCTTGGAGGGCTTCTGCTGCTGGATCTTCCACTGCACCTTTGCATGGGCTGGGGTCTTCTAGGACTCTCCAGGCAGGCACGCTCCTCCACGCCTCACTTTGGTCCCTAGCTCCAGCTCTGCTGTGTGTAATATTTCTTCTAAAATGTCAATAAGGAGGATTTCATCCAGGTGGCTAGGACGAACAAGGGCATCTGGTGTTGCTGTTATGCACTTGTGCGAGTGAATTGCAAACATTTATTTGGGAATTGAGATCACACGCTGCACACCTCTGAGAATTACCAGAAGCTGTCTTCTAATTTGCAGCCACATTTTCATTATCATCAGTCTTCTACCGTATGTTTTTGTGACAACATTGTCACCTAAGTTAGTCTGACCCTTTTCCAGTGTTTAGCCTTTTATTTTTTGCATAGGAGACAATTATTCCTTCCCAGACTTCTCTTGGAGACATACAAAACCCCAGCCTCTTCCTAAACCATTGTTTAATATGGTTCTTGTCTAGCCTATGCACACGGGTTTCCTTTTAGAGAGAACTACCATGTGGAGTTGGATGCATATCAAGGTCAGGCCCAAGCATGGGGTATATATTTGTTCACTGTGTACAAGACATCCTGCAGCTCAAGTGTTTCACAGCTCCTTGATAGCCTTCCTTTGATCTGCTCCACTTATATCTCATCTTTTTCATCAAAGCTGACCAGAACAGTGGACCAGAACTGCATCAGTCACCTGTAAAGTGGCATTCACACCTCCCCACCTCTGTTAGAATTGCTTTTCCTCATGTGTCCTAAAACTAACAGACAATGCATACTGTTGCCTCATAACTATCCTGTGAATGACTAACACACCTACGTTTACTCTTTTATTACATGTTGTGTGCTATGGAAGAGTATAAAAGGTCTCCAGAAAAACACAGAACCTTGTACCTCCATTGAACATCTATTCATAAAGCCTTCCTGATCTCTGCAGTAATAATTTTTCCCACTAATGCATGAGGTCTGATTATAGCCTTGCCATTATGAATGTTACTACTGGTTACAGAATTATCCACTAAAACAAAAGTTGTTATAATTAAAACAGAGTCTTCATTCAGATGTGCTTTTACAAAGAAGGACCTCAGTGCATGTTCTCAGTTGTGATAGTACACTCTGACAGGCAGAAAATGGGAAGAATTGTTTCAGCTTCTTATGCTACTGTGAGCTTGATGGTAATTAATTATGTAAATAGATGTGTGTTGTTCTTTTCTGTTGACAAAACACACTCCCTTTGCACATGAAGATGAATTGTTGCTTCCCATAAGCAGCCAAATCCTGAGCAAGTGTGGTAAATTTGCAAATAAGCTTGCAGGAAATTTCTTGGAAGTGCAGTGAGGGTTGCAGTCCATTATCTAAGTGTGTCAGTTCTTTAGTGGTATTAGCCCAGTTAGAGCAAGGACCTTATAAACGTATTGTTTTTACCATAAAAATTAATTTGACTGACTAGAGACAAACAACACTAATGCCTAAACATAGTAGTCTGGTTCACACAATGTCTCCACTTCTCTCAGAGACCAATATACTCTTAGAAAACTATTGTAAAGGATCTGTTTTTCCTTACTTGGATGAAAGATGATAAAACACGAAAGCAAGGCTTGGCTTCAGCAGCTTTTCCCAAAGACGAAGGAAGTGATTTAATCAATTGAAATAGGCTCTATCAAAGTGTCTTTTTCATTCAGATATACATGATGAGCCTGAAATAATTCTAGAGTCAATTTACTTGTTGGATAAAGCGTTTTCTTCGGCTTTCAGATCCATGTGTAACTCTGTAGTGCCCTCCCCCGTCCCAGTTTGGAAATGCCTACGTCTGGTAGGGAAACTGCCTATGGTTAAGAAAATAATATTGTGACTTTATTCCTAAAATTAAATATTACTGTTGCCTATTTTCTTTCCAAATTCAATCTCTTTGTTTCGGAAGTGGGGAAGGGGGCATTTCATTCATTCAGAGAAAAAGAAATCAAAGAGCACTAAAGGAGTGTGCATGTGCCTTTTTTCTGTTTTGCATATTATTTTCCAGTGGTCATAATGGTAGTAACTTCTCAGTGAGGTATGTCAGAGAGGTAAGTAAGTGGAAAAAAAAATTAAGGTAACAGTTGAAACTCACCACTCTCTAGGTCAGTCAGGTATTCTTTCATCTGTGTCATTTAGCAGCTAATACGATGTGTATTTCGTGTGGGTGAGGCAGAGGATAGCTGTGCTATCCAAATTAACTCATTGATCAAAGAAAGAAGGGATGTAAGGGTGGTGGAGGCAAGATACAGAAGAATGAAGAAAAAGATCAATTGTGTTTGCAAATGCAGGAGACTCACCTTATAGGTACTTTAAGATGGCTGGACTGGCACTGTGGACAGCCAGGGCACCACCTCGGCTGCCTGTCCGGCCTGGGACTGGCTCCCTGCAGCCTCACCATGTGCCAGTCCCACGCAAGGGTAAGAAGTTCTGAAGCAGAAAGATACTCAGATTTCCTTAGACTTTTAGGAGAGGTTAGCTGAGCTAGCTGTGGTCCTTGGCTGCAAAAGGATTATTGCTTCACAACCTTGGACCAGTGCTTCAGCTTCAATAATACTTACACAACGTCCACCTCATTTCCTTCCTAGTAAGGAACACTTTCCCCATGTGTTACTCTCATCTGTCTGTCACATCCTCCCTACAGGAAGTAGAATTCACTGACAAATTAAGCTGCCACATTCTGGTCTGTCCTTTCTCCTTGATAATATGTTAAGTTCATAGCTTTGTTGAGCATTGTTACCAACACTGATATGAGAGGTAACAGTATAAACAGCATGAAGATTTTGTTTGTTAGTTTGTTTTTTGGTTTTCTTTGTTTTGTCTCTTTCTTATTTCATCAGAATTTTCTGGGATAATTCTGTGATTGTAATTTTCTGGGGTAGCGAGAAATGTAAGTCCTGCTTTCCACTGGTTTCCTTCTGCCATGCAATATGTGCTAAAATAAAAATCTGTCCATCTGTCTTCCTTTGGTACACAGGTACTTTTTGCATGACTAAAATTGGATCTTATATTCTGCAAGATATTTATATGGGTTAGCTTGTCTTAATATGCTTTAAAGACAAGTAAATGGAAGAAAGAAAGTAACTGGAATATATAGGTCAAAGATTTCTTCATCCTTCAGATAATCCAGTTATTTTAAAAAGGAGCAGAAAGTAATCCTAAAAGCTGAGCTTATCCAAATCAATTATAAACATTGCTTCAAAATCCCTGATGGATTTTATTTTATATTTCAAAGTATTTTTTGTAAATATTACATATCTCATTAAAGAAACCCCAAAACAACAGAAATAGATAGTTTGTTTGTTGGCTACTGGCAGTGGATGTTTTTAAATGATGATTTTAAGATGTTCTGTTTCCAAGTATTTGGATTGAATATGCCAAACCTGAACTGAAGATTTGCCGTATTTGTCAGAACATCCAAAAAAACCAGGAGCTAGATTATATTTTGGCATTGAGTAACCACGACCATCTCTACAGATGAATTGGTGCAGAGCTCACTTGAAGATCAAGGCTTCAAGATATTCACATGCACTGCAGACATACAGACATCTAGATAGATGTCTGCCCCGTAGTATACCAAAGCTTCAGAACTAGAAGATAAGGCTAGTTAGGAAAAGCGTGTTTGGTTGGTTATTACACAACAAAGAAAACAGTATTCCAGCAATGCACTATGAAAGACAAGTAATATAATGTTTCAAGGTTTTTCTAAGCATGAATCAATACTACTGTTTGTTGTATATTTTATAGAGTTCATCCATTGACAGGATTTCCAGAGACAGCACTACTAGCGAGCTTGCCTTCCTCCAGCACCCACAGTGTCACGTTGTGCTGTCTGCCCATGGCCACTCTAAGTCAATTACTTTTTTATCATGGCACCACTCTGAGGCTGAAGCACTAAAACATATGAGAACTAGAACGCTGCCATTTCTTTATCTCCAAAGAGCAGGATAATTTATCTTTATCTGCCTTTTGCTGAAGATAAATGTTGGAGGACAGGGCCATATATGGCTGCTGTTTGCAGCAATGGGCGATTTTGTAGTTGTTGCTAAGTGTTCAAAACCAAGATGTTGTTATAATTGGGTAAATGTTATTAAAAGCTTCTGGATTTAACAACAGGTCTTTGTGAGGGATGAAGGCAAGAAATGATTATGCTTTTGTAGGTGTTCAGAGAGCTGAAACCGCTTCCATCTAAAATAAAGACACAGCACGAATGGGTTTCTCTGTATGGTGGTTTTCAGATCTGTGGGATGCAGAATGACTGAAATATGTGAGAGGAAAGTCTACAAAAGGCAATTAGGAATAGGCATGGGTGAAAATGGAAAGAGAATTTTGGTCTAGTTGTTGTTCAGAAAGGGATGTTGACCTGTGTGCTGAGAAACCTGCCCTTGCTATTTAATTTCTCTTGTTTTCAGGAAAGGTAACTTCAAACACTTTTTGTAATAAACTGATTTGTATCTAAGATATGCTGGACTCTGCCAGTTTCTCCTCCATTTGAAATAACTATAAGACTTCAGACTCTTGGCTACCTGCTCAGGCCAGAAAGAAGTAACATCATCTTTTCTTTGAAAGAGAGAAATTGGTTATGATGCTGCATTTGTAATGAAGTACTATAAATTGGATAGTATTAGAGTGTTCCTCACTGAGCTGGAGTGAATTTCTGTACCGCATGCTAAGTGGATGGCAAGCAGCAAACCAGTGTCTTGCCTGTGCCTCACTAGACACTCAGCACACACAAATCAGAATCACTATTATCCTTTCTGGTTCCAGCTGAAGGTGGGAAAGATTAACCAAAATCTCCCAGCAGATGACTGTGATGTATTCTAAAGCAGTGTAGAAAATACTGTGAATTTCTAAGTGTACAAATATCTTCTTGTTAGGATTTAAAAATTAGATTCCTCAGTTCTACTGGGAGCAACTTAGATTCCTCAATTGTACTGGGAGCAGGGATATTTCCAATTGTAGGGTTCTTAGGTTATCTCACTTCTACAGTCTCTTTGAATTTTTATTAGGACCATGTTTTTAAATTGTATTTATTTATATTGGCAAAATACAGCTTTGCTTTCTTTTCTGGCAAGACGTGCTTTTGACTTGTTGAGCTGCAGCCTGTAGCTATGAAATTTCACACAGGTGCCTAAACAAGTCTAATGCAATGGTGTTCCAGCAGTGGCTGTGAAAGGGCAAGGCTCTATCAGTTGCTAAATTTCTCTGCTTTCCTCAGATTTTTACTTTTCTAGAAAGAGACGTTACTTTTGAACCACATGCTTGGGAAAACCCCATGTTGGCTTCACAAGGCAGAAGCCCCCAAAGATCTCTGATGACATTCAGATCAAGGCTTGCCCTCAAATCTGGTCTATTTCCCATTCATCACTTGTTACTGGTATAGCTGACGTCAACTGAAACTGTCAGCTTTTTGGGATGCTGAGCTTCTCTTCCTTAAAAAGGCATAGAGCTTAATACCACAAACTTTGTTTCAGCCTTCATTTGCTAGGAAAAAAAGCCCTTTACTTTTTCAGGTGACACTGCTGCTTCTAGGTTAATGACTAACAGTATGTTCAACAACATAAATACAAATTAAAAGAATTCAAGCAAACAGGTCTACATTGGAGCCTTTGAGATGGAGTGTATTTTACTCAGTGAAATGCACAGAAATCTACCTCTCCAATAACAGGATTGCTTTTTTTCTCAAAAATTAAAGGCTAGTTTTATATCTGGCATTCTCTGAATGTTATAGTAATTCAACTTTTCAAAATGAAAATTAAACATACTGCAAAAAATAATTTACTGAAACTCAATATAAATCATATAATAAGAAAACACCTTTGCAATGAATCATCTAATTCACTGACCCAACAGTTTATAAAACTAGTTTTCACTTTAGCTAGTGTATTAGCTAGCTATATGTTAGATTAAATATAATTGCATTTTTGTTTTAGGACTACTAATTCTTCTAGCTTGAGAAATTACCTGAGCATATATCTGCATTAATGTTGCATTACTGAGGCAAAAACGTGACAAATATAAGCAATTTATTCTCCTCAAAGCTGCAAAAGTTAATGAGAGGTAAGAATTACTTGTGGAGAGATATCTATTTATTACATACCTAAATCAGATTATCCAGTGCAATTTCATTAAATATATTAGAATTGTATTTGAATTTTATATAGGTAACATATATTTATATTTCATTATAAATGATTTATACATTAAAATATATTTCATCGGAATGTCATACAACATAAATCCTGTCTGAAAAGGAGATATTAGCAGTGTAGCAGGGCGTTTGAGCTGCTTTGGAAGTAGATGGTACAGATGCACATGTCCTCTTGGCATCATGATTGCCTGTGCTGCCCTGGATGTGCTGCCCTGGATGTACACGTCACGCAACCAAAGCTATGTGGAATGAGTGGGTAGTGTTGATCATGCAATGGGCTCAGACAGGGAACTCCAACTACCCAGGAGTCTTGGAAGAGATCATGGACTAGCCAGAAAGCAGAAATTTTTGAGCACTGCCCAAGGAGATAACTTGTACCAAAAGGCCCCACAACATGAGCAGCAATATGTTCTGTTTACCAATTAATCCTGTCATGTTGTGGGAAACCATCAGAAGTGGAAAGAAGCTGCTGTGTGGACTTTCACACAACGGGTCGTAGAAGCTGCTGAAGGCAAAGGCAGATCAAGTCAGTCTGCAGAAGTGAAAGCCACCTGTGTGGCCCTAGGGACTGCTGAACGAGGAAAGTGGCCAGTACTCTGTCTCTGTACTGACTCCTGGATGGTGGCAAATGTCTTGTGGTTGTGGCTATGGCAATGGAAATGGAGCAACTGGCAGTGCAAAAGTGAACTCGCCTGTGCAGCTGCATTGTACCTGCTGCTTGCTGTGGCAAGACATTGGTATGTCATAGATGCTCACATGCCCAAGTGTCATGCCACTGAAGAACATCAGGAACAACAAGCGGGTAGGTCAGGCTGCCAGAACTGAAGGTGATTGGCATATTCATTGGATGCAGGAAGATTAAAATGAAACCATTTTAGTGTGATACAAGCCAGAGCTCTTGCCAAATCACAACAAGAATAAATTGCAAGCTATCTTTTAGGCACAAAAATAGCCGTAATCTTTCTTTAAGTCTTAAGAATATCTGTACTGTAAGAAACATTTGAAGCCATCTAGTCATTTGCTTAGCTATTCATCAGTTCTCTCTTTGTCTCAGGCCATAAGATGATCTGGGTATTTTTTCTAACTTTTTCTCCAACAGATTCCTTATCTCTTAACACTAAATTGTTTCTCTGATCTCTTCTTCTGATTGCTTCTTCTATTTCCTGTAGTTGACATTTTTCATCACCATCAAGGTCTGTTTCTGAAAGTGGGGTTTTCTTTCTTTCAGTCAGTTAATTTCCTTGACATGTTTTATTTTCTGTTGGATATTTTTGGCCAGCATTTCTGGGGCTTGCTGAATTTTCCTCTCGGCTATATTTAGCAACATAGTTTTATGTCTTATTTTCTTGTTCTCTTTCTCTTTTGCTCTAAATTTGGACATAAAACTTTGTTTTTCTTCCTTTAGAGCTTTTTTTTTTTTTGATTCCCTAATCCTTTCCTCCATCTGCTGATCAGGGATAATCTTGAGATCCTTGAAGCTTTTGTTCTGCAGCAAGTCTATTGCTAAATCTCATCAACTTTGACCTGGTGATTACTCACTTCAGCTCTCTGTGTCTTGTCTTTTTGTACTGGATCAACTCTTGTCTCTTCTTTTTGCCTTCAATTTCTTTCAAATGCCTTTTCTCGAAAGCCCATGCAACCTTGCCTCAGAGCAGATTACGGTTCCAGTCTGTAGCATCCTTTTCCATGATCTGCTTCTTTCTCAGATGTTTTTCATGCAAATGTTTCCTGTATTCACCTTAGAGCTTGGATCTTTCAAGTTTTGCCTTATGCTTGTTTTCTTTCCTCTGCACCAGCCCCTGCCATCAATTCTCTCTCATCACCATTCCTTTCAGCCTGGCCTCCAGAGATCGCTCCCTGTCCAGACTGCCTAGGGCCTTCCCTTTGTGCCACCTCTCTGGGCTTTCTGCCAGCAGCTGCCACCTTTCTTTCTCCAGTATTTGTGTCTCTTATCCTGCGTTCCCCCTGCATGCCAAAGCCGGGAGGCCTGCAGCTGCAACCCCAGTGGGAAGGACTGTGAGAGCCTCACCCAGAGCTGGGGTCATGGCCAGGTGACTGGGAAGATCCCCATCGCGGAGGAGCACTGCAGCCCTTGCAGTGGTAGGCACCAGGCAGCCCACCCGGCACTGTCTGGTGAGGAGCCTGATGCTGCCTGAGCTGGTCCCCAGCCCGGTGGGATGCACCTGGCTGTGGGGGCGAGACAGCTGGGCTGGGGCCCTGAGCGGCCGGTGCCACAGGCAGCACCGCGCTGCTGGCCTCTCACAGGCTGCCGCCGCAAGGCCTGCAGGGTTCTACCAATGCTGCAACCCCTCGCCCTCCCTTTTTAAAAAGGAAAGAGCGGGGTTGAGGAAAGAAGTCATTTTAGATAGTAAGGACCATCCTATAGTAAACATAGTTGGGACTAAGGACAATCTTAATACGGCACATTTCTTTTAGAGGTACCAGTTGAGGTGAAGTTCGGTTTACAGCAAACACCCCAAGGACTCTGTACATAGCATCACAAGAGAATCTCCTGTGGGGTCTTCTGAGCTTGGACCTAGCGTTGGCCACAGATGAGAATGCTGGCGGTGCTTAAATGGAACGACTTAAGGACCTGAAGAGGAATTTCCAGTCTTAAATCCTTTTGTGAATATAGCCTCTAATCCTGCCAGTGTGATGAACACCTCTTCCAACGAGGAGCTCTTGGACCATCTGCTAAGAAAGTCCACCAGCGAGCTCAGCCCTGTACGACAGGAGGCCAGCTGGATGCTTTCTTTGCTTTGGGGTCATGCTATGGAGCAGAGTGCTAGGGGGTCATGTTCTTGGTGGCTAGAACCGTTAAAAAAGATGACTGGGATTTACATCAGCTGAAGCTCTTTTTAATCTCAGAATGTGCGTTAGGCAGTACAACGAGAAACATTAATCCACCCTGGATGTTATGAAGATGTAGATTGCTGTGACTATGTCTTTAATCAAAAATCAAGAGTCACAGCTTTCCCAAAGGCAGTTTTCTCTTAAATCCCCACTGAAAGAAGCTGTGGTTTTTTCAGTCCCATAGATGACTTTTAACTGATTTTAGGAACAGGAAATGCTTCATATTTATTTTCAATATTGTTGTAATGTAGGGATTTTAGTCAGTTTGTTGTCCTCTGACAATCAATGTATTGTATAAATTTTCTTCAATTTATTGACTGTATTTCCTCACTTCTTCAACATAAGTTCTGTTTGGTGGATGAGAAGTCTCCACTGGACATTTTCTTAAACCTGTCTTCAACATTAAATGAATACTTCATACTCTCTTTGAAGGTTTGGTCTGAGTTTTCATAGAAAATACTCCAATCTTTAAAATCTCGATTATTTCAGTACCCTGATGCTGTTACTTTGCACATGCAGATTCTTTAAATGTGAAAATAGCTCCCTGAACCATTGAGTGAACAATAATGCAAGCTCATCCCCACACCTTGTGTATATCTGCCACTCTTCTGTATTGCAACAGATAGATTGTTCCATAGCGAAAAGAGTTCTTATCTTCCTTTAAAGTAGCAGGGATAATTCAGTCTTGGGATCAGCATTTAAGCAGCTGTTAAACATAATATGTGTCAGAGCAAAGAACACACGGAGAATGATGTAAATGAAAGCAGATGCCCTTCTCAAACTATTTGTCTCTGAATTCATAAGATTATTTATGGAAATGCAATGTATGGAGATGGATTAAAGAGTTACATCTTATGTAAAAATCATGCTGATGGAAACAAGGGCAATAAAATACAGGTCTACTAATCAAAACACTGTCAGCACGTTGAAAATGGGAGCATTTTAATACTGAAAAAACAGCATTCCTTGTGGAAAACAATTTCAATTAAACCCCACCCCCAATCAATCTTGCGAAGATGTTTATTTATACCAATACTATTATTATTGTTTCTAGGGACCTCACACATCTCTGTAAAAATCTGTGTAAAAATCTGTGTAAAAAAATACAGTCTTCCCAATTTTAGAGACAAGGAACTGAAGAGGACAAACGGGAACACAGCAAATCTCTGTTGAAGAAACAATTGAACCTGTCTTTTCTGACAAGGCTACCACCGATCTGCTCTTCCTCTCTAATACACTATCAACATATGCATGTATTTGTAGCATAGTTTTGACATATATTGACATAACTGCACTTGGAGTTACTTACCATGCAAATGGATTACATTATCACTGGTGGTGTTTACCCAGAATTGTACTGTACTTAGCCTCTGTTTCTTAATGTTCTGACAGGTGGTGAAGGAATTGGGCTTAAGAATGACTTAAACTGTTACACAGTTTCTTTGCACAATATCTTTGTCTAAAATATTGAAGGATCAGCATTTTGCTGAAGGACTACCTTTAAAAAAATAAAGGTGAACATAAGCTCCATGGTCCCTCACATATTTTAGAGGAGACAGCTTCAGGAAGGATGCTGGGCTGAAACATGGTGACTTTTGGTCGTTTGTGAGGAAGCACAAAACATCCTTTCTTTAGCCGTGACATAAGCTCCACTGATGTTGCCAGATATTTCAGTCAGAGTTTGCGTATTGTATTCTTTCAGCAAACTTACAACACTACATAAAATAGGCAAGAACATGGTATTTGAAGGTGTAATTACTAGTAGGAATAATACAATTTACATAATAGTAGCATTTATTAAGGCATTTAAAAGTGCCGCTGTGTTTCCTGTATAGTCTTTTAGACTGTAAAAAGGAAGTAGTCTTACGCTGATGATCAAAATGCACTCTTAAAAGTTCATCAAACTACTGCCTTTGTAGTCTTCTTTTTTGTGGGCATGGTGCCAGATTTTTGAGATGCAGGCAGAATAACTGGTGTAGTCAGCCATACACTCAGTCTGCAGGTACTTGAAGAGCAAAATAACTATGATTAAAGTAGCAGTATAAATAAGAGCCAAAGCCAAATATTTTATGGTATTTCATTCCTTGTAAACATGATGGCTATGTGAATAGGGAGATCCAGCTTTCCTCTCATGTGCTCATGAGTTGCAGCTGCTCAAATAAATTTATCAGTAAACAGAATTAGTAATATATACGTATGACAGCTAAGAGAGAAACGGTTTATTGTTTCCCACTGTCATTGTTTCTTACTCTTGCAGTTTAGCTACAACCTTTGGCTGATGGTGTTAAGTGTTTGTTCTACAGGATCTGAAATAGAGATGTGGGGGTTCATAGTCTGGGTTAAATTTAACCGGCCATAAAACTTCATTACAAAACCAGGCCACAGTTAGAATACATCTTTCATGATGCAGTAAGATACAGACAGTGGGGCTAAAGGAGATAAACGACTTAAAGTTACTGAAATACCTTTTTTTTCTGTTCTTGAGGAAATGAATTAGGTATATGAAACAATGACTATCTGTTATGAGAAATGCTGGAGGTGAAAGGTTTCCAAGGTTCTGAGCAAGACAGAAGTTCAGGGTGGATTGTTTGCGTCACATGTAGTACACAGCAGATAACTGCAAGCTTAAGGGAAGAAAACACACATTTGACAACCTTATATTAAAACTAAACAGTTCTTCAGCTGGTATAGAAAGGTATCATCTATTATTTCTGGTAGAGATTTGCTGGTTTACATGTGGTTTTTCCTGAGATAATGTTTCTTTGGTTATCACTGGTAGGTAGACTACACACAAAGATGGAGCTGATCAATAGAATAAATATTTAACATTCTTCAGAATATTTGCAGCCTAGATGTTGGTTCAGCTTATGCCAGAGGAGAAGCTAGCTTCAACATTCAGATCCTGGTGTCTAGAGAAGTTTTAGTCTGCTATTATAATGCCAGGCACTTGAAAGTTGTCCTATGTTAGCCTGTCTGCTGAAAGAGAAGCTGCCTACCAGAGCAAAATAAACTGTAGCCCCTTGATGGTGAACAGGTATGAACTGCAATAGCAA
This sequence comes from Falco biarmicus, assembly GCF_023638135.1. Taxonomy (NCBI): domain Eukaryota; kingdom Metazoa; phylum Chordata; class Aves; order Falconiformes; family Falconidae; genus Falco; species Falco biarmicus. The sequence continues at coordinate 59,419,866 of NC_079293.1, read as the reverse complement.
ATGCTCTTATCGCCGATGCTTACGTTCGTTTCGATTAGCTCAAGGTGCCAAAAAGGATAAAAATGTTGCAAGAAAAGAGCGAAGGGTTTATGGAGCAGGAATTCCTGTTTTCTAGTCTGAGCAGCTCAGCCTATGCGGGCTTTGCCACCGTACCCACCTTTTTTCCATTAAAGCTGCTCCATGGAAGCAGGAGGCATTCTTTAGGGAGTCCAGTAGGGTGCACTAAGAGGCTATTACACATGCTGCTGCTGGGGAATGGCACCGAGATCAAACGGCTGGAGGATTAATTTGTTTCTGCTGTTTTTTCTTTTAAAGGTGACTGTATTAATTTTGAAAACAACAGTACCTTTTATGAACGATCAAAGCTGTCATGTAAGAAATTGCAGGGAACTTAACATATTCAAGCTGGATTGGACTGCTTTCCTAAGAGAGGTGCTTTAAATACAATTTCATTTTGAGAACACCCTACGATTGTGCGAGAATCATTCATAACGTGATTGAGGTCAGCGATTTTATCTCACAGTAGGTCCAACTGATGATTGGGTTTTATGTGTTATTGGTTATGAGGAAGACTCTAATTATGTTTCTACCCTGTGAAGGGACTGGTTAACACAAAGAAATCTCATCTCCTTTTGTCGATGTGCTCAGCCCAGCAGTTACTTTTGTTCTAAATTGGGCCTGGCAGCCTCTGGGGTGAATGATTGACGTGTCAATGTGCTAACAGAAGCCAGAACCAATTCTATTGTCTGACACCTCCTTTCCTCCTCCGAATATTAATGATGAGTGACCCAGCTGAATGAATGAAAAGTGCACACATCCCTCGTGGCTCTGTGCAGATGCTCAGAGATGACAGGAGGATTTGCCCAGGAGAGGACACAAACCATAAAGCCATCTGGTATTATGTAGTGAGCTTAATCTGTTCATTGACTTAGCCAAATGTTTGGTAAATCAAAAGTTGACAGGAAAGGATTCATAATTTTTATGCTTAAAATACTCAAAACATCACAGAGAAAAACAGGAATCCTAGAGTAATTCCTAGAGAAACACCAGAAGTACAGCTCAGATTTTTAGCTGGGAGGATGGGCAAGAAAAATATAAAAATGTTTTAGTTAAATGAGTCACAGACCAGTAATTTGCTTTAATAGTGCCTTCAATTACCCTGTGATAGGTTTCAAATAACACAAGGTATTGATGATCACCGCAGGCTTTTGTAGTACTTTGGTACTCCCAAAACATCCAAATAAGCCAGCCTTGGAAGCCATTGCAGTCACTCGACATTTAACAGTTTTTAATTAAGATTTGGTTGAATTGAATCTTCTGCTCTTTCTTAGTCTGGATTATGTAATATTCATTGTTATATTACAGATTGGGAGTATTAAATGTGCAGACTATTAAGACTAGGTGGTATAATGCATAATTAGGGAGCAAATTTCTTTATCTGATCATGTCAATTTTATTTATCCTTTCAATAAAATAGATTTATTTTGATAGTGTACAATTAAAGAATTCCCACTTAAATGTTTCTAGTATCTCAGTCAGCAATTCTGCCATAATAGGAAACCAGAAAAGATCCATACTAACATGCAATAGGCACTTTTTCATTGTGAGGTCTAGATCCAGTCCAAAGAGAAAAAATAACTTTTCTCACTACATTTTGCATATGATATCTTTCACCTCCACTGCAGTAAAAATACAACCTATTTTCATCTTCAGTGCTTTTCTCATCTTTTGAAGATACTGTGGTTGAATACGCTTTGTATTTTCACAATATCCCAAAGATTGGCAATTCTTTTGTGTCCATGTCCCTACAGGAGACTCTTGCATTCATGCATTAAGCAACCTCTGCACTGATTATTGCAAACCTTTCCCCTAGCCACCTTTTCTTTTTTCTTCTATACCATATGACAGCCCAGTCAGGTTTACCTGGTTGCTGCAAAATAATTTTGTCCTACTCTTCAAATCCTTTCGTGTGGCCCCACTTGATTACCTAATTATGTTATTTCCCACCTTCCATATTCTTCCCTGTTGTCCCAAAGGCCCTTTGCAGTTCATTTCCCTTTTATTTCTCAGCTTTTGATGTTGCTCCTGTTTTTACTTTGCATGCCATATATCTCACCTAAATTTGCTGTCTGAGAGCTAAAGGTCTAGTCTAAACCACGTGTTTAAGTTCTCCTATAGTTAGTGGAGAGAAAGGATACCTTCAGAGCACATTTATTTCATCTCAGCCTAAGATAGGTATCTAATTTTATTGAGATGGATTACCCTCTGGGTATTTTTTCCATACACAAGGAGTCTAGAAACCCGGTTTGGCTAGTGCCTTACAGAGTAGGTAAAATGAATCCCAGTTTTAATCAGTTCACCCAGAGTTTTCCCAAGAACTGTATTCCCTTCTGCTTCGGTGGCTTCTTTCTCTCTACCTTACCCTCATCCCTGGAATCCATTTGATATTATTTTCTCTACTTAAGTGTGCTATTAAAATTTAGGTCTTCAAGAATATACAGTATTCTGACTGTAAACACCCACTTAAAAATAGATGAATTTTAAAATATTTTTTTGTTGGCTTCTCAATGCTTCATACTGAACTTCTGTTTCTAGGGTATTGGGGCATTGCCACGTTTCTCTGACAGAGTGCCTTTCTGCTCTTGTTATACATAGGGATTAAGGCAAGGGTGTTCAAACTTACAAATTAAAACAGCAATTTACAGCAGAAACCTGAATGACACCTGCTACAACAGCCCCACAGAGACAGGGCATGCCTGATGGCCAGCACTGTACCATGCAGACTGATTGAAGCCTGAGGTGGCTATGAGTTATTTATATGCAGCATGGGAAACGTTTTATTTAGAAATTATTTGTTTGAACAGGAGCCTTTCACTACTTTACAGTGGTAAAATCAATAATAAAACCCCCTGCTTGTAACATTTGGTTTTCTATTATTTTAGGACAAAACATCTGATAAAATATTTTAAGTTTAAAAAGCAGTAGCTTCTTTCTTTACTCTCGCATCTTAAAAATAGCCAAGTAGTTAATTTCTAAACATTTACAAAGATTATCACTCTGGGATTAGAGCTCTGAAGCACAAAATTCAGCTGCAAGCAGGTTTTTTTTAAATTTTACTTTTTTATATGGAAATAAACCCCTAAATAATAATTGTGCCATGGGAACAATAGGTCCAAGTTTCATAAAGAAAGTAGAGCTGCACTTCACAGATTCATGACAACTCAGTGATCAGTCTCACTGAAAAGCAAGGAAGGACTTTTCAGCTGTGGTTTGCTGTCTAATGGGTTCTGCCCTTCCATCTTAAGAAAGACAAGATGATGAAATTTTCAAATGATAACAGAATTGATAAATTCTTTTGTTAATATAGGTTGTTTTTCCAGAATTAAAAATATATCATAATTACCTTATTTCAACAAAGGCATTAAGTAAAAATGTCTGCTTTCTCTTGTGCATACCAAATTCAGCTTTGAAACTCACAAAAGGGGCTTAATCTCTTCACAAAGTGTTTGCAGGTTCCCTGCCTCAGCTTACCAGACTCCCGTCTTATTATCTGCCTTTCCATCACCGTGTCCCAAATATTATCCCTGCAGGTAACAACAGATAGGTCTCCAGGGCCTGGATCCAGGAAGGCAGTTACTTAGATTTTGCATTTGGATGATTATGTCACTGCAAGACCATTTGACTAGACCATCCTGTAAAAAGGAAACCTCTGTTTAATTTCATAAATGCTCTATTCTGACTTTTTTTAAACTGGTGACAGTGAGCAGGTTGCCCTGTAGGCTGTGCCTCTATAACATTCAGCCAAGGTAGCACTGGTGCTGGACACCCAACAGATTTTCTCACGCTCATGTGGGCAAATTCTGCCTGTGAAAGAGCAGAGTAGGTGTGTGTACATATCAATTCTTCTAGCTAAGCCACCCTCAAAAAGTGAAACTAAACAAAAAACCTGGCAGAAGAACAAAGTTCAATCCCGGAAAGCTTTTATCACAACAGAAATTCTGGGTGACTCCAACAACGAGAGTTGGTATTAAATTACTGCCAAATTATCGAAGACTCGGCTGCATCATTCCCATATGAATACTAAGAGAATTTGTCCTATTATGGTTAGATTTAGGGAGATGGGAGTGGGGACAGGCCGAGTTTCCAGCCACCAGGGCCCAAGCAGACGAACTGTGAAGATGGGAGAGGTCTCAGCTGAATGGTAGGGAACATGTTGATCTGTGATGGATGCATTTACACCATGGGATGCAGTCCACTTAAACTGTGTCTCTGCGATATTTAGGATAGGATGTTAGGTTGTTTACTGTCCACCGCCGGGGGAGAAAAAGAAATATCTGTTGCAGCGAGTTAGAGTGGTGCCCCCCAGAATGGAATTAACACAGTTTCAGATGGTCTGAACCACTGGAGAATGGTCTCCTCTTCTACTAATTAAGATCTTAATTTTCACTACTAAATTTGGCCTACTAAATAAGCCCCTCAAACATATGACTCTGGGACCAGCGGGAACAGGACAGCAATGCAGCTCTTCGTGTTTGCTCGCAATGAATGAACTTTGAGACCCGTGGGAAGCCTTCCCGTGCCACCAGTATGCTCACAGCTCCCAGGAGGATGCCTGTGTAGTGGCATCTACAGGGCAACAGGGGGTCTGTAAGTGCCACGCCTAAAGAAAAGAGACTCACGACAAATCTATTGAAATATGGGTAAAGGACAGAGAAAAAAGAAAGACAGAATGAACAAGTATATATTATATGTGCTAGAAATAAATGCTTTCTTCCATACAATTTTCTGCTGCTTAGTAAATATTAATTAGGTTTTGCAGTCCAGGGCCCCTTCAGGATTCAAACAAATACATTAACTATTGACAGCTATAAACAGACTATTTTGAGTTATAAATGAAAATAACTTATTTACTGCCATCATGAAGGCTGGAAACCTTCAATGAAAGACAGAAATTAAGGGACACAGTACTAAAACTGAAGAGGAGGGGAGGAAAGATGAAATATGAGTGAAAAAAAAAGGTTTTTATTCTACTTTTTAAAAAGGGTGGACATGAATGATAAAAAATCCAGTGTGCATTTGAGGTTAGGGTTTGAAGGGAGATAAGGAGCTTAAGCCCACTGCATTAGCATCAACTGATGCTGTGCATGCACTCCTGTGACATCTGATGTATCTGAGCTTGTGTAAGCGCACAGTAGATGCAGGCACCAGAGAAGGAAAGCAAACAATTTATCAGCCGGGCACACCAGAAACTCTGACTTTCCAGTTTGTCCTACAGGTCAAGTATAACTAATGAAAGCTTATCATGTCTTGATTAGATACGAGGCCAAACATCATCCTTTCCCTGGCAGAATTAACCTCACTACTGGGGAAGTGGTCCAGCCTTAGCTTGCCTAAGTGGTTTGCAACTGAATTAAAATCAGTAGAAGAACCACTGTGAATATTGTTACTCAGATGGAAAGCAGATTATTTAATATTTATTTTCTGTCTATTTATAAGTAAAAAAAATCATATTTTAACCACCCCCCCCCCGAAACTCCTACATAAGCACTGAAAAAATTGCTAAAAAGACACTCTTTTGGTTAAACTGGTACAATTTTGGGAACAGAGGGTCTTTTTAAAGGGAAGGATGTCTCATTTTCTAGTGTCCTCATGCTAGCAAAATTCTTAACAATAAATTCCTCAGAACAGGAGTTCTGCTTGAGTAATGTTTATAGGAGCAGACTCTGGTTTCTCTGCTGACTGTGCTAACAAGAGTGTCAGCTGCAATTTTGGTTCTTGTGATATGGATTAAATTCAAGCTGAGTTTGATTTTTTTCCAAGTCAATTACAAATTATCTGAGAACCAAAGCAGCCAAATGAAATTGCTCTGAATTGCTTGTATACTTAAGAAAGAAGAGAATCTTGCTATTTTTAAGAGGTAGGAAACAGATTTATTTTGTGGCTCTGGCTATTCATAAGAAGATGCTCAGATATTATGTCGCAGAAGGGTCAGTTAGATAAAGAGAAATGGAAGCAGAGAGGAAGAAAATGCACAATTGAAACTTTCCATAGGCCAATTATTCTGTAGCATTTCAAGCCATGTATTACATGTATGTTTGCTTATGCAACACCCCCCGCTCCCCAACAAACCAGCACCACTCCAAAAATGCTATCTTGGGGCCTTGAGGTATAAGACATGAATAGTCTGAGTTTACTATAGAAGTGTAAAGCAATTTCTGAGTCTTTCCCAGCTCCAATTTGCCCTGTGGCACTCTGCTTTCCTACCTCAGGTTTTATGGTCTGTACAACTGGAATAAATCTGTAAGGCTTAATGTTAACGGATTTAAAGCACATGCATCTCGGACTAAAATAATTTTAATCTCACCTAGCTACATCAGTAGAATGAAGTGAAACAACAACAGATATGTCTTCATCCTATCCATAACACAACTTTAATTGTCTGCAGCTATGCCCCTGCAAAGCAGGTGAAATATGCTACAGTACTTTCTATTCTGAACATGGGCTAAGTGATTGAAAACCGTGTTGAGAGATCTGTAGGCGAATTATATCATGTCAACAATTTTTTTTTACATCCATAAAGGTAAGATCCAATTATAGCAAAAGCTAAGCATAACTAGTGATCCATCCCAGCTGACGGTAGTGATAAAATGCCCTCAGACTTTAGTGGGGTAAAATTTTTCCCTTAGAATGTTTTACATTAATTTGTTTTGGTTTTGTTCTTTAAATGAACAGAAGTGTAAAAGAAACAAAGAAATTATATTCCATCTGCAATTTCATTTATGAATCCATTGCATCTACTGTATCTTCATTTTATTTCCTTCATATGATAGATATTAGCAGAGTTTTATTGATCTTCTTTTTGTCATTCTCTCTGTATTTTCCTGGGAATAGATCTGCTTCTAAATCAGGCAGATATTGCAACTGTCATCAAATATTTAATGATTTTTCCAATCCTTATGTCTTGAAATAATTCTGAAAAGAGATTTATGTGTCCATTAGTACAGTATTGTTTACTCAGTGGCAAAGGTAAAGTTTAAATAATGCAAGTGTGTCAGAATATTAAGAGATTTTTAAAGCTGTAATTTGTCACAAGTTGAATTACTAAAATGTTGTTTTATAAAGACATATTTACTATAATTCCCCCCACCCCCTTGTGTACTGGGCTACGATACATGTTTCCCCTCCTTTGTTATGCACATAATGTCATTAAAGTTTATTATTATTTAAATTTTGGTTTTATCAAGAAAATATTACTCTGTTTCACTTCTGGCCTTCATATAATCATCTTTTCTTCTTATCAGACTTCCCCATTATTAATGGAAAAATTTCCTAATATTAAAATAAAGGGAGTTTCAGCTATTGAGCAGTTTACGTCACATAAAATGGACAGAAAATACAATTCAGGAAGGCTGCATTAAACTAAATCAACCCTGTCCACAGTATGCTTCCTACTAATAGGTACTCATTTACAAATTCATTTTGTGCATTAAAGAAGAACTAATTATGCCAGTAATATCCAGGTAGAGTTGCCAAGATTATGGCAGTGTCACACTATTAGAAGAGAGGGAGGCAGCACAGACCATCATCATCAGCATTGATCTATGTGCAGATACCAGGTTTCTCTTCAGCATACTATGTTGTGAAGAAAAATCAGTTTTCGCAGCCCAAAACTCAGCCAATTCTATCACTGAAAGGGATTTTATGTCTTGGCTATTCAAGACACCCCTCTGATTTCTCTGGAGAATAAAACGTTTAAGAAAGAAAGATTGATTCACTTCACAATGCCAGAAATTTTGCCTGTTCCAAAAGGGTGAGAAATCTATATGAGGTGGGATCAAATCCTTAAAATTTGTGGATTATTTCCATGCTGAGGAAGGTGAGAGAGTCCATAAATAAGGATGGATTCCTGTTGCACTAACCTTTTTTGTTTTGTCTTTAACGTCTACAGTCCATAGTCTATTTCTCAGTGAGAGCTTCTGAGGGACAGTAAAACTAGACATGAACTTTCTTACATTTCTGTTCTGTTTGGGGGTAATGAACACTGCAGCACACCTTGTAAGTTTTTCTTTAGAGTCTCTCAGTCCTAATAATGTGATGATCAATTTATAGAAGCTGCAAAGACCCCACACACCAGCTTGTGCTGTTTAGTCCTTATTCTGCCATGATGTTTGTGTAATGATTTTCAGCTGAACTTGTTCAGTGAACAAGTTTTACACACATGCCGTAGGTCAAATTGCACATGTTCTCCTCTTCCAAACCGAAAGGCAGATGGTAGCCACAAACCCAGAAGAATTAGGGAGGGTGAGGTGAGCAATGCTATGAGCTGGAAGATCCCACTGTAATAATTGGCTCATAAAGGGAGCCTTCAAAGGCTTGCAAAAAACACCAACATGTAATTGCTAAGCAAGAGAAACCAAGAAGACATAGTGAGGACTCAGTAGCTTTTGCCCCTTGCCCTTTGGGCTGTACACAAGAAATCCTGGGCAGAGCTTGGACACATGCATCTTGCTGCCTGTGTGTGTGTCAGTTTGAGAAGATGAGCAAGTGCAACCTTTGAGAGACTATCACTTCTCTTTCCATAAGGTCTCACCCTGAGTTTTGTCAATTAACTGCTGAGACAATCATGAACATAAGCTAGGCAAACAGTCCATGGAAAGGCAACCATGAGGAGGTCTTGCTTCAAATCCAAGGAATTGCTTCAGAGCAGTTTTATGTATTTTCCTTGATTGTTTTTGGAACTGAAGAGGGTGAATTTTTTTACTGAAGTTTTATAAAAGCAACCCTCAAGCAGAGAAGTACTAAGAACATGAATGTGGGGGGTTAAAGCTTGGCAAAGTTAGAAGAAATTGCAACAGCTATTGAGTTTCATCAATGCTTCATTAATGACCGCTTTCACTACTGGGCAATGACAGATACTTGTTCATTTGCATGAGAAATCTGTGGCTTTAAACTTGATTCCAAAGTTTTCTTGAAAGCTGCCACTCGTATTTTCAGGCACCACAGTGCTAAACAAGAGCCTGTACAGGATAACTTTTGTAACTGACTAGACTGTACACATTCACTGAGTAAGCATTAAGTTGGTATCCCAAATATACTTTTGGTTAGAGCAAATTCAAAATCAAAGTTAGAAGCAAGATGTCTTTCCTAATTAAAGAGTTTTTGTTTCAATTTACCCTCCTAAAATACATGGGAAATAAGTTCAGATCAGGATTTGTGGTGTTCTGCAGCTAAAAGCTTCCTTGGATAATGTGAGTCATATTTAATCAATGAATTAAAAAGACAAAATCAACCGGAAAAATATAATACCAAGTATATAATATGCATACCTTTCTAAAAAAGTATGTGGTATAAGAATCAGCATCTCCATACCAACTATTGATACTGTTTCTAATTCAATATCATTAAACAGTCAGTAATCTACAGAGCACGAAAATGAATACTATCAAAGATGTCTGTAAATTCACTTTGATTGCCAATAATGCAATGTGTAGAGGTTCTTGTTCATAAAAAAATGCAGTTTATGTGGGTTTTGCTCCATGGAAATTCTCTGTCTCAGCAGCTGTGAAAATCTAGTTTGAATCAGCAATGAAAAAATCCATTTCACTGACCACAAAGAAGACAATTTCCAAAGATGAGGCATAGGCTAATTTACATTCTGCCCAGCTACATATTATTTTTTTTACTGATTTCTTTTAGAAAACAGCACTAAAGAACAACTTCAAGGGAAAAGTCAAGAAAGTTGTAAAAGAATATTGAAATAAACATTCTTGAATATAGGTAGTTTCTTTTGAATAACCAAAGGTTTACACTGTCTCTTCCTCAACACATTTGCCTATTAGGGTATGAATAGAGGTTCAAAATGCTCCTGAAAGATCTCAAAGCCATGGACTACCCATTGAAGAAACAAAGAGGGGTGAGGAAAGGATGGAAGGAAGGAAGGCACAAAGGAAGGAAGGAGGAATAGAAGGATGGATGGATGGATGGGTGGGATAATCCACCAGGAATGAACAAAACACATCTTAATACTGCCTTCTGCTCTTAGGCTTTTCAATGGTTTTTCCTAGCCAGTGCCCACTTTTCTTCCAAACATGGTCAATCCTTTTCACTCCATTGTTTCCCCCTGTAAGTATACACGTTTATCTAAACAAAGGTAGTACAAGGGATCTGGAGAATTTCTGCATTTCTTGTTGCAGGAGTTGCTGTCTGATGCTCTATTTCCAAATCCAAGATTTACTTTCCCTTCCTGTCAGACAGTCTTGATTACTGAGTTAGAGACATTGATTCATGAGGAAAGGTTAAGGAGCTAAATACAAATAGCTTGGCTGCACGATGACTAAGACAGATGGGAACATCATAATAGGCTGCAGACTACTATTGCACTGAGAAAGCAAGGCCTCTGGGGAAAGGCATAAAACATAATCTGGCTCATTTTGAGTCTTCCAATTGTCACCAGAACCATTATGGTGAAAAGGGAAGCAGGTGGCTGCTTTACATACTGTTTTGAATTTAAACAAGTCACAGCAGAAGCACTTTGTCATTTATGGGTTATCATAAGAGTGCAATATTTGCCCTACTCCTTTAGATCCAGCTGTGAATCCTGCCTCCTGCAATGCCCTGCAGATGCTGTGGAGCTGAGCAAATGCTCAGTGTTTTTTCCCTTGGTCTTCTCCTAGTTCACAGCGGTTTGTGGCATAGGGTTTTCTTGAGGTTTTATTAAGACCATTATGTTTAACAACTACAAAATAAATTAGCCCTCCATTATTCATACACTTTTAAGCCCATTGATAATTTTGACATCAGGAGTAACTTTCCCAGTTTAGTTATGCATGGAGTGCAACTGTTGTCTAATCAGTAGATTGTGCATTCATGGCTGTTGTGTTGAAAGATACAGTAGTTGTCTTTCCAGTCATACAGACCCTGAATTTAGGCTTTACTCCACTTGCTCTTTTCCAGGCTGAATAGTCACAATCTCTTCTCTTAAACTCTTGCCCTAAATAGCCATTCCGCACTTCCTGTTATCTTTGTTGCCTTTCTTTCCCCCCTTTTTCAAGTCTATGTATTTTTAAGCTATTATAGCTGGGGTGCACCCAATGATCAAGACGTGAGGCTGTCACGAGCTGTGGTCCTTTTGTTTGTGGATTTTCTGATGACTGCTGAGCAGCACTGACATATTTGTAGCACTATACTGTGACCCAGCATCTCTTTCCTAGATAGTGGTAGTAAATCATATTGTGTTTGTATCAGTGTGGTTTTTTTGTCTCAGGTGTCTTTGAAGCACTGGATGTTGAAAATGGATTATCCTCTGTCCCAGTCTAGTATTTGTAGATATGCAGCAGGCAGAGATAACTCTTTTACTTCTCTTCCACCAAGTACAATCTTCTTTCCTCCTCCAAAGTTAAGGTTACATGGAGATGGTGGTTTCAAAAAGGTAATTCATGCCTTGGTCAAAGAATATTCCAACAATTGCTGGAGACAAGAATTCTTACTTTCTGTATTCCTTGTCCGTGTGAAACAGCCTGCTACATTCAGGAGCAGTTGTAATATGAGAAATATGAAGAGTGGAGTATTTATATGGGTGGAAGAAAGGGAGAGAAGTAGTAGATTTACACAGAGGAAGACGACAACAGAGCCAAGACAAGGCAGTTCACTGCAGCAATGCTTTTGGTAAAATACCCATGGGTTATTTTAGACTGTGTATAATACAGAGAGTATTGATACGGTTAGAAGCTATTCATCACAGATATAAAAGCAAAGTTCAATTAAACCCATGTATAAGTTGCCCGAGTTTGCTAAGACCTTTGCCAATAAGTGTACAGAGCTTTCTTTTATAATGAATATATCTAACCTGTGGAGTAGCATATATGATTTCTAAAATTTCTCTGATAAAACCTCTTTTAAACGGAAAGGACTCCAAATTCCATTATGTCAATACCTTCCTAAGCAAGCAGAACCTGTAAAAGAACATGTTCCCTCTAAAAATAAGCCTTTTTTGTTCAAAGATACTGACCAGATTTGAATAATACAGGAATCTGAGAAAAAGTGCATTAGTATACATATCGTAGTTTGTGCTATTCATTAGCTGTCATGGTATATTTAAAAACTGATGTTCAAGCAACTAACATATTCATTCTCACTTCTCAAGCTATAATTTAACTGAAGCTTTACGGCTGAGACACAATAAAGATAAGAAAATGTCAAGCGCTCACTTTCTTTAGGGTATGCAAAGGGGGGATGCAACTTGAACATGTCACAGTGCTTATTTCTTTATAATCTTGCAGAGCCTTCCCAGAAAAAATATCAAATACCTGTACTTTGATCCTTATGTATATAAAAAAAACATCTCCCATTGTTATCTTTGTGAGCTGCAAAACCATAACTGTGTGAGAAAGGTTTCCCTAAATAAAACCAAAACACTACCTAATGTAATAATGTTTAAAATTGTTCAGGAAAAGCACATTTCAAATGAAATCCTAACTATAAACTATGGTTTTCAACAAAATCATGACATGTACATAAGCACACACAGAGACAAAATAATGTACTTACATTGACAGCATTACAGGAGAGAGTGTGTAACATTTTTAAAATTTCAAGCGATTCTAGGTAATTTTTTAAAAACTACTTTTCCTAAATAGAAATGCACCTTAATATTCGTGAAATACATTATAAATACAGATTTTGTCTAAATACTTTGTCTTCCATTTTTTAATTAAAAAAAAAGTGTAAAAGAGACATTTGTAACCTAGAAAAATATCAGCCTACCAAGCATTTAGTTACAGAATATCAGCTACTACTTCAAAGAAAGGGCTTTCTCTAAGTCTGTTTTCCTGTAATCAAGTTACAAATGGAGGCTATGTTTTTTTCATAATATGTCATTGGATTCAGACAAAGAGATCCACTGTGATTTCATATGCTCTTAAATTCTGTGCTGTTTTCCACTATCTGGCCTAGTAGGGAAAAAGACAAGTGTAGCATCAATTCTATCTTTTCCAGATTTAGTCTTTGTTTTAGAGGGAAATTTATCTCTACAGACCTGGATGTCTTTAATATTATGATTTTGATTTGGAACGTTGAATTTAGACACTGATGAAGATGAAACGTCTTTTAAATTAAAGAAATGATTCATGAGCTGTTTTGCTGTTTTGCTCTACAGGAGCATTTCCAAGCTGTCTTCGTTCACATACAGCATTGTGAAAAAAGGCAGTTCAAATACTGCACCCAAATACTTTCCTTTTGTAGTATATTATTTTAGGCATTCCTCATTTTCAGTATTTGTGGACTTCGCGGTAACAGAAAAAAGCTAAATATCAATTTGTAACTTCCATTTTAAAATTACTTCTGTTTTTATACAATGCTTCAGAAGGAAGGGCAGTGAAGCAACCTTCTAATTACTGTCTTTCATGTTACTGAAACTACAAGAAAAGATGAGATACAAGTGATATTGGGATGCAATTGTGTATGCCATATCCAAGAACAGCTCAACGTTTTAACTTTTCTGTTACTTTTTAAGTTCTTGCTAATTCTTTTCTGTATGATGGAACATCAGCCAATAAAAGAAGTAGAAAGAACCAATCTGTGAGACCCCACCTGGAGTACTGTGATCAGCTCTAGGCCTCCCTTGTGTAAGAAGGACATGGACCTGTTGCAGCAGGTCCAGAGGAGAGCCACAAAGTTGATTGGAGGGCTAGAGCACCTCTCCTATGAAGATGGGTTGAGACAGTTGGGATTGTTCAGCCTGGAGAAGAGAAGGGTCCAGGGAGACCTCATAGCAGTCTACAGGAAAGCTGGAGGGGGACTTTTTACAATGCCATGTAGAGATATGACAAAGGGGAATGGTTTTAAACTGAAAGAAGGTATATTTAGGTTAGATATAAGGAAGAAATTCTTATTGTGCTGGGGCACAGGCACAAGTTGCCCAGAGAAGCTGTGGGTGCCCCATCCCTGGAAGTGTTCCAGGCCAGGCTGGATGGGGCTGTGAGCAACCTGGTCTGGTGGAAGGTGTCCCTGTCCATGGCAGGGGGGGTGGAACTAGATGATCTTGATGGTCCCTTCCAACCCACCCCATTCTATGATTCTATGGATTCACCATATCACTGCAGTATTTTGTGTATTTGATTTTTGCTCTAGACAAAATTGTGTGCTGTATTACTTCTCTTCTTGTGCATCAGCTTTACACTACTCATCTTATACAGGCAGTCCCTTGAAAGTGTAACCTGTTTGTCATGTCTCATTTGGACTGACAATGTCAAAACCTGTTTCCACTAACCTCACTGCTACAGCCCCCATAATTTGTTTTTTTAAATTTACATACAAGTGTCTTGTGCTGCCCTTTTTCTTGGGTATTTAGAACATATCGGGATTTTTTAACTTTTTCTTTTTTCCAGATCTGTCTGCAAACCATCTTCATTTATCTTTTTCAGGCTATCCTTTGCAAGTGCTGACCACCAAAGCCTACAAAAATGGCCAAGCCACTGCCAGTTTGAGGGGCCTGCTTTTTCCATTGACCTTTGCATTGAAATGCTGAACATCTTTGAGAAGCTTGGAACTTCAGCCTGACTGATGATGACAAACAAAAACCAGTGTCAGAGCAAAGTGACATGTGCTTAGCAATATGGTTTCGTGATGGACTTGGCAGTCCTGGGTTAACAGTTGGAGCTAATGATTTCAAAGGTCTTTTCCAACCTAAATGATTCAATGATTCTATGATTCTTTATTTATGAATGAAACACAAAATTCCACTAAGAGCAAATGTTGGTGAATGTATTGCATCAGACTGAAAGAGCCACGAGGAAGTATGTCGGAGCACTGCTTTTAAAGCCAAGTTGTTGGACATGTTAAGTTTTCAGTGAAACATGAGGAATTCAAAACAGAGCATGCTGCTGGCATACTGACCTGCAGGCTGGCTGAGCCAAGTCACCCTTGAGCTCTGAGGGTCTTGTTTCATAACTTACAGGACTAACAAGCACTAGCTATGACAAAAAGCATGTGTCTCTAATAAAAGATGCTTATTCTTTCCAGGACCTTCTCATGCTTAAACACTAGCACTTAAAGACTGAGCACTGTCTTCAGTGTCCAGATTTACCCCAAACAAGGCTGGGCAGACCCAGCAGACCCACTTTGGCTTAACGTGTGCTATTTTGTCTTCAGTGTCAGCAATTAGTTTTGCTGCCATAAGAGCAGCTCAATCAGATCCCTGTTTCTGAGATATGAGAAGCATTTTTTCTCAAGTTAAGGGAACTTGTCCATATTTACATGCACCATATTTTTTTCTGAAGTGATCAAAGAAGCACTTGCTAGGAACAAAATAATTGCTGTTCACAACACATAAAAGAATCAATAAAGATTTGAATTTTAGAATACATTTGTCTGGCCACTATTGAGGCAGCATTTAACATTCATAACCTGGACTGAAAGATCCCGACAGCTGTTTTGATAGTTGTGGAAGCCAGAGGACATGAAGTGAACTGGGATGAATGTACAGTGGCAAGGTTTGGAGCCTGAGGCTGCTGCTCCTGGGGGAGCTGAGCAATGAATAGAACTATGTTCAGCATGATTTCAGAGACAGTAGCCTCCTTCCACTGACTTTGATGGAAATCCAAGTCAATCTCTGGGAGGAATCCCACATAAAAAGATTTTTCCACTTGCCTTCATATTGTACTTACAATGTCTACCACATGGAACAATGTGAAAACCTTGGGAAAGGCGAGACCTTGTGGAGGAGGGATTAATTTCAGCTACTGGTAGCTAATTTAAAAGGTCAGTATCTGACCTAAGCTCGTTGTCTGGGCTTCTGCTTACCAGCAGGAAAGGTAGCAAGAGAGAGAACATTCTCCAGAATGTGATCTGTCCTACATACCTTAGCCATCTATCTCAGGATGGAGTGGGTGAATTGCCCCAGAAGGACCTCTCTTCCCCTCTCCCCTCTCCCCCCCCCTCCCCAGTGATTAAACTGC
Source organism: Falco biarmicus (assembly GCF_023638135.1). Classification (NCBI taxonomy): domain Eukaryota; kingdom Metazoa; phylum Chordata; class Aves; order Falconiformes; family Falconidae; genus Falco; species Falco biarmicus. Next base: position 59,403,913 of record NC_079293.1, on the reverse strand, counting down.
TGTTCTAGGTAGGTTGTTTAATTTCTGGCTAGCTAAAGTTAAGTAAATGGAATCCTGTGCTATCTGTCTAAACATCAGAACACATTCTTTGTTCCCTAATTATGCAAGCATAATAACTTCTTGTATCATATATTTTGGCTATATTATTGCTTGTACAATATTTAAAAACTGTTCTTACGCTTTGTCAATTCTTCAAACTAAAATTATATAGAGAAAAATAATAATAGTGATTGTTAGATATATTTACCCTCTTAGCTTGCTTATGTAGTGTGTTTTCAAGCAAATCAAAGCTTAACAAGGAAGCATGAAATATTGTAATGTGTAGAACCAAGCACATTATTTTTGCAGGTGTCAAAGGATCCAGAAGGTGTATTTATAAAGGTAAAGAAAGCATTCTTTTTTCTAAGCAGCACATTTTTATTTCCTGTCATCATCTCCAATAATTGCAAAGACTCTGGAAGTCTTCAGGCATTTTAAAAGAAGTATAAAGGGTACAAAGCATTAGAGCAATAGTATACCCATTTTTGGGGGTCTTTTCTCAACAAAGCCCATCCGTTTCTCTTTTAGGTAGGTGTGATGCTCCCTTAGGCTGACTGTGCTGTACTTGGAGCAGGTTTTGCCATTAACTACAATAGCACACGATTCTACAGAAACAGCAGAAGCAGTCCATACGTAGAAAGGTGTCTTGTTGCAGGTAGTCCAATGTGGGATGCAACCTTGTGAAATCACATCTACTTTCCCTTGTCATGTGCTGGTGGATAGAGTCAGGTACAGTAGGAAGTGATGCATACATGCATTAGGTAGTGGGAGAGAAGAAAGTGTACTACGAAGCTGGTTGATGGATGGGGTCATGGTTGGGAATGATCCCCAGCAACTGGTAAGGAAAATGAACAAAGAAACAATAAAAACCAAAGGCCAGTGCAGACCGCGCAAAGGCCTGATGTGGGTGTTATGCTTTCTAAAATGTTGAGCTGTAAGCAGGCAGCCTCCCATGGAGAGGGTATTCAGGGTGTGAACAAGCTATAGTTGGATTCCAAGAAACTAATACTGGCAGTTTGGCTGGGTTTCCTGGCTCTCAGAGGCCACAGGGGTAGCATCTGTCCTGACAGCCCACAGGCAGGAGCAATGGTTGGTCTGGACTAAGGTGTGAAGGCCTGGGCCACTGTGCCTCTGGACATCTTGACAGTAGTGTGGTAAACAGCCTAGAGTTGCTGCTCAAACAAATCATACCACAGCATACAATCTATGAATTATTTTATAGCTGAAGAGCTTAATCCAGTGACTGATACTTCACAGGACATCTCTGAAGACCTCAGTAGTGCTGTAGCATGTTACAGATTTGGAGAAGGAAGCGGCAAGGTAGAAGCTTCATCTGAACTGAGAGTGTCTATGCTCTGTAGACAGCTATGGAGTCCTGGACTTTTGAACATCCAGGTTGAGGGCTGTGACCACCGCACAGTGTCTCCAATCTTGTGAGCTCTCTCAGATGTGACTTTTTATAAGCATCCAAATGATCCAAGTACCCAGGTTCCATTGACTTTGAAATGCCTGTGGAGTGGAGGATACCTGCCTGTATCTTTTCCTTGGTAGCAGGAAGACTGGGGAGAGAAGGTGCAGCACTGGTGTCTCTGCAAATATTTGATTTTCTCCTTGAAACAGTAGCTATGACTCTCAGAGGGGGATAGTGATTACATTCTTGGAATGTGTAAGTAATAAAACAACCCTTGTGACCAGTTTAAAAATGTATAAAAAAGCACTTGCCTTCAGGAAAGTTAATGTTCAAGTTTCATTTCCTCTAGAGACAAATATCAGTTCAGAGGAGCAGGAGAAGACAGAAAAGAATGAACAAGGTTACTGTAAGAGCATGGGGTCATCATCATGTAATTCTAGACATTGTTGCAAAAGCTGGAATATTAAATCTCACTGGGTGGAGAGATGGATGCAGACCAAGGGCAACCTAGAGGGAAATAAGATTGAACTAATGAAAGTTTTCTCTCTCAGTAGTATGTAAAGGATGTCTCCAATATTGTGCTCACTAAAATAGTGTCTCTGGGCAATATGAGAATAATCATAGGTAGAAATTATACTTCCCTCCTAGAATCACATGGACAAGAATAAAAACCATGTCTGAGAGAACATGATCTGTAGGTTCCAGCAAGCTGTCTCACTCTTAATGACATTTGAGTATCTCCTGGGATTTCCTGACATAATGAGATTTTGGATTGGGTTAGAGGATGTCTTTATTTCCTTCAGTCCTGTGGAATTGCTGATTACTGTCTGCTTTTCTTCCCTGTTCATATTTGGTTTTGTGGGGGTTCTGTATCAGAGTTGTTAAAACAATGTATTTGACTGTATCTCTTCTGACAGAGCTATGAGACACACTTTCTTTGAAAAATTAAACTAAAATGTATCCAGGTAAAATACCCCTGAGAATTATCCCTTCAGTTTTCAAGACTAGATTGAAACAGTGAATGTTGCAATTCTCTTTATGAAAGAGAACTTGTGGGAAGTTATATTATCCTAAGGCAAAGATCACAGAATCACAGAATAATTGAGGCTGTAAGGGACCTCTGGATATCATCTAGCCCAGCTCTTCAGCTCAGAGCAGGGCCAGCTAGACCACATTGCTCAGGGCCATGTCCAGCTAGCCTGCTTTGGATTATCTCCAAGGGTGGAGACTCCACAACCTCTCTGGACAACCTGTTCCTGTGTGTGATTCCTCCCAGTGTAAAAAAAAAGCTTTTTCTTATGTTTAAATGTAATTTCCTCTACTTCAATTTGTGCCAGTTTCCTCTTGTCATGCCTTGACATCAGGTATGCTTGATCCCATTATCCAGGTCCTTAATGAAGATGCTAAACAGTATAGGACCCAGCATTGACCCTGGTGTATACCACTGCTATATAGGTGTATATATAGGTGCTATATATACACTGGGTACAACCAGTTCGGCTGATCTCCCAGAAAAGGTATGACAGACTCTCCCATAATCTCCCCCATAATCCTTGGGGTATGTCTACATGGCTAGCCACAGACAGACCCGGGTGCTTTTGCTCACCCTTTAACTTGAGGAACAAGATGGCTTTGATTCTAGCACTGCTCACCTGTATTAGAGATGAGCTTTACTTGCACGTTAATAACTCTTACTGAATAGTGTGCGTATTAGCCCATTCTAACGCAGCTCTTCAGCCTGAAGGCTGGCATGGGTTACAGATTATGTCCATTTTTGCGTTCACTCATGTAGATTAGACTGCTGGAAAAAAAAGAAAAATACTGAAATTACAGTTTGGCCACTTGTGAACAGGAAAAGTAGCTTTAGCATCTTCCTCACAAAAAAGCTGTATCAAATAAGCTTAGTCAGAGGAAAAAAGGTAAGGTCATAGTCCCAGCTAGATGTAGCTACTTAAATGACAGGATGATTGAGGCATCTAGTTTCTTAGACATCTGAGCAGAACAAACAAACTTAAGCTGTTTGATGCCATGTGGTGAGTTTTCTGTCCTGAACCATTATATAAACATTTCTTGATTAGCTGCCACTAGTCATATAAGTGTGTTTATTCATGTTAAGAGATTTTTGTGAATTATGTTTTGTTTCATTGAGTACTGCTGTTGGCGATACCACTGTACTATGCTATTGCCTGCAAAACCAGAAGCCCTCAACCCCTCTTGAAAAGCTTTTAACATAATCTTTGTCAGCTCTGTTTTATACACTTGCCCATTCCACTTTATCCTTCCTGACTGTATTGCCATTTATTTCCATACTGCATAGATGAAATGATCTGCCCCACTTCTTTTTACAAATCATAAGGCATCTTGGTAGCAGCCCTCTGATATCTGCCAGACCCCTGTTCTAGCAGATAAAGTAAAACTCACCCAAACAGAAATTTTTCCTTCCTAGAAGTGACAAGTGTGTTAATGTAAAGTTACTTGCAGAGTAATATGCTGTAACCTTTCGTGCCCTTTCTGGAGGAAAAGACAACTAATGGCCTGTCTGCACCTCCCTTCCTAACAAGTCACAGGCATTTGAAATGGGAATGTAGACAGAGACATTGTTTACTATCTTATTTCTAGTAAAACTAGAAATTCAATACATTTTTTTCTTCCTTCCGTACAGTGGTATTCCAGAGATGTTAACGTCTCAATGTTGGCAAACTGACAAAATATTGACAAGGAGTAAGTGACGGGGGACCTCGAGTCTCTGCCACCAGAAGGATTTGATTCCAGATTAAACGCTAATGTGCCTTGATAAAAAAATAACTATATGTCCTTGAACATGGCTTATTTTCTCAGTGTTCTTGCACTGCAATGCAGTCTAGTATGTCATCCTTGAGTCACTTTGAGCATATAAAATGCTATACATTATGGTACATATCCTCAGGTGTTACAACCACAAATGGATAAACATGCCTTAGACTGATGAAAATCATAGAATATGTGTTCCCAATATTGTCTGCAAAAGATGGCAATAAATCAAATTTAAAGCTCCATTGTCTAGTTTGAGACAAAAATTTTGGAAGAACATGGGGAAGTGTTGCTACAATCACTTTTATACTGTGCATTCATCCTCCTCTGGTTACATGAGAGTTTATCATCTCCCATTTACCTTGCCTACAGAGTTAAAAATCTTGAGTACAGGCTGTGTCAGCCCCTTGCCCTTGCAACATGTACTGCCTTTAATATAGCACATGCTGCAAAAATCCCAAGGATCCTGTATAAATGGAGGATGTTACAGTTGGTCTTTGCCAAATGTTCTGGAACTTGGGATAACCTATACAGTTTGCCCACTGGGACTTGTAAAGCAATTAACTCCACTAATATGAAAAGAAAGATGTCATGCATCTGGTAGGACAACATGAGCCAAATAGATAATAATCTAAAAGTCCGATTTGTGAACACTTTCTTTTCTACTTGAGGAAGTGGAAACTTGAACAAAATTTTCTTCGTGGCATTTTAACTTTCTTCTTCCTATTTAACAGAAATTTCAGTTTGATGAGGTTAATATCAATTATTGTTTGTAAGACTTGCAAAAGTGACTGAGGCTTAAGTTTGCTATAAACTGAATATTTTGTCAATAGATATGGAAACATATTCTTTAAAATCACTAGTTGTGAGGGTCAGCCGCCCTCATTAGTGATCTTTCTACTTACATATTATTGCCAAGAGGGAAATAGGTACTTCTTTTACTCCAAAACCACAGAAACAAAAAGCAAATAAAGCATAGCCCTTGGTGATTGTCAAAAGATAATCCAAGGACTATTGATGATTAATGGACTAATTGCTAATAGGCTGTAGAGAGCTACCTGGTTATCAGGTCTCCTTTTTTCTGAGTGCTCTGCTTCATGACAAGATAGGTGAAAACTGTGAGTATGAATTTTGTAGTAATATTTTTCCATATAACCCATTGTTCTACTTAGCATGTGGGTGCTATGTAAGTATAGAGGAGAGGAGGACAATGTTTCCACATGTGACAGTGTAGCAATTAATGACTGACAAATACTTACAGAGAAGCACCTCAGAAAACCAAAACAGCTCACCTTTAAAATGCATCATAGGAACTGCTACAATTGAAAAATCTGGTTTTGCTGCTTTTTCTCATTTTTTCTAAGACTGCAAATTTTCAGGGAACTTGCCATGTTGTAGGGTGTCAGGAAGCATTTCTTGATCTCTCAGCCTGTATTTTCTTTCCTGTTCTAAAAATCTCTTCACCTCTTTTTTTTTAGGGCCCTTCCATGCCTTTCTCCTCATTGGTATCTACACCAACACATGCCTGTAACTTGTAGTTTTAAACACATGAACAAAACCACATTCTTGGTGGCAGAAGAAGGATCTCTCACAGACATACTCAGAGAACTAAAAAAATAAAAAAAAAGAAAAAAAGTCCTAACTAGCCTGTATCCTTTTGGGGAAGATTTTCCAAGGAAAGGTAATGTCTCTGCACAGAGGAAAAGCCTAACTCCTCCTCATGCCTTTGAAATTCTCCTCCCTCGGTTTTCCACCTACTCCTGTGATCTAGCTGTGCTAAAGGACACTTACAAGAGTCAAGTGTCAGCTTGAGACCAGCTAGCAGAGGAAAAATCTAAATGGAAAAGCGCAGTTTGGCAATTAAACTTAAGTCTCTCTTTTTGCATTGTCCCCTTCATTTCTCTTTCTATAATTCTGCTTGTATTATTCTGACAAGGACTTCTGTAAACTCCCAAGATGCCAACCTGAAGCTGACAAGAATGGTGACAAAAATACCTAAAGCACTAATTCTTTTGACAGCCTAACAGGAGTCTGTCGTCTGCTGGAATCACCTTTCATTTTTCCCTTGTGCATTTCTTCTGCTCTGCCCTCTGCACACACCTCAGTGACAGCCTGAGGGTGTCAGGCATAATTCTGCAAAGACACGGAGCAAGAAAAGAAAATGCCAAGTGTCAAGTCTATCCCATGACCTCCTACTACTATATAAACTGAAAATAGAAATCGTGGGAAAGTGGCCTGTTAGCTCCTTAAGTCTTTAAGTTTAGGTTTAATTGGTTTCCAAGTGTTTTCGTAGCTATTCTGGAGACATATCTGCATTTAGGATATGATGCAGTGTCCGCTGAAATCAATTAGATTCTTCATAATCACTTCAGGGGGCTGAAGATTGACCTCGGTTTCCATTGTGAGAGTTCTGTATAAAACCAACCTACTGATGCACATTTGTAAAAGGATCACTATAAAAAACCTTGTTCCACTAGCACGTAAAAATGAGGCAACAAGGGACATTCTGAAGTTTTGTGTTAGAAACACAAATTCAGTAAAGGTGATTAGAAGCATGAGAGTTCATAGATGTGCTGCTAAGTAACAATAAAAACCTTTTTGCAGTTACTGCTGATGTAATTTCTACTGTTACTGAGCCAATACTACTTTATGTAGTTCTGAAGAAAATGTTTGCTGGCATCACTAACCCTGATCATTCAGCTATATTGCCAATTAAGTCCAAGCAGTAATGCTTAAAGGAAGTATAGATTAGCACACTGTGAAAAAAGGGTATCTGTGCAAAGATAAACCACTGGCTTTGATAAAAACCAAATCAACCTGCAGCATTTAGTTAACACACCCCTTTGAATTTTTATCACTCTGAGTGGTTCTTGGTTTAAAACAGAGACTTTCCACTTCAGAGATGGAAAGCTGCCGTTCTGTATCTATGTCCGTTCAGTTTGGTGTTCCTATCATGGCTACTTGCCTTCACTGCCATTTGCCACAAATGCTGATGTGGATATGTCAACTGTCTGTGCAGATATGTCAGAGACAAAACAAGTGAAAAGACAGCAGGTGCTAATAAACAAACTGATGATAAATATTCACTTTTTAATGTGAGCATTGTGCTAAATTAGTTGATGTTGTCAGCTTACACATCATCAGTAGCTGGAGCTTGCATGGGAAGGAGTTGTAGTACAATGTCCCACAGGTTTGAAAAGTCACATCTAATTTTCCAAACATCTGGAAGTTTATTTTCAACACTTCAACAACAAATAAAATCTACCTGAGCAAACTTGCCATATACATAACTTGCAGTACTGAAGATATGAGCTCAGAACAAAATTGGGGAAAACATGGTCCCTACTCGGTAATAAGAGCCAACACACCCTGCAAGTCAGAAGCAGCTGTCTGGAGTGACCACAGCATTCTTAAATGGGAGCTTTCCTAAGTAACCAACAGCAGGCACACATGTTCAGTGGGAATAATGGGATATGGCTAATGTTATTTAATGGTTTAATATTTAATATTCTATAGTTTTTAATAGTTTAATAGTTTACACATTTGCAGGGAACTGCACAAAGGAAGAAAGACTGCAGTGAGTCAGATTCCCTGCAAAAACCTTGGTAGTAGCTCTCCAAGTAACTGGTCACTTTGGAAAGAAGAGGGTTGGAGTACTTGGCCTTGGTGCAGTCTGAACGCAAAGGGCACAACCCGGTCAGGCTGACACTCAGGGACACCGGGAGGCAGGAGACTTCCTTGTGGCTGCTGACTTCAGTCATGTCAGTTGTCATAAGCTGGCGGTCCTCTTGCATGGTGTAGTGGGCCTGGTGTGGGATATGCTGCTAAGAAAGGAATGGAGCCTGCAGTCTAGCCAGCTGCCAGCAAATGCCAGGTCCTCCCTGTTTCCCCAATCCAGCACTTACTGCCCTTTGCAGTTGATAGTTATGATACTTATTATAGTAACATACAGAGCAAAGAAACCAGAGTTAAATAATCTCAGAAAATACAGCTGACCAATCTTTTCAGAATAGGCATTTTATTTTAAAAGACCTTATTTTCCCTGACTTCACTTACACTGTAATATTGTCTGATGCATTTTTCTTTCTTTTCCATCTTCTGTTTCTCATTCTTTTAATTTTCCTTCACCTTCATTCCTTCTTTTCCTGTGCCAGCTGCCAGTCTAACCTGGGGGGGGGGGGGGGGGGGGGGGCAGGGAGGAAGGACGGAAGGTCAAATGGGTTGAGATAACAAGACACAGAAAAGAAATACAGAATAAAAACATGGAAAACAGTAAGAGGAAATATGAAACAAGAAAGCAGCACATTTCAAAAGCAACCCCCTCTGATAAAAAGCACAGAAGAAACTCTTACAAAGACATACAAAATTTGCCTATTTTTAAATCAGCAGAATGCAAATTACACAAAAAATAATTATTTCTTTTTCAAGTTCCTCACCTCTATCTTTAGTACAAGTTTATTGGAGAATGGACACTGCTTTTTGACCAGAAAATTTGTTTACATGTCCAAAATTTAACAAAAGGATCTGTTCCTTTAGAACATGACTGCTAGTGGACAGAACAAGATTTCCTCCACTTGAGTTTTGTCTGGCTAATGAAAGAATAATTTTCAGCACTGTCCACCGTTTATTAGACCTTCAGTTAATGCAGCTCATCTTCTTTTGTGTCTGTTTTCAACAAGGCCATGTGCTGCACTGTCTTTAATCTGTATTTATGCCCAAACAGAACATACTGGGCTTTCTTACATTCAGTTTGAGACAGCCCGGTGAAATAGATGGGGCAAATATCTAACTTAAAGAAATCTTTGCCTTGATTTTTATCTCTTACTACTATAAATCAGGGATAATTCTTCTAAGGTTAGTAGAATTACATGAATGTAAATCCAGATAACAGAAGGAGGTGCTTGCTCCTGCTAAGCCTTTGTGACTTTTCCTAAGCAAGGCTTTGGTAATATAACTGGGAGCAGTGATAAATCCTTAACAGATACCTATTGTTCACAGTCAAATGGCCTTTTAGGTCAGCTGTGGAATTACCATGACTTATGAAGCAATAGTATCTCTCCCATTCAGTGCCTGGTGTTGAGCGGCATGTTCCTGACAAGCAGAAGAAAATCCAATTACCTACTTTTCTTTCTTGCTTCTTCAAGAAATGTTTCCATTTTTGATATGGCATCTGACTGTACAAAAAATGCTGATAGGGTGTCTTTAAGAGAATTATATTTTTGTAACTCTTTTTCATAACAATTGTGAAAGACAGAACCAATTTGCTGCTGCAGCTATCTGAAGAAAATAGCATTAAATCTGTGCCTGGACAGACTGTGTAGAATAATGTTGTGAAAAAGTAATAGAAAATATGATATTGCATTTCTTGTTCCAATCTGGACCAGCCAGCTCATCTGAGGAGGGTTGCTGTGAATTGAATGACACCAAATGGAGTCATCTGTCATAAAATAATTGTTACTCTGAAGAGTAAACTATTACATGCCTTTCACAGCTTTTCTGAAGCCAATTTTCAAAAATCCTTCAGACCCAGATAAATGGCTGTTGAGTTTTATGATACCGGAGACATTCAGCTCCTGAGAGTAGACTTGTGTGTAGGCCTCTACAACCGTGTGTCTCAGACTCTTTTGGAGGACAAAACAATGTTTTTCATGAAAACATACCGCAAAATCTCAAACCCACTGAGGTGATGTCCACATATTCTTTTTTTTTAGGTGTATATATATGTAATAGCCTTAGAGTGTGCATGGGTTTCTTGGCTTTTTATGTTGTTTTTGCCGTTGCTTCATGATAGGAACACACTTGGCAGGTAGAAAGTTGTTCAAAATCACATGTGTATCTCACCCAAATTTGGAAGCTTAGCAATACTTCTGAATCACTTATTTTTTATACAGTCTCAGTTTGGTTTTGTGGTTATTTCCAGTTTTAAGTGCCGGAGAATCTGGCTGGGTTCTTTCTATTTTAACAGCCAGTACTATTTTCTGTTCTTTATAAATCATAATAAATGTAACTGGGAGGGCTTTTGAGTCTCAACAGCTAGATTTTCTGTGGCAAAATAGTGTCCTGAGAATATATTTAATTGTCTTCAAATGCCATGGGAACCCTCTGACCTTTAAATGTAAACTTTCAAATTTGCGGGAAGAGGTTTAGCCAAAAGTTTCTTATTAACATTTGTGGCAGTTAAGAAGCTGAATTCTTTTCTGCTGGACTAAAATTTACCTCTGTGCCACAGACTATGAATTTGCTTGAGGAAAGTCAGAGGAACTGCTAATGCCAAATGTGCTTTCAGAACTCATTTTGCAAAGTTTTCTTACAACAGGTGCAGGCATATCCTGGACTCATTTCAACCTGATGGTATTCTTGACTCAGGATGTTCATTTACTTAATGCTTCTATGGTGCTGGAATATCAAACGCCTTTTGTCCAATAGGCAGAGTGCTCTTTCTTTTGAAAGGCAGAAGGCCTGTGGAATTACACCCGCTGTTTCATCAGTGGCATTTTCTATACATTCAGCTGCATTTTTCATGAACTTCTGACAAAATTTTCAGACCTTGGGAACACATTTATTTCATCTGATGATTCAGATTTTTTCTTTCTCTGAATTTTACCAATTCCTTGGCAAGTTTTTTTAGTCAGCACTGCAATATATCATTAATTCTTTTTATTTCACTACTAACAGTAAGGCAGTTAACCTTTTCATGAACATTATGCTTTATATATGCACATATTTTTAAGCCCAGTAAAAAGTATTCTTACTTACAGAAGTTTGAGAACGAAGTGAATGGTCTTCCTTCTCAAGGGCGGTATGAAAACTCCCCCTGACTTGGTGGATCAGGACTTCACGTCTGTAGGACATTTTTCTTTGAAATGATGTGTAAAATCAAGTGAATTCATCCCAGGTTTGGTACTGTCACCTCAGCAAGATAATTCACTGAAACAAGCTAAGAGCTAAAGGTCAGAAGAGAATGCCTGTGTTTAAAAGAACTTATAGAAGTGGAAAAGTGTTCAGGGGCACTTTTTGGCTATACAGCAGGCTGGTCAAACACAGATGATCTTTTATTTTGTTTCACAGGACCTACTGAGTGAAGGTTCAGGTCCTTTCTAGGCTCTGTTGGTAAACTCAGTGAGACTGAGAGAGAAGATAGCCAGGTACCTCCCCTCCACTGTCACTAGTCTAAAAAGACTTGGTGAGAGCAACCCCTGCTGAACCATGGCTACACCAGGGTCTTACCTCTTGATTCCATCTTTTCCCCCTACATTTCCAACTTGATGACAGGGAAATGGACTCCCAGGTTCTGCTCTTCAGCCCAGAAAATGTTCAGTCCTCTGATATCCTCATCTGTTTGGGGGCTCATCTCTTCTGCCCAGTGGGCTCTCAGTCACCAAGAACTGTAGCAGATGTTGGGGTTTCTCCTTGAGTTGGCTAGGTTCCACAGGCAGGGCTGCCTTTGCTGCTGTAAACATTTCTGTGTGCCTCAGTGCGTGCCTCAGCTCTCCTTTGCTCCTGTCTTCTGTGCAATGTCACTGTGGAGGAAGAAGTTTAGACATGCAGGCTATGATTCTCCAGTGGCTGTTTAGCATCTAGTTTGAATCAAACAGTGCCTGGAAAGATCTCAGGAAAGTTTATGAGAAGTGTTCAACAGCCATCTTGTTTTGCAGTTTTTCCTTCTTTGAATTTCTCAGTGATAAAGGGACCTAAGACTTATCTAGGCAAAACTAAAAGCAGCTGCTTGCTTCTCTAATTAAGAGGTCAAGTCTAAGTGTCCCTTTTGCCTCCTACCATAACACAGCTCCACGAACAGTATAACAGCCAAAAGACGGCTAAATGTTTAAGCTGGACTGAAAGCAAACATCTCATCCTACACTGTTACTATTTAATAGGGCTTAATTTGTTTTTCAGAAGGCAGGTGTGCAACACACCATGTGAGATTCCCTGAGGCGCCAGTGCACCTGTATAGGGCTGGCAGGTGGAGCACAGGAGCTATGGGTAACTCATGCCTTCCAGAGCAGCAGCCGAAGACGGGTGCGATTACTGAAGGCATCTCAAGACTCTAAATGACTGTGCTTCAGGAACTGGGTTGAATCATAACTGAGTGAAGTTTAAGGTTAGCATTTTTAAGGTGCTAAAATCAAATCACCTGCAGCAGTGGCAGAATTAACTTCATTTCCAAAACCAAATGTGTCTACATTTGTTAGCATTGAGCTGTTTCCATCATTGTGTTCAAAGAAAACTGAATTTCCGTTGCCTGCTGCCATTACTGTCTGTAAAAAGCCATGACAACAAGCTCTCTATATGTGTAACTTTAGAAAATAAGGCCACCTTTCTGCCCATTCTGGTTTAATGACTTTCAATGGCTCCATTTATTTTGAAACAAGTTGCAGCATAAGGCAATTTTGCTACTCAATAGCTTTTGGGTGCAATCTGTTTTCGACTTTGCGATTAGCTGAAGCTCTCAAACAGCCTGAATTCTTTAGCTGACAAAAAAAAAAAAAAAAAAAAAAAGCTAGAGACAACTTCAGAGACAGCAAGCTTTTTCATGCTTCATGATACTCTCAAAAAAAAAAAATCACAAAATTTATGATGTGCCACGTTTTCAAAGGAAGGAGAAAACTGGAAAATCCTAATGAAATTGTATCACCAAACATAGCCCATGTTAGTTACATTATCTTGCCATGTAAGGATTTGTGCTGTGGTGGTGTACAAGTACATTTTGCTGAACAAGCTGAAAATGCTGCCTCAGGAGAACAGGCTGACTTAAGCTTTATTCAACTGCTTTGCTTTCAGGCGACTTCTGATATTTCAGTGACTGACAGAATCAAGCCAAACTCACAAAGTCATTCAGAATGATATAAATTACGACCTTTAAGATCAGAATGGATATTTCTGAGAAAATCTCAGAAAAGTACTGAGTTATGGTAGATGAAAATAATCGACTTTTACAGAGAGCAGGTGATTTTATGGCTGCTGTGTGTGGAAGGTGACATGAATGGTCATGAAGAGTTCACCTACAGGTACAGATCAGTGGCTGTAACTCAGTCAACAATGAAAGATTTGTCATTTTGTCTAGACGTGGGGATCAAACACTGCCAGAAATGGTGTGGTGAAATCGTAAGAATAATATCAGACATTGTATCCAGCTTACAACTGGCAGAGTTCCATATATCATTATTGCAGTGGGCATGATTTGAATGAAGCTTGCCCAGAGAACACTGAGAATAATACTGTACTAAAAACTACCTATGAAACTCTTTATGTGACCACATATCATGGAAAAAGTATCCTAAAGGGGATGCTGTATTAAAGAGAAAAAATTCCTATGTGTCTTATCAAGAAATATGATGTGGTACAAAGTGCCACTTTCAGAGATAAAATGTGTGATGCTGTGTGTGCCAGTAGGCATCCATGTCATGCAATGAGTAAAACAGACTTCCAGTGAAGAAGTATAGAGTTACCTGACATGCGGACAAAACAGAAGTTAAAAAATATTATAAAGAAGTATCAGGAAATGAGAGCTTGAAGAGAGGATATAATAGTTCAAATAGGAAATGTTTACTTGCTTGGTACAAAATGAGCTCGAACCATGCTAAATAGAAAGACACACAGACACAAAGATAAGTCAGGGAGAGTAATAAGCTACAGAAAACTTCGCAAAGGCTGGGTTTTCAGCAACAGAAGACTGTTCTTTACGAAACAAAGCACTGCAGTTTTTCCAGTCAGATGAAAGCTGACATTCTAAAAGCAAATCCACTGAGAGATTTTAAAGCTGGAGATACCGAGGTTCCCCAAACCCACTCTTAAGAAATTAAAAAAACCTCCCCAGATTTGACAATGGAGTTTTGGAAGTTCCTTCACAGCAGTGAATCCATTCTACAGCATCTCTCCCATAAGGGTTTGAAGAATATAGCTGATATTGGCTTGGATGGTGCTCAGCTTCCTGAGCTGTAAACTGAATGAGGATTACCGAAGTCATAAGCACCTTTACTTTGTGCAGCCAAACTAAACATTACATGGTTTCCAATGCCGTGAAGTTAGTTATTCTGGCATAGGTAATGGTGGTACCATAAAACAACTGAGATTCATCATTCTATATTGCATCCAAACATGGCTTTCATTCATCTGCTGCATGTGCTGGTATGTGTTCAAGGACAAAACTGATCACCTTCTACCTAGATATACAAGTTTTGGTACTGACTTCATGAAAGCCGAGGCACAGATCATCACTGGGAGCTTTTCAGACTTATGTGTCTTTCTCATACTTGCATTAAGAATGATTTAATGAATAATTTTGTTCCATCACTGTTCATCCATTTTTAATAAAATGAACATTTATTCCAAACTTAGCATTCTTCAGCATTCTGTATTAATTCTGTACTGAAATTTTGGAATGTTTAATGTCCTAGCTCATCATTTGACTAAGCTTACTGAAACTATTGGCTCAGTTATGAATTCATTATCTTTTATTTCCTACATATCTCTGATATGCAAATTGTTATAGCAGTGAAATATGTCTGACTGCTTTGCTCCCAGTTAATGCAGTATTAATGTAACAAAGAACTTCATTAAATTTCCAGATAACTTTTTACTTACAATAAATTAATGTTTGAACTTGCTTGATAGAGTCCTGCAGTTGCCTAAGTTTGGGTTCGGGTTTATTTTTTTTCCCAAATTAATACAGCTGTTAAGATATTTTGTGTTGGCACTAATGCTGGGTGAAACTTTTCCTTTTGTGTATCATCTCTTAGTGAGATGCTGACTTCTCTAAATCATAGGTTAATTATTTCAGCTTAGAATTTCACCTCCGGAAGACTTCTGTTCCAATAGCAAAAATAGCATGTAAAGACCTCATGTAGATAGAAGAAGAAAGCCCATCAAAACACTATTCCCGTGTTGCTAATGCCCTGCTCACACCTATCTCTTCACACTGTCCATCTAAAGTGTTTTAAATGCAGGGATTGAAAGAACAGAGGTTGCGCAGCCAAAAAAAGGAGAACAGAGATTTTACCTGAGACTTTATACCACTCTCCCAAGAGAGAAATAAATTATTCTGTCAGTCTACAGTAGATAAGATAAAAACCAATGGGCTAAATTGCAGCAAGTGATAGATAGGCCAGACACAAGGAAAAACATACTGCATGGATACTGAAGCTTTGGGACAGACTGTCTAGAGAAGCTGTGGAATATCTGCTGCTGGAGGTTTTTAAATACCACTCAGACAAACATCCATCAGGATAGGGGATAGATAAACTAGGCAATCCCTTAAAATCCCTTCCAGTTTTATTTTTTATGATTCTGTGAGTAGGCTTGTCATACTGAAATATTTCTCTGATTAGGGTCTGATGCTCTCCCTTGTCTACTGTAAGGCTATTCATCCTTACGCTGTTAAAGACCTATGATGATGAGTAAAAGACAGATGACTGGTTTGCTCTCAGAAGCCGATTTTTCAGCTAGTCGGCATCTGAAGTTGCAGACAGATTTCCAACAGAGCTCAGTTCTAGAAGTTCCCTTGTTTCAGATATAATGGTACTTTCTAGGTCAAGTATCCTGATGTCTACAAATGTGCTTAAGTGAAGATCACCATCATGCTCAGACACACAACTGCATTCCCATAACTCACCTAATTACAGAATGATGTCTGAGGCGAATCCTCAACCTCATGTGGCTTCCACTGAGGTTTAAATGGAGAAGTTTTATCAGCTACTTGCAGTGAGACAAGATTCTGCATGAAATCAGTTGCTAAGCCTCAGCTGTTGCATGGGAACTTGTTAAGTTGCAGCACTGTGGTTAATGAATGATGAAGAAATTATTTCAGCAGTCCAGAAGCCTAACACTAACTGACATTGTTCCTTAGGTTTCCATGCTAAGCCACTCCAGAGGCAAACTGAACCTATGAAGATATTTATTCTGATGATCTATAGTTGTTTTTATGCTCTTAAAACATTTGAATGAAGTTTTAAAATTGATTCTGAAAATGGGACCTAGACTTTGAATTTAGCTGCTTTTTTGAATAGGTGTCATTTTGGTGCTTTTGAATAAGTTATATTTAGCCACTTTCAAAATCTTCAAGGACACACAACTGTATGCACCTACATACACACTGCTGAAGAAGAATGGATGCGAGCATATATTCCTGGTTATACGTACTTTCAAACATATTTCTCATCTCTTCAGCTGTATCACACTGAACTAAGACAAACTCTTTTGGAAATTTTATCCTATATGCACAGCTGTCCTTAAGGAATAACCAGAGCAGGATGCTGAAACCAATGTAACTGTAAGTCAAAGACAACAGCGAGAGCTGTCTAGGGTCTTAAACCACTCCAGAGAAAGTGAGGTACCAACACATATAGAGTTATTTCCTTATCCACCATCTAGTATTTATTTTATTTAGTTTTATTCTTGTATTCCATTTTGTTCCTGAATGCCCTGGTCTATTGCTGATTGTAAACAATTTCATTCTGAATGTGAATTAGAATCTCTGATATCAAACACCTACAAAAACACCTTTGTGTCTTACTTGTGTTTTATTTTTGTTTCAAATCAGGTACCTAATTGTAGTGCTTATAAGATTGCAGGGCACTTGGATTTTAATTGTATGAGGTTCAGGCAAAAGTGACTATAAAAGCATCAAAGACAAATAACAGTTTGTAAGTGCAAATGAAAAGATGCTGAGATTTACATAATGGATTTAGTCAGACACCCCTACTGTTTTATAGAGGGAGAAGTGCATGTGCACAATAAATAAATCACACTGTGCCATCGGTATGTTGCATCTAACCACATTAGTGGCTCCATTTTCCCCCTCATGACTTAGGTAGGATGACATATTGAAAAACACATATTTCTTCATTATACTATTTAAATGGATTGATAAATCTGCTTATAGATGACAGAAACATTTTTCATTGCTCCTACCAAGTTATTTATACTTAAACCAAATCTTTCACATGTTTACATGCAAGAGCCCAAAATGCTGCAAATATGTTGCTGTAACGATAAGACCCACCTGTGACTCACGTAGAACATGACCAAAATCCTGCTCTTTGACCTACTCTGCCTTCAGGCTGCCTTGCTGCAAGCAATTTGGATAGTACCCACCTTCTAAATCTACTGTGTTCAGGAAAGAGCATGTAACACGTGTCCTTCAAGGTAAGGGCATTTTTGATCTATGTTTCCACAATTTGCTGCAAAACTTTTTTTCTTGAAATGCTGTTAATATTTGCTGAATTTCATTTTAATGTGGGAAAGTACTGGTTAGAAATTGTTAACCTACTGTATCAATTTTTATGGAGACTGAACGTTGCTTTGAAAAGGAGGTGTACAGAAATTGGGTTGTTTTTGATGAAAATAATTAACATACTTGGCTTCCAGATTTTTTTTTCTTTAAAAAAAAGTGTAGAAAGTGGAAGGGCTTAAATATGGTGGAAAATGGGGAAAACCAAAAAATGGAACAATACTGAAAGTTTTCAGATAAAATTCCAAGTATTTTCTTGGTAATTTTTTAAAAATTAAGAATATATAGAATTGACCTTTTCTGTAGTTTCGGAATTGTTAATACTTTAACTTTGGCCAGCTCAGTTCTTTTCTCTGTCCAGTGCATCTCTGTGCTGGAATACATGAAAAATCTAATATATGTGTATGCTTCCACTTGCAAAAGAAAAATAAAGCAAATTAAGGAGTGCGCTACTGGAGGTCATAGACAGGATATATTACGGACTTGATTTTGCAAGACACTGAATGCCTGCAGCTCACCCTGCTCTGAATGAATTTAAGGCACTTGTCACATGACCTGCTCTTTTATTAGCTTAGTTGCAGTGGAAAAGGCAGAGCAGCAGCATCAGAAATGAAAATGATGGCAGAAAATGTCTGGGTTTTGGGTCCATATGGGTGGTGGTAACAGCTGTCCTCAAAGAGTCTCTGCTGAGGAATATAGAAGTGATACAGAGGAAGATAGCAAGAGCAAAGGAAAATGAAGATTTAAGAATAATAGAAAATAATAATAAAAAAGCACAAACTATTTCTGGAGGAATAACTGCTCTAAGAAAAAGTTATCAACCTAGATGAATCACATCTATGTCAGGGGGCTAATTTAAAGGCATTTTATTAGACAAAGAGAAATAAGCATTTCTAGAGAGTGATACAGTCCTTAGGAAGACTGTGTATCTTTTCCTCTTGTGAGGGATCTCAAAGCACATAGGGAAATTCAGATGGAATAAAGCTGGGCTGTGATGGCTGGGCGCTATCAGGCTGATCCTTCCAACAGTTTCTGCCTTAAGCTGGCGCACTGCAGGTCTGGTACCCAGCTCGGTAAGGGCTGGGGGCCTCTCTGCCTGCCCTTCCAGCCATCCCTCCTGCAGCTAGTTTGAGATCAGGCAGCTGTGAAGAAATAGGCAAAACTTGACCCTCCCTTGGCACCAAGAAGGGATGTGGTGAAGAGCTGCTAGACCCTATAAAACCCTATAAAACCCCCAAATGCCCTTTAGCCACCAGAAGAATGACAATTTTCCCACCTAACTACTGCTTGCTGCACAAACTCGGGCTCAGAGTGTGCTCATTGCTGAGGGCTCCCTCCTGCTGCCGAGGTCATCTGTTCCATCTGATGGTGGCCTGCAGAAAATGCAGGGTATCATTTCAACGTGTTTATGGGTACCTTCATTTGCCTGAGAACGCACACTGTACTTCCCGCTGGCCTATTCCCCATATATACCCGCTACACGGGTCAGTGGTCTCAGCGCCTCGTCAATAATTCAGCCTGTGTGCTCTGGCTATGTCATCCTGGGAAAGGAGCCCAATGCAGTGTCGAAAAGCTGCGCATCCTATAGGAAGGAGGAGGATGTACATGTTATAGGTTTTCCCGTGTTTGCTGGATCTTTCACGTGAGCTCGATTTTCAGGCGCATTTGCGTCGGGGAAGCTCAGCCCCTCAGACATGGGACAAATGTTCTTCAGTAGGAACTTCTCTGGAAAGCAGGCTGCAGCACCAAACTTTCCCGCGTGAAAAAAGGCACTTTCTGCCCCGGAATATTCAACACGCAGTAGTCGCAATGTAACACAACTCAAGGCACGGGGCCAAAGAGGGGGTGGCTTTATTGTATTCCCATTTTTTTACGCGCACAATGTTTCATTTTAAGATACTCAGTCAAAAGAGGGGATCCAAGCCGAGCGATGGCTCCAGGCACACCCCCCCGCCGCCGGCGCCACCCCGAGATTTACATGGCCCCCGGCCCCGCAGCCCGCGCCCCCCGGCAGCCACCATCTTGTTCCCCACACCCCCGGCGCGGCCCCGCGCAGCGCAGCGCAGCAGCCCCCGCCGCGCAGAGCCGCGGTGCGGCCGCAGCCCCCCCATCCCCCCCCCGCGGCGGGCCGGGCGGGCGCTGCGCGGGGCCGAGGGGGCAGGGCCGCCCCCGCGCTCCTCCGCGCCCGCCCCGCCCCGCCCCGAGCGCCGGCTCCGCGCGGCGGGGGGCAGGTGCCGCTGCGCGCCGGGGCGGGTGCGCGCGCCTGCGAGTGCGTGTGCGCGCGCGCGCGCGCGGGTGTGCAAGGCGGGGCCGCGCGGCAGAGGCAGCCCCGCGCCGGCTGGTGCCATCGGGAGCCGGGGCGGGGAGCGGGGGAGGGCGCGGGGGCGGGCGAGCATCCTCGGGGCTGAGGCTCCGTTTGTCTTTCCGGGCTCCGCGCTGGCGAGCGGGAGGCTCTGCGGTACCGGTACCGGCGGGGTACCTGCGGATCGGCTTCCCTCCTCCTCGCTGGTTTTGTTGGGTGGTTTTCGGGGGGGGGTGTTTATTATTTTTTTTTTAGTTTGTTGTTGTTGTTGGTTTTTTTTTAACCCTCCCTCAAATCCAGGGAGACGCTTCTGAAGCGGGGCGAGCGCTGATCTTACGTAAATGGTGCCGCTCCGGCGAGGGCCCCCCCCCCTGCCAGCCCCGGGCCGGGGGAGCGCCCCCGGGCGCCGCTCGCCCTGCCTAGCGGCCGGGCCCCTCGCCGCCGCCGCAGCCCTGCCTGAGATCCGCACGGGCGCCGGCACCGGCGCGGGCGAGCGGCAGCGGGCGGCCCCGTCCCCGGCGGGTTTCGGCGCCTCCGCGGACCGGCTGCGGGGATGATGCGGCGCGTCGGACCCCGCGGCGGGGAGGGCGCTATGTCAGAGAGATAACGCGCCTCCGCCCGCAGCCCGGGGGCAGTCTCGCTGCCAGCCCCCCCGGGACCCGGCTGCTGGGAGCCGCTCGCTTCTCGGCGGCCGGACTGGCCGCGGCGGTGGGGCCGGGGCGCGGCGGGGCGAGGCCCGGCGGGGCGGGGGAGCGGCGGCCGGCCGTGCCGGGGCACCCCGCCTGCGGGGGACAAGCGCCCGGGAGGCTGAGGAGCACAGGCAGCAGAGGCGGGGAGGAGGAGGGCAGCGCCATGACTCATTTGCAGGCAGGTCTCTCCCCGGAGACTCTGGAGAAAGCCCGGCTCGAGCTGAACGAGAACCCCGACACCTTGCACCAGGACATCCAGGAGGTGCGGGACATGGTGATCACCCGGCCCGACATCGGCTTCCTCCGCACCGACGATGCCTTCATCCTGCGGTTCCTGCGGGCCAGGAAGTTTCAGCACTTCGAGGCGTTTCGCCTCCTGGCCCAGTACTTTGAATATCGCCAGCAGAACCTGGACATGTTCAAGAGCTTCAAGGCCACCGACCCGGGCATCAAACAGGCGCTGAAGGATGGTTTCCCCGGTGGGCTGGCCAACCTGGACCACTACGGCAGGAAGATCCTCGTCCTTTTTGCTGCTAACTGGGACCAGAGCAGGTAAACGCAGAGCCACCTGCCTGCCTTAACCCCTTCTTCCCCCAGGGCAATGCGTGGGAAAAGCCGTGCCAGCGGGCGGGTGGGCAGCGGGGACACAGCCGGCTCTGCCCGCGGCAGGCTGGGCAGCAGCGCAGGAGGCAGAGGGAGAAGAGAAAGAAGAAATGTATTTTGTGCCTCAGGGCCTTTTCAGCCTTCTCATCCTTTAGGGTGTGAATTTTGGAAGGGAAGTAGAAGCTGCTCAGATGCTCTTCTCAGCTGGCTGATAGGAGTTTTACACCGTTCTGCCTCCCCTTAGCCGAAGTGAGCTGGCATGGTAGGTGCTGCGCTTACCCATTTGACAAAGGCTGGTTGCGCTCTCTGTGCTGGTCTTCCTGCTTCAGCACACACGGAGCTGCTCAGGTGCCATGGGAGGAAATGGGAGATGCTGTGTTAAAACAGGAGCATCCATCATGGCTTTTGAGCTGAAAAGTTTACCTGTGTGGGAAGCTGAGGTGCCAGATCCTTTCCCTTAGTTAAAGGGAGCTCTTCCTGAGCCACTTGGAAACGCTGGGATGGAAGTTTCAGTAACCACTTCTTTTCCCCACTCAAGCTGCTCCAAGCGTGAATTCCCTGCGTAATAAGATCCAAGCACACTAAGCTTTGGTAGGAAATTGAAGGAGGCTAGTGCAGTCCCTAGAACAATTTCTGATCTGTTTTGGGACCAGTCGAGCCTGATGATGACTTAGCAGGCTGACCCAAGAGCTGTCTCCCATCAAGGCCCTTACATGGTATCAAGACAATTACTAAAAGAGACACTATTTGGTTATTCTAAATATCTCATGGGTGCCATGCTCAGTTTCTCCTGCAGTCTAAAATTATATCCACAAAACCTGCTTGATTTTCAGTGCATGTAAATGAAGGACTCCATTAAGAGTGAACTCTAAAACCTATTCCTGTGAATGCTGAGTTGTTTCCCTAGGCTTCCAGCATGAAAGCAGGTTTAGAATCTGAAGCACTTCTTAGAGAGAAAAGTTAAAAACTTGCTAGTTGCCTTCACGTGAACCCAAACCATCTTTTTTGCAGTCAGCAAAGGCTGGGCGCAGGCAGTGCGGAGTGCTCAGTGCAGCTATCCCCAGCTCAGCTATTTTGAAACATGGGGAGGACATGAACAGCTAGCAGTGTGGCTAGAAGGGACAGTATCTGGGGGATCGGCATGCTGAAGCTTGCCCTTTAAATGTCTGTGTAGCTGTCCTCTTGCAGGCTGTGTGGATAGCCATTGCAGGGAGGGATCCCGCAGCTCCCTGACATGCACCAGTCAGTGTTACAGCCAGGGATGGGTCTCTGCCTGGAGGGTTGCTGGCCCACCATGGCTTTCCTCCTCCCCAGACAGGACGGCTGCATCCGCACTGCCTACAGGGAGTTTCCTGGCCCTTGCTCACCCGTGAATCGTGCTCAGGGACTGGAAGAAAGCTGTCTGGCACAAACCAAAACTGCCCATGGCCAGGCTAACAACCAGAAAGTGTGGATGAACATATGCAGAGCTGGGGCCAGTGTCCTTTTCCTGGTTTGGTTATCTAGCAGATGAAGCCAAAGAAGCTGAATGAGGAAGCAGTGGTGATGAGGCTAAGGACTCCTTGAGTGGGCTTCGTGTCCCACATAAGGACCAGGTCAGCTTTTTATTTTTAAATCAACTCTGCAAGCTCTTAAACATCCCTGAAGGGAGAATTAGGAAAGCAATTGGTGTTTAGGCCTTTTATTAAGTCATACATCTATGATGAAGGAATTCCCTTGTTAAAGGTAATACCATTATTTCTCATTAATGAAAAAAACCCCAAAGCTTTATGTGGCACTTTTCAGATCATTAGTTCCTAGTCAAAAGAACACCAGAATCCAAGTTCAGAGATAAGGTAGCATTAAAAAAAATAATTGTCATGTGAAAAGAATAGGTTTATTTTCTTCTTAATTTTGGATGTGCTGATAATTAAACTATGTGAGATCAGCTGACACAACAGTAAATTTATGGTGGTTTTTTTCATGAAGTCCTATTGGGACAATTAATATTATCTATGCTATCATAGCAAAGTGACTGGGGTACACCAGAGCACCTAATGGCTATGTTTGCAGTTGGATGCCTACTGCTTTTCAGCACTGCACGCCCACCACACGCCTATCCTCCAGAGCAAGGGACTTGTTTTCAGATAGACCGCTCAGACAAAGGGGAGAGAGCTGAAGCCCAGCTGTGGGGAGTGGCTTGCTTCAAGGCACATGACAAGTCAGTGGCAGATCTGGGAATGGAGCTAGGTCACTTTCTTGTCTAATTAATTTAGTGTCTTCCATTATTTGATGTTCAGCAACTGAAGCTGGGGAGCATTGTGTATGGAACTTACACTAAACCAGCTGTGCAACATGTCACAAGCTTATGCCTTAACTGACTTGAGAACTTGTAGTATGAAAAAGCAGCGCTGCTCTTACAGCAACAATGGGAGGATTACTTCTTGAAGTCTGTCTTGTTAGGACCTCTTCATATGCTTCGTAAGCTAAGCTAATAGAGCACAGCAAGCCTCCAAATCTATCACATTTGTGCAACTTATTATGGCCAGCATGTAACAATTAGAAATAAAAAGTCCCAATTTGTTATTTAAGTGAAGAGCAGACATACTATAGATGATTTATACAGCACCAGCAGACTATGATTTACATAGTTCCAAATAGAAAGAAAAGTGTGGGAGGCAAAAAATTCCTATGGTAAAACAAGCCTGTGTACTAGATGTTGAATCATTAAATTAAAGCAGGGCCTGAAAACTGTACCAGATGTCCTACCATCTGAACAACTAAATCAGACATGTATTTAAAACAAACAAAAAAAATGGAAAAGTGAAGGATAATGCACTGAGTAGCACGGCAGCTTTTCCATGGGACTGCCTAACTTTCCACCCAGTCTTTAGCATGGGGAAAGTGAAGATGGCTGGCATTCCTGCCAGGAGGCTGGATACACTTGGGGAGGGATCAGCCTTCCCTATTAGCTTCCAGATTGTTGATTCATAACTACATTTGGCTTGTAGGTGTGTACGTGCATTTGAAGACGCCCTTTTCCTTAATGTGTCCAGCTGGTGAAGCTTTTTTTCCAGTTAATGGTACAATTAACTTCAGCTCTCAGCGGCAAGAGATCTGTTGTCATGCATGTTCTTCTGTATGATTTGTGGCACCTGTATACAGATTCCCTAGAAAGATCAGTCCATTTTGATGCTATTTATTTTAAATCTTTCCCAGTGTTAATTATATCAGAATTTTCCCTAGCAAAGTGCAATAGAAGAGTGCAGCGATACCTAGTTGCTGTCTGTGTCACAGTGACCCAGTCAGCTCACACCATCCTCAGTGAATACAGAAATCCACTGCACTCATTACTGTTAGCTCTGCTGTTGCATCAGATGATTTACAGCAGGGCAAAGACAGAGTCCACTGGTTTGCTTTTGAAACTATGCTTTTGTGTGCAGAAGTGCTAGAAACTTTTCTTTTCCTCCCATTAAATGAAATTTTAAATTCTGTAGTTATTAAGAGGCTCAGCTCACTATTCATCCCAGGCAAGCTGACAGGGTATTTTTCAAGCTGTGATGGAGACAGTGTGACAAAACAAATGGCAATGCTAACAATAATAACATATTAGCAATAACAAAATACCTGGTCAACAGAGTCAATTTTTGTTTGGAAGTTACATCTTTCAAATAATAATTATTAAGTAGTGCAAACACTGTCATTTTTTCTACAGTTTTTCCTGCTGACTGATCCTGTCTTATTGTTTCCTAGCTTTTCCCCAGGTGTTCGTATCTGCTATTATCACTTGTGTTTAGACTCTGAGTGTTTTGGCTAGGGATCTTTTTGATCAATGCTAATGTAAAATTTAGATCAGCTGAATCTTCATCTGCCACTATGACTGTTAGACACGGGGCTAATATAAAGAGTAATGTATGGTATTAAATCTGAATCTAAAAGTTAATCTGGTAAAATATGTGAAGCGGTTTCTATTTTCCTATGCATTTTTGTATCACTGGTCGTGCTTTTTGTTTTTAGATGGAGGGCTCCCAGGGCACGCTGCCGTTATTTAAGCAGAATAGCTCTAAGAGATGTTTCCATCCCCCATCTTCTCAGCATTCAAATCAGTACCCAGACTGACAAACCAAGGAGATATGAAGCATCATTTCTAGGTGCTCCTTTATGTATCTTGAGGGGTCTTATAGCACTGAAATTCTAAAAATATTAAGCCAGAGCAGTAGGTTAGAAGTTGGATGATGTCTCAGAGACTTGACCAGCTTTCTCTTTTAATTGACAGTGGCACAACAGCTCATTTGACAGCAACCTTTGCTTGGCCAAATGGTGATGAGCTTAAAATACAGACTGTGCGTTCCTTACATGTTTGGGATCTTTAGGAGACATGTGGCTTAAATACAAGCAAAGAAGACTTTAGCATTTATCTCTTGTATTTAACAGTTTGCATCCTGAGAGGCAGAGTCATGCCTCTCAGTTTTAATTCTCAAAATAACTTGAAATTTCTTGCTGTTGGGGGCAGTGGGGTGGGGGCCGATATGACAAATAACGATAGTGATAGTAGGGCAACTCTGCCAAATCAGTTATCTCTTACTCAGTGCAAAAGTGAATTGACTGGGACCAGGATCTGGTTAAACAGATGATACGGTGGATGCCACTCATCATCAAGCACATAAAATATTGAAAAGAAGCTGACACAGCTGGATTTGACGTGAGACATCTTTACCCTGCATTCTCCCTGTCTCTTCTCTTTCTGTTTGCCTGGTGGAGATCACAGTGGCCTTTGGGAGTGAGGAGGATGCATAAACCACATAAGCAAGAGGTAAAGGTGAAAGCTCACAGTGAAATACTACCAAGAGTTGTTAGCAATATCTGCTAAACTCTTTCCCAGAAATCCTTGGCAATACATTGAATTTGTTCATATCCTTTAAGAAAATCTCAAGGAACTTTTCTTTTTTATAAAGGGGAAGTTGCTGCCACTGTTAAATTACAAGAGTGGGATGCTCAGTCAATTGTTTGAGCTATTCTGTTCTGGGCAAATCAAGACCTCAGTGAGGCATTGCCTTAGAAAGCTTTGTCGCTGTTGTAATAGACATGGTAGCCATCCTGAAGCATTTGAAAGAATCACTGTCAGTGTGGCTATTAACTTGTCAGACCTTCCCAGGCTCGTTGCTTTGAAGTCAACCTGAATGAAAAATTTCAAGAGGCAGCAGAGTGTGTCTGTGCACCAGTCCCCACCTCATCTTAACTCAAACTGGGACACACATGGAACAGAAAGAGTGCATTATATATGTGATCACCTACTTGCAGCATTAGTTATTCACATTAACAATGGGGCTAAAAAAGTTGTCTAAGCTTTCTGTCAAATTAAGCATGGTTCTATAAATAGAGGGCATTAAATACATTTAAATTAACCATGAGTTCTAGATTATGCTAGCAATTAGTAATACCTTGTAGCTACCGTGTGTCCCGTAAGAGTCTGTTTAAACAAGTAGATGCAACTGAATTTAGCCATAAATAAATAAGGATTTATTTCTACGCAGCCTGACTCTAGGCTACTGCAGAACATGTGCTGCAGCAAATCAGGCCCAGCACACCCTACGTACCTGTCAGCACTGGAGCATCACTGTGAAATGGGCCAGGGCACAACGAGCAGCTTCCTGTCCCCTACATACACACTGCTGCTTAACCGAGGTTGGTAAGAATAAAGCAACACCATCTTCCCCACAGACTGAACACCATGGTCTCTTAAAATTTAAGGCTGATGTGTTGATTATGGGTTTTTCTTGAAGTAGAAAGACAGTCAAAGCCATCTTGGATGAAATTTATTTCACACTTACTAGCTTATACCATTTTTCTCACTTTTGATTGGTTGTAATTCTGTACCTGTATGGAAAGTAATTTCAGCAAGACAATCGCGAGTAATTTTCCCCACTTTCTTTTCACATAGGATTTTAGTTTCCCTAAAATCCAGCCAAGGATGGAGCGTATTTTATGGCAGAGTCTGTGCATCCTGGTGCTGACATGAACAGTAGTAGGAGTGAAGTGAAATGTTGAACAACATGGGGCTGGAGTGGATTAAAGATGAGTCTTTATGCAAATAACTGTGCTGTGTGAAAGCTTCTGTATAGTTTCTTTAATCATGTTTCATTTGCTTGGGTTGCTCAGCTGATACTTTGGATACTCAGTTTGCCATTTGTACCACCTAAGATTTCTTCTCTCACACCGGGTTTACGTTTCTGACTTGCCTCAGCATGTGCCCAGAGTGAAAGCTGCTTTAAATATCCACTAATACATTTGACTTTCTTGTCTGGTTTTCTATACTGGGCTTAAGTAATGTATCAAAATCAAGAGAAGAGGTCGATTACAGAATGGAGGATAGTGCCTATTTTCAACTAATTGCCCTAAGCGTATTTCAGGTGGGAATCTTGGTTGTTAGTGATGTGTCCGTGTATGCTCCTAATGTGGCTTTTTAGGCTTAAAGAGTGCTTCAGATACCTACTTTGGCAGAAGGTGTTCTTGCTTGCTTCTAGCTAGATGTGTGCTCTTCAGGTCTTGTTTTCAGAGAGGACCTTTTGGCTTTTTCAGTAAGTAAACATACAGTATCATCCTTGATGTTGTGGACTGTATTTCTTACACTAAGCAAAACTGCAATAGGAGTTACGGTGATGGTGGATATGCCATAGATTTATGGCCCAGCCCTGAGACCATTGGTTACTCTCTGTAGCAGCTGAAATCCTGGTCTCGTGGATGCCTGGCAGTTTTCCTGTTGACTTGAGTGAATTCAGGACATAATTAGGTGTATTTGTGTTTATATGTATACATCTATATATTTACCACATAGGTATATATAACAGCACTTTATAGCCAGTCTTAGAGACCTGGTTGGCCACAATCTTTATGTTTAATGCACCAGATTTCTAGCAGCATTGTGCCACTAGGGAGCCATTAATCCAAGACATGAGATATCTCACTGAACTCTCTGAGGAGGACGTTAGAGATCTACATCGGGAACTTGGGACCCATCTTCTTGGAATGGATGTAGGGTGCTTGCAGCAGCCTTCTGCTTCATGGAACAATTCTCCTGGAGAATGAGTTCTTCTGAATGGGGCAGAATCAAGGTCAAGCGAGGTTGAGGCTAATTTTAGGATTTGAGTGTTTCTAATGATAGGTTAGAAAGATCTGATGGATAGATAGAAAAATCAGACAGATTAGCTCTGACAAATGATCTTCCACAGACAGGCATTAGCTGGTGTCCCAATGTCTCACCTGATGTAATTTCCTTCCCAGTGCAGTGTTTCCCCTGGGAAGGCATTTTACAGGGTATAGATCCATCTAATGTCGTAAAACAATAAAAAAAATAGTATTTCTGAGACCTCCACCACCTTGTGGAGGTAACCAGGGGTTTGAGGGCAGTTGGCCATGCTCTGAGCCCAGCCCCGACCCAGACAGCCCCAGACATGACTCTGTAAACCTCCTTCCCTCAGGCTAAGTGCGTGTTTTAATCCCGATGTTGGCAGTTGGATGAAATGCGTGTCATACAGGGGATTTTTAGTTCCCATGGTGATTCGGTGCCCTCCACTGTCCATGTTCCAGTGTTGTAATGGGTAGGTAGACTGGTCTGCAGATATGCTAGGCAAACGAAGACCTTTTTGGTGTCAGTAAAATCTTCTATAGTCTTAGTGCTGCCAAGCACTTCCTACGCATCCTGTTATACATGCGCAGACTCATTTGGGAAAAAGCCGATGAGTGATTTCATTTTTCTTCAGGTTGCTCTTCGTGCTGTGGGGCTGGGGGTGTGTGTTTGCTTCTTATGAGTTGCAGCAGCAATGGTGGCATTTTGCCCAGGTGTCCAGCAGTTGGGCTGGGGGGAACTGTGCTGCCTGGGGAGAGGGGGAGCATCAGCCCCGCAGTGCCAGAGGCTGCTCTGCCACAGCAGCCCCTGTGCCCCCAGGCAGGTTTGCTCAGGGCAGGCAGGGCACTCAGGTGTGCTTCACGGTGCCTACTGCAAAAACAGGGTCCTGACTTAACAGACCTTTGATAATCAAATTGTGCTAACAGTTTCAAGGATCCAGGTTTTGAATGTTTTCCTTCAAAATAGGTTTTAAAGCATGTCTTTTTCTCCCCAATGGGCAA
Source organism: Falco biarmicus (assembly GCF_023638135.1). Classification (NCBI taxonomy): domain Eukaryota; kingdom Metazoa; phylum Chordata; class Aves; order Falconiformes; family Falconidae; genus Falco; species Falco biarmicus. Next base: position 59,374,745 of record NC_079293.1, on the reverse strand, counting down.
AATTCCAATTACAGAAATGGTCTTTTGGTTTTTTCCTACCAAAAGGAGATAGAGAATTTTAGTGTTCTGAGGATTTCCCTAGGGAAATTACAGAGAAGAATTTTTTGTGTGCTGTTTCCTGTCCTGGTTGAAAAAAATCTGAATGAAAAAGAGGGAGCATGCCAAACTTCCTGTAAAACTTAGATCTCAGAAAAAGCAGAAGGAGAGGAGTGAAAATTTTTATTCCAGTTAACTAAACCAAATTCAAAACAAAATTAAGTTTCCAAAATGAAGAGAAGAATAATGTAAAACAGTGCTTCTCCTAATGTTTTCTGGGGAAAACACACTTTCTTGCGTTCACTTGTGTTAGGCTGACATTAAGAGAGTCCTTTTCTAGTCACTTTCCTAGGAGTGCATAGTTGAGAAGTTCACTGAGTTTTAGTTGGCTAAAAAAAGAAAAGATGGAAGATGTGAGGAGTCAGCTAGAACAGATTAATTTAATTTGTGTTATTTCCCTTTGCAGATACTTTCAAAATATAGTTATGTACCCAATGTAACAGTGTACTCATTGTATTAAAGCAAGTAGAATTCAGTATAATTTAATGTAATTTCTAAATAGGCACACATGTTCTTTGTTACATATGCAGTATGGTGAAGATTTCCCTGGGGATTCATAGTTTTGAGAACTTTTATGTTTGATGCCATCATGGGAGTCTTTTAGAGGGCCTTACTTAAATACATGTGCACAAACACTGAAGATTAACTCTTTCTTTTGTTCCTGGCATATTTGCTTATCCGATATTTTTCTGGTTTAATTTTCTAATGCTACATCTGATACTGTGGTGCGGACCGGCAAATTTACGTCTGTTTAAGTTTTACTTTTAGAAGAGATTTTTAGATATAAACCATAGTTAGCCTGAAAGAAAATCAAAATTTAAACTACTACTTTCATCTCTCTTTAAAAAGCCCAGATAATTCTGGTGTTTTGCCTTTTTTTTTAAAAACAACCTGTAAGCTAAACTGCAAGTTGATTAATAACTCTATTATATGCAGTCTAAAGATGATATTGCTGTATATATTTAAGCTATTCAGCTGTGGTATTAGGTGCTTTAACTTCAAAAAAGAAAGATTATACTCAACAGGGCTTGGCAATATGGAATTATGTCATCTTTTACAAGATGGTTGATCTAAGAAAAGATGATGTGCATATATGTAAACCACGTAATTACATATTGTAGGTGGCATCTTTGTAAACCCAAATTTAACATAGAAAATTCTAGGACTGATGAATACCGTGTTCTAAACTTACTGCTGAAACCACATAATCTGCATAAACGAAGTACTCTGTACTCACAAGGCAGTTACTTAACTTTTAAAAGGTTGCTATTGCTCTTAACAGAAGCAACTGAAAGCCCTAGTATGTGTTACATTCTGCTTTCAAGATCCTTGCCTAATCAGCTTTCTGTAATACCCCTTGTAGATTTAAGAGAAAACATTAATCAGAGAGAGGGAAAAGGAGGGCATGTGGAAATCCCTCTTTTGGCTGATAATTTTGTAGAAGTATTATTTCAATTGCTTGGAAAAATACAGGAGGAAACTTTGGGTCTAGGCTTCAGGTGCTAGACTCAGGTTTTGGTATCATTACAATTTTAGAAAAATACAATTTGCATAGATATGCTTGTAGAGACATTTAATAAAATGTGTAGATATAAAGCAGCTTAGGGGACTACGGAAAAGTTCAAATTTCCTTCCAGTGTGTTGTGTTCCTGTAGTTTGTTCTGCCTGGCTGATGGTCTAGATGTACATAATCCTACTCCAGAGGGTGAGTTCTATTAATTGAGCTTTTGAGACTTTCCCAGCTTTACATACCCATGACTTCTGAGGATGTGTTTGCGCTCCTTTGATTTAAACTTTTGGCAAGCAGTACAAAGTAAGAACTCTCAGCGTTTCTCCACATCTGTGGTTGTTGCTCCTTTCTTGACCGAATCTCCCCTTAACATTCACAGGTACACACTGGTGGATATTTTGCGTGCCATACTTCTTTCTTTAGAAGCCATGATAGAAGACCCCGAGCTTCAAGTGAATGGATTTGTTTTGATTATAGACTGGAGCAACTTCACCTTCAAGCAGGCCTCCAAGCTCACACCAAGCATGCTTAGATTAGCCATAGAGGGCCTTCAGGTAACATTCTTCTTTTCTTGCTCTTCTTCATGCTTTGTTTTGCAGTTCATTACAAATCTATGTGGCTAAAAAAACTTCTGAATAGCAAGGGTACTAACACCTTAAGGTATGGATGAACAGGCAAGCTACAGTGGCACAAGTTAAGACGTGAGTGCAGTCAGCTAACCGCAGTAGCACCTGGTGTGTAGGCTCCTTCTTTGCCATCGATAGGAGGTAACTTCTCTGTCTTTATTCTGAGGTGGCTGGCTTCCTGTAAGTTCAGACTGTAGCTTTTGCAGCAGCAAGTTAGAAATAATCAGTTTATCTTGTGCAGGGCTAATGAAATACAGGCTGCTGCTTCCACGCTGGGTTATTTTTCCGTTAGAGGCAGGCTGTGCATCATTTGTTCTGAAAAGAGTGGGCACTGTGATGAGACAGTTAGCTGGGACTGTTTACTTAAAGTTCAGCATCTGCTCGGCATTTTTGCTTGGTCAGGATTAATTTGAGCAGCAGCTTCTGGGACTGAGTATACAGTGATTTAAATTTGTTTCTGCTCATTGTAAATGCATTTTACATGGCACTGGCACACCGGTGGAAAGGATACTACATAACTCTCGGCTGTCTCCTATGATCTTTAATGCTTATTAAAATGAAAAACTAGAATCTGTAAAGTAGTTATTTTTTGTGCAAGTTTGAGTTGCTGTGTTAAAAATACCAGTAATTCACTCCTGTGGCACTGTGCCTTGGTTTTACAAGGACATATATTCCTTTTCTGTGATGTTTTTATCATTTACACATTTTTATTACTCATAAAACAAAATAACAGCCGTATCTTTCAACTTTCTTTGCTTTGATATTGCTATTTTTGAAGCAACTTGTATAGCAGTATCTAAATCTTGAAATGGCTTAACCAGTATTCAGTCTACTGTTGTACACAGAAGGGTAGTGACAGTCATGAGACGAAGATCTGTTTTCATTTTGTTGTGTTTCTTTATGCAATGATGTGATTCCATGGTCTTGAGAACTACATTAAAAGGCAGCAGTAAGATCTGTGCTCCAATAGTGCTGCATTTCCTTTTATTACTTTCAAAGTTTTCTTTTTGTGTGCTGTTTTTCAAAGTTAGCCATTGTTTTCTTGTTTAGAACATGAATAAATAGTTCAGTGGTCTTTGGCTTTAAATGATGGTGTTTCTTCTTGGACATTACTTAGAGGTGGCTATTATGAGCAGTGGATAACTGCATTTGAAAGTATGATGGATGACCTACCAAACCTCAGGTGGGCTCTGAGACTCTGTGTTCTCCTGCCATTGACTGGCTCATTGCTGAGCTGAGGTGAAGTCCATTGGCTTAATTTACCCATGCCCCCAGCTTTGTATGTGTGAATATCTTGAGTCTGATGGCCAGGGCATCATTTTGTGGCCACTGCTTCAGTCCTGTTGTCTCCAGAGATGTAAAACTGGGCGTGAAATGCTCCAGAAGAGAGAATGAAATGGCCAACACTTGAGGCATCTGTCCCAATCTGTGACAAGTGTTGTTATCTGTAAGCAATTTTTATAAGACCTTTTACCACAAGTCTTTTGAAGAAATACATTAGTTGGGCTCTTATAATACAGCACTTAATTTTCTGTGGAGAACCACTGAGGGAGTGAGGGCTAACATTCTTATACTAGCAAAATTAACTGACTCTCTAGTGACATTTTCCCAATAGTTATACTACTTGGGGGGTTGTTTATATTTAATTTCTTCTTTTTTTCCCCCTTTTTTCTTTTACTTGGACATTTTACTGTGTAAAAATATATTAGAATCAATGAAAACACAACTGTGCCGAGCATCTTGGAGAGCGAAACCTCACTTCAAAAACAATTGTGATCAGGAGAGAAATAAGAGGAAAGCATGGTGGAAAGATGGTACAGAGAGACTCTGGGCAAGGCACAGGTTTATTTGTGCCTCTTGCAAGATTTCATGCCTGAAACATTAGATTCCCTTACCCTCAACAGGGACTGCCTTTGCTTTTATTTTGGATGAAAATATGTAGCAGAAATATCATTCTGAATGGTGGCAAAGTAAAAAGTGCTTAATCAGGTGGTATGAAAAAGAACAACTCACACACACTTTATTTATGATCTTTGTAAATACTCTCTGTTTAATCAGAGAAATGGAATTTACTCTGGCTTACAAGATTTAACAGGGCTCAAGATGCTGAACTTTACCATTTGGAGAATTTAAATATTTGTGTTGCTTGGGTGGAAAGGGACAGTGGGAAGGGATTAGTGACCACTGAATTTGATGTTAACTAAATCCCTTTGCCTCCTGGATGAAATCTACTAAATTTGCATTATACTTGCTTAGCTACCATGGTGAGCAGAATATTCAACATGGTACATACCAAAAAGAGTTGATTACAAGCTATGGCATTTCTGGGCTCTTCACGACTGCTTGGTTTTTAGGAATTTGCTTTTGAAAGTATATAAATAAATATATACAGTTTTCTACTGAAGACAAGTTCTGCTATACACTTTGCATATCTGTGTTAAATGGGACTATGAAAGGAAGCATACCCCTAACTGACTTGGATACATTAGAAAAAACTCCTAGGTCATTGCTTTCAGGAAAGGAGCCTTTTGGCCATGGAATTTTTAATGTTAAAGGACAGCAATTATCTGTAAACTAATGTGAATTTCCAGCATATCCATCCCAACAGTGCTGTACCAACCGATTGGTGCAGTGTAGGTCAGTGCTGATTTTTAGATAAATGATTCTGCTAGCCAAGAATCAAAAAAACCCTTTTGAGGTTGGGGCATTCAGCTGGAACTCTTGATGCTCCAGCCCTAGCTTACACACTGGCCTTGTGCTTTTGGAAAAAAGGAGCAGTACTCTTCCCTGTGGATGAAATGCTGCAGCATTTATGTTGCTCCTTGTCAGTGAGGAGGATTTGCAATTAGAATCCCAACACCTTCCGTAGTGAAGAACAAGAACATAAGGAAATGCAACATGTAATATTCTTTGTTTTCTGAGAATGATCTGTCTGGATTAGGTGCCTAGGAGTTCCTAAAAGCTCAGAGCTGTAAAACCTAAGCAGAAGGAAAATGTTCTTTCAGAGGTGACACCAAAACCCATACCCTGACTTTAGCACTTTGTGTTGGCTCTCCCCGGTGTATTCAGTGTGTGGGTGTTTGTGAATCCTGGTCTTTAGGTGCGCACTTCTTCCCATTCATTGATTTCTGTAGCCAAGCACTGATTTTGGACTTGAGAAGAAGCCCATGTTACTCAGCAGCCGAATTCCCGAAAGCAGGGAGTGTTACGGTGTTGTGTGCTGCAACACCTGAGTGCCTTGAATAAGTCCCTTGCAAAAACTTTGAAAAGTTTTACAGAATTTTGCCTTTTTCACTGGCAAGGAGTTACAATTTGTGTGCTGCAGCTACTTTTCCCATAGAAAGACCAACTCTTGAGAGCTCAGAAGAAAGCAGTCCTAACTCTCCGTAGACAGTGATGAACTCTAAGCTCTTACCACACAAGAATGACAATTTGGTGTTATGGTCTGAAAAATACCTCTACGAAAATATCATCTCAATACATAATGTTGGTCAAAAAAGCAGATCAAATGTTAGGAATTGTAAGGAAAGAAATGGAGAGCAGGGAACATGGTGAAGCCACTGCAAAAAACTGTGCCATTGCTTCCGTCTTGAATGTTGTGGATGCTTCTGTTTTTCTGTCTCAGAAAGACTGCTGTAAGACTGAAGAAGGGCAAAACCTCCAAAAAGGTGTGGGCTGGTTTCTATATAAGGAACAACTAAGTTGTCTGGGTTTCTTCTGGATGGAAGAAGAAAAACTGTGGAAGGAAACTAGTTAGGTTGGAAGAGACCTCAGGAGATCAGCAAGTGCAACCTCCTGCTTAAAGCAGGGTTCTTCATGAGGTCCGACCAGGGTACAAACAAGGTCGTGGGTGGCTGGAAAGAGTGGACAAGCTTCAGATGTTGTTACATCCATTTTAAGAAATGGGCATCATCAGACAATACTAGCAAGAGGCCTGGCTCTACGTATGACACGGTGATTCTTTGTACAATATCTGCATAATCTGTGGAACTCCTTGCCATGGGAAATTGTGGCTGCTAGAAGTTTAGATGTGTTCAGAGAAAACGGGTAAGTTTGTGGGAGAGAAATGCACCAAGGATTACTAAATATGTAAAAGCCTTACCAAAGTGCAGAATTCCTCAGGCTGCACACAGATGGAGATGGGGTGAATGCTGAGTGGAAATATCACATATGCTGTCTGCATTGTATCGGCTCCAGACTCTCATTGTTGGCTTCTGTTAAGGACAGGATATGGAGTTAGATGGAGTTTTTATGGGACATAATAGGAGTCAAGCATATATTCTGTTCCCCCCACCTCTTCCCCCCTTTTTAATAATCTTTCTTTTCTTTTACGGCTCATGGCACTCCCATGCCCCCTTCTGCCCCAACACCGAGCTGGGAACATTTGGGCAGAAGGAGGGAGGAGGTTCTGGGTATGATGCTTTTCTTTGTGGTACTCCTTTTATAGCTACCTATATGGGCTTTTTATTAAATATCAAGAGAGCACTGTTTTCACAAAACAGTTAAAAACAGTGTCAAAGACTGAAAATTCCATTTGAAAATTATATTGGAAGTTGGGGGTTATTATTAACTCTGACAGACAGCTTTGGGGGTAATTATGAGTGACTTTCGCAAAATGGAAAGTTGTGGGTATGCGTAAGACACTTTACCTGATTAACTGGTATTTAGGATTCTAAAACCTGGAACACTAAATCCTTCTTAAATACTTGATTTCTATTTAGCTCTTAATAGTAGTTGCATACATGACAGATTTGTTTTGCATGTTGTCACTCAAGCAGGCTGTACCTCCAAATGCTTTGCAAAACTGCATAGTTATTGGTGGCTGAATATTAATGCTTTTTCTTTAGGTAAAAAGCTGGGCGAAAAGAGAAAATGATGCACATTTAATTGGGATCTGAACATATGTGGACAGGCAGCATTGTTGCAGAAGGCTGAAGACTTGCTTTCAGGTTGAGGATGTTTACAGAAGAGAGCGTGTAGTGTTGTTGGGGACAAGGCAGGTTTTTCAACTGATTGTGTCTTTTGTTTGTAACAAAGGAAGGCTTCATAAGCTAAAACAAACTCACTACTGTGAATGTGAAAGCAAAACTGAAAGGACATGAAGACAGTGTGCTTGCAGTTACTATTGCTATCCAAAACATATTTCCAACAGCTGTTCTTGTGAGTTGCAAGGACAATAGCTGCAACCAGATTTGCTGCAGCAGTGTAAGCTGGAAGTAACAGAGACCAGAGCACGTGCAGTTTGGGGATGACAGGGACAGGACTTCTGACTCCCATTTTCTTTAAGCATGAACTTCATCAGTATCTTACAGGGAATCTTATCTGAACATCACGGTGGGTTCACCAAGCACAGACAGTGCTTAAATTTTACCGTCAAGTTCTGGACTACATTTATCCAAGGAACTTCCAGAACTAAGGATGCCTCTGAAAACGGTATTTTGACTTCATATAATGACATGGTCACATGCTGTGTACAGTGCATAGTTAATAATGAGCTTAAGGAACAGTTACTCAGTACTAGCAGTGAGTATCAGTGAGTAGCAAACAAAAAAAAAAAAAAGAGAGCTTTAAATGTCTTTGCATCCAAACTTAAGGCAATGAAAAATGTTCATTCAGTGCTTGAGTTTTCCACTAGTTTTTGAGAGTAAGTCCTGACCTACTTTTTGAGAGGTCCTGACACTTCGCTTAGTGCTTGGGAGGATATTAAAAAAGCAGCAGGCTCAAGCTTTTAATGGGAGTATCTTCAGCTTTCAGGAGGGCTAGTAAATCATGTAGCTGCTTTCATTCAGTTTTTTATCAAGGAATTAAGCTGTTTGTAAATGTTAGAGTCCCCTGAGCCCAGGACTATTCCAGAGAGTGAAGCAATGCACTTGTAAACAGCACAATTTCTTACGAGTTCAACTGTTCTGTAGCAGCAGCAGAATGGGGTATTTTTCCTAAGAACTTGCTACTTTACAAGAGTTTACATATATTTGATCTTCTCTGCGTGTAGAAAGGCCATCAAAAAGGCTTGGCAGCAATTTACTGTGGAAACAGGGTGGACTGGAAGTGTTTGTTGGGCTGGGGCTTAACTTGCCAGGTGTGAAAGGACTTGATGGCCACAGCTCCAGCTCAGTTGCTGACAGGCATGCCTGTATAGACATAGCCATTTTTCAACATGGTCCCAGCTGTTAACCTGTTATCTGAAGACAGAATAATTAATTTCCTTGCCAGATTATTTTATGATGCTCAGCAATAAAAAATTGTTGAAAGCCTTTTTATTCTCACAAATGCAATTTTAAGTTGAGGAGATACTATTATCTCTTCTTATTTTCTGGCTGAGAGCTATTCTACTGAAAGAGTATTGCTAATTTTAAAAGGGTGCCCACTGTGACAGGCCATGGCCTGATTTTCAGTCACATTTTATATGTTCAGAGTCCAGCTGCCATTTATTTTTGATCAGGATGATTCAAGACTTGTAAAGTCTTGATCCTGAACCCCTAAGCCAGGAGCCTGAATTCCAGCATGGACGGTCTTCATTAGATGCTCTTTGAATGCATATAGTGCCTCGTGGGCTGCCACCTCTTTGAAACAAATCATAAGGAGCAGTAAACTGAACTCCCCTTTCACCCCAGAAGGTCTGCCGTGTGGCACCTTACTGGAAACTGCTGCAAGGATCCTTCATGGAGTTAAATATCCACCACCTAAACACTGGCACTGGAGCTAGTGGAGTAACTGCCTGCAGGAGGTTGTGATCCTCCATGTGATCCCACATGAGAAAGAGAGCAGGCACTTTGCCAGTGTTTTGCAGGTATTTGCTGTAACCAAGGCATGATTAGTTGCGGGGATCTTGGCTTCCATTCCAGTGCTTTGATCTGAGTGGCACAAACTCTTCCACCTGGTCCTCCTGCCCTTTTCCCTCTGAGCAGCCTTTGTCCCAGTCCTATTGCTTCCCCAGTTCTTTACCCCACTTCTCTTGACATCGCCTTACTTTGTACTAGTCTTCACTGATGTGTTCTTTCTGTCTCAGTGTCCTGATGTAACGCTCAAAACCCTCAGTCACCGTGGGTGACTGCATGGCATGTTAAATTCACCTTAGGCTCTTAGGAGATCTCAGACTTTTGTGGTCTCACTGTCGAAATGCTCTCCACATCTGCCTTGTAACCAGCTTCAAATGTCCTGGCTTCAAATCCCTCTTAACCACTGTTCCCGTTGCTCTTTGTACCACTCTGTAAAGCAGCACTAGAGAGTGAGTCCTGATCCGTTCAATCAAGTAAGCTCTCGAGCCACCGGGCTGTTAGGGAGGCAGTCCTTCTAGTTCCTCAAACTGGCTTCTAGTTCCTCAAACTGGAGTTGGGCTGCTTGTTGTATACGACTTGGTGCTTGTGGGGCTGGGCAGGAGATGTTAGGAGCTTCAGGGGATGTAGTGGAGTGACATGGAATGATCTGGGAAAAGATTTTTTGTATCTGGAATTTTCTTCTACTTCAACAAGACAGCCATGGTTAGTGTAGAAGCCAATGAAAATACTCGTAATTGACATTTTTCCATCAGTTCTGTCAACAGAGAAAGATGTCTAATTAAAATTATTGCAGCTTGAGAGAAAGAAAACAGAAGAGGGCCTTCTTGTACATGCAGACTGCCTCTTTCAGGAGCTTTTGTTAAATGCTGACCGCTTTTCCGTTTTATTTCTTTTTATCAGGAAGCTGAATCTATCTGTATTAAATAAAGGCAGTGACTAAATTGCTTCTGATTTAGCTGAAAAACTAATCTTATGCTAAGGTGAGTGGCACCAGCATGAGAAAAGAAGGGCTTGCAACACAGACTCAGTGTAGGAAGTACTTTCCCCCAAGCAGGGAAAGAATTCTTGGCACTGTGGTTGACTTTCTGTTGTTTCTAGTAGGCCACAGTTCAACAACTATATGGTTATGACCATTCCTCAGCTTCAAAATATGTAATTATTTTTGGGAGTGATTTTTCTCAGTCAGGGTGTAAATATTTCTCTTTGCTTCAGGAACTTAAGGCCATGAAAGGAATAAATAGTATTCTTCCTTGTAAGGTCACTCAGAAGTAAAACTAATTTGTTCTAAATCGTAATGTCAGAGACAGAAGACGTGTTTTAAGATCCTAACTCACCTTCCTGCTAAGGCAAGATTATCTCATGCATTATATTTCCTGGTACTTCACACAGTTTAATTTAAAGTCTTGAAGGTAGGTCTGGCATATTCTTTGGAAACCTTTCTATGACTTTTTGCTCTTCAGATTCCCCCTCGGCATTAATCCTAATTTTTCTATTTCAAAAAGTCACTGCCTGTAAAACCCTTTTCAATTTCACCATATGCTGTTGGGTCCAAAGCAGGAATTGGCGTGTGACTTTCAGTAACCCAAAGGAAGGAGTTGTTTGATGGCCTATCTACCTGCAACAGCAATGATCTGGAAACAGGACCTGGAGACATTCTTCCTGTCTTGTTTGCCACTGGAGGTGGTGAGATGTGAAAATCACCGGGATCAGCTTTATTTGGGGCACTTAAATTTACTTTTTTTGAAACTGTCCAAATCGTCTGTGTTATCAGTCCATTTTATATACACATCTTTCAGGTTTGTGTCATAAGGATACACTGGATCATTTTTGGAATTATTTTCTGAAATCAGTCTAACCTTTGTTTTCAGTGATGTTCATAAATCCTCTGTGATCTCATTAGGCTGTACACAGCTGGCTTTATGTTACTGTCTTCAGTACATACTGCCTCTGCACATAGTGGCTGTGATATCAGCTAAATTTCAGTGCTTGCTTCCCGAAACAACACAATGTAATTTTTTGGTGATTTGTGTTTATATTCCTTAGCAAGTGTTCAGCACCTATGTCAGTTATTTTTATGAATGCAGTTTGACTTTGGTGCTAAGCAAAATTTTGACTTTGGTTATAAGTGATGGCCATGCAGGACAGAACACTGCTGTGATATTTCACTAATGTTGAAAATCAAATGTGGGAAACTTCTCTACGGGCAAGTGCCATAAAATTGTGAAATTATATGGCTGGTGATGGTTTCTCTCTTCTCACGTTTCATAATTATAAAAAAATTAAGACCATTCAATTCTCATATGCTTTAATAGGCATAACTCTTTAAATAAGTGCTACTCTGGTGACTTAAAGTAATTAAAGGAACTGAAAGTTTAGATTTATAACTCATAAATTATATTTCTTAAAAAAAAAGTATGAACTCTTTCTAAAACATGGTACTCCAACTTGGATAATATGTTTGGTTTGGTTTTTTTTTTTTTTTTTCCAAAAACGCCCACCCTAAAACCCCACGCAAAATGCATTTCTCTAGTCATTTCCTGCATATTTTGCAAAGATCAGAATAAGTTCGTAAGAAACATTTCTAATTTCTTATTGTGTGGAATGGGAAAATAGTTCTTGTAATCTTTTCCAGTGTCTTCTGTAAAAAAAAAGGATCAAGCACTACTGTGTTGTCTATATGTAATGCATATCCAAACATGGATATGGGCTGGAATCTGAGGCGGCTGCACAAATCATTCTGTTGGTGGAAATTTGGGTGTTCATTCAATCCAAAGAACTGAATAGACCTGCAGTGCCTGGCACTGAGCAAATCTCATGTCAGCATCTCGCCCATGACAGTCCTGGCTGCGTTGGGGTGCTTGCTGGCTCTCGTGGGTTACATTTTATGTTGTCCCTCACTGTGTGCTGGAGTTCTGGCTATAAAATGTGTATTCAGCTCCCCTTATTTTATGGGGCTGACTCCAGTACCACACTGTGTCATTGGAAAACGCAAACTTTAATCACTGATCTTCACCTGTATTTAATTTCTTGCTCTTTTAAGTTGGTTCTTAAGAATCTGTTATATCTGTTCGAATTATCTGTGGGAAGGGCTTTCTGTCAGATAAAAACTGGATTTCAACCTTTTGCACTTCCCTCATTAAAAACATTTTCTGGAAGGAGAAAGTGGATCTGTTGTGATTCAGGAGAGGGCCTTCCTAAAGGTATGTTTAAACTGTAGTTGTCATTAATTCTTACCTGATATTGCACTGAATGTACCTTATTATCCACAAAATCTTCTGGGTTTGTTGGGAGGTGCCTTCATCCTGTGCCAATCTATTTGACTGCAAGGATCATCTAGAGCACTGCATCTTCTGGCTGAGAGCCACCATGCTAAGTATGAAGGATCCAGGATAAATCATCTGGCACTGTTAGTCCTCCAGCATTCTTCTCACAAAGTCTTTGCAAGAGTATAGCCAGTCCTCTGAGGTTTGCAATGCATCCTTCAGACCTTCATACAAAATATCCGTAGAGTATACTTCGGACACCAGTGAGTGCATACAGAAACAGTGGATACATTCAGTGATTCAAGTGCAGTAGTCAAAAACCCAGCCTTTTGGGGTGAAGATGGAGAAGATTTTGAAGGGCAGTGCTAAAGAGAGCAGAAAAGAGGACAGAAAGGATGTTAGGAAAAGACAGAATAGTTATGAAAGGATAGTGCAGGGTGTAGGGCAGAGTGGAGACCTAAAAGCCGCCCTTCAGATTAGATTTTGAAATGTTTCAAAGTAGAAAGTTCCATTTCCTATTTTATGGCTGTTTACAGTCTTAATGAATAAAATGTCATCTCTAAAACAAGTTTTTAAAAGCTGTACTACCATACCATTACAAAATTAAGATTTTTTTAAGTCATAGCTGACATACACCAGCTATAATTAGCCTCTCTCATACAACCAGATATTATTAGTCCCCTCTAGTTTTAGTTGGCAAGCAAATTGCCATTACATGGTGACTTTGACAGGCACCAAACATGCCTTGGGACTGTGTTCCTCCTCAAATCCTTACTCTACTTTACAGAAGAACTATATGAGTTAGCTGCATACCTCCAGCAACATATTTCCATTATGAGGGAATGCATTTAAATAGTTATGATTGATGAGGGATTATGTATCAGTAAGGAGCTGGTTGAGCCCCTCAACCGCTTATTTTCCCATCCTTTATCTTTCAGATTTTTAGAGATGCAGAATTGCAAGCAAGTTCAATGTATGTTTTGGGCATTAGCTAAGGTCCATTGAGTCATGCTTTTCAAGGCTTTTTGTTAAGAATATTGAGCAATTGATTTTCTCTGGAAAACCTGAGGGCATCTTCATACTGTAGCTATCAGTATGATCCAATTCTGTTCTCCACAGAAATTCAGCAGGGGTGCAATTTAATGAGACCAGTGAAAGGAATCTGTCTGCTCTATTTATAGCACACTAATTGATCAGGGTAGCCATGATAGGAGGAAACTTCAGAGAAAAATCAATGCAGTAACAAATGAAAGTAGCACTCAAGCCTTTAGACAGAGCTGCATGGAAAGCCAATTAAGAATGAATCCATTTGATGATCCATGGGAGCGGCTTGGACCACGTGTGTTCTTGCTTTAAGTTGTAGGAATGAAATCAAATTAAGCAGCATCTTAATTGCAAAGTGAGCCTTCCTATATATTTTCTTCTTCATCCTGTTGATATTCTGTCCCATTAAATCTTGATGAATTGTTTTACTTTCATATGGTGACTTAAACGTCTTCCTTTAAGAGCTCCCCTTTGACAACCGTCTGGTTTTTTTTTTTTTTTAATGAGCTCTGATGTCCCTCCCTGAGGATGGCAGCCACACTGCATAGCAGAGCTGTGCAGCCTGTGGGCTGTGTGTCCAGGACTCAGGCACAGTCCCAGGTCTCAGGGCTTTCATTTAAATGCAGGGAGAAGATGGTCAGTCTACCTCCGTTCTCATTCCTGTCATCCAAATGCTTGTAATCATAGTAGATAAGCAAAGCATAACTATTTGTACTTATTGCTAGTGCTTCTTAAAGCTGTATAACACATCTTTGCTTCATCCTGTAATTGCAGTTTTTCCTCATGATATCTGCTAAAATCCTGACCCCCCTGCCCTGCCATGCTCCATCCCTGAGAATTTTGGTTTTGTGGCAGGTATTCTTTACTGGGTGTATCTCCATGCCATGGGGCTGATAGCCTTTCAGTACACCGCTTCTGGGCTCCTGTAGGAGGATGGAGCAAGCAACAAACTACCATAAAACCATTTTAGCAGTAACTGGCCTCAGAAAGGCCCAAAAGGGGAATGGATGTACACTTTGGTGACTTTAAATGTGCTTTTTGTTCTTGTGTTTGTACATACACAAAAGTTTTACTCCTCAAAAAGATGGCAACACAGCAAGAGAGGGAATCACTACTTGTGCCTTTCAAGCAAAGCTCTCCAAGCTAGTGGTGTCTGTCTTCTTTCTTTCAATGCTTAAAAGTGCCTGTAATTAAATGGATAAAAACCTTGGTTCACTTTACAGCATGTGGGATACAGTGTTTAAGTTCATTTTCTGAGGAAGAAGGCACATATTTCTTTTCAGTAGGATAATCAAAGGCATGGCATCGTGAAATAACTGCATGAATAATTCTGTTTTTCCTGTTGCTGAATGGGAAAGGAGTAAATAATCTGTGCCTTCCATGAACAGTTAATTTCTGTGGGCTAAATTTATATAACGCCAATTGCTAAGCATGTTAATGGTGATACATTTTCTGTTTATTCAGTTTTGAGCATACATAGTGGTGTGAAGTTGTGGATTAATTAGCTAGAGGAATAATGTTAGAAATATTGTCAATTACCAATATGGTCTTAATCTTTCTTTAAGCCCCAACTGGGAATCCAGTTCCCAATGACATCAGCAGTTGCCGTGGTGAACTTTCACAAGCTAGTCTTTAATCTTTCATTAAATCACAGGCTAGGAAAGCAGACATGAGGGCTGAGGTGAAAAAAGACATGCATTCGCAGCGCTGATGTCTTCTCTGAAAAAAAAA
Source organism: Falco biarmicus (assembly GCF_023638135.1). NCBI lineage: Eukaryota > Metazoa > Chordata > Aves > Falconiformes > Falconidae > Falco > Falco biarmicus. The sequence continues at coordinate 59,359,696 of NC_079293.1, read as the reverse complement.
GGCAGACATGCCTGTGTTTTCAGAAAAGACCTGCTGCATTGGTGAGCACGCTCTCCCAGCCATGTATGTTGTCTAAGCAACACCACAAAAGAAGAATTTGCAGGATGTAAACATAGGTGAGATGTGTGGGGCTTAGAGAGGCCAAAATCAAGTAAGACACTAGGGTCTGAATATGATGAATGGGTCGGCTCTGTTGCGGGGAGTGTTTGAGAATGGAGGTAAGGGTGGCAAGTTTAGCAGCTCTTCTAGCTACATTGGGCTTTAGCTGGACATTTTTCAGGGCAACAGGCTGCAATTTGAAGTTATTGTAAAGAAGGGGGATGGAGAAGAGAAGTCTCTGTGTGAGCCACCAGCACAGAGATGATGTTTGAACTCACACTCACGCTGACATGGGGAGAAGGGACTGAGGGCAGAATACTTTGGGGCCCATATGTAGCAGGGTGAATTAGGAGGGTCTTTGGAGAAACAACTCTGAGTTGGAAGGGCAAATGGACACTAGGTTGTGACTGACAAACCCCCAAGCATTTGGTGCACTGAGCTGAGATTCGAAGACTAGAAGCACCTTTGTCACCATTAAGGGACATAAAGGTGCCATCTAAAGCTTTCATTGTGGAACAACTCCCCAGAATAGCAGTTTGGGTCCATATGTCTCATTCTGTGCTATTTTGTCTAATAAGAGAAAATTATTCTTCCCCATGAACCTTAATGTGCTTATGTCATGACAGCATTGTGGCTCTAAGAATGCCATCACTGTAGCTGTTACTGGTGCAGGCCTTCTCAGCAGTTTGGCTTGGTCTACCAAATGCAAAGCTCTGTCACCTGTTTCCTTGTCCTGTATCAGTCCTGGCCCCTATGTTAAGCCTGTGCTTCCTTGTGGTTTTTTCACTCTTTGATGTGGTTACTTTCTAGGCAAAGAAGCCCAATTGCAATTTCATTTTTGTTTTCCTACATTAGAAATGGGAAAGCTGTAATTTTTGCACTTTGGAAAAAAATTTAAAGAGGCGGTAAGGAACAGAGCTACAACTGCTTTGTTTTATTTTGCAAATGAATTAATTGAAAAAACTGGAAAATTGAAAAGCAGAATTTGGAGGGTCTGTTGGTTTTTTTTTTTTTTTTACAGATTTTAAAGTTGGGGTTGATTTCCTTTAAAGTCATGAAGTCTTGCTTACAAAGCTTTTACAGTTTCCCTGAGGCTTTTCCTTCCTGGAAAGGATTTTGACAATTTTAACTTAGTCAAAACTAGTACATTAAGCTGTAATTTATGTTGCCAAGCATTATTTCCCAGGGCCCTGCCTCCTTACACATAGGAGCACGCTGGTGAAACTGCAGAATAGAATTATCTTTGCCCAGACTGCAAAAAGAGAAGTTGTCCCTGAGAGCACTTTGTCGTGTTTTCCTACCAGCACCAAGTTCACATTTATCTCCTTGAAAAATACCATTTGCATGGATGACAGACTGTCACAGGGCTGAGACATAGGTTATTGCTGTGAGATGGGAGCCTTTTGGTGTTCTTCTGAGTCACTGGCACCATCTGTCCCTCTTCCTGAGGTAAGGCCGGATGGAGCGAGTGGAGCCCTGGCATGCCTGTCGGCTTTTTCTTTGGCATTCCCAAGCTTACATCACTTGTGGGCTGATGGGGAGGTTGGTTTAGGATAACTTGTTTTGTTCCATGTTCTGCAGTGAACCCTAGGCATAATCTGCTTTGATTCATGTATTGTATTGCAGGAGACATGTTTTGCTGCAAAGCAGATGGTTTCAAAATGATTGATTTTGCTATTAGTGCATCACATTGGGCTAGGTGTCGCTTGCTTCTCACCCCTCCTCATTCAGAAGCTTGATTTTCTTTTGAACACACAATAAAAATGGGATGCAGTGAGATTCGGTCAGGATTCACATAGACTGCAGTTCTGGCTGCTCAGTGTCAGCCTGGTTTCCTTCTCTGCTTTTACTGGTAGATGTGTTCCTGTCCTTTCTCTCTTGTGTTTGATCCTTTCAACATGGAGTGAAATTCACAGCCCTGGACTCATCAAACCCAAATTCATCAAAAAACCTCAACCCTTAAATTGAGTAGCTTTTAGGCAACAAAGCGTGGCAGTAGACTAGTTAAAGGTAAGGGAGTCAGGTTCCCCCCACCACTTGTGTGGGAAGACGGGGTTGTGTTGGTCTTGCAGTGGAAGCCATGGTGTTAGAGAACAGGACTTTACAGATAATCCCAAGGTTGTGAGTTTGCTAGCCAAGTGCTTTGTGGGGATCGCTGCAACTCTATAGAAAATAAAACCAGAGTATTTGAGCTTAATGCTGTTAGTGAGATCTCAGCCAAGTAGTATGATGAGTGAGGCTTGGCTGTGGAAGACTGAATGTGTGGAGGGACTTGCGTTTCAGCACAGGGATGACAGTGAAACGCATGTAGGTAAAGCGAGTTCTCCACAGATCTTCAGCAGGAAGAGAGCAGGGCGTAAGGGCTGAACTGTCTGAGGTGGTGAAAAGTGACCTACAGCATTGAAACCTGGGGAGGACAGTTTGTGTGGAATGGGGAGACTGGGGAGGAGGCAGAGGAAATGGGTGATGCAGCAGCTGAGGGCATCCCATTTCTTGAGCATTAACAGTAAAATAGAGATGGGATGACCAGTGGAAGGTATTGTAACGCGTTTATATGCTAAAGGAAAGGGAGGAGGGGTGAAAACAGGAGCTGTCACTGCAAGAAAAAGTCATCAGGAGTACAGTTAGAGGAGGTGGTGCTGAAAAGTCAAATCTCCAGGTTGTTTCCCAGTTAACAGATGAGTGTGTCGGAGGCAGGTGAGGTCCAGGCTGTGGAGTGGGACTCGGGGACAGAGGTTCATGTTTGTGTGTGCCATGTGTTTTGCCCTCAGAGTCCTAAAATAGATCTCATTTCCCTATTACATAACAGTGAGTCAAACCTTGCTTTTAAACATTTTTAATTAGTTTTAACAATCACATTTCTAGTTAACACATTTAAAGTAACGAACGCTGCTCTCCATCCTTGCAGAAAAGACTCAAAGGTTACCTGCAATGAGCATGCAGGTGCCTCTCAACAAAACTGACCCAAACCTCTGCCCCAAACCTCTGCCACCCTTTTCCATCCTCTTGAGCTAGACAAGAAGCTTCAGTGCAGGAGGTCTGAACTTTCCCATCTGTAATGCTGGTAGCTTTCTGTGTCTTTATGCTGTCTCCTCCCCTATACCTATCTGCAGACTCCTGCAAGCTCTGATGCAGCCTTCTGCACCCCTGAAGCCCTGCAGCTTTGGAGAGCTGGCGGTGGTTGCCTGTCCACCGAGATCATCAGAGCTGGTGTCAATTTGATGCAGACTTAAACAAAGCTAGGCCTGCCAGGTTGGACAGAGAGTTACTTACTTGAATTTCAAAATTTTGGCTTCTGATTTGATTCTTGCTTCAGGCATTATTTCAGATCTGAAGAAAAAAATACCTTTACCTGGCTACGAGCCATGTCCAGGGCAATGCAGTATGATCTTTGCTGGGAATACTTTTAATCTGCAGCAATGGTAGATGATGCACTTAGTTGTGCACATGCTTTGATAGCAAATAGCATCTGTAAATTTTACTGCTTTGTGTAGTACTGGAAAACACACTTCAGCATGATAGATACAGATCAGGGAAGAATCATATTTTACGTGGACTATATAAAACTATATACAGCCTGCTAATGATGCCACAATGTTTTTATTTTATAAACTTAGTGCCCTAGTGGAATGCACATTGCAAGCTTTTGCTTTGATGCTGGGTTATATTAATCTGTCACCACTTGTTTAACAATAGCACTTTAGAAAAGATAATTTAATATTTTGTGAACATATCTACATCTGTATTTACTTTTGTGTCAAAAAAACCACAATGAAGAAGAGCTTTATTCCAAAAATAAATACATGTAAATTGATTTTTTTTCCCTGTGAAATACAAAACTGTGAAAGGGTCTTGATCACATTATTTATTTACAGTGAATTCAGCTTCTCTGTTAGCCTAGCTCCTATTCCCATTGGGGCTGTGCTGTTCATCCTGCTGATGATAGAGGATAATTTTTTTTTATTATTATGCTTATGAAGCTTCATACAGAAAAAAGCATTCAGTAGATACTCAGTAGTGGAGAACTATTTCCAGACGGGTATTTTGTTTGAAAAAGGAGAATCTCATAGCCCAGATGAGTTACTCTTTAAGACCATCAGAAATACCTATTGGTGTCAACATATACAACCCTATATGTGGATTATTATTTACTGTGGAGTTATTAATTTCTGTAATCAGACTGGCCCTGATTCTCATCTGATGCAGTGTCCAGCTCCTCAGAAGCAGTTATGTTGCTATAGCTGAGGTTCTTCAAAACCCTTGCATGCTCTCACCAGATCTGCTGGTCAGCAAGCACTGGTGTGCCTCACTTGCGGCTGTTGTTCAGAACTGGGCTCTTTCTGCTCCTTCACTTTCCCCAAGTACCAATTTTGTTATCGATCCCAGTCTTTTAAGGCTGAAACCTTTGAGTTACCTGCTGAGTTAATGGGAATATGGACAGAACGTACTTAACACTTACCTTAAATATAAATGACAGTACCTGGCTCAGTGCTGTAGGAAAGGAACTGGGATGCTGAAGAACTTATAGATAAGGAAGTAATAATTATCAATATTTTGCTTGGAGAATTGTTTTTATCTTGAAACCATTTCTAGTTTCCATTTCAGACTATACAGGATGCGGACAACAAAAGTTTCAACAACAGGCAATATGAACAGAAGCATTTGTGTGATACCTATTTTTTTTTTTTTAAAAAAAAAAAAAAAGCTATTCAGCTTTCCACTGATGGAAACAGCTCCCAGGACTCCTTAATATGTATTTACACAGTAGACCTCATAGTGCTTGAGTAGCCACTCTGTTTAATTAGTGGCATTTAAAAGGTTCAATCTGTGTAATCAATATAATTTTAAAGGTCTATAGCTTACATTTGGAAATGAATATGTTTGCTTTGTATGAGGCATAATAATTTAAAATTACTTCATATTTTCATGGTTTTATTGCTGTTTTATAATGGGCAGCTGCCAATGGAGAATGTCTCTAAGAGAGTGTAACTGTGCCTGTACTAATAAGCTAAATGTGCCCAGGGCTGCTCCCTGCTGCTGGAGTGGCTATGTCCTGGCTATTAATATTTTCGTTAACCTAAACAGATGGCTATATCCAAAGAGCATTTTGGGAATGGTGCCTGATTTCTGCTTACCTTCAAAATTATTTGGGATAGTGCTACGTGGCTTTGACTTGCTCCAACAGTTTTGCGGTATGGATAATTGAGTTTCTCTTCCACGAATGCTTCTGGGTGCTGTTAAATGTGCAGTATAGATGCAGCTTGGGTTTTGTAAAATGTTATTTTGTGTATCTTGGTATTTCTTACAGTACACTTTAGTAGGGCAAGGCCTGTCTCTGTAGTTGGAGATTGTGGAGTACACCTGATGCAGTCAAACTAGTGCAAGTCCACAGTGACTTCAAGTGAGCAAGCTGTATGTGGAAAACATTGCTTTGGAGGCCTTTGCACTCACCCTTGCATGCTGGTGGATCAGGACTGGAATGTCACAGAGCTGAGCTCAGCAGACCCACTTGCTATTAACTTTTATGTATCTTCTCAGTGTTAAATGTTTGTAGTGATGACATGATCACATTTTGCATTGAATAAATTGTCATGTCTGATGTTTTTCAATGCTTGGTGACACTTGGAGGCAGCTAAATGCTACAGTAAAAATGCTGGATTCAGCTGAAAGTATGGAGAGAATTTAGATAAGCAGAATGAGATTACTGAAGCTGTTATTTGACCAAGATATTGGGGTTGATGCTTCTACTTCTGCAATGGCACCATGGGACTTTGTATAACCAGAAGTGGTCAAGACCTCAGTTGCTTTTTTGCTGCTGAAAGCTGGCAGCTCCAGTGAGCATACCAGTCCTGTTCAATTGTGCTGGAGCTTTGGGTCAGAGCTGAGTCCAAAGAAGAGGAATCAGTTACTGAAGTGCCAGAAACCATCGTGCAGCATTGTGGCCTCCTGGATATTAACCTGCATGGCCTCACCTCACACGTGTGAGGTCTGCCACAGTCACAGAACTAGGCAATAAAGTTTGCAGCAGTGTAACAGCTCAAAATAACAAAGCAATCTGTTTGAATATTGAGGGTGTCTTGGGACACACAAATAATGCTTGTCTGTGATTTATTTTATCACGTAACTTTCCACATCAAAGCTGCATGAAATTCAGTTTCTGATCCTGGTATAAGTTTGCATTTTGTATGAGCACAGCAAATAACAGGGTAGAATTTGTTAGTATAGCTTCAGGGTGTTGCATTCATATGCACAAAAACAAGGGCATTGTAGTTCTTTAAAAAATTTAAGCAGAGACATTGTAAACTTTGACACTATAGCCTTTCTATGATGAGTCGCAATTTTTCCATCAAGACTAAATGAAAATGTTTATGTAAAGTGTCTCCCTTCTAGAGATTTTTTCTTTCTGTAGACAAGTTTCAATTGGGTCAAACCTGAAATGTTTCAGTGTGGGAAGGCTGCCAGTATGGAGTGGAGCATTCAGACACCTCACGTCCCCATTTACCTCTAGGCTGTATCTGTTCCTCTCTCCAGGAGAGACTACTGTGCACCATAGGAAAAATATTTCAACCAAGTAACTTTGTACAGAAATGAAAGCTTAGAGCACTCAACCTACAGCTCCTAGGGCAGTAGAAATAGCTAGCACGCATTTTGAGATAATTTCTCCCCCCTGCTTTTTTTTTTTTTTTTCATCTACCTTCCTCCCCTCCATCCTGTATTTCAGTGAACTCAAATTCTAAGGTTGTCTTTGCATTTTCTATACTGGCAGGTTTAGCTGCTGCATTCTTGCCACAAAACACTTAAATATTCATGCTGCTTTTAATTTTAGTGCTGAAAGGCTGTAGTGGATATGATGATGCAGGAATTTGTGTTCAGAAAATGGAAGACTTTTTAATGCTTCGGCTATGTGTGAAGATTTATCAGTTGGGCTCCAAAATGAGCAAAGCTGACTGGAGTACTGCTTTAAATTTTCTCTTTCAGTAAATACACAGCCAGGATCTTTAAATGGCTAAGCATACAGCTGGTGTCTGCTATCTAGAATGTGGCTCGAACTGTTGTTCATTCAGGCTAACAGGTATTACAGATCTGTAGTACTACAATGTACACATATATTGACATCAGCAGATTTGTTTGCCTGAATTGCCAAAAGAAGGGTAACAGTGCAACATACTAAAAATGATGTTATGGTTTTTCCAAATGGGATTTATTACATTTAAGGGAATTTAAATGAATTATCTGTGCTTTTCTTATTTCCCTGTGTGCTGGCAGTAGGCAGCCTGTCTCTCCATTGTTGGCGTTTGGCTGATTAATTGGCCCCTTGCTTGATGTGTTTTCCTTCTTTCTTCTGCATCGCTTATTCTAGTGCTTTCCCCTTTTAATATGGTAACATCAAATTTGCTCAAGGTCTGTGAACTAATGTGGATTAAAAGTCAAGCAGCAGCAGCTCTAATACATAATTGATCTACCAGTAGGACACAAAGAACTGATTCTGGTTCCTAGATAGGAAATGCCTTCCTTTTTTTGTCCTATGCTGATAGTCTGAGCTCTTAAATCTATTTTAAATTACAGTGACTAGGCTACTGAAAATTGACAAATTATCCATGGTAATAAATTATTAAGAGATTAATTTGATGTTTGAGGCATAACGATTTTTATACACAGACACATGCGCATACTCTGTTTGACACATTCCTTTTAGATTTCTGTGCAGTTCTCTTCCTTGGCAGTTGAAAATACCTTATGTCTAGCAAATGTTGTACACTTTGGGTCTGTATTTGTCTCTTGCTGTGACCCCACACCTGTTAGTACCTAACAGTGGATTTTGCTTGCTTAAACTGTTTTTTATAGAGGTGTGAGAGCGTTGTGACAGGCTCTCCAGATACCCTCAACAATGACATGCCTTTGCAAATGGACAGGTTGGGAAAGGCCACATCTACTTACGTTAATAGTGGCTCTGATTTTGCTTCAGCTTGGCATACGTTGCTTTCCTTAGTTGCTGAAGAATGACTCTTGACTGTTCAGTTAAGCAGGGGTAGAAGCTGTTTATAGTTTAATGTTTAATAATATTCTCAGTGAAGTGAGGAGTTTTGTATTTTCAGACTCCTTTTGAGGTACACATGGCAGTCACAGCAGGGGTGTTCGCAGCTGTAGCATGAATGACAAGTAGATGGTGGTTGCACGGTTGTGTGACTTACAGCATGTATGTGCCGGATGGTGTGGCATGATGCAGTGTATGCTGCTAATGGATGGGAAGCAAGCGACAGCCAACAGGGTGCCTCTCCCTTCTATTAAGTCTATTCAGGCATACCATATGTCATCGTCCCTGTACAGGGGATTTAATTCTCCTGTTAGCATCAACCGCTAACACTGGATGACAGTACTGTAAGAAAGCAGAAAATTTTAAGCTGTGCTGTGGAAAAGGCTGCAAATCAGAAGATGGCCAAGTCAGAAAAGCAGGAAGGAAGGAGAAGGAAGTAGGATCTTTTTGTGCACATTCTTAAGCTGTCTGTAAAAAGTAGGTTATACTGGTTTAGTATACTGCATTGGACTTAATATGCTACAATTTGAATAAATTTTAACAGTAGAGCATAAAAACATACTTTCAGATGCAACTGTGCTTTATTACGTTGGTAGAGCTAAGAGCGTCGCAGTAAACAGTAGATCTTAAAATGGAAACTGAACTTCTTTCTTAGAGGCTTTGTTAATGAATGGAGTTAATCTGAGTGTCGCAAGCTTTCCCTGGTCTATGAGCTGCCTGCGTTGCCCTCTGACATTTCCAAAAAGCTAGGCTTGCAGGTGGGTGTTGAGCCAGAACTGAGGGAGCAGCTCATTCCCAGCCTTTGGAAACTGAGGCTGTTCAGTGTTGTGCAGACTGTTTGGCAGAGTTTTGTAAATCTTTGTTCAGAGAGTGTGTTGCATGAAGCTTCAGGGTTTTCAAGTGAGGTAAACCTTTGTTTAGGTGGAGTAAGCTGTACACATTTTTGGCAGTCACTTGTGATGAAAAGATCAGTGATCTCAAGCAAGTCAAGCAGCTTGAGTACATTACATAGGGTAAATATTAACATATACCTGCAAATCAGTTTTTTATTTAGTTTGAGAAGCCTGTCATCACATTGGTTGCTCTGGCTGGTGATGAACATCAAAAATAGCACAGCTTTGGAAAGTGAAGTGTTTTTCGAAAATATCAGCTAAAAAAGACCTGGCATAACCTCAGTACTTTGTTTTTCATCAGTGTTTGACTTGTTCAGAGCTCTGCACTCTTACATGTTTTCCTTGGGTTCTAAAGGACCCTCCTGTGTTTCAGTATGTGCCCATTACCTCTGGTCCAGTCACTGCGCATCACTGAAAAAAAGCCTGTCTCCAGCTTCTTATACCCTCCCTTCAGGTATTTATATACATTGATAAGATCTTCCTGAGTTTTCTTTCCTCCATGCTGGACATTCCCAGATATCATTGCTTCTGATTATATGAGAGGTGCTCTGGCTCCTTAGCCATCTTCATGGCTCTTTGCTGGACTTGCTTCAGTATGTCCCTGTCCGCTTTGTACTGGGGGGCCCAGCGCTAGACGCAGCGCTCTGGATGGTTTCAGAGGTCAGGTCTTTCCTCTGTGGGTATCTGTGTAGTGTGGTCTGAGGATATTGTTATTTTCTTCTGCTGAGAAGAGATTCACGTGGGTTCCACTTTTATCTTAGCAAGAAAGATCTGCATTTCTGATTTTGATCTTCCAGCTCCTTGGATATGAATTTTCAAGAGTTCCGAAAGTGTGATTTTAGGATAGACTCTACCAGCACATTTCTTCGTTACGTGTACATCCTGATAGCACAGTTAACATATTAGCTTTGTCCTAGATATGTATAATGAAACAAATAAATTCATTTGCCCGGTTGTTGTGAATCCTGGGTTTTTTTACTGGCAGGGTTTCCTCCATAGCAGCTAACGCAGACACAGCCATGCTTATATGGCTTTGAAAAGACAGGCGATTGATGCCTGAAGTTAGAATTCAACAACAGTGATTTATAATCCTCCTGAGTAATAACGGGAATGACAGCTCTCCCTCAAACAATATTGAAATTCCCTGGGCTCCCAGGAACATTTTACGTGTGTGTACCACCAGGTGTCATTCAGAAGCGCAGAAGAGGAGGGAAGCTGAGGTGGAGTTACCACACAGAAGCCGTATCTCTTCAAGCACCTTTGTAAAGATAAAGTGTAGCTGAACAGTTCAGACTGGGGCTTTCCTGAAGCTGAAAGGCTGAAATAAATCTCCATTCTGTAGTATGACAAAGACATTTGAACACTTTTTGGAACTGGAAATGGTTTTGTACTGCTGGGAACTGACCTCTTGGAAATTTGTGTGCTGCATAGTTCATGATACCTCTACTTTTAATAAAATATAATACTTATTAATGGATCTCAAGTCAGTTATTTAATTTCCCCACTAATTTAAAGCTTAATTATGCTGCATTCTAGATCTCAGTGGCTGTCCTCAGCTGATTTTTCTTAAATCACTATCCCTCCAATTTTACAGTTCAGCTCAATTCTCAGGACTCTCATTTGCATGGAGTGGTAGATTAAAATTGGATGGCAAAAGCGATTACTGCTCTTAGTGCCTACTGCAGTGTTGGAGATTGATTCCTCATAGTATGAGGAAACATATGGCTCATGAAATAACTTGAATCACTACAGTTTTTAGTCTATTGTATTATTGTCAACTGAAACTGATGAAATGGTAATCCAATTTTAATGCATCCTGTCTGAAACTGAGAGTTGCATTTTTGGACGAGCTTTGGATAATGAAATTGTAGACAACAGTTTAGAATTCTCCATTTCCAGGGAAAAAATGTGAACATTCTGGTTGGAGAATTGGTATCTTTTAACTTAGTAACTTGTTGGCACTGCAAAGCTATGCAATGTTGTTTGAAAACTGCCATGAAAGGAAACCTGCATTTTTGCCTCTGTGCAGTATCTCTGTTCACCCTATCCCTCTGCAGACCTGCACGCCCCATTGCCTGGACAGGTATACTGATATACCACTAAGGATAGTCAGTTCAGATGTAGCTTCTTGCAAATGCTGGCAGAAGCCAATCTGGAATTAAAAATTCATAGATTAGCTCAGGTTCTTCTGGGAAATTGTCAGTTTGGGTGATACACAGAAATTACATGGAAGGCATAAGATCTGGTATTTACTTACCCTATTTGACTTTAGGTCTGCAAAATCAGTCTTGACATGTGACTGTAAAACATGGGTTCTCCATGTAGGAATACTATATATTTATCTTTCCCTGCCTTTCTGTGCAGGTTTTGAAGAAGGGCTAGAAAAGGAACATGATGAATATGTTTTTCTCTTGTGCATCATAGTAATTAATTTCTTGATATCCCTCCCTGAATTACTTTTAATTTAATCTCTCCTGTTTTCCCTGCTCCTCGTTTTTATCTTATTTCTATGGTTTCTGCCTCGTCATTGTTTATTTCAGTCCTTGTCTTAACATTATCCTAAGGTTTCCCTTCCTTCCTTCAGCTATGAAGGAAAGGTCAGATAGCACAAGAGGTCACATTCTAGTTGGATAAAACAGAACAAATAAGTGTAGCTCCCCAAAGGCAATTCTAGATGAGGTGCTATTTAGCCTACTTCCATTTGGAAGTTGGTCAGGCACGACAGAAGGGGTGGGGGGGTGCAGGGGAGCGGTCTTATAACTACTGATGTTCCTCTTTGAAATGGCCTCAGGGCTGTGGGAGGCTTTTTGCATGATGGAAGGCATGGTGGCAGTAATCCTGTGGTCAGTGGTCTTGGGCACCAGAATAACCTCACTAACAGAGGGTGACTTTAGGATGAAGGAGGTACAAGACGAGATGCTGGTGTGGCATTTCGTCTCCTCCTATACAGTCCCTGGCCAAAGACTTCTGCCTTCTGTCATTTGCATATGGAATTTTTATGAACAGTGTATTTCCCGCATTATTTTTATTCCACCAGCATTATCAAAGTATTGTTACTATATTTATGCACAGCAGTTTGCAGTATAGTGTTTTTTCCATTTGTCTGTAATCTTAATCTAATAAGACATTCACAAGCTGCCTGGAAAATGGATTTTTTTTCCCCTATGGGAATTTCCATAGAAGAAATCGCCATCTGATAATTGCCTATTGTAAAGAATGATATTCATCACAGGGAAAGAAAACACTACAGAAAAACCTACTTCTACCATCTTTTCTTACTGTTTTTCTGGCTTTGCCAATTTGGAAAACAGCATCAAGCTGTGAAAAGTTCCCCCCTTTTTAATATCTCCTATTACAAATGAAGTGTTACTTAGACTTAAAAAAGACAGTGTTGGTAGTTGAAGATAGAATTGTCCTTGGAAAACAGCATTTTTCAGTTCCTTTTTAAAATTAAAGCCTTCATTTTTCCAGTTTCAAACTAAACACATGAGCCAAGGGGAAGAAAAATACCCCAAACTCCACGCCCCTGTCAAAACAAGCAAAAATTGCTTAAAGAATTTCACACAAATTCTGATTAAAACTTTTAAAAAAATCAGCCCCAAACCTCTTTGAAGTTAATTTGCAAGAATAAAGTAATTTCAAGTGACAATGAGAAGTTTTTTACAAAATATTTTTTTTTATCAAGCCTATCTAATTAAAAAATTGAGAGGGATCTGAGCACTTAATCCAAATAGTGAAAAAACAAAACCCATGTGGATCTTTAATTTTACTATATATATATAAACATGCAGACACATGGTCAGATGGCTTTTAAATCCCTGTCTACCTAATTAATTTAACCATTGTATGAATAGCATATTAAAATGAAAGTTGGAAGATTATTTGAAACTAAAACAGCTACTTCAATAAAAAGAGCAATATTCTCACTGGATGGATACCATATCTCTTCTCATTTCATTCAATTTAATGTATTCCTATATGAGCAGTAAGATAAAATGACTAATAGAAATGAAAAGGAGGACTGCCAAAAGTCAGATTGTGTCACTGGAAGTTTCTTAGCAAAATGACAACATCCAGTTCTAGATAATTAAATCTTATTTTGTAGGAATGTCACTGAATGATGTTAATTTGCCTTTAGGTAGTGCTCTTTTGGTTGAACACAGTAACAAAAATTTATTTGGGCACTCTTTGTCTTAGAAATGGTTCAGCATTGTTTAATAAAAATGAACCTCTCAAGCTAGGAGAGCACGTCGTAGGCTTACAGAGGGAAACCACTAATGCAGCTATTCCAGGGATCAAATGAATTTTCACCACCATTGAAACCTGGAATTTTTTTTGAATCTCAACTTTAAAGAGCTTTTACACAGAGGGACAGAGGTGAAGTCCCCTGTTGTTACAGACAACCTGAAGCTTAGCTTCCTCATCATTTAGTAATCTTTGTCTCAAAATAAGTTAGGTTGTCCTTTGTTTTGAAAGGGTCTTTCCTCACCTCCCTCGTGTGTTTATAGATAGCATCTGTCTTCCAGTATTTGTTTTCATAAACAAAACGATCCAAATTCTTTTAGAATCCACAGATTCACTTTTCCATCTCTTTCTCGTCCTACCATACCACTGTATTGTGTCCCAGTCTAAGGCCATGCCTTGAGCACAGGTGATCAGTCTTGACACACAAGTTATTTTGTTTTGAGACACTGCAATTACCCTTGTCATGGATGGATGCCTGCAGGAAGTTTGCTATTAGGAATGCCTTGTTTCTTCATACCCTCAGTGAAAGTTACAGTTTGGGAGCAAGACGGGGGTTTACTTCCCTGATGTGGACAGCAGTGGCTCTTGGTTCCTCTGGTAATTCAGCTTTTGGTGTACTAAGGAAGTGAAATATTCCTTCAAATCAGAGCCTTTTCTTGCTGTAATTTTCCATAGTTTCCTCTTTAACATGCTAGAAATTGTTTACTTGTGCTGCATGTTGCATCAGGCAGAATGTTTCAGTGTCCTTTTAAAGGAGCTTTCCATTCTAAAAATACTATTTTGGTTCATCCTAATGTTTTTGTGGTTTTTTTCTCCCTGAAGTGCTCGACTTTTTGGAATAGCTGGAGGAGACCTGAATTTATTATCTTCAGGAATAGCTTAAGTGATGTTTATGATATTAATAATTCAATATGCTATCTTTGTACTTGTAATTTTTGTTATGAAAGTACAGTTTTCACAATTTGACTCTGTAGCCTCTTGTCGCCTGCAGATGCTGTGGCCTGAATTCATCACAGCACTCAAGTGCAGCCTTAAGTAAAGCGTGTGAGTGTATTCATTATATTTATTTAGAGAGTCCTTTGGAGGATGCCTCTAATGTCCGTAAAACCAGTTTCACTGCCCCTAAGGACAGCAAACCCTCAAACATGACCCCGGAGCATATGTGCCCCAGCACTCTCGTAGTGTTAGCATGTGGCAAGGTGTTTCTCGGTGGGCTCTTCGCAGGTGATGTACAACATGCTTGTGAGGTTCTTATGTGGCTGGGCTGCCAATGCACTTTTGGAGCCACAGCGGTCCCAGCAGCTTCTGAGCCTACATTTCTAAGAACTGTGCACACAAATTTGACTCCAGTACTGATTTCAGCTGTGGGGGCTGATTCTTTAAAAGTAGACTTCAGAGGTTTACATGTAGACACGATACCCAGGGAGTGGAGGGTGATGTGGGCTTTAAGAAGTTCTTTAACTTTTCGTATTTGGTAACGATGAAAAAGGTGGGTCATTTTTATTATCTCTATGGTGACTGTTCTGACACCACTAAGACTCACACTGATTTTCATTAGGAATTTGGCACTTCCCTCTCTTAGGTGCTGTTGAAAATGTCATATACTGGTTTTGCTGTTATTATGTGTGCTGCAGTTATGAGTGCTGTAAATTATCCTGGCCACAGCAGAGCGCAGGTCCTGCTATGAAACTCTGAGGGCTGGCCTAGGGTATGGCCAAGCCCAGCCCAGGGTGGGATGTGGTGCCTGGCAAGTAGAGACCTGGCTTCTTAGCGTGTGCCAGGGTGGTAGCAGGCAACGGCATCAGGGCCCTTGGAGAGGATGCTTCTGGAGACAGGTCATATAAATGATGTGTGGCAGAGAGGTAAAACTGCTGTGCTGTGAGTGAGCAGAACCATGTCATTAGAGATGGAAACCTGGTGAGAAAGTTTGCTTGGGATCATTCTCCAGTGCTGGCTTATAAATGTTAGAGACTGCCATGCACTGGTAGTATCCCTGTCCTGCAAGTGGTAGTAGCGGTCTGCCTCTTCCTCGGCAGCCCACAATTGCCACTTTTAAGCTGTGTATCACAAGGACTGTGGTCCATAAGAGTAACTACCTGCTTGCCAGTGTCTGTGGTGTGGCCGTGTCCCAAACTGTGTTCATCAGACACATGCTTAGGTTGTCTTCTGCTGCATAAACAGAGGTTATTATGAATGCTAAAAAAAATCCACACGGTGTATATATACAGTTAATTCTTTTTAGTGGTTTGGTAATACCCCATCAGATTTACTACTTTTCCAGTCAAATACACAGCTTACTTCATGGCTGATCTCCTTTTCTTACTGTTTTTTGGCATGGGATTCCTTTTACTTAGAATTCATGTGATTCATGGGCTACAGACTTTTCTGTTGAGTACAATATGTCTTCAAAGGCAGTTGTGACTGCCACCAGACTTGTGACTTAATCTATGTAAAAACCACAAGAATCAATGATTTGGAAGAAATTCCTACCTGCTGTTTGTGTAGGACAGCCATCTGTCTGGCAGATTCCCATGTGGAAGTCAGATATGTCTGAGAAGAGTCAGACAACCTTCTGACATGAATTTCTCCAGCAGCTGTAGTTGCTTATTCCGCTTTTTTTATTTTCTCTCCAGGTGCTGTTGAGATTGGGTTTTGGATCTGCATTCAGCAGCTTTTGAATTCTAGTTGCAGAACTGTGTACAATGCAGGGTCATTCTGATCAAATCACCCTTTCTCTTTCCGGGCCCAAATTTTGGGGGGTCCTAATTACACTTTAGAAAGCACTCCTGAATTTGGGCACCTCAGTTCAGTCACAGAAAGTGATAAATACCCAACTTCTTTAGTCGGTTCTGGAAAATGCTTTTAGAATTGCTGAAAAACACTGAGACAAATTGCCTTTTAATATCAAGTGGCATCTTCTGTTTGAGGCTCATTCCACATATATTCATGATCCTCCACATAAATGGTTTCCAAGATGTAGGAAAAGATAGTGGAAGTGTTAAAGTGGTACTTTCTAAAGCAACTCCTTTTATCTGCTTGAAATTTAATACCTTTGTAAAGATACTGAGTATTGACAAGTCATCCATTCCGAGCCTGTGGTAGAATACAAATACCTTTGGCGCTCTGCTCTGAATCTGTGTGTGCGCACAGCTGGTTGCCTGCTGAGATCTTTTCATTCACAAATTTTCCTCAGTTTCTGTGTGAGACATTTTCTTGAGCAATAAAGAACAAATATTTCAAAACTTTGTGCATGCAAGTTTTGGGGCACTTGTATTAATTCAAAAGCTTACAAAGTCATGCAGGAAGGCATGTGGCCAGGAATGGCTGGTTTGCTTTGCTGTCTTCCCTAGTGCCTACATTATAAAAAGTGGTTGACTCTCAGGAGGCTTAGCACAATTACCATTTCAGAGTTAACTCTGAAGAGATCTTGAAAGACATCTGGGTGAAACTAGAAAAGATGTCTTCTGCAGCTCTAGTGTATGCTCTTTTGTGCATGGTACAGAGCATGCTGCACTGGGCTTTTCTTCTGGAGCAACAGCCATGATAATCCAAAGAAACACAGCCTTCTGTAGATGAATGGTATCTCCTGCAACTAAAGGTTAAGGTGGCATCCAGTGATTTATCCTTCCTAATGGATTAGTTGGATTGCTGTGATAGGGACATAATTTACTACTTTTTGTACATCAGAGATTATGTTCTCAAAATGGTGTTCAGGGATTTACGATATTGAACAGGGTGAATTACATGTCAAATTATCAACTGTCCTGTGGCATTTACTCAGCGCTGACAGGAACTAGGCATTTAGCAAGATGAGGCTTCTGTAACACAGTCTTTCAGTAGGATTGCTTTATTTCAAGGCTGTTGTTAATCAATTGTTTCTGGAGAAAATCTGTAAAATAGACTGTTAATTGCATTGACTGTTGTGCTGTGGCCAGCCAGATGTAAGTGGTGCATGTTTGTAGCTGTCATCCTCCCTGCAGATCATTGTTAAGGTATTTCCTCCCAGATGGAAAATGTCTCATCTGCTGATCCACCAAGCTGCTGCACTTTGGAGGCAGGTGACACCCTGATGTAAAGACCCCCTGGGTTAGGCGTGCCTGCCAGTATGTGAATCGTACATTTGAGAGGAGCAAGTGACCTCTTCAGGCTTCATTATTCCCACAGATCTGGACACATTCACAGAACTAAGGAGGTTTCTAGGCATACGCAGTTTTTCAAAGTACGCTCCTGTCTGGAGACATTTCATGAAAGATTTCCTTCCTACGGTTCCTGCCTTCCTTATCTGACAGTTTTTGATTGGTTAATATAGTTTATGATTTTTTCTTGGTCATTTTTTTGCTGTGTGCTGTATGACCTTAAATCAGTGTGCTTCAAATGGTGCTTTGTTGTTTATATCTACACTGCTGGATGCTTCTATATGGCCTGCTGTCTTGCCTCTGGAGGAGGCAAAAGATGTCTGTTTGCACAGAGTGCCCTGGCTAATCGTTTGATTGCCTCCTTTTGAGCCTCTGATCCCACTGACGCAGACCTGAAGCTGCCTTTACTGCATCCACAGAGGAGGAGGAGGAGGAGGATGAGGCATAGCTGGGAAGCACATCCTTGTTTGTACCTGTATTGTCAAACAGGAGTTGCTGCTGCTGTGAGCAACCCAGTTTTGATTTAAGTGACTACCATGGATGCCTAGAGTGGATTAATTTAGTAAGTCTGTATACCTAAACACTGAGAAGGTTCTGACATAACCCATGAAAACAAAAGGGGACGTGCATCGATTTACAGCCTGTTTACACCTCTTGCTTCCTTGCTCAGTGCTGTAACTCTCGGCAACATGGGAGATGGCAGCTGCTTGCTGTGTTGTTCGTGCACATGATCAGCCAGGCAAACAGAAAATGAGGACACACGATGAATTTGGCAATAGTATTTCAGGACAGAGTGGCTGCCCTCTTCAAACAGTCAAACCCTCTGGCATATTCTCTTGACTTAGAAATCGAAAATGCAGATCAGAATCTTTCCTAGTCTGCCCCTTGTGTTTTCCAGCAAGAAAAAAGAAAAGTCATTACTTCAATACAGATATGCTATCCTTACATTCAAGCTCCCAGAAGGCCCCTGACTATGTGACAAGAATTACTGTCATGGATATTGCATAACAGTTTATGCATAATGTTTAATGCATTCTCAGTTTTATGAAATATGGATAATATTGGAGACATTTTGAACAGTAGTTTAGATTTACACTTTTTTTTTAAGGTGGAAACGAGGAATGTTTCTAGTGCTCTTCAGTGACACTGGAAGAGTTGAGATGGTTACCATTAAAAATGAATAAAATCCATAGAAGTGGAAAAGAGAAAAATATATTGCACAGATGAATTATGGGCAAATCATCAATGTTTAAAGCATTCCTGAAAGTTAGAAATGCCGTGCCTTTATTTGAATACCATAGCTGTCTCAGCACGCTTCCTCACTGCTCTGTCCAGGCTGAGGTGCTCTTTGGTGCGGAACGTTAGAACTCAACTGACAGGTCACAATTTTGAAGAATGCTTCTTCTTGTTTAAGATTGATTATTAAAATGAAAGCATTCAGAAGGAAAAAAAAAAAAAAGATTTGGTGCATATGCAACTTCTGTGAAGAGTCAACTTACATTGTATGCATTTGTTTTATGACATACAGGACAGCTTTCCAGCTCGGTTTGGAGGAATACATTTCGTCAATCAGCCGTGGTACATCCATGCCCTCTACACAGTTATACGGCCCTTTCTAAAGGAGAAGACACGAAAAAGGGTATTCTTCTGTTTAATTGTCTATTATCTGGCAGTTGTAGTCAGCAGTTGTATCATGCTCTAATAAAGTAGATATACACAATATATCAGCTTGCTAGTGGTGGAAAGCATTTGAATACATCTGCATTGTATCTTTAACTGATTTAGAAACTTATACAGCATTATCCTTTAAGGACACAGCCAAGCAGTGCACTTAAATGTATTTTAAAAATGTAAGCATATGCTTTCTTCTGGGGTTGTATAAAAAATACTGCCTGCGTTACCGTTCATATTAAGATTCTATTTAATTCAATTCTATTCAATTTCTGTTAAAATTATTTCTCTCTTTCTTTAAGAACAGAGGTAGTGAGTATTAAGTCCTTTTCTAGTGTGACTTCCTTGACATTAGCATGAACTAAAGTACACATCTGGTATATAGTAGTTTGCAAATACTGATTTGGATGAAAGCCAATGAAAGGAAATTTGTGTGCATGCATCTGTGCATAAGCATGTGCAGTCTCTGAGATGTTGCTGAATTTGCATCAGTGCAATTAAATTAGAGGTTGGTGGTGATAGCCCAGAAGATGGTGTTATTTGTATAATGGGAGATTTGTCATCCAGGAAAACACAATCAGCATCACATACAAAGCCACTATGAAGAATGTGAGATTTTTTTTTTTATGGGTTCAGCTCTGAGCAGCTCTGTATTTTCTCTCCTCAAACACAGTCTAGAAGGCCGCAATGATCCTTGTGTTTAGCTGTTTTTTACTGACAGATTATTCTTGAGAGGCCTCTGGTATTCACAGATTTTTGAACTATAGATCACACAGCCTTTTATGTAATATCTGTTATAAATATGCAAACGAAAACACTTTTTGCAGGATTCAGTTGCACTCTGTTGACTACAGCTTCAACAAAGAACATTATAGTGCCAGGTATGTTTGAGGCCTTTTTAAGTCAAGTGCTGCATATGCATAACCAGGTAGTAAAGTACAGCTCATGGGCGTGTTACAACATGAAAAATAAGTGACAAGGCAGTTGAACATGGATGATTATCAGTTAACATCTAAATTTTTATTTAGACACCCAAATCAGTGGCATATATTTTCAGAAATGCTGACTTTTTACAAACATTTTTTGTCACTATTGAATGCCTATAAGAAGTAGTTTGGTTAAGTATTGATTTAGAGTCCAAATCTTAGTGTCAGAATGTTATGCCCAGCACATAAAATTTAAAATCAGCTTTAAGAAAGTCCATTAGAGGGAGAATGAATGATTATGAAAAAATCCAAACCCAACCCCCAAAAAATTCTCTTCTGAATTTTATCAGGCTCATTATTTATCTGTTGTTTATCCTGAATTATTTTGTATTTTTTTAATGTGCCTGGTAGGTTTGCAACTGATGGCTATATTCAGATAAATATAGTACTAGGCATGTATAAAAAAATTTGCTAAGAGCTAAAACATTCAGTTGGAGAGGCACCATAAAACAAATTACGCTGGCCATTAGTATTTGCTCTTTGACAGAAGGATAAATTCCTTTCTGAGATGAAAGAACATTACTGTGTTTGCATGGTCATATTAAGCTGCCTGTCTCCACAGCTGACTGGAAGATGGGCTGAAATAAGCAATACAAGACAAGCATATATATGGGCTTTTTCTCTTTCTGCCTTTTGAATTTAGCTCTTGATAAAATCATGCTAGGGGTATAGCTGTCCAGAGGAGTCCCTGCAAGGTTAAGTGGAATGTGAATGGATAGTGCTCGATGTCTGTCTGTGCTCGCATCCCTGCCTGCCCTGTGGGGAATGAAAGCCAGCATACAGTTGTTAGGAGGCAACATCCTACCTTGCCTTCTTGGCTGCTTCTGTGCTAGTCAATTAAATAGTGTTGGGTGTTGCCATTCCTGCTGTTTAATTATATGGACACTTTTCTGGCAGGGCACGGGCCGGTGCCAGCTAGTGCTTTCTTAGACATTGCCCAGGAACAGTTTGGGGATGGCATGGACCAGTGAGCAGTATGGGTGAGGTGACCTGAAAGGAGTTTAACCATATGGATGTGAACTGTGCCATGGCACTTGCTCCTAGTCCCAAAGGGTGGATCCTGGCCCATCTTACTTGCTAGTCTAGAAATAGGTGCTGTGAGGTGTCTGTGTAGCCGTACCCAAGAGCAGATGTTTCCTCCCAGTGGAAAGTCTGCAGATCCCTAGTGTCTGTTGGGAGAAGGCTGTCCGAATCCAGAGGTGCTCTGTTTCTAGTGCTCATTGGTCACACATACCAGATCTCTGCGGAGAGACAATAAGGTTAAACACAAACATAAATACAAGTATTCATATACATAGATGTCATATTATTACACATATTTATATATAAATTTAAAGCATTTATGAAAATCAGTCTGCCAAAACATTGATGTAAAATACAAAATAGTCCATCAACTGCTCCCTCATTGTTGTCACAGAAATTATTTCACTGTTTTTACTTACTTTATCTATTGTCAAGTATGGATGGTAGTTACTAGTACCACCATATTAAGAAAGAAAATCTTTCCAGTGGAGTTTTCAGTACACTGCACTATTTATCTTATTGATAGAGCTCATGGCTGGATGCTGAAAGTCTATATGTATTCCTTAATGTATATGGTGAATGTTAATTTTATTTATTATTTATGTTCTTAATTTGTTCCCTTAATTTAATCCACAGGGTTAGGGAGAGCAAATCACAAGAGACAGGCAGTCTGTATCTACTCTTCCATCCATGTAGTTACCAGGTATCAGTTCTTACCCTCTGTAGGTCCCTTGTACTGCAAATATTTTAGGTCATTTATGCTTTAACCACTTTGTAGGTTTATGAACATAGTATGACCATGCTTAAGGCAGAGGCAATATGTTGCCTCAGTGGCCATCTCTGTTAGCTCAACACAGCCAGGAGATTGAAAATGTACTATATCCTCTAATAATGATGATGTAATTTGGGCTTTGACAATTTCAGTGATACCGCTTTGTTTTTACCTGCATGTGTACGTACAGATATTCCTGCATGGTAATAACCTCAACAGCCTGCATCAGCTAATACACCCTGAGATCCTGCCTTCAGAGTTTGGAGGGATGTTGCCCCCCTATGACATGGGGACATGGGCAAGAACACTGCTCGACCATGAATATGATGATGACAGTGAATGCAATGCGGACTCCTACAACACTCCTGCAAAGGATATAGAAAAGGACCTCTCTCCTAAATCCATGAAAAGGTGGGTTAAAAGTACTGTGGTCTTCTGGTATTGTCATAAGGTTAACATTTGCCTCCCTCCTTTTTATGAAGCTGCAGGTTTATGATATATAAGGGACATTTTTTTTTCCTTTCTTAAGATCACTGTTGATTATAGACCATAATGTTGATTATTAACCATGTGAGTTGTGAGCTCAGTGCAGCTAATTATTTCAGTGGTGCCATACAGGCAGTGTCTACAGTACTGTGTTTGGAATAAGCTAATATCCCACCCCAGCCTACAGCGGGAGACAGCAGTAACTGGAATGAGCCTCAGTGCAGAGGGTAAACTGGGGACAATTATCCGGCTGGGTGGTGATGATAATAACTCTTAGCTTCCTCGATCTCATAGCCCAGTGCCTGGTATCCACCATCCTGTAGGTGCCAGGACATTTACAGCATCTGAACTGTCAGTCACAGTGACTGCACACAACACAAGAAAATGTAATGAGGAGAGAACCGGGGCAAAAATCAGTGCCAAAGCATCTTGGCGTTCTGATATTCTTTTTGAGAAGATCCAGTATAATTGCTTACTGCATTTTATCATTCGAAATAAAGTATAGGAAGGGGTTAGTTACCTCTCCAGTAGCTATGGAAGCAGTGAGGTGATTCACTTGGGAGGGGTAAACCTGGTCCGACCTTGCCAGGGCAGTAGAGGAGAAAGGGGAAAGATGACAGCAGGATGATAGAAAAGGTTGAGCAGGACAGCAAAAGTCAGAGTGCAGCTCATAAGTGGTAGGCCTAGGAATGACTCAGAAAAGAACAGACAGGACGGAAAACAATATGTGAAGTCATTAAAATAAGTCAGAGTATGCTAAACTGAGAATTCAATTTCAGGAGATGGCATTTGATGCAAAAGGGAGAGAGAGTCTGGAAGCAGATGAAACAGGATAAAGTATTTTCAGATTCCTCATCGAGGAAGATGGTTTTGGCTGGAAAATGTTGCATAGCTTGGGGAGGACAGTGAAGTCTAAAAGGGAGATATTTTTTGGGAAATAGAGAGGAAACAAGAGGAGATTGCCATAGGAATAAAAAAAGAAAAAAAGCAGTGAAGTTTAAGGATTTTGTATTGAAAAAACCCATCAGTTCATTGAAAGGGAAAAGTGAGGGACTGGATGGGAATGAAGTAGGATAAGGAGAAGTTAAAAAGGGTCCTGAAACCATATGACAGAGATGCAATTAACACAAGTATTTGAGAAAATGGGACAATAAAGAGCCAAGGGAAGGGCAAAAGTGAGCAATATATTTATATATGGTTTGCACATAATACAAGAATTATGAGTCAATAGAGAAGCTGTCTTGGAGAGAAGAGTGGAATTTAGGAGCTGAAATGTCAAAGTCTTACTGTTGCAAAATGAAGTAATGAGAGTAAATAGCTTCATCCAAGCATGCAACAAAAAACCATGAGAAGGTCTGTGACAAGACCCTTTGGAGCAGACTTTTCCAGACTATCCTGGGCAAGCGCATTATTAAATGGAAAAGCAGTGGATTGACCAGATTAGTCATTCTTTCTTGAATTTTTATTCTCATTTAACTTGTGCTTGAAAAATCCTTCATGCAGAATTACACTTCAGTGTAAGATTCAAATTGACGTTCTTTCAATCTCAGTTACCCGACACAGTAGGAGAAATACTGCAGAAAATAAGCATGTTGAAATTTGTATCTACATAATATTGAGCTGAAACTTCCTGACCTTCTCACATTCTTTTTCAGTTAGTGTGTCTGCAGCACCTGCTGGAATCCTCCTTCCCTGCTGTTGGGTATAAAAAGTACTAAGTAGACTTACTGTGCTAGTACCAAATAGAAGAGAATGGTGATAAGATGGACACAGTGTCCCAGGACTTCCATGTATTAAGTGCACAGACTGTTAAAACAGAAATAGAAAAGTTAAGGTAAAACAGATAAACTCTATTCCATTAAAAATCAAATTTAACTTGAATTTGGAACCTAATCGATTGTTTCGCTCAGTTTAAAACCACACTCAGTGTGGTATGTTAGTACAGAAGAAATTACTTAACATATAAAAAACCATGAAAATAAGTCAATGAAAAGTACTGAACTTTTTAGAACAAATTTCACAAGTGCCTAGCAGACCTCCAGCAATTATCTTGTCTCATTTGGGTTTGCCATTTTAAAATTAGTTGTTCTGAAAGAATATCCTTCTTAAACCAAAACTCTGCTGAGAATTTATTTCTTACTCATTTTTTGCCCCTGTATGAATCACTGACATTCTTCTAGATCTCCTTGAACCTTTAGTGAATTGGGTGACCTCTACTTGAAAGGAAGGCTGTTTGTGAGAAGGGTAGAGGAGGTAAGGAGGAATTAATCCCACCTGTAGCACAAACTTCTGGGGAGAACATGTTCACATCACATGGCACCGTTCAGCTGTCTCAGCATGTTTGGCCTGCGGCTGTGTCCCCCCGTGGCTCTCATGGCTGAGACACCCAGCTGGAGACCTGCATCCTCTTCTCACCTAACCCTGCAGGGCAGATGTCTGTTTATCAAATCTGCAGTGTGTGGCTTTGGTTCCTCACCTCTGCAGTGGGACTTTGTAGCACAACTTTGTCCTACTGTGTTTTGTGAGAATTTATTCAGTAATGTCTGTTAAGTTATCTGGCAGATGTAGATGTAAGGTGCTATAGACTTACACAACCGTTTTTCCTTTTACATACCTTCGTTCCAGAATTGCTGCTGAAATGAATGAAACATGACAGTAAATGTTGATTTAAAACTGAATGAAAAATATTTCTCCTTCTTCTTCAATGCATTTAGGCTCCTGACCTTACAATCCATAGATCAGGGTCTGTGTAGTTCCATTTTCACATCTGCCTTGGCGTTGTGGAGTTTGGAGCCCTTGGCCAAATTTATGGCCAAAACTGCCTTATGGGGAATTTGAGGGCAGGTTTGCAGCCTTTCCGGCTCCCCTTCAGTTCCCCAGATGAGAGCTGGAAACCTTGGTTGCTCAGACATTGGCAGCTGAGGTAGAGGCTCAGTCTCCTATTAGTACTGACATTTGGTTGGGAATCCTTTGAAATTAATATGCTTCCACAGCATTTTTTATCTTGATGAACTGGAATTTTCAGGAGTAACAGCTTTTCACCAGTAAATTTTCAATCAGCTTTGCATTGACACGGTACCTTGTGAAGATTTTAAAGGAGCATTTTTAATTCAGTGGTTTAGTTTTCTGCCTGAGGAACTGACCAGCTTTCTAGATGACGGTTATTGTACAGTATTGTAAGTTTTAATTAAAAATTTGAATTATGTTTATCACAAGAGAGAGCATGAGACTTTTAAAGCTAATTTTCTTGATTTTAGCATTAGTAAGAGAATGTGGTAAGTAATACTAAAAAATATCCTTGTGTTTAAAGTTCTCACCTATGCTTTAATTCAGATACTTTTTCTTCTGTTTTTGAAGGTTTTCTTTAGATTTTTTGAGAAAGACCACGTTGCCTCCTGCTATCAGCCTCATTCATTTTTTTCAGTAGAGGATGCCAGTTTATAAGAGTGGGGGATTGACTATGTATGTTTGTCTTGGGAATGTCAGAATTTGTAAAGCTTTTTCTCTGTGCTGTAGCCCCCCAAATAGGCAAATCTGTAGCCATGCTGCAGTCTCAGTGTGCTTTCACTGGTCAGAAATAGATACTTACATTGTAGAGTTGTCACATGCTCTAGCCATTTCAAATCTTTACAGAAAGGAAGAGAAAGGCATTTCTAGCATGAGGTTCTTCTCACTAAAGGAAACGTCTAACAAGGGTTGCTTTTACCGAACCCTGTAAGACTTCAAATTTTGTTTTTAATGCAGCATTTTGATTTTTCTGGGGGTTGGGGTTTCCTCTTTTTCCCTCACACGTGGCTGTTGCAGGGTATCAGTACCAGTGTTATGCATTTATGCTGAATCAGAGAACCTGGAAAAATTTTACAGTCATCATTGAATTTACCCTTACCATCCTTCTCTGCTCTGTTTAGTTGAGCTGCTAAGTGAGTTTGACAGATGTGTCCACTGCTCCAGAAATCCTGCTGGCCATGGCAGGATTCCCCAGGGTTGGCTTAGGATCTCATACTGTTGCATCTAAGTGCTATTTAGAAAAGAAGCATCTTGTGCTTCCAGCTAACACATGCTACTAATTGCAGTGTGCCATTAGCCACCTGGGTGGCTGAGTTGTATCGTCTTTATCACCCTGGTGCCATGTAACCCTCTAGCAGAGAGAGTCATTAAGTCAGTACAAAAGGCAGCTTAGTTCTCATGCCCTCTGTTGTGTGCGGAGGATGCACCCTGTTTTACTGTTTCACCAAAGAAAAGAGAATCCACTATATCTGCAAACCAGCACTGAGTCCTTTAAAGCCATGTAATCACTCTGTATTTTTCTGAGGGTATTTTCTGACCATTTGCAATGATCAGATGCTTGGATAATGTTGTACCATTATTTTTAAGCCCTGGCAGAAATGTCAAATAAACGGAAGAAAGCTGAGGTTTACCGTCATTTGTCTTGATCTAGAAATGTCAAATAAACATGTTATCCCCCTGCAGGTCTCAGTCGGTTGTGGATCCTGGGGTGCTGAAACACATGGATAAGAACGAGGAAGATAACATGCAGCCTTTGCTTTCACTTGACTAACAGTTCCTGAGCGTCGGACATGAACTGAGGTGGAAGGCATTGCCTCTCAGCAACAAGCAAACCATTGGGAAAGAGTGTACTGGCTGGAACCCTATTTACTCATGTTAATGTAGCATAATGGCAGCAGGCATCAAGTTTTACTGTTCTGCCTGAATTCTGGCTGCCCTTCGGTGAAAAAGAAGAGGAGGAAAAAGGAAAATAAAAATAACAAAAAATAAAGAGGAATCAATAATTTATTCTGTAAGTGCCAACTTGTTTGTAAATACAATATAATCCTCTGATTTGACTTTGTAAGTTATGGTAAACAAATGCTATGGAAATGAGGGACTATTAAATATGTCAGTGAAGTGCACCATAAAAAAGAGAAAAAAAAAGTGTGCATGCACGCACACATACACACACACACACAAAATAACACATACTGGACAAATAAAAATATCAAAGCCAATTAAATGTTGTCCTTCTCATAGGAAGCCATATTGCAGCTAGTGTATTGACTGCTGTTTTGTTTTCTCTCTGCAATGCTCATGTAATGTGCAAAGATAAAGAGGGAATACAAGAACTTGGAGATGCTGTAATCAGTAGAATATTTCCTAACTGTGGGAACTGATTTCCCAAATAACATTGTGGTTTAGGGTTGTGAATTAGCATAAATCATGTAGCATTGTGAAAAAGATAACAGATGAGCTGGAACCAACTCTTTGATAGCTTTGTTGTTGGGCTGTATGGCTCTGTGAGGTTTCTTCCTTAATTTTCATTTACAGTTTGCAAATAACCAGGCTTGTTACCCTAATCTGGGTGCTGTAATGTGGGACACACTGGGATTACTTCTCTTGCATTTTGGGTGCATGTGAAGAATTTTTCCAGAACTCTGTTCTCCCTTGGAATGAGGCAGTAGCCCTCCAAATACAGCATAATAACCATTGTTTGAAAGTAAAGCCTGGCAGCAGAGGTCAAAACTTAATCACTGAATCCTGTGCACTGGGAAACTGGATACATATATACATTTCTACCAATCTCTGACAAACATACAAGGTGACATTGTTAGACAAGTATATTTAATTGAAGGTTTATACAAGAAATCATACTTATTCAATGTACTTAGATATATTATAGATTGTGTATTGAGACAATGTCATTATTAATATAGTAAAACTTTCCATAGAACAACAGCATTCCACTCCAAGCAAGGATTAATATGAATAAGTTGCAGTCAAACATCTCAGCCTATGTGTTTAGGACAATTTTGTTTTTGTTGTAGTGTAACTGTATATATTGAACATGTGCCATAATAGAGAAATACATTTTACCTCAAAAGGGCAACAGGTTTCACTAGGGATTGGGTAAATCAGCTGAAACGCAGGGGCTGTGCCATCTTTGTGTGCTGACTGACGCGTGTGCAGCCTGTTGTATGCTGAGGCAAGAATGTCATTTCTTGTTAGGACTTAACAGCAATCTGTGTGAGAAGACACAGGGTGCCTGCCAAGACATCTGAATAGTTATTGTAAGAGCGTGTCTGGGCAACGCAGGGTTTAGTTAAGAATACACTGACCACAGCGGAGGAGACAGTTCCCAGGAGCCCCATCTCCCAAGCGCCAGAATTTAAAGAATTTCTTCCATCACTTCAGTGACCACTGAAGTTTCAAAGTCACCAGTTGCAGGTCACCTCTCCTCGCCCAGGGTGACTGCAGCTGTAAGAGTTAGTAGGCTGGGGTGAGTTAAGAGGGAGTGGAGAGTGAAACCTGGAAGTGAGTCGTCTCAGAGTTTAGCTGTAACTCCTGTGGGGACAGCTTTGGCGTTTCTCAGGGCTGAGACAACCCTGTCTCTTCCAGCATCACCCTTGATTAGCCCAGGCAGCACACAGATAAAGCTTTCCCACATCGTAGTTCGTTAGCAACGCTGATAAATAGCGTATGCCCCACCACCCCATTGCATTGCAGGAATTTGTCTGAACAAGTCATCGCCTTTCTGCTCTCCTAATTCTGTTTTCATGGTATGTGTTATGAAATGTAAAGAGAAAAGATACGGAGCCTGAACATCTTTTCAGTCTGTCCTGCAAGTTTTCAGTAGTAGAAACTGTTGTAGTACCACTTGTATGGTTTAAGAAACTTGAAAGATTAGTGAATTCTTAGATACAACTTTATTCAGT
Organism: Falco biarmicus; assembly: GCF_023638135.1. Classification (NCBI taxonomy): domain Eukaryota; kingdom Metazoa; phylum Chordata; class Aves; order Falconiformes; family Falconidae; genus Falco; species Falco biarmicus. The sequence continues at coordinate 59,330,643 of NC_079293.1, read as the reverse complement.
CCTGTTTTTCACATTCCTTGTAACATCATGCTGGATAGGGGAGATGTGTCTCAAGGGTTTGCATAAGTGCCATATTTGAATGTATGTTATATATGCCCACACTTATGGATAATAGAATAGTATATTGCCATCAATCTGATTTTTAAGTCCTTATCAGATAAAACTCTAATATCAGTAGAAATTTTCTCCTTTTAAGGGCTTCAGGATTTAGTCAGTATTCCAGATGTATGCAAACTGTGACACAGTGGTGATCAGAATCTTCATGGATGCTTTTGGATACGTGGGCCAAATGGTGTAAACCAGAATAATGCTGATTTTAGAGTACACCAGCTGTCTGGTCAGAAAATGCAAATGCCTCTTACATACCCACAGACCATCTTTGTAGGAAAGTGTGCCTGCTCAACTGTCTGAAGCTTAAGCTTCATCAGTTTGTTTTGTTTGCAAATCCTTTATTTATACACTTAGTTGTAATTTATGTAATGTTTTCTGATGCCTGATTTCAGCTTCAAGTTAATGAGTATTAATATATTCTTTCCAGAGAATGAAAGTAGGATATATTCTAATTTTGTGTAACTGAGACCTCATCCTTCACCACAAAGAAAACTACTTTTTCAGTAAGATTTTCACTTTTAAAGAGTTGGGCTACAGGTCTTCTTGGCTGCAGCTTTTATTTTGCTGAAGCAAATTCTGGCAGTGCTAACTGCAGTTGTGACATCGGTTAAGAACATGGAAATGTGTAAGAAAAATAATTATCCTTTACATGCTCTCGGTATTCTTTGAAGGCATTTATCTTTTACACATCAGGGTGAACAAAGGATTTTCGCCTTTCCCTTGCTTCTTGTAGAAAATCTTTGTAGGTAGGTCAATTTTTAATAGATTAAATTTGGACTGAAAACTTTTTCCAATCTTTATTATCATAGGAATCGATGTCTAATTTTTATAGCAGAATTGAAGTGCTAAAAATGGATTTCAAATGCTTGGGAGGAATTCCTCTTAATTTCTTACCTTTGTTGTGTATTGGGTAGTATAAACATTGTTGTAATTATGCATGCCAATATGCATATAAAACAAATATCTTGCAATACGAGGAACTTAGTGGAAAAACTAGATACACCTGTCCAAGCAACTAAGTGAAAAAAAGGGGAAGAAAAAAAAAAAAGTGTAAAAATTGATGTTTCAGGCCTTTGGCAAAATCAAAAAATATCCCCTTACATGATGTCTCTTCCATGAAACATATGTTTAATAATATATGGAAAAATTTTGGAAACTTCCATGCCCAAAGCCTTCCTGCTGTAATCAGAGATGTCAGTAGTCTCTTGGCTTTATAAAGACAGGTATCAGTCCCACTAAGGTCCAAGAAATACAAAGGCTCCCAATAGTTATTAGTTGTAAAATAGCTTTAAGATGTCTTTACAGAAATGTAAATTTACTGTATAGCATATTTAAAAAGACGTTTTGCACTCCACAAACATGCTATGCCTAGTAACAAGAGATATTTGTAGAGACATACATAAACTACACATGGAATTAAGGAAAACAGGAGTAGAAGGGACCTCAATAGGTCATTGATACGTGGAGGCGCAGATTCACTTTAACGGCTCTCTTAAAGAATTGTTTTAGCTCGGTACCTTGCATGCAATGCTCTTTGTATTATTTAATCACAGTCACAGCAAAGCCTAAGCACATTACCTGACAAAATTGTAACCTGACAATATTTTGTTTGTACCTTTTATTATTTACCTGTTCTGTTTGGGAAATTAAAAAGTTTGCTATATGTCAGAGCTACCATTTAGAATTACCTGCGAAACACATTGCAATAAGCATGGGTTATGTCCCTGTTATATTGTCCTTGTTATTATCAGCATATGTGTTCATCAAGATTTTTGAAAAAGTCATATTTGAAAGAGCATAGAAGAGAGAAAAATTCAAAATCAGGCTTCAGGATTTTGTTTAGAATATTAAAATGGGGTGGAGGCACTGAGTTTGGTTTTGATAATCTTTATTTGCCTACGGGGAATGTCCTGCTGAGTTATCAACAGAATTGGGTAGCAGGACAAATTTGGAAGGTAAATATCAATATGAAAGGCAAGAACAAAGGTCTCAAAGGATTGTACTGAAAAATCACTTAATCATGTGGCTAGCTGTGTCGTGTCCTTCTAAAGCAAGGCGTTTTTCACGTAGTTTATGAGCATTTATTTGTGGTGCTGAGGATAGTACTTTTGTCCACAAAGTTGAAAGCACACTGAAATCAAGAAAATAAGTTACTGCATTTCCCAGGTAGCAAAACAGAAACATAGCTGCTTAGAGACATTATGAAATCTTGAAGACATTTACATTGTGTTTATATACAACAAAAATGACACTTTGATCACTCAGTCTGGTTTGAACTGCAGGAGAGAAAATAACGTGTCGCTGTTTTGTATAAGAAGAATGTCTGGTTGTTGATTCAGTCATGCCTAGTTTTTTTAGAAACCTATCTAAATCTTTTACCATGAGACTTTTAGAAACCAGGTGTGGTCTGCTTTCCTGTGGAGTTAAATCTGAATGTACATTTTACCATTTCTGCTAAGGAAACTGTGAAAAGGGATTATGTCCCCCAAATGAAATGCCTGTCTCCCTTGTATAATGATGGAAAGAAGACCCCCAAAAGGAAATCTTGGCTGCACAGTAAAGAATTCTGAACTTGGTCAGGGAGGATCTCCTTTTGAGGGCCTTGAAAGATACTTACTTCCCATTAACTATACAAGGAATGCTGGCATTTTATTTCAGTGAATATTTATTTATTTCAGTGACCACAAATGAAAATGCAAGCTGGGCAGATAGGACTCCACATCTTGTATTGCCTTGTAACCTTGAACCATCCCATGTCAAGGGTCTGTATTTAGCACATTGACTTGAACATACCCTTCAGTCTGCTTTTCAGCTTTCAGTTGTGCAGGAATGTTTTCCTGTCAGCTTTGGGATCTTAATTTCTTCCCTTCGTATGGGTCTGTTGCCACAAAACGGCATTGACCCCTGTTGGATTGCACAATTTGAAAAGTGATTTTGTTGTTAAAATATAACAACGTGTGGTATGCTGCATAGTGGTGAAGTTGAAACATAGGTCACAAGGCTCCCCCTACTTTGTCACTCGTTCTCCAGTGCTCTGTGTGTGTAAACTGCTTTAAACTGATAACAGACATGTCAGACTCGCATAATAGGAGTTTAAAAAGAGAGAAAAAAAGTGAGTTTCTGCAGTGCGTTGAGAACCTGAGTTTATGGTATCACTGTGGAATCCAAACAGAGAGGAAGCACTGCACACAGGCAAAATAGAGACACCTCCAAGAGAAGATGCTGATGTTTCCATGTGGTGCGTATTTTTGTTAAAACATGACCAAAGTATTTTGTCTGTGGGGACCATGATCAGCCTGTTGTTTCTGAATCGGTCACTTACAACTAGTCCTCTCTAATAAAGGTGTAATAAAGCTTCCTTTTGCTTTCAGTGGAGAATTCATTTCCAGAGAATTGGCATGTCTGTCAATTTGCAGCAGGCAAGTGGTGGGGGTTAATTACAATTTTTGTCTGATATGGAAATGCTTCTGTGATTCCTTAAAGAGGCTGCCGCATCATGAGCAACACACAGCAGTGCCTAAAGGCAGGCATCTGAAATCAGGTCCCTTGGTTAATAAAAATTTAAGGGGAGAAAAAAGCAAGGGAAAAGATAATAGAAGATGATAAAACACAATAATTAAAATAAAAACCAGAAACAAGGCTGCAAATAAAAGCCATATGAATGGCAAAAATGATGTGAGGGAAGTTGTATGGAGGCTTCCAAAAAAGTGAACCAGTAGTCTATCGTGTGTTCCCCATCTACGTTATGAGCAGAATTCCCTTTTTTCACATGGTCTACCTTGTACAACCATGGTGGAGTTTCCTGTGTCTATAGAGTTATGATGTGAAATTGTAGGTGCAGTAGTTGAGCTTGTGAACATGGTTTAATGGATTAGTGCATGCCACCAGATCTTCATCTGGAGATGGGCCCCAACCAGGTACTCAAAGGAATATGTGAAATGCCATGTCCTGCCTGGCTGAAGAAGTCATGCAGGGAGAGAAGGAAAGAGCTGTATGTCCATAAGTAATGGGGAAATGCCTATGGAGAAAACAACAGTGGGGAGCTGGAGTGAACTGATCTGTCATTTTAATATCAGGATGAGGGAGGCTTTCACTTGCCCTGTAATGTAAGAGAGGGCTTACATACCCCACCACACATCTGTCATCAGAAAGGAGAGAGAGCATCTTTCTCTCTTGCCAACACAAACTTGCTTTTGATGTATTTAAACCTGATGTATATGTCAGGTCTAAACAGCCTCTGCTGCTGCTGTTTCCACAGTGGTTCTTGGGATGTGGGTACCATGTAGCATTCAGGAGCTGGAAAGCTAATGTTCAGCAGCCTGTCCATAGGAAGAGAAGAGAGGGATGTATTCTGTAAGTCCCTGCTGCAAAGATCATGTGGGAGAATTCAGTGCTTGCTCAGATTAAAGCCCGTCTTGCCCTGACATCAATATTGGTGCCTACTCTGTGTAGAAGGCTGTGAGTGTAAGCAGCGTGGGAATCTCTCCTGTGCACCTCGGTGTCTTGCGCTAATTATGCAGCCTTTGAGCTGTAGCTGGTGATCTGTGTTCTGTGTCTTTATAAACAGTTCTGCTGGTGATGTTAATTGTATCCATTAGTCACTCAGAGTGGAGATGATTTAAAGGAAACTGACAACTTTAAGCATTACAATTAATGTCTAAAAATATTAAAATGGTGATGGTTATAAGTAATGCCTAAGATTATGATAACTAAAGAGTTTCAGGGTTTGGTTGCATTGTATCCTTGATGGGACTTAGTGTATAATCACTTTCCCTTAAATACAGTTTTCCCTGAGGTTCATGTGCATCTTCCATGCATCAGTGGCAGAAGGAATTGAATAGTAGAAAATGTGACTGTAAACCTATTAATATATTCAGAGAGGTACATATAGAATACCTGACACTATTAAAAAAAAAAATATGTCTCTTTTAAATCATTTAGTTCTCTAGCTCTTTCACCCTATGGACTGTGTATGAAATGTGTCCTACAAAACTTCCCCAGTCTGCATCCTGTCTTCTCCTACTCCCTTGCATTCAACAACATCCTGTCTTCTGTCCATACTTTATTCTATGAATGACTGGAGAAAACTGTAAAAAACCCCAACACCCTGATAATCTGCAGACTAGAGCTTGAGGACCACTATTTTAAATATTTCCCTTGTACAAATCTCTGGTAACAGGGTGAAATGGAAAATGAGAGCAACAGCTGACCTCATCACAGAGGAATAATAATAATAAAAAAGACTCTGGCTAGGAGTCCGCACAGGTGTAGACAGACAGTCATCTGAGACAGCTCTTGTCATTTAAGATGCTACCTTCCCCTGACTGTTAGTTACCACTCTTCAGGTAGGGACTACTGCCCCAAAATTTAAGCAACAGCAGATTATGGAAGTGCTCCTGTCCCAATGAAGGTTGTGCACAACTCACGCTAACTTTGTTGATTCTGCACTCATGCAAGTGTAAAAGCACTCACGTAATCTATTAATACAACTCTGTTACGAGAATACTGATTAACAGCTAGCTATGCCGACATCTAAAATTGCTAGATTGGCTATCTGTGCCTTAAGGCTCTTGTGTTCTGTAATACTTGCATAGCGGTAACTACTGAATAAATTTTCTTTTCATGCAGCAATCTACTGTGGAGCCTTATGGAAAATACTATAGCAAAATATCAAAAATTCAAAAATTAAATTACAGGAGTAATTTGCAAACAGTGCTTGTATCCTCAGGAGAAAATTTGTTTGTTTCTCAGTTTAGTACTGTTAGGACTCAGGGGGTCTGAGATTTGTAAAGCCAGGACAAGTCTATCAATCACGTTCTCTCTATGTATAGTTTCAATAACTATTCTCTTTTCACAACTTGTCAGTTTGAATTTTATTCTTGGACCTAGTAAGATGGTTACTTTTGGTCTGTTGTGTTCCAACCTAAAATCTGAAGATTAAGCAACTTTGTGAAACATGTCACTCTTTATATTGTATATTTAAATATCATCAGTTCTCTGTGATCAATGGGCTGCTTTGGAGAGTACTACTACTTTAAATCATTGTTGATTACTGAGGAAGAATGACATTCTGTTAAATAAAATATGACCAAATGAAAATTAAAATACATATATATTTTTGTGTTTGTACATGGGAGTGTTTGTCTGGCTTGCTTGTGCTGAAATATGTGTGGAGGACATTGGACCAACTGTACTTGATTTTTATCAAGGTTTTGAAAGAAAAATAAGAAATAACTGAGTGGTGTATCAGCATGTAAGTTTTTTTTCTGGTAACACTGAACGTCTCTTGCTGCCCAACAGTAAGTTTTAGAGAGCTAACATATTCCATGTTTACAATACTGTTTTGAGCTGTCACTTCTTGGAAGTCTGCAGGTCGTGAATGTCCTCACAGATGAAGATCAGGCAGAGATGTAGCACAAGAAAAGCTCATTTTTCTCTCAAAAATATTTTCTACTCTCATGCCTCTTAACTTCTTCTGTGCTGTGCTCCCTAGAATCATCTCATGTATGTTGACTTTTCTTTTGATCCCACATCAGGGAGAATTGATATTAGCTCCTCACAGAGATGTCTGTATCTTCAGGGAAATGTTGCTGTTCTCAGGAGAGAGTAACCAGGGTAGAACCGACTGTGATGCTGAAGTGGTGTCTGCAAAATGACCATATTTCATTCTAGATTTTATTTTTCTTGGGAGGGAGAGACCCAGTAAATGACAGTCATGTGTTTGTGTGCTTCTCCAATGTCCTTTCTGTAGTATTCCTTACTTTAGGCACAAGAACATTTATTCACATTCTCTGTACATTTTCCATATCTTAACTTTGGTTTACACAGATTTTAAAAAATAATAAAAAAAAGGCCACAGTAGCTTTTTGTTTCACACATAATCTCAGTGGTATATTCAGATGCATTCCTTATGCCAGTTCTGCAAAGTGTAACTTCCCAAGAGGAAGTACAGATTTCCCAATTCCTACATTGAAAAAAAGTAATTTATGGTTTCTCATCTATGTAGGAATGTAGTCCTTCAGCTCCCAGGTGCTGCATTGTTGTATGTAGACAGTAGAAAATAAAGTATTTTGTCTCATTGCCTGCATGTGCCTTGACAGTGCTGGTTTCATTCTCATGAGCTGAGTAGTGAGGAAAAATAGCATTTAGTCTTCTAGACATGTACATATGGTTGGCTGGTCAAAAGCCCTTCTAGTACCTGAACCCTGACTGACAGTGTCCCTTCCCCTCTGGATAAACTACCAGGCTGGCAAGCAATCTTTCTTCCCTTCATCCATCAATTTAACTGTTGAAAACTCTGGAGGTTAGCAGCTGAGAAAGTGCATATGTAGCAAAAATATGCCGCACTGGTCAAAAGGGAGATAATTTTCTTTTACACTATCATTCTCTTCTATTCAGAGCTACAACTTTTAAACTTTTGTCTTTGTGAAAAATTTAAAACCTTGCCTCTTCCCAAGTTTACAAAAAGATATATTTATTAATGAAATATCATTGATTAAATTTTATTTCCAGCAGTGATAATGCTAGAGGAAACAGTTAATCGTATTATTTGATAGCAGCATTTTTCATTTCAGACTATGGAAAGAAAAAAAAAATTGACGTGATTTCTTAGTAAACAATGAAGTGAGAATCACTGATCTTACTGTATGTTTCTAGAACCATTGCATAAAGCCTAATCCTGATGAAGAAGCTGTAAAAATACTGATCTTAATGACACCCCCCCCCCAATTTTTCTTTTAGTTTGATATATTAACTGAGAATTTATAAAATTTTAATATGAAATATGAAGCTTTTAATTAGTTTCTAAATTAACACCGTGGTGGAAAATGACAACATATTCAAAAACTTCACAATGCTTTCTTTTTTTTTGATGAGCATAAACTTTTGTAGTTCAGATCAGACTATCAGAAACCAACAAGAAAATACACTGAAATCTTAAAGTGCTCAGAATAAAGCATGAGGTACAATTGTGCATCATACTATCAACTGGAAATTTTTTTGCTGTTAAGGCTTTACATTATTATTATTAGACACTTTTAATGGTCATATAGCAAAGACCTCAAGGAGAAATAAAATATGTTTTTGCAAAAACCAAAAAACCCACCACAAAACCAGCCAACAAACCAGAAAAGAAAAATGGAACTGCCATATCCCAGCTTATACTCATCTTTCATTATTTAATTCCTCATACATGTGTCTTGCTTTTCTTCTTTAAAAAAATGTAGCCATGGTTCTCAGCCCATGTGGTGCATCAGGGTGATGTGCCGTTGTACAAGTGTGCTAAACCATAGCTTCTTGCATTATTATAGTGTCATTAAAAACATTTGACATATAGTGTAGTTTGAGAAAAATTATGGACTAAACTTACTTATGATATAAAGATGCAGCAATGAAGAGGGTACTTGGAAGAAACACTTGCAAAGACCCCTGTCAAATACAGAGTCTTTGCATGAGGTATAGTTTGCAGTCACTTCAGAGTGTGATGATCTTCAGGTTCCAGAATTAAAGGGGAAAATGAATTTATCTGCTAGTAATACATGTAAATCAGTTGCATTAATAAAAGACCATGCTATAGAAAAGTGGATTTAGCCTACTGTTAATTTCTCACTGCTATAAAACTGCCTTGTTATAAGGCTTTAGTAAAATGCAGAGGCAACTGCAGTGCAGTGTGGATTAATTAAAATTCAGGCATTAACTGAGGTTGACCTGAAGTCATAATTCCTGTGAGTAACATCCTCTGCCACTTGTTCTTTTTGTGAAGGATCTTAACGGAGCTTTTCAGGGAAAGTGGGAATTTGACCTACTACCATTGCTTCTTCCCTTTAAGTTCTCTAAAGCTCATTGCTTTTAAATTTCTCTGCTAATGTCCCTGCAATACGAAAGGAAGCAAATGGATCTACTATATGCGAATTTCTTTAGTCTTAATTTATTGCCAGTTCCCTGTCTTCTAATTTTATTGATGTTGAGGTGGTTTTTGTGTTAGGGTTTTTTGGTAGAAGGTGGGGAGATGAGTCCTTTTTTCCATTTCAAGGTAATTCATCAAATGATACTTTCGTAGCACTGCAGCTGCAGACATTTATTTTTGACTGTTTAACACCCTGCATTTTATTATTCAAAGATTGGCTGTTTGTAATAATTAAGTATGAGCATCCCAGAAATGCATAATAATGCTAGTTTTCTGCCTAATTTCCCTTTTCTAGAAGCACCTTATCAGTGCAATATAAAGCCCCAAACAAGAGCAATTTACACCTCTGCAGAGACAATAAAATGCAAATAGCATGGTTTGACTTGAGAAATTCCCCTGGAAATAATTAGTTTTACCTTCCCATTATTTTCCCTTGTGCGGAAAAAAAAATTAAAAAAAATAATAAAAAAACCCCCATGAATAAAAGAATTGCTGTTTTGTTTTGGCTTCATTTATTTATTTATTTATGAAGTTCAGGTAAGAATGTATCTATTACAAATGCCTATCAGGGAAAGCTGTGGATTTGTTGGATGCCACCTAATGAAGAGGCGCCTGCCTGCTGCTTTTCAGCACTGCTTATTTTCAGAGTGACATTTGTGGGTTTCAGATTGCCGAAGTGAGTTTGTGTCAGGGGCTGAAGGCACTAAATAATGAGGCCATAAGGCCAGAGATGGCACAGCTTCTTGGTTTGGATTTGAGATACACAAACAAACTCCTTCATAAAGGGTACTTTATATGGGTTTTAGCTTCTGTGGGATTTTTGCCACACAGTCTCACTGAATGAAACTACTGCACCCTAGAGAGAAAAGTATTGGTGCAGTCAGACAACTAATATTGGGAAGGCAGAGAATAAAACTGTTAGCTTTTCTGACCTAAGAGTTTCCCAAAGGGACTATTTATTTTGTGAGGAAAACTACTAGAGGCTTGTAGCATTACTGGTATTGATTTTAATGTTCCACTTTGCAGTCTTTATTTGCAAGAGTATTTTGATTAAAATGACTTGTCTTTGATTTTCCTTCTCAGAATGGCTTTGGTTTTAAAATTGATTTTATGACAGTTTATAACATAACTAAAATAGCTAAAGTAATATCTTCTTTTTCATTCATTCATTCATTCATTCATTCATTCATTCATTCATTTATTTATTATTTATTTATTTATCTATCTATTTATTTATTTATTTATATATTTTAATCAAAACCACTATTCTGATTAAGGCTAAAGTGATATTATGAGTCTGAATTATTAACATCACATTTTTTGAAGGAAGTCACAGGTCACGCTTGGTTCTGTGTCAGGAGAAACTCAAATGGCAAACTACCACAATTTCTCATGGAAGAGAAACTCTCAAATTAAAGCTGCTCTGTTGCTCGACTTCTGTCAAAATAAGTCATAGGTAGCAAACATATATTGGTTCCTTTCAGTGATTCACTCAAGATTAAAGAGAATAAGAGGACAGTATAAGTCACTTGATGATTTACTGAACTAGAAAAATAATCACATCATAAACTCGCATCTTAAAATGTAAGACTGGTCTTCTGAAAAGTTTAGTTAATGCTTGCACCTGCTCTATAAATTTAAATAACTCATCCCTCAGCTTTATTACCTCCATGACATCCACAGCTAGTAAGGTCCATAATTTCAGAGCACAGATGATTAATGTCACTTTAGTTAGATACTTTACTGTAGCCCAGCATCAGAGATCATCAGAAACTGCCTGCATCTGGGAGGGGACTCTTTTTAAGCCTTTTAATTTTTTCCATCATGAAGCTTTTCTTTCCCTGTTCTCCTGAGTAAGACTTTGTCAGGTCAGAGTTTGTCCAGGAAGCTTTTTCCTACTAAAGATTCTGGATTTAGCAAAGTTGAAACATTTCAATCTCATCCACATTTTTGAAGTATATTTTAAAAACAGTTTAAATCAATTTATTTTGATATAATTTTTCTTTTGATGATATGTTAGTTAAAACAATGACATAAAACATTTCTGCTTCAATTTGGATATTTTATTTTGCTAAAACTTTTGGGATTTTCACATTTCCTTATAATTTGAGACAAATATAATTTCAAAATCCATAAATTGTTCTAAGGAAAAAAATTTCCTTTTTTTTGGTTTTGTTTGGATTATCTTCTCTAGTTTGCTGTAGGTGACTTTCAGAAAGGTCGTGATTTGGTTAGTATATGCCTCCAGCCCTTCAGAAGCATATTCATCCATTCAAAGTTTTATTCTTTTTCTTCCTTCCTCTTCATCTATCCCAAAGTTTCTGCCTCATCCACTCTCACCTGAGGATAGCCAAAGAGATCATCTGAGGCGTGTGTTAAATAAACAAGTAGGTGGCTTTGCATCTTTCCTTTCAAAATCCACAATTATCAGACATACTATGTCAGAAGCACTTTCTCATGTATTAACCATGTGTGAAAACAAACACATTTCTTGACACCATGATAGACAAGGCACTCATGTTTATCAAGGCAGCAAAATTAACCATACCAGAGAGGGAGGAGATAAGAGAGAGGAAAAAGGGAAGATCCAGGCCTGACAGTGATGGCAAGGAACTAAAGCATTAAGATAAATATTGCCATGATCAGAGTGTTAATTCCAGCGTGTAAGGGTTCTCTTTCCTTTCTGATCATCTATCAATGGAATATCAATTTACTTTAGTAGAGACCACACCACATGCTACTGTGTTATTTATAAAAAAATTGTATCCCCTTTGCAGTGTTTTTGACTGCTAGCAGTCAATCTAGAAAGTACAGTTCTGAGCTAGCTTGCACTGAGAGGATTTAATAAAACTAAAAATTAATAGAGACTGATAACAAAGATGACATAACGTTGTCTGCACATGGAGAGTAAATGTGCTAGGTCAGCCCTGAAAATAGCCAGTGGGGTTTGAGGCATGACAAAAGCCTACAAACTCATGAGTGGCTTGGAGAAACGGAATAGCTGCCTTTTTCTTAATACAAGAGTGAAGAGTCACCACACAAAAGGATCAGGCTGCACAGTCAGGATGCATAAAGGAAGGTGAGTCTTCATGCAATCTCTAATTAAAATCTTTACAGCATTGCCACAGGGCACTGTAGATGCTGAAAGTATATATGACTTCCAAAAACATATTTATAAAATAACTATTTATCTATGGTCATTAAATGCAAAAAATATGGCCACTGGCTCAGGGAGCTCTTGGGACACAGGGCTTCAAGTGTTCTGACAGTTCACCAGGGGAGCATCAGTTCCAGCTTGCAGAGTTCTCATGTCCTTCCTGGGCATCGGCTGCTGCCCACTCTCAGAAACAGGACTAGGCGGACCTTTAGTTTTGCCCACTATGGCTTTTCCTACTTTTACTAAAAATAGCTTACATGCTACAGATTTGTGTAGTGTCCAACACTGCAATGGATTTGAGATATGCTTGTTACAAGAACTGTCTTCTTTTGTGGTTCTTCAAAGGCTTTTATGCTTTTTAGGGGCTTGCTGTTATTTAAGACAGATTCAGGGAATTCATCTCACCCAACCTTAAATATCTACTTGGGAGGTAATCACCTGGATCCCTGCTCTGATCAGTGGAGAAGAAAATTCATGGTTAGGGTTATGTCACCTAGGAGATGAGCTTTGTGCTGTGGAACCTATCACTCTGTAAAGGGAGTCAATAGCTAACTCCTGTGGAGACACCTACACCACAGTCCTCAAAATCTGAATGTGTGAATCCTACTGTGTCTGAAACTAGGTGACGCTCCAACTAGGAAAACTGAATGCTTTTCCCCCTGTTTTTGAAATCAGGAGATTCCTATTATCAGGGCCTTTGCCCTTGACAGGTGTACACATTGAATATAACGTGAGGGGAGAATTGGTAAGGTACTAAGTAGAGAGCTGTATCCTGGTTCTGCTTCCTCCCTTGGGAAGTACATTGTATAAAAATGGAAGAAATGTGGCTTTTGTTTCAAAGACAGATTGGTGTATTTTCTAAAACAGTACTGCAAGGGCAAGCCAGCTGGAAGAGCTGTCTGGCATACAGACTTAAACCAGGCTTGGGGTCCACAAAGGTGTTAAAGACAGGCTTTGTTATCCAGAAAGATCTTTTATTTTCTTCTTGAGTGTAACACCTCTGCAGAAGACTAGAAAAAATACATTAATTGCTTTATTGTCATGTGGTTCCTCCAAAATCACATTTCTACAATTCAAAAGCCTAGGACTGAGAAAAATGCATTTAAATCACTCCTGGCTGTTAAAAGCTGCATTACGGAAATGAGACTGCCTAAGAGTGGTGTCAGAGAGATGTACACATAGCAGTGCTTCTGAAGGGCAGCGCTAGGAACAGTAGAGGAGGTATTTCTTTGGTTCAGAGGAACTGGACTGTATACCTCCTGGTGGCTGAATTCATTCATGATGGAATCGTATCCAGGTATATGACATATATAATTGTTTCTGTTCTCAAGATGAAATCATCTGGCTTTCTGCCATATGGAATCTTGTTTGTTACCTGAATGTTTTTCTTATCACCAGTGAAGAACAGCTTTTGAAAGTCTATCTGTATCTATAATTACAATTATACCTATACCTTCAACTATCTATATAATTTTTTCCAAGATGAAAATCATTCTTTTTGCATCCTTTTTGTCTGCATCTATAATAAGTCATTGTTTCTTCATGATGACACTTAAATTGCTCACCACTCCTCCTTCAGCCAAATTAAATGTATCAGTGTTTTGAAGATAGTCCACCTACGTTGAGTCAGGGTTCTTATAATCTATGCTCCAAATTTTGTGTTTTGCACTGTTAATCTGAAGGGAACTACCTGATGCATTGGTGTGATCTTTTGATGCAAAAGTATAGCTGTTGGGTACTTACATGAAGGAGAGCATACAATAAAAACAGCAGATAATTATCATTTGAGTCAAAATGGGTGAGATTCCTTTGACCAAACTTCAGCTACATGTGACCTAGCTCTATATGCTCCAGTCAATAGAGTCACTTCCAAGTCACTACTCATCACATCCTAAAGCAGAAATCTTAGCAAGGGGAAACTTGGAATGACTTACAAGGGAGGTGTAATGGGGACCTGAAACAGCATACATGCTGCACGGAGGTAGTACAGAGAAGAGATTGTTTCCTCTGCAGATTATTAAACAACAGGAGGAAGCCCTTTGACACCTTTTATTTGTAATGAAAAAGTAGGTCACTAAAGAAAAATGCTTGTTTAATAAAATGTATTTAATCAGGGCCTTCATCTTCAAAGAGGCACTGTTGCACACACATCTGTCCCTCTCCTTCACAGAAGACCTGTTGACTCATGCTATAGGTACTGAGATGTGCTCAGGCTCCTTTTTCCATGGGCAAGGTAAAAGGAATGTACTGTGTTATGGCATAAAGCCTTTCCAAGTTGATCTTTATTATGGTGAATATTCAAGTCCTCAGCAGTGTAAGGAATGTAAGCTCGGGCTTCCAGAACAACTGATCTGCATGGTGGTGGGTCAATAAAAGACACTGCAGTGGATCTTAACAAAAAATGCCTCTTACCACATTTAAGCACACATTGAACATCAATCTGTCTTTTGGGATGGGTGCATAACAGAGTTTGAAGTTTTTCTTCTTTCCTTAAAGATTAAAAAAATAAAAAAAAAATCATAGGGTCCTGTGTTAGCACTGAGGACTCTGCCTAGAAATGCAAGAACTGTTTCTGTGGTCAACTAAAACTCTTCTTTGAAAAACCCAGCCTCTATTCAAACAGCAACGGAGGCTCAAAACCTTCCAGCAGAGGCTTTACTCTAAGCTCTCCCCATCCCTTTTGCTAAGATGGTATCACAGTCCAGAGATCCAAAGCTGTTTTAAGTAGTGCAGTTGGAACTTATTACATGTTTAAATTCTTACTCTTTATTTTTTTATAAAGTGCAGAAAATCTTCAGAATGGGCAATGCCCATGTGTTTGGGATTGCGGTTACTGTAATTTGGTTGGGTGGTATCAACAACTTGGACCTCTGCTCCAAGCAGTGACTTTGTGAGTTTGAGCACTGACTGAAAAGTGACTCACATGTGGACAGAGAATGGAGATGCAGCTCTGATTCTTGGCCCACCAATGTGCACAGGAAGGGTTATTATTTGCTGCTTGCACTGGTCAGCAGAAAATTATTTTTGTACTCATTTGTTCTGTAATTTAAAATGACAACTAGCCTTGTACGTGCAGGCTTTAAAGGATGCAAAGAGCAAATGAGAGGTGAGAGAAGAGACGACAGCAGAACATTTAAGGTATTAGGACACCTATCTTGGTGTGTCAGTTGGAGCTTTACTGTAATGCTGGAAGCTGCTCTCATTTAACACGTCTGTAAGCACATACTCGCTCTTTGCCATGGGGTGTTGAAAGCAACCAGAGCCACTGCTAGCTGTGCAGTCAGGCACAGGAAGCTGGAGGTGGACCAAGATGTGTATGGCTGCATAGCCAGAGCCAAAGCCTGTGTATTGCTGATGTATCTGAATTTGGCTATTTTTCAGAATGACCAAGAGCAGCATCAGAAGATTTGGGAGCCTGAAAACCAAGTGTGGCCAGACAACGTCTGTTTCATTAGGAATTAGGACTTTCTGAGGTCTGAGTTTATTTCAGAATGGCAGCTTGCTCCTCTTAGCAATTTAAAAAACCCTCCTCTCTGTCTTTTCATAAACTCTCTGAGCTTATAACACATTATACCCTCCTGTATATTGCTATATTGCCGCCTTCTAGCTCTAACCAGGCAGTTGTCTGTACTTCTGCATACATGTTTGTGCCTTTATCTCCTGTCATATTTCCGTGGAGAGGCAGATAGTAACAATGATTACTATCCAGCTTTGAACAATATTTTCTTGGTTTGTTATGAGAATGGCCCACCCCTCTGTGGTAGGGAAACCTAAGGCTAATGAACAAAAAATAAATGGTGTCAGTAGTGGTTAAAAGGTAATTTAAAGAATTAATGGCAGGGAAAGAAAATGCTCTACACAAACTAGTTCATAAATTTCAGACCTTCTTCTTAAACAGAAGGAGGTGTTAGCTTCCCTATTGTGAAACTAAGGTTTTTTTACTGGAAATCAATCATTCCTTCCATGGGAATCCATTAGAAACTGTTAATCATAGCAATCTATTGCACCTCACTGATAGGTTTTGCAGCAGTCTCATCTCCTGGACTTGTATTTACCAATGATTTAAGATGGCTGGCATCTTGAAAATACATTAATTAGCTGTACTCCTACTGTGTTTAAATTCTTGCCTAAAGACATAGTATATTAATCACAGTTTTCCTCTGGGATTACAGCGAAGAAACTCGGTATGTTTAGGAGCTAGTTTGGTTTCAAGCTAGGGGACTGAGCACATTATTCATAAGTAAAAATGCAACTGTGAATATAAGGGAAAAAAAATCATAGCAACAGTGCAGCTTCGGATGACTTTGTGTCTTCAGACTGCAGCTTCAGACCCTCCCTTGAAACGGCCTGCATTGCGTTCCCCTTCCTCCCAAGACATTAAAGTCATTCTCTTTAGCCCATGGCCTCTTGCACTGTCTCCAAAAAGGATGTGGGAGAAGAACAGGCTAAGTCTCCAACTTGGATGGCATTGAGCTCCTTGAAGAACTGGGAGGCTATTGGTGACAACTCAAAATTTGTTTTAAAGAAGAATACTTATTTTACCTCCTCACATACCTTTAATTTTTACCGTGATAGTAACCTGCATGCACTCCTCTGTCTCCTTGGATGTGAGGGCAGGGCCCTGTTCCAGTTGGGCACAGAGAGTCCTTCTCTCCTGCCTGCTTTAGGAGGAGAACAAGAGGGTGTGCTTAGTGCAAAGGCGTCCGTCTGCCTGCTCTCCCACATGGGCTGATCAGGAGCCATGGTTTTTCCTGATATGGGGATGACCTGGAGTAACCTTCCTGTCAGATCCAAGTGTATACAGGAGGATATTAGTACTGACAACTATATTATATTTGTCAAAATTTGGTATTTTAATATTTATGAAGATATTTGCTAAGACTTTTAAAGACTATGTGTGCAAGCAGAAAGCAGCTATACTTTTGGCAAGTACCTAAAATTCTTCAAGACAGTATTTGGACCTCAGACATAAGTATATATTTTAATTTAGTGAGAGAAAGGGTTCCTGTTAGTAGAGTAACAAGATTAATTTATCTTGTGATGTATTTATGCATGACTCTGAAATGTTAGTCTGAGCAGTCTAAACTAGTTAATTGGGAAGCTTTAACATCATAAACCTTAGTAGACATTTCTGTATTTTCTAAGAAGCTGGAAAGGTTAACCTTCGGCAGTGCTGTGACTCCAAGGACATTAAACGGTAGATGTATATTTAATAACTTGTTACATTCTTAATCAACAATAATAGGTTTTATATATGCTTATTTCAGCTATGTAATCTAAGGAAAGTAACATGTTGAGGAAGGAGAACTCTTCTGTATAGTATAAATCTGTAATATGTCATTTATTTTGTTTGTGGTAAGCAAAAAGAAACCTCATGGGTCTAGCTTTCTCATTGTAAGAAAAATTATTTGATGATTTAGAAAAACTCTTACCTTATTGTTTTACTATGCAAACATAAATATTTCTTTTACAGATGTCGATAATGTGGTGTGTTTGAACAGATATATCTTACTGAAAAAATGTATATTTAACTGATTCATGTCTGTCCAAAAGTCCAGAAATACACAGCCATACATCAGGCCCCTTTGGTGAGGTAAGTGCTTGCATGTATTTTGATTAGAATAAAGAATACCTTTCCAGTTGTCATGTAATTGGGAAGTCAGGTTTTGTTGACTCATTGTGATGTGTTTTTGGCTTCACTGTAAAACCATGAAAGGGTTTGGAGACTGAGCGCATCCTCTAGGGAGGACTATTAAATAATTTTTTTTCACTCCACCTACTCAGGATCCACAGCCTGTCTCCTGATGGGAATGATCTGCACCCTTTCTTTCAAAAAACCCAAGGTTTTAGCCCTTAAGAACACAACCGTTTTCCCTGTCCACTCTTTCTTTACCAGGGTATTTGCAACAAATGCTCATAACAGTGAGGAGAGAGAGGTTTGACCTGAGGGGATACACCTTTTCCATCTCTGTACACTAGATCAGGCTGTGAGGAGGCATGAATATGGGGTGTGACTCGAAGGGGAAGTCACTGCCACTCTGACTGGGGGATGGGCACTGAGCTGCACTGATACCAAACATGAAAGAGTAGGGGGAGAGGGAAAGGGGCTTTAAGCGTGGTAACACTGTGCTGCCCAGTGGTTACAGCACTCTCCTGCTCCTGAAGCAACTCATATGCTTTATTCAATGGATGTTACGCAAAGGCACAACAGGGTGTGATGAGCAACAGGCAGTGAACAAAGCTGCTGCATGTGTGTGAAGGCAGTGAAAATTCTTGGAAATTTTTGCACTAGTATTTGGGTGCTGGACTCACCAGTGTCACATACAGAAGCACGCTCTCGTCCCCAGCCCCTGCTCCACTATCTACATAGTGCCTTCATTAGCCCCCTTTCACCTCATCATCACTCTGGAAGCTCATGCTCTGTTGCTCATGCTGTGTGGTTCTCACTGAGTCCCTGTTCCATATGCACTATTTAATTTCACAGGCATGGTCCAGGTGCTTTGCTCTAGAGATACTTGGCATTTAAAAAGACCATTTGTTTGGGTGAACCTAGACCTACAAGGTGGATGTCTTAATCATTATTATCTGCTATTCTGGCAATCTGTGTGTCATCCACACATTTTACTAGCAGTGGTATTGTGTATTACTTGAGACCATTAACAAAACATTATTGAATTAATCCCTGCAAAGTGATCATCCTGTTAGAATATTCCTCAATTCAGCATGACTCTCCATTGACAGATGCGTGTGGGCATCTGCCAATTGGTGAGTTCTGAACTCAGTTAATGTCTTCTCTACTGACTGATAAAAGACTAATTGTATGAGACTCAACTGTGGTACTAAATCAAACACCTTATGAAAGGAAAAAGTTGCCAATTACTTTTGTCAAACAAGTGAGAAATCTCGTCAAAGAAAACCATAGATACAGTCATCTTTGGGGCCAAGTTATAGAATCTGAGTCAAAACATCTTTTAAAGAGAAAAGTATTTAAGTACTTCTTCAGCGCTAATTTAATTGAGGAAATGTAAAACTGAGAGCCTGAACTGTAACCCAGGTGCAGCCTGCTTTCAGGTAAACTCATGAAAAATGAATTAGTATGAGGTGCAACATCTTCAGTGGAAGGGAATGAAGATACCTCTTCTTGCTCCTCTCTTTCTGGCACTTTCCTTCCTGAATACCTTACTGCTCAAATTGTCTCAAAATCCTAGGTTGTGAGAGAGGTCTTGGTACACTGTGCTATTGGAGAAAAGGAGTGGGAAGCTTGGGCAGAAGTGCAAGCCCTGTGCTCCAGACATACTTTTTTAAACAGCACTGGCTCTTCCTTACCTTCCAAAAGAAAGATGACAGCTTCAGGAGAAGGCAATTAACTTTCCTAATGGAAAGAGGTGCAACACAGGTTAAAGTGTCCCAATTCTTCCCTCCTTTCCTTCCTTCTATCTCAATTTCTGAATGATCAGTTTAGATGTCTCCCAACTCAGCCTTTGTGCAACCATTTTTAGGTACCCGAGATATCTGCACAGACAATTGCCTGCTAATTTGCATGTTCTCTGCCTCAATTTAAGCTTGGTCAAGCTGCCCTTTTAGCATAGCACTCTACTAGAGTCAGTATACTTTTCCTTGTCTGAGGGAGAAACATTATATTGCACTTAGCAGCCCTTTTCCTTCCCAGCCCTACTGCCAGAAGAGAAAATAATGAACTCTAGGGTCTTCAGCTGATGGCTAGGTACATCAGTGCTTTTGTGGATCTAGTATTAGCATTTGGTAATAGAAGGAAAATCTACCTTGAAAATGTAATATGAGATCATTCAAACTAATAGCACAGTAAACATTTTTTTCTTTTTTGTCTTCAACAGGTGCCTACAAACTGAGAACAGTAGCTACACCAATCGCATAAATATTAATAGCTCAGAAACAACTCTTAGGATGTTTCATACAATTAGTGATATTATGCAAAATAACAGCATGCCAGGAAAATCATGTAGACTTTTGAGAACCATAATATTCTGTCTTTCCAGATCTACACAGACATCTATATCACAATTTTAAAATATCATAATTCCCTTGTGTATGACATCAGTCAGTTCTATGATCTTTAGGGTAATTTAACTGTGCAGGTGTTGAAAGATTTAGAGTTACTGTCATCAGCCATTCCTTCAGGTAATCATTGTTACTAGAGAAGATAGGAAGA
Organism: Falco biarmicus; assembly: GCF_023638135.1. NCBI lineage: Eukaryota > Metazoa > Chordata > Aves > Falconiformes > Falconidae > Falco > Falco biarmicus. The sequence continues at coordinate 59,310,282 of NC_079293.1, read as the reverse complement.
AATGGATTTAAATCTAACTATCTTGGCAAATTGGAGAAATGGTCTGAAAAAACCAGGTTGCAGTTCAGTAAGAATGAGAACAAAGACTGTACTTAGATGAAAATAAAAGCAGCACGTGAGACAGGAAAAAGGCAACTAGGTAGAAATTCCCAAGGAAAGGATCAAGAACTATATTATAAATATAGCCATACTGGGTAAAGTCAAAGGTCCACCTAGATTATTGTCTATTTCTGACAGCGAACAATATTTCATGTTTATGAAAAGACTACAAGAAACAGGAGGGGAGGAGTGCCACCTCTCCTAGTGCACTCTTTGCCCTTCTGGCACTCTGGGATTAGGAGTTTAGTGAAGTAAAGTCACATCTCCAACATCTTCTTTTAGAATATAGTGGATCTTCCCTGATTTATTAAAAAATATCTGGACCTATTCATACTTGTGCTATGCAAATCATACTGCAGCAAAAGGCTCCACAATTTAACTGTGTACTGCAAAAAACTTTTCTTCCTTTTCTTTGTGTTAAACCTGCTGCCTATAATTTCATCATATGCCCCTTATTTTGTATGTTATGAAAGATAATATGTCATTGTTCCTTATTTATGTTTTCCATGACATGTTTTTTTTTTTAATTTAAAAAATCATTTAATAAATATTGATTATGCCTTTCTACATTTTAAGAAGGGTTCTACCAAACATAATTTATCCTCAGAGACCATCACATACTTCTGATAATCCTTGATAATCCCTGTTACACTTCTCAGTGCCTCTGCTGATTCTACTTTACCAGTTTCTGATATCTGCTATGTGACTTCTGATATGTGGTAGCCAGCATTGCACACAGCATTTGAGGTGTAGGTGCACAAGTGTTTTTCTCAGTGACCTTATGCAGTTTTCCTCCCTTTCCTATATAGTTCCACATGTTCTAATTGTTTTTGTAACTGCTGTTGAGTACTGGGCTAACATTTTCAAATAACTGTTCATAATGTATCCAAAGTCTCATTTCTGAGCCAGAAAATGTTATTGAAAGCCTGCTGTTGTACATATAGAATTATAATTACTTCTCTTTGTGGGATTTTTTTTTGCATTTATTGACTCTGAATTTATCCTGAAATCTTCTTGTGCTTTATCATGAGATCCTTCCTCAGCTATTTTCAGCCAGTTTAGCTGTGACTAACTTGAATGTGAGATCTAGTACTGCACCTCAAATATCAGTCCATCTCGGACTTAGAAATGGATCTGTATACTTACATCACTTGTTTGCCTGCCTGCACAGCCACTCAAATGTTGATATGTACATGTGCAGATACCTGATTTGTGATTACCCAGCTGACATTTATGCACATAAAACAGGCATCCACAAACAGCTGTGCCTGCCTGTCACTGAAAATCTGGTCCTCAGTGAATTAAATGCCATCCTAGTTAAAAACGTAACTTCATGCTACACAAGCACTATGTGTATATAATACAATCTATGAGTCCCAAGTCTGAAAGAAAAGTCAGTTGTAATCTCTGTATGTTGGTGCTATTGGTGTTGAATTCTTCTCAAAAGTTTAAAAGGTTGATGTGAAATGGAGTCTGTAAACTGACTAATGACAACACCAACATTGTGACCTGGTGGCACCTTGTATAGTTTTCAGACAAGGCTGAACTGGGGGGGGGCGAAGGGGGGTGGAATATATATCTTGTAGGCAGTACTGCTGTGTGTGTTCTTTGTGGACAACTGTGATTTCCTTTTGTTCAATTTTATAACTATGAAATAATTATTATACATCCTTCACCCAAAATGTTAAAGGTAAGCAGAAAAGTAGGAAAATATTCAAACTGAGGTGTGCCCAATTAGGTGTGAATAAGCTGAATGCCTGATTGCACACCCAATTGGTACATTAAATTTGTCATAGTTTCTTATTCAGTTTGGGTAATTGTGCATGCAAATGAACAGGTAGTCATGTAACCTATAATTTCCATAAGTAATTGACATATTTGCATGTGTAATTACTTTCTTTGTAACTAAAACTCAAATTTTGACTACCTTAAGGTTCCTCAAGAGCACAAACTTTGGTAGAGCACAAACTTTGGTCCTTTTGACAAAGATGAAGTAATGATCCACTGATCAGAGTTCACCTCACAAAAATGGAGAATTATCTTGCCAACCTAGATTATCCTAAAATGTTCTCTTGCTGACCTATGAAGAAGAGATACTAGCCTGGATCAGCAGTGGTAGGTGACAAGATCCTGACTAAATATAAGCAACGAGGATCTAGATACAAAACGATTATTCTTAGTAGCCACTAGTCACTAAGATTGTTTTAGAAGAAATAAAAATGGTAATAGTTGGTCAGCCCATCAAAGGTTTTTATACTATAAACCATAGATACTATATAGGCATCTATATATTAATGCAAGCAACTTAATCTCATTGCTGTTGTGGCCTAACTGGCATAACAGAGATAGGATAACTTGTATGACTAGAACATAAATAACTATAGCATGCTCAAGATGGACAAACAAGGGAGAAGGGAAAAAGTAGTCTTGTATATGCCAGATAACACACTCGGTGGTTGAAAGTGTAAAGTGTATGCCAAACGTTTCTGGTTAATAGTTAAAAGAGCATAGGGAAGAAAGGCTGCAGGTGTTGACAGATCTTGACAATTTGGTCTGAAAAATCCAGATGAAGCTTAATGGCAACTCAGATCGCAATGATTGGCAAAACAGAAGTAAGATAAAGTACCAGATCTTTGAGACAGTATGTGGAATTTCTGGTGGACCACAAGCTGAACATAAATTAATAAGGTTGTACAGCTGTGAACATTATGTCTGGGATGTACACTCAGAAATGCAGTCCATGGGTTTTCTATTCCTCTCAGACCTGTATTGCTAAGCTGGCTTGCTGTGGTCATTACTCTCTGAGAAAGATGTGAAATGACCACATAGACCAGGGGAATCTCTAGAAAAGATGGCCTTTGTGGAAATATTGAAAAAACTGGAGACTGGGTAAGACACAGAATAGGAAATGGTTGGGACAAGGTAACAGACTTCAGCTGTACAGAAGCCTGCTACAAAGAATGAGAGGATAAAATGTTTTTCAGGTCTTTGGTAGACAAAGAAACAGTAATAGGCTATTTTTTTCAGCAAAAAAAAGGTTGAGTTAGATATCAGGAAACACTTCACGCTTGTAAGGGAAAGTGGCAATGCTAGTCACAAATATAGCTTTGCACTGCATGAGTAGATGTCTGCAGAGGTTGTAAAATCTTAATTACTGGAGATATTAAAAACGGTTTAGCCCGTATCTTTCACGAATGACACAGGGATAATTGATCCTGCCAGAGTTGGGCTAACTGATATTCTCAGGGTTGCTCCCAACTGTTCTTTATATAATTCTTTTATTTTATGGTTGTATTTAAAAATATGTATTTTTAGTAATTGCTTAGGCTTTTACAAAACCAGAATTGAAAAAAAAATTTACAACCCAGCAGTGTATAGTTTCACAGCTACCTACGATTCCTGTTCTTCCTCTGGCCTCTTTATTTAGTGGCTGTTTCCAGAAAAACAGTGGCTTAGGGGCTTAATGTGCTTGTCCCTTTGGAGGGATCCTCAGGGGATACTGGAGGTTATTTCAGTGTCCAAGAGCAAAACAATCATGAAGGCTTTATTCCTCTGAAAGTTGGCCGATCCAAGCAGTCAGGGCTGTAAGGGTGGGACAATTTGCAAGGTCTCTCAAGAATAAAATGACTCTGACTTTCAGTTTATTTTTTGTCACATTTTTTTCTTATCCTGACTTGATGCTCTGAGTGTTTCTTGGAGGTAATTGTGGAAATAGTACAAAATCCCCAGACTCATATGCTGCACTTCTGAGGGAAGATCCTTTTGAGACTAATCCAGAGGCCCAAAAGCTGAGAACAGATACTGGGGAGGGAACACAAGTGGATGGCCATACAGGTGGAGTCTTCCATCTTTCCTGAAATTTGCATCTGCAAAAATCATGTGCAATCTCAAGCAAAAAGCTAGAAGAACACCAAAACCCAAAGTTTTAAGAAAATAGGTATGACTTACATTTTTAATGAAGATTACTTGGTTTAGCTGTTTTTCATAATTTGGATTATTTTCATGAAGATTTAATAAAGACAATAATGAAATTCATGGTTAAATTTTATAGACCTGAAAACACCTAGCAATGCAAACTATCTGGCATAACTACAGTGGGAATCAGTCAGAAGCCCACCTTCCTCAGTCTTTCCCTACCCTTCCCACACCAGAAGTGTCACACTGCTTGGGTTTATGCTGTGCCTGCACCTGGGCTACTGTAGGTCAGGATGGCATAGTGGGGAAAATCTAAACCACAACAGTAGTACAGAATGTGAGCCACTGGCACGACCCTGAATTGGAACTAGAAGCCAGCCTGGGTGTATCTGGAGAAAAAAGAGAAAGCCTTCAGAGCTTAGTGGGATTACTTGCCTATGTCACTCTTTCATGAAAGAGGAACATCATCTTCTCAGGTCAACAAATGCCACAAAGGCCCTGTGTGAAACACCCAGGAAAAGTCAGGAAGCCTCTCACTGTTAATAAGTTTATATCGTCTGTGTTTGCAGTACTGTAGGAATAATTTTGAAATTATTACCTTCAACTCTGATAAATAAACCTTTGTTTTGTTTTACAGCGAAGCCTGCGTGGTGCTGGGGAGTGAAGTGAATCTGAGCAAAAGCAGCAAAGAGAGGAGTCCTGCCCCGACAGAGGTGGTCAGTGAGCATGTGTTAGGGTCTGCTGGCAGCTTGGAAGCATCCACCTCCTGGGGATTTACCTGGGGATCTGTCATCCAGGGACCAGACTGCCAGACATGGCAGGGAGTGGCAAGGAAGATTATGTTAGCAGCCTCTGAGTCTGCAGCAGGAGGTTTCTCTAGAAGTGACAAAGAGGAGCACTGTCAACAGGAGTCAGGCAACAGTAGATATGTGTCAGCCTGGGGTCTCACTGGAGCTCCTAGGGCCACAGTCTGCTGACCATGCTGCATGAAATGCACTGTGAGGGACAACCTTCAAGAAGGATATGAGTCATTGAAAACTAGTGGTGCTATGCAGAGGTTTGCCCTACTGAAGGCTGTTGTACAGTCAGATCAAGCAGGTGTTAATGAGACTTCTGGTTTCCCAGGGACAGCTGTGCCTCAAAACCCTGCGCAAGCCTGGTTCCTGTACTGCCAGCTCGACTGGGGCTAAGGCTTTGTTTGTGAGAGGGGAAGGCAGAAGAAATACATTTGCCATTTATATTGATAATAAAAAAGATCACTGATCTTTGCAAATTCAAACTCAGAGTTGCAGCCATATTATTCTAGTTGCCTTTTAAAACTCTTAAGGATTTCTGCACTATTAGATAATCAAGCATACATTCACACAAGCGCTCTCTTCAAAATATGAAACAAAACATACTGATGCTGAGAATTTGGTTGCATAATTTCTATGAGAGAGATCGTTTGATTTCGTATGGGAATGCTGCCGTAAGACCCATTTACAGCTATCAGGATTTTTCCTTATAAGTGCATATCTTCCCTGGGCTAAAGTAATTACATTTAAATGACAGTTTTGTTTTCAGAGTCCTGCAGAAGAACAAATATTCAGACCTCAGAGCATTCATAGTGAAATGGTGTCATAGTAGATGCATTTCAATTTCACTAAAAGCAATCCCAATCATTTAAGGAAAATCTATTGAACAAAACTGTTTCATGAAAGCAAACGCAGATGCTGCTTTCCTTCTAATATTTGAGCAAGGAATTTATTTGGATGTTACTGCAATGAATTAAATTTTTGCTTTTGTGTCTCAGTCTCTCATATGTATGTATATGCCCATGGCCAAATCCTGGGTCATATTTCTTGTCAGTCAAAGGGAAAATGGTATAACATGAGACCCATAAGATTTCTTAATAGTAGGCCGTGAAAAGAAGTAGACTGGGAAGCTGTAGGTAGGTGTCTCTGAATGAGCCTTTACATTGTTTTCTACAGAAGTGTGCCAGCTAGCATCTGTCCAGAATATATAGAAAATGATATGATGGGCTTAAATTTTAAAGCTTTTTCAGTGAGGTTTCTTCCAAGATTAAAGCGAAGCAAAGCAGTTCTCCCCCTCAAGGAAGTATTTTACTTAATGGTAGCTGGTAAGAATTTTTGTACATCGCATTTGTATGACTTGTGTAGCTGTAGATGTGATGGTAAGAACTTGAAACAAGGCTATTTATCTTCGGTGTTAATTTTGCTGGACTCATGTTTCTGTAAAAATGTTTTATTGATAGGATGGCTTTGTGAGGTTCTTTCCTCCCAGACTAAGCAAAAGTTAGCGTAAATGGAAAAGATCATTGTCCTTTGTATTATGGCTAAGGAACATAGGTCCTCTCTTTCTCTAAATTGTTAGAATATTTCCATTGGAAGGAACCTATAATGATCACCTAGTCCTTGCTGGTGAGAGGTTTCCTGCTATTTTAAAGCCGTGCATTAGCAGCAGCAGTGCTAGCTACTGGTGCAGGAAGCATTGGTAAGGTTGATGTAAAGATGGTGAAGCACTGGAACCGGGCACCCAGGGAAGTTTTGTATCTTTTTTATTGAAAAGCTTTAAGAAATAAGACTGTTAAAAATATGTTGGCAATAGTTTTGGGCAGTTTATCTTGCCTACTCCAGATCCCTCCTAGTTCCATTTTCTATTGATTTTCTATCACTTATATCAAACTGTGTTGGGTTTTCTTTTTGTTTCTTTTTATTTGTTTGTTGTTTTGTTTTGTTTGATTGTTTCTTTTTTTTCTTTCTTTCTTTTTTTTTTTGGGGGGGGGGCTTTTTTTTTTAGCTCCACCTCCCTGTACTGTGAGAACATAAACTGTCAATGAAAACATTAAATTCCTACCTGCAAAGAAAGGCTGAAATAATTAACTCTACTGTAGCCTGAGAACACAACACAAGAAGGATTTAACAATAAAAAAACATTCTTGAACCATTCTGCGAAGAGTGGAACTGAGGAAGCCTCATATCCTGTGGATTCTTGCACAGTATTTCTTGCCTTTCCACCATCATAATCCCAGCTCTGCAACTACTCCATGCCCCCTACCATGATATGTCCCATTCTCCTACATACTCTCTTCAACCGATCAGTATAGGAACTTCATTTTTCTTACACAGCAAAAGATACTAATCTTCCCCAAGAACCTAATTTGCTTTACCTATCCCTTTATAATGCTGCTTGGGCAAGCACCAATTGATCCAAAGCTGTGGAGATGATGACTGCTTCTGTTGCTGCTGTTGGGTAAGACAGAGAAGCTCTGACTTGCCTTCCACCACCAGCTGCACCACCTGCACTGCCCATGACTGGTGTTTTTCATTACACTTGCAGGAGCTCTGTGAGACCTCAGTACCACTGTAAAAATTTGATTATTTTTAGTTACTGCCCAAAAGTGAGTTTTGGAGACTGGTGGACAGAAAGCAGGATCACATAAATCTCAATAAAATCATTCTTACTATTTTAAAGATAATAATGTTTTTGGAAACCTGGCTCATGGTTTTTGAAGTACTGGAATTATCAGGTCTGAACAAAATGTGATTTATAATAAGTAGCTTTACAACCTAGTATCTTGCGAGCACTGTCACTGGCTGCTTTAAATGTGTCTGTCTTTGCCAGGAATGTAACACCACTCTTTCATTTTAACCTCAATGATGTAGAATTGTTCTGGTAAACTAGTATATCTTTCTCTGGAACTGAGAAAGCTACAACTGGTGCCAAGTCACATAAAATAAATTATTTCTGAGCTGATAAAAGATGTCTTGCAGGTCTGATTAAGAATTTAATCACTGGAGAGTTGCATTTTCTGATATCAGGAGGTATTTTGGAAATAGGCTCATATGTGTTTATATCATCTGCTCTGAGGAAAGGGCAAAACAAACTGATACTGGTTCTTGTTAGAATTCCTTTGTTTTGTCAGTGGATATGGGTTTTCTTAAAAAATGCATTTAGATTATCTTCCCACTGGACATAGTGATTATAAAACCAAAGATCATCTTTGGAATCTAATAACCTGACTGTAGTTTATAAAGTGTAGTAACTTTTGAAATATTTTGTGTGTAGAATTTTGATTTTGATAAGTTAACAGATGAAATAGTGTTAACCTGAAGCACATATATGAAATATTCATTTCCAGCATGAGCTAAATAAATACGACAAAACGGTAATTTTAAAGACTCAGTAATAATACTCAGAAAATTCCTCACAGGTAATATTGCTGAAGGACAGTAATTCAAATATGTTTCCTGCCATGACTTAATATGACAGGAAAGAAACCCCAAAGACTCTACAGCAGCAGCAGTCTGTGACTTTGCTGCATTCATCTAACCTAAACCAGTTAGAAGGCCAGGTCTGGAAATGATAGTTCTAAGACTTAAAATATGAGGATTTTGATACATTTGCTAGTGATCTGTTGTTCTTTTCTAGTTGCTTGTGTAAAGTAGGAAATAGGCATGAAACAGACCTATCACCAAAGGCCAGTTTGCAAATCGCATTTGAAGATTGAGTGTACTGAAAATGACATTTCTTCAATGCCATGCTTTTTCTGTAGTGAAAACAGCAGTAAATTCTAGTGGCTTTGACTTCTCTACACCTATCCCTAATATAATTTTGACAAAAAGTCAGCAGGATTTGGTTGTCGTCAGGCCAGAAAAAAGCTTACATTCTTATTCACTGTGAAGTTGTGACTTACTGCCATCACATACTCTGTCATCTCTTTTTGGACTGGAGAAGTAGAGTCCTGACATGGAGTATATTATACTGAAGCTTTGTATTTCATAGAATATCGTATGGGAAGTTGAAATGTGATATGACATTTCTTCATGTGTCTCAAAACCAGTGGTGAGAAAGAAACATCTCTTTCCCCTGAAAGCATTGACTACCTGTTGTCCTTATTTTTGATACCTGGACATTGCATTTATACTAAAATTTTCTCTTCTGCAGAAGTGTGTATTTGTACTTGATATATATTGTATAATTTGCTCATTAAAAGAAGCATTCTCGGTAATGGTTTGTATATTTTCTTCACAGTTAGTTATTCCCATCACGGTCACATGTTACGGTGAAATAATACTGTTGTACTGTTGTACCTCAGCAGATACAGGAAGTTTGGTGATGTGGAAAGACAAGGTCAGCTGCTTTTTTACATTGTCTCCTTTCAGTTCTACAGCAGTTGAAAACATATTTTCCCCTGGAGCCAGTAAGGCAGAGGCGCAGGCTGCATCCTTGGCCAGTTTCCATCCCTGAGGGGGCACAGCCCTGTCTGACCTCGGCACTGAGCTGCTGCAGCAGGGCTGGACCGGGACCTCCTGAGGTCCCATCCAGCCTGAGCTGTCTGCAGCCCTATGGTACGTTCTGTTCTTTACCTTCACTTACTGTAGTATTCCCACATTCTTACTGATTTCTGACCACAGCCCTCTGGGCAAAGATGACGTTAGGGACAAGACCACATTTAGTGCTGCCAGAACTGTCTGTATGAGGAAGGAAAAATCAATCTGAAACATGTAGAGCCAACAAATCCAATAGTTCTGTGGTTGAAACTTCTTTTATGGTCCTCTCCATGTGAACAGTAGAATATCTGTCCTGTTTGGAATGGTCAAATGAAAGTTTTGTTAATGAAGGACAGATGGGATCTGTTTCTCTGCATCAGAAGAGATAGTCACTGTTAGGAGGAAAAAATCACTCAGGGTTTTCAAATTGAGATCTGAGAAATTAAGAAACTCCAAATATTGATCTGGTAATAAAATGACCATTGCAGTTGGTGTGGGAGGGTGCAGGGAGACCCCTGCACCTGCTTGCAGGCCCACAGCCCAGGGAAGTGCCCTCAACCTCTGCCAGGATGGTGGGCACTTGTCTCGGAGGTAAAGCCAGTGTTTTCACAGAGAAAGTCCCTGTGGTGGCTGATGCTTCCACCCAGGTGGAACCCGTAAGGAAGGAGACTTCAGTACAGGGGGTAGGTGGCCATGAGAGCCCAGACCCTTCTCCTGGAGAACAGGTAAGTACCTGCCTCAGGTGTGCGCAGGTTGATCTGTTCCAAGTGGCCGAGCTGCAGGAAAGAGCTAAAGGCTGCGCCGTATTAGAGGAGCTGAGACGAGACAGACAGGGGCTTTCAGGACAGTGCACCTGAAGGGGACACCACAGAGCATGAGGCACCTTGGGACCTAGTGGCCCACAAAAGTCTCTGCTTCAGTATCCACCCTCCTGGATCACAACCAGAAGCAGATACAAAGCTTTAACAGCTGTGGACACCCGTGAGCAAGGTCTGCATGGAGAAACTGGACCAGCAGCAGACCCTGGTTCCCGCAAAATGACGGGTGCTTGTGGTGGGTCACTGTTAAGGGGCACAGAGGCACCCGCCTGCCGGCCTGGCAGGAGTCGCGTGAGGCATGCTGCCTTCTGGGAGCTGTGGCCCGACATGTTGCCGAGGGGCCACAGCTTCTCAAGAGCACGGACCACTGTCCTCTGCTGCTCTTTCATGTGGGCACAAATGACAGCGCAAGCCAGAACCTGGGCAGAATCAAGGAAGACTTTAAAGCCCTGGGGGTGCAAGTGAATAATTTTGCTTCCCAAGTTATTTTTTCTTCCATTTTACGAGTAAAAAGAAAGGCTGCAGCTAGAAACAGATGTATAGTGCACAACTTCTGGCTTCAGGGCTGGTGCTTTTGTGAGGATTTTGGCTTTAATGACAACAGGACATTCTTTTACTATATCCTGTCAGGGAGGGATGGAATCCATCTGTCTAGAAGAGGCTAGGGAATCTTTGGCAGCAGGCTGGCCAGCTTGGTGAGGTGGGCTTTAAACTGAAGGACTCAGGGGGAGGGATCAAAAGTGGCAATGCCAACACCATCGCATCCAACTGGGGAATAAGCCAGACCAACCAGAGCAGCAATATATGTTCCTTAGCTGACTCCCATCTTTTTGATGCAGGTTGTGGAGGAACAAAGGCAAAGTGTGCTCCTGGACCTTGTACTCCCAAACAAAGATGGACTAGTTCAGGATGTGAGGTCTGGGGACAGCCTTGGCTGCAGTGACCATGAGATGGTGAAAATCAAGATCCTGCATGGAGGAAGCAGGGCGAGAAGTGTGACAAAGGTCACAGAAAAGGCAGGGTTACTGAATGCTTTCTTTGCTTCAGACTTCACTGCCAAGGCTGGCCCTCAGGTTTCCTAGAACCTGGAGGCAAGAGAGGAAGTCTGGAGAAAGGAAGACCTTCCCTTGCTTAGAGGAGGATCATGTTAGAGATCACTTAAGCAAACCTGACACCCGCAGATCCATGGGCCCCAATGGGATGCACCCCTGAGGGCTGAGGGAGCTGGCAGATGTTATTGCAGACCTACCCTCCATCATTTTTGAAAGTTCATGGAGGAAAGGAGGGGTGTCTGATGACTGCAGGAAAGAAATGTCACTCCTGTCTTCAAAAAGGTAAAAAAGAGGACCCAGGAAACTACAGGCCAGTCAGCCTCACCTCCATCCCTGGAAAGGTGATGGAACAGCTCATCCTGGAGGTCATCTCTAAGCATGTGGAGGAAAAGGAGGTTATGAAAAACAGTCAATATGGATTCACCTAAGGGAAATCATGCCTGACCAGCCTGACAGCCTTCTATGATGGAATGACTGGCTAGGTAGATGAGGGGAGAGTGGTGGTTGTTGTCTACCTTGACCTTGGCAAGGCTTTTGACACTGTCTCCCACAGAATTCTCATAGGTGAGCTCCAGAAGTGTGGATTAGATGAGGGAACAGTGAGGTAGATTAAGAGCTGGCTGAATGGCAGAGCCCAGGGAGTTGTGATCAGTGGTGTAGAGTCTAGCTGGAGGCCTGTAGCTAGTGGTGTTCTCAGGGGTCAGTACTGGATCCAGTTCTGTTCAACTTACTCATCCATGACCTGGATGAAAGGAATGAGTGTACCCTCAGCAAGTTTGCTGATAATACAAAACTAGGAGGAGCAGCTGATACCCCAGAAGTCTGGGCTGCCATCCAGTGAGACCTGGCCAGGCTGGAGAGTTGGGCAGAGAGGAACCTCATGAAGTTCAACAAATGCAAGTGTAGGATCCTGCACCTAGATACTCATAACCTCATGCACCAGTACAGGCTGGGGGTCCACCTGCTGGAAGGCAGCTCTGCAGAGAAGGACCTGGGAGTCCTGGTAGACAGCAAGTTGCCCATGAGCCAGCAGTGCGCCTGTGTCGCCAAGAAGGCCAATGGGATCCTGGGATGCAGTAAGAGAACTGTGGTCAAGGGAGGTTATCTCCCCCACTACTATGCCCTGCTGAGGCCGCATTTGAAGTACTGTGTCCAGTTCTGGGCTCCCCAGTTCAAAAAAGACAGGGAGCTGCCAGAGAGGGTCCAGCGGAGGGCTACAAAGATGATGAGGGCACTGGAGCATCTCCCTTATGAGGAAAGGCTGAGAGAGCTGGACCTGTTTAGCCTGGAGAAGACTGAGAGGGGGTCTCATCAATGTCTTCAGATATTTTAAGGGTGAGTGTCAAGAGGATAGGGCCAGATTTTTCAGTGGTCCCCAGTGACAGGACAAGGGGCAATGGGCACAAACTGCAACACAGCGAATTCCATCTGAATATGAGGAAAACCTCCTTTACTTTGAGGGTGACAGAGCACTGGAACAAGCTTCCCAGAGATGTTGTGGAGCGCCCTTCTCTGGAGACATTCAAAACCAGCCTGGATGCGATTCTCTGCAACCTGCTGTAGGTGAACTTACTTTATCAGGGGGCTGGACTAGATGATCTGCAGAAGTCCCTTCCAACCCTGACCATTATATGATTCTGTGATTCTGTGATTGAGTGTTTCACTCAGGTGAACATGGCTTTATGAGGATGTCTATGTAGACAGCAGTACATAGACATTTCCAGTGTAGAAGTTGGTTCTGAAACAGAAATGGAGGTCTTCATGTATTGTGATGCCCTCTTGCCTCTAAGTGTTAGACCCTTCCATGACTTCTCCTTTTCACTGTGAGCTACTACTCATGCAGCCATCCAATAAGTCTTGCCCAGCAATGTCATTGCCTTACATTTCAAGAAACTTGGCCCTTCTCCTACGAATGAAAAACAAAATCAAAACCAAACCCAAAAAACCAAAAACCCAGAAAAGTTCAGCTGCACCATTGATAGCAATAGTGGGCAGTATCAGCAAAAAAAGGACATTAGGTAGCTAGCGATTGCTTAACTCTACCTCATCTAGTTTTAAGTAACTATATGTGATCTATAGGAAATATACCAGTAATATCAGTTTCCTCAGTCATTGAACTGCAGTGTAAGAATATATATGAAGCTCAGAAAAAAAAAAATCATATGGAAGAACTTCAATTACAGTATTTACCAGAATCACTTTTATACCAGCATTATTATTAGTGCGAATGGTGTCATGGACAGAGGCATAGATAAAGGGTGTGCCTGGGCTGGTCAATGCAGACTTGCTCAGCAGACAATGGAGAAAACTACAATTAATCTATTATCTTTCAGATGCTTGTTTTATAAATTATATCTGTTCTCTTTGATTAGGCAGACAAGTTCTCCGTCGATGAGAAAGGAATCCTGTGGTGACTTGCAGAAAAGATGTCCATTTAGTCAGGTGAATCCCCTCTTTCAGCCTCCTACTCTAGGAGATTTGTGGGTGGCTCTACAAACTCAAATTCACCTTCGCAGACCGCATGTTATCTTTAGATTCTGACTTATTACAGGTCATGAAAGAGTTCTTTGAAATATGTTAGCATGCCCTGCCAGCAATGATTTTCTCCACTGCAGAAAAGTCTGTGCAGATTAAGGAATTGTCTCTCACAAAGAGCTTGCAGAAAGACTTCTGGCATTTTATTCATCCCTTTTGTAAGGAAATGAGTCAAATAAAACCCAAATATTTGAAACAGAGGCAGGTTTTTAGGGGCAGCATGCACACATTGCTATTTGTGTGTTCAGTACTTTACATTTGAACTGTCATAGGGGTAAGTGAAATGACTGACATGGCTAACCTGGTCTTAATGTAGAATTGTTAATGACAAGGCTGCTCTCTTCTCCTGTCTTATTTCCCTCTACAGCTGTAAAATGATGAACACTTTTTAATAATTTTTGATGTGAGCCTTCCTCTTTTTCTTCACCACCTCAACATATCATATAGGAACTGTACAAGTATGTCAATGTTTTGAGGAACATGGTTCATTACAGAAGATCCTTGCATGTATATGTTTTTTCTCATTTTTTTCATCATGGTAACATAGGTTTGCTATATCAGATCAAACCACTGGCTCATATCTTAGTCTGCCTTTTGCCCTAGGTAATAACTGAGGGTTTAAAAAAAACAAGGAAAAAATCCTGTAATGCACCTGGACTATTGGGCACTACTTTGGATCCGAGTTGGCTAACAGACAAGATTTCTGTCTGACTTCTTCTACAAATACATTTCTATATCTACGATTTTATTATCTATTACTTCAGATGCATCATTGCTATAGTAATACAGTTCACCCTTTTCTTAAAATAAGTCCATATTATTTGATGCAGTATAAGACGCTTAAAAAAAATCTACAAATCAATGTGAATCTGTGTGAGTTTTAATTAAACACTAACAGGGCAGACCAGAAATCACAATGCTTTTGTATATAGATAAAGACAGAAATAGAAAATACTTTAATTATTATTATATTGCTCCTTTCTTTCAGAAACAACCCATTCTTTTTATCTCTGGTTCTTTGTTACTTGGTCAGGGTCTTTTGTCTACAGCTAAGATCATAGGGGTTTGCTGAATCAAAATAACTAATATCTGTTGAAGGGGATATGAATGCATTATTGTTATGCTACTGACCTGTCAAGGACATAAATACATACTCAAAGACAGAGAAGAACTGGGCATAACATCAGGGTTTCTTTTGTAAAGTTCTCAGTTTACTGAAAATTCACATTTTTAATTGCTGTTGGTCCATGTAAAAGAATTTGGCGTGCAGATGGAAGGCATCAGTCCAGCAGACCTGTTTATGTAGAAGCTGCAGCTACCTTACTGGAAGTGGATAGCTGATTAATCAGTGAGTTGGCTGGAAACCTGTGTTTAGTTCAGTTTCCAGATCTCCCATAGTCTTGCATGACCTTGAGAAATCACCTTTGCTAAATCCTTGAAGGAACATCTGTCATTTTATGCATTTCACAACCCCTGTACAATGAGTAGGAAGCCATATAGCCCAGCTTTTTAGGATCTTCTTGCTGATTTACTGTGGAATGGACTGACCCTGCATTACTTAATGTTACACAGAGCAGGACCAGAGTTGGAATTTAGGCTGGGGGAATCACAGGGCAATTCTGGTTGAAAGGAAGCTCTGCAGGTGATCTGGTCCTACCACCTGCACAGAGATGAACTGTTGTCAAAGTCATATAATTTTGCTCAGGAACTGACTGGTCTAGTGAAATTTTGAAAATCTCTGAGGATGGACCTTCCACAGCCTCTCTGGGCACCTGTTCTGGACCACTCTGATAGTGTTTTGTTTTTGATTTTTTTTTTTTTCAACTTGTGACCATTGACTTCCAAGAAAAGCCTGGTTTTGCCTTTTCTGTAACTGCACTTTAGGTTGTGGGAAATTGCAGTTAGCCTTCACTCTTAGCCTTCCTTTCTCCAGGCTAACAAAACCCTGTTTTCTCAGCTTTTTCCCATGTACTGCAAGCCCCCAGCCATGCTACTGGCCTTCCTCTGGTCTGTCTACAGGTCATGTCTCTTGTACTGGGTGGAAAAACTTGAGACAGGGCACCACATACCTTCTCACAAATGTCAGGCTGAGCAGAATTATCATTTTACCCATCTGCTTACTGTACTCTTGGTAATGCAGCACAGCATGCTGTTAGCCTTCATCACTGCAAGGATGCACTGCTGCCTTATGCTTAACTTGCTTCCTACCAAGACACCAATGGTTTTTCTGCAGAAGCACTACCCAGCCAGCCAGTCACCAGCCTGAATTAAAATTTATCTTTTTTGAAGTCTGAATTGTTGACTGCAACTTTGAGCTAGTTTTTGGCCCAGCAAGTGATTCACCCACTTGTAGTTTAGTCATCCAGTCCATCTCCCCAAATCTTACAGATTTTTTTTTTCTAATGAGTTTTCTGTATTCCTAGTCCCATTGTTACAAATTAAAATTTTGCTCACCGAGTGAATGACAGTAAAAACACACAGGGGAAACAAGTTTTCCCTTCTCATTTAGCCATAGAGAGGATTGATTTTAGTGTTTGAATATACTATGCAACAGAAGCTGTTCTAGACTATGTCTATAGCAAGAATACTGCAACTTTATTTCAGGAAGAGGGGATACTGCGTCAGGCTGACTGGGAAATAAATAGTGCTCACCCCAGTTAGTGCCAGGAGACACTAGCAAGGATGGACTACAGCTGCTCTGGCTGAGAGGATGACAGAGGATCGCTGAGCATCTGCACAGGAGGTCTAGTTCTGGGGACTCTAGGTATGAACATTTTGGCATGTCCTAGATGCAGCACAGTAATTATACCACAAGCTACAACTGGATGCCAAAAGATTAATTGTTCCAGCCATCTTGTTCACTGTTCACTTGCTGCTCTCCCTCCTTGTAGGTCAGTTATCATTTTGTGCAGCTTATTGGTTGTGCATTAAACTCCCAGAGGGATGGTGCTAGCAGGAGTTAGCACATTCAATTTCCCCGAAGCAGGAATGTTGAAAACATATACATGCAGTTCATTAAATTTTGTTCTCATTAGAGTTCTATTAAGCATATTTATTTGACTCCAACTGCTATTTATCCTGTTTTCTCTGGAGTCCTGTATTTACTGGAGTCAAGCATTAATGTTATCGAGCAAATCAATTAATGTTATTGATCAAATTTGCAGTGCTATTACTACTATATATTTAATTCAGTAAGAGTTCTGACCTCAAGAATAATTCAAACAAATTTAAGAGTAATGGCCTGTTTACTCTAAATGAAAATTAAATATTGGTTGTAAATGAGTAATTTCAACACTACATGTACAATTTTTTGAGCCTATTTCTATTCCTCCATAATGGAAAAAGATTTTGTTTAGAGAGCAAAATGAAATATTTTTTCCTTTATGAAGGAAAGAACTCTAAAGAATCATGTTAAGAGGGAGAAGCAGAACATGTGAAAGCACAGCTGCCTGAAGGAAGAGGCAAAAGGAGACAACCATTAAGTAATTGGATTAACCTCTGTTCGGCTTTTTTTCAGCTGAGTGAGATTTATTTTGATGACATGCTGTTTGTTTTCTTCCAGGTCTGCACACAATGTAGAAGCCTTTTGCAAAGACTGAAAAAGAAATTGAAACATGCATCTCAGTGAATGCCCCCGACTAAGTAATAAAATAATATATCTTTCAGTAACTTGGAATCTGAAACAAAGTTGTCCCAGTAGCTGTAACCTGAATAATACACAAATAGAGATATTGTCTTATACACAACTTATTTCTGAATTGCAGCTGCAAGGAAAACCTGGGGAGGAAATGAGGAGGAAAGCTTCTCTCATTTTTACTTTAAAATGGATTTACTGGAGGAAAAAATATCTATTTTAAATTAGAACAAAGCATCAGAATCTAAGGCTCTGCAAAATGGAAGTCCAAAATGTCTTTGATTCAAATAAAATATATTTTCCATTTTTTTTAATTTTTCACTGAGATCTAAAAAACTTGATTGGGCTTAAATTGACTATGTTTAGCCTAATTGAAAAACAAAGTTATTTCAAAGCAGAAAAATGTAAGATTTTTGTTTGAAAAGATCAAAACTGTTAGTTTTGATATTTGAGGTTTTAACTTTTAAAATTATTTTCTTCTAATATCTCAGCCTATTGTACAGGTACATAATTGAAATACTCTGCAACAAACATATACATTTTGTAGCACCTGTAAGAAGTGCTTATTTTTCTCAAAGCTTCCATCTTAATTTATCTAGTCTCTGCATATTTTCTTGAGGAGAACTTCAGCAAGGACACAGCGCATTTTCCATTTCTGTGGATAAGGTGTACCAAGGTTTCCTTTGTCTGCTCTGAATATGGGTCAGGTGTGAGAGTGGCCCAGCCCATGACCTTCAGCTGTGTCCATGCAAAACACCCAAGCCAGCCATAGCAACTGCATCCATTATTAAGATAAGGATGGATTTGGGGCCAAGGGCTGCCTGGCTGATGTTTGATTTAAAAGGAACAAAGTGCTGGCTGTGGGAAACAGCAGGAACAGATGGTGAAGATAATATTGCTGCTTTTGATGCAGAAGAGGCAAGTAGGCATTAAGTTATTTCACTGCTGATATGAAAATATTAGAGATCTACTATAGAGGAAGGGATATGGTTTTCCTTCTTGTTCTTCACTCTCATTTATAGTGTAGTTGGGCTCATTTGTTTACATCCTGTGTTTAGTAGCGATCACTTTCAGCTCAGACTTTGCAATGAATGGAAATGCTTTGATGTGTGGACAGTAACAGCTCTCTCCCTCTGGAGTGAAAATGTGGAGTTTTAGATAAATATGAGCAAGCAGGATATTCTCTAGTTTTGGGATTTTACAAGACTGTTTGCTCCAAAGTACCTTGGTAATATGTTCTCTGTACAATTTCCACCCAGTTGAACCAAGAACTGCAGCTTCTCATTTAGAGCCTTGTGCATCATCTATAGCTCAGTGTTAATGTTTCACTCTCCATCCTCTTTCATGTTTTGGGCTGAAGAAGGAATCACTGGTGCATGCAAAGAGTGAACTGGTCACTGGGCAGGAGCCAAACATCATTCTCTTTTGCACTCTTGCCCACCCTGTGCTTTCATTTTTCTTCCAGAATACTGCTACTGACATACACATGCGCTTCTCTTGAGCTAAAGACATCTCATTGCCCGCCTAAATGCTAAGTAGGTGGAAGGCACAGATTAATCTGCTATCCTGAGCCTTGACACTAGAGACAATGGGTCATTTCACCTGCTTTTGCTATTGCTGTGAATGAGGTTGCAAAAAAAGCCTCCACAAGAAACTAAGGAGCTGGAGTTTGAGTTTGTAGTTTCATGTTGGGAAGCAACACTGAATTGTTTGTTGAATGATTTGTAGAGAATTTATGAGTTTTCATTAGGCAAGAAGGAAGATTTTTTTTTTTTTTCTGGTCATATCGTATCTATAACACAATTTGGGAGAGAATAAAACAGAGGAAAATCCTTACTAAAATCCTGAGAAGGTCTCACTGGATTAAATTTGCTTTTTTTCCCCTTTCTTCTCTTGTCAGAAAAGAAAAAAAGACTGTTCACTGCTGATGTCTCCTTACTCCACTGTTTGAATGGATGTTCTTTACAAAGCAGCCAGGTCATTACTTGTTGAATTATTTATCTTTCAACAGAGGACACAAAACCACAGTGACCCCAGTTTTGACTTGTGAAAGGCTTTTCACAAATTACTACTTTGAAATCCAGTGCAGCACATAGGTGAGATGCCCTAGGTATGTTTAATTATTTAAGTTAACTTTCATCTTCTTTTTCTCAGCAGGCTTAGCAATTTTAATGGGCACTTTTAAAGGACACCGTGACAAATGTAGTGTCTTTTTTTTTTTTTTTTTTTTTCCCCTCTGAATAAAGTGTAGTTTTCCCTCATTTTGAAAATATTTTCTCTAGTTTCTGGAAGTAGAAAAGGACAGGTTCATATCTTAAAGAGCTCAGATTGGATTTGGATTTCATTATAACCAATAACTGAATAATAAATGTTAGGAAAGATGTTCTGAAAATCCATTAAGGGGAAGTTGACTTGAAAGATGTCACCGGGGTGCAAGAAATGCTTTTCTAGCAATTTCTTTCAATGATCAAATTGCCCTGCCACCAGAAGCTGAAGTCTTAATCACATGAACAAATTTGAGTGACTTTCTAGCACACAATAGATAAGTTTGAATAGAGTAGGCAGTGTATTCTGGGGTGTTATTTACTGTCATAATTTTTAATCTGCAGTAAAGATGTATTCCAGTTAGGTCACTTAATATTTCAGATAAACAGCAGTTGTTAATGTTAGGAGACACAATGGTGTCAAAATATGAATCCAGAAGCTAAACCCTTTTCTTTCTTATAAGGAGTAGAGTGTTACCAAAAAAAGCACGTAATATTTGCTTTATAACTTGCTCTTTCATCTACAGGGAGCTGCATCAGTATTTTTGCCTAGATAAATCTTTTGTATATGTTCTCATAGCTTCATCATACAGATCATCAGTCCCTCAAACATTAATCTTTATTCTCATGCTGCTTCGTTTCTGAATGATTAACTATCAGGTCATAGTTCCTCTGTGAACACCCTTCTACTCCGTAGTGCTCAATTTCATCTCTTCCTGTTATTCCAGTCTCGAAGATCATCTAGTTCTTTCCTATCCTCCCTGAATTGATAATGTTGTTCTTTATAAGGTCATATAAAATTTTCATTATTACAGTCTTGGTTATTTTGTTCTTGATTATGTTCTTTAGCAATTAAGTTAGTTTTGCTCAAGAACTTTCTCCTGAACCATCATTCCTCTAAATGTACTCTGCAGCCTGGCACACTGATTTCCAATGGGTTACAAAAGGGATCTTTTTCGCCACTTGAAAGGCAATTATAGTTTCTTTTTAGGTTCCATTGAAGTCCTTTCTACTAGAGAAGGAAAATTTATAAGAAGAAAAAACAAGTCTTCTTAACAGAAGAAATGAGTCATAAAATAGAGTTAGTCTCTTCTGTTTGGATTGATTTAAATACACCACATATTGAAACAATTGCATGATCCTAGGAAAAAAGTTAGCATTCAGTCATTCATATCTAGAACTTGAAATTAAAATTCATAGTGTGATTTATTCTAACATTTCATAAGCAGAGATAGTGGTTAAGAAACCAGTCTGGTACAGTTACAGGCAGCAAAATATTTTAGAAATCGTAGAAGGCAGCACGCTGCATAAATACTTCTCTATTATATATGAAATATTTGCTATTCAAGACCTTTCTAAACAGTAGCAATGATATGGCACAGCTGGGAGTTATTTCACTAGATAAAAATTTAAGAAAAGTAGCCTTATGAGTGCACAGATTTTGTGCTTTATCCATGCTTTTTGAGATTTATCCTGGGGACAATTATAGAGTCTTGTTGGATCCATTTTGAACTGCAAAATGTTTGTTTGGTTCTAGGAATTGTAGTTATCCAGGGCTCATTTCCATTCCAAGAGAAATAGCTTGAAATTAAAGAAGTTGTTTTGAATATTTAATTGATTTTGACTGGTAGAGACAAACCAAACAAGATGAGAAAAGAGAATTGTACTCTTCTAATATGTTAGAAGAATCTATGTAGAGAAATTTTCTATTATTTTAATTGTAGTTACAATAGTTGTCTTTTAAATGAATTATTTTGTTCCTAGATTTTATATTGAATTAGACAAATCTCTTGATAAGAAAGTATTTGGTTTTGTTTTTAATCCAAGGAAGGCTACCTTGTTATTTCCAAAGGCTGTAGAAAAAGGGAAATCAGAAAGAGGGAGAAGAAAAAGCTAGAAAGAAAAGGAGTCAAAGACAACTATTACCCTCCCAAATGCACTTACATTTTCAACATGAGAAAAAATCATTGTGGGATAAATCTGTTTGGTGAACATTTTCAAATGTTTTCGTTCAAAATAAAAATAATCTTTTAAACATCAGATGATGGCTGATCAGCCAGCTTTGCTGATTTTCACCAGTTACCTACCACGAAGTATAACATCAAAATAATCCTTCTGATATCAGTTTATTCACTCTTAAGAAGTAAACTGGCTTCTGTTCTAGTGCTATAAAATTGTACCTTGCAAATAATACCACTTCTACTGGCATTGTTTCTTTGGCATTTCATAGATAGATAAAAATTTCTTGTTTGGGCAAATACCATGCCTCTGATGCTGATTACAGTGTCAATACCTTTCAATGTGTAAATTTTGGGTCTGATTTTGCCTTTATATGGGATGGTAGAAGTAATAAGTAACTTGATTAAAGTCAGTGGAGCTTTTCTAAAATTACTAAAACGATTTTTGTTTAAAAACATTGGTCCTTGATTTATGGGATACAGAAACTTTTTTTCTCCAGTTATTTCAGTGAGGTTGTGCCACTTCTGTGCTAGCAAAGCTCCATTGAGCTAGCCTGCAAGAATAATATCTAAAATCTGTGTTTATTAGAATAAGAGATTATTTTGGTACAGGCTTTTGAATCTAGTATTTTTATGTGCCTGTATGAAGGCAGGCATCTATTTCATTGACAATGAAATAGCCCTACTTTTATGTGCTGTCTGTTCATTGATCTTTAATATGATATCTGAGCTCAGAATGACAGTTGCATATCTCTCTGAGTCCAGAGCTTCCTGTGGTGTAATGTGAAATTTTATTATTTTAGAATAATTTTCTTAAAAAAACTTAACAGCTCCTCATGATTTCAGTTTTACTTTTTTATTGTTGACCAACTCCATAATTTTTTTTAACTGAATTTAAATTTGTCCTTGAAGTATTTTCAAAATCTGTTTATTAAGAGAAAGTGAGATAGTCTTCTCTGTAGAAGCAGCTCTTGCCAGCACTCAGAACATTAAGGTAAATTAGGAAAGACCATCACAGTTGTTACTTAGTAAGCCCAGGACACACCTGCAATTAGTATTCTAACTAAGAAGGAACTACTGCATTTATCAGTGAAGCACATATAAAAAATTTTGGGCCATCAGTGTCTCTATAGATACATTATATCTTTCTCCATCACTGTTTTTGTCTGTTCCAGTCTTAGATGGGCAGACTTCAAAATCTACTAGTTCATTAAAGAAGAATCCATGCTAGGCTCCATGCTCTATTTGAAAAGACATACTGTATAAGACATAAAGACTGTCTCATGTCCAAACAGGATAAGAACTTGATATTTACCTCTTTCAACATGATTCATGAAGCTTTTGAAAATGAAGATGGCCTCAATTAAGAATTGTCTTGATCTGCTTTTTCAGGTCAGATCACCAGCTATAGCAGTATAGCTAATGACTGTGTGTCTTTACAAATTGTCAGTTTGCCACTTGCTGCTAAATAAGGTGGAGGAGAATCATGTAAAGAAGAAGGGAAATGAGATATTTTTGAAAAGGACCTATCAACAGGAATTATCTCAAGAAAATATCGGAGGTGAAAGGCTCCTTTGAAAAATAGCAGGGTTGACTTAGTTGTCCTAAATTAGAGGAGCATTATAATTTATTTGTCATTAATTGACTAAAGAAGAGAATGTAAAGGTGATATGATTTAATGCGATTGGAAATTGGGAACTTACCAAAAGCTGAAAATAAAAGGCAGCATGTCAAAGGATAAGGCATTTCCACTTCAATAATGTACAGGCAAGTAGAGGTCACCTTCCTTAAAGAATTAAAAATTTAAATCATTCTGATGGGAAACATGTCCCATGTCATAGTTCAAGCCAAGTCATATCTGAACTTTACCTAGTATTGCATTACAGTTTTGATAAAAATATTCTAATCCAGAGAGAGCTATACACAGAATACAGAGAATATGAAAGCAAGGAGGTAACAGTGATATGTCAGCAAAGCTTTGCGGTTTGTTGCAGAATCATTACTGACCGCAGGTCTGCAATCTTGATAGATAGAGCTTAGCTGCTAGAAAGCAGTCAATGAAAGAGTTGTGTGAGCACTTCTTTGAGACCAGTTATAGTGGTTTGGCCCTGACTAAAAGCCAGGTGCCCACCAAAGCTGCTCTGTCACTCCCCTCCTCAACTAGACAGGGGAAAGGAAATGCAACAAAGCCTCATGGGTTAAGGACAGGGAGATCACTCAGTAATTACTGTCATGGGCAAAATAGACTCGGGGAAAATTAGTTTAATTGATTACCATTCAAATCAGAAAAACACCTTCCCCTGCCCTGCTGCTCCTTCCCCCCCCCCCCCCCCCCCCCCAAATTCTTCCCAGGCTTAACATAATTCCTGATTTCTCTACCTCCTCCTCCTTCTCCCAAGTGGCACAAGGGGACGGGGAATGGGGGTTACAGTCAGTTCATCACATGTTGTTCCTTCTGCCCTTTCCTTTTCACAGTCTTCCCCTGCTCCAGTGTGGGTTCCCTCCCACAGGAGACAGTTCACACATCGTTCCAGCGTGGGTCCCTTCTGTGGAGCGCAGTCCTTCAGGCACAGACTGCTCCAGTGTGGGTCCCCCATGGGGTCACAAGTCCTGCGAGAAAACCAGCCTGGGCTTCCCTTGGGTCACAGCCTCCTTCAGGCATCCACCTGCTCCGGCGTGGGGTCCTCCACAGGCTGCAGGTGGGTACCTGCTCCAGCGTTACCCTCCATGGGCTGAGGGGCACAGTCTGCCTCACCATGGGCTTCACCACAGGCTGCAGGGGAATCTCTGCTTTAGCATCTGGAGCATCTCCTCCCTCCACTGACCTTGGTGTCTGCAGAGTTGTTTCTTTCACATATTCTCACTCCCTATTCCACTGCACTTTTTTTTGGTGCAGAATTTACACACCCACACCCCCCACATACCCCCCTTCTTAAATATGTTATCGCAGAGGCACTACCACCATCGCTGATGAATTTGGCCTTGGCCAGCAGAAGGTCCATCTTGGTGGCTGGCATTGGCTCTGTTGGATGTGGGGGAAGCTTCTGGCATCTACTCACAGAAGCCACCCTTATAGCCCCCACTACCCAAACCCTTGCCATGCAAACCCACTACACCAGTTTCTTAAGGAAATAAGCTGGTTAGACTGTATGTCTGTTCATGTCTGTTTTCTTTACTCAGCTGTGAATTGTTAGTCAAATTTCAACAAGGATTGGCAGAGGAGTTAGTTCTTAAATTTACTTTTTTCCAGCAAATGTCACATAAAGTGGTGCCTAGGTAGAGGAAAGGTGCTATGTTGGTACTTCTCTTGGTGGAAAAGTGTGTAGAAATGGGAACAGCAGTAAGTCATTCAAGTGGTGGTGCCTGCCAGTATGTCTTCAACAGGCAGTGTCTTGATCTACCTCTTTGCTGAAAAAATGAAGTGTGCGCCATATGGCTAGGTGACAAGGGGAGAGCACATGACATGGTGGGAGTAGGCCATAATGGTTTTGCAGGACATCTTGAGTTAGGGAAAGTTACAAGAGTGTGGAAGGGAACCAGCCACTATTGTGGAGGGACATTTATTAATTCAACTGCTGAAGAACAACATTCTTCATTTTTTTTTCTTTTATTTATTTGTTCATTATGACAATATGCTGTTCTCCTTTATAATCTCAAACAGATATCTTCACCTTCCTCTTCCTTAGTTTCTTATATGTGCAATGCTACTAACTTTCTTTCCATATCTTGGGTATGCAGAAACCATTTTTTTTTAAAAGATTTTGTTATTAATCTTCTGGGAAACATCATTCCAGGCAAGTTTAATTAAAATAATAGGACAGTGTGCAAGTTTGATTTTGGCAAGGATGTGTCATGAAAATTTTATGTGGAGAGAACTAATTCGGTTAATGTGTTGCTGGATAGTGAAAAAGAAAGTCTGATGACAAAAGTGTTCTGGAAAGAATCTTGGCAATGGTGAAGAATGGTAAACCTTTTATGCTTGGAAGAAATATTGTGTGGATTGATAGGCTTAAGAGTGCAGAGTATGATCAGTACTGGAATGAATGTATAAATTGCATAGGGTATATCAGACATCAAATGTCAATGTGAAACTTAGAAAGTTCCAAAAAGCATGCAAATAAGCATATTGATGAATCATTAGTGTTACTTTTTGAAAGGACTGGCTTAGGTTTACCTAGCACATTTTGACTGTGATCCTTTGTTCATCTACTTCTGTGTTGTAAATCAACACATAGGTTATACAGTCTAAAAAGGAACCGTGTTTCAGCCACTTATTTGCAGAGCTTGTGTGATTATTCTTTGGGGACAAGTCAGGAACCTAATGTAGGTGGCTAAGTTAGCCAAGTAGTCTGTCTAGGCTACTTCTCTAGTCCATGGAGAGTGATAAACATTTTCATAAGGTGAATCAAAGCAATTGGAATCAGCTTTTATCTTAACTGGCTACATTAAATATTTATACATGAATGGAGTAGATATACCCCAGTCTGGATGTATTTCATGGGAGGCAATCACTGTAGTGTTGTAACTTCCTTGCTGGTGCACTAGAAGATACCAAAGGAAAAAAGTGGTACAGCTGTCACACCGCTTCCTAATATATCTGGTTCCTCACAGAGAGAAGGCGAGTCTGTTGTTTTCTGGTTAAAAAGGAATCAAAGAGCTTTTGTGCCAGAACCATGTGAGAAGAAATGATCACTCATGATCTCCTTTCTTCTTCAGATTCTTTTGGGGCTTCTCTGCTAACATCTCATGAACAAAGTTTGTTGAAATATGTAGACGTTGTTGAGCGTTATTAGTTCATCCCTTCCACAATGCAAGACTCAATACAGAACATTACCTACACATTTATATATTCAGGTGATTAGCCTTTTTCTGCTTTGTGTGAATCTGTTGTTCTAGGATACATTTACCATTAGGAAACTTTCCTTGACACTAATGTCAAATTTGTGCCATAGTCTAAGGAAGAGTCGACAAAAGCACTTGATATGAATAAGCACAGCTAAATGCTGAAAGGCTTTAAACATTTCGGAGGTTTGAACCAGGATTTTCCAACAGAAAGGTCAGATGCAGACAGACTTATCACTGCTCTAGGGGGCTTAATTTGAAGACATTTCACTCTATCTGAGAACATCAAGATGAATCAGAAGCCAAAATCATTTCACATTAGAGTCTGCTAAAGAGGTGCTTTGCTCATACAGATGAACAACCTTTTCCTGGTAGCATGACAATGTTATCTGTCTTGGAGAAGATGCTGGATTTTGCTTTTAGTTTCTTTCTGACATGTTTTAGTACCAGGAAGAAAAATATTATTTATAGTTTTGCTTCGATATTTGTCTAGTCACTGGATGCATTGCTTTTGTTGCAAGTATCTAATGAAGACGAATAAATGGTGCCAAAGATGGCCACATATGCTCTATTTTGTGACTGCTTGTGATATAATGGAGGACATACAACAAAACCTCAGCAACAGTCAGCCCATAGCACGGGCAATGGGGAATAAATCTATAATTGTCTAAATGTCCCCTCTAGCTGGAAATATTTTGTTGATAAATAACCCAGGAGAAATGAGGATACACGCTGGCGACTCAGAAATTACTTCGACTGAGCTCTAAGACCCGGTCGACTTTAAACATTAGGGAAAGGTGAACCTGTACGCAGAGCCAGCATGCACAGAAGAACCTCATCTTAATATTAGGTAATTAACTTATACTACTAAAACAGGGTATACTGTTAACAGATCAATCCCAATCCAGCTATGCTGATTTTGATTTAAACCAGCCTCTAATCTGACAGTACGCTTTCCAGTGCCAAACAGGCTGGTCTGACGCGGTGCCTGCCCCATAAACTGTGTTAGGTACTGAATTGTAAAACCAATGTGTTCAACAGTGTGGCAGGTATAATCACTCGTAGACTTCCTGCTCGAAGCTAGGGATTTGGCTATGCATAAAAGTTTTGTTAATGATATTAACACTTGTGAAAGTCTTACTAGTGAAAATAGTGATAATCAGTATAGTTATAGAAGTCATAGTATAGTATGTCATGAGGACTTCCTTGTTGCAGTGTAACTGGTTGGTTTTGGTTTAGATGTAATCTGAGAAACATGAATTTATACCAGATAAGAAAGACTATGCTAAGAAAAATATAATGAAGACAGGAAAAGAGAGGGGAATAATGGGACATGATCCCGGACAACTGGCTCTAGATGACGCTGATTGGACCAGATGACCTCCAGATGTCCCTTCCAGCCATAACCATTCTGTGCTTCTGTAAATAATCATTCAGTGTACTTGTTTAACTTGTATTTTAGCTTATTCTGAGATGTCTCCTGTGCAACAAATAAATAAATGTTTAAGCTCATGGTGAAGGAGTACTTACTGTAGGAAACAAAGGGGATGAAAAAGCTATACATGTTTAGTAGAGCTATCAGAAATAAATTGAATTTTGTCTTTATAACTTTCACATAAATTTCTTTTTCCTTGTTATAAACTTTAGTTGAAATATTTCTTTTTTCCTTTGTTTGGATGAAGGGCAAGACAAGAATGTGATCCATCCTACCCAACCCTTTAAAAGAGAAATGCTTCCCCTCCTGAGGGGAAGAAAAAGAAAGGAGAAAAAAAAAAAAAGAAGACAGAAAATAAAGCATTTCCAGAATGCTTAAAAACACTGAAAGGCTGAGGTAATGTGATACTGAGCACCAGAACTGTGCCATGTGCTGAAGCACAGGTGAAAAACAGAAGTCTCCCTCTTCCATTTTAGAGATCGTATTCATCACCAAAAGATGAAAGAGGAGGCATAGAATGAAAGATTTCCATTACTACTGGAAGAATGATGGAACAGGAAACATTTGTGAGGGTAATGAAAAGTCTCACAGTGTTTTAATTTTGATTAGACTTTGTCTCAAAAATATTATTATTTTCATAGAGGAAAATAAAAAAAGAATATGCTGATGTTATTTCCCCCCTTGAAGAACATGGCAACCTCTGAATTCTCCTGATATATTAAATGTAAGCCATTACTGTTGCTATTCAGTTCACACAACTGCTTTTGTAATAAGCAGTGTCTCCAGGTATGGTGTAGCTGTATTCTTGGAGGCACATTTCATTTTCTTTATTATGATTGAAATGTTTGGTTTTCAAACAGCATTATTAACTCAATATTAATTATTACTTAGTGTTATTTCCTCTGAGAAATTCAATATTAGATGTACAGTCAGGTTATGAAGGTGGTGTTGTTAGTGGTGGATGGAAGTCACGTGTGTCTGCATATGCCACCGAGCTGGTGCAGAATGGGTTGGTTGGTGTCGCAAGGTTCCCCTGTTGGCTCACCAGGGCAAATCCTTCCTTATTTCATTCACTGAAAGAACAGAGATGGCCTTAGTTCACAAGGAGATTGAAACTATAAAAAGTGATGATGAATGGACAAGAACGGCCAGCAGTGGTACTGGATTTTGTAATGTGGGCTTCTTTTCTTCAGGAAGTGAACTGGGAAAATGTTTTCACAGATGGCTGCACTGTCATGTGGAAATAATGCTCAGGAAGTAGCAGCCAGGTCAGTTTGAAACCAGCTTTCAGTACTAAGTCTTGGTATCCCGTTGCTCTCCCCCTGACCTCTACAGCTGTTTGACTATAAAATTTAGTCACCTACCAATAACATGTTCTCTGAGCACCATGGTGTGGAAAATAGACAGTAAGTTTTCAACAGCTGTCTGACAACAGGTTATTTTTTGCAGGAAATGAATTGTTTTATTGGGTGGTTTTGTTCAGCTGTGCTTTTAAGCCTCATGTCTCATCACTCTAACCTCTACTGTCACTCTAACCTCTACTGTTTATTTTCACAGACAAAAATTTGGTAAGTCAAAGTATGGATGTCAAGTGTAGTCCATCATTTTATGCATGAATACTTGTTGTGACTGATCTTACCTAATCTGCTAGATGGATACAACAGCTCCTGGGGTCCTCCCTCCATTTTGGTAGGGGGTTATGTGTCTCCATTGTAATCTAGCTGTGTATTGACAATCTGTAAATTGGCAGTATTCACACTATCTCTGATTTCCTGGCCTGACATACACAACAAGGCAGCTGTATTCCAGATTAATGGCCTTATTAAAATTAAGCCTTGGGCACAGCCAAATTTTTTGCAAAGAAGGTGTCGTCTCTATGGCAAGAACTTCTGTAAGGGAACCAGATGTTTTATTCTGAATTATTCCAACACACAGCCTATTTTTAGGGTTTACTGGTAAGCAACCGTAACAAAGCAGGATTTTTTAAGTGAAGGGTCAAGAAGCTTTGCACATCCAGCATTGCTCACTGTACTGAAATTTACACAATCCTCAATATGTTAACCATGCATGCTAAAGCCCTAATGTATAGTGCACTAGAGGTTTATTGAAAAGCCACTACCAAAGACGACATCCTTTTTCTTCAGAGCTCAGACACCAGTTCTCAAGCAAACACAGGAAATCCATCTTTTGGATTGTTCTGCTTAAGTAATGGAAAGTAACACATGGATTTCTTGGCAAATTTTTGTAGGTGAAGAAAATTATATCAGCGAAAGATGTGCATGTTTAGTAGCACTTTTGCTTTAGTTCTTACCTCAATAAAACAGTGCAAATAAACACATCCCCTTTTCAACATTACTTCTGATACTGATGAATGGCAATGTAGACTTGGGCTCTTCAGACTGAAAAAACCAGTATGAGAATATGAAAGAAGACCATGAAGTCAGGAGTTTCATAAAGAACAGAAATATGAACTGTACACTCCCTTATAGCACACAAATGGAGGTCAATCACATGATACGAGCAAGTGGCAGGTGAAAACAAACTGAAGTCTGTGATTCTTCATACAGCATGATATTAAACAGTTGAGCCCATTCACTCCAAAATATTTTAATGTTAATATTTTACACAGCTTAAAAACTCATTAAACTCATGAAAGAAGAATTTGTTTAAGGTTACTAATTAGAAAGGCAACCCTAATTCAGAAACTTATTTCTGCATGTTGTTGACTTTCCAAAGTAAGTATCATTATACGTCTGCCCTATTCTGGTACTATTTCCTATGCATCTTCTGCCAGTGACAGACTTTGGTCTAAACAGAGCAAAAATGTGTCCATTTTCCTGTTGCAGTGGAAAAATTGTCTGGTCTGGTTAAGTGGTATGCTGTTTTAATGCCCTAGAAGAGACTGTTCTTTCTTTACCCTGTCTTTGGTGTGGACTGAGTGACTTATTTCATTTATGTAGTTGAGTGGTCATGGAGTGAACAGAAAAATTAAAATCATTCTGACTTCCCATTCCAGATTGTATCTCCCAATTCAGTTGTTTTAGGGAAAGAGTATAGTGATCACGACCCTTCTGGTATACCTAATGCAATACAGTGTACTGCAGACTTACCCAAGCTATTTCTAAATGTGCTTCCAGAGTACTAATTAACTCACTTACCTAGCTGTGCCATAGAATTCAATATGGTTTTAACCTTACAAGTATGCAGAATGAACTCTGCCAAACATCTCTTTCACTTTCAGTAGTTTTGTAACATTATGTGCTTATAGATTCATCTGATGCTTCTTCCCTCTTTTTCATGTTTCATCTTGTTTATAGGTTGGCCCTAGCTTCATACCTGGACGACATTTGCGAAAGCCAGGGAAACTGACAGGTATTATCTCTTACCTCTCTTGACTGACTGATAAATAAATATCTTCATTAATTTTTCATTTATTGTATGCTTAAATGAAGCACACAGCATTCAGAAATAATATGTCACTTGCCTGCTTTTTATTAATCATTTGGTGTTTATTGGAACTATTCCTTGTCTACAGCACAAAAATGCCAAATAAAAATGTTTTTGATTTATTAAAGTCTTATTAACTTGATTTGTTATAATTTCTCAATTAAGTGAACAATTCATTAATTTTATCAAGTTCAAGCACTAAAAATAATTAGTAATAGAAATCCTTTAACAATATTACACTGTATCTTTATTATAACTTAATCACTTGGAAAAGGTACCTGCAAGGGAAACATTAAAACCACAAATGCATTTATCCTGAAAAACTGGAATGACATTGGTTTTACTCTGTATTTTCATTATGATTTTTTTTTATGACAAAAATTGCCAAAACATGGGATCTCTAGTACTAATCCAAGTTTATCTGCAAGTGTGAAAGAAAAAATTATTGAAAAGAGGAAAAAACTGCAAATAAAGAGAATGATAAAACTTTTAAATTTTATTTTCCTATTTTCTGATAATCAATGGGTTTTCAATCTTTTTTTACAGCTTTTTCTTCTGAAATGCTTAAAAGGCTGTAATTCATACCAAAACCAATATTTCTGATATCAAAATCTTTTAGAATGGAAAGGTAATTTAATCTGATAAAACAGCATATTTGAATAACTTGTAAATAGAGATTTCAGTAACATATTCAATATCAGTTATATATTTAGTATTCCACAGGCAAAACTGTATAGATGTGGTCTCCATGAATTCGTACTGGTATGGTGCAATATTTTGGGGTGGGATGGTTATTCAATTCCATAGACCCATTTAGAGTACACATATTACATGACCTTGCATCTAAATCAGTTTCTTTGAGGAAGTCAATTCCTTCAGACCTCCTTCAAACATGCTTAAGAAACATTGCCAACAATGTCAACAGTAGAAAGCAACTGAGAGGTGTAATGGCTTATTCAGTACAGTAGTATAAAATTCCAGGGGGTTTTGGTGTGATTCATTGTAAGTTAGGCATGTTCTGAGTATGAATTCTGGGTTGGGTCCTGTGCGGACTTTCAGTGCTACTCTGTCTCCTGGAGCTTGATTTGGCTGTGAGGAGCATAAGATACCTCACACAGGTTTTGCAGTTCTATGCTTTGTCAGAAATGGACTTGTGGTTATGTGGAGATACCAGATCAAACAGGAAGGTATTTAATGAGTATTTAATTTATGGGCCTAAGTGTTTCTTAAATCCTTTTTCATGTATCTAGCTCCTTCTTTCTGGTTCAACAACCAGAATAATTATCTTCATGGAGTATTGTATAGAGAAATATATTATTTCTCTCTTCTTTACATGTTCAGTATCAACTGAAATACTCCTGTTTCATCAGGGTATTGAAGGACAGTCAAACAGTTGTCTCTATAATGCAAAAGCGTATGGGGACACTGGCGTCCAAACTCCAGGCTTCCCTTCCTTTTATAAATTGTCCATGCTCTTGATCCCTACCTCAGACTGACTTATCTATGAAAGCAAGTGTATTTTGTTTCTCAAAGTTCAAGAGAAGAATTGAGGATATCTTCTTCAGGGGAATGATGCAGGTGAAAAAATGGAATTAAAAAAAAAAAAGATATTAAAATACAGTGTTGGCACTGATGGTGATGAAGACCAAAGGGGCTGATATTTTTAAATTGCTTTAGATGTTATGATATGCTAAGGTAGAGTAAAATATGTTCACTTTCAGTAGTAGGAAGCATGACAGAACCATGTGCTCAGAGCTCTAAATGTGTCATTTTTGGTACATAGCTGAAACAGCAAAAAATCTTGCCTTCTGCACTATTGATGAGTAAGTATAGCCCAGCATGGGCTTCCTCTCCCCAGCGCTATCATTGAGGAGCGCACCACTGAGGGAGGAGAGGTTCAGGGACAAATGTGCCTCCCACCATGTGGATCCAGAACATTGGCTTTTGTATTGCACCTGACTGGCAGCTGTACTTTAAGGGCCTGACCTTCCAGAGGTTTGAAGAATGGAAATATTCAGTTGACTTTAGTGGTGCAAATCCAGGCTTTCAAGCTGAAAGAAAAGCCTTTGCCAAAG
The DNA here is from genome assembly GCF_023638135.1 of Falco biarmicus. Lineage (NCBI taxonomy): Eukaryota > Metazoa > Chordata > Aves > Falconiformes > Falconidae > Falco > Falco biarmicus. The sequence continues at coordinate 59,276,935 of NC_079293.1, read as the reverse complement.
TTTTATTCCTGAACAGGAATATTATTGGCTGCCATGGTTTCATCAGTGTCTCTGCAAAGGAATGAATCACTGATTGGCAAATGAGTGTTTTATACCTCTGTAAGTTTGAAACAATTGTAATAAGTCAAAGGAAAAAAAACCCCACCACAAAACCACAATAACTTGCACAAGCAGTACCAGTAAAAAAGAAATTTCCCTAGGTTTTTATAATGTCATAAACAATTCAAATAATCCTTATATTCTACATAGTTCCGTAGGGGCGGGGGCAGTCAAGGGATACTGTAAAAATATTGTTCAGAGTTTGAGCTGATTTATGTTTGCATTGTTTGAATCCCACCTGGCTGCTGGCCATGTTTTTCTTTTAGACTATTCCTTATGTTACTAGCTTTCATTCCTAAAGAGAAAACAGGAGGGAAATGGAAAGCAGCCTGTTGTTTATAGGATCAGGGACTTAGCAGCCAGCATTGGTATTTGGGGATGGCTTTTCCTTCTTTGGGTCTGCAGTAACTCTGTTATGAAAGCACATATTTTCAACATCAGTAGGCCCCTGTATTCTAACTCCCCCACCTCATTTACCACAAAAAGATAAGGTCTACAAATCCAAGTTATGCTTGTTCCATTTTCACTCATTAGGTACAGTTATGTAAATAGTGGTGGCTTCTGAGGAATGTCACCTCTTCATTGGTGAGAAAAAACATCCAGTTAGAAAGTCTAGTGGAAACTTATTCCTATGACTTGTAGGCGACATGGAATTAAAAGGAGAGAGGGAATGAGAAAAGAGAAATGATACTAATGCACCAAATCTAATACAAATACTTTTACTTTTGACATCCAAAACCTGACATGAATACAGAAAATTCTGCATTACACTTTTTCCATACATCAAGATTATGGTTGTATGCTGAAATCCTGTGCATTTCTAGCTTTAGTACTAGGCATATAGCATCATAGTATAGAAGAATCTCATATAGCTTCAGGCTTATGAAAGCTAGAGTTATCTGCTCTTACCTAGTTAAGAATACAGCAAATGAAGAAAGACGTGTTCCTCTCATGGGTGATTCATCCTACTTCTCTGGTATTTATTGCAGAATAGCTGAACTGCTGTCAGGAGTTACCAGTCTTTCTTAAGTCTACAGACTTAACATTGAGCAACTACCTTAGACTGGACACCTGACAAACCAGAGATAAAGTGAGACAAATCACATTCAAAGTGTCCTTTGAGCAATACTGTTCTGTATTCACTCTGAGCTTTAGATGTTCTCTGTTTGTATAGCAGCTCATCTTCATTGTGACCTCTTGGGAAATCAGAAATACAGCCTCAGAGCTTGTTCACTGTTTTATACATTTATTCTCATGAAGTGTAAAGTAATAGAAATATATAATACAGCTGGATGTACTTTTTATATATATATAAAACAGCTGCAGATGTAGAAGTTAGTCCAGCTGTGGGAATCTTAAATAACAGGATTTCATTTCTAGATGTTGGTGCTACTCAACGTTCCTGGAAGAGCAGTTGTGTCACTGGGATTCACAAAGGTTTTATTACAGAAGTGAGGTCTGAATTACCAGAGATTAAATTTAATGTAACCCACTGTTTTCAAAGATATTTGAAAATATGCCATAGTATTGAATGTCAGCATGCAACAGTTTTGATGAAAGTACCTCAAGTACTGTTTGGAAGCTGGTTAATTTTGGAGGAGCGTATACTTCTGTGGCATTTTAGATTTTATTGTTACACCAAGAGAAATGTTAAGGATATATACTAACTCAACCATAGCACATAGGGCTAGAATGGACATTGCGAGGTGATCATCCTTGCCCCTGGGCAGGGTCAGCTGTAATGGTGTCACTCCTGACACTTGTTTATTTAACCTTTCTTTTTAAAGTTCTGAAAATTCTGTGGAGTGTACTAATTTTCCACTGATTAACTATCTTTACAACCAAAAAGTGGTTTCTAATGTTCAACCAAAACCCTTACGTATTTCTATTTTTTTCTGATAGCTGGAATGTAGGCAGAGAATTTAATCCTGTCTTTTTCTGCAGCAAGAGGAGTATGTGCATCTTCTTCTCTTTATCCTCACACACTGGAATTTTAGTCAGAAACCACAATCACACTTGTTGAAGTACTATACCATATAGACCATAATAGATGGTGCCTATTCTGCAGGAAAAAAACCAGTTATTATATATGAATATCTTTTTAACATAGACAATTACTAGTATTACTATATGAAGTTATACTTTTGGACAGCACAAGTATTAAGCCCAGGGCTGTGGTTTGCAAGAAAATGTAATAATTAAAGACTAGAGCTGTTTTGTAGTCTGTCATGGGTGACGGGCAGAAGCAGGCAATGAAGCAAATGTTTTGTAAAATCTTGTGGAAGACTGAGACTTCCACAGGAGCTGAGGTAAAGGAAAAAGTTTTATTGGTGTGATATCAGGCTCTGCACATCACTTCTACAGCTTAGATAGGAGCTAATTTATTGTCTCATGGGATATTAGTGATTATTTTTTTCTTTAACAAAAACAAACAGAAGCATTATCTAATATTTGTTCCAATAGAAAAATTCAAACATCTGAAGATGCCTTTGGACATATTAAAGGAGCAGAAAAGAGCAAAATTAATTAACTTTAGTATGAGCAGTTGGTTTTCTGTCAGGCACAGTGATGAGATCTGGGGCCTTCTGTTTTCATTTCTTGTACCTGTGAGGGTGTAACACAAATTGTTGTCCACTGAAATTAGACAAGGAGACAGAACTCGTTACACTCTTTGTGTAATCTCACATATCTTTGTTTTTAAATTAGATGAGCTTAGCAATGACTGTTTTGCTTTTGTCAATTTTCAATTTAAGACAAGTATTAATGCGGTAATATACGTTAGACTCATGATAGTTAAAGACCAGATGACTTATTAGCTGAATTGTCATTATCATAGTATATAATTATTAATATATATTATGATGATGTTAATGTTCATGTTAAGTTGTGTGCCAAGCCCGGTGCAAATATATAGCAAATAATTGTTACTAATAGTGACAATCAACAGAACATCCAGCCTAGAGGATTTCAGGAACACTTTGCTTTGGTGCCTTGTTTGGCATGAGCTGGGTGTAACTACCCTGGCTCTGAAAACTCACGAAGCAAATGACTCTGACTTCTCACACACGTTGAGACCCATCTCCATAAATACATTTGAGATCATACCTGGTGGATGCGGTAGTTACTTGCCTGTGAGGTGACAGCAGTTCAATCCCCAGGAAGAGTTTTCCAACACATCACAGAAGCAAGCCCTCATTATCTAGTAATTACCAGCACATGATTATAATTTTCCAAAGAGCACTGGAATCACACTGTAGAGAGTCAATTTTTATTTCTCCAGAGGAACTAACAGTCAAAGTGGTTTGGGGTGATGTTTGTCCATCAGCAGAGGATAGTACAGACAGCTCAGTGTGTTTGGGTTCTTGCCAGACAGAGAAAGAAGGGAGATATAATACTAATTTTTTAGAGGGTCCGCAGCTTCAACTGCATAGCAGCAGATTAATGCTGATTTGATCAGGGACTGATATCCATCAAAGCTATTATCAAAAAATAATTAAACAAAAGCAGATACAGCCTGCTTGTGGTTTCCAAGGGAAATAGATTGAATTCTCTGTTCATAAAATGGAACACGAGCACTGTACATCCTAAGATGTAGTTAGAAATACTTGCAAAATTGAATGCTGCTGTTCCAGGGAAGACCAAAAAATGCTTGAGGGTACCAACATTTAACTGTAGCAGTGATTTTATGCTTTCTTGAGTTCCATAATCTCCAAATAGTCCAGGGCTTCATGTCCCTTGGACCTTAACTTTGCTTTCATCTGCATTCACTGTCCTCTTGCTTCTTGTATTCTTCCTGGGTTGGTCAACTCCTTGCAGCTGGAGAGGGAAGGAATGGAAGAAGGCCTGGAAAGGTCCTTCTCAGTAAACAAAGAACCCACTAACTCAACTACACTCATGTTTGTGGCCCCAATCTTTCACAGACATGTGTATGATTTTCCACTCAATAGTTGCCCCCAGGCCTCTTTCTCACAAGTCTGAAACTGGCTTCAAAAAGCAGTCTTTAGTTTGGATACTTTAGAAAGCTTTCCACTAAAAGGAAATCTGTTTTTAAACTTTAAAATAATTTAAATCAGTTATTTTAATGTACAAGTTTGCAGCTTTTCCAGTTTTTCCTCTCCTGGAGAACACCAGTGATGGGATTTGTTGGAATCTGTGCCTTTTGCAGGTCTTCATGGTAGGAAAAGTCTAATTTTCAGGGTCAAATACAACAATAATTGGCATAGCTTCATCAGTGAACGACTGAAATGATTTGTTCAGATCTCTGCCTCCTGTGGGTCTTCACAATAGGCAAAATCCAATTTTGAGAGTCACATACACTGACATAACTTCATCAATGTCAATGGGAGAACACTAACATAAACAGTTACTAAAATGACAGTAGTTGTGTTTGTAAAAAGATGTGACAGGGTAGCACTGGAAACCAAGACCTCTTATAAATACAGACAGCATGGGAAAAAGAGTGCTTAATCTACAAACCTTTTGTTAGTTTGTCAAAACCAGACTTTAAGCAGTTGTGCTTTATGCCAGCTTGAGTTATTGGACTTTATATAAAAGGCCACGGGATGAAATATAAGGGCCTATTCCAGCTTTAAATCCCATGAATTTACAGATGTGTGCTGAGGGAGAGTGCTTAGCTCTCTGCATGTGCATGTCCATAGGAGTACAAGTGCCTTGCTGCATCCACACACACACACAGATATTTCTTCTCATCAGTCTTTGCATGCTACTTTTGCAATGACTGTGGAAGCTGTTTCCTCAGATTGCTGAAATGGTGGAGTTCCTCTGAATGTGCTTTCCAAGTGACTGGTATTTGAATCATCAACAGTTTAGAAGTCATTCACAGTGTAAAAAGCATTCATTGCTGACATCTTAGAAGACAGCATCTCTGTCATGTGATTCTGGATTTTATTATCTGTTGCTGTTACTTAAAAACAACCATGAAAGTGTATGAAAACACTGGAGAAGGTCTTCCATACTATTAATCACTGATCTTACTAAAAATATCAAACAACCTCTCAATTTAACTTAATTTTCTTTCACTTGAAAGTCTTCGTTAAGACATTTACATGACAAAAATGTCAAAGAACAGAAGTAGCCGATTTAAGAATGAAATACAACATGCTTATACTGATAGTTCCATTAAAAGTCTAAAATACTCAGCTCCACACTAAAATTAAGTCTCTGCATCTTAGCCAATTATTCTACTTTCACAGCATATTTATATTAGAGAACAAATGTTAGAGAATTATATTAACATTCCAAAGTATGCATATATGTAAACAAAAGCAGATAATGGCACATTCTTGGAAGCAAAAGACTGACAATGGTTGCATACGATAGCTCTTTGTAGCAGGGATGTCAGCATGAAGGGTGAAAGCTGTCAAATGGGGTCATACTCAAACCTTTTTAACTGCTCTATTTTTTTCTGCTGCAATTTTTTTCAGAGAATTTCTGATGTCAGCTACATTGCAGAAACCCTTTTTATTGCAGTGTGACATTCACTGCTGTCCATGATACAGCTGCCCACAAACAGATGAATCTGTAAAATTTTCCTGTGAAGAATGTGAATTGGTCTCCCATACCTGGATTAATTTTACAATATTTCTGCCTTTGGCTACATGGACTTACCATTCTTACTAATTGTAACCCATTGAAACTATAGGACATCAACAACACTGCTATAAACTGAAAATGCTAGGCTATTTTTTCCTTAAATCGTTAAGTTTCGGGCAAACTAAAGGCATGCTGTTGTATTCATTCTGTGGAAGCTGAAGCACTCAGATGTTTCATTTTCATAACATTTAGAATTTAATAACCTCACTGTCATCGGTATTAATTTTCCAAGTGCTTTTTCTGCTTTTATTTTGAAAATACGTATGTGAAAAAAAATCTGTGGTACTTCAATTTTCTCTTGTACTTTTTGGGGAAGCTTCCAAAATTATTATCTAAATGATCAATCAGTTAAAAAAAAAAGTGGGTTCAGGGTTGAGTCCAAATGTCCTTAAAGTCTGTAGAGTTCTATTAACTTCTATTACTTATGCCCAGAGATGATAAATAGGTTGGCAAGGCATTAATGGGAGAAGCACTCTTGACAATTAACTAAAAAGGAAGATTTGCCTGATTTAAATGGTTAGGGTCTTAAAATCTTAGGAAAACAGGTATTTTAATTAGGTTTTATCTTTTATTTTTTATTTTTTATATTTTTTGTGAATTTGAGAAGAGCAGTTAATGCTATTTGACTCACCAATCCAGCTTCCTTGTTCTAGTTTACTAATTTGATCTATCTGAGGACATGTCATTCCAATCGAACTGTCAGTGGTATATGCAAGTATAGCATACCTATGTATACACTCACATATATTTATATATAGGAGAGCAGAACACTGTATTGACTTTCACACTCTAAAAAATCACCAAGCAGTAGTGATTTATTCAGATTTTCTCACACCAGACTTACACCCACTCACGTCAAGGTCAAGGAGAGAACAGACTCAGTTGTTTTGAGAAGGGGCGGCCATATCACTTTGACAGGAAGTTATGATGTTTAGAGAGGCATATGGAAAGGTTCTCATCAAGTTGTCTTCATGTTGCCTTTTCTTCATTGAAATGCTACAACTAAGCTCTAATTTAACAGCGTGGTACTCAAGACTCCTCCTTTGCATTGTTCATCTTCTGGAAGAAAAAAAGCACAAAAGATGGGTTACACAATAAAAGCATATTTATATCTTTGTCATTCAGCTGGGAAGTGAGGGGTATTAATGTCAGCAAATTTATTTTCCCATTTCTTTAACAGGTCCAAACCAAAGACCTTCATTTTGTAACGCCCATTTGCAGAGTAAAAAAACCCACTGATTAAAGTGTTTCTGTGTGCTTTTTACCATAATTACAATTTTTCGGTTTGATGATTTGGTTTCAAAGAATGTTTGCTTTTTCAGCTAGCTGGAACTTAGCATGGGGTAGATGGCAGAATAAATGTATTTCTGAGCAAAAATTAGCACAAAAAATGAGAAAACTTTAGAATTCTAAAAGCAAATATCACACTTGCCAGCAAGAAGCTGCTTATTACCTCTGCTACTAAACACATTCAGTGATTTGCTCGTTCAAACACCAGACAACATTACTTAACATGATTTCCTATTGGTGACTGAGACAATCCCCAAAGGTTTAGGATATGGGAATGCTTATTGCCATTAGATATTCTGGGAGAAAATTAAGAGAAGGTGTCAGGTAAAAGCAAACCTGGAGGGAACTTTGCCTGTAAGCAGAGTATCCTTTCAGCTATTGAAAATGAGCCCACTTAAATTTTTCTTACCATAGAGCAAGAACGAAACCAAAGGCAACACAGGGGTCACATTGGTCATTTGAGCAAGGACATATTTTTCCCTTTGAGAATAAGCAAATCATGCAAAGAAACAGGCTCAAGGTTGTAAACAATTTTGATCTTTTGAGTACTGGAAAACAGAATCTCCTCCTCCTCTGCACGTAATAAAAGTGCTATCTGGAAAGTGCAGTTTTTGCAATACCTTTCCAAAATGAAGCATCACTGAGTAAATTAAACTGCTGTGCTTTTGGACCAGGTGAAATAAAATAGTGTTCTAAAATTTTTACTAATTTCTATCATAATAGAAAACAAGACTGGAAACTGAAGAAAGATCCTGAGAATTATTTACAGCAGCAACTAACATGGTTCTTGAGATATGAGTACTGCAGAAGTATTGTTGTGTGTTGCAGAAGATTATTGTGTGGAAGATGTATCACAAGCAATGAGCATACAGATAAATCCATAAACCAAGAGAAAAACCACAAAATGTCATGTTATTTCATTATTTAATTGAAAGGCTAAGACTTCTGCATTGAGAGATACACTCTGTATAAGGAAGTTTTGCCCACAGGTGAGTAATATGACTGTTTAACTATTTGGCTAATTTGGGAATTTCTGAAGAACTTCACTCAATAGAAATGGATGGTATGAAAGCTAGATATCTAGTTACTTTTCAGGTGTATAAATAATATATGCTTAATATTTTCATTTGCCTTTTTGTTTCTTTCTTCTGGAGAACTAAAAGGTGGCAGAAATATCACCTTCTCAAAGCTGAATCTTTAGCACATTCTTCTTGTTTATGCACAGTTCCTGCCTAGCAATCCTCATAAGACATTTGACGTTTCCTCTTATTTTGTCCGTTAACAGCCCTTCACACCTCCACTTTCTTCTTCTCCTAGTACTGTTCATAGTATTCTTTAACTTTTTTTGTTGGCTTCCAAAATCTTGAATCCTTGGAAAGAAGTGCTGATGGTGTATAACTGTGGACAGTCAGGAGCTGACTGTCTTAAGTACAAAGTGGCTTAAGCAACCAATGTTCTCCCTAAGGGAGTAAGACTTTCATTCATTTCTTACTATACTGAGTAGGTTATACAGTGAGATGCTGAAATGGAAGTAAAGCATTAATACAGGAAAGGGAAGATCAGCTGCTCTCCTGAGCCTACGTCTGTCAGATAAAGACATCCCTCTGCAACTGTGCTTACTGCACTTCTTGTGTTATGTTGGATTAAAGCAAAGTGCCGTAGAGTTTTTCTGCAGGGTATTTGGCATCTAAACTGGACTATACTAAGCAGTAAATGGCTGTGTATAAAAACCCTGGGAGTGTAGTTCTAGAGTTGGGGATCAATGGAATAAATCTTTGCAGCAATGTACAAATTATGTATGTACTGTCTTGTGTTCTAAGCGGAGAACTTAAATATGGGACAAATAGCAATTTTTTGCCGTTATAGTAGGATGCATATAGGATCTGTATAGCAACTAGCTGTGGTGGGTTAGCCTTGGCTAACAGCTGAACTCCCACCCAACTGCTCCCTCACATGTCCCCTCAGGGGGAGAAAATAGGAAGAACAGGAACAAGAAAGCTCCTGGGTCAAGATAAAGACGGGCAGTTTGATTACTAATTACTGTTGTGGACAAAGCAGACTCAGGGAAAATTAACGCATAAAAATGTAATTGCTGATTTGGATAGTGGGAAGCAGAAGGACAAGCATTAAAAAATGAACACCTTTCCTCCCCCCTTTCCCAATATCAACTTCACTCTTTCACTCCAGTCTCTGGCAGTTACAGTTGGTGCACAATTGTTCCTCTGCACCGCTCTGTCCTCCTCGCAGCCTTCTCACAGTTTTTGCCTGCTCTGGCATGGGTCCTCCAAGGTGCAGGGGAAACTGTGCGCCCGTGCCGAGCACCTCCTCTTCCTCCTCCTCTTCCAACTTGGTGCTCCCTCTGCTGCTTCTCACTCTTTTTGTTCCCTCCTTCTCCCTCTCTGTGGCATTGTCCGCTCTTCCTTAGACGCATTTTCCAGGAGGTGCTGCCATCTATTCTGAGGGACTCAGCTGTGCCCACCGGGCCGTTGGAGCCAATGGGAACGGGCTGTTCCCAGCACAGGGCAGCAGAGGCCACCCTGCAGCCCCCAGTCAGCACCTGGGCACCTACCACAGGTACATGGACACAGTTAATCACCAAAATAGCTTCTTACACACTTTCCAACCTTCCCTTTGAAACGGTGTCAGAAACTGGAGCAATAGAAATGAGTGACTGAGAAAAGCTCCTGTTTGCTGGAAGGTTTTGAAATGGACAAAATTGGACTCCAGCTGCAACATGAGTAGAAGTGTGAAGAACTGACCATGGATTCAGGGCTGTGGATGGGGCCTGTGGACTGTGCTAGTGAGAGCAGGCAGCTCTGAGGTGGGCAGCTCGCTCTTGGCTGAGCAGTGCAAAGCTGATGTCTTTACTTAAGTCTTGATTTTCAGAGTTGCTGGAAATGTACCATTCCTGTTGGCTTCAGCAGGACTTTAGAATCTCAGAGAAAGGTGAACATTTTTGAGAAGAACGGTGTGGGAAAGTCACTTTGAGGGACGGAATTAGAGAAAAATTGAGTCCTAATAGAATTGTAGTATTACAGAAAGCTATTTAGGGTAAAATACAGCTGTCGCCTTCAGGATGGTTGGCATGCATGGAATCTACATCACCACAGTTCCCTAAGCAACACATCCTGCCAGCTCAGCAAATGCTGATGGGAGTGACAGAGGATGGAGCGGAGTGGAGACCCTGCGGCCAGGCTCTGTTGTGCTCCCTGTAGGAATCGGAACTTGATGGCACCACACAGCTGATAAGCTGCATACCAGTTGTCACGCAAAGAATCCATGAGATGTCTGTGGCTGAGCCAACCATTGTGGTGAAATGACTTTCCTCAGACGAAATAATCTTGTTGTAATACTAACAAGGCACACCTCTCTCCTAAAGTCACCTGCCTCCAAGGTACTACCACACCTCACTGGGCACACGATACCAGCTGATAACAACAATATGTATGACTAGAGTCACTCAAACTCCACCTAAATGAGATGGAAATGGACTAGTACTGGACTGAACTGAGTCCAGGGCAGGGGCAGTTGTTGTCGAAACTCCTGCATTACCCAACTTTGATTCAGTGTTCACAAAGCTAGGTCAATCTGACTCACTCTAAAGTTGTTATGAACGTAGGGACTTCTAATCAAGGTAATCAGCCTTGGGCAGCATGAGAAACACAGAACAGACAGTGAAAAGAACACCATTATCCAAGTTACACAGAAAGAAGCCTTCAAGTGAGGAAAGTTCTGGCTATGAGAGGAAACAGGAAGATAAGGTGTAGCAATCCACTGGCATCAACAGAAAATTAGTTGAAAGTAGGACAAAGAATAGTAGTAATGGGAGATCACGACCTCCAACTCAAATAGCCCCCCTGAAAGAGGGCAAAACCCTGCTTGAGGAGCACGCATAGTTAGTAGGGAACTTCAGCAGTGCTGAGGATGAGTATTAATTTGCATTAGAAGCAAGAAACTTGTAACCAATCCTGTGTATGATGAATGAATATGCAATATACTATGAAATATAAAAAGTGGACAGATGAGGGGAGAAGTAAGGGGAAGACTCCATCGTGACTTCTGGGATCAGTTGATGGGCTGAACCTGTCTTCTCCCCTCATAGGGAAGCCTATTGGGTAAGAACTTTGACGTATGCATGCTAAATAACTAACTCATTCTAGCTGTCATTAGTAATTAAGATTTTGGTTGTTTGTAGTTTGACTGTGTATCATTTCAAGCTTGGTTTTTCAGACAGTCCCTATCACTGGCATTTGCGAACCTTAACTAGTCACAATTTTATAATAAAGAGTATTATTCTGTAAACTGTTAGCGTGAGTCCTTCGCGGGGGACTAACAGTTGCTGGTAGCAGGTAACAAGTTTAAACAAAGTGGGAAGACCCACCATGGGACCCCCTGATGCTGTTGGCATGTTTCCCTGAACAAGGCAGTTGAATTGCCCTCCGATACAGTGGGACTGTTCAGTGAAGGATCCCTGTAATGGGACATTCTGGTTGGGCACAAGGGTCTCACTTTTTCTGGGGCACTAGTAGACAGCTCAAACACCTGGGCTTGGGAGGATTCACCCCCCCACCCCCCACCCCCCTTCCTTTTCATGTGACAAAGAGATTAGAAACATGGAGCCATCTCCACAGCCAAACTGCCGAACCACAAACGTCACAGGTGGGAAGCCTCACCAAACTCCTGGGGCAAAGACTCTTGAACCCCAACGCAGAGCTGTGCAATTGTAGCTGCACTGTCCTCAGGCTGTAGTCTGGTTCGTGCTCCAGTCCACATGTTTTAACCATTGCTGATACGGGCAAGCCATGGTTCCTATGGGGCGGGAGGGGCAGAAATCTCACCATTTTTACTGTCTCAGTTTATTGGTGGTCATTTTCCCAATTGTCTCAACTATGGTCTACTCATTGAAGGTTGAAGATTATGTGCAGTTGTATTTTAAACAGCCACATTGATGAACATACGTGATTTTGGTGCAGCTGAAGTCCTACCTTGAATGACTACAGCAACTATTTAGCTTCTTGCATATGTCAGAGTGTAACCGACAGAGTGTGTAAAAAGACTAGTTAAGTATTGCAAAAAGCTCATTAGGAATAAATACAATGCTGAATGATTCATTTTTCTAGCCTAATTTTAAGAAACACTGCATTTTTACATTCAGAAGAGTTATACATACTTAGCGGGATACAAGACTCTTACAGGTAAACCCTTGTCCTCCACTTTTGTACGTACAGAAAAACATATCACAGACACTGGAACAAAGTTTATATTCTTTATTTTCCAAAATGTATAACAATCAGCATATGATTTTGCAATATTTCAGGCTAATGAGTAAAATCATGCAATTCAAGTAATTTTTTTAAAGTTTCCAGGTAAATTTAAAGAGAGAAAGCTTGCCACTTTGAGTGGACCTGTTTCTCCTGTTCTTTGAGGCAGCGACTGAGATTAGGAAACAACAATAAATGACTGATTTTATATCACTTATTTAATGATATTGTTTATATTTCCAAAGCTTTCAGATATATAATTGAAACATTATGAAAATGAGATCCAGAACATATTCTTGTCATCTCTCAACTCAGATGGGAAGAAAGAATCAAGGTTAAATGTAATGAAAAATAATAATTTTGCCAAATGAAGCTGAAAAAAATAAAACATTATAGTATATTAAAACTTTGTCCTGATTATTGGAATTAGATAAAGTCTTGAATTAAATTAACTAATTTTCAGAAAATTATAATCTCATTTTAAGACAGCTTTCACAGTAAAAACCTAGGGCAATAACATACATAATATTATATACAAAATCACAAATTGGGAAGGAAAAAAAGTCAGTGGAAATATAAAAACACCCCCGAAAGAAAATGGAAGATTGCCATTTTACGATAAAATATTCTCTGTTGGCAGCTCTGTATCCAGAGCAGATATCATAGGTGACTGTGAAGGCATTCACCATGAAGCCTTTTATTTGCAGTGTGATCCCATGTGGGAAGAGCTACTTCTAGGGCAGGACCTGTTTCTACCTCTTTCCAGAAACCATTGCCTGTTGCAATGACAGTGTTTGCAGCCAGGTCCTGTGCAGTATGAGAGCACGCTAAGACCAAGAACCCAGTTCATATAAGGCCATTACCAGTAATCAGAAAACACCAACCTGACCCAGCAGTGTAACAGCAAATCTTTCCGAATTGCATCAACCTGTCAAAGACTCAGTTGTCCAAAACTCATGTGAGTCAACTATTTGATTAAAGTAAAAATGGGTCGGCAGGGAGAGCAGATGGGAGAAAGGGCTGATGTTATCTTGAACTATGCTAAAAATGAAAAAGCAGTATATAGTTACTGGTGTGATCAGACTCTACAAGTAGTCAGGTTGTACAAAGAGCATCATGCTGCTTCACCAGGTAAATATATAACTGAAAGGTACTGCTGCACATTTCACAGATTAAACACAAAAATATAGTAAGGAAATGCAAACAAATAGCAGCTGGCAAAAATGCATGATTATTTACATTGCCAGAGTACAGACAACTGAGATGCCTGTTTTCAGTTATGTGCCTTCACATGGATCAAAATGCTACCCCATCTCTTTCTTAAGGTAATAAATGCATTATTTCTACAGAAACGCACAAAAGAAGGTTGAGGATTGGTATATCTACTTCCATTTCTCCTCTATAAATTATTATCAGTAGTGTGCTGTGAGGAAGTCCTTTCATTTCATCTAGTAAATTCAGCTACCCAGATTATTTCATTTTTTTCTTTTTTTTCTTTTCTTTCTTTTTTTTTTTGTTTTGTTTTGTTTTGTTTTTGTTGTTGTTTGCTGATCTGAGATTACATTAAATTGACATGTTTACATATTGGAAATTTGCATTGTTTTAGTTTCATGAGTGCCATCTCACATCATAGCTTTTCATCTGATTTATGCTAATAGCAAATGGTTGGCTAGTATATTCTCCATTTGCATGGTCTTCACTCCCAGTCAATCTGATTTACCCACAGAAGAAAAGCAGAAGTACTAAAATTATTTCATTTGTTTCTTGGGACCTTCATGTTGGTAAAATACTAGTTTTCCACACCTTTGCCATGTTGTTTCGCTTTCTCTGCTCACTTTGGGCTTTAGAAAGCGAAGAGTTCATATTTCAGCAACAGGCAGGCAAGGAGGTTATGCTTTTACTGCTTCAAGTTAAATAGAAATATTCATCATTAACATGATTTGCAGAGTCAACTTACTGATAGCATATAGAGCTGCTCCAAGTAAGTGTGAGCTTCAGGCTGCACTGGTCAATGAGACATAAAAATAGCACCAGTCACAGAGCACATTTTCATGACTTAGTGAGGCTTTTTCCTGTCAGCAATGTGATTGAACGTTAAGTAGAAATGATTTAGGATTGCAGGTAGTCTTGCAATCTTGCTGATACAAGGGCTATATTCAACCTTTCACTCTTTAGATAAGATTAAATGGAAAACAGACTCACTTCAATTCTGAGCAGGTAGGTAAAGAAAAACAAGAAGAGCAAAAGAGGCAGGAAAACACACACACCTCACACACACATCAATACTTTGTTAACAATGCAGCCTTTCCATGACAAATGGGGCACTTCTGTATTTCTGTCTTGTCAAATACAGTTCATTACTGCTTGTTTTGCCTCTGCCCCATAGAAACTTTTTCCAGGTACATGTGGCCAGGTGTATCACATTCTTGCAATGACATGTACTACTGTAACTACTGTGGACCTCAGCAGAAAAGATAAAGTGCAAAACGTGAGCGATCACAGGACTCAGTCTCTCTAGTGTCCTGGTTTCCTTGCCTTTCTCTTGGAAGTCTTTGAGTGAGTCTTTTCTTCCTTGTTTGAAGGGGCATTAGTGGGAAATTGCAGTCCAAATCCATTAAGTCCATTTAAGAAGACACATTGAAAGTAGCGGACAGGAGCTAGGAAAACAAGGAAGAGATGGTTAATGTTTATAGTTTCCAAACTGGGACCATGAGTCTATTCCATCTTCTTTCAGAAAACATCTGTATAATTTCATTCCCATATAAGTAAATCATAACAACACAAATCTCTATCGTGTGATCACAAGCCAGGTTCCACATATCAGCAAGATTTTAGCTAAAGCACTCAGTGAGACATCTTTGTAACACAAGATGAGAAATAATTATTCACAATTTCACATTTAAACCCATTATTCCTCTCAGTGTTATAGTCCTACTTCTCCCTGAGTATGTGCATTTTGGGATAGCTGAACAGAAACCCTTAAAATTCGCACATATATTTTTCCTATTGTATATTTCACAGCCACTTTCATATATATTGAAGGGCTCCAGAAGAACTTACATTTAATAGTAACAATGACATATTTTATTAGGCTTCAAATGAATTTTCTTTTATTCTGAATAAAGGGATCATAAATGACAGTATCTCCTTCCTAGTCCTTCACAATCATGGAGGTTTTATCCCTTTTGATTTTTGAGCACTAGCCTGTGTAGTCACACTTCTCACCATTATTTTAAAAGCTTTCAAGAACACATACTGTAGCACAGATGGAATTGACCTAATTTGTTCCAAAAGCTGAGATTTTCACTCTGAAATTGATGTTGACAAGATTATAAAAGATAACTATTACTCAGTTATGTGTTTGGGAAAATGACTGGAGGGATGTTGTCATCTGAAACAAGTTAGTTTTCATGCAATTGATTTTCTTATGACTTTTTCTTTCCTCTGCAATTCATTCCATATATTAAAAAAAAAAAAAGAAAAAAAAGAAAAAAAAGAGCTGTTCCCTGTGACAGTTCTAAACTGAAATGGACACAAGGGCTCCCTGTGTTGTAGACTGAGGTGCACAATTTATTTATTGACTGCCAGGTCACAGTAAATGGTGGACCAGAGAGTGGTGTTTTAGAAATGCCAGTATATTCAGTTCAGTTATATTATCCTCTGTGGTCTTCTTGCCTGACTCATGCAAAGGTTAAGTCTTTGTTATCTAAAAAGCACACTTGAAAATGGAGTTGGACATCAGATCCTTATGAAAATGACTTACTGCTTTTCCACTAAGTCTAAGAATGGAAAAAATATTTTCCCCAAATTTTCAGTATTACTGATGTTCCTCTGTGAGATGAATGCAATTTCTTCAGAAAACAGACAAAGCAATTCCCATGACCAGAACTTACAGCCAGAATGTGACAGACCAAGGTTTCCCGGCGAGGCCTGACAAGCCATGGACTAGGTTCAAGGTGTGGATGTGCCGTGTACTCTACCATCGGTCATTTTACAGAGGCATTTGGAAAAGACCAGATAGTTTCAACAAACAAACTTATTAGATCCTTGAACTAAGGTAACTTTTGTAAGTAAAACTAACTAAAAGCAGTATATTGCCACAAAACCTGGTGTGATTAAAACCAATGTCCTCCTACCAAAGTACTCTGTCAGAGATTTCTCAATCAGACCTTTTTTAAAAAAAACCCTATCAAATACACAAGTACCTAAAATTTAATCCCAGTGGGTGCCAGTTTGATAAAGAAAAATGCCTTACAGGAAGAATTAAAAACTCATATTTCACTGTTTTAATGGAAATTATTTCTGCATATTCTTCTTATGGATATAGAAATGAAAATTAGAATGTCAATAACTTTTTCTTCTTTATGAAGGCAAGCAGGGCATCATGTACTTTCTAGCCCTAATAAATACCAATAACTAATTTACTGAAGGTTAAAAAATTATTGTATTTTACATGCAATCAGAATGCAAAAATTTTGCTCTTGTTCTTCACCCACTTTTACATAAAGTCCTGATACATACTAGCTTATATAACTACACACTTAAAAGCATTTTAAATATGGATATATATTGTAATTATAGCATGCCTGAAACCACAGTGTTTTCCAGAGGTATTATCTGATCATCATTCTAAAATCACTACTAGTACTGGCCATTGCAACTATTTAATTTG